>NC_136070.1:886187051-888587051 GCF_964261635.1 Lissotriton helveticus
CATTTAAACCATCTACGTGATTAATACTGGTGTACAAAGAGCAGATGTCCATCACTAAAAAATGATAACCATCTTTCCAAGTTACATCTTTCAATTTGTCCAAAAAGTGACCAGTGTCACGAATAAAAGATGGTAACGCAGCTACATAATCGTGAAGAAAGAAATCAACGTATTTAGACATTGATTCGAGTAGACTACCTTGGGCTGATATAATAGGGCGTCCTGGCACAGGGCTCATCTGTTTATGAATTTTAGGGAGCAAATATAAAGTTGGAGTGATAGGATGCTCTGTTCTTAAAAAATTATATTCATCCTTATCAATTAAGCTCTCCCTCTTCCACTTAGATAATTCTTTAAAAGTTTGATCCTTTACTTTCAAAAGAATTGGAAAGGCTACCTGTTTGTAACATTGAGCATCACTCAATTGTTTTCTAGCCTCTTCCAAGTAGGCATCTCTTGGCCATAAAACAATATTGCCGCCTTTGTCAGCTTTATTGATTATAATATTTTTCTCTTTAGTAAGCTTATCCATAAGCGGAAATATTGTTGTTCTTTATACTGTATTCTTTTGTTCATACAAATACATTTTTTATGAAGAGCCTTAAGGTCGCTAATCACACAATCACCAAAAATGTCAATGGCATCTCTTGCCATGACAGGCATAAATGTCGATGCTGGGCGAAAAGGAGTGAGGGCAGCATTAGTAGATGAAATACCCATGCTCAAAAGATCTTCCTGTGTATTTAAACCTCTTTCATCATTATCATTCACCAGATCATTCGCTGTACGGAGAGCAGATACATCCCCTGCTTGAAAAAGAGTACTAGGATGATTTTCAGCAATAATAGCTGTTGCCTTAACATTAGCTTTCTTCAATTTATGGAACTTGACAAGTTTTAACTTTCTGATAAACTTAAAAATGTCAATACGAGATTGCACATATTTAAAGTTATTTTTCGGACAGAAAGAAAGTCCCAAAGACAGCAACTGTAATTCTGCAGTGTTTAATTGAAGCTCAGTCATATTTATAACAGTGTTGGCAGATGAAAATTCCACATCATTCGACTGATTCATAGGTATGTTTAATTTCTTTTCTTGAACCCTCCGCGCCTTCCTCCTCTCTTTGCGTTGTTTGTTCCTTCTACTGCATTTTGTGGCTGTGGATGGGGGGCCCATGATCTCAATGTTTGACGCCGGTCCTCTATCATAAACCCCAATTCCTCCGAGGGAGTGAAGCTTTGGGGCTCTGGCAGGTTTAAATTTTCTCCTGAGATTGAGTCTGCATTGCTAGATGGTAAACTTGATCCTGAACTAGATGCAGTATCTGGAATAATTCCTTGGTTTATCGAAATCAAAGGTGGTTGAACTTTATTCATTGCCAGTTTTTTGACATTGTCGAAACGCTTAGCAAAAGTAAAAATGCGTCCAGTCTCATAATCGCGTATATATATATATATATATATATTACCTGCTGGCGGTCGCCAGTAGGTATATATAGTTAGGATTTTTTCTCTATGGGATTTTTGAAAATTGTATGTCTAATAACTTTGGCGTTTGTGGACCGAATTGGCTGAAATATTCAGGAAAATGGAACATTTTGTTTCTGAGCAGCCCCTGAAAATTTGAGGGGGGTTCGTCAAGGGGGGGCCGAGAAAAAAGGGGGGTCCCAAAACGCGTTTTTCCCATGTTAATTTCCATAGGGCGGTTGGCCTCACTTTTAGCCCGAACGGCTGAATGGATTTGAACGAAACTTGGCAAAATTGTAGGGACTGGTAGCCCGATGTGCCTTTGCTAGGTCTCAATATATGTGCTCCAGTGGATTTTGATAAATTAACGTTTAAAAAAAATATATATATCTGTAACAGCGCTCCGGGTAGCGCTCCGGTTCGCGTACTTGACGCGTAACGGAACTTCACGAAGCTGATTGGCTCTCCGGTGTCTCTCAACATTCTAAACAGTCCGGAGCGACCGCCATCTTGTCTCTCGGTAGGATCGAGAGACAAGAGGAGGCCAAAACAAAGGGGGAAATGACCATAAGGGGGAATAGTAGATCCTCCCTGACCCCCTAGGTTTGATGTGGAGGCTTTAAAAGGGCCCCGCGGGGCAAAAAAAATAAATATATAAATTCGTTTTTTTGCGTGGGGTGCGCCCGGTACGAGCACCGGAAAGCGGTCCGGGGAGCGTACTATGAGGAAAAAAGAATGATGGACTTTTCAAATATTGTATGTTTATTGATTGTTCGTTTTGTTGTTTCTTTTTTTGTTTTTTTATTTATTTATTTATTTTAGTTGTACTTCATGAATTAGATATAAAAATGAATAATGTCTCAAACAATTTTTAATTATTAAATAAAAATGTATTGGTCAGAATTTTCATAGTTCAATAAAACTTCCAGCATTACATCATCTGGAATCTCCTCAAACATGCATGTTTCTATGTCTTGTAAGCATTCAATAAATTGTTCATCCAAAGACTGATCCATAAAATCTTAATCTAAAAATTCTTCATTTAAAATCTCCTCAGATGTAATGTCGAAGGAAACATTGATATTTTCGTGCTCCCCTTCCATTTTTTTGCTGTAAATTGCATAAAAAAAATAATTATATCAGAAGAGTTAGGGCACTGTTGGGTTTAAGTTCAGACAGGTAGTTCTGTTTTTTTAACAGTGAAGTTAACTTTGGGTAGTGTATGGTAACAGGCAGCAAGTAGAAATATAAAAAAGTGCCTGTGAAGAAGTGTAAGTAAATTCATAATTATAGCAGAGAAGCCTAAGTCAATCAATAAATATAACAGAGGAGCCTATCTGTATCTATAACTATAGCAGGGGGACAGTAAATAATTATCAAAAAACGTTTTTACAAATTAATTTAAAGTGCCCCTTACAAATTATCAATTTACTTTACAGAGGGTGAAAATGCTCTTGAAATGTACTTCAGGAAGTAGTAGTAAAAATGGCTGTGTTTCCCTCTCTTTCTTTATATATATTCAGGTACATAACCAATCAAATGTCAGGTAAAAAAAAAAGAAAATGAAAGTAACATTTTAATTGGTTGTCAATTCCAACACTTCAGATGTGTTTTGTGAAGTAATTTACCTCAGGGTATTTAGAGAGGTCTACAGGCTAAATGGCTAAATGGAATTCCAACCAAATTTGTGAAAATGATAGGGATTGGTATGTAGTATGAGCTAATCTATATGTGGTGAAAGTGTCTCCCGTCGTTTTTCTGTAAATTACTTTCCCACCTTTTTTGAGCGGGCGCTTCCTAGTGCGCGCCCCGGTATGCGAATCGGCAGCATTACGGGAGTCCTCCATTTTGTGTTTCGGTAGAATTGAGATACAAGATGGAGGGCAAATAATGTTCAGAATGGGTAGAAGGGGGCACGGTAGACGTATCCTGACCCCCTAGGTTTTCTGAGGGTGGCTGAGGAGGCCCATATGTGCAGAAAAAAACAGTGTTTTTCAAATTTTCGCGCGGTTTGCGTCCGGTGCTCGTACCGGGTAGCGCTCCGGAAAGCGTAAATTGTGAAAATTAGTAAAAAAAAGTTACATTTAAAATTTGTTTATAGCGATAATAGTTAGGGTAGCTCTGAGAAGAGCTTTTGGGTCTGTGGTACATTTAGGTACTTATAAGTAGGTACCAATACATAGTCTTAAATTCAGGATGAAAAGTCTGTTCCCCTCATCTGAGAAGTGAACTCCATCTCCTCTGTAGATATCTTGCATGTAGTAACGCAAGTTATTGTTGTAGATGCAGCCCATTCCATGGTCTCTCATGTAAGCTGAAACAGACTTATTTACATGCTTCCTCGATTTCTCAATTTGTGGACAAAAATCGTTGGACCACTTCCATTTCTGTCTTTGGCATATATTGGAATATACCAAGGCAGTTTGAGGAAAAAGTGCCATCAATTGCTGAAAGGTGTCCTTTAAAAGCATTTCCAGACCTACCCCAGTCAAAGTGCCGAAGTCATTTCCTCCACAGTGCACAATTAACAGGTTAGGTTTTGGCAAATGCAAAAAGGTTTTCACCAATGGTATCAATTGGTGACATCTTAATCCTCTGTGGCCAATCCACTTGATTTCCACGTTTTGTAAATTGAGGTTAGGTAAATTTCTGTTATCAGCATACCTTTGAGCCCAGTGAATGTAACTATGTCCAACAATCCAGACAGAAAACATGGTGAGAGGAGGTTCTGCTGCAGTCAGATGAAGTGTGGTAATGAAATGGCAGTTCAAACAGTAGGAGTTTGTAATGAACAAAACTGTGGAGTTTCTGTGCTAATGATTCAGTAGCAGTGATTGGTGGATTTTGATTGCTGAAAACAGAAAGTTAGGGTGCATGGATGAGTTCTTTGAAAGATGTAATTTGAATGGTGAAGAAAAAATCATTTTATGAAAGATTGCACTGGATACGCAGGTGCACTGAGAGTTCAGAGTTCAATTGAAACATTGTTGTGTGAACTTGCAAACATCAGAGGTCTTTCAGGAGGTGGTTGCTATGCAAAAAAGGCAGAAAGGGCAGAGGGGGGAAGGGTGTTGATTTGAAAAAAGTGAGGGAAGAGTTTTGATTGGGTGACATGAGAGATATGTGTGATGAATTACAGCATTTCTGTGCTTTTTTTGGCTGCAGCCTCTGGAGTGCATACCCTGTGTTCTGCTGAAGACAAATCGGTGTGTGTCTGAGACTGTTTTCAAACTCAAAAAGTATTTGCTAAGGTGAGAAAAGATTCATTTAATTTAAATAGAGAATAGTATGCTTTAGGGAGAAAATTAATAAGAAAGTTGTGTATTTAAAATGTTGCTTTGTGTCAAGTGTTTTACAAATAGATTTAGTTTCTTTGAGTTTCATAGCCATGTTAAAAGTGACACAAAAGTGGTGGAAGGGCCTTAAAAATACGCTTTCATGTGTGTTAGGGCATTTTAAGTCACTTCCCCATGAATGTGGGTAAATAAGTGATTTACTTGATGTGTTTAGAAACGTTTTTTGAAATCAATTAGGTTTCTTGATATGTACTGCTAGAGTTTGATAGGTTGCTTGGGGCATATTTACAAGGTCTTTGAGTCCCTTTGATGTTATTTTTCCCATTTTAATTTTAGACATTTCCCCGTGGTGCAAGGTCCTTGTAAATACGCCCCCATGTGTGCTTGGCAAATTTAGATTTTGATTGTTTGAGTTACATAGCCATGTTAAAAGTGATGGGAAAAAAGGTGCAAGGGCCTTAAAAAAACGCTTTCTTGTGTGTTAGGGCATTTTAAGTCACGTCCCCATGAATGTAGGTATATAATTGTTTTACATGATAGGTTTAAAAACGTTTTTTGAAATCAATTAGGTTTCTTGATATGTACTGCTAGAGTTTGATAGGTTGCTTGGGGCATATTTCCAAGGCCTTTGAGTCCCTTTGATGTTATTTTTCCCATTTTAATTTTAGACATTTCCCCGTGGTGCAAGGTCCTTGTAAATACGCCCCCATGTGTGCTTGGCTAATTTAGATTTTGATTCTTTGAGTTACATAGCCATGTTAAAAGTGATGGAAAAAAAGTGCAAGGGCCTTAAAAAAAAGCTTTCATGTGTGTTAGGGCATTTTAAGTCACTTCCCCATGAATGTAGGTATATAATTGTTTTACATGATAGGTTTAAAAACGTTTTTTAAAATCAATTAGGTTTCTTGATATGTACTGCTAGAGTTTGATAGGTTGCTTGGGGCATATTTCCAAGGCCTTTGAGTTCCTTTGATGTTATTTTTCCCATTTTAATTTTAGACATTTCCCCGTGGTGCAAGGTCCTTGTAAATACGCCCCCATGTGTGCTTGGCTAATTTAGATTTTGATTCTTTGAGTTACATAGCCATGTTAAAAGTGATGGAAAAAAAAGTGCAAGGGCCTTAAAAAAAAGCTTTCATGTGTGTTAGGGCATTTTAAGTCACTTCCCCATGAATGTAGGTATATAATTGTTTTTCAATTATATCACCTGTGTTTCCTAACATTAAAAAATCACATTGTGCAGATGAGGTTTAGGCGTGTTCAGGGAGATAGAGGAGGTCTGGCCTTTGTTCAAGAGTGCAGTGGACATAATTCACTGCATTGGTAGGCCTGCACATGTGTTATCTCCTCTGTACTCTTCAACAAGCCTAAATTTCATCTGCAACCCTGAGTAGGCCTCACCTCAAACAAACCTCTAGATAGTCCACACCTTATCGTCATCCTGAATCAATCATTTAAAGTGTTAGGGGCAGATTTATGATGGCCGTGCGCCTCTTTTGTGCTGCTGTTCCATCACTTTTATAATGCAGCAGTGATATACAAGATGTACCGTGTTGCAAGATAGGCTCACTTCATTGGTAGGCCTGCACATGTATTATATCCTCTATATTCTTCAAGAAGCCTAAATTTAATCAGCAACCCTGAGTAGACCTCACCTCAAACTTTTGTGACGCAGCGGCGGAGCAAAAGATGCGCTATGTTGTGACATATTTACAACTTGAAGCATCAAGGAAGATGTGTCATGCTGTAAAGTCCTGCCCCACATGAAACGTGCGTCAGGTTTCATGTGGGCGTTTTGTTGCAGGGAGGGCAGTTATTTGCATGAAAGCCCTGTAAAACTAACACAGTAAAATTAAGAAGATTTCACTGAGTCACCTTTATGGCATTGCTGAATCAAATCCTTACGCCTGTTTGAAACAGGCATAAGGAGAGATGCACCATGCAATGTGTGGCTTGCCCCTGTGCATTGCAGTAGATATGTCGCGTTTATGACGTGATTCCTGCAATGCGCCGTTTTTGTGGAACAGATGCGTGATGCATCTGTGCTGCTTTTGCTCAATGGTGCTCTGCATTGTAAATGCGGCACATCATGGGTGGCAGAGCAGTGGCGCACGTTAACTGGTGCATCCCTGGGGATGCGCCAGTTAACATAAATCTGCTCCTTTAAATTTAAGTATTAGCAGGGGACACAGTGTTGGTGAGGTTATCCAAGGTTAAGAAGAGATGAGTCCTGTTCACTGAAAAGTTGGATATAGGCCTCACCTCCTCAGCATCGCTGAACATGGTTAAATAATATCTGCAAAATGTTACTCTTGTTAAACAATTTTACTATTATAGTCTCTGAGATTTGTCTCTTACTCTGCAACATCTCATTGTTGTTCTCTTTCTTTAAAGATAACGAGAACATCAACCATGAGTGATAATGAGCAATCTGTTGATCTCGATCTTATCATCGAACTTGTCATTGAAACGTCAGTGGAAGTAGATCCCTTGGATGATTTATATCCTGTGGATGATGAAGTAGTTGATGAGGATGCTGATTTGTCAGAATTGTATGACATAGGGTGGGCATCTGACCTGCTCGAGCCTATTAACCTATAAAGACTTTTAAAAATAAATTTAAGTTATTCGAAATGAAAAGTAACCATGTAAACCGTTTTATTTAAAATTAAATACAACTTCAAAAACAAATTGTGTGAAGTGTCTTTAATCAAATAGTAAAATATACTAATAAAATTAGTTCAGATTCACATATAAAAGAGCACAGGTGAAATGTAGAAGCAGTCTATTTCTTTGCAACTATTTGTGAGTTTTAAATTTCATAATGCAGTAAAAATTATTGTATGTATATTGACAACTAGTATGTTAATTTTTTGACGACTGTTATTGATTTACTGTTTGGTAATAGTGGTTAATAACATTTTGTATTATATTTTACCACAGATTCAACTGCAGATCATTTCGAAATTAGAGAATGCCGTCTAAGGATAGAATCCGAAAGGCTACAAAACGTCAAAGACAGCAGATTAATAAATGGTTGCAGCAGTCCTCTACAATAAAATCTCGTCAAGTCACCAAGAAAGCTCCGGGTAAGAGAACGAAATCATTCCTTAGAAACATTTGTAGAAACAAAACTATAACTATAGAACAAGTTTTAGTCCAGAAAAAGAGAGCCAATTTAAACGGAAAGGAAAGGCCAATCAAAAATGTTACTGGTAGAGCAGGAGATAACTCTGTTCATGGTAGTAGAAGGAAAAGTCAGTTTAGGGACATTCGTAGACGAATGTTCCGCAACAGGATAATTGGTAATTTGTTAAAAAATATTAAGAAAGGTCAACAGAAAGTGGTTTTTTATAAGAGAAAAAAAAAAGTTGAGAAAATTATTGATCAGGCATTGGACATTATGCAAAAGTTATTTATTTTGATAATCAATACAATTAGGAAACTAAACAAGTTAATTTATGATTTCAAAACAAATAGTAGATGGAAGAGAACAGTTAATCGTAGTAATTTTTGTGAAGTTTTTTCAGGAGAATGGATGCATAGTTCAAGTTCTGAGGCATTTTTTAATGAGGAGAGTTACTTTCAGGATAATGATTTGGTGCATGCAGTTGACACCAGTGGTCGAGCATATGAGGTGAAAGATGGATGTGTGGTTGAAAAAGAAAAACTTGTGACAACAGAGGCAGAAGAGGTGTTAGGTAATGAGGTTTTAGGAAGACGTCCTAAGGGACCTGTGTACACCTGGAAGTGTAGTAGTATTTGCAGTGTGCGACAGGATTCCATCAATTTGCTTTGTGATTTTGTACGGACATTTAATAAGAAAAGTTTGAAGCAGAAAATGATGTTGTTGCAAGAATTAGATCCTTGCAGAGTGAGAGAAGTGACAGGTTTGCATGGTCATTCACTGGCTTGTCTTTCCAGGAGAGTATGCCAGAGTGTTTTTCATCATTTCAGGATGCTAGCAGTGCATCATAATAAAGTGAGGAAATTAGTTAGAATGTTGTATTATGCTAAGAGTCCAGCAATTATGCTTAAACAATTATGCACTGCTCTTTTGCATGGTTCTGAAGTAGATGTGAAGAATATTTGTGAAGAAATTGAGTTTTGTTACTTTGCAAGTAAAGAGGAGAATGTTGAAATTGACCCAGAAGAAGAGGGTAATGTGGAAGATAGTGTACAGGTTTCCAGTACAGATAATTTTCAGAAGGAAATTGCCACGTTTCAGGTGAAATCAAGTGAGAGGCCTAATTTCACTTGTGTGTGTTGTCGACGCACTTATTATAAGAATCAGACTAAGTTAGTGGATTTATATGTGAAAAGTGAAAGGGAAAATAATAGTGAATGGAAGGATTTTGCAACATACTTGATGGTAGAAAATTGTTTTGATTTGGGATTGGATCAACGTGTGTGTACTTATTGTTGTAACAAATTAAATCAAAACCGGATGCCTTCTAGAGCGGTTCATAATAATCTGGAATTGGTTGAGATTCCTTCTGAATTGAAGGATTTAAATACTTATGGGCTGGGCTGGGCTGGCTACAAAGCTACCTGACAGACAGGAAATCTAGAGTTAAAACCGGTCCCTTCCTGTCTGATACCACAGATAACAACATTGGCGTCCCCCAGGGCTCAATCCTGAGCCCAACGTTGTTTAACGTTTATATGTCCCCCCTAGCCAAGATAATCAGGGAACATGGCTTCCAAACAGTCTCATACGCTGATGATACACAGATCCTGGTCACCATGGGCCCCGACCCAGGCGACACCAAAATCAGATTCCGGTCCTGCATGGTGGCCATCAAAAAATGGATGACCGAGAATTTTTTGATGCTTAATGCAGAAAAATCCAAAATAATGCTGTTCGGAAAGGCACACCAAATATGGGAACAGGACTGGTGGCCCATTGAACTTGGTCAATGCCCCCCCCCTAAAAGTACAGTCCGAAACCTAGGAATTACAATGGATGACCAACTCACAATGCAACCACACGTTAACAAAGTGGTACACACCTGTATAGGCCTTATGAGAAGCCTTAGAAAAATATTCAAATGGCTTCCTTTAACTAGCAGAAGACCACTAATCCAAAGCTTAATAACCAGCCGGCTGGATTATGGCAATGCATTGTTTGCGGACATAAATGCTTCTAATATAGCTAAGTTACAGACCATTCAGAACAGCGCGGCTAGGCTAGCACTGGACCTTCCACCAAGAACCCCGTCTGCCCCTTGTCTGAATCAACTACACTGGTTACCAGTTAACAGACGCATAAAGTTCAAGGTCTGCTGCCTAGTCCACAAATCTTTAAACGGACAAGGACCGGCATATATCAGAGATAAATTGCACCGATACAGCCCAGCGAGAAATCTTCGCTCCTCCAACCAACTACTGCTAAAGACGCCTAGAGTCCGTACAGTGAAGAACGGGGACAGATGTTTCTCAAAAATTGGTCCTTCTTTCTGGAACTCACTTCCCCTAGATCTGAGAGCAGAACCCAATCTGATTATGTTCCGCAAGAACCTAAAAACTCTGCTCTTCAAACCTTAGTCATCCATCTTCCATACATACTGTTTCTGTTTTTATCCATCTGTCAGCGCTACGAAACCTAATGGGTGAGCTATGCGCGATACAAAAACAAACACAAATACAAATACAAAATACTTATGAATCTATTTTGATTCAAAGTATTCATCCCTTTCAGGCTATTGTAAGAATGGAGCCAAAGACAGGGAAATTGCCTCCATCAGATTTACAGAGAGGATTAAAGGGAAGAGTTGTTTATTTGCCTCTAGATTTGAAGAAAAACATTAATACAATTGGAGTAGAGAAAGTGGAAGAGGAACCTCGGGTTATCTTAGTTAATGGGGTTCCGACAAAGAGTAAGAAAATATGGCAAGATTTAGTGGATGTTAGGAAAGTCAAAAAGGCAACATTGTATTTGAAGAACAACAATAAGTACTACAAGAATGTATATGTTGCAGAAGAGGAAGTAAGTGAAGAAGAGGATAGCGATTTGTGTGCTGGTCAAATTGAGAAAGTAGAACCCTCTAAAAATGAAGAAATATATGAACATTATAGTGTTCATCCTTTGCATTCAAAGGAAGTCATGGGGAATGCTATTGAGTTGTTTCAAATGAAAAAAGCCAAAGGAAGTCCCATTAGTGTTTGGGAGGAAAGTTTGGAAGCTCGGTGTTTCCCACAGCTATTTCCAATAGGTCAAGGAGGAAGATATGATGAGCGACCTGATCAAATTCCTGCTTCTGAATACCGGACTTTACGATTGTATGCAGAAGATCCTAGGTTTCGTCAATGCATTCCCTATTTGTTTCATCTACTGTTTGAAAGCGATCTGTCTGGACTGTCATATGCAGTGAACCACATCTTGAAAAGTGGTGTACAGATGCAAAACATCTCGGCAAGTGACTTTATGGATAAAGTCAATGTGCAAGACAGTATTTTGGATTCTCACCTGATTAATCTCATGGCGTGTCAGCGTGGTACTAATGAGTACTGGTACCGTCATCATGGTGATTAAAAATGTATGCTGAGGAACTTAGGAACTCCCACATGGTTCCTCACTCTCAGCTGTGCCGAGTATGGCTGGGAAGACTTACTTGAATTTCTACGAGAGGCAAATGGAAACATTGAAAATATCGAATTCAAGACACCCGGAGAACTGTGCTCTTTGGATCCAGTGAATGTATGCAGGTACTTCAATCATAGATTTGAAGCTATGATGTCTTTCATCATGAACAAGAAAAATCCACCTCTTGGAGAGGTGTTGGATTTCTTCTGGAGAAAGGAGTACCAAGCAAGAGGTGCTCCTCATATACATATGCTGCTGTGGATCAAGGATGCACCTAAATTTGGAACAGATCCAGATGACTTAGTGATGAGTTTCATAGAACAGTATTCTACATGTGCTGTTCCAAACGCAAAGGAAGACAAAAGCCTAAGAGAACAAGTTTTACGCTTCCAAAGCCATCGTTGTGGAAAGTACTGTCGTCGTAAATTCAGAAACAAGGACAAGTTCTACACCAAATGTCGTTTCGCCTTTCCACGACCGGTGATTTCTAAAGGAAGAGTGAACAGTTTGATGTCTTCGCTGCGACATAAGGTGATGAAGAAATCACCTAAAAACACATACAATTTGAAAAGGAACGAAGATTCCAAGTACATCAACGACTACAACCCAGTGATTTTGTCCATGTGGAATGCTAACATGGATATACAGTTTGTGGCTGATAACTGTATGGCTGTGGCTCGGTATGTGACATCTTACATCACCAAAAAAGAAAAGACAGAATTGAAGGATATGTGGGAGGACATTTCCCATGAAAAGAGCCTCAGTAAGAAGTTGTACAGTTTCAGTCTGCAGATGTTGTCACATCGAGAAATCGGAGCTTACGAATGTTCTGACCGGTTGTCTTCAGCAAGTCTCTATGCCAAATCCAGGAGTATCGTTTGGGCGAGTCTTGGCCTTGCTGCAACGCGTAATCGAGTTCTGAAACCTGTGCGGGAAATTGAGTATTTGGCGGAAAAGGAGCCAAACAGTACCGATATTTTGAAGACCAACATGTTGGATACATATTATCCAAATAGAAGCAGTCACCTCGAGAATGTTTGTCTGTATGAGGTTCTACAAAATTACATATTCAAGAGGAACATCAAAGAAGATATTGATAAAGGAGTGTATGCTGTAATTGGAAGTGAGGGATGTCTGGTCAAGCAAAGAAAATGGCAATTGGTAAACCATCGAAAATTGAGTGGCGAATCTCCTGAAAGAAAAGAGTTTTTCTATTTAGCTCTTTTGCAACTTTTCAAGCCTTGGCGTGCAGAAGAGGAACTGCTTGGAGATTTCCTCTGTTACGAAGACTCTTTGAATGCCGCCAAGGAGACTATAGAATGTCCTGTTTTTACCAAATATCTTGAAATGTTGAATGCGGAAATCGAGCAGGAAGCAACGATTGCAGCCGAGATTGCTAGAGACAGTTCTCAGGACAGTCAGAGTTCTGTTTCATTCAGTCAGGATCCACTAGGAGGACCAGTTATCGAAAATGAAGCTGCCACTGCCATGATTGAAGTGGAAAGAGCCATGGCACATGCTCAGGAAGATGCGGTTAACTTAGAAGACTTGGAAAGACAACTCAACGTTGAGCAGAGGAAAATATATGAAGAAGTTACCAACCAAATTGATCATGGATTAAGTCATGAGAAGAAAGAGTGCTCATGTACGTCGTTGAAGCCTGTCCGACTGTACGTGAGTGGAGAAGCGGGAACTGGAAAAAGTTTCCTCATTAAAGCAATTTCATGTTATTTGCAGAAAAGGACTGAGTCATCGCTGTCTTGTGTTGTCACCGCTCCAACTGGACTGGCAGCACATAACGTTAAAGGTATTACTTTGCATCGTCTACTGATGCTGCCAGTGGAGCATGATAACAAATTACAATACCACAAGTTATCTGGAGATGCTTGTTGTGAAGTTTCAAGAGTCTTGAGGAAAATGAAACTTCTTATCATTGACGAAGTAAGCATGGTTTCCAATGTTATGCTTGCCTTTGTGCATTTGAGAATGCAAGAAGTTCTCAAAACAGAGTATGATGTGTTATTTGGTGGCAAACACATCATTGTTTTCGGTGATCTTCTGCAGCTGACACCAGTGAAAGGACAACCTGTGTTGAAAATGCTCACGCATGAAGATACCAGGAAGTGCCTAGGGAGCATTGGCAACGTCAATATATGGTTAAACTTCAATTATGCTGAACTGCGTGAAAATATGCGTCAGGCGAAGGATGAAGATTACAAGAATATTCTACAAGATGTTAGAATCGGAAAAGTGACCGAGCATGGGAAAGAAGCTTTACATGCACGATTACTGTCAAATTTGTATCCAGAACAAGACGTTGTGCCTGAGAATATTTTTCAGAAAATTACTGAGAAGAAATCTGGAATATGTTTGATGCCAACTCTTGCAAATTGTGCCATCTTCAACAACAAAATGTTGAATTTAGAAAACCAAGAGATTGTGAAACTGGAAGCTATTGACAGAGTAGAGCATATGGGATCAACAATTATTTTGTCTGAGAATTTGAAATCAAAATTGGATTCATTAGAGAAGACTATATCTAAAACTGCAGGTTTTGAAAAGACTCTGAATGTGTGCTTAAATTGCCGTATAATTTTAAGAAGGAATTTACATGTTGAAAGAGGTCTGGTAAATGGATCAATGGGTAATGTTGTTGATTTTGTGAAATACAGAAATAGAGATGGAATTGAATTTTTAAAAATTAAATTTGATGGCATTGAGGAAGTACAGCTAATTGGTCGTTGCTCTGCTAGGTTTTTGCTTGTAAAAGACTTATATGTTCGCCGTAAGCAGTTTCCTGTTTGCTTGGCATATGCGGTGACAATCCATAAATCGCAAGGTTTAAGTGTAGACAGTGCATTGGTGAATATTGGCAGTTCTGTGTTCAAGGAGGGGATGGCATATGTGGCATTGTCACGAGTCAGAACTTTATCGGGATTGTACTTGATTGAGTGTGATGTCACAAACATTTGTGCGGATCTAGATTGTGTTAAGGAATACAATAGGTTAAGAAGAGAGTATGCGCCACATTTGCCTCAATATCCTTTGTTTGAGAAACGTGTGGTAGGCCGGAAACGAAGAAATGTGACCAATAGTAGGGAGGTTGTAGCAAAAAGACGAAAAGTCGATGAACCTGAAATTATAAGCAGAAAGAAAATTGATTCTGTTGAAGATGTTGTTGGTTTTCAATTTGAAAATAGTTCTGGTGTCAACTGCTATGCTAATGTAGTGGTTAATGTTGTCTTTTCTCTAGAAACTTTAACAGATTGTGATCAATTCGGATCAAAGTTTTTGCTGCTTGCTGAATTCTGTGTTAGAGAAATGTAGCACTGATAGAACAAAAATAGAAAGTGTGTCTGAAATTCGAAATCTGTTAAACAAGTGTTCAGGTCAAACGCAATTCTCTCAAAATATTCAGCAAGATTGTCAGGAGTTTTTAATGTATATGTTTGATGTATTGCAAGATGAAGGTGTAGATGTAGATTACCTGTTTGGCCTTTTTTATCAATGGCAGCATGACTGCGAGAATTGTAGGGTATCAAGTACTACTAGTGTAGACTCAGAAAGATTTATATATTTAACTTTGCCAGACAGTAAATCAGTGTCCTTTAATAAGCTGGTAAAATCAGCCGATCACAACATAGAGTGTAGCCAATGTAAGTCAGCAATGATGTCCACATTATTTATACGAACATATGGCCAGTATGTCATTTTAATGTTCCAACGATGTAGGCCTGATGGAACAAAATTGACAACTTTAATTAAAAGTTTTGTGGCTTCGCAGTTGTCAATATCAGGAAGGACGTTTTTAACTGCAGCAATTATATATCATGACGGTCCTTGAACAACATCAGGACTTTACACAGCTTATTTAAAGTCTAGAAACGGCTGGTCATTCTGCAATGATTCTGTTTTAACTTTCAAAAAAAAATTGCCTTTTGACCTTAAAAATTCTTACCTGGTGTTTTTAAAACCAAAATTTTAGGGAAAGAATCTCGGGATCTGCTCTGAGGAATTTCAAGAGGTTCTAATGGCTCCTACACTATTTGGCCTTGAGGATAAGTGTAGTACAGAGTCAAAAGTTACATGTGGAAATGTGGAACATGAGTGAGCAAGAAGGGTGAGATATTACTAGTACAGGATTGTGCAAGTGATCTTGAACGTTTTCTTTCTGAAAGTTGCGGAAATAGAAAATGACGGGATTTGCATAGAAGAAATTGAAGAGTTATAAATGGCTCTTATACGATTTGGCCTTGAGGAAATGTGCGGTAGAGAGTGAGAAGTCATTTATTGTATGTAACATATTTGTCAAAACGATGGAGCTTTTCTTTCAGAAAGTGGCGGGCTGAAAATAATAGCAGCACAACAGAGTATAAGCTGTTCATAGGACATCCTTTGACGTCATGGAAAGTAAGTTACTTTTAAGGAGTTCTGATTTCTGATTGGTTATGTTATATGGGTTTTTTAAACACAATCATTTTGATTGTGTTTTTTTTTTCCCCGCTGTTATATGATGAATACCTTCAACTCACTGTTTTTAGTGAAATTTGATACATTCTGAGAACAGCAAAAATAAACCATTTAACATGTTTAATTAATTCTGTACTTTTTGTATTTATGATATACATTGAGAACTGTGCAGGAGGCATGGAGAAATTGAGGCTTCTGTAAGTGTCAAGGTAGGTGAGTAATGTACATTGCTCTGTTGCATACAGTCCTCACCTTCTCCGTACTCTTGGATATGCTAGACTACATCTGCACAATGAGATACCTAAGCTGAGGGAATACAGGTGATGTGATTGTGGAATGAGCAAAAAAAATTGCAAGTTTTTCAATTACACTACCTGTGTTTCCTAACATTACGAATCACATTGTGCAGATGAGGTTTAGGCTTGTCCAGGGACACAGAAGAGGTCTGGCCTTTGTTCAAGAGTGCAGTGGACATGACTCACTTCATTGGTAGGTCTGCACATGTATTATCTCCTCTGTACTCTTCAACAAGCCTAAATTTCATCTGTAACCCTGAGTAGGCCTCACTTCAAACAAACCTCTGGATACGCCACACCTTATCGTCATCCTGAATCAATCATTTAAAGTGTTAGGGGCAGATTTATGATGGCCGTGCGCCTCTTTTGCGCCACCGTTGCGTCACTTTTGTGACGTAGCAACAGTGCAAAAGATGCACCATGTTGCAACATGGGCTTCACTTCATCTGCAACAAGATACCGTCAGTTTAAAATGTATATATTTAGGACTGTGTAGGGGGCATGGAGAAGCTGAGGCTTCTGTAAGTGTCAAATTTGTTGCATATAGTGCTCACCTTTTGCGTAGACTACATCTGTACAATGACATACCTAAGCAAAGGAAACACAAGTGATGTGATTGTGGAATGAGCAAACAAAATTGCACGTTTTTCAATTACGTTACCTGTGTTTCATAACATTACGAATCACATTGTGTAGATGAGGTTTAGGCCTGTTCAAGGAGATAGAGGAGGTCTGACGTTTGTCCAAGAGTGCAGTGGACATGACTCACTTCGTTGGTAGCCCTGCTCATGTATTATCTCCTCTGTACTCTGCAATAACTTAAATTTCATCTGTAACTCTGAGTAGGACTCACCTGAAACAAATCTGTGGATAGGCCACACCTTATCAGCATCTAGAAACAATCATTTAAAATGTTAGGGTTAGATTTATGATGGCCGTGCGCCTCTTTTGCGCCGCTGTTCCATCACTTTTGTGACGCAGCAGCAGTGCAAAAGATGCATCATGTTGCAAGATAGGCCTCACTTCATCTTCAACAAGATACCGTCAGTTTAAAATGTATATATTTAGGACTGTGTAGAGGGCATGGAGAAGCAGAGGCCTCTAACTTTATTTCTTTGTAAAATTGGATGATTGTCAATCTTTTCCCTTGTCTTTTCTAATTTTTAAATACATGTTTTAATATTTTTCTAATTTTTGTTCTTTCTTTCACGGATTGAAAGTATAAAAATAACAAGTGACTAAGTTAACGACAATTATAAGGTAAATGTTTTGTACTCTTTTCGTTACGTTTCTATCACATTTAACTTCTATTAGTTCCACTGCTTCATTTCTTTAACCCTCAGTTTCCTGCCTTTGCTACTTCCCTCATTCCTTTTTCTATTACTTACTTACTCTACTCCTTCCACTCCTTTTCTCAGTCCCTCTGTTCTCATAGTTCCTCACTCCTGTTCACTCACTCCGTCTCTATTACTCTCACTGTCTCTGACTCATCACTCTTTCACTACTTCTTCATTATGCTTTCTCCCTGTAGTTCAAACACACTAAGGGGCATATTATCAACACAGGTGATAAAATTATCGCTGCTTTTATCGGCAGAATACTGCCGCAAAAGCGGCTTTAGCGGCAGTTTTCTGCCGCAAAAGCGGCTTTAGCGGCAGATTTCTGCTGATAAAAGCAGCGATAAATTTATCGCCTGTGTTGATAATATGCCCCTATGTTATTTACATTTCTTTGCTGTTTCAATCATTCCTTTTCTGTTACTTCTGCTTTCTGTTTTTTCTCTATGTTATTCCACATGTTTTAATCTTATTTTGAACATTCACTCACATTCTCTAAGAAACTCTTGTTTATTATTGTTCTACTCTCCTTTTTTTCTTTCACTTCCTTATCTATTTTGTTTTTCACAATTATACCCTCTTCCATCTTTTCTTTGGTAAATAGATCTGTTAACCAGTATCTCTGTGTTACTCCCTACAGCTGTCTTTCTTTTAACATTACTCTCTGTTTCCTTCCCTTATACTTACTCTTCTTTTTAAAAAAAAAAAAATTGTTGTTCGCTTCCGGTTCGCGTACCGGCGAGCGAACCGGGAAGCAAACCAAAAGAAATAGAGGTTGCCAGAGTGCTTAACATTCTAGCAATTTTTTATAAATGGGAGGTAGTTCTGAAAAGAACTTTTTTTTTATTGTGTTTGTCATTTTATATTTTTTTTTATTTTTCTGAACATTTATTTACTTTTTTGTATTTTTTGAACGGTTTTATATTTTTTTTGTTTTTTTGGGGGGGGAGAAACGAAAATGATTCATTGTAAAGGGCTCAACAGGAGCAACAAAAAAAAAAGATAATTTATTTTCTGGGGTGATTTGGACAATCATGATTATCAATTGCTAAGTTGATTAAATTGATGCTACTTTCTCTGTAGCAAATCAACTGACCGCAACGCACGCACACTTGTTTGATTGTCCCGAACCTCATCTGTATATTTGGGACCGTCTCCTTCGCCTCTGGTCCCGTCACTTCCTGTACATTTGACCTTCTGGCCACAGGAGGAGGGTTATCGTGTAGGTCACGTACTTGCGCAGCACTGTAGTTGATAGGGTGCCAACTGTCCATATGGCGATGCATTGTATAATTTCCATAACTATACTTTTTATCTGTCCCTCTGGACAGATCATTTTTACATATCAGGCAAGTTACGTACCGGGCATTCACTTTTTTTTGGCCCCGGGGATCTTTAAAAAATTGCCAAATAAAATTCTCTTTCACTCGGGACCTCCTAGGCTCTTCTGGCAAAAAGTGCCTCTCTTCTTCCTCTTCCTCTTGTTCCTCTTCTTCCACCTCTTGCTCAACCACCACCTGAGGAGGTGGTCCTCTCTTCCTAGGAGGTGGTGGTGGGGATGCACCAGCTGAAGCTACAACACTTGCCATTGCTAAGTGATGAAAAAAGGTCTTCCTCTCACAAAGATGAAAGTCAGAGTGAGGAAACAAGGAGGGGTTTTCATCATTAGGAACCCAAAAGTGAAATGAACCAATGAAAAGTTTTATTAACAAGTCACATGACCTGTTATGCTTACGTTACGCGCTCCGCGCCGCGCCCTGATTCGCTTCCGGGAAGCTGCGCTTTGCGCCTCGCGCACCGGAGCACTTTCGGGTGCGCTAACGCGGCGCGTCATATGACGCATTACGCGACAACGCGATACGTTGCGGTTACGCAACGCGTCACAATGTTGTTTTCTAACGCGGCAGTTGCGCAAACAGAACGTTTATCGATTCGCGGAACGAGTCGCGGCACCAAATTGAGCTAACGAGAAGCTACCCGGTTCGCGGATCGGGAGCGAAACAAAAAAAATAATAAAAAAATACATTAAAAAATTGTATTAAAAACATATAAAATATATTTTTCGATTAAAAGAAGAATACATTTTAAAGCTTTTGATATTTGCTATTAAAAAACCATTGAAATTCACTGAAAAAACCATAGGTTATAGACCATATATAGTTAGGAATTAGCATTTACAAAACCTTGAAAATTCATTGAAAAAACCATAGGTTATAGACCATATATAGTTAGGAATTAGCATTTACAAAACCTTATTTTACTCACACAAAACCATTGAAATTCCATATATAGTTAGTTGCACTAACTATATATCGCGCACCCGCAATCCACTGCTGATGATGTCACATATTACATCATTCATGACACGGTCAGTGACATCACTGATGACATCACTGATGACATCTCAAATGACATCACTGATGACATCACTGATGACATCTCATTTGACATTAATGACCACATCACTGATGATATCATTCATGTGACAATACAATACATCTCCTCACATTTTAATATAACCTTTGTTACACCCAGTGTTAAATACAGAGTATAATTTTTGAAACCATTCACACACCAATACTAGTTACTACATATGCACTCACTGATTCCTACATCTACACACACATTCACTTATTCACCCATACAATCATTCATACATACAATCACTCATCTTTACAACACTATCATATGCACTCATACACCTATACAGATACTCACACTCTGCCACTCATCCATGGAGTTACTCACACACCTAGTCAGTCCTGTAAAGAATCAATCACACTTCCATTTTCTAATCTATACAGTTAAACATAGAGCACCTTACATTTTCAAACATATACTAACACATACTTACTCTCTTATACAATCATTGATACAAGTACACAGTGATCTGCACAGAGTTGCACACCTCCCAGCCAGCCACACACACACTCAGTCTCCCATACAAATACTTGAGCAATCAATCAATAACCCATATAGTTACTCATATAGCTACTGATCAACACATGCAGCAGTTTACAGAACAACAGACATAATGATGCACAAATTAAGACAGTTTAGTCAATTTCAATTTTCAAGCTTTATTCGACTATTAAAAACAATCACAAAAGCGTACAATAAAACACAATACAAACATTATGATAAAACAATAGCTCAGAAATGAAGAATTTAGGAAGATTTAAAACACCAAACTTTTCCTATGAGAAATGGCTTTAAGTAAAAAAGTAGCAATAAAAAAACAGGTGTCTGCAGAGTCAAGTGCAAATAGCAATTCCATGGCTTGGGTAATAGTATACACAGATAATCTTAAAAACATAGGTCTGAGATAGAGACGGCGAAGATGCATATAGAGTGGACAAATAAGCATAAAGTGCCGAGTACTTTGCCTAGTCTGACCATCGCAAGGACAGGGGGAATGGCTAGGAACTTTCATCTCAGGGAAGGCAACTAAGTTATGTACTATACCAAGTCTGAGACATGTCAGAACAAACTGATGAGACTGCTTGGTTATGAATTTTAAGTACATAGGCATGCCCTTTCCTTCAAATTTAGTGGTGTGATAAAATACATAGGTAGACATGGTAGAACACTTTACACTACGCATATCAGACATAGTTTGGATGAAAACATCTTTAAGTTCCTTTTTTGATACAGTAACGGCACAATAGGGGTCCTTAATGATGTCAAAATTAAATACCTTGTCATAAGTATAAGAAACATAACTTAGCCAGGGAATCTTAAGGACTTTGTCCAACTTCAAACAATCAGTAATAATCTTCCTAGAAAAAGTAGTCTCTTCTTTAGCCCATATTGACCTCCATACCATGAGGGGTCTTAAACCCGTAAGATCAGTCAGATAGTTTAAACAGACTTCGCTATGGCACAGTACAGTAGGAGCCGAGGGAGGTAGACAAAGCAATCTTCTAAGGAACCCATTCTCGGTATT
The DNA here is from genome assembly GCF_964261635.1 of Lissotriton helveticus. Classification (NCBI taxonomy): domain Eukaryota; kingdom Metazoa; phylum Chordata; class Amphibia; order Caudata; family Salamandridae; genus Lissotriton; species Lissotriton helveticus. Next base: position 886,208,449 of record NC_136070.1, read on the forward strand.
TTGCAGTGTCCTATGCTGACTGTAGCCCCATATACCGGAACCGTACAGAGCAATAGACGCACATCTATGCCTGTAAATGTCTACCATATCAGGTATACGGCGGCTTCCTAGCTTTGCAGCGAATCGAAAAAATACCAGATGAGCTTTTGGCCATTCTACCATTAACATTTAAGATCTCCTGGGACCATGTCCCCTTGTTGTTAAAGGTAACACCGAGGTAGCAGAACCTATCCACTACCTCAATAGTATGATTGTTAAAATGGAACGGCATAACAGATTTCATCCGTTTACCACAGGCCATAATAAAAGTCTTGGTGTTATTTATTTTCAATTTCCTCGCATTAATAAAATCAAAGAAAGTGTTCATAAGTTTCTGTAGCCCATTTGGAGTACGCGAAAGGAGCACCGTATCGTCGGCATAAAGCAGAACTGGTACGGGGAGTCCACCAACTTGAGGGGAATCCGCCTGGACCTTTTTGAGTTCAGATTCGATGGAATTGATAAAGAGGGAAAATAACAGGGGGGCCAGTACACAGCCCTGCCTTATGCCTGACTTAACCCTGATTTTCTCGGTACATTCACCCGACGGACCAAAACGTATCTGGGCCGACAGCTTATTATAGAGACGGGCCAAAAAGTGAATGATTGCCTGGGGGGCGCCCATGGCCAATAAAGTGCACCACAAGAGTTCATGGTCCACAAGGTCGAAAGCGCTCGAAAGATCGGCAAAACAGAGAAATAGGGACCCTTCTTTCGCTCTCGTATATTTCCCTATAAGGAGATCAAGGTTGAGGCACTGCTCCGTAGTCCCCAAGCCTTTGCGAAAACCAAATTGGGATTCAGCCATGATATTATTTTCTTCAACCCACTCCTCGAGCCTTATAAGGAGAACCCTACTCATAATCTTCAGGGAGGAATCAAGAAGGGAGATAGGGCGATAGTTCTTAGCCTCACCTCTATCTCCCTTCTTGTAAATAGGTAGAATCAAGGATTCACTCCAAGTAGGAGGGGTGTTCTCCAGGACTGATGCATTAAACACCTGGGTCAGGAGTGGGCACCAGAGACTGGGGTTAGATTTGTACAGATCTACCGGTACCCCATCGGGTCCCGGTGCCTTTCCACCTTTACTCTGGCTTAGGGAGATAACCACCTCTGGTAGGGTAATATCCAAGGGTATCCTAATCTCAGACATCGGGATAGTAGGACCGTTAAGGTCTCCCCCGAGTGGATTAAAAATACCAGAAAAATGGGAGACCCAATTGGCTTCGATAACCTGCGCTGATAGTTTGGGGAACTCTTCAATGGCAAGGAGAGGGCTATTAACCGTAGACCAGAACAGCCTACTGTCCCGTAGTACCGAAGCTTGGTTCAGGGCATCCCAGGCCAGTTCCCTTAGTTCCTGCTTCCTACGTACAAGATTGCTTTTATAGGTAAGCCTAAGTAATTTGACGGCCTCCCTATCTCTCGGGTGTTTTGTTAAGGCCAGCTTGAGTTCCCGTAGGGATTGAGTACATAGGCTATCAAACCAGCCCACATTTTGGTTCCTAATTCGGGCTTTAGTAGTGGTAAGGCACCTTTTTACAGCATCACCGAGTGCCACAAAATTAGTTATAATACACCCGTTAGGGGCCTCAGGATTAAGGCAACTATAAATTTCAGCAAACCCCTCTTTAATAATTCTAGCTTGCAGTTTGTCGGAGTTGTCCAATTTCCACTTTATACGGAAACCATTCTGTCTGCATGGGGTAGCATCTTCTAATACCAAATAATCACTCCTAGCACTAGGCCCCCATGCAGAAATAAGCATGGTGATTGCTTGGTGATCACTACCTCCCAAATCGGTAACGACGGGGACTGTACAGTGAGGGGTGAAATGCGTAGAAACCAGTATGTGATCAATGGCAGAGGACGAATTGGGTCCTACAAAAGTTGGAACAGGCATACCATCTACATCTAGGGCCGGGGAGTGGATCATAAGATCCAGGTTCAGCACAAGGGAATTAAAGGAGTCACCATGGGGGGAGTGTACAAAATGTGCTCTGTTTTCCCCGTTGTCTCCATCAAAACCACAGGTTCTAGAAAAGGAATGTGGGCAAGTACGAAGATTAAAATCCCCACCCCAGATGATCTCAATTGGCTTACTAACATCGTTTCGTAGGTTCTTCAAAAAAGGACCCAGCTCCTCTGCCACCGATGTATCTGAAGCATTAAACAAATTGTTATAGTGGTTAACCACCACTAGGACATGGCCCTTAGGATGTTCTAGTATTAAAATTTGGGAGTGGTGTCCCACAGGGAGGTAGGAAATCACACATAGTGGAAGTTTGACTGAAGTAAAAATCACTAATCCCCCTTTAGCCCTACCCATACCTGTCCTTATAGCCTGGTTGTTATAAGACACAAACCCATTGAGTTCAATATCAGCGGTTGCCCAAGTCTCTTGAAAGCATAAAATATCAAAATCCGAGAGGATCTCTTTCCACCCCAATGAGGCTGATTGCCTGCTCCACCCTGCAACATTCCAAGTAACAAACTTCAGCCCTGGGGAGCAAATGGGGGGTTGAATGGACACTGGTACCGTGGTGATTAAAGCATTAATGACAGGTAGAGGGTCCAGCAATATTGGATAAGTCACGGGGATTATCGGGGCAATTTGGGACATTGTAAGGTCTTGGATGGGAATAGGGCAAACGTCGGGCAATACCGTAGGCACTTTATCAGAGGAAATAGTGGGGTCTACAACAGTGGGCAGTCAATCAACACCATTAAGGCCACTCAGACAATTAAAACGATTGTAATTATGGAAGGGTGTCATAGGTGGTTGAGGAACAGGTTGTGCTGGATACCCACAGAGTCTACCCCTCCAAGCAACCCTTGTCCATTTGTCCTGAACTTGATCACGATGCATTTGTACCGGAGGGAAGAAAAAAGATACGGGCAGGGTCCGGATGGTGGATTCAAATGATCTATTCGACCCCGAACAGATGTGATGAACAGTCCTTGGGTCTCTAAAACTCACCAAAATACAATCCCCAACTATTGACTTCCTGGTCTTGCCCAGCCAGGGTACCCTCCTTACCATCACAATTTCATTATTAAAATATACAGGAAGAGGTCTATTCCAGTTCAACCATTTAATTACTTGATTTTTTAGTGAGAAAAAATTCTCACCTTCCCCCATCTCCAGGGGAGGAACCCCGGCCATAACTACCATAAGATCGTTTGCTTCGGGGGGAAGGTCGGGTCTCCGAACTCTAGGGGCAGGTTTCTCCGGTAAAGGGGGTGGAATACCGTCACCATTTACAAGCCCATTGGGATTTATAACAGGGAGAGTAATACCTGCTGGTAGTAGTGGGGGAATAATAGTTTCCCTATGGCGTGGAGGAACTGGTATGGCCATGAGGGGTTGCAAAATAGGGGTGGCAGAAGTCACCACAGTTGATTCTGGAATAGCTGGGGGGGGTTGTGAGGTGGGGGGTAAGGTGGGGAGGGACATAGTCTCTGGGAGTCTTCCAAGGGTATTAACCTGCGAATTCAAACTACTTAAGGTAGCCTCAAGAATGGTTAGACGGATCTCTACTCTCTTAATACTCTCGGTGATAGGCTGCAGCAGAGATCTGAGTAAGAATTCTAGGTTCCCCTGGGGGGCAACTGGGGGCGGTAAAATAGGCAAGCTATTCATAGGGGGGCGAACAGTACCCGTATCTTCATTAGACTTACCGGGAACAGGAACAGACTTAGTAGGTTTTCCAAAATCGGTATAGGAAAGTTTGGAATTACCCTTACTTGCCCTCGACTTCCTTCTACGCTTATTAGGAGGAGGGCCGTGTAGCTCGGCCACAGTAACTAATTTGGGCTTAGCTTTCCTTAATTTAGAGGTCAGGGTAGGTTGGGATATAAGATCAATAGCCGTACAGCAGAGGCTAGGGGAGGAGCTGGGCACCGGAACCTGACTGGGACTAACAGTACATTCCCTCAGCAAAAGAGGGACTCCTTCCTGTGAAAGAGATTCCTCACTAGCAATCATCGAAGTGCCACCATCTACAATATCTACCAGGGGTCCACGTTTCAGATTCTCAATAGAGCGTCGGCGCTCAGCCCTGCGTTCGGCAAGGGTAGTATCCAAATGTCCCTCGTCCTCCGCCATGGAGCGTGGAAAATATGTATCCAGAGTTCTAATCTTAGACCCCCCCAGTTTCACTATGGATTTGTCCAGAACTGGTGAAGGCATGATAGGTGAATGGTATATGTTGGACAACAGGGCTATGTAGAAACCGGTACCAAAGAACAAAGGGACAGGAAAGTAGGCCCGGTCCGGCCTACGAGGGACTAAGAGGGTCCGCCCTTAGTCCGGGCTTTGTCCCGGGTGATGTCCCGCACACGCGTCCCGCTGACGCGTAAAGACTTCAGGAATTAAGCCAAATGAGGATAGAGGGGGCGGAGCCACGGGAAGAGGCGGCAGGTGTGCTGGCTGGTACACGCACAGCCTGCTGGCCCTCGCAGTCCCGTTCTCTTCGTGAGCAGCTCCCCTCGTGATGACAATGCCCAGCGGCGCTCCTGGCACAATGAAGAAATGCCCTACGGGGCTCCTGGCAACAGCAGCAAGCAGGGATCAAGGACTCCTCCACGAGCGGCACCCGCGGTGCGGGGGCCGCGAGGAGTTTTCAAGCAGGCAGGCAGGCAGGGGGCGGAGCCACGGGAAGAGGCGGCAGGTGTGCTGGCTGGTACACGCACAGCCTGCTGGCCCTCGCAGTCCCGTTCTCTTCGTGAGCAGCTCCCCTCGTGATGACAATGCCCAGCGGCGCTCCTGGCACAATGAAGAAATGCCCTACGGGGCTCCTGGCAACAGCAGCAAGCAGGGATCAAGGACTCCTCCACGAGCGGCACCCCGTTGACAGTTTAGTCACTAACCCATGCACTCAGTGAGACACATTTAATCACTCACTCATACAGTAAGTCATGCACCTGCTAAATCCTTCATCCAGACACTTATAAATCCACTCATTCTTCAATATGCAAGACCTATTTTAACTTTACAGAAACATACAGTCACTGGATGTAGTCATCAGTGATGTCATCAGTAATGTCATTTGAGATGTCATCAGTGATGTCATCAGTGATGTCATTTGAGATGTCATCAGTGATGTCATCAGTGATGTCACTGACCGTGTCATGAATGATGTAATATGTGACATCATCAGCAGTGGATTGCGGGTGCGCGATATATAGTTAGTGCAACTAACTATATATGGAATTTCAATGGTTTTGTGTGAGTAAAATAAGGTTTTGTAAATGCTAATTCCTAACTATATATGGTCTATAACCTATGGTTTTTTCAATGAATTTTCAAGGTTTTGTAAATGCTAATTCCTAACTATATATGGTCTATAACCTATGGTTTTTTCAGTGAACATATATATATATATATTTAACAAATTCTTCAAACCTCCACATGCAGCGGTAACAGCAGCGGCGAGAGAAGAGACAGACCCCACGTAATCCAGGCAAGATGTTATTTATTCCAGTGCCTTTCAAAATGCAACGTTTCGAGTACTGACGTACTCTTGTTCACACACCACATTTTAAACAACGGAAAGTTCTTTTATCTATGCAAGTGCAGGCCCACCCTGGTAGGCCCCACCTTCCACTCGTGAGTCACATGGTTATGCCTGATACTGAATAACAGAAATTTAAAGACACAGTGTGTCTATTAGCTGTGTCTGTATACATTTGTTGCATCAAAAAAAAAGAGATACACACAATCACAAATTTGTACTTCATACTTAAATGTAAATAGTTGGCAATCCAGATTGATTACTGTTAGCAAGTAAAAAGTATGTACATTTATATACAATTGTGCGGGTGACAAAATGACTGCATGAATGCACTGATGTTGTTATACATCATAATTAAGATATATTTATACTACGCATGAATGCATAACGCACCTCGCATTGCATCAGAAAAACATATCAGGATCATTCATTGATCATAAAGCATAAAAGAAAGGTGTTGTAGAGATGCTACTCATAACTATGTAATATTAAATTGCTGCATAGCCAGGCATACCATTTGTGTACAAAGAAGCATAAGTATCACCAAAAAACAGCACCTTAGTGTAGATAACACATTCTCAAGTTTAGTCCTATATCATTATATCTAAAAATGTTTATACAATTTTAAATTCTTTATATCATAATTATTTGGGGACTATTTACAAGACAATTGTGTTGGTGAAAAAAGTGCTATACTAAATTTACAGTGTCTAAGAAAAACCACCAAAAGAAACCAATTTCCAAATTACAGTTAAAAGACTGCACTGCTCAGTAACCTGGACAGCCAACTCGGATAGGGGAGACAGGACTACAAATTTACCTAAACCAGGTGCTTTACTTCAAGATTTTATCTGTGTACATATTGCAAATATAGCCATGTGGTATATTGAATAATCTCATGTTAGAACTTGAATTGTAAGATAAACATGTTCTGTGCAGAATATATACAGTGGATCTAATGCCTTTACAGAAAGTTGTGCATGTCCTCTGTCGCATTTAACCCATTGGGTTGTTTGCTGTCGAGTTTTATAATGTACTGCGTTTCTAACCGGCGTAATAGTTTCTCACGGTCACCGCCACGTCTTAGGGGAGCAACAGCATCGATGACAAAATACTTAAGGCATGACAGATCCCTGTCATGCTTGCTGTTGAAATGGCGTGCCACCGGGTATGCCCCATCGTGATTCACTATAGCACGGAGGTGCTGCAGTATTCTCACATGCACCTGTGCGCCGGTACTGCCTACATAGCGTTGACCGCAGGTGCAGGTTAGGACGTAAACCGCAAACTCTGTACGGCAGTTGTAATTGCCGTGAATCAAGAATTCAGTTTCAGAAAAAGGAGTGCGGTAGTGAGTGGTATTCTGTCCAAACTTACAAGCTCGGCATGAGGAACATTTATGAAAGCCTTTGCCTCCAAACCATTGAGTGATCGTGGGCAATTCAGGGCTGGATTGTATTAGCTTGCTGCGCATGCTGTATGCACGCCTGAAAGTGACCACTGGTTTGTCTGGAGTTCTGTCACGTAATACTCCGTCCGTTTTTAAGACAGACCAGTGTTTGTTGATTATAGATTTAATCTTGCGGTGCTGTCTGCTGTACGTGGTTATTAATCTGGTGGCATTGGATGTGACGTCAGTCACAGGGGGTTTGGGTGCCAATAAAGAGTCCCTAGTTCTTTCTTTGCTCTTTTGCAATGCGGTGGCTAAACAGGTTTTACTGTAGCCCCTTGCCTCTAATCTCTCAAGCATTGCCCTTGCCCCCTCCTCAAACTTTTCCTGAGTATTACATATTCGCTTAAGGCGCAGCAATTCGCCCAGCGGAATACTCATGATGACATGTTTGGGGTGACCACTGCTGGCATGTAAGATGCTGTTACCAGCAGTGGTCTTTCTGTGTAGGGAAGTGATAATCTTGTTGCCCATGATGTTGATTGATATATATATATATATATATATACACTGACGAAGGCTTGTAGCTGAAACGCGTCTGTTGACACTGTAAAATAAACCCATGGAAAGGCATTACCCTTCTGTGTACGAGTGCTGATTTTCGAACATTCTTTGAGGAAATTGAGCGTGATACTAGTGCGGGGCCCCGCCGCCGCAGACTGCACCCACTCGTGAGTGACCCGTCTTTCAAACGGCAGGGAAACAGAGCGTTGCATATATATATATATATATATATATATATATATATATATATATATATATATATATATATATATATATGTATATATATATATATATATATATATATATATATATATATATATATATATATATATATATATATATATATATATATATATATATGTATATGATTACAAAGACCTCTATTCTATTTTAGAGTTTTAGAGTTCATATCTTCTTTATTTCTTGATTAGTATATCAAAGAGAGAGAAAACAGCATGATATAGAGCATAGCAACGCTCCCTGGAATTGTCATATTAATAACATCGACAATAACATCCCAAACAAAATAAAATATCCCACCACCCACCCCATCCCTCCTAGTACTCGTTTGATACATCAGAGTATTTGCAGCACAACAAATTGTGGTGATGATCAATCTAAGAGATCTACTTTGGCTGTGTAGGAATAGCTAAATCTGTCAGGCATAATAAATGTGAGTGTTTAGGGCAGGTGAGTTCCCAGAATGACGTCAAGAGAAGATTTTTTTATGGGTGCCAAAGGTCCTGGTAGGACTTGTTACCCAGTGATAAAGTGAGCTGTGTGTTGGGTTACACTTATGGAGATGCACTAGTGTAAAGTGCCAGTACATAGCTATCTTAGTAGCTATCTCAACACTGGCTACGTTGCGGGCAGAATGGTGTGTCCAATAGAACAGCAAAACACACAAGATGATGGACGGAATGTTGCACAATGGCAAAACATTCACCCCCAGACACAGATCTGGGTTTAACCCATTGGCATTTTGCTCACCAAGCCATCCCAGTTCAGACATGGCCATATGCAAATCAGTCTTGACCCTGTGCTTCATGGGAACAGTCCAACCCGAACTGCCAAGCCATGTCTTCTCTGGACCGGAATCAAGCATCCGAGGACCGGTTTCTGGCTATCAGCCGTCTTCAGCCAGGATAGCTTGACTCAAGTGGCTTAGTGAGCACGGGACCCACGTCTGGGCATACCCTTCCCACATAGGGTGAACAGCAAAACACACAAGAGGATGGACGGAATGTTGCACAATGGCAAAACATTCACCCCCAGTCACAGATCTGGGTTTAACCCATCGCTATTTTGCTCACCAAGCCACCCCAGTTCAGACATGGCCATATGCAAATCAGTCTTGACCCTGTGCCTCATGGGAACAGTCCAGCCTGAACTGCCAAACCATGTCTTCCCTGGACTGGAATCAAGCATCCTAGGACCGGTTTCTGGCTATCAGCCGTCTTCAGCCAGGATAGCTTGACTCCAGTGGCTTAGTGAGCACGGGACCCACGTCTGGGCATACCCTTCCCACATAGGGTGAACAGCAAAACACACAAGATGATGGACGGAATGTTGCACAATGGCAAAACATTCACCCCCAGTCACAGATCTGGGTTTAATCCATCGTTATTTTGCTCACCAAGCCACCCCAGTTCAGACATGGCCATATGCAAATCAGTCTTGATCCTGTCCCTCATGGGAACAGTCCAGCCCGAACTGCCAAGCCATGTCTTCCCTGGACCAGAATCAAGCATCCTAGGACCGGTTTCTGCCTATCAGCCGTCTTCAGCTAGGATAGCTTGACTCTAGTGGCTTAGTGAGCACGGGACCCACGTCTGGGCATACCCTTCCCACATAGGGTGAACAGCAAAACACACAAGATGATGGACGGAATGTTGCACAATGGCAAAACATTCACCCCCAGTCACAGATCTGGGTTTAATCCATTGTTATTTTGCTCACCAAGCCACCCCAGTTCAGACATGGCCATATGCAAATCAGTCTTGACCCTGTGCCTCATGGGAACAGTTCAGCCCGAACTGCCAAGCCATGTCTTCCCCGGACCGGAATCAAGCATCCTAGGACCGGTTTCTGGATATCAGCCGTCTTCAGCCAGGATAGCTTCACTCCAGTGGCTTAGTGAGCACGGGACCCACGTCTGGGCATACCCTTCCCACATAGGGTGAACAGCAAAACACACAAGATGATGGACGGAATGTTGCACAATGGCAAAACATTCACCCCCAGTCACAGATCTGGGTTTAATCCATCGTTATTTTGCTCACCAAGCCACCCCAGTTCAGAAATGGCCATATGCAAATCAGTCTTGACCCTGTGCTTCATGGGAACAGTCCAACCCGAACTGCCAAGCCATGTCTTCTCTGGACCGGAATCAAGCATCCGAGGACCGGTTTCTGGCTATCAGCCGTCTTCAGCAGGATAGCTTGACTCAAGTGGTTTAGTGAGCACGGGACCCACATCTGGGCATACCCTTCCCACATAGGGTGAACAGCAAAACACTCAAGAGGATGGACGGAATGTTGCACAATGGCAAAACATTCACCCCCAGTCACAGATCTGGGTTTAACCCATCGCTATTTTGCTCACCAAGCCACCCCAGTTCAGACATGGCCATATGCAAATCAGTCTTGACCCTGTGCCTCATGGGAACAGTCCAGCCCGAACTGCCAAACCATGTCTTCTCTGGACCGGAATCAAGCATCCTAGGACCGGTTTCTGGCTATCAGCCGTCTTCAGCCAGGATAGCTTGACTCCAGTGGCTTAGTGAGCACGGGACCCACGCCTGGGCATACCCTTCCCACATAGGGTGAACAGCAAAATACACAAGATGATGGACGGAATGTTGCACAATGGATAAACAGTCACCCCAGTCACAGATCTGGGTTTAATCCATTTTTATTTTACTCACCAAGCCACCCCAGTTCAGACATGGCCATATGCAAATCACTCTTGACCCTGTGCCTCATGGGAACAGTTCAGCCCGAACTGCCAAGCCATGTCTTCCCTGGACTGGAATCAAGCATCCTAGGACCGGTTTCTGGCTATCAGCCGTCTTCAGCCAGGATAGCTTGACTCCAGTGGCTTAGTGAGCACGGGACCCACGTCTGGGCATACCCTTCCCACATAGGGTGAACAGCAAAACACACAAGATGATGGACGGAATGTTGCACAATGGCAAAACATTCACCCCCAGTCACAGATCTGGGTTTAATCCATCGTTATTTTGCTCACCAAGCCACCCCAGTTCAGACATGGCCATATGCAAATCAGTCTTGATCCTGTCCCTCATGGGAACAGTCCAGCCCGAACTGCCAAGCCATGTCTTCCCTGGACCAGAATCAAGCATCCTAGGACCGGTTTCTGGCTATCAGCCGTCTTCAGCTAGGATAGCTTGACTCTAGTGGCTTAGTGAGCACGGGACCCACGTCTGGGCATACCCTTCCCACATAGGGTGAACAGCAAAACACACAAGATGATGGACGGAATGTTGCACAATGGCAAAACATTCAACCCCAGTCACAGATCTGGGTTTAATCCATTGTTATTTTGCTCACCAAGCCACCCCAGTTCAGACATGGCCATATGCAAATCAGTCTTGACCCTGTGCCTCATGGGAACAGTTCAGCCCGAACTGCCAAGCCATGTCTTCCCCGGACCGGAATCAAGCATCCTAGGACCGGTTTCTGGCTATCAGCCGTCTTCAGCCAGGATAGCTTCACTCCAGTGGCTTAGTGAGCACGGGACCCACGTCTGGGCATACCCTTCCCACATAGGGTGAACAGAAAAACACACAAGATGATGGATGAAATGTTGCACAATGGCAAAACATTCACCTCCAGTCACAGATCTGGGTTTAATCCATCGTTATTTTGCTCACCAAGTCACCCCAGTTCAGACATGGCCCTATGCAAATCAGTCTTGACCCTGTGCCTCATGGGAACAGTCCAACCCGAACTGCCAAGCCATGTCTTCCCTGGACCGGAATCAAGCATCCTAGGACTGGTTTCTGGCTATCAGCCGTCTTCAGCCAGGATAGCTTGACTCCAGTGGCTTAGTGAGCACGGGACCCACGTCTGGGCATACCCTTCCCACATAGGGTGAACAGCAAAACACACAAGATGAAGGACGGAATATTGCACAATGGCAAAACATTCACCCCCAGTCACAGATCTGGGTTTAATCGATCGTTATTTTGCTCACCAAGCCGCCCCAGTTCAGACATGGCCATATGCAAATCAGTCATGACCCTGTGCCTCATTGGAACAGTCCAGCCCGCACTGCCAAGCCATGTCTTCCCTGGACCGGAATCAAGCATCCTAGGACCGGTTTCTGGCTATCAGCCGTCTTCAGCCAGGATAGCTTGACTCCAGTGCCTTAGTGAGCACGGGACCCACGTCTGGGGATACCCTTCCCACATAGGGTGAACAGCAAAACACACAAGATGAAGGACGGAATATTGCACAATGGCAAAACATTCACCCCCAGTCACAGATCTGGGTTTAATCGATCGTTATTTTGCTCACCAAGCCGCCCCAGTTCAGACATGGCCATATGCAAATCAGTCATGACCCTGTGCCTCATTGGAACAGTCCAGCCCGCACTGCCAAGCCATGTCTTCCCTGGACCGGAATCAAGCATCCTACGACCGGTTTCTGGCTATCAGCCGTCTTCAGCCAGGATAGCTTGACTCCAGTGCCTTAGTGAGCACGGGACCCACGTCTGGGCATACCCTTCCCACATAGGGTGAACAGCAAAACACACAAGATGATTGACGGAATGTTGCACAATGGCAAAACATTCACCCCCAGTCACAGATCTGGGTTTAATCCATCGTTATTTTGCTCACCAAGCCACCCCAGTTCAGACATGGCCATATGCAAATCAGTCTTGACCCTGTGTCTCATGGGAACAGTCCAGCCCGAACTGCCAAGCCATGTCTTCCCTGGACCGGAATCAAGCATCCTAGGACTGGTTTCTGGCTATCAGCCGTCTTCAGCCAGGATAGCTTGACTCCAGTGGCTTAGTGAGCACGGGACCCACGTCTGGGCATACCCTTCCCACATAGGGTGAACAGCAAAACACACAAGATGATGAACGTAATGTTGCACGATGGCAAAACATTCACCCCCAGTCACAGATCTGGGTTTAATCCATCGTTATTTTGCTCACCAAGCCACCCCAGTTCAGACATGGCCATATGCAAATCAGTCATGACCCTGTGCCTCATGGGAACAGTCCAGCCCGAACTGCCAAGCCATGTCTTCCCTGGACCGTAATCAAGCATCCTAGGACCGTTTTTTGGCTATCAGCCGTCTTCAGCCAGGATAGCTTGACTCCAGGGGCTTAGGGAGCACGGGAACCACGTCTGGGCATACCCTTCCCACATAGGGTGAACAGCAAAACACACAAGATGATGGACGGAATGTTGCACAATGGCAAAACATTCACCCCCAGTCACAGATCTGGGTTTAATCCGTCGTTATTTTGCTCACCAAGCCACCCCAGTTCAGACATGACCATATGCAAATCAATCTTGACCCTGTGCCTCATGGGAACAGTGCAGCCCAAACTGCCAAGCCATGTCTTCCCTGGACCGGAATCAAGCATCCTAGGACCAGTTTCTGGCTATCAGCCGTCTTCAGCCAGGATAGCTTGACTCCAGTGGCTTAGTGAGCACGAGACCCACGTCTGGGCATACCCTTCCCACATAAGGTGAACAGCAAAACACACAAGATGATGGACGGAATGTTGCACAACGGCAAAACATTCACCCCCAGTCACAGATCTGGGTTTAATCCATCGTTATTTTGCTCACCAAGCCACCCCAGTTCAGACATGGCCATATGCAAATCAGTCATGACCCTGTGCCTCATGGGAACAGTCCAGCTCAAACTGCCAAGCCATGTCTTCCCTGGACCGGAATCAAGCATCCTAGGACCGGTTTCTGGCTATCAGCCGTCTTCAGCCAGGATAGCTTGACTCCAGTGGCTTAGTGAGCACCGGGACCCATGTCTGGGCATACCCTTCCCACATAGGGTGAACAGCAAAACACACAAGATGATGGACGGAATGTTGCACAATGGCAAAACATTCACCCCCAGTCACAGATCTGGGTTTAATCCATCGTTATTTTGCTCACTAAGCGACCCCAGTTCAGACATGGCCATATGCAAATCAGTCTTGACCCTGTGCCTCATGGGAACAGTGCAGCCCAAACTGCCAAGCCATGTCTTCCCTGGACCGGAATCAAGCATCCTAGGACCAGTTTCTGGCTATCAGCCGTCTTCAGTCAGGATAGCTTGACTCCAGTGGCTTAGTGAGCACGAGACCCATGTCTGGGAATACCCTTCCTACATAAGGTGAACAGCAAAACACACAAGATGATGGACGGAATGTTGCACAATTGCAAAACATTCACCCTCAGTCACAGATCTGGGTTTAATCCATCGTTATTTTGCTCACCAAGCCACCCCAGTTCAGACATGGCCATATGCAAATCAGTCATGACCCTGAGCCTCATGGAAACAGTCCAGCTCAAACTGCCAAGCCATGTCTTCCCTGGACCGGAATCAAGCATCCTAGGACCGGTTTCTGGCTATCAGCCGTCTTCAGCCAGGATAGCTTGACTCCAGTGGCTTAGTGAGCACCGGGACCCACGTCTGGGCATACCCTTCCCACATAGGGTGAACAGCAAAACACACAAGATGATGGACGGAATCTTGCACAATGGCAAAACATTCACCCCCAGTCACAGATCTGGGTTTAATCCATCGTTATTTTGCTCACCAAGCCACCCCAGTTCAGACATGGCCATATGCAAATCAGTCTTGATCCTGTGCCTCATGGGAACAGTCCAGCCCGAACTGCCAAGCCATGGCTTCCCTGGACCAGAATCAAGCATCCTAGTACCGGTTTCTGGCTATCAGCCGTCTTCAGCTAGGATAGCTTGACTCTAGTGGCTTAGTGAGCACGGGACCCACGTCTGGGCATAACCTTCCCACATAGGGTGAACAGCAAAACACACAAGATGATAGACGGAATGTTGGTTTTGCTTTGTTTGCCATAAGTTGGCAGGTTATGCTCAGACGTGAGTCCCTTGCTCACTTTGCCACTGGATTCAAGCAAGCCCGGCTGAAGACGGCTGCAATGCCAGAAACCGGTCCTGGGAAGCTTATTTCCGGTCCAGGGAAGGCATGGCTTGGCAGTTCGGGCTGGACTGTTCCCATGAGGCACAGGGTCAGACTGATTTGCATATGGCCATGTCTGAACTGGGGTGGCAGAGTGGGCTAAAGAATGGAGAAGGATTAAACTCAGATCAGTTGACTGGGGGTGAGTGTTTGTATTGTCAACGCTCCGTCCATCATTTCCTATGGTTTTACTTTGTTCGGCATAAGTTGGCAGGGTGTGCTCAGACGTGAGTCCCTTGCTCACTTTGCCACTGGATTCAAGCAAGCCCGGCTGAAGCCGGCTGCAATGCCAGAAACCGGTCCTGGGAAGCTTGTTTCCGGTCCAGGGAAGGCATGGCTTGGCAGTTCGGGCTGGACTGTTCCCATGAGGCACAGAGTCAGACTGATTTGCATATGGCCATGTCTGAACTGGGGTGGCAGAGTGGGCTAAAGAATGGTGATGGATTAAACTCAGATCAGTTGACTGGGGGTGAGTGCTTGTATTGTCAACGCTCCGTCCATCATTTCCTTTGGTTTTACTTTGTTTGCCATAAGTTGGCAGGGTATGCTCAGACGTGAGTCCCTTGCTCACTTTGCTGCTGGATTCAAGCAAGCCCGGCTGAAGACGGCTGCAATGCCAGAAACCGGTCCTGGGAAGCTTGTTTCCGGTCCAGGGAAGGCATGGCTTGGCAGTTCGGGCTGGACTGTTCCCATGATGCACAGGGTCAGACTGATTTGCATATGGCCGTGTCTGAACTGGGGTGGCAGAGTGGGCTAAAGAATGGTGATGGATTAAACCCAGATCAGTTGACTGGGGGTGAGTGCTTGTATTGTCAACGCTCCGTCCATCATTTCCTTTGGTTTTACTTTGTTCGCCATAAGTTGGCAGGGTATGCTCAGACGTGAGTCCCTTGCTCACTTTGCCGCTGGATTCAAGCAACCCCGGCTGAAGACGGCTGCAATGCCGTAAACCGGTACTGGGAAGCTTTTTTCCGGTCCAGGGAAGGCATGGCTTGGCAGTTCTGGCTGGGACGTTCCCATGAGGCACTGGGTCAGACTGATTTTCATATGGCCATGTCTGAACTGGGGTGGCAGAGTGGGCTAAAGAATGGTGATGGATTAAACCCATATCAGTTGACTGGGGGTGAGTGCTTGTATTGTCAATGCTCCGTCCATCTTATCCTTTGGTTTTTCTTTGTTCGCCATAAGTTGGCAGGGTATGCTCAGACGTGAATCCCTTGCTCACTTTGCCACTGGATTCAAGTAATCCCGGCTGAAGACGGCTGCAATGCCAGAAACCGGACCTGGGAAGCTTGTTTCCAGTACAGGGAAGGCATGGCTTGGCAGTTCGGGCTGGAATGTTCCCATGAGGCACAGGGTCAGACTGATTAGCCTATGGCCATGTCTGAACTGGGGTGGCAGAGTGGGCTAAAGAATGGTGATGGATTAAACCCAGATCAGTTGACTGGGGATGAGTGCTTGTATTGTCAAAGCTCCGTCCATCATTTCTTTTGGTTTTGCTTTGTTCGCCATAAGTTGGCAGGGTATGCTCAGACGTGAGTCCCTTGCTCACTTTGCCACTGGATTCAAGCATGCACGGCTGAAGACGGCTGCAATGCCAGAAACCGGTCCTGGGAAGCTTGTTTCCGGTCCAGGGAAGGCATGGCTTGGCAGTTCAAGCTGGACTGTTCCCATGAGGCACAGGGTCAGACTGATTTGCATATGGCCATGTCTGAACTGGGGTGGCAGAGTGGGCTAAAGAATGGTGATGGATTAAACCCAGATCAGTTGACTGGGGTGAGTGCTTGTATTGTCAACGCTCCGTCCATCATTTACTTTGGTTTTACTTTGTTCGCCATAAGTTGGCAGGGTATACTCAGACGTGAGTCCCTTTCTCACTTTGCTGCTGGATTCAAGCAAGCCCGGCTGAAGACGGCTGCAATGCCAGAAACCGGTCCTGGGAAGCTTGCTTCCGGTCCAGGGAAGGCATGGCTTGGCAGTTCGGACTGGAACGTTCCCATGAGGCACAGGGTCAGACTGATTTGCATATGGCCATGGCTGAACTGAGGTGGCAGAGTGGGCTAAAGAATGGTGATGGATTAAACCCAGATCAGTTGACCGGGGGTGAGTGCTTGTATTGTCAACGCTCCGTCCATCATATCCTTTGGTTTTGCTTTGTTCACCATAAGTTGGCAGGGTATGCTCAGACGTGAGTCCCTTGCTTACTTTGCTACTGGATTCAAGCATGCACGGCTGAAGACGGCTGCAATGCCAGAAACCGGTCCTGGGAAGCATGTTTCCGGTCCAGGGAAGGCATGGCTTGGCAGTTTGAGCTGGACTGTTCCCATGAGGCACAGGGTCAGACTGATTTGCATATGGCCATGTCTGAACTGGTGTGGCAGAGTGGGCTAAAGAATGGTGATGGATTAAACCCAGATCAGTTGACTGGGGGTGAGTGCTTGTATTGTCAACGCTCCGTCCATCATTTCCTTTGGTTTTGCTTTGTTCGCCATAAGTTGGCAGGGTATGCTCAGACGTGAGTCCCTTGCTCACTTTGCCACTGGATTCAAGCAAGCCCGGCTGAAGACGGCTGCAATGCCAGAAACCGGTCCTGGGAATCTTGTTTCCGGTCCAGGGAAGGCATGGCTTGGCAGTTCGGGCTGGACTGTTCCCATGAGGCACAGGGTCAGACTGATTTGCATATGGCCATGTCTGAACTGGGGTGGCAGAGTGGGCTAAAGAATGGTGATGGATTAAACCCAGATCAGTTGACTGGGGGTGAGTGCTTGTATTGTCAATGCTCCGTCCATCATTTCCTTTGGTTTTGCTTTGTTCGCCATAAGTTGGCAGGGTATGCTCAGACGTGAGTCCCTTGCTCACTTTGCCACTGGATTCAAGCAAGCCTGGCTGAAGACGGCTGCAATGCCAGAAACCGGTCCTGGGAAGCTTGTTTCGGGTCCAGGGAAGGCATTGCTTGGCAGTTCGGGCTGGACTGTTTCCATGAGGCACAGGGTCAGACTGATTTGCATATGGCCATGTCTGAACTGGGGTGGCAGAGTGGGCTAAAGAATGGTGATGGATTAAACCCAGATCAGTTGACTGGGGGTGAGTGCTTGCATTGTCAACGCTCCGTCCATCATTTCCTTTGGTTTTGCTGTGTCCAATAGAACACCTTCTCTCAATCTATGTGACAGTTGTCTTCCCAACTCTAGTTCCCACCTCCTCTGTCCTGCTATTTTAGTTGAAGTTTGAGCCTGGCTCCGGATACCATATAATTCAGTGATTAGACTTTTATCTGATGTTTTGGTCACCAACCATTTCTCAAAGGGTGTGAGAGATCTTTGCATGCCTGGATGGAAAGACAGTTGTGGAAGCCAGAGGAGGACCCCGGCTACAGTACATCCTCTCCATTTTGGTTAAGGCATAGTCAGTACAGAGCTGAGTGAAGTAGATCAGAGCCTCCTCATCGAACAGTTGTCCCATAGCACAGCCTCCCACATTCTGCCATTGGAGGAATGCCTCAGAGTCCATGCCCGGTGTAAAGTCAGCCTTTTCCACAATCAGCATTAATGGGGAGGGGAAAGAGAATAAGCCCCTGAAAAGTCCCACTTGGTCCCATACTTCCTTAGTGGCACTCATGACAGGGGAGGAATAAAGACTTCGGGATCGGTGTATATTCTTCAGAAAGTGGAAACTTCTCAAAGGCTGACTCACTAATGCATGGTCTAAGAAAAGCCTCTGATTCTCCGGTTCCTCCCTGCTCCAATCCAACAAGTACCAAAGTTCAGATGCCTTATAGTCATGTAGGAGATTTAAGAGGCTTAGACCACCCTCAGCCGACGATTTATAGCTTTGATCTCTTCACCTTTAGGGCTGCCCACCAGCCCAGACAAAATATTTTATTTCCCTTTGCATGGATTTTATCATGTCTGTGGGAGGAGTCACAGGAAGAGTTTGAAATAGAAGCTAAATCTTGGGCAGGGCAGTCATCTTAAGGGCTGACACCCTATCCAACCAGGAAAACCGAAAATTACCCCACAAAGCTAGGTCTTCTCTGAGCTGCCGAAGCAAGAATTCATAGTTAAGGGATGCAGTCATTTTGACTGAAGATGTCAGTTGGATGGCTAAGTATGGTATTGAGGTAGGAGTCCACATAATGGGGCATTGGCCTGCTCAATTGTTGCTGTGGATGCAGAGAGATTAAGGCCCTGTGATTTGTGGACATTAACTCAGAATTCCGCCGCTTGCCTGAAGATCTCTAGCACAGTTAAGAAAGATGGATGGGACACAAGCGAATTCTCTTGAGACACTAGCACATCATCCTAGTAGAGACGGAGGGTATGCTTTTCACCACCGAATTTGACCCCAGTAAATTCTGGGTTAACATGGACTCAGTGGGCGATGGGCTCCATGTAGAGGGCAAATAACATAGGCAAAAGTGGGCACCACTGACGTGTACCTCTACTGATTTGGAATGGGGCTGAGGGTTGCCCATTCACCCAGACAGTCGCACTGGGAGAGCCATAATTACTAAGAACCTATGTGAGAAAGTGCGGGCCTATGCCGAAATGTATAATCGTAGCTCAAGGTAGGGCCAATGGATCTGGTGAAAAATCTTCTCAGAATTCATAGTAAAACTATAGTTTCCTTCCCAGACCACTTAGCTTTGTCTATTGGGTGTAAGATACTCTCAGTATTGTTTCTGTACTGTCTGTGAGATACAAACCGTGCTTGGTTCGAGTCAATTAGACCAGTCAGAAGGGGCCCCTGAAGGGCTGCCAAGAAACTGGTGAATATTTTGACATCCACATTAAGAAGGGATATTGGTTTGGGGATAACCACAATGGCAGCATCTAGCATCAAAGTTCCGCTATCTTATTAAAGAGGCGGATCGATACCAGAATGAGGACAGGACAAACGTTTTTATAAAACGGAGCCGGAAATCCATCTTGTCCCCGCGATTTCAAGGATTGTTGGCACGCAATGGCCGAAATTACTTCCTCTAGACGGATGGGTTGGGCTACAGTATCTACCTGGTCAGTCATTAATCGATGTGGGCATGCCCAATGAAGGTTCGATTCTGGTCTCATGGGGTCCAGGACTTGTCCCGTGTAAAGATCTCTGCAGAAATCACGAAATGTGGATGCTACTGGGGCATCTTCTACTACACTGTGCCATCTGCAGCCTGCAAGGAGTGCACCCCGGCAGACTGTCATTGTCCTCTCAACCTATTTGTCAACAAACTGCCACATCTCTACCCCCTACGTAAATGGAATGTCATAGCCGCAGGGCGGCATATTCAGCTTTGCCCAAATCAAGCCCTGCCAGTTGCGCAGGCGCTTTCTCCAGTTGTCACCATATGCTTGCGGCGCCTGTGTGTTTAGGAATGCTCTTGAGTTCCTGAACCTGTTGTTGTAATGTTCCCTCTTGTCTCAGGGCAATTTGTTATCTGCCACTAATACTGCAATTAGTTCCCCTCGTATGACCACCTTTAGGGTTTCCTAGAGTGTTGTGATGGATATGTCTGGTGTATCATTGATATCTAAAAAATTAGTAATTACATGGGTAACCTGGGTCACTACCTCTGGACTGTGTAACAGAGCTTCTCTCATCCTCCACAACTGAAAAGGACGGGCCATTGGTGGGAGGGCTCTAATAAGGGATACTATGGCATGATTGGATTAAGACTGTGGTTTGATCTCCGAGGCTGTGATTAAAGGTAGTAGTTCCCTTGTCCCCAAAAAAGGATTACGGCAGGCATACATTTATGGGCATGCAACTAGAACATGTAATCTTGTTTGTATGAATGTAGTTCGCACTAGACATCTCACCATCCCATATCATATAGCTATTGTATCCCCTCTTGTGTTAGGGCTCAAGCGTGGCCATATCATTGTGCAGGCCTATCATTGAAAACACTAAATTAAGGTCTCCTAGAAGCACCTGCCTATCTTGGGTCTATTGCTCCTTTGCCACCACGTAGCATAAAAAGCGTTGTTGTCCATCTTTTGGGGCATATATGGTTGCCAACATAAAGATATGATCACCTATATTCACAGTATGTGCCAGCAATCTGCCTCTAATTTCATTTGCCTTGGTCTCCACTGTTACACAAAAGGAATGGGACACCACTATAGTCACACCTGCAACCATCTTGGGGCAGAGGTGAAGTATTGGTATGGAAAAGCACGGTAGAGTAGCCTATGCCAACCATTGGCTGTCAGATGGGTCTCCTAGAGGCGACATATATCCGCCCCAGTTGTTCTGGATAAGATAGGTTAGCCCGTCATTTTACCGGGATTGTTAAGCCCGTTCACATTAAAAGTAACGACCTTTAGGGTATTGTGCATGTCAGAAAGAGTAAAGGTAAGAATAGGAATCCCCAACAGTGGTTTTTTGTTTCCCCCACCCAGACCACAGAAGAAACTCTGGCGAACCCTCTTGCATGTGTGAGAATGATGTAGTGAGATGATGTAGTGAGTGAATCGTTGTGCAAGCTAAGACCCCAATGGAGAATCCCCCAAAAAGCCCACAAAACAATAAATGGCAATGACAATAATCCAGGCCGAAGCCTCAGAGAAGAACCAAATGTCTCATTTGGATTAGAATTGTGGGTTCCTGCAGAGGCTCAAGACCCCTGACTCCCACCGGGCCCACCTACCACCAAGTGAAAATTAACTCACTAAACCCAGAGTTATCACGTTGCGACAGAGCTGGGGTCACCCGTCAGTTTCTCCAGCACTGCATCGTTCCTTCGCAATGGTCTCTGGGTCCGTCCGTGGCCCTCATTGGGTAGTGTAGTGTTGGGCCTCAGGCCCACATTGTGCTGATGAATGACACAGACACCAGGGGTTTGTAGTGAAGTAAAATGGCCACGAGCACGTGCGCTCGGCCCCCTTTATTGACCGGGTCACCTGACTCCTGACGCCGGTGGTGGGTGGGTGTATAATGTGGGTTACAACTTGTAAAAGACTAGAACGTTTCCAGCAGTACACTACATTCCTCCCAAACTTTAATAAAAATTAAAGGAACAAAAGTCCGAACCTACGGGAGGAAATAAACACACAATATACTGTTGTCACAATTTTACAAAAGTCTCTTCAGCTGCTTGACGGATGACGACGGTGGAAACTTGCAGCTGAAACTACTAGTTCGCATGGGCACGAAGTCCTGGTGCTCCGTGGGTGTGCCTTTCTGGACTTTCAGCATCGCTCTTGTGGTGACGACAGACAGATGCCAAGATGGTAGATCATGATGGATGTTGTTCTCTACCAGTCCGTCTGGTTTCTTCACTGGCGGCAGCGTGGCTTCACTTCGCAAAGGAGGGAGTAGTTAAAAGACATCCTTCTCACTAGGATGCCCCTCTCGGGGGTGTTCTCCTGCCACGAGATATCCCGGAGGCCCTCTTCATCAGGTTTCCACTGGGCCGGGTGTTCTCCGCAGCGTTGCTCCAACTCAACAGTCTGCGTGCGAATGAAGGAGACGATGAGAGTCTACCTCAAAGTCCATAGCTCTACCTGGAGAATGGTTGTTGACTCCTGCCTTTGTGCACAAGTTCCTCTTCTTCCTGGGACGTGCAGGATGGACGGCGGTGGATCCATCTCTCTTGTCGGGACCCTCTGCCACCGGTGTCCCTGAGGCCTTTGCCCCTTGGATATCCATGGGCTGGTGTGGAGTGGTCCGTTCTCCTTCTGCCGGACGTCTGAGTGCTCTCCCCATCCAGACTTCCGCTCAATCCTAAAGGTGGGTGTTGCCAATGGTCCAGCCTGTTCATTCCTGCATCCGACAGGTTGTCAGAGGACTTGTAAGTAGATGCCTGTTCTTCTTCTAGTGCTACCAATTTTCCCCTGGACTTGTAAGTCCTTATATTCGCTGTTGTGGCGTGTGTCACCTTCTCTTCCAGTGCGTTTTGGCCTGCCACACCTCTTCTCATTTTACTGGACGTTGCTGTTTCTGGTGGCACCATGCCCTTCGATTCCTTTCCTCCTTTCTTTCCTTCGTGGTGTCGTGCCACTCGTTCTCCATCTTCTTTTCTTCCTCGCGACACGGTCCGGTCATCTGGCTGCTCTTGTACTCCTGACCAGGCTTCTCCGAGCGGCGTGCACTCCACCCGTTTCCCTCTGGTCTTGTCCTGGCTCTAGGACACTGTCTTCTTTTCACTCTGTGACTGGACTGGTCGCCGTGACCTTCTTCTGTTGATAGTTTTACTTCTCGTTCTTGATGATGTCGAAGTTCGTTGGTCTATGTTCACAGACCACGTTTTATTTGAATTTCTCGGACCTCTTGCCAGCCCACTCTGTCGATCTCTGGCAGTGGTGTTGTTTGGCGCAGGTACTGATGGCTGTGGTGATGGTGGTTGCCAGACATGTAGTGACTCGGGATGATAGGTGTTGGTGACTTGCTGGGAGTGTTGGACGTCCGGATGGACTTGGCAGCCATGTGCCTCCGCCTTGCTGAGGTGGAATGCATGTGGCGGCTTGACACGTAGAGTGTGGGGATCCTCTCTTGCCTGTTGTGGGGCCACTGCCGACTCCATCTTGAGGCGGTGTGAGGGTGGGCACTCAGTGCTGATCTTCACCTGTGGCATCTGCGGACAGGAGCAGGGATGCGCTTGACTTAGACTGCCGACGCTCAGGGACGTCGGTCACCTGGGGAAGCGTTAGGATGAGACGCAGTTGGCGCTTGCTGCAGCTTACGTTCGGGTCATCCATGAGGCTGTATCCAGGGATGTCGGCCCGCCTTGGTAGCTGTCTGGTGTGTCAGGGTGTGCTTCTTGGCTGGCTGTGAGTCCTCGGTCTTCTCCCTTTGTTGGCTTGTTCAGCCCACCTGTGCTCATCCGGTCTTCGGGGTAACAGGGCTGTCACTCTTCTGTTTGTTTCTTCGAGGGCATTGCGTTTGGACCTCGAGGCGGCTCTGTCATGCGCCGCCTTCTGCCTTTGCTCTGGCATGCTTGTCTGGACTAGTCACTTGGTGAGGTGCTCCTTGCTTGCTGGGCGACGTGACGTCCGGTCTTGTGTCGCTGTTCGTTGGAGTGCATGGTGCTGTGGCGGCCTGCCACGTGAGGTGTGCGACTCCGCTCTTGCCTGTCGTGGGTCACCGCCGACTCCATCTGGAGTGCGAGGGAGGACACTGTTGTGTGGTCTTCGGCCCACTGCGGGGCTTCGCTGTCGCGGTGGAGACTTGGGTGCTCTCCTACCTGCGTTCAGCAGTGCTTCTTTGTGGAAATGTCTCCTGGGTGATGTCTGTGCAGTCAGGTTCACTGGTGCGGCTTCCTGCATGCACCTGACGTAGTACGCTCCTTCATCTGGGATGCTTGCTTCTGGCACTGGGTGTGCCTGGGGTCTAGTTTTCTGCGATGCTTATACACCGGGAAGAGCAAACGACGCGATCTCTGCGCTGTCGGTGGCGTTAGGCGGCCACGTGTGGTACATGCTCTGCACCAGTCTTTTCTGGCGCAGTGGATGGGTAAAGCTCACCTGAGGGGACGCAGTTAAGGCCGGCCTTCAACTTGTGATGATGGGGCCTGTGTTGCAGCATTGGCTTCCCTTGAGCGAGGGCGGTGCAGAGCTGTAGACAACCCTGGTTTCACCTGTTAGTTGAAGTGGGGTTGGGTACTCCTCTGTTGGCACGCTTTCTTTCTGGTACTTGATTTGCCTCTGTTGTGGCTTGGGGTAGTGTCCGTTCACTGCAAGGGGCGAGTGGCGTGATTTCCTCACTGGAGGTGGCTTCTGGCAGCCACTGGGGTAGTGTGCAATGCATCCCGTCTTCTTGTGCTTAATGTGGGGTGAGCTGCTTTCCTGGACTCAGGCAGCTTTGGGCTCCTGGTAGCTCTTTGCTATGTGGGGTATTGTGTGCGCTGGGCGCAATGGTCCTTGCGTTTACTTAGGTACACTGCAGCCTTGGCATTGCTGCTTCATTGTTCTTCACGTCCTGGACAGTTGTGTCTTCTTGCTTCCTGGAGCGCAGTGTTTCTCATTAGCCACTAGGTGGCGCTGTGGTCGTTACTCTGCGGGTGGCTGAACATGCCGGTGCAAGCTATCCATTTTTCACAACGTTCCTGGACTCACTCAATGATTCCGGTAGGCCTGTGCAGTCTGTTTTCATGTAGGCGCCGTGGCCGACACCCTCGTGCTGCAGCCTTGCTTGGCAGGGGGGGGTGTTGTACGTCAGGGAGGATTCACTTCCCCTCCCAGGCTCATGATGCAGGGACTGTATGGCACACAGTGTCTTCGCCAAGTGAGTGCAGCCCTACCTCCGTGGATCATCGGCCTTCCGTTGCTGCAGGGAGTGCTGAGTGGGCAGGTGCGAGGTGGCGCTGTCTTGTGAGCTTCTGTTGCGTTCCCGATGCCACGGGCATTTGCTGGGCCCTCTCCCTCGGGAATTTGGCGGCTCCTGAGATACCGCGAGTGCCCAGACCCTATGAGCTTCACAGGAGGCGGCCGCAGAAAGGGACGGGAGGCTTTGTGGGCATGCTTTCTCTCCCGTCACCCGCCACCGGGGGGAGCGTCATCTAAGCATTTGCGGTGCTTCTGGTTGTTCGGTAGCAGAAAGCGCGGGGCTTTCACGTCTCCTTGCCTCTGCGCGTTGCCGTTCACCGGATCTGTCGCTTACGGAGGCCCTGGCACCGCAGCAGGCACAGTATGTGCATTGCGGGGAGGGGTGGGTGCCCTCCCTGGATTTGGGTGGTTGTTGGGGCAGCGACGTCGCACCGTGTCCCTTCTCTGTCTTTCTAGTGCAGAGCCGGCATGTGGGGCAGCCTGCGGACACTTCGGGACACGGTCTGGGTTGCTCCCAGGGTTGGAGGCTTAGGCGCTTCAGCGCAGCGCTGGTAACAGCGATCCTTTCCTTGTCTGTCTACTTCTGAACCACTGCCCTTCCATTGGCATCAGGGTTGCCGGGACCTCCTTTGTGGTGGCGATTCAGGCACTGAGCGGCGACTCAGGCGCTGGGCGGCCGCTACTTTTCCTCCCTCTTAGCCTGGCTACGGACGGATTTCATGTTGGCAGTGGGTATGCGTGAGCCACTGTGCAGGCACCACTAAATCTCTCAGTTCTCGGAGGCGGTGACTGGGTGACACGAGGGCTCAGTCCCCTCCGCCGTCACGGGTGGTCTTAGACAGCTCACCAAGGGTGTCGCTTGCTGGGCTCATTTCCTCCCCCTCGAGGAACGACGAAGCAGAGCCGCAGGCATGCGGGGTTGGCTGTCCCACTCTCGTCGCCAGTGTAGTGTTGGGCCTCAGGCCCACATTGTGCTGATGAATGACACAGACACCAGGGGTTTGTAATGCAGTAAAATGGCCGGGAGCACGTGCGCTCGGCCCCCTTTATTGACCGGGTCACCTGACTCGTGACGCCGGTGGTGGGTGGGTGTATAGTGTGGGTTACAACTTGTAAAATACTAGAACGTGTCCAGCAGGACACTACAGGTAGATGTGCGTCTCTGCCATTTTGATCGATTGCGGGTTCTCTGATCTTACGGGCCAGGCCCTGGGTCAGAACCACCAGATTCCTCTATGCCCAGCAGCTGGAAGGCCTTGGTGAGGGAGCGAATCTGGTGAAGTTTGTTGTCTAAATGGAAAATTATTCAGAACGGATGGCCCCAGGAATATGGAATGCCTTTGTTCCTCCGGTGTGCTGTCATGGGGTGAGAGTCACAGCTTTTATGGAATGTAATAGCAGCTAGGTCTTGTTACAGTGTGATGGTGTGCCCTCTAAAATGTACCGTATGATGGTCCCTTGCCTTGCATAAAATGGTTTCTCTTAGTTGACAGTTATGTGCCCTGACCAGTGTATCCGTGGAAGGAGCAGTCTCTTTATTATTTTAAAAATTAAAACATAAAGGAGACAAATATGAAACAAGACAATAAGTTATCTTAAAAAAGGGCATCCATTGAGGCCGATAAATAAAATGAAATAAAACACGTGTAGATTCAGACACTGATCCATTGTATCGAGCTCTGAGTGAAAAACATACTGACATGCGGACAGAATATATAAAAGAATGATCCAGGTCTGCAGGCGATTGAAGATTGCCCTCCCCAAAATGTTTACCGAGCTGTAAATGAGGGAAAATGACTGGTAACATTTTCGAGATCCCGCTCCCCTTTCCTTCAAATAGGAACTATAATTGAGTGTGCCCATGATCTAGGTAAACTAGTGCATAGAGAGTTATTAAATAGGTTTGTGCGCAAAGGTGCCCAAATCTCAACACTTCACTTAATGAGATCCATGGGAATCCTATCTGGCCCAGGTGCTTTACCTGATGAACTCTAACTGGTAGCTGATTCTTCTTCTTCATCCAGGGAGATCTGAAGTGGGGGGAAATTCCCTAAATGAGCCCTCAATAGATTGTTGTGGAGTGGTCCTTCACTCAATGATTGAATGAAGAGAAATGCTCAACCAACTCCACACCAGATATATTACAGACCAAAAGGTGACCTGATAAAGCATCTCTCTTGCTAAACCTATTAACAATCTTCCTAAAAATTACATCCTACAACCTTAGGACCCTCTTCGCAAAATATCGGCTCTGACCGTGCAGCAGTGGCAGTATTCTTTGATGCCACTTAGGCATTCAATTCTGTAGAATGAGATTACCTCTTGGGAATGTTGAGATACGTAGATATGCCCCCGGAATTTCTTGGTTGGGTGGAATTGCTATATTGCCAACCTACCGCCACAGTTCTTCCTAACGGGGCACGCTTCCCCCCTTCACTATCACTAGAGGTGCCTGCCAGGGATGTCCCTATCCCCCATTTTATTTACCCTGGCAATAGAGCCACTTGCGGCCAAAATAAGGCAACACCACCAAGAACGGGCACTGATTTCTCTTGTCCAGGCAACTTTTGATTTCGCTTTACACGGACGATATTACACTCTATCTCATGGATCCACAAGACAACCTAAACCCATTGCTGCTGGAAATTACAAAATTTGGGTAATATTCAGGTATACACATCAACTGGACTAAATCATCAGTTTTTCCATTGACTGACATGGAAACACAATATGCGCTCAATTACCCCCTGACATGGAACAGTGAGGGAGTCAAATACCTAGGGATCCGAGTTATTAGGGACAGGGACAAACTAATACGCTCCAATTACTGAACTACGCTGGAGACAGTCCCAGACTCTTTCACTCAACGGACGGCTTTGCCTTTTTCCATGGCAGGACGGATATCATTGGTAAAAATGATACTGTTACCTAAATTTCTCTACCTCTTCACTAACATACCCTCCTACCCGGGAAAAGCCTTTTTTAGCACAATCAAAATGCAAACCATCCATCTCGTGTGGGGTGTCAAACAAGCTAGACTTCGCTGAGACACCTTGACGCTACCTTTTTCGCAGGGTGGATATGAACTTTACTATCACTGTGCACAAGCACATTATGCTGTATACTGGTTTCATCCCCCCCCTTTATGCCGCACCTGGCAGTTGAGATGAACTACATTTCTCCTGTCCCACTCTCCAGCTTTCTATCATCCCCCACTATGTGCCGCTCGCACAGAGGTTTTGCCATTTCCCCCCCCTTTATGCCGCACCTGGCAGTTGAGATGAACTACATTTCTCCTGTCCCACTCTCCAGCTTTCTATCATCCCCCACTATGTGCCGCTCGCACAGAGGTTTTGCCATTTCGAACTCTGATCGGAGCTACAGGAGTAGCCTACTTGTTCTCCAGCCCTTTCTTGCTTATCCAGTGCCCAGCGTGAGGAGGAGTCTTTCATCGAGGCCGCAGAGGAGGTGAGAGGCGCGCCCCCGGGACTGCGAGGACCAGCAAGCAACACCAACAGCTGTGTCCTCTTCCCGCGCGAGCCGCGCCCCCTCCCAGTGCCACGCCCCCTCAAACAGCGCTCTTTACCTCTCGCGGCCCCCGCTTCGCGGGGGCCGCTCGCACAGAGGTTTTGCCATTTCGAACTCTGATCGGAGCTACAGGAGTAGCCTACCTGTTCTCCAGCCCTTTCTTGCTTATCCAGTGCCCAGCGTGAGGAGGAGTCTTTCATCGAGGCCGCAGAGGAGGTGAGAGGCGCGGCCCCGGGACTGCGAGGACCAGCAAGCAACACCAACAGCTGTGTCCTCTTCCCACGCGAGCCGCGCCCCCTCCCAGTGCCACGCCCCCTCTCATCTAACAGGAATTTCAGTGAGTGCATTACCGCATAACGCGGGACGCGCGCGGGTCGCAGCCCGGGGCGAAGCCCGGGCCAAGGGCGGGCCCGTTGTTGCCCGTTAGTGACCGGCAGAGACCGGGCCGGGGCCACTCCCTTTGGCTCCGTTATCAACAGCTATCAAATCTTCTCATCCCAGAGTCTATTTTCCTGCAGCATACTCGTACCATGCCTACCAAAACCAGAAGTAACGCCAAGATCAAATCTAAGAATGCCCAAGATGTAGCTCAAATAACCGGTCCAATCGATTTATTTATTTCACGGACCAACGAGGTAATCAACCAGAGCATCTCTCTCCTTGAAAAAAGAGTGTCGCTGGACCTTATGAATGCGAAACGCTCGTCTTTGGGCTCTTTAGCAACTGCAACCTCTCCTATTCACCAAACCCTCCCAAACTCTTCTCTTCCCGTGACTGTAACAGCTCTAGACATCAATACAGTCCCGTCCACAGTTGATTTATCTGTAACTCAATTTGAGTCTGACTTATCATCAACATCAGATAACCTAGAGGCATCTCCCGATTTAGTAGCCTGTCAAACACTCGAAGGATCTGACACCAACTTAGATACTTACCTTCGAGGGGTAAGAGAAGGAGCCATCTCAAAACAAGGTAGCACAAATCCCATTGATAATGCAGTAGCTATGGCTCCTTTCCCTGGTCAAGAGTCGGAGCCAGGGAGGGATTCACTAAATCAAACAACACAATCTGTGCAATTAATTACAACCCATCAGAAACCAACCTCTTGCTTCCTACTACCTTTAACGAGGTTACAGATAACCTCTGCAGAACATGTAAAACTACCTCTCAAATACTAATCGCAACTAAAGATCTCCTGGTACAGCACTTGAAACCCATACAATTAAGTATCAGGAATATTGAAGCCCAATTGGCAATCCTTTCCACCACACTCCTTGCTACGAATGCACACTCTAAAAAAAAAGGGCCGCGAAATGTGACTCAGCCCCCAAAAACATCATATCAACCACAACCACCCATAGTAATTAAACAACCAACTCCAACTATCCCACCTCTACAAAATTCTAAACAAAATGTTCCAAAGCAAAATCTGCAAAATCCGAAAAATGTAACGCCTCGAGCACAACAGGTTAAAACAACTGTGGTGTCGATCCAACATACACCTAACATAGACCCGGTAATCCCAGGTACAACAGGGGCCACAACAGGGGCCACATCAGGAAATGTGAATTCAACCCATTCCACTAAAAAGTCAACACCCTTACCATCTAAACCAATGGTCCCACACCAGATGTCATCAAAAAAGACCCCCAAAAAAATACCAGAAGCTAGGCGTTCAGTTCATCTGCCCCCAGAGGCCACGCCATATACAATTATACTCACTGGTGTACCCGAACTAACTGAAGACACACCAGAAACTCCCTGGTCACTTAAAAACAAGGTCATGCAATGGCTAAGCATCAATAGGCCTTTAGAATCCCATCATTCTGGAGGGATCTCCACAGTCCGCAGGGTGGTTTGGGTAGGGAAAGCACCAAAGTCGACCCGCGGAGACTGCATCATCGTAACGTGTAGAGACCCTTCCACTGTGGATTACATCTGCGCTTGGCCCTCGCTGGAGAAAAAAGGTGGAATCGATGCTCGACATCTCTCCTTCTTTTATCCTCCAACGAAACAACACCATTATACCTCAACCTGGAACTGGCATCAGCCCCAAAGTGATCCGTGGAAGCAGGTGGGGTATACCTACGACCATGGAAACAGAAATATATCTAGAGATTGGCCAAGGCAGTACTGGCAGGATAAACCCTACCAACCATACGAAGGTTGGCAGGGCTTTCCAACAAAAAATCGCTTCGACTGCCTAGAGATGGTGGATTGACCGTCCTGGTCTGAATCAAAGAGTAAAAACATCATTATTACCTACCCACCAGTAAATCTAAGCCAGAAGCGAGCTTCACCTAAGCCTGTCTTCAAAGTACAACAAACTTCCCTTATCCATGCAAACCAAAAGCCGGGGACAATCACTGATGTCTCCCTTAATCCTACTAATGCCATGCCTACCATATCCACCGATCCCTCTGGGACTGGGCTTGACTCATATTTTCATCAACCAAAAGCCTCAAGAGATTCCATCAATCTTTCTCAGACCCAGATAGAGCACTCAATAGACACCCCGATAGTGAGTTCCCTGAGGGAATCACTTTTTCCTCATGTATCCCCTGAACCTACCAACCTGAGTCTTTCCATTACATATTGGAATGTCGCAGGTCTGTCCTCAAAAATAACATCAGAGTTATGGCTTGATACAGCCAGGGAACACCAGATACTATGCTTGCAAGAAACATGGTGCACAACCCCGATACATCTAACGGGATACAAAACCTTCTTCACCCCAGCAGTGCAGGGAAATATGGGCAGGTCAAAGGGGGGGCTCATGATTTATGTCACCAATACTCTTCCCTTTACATCGATAAAATTGTTAAAAGAATCTTCAACATACCAAATTATGCAGATAATCACTACTAATGGTAACATCTACATTTTTGTTAATTACTATAACAACTCTGGTACATTGGATTGTTGGTCAAATTTAGTAGAGATTGCCACTTTCTTAACAACACTGCAACATGACGACAATAAAAACATAATACATCTTATGTGGGGTGGCGACTTCAATCTCCGTCTGTGCCCAAATTACAACAGAGAAATCTGTGGGTTGCAAAACGAACTCGGCAGCCCCATACCCCACTTTGTGCATTCGACATGTGGAAGCAAACTGAATGACATCATATTCTCCCTAGACCTGGATTTTGTGAATGAACTAGCAGACCCGCAACAAGATTTCCTACCAACTTTCCATGGAAGAGGCTTCTCAACAACCATAGACTATATAATAGCCTCCCATTCACTCAAAGGGCAATTAGTTGATTTCGAAACTGGGACTAACGCAACGAGTGACCACTACCCACTCAGTGTAAGAATTATCATCAAACTGGTAAATGGCCACCATGCAAAGCCGAGCCTTTTAACTCAGAATTCACTTACTATGAATAAACTAAACGGCTACACGGTCAAGTGGGCTAAGATCGACCCGGAGGAGACGACGCAGAGGGTCCTTGAAAAATCCAAGCACTGGATTTCTGAATGCACGTCCCTGGAGGCATCACCTCAAATAATCGCTAGCAGTTTCCAAAGCATCCAAGAAACAATAAGGAATGAACTATTTGTCAAGTTAAAAAACAACAACAAGCCCCCTACCACGAGATGGTTTGACACCGCTTGTCGGAAGGCACTCTCAACTCTCAAAGAAGCCCTACATAGACCTACGAGAGCCCCCTTGGAAATCTCTAACCTAAGAAAAGCATATAATTCTGCCAGAAGGGAACGTAAAAAACAAATTAAGCAGGAACTTTGGTCACAACTGCATGATAGCACCCAAAGAAAGGATAGCGCCTTATTCTGGCAAATCATAAGATCTCCATTCTTAGCCAATAGCACAGCAAATCAACACCTAGACGTGGCAGTAACTGAAGAAGATTGGGTCACCCATTTTTCAAAAATCTTTGGCCCACCTCTGGACCTTGCAATAGACAATGATTCAGGAACAAATGAGGTCCATTTTTCGGAAAATAACATCTACCCGATAAACATTCATTTCCATCTCAGTGAAGTCATCAAAGCAATCAGGGCATCAAAATCTGGTAAGGCTCCTGGCCCCGATGGAGTTCCAATGGACATCTTCCTCCATAATGTAGATTTTTGGTCACAGCTAATCACTCGGGTTATGTCAGCTGTAACCTCGGTCGGGCTTTTCCAGTCATGGTCGACATCAATCCTTTTACCCATCTTTAAAAAAGGCGACCGCAACGACCCAGCCTGCTACAGACCAATCTCCCTTCTGGACTCCATGGGTAAGATCGCGGGTCAAGTGCTCCTGGACCATTTACAATCTTGGGCCCGGGAGAATAACATCATAACCGACCTACAATATGGCTTCCAGAAGGGGCTTGGGACTGTGGAACAGGCTCTTAACCTTGCCCTTTTGGCAGGGAAATATGTTGGCGCTAAAGGAGGTAACATCTTCCTTGTCTATGTCGACTTAAGTGCGGCATTTGACTGCGTCCAACATACAAAACTCTGGCAAATACTTAGTGACCTTGGAGTGGACCCCCCATTAATAGCCTTCTTATGTGAACTCTATTCTAATGCCTCAGGGCGAGTAAGATTTGGTACCAGTGGTGAGCTGTCCCGCTCATTCCAAATAACGAAGGGAGTAAGACAGGGATGTGTACTGGCTCCCTTCCTGTTCAACCTTTACACAAACGGGCTTGAGCAGGCTATGCTGAAAGGGAGCCAGGACTTACCCCAGATAAACCATCGTCCGATACCCACTCTGCTATACGCTGATGATTCAGTTATTTTAGCACGGACTTTGAACCAACTCCAGATACAAATCAACAAATATGCCACATTCATGGACTCACTCGGCCTCAAAATCAATATAAAGAAAACCTTTACAATGCATATTGGTCCCAGGGTCAAAAACCCTAAATCGATAATGGTGGATAAAACGAAGCTGGAAAAAACCTCAGTCTATCCCTACCTGGGAATCTTAGTGGACGATGCGGTTAACTGGCGCCAGGCAATCGACGCCAGAAACCTTCACTTTCGCCGGGCAACATCGGCCTTGATTTCCTTCTCGAGGAAACTGGGGAAACCAGCGCCACCCGAACTTCTGACCATATATTACGCAAAGTGCCATAGTGTGGCTACCTATGGAGCTGGCGTTTGGGGATATGGGCGCATAGATCAACTGCAAGTAACGGAGAATGGCTTCATTAAATATGTTCTAGCCCTTCTCCAAAGCTCGCCGATACTAGCTTTGCATCGTGAGCTCGGTATGGAATATATTGTTGACACTATTCGATGCCAACCAATTCTATTGTGGCATCGAATATGGACTAACCCTGAATGCCATCTAACTCGCTCCCTTATCACAGATTGCTTAGCCCTGTCAAGCTGGCGTAAAATTCCTTGGTTGACCTACATCTTCAAAGACCTGGGCCACAAATCTTACTTCGAAGATCCTCCTACGATCGAAGATATCCCCAGGAAACAACTAAAATCAATGTGTTCGGGTCACCTGAGAGAGTTACGGAATCAAGCTGAGATCTTAAAACCCTCTAACGAAAAAATGTGTGCACAACAATCCCGCAAAGGCATACAACCATATTTGACGTATTTTTTATCAAATCATGAGAAATTTTTATTAACAAGACTTCGCTTTAACATTTTTTTCCGTTTAGTTTCATTTCCGGAAACTCAAAACTGGTCCCGCAATTTGATGAACTGCCCATGTGATGGAATTTCCTCACAGTCAACGATCCACGTTATTTTATTTTGTAATTATTACAAACTTCCACGGAAAATGTGGATTATCCCACTTCTTCGATCCAGTGGCCATAGACAATGCTATTCTGCGTTTCTCTTTTTGCAGTCTTTGAATACGCCCCATGAAGCTAAACTTATAGTGACTTTCCTTAAAGCAGTCATCACAATACGTCAAAATGTGCTAAATTAATCAGAAGCATACAAAACTGTATATTTTATAATGTTTTCTCTGTATCTCGACTTATTTTTAAACTCATTTAATGTGATGAAAAGTTTTTTCTCTATATACTTTTTATGATTATACAATTGATAATCGAATAAAAGTTTATGAACTGAACATACTCATCCCCCACTAAGGAGCAGGACCAGGACCCCACTGCAGTCGCATGCACCACTACAGCTTGGAGAAAGATTGCCACTAAACTGGAATAAACAATGTTATACTCTCCTAAGATACCACTACCTTACCCCCCAGCGCTCCAAGTTACTGACGAGCGGCAATGTAGGTCAAGGTTGGACAAAACCAAGATAAAAAAATGGGGGGATCTATATGTAGAGGGGCATTTCTGTTCCAGGGACCAATTCTTTGGCACCACCACACCTACTACTATGGACTTATTCATGTATGTCCGACTTCGACAAACCGTAAAGGTGGCCACAATGATGTTTCCGCTTGAGCCACCCACTCTCCCGCTGCTTTACTTGCTCCTGCAAGCTGAGCTGCCGCAGCACGTTACCTCACTCATTTATCACCATACACAAAAGTCAATCACAGCACATGCACTCAAGGCCTGCTCGGACTGGGAGGCTGAGCTGGAAGTACATTTGACGGATAAACAAGGGGAGTTCTGCTGCACGCAGACAGAGGCTCTCACAGCAAATAGCAGACTCAGATTAATTCATTATAAGTTTTTACATAGATTAGATAAATTTAAGCCCAGGGAAGAGGACAGGCGCGCCAGGTGTGGCTGCGAAGGAGCCAGTTTCTCCATTTGGCTTGGCAATGCCCGCTAGTTTTTGACTATTGGCAACGGGTGTTTGAGGGTATGGCACAGATGATTGATAAGCCGTTACAATTATCCCCTGCTATGGATCTACTGGGGTGCGCGTATGAATTAGATACGGTATGTAAGAAGCTCTTCACACTGGGGTTCCTGATTGCTAAGTGCAAAATAGCATGCAGATGGGGACGGGGTCGTGCCCCAAAATTCAAGGACTGGCTACATGACCTTACCACTTTGCAGGAACAGTCATTCAATTATGCAGAACTCCTACCATCTGCCTCCAGACCGAGGGACATATGGGGCCCCCTAAAGTCATACCTCCTTTCCACAACGAAAAACGTTGAAGATACCCAAAATGACTTAGAGAGTGTTGTGATGGGAGGTGGCGATGGTGGGACAGGGGTATCCACTCCTTATATGTACCCTAAATAATCAGATGGCCCTTACGATGGCATTACCAGACAGGGGGAGTTGGTAGTAATAACTAAAATGTCAATTTGTTGAAGATATTCATCAATGCATACCCTGTGACATGTATCGCTAAGGTATAAATCCTGACTGGCCCTGGACGTTCGTTAAAGTTTTATGGACATCAAATGCAATGCATAATGATATCACATAATGTATTATGAGTATGTTATCGAAAATGACAGCACTGTGTGAGGCGGATGTTAACTTCTTGTGTTGGGGAATGTGTTTCCTTTATTCTTTTTTTTTTCTCTTTCTTGTATTTTGTTATGTAGCATCTTGCAAACTCAAAACATTTTTTTAAACAATCTCCCTAAAAATGTTGCTGTCATTTTGTAAGGCAGCCAATACCAGCTGCTCCATGACCCTGCTGATCAAAACCTTTTCTCCGCCCCTTATGGTATGATAGTAATCCCTTCTGGCATCCCACACTTTCACTACATCTCTAGGGTATACAAAGACAGCTTTCCTTAATTGATGGTTAGCCACTTAAACTGTTTCATCAATTCTGTAGTCATGGCTCAGGGTTACTGCAGGGTGCTCCAATTTTCACATTTGGTCTCTGGCTCGGGACAATAGTCTAATGGGTCACTCCATGCCCAGCTCTTATACAGGTCTCATCACCATGCTTGCCTCTTGCGCTACTTTGTGAGGGTCTTAAAGTTCAAGTTCTCCTGTATCTTCTGCTTCCAGGGTCTCTATCTGTAGTTAGTTAAGGGTTTTGTGCTGTTATATGTGGTGGCTCCATACATTTCCAAGCTCTTCCCTTTCCTTAACCCAGACACCTCCTACTATGTACTGAATCATTCAGTGAGGAGGTTAGGTATTTTTTAACCATTTTATATTTGGGTGCACAGATGTACAAACACATCAATGCTTTAACATTTAATAGATTGGAGCAATGGTTTAAACAATTCTCTAAACTGTATCATCTGCTATATATGCAAACTTATAAGCCTTCTGTAATATTATATTTCATCTTCTTGCCTTGCCTATTCTTCTGCTGATGATGATGGGTCGTACAAATGGGATAGCTAGTCTAGTTTTGGCATATAATTGACTCCATCTATGTGCCAGTCTTCTTGTTTTGCATAAGTATTGGAAGCCTTCCAGACTCTTTCAAATGTGTGTGATGTGTCTTGTGCTGCATCTGCGAGCCACGTTTTGCCTCTTTGGGGATCATCTTTTGGCTGGGCTTAGAACTTTGTGCATTGTCACTTCTACTAAACAGGAGAAAAGTGCTGGTGCTCATCCTTTAAAC
Organism: Lissotriton helveticus; assembly: GCF_964261635.1. Taxonomy (NCBI): domain Eukaryota; kingdom Metazoa; phylum Chordata; class Amphibia; order Caudata; family Salamandridae; genus Lissotriton; species Lissotriton helveticus. Next base: position 886,245,413 of record NC_136070.1, read on the forward strand.
ATAGTTAAATTGGATTATCCTTGAGTGGCATATTTTCCTTGTTCATATGTCCCTAGTGCATGGTGTAAAAAATATACACAGGGCCTGGAAGTTAAATGCCATCAGTGTACTGCAGCACCTTTTGTGAAATCCACAGAGTAAGCCTGGTAAAAATGGCATCAAGCCTACCATGTGTATCCTATGTCAGAAGCATAAAATACTGATGTCATACCTGTCAAAATAACACTTTATTACAGGCAGGAACTCCCCCTTTTAAATATTATTATGTCATCCTTAAGGATACCTCATTGTCCACAAGTGAAGCAAGTGTAACATTCAAATTGCCATGGTCCTTCAGTTAACAGGCCCCAAAGCCTATTTCCGCTGGCAGGAATGTAGCTAAATCCTAAACAGAAGATGTCACAGTGCAAATTATAAACTGTTCTATGTAACATTTGACATGAATTAGCTACAAAAGTAATTCAAAGACTATTTTTCATATATTTCAAATATGCTTTTAGGAAGTTACCTTTTCCCCTACCGAAGATCCTAGAGGCTAATTTGTATTCAGCTACCAAGCAAGTACTTGACATTAATGAGGTTTGAAAATTGCTCCCAGCGCAGAACAATGGCGTTGACATGGTGACATGATGGACTGGGTGTTGGATATTTGATCATTATTATCCCACGAAGAACAGCTGAGTGGTCCCAGGAACTTCATTTACTTGAAATGGACATTGGTGAGGCCTGCCCATTCATAGTTTAGTGTAAGGAAATTCCTGAAGAAAAAAAGCCTTTGTCCCCAAAGTCAACACAAGCCAGGCTATCTCTGAACCGAGCAGGAGGGATGCTATCCAGAGAACTGGTTAGGTGTGAATATAGTGGAAAGGGCTGGTCATTGCCCTGTCCACATCTATGAGTGACACTGCACAAGGGAGGATGGTATCTCATGACGGGTGGCTGGCTCTGGTGGTGCCAGGCTACCCTGCTCCCAGTCTGCACTGCAGCAATGGCCCCGCCTGCAATGCCCTCACATGACTCAGCTCCAACCGCTGGCAGAGCAAAAAATAAAATGGTAATAAAGTAACTTTATTACCGGTTTATTTTTCACTTTTGCTGTGCCCACAGCAGGGGGGCATTATCCTCTGCCCAAATAAGGCAGCCGCTGCTGGCTTTGGTACCAGAATAGCAAGCCAAAAAGCGTAAGAGTAATACCTCTTATTGCAGTTGAACCTGACTACTGGAAATCATAATTATTTGAGATGAATGAGATACAAAGAAGCCAAAGGGGCCTCGACAAAAACTACCAAGGTAGTTTGCTTGTCCCAAAGATGCCATTTCAAAAGGGCAACTATATCATTACAGCTCGTAGCCCCACTAGATACAGTAAACAATTGAAGAAACTCCAATAATATTACAGGTATCATGGTGCATCTCTCCTCCACTAGGGTTGTCTCACCAGATGCAAGCAACCATCACTATGGTCCTCTTGTGCTTTTACTGTTACTAGCTAGACCAAGATATTAACTTTTTTCAGTTGACTTGTGCGAAAAACACCTTGCGGTCACAGTGTTGCACCATTTGAACCAGTCCAGAACTCTACTAAAAGACATTCTACTTTCACAGTGGAAAGGGCACCTCGTGAAGATACTCAGTGTGTAGTTGTCCAACAAGATCAGCATAAATCAGTGGAAAATATCATGGATATGCCTTGGATAAGGGGTATACAAACATATTAGAAGGCATGAAAGAAGTACCTTAGCAATTACTACCCAAGAATACTCCACATGTGGTGATGCTGGAGAAAGTTCCATTCCTACCTTTGGGAAAGAAAAAGCTACAGAGCCACTAATGTACAAGCCCACACAAGGTTATGACAAAGTCTAGATTCCAGTTAGATTTGAACAGCAAAATCTTGTACTCCAGGAGGGTTAGCTAGGTCTGCTACCCTGAAAAGACCTCAAAGGGCGATTGTATAATGATAAATTTTAAAATCTAGGATTTGTACAAACCATGTTACAACATTTAAAGTACTTAACAGAATATCACACGGGAATCTTCTATAAACCATTACTCCCCAACCCCTCAATAGTTCAGACATTGGAAGTTATCCCATCATACGCCCGATCCCAGCCAAATGTATCTGGGTCAAATGTTTTGAGCCGCCGAGTGATCGGGACATGATTGATTGACTCTCTCCCAATATCGAGCCAAATACCTCAGAAGGAGAGATGTGTGTTTCACTCTACATTAGTTTTCCTGAGTCAGCTACAGGAAACACGGCTTAGCCTGGACATCAAAACCCCTAATTCAAACTCAGACTCTGAGGAGTTGACAAAAGCTTTGACCCTAGTTTCTTGGAATATCACAGGGCCTGTGCAAAGTTAATATCAGATGCTCACCGACCTTGCACACGTTCAGGAAGGACCTAAAGACCTGTTCTTCGACTGATCCAGAGCTGCTTTTTCTCCCCCCCCCCAGCACCTTGAGACCCTCACGGGATAGAAGCGAGATTTACAAACCCCTGATTGATTGATTGATTGATTGATTGATTGATTGATTGATTGATTGAAAATCATGATTGGCTAAACTTACTGTGGTGGTGAGGAGCTGTGGAGACCTTAACCCCCGGTGAGTGTGGAGTGTTGCATCTTGAGTGAAATCAGAGGAATTTCAGGCACAAAATGGTGGAACATAAATTGTTAGAAAAAAAATGTTGCCAAGAACCTGGACTGTGAGATATGTGATGGCTGGTAGAGGAACTGCCGGCAAGTCGGTCACCTTGGCTGGCCAGGTGTCTATAATTGACGTGATAGCAGCCTGCTGTGCAACGAGGACAGGCTCATCTGGTATTGTGTATGGGTTACTTGTGAGCAATTGTCTGCAGTGCTGTGGGGGGAGCACTGAGCGGGATTGTAAGGGAACACACATTGGAGCAACTGAATTCCCAGGGCCCGGGTGAAGATTGATGCATGAACTCTGGAGCAGTTTAGCAAACAGGTCAGTGTAGTGAAAGGTCCTATAGGCTGGATTTATCAGAATTTTGCCTTATACCTCCAGAGGAGCACCATTGATTGCCCTGGACTGCTACAGGACTTCTAGTAAAACCCTCAGTGACTAAGGTGAAGGTAGGAAGGCGCCTGGCCTGCTCCATATCTGTATTAATTGATCACACAACTTATAGAATTGCTTTTTTGTGTCTGGGGTATCCTGAAGCTGCATCTCTTCACCCTGCTAATTTAGGTCCTAACACTTGACAACCCTTCCAAGTAACAGCACTGCATATTGCCAGCTAATTGTTTAAACCGCTAACACTGAACTCACCATGGTCAGACGCAAAGGGACGCTAGTCTCTGGAAGGGCTGCAGCAGGCACTAATGCCTCAGTGACGACTATGGACTTGTTTCTACAGCATGCTGCAGCTGTCTTGGACAAGGAGATTGAGCTGGTTAATCATCGCCTTTCTAGGTCACCGGTTACCGCTTCATTCTCCATGCATACAGATACACCCGTGTTATTGATTAGCTCGGACAACTATCCATCTAATCTCTTAAATATCACAGGAAAACATGATGGCAGCGGGGCTACCCTTCATTCCCCAGTCCAACAATGGCCTCTTTCTCTGGCCGTCATTATCAACAACCATGGGGGCATTGAAGCTAAATCAAATGAAGCCCAAGTGGGGACAGCCACTACTCCTAGAATGCACGTGCCGCGACAAATGCATCTACTCAAGGGAACTCTCTTCTGACCGAGCTGGGTGGTATTGGGGCAGGGACAGGGATAGGTACCAAAAGGAAATCCCAAACAATGGGGGTAAAGCCAAAAGACTAAAACCCAACCTGCTCCCTAAAGCCCCAACCACTGTTACACCTACATTGTCCAAGTTAGACCTGATGGGTGCATTGGAATCTCTTCAGGTAAGAATGGAGAACATCTTGGACTCAAAGTTGGCTCCAATAATCCAATGTTTGGCAGCAATTGAAAAGAGTTTATTGGACCTTAAATGCCCTGCTCCAACAGTACCGACTGGAGGCACAGTCGTCCAACCTGTACAAAGCTCTCTACCAACCCCCTAATCTGGACTGCCCACAAAAAAACAACAGGGGTCAGTCACAGCGACAGGGCAGACAAGATATTGGAAATTACCCATTGCTGATGCAGAGTGGATCCCATCACCCCAGTAGCAGTCTGTCTCTGCAGCCACAGTTCCAGTCTCAGGTAGGGATTCCCCCAACAGGGGCATGGCCACAGAGGGGAGGGGAAGTTAATTCCCAAGATCTACCAGTAATACACCTGCCTGTAGAATCTACCCCATATGTTGTGGTACTGGGGAATGATCCAAACTCTTGCATGGGGTAGGAAAGAAGACTTCTCCCAGTTGAAGAACAAAGTCTTACATTGGCTATCATATAATACACATCTTGAAACAAGGGTAGAAAAAAACAATATCATGGTGCGAAGAGTGAGGTGGATTGGTAGCTCTCACAAATCACTATCGGGGGACTGTGTTGTCGTAAATTTTATCAGGCCACATCTAGCAGAAAGGATTCTATTTTAAAGGTTACATCCTGATCCCTCACTATCCGAGTCGGCCATCGTGCCCTGCCACTTTCTTTATAAACCTGACCATGCAGGGAGTATACACATGAATCTTGTCGATACGGCCCCATTTGATGTCTTGCCGCAGAGAACTTTAACCACCAGGAATGTTCACCCGAATCTGTTTCCAACAACAACATACCCTGCCGAGATGCCTCTGTGCTGGCAGGGATTTGGTCCATCGTCTTTGGAGCTGTCAAATATATTTGCTCCCCTGTCTAGATTGGATACATGTGATTGACTTGGTAGCTCCCCACCTATGGACCGGGTGAACCTTATAGTTTGGCGGTACTCTTCAGGGCAAAACTAAGACGAGAGTTTGTGTGGATGTGATACCAATGTTATAGCCTGGAATGTTGTAGGCCTGGCTAACAAGTTCTCCGACCCACTGTGGATAGCATTTGTGAACGAATTTCAAGTGATTTGTTTACAGGAAACATGGCTGATAGATTCCAGCTTATTTTTGGAGGGCTATAAGTCTTTCTTTGTCCTGGCCTCCCCCTCAACGGCTGGCAGATCAAACAGTGGTCTGGTATTTTTATCTCTGTTGCTGTGGATTGTCAGATACAGGTTTTGTTTCCACGAAGCCCTTGTATCTAACATCTGTTTTTTAAGAAAGGGTTACAGAAAACTGGGCCTTATCAACTTTTATGAGTATGAATGGGGAGTGTAACATCAGCTTACTGGATTCTTTTATAAGGCACCATTGTATAAATGAACTCCAAAACCTCACGATTATAGGGGACTTCAATATACATCTTTGTGGAGAACCCATGGCTACTAGATTGGGTGAACAAGGTTGCCCTCGTGTGAGGGGGTTGCATTTTGAGCATTCTACCCAGGGGTATGCTCTGAATAACCTCCTACATGAATTTTATTTAATATCCCTTTTGTCATTAGGTGACCCTAGTAGTAAGGCAGCCGTTTCTTCCTTCAAAGGAAGAGGGTGTGGTACAATTATTGATTTTATGCTAATCTCATCGCTCTTAAATTCTTCATTTCGTGTTTTTTTATACAAGAAAGTGCTTACAGTGTAACGCCCTTTGTGTTGAATTGCGAGGACCATAAATGACATGTAAAAGGGGAGCTGTGGAAAAGGGGTCAACAAGACCAACAGATGGTAAAAGATGGCTTAAATGGACACAGATTTCTCCAGATGCCTTTTATAAATCAGTTAGAGAACAATGCCCTAGTGAACTGGCTATATGTACCTCGCCGAATACATCATCGGGGGGGATTATAAGTGCCTTTGATACCATCTCTGCTAGAGTAAGTGACCTTTTAAGTGTCCCGGCCCGTAAAACAGTCTCCCCCACCCCCAGGTGGTTTGATTCTTCTTGCTCGAAGGCAGCAAGAACATTGCGGGAAGCTCTCAACAGGAGCCCAAGAAATCAGACCCTGGTAAAAGCTTGTCGTAAAGATTACAAGATGAAACTGGCTAAACGCAAGTCTACTCTGAAGGAGGAGGCTTGGAAGAAGCTGACCGAGGCTAGTATTCTGAAGAATAGCTCTAGATTTTGAAGCATCATTAACAGCCCCTTCCTTGAGCATGCTGAAGGTAGTGCCATATGCGCACACATTACGAAGGATGAATGGGTGTCGTATTTTAAACCGATGTTTGAGAGCCCCCCCAAGCTGATCTGTGAGTCAGGTCGAGAAGTATTTTCCACCATATTGACTTTTGGGTTGGGGAGATCGAGGGAGGCATTGCTGGGCTGACAAGTAACAAAGCCGTGGGTCCTGACGGTATCCCCCCGGATCCTTTTAAATCTGATCCCTCATTCTGGACCCCGGTACTTACCGCCGTAATTAATGCGGTGGCAAGGACGGGTTGCCCTGAGTCTTGGGCCACCTCACCCAATGTGCCAGTCTTCAAGTAGCGGGATCGTGATTACACACATTGTTACAGAGCGATATCGCTGCTGGATTCGGTGGTCAAGGGGGTGGGCCGTGTGCTTTTAGACAGATTGACCAGTTGGGCGGAGGAACATGATATTCTATCAAATGTCCAATACGGGTTCCACCCAGGCCGGTCCACTGTGGCCCAGTGCCTAAACCTCACTATGATCCTTAGCAAGTACACGATTGCGAGCCCTGGTGCCATCTATTTAGCTTTCATGGACTTATCTTCCGCGTTCAATCGGGTGAATGGGACCAAACTGTGGTAGTCCATGAAAGACATAGGGGTAGGTAGCAACATCGTTCACTTTCTAGAAGACCTCCATTGTGCAGCCAAGGCCAATGTTAGATTTTCACAAGACCTACGTGTGTCTTGTGATTTTGATATTAAAAGAGGTGTTCATCAAGGGTGCATCTTGGCACCCTTTCTGTTTTATTACTTTATGCGGATGACGCAGTCCTTATATCCAGGACTGCGAGGGGGCTATAAACCCTACTTGATGCCTTTTCTGCTTTTATGGCGGACCAGGACTTATCTATCAACGAATCAAAATCCAATGTCATGCAAGTGGGGAAAAGCCCCCAAAAATGGTTTCAATTCAGGTTTGGTTTGGCCTAGGTACCGCGCACAGGCGATTTTTCATATCTGGGGGTCGACTTGGATGCGCGTGGAAAATGGGGCCCACTCAAACAAAGAAAGAAGTGGGATCTCATGCGGGTGAATGCGGCCATCTTCAACTTTGCATCTAAGGAAGGAAAGAAACCCATTGCAGCCCTGCTGAAGCTTTACCAAGTGAAGAATCTAGCAACAGCTTCCTATGGAAGCGAAATATGGGGGCCCATCTCCACAGATGATCTTCAGGTAGTCGAGAACAGCTTTCTGAAATGCTTCTTGGATGCTTCCCATGGCACATCTAATATGGTGGGACACAAAGAACTTGTGGTGCCTTTTCTAAGTGAAATTCTGGCTCTCTGTCCCTTAACCTTTTTGTTAAAAACTTGGCTGAATAAGAAATTAGCGCTAAGTCAGATGATTTTAAAAGAGTGTATGACCCTCGCTTACGCGCTCGGCATCCCATGGCTCAGATACATTAAGGGCATTTTTTAAAAGTTAGACCGAGGCGAACTGTACACTAACCCTGATCTAATAACCAAACAGGATGTGGGGATAATAAGGAAGTCCTTTGGCAATCTCAGGGAACTGGAGAGGGAAGAGCTGGAACTGTGTAAACCTAGTGTACGTAAATTTATCATGTTAAAGACAACATTATTAACTGAGCCTTACCTCCTGGGGGTTTTTACTATTTATGAACGTTTTTTATTTACCAGGTTTCGAACGTTTTTTTTTCACCTCCTGCTTTCCATAAGAAGGGGGAGCATTAGAGGGCAAGAGTTAGCACCCTGTGGCTGCAACGGAGAGTCTCCACAGGATTTGCTACACTTTTTATCATTCTGTAGATTCTATGAGGTCCCCCGGAATTTTTTTATTGTGCCGATTTTGAACAGGATGGATTTTTAAAAGGCTTGCCCAGCTCTCCTGTATTTACAACTGTTGAAGGATGAGGGTATCTTTTTCATGGCTACCTGAAATCTTAGGTAAAATCTAGGGACTGTCTCGAATAAATACTAATATGCGCCAGGGTTTAAGTTTGCTTTCAAACTAGGTCAAAGGCCTTGGATGATTTAACATTAAAAACAACACACACAAAAATAAACAATTACCCAAAATAAATATCAAATAATTAACATTAATTAACAACTATATATAATTAATTAAATACAAATTATTTTCCCACTCTTTACTCCTATAAACACCACAACACACACCTAAAATTAATTACACAATTACCAACATTAATTACAATTTAATCAATACAAATTAGCAACCAATTCGTAATTCAATCAAAAATGAATTACTTAACACCCTTCCCACCCTTTACACCTATAAAAACTAAAACACACACCTAACATTAATGACACCATTACCAAAATTAATGACAAATTAAATAATACTAATTAACAACCAATTATTAATTCATAAATTAAAAATAAATTAATCCCTAACCTTTACATCTAAAAAGCCACTACAACACACACCTGAAATTAATTACAAAATTATCATAATTAATTACCAATTAATTAATTCAAATTAATTAACAACCAATTATTAATTCATAAATTATTACTTCCCACCCTTTACACCTATAAACCCCACAACACACACCTACAAATAATTACACAATTACCATAATTAATTACCAATTATGAATTCAAATGTAACACTATATCTTCCCAATTAAACAAATATTGATAAATAAAAATCAATTAATAAATATAATATAATTAAAGTTCTTCCCACCCTATTCCCCTATAAACCCACTACGGAACTAAAAGTGCAAAATTCAAACCTCCAAAAATTAATAACTACTAAAAATGTAACACATACATTAAAAATCAAAAATTCTTAGACAAAAAAAATACATCACATATATATAAAATATATACTAAAATACATAACAATAATACAAAACGATATTTTAACAACTATATTTTCGCAAACATGTTAAACACTTGGATATTTTTAAAATGTATATTAATTAACTTAAGTCAATATTCTTGACCACAATATTCTTGCTGTTGATATTTCTGACCCACGATATTAACAACTCAATATTTGTGCAACTCAGTATTTTGTACTCGATTTTACGTCTCTGCACCAACAAAATGCTGTACTATGGAAGGCACACCATCAGAGAAGATAAAATGTTACACTTTTCTAAAGCTAACATTCAATTCATTCCTTTTTTCGGAAATCCCTCCTTTTGGTGGAAATGCAACAATTTGGCAGCAAAATTGAGGTAATATTCTGATTTGCATAGAAACTAAAACATAAACAAAGGGCTGAGATCGTAAATCTATATGAAACAATACGTATCTCGGCAGTCCTTTATGGTGCAGGAGTTTGGGGTTAGTACATAGCAGATGCACTCCAACTCATGGAAAATGTTTTTACAAGTAGACTGCTTGCCATCCCCAAAAATGCTGCTAATTTTGTTTGCCATGGGGAATTGGGCTTACCTTATGTGGAGGATCAGATCGGCATAGCTCCACTCCTCCTGTGAAATAAATGTTAGAGAATCCAGAGACAGTATTGGTTAAGACATGCATTAATGTTTGCTTAATCTCAGATAAGGCTAACAGGGTAACTTGGTTTGCATATTTGAAAAGAACCTTTCAAAAGCTGAGCTTAAGGGAAATGTTTTTGAAACCACAAAATCTCGGCGCAAATTGTAAGAAGATTGTGAATCAACATTTCTCTGAGTCCCGTTTGGATGATGGAATATTGAGAGGGCAGACAATGCAGACTATTGAGAACTGTCTACAGGGGTCAACTGTCAGCAGTATAGATCCATATCTATTGTGGATCGATAGTCCTATATACTGATCCTACCTTATTCTTTTTAGATTTATTTTAATCTATCTTGAAGTTGTTTTCCCGCTTTATTGCGTTTGGCGGTACAAAAGGGGGTGGTGATGGACGGAGCATCTGAACCAATCAAACACTCACACCCAGTCAAAAGATCTGGGTTTGATCCATCACCGTTCTTTAGCCCACTCTGCCATCCCAGTTCAGACATGGCTATATGCAAATCAGTCTGACCCTGTGCCTCATGGGAACTGTCCAGCCCGAACTGCCAAGCCATGCCTTCCCTGGACCGGAAACAAGCTTCCGAGGACCGGTTTCTGGAATTCCAGCCGTCTTCAGCCCGGCTTGCTTGAATCCAGTGGCAAAGTGAGCAAGGGACTCACGTCTGAGCATACCCTGCCACACTTATGGCAGCCAAAAGCGGTACAAAAGGGGGGTGGTGATGGACGGAGCATCTGAACCAATCAAACACTCACACCCAGTCAAAAGATCTGGGTTTGATCCATCACCGTTCTTTAGCCCACTCTGCCACCCCAGTTCAGACATGGCTATATGCAAATCAGTCTGACCCAGTGCCTCATGGGAACAGTCCAGCCCGAACTGCCAAGAAATGTCTTCCCTGGACCGTAGTAATTATCAGTAAATTGTCGACGCGCGTTTCGGCGTATCAAGACGCTTTCTTCAGGAAAATACTACACCTGTACAAAAAGACATAATATAAAAAAGGCATTTGTATAAAAAAATATATAATACATGTATACCATACATTAAATCACAGTACTCATGCTTTCCTAATTCTGCTAATGAGAACAACTCCATCCACTTTATGGTACCGAAACGCGCGTCGACAATTTACTGATAATTACTACTGTGTTTTTTATTATTGTGATAACTGCATTTATATTGTGTATTTTTAACTCTTGCCTTTTTAGTGTAATTTCTTGTGTATTGTTATGTATTGCTATGATTATTCTTCTTATTTAGTACACTGTATTGAATACATCATATACAATTAAAAATACTGTGGTCTTTTTAAACATATGTTTTTTGTTTACTTATTGTTGCTGTTGAACACTCCATGGTACACTGTAATTATGATCTATTAATTGCCTAGGAAATATATTTACTCACATTGCTTATTCCCTGTCCTAGGAATTCCTTGATCCAGTATTCAGGGGGCCTTTGTTATTTACAAACACTTGACCTCAAGTGCCATTTACATTGCACATCCGGGCGAGTTAAACCCTGACAGTGGAAGTTTTAGAAGTTGGAAAAGGAATGATTGAGACAATTGGAAGCTGGCTGTAATGGCTTGTTATTGCCCCTTAACTGACATTGACTGATCATATTTGCACGTGAAAGCCAGGAAAGTGCAGGGAGTGGTTTGATTGTCTGGTGGAGAGAAGGAGTGGTTTCTGCTGGCCTTTGCAGTCTCTATAAGTCTATGCTCCTTAGCAGTGCCTTATGGCCAGAAAGTGAAGGGGGTGTGCAGCTGATGCTGGTAACTGTGTCATTTTGACTTTGGTGGCCTCAAGGTAGTTTCTGTCCCTAGAAGCAGGGTGTCTGTGTACTGAGAAGCTTACATTTCACCAAAGACTGTCCCTTTCAAGCACATATAAGTATTGGCTCTAGTACTCACCAGAATATTGCAGCTGATTCCATCTCTTTCAAATGAACTTTGTAAAATCAGACAAGAATCTTAGAAAATGAAACACTAGGAGGACACATGGTGGACCCTAATCTCTCCAAAGAGTCGTGCTAGGTTTTAGGAAGTATGCAGATAAGTTGGATTGGGAAGTTGTAACTGTTACCCATTCAAATGTATAACCCCACCACTGCTTTGAGCTTTGCTGTACACTCTGTGGTACTGCTGTAGCTTGAAATGTGCTGAACAGGGGTAATATTCAAATTTGCACTATATCAATAGCTGTATCTGAGAGATGCAAGTGATGCATACATCATATATCATACATACAAGGATAATACGCTACAAGTGCTAACACTGGAACTGTGAGCAGACCCGGGCACTACAGCAAGCAAAGCATATTTCCTCCCTTTGAGCATTTGTTTCTTAATTGATCAGCACTACTGGCACACTGAGCAGTATACTGGAATATTCAACCACCTTGCACATGTATTGGACGACCTTTTGCATATTATGGGCACATCCCTATCCTTAAATATATCAGCAAGAAAAGAAAATAACATCAGATTTACAACTGTTACACCTCTGGGGTAACTCAATGAACTGAATGCTTGCACTAACATTTTCAGTAATCTGAAGGTAAATTTGTACGATTAAATAAAATCTCTACAATGTTCTAGTCACAAGTAAGCAAATATGTTTTGATCACAAGTAGACAAATACATTAAAGTAGTATCAAGACAGCACTTTGTACAATAATCGAAAATATGGCTCCAGCAAATTGCATACATACAGAGCTATAACGTGCTTAGGGCCATATGTATCATCAAACCAAACTATTTTGCATTTCCTAAATAGCGAATTTTAAGGAATCGCTATTTAGGAAATGCAAACCGGTATGTATGTACAAAATCGCTTTTCAATAGCGATTCCTTAGCATTCCTAATTTGCGATTAGCAAATTGCTAATCGCAAATTACCCATACATTTCCATGGGCCAGGAGGCCCATAGGAATGAAAGTGCAATTTGCGATTAGCAATTTGCTAATCGCAAATTAGGAATTTCTTCAAGGGTGCAGGGGTGTCTCAAGAACACCCTGCTGCACCCCTGAAAAAGACATTTGGGGGCATATGGCGCACATACATGCCCTAAGGGCATGTATGGGCGTCATATGGCACCTTTTGTTTTTTGGAAAAAAGCTTTTTTTAAAGAATTCGCAAATTACCACCAACTAGAAGTTGGTGGTAATTTGCGAATCCTTAATGGCATTTTTTGAATATTTTTTGTTTGATACATTGCATTTAAGGAATCGCAAAATTTGCGATTCCTTAAGTGCAATCGCAAAATAAGGAATTGCAAATTTTGCAATTCCCTATTTTGCATCAAACATGTTTGATACATACCATTTGTGAAATTAGCATTCGCAAAGGCCGAAATTCGCAGAATTTCGGCCTTTGCGAATGCTAATTAGCTTGATACATATGGCCCAATGTCATTAATAAAGTGCTAGACTTAAATATAGCAAAGTGCTTATGGCTGATAAAGTGCTAGTGAGAAGAGTAATGTACAAATAAAATCTCTAGCAAAATTAATGTGCACAGGATACAATGATCAGGACAGTAGTTTAGTAGCAGAACACAACCCTTCTCAGACGTTTTGGCCTCATGGCAGTGCCGTTGCCAAACTGCAAGCGTTACAATCTTTTCGAAAAGTGCTATGCGTTGCTTAGCTGCCCTAAAGATGGCTTGGTTTTTCGAATATTGCTTATGTGGTCTGTGCCTCGCCACATTTAGGCAGAGGCAAGCCAGTTTAAGGGTTTCCTTTCCGTGTACAGTATGTCAGACATCGTTTGCCTCTTTTAAGAGTGCTTGCATGAGGCTGATGCGCTTACCAAGTTTGGCCAGCCCAGTGGGCTTGGTGATAATAAACCTAAGGTTCCATATCTCATTACAGGTTTGAATTCCATACGCTTTAAAAAGGGGTTTTAGCAAGGTGCATCAAGCATGCAAAAGTGCCGGGCAGCAGCAAAGTTCTTGGTTAAAGGACTCGATGTTATAGGCGCAGAGTCTGAAGTTGACAATTTTAGAGAGAGAGGTCCATTTGGCGTTTAAGTCTTCAATCTGTAATCCCATCAGCCTTGCAACCATTATTTGCTTAAGGCAGCTTTTCCAGAGCAGGCAGTGCAGTTATATGGCTGCAGAAAGAGTTATTGTGGGTGTGTTAACATATGATTTTTCCAAAGCTTGTAATAGCCAGGAGTTCTTAAGTTTCTCCATTTCGCATATTTTCAAAAGTGTCCTTGTCTGCATTTTAAAAATAGTTCTAAGTGCTACATTTGAAAGGTAAAGCTTGCTTAACTCTGTCTGATCTATTTGAAGAGAGGAAATTGATCTTTGGACCCAGTGGGCGGAGACCCTCAACACCAGCCAGCACGATGCTGCATCAATCCTGTAACATGTTGTCCAGAATTTTTCTGATTGGATTACCAAATGCGCGGACAGAGTCTCCCCCATGAAGCCAGTCAAAACCAGCAGATCATCAAGACAAGCTCTGTGGTATTCACCAGAACACAGAACCATCAAGCACAACTACAAACGACTGGAAAAGCAATGGCGCACCACCAAATACCCCACCAACAGAACCGCCTTCAAATCAACCCTCAAGAAGTGCCACCAACGCATCAAGGACACAAAATGAGACTCTCTCACAGACTGCATCGAAACAAGTGCCGACCACACTATTGAACTCTTCGAAATCATTAGAAAGTTCTCCTTCCCGTCAGCCCCCAAGAACATGTCCGCCCTTCCCAAAAACTCAGCAAAATCTTGTTGGACTACTTCCACAGCAAGATATCTACAACAACTTCAACTCTCAACCCACTTACTTCGACCTCAACAACCTTCGCCCACCTATGGGCACCAGCCACGTGATCACTGCTTGAAATCCTCTCACCACACAGATCACTGCAGCCACCATGTCCTCCATCCACTCCGGAGCACCACCCATGGACCCCTGCCCCCACAAATTCTTCAACCTAGGAACCAAAGAAATAATTGCAGAACTCACCAACACCCTCACCGCCTCCATCACCACTCCAGCATTCTCTGACAGATGGAAACACACTAAGAATCCCCTCCTTAAAAAACCCTCTGCCGAACCCAGCAAACTCAAAAATTGCCATCCCAGCTCACTGCTTCCGAATCCTGCTCAAGTCCTCGAGAAGGCCATCAACCACCGGCTCACCGAACACCTAGACAAAAAAACCTGTTTGACGCCTCATAATTAGGATTAGCTCCTTAAACTGTGGATGACACTCTGTTTATGATGTTAATAAATGTGATGTCACCCTTACAACCGTGTGTCCCTTAATACATTGTGTTCCCAGTATATCTGTGCCTTACTCTCCATTAATAAACCTAGACAAAGGCATTATTCTAAATAACTGTAGCCCTGCTACCCGACGACCTGATTGGCCTCCCCCAGACCGCTGTGTTTTCTACTGCAAGTCGTCGAGAAGGCCATCAACCACCGGCTCACCGAACACCTAGACAAAACAACCTGGTTGAAGCCTCATAATCCGGTTTCCACACCAAGCACTGCACCAAGACTGTCCTGATAGCTGCCACTGATGACATCAGATCCCTACTAGACAGAGGTGAAACAGCAGCCCTGATCTTCCTTGAGCTTTCAATGGCATTCAACATCATATCCCACCACACCCCCATCACCAGACTCAACCACATCGGTGTCCATAGGGTGCCCCTCGAATGGATCACATCCTTCCTCACAGGACAAACTCAGGGAATATGCCTACCACCCTTCGCCCAAGAGCATCATCTGCGGCATATGCCAAGGATCGTCCCTCAGCCCCATCCTGTTCAACACCTACATGGCACCCCTATCTGACATCATCAGAACTCACGGACTCAACATCACATCCTATTCAGACAACACCCAGCTCATCCTCTCGCTCACCGAAGACCCCTCTACCATTAAAAAAACGTCCACAAGCCATGACCAGCGTCTCCGACTGGATGAGGTGCAACTGCCTGAAGCTCAACATTGATATGACAGAAGTGCTGATCTTTGGGAAGAACACTTCCGCATGGAACAATACCTGGTGCCCCCACGAGCTCAGAACCACACCCACATTGTTAGACCACGGCCGCAACCTCACCATCATCCTTGACTGAAAACTTACGGTGAGGCAGCAAATCAACACGTTCACCTCCTCCTGTATTTACATCCTCCCCATGCTCCAACAAATCTTTAGATGCACCCCCATCAACTCAAGATAGACAATCACCCAGGCCCTTGTCACCAGCCAGCTGTTCTACGGAAATACACTCTACACAGGCATCGCCACCCAACTTCTCAAAAAACTCCAGACAATACAAAACGCAGCAGCCCATCTCAACCTCAACCTCTTCAAACAGGCCTGCATCACCCCCACCTCAGGAACATCCATTGGCTCCCTGTCCAGAAGAGATACCAGTTCAAGAACCTGACACGAGCCTGAAAGGCCCACCATAACCATGGGCCAGCATACATCAACCATCGCCTGAACTTCCACCATCCTGCCAGACACCTGCGCTTGACCTCCCAGGCCCTCGCACCCACACCCTGCATTTGCCAAGCCACAGCAGAGGTCATTCCTTCTCCTACCTCACTGCCAAGGCCTGGATTGATCTACCCTTCAACCTAAAAACATCATCCTTCCTGGTGGAATTCAGAAGGGGACTCTAGACTTGTCTGTTCGACTGAGACCAGTGAAACCTCAGGGGTGACAAGTTGTGCTTTATACATAATTGATTTGGTGATTGATTGACTGAACTTTGAAGATAATCTGACCAAGGATTCTACTCCGATTTAGAGATAATCTGAAGGACAGCTTTCAAGGACTTAAGCAGCGCTTTTATAATCCTGTAATAAAACTTTAGAAAGGCTGCCATGACCAAATTCCAGCCTAACCCGGCATCCACAAATATATGATGGTAATATGAAAACCCTCTTATAAACTTTGAGCTAGAATTTTCCCATGACTTTGACGATTGATGAAGATCAAGAGTTTAACTACAATCAAGTTAGACTCAGACTTACTTCCTGCTGAGGTTATTTAATTAAGTAACACACATTGGGCATTCATATTTTTTTATTTACAGTGCTTAGAAACTTCAGAAGAGTAGTACAAAGTGCTATATAAATGCAATCTAACATTATTTTAGAACCATACAATCAAATCCTGTATTCTATTTTACTACACATTAATTTTCATGGCCTAATAACTTGCAACGGAACAAGAACATTATTATTAGGCACTGCATTTCTTGTGGCAGAAATATTTTACTTTTGTGCATCAAGAGTTTTATGTAAACGCACATTTTTCCAAAAAGAACTTATAAGATTTGATTATGCTGAGAAGTAATGCTTCTGGCAGCCCCTTAATTACTGGGATGCGCCTTAAGTTTCCTTTTAGCACATTGTGTAAGAAATGATTACTAGCTAATTAATTTTTTAAACCGTGTTCTAAAAAACACAATTTGGTACCCTATGTTTCCAAGGTATTGTGTTGCAGGAGCAATCTTCACCCCACACCTCTAGGAAAGAGTTTGGATTGCCAATTGATTGCAATATGAGGGTGGTGTTAATGCCTCATCTGCAAACTGAAACACTTTTAGTCACTCCTAGTTACTGAAGATAGGAAAAACAAGGTACAGGAGGTTTATGACTTGCTTATGGTCATATAATGTAGGTATTAAATTCTCCTGTGCCACCATAACTAATAGCCAACCTAGACAACAACACACTTAAATGAGATGGTATTTCTTAATGAGTGGTACATGACTGGCACAACACATGACAGACAATTTCCAAAATAGTAAAATGTGGAACTGCATATGAACTAAGGTTCAGAATTACAATGATTTTGTGTTGGAGCTGTGTCATTTTTGTGGTGTAGCCCTGATGAAAAATGCTTTTTGGAATGTACTAAACCACAGCTTTGCGTGGTTTAGTAAAAATAAAGCAACGCAATGCAGAGCATCGCATTACCTTGGGTTGCTTTACTTCGGGTAGGTGTTGCATAGGAGGAGCATGGGCATTCTCAAGCATTCACCCAATGTAGTTTGAAGCAAACTCAGATTTACAAAGTCTTGTAAACCTTAGTTTGTGCCAAAATGGTGCACTGACCCAACAGAGGCGTAAATCAGAGAAATATCTTTATTTCTCCTCAATACTTCCTCTTTCCAGGTGTGCTGCATACTGCACCACAAATAGAAGAAGGAAGATGACTCTAAGGATTGTTTTTGAGCAGGAAGGTGTTCATTTCTCCACAAAAACAATCCTCCCCGTAATGGGCCCCCTTTTACTACATTGCAAGGGTGTCTGCATTGGCTCTAGGCAGCAAACAGTGCGCCAGTGCAAGGAGAGACCAGAAATGCCCCCTTTCTTTGAAATTATCGAGCATTTCTGCTCTCTCCCTTCAATGTCATGCAGGGTAGCAGGTCCTTTACTGGGCACATTGCAAGAAATAATAGTACATTTGCTCTAAGGGTTTTAAAGGAGGAGTGACCATTTAGTCTTACATTTGTTTTCAATGAATTTCATTTCCATCTGCATATTTCTCAGAATGTAAACACTGAAGACCCGTTTCCTAAAGGCTGTGTTAATTTAAGCTTTTGTGAGACCATACACAAAGTTAGCCCCTCACCCAAATTGTTCTTTCATCTGCAGTCACCAGATTATGTTTATATTTTTGAAGTTACTTGTATTAGTGAATTAGTGAAGGTTCGGTCGCTGGTGTGGGTTGTGGGATAAGTAGACAACCACAATGAATACCCGGGTCTAAAAAACTAAAGGGTATCAGTGTAACCTAAGATGTAAAGGGAGGTGTCCTTCTTAGAGTGTGAAAAAACTCAAGAGTGACCAAGTTATCAAAAAGACAGATTAAAACTAACTCTGCAACAGACATCAGAATGTATTGTTGCCTATCAAGGTTAGACGAAAAACTATGCAGAAAGCAAGTACTCAGGGAGGCGTAAGTCAAAACCTGGAATTAATGTACCATTTGGCACTCTGCCCAACTTACCCTTACGGCCGCCTGGCATAGGGTTTCATTAAAGCATGCGAACAGCTCCTCCTAATTAGTTTAGGAGATGTAGTCTGTACCACAACTTGATGTTGTGGTGTGAGGAGGAACCCTAGGATGAAGCATTGCCACCTTTGGTTGATGGGAGTTCTCGTCCTAAGAAGGAAATCTCCTTTTACATCTTGGGTTACACTCATACCATTTCGTTTTATGTTTAGATGCAGGGATTTCACATTGGCTGTCTGATTGTTGTTTGGGGAGTAAATACCGGCTGGTTGTTAAACCTCCCTGGGTCTCCCGTTGTGTTTCATAGTGGGATAAGTAACCTGAACGTGGTGCGTAGCATAGTGATTGTATGTCCCCTGCCATGGCTAGGCGTGTCATTCCAGTTAATGTTCATGTGCAATAGCTGAATATCCACTTTCGAAAATCAAACATTTGCTTTTTTTATATCCTTGCATGCACTAGTTCTATATGTAATTTCCTGTGGCTAGGGTTTCATGATAGTTGCACTGGTTAGGTGTTTCACATGACTATTTTCTTGTCACATACACTACAAAAATGTAGATTAATTTCTCTAGAGTGTAATGTTTACATCAGCCACTTTGTGTAATACAAAAGAAAGTTCTACCTACAACCAGAGCACTAGCCCAAACTGGTTTTATTATTCTCACCTGATGGGAGGACACCAGTTAACCCCTTCCATGCTGCCGTCGGCCATTGGCCGACGGCAGCACTACCGCGCTGGTGCTGCCGTCGGGCAATGGCCGACGCGGCCCCGCCCATTTTGCGGAAGTGCCGCACTTCCGCAAAATCGGCGGCGCAGCCGAGGGGTTAAAGACACTGCATTTCTTTCCAGGCCCTCTATATAGAAACAGGGCCATATTTATGAAAACATTTTTCAGCACAGCAGGTCACCTTGCTACACAGTGCTGCGTCACTGGGAAAGGGCAGGAATGCACCATATTTAAGGCAATACGGCACATTCCTCTCCTTTTCTCTGCACTGGTGCACAATGAGCTGCCTAGCACCAATGCAGGCCTTCTTTAATCATGGTGTAAGGGCGCCTGCGTTGCAACCAGGAATGTTTTTGTGCCGGAAGGTGAACCTTCTTGCCAAAAACAATTCTGAGAGGCGTTTTCCTCTTTCTATCTGTGCTGGAGAATGTAGCACACATAGAAAGAGGAAAAAACGAGGAGAAATAAAGATATTTCTCCTTGGTATGACTCTGCTGGGGAAGTGTATCTTTTTGGCTCATACCCAGTTATTGTAAATCTGGGAATGCATCAAAGTCCATGGATTTTGAATGGGAACAACCACGCGACACCCATGGAAATGTCTCCCTGGCATAGAGTAATGAAACACAGTGCTTTGGACTGTGTAAAACAATCAAGATTTATGAAGCCAAGCAGGGCCTTGCAAGGTGGCCTTGTGTGGCTTCATAAATCTCATTTTTCAGTTGCGTTGCTCTTCCACGACTTTGCGTGGCACAAGAGTGACACAAGGGGTTGATAAATATGCCCCACAGTGTATTGGAAGACTTCAGAAGGCCAAAAGGAATATCTGTTGAAGAATCTGCAACAGGACTAATTGATGTTCAAGCTTCCCTCTGATAGACTTATTCACAGTCCCAGAGTGATTGTGAAATTGGGGGCAAAACTTTGCGGGAGAGACCAAAGAAGTTTGTCAAAATTACAATAACCATGGTATACTACTTGAAAACCTCCAAATATCTGGAAATATTCAATAAACACTCCAGAGTAGAAAAAAGTCTGGAAATTATCAGATATGTTTCCTTCTCTGGATCCTTCTGATCATTCTATTATTAGCAATAGACTTGAATTTAAAACTTTAGGCAGGAACAATAATTATTCTACTTCACCTATGTATTACACAGACAAAGCAATGGTTTCAGTTGTTTCTTCACTAAGGACACCAATATAGGTATTAACTAAGCTCAGTATCAATACTTGCTCTGCTTATATAACTATTAAATTTCCCTACATCCGTAACAGATAAGGTCCATGAGGAGATAGACCGTGTGATTGGACGAAACCGCTGCCCAGCTATCAATGATCGAAACAACATGCCGTACACAGATGCCGTCATACACGAGATCCAGCGTTACTCTGACATCGTCCCGATGGGCGTCCCACACGCGGCAACAAAAGACATCCATTTCAAGAACTATGTAATTCCCAAGGTAATGATGATCTTTGTGTGCTGAATTCATCAAGATACGGCAGTGATATACAATATTTAAGTTATGTCACAGAGTCTAATCATGTGTGTTTCCTTCTATGATCCTTTTTTGTAACAAGGTAACCCAACCAGTTAGCTGCGGACCGTGGGTAAATACTATTATTCAAGAACAGGGGTCCTTAGCATTTTAGATAAAACAAACAATTGATGAAATATAGGCCATAATTGGAAACTATATTTTGTCACTGACCAGCCGGACAGGACGTTTTATTTTTCAACAATGTAAATCTTGTAATTCAAAAGGATAACAAGGCACGATCCTGTACCACGAAAGAAAAGAACACAAAGAATAAAGAAAAATTTCCAGAGTGTTGGAAAACAGGCAAAAGAAAGAGCAAATGTTGGCCACTTTTCAAATCAGTGTTACATTCAAGGTATGCCAAGCAACTGCCAAAACACAACAGGATTTAACACAATGGTTTAGGTTGTGAAGGCAATCTACATAGTCGACGTTTCGATCCCTAGTGCTCAGTTAATTGGGACCATCATCAGGACTGACAAATTTACAGTATTTGCCTGTCAAGATAAAATGTTTACAGTTTTTTGACCGCCCTGGGTCGGCGGGGATAGCGACCCTGTTGGTGGTGGTGGGGGAAGAGAGAATGCGGGTCATCCACCTTAAGGACTCATGGGGTCCAAGCTCCGCGTTGGGTAGCCTGGGACTCGTTGGTTATTCACGTTCCCTGGGGGCGTGGTTTTCGCGCTATGTCTCGGTCGACATAGTGGATCAGCGAGTGGGAGTCAATGTCCGGTACACCGGACATTGACTCCCACTCGCTGATCCACAATTAACTGAGCACTAGGGATCGAAACGTCGACTATGTAGATTGCCTTCACAACCTAAACCATTGTGTTAAATCCTGTTGTGTCTTGGCAGTTGCTTGGCATACCTTGAATGTAACACTGATTTGAAAAGTGGCCAACATTTGCTCTTTCTTTTGCCTGTTTTCCAACACTCTGGAAATTTTTCTTTATTCTTTGTGTTCTTTTCATTCGTGGTACAGGATCGTGCCTTGTTATCCTTTTGAATTACAAGATTTACATTGTTGAAAAATAAAACGTCCTGTCCGGCTGGTCAGTGACAAAATATAGTTTCCAATTATGGCCTATATTTCATCAATTGTTTGTTTTATCTAAAATGCTAAGGACCCCTGTTCTTGAATAATAATCCTTCTATGATCCATCAGGATTCCAACACCACTGAGATTTGAAGTCTCTGTTGCAAGCATAAATTGTTCATATCTGCTCACCAGAGCGATCTGACCTATATTCATAATTTTTACTTGGATGAGGATATCTCATGTACCTGGGGGAAAGAGCAGGGGAAGCAGAGACATCTAGCTGGCTTCTATTGTAAATTGTAACAACTATTTGACTGACTTGACATGTCTGCACATACCAAAGAAGAATTCGGACAGATACTTGTGCAAGAAAGTAATGTATTAATCAATCAGTTAATAATTTGAACAATAAACATATGCTGCCCACATTTTGTCATAAAGTGAGGGCAGTGTGCCTAAAAACCATTAGCTTATAGGCTAAGTGTATATGAACTAGGTATCTTGAAATATATTAACCAGGGATAAAAAGTGTACAGTTTGCTCTTCACAGTGGAGCGTAATTAACATGCAACACATTTTCTTTCAGAGTTTTATTTAGCACAAACTTGACCCGAAGGTACCAGGTTTCAGAGCGCTTTGCATGAGCACCAGTTGCCTTACATGAGGACACATTCTTTTTGTTCGGCACAGGGAGTTTAATTGATTTGTACAGAATCACAAGATGTTGAGCATCGTTGCCGAGATTCGAACCTGGTTCCCAAGATTTTAGGTCAACCGCCCTAGCCATTAGGCCATAACCTCTCCCAAGAGGGGTAGCTTCCTGTACGAAAATACTCCTGAGAGGCTTTTTACTCTTTTTATGGGTGATGCACAATTCAACACACATAGAAAAATGGAAAACACAAGGAAAAATAAAGATAATTTTCCTCTCCTGGGGAGGCGTGTCTTTTTGGTGCCTGTTCATGTAAATCTGGGAATGCTTCAAAGTCCATGGATGCTGCATGGGAACACTCTCGCAACACCCATGGAAACGCCTCCCTGAGCAGAGTAATGCAACACACCAATTTGCGCTGCATTACTTTAATCGAGATTTATGAAGCCATGCAGGGCCACGCAAGTTGGCCTTGTGTGGCATCATAAATCGCAATTTACATTTGTGTTGCGCTTGTACCAAGTTGCGTGGTGCTAGAGTGATGCAAAGGGGCTCATAAATATGACCTTATGTGCTAATTCTCTGGAGACCAAAGCTTGGGTACAGCAATCTGGAAACACAAAAAGCCTGATTCAGAAGGTAAACTTGCACTTTGTGCAACTTTACTCTTATATTGAATTCACAAACTACATATGGAGTTTTAAAACACTGCATGTCTTATCTTTTCATTTGAGGAGATCTGTATACTTATGTCTGTGGAGAATTCACAGTCAGGGCGGAGATCTTTACTTTTTCTTTTGTCCTGGCCACCATTTTGCTGCTGCTCTGGGCCGCTTTTCTCTGGACCCTGACCCGCCATCTTGTCCATTCCCTCGTCCTTTACCCTTTTCCCTCCTTTCCTCCTTGACGATGTTTCTTCCCTTTTCTGATTTGCCTTTTCTCCATACCCTTGTATTCCTCACACACTCCCTTGGTGCTGTGACTGCGTCCCCCCTCCGACCCCACTTAATGAAACTCTGCTCTTCTGTTTTTTTGTGTTTTTTTGGGGGTCTTGACCTGGGAAAATCTACTATGTGTATATATATGTATATAGAGATAACTCTAATCACTAGTATATGCAGTAGACCTTGTACTCTCTACCATTCCTTTGTGACTCTTAGAGTATATCCATTTGTATCTCCTCCTTGAGTGACTTTACTATTTGTACATTTGCAATTTTTCTTTCTGTTTGTATCTCTTCCTTGTGTGACTTTACATCTTGTACATTTGCAATTTTATCTGTGTGTATCTTTTATGTAACGCATGTAATCCTAAATCCTTATGTTCTGCAACTGGTTCTAATGTAAAGCGCTCTGACACCTTCGGGTAAAGTTTGCGCTATATAAAATCACATCAAATAAATAAATAAATAAAAATAAAATACATGAAAAGATAAGACATGCAAAGTGTAAGTTTGTTTACCTTTCTGAATCAGGCCCTGCAACATTATCTTTGAAGGATGTAGCAACCTCTCCCGAACATTCACCTGAACGATCCTAAGTGCACAACTGCGGGCACGCCAAGAAATAAAGAACAAAATAAGGTCCCTCAAATACCTGTAAAACTGAAGAATAGTACTGGGAGGGAGACTCTAAGCTCAGCTATAGATTTGAGTACTAGGAGTAATTTTCTGTTTGTGAGCTAGGTATTGACTCTACCCATAGCAGTAGGATATTCTGAGTTAAGATTCCTACATGGTCTGAATCATATGCTAACAATCTGAGCTCCTGTGTGTGTGGTAGATTTACCGCAGCAGATTGACAGTGTAGAACCCATATTTTTCTCTAATAATCCTATTACTCTTTCCCTTTGGGGCATGACTTCACACAACATTTTAAACCAGTGGGTAAAGGCACTGTCCATGGAGCAAGGTCAATAATCGTCAGTGTCCATGTCCGATGCTGGATTGATGATGTGCTTGAAAATGTAATGTCAACGTTGTTATTTTAAAAGGTCTTCATACTTTTTCAGTTACACACTGTAAAAAGAGCATACTATACATATTGTGATGGGTTTTGGGTTTCTGATCAATTTTGCATTTACCATGATTTGCATGTTCCACCTGAACTTGGTCAATTACTGTGACAACACAGGCAGATGGATTTTCAATCCATTGCCCTCGCATTTTAGCAATATCTGTACAACATATGATCAGTGTTCAGAATACCCATTGATTGAATATTATAAGTCCTTTTTGCATATGTAACTCTGTGATTTACTATGATCGCCTATTAATTTATTCTAGACAAGTGTTTTCAGTTTATTCTAGTTGTAAATTAAATGTTTTGGAAGATACTGTAAAGGTCCACGCCGGTGCATTTTATTCCTCTTCTGTGTATGTTTGCATACTCATATTTTTAGGGTGATACTGGGCTGAATGATTGCCACTGATGTAGTGCACTGTTAGCCAAATAGAAACCCGGGCATTTAAGCCAAACGTGTCCTATTAAGAGGACTACACAGTAGGAGAAAACTGCCCATTATTGGATCTTGGTGGATAGAAATATGACTACAAAGCAGCAAGGAAATGGGAGAGCTGCAGTTTTATTTGGCAGTTAGGTCAGATAAGAAGCGTCCATCTCTCCAGACATTATGAACATTTGGGAGATGGAGAAGATCAGTGTTGTATTAGATTGCATAGATTGTGATGGCAAATAAGGGAGAAAATGATTTTGGAAGGAGACAGATCTGTTCCTAATAATGCTTATTGGCAAGTGAAAAAATATCCTTTACAATGTAAGATTTAATAGATGTGGGGCAACAGACAAATATTGAAGATTGCAAATAATATTGCATTCAGCCAAGTTCACTCTTATCTGTACATAGTGATTTAGAAAGGAAGACCTATGTAGAGTGTGTTGCCACAAACCTCTTGTGAACGAATAATGGATTGGACCACTGTGTTCCAGTAGCTCTGAAAGAAAATGGGAAGGATTTTCCAGGAAGTGGAAGATGTGGTGAAAAAAAGTGGTAAAGAATAGAATATAGTCAAAGAAGTAATTGATGTTTCTAACATAGCCAAACATAGAAAAGTGTTGCTTAGATATCCACCATTGAGGGGGGGGCAAAACTAGGAAGAACTACCAAGAGCCACGCCTCTGCTTTCCCTAAATCTAATTAAATGAGATATCCATGTGACTACTTCAGCAAGACAGCTATGAAAAATTGACTGTACCAGCCTTAGATCATCAGCCAGCCTGATGACATACACCATAAGGAAAAAGTTAGTGTGCGAGGAAGAGGTGTACCAGGGAACTGACATACATATTAAAAAGCACAGGGTTCAAGAAAGATCCCTGACAAATTCCAACCTTAATTGCCTTGAAAGGTGAGCATTATAGAGTTTAATGGACTGCCTGTGACCGATGTGGGAGATAAAAAGGTAAGCCAAGTACAGAATTAGCTTGAATACCAGATAAAAACAAAAGGTGGAGAAGGAGGGAATACAACAAAGTGTAGAAGGCCACAGAGATCCAAAAGATCATAGTAGCTATACCATCTTGTCTATTGTCAATTGGAACTCAAAGGCGTCTGCAAGCAAGATGCATTTATTGCTATAAAGGGGCTGTCAGTGAATCCCATCATGTGTGAATAACATAGGAGGAACAACTAATGCGGGAAAGGACTGTTAGAATGTTTTTTATCTAAAGTCCTTTCCCGCATTAGTTGTTCCTCCTATGTTATTCACACATAATTGTTTCCCTGTCCCAGGAACTGATAATTCCTAACAGGGGGTCCTTGTTGTTTACATTATAGTGAATCCCATCATAACAGGAGATTTCTAACTTCAAGGAAGTCAGACACTTGCCAGTTAATACTTTTGTAAATACCTTGGAATCAAAACTATGAGAAAAATGGGATGAAAATTACTGAAGGTCCTGCAGTTTACATCTAGAGCATGTTTCTAAGCTGCAGGTACAATGGCTGACGTGATAGATGCATTGGAGAGATAAGTAATGGCTGTACTACATGGAAGCAGAACAAGGACTGGAGTGTAGAAATGTGAGATACAATTGTGTATAAACTGCACTTATTGGTGTAAATATGCCCTTACAAGCCCTTATCCCCACCATTACGTCCTTTTTTTGACGTTGTGGTGGCAATATGGGCTTTGCCTTATTTACAAGGCAGCATTAAGCCACTTAATGTGGCTTAACGCTGCCTTGTAAATAAGGCTCCCTTTCACACTATACTTAACGTGAAAGAGGTGGGCAGTGGGTGTTGCGGTGGGCGTTCTGTCACACCACCTATTGATTTTACGCTGCCCCATGTTTACAAGAGTGGCATAAATATGGGGCAGCGCCAAAATTAAGACAAGGGAAAACCTGGTTATAACAGGGCGCAATGCAGAGAAATGCATTATTTCTCCTCCTTTTTGCTGTTTTTATGTGTGCTGCATTATGCACACATAAACACAGGTGTGAGGAACCATGCGATGCTCAATTAGTTTCCATAATGAGAGGATGACAAATGGTGTTGTGCTTAAAATAAGTGAATTCTGTAATAGTGAGATGTGAAGGATGGAGGACTTGCGTGGTTAGACCAAACAATATACAGGCGTCCAAGACATACACAGTACCTGTAAAGTCAGAGAACTGATCTAAATTTTTTTAGGGTCTTCAAGGATCACATATTTAGAGGTGCTCGTGACTATAGCTGCAAGAAATTTAGCTGGTAGGGAACCAAAGTGTGTGTCAAGACCAAGAGGACAATAAACTAAGACATGTATTAAATGTAGAAAGTTCAGCAAAAGAGATATGGCATTTTAAGAGATTTCTTGAAAATTGTACCACACATCCACTGTTTTTTATACGTGGAGTAATTAGGTGCCTTGCAAGAATTTAATGTAGCTGCAAAAAAAACGAATACCTATAATTTAAGTAGTAAATTGTTGTTGTACCAGTTTCACTTTAGCAGCATCCTCTTAGTATTCCATGATGAGATCAGGGAATTGAAGAAGCTTGATAATCTTCAGGTTGCCGCCTTGCCCAAAATATATTATTCTATTGGGAAATGTCTTCTCTTATAATGGGGACTAGCTGGATGCATGAAGCATTGGCTGGCATATGGTAAATAATGAGAACGTTGCTTGAATTACACATTTTGGAACATACCTGAACGCATAACATAAACAAGCATACGACGCTGCATATATTGGTTAGTGATGGTATTGAATAGTGTATGGAAATAGCTTGGCATGCCATGTTTAAGAGGGCATGATTAGGTTTACCTGGGCATGTGATGGCATTGGCTGTTTAAGAGGAATATGGAAGGGCATGCAAGGGCAACTGATAGGTTTGACTAGCCAGTAGCGGGCAGTACTTGAGCACATGATGGGTCAACCTGCCACATGACTGATTCCTTGGAAAATGACAATGGCTTGTGTTAAAGGGGCACAGCGCTGTTCATGGTTGCTTTGAGTGTACTTGTGATGTATCTGAGCATTTGATGACAATGGCTAGCTTTTGGAGTAGATATAGAAAGATGGCATCAACTTCCATACAGTTGGGTGTCTTGGCAGAATTGTTATGGCTGATATATGTTGGTGATATCTAAGAAAATTATGGGAAGTATATGCATATATTCGGAAATCAAAATGTAAAATACTGTACTTGGAACAAAATGAAAGTGAAGCTGAAATTGACAAGCTGTTGTCTGTTTTTTTGGTTACCATTCATGTATTTTTCGGAAATTTAAAACTAGATTTTTCGGTTGGAGACAAGATATGTTTTTTAAAGTATTTATGTTCCACGTAAAACAGAAAAAGGAATTTCAATATTTGAGCCGACAAAATACCTTTATTTTCTAAAAAGTACAGCTTTAATTTCGAAGACACAATTAGTGCATTTCAAAACATTTGAGGCTAATATTTGAGTGACGATCAAGTTAATGTCTGAGGCCAGATTCTGTGGGTCCAGGGAATCCTTGCAATACTGCCCAGTAAGGTCCGTCCGACCTGAGAATAGCGTTGAAGTTTAATTCCAGAGCGTGCATTATCTTTGTTTTTTTAAAAAAAATTATTATTATTGATTTATCCGTTTTGTCAATAAAACATTTAATCCAGCCACCCGAGTGCAGCCGGGATGTGTGTGTTACAATTCTTACACAAATCATACAATAATCAGATAGTGCATCACAGTTACATAAATTGATTAGACAACTCCTCAGCAAACCAAGGCAATGGTCGAAGACGAATCAACACAGCTATGACTATACATGAAGCAATGCAGTGGTAGCAATTACAGAATACAGCACCATCCGTGGCGACAGTGGAATTGACATAAAGAGAGGAGTAGGAACCGCCATCCAGAATCAGTCGTCCGCTGTCTTGGCCAACATATATGCAGTGTAAGGGCCCCAAATGTCTCGCGGCCGTGAAGCCGATGGCAGACCCTCGTGGTAACATGTTAACTGATCGCGGCAATATGCCAAGTCCTGCAACCAAAGATTAACTTCAGGCACCCGCCTCCCTCCCCAACACATGGCTACTGTACGTTTGGCCAACTGCAGGGACAGCACTACCATTTTGCGTAGCCCCGCCGGTATGTGGGACACGATCCCTAATAAACACACCTTGGGGTCACATCCAATCGGAACCGTCGTCATGTCTGACAGTGCTTCAATCACTCCCATCCAAAACGCAGATATCCGAGTGCAAGCCCAAGCCAGATGCGCAAAGTCTGCACCATCCATCCCGCAACGCACACAACACACAGAGTCTCACAATCCATACTTATGGAGCTGCACAGGAGAGTAATTTCATTGATGAAGAAACTTATAATGTATAAGTTTGAAATTACCATTAACAGCGAAACTGCCAGTCATGGCGCAGCTTTCAGTCCATTCGTCATCTGTTAAGGGCTGCGAAAGACATTCATCCAATTTACCTCTAGAGCTCAAACCCGCAGCACCCTCATCCAACTGCGAAGCATGATACAACCGGGAAACCAGTTTCGTTCTAGTGTTTGTCATATACAGCAGTTGTAATGTGCCCAAAGCTGCCGGTTTCTCAAGAAAGGTCGGATACAGACTGCGCATCGCAGCCCTTAGCCTGGCATAAGTAAAAGTGGCCATAGTTATATTCCCCCCATGTTCTAAAAAGCCTCGCAGCGGGAGGAAGGTACCCGCAGGAAAGACATCCCCCATAACCTGCACCCCAGCAGTATGCAAAAGTTGAAGCACCCCCGTTTCACTCAACACTGAGATAGCAGCATGATGCAGCAAGGGCATGGCAGGTGCGTACAACGGCAGCCGCCCTGCACGCCTCCCCAGTTCATTCCAAGCTCGAGCTGTACATTGCACTGTATCCACTTCACCCTTCTCGTATACCGAATGTGGATTCACAATCATGTCTTTGAGGGGCAATGGGTGGACCGCTCCAGCCTCAACCGCCACATGTGGCGTATACGGCGGCGCTGAGATCCAGTAAGATGCAAAGTGCGCCTGGGCACACAAATAATATAAACGCATGTCTGGGACCGAAAACCCACCCATCTCATAAGGCTTTATCAGCATGTCCCAGCCCACCCGCGGTTTCTTACCGCCCCAGGCCAGCGTGATCAGCAGAGAACGGAGTGTAGTAAAAAAATGGGGCCTTAGGGCTATTGGAACATTAACAAATAAATATAAAAACTTAGGCAACACCACCATCTTAATCAGGGCAATCCGGTCCGCAAACAACAATGGCAATCGCGTCCAACGGGCCACCTGGTCTTCAAGTTTAGATATAGCCACCCCATAGTTAGCCCGAATTACTTCTTGTGAGTCCCTGTACACCCAGACGCCCAAGTACGGAACAGTTTCTGCAGCCCACTGCAACGGAAAATCTAGCTCAAGCAATTTAGTACTATTCGTAAGCGGTAGTATTATGGATTTGTCCCAATTAATAGCGAGGCCTGAATACCACTAAAAGCGGACATATTCCCTGATCACCCCCTCCAGATATCTTTCCGGCTCCTGGACGTACAAGACCATATCGTCAGCATACATCGATACTGCCAACGGTCTTTGATAAAAGTGAAGCGCCGAGTCAGCATGTCTTTGCCTCAATATACACGCTAACGGTTCCAGGA
This sequence comes from Lissotriton helveticus, assembly GCF_964261635.1. Lineage (NCBI taxonomy): Eukaryota > Metazoa > Chordata > Amphibia > Caudata > Salamandridae > Lissotriton > Lissotriton helveticus. The sequence continues at coordinate 886,276,138 of NC_136070.1, forward strand.
TAAGGGCAAATAGCAGGGGCGAGAGTGGGCACCCCTGTTGAGTGCCCCTCTGGATGGGAAAGGCCGCCGATACACGCCCATTAACCCTCACCCGTGCCACCGGAGCCGTATAAAGTAATTTGATCCAGGCCGATAAAAAGAAAAGGTACCCCCATACTGTGAAGAACTGCAATCATATAGCGCCACGCTATCGAATCAAATGCTTTGGCAGCGTCTAACAGGACCGCTGCCGCCGCTAGGTCAAGTTTGTGCAAATGCAGCACCGCAAACAGTGCCCGCAGATTTTGTGCCATGGAGCGCGTGGGAACGAACCCCGATTGGTCCGGTAAGACCATTACAGGAAGCAACAGGTGCAAGCGTGTCGCCAGTACCTTGGCGAGTATTTTTACGTCAGTATTCATAAGGGAAAGTGGTCGATATGACTCACATTTATCCGGTGACTTTCCCGGTTTCGCTAAAGCCACAATCAGCGCCTCTCGCAATGTTGCTGGAAGCTGTCCCTGCTCCAATGCCTCAGCAAACATGGCCGTGAGGTGCGGCAATATCAAATCAACATATTCTTTATAGAATTCAGAGGGAAGACCATCAGTGCCCACCGCCTTCCCATTCGGCAGTGCTGCGATTGTGTCCCTAAGTTCCCCCTCCGTTAGGTGGTGCATTAAAAAGTCCTGCTGCCCCTTGGACAACCAGACCAAGGCCACATCATCCAGGTAATGTGCTATCTTTTCCTCACTGGCTGTCGCCCGATGTTCGTACACTTGTTTGTAGTAGTGAACAAAGTGATCCAATATGCCATCAGCATCTGTCACGGACCTGTCTCCGTCCTTAAGTTCCTGCACCCCACAGTGCCTAGCCCATGGCTCCTTGATCCTATCAGCCAACCCACGCCCCGGTCGGCCCCCCTCACCATAATAACGGGCCCTGGTCCGTTTCGCCAAATGTTTCACCTCCTGCTCTGCCAGCTCATTATATTCATTCACTTTCAATCTTATATTAGCCAGAAGAGACGCCATTGGCTTCCGTTCATATTGACGTTCCAGTCCCACTAGTTCACGCTCCAGCCTACCCATGGAGTCCCTCAATGATTTAAGCACACGGATTGCAGACCTATACACGCCCCACGTACGGTTACTTTGAACGCCTCCCAAACGGTGCCCATTTCCTCTACCGAGCCAACATTTGTCGCAGAGTAATTCTCTATGGCTTCACTCAGGCCCTCACGAAACACCTGGTCTAAGAGCGCCGTAGGTTGCAGTTTCCACGAAAACGGTGCAGGCGCATGCGTGAGCAGAACCATGTCAAGCAGTACAGGCTCGTGATCTCAACTCGCTACGTGCGAGGGAGATGTGCCACCCTTGTCACCCACCCACTTACATCCCTTGTCGACAGCCAATAGTCCAGGTGGGACCAGGTATCATGCGCATAGGTATAACAGGTCCCCTCCTTCACACCTGGGTGCCTCAAGCGCCACACATACACCAAGCGAAGCTCAATCATACCATCTTGCACCGCTTTCACCGCTTTCTTGTCCGGAAGCAGTCGACAGGTCTTTCGATCTATCTCGCGGACCAGAACCACGTTCAGATCTCCCCCACATATAATAGCAGACAGTGGTAGCGCATATACCTTATTCCACAGAATGGTATAAAACTCAGGGTCATCCACATTGGGCCCATAGACATTGCCCATTGTTATCAGGGTGCTACAAAGTTTACATTGAAGTATAATGTACCTACCCTCCTTATCAATTTCCTCATACATGCTCACAAAGGGAACATTCTTCTTAATCAACAAGATGACTCCCCGAGCGTATGACGAGTAATTAGAGGCAAGGCGAACCCCCGCCCACTGTTTAGCCACTGAACCAGCAGTATGCCCTGTAAGATGTGTTTCTTGCAAAAACGCCACCTGAACGTTATGTCTAGTTAAGTATGCTAATACCTGTCTGGTCTTTTGTGGCCTGTTCAGCCCCCGCACGTTCCATGTAAGCCAAGTAATCTTGCCCCCTTTATCCATAAAGATCACAGATTTGTAACATGTGACAAATATTTGAATAACACTTCCGCAAAAGACCGCAGTAGAGCTGAGAAACACACATTGCACAGCTGTACGTATCTAACCACCCCCATCCCCAGATAACAGGTAACAAACAGTCCCACATCCCATCACTCATCCCCACCCACCCGCCATCCACTTCAGCACCCCCAACCTGCCAAAGCGGTCCCCATCCCACTCCAACCCCCCCCCCCCCCATAACCAACAGCTTTCAAAGTTTGGGGTACACCCATTTGGAGCGGCGCAGATGCGTAATCCTCCCATACACCAGGAGGTGACCAAGCATCAATAAGATAGCATCCAAATGTAACAACATAATACAGACTCCCTGCAACAATTTAAATCAGCCCAGGAGACCAACCAGAAGGAGGTCGCAGGCCCCACTCCCATCCCGGGAGGTGTAGTATGTAAATAACACCAGGTGCAAGCTGCAGCCCAACATCATATACCATACGCAATGAGCACAGTAAACCAATAATAAAGGGGAAGCATGAGGGCGTCTCAAGCACTCCATATCTCAGTTCCGTGTGCATGAGTTAACATGACCGCTCAACCCACTCGCCAGCAACAAACCAGTAAATAAATATAGTACGTAACAGGTCACTGTAATTAGCTAATCATCCCACAATGTTCTCCGCATATTAATCAATATACTTAGCTCTCGTCGTCCCCCAGGTTCTCCTCCACATGAGCACCAGCAGAATCTCGCTTCCGACGTTTCAGCTTCTTTGTATATTCCATTGCGGCCTTCGGGGAAGTAAAAATCTTATTGTCAGTAGCTACACCAATGCGAAGCCGAGCCGGGTACAACATAGCATAAGGAACCTCCTTTTTGCGAAGAAATTGTTTCACATTGCTAAATTCTCGCCGCGCAGCCTGAACTGCTACAGTAAAGTCGGGAAAAAAGGCAAGACGGTTGCCTTGATAGTCAATGGTCCCTTTCTCCCGTGCCAACTGCAAAATGACATCCCTGTCCCTATAATTCAGTATACGTGCTAATATAGGGCGCGGTGGTGCTCCCGGCACCGGCTTCGCAGCTAAGGAACAATGGGCACGTTCGACAATGAACATGCGCGACAGCTGGTTGGCACCAAAATCGTCTACGATGAGACGCTCCATAAACTCTTCCATTTTACCCACATTCGTGGATTCCGGCAGCCCCGTTACGTGGATGTTATTGAGTCAGGACGGCGCCTCCAAATCCTAATTTTTCGCCTGAATAAGAGAGAGGACACGTTCCATATTAAGCGCCTTATCTGAGACTGTCGTTAGACCATCCTCCGTGGCTGACACCCTCTGTTCCACCTCTCCCATACGTGTGTTCTGCCGATCCAATTGAGTGGACATATGATCAAGTCTATGGTTGACCGCCGCCATGGTGCCTTCAATGGATTGCAGTGTCTTCTGCATAGCAGTTAGTGTGGCTTCTATTATCGGGGAGCTACCCGCCACCGCCATAGTCTCAGACTCCGTCGCAGCCTGCTGCGTGGACGTAGGCTGCCTCCGCGCATCAAACGACAGTTTCGGCTGATTTCTATCCGTCCGGCCCATTATGGTACACCCAGCAGAGGGGGTCAAGGTGTCCGTGATAGAAAAAACAAATGTATAGCGTTCCTCTAGGCCAACCTTCGCCTCAGCTTGATTGCCAGATCACACAATCCCAAGCAATGCTGACAATGAGGGCGAGGAAGCACAATCAGACGTTCCGGACACCTTATCAATAAGATGTCTAATCTGCCTCCCAAAGATCACCGCTGCAGAAGAAAAAATCTGAACCACTCATATAGACCAAGCGCTCCGTGGTTTAAGCCCCTAGCCCTAAGCGGGCAGTCACCAGATATATATGCAGGCTAATCGCGATCCAATGGACAGAGGGACGTCACTGTGAAAGCACAGCCCGTAGCGCCAGCAACCTGCTGCAGTAAATGTAGGCCGGGGATTCGCGGCCCACCTCCAGAGCCCCGCACTAGCACCACCACATCCGGAGCCTGCAGCCTCGTCAACAACGCTGCAGGAGCAGCCCTCCAGCTCCCGGCCACCGCCAGCACAGTCCGGCGCCACCCGCCTCCCCCCGCACCAACCACAGCTCGCAGGGCCGCGGCCCAGCGCCCGGCCCGGTGCCGCCTCCGCGACCCTGGTCGCCTCCAGGCCCCAGCCCCACTCACTGCCGCCGGCACCAGGGAGAGTAGCAAGGGGTCCGTCGCCGCCAAGGACAGCTCCGCTGTACAGCCGATAGTCCCAGGGGAGTGTGTCGCCGGTCAGCCTCACCACACACGGCCGTCTCCGGGGCCCTGCCGCTCCATCCGTCACCGCCCGATACCGAGCATCCAGGGGGGTCCGCTCGCCACCGTGGCACCACTGCAGCCTCGGCGACTCTTCTGCCAATATGAGAGGCAACAGGGGACTCAGTAGCAGACAGCCATGATAGTACTGCCACCCGTCATCCAGCTCCGGTCAGTCCGCCATTTTAGAAGAGCCTCGTGGTCCACTCGGCAGGTCAGCAATATCGGGCCCACGATGTCCACAATGCCTGCAAACCGCCCTATTTTGCTCCTCAGCTCACCAGCGGGGCTTAGCCATCAACGATTTAGGGATTAGCAAATGGATGCAGCAGATATTGGTCGGATGATGGCTCGGTCAGGCAGAGCCTCACGAAGGTGCGGCCATCTTGCTGTGCGCCCTCTAGTGCCCCCGTGCATCATCTTTGTAACTTTCATTTCACCATCCTTCTCCTCATTGACAGTCTTGGATATGGGAATTTTGGGTGATTTAAACTTCAGAAAAGCTCGGGAAAAAGGAAGGTGCAGTTGGCTGAGCAGCAGAGTTCCTGGCGTTCTCTCTCCTGGTGGAGGACCGCCCACCATATCTAGATATCTTCCACTGCTTGTAATGAAACAATATCTGCCTTAATTGCAGATGCAATTTTATTATAGCATTATTTTTTAATGCTGAGATGGCTGCCATTGTTGAAGGGGACACCTTTCATTCTATTTTGTTTTGTAGCAACACAATTTGGGCGTTTGTTGCTAGAAATTAAAAAAGACAAATGTCTCTGATATACAAGGAGTTTTCTCTCTGTGCCTCTGGGATATCTGAGCATTTTTCTTCCCAGAACCACAAAGCGGAGCATGTCCCTATAAGAAAAATACAGTGGCAGTCATCCTGAGAAAGACATAACCTCATCAATAGTTTCTGCTAGCCGAGCAAGCTAATGGTCCACCAACAGAAATCCAGGTATTTCCCCACCTCTAAAGAAAGAGGAGGATCCACAACTTTGGTGGAGCAATTAACCCCATCAGTTTAGGGAATTGCTTCTGTACACAAAACTCTAAATGACACCTTTGGTTATTGCAATGCTACTAGAAATGGTCCCAATCTTATTCTCTAATCTTTCTCAACAAATCTAGATGTACTATTTTTTTGCACCAAGCAGAGCAGCAACCACATTTTGTGCATTGCATTACACAAGGAAGAAAACACAGCACAAATGCATACTTGCTAAGGATTGGCCTCTTGCTGCTGTCATCTCCTTTCATCTCCTGCACTTATGATCAAACAGCTGCCTGCACAGCCTCTCAATTGCATACAAATTGTCTAGCGTAGGAATCTATGCAATTCTAGCATGGGAATTGTACTGGAAGCATACCCTTTCAGTGTATATTTGTAAGCCAAGACAAACTTAGATATAATACATGCATTTGATGTATGTTGTGCACTGCAGCACACTGTGGTCCATTGTTTATTTGAGAAATGAACACATGTCCACTTGTTTATGCCTGCTTCCTTATGTGTCAGTTTTTAAAGCAAAGCCATGTCTGCCTGTCTTTTTAGTTTGGTCTCTCGACACACCTGATAGAGATTTGAGCCTATCTGTGCGAGTAGTGCTCAAGTAACACACCTTTGACTCAAAGCAATGCAAAATTACACAAAGCAGCATTGCACTGATATTTCCATCACAAAACAGCTTTTGCATTAGATAGTAAATATCATGCAAGACTTTGCATCACTATGTATCTGCACAAAGCTTTCGGAAATCTAGACCCCTAAACAATGTTACTTTAGGGACTTGAATTCTAAGATTTAAGAAGGTTGCATCTGAGAGGAAACAGCCATCAGATTACAACGACCGCGTTGTTACATAGCAGTACCATTACAATGCAAGTCATTACAACAACTTGCTCTAGGTTGAGCTCTAAACTAAGGAATAGTATATTTTATTATTCCAACACCTTCCCTACTGTTGCACACACTGGAGTTGGAATAGTAAATTATACTAATCCTAAATCCTGCCCCCCCCAGAGCAAGTTGTTGTAAGAACTTACGTTGTAATGGTACTGTGATGTAACAACGCAGTCATTGTAACTACCGCGTTGTAACTACATGCGTTCTATATTCAATCTGAGTTCCATTACATCAATTTTAGTAAGACATACTTTTATCAATCCTATCAAATTCTTGACTGCAATCAACAAAGTTAGCATAAACATTTGATTTTTAACTGCCACTCTCTTTTGATCAATAGAGTTAAACTCATTATATTGTCCTATGGAGGGTGTAAAGGTGGTTTCTACGTAGCCATGAAGGCTTTACAATAATCTTTAAGAGCTCAAATGAGGCGGACCAACGTTCTTGCACATCCTGGTCCACTAAGGAGGTACCCCACAGCTGGACTGGTAAATTAAATTCCCCATCGGTTTCATCAAGTAAAAGTTTGTACCAATGCAAGATCTCCCTTTTAATTGGTCCGATGTTTACCAAGTTATTAATTAGTTGGCTATAACCTCCAAGTAGAAACCTGTTTCTTTTAGTGGGTAGATTTTTATACGCCTGCGACCAGCTGCTCATTTGTAAATATTTAAGCCTCGATAAAGTTGGGCCTAGTCTATTCTGGAGGTGCTCCCATGACAACAAGTCCCCTTCATAGAAGAGGTCTCCCCAAACTTCAAGGCCGGCCTCTCTCAAAGGCACGGCTAAGATGTCTTCTAGCCATGCTGGACTTTCAGGTAAGCTCCATAGGGGTGTCTTATCGCAATATTACCCCTGTTTAATCGAGTTTGTTACCTCCCCCCACATTTTTGCCAGTCCAAAAAGGACCTTCAGCTTAATCTTTTTAAAAAACTTTGGGTTGCCAAATTTAAATAGATAGCCCGACTGACTAATACCTTCCCCGTCCAACATAGCTGAAAACATTAAGCCCAGGCTGATATTAGCAAAGAGTTTTCCTTCAATTATCAAATAAAACTATTATTCTATAACTCACAAGACGTCCATGTAGACCTTTTTTATAAATTGATTGGATGACCAATCAATTTTCTTTATATTTCATAAACTTGTTTTTCATGAAAGGTTAAACAATGGGTGCTTGCTAAAGTATTTGTCGGTCTCTTTTAGATGGGATTGGTAGAGGCTGAACCCCTGGAATCTGAAAGGCAGAGAAATTGTGTCTTACTTGATTGATACACGGAAATACTTTTGCGAGAACAGCAAAGTGTCAGTGAAGTCAAAGGTCCTAATCTGGAAAACATTAAAAGTGACCATGAGGTCCCAGGCTAAATCAAAGGAACTAGGACAAAAAGGTGGAGAATACAGTAAAAAATACATATAATAAGAATTGCTTGAACTAAAAAAACAATGTCTCCACGGTGGCTGGAAGATGATTAATAGACAAGTAAGAGAAATGCAGGACACATTTGGAGAGTGATGCTGAAGCACAATTAGTGGCACAATTAGTGGCAATACAGCATCCAATTTATATACTTTTTGAATATGAAGAGTACATTGCTTGCATGGTAAGTAAGACAAACACAAGTCTTGAGAACAATCCGAGCAGTAAAATGAAGGTTAGTGACAATTTATGATAATACAATGCAGGCATTTGATGCATATTTTATATTATATATTATATACTTTGAGACTGTAAATGTAGTATACTTGTAAAGCGCACAGCTGCCCCAGAAACGGGGCGTCCCGGCGCTGTATAACTCTGGGGAACCCGTCCTGGCTTTCCCTGTGGGATGGTCCCTTGCTGGGAGTCCCCAAGGTGGAGCCAGGCATCCCCGGAATTCGTGGGGCCGTTGTGGAGATTAGGCAAGCTAATGCCCAGAGTTGCCGAGTGGAACCCCTGATTAGAGTAAGCACCGAAACGAGAATTATCGAGTCTGCTGACCAAGGTCCACGACCCTGCCGCGTCGGGAATTGAACCCTGGTCCCAGGCTGACTTCTGCTCTCAGGCCTGCCGCCTCTAACCAGTGAGCCACACTACTCCACTAAAAACTGTGTGCTATGAAGGAGACATGGGAAGGGTGTATTGGGCATCTAGCTTCTCCACTACTGAACAAAGAGGATAGGACATCATCAGAAGAAATATTAATCCTCTAGGAGGTCGAAAGAGTGGGGGAAACACAAAGCTCAAATGGAATTCCACAAGTGTTTTTTAAAGGACTGTTGAATAGTGTTGCTGCACTTATTAATGACTGCCAAAAAAAGGGTGCTAGGCCGCCTGATGTTTCAATTGCCACAGTTATTGCAATATATAGATTTGGGAGACTGCTTGTCTTGTGGTCCGGTGTGAAAATGGATTATTAGTTGGAGTGGTATTAAGACATCACCAAATATTAGTTTCACTGTTCTGTATCTGGTCCAGTTAGGTTTGTTTAAATCAAAGCGTAGCTCAGTCCTGGGTAGCTGTGGTACAAAGCAGTCAGGCTTAATTCAAAAGAAACCAAGTGTAAATCATTCATCGGTATTAATACAGTCAATAGGTAGGAAACATAACAATAAAAACCCTACTCCAATATATAAAAATAATATATATTGTTATGTGTAAATAGACACCAAAATGACAACAAATCGGATGGTGGGAATCAGAGTTATATTTTTTCTGAATTATCATAAATTACTGCTTTCACTCAAAAGAGTTTTAAAAAGTGTCTTAAGTAATTGCTTTTCACTCTTCGTGGGTTTCTATGAACCTCGAAGGTGAAGGTCTGGGCCAAAGTTAAAGTTACAGGCCAATCGTAATGGAGCATGAGGTTGGATGCAGGTGCAGAGTTGGTCTCAGTGAAGATTTTACCGTTGTGCTTAAAAACTTTTCTGGGTCTTTTTCTTGTCACTGGCGTCTGCAGCTTCAGTCCGGCATTGGGTTTCACATAGGTAGACAGGCAAGTGCCAGCATTCCGGTGGAGCCTTGTTTTGGATGCCATTAGAGGCTAGCTACGAACCAGCTAGTATTGGTAGTTATGAGGCTCGCGCTCTGTGCCAAAATACATTATTCTTTAATGTAGGCTCACAGGTTGCCGTTCTGTGGGGAGAAAGAGTACAACCAAGCACATAGACGAGGACTCGATCTCATGGGAAACACCAGTGGAGTCAGGGATAAGTTCAGTGACAACTGGTTAGCTGGGCGCTTTTCAGGTGCAGGCTTCTTTAGCTTTTTTGTCGCTGAAGCTTATTAGGAGGCTAGAGAACTAGCATTTAGAGTCTACTCAGTGGTCCTTGGCACAAGGTGGAGCAGTTCCAGCCCTTGGGGTGTCTCACCATGAAGTTGACAGTAGGAGTAACCCTTCTCCTTCTAAAGTCCTGTCTTCATTCAGCCGGGTGCAGCAGGAGCAGTCTTCCTTGGTGTAGCCTTTCTTACTGATGTCCACAAGTCCAGCAGGTGCAGTACTTCTTCTTTCCAAGTCCAGCAATGTTCTGAGGATGAAAGCCAGGGGTGCTTCATTTATACCAATTTTAAGTTTTAGGTGGGGAGGTGAGGAGTACTCCTTAGCCAATGGGGTAACATTTCCCGAGGGACAACCCTACTCCCTTTTACATAGTTTCCTGTGGGGTTGGCACTAAACAATGAACAAGTGCATCGCTCTGCCTAAGTCTAAAAGTTAACGATCCTTCCTCCTTGGATCAGAGCTATGGGCAGTGTCCGGTATAATGAGGCACCCCTCCTTGAAAATCAGTTCTTGAATGGGTGCTTTGCCTCTGGAGGAGATTCCAGCCTGTCTACCTATAAAAAGAAGCAGGCAAGTTAAGGTGTCACACCTCCTTCCACCACCAATAGTCGTTTTGTTCCACAGTCCTGTGAGCGCTTCACATCTCCTATCAGGAAGGGAGAAAGCTGTTGCAGGTGACAACTGCTGTAGTTAATCAGAAATGGTAATTCAAATCTGACTTCAGCAATAAATCTGGTTTAATTCAACAATTCATTTGATACCTTGGCATAGTATATTTGGTGGTCCCAAATGTAGGTTAGCACTTAGCGCATGTGCTAGTGTAACCCATGTTAGCCAAAGGGACTGCAAGCCTTGCTACAGTTAAAAAAGACAATTGAGAGTATACATGTATACCATATACAAACAATGTTCTTCTTTTTGACATTTAGCACCCTGCTTCATGGGCTACTAAGGCTTACCCTGGCTATTTTCATTCACAATATTAGAGATTGTGGGCTTTGGTATTTATTTCTGTAGCTTGATGAAAATGCTCTCTGCAGCCTTGATGGTGAAGGTAAAGGTTAGTGAGACCCTATAAAAACCACTGTTATTAGTAAGGGGATCTCGTCAGGGATACTCCCTAACCCCAGTTCTGTATGACTAATTTCTGAAAACATTAGCATGCTGGATAAAAGTAGGCTCTGTACTAAGAGTCCCAGGTGATACGATGACTGGGAGGACCAAATTTCTATGGATCCAGATGATTTATTCTTGTATTTGGCAGACACAAAGTTTTCATTGTTCAGAATATTATACATCCTAGGAGCATTTTGACTGCATTCAAGTTTCACAATTAACTGATCAAAGTTGGCAATATTTTCCCTTACTGAATGGACACCGCCAACAAATACAATAATCCTTTCCAAATGTTCACCGGGGTTTAAATCCCTGGGTAATGCTGTAACTCAGGAAGGAGGTATTTTCAGTGAAGAAAACGTAATTATGGTCTCCATCAAAATTAAAGGTGTTGTAGTCATTTGGAGGACATAATGTCTGTCTCTACTGGGTCAACAAGCCAAGATTAAAATGAGATATCTGTACAAAATGGTATATATTTTACATAATTTGCTGTTGTGGATCTTTGATTAATTGTTTATCAAACCTGATGAAATACTGTACTGATACTGAATACTGAATACTGAATACTGAATACTGATGGAGGTAAATCTAGAATTTCTGCATGAACTCTAGCCCAGTGAGACATGTTGAAGGAACTACATTGCCAGATATGACAAGACTCTACTTGGCAGCTCAGCTCATAGTTATGACTGATTGGGGTTTCGGTCTTCAGCAGAAAAAGCATGTTAATGAAGACAGGCATGTGATGGGGATCATGAAACCTATGGGAAAATAAAAGGCAAGACAACTGCCAGATCTCACAAGGTCAGTGTTGAGGCTGTGAAAGGTGGCCGTGAAATTGATGGCTTAGAAAGGAAAAATGATATGTAAGTCCTTGGTAAGGAGCACTACAATTTTGCATGACGTTCCTGATGTAAAGAGGTTTGCCAAATAGCACATCATTCCGATTTCAAAGTTTGTTGATATTTGGTGTCATACAACTTTTGATGCCCGCAAAACTAAGTATGATCTGGCTCAAACACGGAGGTTTACATATATACAACTGAGGCACGCTCTCTGTAAGTACCTGAAACAGCTGTTGGTGGCTAAGGACTGCTCACCACTGGAAAATGGAGGGCTAATGGCCAAATGTGACATAAAGCAGCATCCTAGAAATATAGAACCTTGGTACTCTGAACAAACTAAGTAAAAGTGGAAAGGTGATATGGCACCTCCAGGTGAAGCTCAGTCGGAAGACGATAGTAAATATTGTCATATAATTGTAATACAAGTATTTGATTTGTCCCATTAAAATACGTCACCATATCTACTGTATGAGAAAACTGCTACAGGCAGCTCAAGTCGTTGCCTTGTGTCACTCCACGCCAGGAAGACGTGGGTGTTCTCACACATCCACCCATGTATTTTGGTGCATTCCCACACTTACAAAGCCTGGTAAACCTGGGAATGCATCTCAATCATATGCATTTAAAATAGAGGTGTTGCCATGTGTCCCAGTTAGGCCTAGATGGAAACACTGCCATTTTTACAAATACACAGGTTTCTTCCCAAAGTTCCTTTCACTCTCACACAATGACTTTTGCCACACATTTGCAACCGTGACAGTGTGGATTAGTTTCTAGGAAACTATGCTTGCTTACAAACCAACTTTGCCAGAACACTATCATAACAATATCTTGATACATCAGGTACAATGTTAATATATACATTGTGCAAATGTAATTGTTTGTTTCGTACATATGGCGACAGAGCTATCTATAACACATAAACATTGGTGGCCTGACCAAGATCTCGGTCCAAGGCAAGGATGCCTTTTGCTTTAAATAAACAACCTTTTCTGGGTGTTGGCAGAGGAGCGCTTCGCTGTTATTGGTGAGGTCCCTACATTCTAATGCTTTGGCCCAGCAGCCTGCTGATATCTCTACAAAGGTTGTTCAGCTCGTGACCACAACAGGGTCCTACATTCTTTACCTTCAGGTAATGGGGGTTGGATCATCCAGTACGGGGATTCTTGGCAGAACACATACACACGCCCTAGACCCTTATGTTAGGAGATGCACAGTAGGAGTCGCTAGATTTATAAATTATTTTAAATTGTGTATATATATATATATATATATATATATATATATATATATATATATATAAAATTAAATTTAGCACAATGGTGAAACTTTTCATTTTGTTCACTGTCCTGATACGTCTCATAACTTTTATTTGCTTTGGTCGATTGATCATGGCAGCACATATATTTTTTACAAGACTCACATTGGTTCAATACATATTGAAAACATCACTGTATTCCTTGCAACAAGAGAGCAAGAATGTGCCATATCTTGATAGATAAGGTGCAATATTGCTGTCTCCATTTGAAGCATGGCCATTCAATATAGTGCTTTTTTCTTTACACAGGACAAGGGTCCCTAGACAAAAATTAATAAGTTCTGCAAAATAAATATAGGCTAGATAGCAACTATGTTCTTTGTCCGGCCGGACAGTATTTAATTTCCAATAAATAAAATGTAACCAGAATATAGAGTAATACAAGCAGGACACCAGCAGATGCCCAGCTGATACACTTAGGAAAAGACAAACAAAAATATACAGGTAATTCAGGTAGTCTGTGTATCACAGTTCACAGTCAGACGATATAGTTAGCACACTATTGTTTGCATACATTAGCATAATTCATATACATATAGTGTGACAAGGTCGACGACGTTTCGAACCCTATACATATTTTAGGTTCATCTTCAGGACAAACAGTACGTGCCTTCTTATTGAGAAGTCAAACTTAACTTTTTTAACCCATACTCTGTCGGGCTAGTATGGAAAGCCCAAGTCAGAGTAGTGATGTGATGGTCCGCCGAATATGTCGACGGCCCGCAATCAACCGTAATAGGGGCAGTACGATGAAGTGCAAAGAACGGGTCGTCAATGCGGTCCGCGTTCAGGGAAGAATGACCGGCCTTCAAAATAGTGCAGCGCAACACAGCAAGTTAAATGGCTGCATTGCACTACATCATACCATGTTAAACCTGGGCAACAATCATTAGGGGCTATGGGCAGGATATTTTTTTTAATCTCTGTGTTGTGCAATGCCATCTGACAGAAGAACTTTGGGGACCAGTGTTGGGTCACCTGGCAATGATAAAGGGGAGCATCTCTGATCCCTCGAAATACATAAGACTACTTTATATTACTGGCTTGATTGTTGCTTGGATGTGTGTGGCCAGGATCTAGAGTAGTAGGTTCCCCTGCAATTTGATACATGGCAGTGCAATTATTAATGGTGTATGATAGCTGAAAGTGGAATTTATGATAGTAGGTGGTGCCCCTAATAGTGTAACTAAATCTTGGGTAAATACCATGACATTTGTACTTCTGTGTATCATTGTGAGAATGGATACTGCCTCTGAAATCCACTTTTATGTTTAATTAATACATACATAGGTGAACCTGCTAGACACTGCAAACGCAAAAATATGATTTAATGTGAAGGAAATGTAGTTGTAATTCTCAGTATGCTACAATTGTACACCTGGTCCTATGCCGGAGTTCTTTTAAAAAACTAAATAAAATATATTATATACTTTTTATAAAAAAAATAGATTTTAAACATTGGGTGTTCATATGCTGAGAGTTTGTTACAGGACACTCAGTGGCATTCAAAAGAGAGGGGAATGATTTGTTTCTTTTACTTACTATGTGGAAAGGAATCAGAGGGAGAACCCTCACATGTCAGGAACTTTAAGCTTAATAGTCAAAGGTGCGAACGTAGCAACACCAACTGCTGCACTACTAAGAATAGGGCAACAGTCCTTCACATTTAAATCATTTTTAACATTTAACCAAAGTAATCCAATTGTGTTCCCATTTAGTAAACGTGTAAAGTTATCCATATTTTCCGTTCTTGTGCAATCACTCCGGAGACAGATGAGTTGAACTGGAATACTTTATTCCTCATTTTCAAATGCCATATGCTGTTTATCCAAACTTAGACATAGACATGTGATGTCAACTGTCCTTTTGACCCAGTGCAATAAAAGACCCAATGCATTTCGAACATAAAGAGTTTTTCGTCAGGGGTGCTGAAATAAATCATAAAGAGCTGTTTGAACTGTTTCACAAAACAAATGCACACTAAATAATGATACCAAATGATACATTTAGTCACTGACCACCCCACCCTGGTTGCCCTCGTTCAAATCACCCTTCCAGTATCATCAAGGGTGATTGAACGAGGGGTCTTTTATTGCACTGGGGCAAAAGGACAGTTGAGATCACGTGTCTATGTCTAAGTTTGGATAAACAGCATATGGCATTTGAAAATGAGGAATAAAGTATTCCAGTTCACTCATCTGTCTCCAGAGTGATTGCACAAGAATGGAAAATATGGATATCTTTACACATTTACTAAATGGGAACACAATTGGATTACTTTGGTTAAATGTTAAAAATGGTTTAAATGTCAAGGACTGTTGTCCTATTCTTAGCAGTGCAGCAGTTGGTGTTGCTACGTTCGCACCTTTGACTATTACCTTTTGAGACGCTGTGTTGGGATGCACACAGCCCTGTTATGCACACAGTCATCTGGCAATCAAAGTTAAATTAAAGGATTCAAAAGGGAAGGAGTGCATTCGCCATCACTTTCATGTTAAACAAAGGAACTTTAAGCTTGGCATCTCAAGTGTACAGATCTCCATTTTCTCCCACATCAATTTTTTGTCATGGAGGAACAGTGTACTTCTAATGCTTGGAGTGGGGTACACCCGAATGATTTTCTCTTGCATCATCAAAGAATTGCACTCCCTTAAAATGCATCATTAAACATTGTGTAATGACAGGTAAATAAAAGGGAATATCTACCATTCTTTTTATACCCATCTTAAGGTTCCTGATAACAATTGCAATCTCAAGTCAGAAAATAACTGCAAACATTAACTTTTAGAAAGAAAGTGAACATAATGGTTTTCCTGTTACCAACTGTAAGTGGACATGAATAATATAGGAGGTTTATTTGTATAAAAACATTATTTCAGTCAAAGACCATGAAAGTGGCAAATCAAAATGCATGCATGTACAGCTGATTAAATAAAAAAGTTAAATCGCTAAAAGAGACGTAGCAAATACTGTGAAAATCAATAAAACCGTAGATTAAAATGTTATTTAAAATAGTAGATTAGAAATAATCACAACTTTAAAAGGACATGTGGACTTTACACATAAGATAGAATTTGGCGTTTTACATAGGGCCTAGAACAATCAACTCCAGGACTTCTAGATAGGAGGCATCGAGCATTAAGTATGAGTGCAGAAAATGTACCTCAAAATCTGTTTTTTCCAAGTAATCATAATAGAAAGTCCTAATTTTATTAAGGGCACGGAGTCTTCATATTATGCTTCATTTTCCCTGTTTTATTACTCACAGCAGCCAAGAAGAAAAGAGATATAATATTGAACAAACAAATAAACACATGAAAACACTATCATTCCCATGATGCCATGGGCAGAAAACAAAAAAATGACACAATAAAGGGTCTCAAACAATATATAGAGAAGACATTGTCCTAGTCCTTCCTCTTTTTTTGTGCATCAAAGGTCTATTAAAGTTATAACAGGAGTGGGTAAGAAACAAAGTTGAAAACACTTTAAACATGAAAATGAGAAGTATCCATTTGTTAAAATCTGATGCTTAACTGTCCTAATTGAGAAACTGTACATTGTACCACTATGGAAAAATTAGAGGACATTTATTAAAATGTATTAAACATGTTAAAATAATATTGAGTGAGATTGACTTACATAATATTTATTTAAGCAAATAAGTACAATCTATACAAAATGTATGAAAGGAAATTAATCCACGAACAATAAGTAGTGGTATATTATTCACCTCTGTGTTCTTAATAAAATTAGGACTTTCCATCATGATTACTTGGAAAATCTGGATTTTATGACAGAACCAGAGGATTAATACTACAGTTTCAAATCATATTAATCACTGGTAAAAAAAAAAGATGGTGAATAGATTTATGATAAAAAATTAAAGATAAAGACCAGTTAGCTGCTCTCAAGATATCCTCCAATCGATCTCCCACAGAAAAAGCTCTAGTTGCCACAGTACCTCTAGTGGAATGAGCGCCAAAGTGATACCTGCTTGTGACATATTCCATTTGACCCATTCAGCTAAGGCAACTATTTTGGGGTGAAGCATCTCTCAATATCTAATAAACATGCTTGTGGTCCTCAGCCCCAGACAGGTTATGCACAAAGTGTTGGGTGGACTTTAGGTAATCCTCTGCATCATAAGAGATGAAGGGCCAGATGTAAGACCCTTACATTTTGCGAGTCGCAGATTGCGTCGATTTCCAGCTCTCAAATAGTCATTTGCAACAGTGTCTCAGGCACTGTTTGTGATTGCTGATGGGGTTGAAAAGTGCATGCCTCAATAAAATTCACGAGGCAGGTTACAATTTGCGACCCCCATTGGGAATGGCTAGCAATCCCAGTGATGGTGGCATGCTGGGGTCAGCAGACCACCATGTTTCTTTTTTTAAATGCAGCCAGTTTACCTTAAAAAACGGGATGCATTTAAACAATAAAAATAAAAAATTTCTGTTTCATTTTTTAAGAGTAGGCGGTGGTCCGTGCCAGGTCTTAAAAAACAATATTTTCACATCAATTCATAAGGAGGTCCCCGGGGGACCCCTTCCCATTTGCGAGTGTCTTACCACCTACTTGAAGTAGGTGGTAAACTGCGAGTGTTTTGCAACCGCAATTGCAGTCACAAAACAATTGTACATTGAAGTGTGAGTTGCTATTAAGAAGGGACGCCCTTGGCACACCCCTTACTAATAGATAATACAACAAAGCGAAACCGCTTGCCCTCTGTGCACTGTTGCAAATCCTGATTGGAATTCATAAATAAAATTCATCAAATGTGTATCCCATGATCTCATATGAAAACATCAACTAATAGATTAATTCAAAAAATTTTAATGAGATATTTTAGTTCATCAGAACATTATTAAATGTCATAACATTCCATAAACATTTCTAATGCAATACTTTTTAGAAATCCATTTTTGCTTTCACAAAATGCCCATGCCCAATGCATTTCGGGCCACACGGCCCTTCGTCAGGGGCTGTACCTGAAAAACATAAAAAAATATATACATTCACAATACTGAAAAACCTCCAACGTCATAGGTTACAGTGTATAACAACGTTATTTCATAAGCAACATTATGTCAATCAGTGTATATACATTAGCATGTTATTTGCATGCATTTAAACTCTGTGACAAAAATGGAAAGAACCAAAGCTACAAAAAACTGTAACCTCCTAATACGTGGTTCCTATTTGTGCCTTGTCTGACGTATCAACTCACTTGTGTGTGTGTAAAGAACGCTTGTCGTCGTTATGAAGAAAATGTATTCGGGGTCCTAGCCGTCTCTGAGTGATCACACAATGACGCGACTATCTTCTGTGAACAAGAACAGAATGACTGACTACACTACACACTGTGGTTAACAAATTTTTGTGAGACGAAAAGGTCACAACACTAACCTGAATGAAAAATGGCGTTGTAAAATAGATGGAAGTGCAGCGTATACTCCGTCTTGTCAAGTGCCTGAAAAGCACATACATTTTATGAGCCTCGTTTTAGTCAAAAATATAAACCAATAATCGAAAAAATGACTCGAGCTAATCACATTCAAAACACGAACCTTCCGTGAAATATTCTGCCCTGCAGGTTCACTCGTAGACTCTTTCAAAAAACTTTCTTCCACGTTGCATTTAACCGGCATTAGCGTTGAATATGTTTCCACGAAATAATGACATGGCAACATGTAAGTTCAAAATAATGCAGCGTCATTAACGGTGAACTTATATGCCGATTCGTAATAATCCGCCATACCTTTGGAAAGAAGTTGCCGACAGTGCACGGTAGATCCAAACGCAGTAGGTCCGGATCAGAGACTACGCCCAATGTGTTCGACAATCACAGAGTCGCGCATGCGTATATGGAGGTAGATGTGATGATCGAAAAAGGACTAGCGCCACAAAAAATGAAACCTTGATGCTGTGTGTGATTGCGCACCATATTGTAGTGTGTAAATACTGATTAGAATTGCGTTTGCGCGCAAATATGTTAGTGAAAAACTGTAGTGACAAGTGAAAAAAGATTGTGAACCTTCAAATAAATATACCGGTGAATGTGCAATGATAAACGTGTGTCTCAAGTCAAAAAGCCTAAGTATAAACACATTCAATTGTCATTATTCTTTGTACCAAAATACAAATGAACAGTATTCAAGTCTGCATGCATACAACAGTGGTACAGTAATCACAGGTAACATGCTAAATCCACTCTGTCATTGATCCCTTTCGGATCTTGTGTATCTAAACGCTTTATCCAGAATACCTCCCTCTCGAGTAAATTCTTTGTCATACTTTTTCCGGGTGTGGGGACAACCACCTTGAGAACCTGAAATTTAACTTGAGCAATTGAATGTCTGTTAACCTCCCAATGTACTGCGAAGCTGCTGTTTAGATTCCTGTTGCAAATCGTGCTCTTATGCTCGGAAATGCGTGTCTTGATTTTGCGTTCTGTTTTCCCTATGTACAACAAACCACAGGGACATTTTATCGCATAAATCACATTCATGGTGTTGCAATCAGCATTGTGCCTGGTTATGATTGTTTCGCCTGTATGTGGATGTTTCACTGTGTTGGTCATTATCACATTGTTGCATTGAACGCAGTTTTGACATCTTCTCATTCCTCTGTAGGTTACTTGGGTTCCTCGTGATTTAGATTTCAATAACTCCTTAATGTTCAAAGATCTTTCGTAGGCAAAAATAGGTTTTCTTCCAAACAGTTCTTTAAAATCAGGCTCATTGCTCAATAAATCCCAATGTCGATAAATGCTTTTTTTAATTTCATTCGTGCTGGTAGAATATTTAGAAACAAACACCTGTCGTTTTCTGTGTCTTTAATCTTGTTTTCTAGCAAAGAGTCTCTGGCTTGATTTTGTAATTCTCTCTCGTGTTTTCCAGAAGAGTCTTAGGGTACTTTTTTGATGCATATCTCATGGTGATTGTATCTAAGTTAGATTCTAATGTCTTGTTCTCTGAGCAGATCCTTTTCACTCGCAGCATTTGAGAATATGGTAAATTACTGATCAGATTCCTCGAATGAAAACTGTTGTACATTAGTGCAGTGTTCTTATCCGTGGCCTTGTGGTACACTTCAGTGTGAATAACATCATCCTCAATTTTCACCAAAACATCTAGAAATGGGATAGCTTTCATCTCAATATTTTTGGTAAACTGAATATTCTCATCGTATGTGTTCAATTGTAATATTTTTTGTTCATGCATTTCTTTGGAATTCTGCCAAATCAGAAAAATGTCATCTATATAGCGACCATATAAGATTATATTGTAAAACCCAATCTTTATCTTTCAAGAGAAATGTTTCTTCATATCTGGCCATATAGGTATTGGCATATGCCGGTGCCCCGGAAAAACCCATTGATGTTCCCTTGTCCTGTAAATAAAAGTCATTATCCCATTTGAAGTAACTATGATGCAGACAAAAATGAAGAAGTTCCAAAAGAAATATTTTGTTTGCTGATAATTCATCCTGTTTGAGAAGTGCCCTTTCTACAGCCTCTATCCCTGCTACGTGAGGGATGGAGGTATACAAAGCCTTGACATCTAAGGTGCACATTATCATTCCTGTTTTTGTTTGGATGTTCGCCAACTTCTGCAAAAAATGTGTGGTGTCTTTTGTGTAAGAATACCATGATTGAACAAAAGGTTGAAGAAATTGGTCAATGTATTGACCCACGGACTCGAAGATGGTGCCACACCCGGTGACAATAGGTCTAAAAGGGGGGTTGGTGAGGTCCTTATGGATTTTTGGCAGCATGTAAATTCCTGGTTGTTTGGGAAACAAAACTGTCAAAAATTGTCTAGTTTTTGTGGTGATCCACTTCATGTTTTCGGCTTGTTCTAGGATACAATCCAAAGTGCTTTTCAATTCTTTAATAGGGTCATGATCCAGTTTAAGATAAGTGTTTGAGTCTGATATATGATCAATTACTTTTGATTCATAGAATTGCTGATCCATGACAACTATTGCACCCCCTTTATCCGCTTGTTGAATGTGTATCCTGGGGTCATCTGCTAATTCCTTGAGAACTAGTTGTTCATGTTTAGAGAAATTCCAATTCTGCTTTTTCCATGTTTTGATGTGCTTAATGTCATTTAGTGCTAAATTTTCAAAGGCATCCAATATCTTGTGTGAAGTGGGTGCTTGGAATGTCGATTTAGGTTTGAACTCTTGATACTCAGTGGAAATTGACCTGGTACTTTGGTCAGGAGGGTTTAAGAAAAAATATTTCAAACGTAAAATCCTCATGAATTTAAAGAAATCAATTTCAGTCTCCAATAGGTTGGTGTGGTAAGTAGGCACAAAATTGAGTCCTTTGTTGAGAACCTTGAGCTGTTGAGCAGTTAGCTCATGTGAAGAAATATTGATGACTAGGTTAGTCTTGTGCTCCTCAAGTTTGGTTTTGTTACTTCTTTTACTTCGCCTGGTTTTCCTTTTGATTTCCCTGGTGGCTGGGTTGTATCTGCGTCCTGGGCGGAAAAATACATCTTACTAGAAGATGCACTCTCAGCTTGAGCTCCATCACTTGTACCACTGTTTTTTTCCACTCTGGGTGGTGCTCTATTTACATTGGTATCTCCATCAGAGGCTACACTTTCCTGTGATGATGTATTAGGAGTTCTTTTAACAAAGGTTTTTCTCTGGGCATACACCTCAGCCCACATGTATACTTCATTTAATTTGTAGTCCAAAGTGTCTCTTTTGTACTTCCTGAGTTTCCCTTCCTGTATCTCTTTATTGTATTTATCCATTCTGTTACTCATGTCCTCTAAAAATTTAGACCAATCCTCTGAATCCATTCTGTTTTGTAGATCTGTTTCAATGAGTGTTATTTCTTCAGTGATTTCTTTAATCACCACTGCCAATTCTTCAACTAATAAAAGAATGAGATCCAATGAACACTTGTTCAACACAGCATACCATCGATCCATAAAGTCTTTTTTCATGTGAAAGCGGAATAACATGGGTTTAATTGGCATTCTCAAACCTCTAGGGATCCTTTTTGCCCGGTGGTACTGCACTAAGGTGGATGCATGAAGACGTTGATTCAATTGTCTTTTAGTCAAAAATTCTAGTTGCTTCAATTGCTGTGGTAAACTGCTTCCCTGTACATTGAAGGATCTGATATCGTGAATGAGGGAATATATTTCTGTGGCTTGTTCATTCGTGTAGGCCAAAGTACTGGCCCGATTATCTGTTAGACCTGTTATTACGTCAAAAGACATTCTTTTAAAGTGGGTGCTCCCTCCCTGTGGACAGGGTACAAAACAAGAGTTATTAGTAGGAGAGGCACACCTAGATTATAACAAATTTAAATCGGTATATGATACTAGTTATTCAATGCGTGCTACTGAGGTTAGCGCAATGCCCAAACTGCGCCAGCAAACATTAGATAATACAACCAAGCGAAACCGCTTGCCCTCTGTGCACTGTTGCAAATCCTGATTGGAATTCATAAATAAAATTCATCAAATGTGTATCCCATGATCTCATATGAAAACATCAACTAATAGATTAATTCAAAACTTTTTTACTGAGATATTTTAGTTCATCAGAACATTATTGAATGTCATAACATTCCATAAACATTTCTAATGCAATACTTTTTAGAAATCCATTTTTGCTTTCACAAAATGCCCATGCCCAATGCATTTCGGGCCACACGGCCCTTCGTCAGGGGCTGTACCTGAAAAACATAAAACAAAATATATACATTCATGTTAGACCTGTCTGGCTTTTTGGCAATGTCCCTCCTAATTTTTATTTATTTTGTCCCCTTTTTGCCCCTCATACCCTTATTAATTTTTGTGTCTACTGACTTTTTATAGGTGTTGGCCAGGGGGATAGGTGTTCCCTCTCCCCCTCATAGTTTTTTACCTCAGGTCCAGAGGCCTGTTCTGACAGGAAAGTTGGCACCACCTAAAATGGTGGCCACCAACTGCCCCAACTGTCACCAACAGAACTTGGCCATAGCCTAACATAGGGCATTCCAGAACCTTCTGGTCCATTCTGGACCACTGAAGGGCAGCCTATATAAGGCGGAATGCGGGGCAGCCATTTTGTCTACCTGTGGAAGTCAGCTGGAGGACAGGCTGTAGCCAAGGGTGGGAGAGGTCAGACATAGGGTTGACCTCCTAGATAGGGAAGCTGCCTTGGGTTGTCACCTCAAAATTCCCCTTTTGGGTTATTTGTCCTGACCCCGCTGTGTAGGATTACTGGAGACCCTGGGCGCCTAGCTTGCCCCTTGTCCAAACTGTACAGGGGAGGTTTGAGGAGAAGGAGACTGCAGTGCTGCGGTGCGCAGTCCTCTGCCCAGCAGAAAGAGACTCAGGAAGGATAACCTTTCTCCCTAAAATCCCAACCCCTTCTTCAACTCAAGTGCTAAGAGGACTTTGTGAGGAGAACTGGGTACAGAATCAAGCTAGCGCTGTCCCTACCTTCCTGGGTGCTGGGGAAGGCTGGTGTCCTGAGGAGCCCTGGCTGGATCTACAGACAACTGGTCCCTGGAGTCCTTGGTGGAAGGCATCAAGCGTTTTGGTAAAGCGCCCAACCCCGGGATCCACTGAACCTGGGAAGCTTGTCAGGGCTTCCCTTCGAAAGCGGGACCCCGGGGGCACCTTCCACGCTCCAGTCGCGTTACCGAGTGGAGTCCCGGTTTACCAAGAAGAGCCTGGGCGAGACGCTTTGCTGAGGCGCAATCGCGCATGCCCAGTCGGCTGTAATAATCCCTCAGGAGGGGCCTAGGTCCGAGCAGGCCCAGTGCGGTGTCGCTTCTCCCCCGCGCATGCGCAGGAGAGCCCGGGGGCGTGTGGAAGCGCCGACGCGACGCTGAGGAGAGCTGTCCGGAGGCAGCCTCGGCGAGTGGCAGAGATCGAGTGGGGCGCCGAGGGACCGATCCTGGACGGTGAGGAGCAGCCCTGTGGCGAGGCTGCATCACCGTGTCTGCGCTCCGTTTTCTGTGTGCAGAAGAGGTCTCCGCTCCTCTGAGAGGGAGCGAGGGGGCCAAGTAGCAGCGGTGAAGAGCCCTCGAGTCCAGAGGGTGAGCGGAGGACTCGACTGTTGCCTGCTCATACAAAGTAAGCGGTGAGGAGTGAGGGGAGGCGAGGGAGAGCTGGTTAGGCCTCCTTTTCGTCTGGGTTCCTTTCCACACTGGTTGAGCCTGAAAAGAAGAAGGAGGGGGGAAAAGCCTGGAAAACGAGGGGCTTAACTGTGGAAACACTGCTTATAACAAGGAGCCTGGTTAGCTGAGGGGTGTAAAGAATATAAGAGTCCCAGTCAACCCCTGGCTCTTGGTCATTAATGACAGTTGCCCCCCCCCCTCTGATGGAATAGAGTGTTTGGAAGGCAAAACAGAAGCACATTGCATCATTAACTGTCCTATGGACTTAGAGGGGTTATCTACCAGACCTGGTTGTGGTGCACATTCAACTGTAAGGCGCTATTGGAATTAATTATCAATCTGCATAGTAATTTAAGAGTGTTATTGCTATTGCTGAGACCAGTTATAGAGTATAGGTCATCTTTAGAAACTATGCCTAATTAAGCGCTAGAAATGCTAGGAATGTACCACTGATGATTTAAGCTAGCACCTTGATAGAATCTGTAACAAATTCCCTGACTAATAAGAGTTGTGCTTTCATCTCATAAGGAAATCTACTTGTATTTAGGTGTTGCTGGGGTTTTTCCTCCCAAGGTTCTAGCAGAAGTGATAAATAACCTGATTGATTCTAAGGTACAGGTTATCCTTATGTACAAGTGTAATAGGAGTTCAGGGATATAGCAACTGCTTTAAAGACAACGTGTTAATCTGCTATTAATTTCAAAAGTGTAACTGCTGATTCTAAAAGTGATCTGAAATGTTTTGAGCTAATTACATGTGAGATACTTATATTTGACAACACAGAGAACATTATTTTTATATAAAGCAGTACGTATTTTCACATAATTATGATGTAGTGTTTTCTTTTTGAGTGCTATTGTGTGGAATTACTTTTGGGTGGTCTGCAACCTTTACACTGTGCCTCTGAATGTTAGTCTTGCCCTAGGCCAGGCTACCTAATTCCAACATATTGGTGCCTAGCGGTGGGATTGCGGACTTGGTTGCAGCTACTTACTAGTAATTTGACGTAATACACCTAACCTACACCAGGAGTTTTCTCCTTGCGGCCCTCCCAATTAGTCCTTTTGTTTTTTCTAAATTTATTCCTGGTGGTGGGTGGAGTTGGTTTTAGGTTACCCTTACCCCTCTGAAATTTCTGGTGTGTATCCAGGTTTGCCAGACTCACAATGGAGTTTGCAGTGGAAAACCTGGAAGTCTATTCCGTGCCCCAATTGAGAATGTTCTGCCAACAAATGGGGGTCTTTTTCAAACAGGGTGCCAGGAAGGGGGAGCTCCAGACTAGCCTTAGGGCCTGGGTGGAGGCACACCAAGAGACAAAGGAGGAGGATGAAGAGGTTGACCAGGACTTGGTGGGGGAGGTAGAAGAGTTATTCCGCGATGAGGGGGAAAACTTACTCACCGAACCAATGTCCTATTCCAGAAAGGGCAGTAGCATTTCTGGGAAAAGCCTAACAGAAGCCGAGCTCACCGATAGGAGGGAGAAAAGACAGCTAAAGTGGGAGTTGGCTAAGTTGGAGCAGGAGAAAGAGGAGAGGAGGATGGTCCACGAGTTTAGACTGAAGGAACTGGAGCTCCAAAGTCTGCGACGGGGGTCCTCTCCTGTTAGGAATGGTGGCAGCGAACCAAAAGAGTCAGCCAGGGAGACCAAACCCTATATCCCAAAGGACCTGATAGCGAGCTTCAGTCAGGGGGATGATGTAGCTAAGTGGCTGGCCGCTTATGAGGTTTCTTTGAAGGTTCATGGAGTGCAGGAGAAGCACTGGGGGGGTAGCTTGTACAAGTACATGCCTCCTGCTGGTCGGGACACCTTGCTGGCCCTGGATCCAGAGGAACAGACAAACTACCCCACCATGAAGCTGGCGTTATTGAGGAAGTTCGGGCTCACCCCAGAAAGGTACCGACAGAAGTTTAGGGGGAGCCACAAGATGGGCACTCAGAACTGGGTGGACTTCCTTGATTATGCCAGAAAGGCCTTAGAGGGTTGGGTCAAGGGCAGTGAGGTAAAGGATTATGAGGGGCTGTACAATCTATTTTTGAAAGAACACCTCCTCGAGAAATGTTTTCCCGAGCTGCGCCAACACCTGGTAGACAGCAAGCTGACCAATCCCCGGAAGCTTGCAGAGGAGGCGGACATCTGGACAAGTACTCGGGTGTCCTCCAAGGGGACTGGAGGGGAATCTCAAAAAGCCGGACAGGGCGCCCCCCAGAAGAAGGAGGGGGGGGAGAAAAAGAAAGAGTTCTCTAAAGGTCCCCAAAATAACTTCCAAGGGAAGGGAGCAGGTTTCACCCCTAGGGCAAACCCGCCCCGGAACCCTTATCCTGGCCAAAGCCAGCAGCCCAGGGTTCCCCACTGTTTTGAATGCGGTGGCGTTGGACATTATAAGGGAGATGTCAGATGCCCAAAGAGACCACCCCCTCCCACCGGAGGAAAGTCACCGGGAGTAGCTAGTGTAGCGCTCGGGGAGGAGTTGCCCTTAGATAAGGGGGGTGAGTGGGCGGGTGTCACCTTAGTGTCCCTGGGAGAGCGGGAGATGGTGCCAAAGATCCAGGTGCCCCCAAATACTACAAAGTATGGGCAATGGGTTACCATCAATGGCCAGAGAGGGGAGGCTCTGAGGGATACAGGAGCCAGCATGACTATGGTGAGAAGTCAGCTGGTGTCCCCAGAGCAGGTTGTTCCTAATGTACTCCACCCCGCCGCGATGGCTGACGGCAGAATGGGCCACTATCCAGTGGCTGAGGTTCCCTTTGAGTGGGAGGGGGTTGCAGGTTCACTTCGAGTTGCCGTAAGCCCTGCCGTGCCAGTCGATTGTCTGTTGGGGAATGACATGGAACACAACACTTGGAGAGAGGTGGAATACCGGACGCATTCTGCGATGCTGGGTACACCTAACTGGGCCTGTGTCAGCACAAGGTCTGCGACTGCCCGGAGAGGGAGTTCGCCTGGGTTGGAGCCTGGAACAATGGCCCAACCCGCTGCTAAAAAGGGTCAGAAACGGAGACAGGGACAGCCTGCTCCGGCTTCCACGCCCCATGAGACAGATCGGCCACCTGCAGTGGTAGGCCAGGAGTCCGTGGAGGGGGAAGTAGACTCTCTGGAGGATTTGCCCATCCCTGCTGAATGGCATGTGGAGGGAGGTCCTACCAGAGAGGACTTCTGTAGGGGGCAGAGGGAGTGCCCTACCCTTGAGGGACTGAGGCGTCAGGCCGAAGCCCAGGCAGCAGGTGATGTTACGGGACACTACCATCTTTACTGGGAGGATGGACTCCTCTACAGTGAACCCAAGGTACCTTTACCTGGCTCATCAAGGGCCTTGGTGGTCCCGCAGCAGTACCGAGCCTTTCTGCTGGAATTGGCTCATGCGATACCACTGGCAGGACACTTAGGCCAGGACAAGACCTTTGCACGGCTTGTCCTCCACTTTTACTGGCCTCGAATGAAAGTGGCGTCCGACACATACTGTAGGACATGTGTAACCTGCCAGGCCAGTGGGAAAACAGGGGTGAAGCTAAAGGCTCCCCTGGAACCGCTTCCAGTCGTTAGCACCCCCTTTGAGAGGGTGGGCATCGACATTGTAGGGCCATTGGATCCACCAACAACAGCTGGTCACAGGTTCATCCTGGTTCTGGTGGATCATGCCACACGGTACCCAGAGGCCATCCCTCTGAGGACTGTTACTGCACCTGTGGTGGCTAGGGCCCTGATGGGAATCTTTACTAGGGTAGGATTCCCAAAGGAGGTTGTGTCCGACAGGGGGACTAACTTCCTGTCTGCTTACATGCGGACCATGTGGAAGGAGTGTGGGGTGACCTACCGGTTCACCACTCCCTATCACCCCCAGTCCAATGGACTGGTTGAGAGGTTCAATAAGACCCTGAAGGGCATGATAAGAAGTCTGCCAGAGAGTTTACGGAGGAAGTGGGACGTCCTCCTACCTTGCTTACTGTTCTCCTACAGAGAGGTGCCACAGAAAGGAGTGGGCTTCAGCCCATTCGAATTGTTGTATGGGCACCCGGTGCGTGGGCCTCTCAGCCTGGTGAAGGAAGGATGGGAGAAGTCTCCCAGAAAACCTCCCCAGGATGTGGTGAGCTACATGTTGGCCTTCAGAAGCCAGATGGCCAAGTTGTGGAAGCAGGCTGCTGACAACTTGGAGGCCAGTCAGGCAGTCATGAAGGAATGGTATGATCAGAATGCTCACCCGGTGGAGTTGGAGCCTGGCCAGAAAGTCTGGGTGATGGAACCTGGAGAGCTAAGTGCCCTTCAGGATCGTTGGACAGGCCCATTTGAGGTGTTGGAGAAAAAGGGTAAGGCCACTTACTTGGTGGATCTTAAGACCCCGCGGCAGCCCCTACGGGTGCTGCATGCCAATCGCCTCAAGCCCCACCATGAGAGGCCAGAGGTCATCCTGATGTTGGTGACTGATGGTGCTGAGAAAGCAGAAAGCGAACCTCTCCCAGACCTCTTTTCATGTCAAGAGAAGGATGGGTCGGTGGAGGGAGTGATTCTCTCCCCGTCTCTCACTCCTGAGCAACGAGAGGACTGCCGACAGGTATTGGGGCAGTACTCTTCACTGTTTTCCCTTGTCCCAGGAAGAACCCACCTGTGTACCCATGATGTGGACACAGGAGACAGCCCCCCAGTGAAATCCAAGACCTATAGGCTGTCGGACAAGGTGAAGGCAAGCATCCATGGCGAAGTTGCCAAGATGTTAGAGCTAGGAGTGATAGAACCGTCCAGCAGCCCTTGGTCCAGTCCGGTGGTGCTAGTCCCAAAAGCCGCCCCACCGGGCACCACACCAGAACTGAGGTTCTGTGTGGATTACCGAGGACTGAACTCAGTTACCAAAACTGATGCTCATCCAATCCCCAGGGCGGATGAGTTAATTGACCGGCTAGGAGCTGCCCAATACCTCAGTACCTTTGACCTCACCTCAGGGTACTGGCAGATCTCCTTGACAGATGGAGCAAGGGAAAGGTCAGCCTTTTCCACGCCCGAGGGACACTTCCAGTTCTGTGTGATGCCCTTTGGTCTCAAGAACGCCCCTGCCACATTTCAGCGACTGGTGAACCAGGTCCTCTCTGGAATGGAGGGTTTCTCGGCTGCTTACCTGGATGACATTGCTGTCTTCAGTAGCAGTTGGGAGGACCACTTGCAACATTTGCAAGCAGTTCTCCAGGCGCTGAAACAAGCTGGATTGACCATCAAAGCCAGCAAATGCCAGATTGGGCAGGGGTCGGTTGTGTACCTCGGACACTTGGTGGGTAGGGGGTCCGTGCAACCCCTACAGGCGAAGATTGAGGCAATCATGGCCTGGGAACCCCCCAAGACACAGACTGAGGTCCGAGCTTTCTTGGGCCTCACAGGTTACTACCGTCGCTTTGTGAAGGGGTATGGCACTATTGTAGCGCCCCTCACAGAGCTCACATCTAGGAAACAACCTCGACGGGTAGTTTGGACAAAGGCTTGTCAGCAAGCCTTTGAAAAGTTGAAGCAGGCAATGTGCGAAGCACCGGTCCTGAAGGCTCCCAATTTCTCCAAGGAGTTTATTGTGCAAACAGATGCATCCGAACATGGCATTGGGGCAGTGTTATCGCAACTCAATGAAGAGGGCCTGGATCAACCTGTAGTCTTCTTATCCAGGAGACTGCTTCCCCGGGAACAGAAGTGGAGTGCCATTGAGAGGGAAGCTTTTGCGGTGGTGTGGGCTCTGAAGAAGCTGCGCCCATACCTCTTTGGCTCGCACTTCCTGGTTCAGACTGACCACCGACCCCTTCGTTGGCTGATGCAGATGAAGGGGGAAAATCCCAAGTTGTTGAGGTGGTCCATCTCCCTACAGGGAATGGACTTTCGGGTGGAACATCGGCCTGGAGTGGACCACGCCAATGCAGACGGTCTCTCCAGGTATTTCCGCCTTAGTGATGAGGACTCCCAAGGGGTTGGGTAGTTCTCCCCACTTTCAGCTGGGGGGGACGCGTGTTAGACCTGTCTGGCTTTTTGGCAATGTCCCTCCTAATTTTTATTTATTTTGTCCCCTTTTTGCCCCTCATACCCTTATTAATTTTTGTGTCTACTGACTTTTTATAGGTGTTGGCCAGGGGGATAGGTGTTCCCTCTCCCCCTCATAGTTTTTTACCTCAGGTCCAGAGGCCTGTTCTGACAGGAAAGTTGGCACCACCTAAAATGGTGGCCACCAACTGCCCCAACTGTCACCAACAGAACTTGGCCATAGCCTAACATAGGGCATTCCAGAACCTTCTGGTCCATTCTGGACCACTGAAGGGCAGCCTATATAAGGCGGAATGCGGGGCAGCCATTTTGTCTACCTGTGGAAGTCAGCTGGAGGACAGGCTGTAGCCAAGGGTGGGAGAGGTCAGACATAGGGTTGACCTCCTAGATAGGGAAGCTGCCTTGGGTTGTCACCTCAAAATTCCCCTTTTGGGTTATTTGTCCTGACCCCGCTGTGTAGGATTACTGGAGACCCTGGGCGCCTAGCTTGCCCCTTGTCCAAACTGTACAGGGGAGGTTTGAGGAGAAGGAGACTGCAGTGCTGCGGTGCGCAGTCCTCTGCCCAGCAGAAAGAGACTCAGGAAGGATAACCTTTCTCCCTAAAATCCCAACCCCTTCTTCAACTCAAGTGCTAAGAGGACTTTGTGAGGAGAACTGGGTACAGAATCAAGCTAGCGCTGTCCCTACCTTCCTGGGTGCTGGGGAAGGCTGGTGTCCTGAGGAGCCCTGGCTGGATCTACAGACAACTGGTCCCTGGAGTCCTTGGTGGAAGGCATCAAGCGTTTTGGTAAAGCGCCCAACCCCGGGATCCACTGAACCTGGGAAGCTTGTCAGGGCTTCCCTTCGAAAGCGGGACCCCGGGGGCACCTTCCACGCTCCAGTCGCGTTACCGAGTGGAGTCCCGGTTTACCAAGAAGAGCCTGGGCGAGACGCTTTGCTGAGGCGCAATCGCGCATGCCCAGTCGGCTGTAATAATCCCTCAGGAGGGGCCTAGGTCCGAGCAGGCCCAGTGCGGTGTCGCTTCTCCCCCGCGCATGCGCAGGAGAGCCCGGGGGCGTGTGGAAGCGCCGACGCGACGCTGAGGAGAGCTGTCCGGAGGCAGCCTCGGCGAGTGGCAGAGATCGAGTGGGGCGCCGAGGGACCGATCCTGGACGGTGAGGAGCAGCCCTGTGGCGAGGCTGCATCACCGTGTCTGCGCTCCGTTTTCTGTGTGCAGAAGAGGTCTCCGCTCCTCTGAGAGGGAGCGAGGGGGCGAAGTAGCAGCGGTGAAGAGCCCTCGAGTCCAGAGGGTGAGCGGAGGACTCGACTGTTGCCTGCTCATACAAAGTAAGCGGTGAGGAGTGAGGGGAGGCGAGGGAGAGCTGGTTAGGCCTCCTTTTCGTCTGGGTTCCTTTCCACACTGGTTGAGCCTGAAAAGAAGAAGGAGGGGGGAAAAGCCTGGAAAACGAGGGGCTTAACTGTGGAAACACTGCTTATAACAAGGAGCCTGGTTAGCTGAGGGGTGTAAAGAATATAAGAGTCCCAGTCAACCCCTGGCTCTTGTTCATTAATGACAGTTGCCCCCCCCCCCTCTGATGGAATAGAGTGTTTGGAAGGCAAAACAGAAGCACATTGCATCATTAACTGTCCTATGGACTTAGAGGGGTTATCTACCAGACCTGGTTGCGGTGCACATTCAACTGTAAGGCGCTATTGGAATTAATTATCAATCTGCATAGTAATTTAAGAGTGTTATTGCTATTGCTGAGACCAGTTATAGAGTATAGGTCATCTTTAGAAACTATGCCTAATTAAGCGCTAGAAATGCTAGGAATGTACCACTGATGATTTAAGCTAGCACCTTGATAGAATCTGTAACAAATTCCCTGACTAATAAGAGTTGTGCTTTCATCTCATAAGGAAATCTACTTGTATTTAGGTGTTGCTGGGGTTTTTCCTCCCAAGGTTCTAGCAGAAGTGATAAATAACCTGATTGATTCTAAGGTACAGGTTATCCTTATGTACAAGTGTAATAGGAGTTCAGGGATATAGCAACTGCTTTAAAGACAACGTGTTAATCTGCTATTAATTTCAAAAGTGTAACTGCTGATTCTAAAAGTGATCTGAAATGTTTTGAGCTAATTACATGTGAGATACTTATATTTGACAACACAGAGAACATTATTTTTATATAAAGCAGTACGTATTTTCACATAATTATGATGTAGTGTTTTCTTTTTGAGTGCTATTGTGTGGAATTACTTTTGGGTGGTCTGCAACCTTTACACTGTGCCTCTGAATGTTAGTCTTGCCCTAGGCCAGGCTACCTAATTCCAACAATTCACAATACTGAAAAACCTCCAACGTCATAGGTTACAATGTATAACAACGTTATTTCATAAGCAACATTATGTCAATCAGTGTATATACATTAGCATGTTATTTGCATGCATTTAAGCTCTGTGACAAAAATGGAAAGAACCAAAGCTACAAAAAACTGTAACCTCCTAATACGTGGTTCCTATTTGTGCCTTGTCTGATGTATCAACTCACTTGTGTGTGTGTAAAGAACGCTTGTCGTCGTTATGAAGAAAATGGATTCGGGGTCCTAGCCGTCTCTGAGTGATCACACAATGACGCGACTATCTTCTGTGAACAAGAACAGAATGACTGACTACACTACACACTGTGGTTAACAAACTTTTGTGAGACGAAAAGGTCACAACACTAACCTGAATGAAAAATGGCGTTGTAAAATAGATGGAAGTGCAGCGTATACTCCGTCTTGTCAAGTGCCTGAAAAGCACATAAATTTTATGAGCCCCGTTTTAGTCAAAAATATAAATCAATAATCGAAAAAATGACTCGCGCTAATCACATTCAAAACACGAACCTTCCGTGAAATAATCTGCCCTGCAGGTTCACTCGTAGACTCTTTCAAAAAACTTTCTTCCACGTTGCATTTAACCGGCATTAGCGTTGAATATGTTTCTACGAAATAATGACATGGCAACATGTAAGTTCAAAATAATGCAGCGTCATTAACGGTGAACTTATATACCGATTCGTAATAATCCGCCATACCTTTGGAAAGAAGTTGCCGACAGTGCACGGTAGAACCAAACGCAGTAGGTCCGGATCAGAGATTACGCCCAATGTGTTCGACAAACACAGAGTCGCGCATGCGTATATGGAGGTTGATGTGATGATCGAAAAAGGACTAGCGCCACAAAAAATGAAACCTTGATGCTGTGTGTGATTGCGCACCATATTGTAGTGTGTAAATACTGATTAGAATCGCGTTTGCGCGCAAATACGTTAGTGAAAAACTGTAGTGACAAGTGAAAAAAGATTGTGAACCTTCAAATAAATATACCGGTGAATGTGCAATGATAAACGTGTGTCTCAAGTCAAAAAGCCTAAGTATAAACACATTCAATTGTCATTATTCTTTGTACCATAATACAAATGAACAGTATTCAAGTCTGCATGCATACAACAGTGGTACAGTAATCACAGGTAACATGCTAAATCCACTCTGTCATTGATCCCTTTCGGATCTTGTGTATCTAAACGCTTTATCCAGAATACCTCCCTCTCGAGTAAAGTCTTTGTCATACTTTTTCCGGGTGTGGGGACAACCACATCGAGAACCTGAAATTTAACTTGAGCAATTGAATGTCTGTTAACCTCCCAATGTACTGCCAAGCTGCTATTTGGATTCCTCTTGCAAATCGTGCTCTTATGCTCGGAAATGCGTGTCTTGATTTTGCGTTCTGTTTTCCCTATGTACAACAAACCACAGGGACATTTTATCGCATAAATCACATTCATGGTGTTGCAATCAGCATTGTGCCTGGTTATGATTGTTTCGCCTGTATGTGGATGTTTCACTGTGTTGGTCACTATCACATTGTTGCATTGAACGCAGTTTTGACATCTTCTCATTCCTCTGTAGGTTACTTGGGTTCCTCGTGATTTAGATTTCAATAACTCCTTAATGTTCAAAAATCTTTCGTAGGCAAAAATAGGTTTTCTTCCAAACAGTTCTTTAAAATCAGGCTCATTGCTCAATAAATCCCAATGTTGATAAATGATTTTTTAAATTTCATTCGTGCTGGTAGAATATTTAGAAACAAACACCTGTCGTTTTTCTGTGTCTTTTATCTTGTTTTCTAGCAAAGAGTCTCTGGCTTGATTTTGTAATTCTCTCTCGTGTTTTCCAGAAGCGTCTTAGGGTACTTTTGTGATGCATATCTCATGGTGATTGTATCTAAGTTAGATTCTAATGTCTCGTTCTCTGAGCAGATCCTTTTCACTCGCAGCATTTCAGAATATGGCAAATTACTGATCAGATTCCTCGAATGAAAACTGTTGTACATTAGTGCAGTGTTCTTATCCATGGCCTTGTGGTACACTTCAGTGTGAATAACATCATCCTCAATTTTCACCAAAACATCTAGAAATGGGATAGCTTTCATCTCAATATTTTTGGTAAACTGAATATTCTCATCGTATGTGTTCAATTGTAATATTTTTTGTTCAAGCATTTCTTTGGAATTCTGCCAAATCAGAAAAATGTCATCTATATAGCGACAATAGAAGATTATATTGTCAACCCAATCTTTATCTTTCAAGAGAAATGTTTCTTCATATCTGGCCATATAGGTATTGGCATATGCCGGTGCCCCGAAAAACCCATTGATGTTCCCTTGTTCTGTAAATAAAAGTCATTATCTCATTTGAAGTAACTATGATGCAGACAAAAATGAAGAAGTTCCAACAGAAATATTTTGCTTGCTGATAATTCATCCTGTTTGAGAAGTGCCCATTCCACAGCCTCTATCCCTGCTACGTGAGGGATGGAGGTATACAAAGCCTTGACATCTAAGGTGCACATTATCAGTCCTGTTTTTGTTTGGATGTTCGCCAACTTCTGCAAAAAATGTGTGGTGTCTTTTGTGTAAGAATACCATGATTGAACAAAAGGTTGAAGAAATTGGTCAATGTATTGACCCAGGGGCTCGAAGATGGTGCCACACCCGGTGACAATTGGTCTAAAAGGGGGGTTGGTGAGGTCCTTATGGATTTTTGGCAGCATGTAAATTCCTGGTTGTTTGGGAAACAAAACTGTCAAAAATTGTCTCGTTTTTGTGGTGATCCACTTCATGTTTTCGACTTGTTCTAGGATACAATCCAAAGTGCTTTTCAATTCTTTAATAGGGTCATGATCCAGTTTAAGATAAGTGTCTGAGTCTGATATATGATCAATTACTTTTGATTCATAGAATTGCTGATCCATGACAACTATTGCACCCCCTTTATCCTCTTGTTGAATGTGTATCCTGGGGTCATCTGCTAATTCCTTGAGAACTAGTTGTTCATGTTTAGAGAAATTCCAATTCCGCTTTTTCCATGTTTTGATGTGCTTAATGTCATTTAGTACTAAATTTTCAAAGGCATCCAATATCTTGTATGAATTGGGTGCTTGGATTGTCGATTTAGGTTTGAACTCTTGAAACTCAGTGGAAATTGAACTGGTACTTTGGTCAGGAAGGTTTAAGAAAAAATATTTCAAACGTAAAATCCTCATGAATTTAAAGAAATCAATTTCAGTCTCCAATAGGTTGGTGTGGTAAGTAGGCACAAAATTGAGTCCTTTGTTGAGAACCTTGAGCTGTTGAGCAGTTCGCTCATGTGAAGAAATATTGATGACTAGGTTAGTCTCGTGCTCCTCAAGTTTGGTTTTGTTACTTCTTTTACTTCGCCTGGTTTTCCTTTTGATTTCCCTGGTGGCTGGGTTGTATCTGCGTCCTGGGCGGAAAAAGACGTCTTACTAGAAGATGCACTCTCAGCTTGAGCTCCATCACTTGTACCACTGGTTTTTTCCACTCTGGGTGGTGCTCTATTTACATTGGTATCTCCATCAGAGGCTACACTTTCCTGTGATGATGTATTAGGAGTTCTTTTAACAAAGGTTTTTCTCTGGGCATACACCCCAGCCCACGTGTATACTTCATTTAATTTGTAGTCCAAAGTGTCTCTTTTGTACTTCCTGAGTTTCCCTTCCTGTATCTCTTTAGTGTATTTATCCATTCTGTTATTCATGTCCTCTAAAAATTTAGACCAATCCACTGAATCCATTCTGTTTTGTAGATCTGTTTCAATGAGTGTTATTTCTTCAGTGATTTCTTTAATCACCACTGCCAATTCTTCGACTAATAAAAGAATGAGATCCAATGAACACTTGTTCAACACAGCATACCATCGATCCATAAAGTCTTTTTTCATGTGAAAGCGGAATAACATGGGTTTAATTGGCATTCTCAAACCTCTAGGGATCCTTTTTGCCCGGTGGTACTGCACTAAGGTGGATGCATGAAGACGTTGATTCAATTGTCTTTTAGTCAAAAATTCTAGTTGCTTCAATTGCTGTGGTAAACTGCTTCCCTGTACATTGAAGGATCTGATATCGTGAATGAGGGAATATATTTCCGTGGCTTGTTCATTCGTGTAGGCCAAAGTACTGGCCCGATTATCTGTTAGACCTGTTATTGCGTCAAAAGACATTCTTTTAAAGTGGGTTCTCCCTCCCTGTGGACAGGGTACAAAACAAGAGTTATTAGTAGGAGAGGCACACCTAGATTATAACAAATCTAAATCGGTATATGATACTAGTTATTCAATGCGTGCTACTGAGGTTAGCGCAATGCCCAAACTGCGCCAGCAAACATTAGATAATACAACCAAGCGAAACCGTTTGCCCTCTGTGCACTGTTTCAAATCCTGATTGGAATTCATAAATAAAATTCATCAAATGTGTATCCCATGATCTCATATGAAAACATCAACTAATAGATTAATTCAAAACTTTTTTACTGAGATATTTTAGTTCATCAGAACATTATTGAATGTCATAACATTCCATAAACATTTCTAATGCAATACTTTTTAGAAATCCATTTTTGCTTTCACAAAATGCCCATGCCCAATGCATTTCGGGCCACACGGCCCTTCGTCAGGGGCTGTACCTGAAAAACATAAAAAAATATATACATTCACAATACTGAAAAACCTCCAACGTCATAGGTTACAGTGTATAACAACGTTATTTCATAAGCAACATTATGTCAATCAGTGTATATACATTAGCATGCTATTTGCATGCATTTAAACTCTGTGACAAAAATGGAAAGAACCAAAGCTACAAAAAACTGTAACCTCCTAATACGTGGTTCCTATTTGTGCCTTGTCTGACGTATCAACTCACTTGTGTGTGTGTAAAGAACGCTTGTCGTCGTTATGAAGAAATTGGATTCGGGGTCCTAGCCGTCTCTGAGTGATCACAGAATGACGCGACTATCTTCTGTGAACAAGAACAGAATGACTGACTACACTACACACTGTGGTCAACAAACTTTTGTGAGACGAAAAGGTCACAACACTAACCTGAATGAAAAATGGCGTTGTAAAATAGATGGAAGTGCAGCGTATACTCCGTCTTGTCAAGTGCCTGAAAAGCACATAAATTTTATGAGCCCCGTTTTAGTCAAAAATATAAACCAATAATCGAAAAAATGACTCGCGCTAATCACATTCAAAACACGAACCTTCCGTGAAATAATCTGCCCTGCAGGTTCACTCGTAGACTCTTTCAAAAAACGTTCTTCCACGTTGCATTTAACCGGCATTAGCGTTGAATATGTTTCTACGAAATAATGACATGGCAACATGTAAGTTCAAAATAATGCAGCGTCATTAACGGTGAACTTATATGCCGATTCGTAATAATCCGCCATACCTTTGGAAAGAAGTTGCCGACAGTGCACGGTAGAACCAAACGCAGTAGGTCCGGATCAGAGATTACGCCCAATGTGTTCGACAAACAAAGAGTCGCGCATGCGTATATGGAGGTTGATGTGATGATCGAAAAAGGACTAACGCCACAAAAAATGAAACCTTGATGCTGTGTGTGATTGCGCACCATATTGTAGTGTGTAAATACTGATTAGAATCGCGTTTGCGCGCAAATACGTTAGTGAAAAACTGTAGTGACAAGTGAAAAAAGATTGTGAACCTTCAAATAAATATACCGGTGAATGTGCAATGATAAACGTGTGTCTCAAGTCAAAAAGCCTAAGTATAAACACATTCAATTGTCATTATTCTTTGTACCAAAATACAAATGAACAGTATTCAAGTCTGCATGCATACAACAGTGGTACAGTAATCACAGGTAACATGCTAAATCCACTCTGTCATTGATCCCTTTCGGATCTTGTGTATCTAAACGCTTTATCCAGAATACCTCCCTCTCGAGTAAAGTCTTTGTCATACTTTTTCCGGGTGTGGGGACAACCACCTCGAGAACCTGAAATTTAACTTGAGCAATTGAATGTCTGTTAACCTCCCAATGTACTGCCAAGCTGCTGTTTGGATTCCTGTTGCGAATCGTGCTCTTATGCTCGGAAATGCGTGTCTTGATTTTGCGTTCTGTTTTCCCTATGTACAACAAACCACAGGGACATTTTATCGCATAAATCACATTCATGGTGTTGCAATCAGCATTGTGCCTGGTTATGATTGTTTCGCCTGTATGTGGATGTTTCACTGTGTTGGTCACTATCACATTGTTGCATTGAACGCAGTTTTGACATCTTCTCATTCCTCTGTAGGTTACTTGGGTTCCTCGTGATTTAGATTTCAATAACTCCTTAATGTTCAAAGATCTTTCGTAGGCAAAAATAGGTTTTCTTCCAAACAGTTCTTTAAAATCAGGCTCATTGCTCAATAAATCCCAATGTCGATAAATGCTTTTTTAAATTTCATTCGTGCTGGTAGAATATTTAGAAACAAACACCTGTCGTTTTTCTGTGTCTTTAATCTTGTTTTCTAGCAAAGAGTCTCTGGCTTGATTTTGTAATTCTCTCTCGTGTTTTCCAGAAGAGTCTTAGGGTACTTTTTGATGCATATCTCATGGTGATTGTATCTAAGTTAGATTCTAATGTCTCGTTGTCTGTGCAGATCCTTTTCACTCGCAGCATTTGAGAATATGGTAAATTACTGATCAGATTCCTCGAATGAACACTGTTGTACATTAGTGCAGTGTTCTTATCCGTGGCCTTGTGGTACACTTCAGTGTGAATAACATCATCCTCAATTTTTACCAAAACATCTAGAAATGGGATAGCTTTCATCTCAATATTCTTGGTAAACTGAATATTCTCATCGTATGTGTTCAATTGTAATATTTTTTGTTCAAGCATTTCCTTGGAATTCTGCCAAATCAGAAAAATGTCATCTATATAGTGACAATATAAGATTATATTGTCAACCCAATCTTTATCTTTCAAGAGAAATGTTTCTTCATATCTGGCCATATAGGTATTGGCATATGCCGGTGCCCCGGAAAAACCCATTGATGTTCCCTTGTTCTGTAAATAAAAGTCATTATCCCATTTGAAGTAACTATGATGCAGACAAAAATGAAGAAGTTCCAACAGAAATATTTTGTTTGCTGATATTTCATCCTGTTTGAGAAGTGCCCATTTCACAGCCTCTATCCCTGCTACGTGAGGGATGGAGGTATACAAAGCCTTGACATCTAAGGTGCACATTGTCATTCCTGTTTTTGTTTGGATATTCGCCAACTTCTGCAAAAAATGTGTGGTGTCTTTTGTGTAAGAATACCATGATTGAACAAAAGGTTGAAGTAATTGGTCAATGTATTGACCCAGGGGCTCGAAGATGGTGCCGCACCCGGTGACAATAGGTCTAAAAGGGGGGTTGGTGAGGTCCTTATGGATTTTTGGCAGCATGTAAATTCCTGGTTGTTTGGGAAACAAAACTGTCAAAAATTGTCTAGTTTTTGTGGTGATCCACTTCATATTTTCAGCTTGTTCCAGCATACAATCCAAAGTGCTTTTCAATTCTTTAATAGGGTCATGATCCAGTTTAAGATACGTGTCTGAGTCTGATATATGATCAATTACTTTTGATTCATAGAATTGCTGATCCATGACAACTATTGCACCCCCTTTATCCGCTTGTTGAATGTGTATCCTGGGGTCATCTGCTAATTCCTTGAGAACTAGTTGTTCATGTTTAGAGAAATTCCAATTCCGCTTTTTCCATGTTTTGATGTGCTTAATGTCATTTAGTACTAAATTTTCAAAGGCATCCAATATCTTGTGTGAAGTGGGTGCTTGGAATGTCGATTTAGGTTTGAACTCTTGATACTCAGTGGAAATTGAACTGGTACTTTGGTCAGGAAGGTTTAAGAAAAAATATTTCAAACGTAAAATCCTCATGAATTTAAAGAAATCAATTTCAGTCTCCAATAGGTTGGTGTGGTAAGTAGGCACAAAATTGAGTCCTTTGTTGAGAACCTTGAGCTGTTGAGCAGTTAGCTCATGTGAAGAAATATTGATGACTAGGTTAGTCTCGTGCTCCTCAAGTTTGGTTTTGTTACTTCTTTTACTTCGTCTAGTTTTCCTTTTGATTTCCCTGGTGGCTGGGTTGTATCTGCGTCCTGGGCGGAAAAAGACGTCTTACTAGAAGATGCACTCTCAGCTTGAGCTCCATCACTTGTACCACTGGTTTTTTCCACTCTGGGTGGTGCTCTATTTACATTGGTATCTCCATCAGAGGCTACACTTTCCTGTGATGATGTATTAGGAGTTCTTTTGACAAAGGTTTTTCTCTGGGCATACACCTCAGCCCACGTGTATACTTCATTTAATTTCTAGTCCAAAGTGTCTCTTTTGTACTTCCTGAGTTTCCCTTCCTGTATCTCTTTAGTGTATTTATCTATTCTGTTATTCATGTCCTCTAAAAATTTCGACCAATCCTCTGAATCCATTCTGTTTTGTAGATCTGTTTCAATGAGTGTTATTTCTTCAGTGATTTCTTTAATCACCACTGCCAATTCTTCGACTAATAAAAGAATGAGATCCAATGAACACTTGTTCAACACAGCATACCATCGATCCATAAAGTATTTTTTCATGTGAAAGCGGAAGAACATGGGTTTAATTGGCATTCTCAAACCTCTAGGGATCCTTTTTGCCCGGTGGTACTGCACTAAGGTGGATGCATGAAGACGTTGATTCAATTGTCTTTTAGTCAAAAATTCTAGTTGCTTCAATTGCTGTGGTAAACTGCTTCCCTGTACATTGAAGGATCTGATATCGTGAATGAGGGAATATATTTCCGTGGCTTGTTCATTCGTGTAGGCCAAAGTACTGGCCCGATTATCTGTTAGACCTGTTATTGTGTCAAAAGACATTCTTTTAAAGTGGGTGCTCCCTCCCTGTGGACAGGGTACAAAACAAGAGTTATTAGTAGGAGAGGCACACCTAGATTATAACAAATTTAAATCGGTATATGATACTAGTTATTCAATGCGTCCTACTGAGGTTAGCGCAATGCCCAAACTGCGCCAGCAAACATTAGATAATACAACCAAGCGAAATCGCTTGCCCTCTGTGCACTGTTGCAAATCCTGATTGGAATTCATAAATAAAATTCATCAAATGTGTATCCCATGATCTCATGTGAAAACATCAACTAATAGATTAATTCAAAAC
Source organism: Lissotriton helveticus (assembly GCF_964261635.1). Classification (NCBI taxonomy): domain Eukaryota; kingdom Metazoa; phylum Chordata; class Amphibia; order Caudata; family Salamandridae; genus Lissotriton; species Lissotriton helveticus. The sequence goes on from NC_136070.1 coordinate 886,317,637, forward strand.
TTTTTTACTGAGATATTTTAGTTCATCAGAACATTATTAAATGTCATAACATTCCATAAACATTTCTAATGCAATACTTTTTAGAAATCCATTTTTGCTTTCACAAAATGCCCATGCCCAATGCATTTCGGGACACACGGCCCTTCGTCAGGGGCTGTACCTGAAAAACATAAAAAAATATATACATTCACAATACTGAAAAACCTCCAACGTCATAGGTTACAGTGTATAACAACGTTATTTCATAAGCAACATTATGTCAATCAGTGTATATACATTAGCATGTTATTTGCATGCATTTAAACTCTGTGACAAAAATGGAAAGAACCAAAGCTACAAAAAACTGTAACCTCCTAATACGTGGTTCCTATTTGTGCCTTGTCTGACGTATCAACTCACTTGTGTGTGTGTAAAGAACGCTTGTCGTCGTTATGAAGAAAATGGATTCGGGGTCCTAGCCGTCTATGAGTGATCACACAATGACGCGACTATCTTCTGTGAACAAGAACAGAATGACTGACTTCACTACACACTGTGGTTAACAAACTTTTGTGAGACGAAAAGGTCACAACACTAACCTGAATGAAAAATGGCGTTGTAAAATAGATGGAAGTGCAGCGTATACTCCGTCTTGTCAAGTGCCTGAAAAGCACATACATTTTATGAGCCCCGTTTTAGTCAAAAATATAAACCAATAATCGAAAAAATGACTCGCGCTAATCACATTCAAAACACGAACCTTCCGTGAAATAATCTGCCCTGCAGGTTCACTCGTAGACTCTTTCAAAAAACTTTCTTCCACGTTGCATTTACCCAGCATTAGCGTTGAATATGTTTCTACGAAATAATGACATAGCAACATGTAAGTTCAAAATAATGCAGCGTCATTAACGGTGAATTTATATGCCGATTCGTAATAATCCGCCATACCTTTGGAAAGAAGTTGCCGACAGTGCACGGTAGAACCAAACGCAGTAGGTCCGGATCAGAGATTACGCCCAATGTGTTCGACAAACACAGAGTCGCGCATACGTATATGGAGGTTGATGTGATGATCGAAAAAGGACTAACGCCACAAAAAATGAAACCTTGATGCTGTGTGTGATTGCGCACCATATTGTAGTGCGTAAATACTGATTAGAATCGCATTTGCGCGCAAATACGTTAGTGAAAAACTCTAGTGACAAGTGAAAAAAGATTGTGAACCTTCAAATAAATATACCGGTGAATGTGCAATGATAAACGTGTGTCTCAAGTCAAAAAGCCTAAGTATAAACACATTCAATTGTCATTATTCTTTGTACCAAAATACAAATGAACAGTATTCAAGTCTGCATGCATACAACAGTGGTACAGTAATCACAGGTAACATGCTAAATCCACTCTGTCATTGATCCCTTTCGGATCTTGTGCATCTAAATGCTTTATCCAGAATACCTCCCTCTCGAGTAAAGTCTTTGTCATACTTTTTCCGGGTGTGGGGACAACCACCTCGAGAACCTGAAATTTAACTTGAGCAATTGAATGTCTGTTAACCTCCCAATGTACTGCCAAGCTGCTGTTTGGATTCCTGTTGCGAATCATGCTCTTATGCTCGGAAATGCGTGTCTTGATTTTGCGTTCAGTTTTCCCTATGTACAACAAACCACAGGGACATTTTATCACATAAATCACATTCATGGTGTTGCAATCAGCATTGTGCCTGGTTATGATTGTTTCTCCTGTATGTGGATGTTTCACTGTGTTGGTCACTATCACATTGTTGCATTGAACGCAGTTTTGACATCTTCTCATTCCTCTGTAGGTTACTTGGGTTCCTCGTGATTTAGATTTCAATAACTCCTTAATGTTCAAAGATCTTTTGTAGGCAAAAATAGGTTTTCTTCCAAACAGTTCTTTAAAATCAGGCTCATTGCTCAATAAATCCCAATGTCGATAAATGCTTTTTTAAAATTTCATTTGTGCTGGTAGAATATTTAGAAACAAACACCTGTCGTTTTTCTGTGTCTTTAATCTTGTTTTCTAGCAAAGAGTCTCTGGCTTGATTTTGTACTTTCTCTCTCGTCTTTTCCAGAAGAGTCTTAGGGTACTTTTTTGATGCATATCTCATGGTGATTGTATCTAAGTTAGATTCTAATGTCTCGTTCTCTGAGCAGATCCTTTTCACTCGCAGCATTTGAGAATATGGTAAATTACTGATCAGATTCCTCGAATGAAAACTGTTGTATATTAGTGCAGTGTTCTTATCCGTGGCCTTGTGGTACACTTCAGTGTGAATAACATCATCCTCAATTTTCACCAAAACATCTAGAAATGGGATAGCTTTCATCTCAATATTTTTGGTAAACTGAATATTCTCATCGTATGTGTTCAATTGTAATATTTTTTGTTCAAGCATTTCTTTGGAATTCTGCCAAATCAGACAAATGTCATCTATATAGCAACAATATAAGATTATATTGTCAACCCAATCTTTATCTTTCAAGAGAAATGTTTCTTCATATCTGGCCATATAGGTATTGGCATATGCCGGTGCCCCGGAAAAACCCATTGATGTTCCCTTGTTCTGTAAATAAATGTCATTATCCCATTTGAAGTAACTATGATGCAGACAAAACTGAAGAAGTTCCAACAGAAATATTTTGTTTGATGATAATTCATCCTGTTCGAGAAGTGCCCATTCCACAGCCTCTATCCCTGCTACATGAGGGATGGAGGTATACAAAGCCTTGACATCTAAGGTGCACATTATCATTCCTGTTTTTGTTTGGATGTTCGCCAACTTCTGCAAAAAATGTGTGGTGTCTTTTGTGTAAGAATACCATGATTGAACAAAAGGTTGAAGAAATTGGTCAATGTATTGACCCAGGGGCTCGAAGATGGTGCCGCACCCGGTGACAATAGGTCTAAAAGGGGGGTTGGTCTGGTCCTTCTGGATTTTTGGCAGCATGTAAATTCCTGGTTGTTTGGGAAACAAAACTGTCAAAAATTGTCTAGTTTTTGTGGTGATCCACTTCATGTTTTCGGCTTGTTCTAGGATACAATCCAAAGTGCTTTTCAATTCTTTAATAGGGTCATGATCCAGTTTAAGATAAGTGTCTGAGTCTGATATATGATCAATTACTTTTGATTCATAGAATTGCTGATCCATGACAACTATTGCACCCCCTTTATCCGCTTGTTGAATGTGTATCCTGGGGTCATCTGCTAATTCCTTGAGAACTAGTTGTTCATGTTTAGAGAAATTCCAATTCCGCTTTTTCCATGTTTTGATGTGCTTAATGTCATTTAGCACTAAATTTTCAAAGGCATCCAATATCTTGTGTGAAGTGGGTGCTTGGAATGTCGATTGAGGTTTGAACCCCTTACTAATAGCAAGTCGCAAAACCAATTTTGTGACTCTGTAATTGGTTACTGACTCGCAAAATTTTGTTTGTGCACGGGGCAGACCAATTGTGCTGATGCAAACGGGCTAATTTCCTGTTTACGACCTCAAAAAAAGGTTGTACATCTGGCCCCAAGTTCATTGAGTGGAATGCTAGTGAGGGCATATTGCAGGTGATAATTGTTTGGTGAGCAGACACTCTTCAGATGTATATTGATGGAGCCAGATCATACCAACTTGCCCTTAGCAACTTACATAGGTTTGTGTCAGGCCAAAAATGTACCGGCATCAGATTGTTCAGAATGAATCGCCCTGCATTATCCATTGTCTGCATTGTTTGCACGGCATAAAAAAGGTAGACAGATTGATAATGAAACAAGTGAAGAAATGCTTCATGTTAGATGAAAAAATCACAATGCAAGTAAACTCAACCCATCTGTGTCAATGTATGTAATACTTTATTTTACTTTTACTTAGGGGTAGCGTGTAAATCATGGGTGTCCAACAAAAAGCTTGAGAGCTACTAGTAGCTCACCAACACTATTGAAGTAGCTTTCAAAAGTAAAGACGAGCCCACTACATCATTCACACAGTTTATGCACATAAAAGAAGACAGTACTGCTCATGCCAAGACTCTTAAAGTTGCTGCTAGTAAAACCAATGAAAGGGTTCCATGCTAAGACACAAACACACACGGTGTTGACTATGGGTCCAGCACCATGACCATATGCATCTACTGTCAATCTAGTAAAGTCATTCTTCCTTCTTGGGCAGTCCCTTATTTAAATACATTTACTAATGATGGAAAGAAAACTGTCAAGAACTTAATATCCTGCTTGTGTTGCAGTCCCTTCTTACAAAGTGCAAGTTCAAATATATGTGTTTCAAAATTTGGCAAGTTTGCACTCACAGTCCATCATGCCTGGCTACTGCCTCCCCTTAACACCCCTTAGCTTACCTGTAGCTTTGACTTAGTCTAACTCTGTTAGCTGGATAAAATGAACTAAGAAGTCTCTCTGTAGCTTTAGGGCAAAGGAGAGCTGGTGATCTTTAAACTACCCCAGAGACAAAGCCATGTTGAACCCCATTGGTATAGAATATGACCTTACCAACTTCTGGCACCTGTAACTTACTCTGATAGCTCTTGAGTGCTCGATACAGACATGGGTATTTGTTGTTTGTGGCTGTGGTTCACCTGAGGTTCCTACTGCCGCATCCTCCCCTGTTGTCTTCTTGCTGTTACCAGAAATCTATAACTCCAAGTCCAACTCCTACAAATAATGATAGAACCATATGCCTTCTCTTTTGGCGCTGCCACTGTAACACTCTCCAAGTTGGGCAGCCTTTAGTGCCTTTGCTTCCCTTGTGGTGACCATGATACCGAGGGGAGTGGCCTCAATCAGTGAGATACATTAGGTGGCCTCTTGTGTCATCTCACCAAGAGTTGGGGTCATAATCGTCGGAGCTAAGGAGAGCAGGGGCTTTATCCAGAGGTTAGATCCACTCCCAAGCCTCACTGGCATGTAACATCTCCGTGAGAACCTGTATGTGTGCACATTTGTGTGTCTGTCTGTGTGAGTTTGGCATTGTGCATCTCCCTGAGAAACAGTGTAGCTCCATCACCAAAAGTATATATTGCTTCCCTTCACACTGGGTTAATCTCTGCTACAAGTATTGGCATAGCAGTGGCCCTTACTGAATACCTATCATTCTGTTATATTTGAGGCAATATTGGTCTCATTTTGCAAACTGGCACAAACCACTGACTACTGTGAGCATGAACGGCTTAATATTTCCACCCCTAACATAATGATGTCCTGCCCTGGCATAATAAAGTCAATAACCAATGTTTTGTGAGCGTCCTACACCATTATGGTCCTGGCCTTGTCACAGCGGTGTCTCTGATATAATGGTGAACACGATTGGCATATTTTACGGATCTTTGACATTATGGTGAACATTCATGGCATGTGAACCTAGAGACTGAACATAAGATGAAGATTCTGTCTGTGTGAAGAATTTCTACATTTGAAAACTTGATGAAAAGGACAAGCTGATGTTTGGGGATAGTGTATTACAATATTTAAAGGCAAAATATATGTTTATTTCAGAAAAGAAATTTGGAAAATTTAGTTTGTATGGTAAAAATGGAAGAAGTATTTTGAAAAAACGATTTTCACAAGGTGATATACTTATAAAGGGTAGTGAGACAAAATATCGAAATTAAAATATCGATATACAATAATATCGATGTTTTAATTTCGATAGTAAAGAATATCGATGTCCAAAATATCGACAGACAGAATATCGTTTTTTTAAGGTATGTATGTTACTAATATCGAATTTTACTAATATCGAAATTTTGTTTAGTGTTATGTATTTTATTATGTTGTTTATATGTTTGTGAAACATGTTTTGCAATGTATGTTTGAAAATTTGTAAATTTGTTTACATTTTGCGTTTTAGTATCAGAGCGGGTTGTGGGTTTATAGGGGAATAGGGTGGGAAGTAATTTAATAATAATTAATTAATTAATATATGTTTGTAAATATTTTTAATTAATAATTAATTGGTAATTAATTAATATTAATTAGTTAATTAATTAATATAATGTTGTACATATTTTTAATTAATAATCAATTGGTAATTAATTAATATTAATTAGTTAATTACATTAATTAGAGTAATTTTTATATATATAATTTTTTGTTATTGTTAATTAATTAATGGGGAAAAAATAATATTAATTAGTAAATTAAATTAATTATAGCTAATGTGCTAATATATTTACTTTATTGTTATTGTTAATTAATAATTAATTGGTAATTAAATAATGTTAATTAATTTTGGGTAAAGGAGTATTTTTAGGGTTCAGGGTCAGTTTTCAGTTTTTGGGTAAAGGGGTATTTTTAGGGTTCAGGGTCAGTTTTCAGTTTTTGGGTAAAGGGGTATTTTTAGGGTTCAGGGTCAGTTTTCAGTTCTTGGGTAAAGGGGTATTTTTAGGGTTCAGGGTCAGTTTTCAGTTCTTGGGTAAAGGGGTATTTTTAGGGTTCAGGGTCAGTTTTCAGTTTTTGGGTAAAGGGGTATTTTTAGGGTTCAGGGTCAGTTTTCAGTTTTTGGGTAAAGGGGTATTTTTAGGGTTCAGGGTCAGTTTTCAGTTTTTGGGTAAAGGGGTATTTTTAGGGTTCAGGGTCAGTTTTCAGTTTTTGGGTAAAGGGGTATTTTTAGGGTTCAGGGTCAGTTTTCAGTTCTTGGGTAAAGGGGTATTTTTAGGGTTCAGGGTCAGTTTTCAGTTTTTGGGTAAAGGGGTATTTTTAGGGTTCAGGGTCAGTTTTCAGTTCTTGGGTAAAGGGGTATTTTTAGGGTTCAGGGTCAGTTTTCAGTTTTTGGGTAAAGGGGTATTTTTAGGGTTCAGGGTCAGTTTTGGGTTTTTGGGGTACAGGGGTATTTTTAGGGTTCAGGGTCAGTTTTGGGTTTTTGGGGTACAGGCGTACAGGGTAAAAATAAAATAAATTAAAATTTAATTTAAATAAATTAAATGAAATTAAAAAAAATACATTAAATTATTAAGTTTTTAATTTATTTTAAATGTATATGTATTAGTTTTAATTTTTTAATTATGTTTTAATGTTATTATTTAATATTTGTTAAATTATATGTATTTTAAAATTATTTTTACATTATTATTAATACATTTAAAAAAACGATATTTTTAATTTCGATATTTTTGTACAACAATGTTAATTTTTCGATATTTTTGTACTTACCTTTATGAAGATATGACTCCGATATTTTTGATTTCGATATTTTTGTGTCGATATTTTTGTATGTAGATATTCTGTCTGTCGATATTATGTCATAGATTCCTTATAAAGATAAAAGGATTGCATTTCCAAACATATCTAAGGCATATTTTTAAAAGGTAATTGAAGCCGAGCTGGTGTGATTTCTTGCTGTGGTTATGTTCTTTGTGCCAGAGGATGCATGCAGCTTCAGGTGTTAGTCATGTGAAGGCATTGCCCATTGATAAAATTTTTCCTGGAATGTCTGCTACTAACCCGGCCTGAAATGTTTGGGAGGTTACTAGGGTATTGTTAACAGATATTGTCAGTAGTGTACAGTTATGAAATTTGTTATTGACTCAATTATTTTCTTTGAGAAGGAGCTCTCATTATAGAAAAAGGTACAGACCCCTGTTATGAATAATGATTAAATAGGGTTACATTGTCTTTGCCATGTCTGCATATGCAATATGAACGTAAATGCATGCAACTATACTCAGTACGAAAATCATGGACTTCCCACCTGGTGGGTTGCCCCAGAAATATCTTTTACATGATTTAGAGGTGACAAAATATGGGTATGTGTATATCTTTGGTCTGAGGGAAGTGTGTGTGGCTAACACACAATTTTCTTATTTGCATCCCAACATTCATTTTGTTTAATTGTAGGCGACTTTACCATGAATGGACTGCGTTTTAAAACCATTTATTAGTGTTGTAGCAGGAGTACCACCGTAAATTACCATGGGTCACACTTCACAAATCCACAGTTCACTCCTCATTTATTGTCAAAAACCCTTCAACCAGCGGGCCAACTGCCATGTTGCTTCTGAGTTGCCATGGCAAATGTCCCTCCGCTCCTATATTTAGGGCGGGTTGTATCATCTGATTGTTCCTGTTCATGACAACCATTCAAGGCATGGAGTACCCAAGCAGGAACCTACCAAAATAAATTTGGAGAAAAAGCCTGCAGGTGAAAATATTGTTTTTCTTCTATCTCAAAAGCAACTCCGCAATTTGTGTGTCTCGTTGACTGCCTGTCCTAACATTAGCACATTTTTAGCTCCCATGCATTTGTTTTTTTAGTGTCACTGTGTTTGAGGGTACACTTTCTCAGTGGGTTACATCAACTGGTTTAAATGTGCTACTTGTGTGCTTTTCTCTATGACTAATTGTATGTGATGTGTACTTAGATAAGTGTCTTTCTGCCCAATTGGCCGGAGATTCATCTCTTTGCCTGGTTATTTAGTGCCCCTGTCTCAGAGATACATTTAAAATTTATCAGAAGAGGGATCACCTTGCCCCAGCCAACTCCCTAGTCCCTGACTTTATTTAGAGTTCGTTGAAGTGTTTTGTTTACACCATCCCAGCTAAAGCTGGCTCCATTAGCATAAACTCTTGACCTCTTGGACCACCTAACATAGTGCCTTCTGGTCACAATGATACTCACCCTGACTTGTTTAGGACCGGTTGGCCATCACTCCTTTTCCCTACCGCGAACTACCATGTATGTCATGGCGGTCCGAGGTAGGGAAAACACTCAAAGGCTAAAATTCATTGGGAGTACCCTCCATATGGATCAGGTCCATTGTTTTATTTCCAGAAAACTAACTCCAGTCTCCAAAGTAGATACTTCTGTATACCTGTTCGAGATGTCAAGTGGACTTGTAAGGTGCCTTCTGTTATTATTTGTATAATTTTTCTCCCACTCTTGAAATGTACCCTGCCCCTTTGAAAGTTTGATTAACTTAGTGCCTCTGTTTCTCTATCTCTAGGACACTATTTCCTTATAGTGTATGTTACTCTGATGTTTCCCAGGTCAGTGCATGTCCTGGCATTAGTGTATTCAAAGACCCTATGCCAGAGAATTCCTTTTTATCATGTTAGACCCACACTCCAAGTAGTGTTTTCATTCTGATGGTGATAGTAACAAGTGTTACCACCTCTTTAAGATTTACAATATCTAGGGTAACTACGCAACTATTGTGTCTTTCAGTCGGACAGATGGAGTCCCCTGGTGCAATACCAGGAAGATATAAATAATTAACAGGAGACTCAAGGCAAAATTATCAATTCCCCGTAATTCTTCTTTTTTAAGAGTACACGCAGGGTTCCACATGTAAAAGATTGTTCATCCTTCTTCCACTGCATAGTTACCAGTAACCCTTTTACTCTGTCAGTAGTTGTATTTCTATTTCCAGCATCCCTATTGTAGGTGCATCAGTGGTATACAGATACATCCAGTTTTACCGTTTATGAATACCTTGGGTGCGTAAACTCAATTTTGAAGTAATCCTTATAACAGTTTAACAGTTGTCCTAAATTTTGGGCATGCCAATATCTACTTTGAAGTTGGACCAGGGCAATCTGTTTGATATTTGTTTGATTGAGGGAATTTATGCTCCAATCGTTTGATGTCTCCATTTTAGATCATTCTCTTTCTGTTGATGACTCCACTCTGAATTCCTATGTTGAGGGGTCGAAACGTTGACAAATAACATATATGGACTGTGTTTTTAAGATTTTTAATGGTGGATGTCAACACTTGTTTCATGGGTGTCAATTTCAAAACAATCTATTGCCCCTATCAGCTACATGTATATATGGTGTACATATCACGAATGCACTTTTCAATCACCTTATATCACTTTCACTGCACAGTCACTTTTTAGGAGCACCTTGTATGAGTATTATATTATACTGCGTGAATTGATCAATTTAATAATAAATGAAATATGTATAAATAAATGCTCTAAAATGCATAAGTGAAACGTACTCATTGGAGATTTTTTTTACTTTCCCTAAAATAAATCTATTAGCATGGTGGTCAAGAGCTACACTACCCCCGTAGGGAACAGTTTATTGTTTAGCCATACAGCTAAAGTGGCATTTGAGAGTTGTACCTTTGTTCAACTAACTATTTACAAGGTGGAGCCAGCAGATCGTATCCAACACATTGCCTATATTTTAATCTTGCTTTATCAGAGATTTGTTTAAATCCTGGCTAGCTTGTTCAATTATAACAATGTATGAGCTCTAAGGTATGGCTAGTGAGTTTCTGAGGGCCGCGTCAAACGCAAAGAGTCACAATAAATTGCCATTCAGGTCTGAGAAAGACTTTGAGGGATACAAATGTGCAGAATTATGTGTATTGATAACTTCTGTAGATGTCTTAAACCTAACTCAGTTTCTAACTCATTTTTATCCATTTCAGGGCACCACTGTTTTTGCGATGCTGAGTGCTGTTCTCCATGACCCCAAACAATTTAAATCAGCAAACACATTCAACCCAGGACACTTCTTGGATGACAAGGGCAATTTCAAAAGAAATGATGCCTTCATGCCATTCTCCACAGGTAATCTTTCTTTTCGTTTTATGGCTCTATGTAAACAGGGTGAATTAAGGCAAAACCTGTATATTCAATGCCTGTTCTTCATGCAAGATACCTTCAGCATGATGCATAGAAACATATTCTGCCTACCAGATCTATCGACCTCCCATCATGGAACGTTTCTCAAAGCCCTTCAAAGCAGTAAAGGATGCAACATTTCACTACCATACTAATACATTCTTAGCAAAGTAATAAATCTAATAAGCTTAATGTTCTGGCCATTTTAAGTGACTTTTTGTTCTTGTTAGAGGCTGATTTATCATAATTTGATACTCCTGTTGAATAAGCCTAAAGAGCTCTACCAGGACAATGGTCCTTGAACTCTACTGTATATTGTGTTGTCCTGGCTTTTTGGGTGAGAGCCCACTATGTGCTCTTCAAATTATTTTGGATGACCCTTTTGTAGAGCACAGCCATAGAACATGGTGGGGCTGCTGACTACACACTGTCTTTTTGAATTACAATAGATGGTGGCAGATTATATGAGTCTGCAGGAGCACCCCCATACTTATCTATGACCCTGAGAGATGGGCTGCTGCACTGCACATGGATTATCCAATCGGTACCCCATTACCGTGGTCCTTCATTTCCTTTCAATGTTTTTGTTGTAGATGTAATTGTTTGTAAATAAGTGGGAGTCCATATATTGTACTAAGGGTGAATACAGGATGAAGTATTTATTTTATGTTGGCCCTCTACTGAAAGATGTGACAATATACATGTTTTTGCCCCCAATTAACTAACTGCTCTTATTTGAAATTGTTACAAGAATCCACATCCTTCCAAGCTGGAGAGCTATCTTGAACAACAAAAACTGTCTGAAACGGTTTTGCTATCTGTGCAAGCCCCTCTACAGATCTACCTAGAAGCAACTTCCCCTTCCCTGGATGTCTGAATTATGACATTCCAATAAACAAACCTAGGTACCATTCAATGCTACCAATTCCCAGACCTGTCCATAAATGAACAGACATTATTCAGGATTTCTGGACTTTGCTTCTCTTATAAACATGGCCATTTGGGAATTTCCCTCTCACTCCAATAGAGAACCACAGGAACAAAGTCTACAAACTTGGCACCTCTTTCTGGTTGGCTGTGTCATAAAGGTGCCACAACTTTCTCTGCCCCTGGCATCACAGAGGCACTCCAAGCTTCCCCTAATATGTAGACCTTAATAGCATGTAACGGAAATACATAGTTTCAGCCTAGAAGGGGTACCTGACCATTACCAGAAAGTTGTTTTGCAGTTCCCTATGAGGCTAAAACTACGCCTAGGACAGAACACTGTGAAACACTGCTGTTTTTCCTAGTCTGGGATATTAGCCACTAGACTGATCTGAGAGGCGATACGCTGTCTTCTGAATAAGCAGGAGGCTTGGCTGACTGCGGAATTTGAAGAGTACAATTCGAGTAATACAGCTTGCTTGAGGGGCACTAAGATCTGCACTATAGTTGACAGAGACCAGATTTGTGAATAAGTCACCATTACTATCACCAGATGACCAAGGTGAATTGAAGGTTTTGAAAGCCAACACTTGTAATGAGGTTCCTCTGCCTTGTGCCTTTTCTAACTTTGTGGAAGCCATAATAAACGTATTTGTGATCCTAAAATGGACACTTGGGCCCAGATTTAGAAAGACTTGGCATCAGTGTCACATTACTTTTTTAACATACATCTGGGGCAATGGTTTGTGCTGGTATTTACAATTCAATGAAGATTGTGATTTCCGTTGGAATGTAACCAATAAATACCGTAAAGCTGTGCTATGCCCTACGTTGCATTACTTTGCATCAAGAGCCCATTTTATCAGTGGTGTATGGTGACTATGCAACCACCCATTGGTTTTGATGCAAGTCTTTAACTACAGAGATCTGTAGACAGGGATTTGTACCAAAATCCTGCTCCTCCATGGGTCATGTGTAAAGAGGAGAACTATCTTATTTTCTCTTCATTTTTCCCTCTTTGCACATGTGCTGCATGCTACCCCACACATACAAAGGCGAGAAACACTTTAAAGCATAGGTTTTATACTGGAAAGGACCCCTTCCTATACAAAAACTATGCACTCCACAACACAGACACCATGCACTATGGTGCGAAGATCTCTGCGTTGGCGCGAGCAACATAAAGTAATAATGATAATAACCTGATTGGTAGTGTGCATGTCTGCTTCAATTGAAATGTCCCAGCACTAGAATTTAGAATTCTGAAATATATTAAGAGAAACTGCAAAATAAAGGTACAAACCAATTAAACTTAATTAAAAAGTAATGTTTCTAACTGTTTCCTAAAAGAAGCAATGCAGGTTTCTCAGACCAACCCTGATGGAGGCGTGTGTAGGGATATTTAATAACAACTGTGTTGCTGAGTTTCAGATGCTCTGTAGTCTGATAACTCTTGTGAGAGTCCTAAATAGAGAACATTATAATAGTTTGGGGGGAGAGAGTACCAATGCTTGAATTGTGTTTTTTGTGCCAAAAAGGGTCAAAACCCAAATATCTTCTTGAGAGCCCTTAACATTCAAAAACATTGTGCTGCTAGAGAATTGACTTGGTCTTCAAATGTAAGCTTTTTATCTAGCCAAATGCTGAGGATTTTAATTTTCTGTTTAGATGGGGAAGAGTGCCCAAACAAGAAGACCAACAGGAGGAGACCAAATATTAGTTTGATTGGCTAAAATTAAAACCTCCACCTAGTCCATATTCAGTTTTAGACAGTTATCATCCATTCATTTTACAACTTCCATAGGACATAGTATTAGATAAAGTAGTAGATGTGGTGTTCCTCTGCTCTCTTCCATTCATTCAACACAGCACAACACCGTTACTTGTTGTGCTAGGTGATTTTTTTGTAACTGTGGGCCTTGGTGTTTACTCTTCTATCCTTTATCTTTGAGGAGTGTCCCCCTGGCTACAGTAGAGTGCCCATAACATCAGGGCTGGTCTGAACATCCGGCAGCAATGTACTCTTCCTGGAAATACCTTGTACTCTTCCTGGAAATATCTTGACTTGAATTTATGGTATCACCCTAAATCAAACCCTTTATATCTGTTCTTCTATTACATGTGCATAAATAAGCAATAGTCCCTTATATATGGTGAACACCAGTCAGCCCTATACTTGCACCAGGTCCCATTTCCCATTACTAGCCACTGCAGTGCACCTTTTCTCTGCCCCTGGCATCCCACCAGCGCTCCAAGCTTCCCCTAAATTATTCAACTTCTTGCCTCTAAAGGACATACACATTTCAACCATAGTAGGGGTTTCTGACCATTACCAGAAAGTTGTCATGCATTTCTCTGCATAAACAGCCTTACAGTTTACAACTTTTTCTGGTGCTGGTTGTACGTTTCCAACCTGTCCCCATTTTCGGTTTTGCACCCTGAATGTTTATGAACTCCACTGATCCCCGTAATTGTGTCTGGTTATACCCCTTTGACAAGTCTAGAGCCTGTAGCTCTTATACATCAAACACCTACTCACTAAATTGAGCTGGGCACCACGGCCTGGTAGCTATGGCACAGAGCAGAGAGGCTTAACTTAGAGTCAATGTGTAAAGCATGTATGCAGTATCAAAACAGTAATAAAGTAAAAACACAGCAAAATAAAAATTCTGATGCTATTTAGAAAAATAGAGAATATTTTAATAAATAAAATGACACCAAGACAACAAAATCCAATAACAGGAACTTGAGATATGATTTTTTTAAAGTTTAATTGAAAGATAGTGCTAAAAAGCATTAAGCACAAACCATGGTTAACTGCTACAAGTAGTCTAGGGCATAGGCATGAGTTCAGCTGATAGTGATAGAGTTGAGTTCACATAGAGGGACCAGGATCTACCCGGTTGGAGGTTTTTTCTTGTGACTTAGGGCCATATGTAGGTAGCCCAATACCGGTCGGTAACGGCCGAAATTACCAAATTTCGTCCGTTACCCACCGGCATTTAGGGTCTTTAGATGTAGGAGGCAGGTTTAAGGATTCGGTAATTACCGATTCCTTAAGGAATCGGTAAAATACTGATTCCTTATTTTAAGGAATCGGTAATTACCAAATCCTAAAAGCTATGTAGGAGGCACTCAAGTGAGTGCCTTCTTGCATTCAGGATTCGTTATTTACCACCAACTGCAAGTTGGTGGTAAATATCGAAAAACTGTAAAAAAGCAATGTTGTGCTTTTTTAAAAGTGCCATGTGGCAGACATACATTCCCTTAGGTCATGTATGTATGCCACATGTGCACACATGCACGATTCAGGGGTGCAACAGTGTGTCAATGTGACACCCTGCCACCCTTGAATATGTGCCCCCTATTACCGATTTGGTATTTACCAAAACGGTAATAGTGAATGGCATCCCATTCATTCCTATGGGCCTTCAGGCCCATAGGAATGAATGGTAAATACCGATTCTTAAATACTGAATCTTACCGATTCAGTACAATTTTACAAATTCTTTCCTACATACTATTTATCGATTCTGAAATACCGAATCGGTAAAATTCGGTATTTTAGAATCGGTAAATCTAGATTATCTACATATGGCCCTTAGACTCAAAGATGGAAGTAAAAAATAATCAGTGGCGTAAGGTAACAGGCTAATGTTGAAGAATGCTCCACGAGGCCAGATAGTTGCTGCACATAGTCCCAATAAAGCTGTTGGTTTTTTGCCAGAAAAGCTCTGAGTTGGAGAAATTACAATATCTTGCCCAGAAAAGGCACCTCCCCGGTCAGATACTTTTAGTAACTTCTCCCAGTCAAGATTTGTACATGAACGCGTAGTCATTTTTTTGAAGCTCCGATTCCTCCAGCAGGCCAAGGCTGCAGGCTCGAGCCTAATAGGGTTCCACAAAGCCAGATACTGTTTTTGTCAGGTCCCGCTGAACCAGATTTGCTGATATGGAACCGCTGTAAATGGGAGAAGCCTGAATCTTCAACCCAGCAGCAATACACCATTGTCGGATTGACTTGGCTGGTTGGTGCCAGTCCTCTGGAGTTCTTTGGAGCCAAAAACGTTCAAAGTTCCAGGTGTTTCAGGGGTGGTAAATGATGTCCAGCCAGACATAGCCAAAAATTCCAGAACTAGGGAGTAGGACTTGGGGGGGGGGGTCAGGATTCACTCTAGCAGAGGCCACCCACATTTTCCAGGCAGGTCCATATGGAACTGATCAAGTGTCAAGTAGGTTAAGCAGGATATCAGCCTTATGAACCTGGGAGTCATTTCTTTGTTCTGGCCACAAGAAGAGCAGGTCTACTCCTTCAGTGCACTTCTTAGGTCACAGACAACACGTCCAGTCTTCTTCTGTTCTTTTATAAAGCATTCAATGGGGGCTACCTGAGATGCTACATTTATGCCTGGCACCAGCTTGTGGGTGGGGGTGACAAAGTGGGTGACACCTGGCCATTCCATAACCAATGGTGTAAAAGTTTCATGGATTGCCCTACCCACTTTCGCAGCATTTCCTATGTGTCCTACTGCAAAAAATCCCACAGTGCCTCTCTCTGCCCAAATCTAAGGTGGTGAAACCTTCTCCCCTTGTGCATAGCCTGTGAGCCCACTAGCTGTTAAGCATGGGTAATGAGCCCCCCGTCCTCTGTGGTCTTTCCAAACCCCTTTAGTCAGCAATTCCTATCCCACTTCAATTGGTGCCTGCCTGACTCGGGAACAATAGAAGGGGCTTGTCCAGGTGTCATCGGACATCTGCCTGTGACAGGATAGGCCCCTCTGAAGTAAATTAAGGTCCTTGGCACAAACCAAACCGTAATCCTGCTAGAGGAACAAAAACACCTCTTGATAGAAATGAGGTCTCTAGTCGGCAATGCTTCACGCTACCTTCCCTTATAGTCAGAATAAGGGAGATACACTACAGAAATAACCCTCCTCACCCCCTTAGCAGATTGGCACGAGCAGTCAGGCGGATCTCAGAGGCGGTATGTAAAGCATTTGCACATAACCGACAGCAATACAGTGAAAACACTACAAAAGGACACCACAACAGTTTTAGAAAAATAACCAATATTTATCTGTGCAAACAAGACCAAACCGATGAGACCAACATACAGTCTTTAAAAATAGGCACTTTGCAAGAAGTTCCTTGAAGCCGGTATGTCCGTCCGAGCCGGCATTAGTGCCAACAAACTTGTAAACAGTACTTCTGGTTCCTACCGACCTCGTCGGTGTCGGCCGGTCATGGCAACCATTGCGGTTGCGATGTGAAGGATAGCGGTGCGGTATGCAGTACCCTCAAGTTTGCTGTGCAGGCAAAGGCTCAGTGACAGTCGTCCAGCGGCATCGGTGAGACTAGGGATGCGGTGCTGACAGGTCACGGTGCAAGCGACAGTGCTGGCTGATGAGAGCTGGCGTCGGTTAGCCCAGACTGCTGTGTGGGACAGGGCAGCACGTCTTGTGACTTATGAGCGGTGCGCCCAATCCACAGTGTGGCCAATGGTGTTGATTTCCGAGGGCAGGGACATTGTCAGTGAAACCAGGGGGACGGAGTGAAGCAAGGCCGTGTGGAGTGCAGTCCCTACAGTTTGAGGGGCAAGCAGCGGCTCGGATGGTGGCAGCAGTTGTCACACCCGGAGAGACTATGGTTGCTGTGCGAAGTGCGGCGGTGCCCTCTGCAGTGCCTTCAGGACACAGAGCCCACAGCAGTGGGGGTGTCAGCTGCTTTCCAGGTCTGTGGCAACTGTAAACCAAGGTTCCAGAGGCGGTACCAAGAGGTAAGTCAAGTCTTTGCTGTCCCTGAGACTTTGTGAACAGAAGGCAAGTTCTATTTCAAGCCATAGAGATACCCAGCAACAAGTGAAGAAAGTTTAGTCCAGTCCTTTAATTGCCCAAAGCAGAAGCAGCAACTGCAGGCCAACCCAGCAAAGCAACAACACAACAAAGGGGCAGTACTCCACATAGCAGTTCTTCCAGCTGTACTTCTTGGCAAGTTCCCTGAAGTCTATATCTTCCTGAGACTTCCAACAGGAGGCGAGTTCTAATTCAAGTCCTTGAAGAAAACTAACAGCAGGATGATGAAAGTACAATCCAGTCCTTTCCCTTCCCAAGAGAGAAGCAGCAAGCAGCAGGCCAACACGGCAGAGCATGCAGCAATGGGGTAGTTCCTCCTGACAGCTTTTCCAGCTCTTCTTCCTGGCTGGTTCCTGAGTTCAACAGTAATCTAAGGTTTTGGGGTCTGGGCCCCAATATTTATACTCAGTTTCTCTTTGTTCTTTTGGGCAGCGAGTGTCTGTGCTCAACCCAAACAAGTTCTGTCCTCTCTGGTCCAGCTTCCCGGCAGGAGGTGGAGACAGCATTGTCCAAGGGAGACAGGGCCTATTCAGGTGCAAGGGAAATCTCCTCCCATGACTCTAAATGCAGACCAAACCTATTCAGGTGCCAATGAAACTCCTCCCACTACTCTGAATGCATCCCAGGTATATTCAGCCCATCCCTGACTCATCCAGGAAAGACAGGGCATACTTCGTCCCCCACAGTGGCTGTCTACAGTGAATGCACATCCCAGCCCCTGTCACTCCACAGCCAGACAGTTATCCACAAACCAGCAGAGGCACACAGGCTGGCTAAGCAGGAAAATACCCACTGTCTAAAAGTGATATTTTCAAACACGCAGCATAAAACTCATCTATACTAAAAGACACATTACTACATTCTGAGTTCAGGCATACTAAACAGCATTTTTCGATCTCGTCCCAATGAGAAGTTATACTTGTAGGATGTTACAAAGTACCTCCCAATCTATCCCATGGGACCGACAGTCTTTCAATAGTGAAAAATGAAATACATTGTATTTCAATATCAGGACATGTTACACACACCAGTACATGTCCTACCTTTCACAAACACTGCACCCTGCCGAAAATGGTACCTTGGGCCTACCTTAGGGGTGACTCACATGTAATAAAAGTTATGTCCTAGCGATTGAGTGCACTTGCCAGGTCCACATGGCAGTAGAGACTGCATGCAGACAATGCAGTGGCAGGTGTGAGAATCCTTTGAAAGGCTGCTTGTGTGGGTGGCACAATCAATGCTGCAGGCCCACTAGCAGCAGTTGATTTACAGGCCCTGGCACACCTGGTGTACTTTACTAGGAACTTACCAGTAAATCAAATAAGCCAATCATGGAAACACCAATCCATAACATAATTTACATGGAAAGCATATGCGCTTTAGCATTAGCCGTGGTAAAGTGCCCAGAGTCCTCAAACCAACAAAAACAGGATCAATAAGGCTGGGGTAAACCAGCTGAAAAAGCAACACCTCCTCACACCCATACCTTTGTATCTGCTCTTTGAGCAGTTTTAACACCACATCAGGGCTTGAGCACTCAGAGAGATGCTGCTGGAGTTAGCTTTCTAAAAGTAAATTTTCATTAATATGTTTTCACAATTCAACTTCACCATTAAATTGTAATTTCAATAAATATTACAAATAAAAGTTTGGTTATGCTTTTAGCTAGTCTCTTCCCTGGGAAATCAGATTTAATATTTAATATTGTTTACCAGTGTTTCTCTATCGGCCAGCCAGCTCTCGTACAGTGAAAATAACTTTTGGGGGCTAGACACATTAAGGGCATTTTAACATTACATATTGGCTTGGCCTGCTTTTAAATACCATGCACCCTGTCTTATGGGCTATAAGGCACACACTAGTTGATTTATTAATATTTAAAAGGAAGGTTTTGATCTGTCGAAAAGGTTTTCTTTGACAGGCTGAATTGCAGTCTTTACACTACTACAGTTAGGTTGTAATGGAAGCCCGAAGCCTGTTTGCACTACCACTGTAGAGGATTGCACAATAAGTGCTGCAGTCCTCTAGGGGCATTTCACCTACAGCACCTGGATACTACCTAGTACCATATAATAAGCTCTTATTGGTAAGTTAAATATGCCAATTAGGAGAATACAGATTCAACAATGTCTGAATGGGGAGCACAGTACCCTTATTACTGGTTAGCAGGAACAAAGTTCACATAGAAAACATATTCAATTCAATTCAGTTCAATGAAACTTTATTCGGATATCAAAGTATCCACAAAAGTACAAATACATAAAATTCACTGAAAGATTTAAATACATCATAAGATCACATGATGCATACATATTCATGGGGCAAGCATAGTCTGTCTAGCTCGAACGGCTATTCCCAGAAAAGTACCAATACGAAAAATAAGTTCAGCATCATTATTAGATAAGCATTTTCCAAGCTAATAGGTTTACGTTTTTTAAAATACGGAGTTAAAAACCATTTGATATATTTCATATGAAATTTACAGAAAAATAAAAAGTGCAACGCAGATTGACCACTCAGGCCATCACACAGGCAGGGCAAGGAATCAAGTTCATTGTGGTGGCCGAGGGGGAAACAAAGTACACATTTAATTGTGCCTGCCCTTAAACGGAATAATAAGCCCCGCACCCAATTACTCATCAGAAGTGTCAAATAGCAAGGCATGGGTGAAGTTAAAAAATCATAGGCCAAATATGTTGAGACAGTAGTCTTTGAAGATTTGCTGCATAATCTTTCTTGGGCATACAGTGTGTATAGAGCATTTCTTAATTCATTTTTGTGTGGGAGATCATTTGCAGTGTACTTGATAAAAACACTCCCTTGATTAATGCTGCAAAGGCTATTATACACTCCAAAGAGCCAAGGAATATTCAGACATTTATCACAATTCAAACAATCAATAATGATGTCCCTAGTGAGTGATGCCGCAGGGTTCTTCCAGATAGAGAGCCAAAAGAGGGCAGGGCGGGCGTGAATAAAATCTTCGATAAAATTCTAATTTATTTACTAATGACAAACATATTGTGTGGTGGAGATAGGGACGCAGAGCATCTTCCTGATAAATCAATTCTCTTCGAATTGGATAGGTCCACTCTTAGCCACACCCCATACCTCCGCGCCATAAGTGGCAACGGGAATACACTGGGTTTTATAAAATTTTTAAATTGCGGATATGGTACCAGTAGTTTTGGGGCGGGGTAAGCTGAGGATTGAGTTAATGGCCTTTGAGAACCTACCCCTGGAGTGAGCAATATTCTCAGTCCAGGAGTTGTTCACAGCAAAGACCACCCCTAAATAGGGAAAACTATTGGTAGACCACAGTTTATCTGTGCCCACCGAGATACTACCCAACTGTCGTTTTTTAGGGCCACAGGACATAATAAAAGATTTCTTAAAATTAGTTTTTAGTTCAAGAGACTCCATATAATCTGCAAACCCCTTCACCAGGATACGTAAAGCATTCCGGGTGTGGCCCATAAGGACCGCATCATCTGCGTAAAGCAGAACAGGAAGAGATTTGCCCATAATTTTCGGGACGTCATGAGAAAGAGGGGTAAGGACTTTGTGCAGGCCATTAATGTAAATAATAAAAAGAAGAGGGGCTAACACACACCCTTGTCTGACCCCTCTTTGAACTTTTATAGTGTTTGTCACTTCGCCCCCCTGGCCGATCCTGACACAAGCATTGAGGTCCTTGTGCAAGTAAGCCAAAAAATGCACAAGGGGCTCATCTAGACCGTAATTTAGAAGGGCTGTCAAGAGTTTCGATCTATTGACGAGATCGAAAGCAGAGGATAGGTCCATAAATGCGAGATAAACTGCCGATCTGCGTGCAATATTATATTTACCTAAAATTAGGTTTAAATTAAGGCAATGCTCAATGGTTCCTACCTTGTTACGGAAACCTAATTGGCAGCGTTCCAAAATACCATTGTCCTCAGTCCAGCACAGAATCTTATTATATAGAATCCTGCCAAGGATTTTTAAAGTATTATCAATAAGAGAGATAGGTCTGTAACAGCTAGGTTGAGAGCGGTCTCCCTTCTTAAAAATAGGAATGATAATACTTGATGACCAGGTGCGGGGAAGAGGGGCAACGGTGAGATTATTAAAAACATTTAAAAGAAGCGGTGCCCAAACTTCTAAGTTTGATTTGATAATGTCAATGGGTAAGCCATCAGGGCCAGGTGCCTTATTCCCTACACTCTGATTAATGCCGTCTTCTACCTCAGATAGAGTTATGTCAACCCTCGGTGGGTGGCAAAAGGACAGTGGGACCGACTGAGTGTGGTGCGGCATAAATGGCATCAAAATGATTCACCCATGCTTCAGCTGTGATGGTGCAACTGATCGGAGTCAGAAACTGACCAGAGCAACTAAGGTCCTTGACAGCGGCCCAGAAGGCATTTCCCTTCTTTAGATCAGCTGCTCTGGCCAGTAAATCCCTACGATCTTCGAGGATCTCTGTTTTCCTTTTATTTATGATCACTCTATACCTGCGTCTTGCTTCTCTCACTTCAATGGAACAATTTGGTCTAAAAGACAATGCCCAGCGCAGTTCCCTATTTGCCACTGAACACTCACAATTGAACCATCTAGGGCCTGATTCAGTTTCCCTACGAGGTGCTGATAGTAAGGATTTAGAGGCTGAACAGATCTTAACGAAGTCACGGACGGCCTTGGGATGAGGAACCGTGTCTGACAAACATGAGTTAAAGAGATGTAAATTATCTCTAACTAAGACACGGAACACTTCCTTAATGTTAATACCCCGCCATCTGAGTCTGAGTTTGTCTGTCATGGGAGATAGGTTCCTGGCACCGCACTCCTTATTGAAGATGGGCCGTGATTCCAAACTCATAACAACCCTAATAGGGTTGTGAGGTCGTTCCTTCCGACTGTTGGCGGCCAAACTGTGGAACTCCCTGCCTGTATCTATTCGTAGCATCGATGAGCTTCTCCCTTTTCGGAAAGCCATTAAGACCTTTCTTTTCCCTCTGACTTAGGTCCTTCTCTCTTGCAGTTTCCTTTTCTGGTACAATGATACGGTTAGCGCCTGGACGCCCCTTGGCTGGGGCAGCTGTGCGCTCAAACAAATCATTAACATAACATAACATCCCCTTGACTCATTGGGATAACAACGCCCTCTGATAAACAATCAGCGAGGTGGGGTGAGACAAAGAAATAGTCGATGATTGAGGAACATCCCCTATCTCTGAAAGTTGGCACTAACTGGGCGTTCAGTGAGAAGTTGGCCACAATATCCATAACATTTTGCAAGTTGTGGGAGTTTAAAAAAGAACGCAATTCAATGTCCCTTTGGCAAGAAGTGCCTTGGGGCATTGTTGAGCCTAGCATTAAAATCTACGCCCAACAAACTACCACTGACTTTATCAAAATCTTGCCTAGACTCTAAGTTATTGATAAAATTAAATAGGTCAATAAAATTCCTGTTTGGGGACGTATTAAAATCATTATTATAAAAATTAATCAAAAAGAATGAAACTTTCTGTTTAAATAAAAGAGCTTGGAAATGTAAATTATCAGTTGATATATTCTTAACACACCCACCAGCAGCAATATTAATCCATATCAATAGGCCGCCAGAAGGGCGGCCCAATCTAGATTTAGCAGCTAAGATGTTGTGGCACTGGAACCCATTAAGGTGCAGCTCTTGTGTAGCTCAGGTCTCCTGGAACATCACAATATCCTGCTGATTTATTAGGCTAAGCCACTCTGGGTCTTCTAACCTTGTTTGGAGGCCTGCTATGTTCCAGGTCAAAACATTTAAATCATTAGCTCCCACTGTTCTAGTTGATCTGGGTGAACTATTGGAAATAATAAGTGGGGATAAAGAGGTAGGATCTCTTGCTTTCTCTGCGTGATGAGTTTGTGGGGGTGGTTGTCAGTCGGGAATGTCCAGGTCTGACAGAGCAGAGAAGCGGTTTGCCAAAGGTAAATCTATAGGCACATTAGGATGGGGACAGGTGGGAGGTTTATAAAAATAACCCAAAGGGAGAGCACAGATATCAGTACATGGTGCGAATGTTTGCTCTCGTGAGCAAAGAACGTTATGCACCATCTGGGGCTTACGAAAATTGATAACAATACAATCTCCCATGATGTTTTTTGGGGATTGGCCAACCCACCCCACTCTACGCACCATTAAAATTTCATACAAATTGGCGGGATTGAAACCTTTATATTTCTTAAGCCAGTCCACACACTTATTCCGCAAATCAACCCACGACTCCCTCCCGTTGGCTGATAAACAGGGGACACCCGCCAAAATTAAAACATAAGGACAAGAAGCCGGGGGAAGGTTCAAAACATCAGTATTAGAATAATTGCTAGGAGGCACCATTCTTGTGTTAGCCAGTCTATTCTTATGCCCACCAACATTGGGGGGATGCGAGGATGAGGGCTGCTTAGTATAGTCCTCCGACCCAAGGCCAGGAACAGCAATAGACTTTGGAGCAATAACATCCTGATAATTAGTACATAAATTACTAGCACTAGCCACCGTAGTCACCGTAGTATGATCAATAGTTAAAGGGGAAGAACAATCTCCGAGACTTTTTATGGCAGACTCTGATGTGATCAGCCGTTCCAATTGGTCCAGTCTCTTTTGCAAGGAACTAATGTTCTTCTCAAAGAGTGCTTTTGTATAACTCATCATAGTTCTCATACTAGACTCCAGGGCATCCATAATGTTATCTGTTCGCAATGTGGGCAGTACGTCATCAGTCTGGGTGCCCGTGGAAGAAGTAATCACTACAGGTGTGGGAAGGTCCATACTTCTTACAGTTTTAAGTGGGTTTTTAGGTTTTAAATTAGGGGGGACAACTCGCTTCCGTTTTGCCGCAGGCTCCTGTAGCTTTGTTGAAGCCATAGTTTTAGGAGCGCACGCCGGGGCGGCAAATTTGGGACCATTAGGTAGAGCAGTGGGGTGTATCCATGATCAGTAGCGTTGTCGATAGGGAGGGCATTACTTCAGGCAGTGGCTGTAAGTTCGGCGTTAGAGAAAGACGATGATGAAGGATTTCACCCTGATTTAACGCATCCAAAGATGCGCCTCTTTCAGCAGTTAAAACGTCCAAGGACAGACGCCATTCAGTGAGCTCAATTTCATGCGTAAGATAACTTTCGGCCCTAACAATGAAGGCATCCAAAGTTCCTGCTGCTCCCTTGCGCTTAATCATGGTAAATTAATGCTAGTGGTACCCCCACAAACCACAACAGTTATTGACAAGTAAATGAATAATCAGAATGGATACGCTGAAATGTAATCATCAGTACCTTCTAGCCGATAGTCCCCAGAAAACAGATGTCAGAGGGAAGGCCCAGCCCAGCCTACTCCGGCCTGTGACGGCCTTGGACGGTCCCGCCCTTGTCCTGGGCTTAACCCGTACGCGAACCCGCGATGCTGGGGATGTCCTCTAATTTATGCACCTCCTGGCGTAGGATTAGCATTGGCGCTTCCGGCCGCAAAGGCTCCCGGGACTTGTGGTCCCTGGCACTCACGGTCCCCCCCCCCCCACTGCGGCTGCGCTTTGATGGAAAGTAGCTGCGGCGGCAGGGGGAGACCAGCTGCGGCAGTGTGAGGAGGCGGGTCTGGCAAACAAACAAGCGGGCTCAAAGGAATGCCCCCAGCAAGCTCCGGTACGTGGCAGAAAAACTGTGCAAGGTAGGACATATATTGCTGTCTTTAACAGCAGTAAATCTCTGACCATTTTCACAATGAGAAATTGCCTTCAGAAGGTTTGGGAAAACTACCACCCCTACAAGTTTGTGGGTTCTCACCACAATTTGTAGGCATGCTCTTCCCTAGCGCATACTGAATGAAGATTGATATATACTTAAAATGCTGACATCCTGGTAGAATTATACATGTAATTGTAAGATAACTTTATATGGGTTGAATGCTATAATTCCTTATTTCTTGAATGATGTCCACATTAACCCTGCTATAGTGAACATTTGCATAGGCCCTGAACTCAGATATTGATTACATGTTTTGTACTGTTTAATGCAATTTTGCAATTCCATTTTTACCAAATCATAAGTTCAAAAAAGTAATTTGCATCAAATGATCACTGTAAAGACATTTGTCACTTGTTTGTTTTTACAAATATGCTCTGACACTTGAGCAGTCTGTGAAATCAGAAATGTTGATGTACAATTGTCATAACTTTGTTGCAAGCTATGTACCCTAGCTTTGTACTGATAAAGGAAGACCTAAACCACTGCATGTGGATGGTAAACGACCAAGGAAATACAGTATTAATTGCCAACCTTGTGGTTGGGTTGGATTGAACCTTGCTTTTCATCTGCCATATTATAAAAATGATCTCATGCTGGCACGGTTTAAACAAACAAAGAACATTGCATCGTTATAGTCTAAATAAAACGTCACTGTATATTCTACATAGTAAGCTGCTGTAATGCATAGTTCTGAACTTTCTCCCATTTGTGCAATATAACTATAGTTATGTATAAATTGGCTGATTAATTCGATATATACACTTCTGTTACATCTGTTTTCAATTATATTTTTACATACTTGAGTTTTTCTACACTCCAGGTAGAAGGATTTGTCTTGGCGAGGGACTTGCAAAAATGGAGCTCTTTTTATATCTCACCACCATCCTGCAGAACTTCACCCTCAAATGTGCCGGTGATCCAAAGGACCTCGACCCCACTCCTCTAATGAGCGGCTTTGGAAATTACCCCCGACCTTACCAGCTCTCCCTCCTCCCACGCTAGTGTTACCTGGGGAGAAAATGTCTTCCAGCATAAAGTTAAAATGTATTGAAAAAAGTCTTAATGTTGGTCTGTCTCACCTGCAAGCTGCCTAATTGGTTCTCTGCTAATATTATTTCAGAAATAGGCAAATCAAACAGTCTTTTAGTGCTATAAAGTATAATAAAAGGGCCTTAATATATTTAAAGATCCTGGAGCCGTGTAATTTAGTGTTCCATACATTTATACACCACAATATACCCACCATAATATTATTCTGTGTTCACTGTTTTAATTAAAGGGTTTGGTAAGTATATACCTGTAATAAAGTGCCAGATTTATAAAGCAGAACAATTATCAATGTATTTGCTTATGCTAACTCTGTTCATGACTCTACAAGTACCTTATCAAGAAGTGCACTATAGTTAGAATAGTGTGTTTGTTTATTTTTAAGCCTGTGAGATTAGTCAGTTAGACCGGATTGTTGTTAATTTCAGGGCCATGCAGCTGTGTACCTTTTTGTTCAACGCTGACAACCTGCTCCTGATTGGACAGTCCTGAGGAAGATGATGGGAAGAATCTGCTAGAATCTTCTATTATTTGTGTGTTCTTTAGTCTAGTTTGCAGCTCCTTAGAATAAGGAAGCTCCTATATGGATCTATTCTACCTTTTTATTCTGTACTCTATGTCATTATATTTTGCAGCTTTTTCTTTATAATATACACTTTCAGATTACATGATAGAATACATTCAAACACATCTGATAAACTAATTTACTAAATGATTGTTTATAACTTTTATTAAATTTGCTAATAAAACCTTTATGGTTTGGACATTGTCCTCCATGTCGTTTTTTTGGAACTGCATTGGTTTCACTGTTATTTACATTTTTTGTTGATGCTAGCTCCTTTCATACCCTTCTAATTGACAAGTAAAGGTCCTTACAACCTGTGATGACTCCAGGTGAATGACTACACAAGTGATTTTAGATACAAGGAGATCTGCTGGGTCAATCTCTATGGATCCACTCACTGCATCTTAATTGTGATGCAAATAATTTAGTTGCATCCAGAATAGAATAATATGTTATGGATACATCATTGTCCTTTCACTGTGCAAGAAGGAAACCATCTCCACTACCCTCTGCAAGACTCATACTCTCATGAATATATACTCATATACATTTGTACAACAAGGTCACTTTACCGTGTAAGCTGTGTTCCCTATATTAACATCTTTTGTTTTATTTCTCAAATATTTGTGCTGTGCCCTTAGCTCTTGAGTATTCTATAGGCACTAGGCATCTTACCACTGCTGGGGTTAATTTATCCGACCTAAAGATTTCCAGATTCACTTAATTTAGTTTTCATTTGGAATACAACTTTTTATTCAAATACTATTGTAGATCAGGGGTTGTCCAATGTTGGTCAATGCCTAAGATCATCATTGCCATATTATCAGGATAACCATTGTCTCCGTGCATTGCTCTTAATAAGATTAATAATTAGAATGATTATCTCATCTGTCTCTCCTATCAAGTCAAGTGTATTCATTTAGTTTTCTGAACCTAACAATAATGTGACTATATAAACCCATTCCACATAACAGAAAGAGACAATAAAACATAGCTTATAATATCGCTTTTAGTGTTATAAATATGTTACCAAATTATGTATTATAAATTCTTCTGTTATAGTGATCAGATTTATAAAGTGTAATGTTTGTTGAGCATATAAAATTGTATTAGAAGTAAATCTGCTATGTAGAAACTGTCATCTCAAAGTAACTAATGCTGATGTGATTTAAATCTTGTAGAGCTAGCTTAGTATAGTGATAAGAATTAAATATAACCTCGATTAGGATACTGTTTTGCCACATTTGCATATATTTGCAGACCATTAATTCTTTGACTTGAAAGAAATCTGCGTAAATTATAGGTGATGAATAATAGAATATAAGACTGCATTTTCTTAAGTTTAGCATTTCTAGATACCCTGTCCAAAAATACACTTCCATAGTGCAATACCACTTAACGTGTTCATAATTTGCTTTTTCCATTATTATTGTTTATAGCCATGCAATTGCTTTTGATAATAGAGGAAAAGTTTACACCAGATTTTAATTCTAATTTGCTAATGGAAAATTATTATTACCAGAGTAAAATATTTATAATTATTCCGCTAAAGATCCTCTTTAGTTAAGTTTCACAACAAACTAGGTGGTGCATTGGTAATTTTTTGGGCCCATCTTGATATCGCCTCATGAGCATTAAAGATACTGGCCTTCTATGCAAGCTCTAAGCATAAGGGTTGTATTGGGAGACCTTAAAGAACCCCTGCAGGTTTTTTTAACAACTTTGTTTCAACCCATTTTATAGGTATTTTCTCAGTAATTCCTGCTGAATATTCCACAAGTCTGAGTGTACTACATCGCTATTGTAATTTGCTATAAGTTGGAAGGAATATCCAGGGAAACTAGTAGTCATCGCAATGTAGCCCTACACATTTTACCAGAAGCTGTTGAAAAGTTCCTAAATGTAGAGAAGACTTGTTGACTCTTCTTTCACTACCATTAAAAGCAATGTCATTATCCCATCTAACATAGACACGTTTTAGGGGAAGCCAATTTGCTCCAGGGGAAGGATCGCCTCTTCTTCCACCCAAGCTGTGAGTTATTATAGAACATAGGCTGTAAATGCTCGGTCAATTGCATCCAGAAGTGCTTTGCGGCTGTAATTTTCAGGATTCGTTTGGGATTCCCTCTTATGGATAATACTAATAATTGCTTCCTTCCAAGATTCAGGAACCATATATTGATGGTAAGAGACATTGAAAAGCGTCTCAGGAGATTTCTCCAGTACTCATGATTTATCTTGGGGTCCATGAAGGTTTTAGTAAGCTTGGCTAGAGGAGAGAAAGGATTTTTATTTACTTACTGAATATTAATAGATTTTAGTATCTACAGACTTGAAGATACATACAGCTTTATCATGGAAAGGAATTACATCTATGCCCTCCATGTAAAACGATTTGAGGTCAGAGAGGATCAAATTGAATACTGCTTTAGTAAAAAATATGACTCTTGTGCTGGGGTAGTGTAACATAGGCAGAGCAGATGTGCAAAATTAAAAAATATATTTGCCCCGGTCAGGGGATTTATAAAATCAATTGACCTAGGTTTAATGACTCACTATGCTCTGCGTCCCTTGTTACACCATCAACGTCAGTATGACATGTAGACCTTTGGGACAAAGTTGAGGTACAATCAACATGCATCACAGAATGTTTGCTTAAAAAATAGGCGCTTCCTTGATAGTGGATCAGAAAAGGGGGTGGTGATGAACAGAGTGCCTGAATTAAGCAGACCACTCTTACCCAGTCCAAAGATCAGGGCTTGATCCATCACCGTTTTTTAGCTCACTGCACCATCCCAGCTCAGAACTTGGCTATATGCAAATTAGTCTGTTCCTGTCCCAGTGCATGATGGGAACAGGGCAAACCAAACTACCAAGCCAATTCTTGTACTGGGAAGGAAACAAGCTTCCGGGGACCGGTTTCTGCCATTTCAGGCGTCGTCGGCCCGGCTAGCTTGAATCCTGATGGTGCAATGAGCAAGGGACTCACATCTGAGTATACCCTTCCACGCTTATGGTGGACAAAATGATTCAGAAAAGGGGGTGGTGATGAACAGAGTGCCTGAATTAAGCAGACCACTCTTACCCAGTCCAAAGATCAGGGCTTGATCCATCACCGTTTTTTAAAAACGGTTTTTTAGCTCACTGCACCCTCCCAGCTCAGAACTTGGCTATATGCAAATTAGTCTGTTCCTGTCCCAGTGCATGATGGGAACAGGGCAAACCAAACTACCAAGCCAATTCTTGTACTGGGAAGGAAACAAGCTTCCGGGGACCGGTTTCTGCCATTTCAGGCGTCGTCGGCCCGGCTTGCTTGAATCCTGATGGTGCAATGAATCGTTTTTGGCCACTATAGGTGTGGCAGGGTATACTCAGACATGAGTCCCTTTCTCACTGCTCCATCAGGATTCAAGCAAGCCGGGCCGAAGAGGCTGAAATGCCAGAAACCGGTCCCCGGTAGCTTGTCTCCTTTCTGGTGAAGAATTGGCTTGGTAGTTTGGTCTGCCCTGTTCCCATGATGCACTGGGCCAGGGACAGACTAATTTGCATATAGCCAGGTTCTGAGCTGGGATGGGGCAGTGAGATAAATAACGGTGATGGATCAAGCCCTGATCTTTGGACTGGGTAAGAGTGGTCTGCTTAATTCAGACACTCTGTTCATCACCACCCCCTTTTCTGAATCGTTTTTGGCCACTATAGGTGTGGCAGGGTATACTCAGACATGAGTCCCTTTCTCACTGCTCCATCAGGATTCAAGCAAGCCGGGCCGAAGAGGCTGAAATGCCAGAAACCGGTCCCCGGTAGCTTGTCTCCTTTCTGGTGAAGAATTGGCTTGGTAGGTTGGTCTGCCCTGTTCCCATGATGCACTGGGCCAGGGACAGACTAATTTGCATATAGCCAGGTTCTGAGCTGGGATGGGGCAGTGAGATAAATAACGGTGATGGATCAAGCCCTGATCTTTGGACTGGGTAAGAGTGGTCTGCTTAATTCAGACACTCTGTTCATCACCACCCCCTTTTCTGAATCGTTTTTGGCCACTATAGGTGTGGCAGGGTATACTCAGACATGAGTCCCTTTCTCACTGCTCCATCAGGATTCAAGCAAGCCGGGCCGAAGAGGCTGAAATGCCAGAAACCGGTCCCCGGTAGCTTGTCTCCTTTCTGGTGAAGAATTGGCTTGGTAGGTTGGTCTGCCCTGTTCCCATGATGCACTGGGCCAGGGACAGACTAATTTGCATATAGCCAGGTTCTGAGCTGGGATGGGGCAGTGAGATAAATAACGGTGATGGATCAAGCCCTGATCTTTGGACTGGGTAAGAGTGGTCTGCTTAATTCAGACACTCTGTTCATCACCACCCCCTTTTCTGAATCGTTTTTGGCCACTATAGGTGTGGCAGGGTATACTCAGACATGAGTCCCTTTCTCACTGCTCCATCAGGATTCAAGCAAGCCGGGCCGAAGAGGCTGAAATGCCAGAAACCGGTCCCCGGTAGCTTGTCTCCTTTCTGGTGAAGAATTGGCTTGGTAGTTTGGTCTGCCCTGTTCCCATGATGCACTGGGCCAGGGACAGACTAATTTGCATATAGCCAGGTTCTGAGCTGGGATGGGGCAGTGAGATAAATAACGGTGATGGATCAAGCCCTGATCTTTGGACTGGGTAAGAGTGGTCTGCTTAATTCAGACACTCTGTTGATCACCACCCCCTTTTCTGAATCCTTGATAGTGGAGGCATGGGGATCCTGGGTTTAGGGGAGACTCAGAATTTCTGGACAATATGTGTGCTACAATCTTTTAAGACAGTTTCCTTACGTGAGTTAAAACTATTGCTCGGGTTATTATTCAAAGGGTAATGCATTTTGTATAATAAAGGGCATTTTGTTTTCAATTCTCTTGCTCCCAGACATTTTTTCTCAACTCCTGCCAAACTAGAGTTCTTTAATTTTGAATTTCTTTTTTAAAGCTTGGAAATAATTCTCCCTTCCTTTTAGGAGAACCATTTGTTGCTTCATTCAAGGGCTTTTTTATTTACATAGTTTATTTCAGTTACCCACATGACATATGCAAAATCCTGTTTAAAAGATGTCACAAAATGACTGGATCACGAATTAAGTGCAAATATATTTTCCTAATCAAACAGTTGCAATTTTCAAAAAATTACCCACATTGCAAAGGATGTGTGGTGTAGGTAATTGTAAATTGTATTTATATAGCGCTTACTAGCCCTGGTGAGGCGTTGAAGCCCTTTGTGGCTAGTATCTTGCTACTCCGGAACCGAAGATTAGAGCTTAATAGTTAGTGAATTATCAATACGTGTTTTCTTTCCTTTCGCAGTAGTTATGTTAGGTTTGTGATCTTGATTTTTTGTGTGTTTAAAAGGTTTTAGAGTAGGGATATAATAATGATAGTGGATTTTAAATGGGGAGTAAGTTGTTTTTGTAAGTAGTGGTTGTGTGTGCCTGTTAATTGGGAGAACATGGCTAAAAAAGGAGGCGGACATTTGAGAAGGAAGGTTGTGGCATCATTGTAGTCTTAAAGGTTTGGGATTAGTTAGGGTTCGCGAGATGTGATTGTGTCAGATGCCTGTTGGGGGAAAGATTAAATACTAGAAATCTAAAACTGCCCTAAAAATTTTCCTGCTTACACACTGCTTGGAAATAAAAGCAGTCATGGTGTACTGAGGTATAGTTATCCAAGCATGGTAAAGCCAAAAGGTCTTGGTTCTAAAAGGCTGAGCTACTGTTATTCAAATATCTATGCATGTGTTACAATACATACATTTATGAATGACAACAACCTCACAATGGGCTTCAATAAGATAATATTCGTAAATACAAAAAAAGCTAACCTTTTTCTCCTAACAAATATTTTCATTGAGGGACACTTAACGAACCTACAAAAAAACTGAAAATGTAATGCAGTCTGCACTGAGGAATGGCCACAAAAATGTGTTGTGCTGCGAATGCCGTTCCAGTGGAAAGGCTGTTGTATTAGTCCCACTCTAAAGCTTATCATCAGATTTCTCTCATAAAGATTGGGTACTAAATCCAGGTATGGCTCCTAGACTGGTAAGGTTTTTAAATGAACACATGACCTAACAACAGTTTTGCCCAGTTCAATGCATTCCTTAAAATATTGTAGTCTCGTGAGAAAACGTTTCTTAATCGCTCGTTTTCCACTTTTCCTATATGTTGAGGGAAATTGAAAAGTTCCTGGCATCCTTACTCAGTACAATCTTTTTTACTATAACTCAGCCAAGGTATTATGTGACTGGCCTCTGATTTTTAACCGTCAAAACCAATTAATGTTTTGATTTAACCCCTTCAGTGCTAATGACAAGGGTAACTCGTCATGGAGTTTCCATTGATTTCAATGGAAAGTCAATGGAAGTGCATCATGTGCCTTAGCAGCCAAGTGGTTAAACATGTTTTGGAGCTATTCCAGGCACAGCTCCATAAGGGTCCTGGGATTAATTTAATTTTAGCCTCCAAATATAAGAGGCCTAACTCCTCATGGCAAATAAAGTGTTAAGAGCTATGGGGAAGTTCAAGTAATTATCTGCAAAGCAAACTCTCTGTTTACTGCAAACCCTCATCACCTTAGTTAGGGCTACAACATCCCTGTGCACTAGCGGCACATAAGCAGTGCTTAGCAGAGAGCTGATCGAGTCAGCCAGGCACCCCACTTGAAGGACTTACTCCCACGGACCCAACAGCCCCAACAGAACTCCCCAAGGCTTCTGTTCTTCTCTGAACACAATTACTTCGACACTACACACAAAACAGGGTAAAAACAGACTGAAAGAAAAGAACAAGCAGACGAAGCTGATGCACTTACTCAGCAGCCTGGCTTACTGTGCAATTCAGACTCATTGCTGATGAAGGTAGTTGGAAGCAATGAAGATGAGGAGAGGAGAGGAGAGGAGAGGAGGGGAGGGGAGGGGAGGGGAGGGGAGGGGAGAGGAGAGGAGAGGAGAGGAGAGGAGAGGAGAGGAGAGGAGAGGAGAGGAGAGGAGAGGAGAGGAGAGGAGAGGAGAGGAGAGGAGAGGAGAGGAAACCACCGGGAAAACTCTTTGGAAGTGAAAGGATTTACGGATGCCTGATCAACTTTGTGTACTCCTTGTACTAATAAATCCAACCATTTGAGCTGGTAAATCAGAATTATGAGTGTAAATGATTTAGTTAATCGGCACTTGAACCTGGAATGGAGCACATGGATCATTCCAGAATTCTGAATCCTGGTCAGGGAATGAAGACATACTATAAGAAGTCACAGTCATGCACTTCTTATATGGATGCATATCCTATGGTCTAATAATGGATAACTGCAATAACTGTCATGGCGACTGAGGCAATTAGGACAACGGTAGATCAGGGAGGGAGTGCAGCCCTCATCCTAATCGATCTATTGGCATCATTTGATATGGTCAACCACGAGCTGCTGATAGATCGTCTCTTCAACATCAGAATCAGAGGGGATGCACTGGCCCTTCTGAAATCCTTCCTTCTTTGACAAGAACAATCAGTGGTACTCAATGAATTTGTGTCGCTACCTTTTTCACTACACTGCGAGGTCCCACCGGGGTCCTTGCTGAGGCCCACACTGTTTAACATGTATTTTACAATACTGGCTGATCTAATCAGATCTTTTGGCTTTTCAATCTCATTGTACACTGACGATATGCAGATTGCTGTCTCCCTTTCCAGTAGCGATCAGGGCACAGGTATTAGATCATGACTGTATGTGTGCAGTACGCAATTGGATGACTAACAACTTTCTGAAATTAAACTTTGGTAAAACAGAGGTTATTCTGTTTGGAAACCAGGTTTCTTTTTGGGCCTCCCTCCTGGTGGGCACAAGAGTTTGGTACCCTACCAACACAAGTCAAAGTTTAAATTCAGCTTTATTCGGTGCAAGTAAACTTTGTATTCCAACACAAGTCATTAAGGCCCGAAATCTAGGAGTGCTAGTTGATGACAATCTAACATTTGGTCCCCAGGTCAAAGCAGTCACATCCACCTCCATTCTTATATTAAGGGTGATAAAAAAGATTCTTCCTTACATTCCTCCGGACTTACAGAAAATAGTAGTCACATCCCTGGTACTCTCTAAAGCAGACTACTGTAATGGCCTTTACATAAACATGCAATCTCATTTTGTGGCAAACTGCAAACCATGCAAAATGTGGCGGCACAATTGCTGTTAGGAGACCCTAAATTTAAGTCCACTTCCAACACCATCAAAAACTTAATTGGCTTACAGTCAGGTGAAAACTTTTCTTTAAGGCCCTCTGCAATGCCTACAAAGCTCTGGTGGAATTGGACCAGACTATTTGAAAAATAGTTTCAAATGGTGCTTATCAGTAAAGGAGACTATGGTCCTCCGTGGCAAAAAATGTGTCAGTTCCAAGTTCAAGTGCAACTCTTGGGCCTGAAGAAGATTAGTGATCAGCAAAATATGGATTACCCTTCCTCTCTATATCTAATCCATGAACACTCTCCTCTCATGTATGAAAGCTTTAAAACATGGCTAGTTGGTTTTCAATGAGCTTTTTAGTTCAGTCTGTTCCGTGGAGTCAGCACCAAGACACCTCCAAGTATTTGTGCGCTTTAGAAATGTACATAACATATCTGTTGTAGTTGGGTTTAGATGACAATTAACCAGCTTGAAATACACTTCTCTATTGGCAGTTGCAGTAGGGGTCTCAATCATCAACTTTGTAAATTGTAATCTGTGTTGCATCTTCAGGAATATGAATCTGGAGCTTGACTACCAACACGAAGGAACCACATTTGGGTACCGTTCCGGCTGCACAGCCAAATCCAGAACTGTATAAATCCAATAAATCAAGTTAACCAATTAATCTTCTTGTTAATCCTTATTTCATTTCATATTCTTCACCATGTTTCGCTCAATATTCGTCGATTTATTTTACTCATACATCTGCCATATGTAGTTGTTAACACAAACTCAGGAGAATTGTATGTTTCCGCATGTCACGACTTTTATTTTACCCAATACATTTTGGGATTGGTTCCCTTCTTCAGGGGTATCTACAATTGAAAAAATTACCACCGTCAATATGAGTATTGCATTTTCAACTTACTTTAAACTACTTATACCAGAGTGGTGTATTTATATGAAATTTTCTACTCACACTAAAACGTCCTTTAAAAACATCATCAGTCACCCTCCCATTTTAGTTGATTAAATCCAAACTTCAGACCTCGGCCCTTTCATCACTCCCAAACTCCTTGCTTTCCTTTCAACCCCCATATAACACGTTGCCAAAAAACAACCATAACTCCCTCAATCATTACCATCTTGCCTATCTGTTACCCCTTCGCCTCCTCAATCAACCCCTCCTTGCCACAGTCTTCATTATGCTCACCGTCACATGAGATGTCATCAGTGATGTCACTGACCATGTCATGAATGATGTAATATGTGACATGATCAGCAGTGGATTGCGGGTGCGCGATATATAGTTAGTGCAACTAACTATATATGCAAATTTCAATGGTTTTGTGTGAGTAAAATAAGGTTTTGTAAATGCTAATTCCTAACTATATATGGTCTATAACCTATGGTTTTTTCAGTGAATTTTCAAGGTTTTGTAAATGCTAATTCCTAACTATATATGGTCTATAACCTATGTTTTTTTCAGTGAATATATATATATATATATATATATATATATATATATATATATATATTACCTACTGGCGGTTGCCAGTAGGTAGTTATAGTTAGAAACTATTTCTCAAAGAAGATGGCCCGCTCCGCTCCTTCCCTGAAAGTTTTAGGGAGATTTGTCAAGTGGGGTCTGGGAAAAAAGGGGGGTTCCCAAAATGTGTTTTCTCCATGTTATTTTCCATAGGACGATTAGACACGGCTACAGCCCGAACTGCTGAACAGAATTACAAGAAATTTGGCAAAATGGAAGAGTCTGATTGGCAGATCACGCTTTTGCTTACATGGTGTAAATCCTTCCAGCAGTTCCTGACAAAATCAAAAGAAAAAAATATATATATCTAGCATTCTGAGCACGAGCTGCATGCTGATTGGCTGTCAACTGTCTGTCAACACTCCAAACCAGAAATTGTTGGCAGCCATCTTGGGACCAATATACATGATAGCACCTCATTAAAAATAATTGCAGTTAATAGGTTGTAAGACTTTAGTTACTTTATAAATCATTTGTTGATAGTACCATACTAATTTTAGGAACTGTGGTGTGTTCTAAGGTGATTTTACCATGTGAAAAACCCTTCTGCTGGGATATCATGAATCATGTTTGTAAAGATTGTTCTCAGTCAAGATACCTTCTTCAAGTATTTTATTGGCAACTCTGCTAAACACCGCAAAGACGATCACCACATATCGCCGTTCCCTCATCAACTGTCCCTCCCTGGAACCCCACGCATGCACCTTTATTCTAAGAACACCCAGACATTCTAGTAAAGAATACTACAACACGACACATCTTCCCCCTTAACAATATTAATTGAGCAAAAGAAAACTATAACAATATAATGATCTACAACATAACACATCACCCTCCTAAACAATAAAAAATGAGCAAAGGAGAACTATTTACAAAAAAAAAAAAAACTAATTAACATACAATCCTAAAGTCCGTGAGGAACATTCATCCAGTTCTTACTTCATCTTCCACTTCGTCTTCCCACAACCGATCTTAGAACATAGCTGCAGCTCCCCCAACATCCTCCTCTTCCGTCTTTCTTTAATTTTACATCTCGCTATTCGACTCACACGCCATACAGACACTCCACAACTCCACATGGCTAGGGAAACACATTTCCTCCTTTTGCTACTTCCCCCACTTCTTAGTTTTACCCAGTCACCTACTACAAGTTCTTCCACCTTTGTCACACTCCTTTTGTCAAAGTCCTCTTGGTACCCTTGTTGTGCTTTTATAATTGTTCCTTTAACTCTTCCCGGTGACGTACTATCCATCCAACCTATGTCAACACTCGTGAACATTTCCCTAGCACTCATCGTCACAAATGGACAAAACCTACCTACTCCACTCCAGCTCTGGACTGGAACAACAAAATCAAAGGCAAACAAATCCCAAACCATCTCACAACAATTTTCAGGTGACAAAGATGGTTTTAACTTTGTTAAACTTTTATTTGAATCAGCACACTCCTTGCATTCCCTCACTACCCTTTTCAACTCAATATCAACACCTGCCCACCAAAATGAACTTCTCTCTCTCTTCTTTGTCCTAACAATTCCGAAATGTCCTTCATGACATAAATTTACTATTCTTCCCCTCAAAATTCTAGGTGATATGACTTTCCCTCCTCCGTAAACAAATCCTGATTACACACTCAACTCACCTCTCACTTTCCAAAAGCTCCTTCCTTCATCTGCATTCGTTTTCCCTTCACTCCAAACTTCAAAAACCTTCTCTTCTTCTTTCTCCATCAACCCATCTTTACCATAATGCAGAAGCCACTCAATTGACTTCTTGATCTCTTCCTCCACCACATCAATTAAATCCCTATTCCACTCACTCCAAGGTACTTCTTCGATCGGTAAGGGCAATCTACTCAAACAGTCCACAACTTTACTTCGTACACCAGGAACACATTCAATCCCGAAATTGTAATCCTGTAATCTCTTAGAAAGTCTTGTTGTTCTGAAATATTCCGTTTCCCACAAACAACCAAGGGCCTTCCTTGCTGTTACAGAATAAAGTTCTTCTGCTGGTGTCAAATTCCTTGATGAAAATTCCAAAACTTCCTTTCCTCCACCCTCATTTTGTGTTAAAACGGCACCCATCCATACCGATGTCTCAACCCTCTCAACCATTCCTGAAATCTCCAACCTTATTACTTCTTTTCCCAATTCATTCCTTACTGTAAACTGTTTGTTCCTTACTTTATAAATTACATGAACCGCATTCTCTTCTAACTTTATCTCATGTTTTAATTCCATAAACACGCTAATTCTTCCTGAGAACACATCACTATATCTTCCTTTAATTCCTTCCGTTAAATCATCATCTTTAACTTCTTCCGCTAAATCATCATTCTCACCTAACACCATAACCTGCTCTTTTGCATTTGGATTAAGTACTATATCTAAACTTGCCTGATCTTTCCATCCTAAAACATTTGGTCCATTTTCCGCAACATACATTCTTCCCTCTGCCACCTTCCTTTTAAACACAAATGTTACATCTCTACACCCCACCATTGGAATGCTTTTCCCAGTGAATCCTCTCGGATTTATGTCACTTTCCATTAGATCAAAACCAATCTCCTTCACAAATTTTCTCTTCCACATATCCAGATTAATTATAGTATATGGCGATCCCGAATCTGCCACTAACATCACTATTACCCCCGCCACTTCTATTTCACATTGGGGTTTACTTCTTCCTTTACTTTTTTCATCCAAAATAAAATCTCTTATCATAAAAACGTCATCCTCTTCATCTGTATCGTCTTCTTTAACTTGTTCTCTCAACCCATCTTCTCCCCTTGTCACATACTTTATCCTTGTAGTTTTATCTCTTCTATAACAAACTCTTGCGTAATGACCAACTAATCCACATACAGTACATTTTTGATCTCTTGCTCTACATGCTTGACTGTTCGCTAAATGTGTATAACTTCCACACCTAAAACATGCTAAATTGGTTGTGCCTTCTCTTCTATATTCATTTTTTGTTGCTTGAAAATATCTCTTCTCCTATTTTTCTTCATCAAATTTATCTTTCTTTTCTGCACCAACGCTGCTTGCTCTTAAAGTTTTTCTCACAACACACACTTCTTCTCTATCTTTTCCTTTCTCTTCTTCCAGGGCTGCTATTGCACATCTGACTGATACTTCAGCTTTTCTTACTACTGCTAACACCTTATTCAGTGTTCCATCTCCCA
This sequence comes from Lissotriton helveticus, assembly GCF_964261635.1. Classification (NCBI taxonomy): domain Eukaryota; kingdom Metazoa; phylum Chordata; class Amphibia; order Caudata; family Salamandridae; genus Lissotriton; species Lissotriton helveticus. The sequence continues at coordinate 886,357,282 of NC_136070.1, forward strand.
TGGTCCATAATCTTTCTTGCACCCTCTTGTTGTTTGTGAGCATAATGACTTGATCTCTTATTAACTCTTCTTCTATCAGTCCAAATCTACATTTCTCCGCCATTCTTTTCAATACGCTCAAATAATCATCAATCTTCTCATCTTGGTCTTGCTTCCTCCTAAAAAACTTGTATCTGTCAATTGCTACACATAAGGTTGGTGCATAATATCTCTCTAAGTCGTCCAAAGCATTCTCATAGACATCCGTTTCATCTATACTTCTTTCCTTCTTTTGCATCCGCACATATTGTCTTATTCCTTCTGGTCCTAAGGAATGTAGCAATATTCCTTTTTTTATCTCCGGTGTCATTTCTTCATTTTTGATAGTGAACATATAATTATTGAAATATACTTTCCATTCCTGCCATCTTATTTTTGGTTCTCCAGGTTCTGTTAAGAAAGGTATTGGTGGCGTTAATGTAAATGTTTGTGCCGCACACATTTTCTGAAAGTAAATATTACGCTTCCAATAAACTTCCCTCTATGTTAGAGTTTGTTCTTTCTTTTCCTTCCTTTTCTCTGCTTTTATTAACGTTTTTGTTACAACTGCATTCTTCAAAACGACTTGTTTACTCTTAAGCTGTTTCCTTTATGCTTAACATTCGTTTCCTTTCTTAAATGGTACTGGTGGTGTAAATTCACTTTTTTTTTTTTTGTCTGGTTCTTCCTCCTCCTTCCTTTATTTTTCTTTTAGTTTCACCTCCACTCTTCAAAATGTACTTATCAGCATTTAAACTACTATTCTGCTCCTTTCCATTCGTTTCTTCTTTTAAAACGAATACGAGTTTCTCAAACTCGTCAAAATGGCCGCCGACGTGATGACGTCACACGCTAGCCAATCAGCATGTGTATATTCATTTCTTGTTCTTCACGCGTCACAATCGCTGCTTTCTGCTGCCGTACGCAGTGCCAGAGTCGTTCTTCACGCGCCTCTCTTCCCGCGTCACAATCATCCAGACGCTGCTCCTCTTGCTGCCGGGTGTCGACGCGCCTCTCAGAGCTTCATTCACTGCGCGCGCTCCTCTGCTGACATCACGCGCCTCTCAGAGCTTCAATCGCTGCACGCGCTCTTCAGCTGACACGCGCTGCTTTAACGGTAACACGATACTTCTTTCTTCCTTTTAGTTTTAAATGTCATTTACTTCTCATTCCGTCATTCCGCTCACCTCAGTTATGTCAATTTCTTCTTCATTTCGAATTATCCTTGTCTGTCCGTATCTTCCTGTCACTTCACTTTATTTCTTTCCTTCAACCTCAGTGGGTCCACGCAGAGTTGCCCAATCCTCTGTCGCCAAAATTGTAAAGATTGTTCTCAGTCAAGATACCTTCTTCAAGTATTTTATTGGCAACTCTGCTAAACACCGCAAAGACGATCACCACATATCGCCGTTCCCTCATCAACTGTCCCTCCCTGGAACCCCACGCATGCACCTTTATTCTAAGAACACCCAGACATTCTAGTAAAAAATACTACAACACGACAATGTTTTAGAGAAAACTGTTTACTCATGCTTTTCCCACAGAGGTTTGGAAGGGGATCTATAAGCTAAACTGAGAGCATATTTTCTGTAAATTCACATTATCTTTCTCAGTCATGTGAGAATGAAGTCTGACATTCTCAGTAAAACATGTACGTCCAACAAGAGCAGAGACTGTCAGTTGATTCCTTTGTGTTCTACTGCAGCTTCCCAGAGTGTTCTAAAGAACAACTAGAGCGCTAACAGTCCTACTTATGACAAACGTATGGCACACCTGAAGCCATCTTGATTGGAATAAAGTGGTAACTCTTAAAACATTTAATTTAAAAAGGAACAACATGAGGGCGTTCATTTTGCCATAGAAAGTATGATTAGTGCTGCAGAAAGAATAATGAGGGCACATTTTGAGTGACTTCTCAAATCTTCTTCTATTTCATTAAGAAATTCTGCCATGCAGACTGAAACATGCACTTTCAATACCAGCAGAATACTTCCCTGGTGAGCAGTAGCTTTACTACAGTGATCTAATAAGCAACTAGAGTGCTAACATTCTGAATTTATGGCAAATGTGTGACACATCTGAATGCCTCCTTTATGGAATCAAAGTAAAAAACTGAAAGTATTTCCTATTGAGGAGACTGTAGTAAATGAGGAAATTAGGAAACTTCATAACAAATACGTCTCCGAAGATGGCCACCAGAGGCAAAAGAGCCCAAATGTAGAACAAATATCACACAGATGTAGCCCAAATATATCCCAATGACAGAATGTCCCAGAGTGTTCCAAAGAACAACTAGAACGCTAACAGTCTTACTTATGACAAAAGTATGGCACACCTGAAGCCATCTTGATTGGAATAAAGTGGTAACACTTAAAACATTTAATTTGCAAAGGAACAAAATGAGGGGTTTCATTTTGCCACCGAAATTATGATTAGTGCTGCAGAATGAAAAATTAGGGCACATTTTGACTTCTCAAATCCTCTTCTATTTCATTAAAAAATTCTGACATGCAGACTAAAACATGCACTTTGAATACCAGCAGCTGACTTCCTTGGTGAGCAGTATCGTTACTACAGTGATCTAATGAGCAACTAGAATGCTAACATTCCGAATTTATGGCAAATGTGTGACACATCTGAATGCCTTCTTGATGGTACCAAAGTAAGCAAGCATTGAAAATGCAGTAGGTTTCGCCCTCGTTTAAGTTAAAGCAATTCTGTTTGTAATTAGGTGGCTTTTTAGCTTTGCTTGTATTAGTGTTTTTCAAACTTTCATGTACATAACATGCATTTGTATGCGTATATGTATATGTGTGCATGCATTTATATTTGTATTTATATAGATATGCATTTTAAATATATGTTTATATATGTATGTATATATATATATATACACACATACATATATAAAAATGCACATGCATATATATATGTGCATATGTGTGCGTGTGGAGAGGGAGGTATAGAGGTAGAGGTAGAGAGGTAGAGGTGTAGAGGTAGAGTTGTAGAGGTAGAGAGGTAGAGGTAGAGAGTAGTAGAGAGAGAGGTAGAGAGTAGAGATTGAGTATTAGAGAGTAGAGAGTGAGTAGTAGAGAGTAGTGGAGAGTAGTCGACAGAGTAGCAGAGAGTGAGTAGTAGAGAGTAGTAGAGTGAGAAGTAGAGAGTAGTAGAGTGAGTAGTAGAGAGTGAGTAGTAGAGTAGTAGAGAGTGAGTATTAGAGTGAGTAGTAGAGAGTAGTAGAAGAGAGTAGTAGAGAGTGAGAAGTAGAGAGTGAGTAGTAGAATGAGTATTAGGGAATGAGTAGTAGAGAGTAGTGGAGTAGTAGAGAGTGAGTAGTAGAGAGTGAGTGGTAGAGTGAGTAGTAGGGAGTAGTAGAGAGTGAGTAGTAGAGTGAGTATTAGAGAGTAGTACAGAGCAAGTAGTAGAGTGTGTAGTAGAGAGTGAGTAGTAGAGAGTAGTAGAGAGAGAGTAGTAGAGTGAGTAGTAGAGAGTGAGAAGTAGAGAGAGTTGTAGAGAGTGAGTAGTAGAGTAGAAGAGAGCGAGTAGGAGAGAGGGAGTAGTGGAGAGGGAGTAGTAGAGAGTAGTAGAGAGCGAGTAGTAGAGAGTGAGTAGTAGAGAGAGAGTAGTAGAGAGTGAGTAGTAGAGTAGTAGAGAGTGAGTAGTAGAGAGCTAGTAGTAGAGAGCGAGTAGTAGAGAGAGTAGTAGAGAGCAGTAGAGTAGTAGAGAGTGAGTAGTAGAGAGCGAGTAGTAGAGATTGAGTAGTGGAGAGTGAGTAGTAGAGAGTAGTGGAGAGTGAGTAGTAGAGACTAGTAGAGAGTGAGTAGTAGAGAGTGGATAGTAGAGAGTGAGTAGTCGAGAGTGGTAAAGAGAGTAGTAGAGAGTGAGTAGTAGAGAGGGAGTAGTAGAGAGTAGTAGAGAGTGAGTAGTAGAGTAGTGGAGGGGGTGTGGTAGAGAGTAGTAGAGAGTAGTAGTGAGTAGTAGAGAGTAGTAGAAAGTGAGTAGTAGAGAGTAGTAGAGAGTGAGTAGTAGAGAGTAGGAGCGAGTGAGTAGTAGAGAGTAGTAAAGAGTGAGTAGTAGAGAGTGAATAGTAGAGTGAGTAGTAGAGAGTGAGTACTAGTGAGAGAGTAGTAGAGAGTGAGTAGTAGAGAGTAGTAGAGAGTGAGTAGTAGAGTAATAGAGAGTGAGTAGTAGAGAGAGAGTACTAGAGAGTAGTAGAGAGTGAATAGTAGAGAGTAATAGAGAGAGAGTAGTAGAGAGTGAGTAGTAGAGAGTGAGTAGTAGAGAGCGAGTAGTAGCAAGTAGTAAAGCGTGAGTAGTAGAGAGTGAGTAGTAGAGAGTGAGTAGTAGAGATTAGTAGAGTAGTAGAGAGTGAGTAGTAGAGAGTGAGTAGTATAGAGAGTAGTAGAGAGTGAGTAGTAGAGTAGTAAAGAGTAGTCAGTCAGTGTCAGTCAGTGTCAGTCAGTCAGTGTCAGTGTCAGTCAGTCAGTAAGTGTCAGTCAATCAGTGTCAGTCATTGTCAGTCAATCAGTGTCAGTCAGTGTCATTCAGTCAGTGGCAGTCAATCAGTTTCAGGCAGTCAGTGGCAGTCAATCAGTGTCAGTCAATCAGTGTCAGTCAGTGTCAGTCAGTCAGTGTCAGTCAGTCAGTGTCAGTCAATCAGTGTCAGTCAGTGTCAGTCGGTGTCAGTGTCAGTCAGTGTCAATCAGTCAGTGTCAGTCAGTCAGTCAGTGTCAGCTAGAGCAGCTCTGCTGACCTGGTTCTCTGGCTCTAAAGTGCTCTGCTGACCTGGTTCTCTGGCTCTAAAGCAGCTCTGCTGACCTGGTTCTCTCCCTCTAAAGCAGCTCTGCTGACCTGGTTTCTATGGCTCTACAGCAGGTCTGCTGACCTGGTTCTCTGGCTCTAGAGCAGCTCAGCAGACCCAGTTCTTAGGCTACAGAGCAGTTCTGCTGATCTGGTTCTATGGCTCTAAAGCAGTTCTGCTGACATGGTTCTCTGGCTCTTGAACAGCTCCGCTGACCTGATTCTCTCCCTCTAGAGCAGCTCTGCTGACCTGGTTCTCTCCCTTTAAAGCAGCTCTACTGACCTGGTTTCTCTGGCTCTAAAGCAGCTCTGCTGGCCTGGTTCTTATGCTCTAGAGCAGCTCTGCTGACCTGGTTCTCTGGCTCTAAAGCAGCTCTGCTGACCTGGTTATCTGGCTCTAAAGCAGCTCTGCTGACCTGGTTCTCCGGCTCTAGAGCAGCTCTGCTGACCTGGTTCTCTGGCTCTAAAGCAGCTCTGCTGACCTGGTTCTCTGGCTCTAAAGCAGCTTTGCTGGCCAGGTTCTCTGGCTCTAAAGCAGCTCTGCTGACCTGGTTCTCTCCTTCTAAATCAGCACTGCTGACCTGGTTTCTCTGGCTCTACAGCAGCTCTGCTGACCTGGTTCTCTGGCTCTAAAGCAGCTCTGCTTACCTGGTTCTCTGGCTCTAGAGCAGCTCTGCTGACTTGGTCCCTTGGCTCTAAAGCAGCTCTGCTGACCTGGTTCTCTCCCTCTAAAGCAGCTCTGCTGACCTGGTTCTCTCGCTCTAAAGCAGCTCTACTGACCGGGTTTCTCTGGCTCTACAGCAGATCTGCTGACATGATTCTCTGGCTCTAGAGAAACTCTGCTGACCTGGTTCTCTGGCTCAAAAGCAGCTATGGCCCTAGAGTAGCTCTGCTGACCTGATTCTCTGGCTCTAGAGCAGCTCTGCTGACCTGGTTCTCTCCCTCTAAATCAGCTCTGCTGACCTGGTTCTCTGCCTCAAGAGCAGCTCTGCTGACCTTGGTCTATGGCTCTAAAGCAGCTCTGCTGGCCTGGTTCTCTGGCTCTAGAGCAGCTCTGCTGACCTGGTTTTCTGGCTCTAAAGCAGCTCTGCTGACCTAGTTCTCTCCCTCTAAAGCAGCTCTGCTGACCTGGTTTCTCTGGCTCTAGAGCAGCTCTGTTGACCTGGTTCTCTGTCTCTAGAGCAGCTCTGCTGACCTGGTTTTCTGGCTCTAAAGCAGCTCTGCTGACCTAGTTCTCACCCTCTAAAGCAGCTCTGCTGACCTGGTTTCTCCAGATCTAGAGCAGCTCTGCTGACCTGGTTCTCTGACTCTAAAGCAGCTCTACTGAGCTGGTGCTCTCCCCCTAAAGCAGATCTGTTGACCTGGTTCTCTGCCTCTAGAGCAGCTCTGCTGAGCTGGTTCTCTGGCTCTAAAGCAGCTCTGCTGACCTAGTTCTATGGCTCTAAAGCAGCTCTGCTGACCTGGTTCTCTAGCTCCAGAGCAGCTCTGCTGACCTGGTTCTCTGGCTCTAAAGCAGCTCTTCTGACCTGGTTCTCTCCCTCTAAAGAGCTCTGCTGACCTGGTTCTATGGCTCTAAAGCAGTTCTGCTGACCTGGTTCTCTGCCTCTAGAGCAGCTCTGCTGACCTGGTTCTGTGGCTCTAAAGCAGCTCTGCTGACCTGGTTCTCTGGCTCTAGAGCAGCTCTGCTGACCTGGTTCTCTGGCTCTAAAGCAGTTCTGCTGACCTGGTTCTCTCCCTCTTAAGCAGCTCTGCTGACCTGGTTTCTCTGGCTCTACAGCAGCTCTGCTGACCTGGTTCTCGGCCTCTAGAGCAGCTCTGCTGACCTGGGTCTCTGGCTCTAGAGCAGCTCTGCTGACCTGGGTCTCTGATTCTAGAGCAGCTCTGCTGACCTGCTTCTTAGTCTCTAGAGCAGCTCTGCTGACCTGGTTCTCTGGCTCTACAGCGGCTCTGCTGACCTGGTTTCTCTGGCTCTACAGCAGCTCTGCTGACCTTGTTCTCTGCGCCCACGATGCACGTACCCGACTTCTGGAAAATATATTTAAAAATAATATTTATTTTAAGTACAAATATATTATTTTTATGAATATCTTAGATAATCTCTTGCCCTAATATGTATATTAAAGACACATACATATAATTTTGGAACATAATTTTTTTTTTGCGGGAGTTGCGCACCCAGCGTGCCCCAGCACGTATATGACGTCACGCGGGACCCGCCACCGTGCAAGCGTCTCGTACCGTAATGCGCATGTGTCACGAATGCACGGGAGCAGGAGTCTTGGCTGGTCGCATACCAATCGCGCACATCACGTAATATTAAATGTATATGATGTAACTGAAAAACACACAGCCTTCGCACACCGTACACGGATCCTTCACGACTTTTCTAAAATGGCGTCTAGAATCCACGCACCCACTGTGATGTGTACGCTTTGAGTGCGCGACTCTGAAAAAAATGTGGGAACTTTTTAAAAAAAAGAAAATAATATAACTATATTAAGATAAAAAATGAAAACAAAAAAATTTATCAATATTTCAGTTTGAAATTTTTTAATTTTTTTGTTGCAATTTTCAGAAAATATATAATGTTAATTAATGAATAAAATATTTATAAATAAACAGCTAAAAAACTGTAGAAAATCAGTACAAAAAATACTATCACAGTTAAAAAATAGCATTTAAAAAACCTTTGAAATTCACTGAAAAAACCATAGGTTTCAGAGACGTTATAGTTAGAAATTAGCATTTAAAAAACCTTAGAAAGTCACAGAAAAAAACATAGGTTTCACGGGTGTTATAGTTAATTGGCCATTTCAATTGTACAAAACCATAGAAATTCCTCCGTTATAGTTAGTTCTGCTAACTATAACTTGTGCGCCCGCAATGCACTGCTGATGATGTCACATATTGCATCATTCATGACATGCTCAGTGACATCACTGATGACATCTCAAATGACATCACTGATGACTTCATCCACATGACAATCTGATACACCTCATCATACACAAGTATAACCTTTCATCACTCACTGTAAAATACAGAGTACCATTTTTGAAACCATTGACACACCAATACCAGTTTCTAAAAACCCACTAAGTGATTCCTACATCTACACACACATCTAAACACTTACCTATAGATTCACTCATACATGCTGTCAATGATCAATAGAAAACTATTAAATATACTTATACACCTACATCGACATTACACACCAGCATACATCCCATTCACTTATGCAGTCATTTTACTCACTTATGCAAACAATTGATCATACTTATATTTACTAAGCTACACACTTATACAAACACCACTTTATTTATTCGTATAGATAGTAACTCATACTTAGTGTGTTTTTAAAATTACGATTACAAGTATACAGTTTTCGATAGTCACTCATACAATCACTGAATCTTATGTATACTTATTTATATACAACTGTCACATACACTGCCTTTTATATTTCTAGTTTGTTAGACATGTATCATTGAGAAATATATTTACTCATCACCATACCCATAAAGAGATTCACTCACCCAAACAACTGTTTCCACATACAGTCTTAACCTCATATACCTAGTAAATCAACTATTTACACATCTTTGGACAGTCACACACCTCCCACTCAACCACACACACATTCACTATCTCATACAAACACTTACTTAACTAACTAATAACTAATATAGACTTTCACATAGCTATTAAACAACTTATGTAGTAGTTTACACAACAAGAGATAGAGTGATACAGGTATTCACACAGTTTAATCACTATCCCATATATTTAATGAGACACTTTAAATTGGACTTTTTGGCTTGAGGAACATGGCGGCAGGCTGACGTCTGCTGCGGGAGCTCCGGTCTGAAAGCGGATTTTTCCCCGTACGAGGATGGAAAGCAGTTACTGAATGGTGAGAGGGTACATGAGACCGCTGTTAACCCCACTTGTATGAGCTAATTTCTTTTTATCTATTCTCGTTTTTCCTACGGACGGGGTGAGCCTGGCTGGCGTTTGTTCGGCGCCCGGTGCTAGGACCCTGTAGGAGCTTCGTTGCCTGTGGAGCCTCGGAGAGCCAGAGCGAGAAAGAGTGTGCCTCTGATGCGAGTGGCGTCTATTCCGGCTTCCGCGGACGGGGCAGTGGAATCAGAGAGTGGTGTTAGCTCCAGTGGACAGGAGCCTCGGCGGGAGTCTTGGGCGAGTAACTGGCGGAGGTCAAGGCTGATGCTGGCAAAGATTAGCCTTCGCTCCCCTTTCAACCAAGTTTACGATGTGTACAACGCTGCAAGACCGGCTAAAGGAGGGCGAGGCGGCAGGCAGCGAGTCATCAGAGGTAACACATTCAATGTGAATCTGGTAAGGGTTAAGCATTTAGACTATCCATACCGAAAGGCGCTAGGTGCAGATATTGCTAACACAGTCCCTGGCATCCCTAAATTGGTACAACACAGGGGGATGGACTTAGTTACAAAAACTGCATTAAAAACTGCATTAACTCAATTGAAATCTGCTTACCCTAGAGAAGATAAAGAAGGAAGAGCAGCTCTACCTACTGATCCTGAGAGAGAGCAAGGGAGAGAAAGAGAAGAGGTACTGGCACCTATACCCACTGTTTTTCCTGTAGTTTCTGTAGTTCCTAGTGCACCTACTAGAAATAGGTACCAACTTAGGTCCAATTTAGACCTACAGAAGACCGGGTTTGGTTATTTGAGTGCCCCAGGGTCCCCTACTCCCATTCCCACTCTCACTATTACCACTCCAGACAAACAACTAGCAGATGTAGGGTCTCAACCCGTAATTTTAGAGAACAGGTACACGGTGTTAACATCTGACCCTGATCCAGAGGAGCAGTCGCTGCGTGAGGGGGATATATGCAGTCAAAATTTTCCACAGGCAGCTCTTGGTTTATCCTCCCCTGTGGCATCTGCTGAAGTCCGATTAGTCCAGGATGGTAGAAGCAGCGAGACTGTACTAGATGGGGGGCTCTCACAGGTGGAGTCATTCCTACAAAACTTGAGAGGCGACCTATTGTCTAAATTCGATATATCGAAGGTGAACCAGAAGAGTATTCAAGAACAGTGTTCTAATTTAGAGGCTAATTTAGATGATGTGTGAAAGCGGACGGGTATTCTGGAAGAAGAAGTTACTCTGTTGGTGGGGGCTTCAAAACGACATGATAGAGATATTGAGACTCTTAGAACCCAAAACAGGACTCTCCAGATGGACATTGAGAGACTAGAAATTCAGTCCAGGAGAAACAATTTGAAATTTTTAAAAATCCCAGAGGAGGCAGAGAATGGGGATGTTAAGGCATTCATATGCAAACTTCTCAGAGAGGGTTTCCTTAAAGACAGACCAGATATAGACCTAGAGTCAGAAATCCAAAGGGCCCATAGAGACTCCTTCAGACTGCACACTGAGAAAAAAGCCCCTAGAAAGATTTTGTTCAATTTTCATACATACACCGTAAAGGAGTTAATTTTGGGAAGAGCTTTGTCAGATACAACACTCCGAATAGACTCAACTAAGTACTTTTAATTTGATTTTCGATGAAAAATGAGATTGTACCTCTAGGGTTAGATTCACACCTCCTCAAAGGTCCCAAATAGAGCTCAAGAATATAATGAAAGAATGTAACCTTATTGATATCTGGGGAGCTAAGAATGAAGGGAAAAGGGATTACTCCTTTTACAGTAAAAGATAAGGACATCACTCCAGAATAGACTTTTTCTATTGGATAAAAAACTCTTTTCAGCAGTAGACTCTACATCCTATATCACGGCGGTCCTGTCTGACCATTCAATTGTAGAACTTGTAATTCATCTTAAACAGAAGATACAACAGAGGAGGTGGACCCTAGATAGAACCCTCTTATCTCAGGAGGAGGTTAGGCTGGATCTGGTAACACAGACGGAGGAGTTTTTTAGGCTTAACAACGGTTCTACAAGTAAACAGTTGGTATGGGAAACGTTCAAGGCTTTTATCAGAGGCTCTTTGACTACCTTGATGATTAGAAGAAATAAGCGGGTGAAGGTAGAGGAAGAAGAACGTCTCCTCAAGCTTAAACTAAAAGAACAGGAGTTACAGAGAGCATCAATAGATAAGTTGGATACTAGACTACGAAAAGAACTTGATACTCTACGGGCAGAGTACCAAGCAAATTTAGATAAGGTTTTAAAAAACAGATGCGACGCTAGCAAGCTCCAAAACTTTTCGTATGGGGAGAAATGTGGTCACCTACTTGCATGGAAATCCCGTGCAGATAAGACCAGAAACCAGATAAACTGTCTATCCCTTGCTAGTACAGGGGTTACCACCCACGATGACGATCTTATTAGGGAAGAAGCGAAGACCTATATGCAAAATCTATATAGAACCAACTCTAGCCACTGCACACAGCAGGCTGAAAACTGGCTAGGTAAGATACAGCTTCCTAGTTTGTCAGAAGAAGATAGGTCTTTTCTCAGTTCTGAGATTAGGGAGGGCGAAGTGAGAACCCACATTTTGAAAATGGCCAAAGGAAAAGCAGCTGGCCCCGATGGGCTCCCCATAGAGCTGTACAGGATAGTCCTTGATCAAGTAATCTCTGGTTTAACACTACTGTTTAATGAAATTCTTATAGGGGAGAGCAGGCTCCAAATTCGTAGTCGGAAGCTACTGTCACATTAATACCAAAGCCAAACAAAGACCCAGTAAAGAATGAGTCCTACAGACCAATTTCCTTATTAAATGCAGACTACAAGATCTTGGCAGGAATATTAGCGGCGAGACTTGCCAGGGTGGTTAAAACTATTGTCCATAGTGATCAGAGGGGCTTCATTCCCGATAGATAACTTAACGAGCTAACTTTTCAAGTTATTGCTGCAATAGATGTAGCCATAGAAAAAGAACTGCCTCTGACCCTGGTAGCGGTTGACGCCGCTAAGGCATTTGATCAAGTAGAATGGTCATATCTATGGATAGCACTGGCCGGCTTTGGGGTCCCAAACATCTTTGTAACAGCTATAAAATCTCTCTACAGTACACCGTGTGTTAAAATCTTAGTGAATGGGTTTCTCACGGAGTGGATACCTATCGCCCGTGGAACTAGGCAGGGCTGTCATCTGTCGCCTCTTTTGTTTAATTTAAATATTGAGCCTTTCGTTTGTCTGTTGAGGTCTGATCCAATAATTAAGCCCTTTATGATTTCTAACCTGGAGTTAAAATTTGCATTATACGCAGATGATTTATTGATGTATACTTCAAATCCGGCTGAAGCTCTGCCAAGATTGATAGAGTTGGCAGAAAACTTTGGAGAGATTTCAGGGTATACAATCAATAAAGATAAGACCGAGATTATGGATTGGAATGAAGAGGTAGGGACGTTAGGATCAAAAACACGAATGAGATATCTAGGTGTACATCTCACTAAACAGATTGAGGATATTCCAAAACTTAACCTAGATAGAGTCACCAAGGATGTTTGCACCCTACTCCAGAGATGGTCGTCTCTCCCCTTAAACATCTTCGGGAGAGTCAACCTAATCAAGATGATTATCCTTCCAAAGATAACGTTTCTATTCAATTCTATCCCTTTATCCTTTCACACATTGGCTATTAGAAAACTACAGGGGAAACTAGTATCTTTTATTTGGAATTCAAAGTCTCCACGAATTGCCTGGAAAAAGCTCAGGAGAAGTTTGAAAACGGGGGATTGGCTTTCCCAGACCTATTCGTCTATTGCCATGCATTTCACTTTAAAAACTTTAGAATATTGGCTGGGAGAACTGATCAATCCTCTATGGGTTTACTTTTCTCAGCATTGTTACAGGACATCCCACAGGGACAAGACTCTTTTCTGTTTAAATTTGGAGACACTAAATTTTTTTTAAAAGTGAGACTCAAGATTTTGGGGACAGCTTTAAGAAACTGTGCATTCATTAGGAAAAGGCCTAATGTTCCATATTACGCAAGGCAGGCCCCGATATGGGACTCTCCGGGGACCCCAGCTTGTCTGGATGATCAGTTATCCCGGCCTCTGAGGTTGGCCGGACTAGAACGTTGGGGGGACCTACAGGTGGATGCCCAGCTCTTGAGTTGGGAAGTTCTCTCTAATTTGACTAGGGGCACACTTACCAGATTCAAATATTACCAACTAGCTGGATGGTGGTCAACTAGAACTTGGAATTTTAACAATTCAAATCCGAAGTTTGACTTAGTAACCAGAAGTGGGAGGTGGAAAAATCAAATCTCATATTGGTACTCAGCAATGCTTGACGTTGAAAGAGTGACAGAACCAGAGATACAAAAACTTTGGGGTAATTCTTTAGACTTGAACAGTGGGAATGCTGTGGACTTGTGGTTTGATTCCTTTTCCATCTTGCAAGCAGTAGTTAAGCCCGCTACGCTAAAAAGAAACCATTTGTATACTATGTATAGGGCGTACATAACCCCTAAAAAACTAGCAAAATTTTCCAACCTAGAATACCATTGTCCGAGATGCAGGCATCCTGAGGCGGACGATGTCCATATGTTCGCAGACTGCCCAGAAATAAAAGATTACTGGGCTAAGATTCAAGGTTTTTTGGAAGACGTCATCCAAAGACCCCTGGAGGTTACCACAAAAACTATTCTATCCGGGTTGTGTTTAGACTATAATGCAAATGACCCCACACTAGATTTGTTTTTTATGTTATGCTCCTTGCAAGGCGAGAAATCTGCAGAGCCTGGAAGGATCCAATCCCTCCCACGTTTTCAAATTGCTTAAGACATATTATTTTTACAAGCAAATCTGATATGGCATGTGATCACACAACTTTGGTTAGAACCTGGGCTGCCCTAGTGGCATGGCAAGACAAATGACTGGTTTTCCAATGATTTATCTGGGGCCCTGCTGGTTCCCTTGACTGCAAAGTAACACGGGGTGCCAACTATGGTGTGAAATGGAGTAGAGGTGGGAAGGCAGTGGCCACTTGAAGTATCAGGCTTACCAACCCGCTACTGGCCAATAGAATTAGGGCTGGATTAGGATGGCCAACAGCGCAGAGGTTGCCAGTCTCCCATCAAGATTTCCAATTATGGTATATGAGGAATACCAACAAAAAAAAAGAAAAAAAGGAGACACTTTAAATTAGTCACTTAAACAGTCAATCACATTGCTACTAAATCCTCCATTCAGGCACTTACACATCCACTCAGTCTTCAAGGCAGATTGATATATGTATATATATATTCACTGGAAAAACCATAGGTTTCCCACACGTTATAGTTAGGAATTAGCATTTAAAAAACCTTGCAAATTCACTGAAAAAACCATAGGTTTCACACACGTTATAGTTAGGAATTAACATTTCAAAAACCTTACAATAAAAAACCATAGGTTTCACACATGTTATAGTTAGCTGGACTTTTCACTCATACAAAACCATTGAAATTCCCCCGTTATAGTTAGTTCAGCTAACTATAACTTGCGCACCCGCAATGCACTGCTGATGACATCACATAATACATCACTCATGACATGGTCAGTGACATCACTTATGACATCACTGATGACATCTCAAATGACAACACTGATGACACCATCCAGTGAATGTGTGTCTTTCTGAAAAATAAATATGTTTTATATATGTATATCTAAAGGTCGATGGAAGAATAAATGGGTAAATAAATGTCTAAATGGATGGTTTTTTTTTTTTTAAATTGATTGGTTAACTGACTTATTAAGTGTATCTTAGTGAATACATATATTAGCGAGTAATGTTTAAATATTTAAATATATGTATCAGTGTCTCACTTTGTGTATAAGTGGCTGCATGGGTTGGTGAGTAGCTACATGAGTGTGTATATGGGTTATTAGTTGTTTTTTTGAGTATCAGTATGAGTGTCTGTATGGTTTGGTGGGGGTATTACTTAGCGCATAGATGCATGAATGACTGACTCACTGTTTGTATGTGTTTTGAAGACAGCATGTGTGCAGGACTGTATGGGTGGATGAGTGCGTGTATGGGTGTGTTACTGAGTGAATGACTGTCTCAATAATATCTTTATGAGTAACTACATATGTTTTAATCTAGTTTATGTGAGTATTGATGTTTTTTAAGCGAGTATATGTGAGAGTGAGAGATTGGAAGAGTTCCTGTTTAAATAAGTATGTGTATGTGTAAGTTTCCGTAGAAGTAAGTGTGGTAGTGTGTGTATAGCTGTATATGCAAATAAATGGATGTTTGATAGTTTATTTGCATGTGTGAGTATGTGTGTGAGTAACTCTATGGATGACAGTCGGTGTGTAACAGGATGTATAGGTGTATCAGTACATATGATGAGTGAGAACATGTATGAGTGACTATATAGAACTGTTGGTGAATGAGTGGAAGTGTATATAGATGGTGGAATTACTGAATAGGTTATTGTAACTGGTATTGGTATCTCCATTGTTTTGAAAATGTTAGTTTCTATTTTTGAATGTGTGTATCAAAGGTTATATTACGTTGAGAGGAGGTCTGCCACTCTTTCACAAGGATGGTGTCATCAGTGATGTCATTTGAGATGTCATCAGTGATGTCATGAGTGATGTCACTGACCATGTTATGAGTGATGTAATATGTGACGTCATCAGCAGTGCATTGCGGGCGCGCAAGTTATAGTTAGCTGAACTAACTATAACAGGGGAATTTCAATGGTTTTGTATGAGTGAAATGTCCAGCTAACTATAACTTGTGTGAAACCTATGTTTTTTTCAATGAATTTGCAAGGTTTTTTAAATGCTAATTCCTAACTATAACGTGTGTGAAACCTATGGTTTTTTCAGTGAATATATATATATATATATATATATATATATATATATATATATATATATATATATATTCACTGAAAAAACCATAGGTTATAGACCATATATAGTTAGGAATTAGCATTTAAAAAACCTTATTTTACTCACACAAAACCATTGAAATTCCATATATAGTTAGTTGCACTAACTATATATCGCACACCCGCAATCCACTGCTGATGATGTCACATATTACATCATTCACGACATGGTCAGTGACATCACTGATGACATCACTGATGACATCTCAAATGACATCACTGATGACATCACTGATAACAACATCCAGTGATTTTATGTTTCTGTAAAGTTTAAATATGTCTTACATATTGAAGAATGAGTGGATGTATAAGTGTCTGGACGAAGGATTTAGTAGGTGCATGACTGACTGTATGAGTGAGTGATTAAATGTGTCTCACTGAGTGCATGGGTTAGTGACTAAACTGTCTTAATTTGTGCATCATTATGTCTGTTGTTCTGTAAACTGCTGCATGTGTTGATCAGTAGCTATATGAGTAACTATATGGCTTATTGATTGATTGTCCAAGTATTTGAATGGGAGACTGAGTGTGTGTGTGGCTGGCTGGGAGGTGTGTGACTCTGTGCAGATCAATGTGTACTTGTATCAATGATTGTATAAGAGAGTAAGTATGTGTTAGTATATGTTTGAAAATGTAAGGTGCTCTATGTTTAACTGTATAGATTAGAAAATGGAAGTGTGATTGATTCTTTACAGGACTGACTAGGTGTGTGAGTAACTCCATGGATGAGTGGCAGAGTGTGAGTGTCTGTATAGGTGTATGAGTGCATATGATAGTGTTGTAAAGATGAGTGATTGTATGTATGAATGATTGTATGGGTGAATGAGTGAATGTGTGTGTAGACGTAAGAATCAGTGAGTGCGTATGTAGTAACTAGTATTGGTGTGTCAATGGTTTCAAAAATTATATTCTGTATTTAACACTCGGTGTAACAGAGGTTATATTAAAGTGTGAGGAGATGCATTGTATTGTCACATTAATGATATCATCATTGATGTGACCATTGATATCAAATGAGATATCATCAGTGATGTCATCAGTGATGTCATTTGAGATGTCATCAGTGATGTCATCAGTGATGTCACTGACCATGTCATGAATGATGTAATATGTGACATCATCAGCAGTGGATTGCGGGTGCGCGATATATAGTTAGTGCAACTAACTATATATGGAATTTCAATGGTTTTGTGTGAGTAAAATAAGGTTTTTTAAATGCTAATTCCTAACTATATATGGTCTATAACCTATGGTTTTTTCAGTGAATTTCAATGGTTTTTTAATAGCAAATATCATAAGCTGTCGAATGTCAAGTACGTGGTAAGTAAAAACATTTTCGTGTTTATGCACACTTATCTGCTTTGAATGCTGCCCCCCCCTCCCCCTCATTTCTATTAGGAGTACTCTCTCTTTGCAGATAGTGAAGGGTAGTTAACGCAGGCCTTTGCCCCCGTTGTAATCGTCGTGCCTGCTTCTCTCTCCATTTGATTGATTGTTATCCAAGCATTTACTGTTTTAGAATTGGTTCTCTTTGGTTCATTCTCTATTTACAAACAAGCACAGAGTCGCAATACTCTGTTTAGTCTTTGCAGATAGTGAACAATCGTGTAAAAAAACAAAAGGAATCGAGCAAAATCAGTAGGCCACTAATGGGATCTCTTTTTGACCTCGCTAAAATAGAATCATTAGGAACAACCCCTCATGAGAAATACGAAACTAGTGAGATGAACTGAGCTCCACGCCATGATGGCTGCAAGACAGCTCGGCTCCGCCACCCACCCCGCCCAAAATAACGATAAACTCTATGCAAATATTACAAATATATACAACACACCAGCAAAGTAACAGGGTAAAACATTTTATTAAATAACTATTTACATAACTATTTTATACTTTTTGTTGCCCGATCCGGCTAGCTCAATCGATCGAGCATGAAACTCATGCACTCTGATAGTTCAAAGTTTTGAGGAGTGCTTGTAACACAGTCTGAAGCCTATTTGCACTTGCTACAGCTTCACTATTCTCAATGTAAGTGGGGGCTGTTTGAGGACGTGACTGCATTTGAAAACAATGTGATGCGGTGCCACCCTGAACCGCTTGACGGAGGCCCCCGAGGGACGGTGTGATGGCGCGGACTCGGAGGGGGCGCTTGGCTCCGGCCCCCTCCCCAAGTCGTGTTGCCCTGGTGTGGCCTGAGATCGCCCCCGACATAGGTGGCCGGCTCCCGGGGTCAAGCGGAACTTTTTGCCTTTTGGTGACTCTTCCATTCTTGACCTTGTCCCACAATCCGTTTCACCTAAAGACACGCTGTAGTGGGGCGCCCCTTTAGCTTTTCAGTTGCCATTCCGCCCGCTTTTGCTACACTGTGCCTCTTCCGCTATTCAGCTGTTTACCGCCCGCTCTTTCGACTACAGCGTCTCGCTCACCATGTACTTGAGTTGCTCCCGCTCTTGCGGTGCAGCGATAGGCGGCTGCCACAGGACTCTCAAAATGGCGGCCGGCTCTTCAGATTTGGGCGTGGTCCACTAAAATGGCCCTGCGACACCTTGGAACTCGGACGCTTGTCTGCTAGAGCTTGGGCTCCATTCTCGAAAGCGTCCCCTCAGCCTTGAAGATTCTACAAAAGTCTTGGGGGCCCCCGACTCCCGCAGGCTTCTGGTGGGGAGCGGCTGCCATGATTGCTCGTGGAATGGCCACGACGGAGCTACGAGATGGTGGTGCTCTCATGCTGACGCCAGCTTCAGTCTGAAACATCCAGAAACACTGTAGACTACCAATTCGATCAGTTCCGGTAGCGCCCCAACGTGACCCGGTAGAGAAGAACTTGCCCTCCCCTCTTTGACTGATGGTTCTTGTTGCCTGTCCCTTCTGTTGTCATTTAACAGAACTATTTAGCCTGCTGAAAGGGGTTGTGTTCCAACCGCTGGTTGGTGGAGACATTTTGACTATATTCTGGACCTGCGTTGTCGCGTAATGCGTCATATGACACGCCGCGTTAGCGCATCCGGAAGTGCTCCGGTGCGCGAAGCGCAGCTTCCCGGAAGCGATCCGGGGCGCGGAGCGCAGCGCGTAACGTAAGCATAACAGGTCATGTGACTTGTTAATAAAACTTTTCACTGGTTCATTTTACTTTTCTTATTCTAATGATGAAAGGCTTGGTCATATGACCTAAAAATTACGCTTTTTATTACTTTCGAACATTATTTTTTCTTAAACATATGTTATAATGTTCCAGGCTAATGTACTTTCCCGGAAAATTTACAACTGTCCTGCAAGTAAAATATATTCCTTTTTCGAGAAAAAGGGCGTTTCTTCGTCCCATGACCGAGCCGTTGAGCAAAAGAGGCTCGGCCTGCTGTCTTAGTCGCCGATACGCCTGAATATCAGATTCTTATCGATCACTTTATGTTGCAGGAGTAGAAAACACAACAGCCCTTGACCATTTATCTTTACTGCGTTCCTGCGTATTATACCTTTTACCCTTCATGTAATTTGACTGCTTTATTTCACTTGCCTTTTACTGATTCTAAAACAGTGACTATTATTAAAAACTTTACCAATGTAAATACTACTACCATGTTTTCTTTTAAAAACCTTTATTGTGAAAATGTCAGTATACAAATACGGGCCTATAACCACGTGGGCCGGCCACGGAGCAAACTGTAATCGTATATGATGAGTAGACATTTACACTGTAGAGGAACGTAACGGGCGGGCCATTAGGTTGCAAGAACTAAGGTGTCTAACAGTTGCGGAATCGGTGGACGTACATTTTATAATTAAAATACGACAGGGCCAGTTACAATAAAATTATCTAGATATACATTTGCGGGCAAGTACCATGGGTGACGTTAATTCGAACTTTCAATAGTACAGTAATCAATAACACATCAGAACTTAATATCAATAGGGATGTCGAAATATTCAATCAATTCTCGTCCCCGCCCGCCATGTGCTTCAAAACTGCATACGTATCTCGTGATATCAAGGTTCTGCAACCAGTACACAACAAGGAGTTACGAGTCCCATTTATTCCGGCGCCATTTTGGGCGAGGACGGGCAGGTCCAGGATATAGTCAAAATGTCTCCACCAACCATCGACTATGATGATGTTCATATGCTGTATTTATTAGAGTAACACTCATCTGTCCACATGAAATTAATTTGCCACAATCTAAACATGTCATTTTAATCTTTCCAAAGTTCTTCTAAATATTTGGGACCGTTTCCCTTGCCTCTGATGCTGTCAGTGCCACTTCTTTGGTGAATGTACTGGCAGGTCGGGGGTTCTCCTCCAAATCTCTCTTTTGTGCAGCACTATAATTAATCGGCGCCACCTCTCCATATGACGATGCATGGTATAGTTACCATAACTATATTTTTTTTCGGTTCCTCTGGAGAGTACATCGTGGCAGATGAGGCAGGTAACGTACCGGGCATTTACCTTTTTTGCATGTAGAGGAAAGGAAAACAAATTCGAGCGTCCGAGTTCTAAGGTGTCCCAGGGCCATTTTAGTGGATCAGGCCCAAATCCAAAGAACAGGCCGCCATTTTGAGAGTCCTGTTGCAGCCGCCTGTCGCTGTAGCATCAAGAGCGGCCGAAACTCAGCTGAATGGCAACTTAAACGGTAAAGGGGTGCCCCACTACAGCAGACGAGCCTCCACCTGGGGAGGCCCGTTCACGCCGCCTCCCCCCCCCCTTCGGGCACCCCACGCCGTTATTCGGAGCAGCATTGTAGGATGGCCACACCAGTGCGGCAACTTGCTAGACACCACCTCGGTGCCAACCGAATCTTCGCGCCTTGTGGTGTCTTCCATTCCAAAAATATTGTTGTGCTGCCTTCGGCCTATTCGCCGCAAGTGCGCACGCAACTCAGCTGCATAGCGAGTGAAACACCAAGGGGCGCCCCACTGCAGCCGAGGAACCTTCATCTTGGGGGCGACGCACAGCATCACATTGCTTTCCAATGCAGTCAGATCCTCAAACAACCCCCACTGACTGACGCGAACTCACAGGCCAACGGAGCGCCCCACGCCGACTTTCGGCGCAGCATTGTAGGATGGCCACACCAGTGCGGCAACTTGCTGGACCCCACCTCGGTGCCATCCGGATCTTGGCGCGTTGCGCTGCCTTTGGCCCTATTCGCACATCGGTCCGCTACTGACGCCACCTCACAGGCCAACGGGGCGCCCCACGCCGACTTTCGGCGCAGCATTGTAGGATGGCCACACCAGTGCGGCAACTTGCTGGACACCACCTCGGTGCCATCCGGATCTTGGCGCGTTGTGCTGCCTTCGGCCTATTCGCACATCGGTCCGCTACTGATGCCGCCTCACGTGCCAACGGATTTTCTACGCTTTTTATACCCTATGCCGCATAACAGGTCATGTGACTTGTTTATAAAACTTTTCATTGGTTCATTTTACTTTTGGTTTCCTAATGATGGAAGGCTTGATCATATGACCTAAAAATAACACTTTTCATTGGATGAAAACTTTTTTTTTTTCCCAAACGATGAAAGCCCCACCTTGTTTCTGGATGTTTCAGACTGAAGCTGGCGTCAGCATGAAAGCACCACCATCTCGTGGCTCCGTCGTGGTCATTCCACGAGCAATCATGGCAGCCGCTCCCCACCGGAAGCCTGCAGGAGTCGGGGGCCCCCAAGACTTTTGTAGAATCCTCAAGGCTGAGGGGACGCTTTCGAGAATGGGGTCCAAGACCTAGCAGACAAGCGTCCGATTTCCAAGGTGTCCCAGGGCCATTTCAGTGGACCAGGCCCAAAAAGGAAAGAGCCTGCCGCCATTTTGAGAGTCCTGTGGCAGCCGCCTATCGCTGCACCGCAAGAGTGGGCGCAACTCACCCGAATGGTGGATTTTGGCACAGTGTACCAAAAGCGGGCGGAATGGCAACTGAAACGGTAACGGTAAAGGGGCGCCCCACTACAGCAGACGAGCCTCCACCTGGGGAGGCCTGTTCACGCCGCCTCACCCCCCCCCCCGGGGCGCCCCACGCCGTTATTCGGAGCAGCATTGTAGGATACCAAAACCAGTGCGGCAACTTACTTGACATCACCTGGGTGCCATCCACATCTCAGCGCGTTCTGCTGCCTTGGGACTATTCGCACAACAGACCGCTACTGACGAGCCACCCCCCGGGACGCCCCACGCCGTTATTCGGAGCAGCATTGTAGGATACCCAAAACCAGTGCGGCACCCAGGCAACATCACCTGGGTGCCATCCAGAACTCAGCACGTTGTGCTGCCTTGGAACTATTCGCACAAAACACAGCTACTGACCATTGTTGCTTCTTTTTTCCTAAAAATGTTTAAATGTTTTTACTGTTTTTGTTGCGTTGTATATATTTATAAGTTATTAAAGTTTTATAATCCTACTACTTTGTTGGAGTGCTATATATTTTTAATGTGACACATAATTGTAAAAACTTTGATGTACAAAGAGGCATCCCTGGAATCTTCCGCTTCAGGCTCGGTCCCCTCCCCAATCACAATACAGGATGGTTTTCAGATAGTAGGAACGCGTGTGGTGTGACGGATCTCATCGGGTGGGGGCCTTGATCTACTGTAACTCCTTTGAAGAGGGGTGATTCTTTACAGCTGGGGCCATTAACTACATCTGCAGGGCTACCTGATAGCCTGGGACCGGCCTGGACAATCGGACACAGAGGAAGAGGAGTGTCAGAGGGTGCGGTAGTGAATAGGGCGAAAGGGAGGTGTCGGGCGGGCACAGGGTGTGATTCTCAGGGAAGAGCAGCGCAGATGGGGGGAGGTTTATTGCCCATGCATAAGACAGAGAGCGGGGGTGACCAGTGCCTGGGGGAGATGCTTGCGAGGGTGGGGAGCCATGCTAAGGATCGACAGCGTGCAGAGAGTGGGTCTGGTCAAGGCATCTAAAATGGCTGCCGTGCACGACAAAAGTGTGGCATTTGAAAAAAGGCAAGATGGCGCAGACAATGTTTATCAACACTTCCTGATTTCCTTCGAATCGAACGTTAACAGACGTTATCTCTCCCACACTACCGGTCCCCCTGGGCTTAAACGCCGAGATGGTAGGGACTGCATCCCGTGGACATAGGCCGAGACGTCACTCAGCAGAAAAAAAAAGAAAAAAAAAGTCTATAAACATACAATAAGTTAAAAGTCAATCATTCTTGTTTCCTTGTAGTACGCTCCCCAGTCCGCTTCCCGTTACGCGAACCGGGCGCACCCCACCAAAAAAAACGTTTTTTGTTTTTTTTTTGCCCCGCGGAGCCCTTTTAAAGCCTCCACATCAAACCTAGGGGGTCAGGGAGGATCTACTATGCCCCCTTATGGTCATTTGCCCCTTCGCTTTGGCCTCCTCTTGTCTCTCGATCCTACCGAGAGACAAGATGGCGGCCGCTCCGTACTGTTTGGAATGTTTACAGACACCGGAGAGCCAATCAGCTTCGCTTCGCAAAGCTCCGTAACGCGAAAAGTACGCAAAACGGAGCGCTACCCGGGACGCTGTCACAGATATATATCTTTTTTTGAACGTTAATTTCTCAAAATCCACTGCAGCACATATATTGAGACCCAGCAAAGGCACATCGGGCTACCGGTCCCTACAATTTTGCCAAGTTTCATGCAAATCCATTCAGCCGTTCGATTTTTTTTTTTTTTTTTTTTTGGCCCGCGGGACCCTTTTAAAACCTCCACATCAAACCTAGGGGGTCAGGGAGGATCTACTATGCCCCCTTATGGTCATTTGCCCCTTCGCTTTGGCCTCCTCTTGTCTCTCGATCCTACCGAGAGACAAGATGGCGGCCGCTACGGACTGTTTGGAATGTTTACAGACGCCGGAGAACCAATCAGCTTCGCTTCGCAAAGCTCCGTAACGCGAAAAGTACGCGAAGCGGAGCGCTGCCCGGAGCGCTGTTACAGATATATATCTTTTTTTGAACGTTAATTTCTCAAAATCCACGGAGCACATATATTGAGACCTAGCAAAGGCGCATCGGGCTACCAGTCCCTACAATTTTGCCAAGTTTCGTGCAAATCCATTCAGCCGTTCGGGCTAAAAGTGAGGCCAACCGCCCTATGGAAATTAACATGGGAAAAACGCGTTTTGGGACCCCCCTTTTTTCTCGGCCCCCCCTTGACGAACTCCCCCCACATTTTCAGGGGCTGCTCAGAAACAAAATGTTCAATTTTCCTGAAAATTTCAGCCAATTCCGTCCACAAACGCCAAAGTTATTAGACATAGAATTTTCAAAAATCCCATAGAGAAAAAATCCTAACTATATATACCTACTGGCGACCGCCAGTAGGTAATATATATATATATATATATATATATATATATATATATATATATATATATATATATATATATATGTATCCAAATGAACTTGCTCGCACAATTAGAGACACCTCACCCGACGTATAGATTCATCCTTTTATTCAGTAAGAAGCAGCACACAAGGTAATGCCTTTGCAGTGAGTCTAATGCCATCTGTTGCCAAACATGTTTCGGAAGAGTTCCTTTCTCACTGGCATGGCATATGTCGGGAGCAACAACAGCGGTGATGTTCGTCACGTTTTGAAGCCTTGAAAGTCCCGCCCAAATGGGCGTGGATAACTCGAGCACTGTGGTAGTTGTAGTGGAGGTAAATATTCATTGCCTGATGGCGCTGCTGTAATTGTTTCACCACCTTTTTATATTCCATCGGGCCACTGTGTCTAGCATATCGAGTCTGCTGCTTTTCTTTCGCTCAGCTGAACTGGCACGTCGTTCCATCTTGTGCCTCTGACTCAAGGCATGGATCCGCATCATTGCGGGGGGGTCGTCTCCGTGGCCAGAGTGTGCCACCATATATCCAAATGAACTTGCTCGCACAATTAGAGACCGCTCACCCGACGTATAGATTCATCCTTTTATTTAGTAAGCAGCAGCACACAAGGCAATGCCTTTGCAGTGAGTCTAATGCCATCTGTTGCCAAACATGTTTTGGAAGAGTTCCTTTCTCACTGGCATGGCATATGTGGGGAGCAACAACAGCGGTGATGTTCGTCACGTTTTGAAGCCTTGAAAGTCCCGCCCAAATGGCAGGTAACTCCAACACACTCCTCATACCACGAGGAAGAAAGAGCGCGGACCACAATAGCTTCTTTTAGCAATTGTACTTTATTGCCGTGCGAGGTGTAGTAGAAGCCATGACACGTTTCGTCCCTCATGGGGGACTTGATCACATGACGCGCTCATGGTAGCACAATTGGTTTGAATATTTGTGACTTTTTTTATGCAGATACCATGTGATTACAACCTTTTAAGTGATAGTGCAAAACAATTGTTAAAATAGAATTTTTTTTAAAGTGCATGTGCAATATGTACAATTCATACAATGATCCTCCGGAAAGTAGGTTTGCAATTGCAACAAACTCATTGTTAATTTTGGCAGGCGTCCCTGCTTAAATGCAAGATTGTACCGGCCTTAACAAATTAATATATATGCCAAGGGCTCTGTGACTGGACACATACATATAATGTTTCTGTGTGCAAATTTATTTTCATGCCCCATATTGAGAAATTTTCGAGTGACCATTCAAAATTCTGCTCATTGATATATCGTAAATGAATTTAAATAATGCAATTTCATAGTCCAAGGATTCATCATGTTCACATGTAGTGCAAGTGTTAAGTTGATCTCTCAACTGTGCAAAGCCTAATAAAATTAGAGACATATAGGTAGCAGCTGGACGGGCAATTTTTGGGTGCAAAACTTGTTGTTATACCATTCTAGAGGAAGAGAGAAGGAAAGCATAAATAGATTTGAATATAAATATAAACTCATTATTGTATCTATAGAAGAACTATTAACCTCATTTAGGGTGGATGTTTCTAAGGTAACGGGTACAGGGGAAGATTGAGGACTTGTGCAAACTGTTCAAGATATACATGTATAAATACAGTCATGGTCATGAACATAAATATAAATATAAATATGTACATGAATACAGCTATAAATATTAATATAAGTATAAATATAAATACGTAATAGCTCAAAATCCTGCTGGTCATTATGAAATATAAATATTTTAAATATAATCAACATGGATTAAAACACCATAAATATCTAAAATCCGACACCTATACACAAAATTGCAATAAATTATTCCTATCTTCACTGGTAGTTACCATTGTTCCAATCAAGTCTAGCCAATCATAAGATTGACATAATCAGGATTTTCCAAACAGGGTAATATTATTATGTTTTCAGGCTCGACCACAGTTTCTCGGTTGCATTGAGGCCTCCCGGGGATTTGGTGTCTAAATTTAGAATGTACAGCATCTCGAGTTTGTGCAGAGCCTTTGAATGGTCCCCTCCCCTTTTGGAGATCGGGACAGTATCTATCAAATAATATTTCAACTCCTTAGGGTCCCCCTTATGTTTTTCATTAAAGTTGCGTGCCACTGGATAGGATGGATCATTGTTTTTGATACTCTAATGTGCTGTAGCACTCTTTTTTGGCCTTGTAGTACAGTGCTCCCGACATATCTCAGATTGCAAGGGCATTCCAATATGTAAATTACGTGGTCAGTTTTACAATTTAGGACTTTATCAATGACCCACTCTTTTTCGCTGAATGGGGTTTTGTATTTTGTCATTGATACCCCGTGTTGGCAAGCCTTGCAAGTCTTACATTTAAGGAAGCCTTTCTGCTGAGATAACCATGTGCCCTTTAACACTGGTCCACTTGGATCATTCTTAACCTGTATATCTTTCATAGACTTTCCCCGGCGGTATGTTATTGCCGGTTGTTTGGGCACTAGTTTACCAATAATTGGATCCTGTTAAATGAGATGCTAATTTCTCTTAATGATTTTTCGAATTGCACCTTCATGTTGGTTGTATCGTAAGATAAACCTGAATTTGTCCTTACTTCGGGTTTTAGTGGGGAGCCTCTGTTTGGTTTTCACTAAGACTTCCCTAGTCGTTAGATTACTCTTGTTGAGGGCCTCATCTAGACACTTTTGGCTGTTGCCTCTTTCTAAAAATTTTGTGATGCTCTGTCCTTGGGCCGCCACTAAATCCTGTTCATTACTGCAAATACGTTTTAAACGTAAAAGTTCCCCATAGGGGATACTATGGATTAGATGGCCCGGATAGGCGCTGGTCGCATGCAGGACAGAGTTCCCTGCTGTAGGTTTCCTGTGCAAGCGTGTTTCAAGAGTGCCCTGTTGAATAAAAATTTCCATGTCTAGAAAATTGACCTGTTGGTCACTAATTTCGGCATTGAAATTTAGATTATGGTCATTGACATTGATGTCTGCAATAAATTTGTTAGCCTCACTTCTGGTACCTTGCCAGACTAGAAATAAGTCATCAATGAACCTCCACCAAGTCCTGACATGTCTGGCCATTGTGTCTTTGTGTTTGTCCACGAGAACCAGCTCCTCCCACCAGCCCATATGCAAACAAGTATTGCTGGGGGAGAAGCTGGCTCCCATGGCAACACCTCTTGCTTGCTGGTAGTACTTATTCTGAAACATAAAAATATTGTTTGTCTGATAATTCTCAATCATAGTCAGTAGCATACTTGTGTGTTCTTTATGTTTAGGGCCTCTCCGTGATAGATAATATTCAATGGCTCTAAGTCCATCTTTGTGCCTGATAGATGTCTATAAAGATGTCACATCAGGAGTAATTAAAAGACAATTATCTCCCCATTTCAAATCCAACATTTTCTCTAAAAAATCCCCTGTGTCACGGATATAGGACTTCAGAGATTGTACATGTGGTTGAAGAAAGAAGCCAATATACATTGAAGCTCTTTCAAAAACGCTGTTCCGAGCGGATATTATAGGCCCACCTGGGGGGTTGGTTGCGTTCTTATGTATTTTCAGTATAAAGTATAAAATTGGTGTCTTTGGATGATTATTTTTCAAATATTTATATTCCTCCATGGACAGCAAACCAGTACTTTTCCAGGCCGATAATTTCAAGTTATAACATCCATATGATGCCTCTAAGTTCTGCTTGCAACAATGGTTATAGCATTCCGTATCGTTGAGTTGTTGCATGGCTTTATGGACATAATCTTCACGTTTCCATAAGACAACATTGCCGCCTTTGTCCGTGCTCCTTACAACAATGTTGTTGTCATTGCTGATTTTAGTCAATAGCATATGAAATTGGAGCTCCCTTGTGTTCTTCTTTCCATTTTTCTTTTTATCGCAAGCTGTTTTACTTTGGATCTTCCGGTTTAAAGCTTTTCAATCCTGTGTTACTTGCTCTTGGAAACTGTCAATGGTATCCTATATATATATATATATATATATATATATATATATATATATATATATATATATATATATATATATATATATATATATATATATATATGTATATATATATATATATATATATATATACTTGAGCATAATGCAAGGTGAATCCCACCAATCAACTGCCTATTTCCATGTTAGGTCCAGCTTGGGCTGGGAGAATGTTTTTAATTTTACCCTTATTTTCCTCTTCAGTTAAATTGTAAGGTGATTTCATCTCCAAGGTTAATAGCTATATTTTGATGTCCATTTACTCATGACGAATTTGAACGATTGGTACCCCAAACCAGAATAAGGATTTTTGTTGATGAATATAGCCACATTCTGCTGATTGTGGTTACCACATCAGACTTCAGTTCATAATAATTTGGTAAGTTCACGTGTGACAGCAAGATCAGTATCTCACCTCAGTCAGAAGATGTACTTGTCACATTCTGTCTCAAGGAATGAGAGGAATGGATAACATGTGTTTTCCCAATTTGAAACACCAAATCATCGTGTTTCAGGAAGTGCTATATAGTGCTTTGCATCTAAGAAATCTAAACAAAAAGATGGTAATTGCAAAGGTATAGCATTTGTGTTTTGGTCTCTTGTGAATCTTTAGAGGACATTTAGAATGGATATTTACTCTTTATTCATCTTTGAATATTGCTGTTTGATCAGGCCTGTACTAATTAAACACATTTTATAAGTATTTAGCAGTTTCAAAACAATTACAAAAGACAAAACACAACACAATAAAAATCCCACCACCAATTCCAAAACATCAAGGACATTTTGATACAAAAATGAAACAAAAGAGCTTAAAATCCAACAAAGAGCTCCCTATCCCCCTACTTATATGTATTGGCAATGAAAGCACTGGCCTTGTGGGTCAGAATTGATGCACAGGTCAAGGGATTTGAATGACTGGGAGGGATATCGGATCGCTCTATATGCAGACAATGTCCTTTTCTTTCTCTTGGAGCCACATTGAACAGGACCTCGCTTACTCCGCATTAAGCAAATATTCGGAGAGAACTGATGATTTTATATGAATGCCCGTAAGTCTATACTGCGGCCTCTGTGAGGGGGCTCAGAGATGGGCTCCTGGGTTGGGGTTGTAACTCTAGCCACAACCGGGTTTAAATGCCTCGGGGTTCACCTCTCATCCTCCCATTCTATATCGTGGGACAAATATATTACCACCATCTGGGCACACACTCAGGCTGAGATGAAGTCATAGGCATGTATACCCCTATCTATTTTGGGCCGGTCGGCAATTTTTAAGATGGTGTCGCTCCCTCACCTTCTTTATCAGCTGCAGAGTCATCCCTTTCAGATACCACTCGTCTGGGTGGTTCAGTCAGCTTAATTCAAGGCTAAGCCGCTTCCTTTGGAACGATCAAACTGCTAGAGTTGCACTAAAACGTACTTTCAACCTATGTACTGTGGGGGGATAGTGACCCTGTAACAGGGATTCTGCACAAACACAGAACTGTGCACAGAGACTTAGGACCTCAGTGAATTAGGGTGTGCCAAAACTCACCTTAGTACCCAAAATCCCCTACCAGACTAGCAATCAGTGTCACATTTGCTATTCGTCCTATAGCAAAGAAACAAATGATTAGACAACCTAGAATATGTGACTTAGAATCATCTCAGGAATGGTGGGAAGTGAGAACACTCTTTTGTTATACGTTCATACCAGTCCAAAACAGGAGTAAAATAGGGACACAGTAAGGTTAAAATGTTTATTTTAACGACGTGATCTCAAGCGCAGTATTTTAATCAACATCAGCATACATATAGATAATAATAATACGGACAGCATGGTTACAATTCCATAAAATACAAAAGGATGAATCACATTACAATGATATTGCAAACAGGTGATAAAAGCGCTCATTTAAAGCACCCTCCCTATCTAGGAACTATCTATTATAAAACTATATAAGGTCTCTGGAGTTTTCTTAGGGGGACCCCATTTACCTGTCCGCTCAGTAAGTGTAATTTACATCAGGATCGGTTAGTCTCTCGGCATGCCTGGAATCTTCCAAGTGTGCTCAATTCTGGCAAGTATGCTATGATAAAGGCAGCAGAATCCTACTCGGCTTGCAGCTGCCAAATTGTTGTGTCTAGAATGTGTTACATGGACACGCCGATAAACAGGCTTGCACGTTATGATAACCTTGGCGGCTTAGCACTCACTCTACAGGCTGGGGACACGATGTATGTCTAGAGATGTCGAATAACAACCCTTTTCTCATGTATAGACCTTTGTGAAAGCTAACTCAGCAAAAACAGTCAAGCAGTGTCGTGTGCAAAAAGCAGCAAAAAGGAAAATGGCGTTTAAACTTCTAATAAGCCATGCTAACTTAACATGCATGCAGAAAGAGGCCCATAAACCATTCTACACCACTCCATGTTCGGGGAACACACAGCACTCAGGGCAAACATTATAGAACGCAGAGTTCAAGTTAGAGGAAGACAGAAACAAGTTCAGAAAGTTTGTCGAATTTGAAATTTAGGAGTGAAAATTCAAAAATTATTCAAATCAGTGAATACGAAACACACGTGGCTATGGTGTGTGAAAATACTTCAGATATGTAATGAAAAAGCAAGACAAAAATTAAAAATATTCACAAGTCTAGCACGTGTCCATGAAGCAAAAAAAAAAAATAATACTTCATTCCAACAATGTGTAAGCACCAAATTTCGCAACCGCTTCCAACAAGAAGTCGTTGTTTTCATCCATGAACATTTCAGCCATCCAAATAGGCAAGGGGAAAGAACACAAATGTTCCTCAATTTCCAGAGCCTCTAGCATCATCAGAGGACAACTCACGCTTACTTCAAGATAACTGCGATCCATGCCGTGGGTCACGTTATGGACGTGGCGTGAGCCACGCTGAACCAGGAAGTAAATAGGCAGCCGAAGAAGCCGGCGTTGCCGATTATTCTTGCTTTGTTCGCAGAGGTGGTTGGTATGATGCTGTACCGGTAATATCTAACTTCTGTTACTTTGTTGGCGGTTAAGACTTCAGTACCCCGCCCGGAGGAGAAGTCCTGGGAGCCCGCTAGGGATGTGCACGCTCCTCGTTTGGTTCGGCGCTTCCACAGCTTGCATCCTGACAAGCCTGCCTCTGATCCGCGTCCCTTGTGAAGGGGGATGTACTGTCAGGTTCCCTGTCTTCCGCAGATTGCGGATGCAATACGGCGTCATAACAGCTTCAGCAACATGGGCTTAGAACTACATATCCCAGCATGCCCTGGTCAAGTTATGGACGTGGCACGAGCCACGCTGAACAAGGAAGTAAATAGGCAGCCGAAGAAGCCGGCTTTGCCGATTATTCTTGCTTTGTTCGCAGAGGTTGTTGGTATGCTGCCGTACCGGTAAGATCCAACTTCTGTTACTTTGTTGGCGGTTAAGACTTCAGTACCCCGCTTTGGGTCGGGTACGAATCCTAAAGATATCGCAGTGATTACTCGCGGTTAGCGAGTGCTGGGAGCACTTTGCAGAACCCTTATCTAACTCCTAGCCCTTATCTCCCTGTTGGAAGAGACAAACCCTCGTTGTCTCATTGCAGGGAGAGAAACCTTTGCATGGCATTTGACTGAGGTCTGGAACAGACCTTCTCAGTCTTTGGTCGTGAATTGACTTGAAGATACAGTCCAAAAAACATTGCAGTGTGGTTTTGGGCACCAATCACTTCTGGTTTATGTACATTGATATTTGTGTGCAGTATCTTCTAAGGAGCATTAGACAACAGAGGGGCAACGAAGCGGTGCTATTGCGTCAGAACCCTCGGTTAATTAACCTCTTGATTCCAAAACATATGTAATGATCTTCACGTTCTTTTTTGTTCTTTATTTCATAATGCAAAGGAGAAACGAGATAGGGATATCGAGTCAGAGGGATTGGGGCAACTTCAGGAATGAAAACAGATTTTGTTTGGTATGCAGAATGAAAGTGGGTGTATGAGTTCAGCTCACAAGGGAATAAGAGTTACATGTTATATGATTGTGTTTTCCTCTGCAGTGGTTGCAACACCTGACTCCGCCTCCTGTCTGATCTCCTAGGTTCAGTTCTACCGTATTTTCTTTTACAGGTAGGGGTGATACCAGGTCATACGAAACCAGAAAGAATGTGAAGGTTTCTCCTTGAGGGCTCGGGGTGTGTATTCTATTTGCCTGTCATTCTCGTTACAGATCTCCCTCCCCGCTGTACACTTCCTTTCCTTCCCCGGCAGAACTGTTCTGGTCGCCTGTGCTTACACTTCAGGCTCTGGGAGAGTTGTGTAGGGGAGGTTATAGGCTATTCAGCACAGCCCCGAAGAAGATCGGACGAAGGAGCCTGACAGAATAATCAGCCCACGATTGTTTCTTTCTTCTTGACTGTGCTGACAACATAATGGCTACACTGGATGACGTAATGGCGGCTCTGGCACTGGTTCAAACTGAATTAGCGGCATCTAATAGGGAAGTAGCTGCTTCCAGGGCAGAAAACGCGCAGCTCATAGCTAGGGTGGATAGAATCCAAGGGAATCCGTTTGATGTCGGGGGACCCCCGCCCCTTCCACTTCTGTAGTGGTAGAGATGCCTGCCCAAATCCCATTAGCACCCCCTGAAAGGTTTTATGGGGATAATAAAAAGGTACAGGTCTTTTTGACTCAGGTGTTGTTACATTTTATGTGCAAGCCGAAAATGTTTTCAACCAACCAGGCGAGAGTAGCCTTCTTGATTTCCTATTTGGGAGGTGAAGCTGCTCAGTGGGCGGTTCCTGTGGTGAGACGTGATGACCCTTTTCTCTATGACTGGGATGAGTTTCACTCTGAATTTGAGAAAACGTTCGACCGTAGGGCGGAAACATTTACAGCTGACAGGGAGCTCCTGGTTCTGAAACAGGGGAATACGGAATTGATTACCTATCTCAATAGCTTTTGTCGTTTGGTGGCAGAAACAGATTGGCCCGAAGCAAAACAATCGGCAATATTCTACCATGGGCTGAACGAAAATCTTAAAGATGTGTTAGCTCAGATAGATCCTCAACCTCGCACCTGTACGGCCCTTATTGAACTTGCATTGCGTTTAGATCACAGAATGAAGGAAAGGAAAGGCAATCACAAGACTAAAGAACGTCCGGTGGCGCCATATTATCGAGGCAGCCCGGGGGAGAAGCCCACCACCACACCCGAGCCTATGAAAATTGGAGCTGTGCGAGCTTCGTTAACGTTGAGCGAGAAGGACCATCGAAGGAAACAAGGCCTATGCTTGTATTGTGGCAAAAAAGGGCACTACTTACCGGACTGCCCTGTGAAACCGAAGCCTGGGCGGTTCAGAACTGGACAAGCTACAGCAAGTGTCATGAATCAGGAGCAGGGAAACTCCAAAGCTTGAAGGTGGGTGAAGGGGAGCCATCAAGCCATCTGATAATACCTTCTATTGTCCTAGACGGCCACTCAGGAAGAAAACACTTGTTTCTTGACATGTCATTAAATGTTGATACCGTTGACCAAAGCATAAGCGCTATGGTGGATTCAGGCGCAACTGGTTGTTTCATGGACCTCACGGAAGCCAAACGTCTAGGAGTGATTCTTATCACCAAGAGTTCCCCTGAGATGGTATATGCTGTGGATGGAAAGGAGTTAGAAGCAGGTCCTATCAAATATCACACCCCTGAGTATGTTCTTTCTTGCAATGATAACCACAATGAACTCATGTCCTTCAACATCATTCAGGCTCCTCACTATGGAGTGATTCTGGGGCTCCCTTGGCTACAAAAACACGATCCATCGATTCATTGGACAACTAAATCAGTACAGTTTACGTCGGAATATTGCAAAGAACATTGTATAACCAAGCCTTGTGGTCCCTCACGGGCATTGGCCTCAATGCAGTATATTGTCACTGCCGCTGAAAAAGAAGTAACACTTCCTACTTGTTACGAAGCATTCAAGAACGTGTTCAGTGACACTCAGGCGCAGTTCTTCCACCTCACAGGCCGTATGATTGCCGAATAGATCTCATTCCGGGAGCGGTGGTTCCTAGTGGAAGGATTTATGCCCTCACGGTCCCCGAAAATGAATTCCTACGAGAATATCTCGACAAGTACCTTGCTGTGGGATACATAAGACCCTCAGGATCCCCTGCGGCCTCTCCCTTGTTTTTTATTCCGAAAGCCAACGGGGAAAAGAGATGCTGTATAGACTATAGAGCACTTAATTCGATCACTGTGAGGAACCAATACCCATTGCCGTTAATCCCTGTTCTGTTAGAACAAGTGCGTGCAGCCAATATCTACACCAAGCTGGATCTCAGAGGCGCATATCACCTGGTACGCATTAGGCAGGGTGACGAATGGAAAACAGCATTCAAGATGCGGTATGGGCTATTCGAATACCTTGTTATGCCCTTCGGGCTTTGTAACACCCCAGCCGCTTTTCAATATTTCTAAAATGAGGTATTAAGGGATTTTCTTGATCATTTCGTCGTGGTGTACATTGACGACATCTTGGTCTATTCGAACATCACAGAAGAACACACGGAACACTTGAGTCTGGTGTTGCGGTCCTTGGTTCAACACCATCTCTACTGTAAGATCACAAAATGTGAGTTTCATGTGACCACGGTGGAGTTTTTGGGCGTGATGCTCACACCGTCCGGCCAGGTTATGGCCGAGAGGAAAGTCAGGGCCGTAAAGGAGTGGCCTCGTCCCTGTACAGTCAAAGACGTGCAGTGCCTGTTGGGGTTTGCCAATTTTTACAGGCGCTTTATACGCGATTTTTCAGCAATGGTGACACCGTTAACCAGACTCACACGGAAGGACGTCCCGTTTATATGGGATCAGGAAGCCCAAAGTGCTTTTGATCGGATGAAGAGCGCTTTTTCCACTGCTCCGGTTCTGCGCATGCCAACCCTGAAAGGCCTTTTATTTGTGGAAGCTGATGCATCTGAGGTAGCACTGGGGGCTGTTCTATCACAACGAGAGGAATCCACTGGAATGTTGCATCCCATCACATTTATGTCTAGAAAACTCAACCCTGCGGAAACCAATTACACTATCGCGGAGAAGGAACTGCTGGCCATCTGCGATGCATTTCTGGAGTGGAGACGCTGGCTGTTGGGTGCAAAACACAAAGTGACGGTGTATACGGACCATCGCAACTTACAATTCATGAGAGCTGCCCGTCAGCTAACCCCGAGACAGTTGCGATGGATGCTTTTCTTTGAAGAATACCAGTTCATAGTCACCTTTAGACCTGGCGTGAACAACAAAAAAGCAGACGCTTTGACCAGGCAGGAAAACCCGGCTCTTCATACCTCCACTCCAGTTAGGGCCATCATAAACCCTTCTCAGGTGGTGGGCACTACTCAAACAGAGGATCTTTTGATGCGCATCAGGAAAGGAGTACAAACCTGTGTGTGGAGAACCTGGCTACGACATCACCCAGAATGGAAAATGATTCATGGGGTACCTATGAGGGGTACACAAGTATTGATCCCCACAAGACCCTTGCTCAAAACAGTGTTTTCCTGGTATCATGATGCCCCTTGTGCAGGTCATATGGGATATGTAAAAACGCTTGAAAAACTCCTAAGACAATTTTGGTGGCCCTCTGTTCAGCCTGATCTTTGTACATGGGTGAAGGAGTGTACAAAATGTGCTCAAATGAAATCCGATCGCCAACAACCTCAGGGACTCTTACAACCCATGCCAACACCGGAGAACCCATGGGAAAAGTTCTCAGTAGATTTCATTGTCGGTCTCCCTAAGGACCAAGGAAAAACCGCTATCATCGTAGTGGTTGATTACCTACCAAAAATGGGTCATTTCATTTCATGCAACCAAGTTCCTTCAGCTGGTCTTTTGGCTCACCTCCTGTTAGTGAACATTGTCAGGTTACATGGACTTCCGAGGGTGATAGTGTCGGATAGGGGGGCTCAGTTTATGGCTCGCTTTTGGAAGACCTGGTGTTCTGAGTTGCAAATCACCTCGCCCTTATCCACTAGCTTCCACCCACAGACCGATGGTCAGACGGAGAGACTAAACCAAACTTTGAAACAATTCTTGCGGTGTTACATTGAGAACAACACTGACTCATGGGTGGACTGGTTGTGGGTGGCTGAAATTGCATATAATAGCACACAACACTCTTCCACACTTCACACTCCTTTGTTCTGTTCCTATGGGCACCATCCTAGATTCAACCCCTTGCTTCTTCCGAGTACCAGTGCCAGTTTGCCAGACGTTAAGGAGAGGTTGTTGTGCGTCCGCAAGATACTCCTTGCCACACGTAAAAATCTCAGACAAGCCAAGGTTAGATAAAAGGCACAAGCGGACAAACACCGTCGGCCTTGTCCTAAGTACAAGAAGGGTGATTTGGTGTGGTTATCCAGGAAACACATTAGATTCATAAAGCATAGTGTGTTTAATCCTAAGTACATAGGGCCGTATAAGATTCTGAAACTGGTAGGCCCAGTGGCAGTGCGGCTGCGGTTGCCTGCGCACTTCAAGATACATCCTGTCTTTCATGTGTCTCTCTTGAAGCCCTCTCCATGTCCGATCCGACGTGCTCCTTTGCCAATATGGGTGCAACAAGATCAGGCGTATGAGGTTCAGGGTATTCTTGAGTCTAAAAAGATGAGAGGCGTTTGATGTACTTGATCTCATGGAAGGGTTGTGGCCCGGAGGAGAAGTCATGGGAGCCCGCTAGGGATGTGCACGCTCCTCGTTTGGTTTGGCGCTTCCACAGCTTGCATCCTGACAAGCCTGCCTCTGATCCGCGTCCCTTGTGAAGGGGGATGTACTGTCAGGATCCCTGTCTTCCGCGGATCGCGGATGCAATACGGCGTCATAACAGCTTCAGCAACATGGGCTTAGAACTACATATCCCAGCATGCCGTGGGTCACGTTATGGACGTGGCATGAGCCACGCTGAACCAGGAAGTAAATAGGCTGCCGAAGAAGCCGGCGTTGCCGATTATTCTTGCTTTGTTCGCAGAGGTTGTTGGTATGCTGCCGTACCGG
The DNA here is from genome assembly GCF_964261635.1 of Lissotriton helveticus. Classification (NCBI taxonomy): domain Eukaryota; kingdom Metazoa; phylum Chordata; class Amphibia; order Caudata; family Salamandridae; genus Lissotriton; species Lissotriton helveticus. The sequence continues at coordinate 886,394,292 of NC_136070.1, forward strand.
TAAGATCCAACTTCTGTTACTTTGGTGGCGGTTAAGACTTCAGTACCCCACTTTGGGTCGGGTACAAATCCTAAAGATATCGCAGTGATAACTCGCGGTTAGCGAGTGCTGGGAGCACTTTGCAGAACCCTTATCTAACTCCTAGCCCTTATCTCCCTGTTGGAAGAGACGAACCCTTGTTGTCTCATTGCAGGGAGAGAAACTTTTGCATGGCATTTGACTGAGGTCGGGAACAGACCTTCTCAGTCTTTGGTCATGAATTGACTTGAGGATACAGTCCAAAAACATTGCAGTGTGGTTTTGGGCACCAATCACTTCTGGTTTATGTACATTGATATTTGTGTGCAGTATCGTCTAAGGAGCATTAGACGACAGAGGGGCACGGAAGCAGTGCTATTGCGTCAGAACCCTCGGTTAATTAATCTCTTGATTCCAAAACATATGTGATGATCTTCACGTTCTTTTTTGTTCTTTATTTCATTTATGCACAGGAGAAACGAGCTAGGGATATCGAGTCAGAGGGATTGGGGCAACTTCAGGAATGAAAACAGACTTTGTTTGGTATGCAGAATGAAAGTGGGTGTATGAGTTCAGCTCACAAGGGAATAAGAGTTACATGTTATATGATTGAGTTTTCCTCTGCAGTTGGTTGCAACACCTGACTCCGCCTCCTGTCTCATCTCCTAGGTTCCGTTCTACCGTATTTTCCTTTACAGGTAGGGGTGATACCAGGTCATACGAAACCAGAATGAAAGTGAAGTTTTCTCATTGAGGGCTCGGGGGTGTATTCTAATTGCCTGTCATTCTCGTTACAGAACTCCCTCCCCGCTGTCCCCTTCCTTTCCTTCCCTGGCAGAACTGTTCTGGTCGCCTGTGCTTACACTTCAGGCTCTGGGAGAGTTGTGTATGGGAGGTTATAGGTCATTCAGCACAGCCCCGAAGAAGATCAGACGAAGGAGCCTGACAGTCATTGGCCTCAGTCCAAATATTCCAATTGCCTAGAACGCCATGTGCCGCTGCGCAGGCCATAATCCCGGTACTAGAACAGTCTATTTCATGAGCAACTAAAGGACTCATTAGTAGATCAAAATTCAGATCAGGAGACACCGTGTTGTAGAGACAGAAAATCCAGGGGCCATTCAAATCCACAATCCAGGCAATGAAAAACAGGCTGCACGCAAGTGAAGAAAGAGAACCGGAAGGATAAACCATACGCCTCACTCAGAGTCGCCAAAGGCAGCGCTCCATAGTATTCTAGCATCCGGTCAGGCAGGTGGAGCAGCTGGGACTGAACTTCGTGGGGCACATACTGTGCCTCCCTTTTGCAATAAACAAAATAAAAGCAGAATGCCGGCGCCCAAAGCCAGGAGCATGGGAAAACCTCCAAAGACACTCGAAAAAATTGAAAGAAAAAATGCAGGGATCACACCAAATATAGTCTGAAACGAGGTAACAAGGCCAGAGCATACCATTTTAAAAAAATGCGCTAAGCCAGTAGTCGACGAGGCATTTAAGATTGTGTGGATCAAAGCACCGAAGTGCGTGGGCAGGTCCGTGTTTAATAAGGCATTTACTTCAGTACGAGTATTTGCAACTTGAAGGACGAATGTCTCATGCGCATATGTAAGGTAAACTTCCTTCTGGGACAAAAGAGCTCTTATTCTGCTCATCTTGTTGAACTCTGCTTTCAAGGTCGGAATCGAGGGCCAGATGGAAGCATCAAGCCTGCCATGCGGAGGAGGGAACAACACATTCTTGAAACAAGTTACACGCTGGGAAACTGTAACAATGTAAGCAATACCGGCGTGCATCCCACAACACTCTTCAGTATTTAATATTAAATAACTACCATTAGCATGCAGTGTGAATGTAAGTGTAATGGCCGGAACTGGGGTGCCTTTCAAAACACAAGCCAAATTGGGTGCAAGCACATTATACGAGCCGTGAAACTGAAGATTTCAGCATGTTAATGAATGATCTGGTGTAGAGATGCAATCTTCGCCATTCAAAATACTTCTTTACCATTCCTCAAACATCTGTAAGTGAATGGGAGGTTCCAAACTTCATGAAGATATGCTCCACCCAGGGGCTCAAATCTGCCTATAGCATAGTGTTTCATGCAATTCTCGAATTTGAAAAGAGAGAAGGGTATGGTTATTAACCCGTGGATAAGCCACACAGCCGAATTTGCCTCTGCTACAGAAAAAGGCAATGGTTCTAATTTTTCAATATGCAACAGGGAAAATGTGGCATCTTTCATTGACATAAATTGCTTTTTTCAAGTCAAATTAAAAGGCAGAAATAATGAGCTTGTGTTCATGTAATCCCATGGAACTCAACCATTCTTAATTGTCTTCAAAGTCCAGGCAAACTACATAACAGAACGCAATTGATTTTGCCCATGATATAACACTGCAACATCTTCTTGTACAATATCAACCACAGATGACACAATATTATCTAAAGTGTAAATTCGGGAAGAAAGGGTGTTAATGCTATTATCTACAACAGCAAGCACTTTTTCTAAATTGGCCCGATCCATAGCTCTAAGCCTAGAAGCAGCTTCAATTTGAGACAGTTTCCAAACTTCATTGTAAGCAGCATATATCCATCTTTTCGATCTGCCACCCGCAGGGCCTTTCACAAAATCATTTAAATCGACAGTTTCAGTGAGCTTGGACAAATGTGACTTAACAGATGCTAAGGATGAATGTCTGAGCTAACTCTGGCACAACTTGCCTACAGAATAGGTGGTGACTGAATGGTGAGTCTGAAAACGGGGATCAACTCTAACCGCTGTATAGCCACGGGTCAGACCCAGAAAGCGGTGCTGGCAGGAATCTGCGCTTTTTTGCCATAGCAACCAGCCTTCGGGATTAATACTTGAAACAGTAAAAGAGGAATTACTAAACAGTGCCTGAATTTCATTCAGCTGTGTACTGGTAACATTATTCCAAAGGAGGAATTCACCCAAATCTGGAAAGGAAGGAGCATTTAATTTTTTAGAAGTAGCCAATCCAAAGCATGTGGTTTGTGAAATAGTATTATTCAGAAATAACATATGGTTTGGGATGAGACATGCACAATGCAAAGCCTCAGTGCCTTGCACTTGCCAACTTTTAGAACCCCAAACAGATTTAAGATCAATAGTATCTCTCCACAGTTCATAGCCCCCAACAGCCAACTGGTCAATGAGGGACTTTAAATAGAGTAATTTAGTGTGGGTAAGTCTAACCTTGGAAAATGACTCTCCAGTCAATTTAAAATAAAATGCATTAGGGTTGGATACATTTTTTTATCATAAAAGCATTGCAAGAATACAGTATATAACCACAGTTAAAAAAGGAGCACAGTACACATATCAAAAGGTTAATCCATTAAATCCAGTAAAATCAGCATAAAATATACAGTTAAAAAAAAAAAAGTTCATTCATGAGTATTAATCACCATTTCATATGGTATGGGGACGACACCCACCTATTGCCCCCTGCATTGTGCTATTAGATCAGGTCAATCATTCATCCCAAAACCTCCATTTGGGAGCCTGCCAAACTCTTGCCTGCCGCCTTTAGTCTGAGTAACCAGGCCCATCCCAGGTATTTTGCTAGTCCGCAGATCAGTGTCAATGAGGAGGTATCTGTTTTCATGATGCGTAGGGCAGCTACATGGTTCATGAGGCCTAGTGTTTTGCAAACCGGCTTAAGCCACTTTTCTCTGGCCTTTGTATAGGCAGGACATGCCAGGAGAAAGTGGGCAATGGGCTCATCGGAATGGCCACAGCTAGGACAGGGTGCAGGGACCGAGTGCGACCCCTTCCATGAGGATATCACTGCATTAACCTGTAGGGTGCCAAATCTCAGATTCATATACAGAGTCCTGTCCTTAGGGACCCGTATAAATTTGAGATAGGGCTCTAGTCTGCGAATGCTTTTAAATTCAAAGAATCCCTCCATGAGTTTCCCTGTCTGCTGGCAAGATAGCTCGCGTTTTGACACCCAGTCCCAATATGCCCGCTTCAAGTCCAACTTAGAAGGGGGATTCTGGGTCGCCCATGCCTCGCCTAAGCCGATGAGGCCCAAAAGGTGCTTCAGGTCAGCCAACCATTTTATCCTGCCTCCCTTGTCTGCCGCCACTAATTCATCAAACCCCGCAGCATACATACATAGCTCCTCCGTCCTCTTGAGCCGGGCCCAGAAAAGCAAAGGACGAAGCCTGGCAATATCCTGAATGTGCCTCCTCCCAGTGTCATAAAACAAGGGCTTCAGGGGGGTGGGGGTGGGAAGTGATACAAGGTTTCTTAAAAATCTATTTTCTGACCTGGTTAATTCGGTGATATTCTCCATACCCCAAAGCTCTGCCCCGTAGAGGGCCGAGGGCAGCGCTTTCCCATCGTAAATTGCGAGTGCTGGTGCAACCAGTCTACTACTCGAAAGATACTGTTCTCTAGCGATTGCGCCAGACACCAGCTTGTGATTTAAAAGCATTTTATCAAGGTGTGAGGACCAATTCATGTTTTTTGAAACTTTGATCCACAGGTAGTCAAAAGACTCAACCATCTCTAGTGGGACTTCGTCTAGGGTGATGTTATTCCTGAAACGTTTTGAGGGGTTGATTGTCATCAACTTGGTTTTGCTAGTGTTGATGATTAGCCCCTGTTCTTTACAAAATGAGTCAAAACTCTTCAGTAATTTCTGTAGACCACATGGGGACTTGGAGATTAGGAGAGTATCGTCGGCAAATAGGAGGGTGGGTGTCTTCTCTCATGCCAAGACTGGAGCGTCAGATGGCTCCTTGTTGAGGTGGGCCACCACCCCGTTAATAAATATTGAGAATAGGGTGGGGGCCAACACACAGCCTTGGCGTACCCCCCTACATACCGTGATCCTCTCTGTCAGCTCCCCTTGGGCCCCACACGTGAATCTTGCATATTTGTCAATGTGCATCCTTTGTATAAAATCTAAAATGTATGATGGCATGCCCAGATGTCCGAGTACCTGCCAGAGCTTATCCCGGGTGACCAGGTCGAAAGCAGTCTTCAGATCTATGAAAGCCAGGTACAAACTCCCTTTACCCAAATGGACTGACTTCCAATAGATCATGAAGAATCTGAGGACCTGGTCCATTGTTCCCACCTTTTGCCGGAACCCTGCTTGAAAGTGTGATAGGATGTTGCCATCCTCCAACCAGGTTCTGATCCTCAAGAGAAGAACGCCGCCAACAACCTTCTGAATCACGTCTATAGGACTGATTGGCTGGTAGTTGGCAGGGTCTTCTCTATTCCCTTTTTTAAATATTGGGACCACCTCGGCTCCCTTCCAGGAGTCCGCGATGGCGAACCCTCTAACTATCAAATTCATGATATGGAGAATGAGCTGGGCCCAAGGCATGGGATCATGTAGGAGCAGGTCTCCAGGCAGTCCATCTGGGCCTGCTGCCTTCCCTCGAGAGATGCTATGAATTGCTTGCTCCACTTCCAGAAGGTCAAACCTGTCTGGAGTTCCGTTGGCTTCCCTGGTGATCAGGCTGGTCTCAGTGGGGAGAGGCTCGGATATTGCTTCGCCCGAATATAAATTGGCAAAGTGATTCTGCCACTGTGCACAAGTAATATGATTGGGCATGGGGTCCGTTGATATCCTGTCCTTACGATTAATTAAATCCCAGAATACAATGGGATCTCTCTGTACTGCAGCTGTCTTCAATTCCTGCCAGTGCGCCTCTTCCCAACACCTTTTGGCCACCACCAAAGCCCTTGCATACTCTTTCCTGGCAATTCTGACAGCAGATGGATCTTTCGACCTAATACTACGTGCGATGGCCGCCCTTTTGTCCCTGCAATCCTTGGTGTACCAGGGATTACAAGTCTTTAAATAATCATGTTTTCTGGCTGGTTTACCTTCGATGATAAAAAACGAACTCAGCTTATCTATTGGCATTTGGTAAAAGCTTTTAAAGTTAAAATCATTAAAATCATTACATTCCCCCAGGCGATTATACAATGCCATTAGCTCACTGCTTTTGGACACAACTTCTTCCCTCACACTTGCTAATAGCCCTTCCTGATGTGAGACTTTGTTCCACTTGAGGCGTCTTTTGCAGTTCGATGGTATTACCTCTCTGCTTACCATATCGGGCGGTTGGGTTTCTTTGGCCCCCTCACTGCAAAATATTATTCATTTTATGGCAAAGTGGGTTATGGTCGCTATCCAGTGTGGGCACAACTTCCATATCTATCAGATCCTGCCATAACCGAACGTCCAAAAGGATGTAATCTATCCTGGAGGGGGACCCCAATCTATTAAAGGTAAAAGCTCCATTTTGGTCAGAGCACGATCTACCATTAACAGCTCTCAAGTCATATTCCAGATTGAGAGCGTTAATTTGTATCGCACGCTGTGACCATTTCTTAATTGGGTCTAGGTTGAGGGACGGGATGCCCCATTTACCATCCTCTTCCATAATTCCTGCTTGGTCACCCGAACTCAAAGGTTCGAAGGTTACATTGAAGTCCCCAGCTACCCTTATGTTTGTTGGGGGCAATATGGTTTCCAAGCTTTTCTCGAGGGTGGAAATAACCGGAGAGGTTTGGGCACCAGGTGACCCTCTAGCATAGACATTAAATAGCTCGATTGCCAGGCCCTTGCCTTGCCCTTTGATGGTTAAGTGAAGTAAATCGGGAGAAACGCCAGTGTGTGGGCTGACCACCCAGTTAAGGGCTGTTCTTATCCAAATTTGTAGGCCTCCCGACGGACGGCCTTTGCCTGAGCTAATAGCGGGGATACAATAGGATGTATAGCCTGATTTATGGAGTGGGGCTAAGCTCCATGTCTCCTGGAATATGCATACTTCTAATTTATCCACGAAGTTATGCCATTCTGGGAGTTTCAGTTTCCTCTCTAAACCCGCTACATTCCATGACAGAATGTTCAAGCTTGCTACATTAGTTCTGTTGTTAGTTAAATCACCCTTCTGGTTGGAGGAGCCCTGTCCTGCCATGGGGCATTCTGCAACAGGGCAGTGGCCCCCAGCAGTGCCCGGGCTGTCTGGTGCTGCTGATGCACTTTCAGCTCTTGGATTCGGGGACGTTACCTGTTCGAAACTGGCCTCCCCATCGCGGGACGCTAGTCAGTCAACCCTATTCAAACCTGACCCCCCTCCTTGGTCCCTAAGACCTTTCTTCCCATGCAGCTGGCTTCTACCTAGACGGGCATGTGTCTGATTTGGGTAGAAGAATGATATGGGGCAGAGGTGCGAAACTCCAAGGACATAAGATTATCAGCTAGGACAGTATCTTTGAGCCTCACCTCGATACAATCTCTAGCTGAGTTATACAGTGACATTCGTCTAACCCCCTCGATGTCCTCGCGAATGATCGATCTGCAGCCTCTTACGTGTCTGAGCCAATGTATAACCTTATTGCGGAGGGATTCGCTCGATTTGTAGCTCTGGCTACCTGAGGTTTTAGGAATCTTCACCATATACACTGTCGCCCTACCCTCTTTTATTAATCCCATGCTTGGAACTTTAGTTACTTGGCTGGTGGGCCTCAGATTATAAGGGATATTGCGCCCCTCAATTACCGGAGAGTTATTGGGTGTGTTGACAATGGATCTTCCCGCCCTGGCCTCAGAAACAATTGGTGTGTGTGTTGCCCTGATATCTTTTAGCCTCTGTGATATGGAGTCGCCAGATCCCCGACTATTATTCGTTACAGGCTTGTTAGCTAGAACATCTTTATAAGAGGGAGGCACCGGGGAGGGAACGTGGGCTGACGTGCTAGGCACAGCTACCGTATGGCCCCCCCTGGGGTTCAGAGTCGCTACCAACTTCTTTAAACCTTCTATCTCTTTTTGGAGAAATTCTACTATCTTCCATATCCCTCGGTTTGACTCCCTGCAGCCGCATCTATCTGGCGCGGGATCAGAGCCTAATTCAGTGCAACTTTGTCCCTCCAAGATTGTAGATCCCTCCGTCATATGCTCAAGAATCGCAAATCTATAGATACAGGGGGTAGGGGAACCCTTGTCAGTTTCCTGGTTGATAGTATTGGCCAATGGGAAGGCAGAGGGCATAGGGGCCTTGTCAATATTTACAATGTCAATATCGACCAAAGGTGTGCTGTGCATGATAGGGTGTGTTGTTAATGGGGCCTTTTTCTGGAACATTGAAGGGATTACATGCTGTTGGTTGTTTGCAGCTGCGTTTTTTGGTTGTGGTAGATTAGTGCTATCTGCTGGGCCTACCTTTTTAGCCCCCACTATCTCCTCGCACTCTGAGACTAAAATCTCAATTCTATCCAGAACACAGTTGCTTGCGGCATGTATGCTTTTTTTTACCCTTTTCCCTTTCTTACTTGCCATCTGACCCCCCCCTTCAGTGGTCTTCCTTTTACCCATTAGAGATCTCTATAGTTCCTCAATCAGATGTCCCAAATGGCCCAAGGTCTGTGGAGTATATAAGCTTGAATGGATACAAATAGAATCCGGACCAGTCCAGCTCCTGAGACGTGCTCAAAGGGTCATGGAAAAGACAAACAGTACAGTACCTTAAGAAGATGACTTGTTAGGGGGATGGCCCAGCCCAGCCACGGACGGCCACAGACACCCGCCCTTTGCCCGGGCTTAGCCCGGCGAGTCCCGCGCACGTCCCGCAGGGCGGGAGGCATTCCTCCGCCTTAAAGCGCCTCCGGGCATGTCGCTGTGGTCACGGGTGCTGCGCCGGACCCCTGGGGCAGCTGGGAGACAGAGTTTGCTTCTGCACCGGGTCCGGTGTGTAGAAGAGTGCTGCCGTTACCCTCACGGCTCTGGTTGTAACAAGGTGAGGGAGGGACGAGGTGTTTAAAATGCTGTTTACCTCACCGCAGGTCTGAATCCAACTGTAGTCCCCCCCGGGCGCGTCCGGCGCTCCTCCGCCTTAAAGCGCCTCCGGGCGCATCGTTCTGGTCACGGGTGCTGCGCAGGACCCCTGGGGCAGCTGGGAGATGGAGTTTGCTGCTGCACCGGGTCCGGCGTGTAGAAGACTGCTGCCGTTGCCCTCACGGCTCTGGTTGTAACAAGGTGAGGGAGGGACTAGGTGTTTAAAATGCCGTTTCCCTCACGGCAGGTCTGAATCCAACTGTAGTGCCCCCCGGGCGCGTCCGGCGCTCCTCCGCCTTAAAGTGCCTCCGGGCGCGTCGCTGTGGTCACGGGTGCTGCGCCGGACCCCTGCGGCAGCTGGTAGATGGAGTTTGCTGCTGCACCGGGTCCGGCGTGTAGAAGACTGCTGCCGTTGCCCTCACGGCTCTGGTTGTAACAAGGTGAGGGAGGGACGAGGTGTTTAAAATGCCGTTTCCCTCACGGCAGGAATCCAACTGTAGTGCCCCATCCTTAAAATAGGAAAACTTGTTCAGAAATGTTTTGGAACTGCCTTCTACTGGTGTGGGACAATGTTCCCACTGTGTGAAATTAACCATGCTTCTGAATGAGCCAGTCTTATGCAGAAAGTGATTGCCAAAATGTTGGTAACAGTACAAATCACCATAATGTATATCTAAATATAAATCTGCAGCATCGAAGGCAGCATAATATTTCAAATCAGTAAATAAAGCTTCAACCACTTTTGCATCGCAATCATCAGAGCAAATATTTTGTTTAACCACATCCCCCATAGAAACACAGAGTACATTGGGAACATTAATAACCTCTGTGGGACCATGAATCTGGAACTTTACAGCATCCCATACAATCCCATCTAAAACGGGCCAAGCAGTTATATTAACGAAAGTCTGGTCCCTCTTCATGATGTGCGAAGAGGAGTGGGGAGCCAAAGTTCCATCAATCACTCAAATTGACGTAATTTCTTCAACATAGTGTCCATTGATAAAACGAAAACAATATACCACAAATCCTATGGACATGAACAAAAAAATTGCAATCAGCACCAACCAAATGTAAATCCAAGGTGGGATCAAAAAATGTTTTTTAATACCAGTTAACAAAAGTTGAAACTTTTGAAGGGGTCTTTGATGTGGATGACCCAGTGTCAAATGAATAACGGGATTGATTAGCCACACAAGTTTCCAAATCAGGCATAGATAAGTCAGTTGGATAAGTATATTTAGTGTCATTAAGAGGATCACCAGCAGGTTGATTCACTATAGGATTGTAAGTGGACTCATTTTAATGGCAACATCAGGCCCGATGGTAAGATCCGGGGACAAAACTGAGTGTCGCACCATTGCGGGACATGAAACAGCAGGCGTCATACTATACAGAATCGGCCACCCTGTGTGGTTTGACATGGTCAATTAAAATGTACCTGTTCCCCTTTCGTCCATGAAGATGAGGTAAAATAACTGTTCTTGTACCCTGCACACCAAGCACAGCAACTGGAGTTCGATAGGAAGGACCAAATTCTTTTTTGTTCTCGATCTTCTCTCGAACCAGTTCTCCAACCTGGGGTAGCCAGCCGACTACCGGAATCTGCAACGCAGCTTCAGACGTGGAGGGCAAGTGTTCCTGTGCAAGACTGTCTCTGGTCTTTTGTAGGTTCTGCAAAACATTAAAATGTTCGTCTACGTCAAAGGATGCGGCTCCTGAAGCCATGTCTAGACCGTCAAGCTCTGGAACAAACATCTTCATGCCAAAGAGCATTTCCTATGGGGTCTGCCCACCCGGAGACCTTCTCGGGAGATTATTAAGTGCCCTTTGTACGCTATTCAAGTAGGTGAGCCATTCTCTGCCAGCACCTAAAACCTTCGCTGTCAATGATTGCTTTAAGTCACGGTTCATCTGCTCCACAACACTATTGCCCTCAGGCCTGTATGGTGCCGAAAATTTGACTTGGACCCCCAATGAACCCATGGCATCCTTGTACACCTTAGAGGCGAACGCTGGACCCTGGTCCGAATGGAAGGTGCCACATGCAAAAATTCCCACAAAGACACGCAAATCTCTTATGACAGTTCTGGCATCAGCGCTCCTTTGAGGCCACACCTACACAAAGCGCGTGCAAGAGTCAACTGCTACTAAGATGTACTTATATGCACTATCAGAGGAGAATGGACCGCAGTGATCCATATAAACACACGCAAGTGGCTTATTAGATATGTACAACTGAGTTTGGGATGGGCGTTCAGCAGAAGAAGGCTTAATTTGCTGACAAATGCCACATTGAAGGACAAAATTACGTGTCTGTTTGTACAAACCCCGCCACCAATAATATTGCTGGAGGAGAGATACAGTAGCTGATACGCCGGCATGCGCCGAAGCCATCCCCGCGTGGGCTGCTGTAATCAAAGCCTGTCTGTGGTCCGCGTTGGGAATCAGTCTGTCACCAATGTCGTTAATTCTCACATAAGGAACTTTATCAGGTCTTAAGTGATAAGAGTACTTCGAAGGGAAACCATTAGTATAATTACCTCCCTTCTAAGTTGCGGCAATAGCTGCCAAGATGTCATCATCAATCTTACTTTTGGAATGTGTAACCGCTGCTACTGCAAATGTTGCTACTGCTGTCTTCGCAGCCTCCTCCGCGAGACAGTTGCCAACAGCGTGAACTCCCACATGCTGAAGACCCAGAGTATGTATTACAAAAACGAGTGGGAGACGTTCTTTAAGCTCCCCCACTCGAACCCAGATCATTTTATGTTTTATTGTGCGACCCTTGGAGTCACGATAATCATTTTGAGTCCAAAAGGGTAGATTGTCATTGAAAGACTGTACACAGTAGTAAGAATCACTCACAATAATAGTAGTCACACTGGGGTCCGCGTACTCCAATGCAAGCATCAGAGCACGTAGTTATGCTAATTGGGCGGGACAGTCCCCTAATGTCTGTGTATGCACAACATCGGACTTGAATTCACCATCCACCATTGTACCAAACACACTTGCACAGGCTGCAGAATACGCGTGTCTAGAACTCGTAGCCGCTTGGGCACTTCCATCAGTGTAAATGATACAATGAAAATCCTCCAGTGGGCGCACAGTCAGAGGAGCAGGATGAACAAACTCATACTGCAAAAACTCCTGAGTCTGCAAAGAGGAATCAAAAATGAACGTTACATCCGGGGATGTCAAGGATGTAGCCCATTGTATCCACCGAGGGTGCAAAGCCTTGGAATTTGGAACACTGGCCTTCGTCACTGCCTTCAAGGCAGGATACGAAGTAACAACCACAATGCGTTTTCCCTGCGACAGTGCACGTTCCTTAAGAATCGCCATTTGCACTGCTGTCAAAACTTTTTCCACAGTGGAAAACCGCAACTCGGCCGAAGTGTACATGTGTGACTTGTAAGCAATAGGAACTGTGTCTCCCTCATTAAAAGTGAGGTACGTGAAACCCCCCACCCCTGGTGCAATTCTTATCAGCAGGTTTGTGTGGTTATCACGAGTCGACAAGAACTTAGATTCATGTAGGTCAGCCTGCAAAAATTGCAAGATGGCTGAATGTTCTGGCAGCCAGCACGATTTGGAAAAAGTAGGTTGTATCAACGCATAAAGCGGCTTGATATGCTGGGCATATTCCGGAATGTATGTACGTCCAAAATTCAAAAAGCCCAGTAAGGATTGTTGTTTTTTCAGCATTGTGGGAGCTCGCAAAAGTGCGCATTTCTCCAAGAAGTGAGGAGTCAAGCCTCAATCTTCATTGTTGAGCTCATAGCCCAGGAACAACACTGTTTATTCTGCAAATGTGTGATTTTGCAAAGTTGAATTTATAGCCAAAGTCCGCAAAACGGCAAATTATGCGGTCAACACGGCACAGATGCGGCCATAATTCGTCATCTGTGAGATAAATTTCATCCACATACAAACATGCATCTGCGTCGAGCCCCTCAAACAGTGAGACTATTCGGGCAGAAAAAACGCCTGGACTGTTCTTGTAGCCCATGGCCAAACGAAGAAATTGGCGGTTTGCCGCCACAGGTAAAACTCGTCCACTGACTACTAAGTGGGGACAAGTTATGGGCAAAAAAGCCATTGGAAATGTCAAGCGTGTTTTGAACCTTTTACGCACAAGACTATCCACTAGGGTAGAGCTGTGAGTATTCTGCACCGCACATGTACAACAATGTGAGTTTAAGTGGCGGTAGTCCAATACCAAACGGTACAAACCATCTGGCTTGGTCACAGTAAAAAGTGGGTTGTTCATCTGACACCCTGATATTCCAATTGTTCAAGGATTTCGGCTACAGAGGTTTCCGCTTCACGCCGTATGAGGTATTGGGGTTGTGGCATTGACCGCAAAGGGATCTCATATCGAGGGGAAAATTTGTCCCATCCACAGTGAGTACAGTCCAACGCCGGCGCAAGCGCCTTAGCCCAATCTTCTGCAAACTGCAGCACCTGCTCCTTCTGCACAGTGTGCGCAAAAGTGGGGAGGATCACTTCCCACCCTTGTGGAATGGCCATGACAAAAGCTGGGGGACAGTCGACCTCCGCCAACAAAATATCATAAGTAGTTGTTAAATTTTCCCCAAAAAAACCTTTTATGGTACGTTCTTTGTCACCTTCAATTACAAGGACTATTTCATAAAGTCTTTCAGGGGGAGCCACTCTAGTGTCTGCTGGTCCAACTACAATGAAGGTGTCGATTGCTATCACCTTCAGTAGTGGACGCAGCACCTCTCGAATGATGGTAATCTTCGCCGCGCTGTCCAGCAGGGTCAGAGCCCATGTCAGATTCCGAAGCTGCGTTTTCACTATCTGTGGCATATCTGGCTGTCACAGCAGCAACTTTCTTCTTTTGAAACTCGGGTCTTTGACGCGGTGACTCGTCCTGTTTGCCTTTTCCGTCAGCCTTACGCCGCCTCCTCCACTGGTGGCTGTTACCAATGTTTTCTGCAAAGAGCGAGGAGAACGTTGTTCAGAAACCTGAAACCTATCAGGCGACTTAATAGTACTGTGGTCACGCAAATCATATTTACGCTCAACAGGTGAAGCGGGACGGGAACCCTGTTTCTGCTGCTTCTGCTTCCCCTGTTTTTTGTTCTTACTCCAATTTTGTTTGTGAACTTTCGGGCGGTCATCTTTATCAGACGACCCTAGCCTAGTTTGCTGTTGTTTTTCTTTCTTAGCGAAAGGCGTAACACCTAAACTATTACGGCCTACGGTCTTATAAGTTTCCGTAATAATTTTCGGCAACTGACGGGGTTTATCGCTTGGGGGAACTCGCGCAGAGCATTAGCAACCTGGAAACTTACAGCATCTCCCTTGACATTAGCAAGGACGAGATCACGTACCATATCAAACGCTCCCACGAGGTGCATCCCCAACTCCACTGCTGCCTCTGGTCCGTGGTCATCCTGAACACGCTTGATCACAGTGGGCAAAACAGTCATTGACGGGGTGCCAAAGCACCTAGTATAGACCGCCGCAAAAATCACCCCCCAAGTTGTACACTCCGTTACGTCAGGGACTAAGTCTTTCTGCAAACTCACAGTGAGAATCCTGTGTTTCTCAATAGGATTTGTATTAGGGAACACTGCTTCCAGTTGGTCAAATTTCTCGGCAAGCCAAAAAGGCATTTCTTCCTTATCTTGGGGACGCTTGCCCATGACCGCATTAACCATGACGGGACTAAGTTTGAGTCCGCCAACTGGATGTGCTGTACCATCAGGGGCCCCACCCGGGAGGTTGCAGGTAATGTAGTGAACCAGACCCCAATAACTGCAACAGAAGAGGCATATAGGGGTCGCAGTTGTTGGGCTGTCAAAGCACCCATCTGGGGATGCGGAGTGTAAGCAGCCAACACAGGCCAAGTAGCGCCTGGAATGGACAATGGTCCTTGTCTGACCGCTGTAACAACGTGTGGGAAGGCGCCATTAAACCAAACGGCATGCTGCCAAACAGAAATTGGAATTTCTACTGTCCTATATAGAGCGTACACTGCAGGAGCATCAGCGAGGGTGTAAGTGTGAAAAACACCAGAATTAGCATCCACTGCGGGAAATGTGACCCATGAGTAGTACAACTCAAACGGGTACGTCACGTCAGCAGAGACCGCAAAAACCACCGCCTGTCCCTCTGGAGAAACGAGGTATTCCTACAAATGATTATGCACAGCTAAACGACTGTGTGCCGGAATATCAACCGCAGCCATATCGAAACAGTAATGGAGAAGTACAATACAATACTATAACGCACAACTGGGTGGTAATTCAAAGAAGAAACCTTTGAGAAATATCAAGCTTGAAACAACCTATGTAAATATAGGTAGGTTTTTTATCCGTCACAACCGTCAACCGGAAACAATAGTGAGGGGGTTGTAGACTGATATAAGCACTACTCAAGTGTCTCACAATAAGACCACTCTCGTTGGCGGCGCCATGTAAAAAGGATTCTGCGCAAACCCAGAACTGTGCACAGAGACTTAGGACCTCAGTGAATTAGGGTGTGCCAAAACTCACCTTAGTACCCAAAATCCCTACCAGACTAGCAATAGGTGTCACATTAGCTCTTCGTCCTATAGCAAATAAACCAATGATTAGACAACCTAGAACATGCGACTTAGAACCATCTCAGGAATGGTGGGAAGTGAGAACACTCTTTTGTTATACGTTCATACAAGTCGGATGTATGACGTTATAACGCATACTATTACTCCGCATACCATTACAACGCGACTTTTACTCCGCATACCGTTACAACGCATAGCGCCTTGGGGCGCTGGATAGTGGTAAGTATAATTTTCTATTCCAACACCAGTCCCCGTGGACACTAGGGAAGGTGTTGGATAGAAAATTAAACTTATTCCCTATCCTACAGCGCCCCCCAGCGCAATGCGTTGTAATGGTATGCGGAGTAAAAGTCGCGTTGTAATGGTAGTGCGGAGTAAAAAATGCGTTGTAACAGGTGTATACCTCACAAGTCCACAACAGGAGTAAAATAGAGACACGGTAAGGTTAAAATGTTTGTTTCAACAAAGTGATCTCAAGCGCAGTATTTTAATTAACATCAGCATACATATAGATAATAATATTACGGACAGCATGGTTACAATTCCATAAAATACAAAAGGAGGAATCATATTACAATGATAGTGCAAACAGGTGATAAAAGCGCCTATTTAAAGCACCCTCCCTATCTAGGAACTATGTATTATAAAACTATAGAAGGTCTCTGGAGTTTTCTTAGGGGGACCCCATTTACCTGTCCGCTCAGTAAGTGTAAATTACATCATGATCGGTTAGTCTCTCTGCATGCCTGGAATCTTCCAAGTGTGTTCAATTCTGGCAAGTGTGCTATGATAAAGGCGCCAGAATCCTACTCGGCTTACAGCTGCCAAATTGTTGTGTCTAGATTGTGTTACATGGACACGCCGATAAACAGGCTTGCACTTTATGATAACCTTGGCGGCTTAGCACTCACTGTACAGACTGGGGACACGATGTATGTCTAGAGATGTCGAAAAACAACCCTTTTCTCATGTATAGACCTTCGTGAAAGCTAACTCAGCAAAAACAGCCAAGCAGTGTTGTGTGCAAAAAGCAGCAAAAAGGAAAATGGCGTTTAAACTTCTAATGAGCCATGCTAACTTAACATGCACACAGAAAGAGGCCCATAAACCATACTACAACCCCTGACATCCAATCATATCATGCAGCATCTCATCTCCTGGTTTTCAACGATTGTTGGTACTGGAATAGAAATTACCTGGTGTACCATG
The DNA here is from genome assembly GCF_964261635.1 of Lissotriton helveticus. Classification (NCBI taxonomy): domain Eukaryota; kingdom Metazoa; phylum Chordata; class Amphibia; order Caudata; family Salamandridae; genus Lissotriton; species Lissotriton helveticus. The sequence goes on from NC_136070.1 coordinate 886,410,936, forward strand.
TGGAACAGTGGGTCATGGGCAACACATTACCCCACTTACTCCTACATACCCCAAAAGAGCTTTGACAATTCCTGCCTGCCACAAGTGTGGTTTTCGGGGTATGGAAAGATTCATTGCACAGAATGGGATGGTGGGGACGAATACCAGGAGAGATGCCCGAATGGCAGAGCGTCTTCTATCGCAGGTGTCCATTCTGTTGGGGATTTGGGACTGGGATGCCATAGGAATTTCTACTTTGGGAGGTGTAATGCGAAGCACCACCTTGAAGTCCTCCCAGGAGCTCAGGAAGGAATTTGTAATGCTGCATTCATAATTTGATAAGTACCTGCAATTGCGGCATGCTCTAACCCAGTACATCGCGCGCCTGGAATCTCTCCCAGAGTTCAACCCGATAGAAGCTGAGGTACTCATGGGCGACTTGGGGGACCACAAGATTGCATAGATAATCCAAAGCATGGTGACGACTCTCTCTACTATGCTAGGAAGTTAACTATAATTTGTTCTTTTAGAGTTATGCAAATCATATGACTATCCAGTCAATTGTAGCACCTATGAATGCTCAGGGGTTGTGGTACCTAATAAATGTAATCGCTATTTGAGCATATAATGCATTACACTATAATACACAGTGTAGAAAAGTTAGGCATCTGCACCAGTGCGGTGGCACAATCTGAGAACTGTGGTGTTAAAATGTATTTAGTCATGCTTTCCCAGATAATTACCTATATAGAAATGAAGTACCAGTTATTTGATCACACAAATACAAACTAAGTCATGATTAGTTGTACTAAAGTATAAATATAGAAATGCACTATCATGATGAGCGCCACACCTCTTTGTGTGAGTATTTGTAATGCATTAACTTTATGTATGAGATAAGTACTCCCGCCATACATTATAAGGATATTGTAAATCACCAAGTAGTTTTGTGACCATGTAAAGGAACAAAGCCAAATGCTGAACTCATTTATTAAGTCATGAAACTACAAAGTGATTTGCAATGTCCTTATAATGTATGGTTGGATGTACTATAAATCATATAATACATGGTCACACAATAACCTTCTCACAAACCGCTTAAATCTGTGGTGTGGCGCTCTCTCATATGAAAGAGATAGAACGTTTTTAAACATGAAGAACAAAATTAGAATATCTAGTTCAAAATGCAGCACACCAAAGAGCAGTCAGATACTTGTTGCAAAAATATATTAAAATACCAACAAGATTAAAAGAAACATCTCACTGAAGAAACTGCAATTGATTGGACTTTGTATACTATTTTCGCATGACCGGGATTTTGTTATGGAATTTGGTTACAAATTTAATATCATCTAAAAAAAAAAATTATGTATGTTCCGAAACGAATTGTACATGGCCTAATACCTAAAGACATTTCTATTCTATAAGGGTGTGCTCATCAATGCTTTCATTTTTGGACAATTCTTACACACAAGAGGTTCCTTTTGTGTATAATCATATTTTTTTGCAGTAAAAGTGGTAGAGTAGCAACAGCACCCTGATTCGTAAATTGGTAGATATTGCTACATATTCACACTGTATTACTGTGTATGTCGACACTGAATGATTTATTGAGGTGCGGTTCCCTTTCCTGTAGAGGAAAACACTACTGCCAATGTATCTATAGTAGTTCAGGAGGTATAGAAACATACAGAGAGATTACATTGTTCCTTTAATTATTCAAAGCGTGGGAAAAATAAATATGTTGTCTTTAATATCAAGAGCAGCTTTAATATTGCTCTATGATCTGCATTTTCCCTGTGGTGCAGGCTTCAGCAGAAGGTATGGTGAGATCAGAGCTTATCTGTAATAAGTCATCAGGGATGAGCTTCTACGTCATTAGTGTATTACAGGTGACTCGGTCCATCACAATTGACCTGTAAAACGGACTTCAGAGACGAGATTTATACAGGAATATTAGACTGCCATGTATTATAGCTCTTTGTCACTGCTTTCCATTATAATACATTACATTTAAGTGATGTGGCATGTTGTATCAGAGTTTGTTAATGAATAAGATATGTAACCAGTTCATACATTGCTGTCTCTAACACATGAAGGGCAGAGGGTGATTGTTAAAAAGAGTGCTAGTAATTTCAGAAGGGGAGCCTTTACCAATTTAAGGAAAACATTCTAATTTGGTTACATACAGTTCTAAGAGAAACTTTGCTCACTCCCTGTGAGCTGTGGCACAAGCAGGCAATGTCAGAAAGAAATGCATGTTAAGATCAACTGTTAAGTCAAGGAAACAACACAATACCATTCCAAAACCAATTTAGACAAATAGAGAAACATTATTTTTAGTAAGCAAAATGATTAACCCCCTTAGCTGCTGGAGGCTTTACCACCTCCATTGCTGAGCCCAATTTTAATGTTTGGAGTACTTTGGGCCAGATGTAGGAGGGTTTTTGGTATGTAGGGGGCTACATTTACCGAATCGGTAAATTTACCGAATCGGTAAAATACCGAATCGGTAATTTTACAGATTCGGTAAATTCGGGATGTAGGTGGGACTCTTCAGAGTCCCTATGGCCTTACAGATTCGGTATTTTACCACCCAATCCAATTGGGTGGTAAAATACCGAATCCAGGTGTGCATGCACATGTGTGCATGCACACCTGTGCCATGTGACAGACATGCCCTTAGGGCATGTCTGTCTGCCACATGGCACACATGACAGTATTTGGGGTGCTAGAGGGAGTCAAAGTGACACCCCCTGCACCCTTGCTGGAATCGGTATTTACCGAATCGGTAAATACCGATTCGGTAATGCCCATTGATTCCTATGGGCTTCAATGCCCATAGGAATCAATGGGCATTACCGAATCGGTATTTACCGATTCAGTAAATACCGATTTTTACAGAATCGGTAATTCAATTACCGATTTCACCTACATCTCCCCCCTTCTATTTTACCGATTCATAAATACCGAATCGGTAAAATTCGGTATTTATGAATCGGTAAAATAGAATTACCTACATCTGGCCCTTTGAGCGTAGGCCTTCTTAACCTCTTTACCATAAAAGGTATCCAGTCAGATTCGTGCCCTTTTTTTGTTTGAACACATTAGGGATCCAAAAGGTACCCAGAGTTTTTGTTTTCCCCTGAAGGGAACCAATAAAATAGCCAAAATATAATACAATTTTGTTTTTCGTTTGAAAAATGCAAAAAGATACATGTGTTTGATAATGCATTGTTTTGCATCCCAACTTTCAGGAACAAGTAGAGGTGTAAAACAGAAACAAGTTTTTACCAGAGTTTTGCCTTTTTTTATTGGTAGTCCATTTTCTGTTTTTTTTTTTGCAGTTTCACCCTATTTGAAGTTTGTGGTGGAAACAGGTGTGAAACCCATTGCTGAACTCAGAAACCTATGCATTTTTAAAACTAGACAACATTCTAAATTCATCAAGCAGGTATTTGGACAGATTACTCATGGTTTTCCAAAATAAATTAACCATTAAAATCCGAAATTGATGAAAATAAGGATGAAAAATTAGCAAGTGGTGCCAATGTTTTCATTTGCAATTTTTTTGTCGCAATAGCTAAATTACAAAAATAGCATACTTATATGTCCGTCAGACCTTTGTAGCCTATGAGATATATAGTATTTGTTGATTGTTCAAAAACACTGAATACTCAGAGACAACAAGTGAGCTTCAACTTGCCATGATTTTTCTTTTTTAACTGATCATGCAGCCATTCATATGGTAAAATATAATGAATTGAAAATGGGTATGAAAAAAATGTATGCATTTTTAAAATGTGAAGAAGATACTGAATTTACTGAATTCAGAATTAGTGGGCATTTGTAGATCTCTGTATTTGGGGTTACCCAAACTATCATGTGATTCAGAGGACAGCTTATAAAATGCCATTTTTCTTGCACACTGGTTTAGATTTGGAGGACAATAATGGACAGAAATTCAATTCATAATAACAAATGTTATGCTATTCTGTATTTCCACACTTCTCCCGATAACAAATCTTCCCCACTCTAGTGGTTCGGCCTAGCACCCGAGACACATCAGACCCCAAATCAAAATGTGGAGTCATCACATATACTGTCCATAAAATTGCCAGATTTGCTGATGGCGGGAGCTGCCATATTTGGTACCAGAATTCACGGCCACTCATGGAAACCGACTAAACCCAGTCATTGCTGAAAACTAGGCAGCCAGAGGAGTCCATGATGATGTCCTTTACATGTATTCAATGAAATTTCCTTACTTACAATGCCTTGCAAATATTAAACGTTGCCTAATATCATATATTTCTCACTAATTTTTATGAACAAAACTTCAGAAGTCTGTATAGATCCTCAAAAGTCATACCTCCTAGCATTCCCACGCCGTAAAACGCAACATGAATACATCAACATTCCTTTAAAATGTGGCCTGATTTTGCGATAGCGTAGTTGCCATGTTTCGGCCTCGGCTCGATCACTACCAAAGAAAGTCTAATACGGCCAAACATTTTTAAAACTAGACACCCAGTGTATTCCAGGGAGGTGTGCCTTGCATGGCTCCCACAATATTTGCTAAAATGCAATTAACTGCAAACCTGGAACTTTGCCTAACAACACACCTTTTCTCGTAATCTGGGGGTCTGAACCTTGTAGACTCTGCAGGAATCCACACATTTTCCAACCATCAGCATTCCCATTCATGTCCTGACCCCATATTAATGCTGGATCTAGTACCTGTGACAAGAATGGAATAAACTGGGGACATGCATTGTCCCTGGTTTGATGTACTCCTGTTCCTGTCAATGTTTCCAAGGAGGCTGAAGTTGGCAAGCAGACAAAAGCAAGACCAATGTGCTTCCTTTTACTAAAGTCAGTAAAGATATGGTGACTCAAGAAAGTCTTGGTTTATAGTCCTTCTTTCCATATTAAATGGAAAAATGTAAAAAGCTTCACAACTACTCAAAGTAATGGGCAATTGAAGGTATGTATCCATAAAAAGCCATTGGGGGCAGATACTAACTCTTAATCTGTGTGCTCCACTCTAATCAGTTTCCCAGAACTTCATGTCTGTGCGGTACAAAGTGAAGCAAGTTAGAAAATACACACCAGACTGATACGGCCACTAAGGGCAAACATATCTACTCTCTTGTCTCTTTCTTTACTGAGAACCAACTGCATTGATGAGATCAGTGACTCTTTTGCAGGAATGCAGTGTGCAAAGTGCCAGCCCTGCAGACTTGCACCATCTTCCACAACAGATGAAGTAGAGGATACTGCTTCAACAGCAATAAGGCTTTCAATAACAGCCAACTGTAGCTCAAGGAATGACATCAGTCTTCCTGTGGTGCTCTGTCGATAGACAATATAAGCATTGTACGTTGCCCACTGAATCAGACAGGTAGCCAAATTCTTATACCATGTGCAAGTTTCACGAGTCACATTATATCACTGAAGAACCTGGCCATTTTTATCTACTCGACCCATGCACTTGTTGTGAGTGGGGAAAGTGTTCCCCTCATAAAGTATAGTAAGTACACATAATTTCCAACTGTCTGTGACTTTGACAGTGAGCAGTTTGTTAAAACAGAGCACACTGCTCTGGCCTTTTTGGAGATTCTTAAAAACACAATCCTGAGGGAATCCTATGCTATACTTTCAAATTGACAGCAAGCCACAGTGCCCACTTTGTACCATTTTCAAAACATTTGGGCTCCAGTATTGAAATTACCTACATAAAGGTTATAAACTTTATGAAGGAGAGATTGGGAAAACTTCCATACAATCTTCCCACTACCTCTTAATGCACAAAGACAACCAGCAGGATGTATTGCAGAGTTCTTCCTCAAATGTACTTTCAGGCTGTGTACATAACAAGTGGAGCTCACGCACAACATGTATATTTTGATGCTGTAACATGCTCTTTTGCTTAGTATGTACTGCCTGACCAGTACTCGTCCTTTGTGCAATATGAAGTACTCGTTGGTGTATTCATTCAGGAGTATAACTATCTGGATACTTGGCAAACAAATGTTTCACAACAGAGCAAATTTTGAGAAAACTGTCATGGTCTGGGTGGCTGCAGGGTAAATTAGTAGCAGAATTATCATTGAAATGCAGCATATGCTGCAAATTCAAAATCCCGTCTTTGCTCATGACTGGTGTAAATTATGGCATTGCCAAACTGTAACAAGTAGACCAGTAGGGCTATTCTATTGGTTTGTGCATTATTACTATGTTGAGGGTTATGCAACTGCCCAGGTGAAGTGAAAGTCCACAAGTGTGCCCTAGAGTGACGGAGAGAAAAAGGTGAGGGAAAGTTGGCAGAGCCTCACAAGAGTAACACCAAGGGAGGTTTACAAGCTGGTACTCACCTGCATCCTCAGGTTCTCATCATTAGCATCTGCCAACTGTCAAAAATAAATAAAGAGTGAATGGTGCAAAATAAGAAAAACCAAAGAGTGTCATGTGTATTCAATTAATGGAGGGTCTGAGCATTGGCCGTACCCCTTCATGCAGTCGACTGACTTAATGCAGCGACTGTAACAAGCCTGTAACGAATCTACAGGGGGTATACCTGTTTCTTCTACGGGGGTGTTGGTATGCCAATGAATAGCAACTACCTGGTACAATAAAAGGAGAAACGAGGTGCAGTGAGGACGCTGACCCTAACCCTGATGAAATTGCCACCGAACTGTGTAAGGCAATGAAACATGTTGGTTTTAATTGAGCAGGCACACAGCAAGGAATAAAATAGATTAGCCAGTGTTGCTGAGCTTGTTTTTAAACTAGGGTATACCAAATTTCTAAGTCAGATTTTGATATCCCTGCAGGGTCACTCATAGAATACACATTACACTCTTTGGTTTTTCCTATTCTGCACTAGAGGGGTGATGATTAGGTGTTGTGAGCAAGAGATATTAATTTCTCAATTTTGAGGCAAAAAGCATCAAGAAAATGTTATACCACGCAGAAGTTCAGTTTACAGTGATTGATAACTAGGCATGCTTACAGGCCAACTATAATGGAAATGTAGTTAGAATAGCCAAACGTGTTGTGCAGGCCAAAGTTTTTACCTTAGAATGTAGTCGCCTTTCAGGAGGTGGAAGACTTCCAGAGGAGCAATGCAAAATGTAGAAGCTAGTAAGGATCTTTCTTATTAGGATATGCTATTGTCAAGCTCTTGATGAAGCCTTTGAATTTGACACTAAAAACTCTGCGCCAGACAAAGCTAGATTTTGCAGCCTACTGTCATCACTTCATGATGGGCTAGATATGCCACCTTGCTCTGGTACAAAGTTTGACCTTCAAACTTAGGGCATGATTTAGACTTTGGGGAATGGAAATATACTCCGCCAGGGTGACGTGGTAAAGTACTGCATAACCTTGAAAGTGTACCCAACCCAGTGGACATCTCTTACATTTACAGGAACCACCATCACAGTGGTTGTTTGAAGGCTTGATGCACAGCTCGGTCAACATGAAAGAGCCGTACGGCAAACTTTCAATTACATTTTTTTATTTTCAAAAAGAAAATCTAAAAGCAGGAAATTGTTTGCGTAAATAAAAATAAAAAAATTACCCCCTCACCGTGGAAGATTTTTCCCCTGGCATGGGGCTCATGTTACAGTTTTCACTGTCCCTTACTACCTGAATTTTTCCCTGGCAGGGACTGTGATTACTTTGTATTCGTCCACTCACTCTAAATACAGTGTGCGGACAAATGGCAAACGCTTCTGATTGCTATTAATCTTTCGAGCCAACGGCGGTATACATAGGTGTTGGAGATGGAGTAGTCTCATTTGTCGACATACTATCTCCGCATAAGCATTGAAATATGTGAGTAAAATGCATTTCTGTGATATCAGCAGTGGAAAGATACATTTTATACAATAACAAGCTGAAAATATTGGAATACAGATAGATGTCCCTCAATCCTTGCCACAATCATCACCAGGGCCCGACTGGGAACCAAAACTGACCCTGGCAAAGTGCTTGGCCGCCCCTCCCCACTCGGGGGGTTGGAGGTGCCGCCAAGCTCTTTGCCAGGGCCGGCTTTTGGCCGATTTTGTTACAGGGTCGATTTTGCAGTTGCAAAAACGGACCTGTAACAAAATCGGACCCCAGGGACCCAAAACCAGCCCCCACCCATGCGGCGCACCAGGGGATTGCCCGGTGCCCGCTACGGCCAGTCCGGCCCTGAGTCTCACCCATAGTAGCAGACCTTGAACTGTCAGATAGGGGAACATCTGAATAATATTTAATGCACAATGTCTTCCTAATTCTACACCAAAGACCGAGCGCTACCTTTAAAGTCTTTAACCAGACTTTTAAAAAATACTTTGGAGCCCCAAACTTGTAAAGGAAGTCAGCTGTTCCCAGCTTACTAGTCATTACTATCAACATCCTGCTGTATGTCGAAGTATTGAGGGATCCCAACAGCACCCTAAAGTTCTTGAACGGAAAGACATCACAATACAGACTCAGATCAGGCAACGCCAGGCCTCCTATTTTCAATTCTGCACCTTAGCTTTTTCCAGGAAAATCTGATAGCCCTGGATGCTCAAATGAAGGATGTTATCTTCCCTTGAAGTTTTGCAATGAGTGTTAATGGGAGATTTCTCCACTTGGTGAGCAAATGCTCTATGTCTTTGGCCACTTTCCCCAGATTGTGTGTTGGGATTTCGTCTAGGGAAAGGACAATGGGAACACCCAGGTATTTAGGTTCCGATTTAACTTCCCCGTGAAAGCCTGGTACATTCCAACACAAAATCTCAGATTTGACTTTATTGATACAATACCCATAAAGGGACCCAAACTCCTATACTAGCTCCTCCACTCTAGGGATGGTCTTAGCTGGATATGATTATTGATTATATGATCAGTAGCATACAAGACTATCTTATCCTTGAGAGATAAAAGGATTAACTTGTGGATCCATCATGGGAGACCTGCCCAACAGCTCAATATAAATATCAAAAAGAAGGGGGAGAGAGGACACCCTTGGCTAATGCCTCTAGAATTACTGAACTTCCTAGTTGAGGATCCATTAATTCAAATTAGGGCACAAGAAGCTGCATACAATTTTGGGAGAGCTATAATAAAATTATGACTAAATTCCAGTACTGATAAAACCTCACAGAAATATACCCAGCAGACCCTATAGAAAGCCTTCGCGGCATCTATCATGACTACTGCCAAAGGGACCAAATAGGTGGAAATGAAATTGATTGAACCTATTGGCAGTTAAGTGAGCTCATGCATCTGCCTTTTTTGGTCGAAACTTTTCAGGTCAGGATGGATTAGTTGAGGTGCTAGGTTGGCCCATCCACTAGCAAGAATGCAGGTAAAGACCTTATAGTTCGTATTTAAAAGTGAGATTGGCCAATATGCGTGAGCCTTCTTAGGAAGTTTGGTGGATTTTAAAATTATTACTAAGATGACTTGTTTCCATGAATCCATAATCTTGATAGTCCTTAGATAGATAGAGTCTCTCAAAAGGAAGGAACCAGGAGCTTTTTACCTAGGTCCTGCACATGTACTATTATTATTATTTATTAACTGTTCAATTAATTACAATCATTACAGTAAAAAAGCATAAAACTGGTAAATGAAAAATTGATCACATTAAAACTATGAAGGCTTCCAGTTAAAAAAAGTTTTTTGTTCAAGTATTATATCCCCTCCCCGCTGCACCCACTCGGGCCGCCAGCACCGGGTCTTTATCATAAGTCCTTGCACAGAGTTTCTTAGAGAGCTGCGTCGGCCTTTCACGTTTTTCTTCTACAGCCGTCTGTGGATCGTTCTCCTTGTTCCTTCCATTTAGAGCCATTGATGTAGTGCGGTTTCTGTACGACTGATGAATAGGATCAGGTCCCTTCCATTTAGAGCCATTGATATATTGCGTTTTAGAGCCATTGATGTAGTGCGATTTAGAGCCATTGATGTAGTGCGGTTTAGAGCCATTGATGTAGTGCACATGTACTCCCAACTACATTTGAAAGAATATGGATGCGCAGTTTCTAAACTGAAGGAGTGTTCAGGTCTCTTATGGAATGCCATCACTCATCCCGGAGGATGTCATGCTTCATCATAGGGCTTTTGTTCCTCGTTGGACCAGCCCTGTAATGCCCGATGGGTGCCCACGAAGGGGTTCTTTGCCGGAAATCCTTTGATGAAGCCGTAGGCTGTATGAGAGTATGTGGTCAGGCTAGTGTGGTGGGTAAGTGAAGTGATGTAAATTAGGTCTAGTCCTGCCCTATATCATAATTTTATTCTGAGGATGCACTAACCTAGCAAAACATGAGTGAGCCTTGCCTGGACATAATGGTCCTACAAGGTCTTTCTAGCGTGTATGGTCAACATATGTTTTGCCTTACAGCCCCTAGCAGGTCTAGCGGCAATTTGTTTGGACCGGTGTCAAAAGAAGAGGACAAGGTAGTCTTGACTCTTACATTACCGCAATGCTGGTTCGAAGCATAAAGGTGTAACCAGCATTGCTGCCTGGAGTCAGGGCGTGTTGCCTGAAAATGTAAGACCTGAAATAAAACAAAAGTGAGAAAAAAAACAGTTAGTCCGAAGGTGCCCGGTCTAGGTAACCTATCATCTCATATCAGGTTCACCAAACTCCTGGTAGAGGTGAGTGGGATGCCCCTCCTAGAGTGCATCAACATGTAGTTGGAGGAGGCTGCTGAACTGGCCAATTATGCTTTCAGAAAGGCCAGATCATTGTTTTTGCAGAGCACATAAATCGCAAAAGGGTGCTCTATTTTTTATGCCAAATAGGTGGAGGAGTAAAGGTTGGTGATCCCCCTAGTGATCGAATTTCGCAGGAGAGTACAATTGTGCATAGTTGGAGATGTCAATAACGATGTAAGGGGCGAAAAGCGGTTGGACACTGCTACGCAGCCAAACAAGCAGTGTCCTCTTAGACTAATTATTGTGGCTATGGGTAATGCATGGTGGTTTAACACAAGGTGGATATTTGCATTCGTAAGTGATTACCGCATGAAGCCATGTGAGGCGAGAAAGCAGCAGGGTGCCAGACGTTCCCGTGGTTTTGCCTGCCATCAGTCAGTGCACACTGAGTAATAAGTGCCTAGAGCCAAGGGCTTGTGGTTCATGATACAAGAACGACTAACCGTGCTATGGCGTGCTGTGGCATTCAGCGGGATGCCACTCGTTCCCGTGGTTTTGTATGCCATCAATCAGTTCACACTGAATAATAAGGACCTAGAGCCAGACGCTTGTGATTTTTTAAGCGGTATAAGTGTGGCTGACTGTGTATCAGACTTATAGAATATAAGCTAAATCTTTGATCAGTTAAGGCACACTACAGACACACTCACCCCAGACTTAAAAGGTCAATGCTGAGGGGGTTATGTAAACCAAGCACTTTGTTGCTCAGTCCTGTGAAGATATAAGAACAAGAGGCAAACAGGCACAAGACATTTCTGTAAAAACATATGCTCACACCCCATCCCCAGAGCTGATGAGCTCATTGATCTGTTAGGGGCAGCACGGTACCTGAGCACGTCTGACTTGACGTCTGGGTATTGGCAGATCGCCTTGACTGATGGGGCAAAAGAGAGGTCAGCATTCTCCACACCAGATGGGCATTTCCAGTTCCGGGTTATGCCCTTTGGGATGAAGAATGCCCCTGCCACCTTGCAGAGGTTTGTCAACCAGGTGTTGGTTGGACTGGATGAGTTCAGTCCCGCCTACCTGGATGACATCGCAGTGTTCAGTGTCACTTGGATGGAACATCTGCGACACCTCTGGGAAGTGTTGGCACTGCGGAAGGCAGGCCTCACGATCAAGGTGAGTAAGTGCCAGATCGGGCACGGTTCTGTAGTATACTTGGGACACCAATTTGGGAGCGGCCATGTGGCGCCCCTAGAACCCAAGATTGAAACCATCCTGGCTTTGGAACCCCCAAAACCCAGACAGAGGTGAGGGCCATTTTAGGACTCACAGGGTACTACAGGAAGTTTTTTCAAGGGGTAAGGCAACATGGTTGCACCCTTGACAGAGCTGACTTCGAAGAAGCAGCCCAAGAAAGTGATTTGGACTGACACCTGTCAGAAAGCTTTTGAGGCCCTGAAAGCTGCCATGTGCACGGCGCCCGTGCTCCTGGCACCCAACTTCTCCAAATGGTTCATCATTCAAACAGAAGCTTCAGAGCATGGTGTGAGGGGTCTTTTGTCACAGATGAGTGAAGAGGGCCTAGATCAACCTGTAGCCTTCATCAGTAGGAGTTTACTTCCATGGGAACAGAGGTGGAGTTCTATTGAGTGTGAGGCATTTGCTGTAGTCTGGGCACAGAAGAAGCTGAGACCATACCTGTTTGGGACTCACTTCCAGGTTCAGACAGACCACAGGCCCCTCAGATGGTTGATGCAGATGAGGGGTGAGAATCCAAAGCTCTTGAGTTGGTCCATTTCCCTACAGGGTATGGACTTTACGGTGTAACACCGCCCTTTTACAGAACACGCCAACGCTGATGGTCTGTCCAGATTTTTCCGCCTTAGTAATGAGAACTCCCAGGAGGTAGGGTAGTTCTCCCCACATTTCAGCTGGAGGGGACACGTGTTAGACCCGCACCATTGGCGTGGGTCTCCCTTCCATTTTTGCTGTTGCCTCATGTGTTTTTGATGGTGTTAGATGCTTTGGGCACTGTGCCACTGCTGTCCAGTGCCACAGTGCGAGTGCTCCCTTCTGTAAATTGATGTATTGATTAGTGGTTCAATGAATGGATGTTTGGTTTACTTGTCAGACCCTAGTACAGTGCACTGAGTGTGCACAGGGCGTGTAAATCCAATTGCAGCTAGTGGGCTTGCAGCACTGGTTGTGCCACCCACAGAAGCGGCCTTGTAAAACGTGTCTAAGGTCTGCCATTGCAGAGCCTGCGTGCAGTCTGGTACTGTCATGCTGACTAGGCAAGTGCACCCACTTGCCAGTCCCTATACCTTCCCTTGACTTCATATTAGTCACCCCTATGGTAGGCCCACGGGCAGGGTGCATTGCCATCACTGACGCCAGAACTTCACCACCATCCGCACCCACACAGCCATTGCCCCCATTTCAGATGCCAACACCACTGAAGCCCTGAGGTGCATCCTCCTCAATTTGCGCTCCATGCACAGACACACCGTACAGATCTGGGACCTCCTCGACACCCTCTCACCAGGCGTCGCCTTCTTCACAGAAACCTGGACCAACTCCACCTCCGTCCCCAACATTGCCACCACCATCCCCTACGGATACAAGATCCAGAGGAAGGACTGCCCCAACGGCCCAGAAGGAGGACTTGCCATAGTACAAAACAGCTCCCTCCGACTCAAGACCTCCAGCCCGAGCATCAACCGGCCCACCACCGAACACCTCCATTTCCAGATCCTGACCAGCCCCAGAACAACCCTAAGAGGCACCCTCACCTACAGACCTCCTGGACCTTGAACTGTGTTCACCACCACCATCGCCAACCTCATTGTGCCGCACGCCATCGCCTCCACGGACTACATACTCATCGGAGACCTCAACTTCCGCCTCGACAACATCAGCTACCCCAACTCTGCCACCCTCCTGGACAACCTTGCCAACCTTGGACTGAAACAACTTGTCACCACTCCCTCCCACGAGGCAGGACACTTACTCAACCCCATCTTCGCAGGAGGAAACAACATCTACTTCAGCCACACCATGCAACCCCCATGGACGGACCACCACGGCGTACACTTCCATGTAGACAAACCCACTACACCCAAATCTGCACTATGCCCTCCATGAATAAACTGGAGCAAAATCATAGAGGAGCAGATCAACTCCACCCTCAACTGCGATGGCCCGCCACCTCGACCAACGCCAACCTCGCAGCCAAGAACTCCACAGATGGATCTCCAACTGCGCAAATTAGTTTGCACCCCTACGTAACCCCGAGAAACAGCGTCCCAGGAAGGCCACCTAGTACACCGCCGACCTCCAAGAAACCAGACGCACCTGCAGACGTCTCAAGAAGAACTAGAGAAACAGCAAATCCTCGAAGGACCGCACCACCTACAAAACCGCCATAAGCGAATAAGAATGCATCAGATCCACCAAAAGGACCTTCATCCCGAACAAGATCTCGCCAACTCCAGCAACTCCAAGGAACACTTCAGCATCATCCAGGAATTCACCACACCCCCCAGCGAAACCACCCCTTCCCAGGACCTCTGTAACAAGCTCGGATCCTACTTCCATCAGAAAGTCAAGGGCCTCTACGACAACTTCAACGACCAGACACCTGACTCCAAAAACAGTCCCTCCTCTAGCAACACCAGCCAACCCCCATCTCCTCCTGGACCCCAGTCACCACCGAAGATGCTGTATCGACCATGAAAGGCATCCACTAATGAGCCCCCATGGAGCCTGCCCCCGCACATTTTGCACAGAGCCACCGCCGCCATCACTCCGGAACTTTGACGCACTACCACCTTCAAAACCGGCATCTTTCCAGATGACTGAAAATGTGCAAAAGTTAGACCCCTAATCAGGAAGCCATCAGCAGATCCCACGGACCTCAAGAACTACCAACCCATCTCCCTCCTCCCTCTCACAGCAAAAGTCACATAGAAATCTGTCAACATCCAACTAACTATATTCATTGAAGAAAACTCCATCCTAGATCCCTCCCAATGCAGATTCCCCTGCAACCATAGCACTAAGACCGCTCTATTCGCCGCCAGAGATGACATCCGCACCCTCCTCGACCAAGGACACACAGCAGCCCTGATCAAACTTGACCTCTCTGTAGCCTTCGACACGTTTCTTACTGCACACTCATCGCCAGATTCTGCGAAGCCAGCATACAGGGAACCGCCCTCGAATGGCTCTGCTCCGTCCTCAGCAGCACAACCCAAAGAATCAGACTTCCACCCTTCCTCTCCGAACCCACGGAAATCAACTGCGGAGTACTCCAAGGATAGTCGTTCAGCCCCATGCTCTTCAACATCTACATGGCCCCCCTCTCCACCATCGTCCAACAGCACAGACTCAGCATAATATCCTACGCCGAAGACACTCAGCTCATCCTCTCCCTTACCAAGGACCTTATCACCACCAGACTCAACTTCCAGGAAGGTATGAACGACATCGCATTCAGTATGAGCAGCGGCTGCCTGAAGTTCAACTCGGAGAAGACAGAGTTCCACAACCTCTGACCCACCCCCCCTGCATGGGACAACACCTGGTGGCCCACCGCCCTCGGAAGCCCCCCACCCCCATGGACCACACCCAAAACCTCTGCATTATACTCAACTTCTCCCTCTCCATGACCCGACAGGTCAACGCCGTCACCTCCAACTGCATCAACACCCTCAGCATCCTCTGAAAGACCGTGAAATGGACCCCCCCCCCCGAATCAAGGAAGAGAGTCACCCACATACTCATTACCAGCAGACTGGACTACGGAAACACCCTGCATGCCGGGATCAAGAAATCTCTGCTCCGCAAACTCCAGACCATACAGAACACCACAGCCAAACTCGTCCTCGGCATCCCTCGACAAGAACACATCACCCAGCACCTGCGTAACCTTCACTGGCTACCCGTCAAAAAAAGAGTAACATCTTTAAGATACTCACCCATGCCTACAAATGCCTCCACAACACCAGACCCCGATATCTTGACAAGAGAATCTCCTTCCACGTACCCAGGAGGAACCTTCGATCCGCCGACCTCGCCCTCACCAAACCTGCGTGCATCTGCAGAGCAAGAACAGGGGGAAGAAGCTTCTCCTACATCACGGCCGAGACCTGGAACAAGCTGACAATCAACATAAGACGAGCCCCCACCCTGCACATCTTCAGGAAGACCCGCAAGACCTGGCTCTTCAACTGACCGGAGCTACCCCCCCTCAGGGCCTTGAGACCCTCACGGGTGCGTAGTGCATTTTAAACTTCCCTTTTTGATTGATTGACAAAAAAATACATCTAACAAATGTCATTTGCAACACCAATAGCTCAAACTATCATTATTGCGAGACCTATTGCATTGGGTATGCTTGTTTGCTTTATAATCCAAAAGAGTTACTTAATTCCTTGTCTAGTATTCATTCTGAATGCAATAGGGTTCTAAATAAATATTAGGCCATAATACATCTTGAGGTAGTTTGGTGTACTTTTGTAGGATGGAGAATGAAGAACACCACTTTTTTTTCTTTTCTTCGTGTATGGAGGCTTTTTGCAGCATTTTTTCTTTTAAAGTGAACTCTTTTTGAAAGGTTTACGCAATTCGGTCAAGGAGATTTATGGTCTCATAAGGACATAGAAAGACAAGGTTTTCCTATAGTATAAACATATTCATACAATTATTCACTATGCTGCAAACAAGTTCCTGTGAAAGAACCACACCCAGTATGTGATCACACGCATAAATGGGCACACTGTGACCAACGGGCTCATCTGCATCACTTGTGGTACCACTTTATATTGATACGACTCAAGAAAGGTACACGTTAGTGGCCAGATAAGTATGTGCATATGTGAGATCCTTTTACACCACTAGATATACCAAAAAGTTAATGTCAGCTTTTTATTCTATGCCACACTTACAAAACAAACACACTCTAGATTCCTGAGTGCGCCAGTAGAAGCCAAGGTTGAATCTCCTGACGTTCTCTCCTTCTTCCTTTGCATTCCTGCATTTTTTGTCAGTGCCTCTTTTTTCTGCAGCTAAGGATTTTGTTTGTTGTCTATGTTGTTTTGGAAGGATGCAAAGACACTATGAAGAGGGAGAGCAGAAGAAAATTTCCCTGACTCCCAGCACAGGCTTCTATTGATACTTTCTGTAAAAAAGAGATGGGAGGATACCTTCAGTTTCTGGCAGGGCCCTGAGTGAGGAGTGTGCAATTGGGGTCAAGAATTCAATAGCAGAGTGTTGTTCCACCGCCTTCCCATGGCTAAGCAACCGAATGGCAGAGTACCCTTCTCCAAGCCATTGTTTCTGTGCATTTTGACGATTACCTGGAATAGCTAATTGGTCCCAATTTGTTTCCAGTGAAATGCAGACAAATCACTGGTCTGTCATCCAGGGATTGCAAAATGATTAGGGACCATGAAAAAGTAATAGCTCATCAGGGAAGATTACCATAATATTGGTCATTCATAACTTAGAAAGTGTTTTAAACCTCGACCTTCCATGTCCTTCTCGGTGCTCCCCAGCATCCTCCTGGTAATGCCTCTTCAATATCTCTTTTTTGCGTGTGTGAGGGGCGTAACTACTTCTGCTATCTGCCATGTGTCTATCATTTATGTTATAGGATCTTGTATAGTGCCTCCTGCACAAGTAGCAAAAAACACAGTTGATGGACAGAATGTAGAACAATGTCATACATTCACCCCAGTACAAGGATCTGGGCCTAAATCCATCGTTTTTTTGCACTCCACACCACCCTGGGTTAGACACTGGCTATATGCAAATCAGCTCTGACCCTGTGCCTCATGGGAACTGTCCAGTCCGAACTACCAAGCCATGTCTTTCCCAGACCGGAATCAAGCATCCAAGGACCGGTTTCTGGCTATCAGCCTTCGTCAGCCTGGATAGCTTGACTCCAGTGGTGTGGAGAGCCTGGGACTCACGTCTGAGCATACCCAGCCCACTCGGGGTGAAAATTGCAAAAAACACAGTTGATGGACAGAATGTAGAACAATGTCATACATTCACCCCAGTACAAGGATCTGGGCCTAAATCCATCGTTTGTTGGCACTCCACACCACCCTGGGTTAGACACTGGCTATATGCAAATCAGCTCTGACCCTGTGCCTCGTGGGAACAGTCCAGTCCGAACTACCAACCCATGTCTTTCCCAGACCGGAATCAAGCATCCAAGGACCGGTTTCTGGCTATCAGCCTTCATCAGCCTGGACAGCTTGACTCCAGTGGTGTGGAGAGCCTGGGACTCACGTCTGGGCATACCCAGCCCACTCGAGGTGAAAATTGCAAAAAACACAGTTGATTGACAGAATGTAGAACAATGTCATACATTCACCCCAGTACAAGGATCTGGGCCTAAATCCATCGTTTTTTTGCACTCCACACCGCCCTGGGTTAGACACTGGCTAAGTAGTGTCTGTTTTGTGTCTCTCTCCACGCAGGGTATTGATTGGTGTTAATCACCCAGGAAACTAAGGACCGTTTCATCCTTGCAATATCATACCCCTAACACTAATTAGTGAAGCATATAGTGGGTTTGTCGCTACTATAGTCCTTCCCTCCTTCTGATAGATTAGGGCTCTCCGTCGGTCCTGAGGAAAGCCAACCCCTAAGGGGCCACTGAAGGCAGGAAATATGTCAGCCAATCCAAAAGTCTAAGGATGATTATCTCCGGAGAGTCCTGCTGTCTGTTCTAAACTTTACCATGGAACCTCCTTGTGCATAAATTAGTATTTTGGATTTTCATAGGTACTTTAAATACTTCATACTTCACATTGGCCCTATCTTTATTCATAGAGTCCTCTTAACAAAAGAGAACATTTTAGAGTCCAAGTGACCTCCAGGTCTTTTGGAAGCATGGATGAATAGATCTGTGCAATAAGCTCTGTAAAGGGTGCCCATCGGTTATTGCACCCCCGAGGTGATGAGTAACAGCACACAATGATGAAGCATGCCACTTTGGTGAGTGAGGGTCCCTGTATCCTAAGAAGGGATGCCCCTTAATTTGGAACTATCCCAAAACCTTGTGTCTGTTTAGGTCCACATAAACAAACTTACAAGTATAATTTGAACGAGTACGTCACACCTTGCTGTCAAAATGGGTGTTATCACTATTGTTTTCTTTTGTTTGCTGAATTGTCAAAACATTTTCAGGAATCAACTATCTAGGTTGGGGCCAGGTGTAGCAACGCTTTGCATTGCCACAAAGTCACACAAAGTGATGCAAAACGTTATCAGTGCTGGAATTTAGCTTCAAATTGCATCAAAGTGGCATCAAGGGGTGGTACATCAGCATTCCCAAGCTACCGCCCATGGTTTTTGACATAATGCCATATCTAGTAAAAGTGGCTTTAATATTAAGACCTTAAATTATATTTTTAATGTAGCTAATAAATAATCAAATTTCCCACAGTGATGACTTTTACTGGCCTACCTTCCTAATTCTGAGTACATAATTGTTTGTGTTCCATCTTACCTCGTACCTGAGAAATGATTACATTTATGAGTGCAATTTTATGCGGTTGTACATTTTTTTATTTTATGTGCTTTTATGGCTATAATAGCCGAAATAAAGTTTCAATGAATGAGAAAGTGGCTTTGCACCAAGGCAGGCGAAAGCAAGGAGGAATGTTTCTATTTCTCGTGACATTCACACATTAGATATGCGCTGCACTATACAGCACACATATAATGTTGGAACATGTTAAAGTTTGTCTAAGCATAGTATTTTGTACAGGATAGGGTACCTTTCCAGTAGAAAATATATGCAACTTCACATCCACAGTTACCCTCTGCGGTGCAAAGGTGCGTGGGTGGCACTTGGCAGTCTTTTTGTTTACCAGCTCTAGGGAAGAGAGCAGGAGCACCATATCTCAGTAGATATGACTCTTAGATGTGCCTTGTCCCTAGGCAACCCAGTGCAGCAACTTGGCTTGCTGCACTTCGTTGCGCAACATTTTATCTGCCCCATGATATTATTAATATGAGATGTCGCCACATGAGCACTCGAGGATCAAACGGGAGAGTACTGGCAAATTGTGATTGGTGGTTGCCTTGTCTCCAAGCAAGTGGAAGAATTCCTAACAGATCAGTGCCTCTAAAGGTAAAGATGAATCCTTCACACGTCATGTATATCTCTGCCACGTCTGTGGAGTTAAGGTAGATTCAGTCACCTGTAAAACGCACCTCTCTACTGCCCATTATGACTTGGGCAGGATCAGTCATGTGAAGCACACATCTGACATGGCCGTGGAGCTGGGTGGGAGTTAGTTACATAGCAGGCGCACACTTGACCAGCTGACAGTGTTGGGCATAGATACTCAAACCCTAGAAGAGCCAGAATGACTGGGACAAAATCAGCCACATGCCAGACAATCCTCTGTAACCCCAGGAAAGTTGGAGAATTAACAGTCACATGTCATGTGCACCTTTATCAGGCTGGCATGATAAAGGAAGCTGGGTAGAGTAGATCACACTTCATACACACACGTTGAAGCTCCTTAGAGCTTGTGAGTCACATATGTTTATGGGGGACCCCTGACAAGGCAGTAGAGCTAGATCATGTCAGATATCAGGCACACATCTTGGAGGCAGAGAGGTATGGGATATCAAGCATTGTCAGGTGGTCTTTACACCTTTGGGTGGCTACCAGGGCTCTGAAGCAATCTCTTGATTTCCTTATGGTATATATATATATTTCTGCTGGCTCTTAGCAGCATTGACAATGCCAACAGAGTTGGCTTTTCTATATAACACCTCGTAGACGATGCTCTCCACGTTTTAGTAAAATAAACCTTGTCTACAGCTACACATGTACTGACTTTATTAACATCTTTTTAAATCTACCTCAGCATATGCTACAGTTCAAATTCATAAGGCGTGCTTGCCATACAGCCGTTTTACATCTCTATTTCACTACAAAAAATGTAAAAATGCTATTGTATAACATCTGAATTCCGAAATAACACTGCTTTTGCTTACCATTTACGCGATTCATGTGCATCTCTCCTTCCCATTCTATATGTTACATTTATATAACATTTAACAAACTATGCTGCTTCTCATAAGATCTAAGATTTTTATAATGCACGATTAGTGAAAAAAATGCAATCCTATGTCATGAACAGTAGTACACAGAGACAAATTCATTTGATGAAAAAGTGTGCATCTCGAAGTTGTCCTTTTGCCAAAATGAACGATTTGTACTAAAACTAGTAGAGAACAAATGAGCCGAGGAGAACAATCCCAGTGTCAGCATGTACCGCGCTCCATGCTTGGTGCCGATCTGTCATCTTTGCCAGTGCTTATTATTGGGGCGTCTCCAGGCCTTAGCTTGGTCGGTAAGAAAGAACTTCAGGTTTCCCTTCAATTACGCTGGTTTATCTTGTGAAAATACAGTAAATGAGAAGAATATCTTGAGGGGGCTTAAGGGGCAGAGCATTAGGAAGGAAACCCCTCTGAGCTAGGACTGCATAAACACAATATTTTTCAAACTAACCATCATTTTGTAAAAACTTCAAAACAGAGACATGCGGGCAAGTGTTTGTGTGTTTTTGTCCAAGAGTAAGTAAAAACCTCAGATGAAATCCAACAGACACCTCACCATACCCAACGGAAAGTACTTGTACACAACTATTTACCACAGAATTCACTTGGCGGTGGTGCAACGCCCCCCGCCCGAAAACACCCTCCCTGGTCATTCTCTATCCTTCTTTGAACTGGCAAACCAAACCGCAGATCTCAATACAAGGAGAGTGACCACATTTCTTTACACACGCAAGATAGATCAATGGATTGCTAGGCATACAGCAGAGTAGTATTTGTAATTTTCAGGTCACAAGTTCGAATAATCTCAGTGAAAAAAGTATGCTGGGTAAAAACCGCCCAATCCTTGAGTAACCGAAATGACGGTTAATTAAGATCCTCCAGAAATGTATATTTAACCTGAAGTTCATTATTCGATGGAGGTAGTTCCGAAGGCTAATGCACCTAAATTGTAGAGATCTTTGCAAAATAGAACTTGGAATTCCCAGTTTTAGCGAGCTATTTGTCCTAGTATCGTCTTTGTATCGCCAACGTGATCTCGATTGCAGAATTACAGTTATAGAGAAACATACCACAAAATGCATCGTTGTGACAACTAAGACATCACCAATCACCCCAATGCATATACCTTTTACTAAAAGTGGCTGGGGGGGCACCATGACTCCTCGCCCAGTCGCCCTGTGTAACCCCGCATGGTCTTGGACTGCCGGCCACCTCCCCCCTTGAACACCGACTGAATTACCCAATTCAACCAGTCAACACATGGGGGTCTTTGGAAGTCAAGGGGGGGTACGGGGCCCCCCCCCTGGCCGTATTTATTAAAATATAAAAACAAATCAAAAATTTTAATCAAATAAACATTTCTGACAATTATTAAAATGCACACTTTTCAGAATATTAGATTGACATCCGTTTCGACATGGTATGATGGGCTAACCTTAACAAATAGCTAATACAGCGTGTCTCCTAACGTAATCTAATCATCCTGAAAATTAAACTGCATTCTAATATTTCCAATACTTTTTAATAACTTTTTAATAACTTTAATAAAGGCCTACGGCAAGGTCGCCAACCGGTGTCAGATCCTTTTACAGCTGCGCTCTCACGTTGAAGATGCGCATGCGCAACCCAGGGCACGTTTCACCCACGTGCGCTCCCGGAACTCCATTTAACCATAACAGGAGGGCCCAGACACTTGCGCACCTTAGTGACGTCATAGTGTTGTGAGGGGTGGCTACCAGCCTGAGGAAAGCGTAGACTCCCTCCCCCGCACCCTTTACAACGGGATATCATATCCTGCCCCTGAAGTTCTGAGAGAGACCAATGGCCCCTCCCGCGGGCGGCCCCTTTCGTGAATGGGTCCGCCCCCCCGTAAGGACCTTAAAATGCTGCTCACCGATTAATGACCTTACCGCCAGACACACATAATAAATACGACATTGCTATTCTAAAAGGAAAAAAGGCCTAAGGAGAAAATTGTTAATACACAGCAAAGCACAAAACATATACATATACAGATACTCCTGTAAGCGGGAAAAAGGCCTAAGGAGAGAATTAGTTAAATATCATGGCACTGCACAAAATATTTACTTCTGTTCTACCTTCCAGTAGACGGGAACTTCAAGGCCTACTGGATCAAACCCCCTAAACCTATAGTCTGGCACATTGACCAACCTGATTCTCACCATTTGCCAGGCCCCAAGGTCTGCTAACAAGGGATGGAGGGTGGGGAAAATTACACGGCCCCACGGCGGGGCGAGGAGCGAGCCTGGGAGCGCGGGCACAAAGAGGCCGCTTCCCGCGCTCCCCAGGCTCTTAACCCCTTCGCCGCCGCGACCCCGCCCCCCCGCCCCGGAAGCACACCAGTACCTCCGGGGCGAGGGGGCGGGGAACGCGGCCCCGAAGGGGACGGGTTGTGGGAGGGACCGGGCCCCGCCATGCTTGCGTGGGGGCCTATTGGCCCCCCCCTTGTATGGGGCTGCGGCCCGCCCCCTGGTCCTCTCTCTAAGGGGGAATTCACAAGAAAACGATCTGCGCATGCGCGGGCATGTTTGTGCCCAAAAATACACTTGCGCAGCTGCAGCAGCCCGATCCTTCCCCCCCCCCCCCCTTGCGCACTCCGGGAAGGTCGGGTGTCTCCCGGTTTCCCGGCCGGCAGATAGCGCGATTTTTTAAAATAATTATGTTTGGCTTCTAGTGACGACGTGGTACGCCCCAATGGACGCACCGCGCCTGCCTTTTAGTAATCTTGCTTACTAGTCCTTGTGCTGTCAAGGCAGAGAGAAGAAAAGATGCTGACAACATTAACGAGGGCAAATCTGTGTACTGGGAAAAAAAGAGTAAGGGGAGAGAACAGTGAAGAGCAACCCGTTTATTAAATGGACTGTCACATTTTGTACGCAGACGTCGTTGTTGTTTGGGTTCAGCTTAGTTTGGGCGTTTTTCTTCCGTGTTTGTTTCACGTCTGCTGAGGTGCGGTTGATTTCAAAACAGAGCAGTATCTCCCTCGCCAGGTGAACTTTGCCTGGCACACTAGTTTCTTTCCAAAGCACGGTTCTTTCTGGAAGGGTTAACTAAAGAAGCGCAATGGAGCTGCTGGGGGTAGCAGCAACTCTCTTTCTTCTGTGTGGTTTGACTTGCTTGCTGGCCTGGCGGCAGAAGTTAAGGAGGCAGGCTCTTCGTCTCCCCCCTGGCCCCACTCCCTTGCCTCTGATCGGGAACATCTTGCAGCTCCGTGGAAAGACCTTAATCCAGGCCTTGTTGCAGGTGAGCCCCTCTTCCTTTTTCATGCATAAAGGTTGGTGTGCCAGGCGAGTTCTTGGTTGCAGTTATTGATTGTCACTAGTGAACCGACACGATGGATGGGACTCACCAGAGTATTCAAAGTTTTCATGTGGGAGTGGCCAGGGGCGTGGCGGGACCTTCCCATTTCCAACAACTGCCCCAGGCATATAATGTAAACCAGTGCTTTAAATTGGAAAAAATAGGTGCATGTACTCATTAAAATGAGCTAGGGGTTGAGGGAGGGGGCGGGGCTAAGTGTAAAACATGATGATACTTAATGACTTCTATATTATTTGCAGCACACACCAAAACACATTAGAAATGCGTTTATATAAACAAAGCAGGTTAATTCATTACACAAAATGAAAGAGAAATGCCATAATATGTTAACATTTCCTTTTTTTGCCATACTGTTTATTGCTGTTGTTTGCCGCAATACTATATGTTTTTGAGCATGTGTGTAGGAAGAAACTGAAAATACTCCACTTGGAACCAAAGCTCTTATGGCACCAAGCAAATCATCATGACCCTCCCCAGAAGATATCTCTTGTCACTTCCATCGAGCTATCCTTTCATCCTACCCGTTACCTGCTGCTCTCCACCATTTAATCTTTACATTCTGTTGTCTATTCAGTCTTTCATGCATCATTCAGTTTTTCACCATTCCGTCTCACCACCCTTCATATCCAAACCTATCCATCCATCTCACTTATCTCTTTATGCACCCTTTCACTCATCCAGCAATCCTTCCGTTCATCTATCCATCAACCCTTTCATTCCTTTATTCCATCCATCCATTCATTCCATCCACCCTTTTACTCAATCCCTCCATTCACTCATCCATCATCCACCCTCCCTCCCTTTTATTCATCCATCCAATCTTTCACTTATCCACCCATCATCCGCCCTTTTTTCCAATCACCCACCCTCTTTCACCTATCTGTCCATTCTTTCACTAAGCCATCCATGCATCTATACATCCACCTTTGCTCCCTCATCCATCCACTCACTCACTTACTCACCCACCCACCAACCCTCCCTTTTATGTTATATAACAGTCAAAGGCAAATGGGTTTGCTACTATTTAACCGCACATCACAGAGTTACACCAATTATAAAATGAACAGAAGTGGTTTGGAGAAAGCAACTATGGCTAGGGTGCTCCTAAGGTGTATGACACCTACCCACCAAGGTGTCAATCCGTCCTAGTATCCAGTTGAATCTAGGTCAAACATATATATGCAAAACACCCAAGCACACCATATTATTGTGACACATCAAGTGATGTAAATGTTTTTTCTCAAGAACAGTCCATAGAGTCTCAGCATCCAATGATTTTCTAAAGCCCAAAAAGAACTTCTCAAAAGAATATCCACACAAATCTTCTTAAGTTGAGATCTGGTGTTTTATTTCCAAAGTTCATATGAGGAAAGACAGCAGCCGACGCGCGTTTCGCCCACAGGGCTTTTTCAAGGCTATTTAGTCACTCTTCTTGTAGGTAATGCTATTGTCCCCCAACAGATATTGACGAAAGATGACGCTTGTGGTGAGGATGTATAAATATTATATTTTTGCTCATTCATATGGTAATTGTGGCCCCAACAATTTTCAAGCCTGTCCTCTTCCAATGCACCACGCAAAGTGATTATTCTAATCCATTTTGTAAGGCGTATTTGTTCTTGAATCTTGATACATCCAAGGTTACACTCGTTCTAGCTTTCGGTGCGAGTATCTACGAGCCGAGTGGTGTTTCTTGTCCCTCCATTCATTCATCCATCATCCACTCTTTCATCCAGCCTCCCTCCCTTTTATTCATCCATCCAATCTTTCACTTCTCCCCATCCATCTCACTTATCTCTTTATGCACCCTTTCACTCATCCAGCAATCCTTCCGTTCATCTATCCATCAACCCTTTCATTCCTTTATTCCATCCATTCATTCCATCCACCCTTTTACTCAATCCCTCCATTCACTCATCCACCCTTTCATCCAGCCTCCCTCCCTTTTATTCATCCATCCAATCTTTCACTTATCCACCCATCATCCGCCCTTTTATCCAATCACCCACCCTCTTTCACCTATCTGTCCATTCTTTCACTAAGCCATCCATGCATCTATACATCCACCTTTGCTCCCTCATCCATCCACTCACTCACGTACTCACCCACCCACCAACCCTCCCTTTTATGTTACAACACCTTTTTATACTCTTCACCTACCATGGCTTTTTTAATTGTCACTGCCAGGGGACTGCCATGATTCCTGTGTTTGCACAAATGCACAGAATAGTGTGAATGTGACAGCACAGGGCCCCAATAGACCCTGCTCTGTCAAACACAGCGTGATGGTGAGCACCTGGACATTATTCAAATGAGGCCTGCTGAATAGCTCAGCTGGGGCTCAGATCGGGACTACTGAAGCAGAGCCTAGGCTGCCAGAGACACGTTCCAATCCTGCTCACCAGCCCTCAGATCCAATGAGCCTACTCTTTCATGAGTACCGGTACTCTCCTCGGCAGTAGAGAAGTTACCGTACTCAGAGTGATAAATCTATGAAGTGCTGTTACTGAGTACGGCCCATTTAAAGCACTGATGTAAATACATTATACGCAGTGGCCGAAGTGGGCGGGATTGGCAGGGCAAAGCATGACCCAACCTTTTTGTTTAAAATTGTGTTTAACATTGGTAGAAATATACAAGGCCAATAGATAAGTCTCGGCCGTTTGGGGACGGGCGGGGTGGGCAGTCCTTTTCATTATTGTCAACAAGGACAGTGTCCACTTCTGCTCTACTGCAGGTAGCTGCAGCCTCCTCTTTTATCTCCTCTCTTTCTCGCTCCTCCTCACTTGCTGAAACTGTGACTTCAGGAAAATGCTCCTACTCTCTCTTTCGGTCATTCATTCGTTCCCCTGTGAAATTGATCCAAAAAGAAGAAACACTTTGGCTGGAAATGTCATTTTCTGATATTTTTCTGTTTTCAAAGTGCAGCCTCATGCCGAAGAGAAAAAAAAGTTCAGAATACGAAAGATAACTAACTAAATAAAGCAAGACAGAGCGATTGCAAAGTGGCCGGATTTGTTTTTTTCGCACCTAAACACATTAGCGCCACTTTACAGAGTTTTCCAGTGAAGCGCTACTTTTGTTTTCTTGTCTTTCTTTAAACAGCATTGTTTTCCCCGAGTGGGTACGCGCATTATTCCTGGAGGTACTGAAATACTTGGTTGATGCTGAAGTTGAAAACGTTTAATGTGATCCTTATTAGCTGTTTTCCTTATTTCAGCTTACATTTCACATGCTTTACTTATTCTTGCATGCCCTATGAGTGTTTGATTTTTCCAGGATGTTAGCATATCACTCTCGTCTAGTGTATAATTTGAATTGACTGCATCCAGATGTTTATAGCGGGGCACAATTGGGTTGTAGCTGAAGGCACCATGAGTTTCTCTCTCTGGGGTAGTGTGGTGTTCAATGGGGAGAGGATGTGACACTATAGCCAGAGATCCTCAATTTGGAATGGGGAACCAGTTTCAGCCTTCATGACCAGTCCACCAGACAACTCTCCTGAGGGAGCTCATTCCCATGCTAGACTTTAGAAGCCCTTGTGTCTTAGCATCAGCATGTGGACCTTAACGGTGGCAAGTATGGATTAACCTTGAAGGCCTGTGCACTACAATCCATATTGAAGTCCACCTCCAGTCTTGCAGGCAGGTCTACAAAGCAGCACACCCTAGAGCAACAGTGACTCTATCACTGAGGTCACAGAACCCTTGAGGCCAGTCCGCATCACCCATTGGTACCTCTATTGCCCTTGTTTCAGCAGTTGTAGTGCACCTCACCAGGGAGCCGCAATGTAGGATTTGCAGGAACACCAAACTCAATTTGCAAACTTCACATTCACTTTGCTTCTTGCACCAGCACTTTTAACATGTGCTGCCTGCTTTGGGGCCACTGAAAATATGATGCAATGGAGGACAAAATTATGTTGCAGTGTCGACTAAATTCTGCAGCAAAAAAAGGCAGCAGCGTAATGCGGTACATTTTCTGATACTTTATTATTTTGAAATTTTTACACATACTAACAATCTCTGCAAAGATTTTGCCGCATTAATTTCAGAGGAACATACAAATAAATGCAGCAGTGAGAATGATGACCAGTAACCCTTTGCAATGGGCCTACCACTGCGCAGCAACACAAGTCACATTTTTCATAACTTTCGATCAGTTTGAGATACAAACCATTTTTGAGGTAAAAACGTCAGATTTTGCAGCAGATGAGGAATTATGTGGCAAATATGATAGAGCCATAATAATGTGGAAAACATTTGCAAACTAGGATTTTTTGCCACTCATGTTTGAACTGCTCTTGTGGAAGAAGGGAGGAGAAGTGCTGATGACAGAGACTGCATGGCTCAGAGACAAATGGCTTGTGATTCCACTTCTAAACGTACTTGGAACATTCTGCCACTTCAACCACTGATTATACGACCAGTAGGGCCCATGAGAGGGGCTAAAGGGACAATGGAAAGAGAGACAAATACGGATTGGTAGGGGTACTCAGTGAGAGAAAAAAAATTATTTTGTAAAATAACCAACATTGTCGAAGACTTTCAAGAGAGTGAAAAGCGCTTTTGTCTGTAGGTAAGTTAAAGTTCCTGTTGAAATCCAACAGACACCTCATCATACCCGAATAAAAGCACGTGAACCCAACTATTTATTATAAAATACATTTATTAGAGGGGTTTTGGTGTTACACCCCCAAAACCCCCTCTGAAGCTACGCCCCTGGGAGTAGTTAATTCAGCTCATAGTCCTGGTATTCTTTTGGTCTAACAGGATACAAATCCCAGAATGTAAAGGAGAATACTTACATTGAATGAGTTGCACGTGAAATTGGGAAACTTGAGAGATCTGAATGGCTAAGCATCCCTCCAATTTTCAGAGTATCTGTATGTGAACTGAGGGTGAGAGAGGGCCTGTGCCCACTGCTAGGAGCGTCTGTAGAGGGAGGCCAGATGGGACCCATCCCATTTCATTTTGTCCTGCCAGAGCCCCTCCTCCTGTGCCAAAGCAATACCACTGTTGTTTGTGTTAGTAGCTAACACTGGATAAACATACACACAATGCTCTTTGCCATACATATTGATTTATCAAACTGTCCTTGTAAAGTAGTGCTGTTTGCTTAAAATGTTTGTCTGGCTGTGTGTGTAGATATCTCTATGTAAATATTACCTGGTGGTGGTTGCCACCAGTTAGTTGTAACTAGGTCTGCTTTTCCATAGAGATAATGTTTTTGGTTTGCTAATAACTTTGGCCCCGTTTGAGGAATTTTCACAAAACTTTCAAAAAAAAAGTTAATTCAAATCAGCTCCTTCTTGGAGAGTTTTATGGTGATCCGTCAAGCAGGGTCCGAGAAAAAAGAGGGGTCGCAAAACGCAAAATCTCCATGTATTTTCAATGGACTTCTTTAAGATGGGCTACAGCAACAACTGCTGAATGGAATGAAACCAAATTTGGCAGGAAGCTAGATCTTGGTCCGCATATTGTGCTTTTTGTGAACTGGTGTAAATCTGTTCAGTAGCTTTTAAGAAATTTAGGGTAACATGAAATTATATATTTTGGCAGTTGGGTCTACAAGAGAATGTTGCACAAGCACCAATTTAAAATTAGAGAATCTGATTGGCCCAGGGAGCTTTATTTCCCTTAGGCCATCTTGCTACTGGTGGATTTGGACTCCTGTGTGAGCAAGTGCTCTGATTAGCTGCCAGCAACATGAGAAAAAGTAGCTGGCAACCATTACAGGATTTTGGGACTTAGTCCCCTGTCATGAAGTTACAAAAAAAGACATTGGGAAGGGGTAGGGAATGCCATGACCCCCCCCCACACCCCCTACCCCAACACTCGGGGCCTAAAAAGACACAGAAAATGACAAAAGATGCTGCAATCCCAGAAAAGTCAGGAAAAAAAAAATAATAGCGCCGGCCCGCATTTAAATACGTTATGCCCTGGGGAGCCTACCTTCAGGGCTGATTTCATGGAGAGAAGCTGCATGGCCCCCCTCCCTGAGCATGCAAAGCCTGTGGAGAACCCCCCAAGGGCCGAAAATAGTTTTTATGGAGCAAGGGGGGCATGTGGCCCCCCTCCGCGAGCCTGGAAAGGCCCCGGGGAGCCCACCCTCTGTGCCAAGATTCCTTTATATAGGGAGAGGGGCCACACAGCACCCTCCTAGAGCCTCTAAAAGCCCCAGGGAGCCTACCCCAGGGCTGAAACTTTACAAAATGGGAAGGGGAAGTAGTGTGCTCCCTCCCTAAGCCACTAAAGGACCATTGGAGCCCACCCCTGAGGCCAATCACTTTAAGGTATATCATCACGGCAATCATAAATGATATCATGAGTTATGTCATATGGGAGATCATGAACAATGCATGGCGGGAACTCACATTATAATTAGTGCTGCTATCTATAACTGGTGAATTTCTGAGTGTTTTTAATTAAGAAACATTAATGACATGATAAAAAAATTCACCTAAATTTAACATTACATTATCATTTCTTTTTTCCAGTAAATACATGTATACATAAATACACACGTACAAAAAGAGATTTCCAAATCTTCAGCAAATATGTGTGTGAAAACGAAGTTTCATTCACCTTGGCTCCTATCCTTGAACATTTTGGGTTGATCCCTCAAGCGGGGGGCATGAAAAAAGGTGGGTCCCAAAACACTATTTCCCCATGCAATTACCATAGGGATTTTTGAGCAGCTCTACAGCCCAAGCAGCTGAATGGAGTTACACCAAATGTGTAAGAAAGCTAGAAAGCTAGATCTTTACCTATAAAGTGTGCATTTTTGTGATTTGGTGTAAATTCATTCAGCAATTCCGCCATTTGAAAACACAGGGAGCACAGAAATTCTGATCCCATGTCCCAAAACTAAAAACATAACAAAATAATACATAAGTGGGCAGGGTAGGCCCCCGGAACTTTGTGTGGGGAGGCGGGCCCCAAGAGGAACCCCCAACCCAGGGCCAAATGTATCAAAAATATTTTTTGGGGTGGCACAATCCCCCAGGGCTCACCTGCTCCTGTGAGAGCCTCAAAGGTTCAAAGGGCCATACCTACTCCCATGAGAGTCTAGCAGGATCGTAAAAATCATTAAAAAAAGGATGGTGTGAGCGTCTGTGGTAGGTTGGCTATGTATGGACGGTTGGTCCTGCGGTTAACCCATGCCGTGCACATCAAAAGACTGTGCATGGCCGGTAGGATGATGGCTGTCCTCGTGGGGTTTGGTGCAGAGCCTGCTACAGCCCAGGTCCTGCAGTCAACCCACCCTGCAGTTGACCAAAGGGCATGCTCAGCAGGGGGTAGCCAGCTGCAGGGGTTGGTGGTGTTGTACATATGGTAATAAAATATTACTTTATGTTAAAAAAAGGCCTACAATTTTACTGAAAAAAAAAGTTTAAAGTGAAGTTATAGTTGGGTATGGTAAAAATATCTTATTTTTCATAAAAAAAACATCGGAATTTCCCTGAAAAAATATATGCCCTTGTCATGCACTGCTTATGACCTCACATATGTTATCACTCATGATATATGCTACCACGTTGTTAATAACAGCAATATGTATGTAGACACACTTTTAGAGCGCAGCTGTCACCCAAAGGGCATCCTGGCGCTTTGACCGAAACATTTGAAATTACACTATCAACGACAACACTTCTTGATGGGGGAATAAGTATTATAGTTACTTTAAATAACTATAATTGGTAAAGTTCAGTGTTTAAAAAAAAAAATATTACATTTAAACTGACATTTTAACCATAGTGTCACTTTAACCTTTGTTTATCTCAGTAAAAAAAAAATATATATATGTATGTTTTATCAATTGCAGTATATATGTACACCTCTAAAATTCACTTCTAGAGATGCCACTGCCAGCAAACTAGTTTGCCACGGAGATTAGGCTATGGAGTCTGTAGACCTCCCGGTAGGAGCTTTCCATGGTGCTCTCTTTTAGGAGTGGCTAAATCGGGCTACAATATACGCTAGTTTTGGAGCAAGAAGTTCAGATTCTGTTGAGTTTATAACACTGCATCCAAAGTCGGATTCTTTCCTCAGCCCTGCAAAATCTATATCTATACTACTATTATAAAGAGAGAACGTTGAACCTTTGAGGCGGGTAAACTCAGGAACCACAGCACCAATCCAAACACCCGATACATCATTGTAATTGTCAGGGTCTGCAGATGGATATAGGCTATATAAAAAAATAAAATATACGTTCTTTAAAATATTTACGATTAAAAAAAAAGTAGTCCCTTGGAAGTAGCGCCGGCCGCAGATTGCTCTGAAAGCTGTCAAGGAGCGAGCAGTGAAATGGATGCAAATAAACTTGCTGATCTGAACTTCGTGTGGCTTTGCTTTAATTTGGGGCTTCCTGTTTAGACTATATGGATATCGGCTGTTTGCCCAGTCGAGAAGCGAGGCCCACCTTACGAAGGGTTCGTGCAGGCTCTGAGAAGGGGCTTGCAAAGACGGAACGAAGACAAGAGTAGCTCCAATGCAGGTGGTGCTGCCTTGAGCACGAATTCACTGCTGCAAAGCGCAATCTGAGGGCTTACAGCGCTTTACTTTACTCCACTTGGTGAATACTTGGTTCAAATTGCAAGGACTGTTGAGTGGCCCCACTGTGGGAAGAGGGCCAGCGTACTACAAGGCACAGAAGGCTTTGCGTTTTAGCCACGCCCACTGTGGCACGTGCCAGTGATTATATGAGCAGACGCGGCCAAAAACTGCTCTTCCAGCCCTTAGTGAACAATGCCTCTGAAGAAAGGATTATTTCCTGAAACGCGTCAGGCTTTACATGTTCAAAGATTGCTCTGAAAGCTGTCAAGGAGCGAGCAGTGAAATTGATGCAAATATACGTGCTGATCTGAACTTTTTGTGGCTTTGCTTTAATTTAGGGCTTCCTGTTTAGACTTTATGGATATCGGCTGTTTGCCCAGTCGAGAAGCGAAGCCCACCTTACGAAGGGTTCGTGCAGGCTCTGAGAAGGGGCTTGCAAAGACGGACCGAAGACAAGAGCAGGTCCAATGCAGGTGGTGCTGCCTTGAGCACGAATTCACTGCTGCAAAGCGCAATCTGAGGGCTTACATCGCTTTACTTTACTCCACTTGGTGAATACTTGGTTCAAATTGCAAGGACTGTTGAGTGGCTCCACTGTGGGAAGAGGGCCAGCGTACTACAAGGCACAGAAGGCTTTGCGATTTAGCCACGCCCACTGTGGCAGGTGCCAGTGATTATATGAGCAGACGCGGCCAAAAACTGCTCTTCCAGCCCTTCGTGAACAATGCCTTTGAAGAAGGGATCATTTCCTGAAACGCGTCAGGCTTTACATGTTCAAAGATTGCTCTGAAAGCTGTCAAGGAGCGAGCAGTGAAATGGATGCAAATAAACGTGCTGATCTGAACTTCGTGTGGCTTTGCTTTAATTTGGGGCTTCCTGTTTAGACTTATATATATATATATATATATATATATATATATATATATATATATAATCTATACTACTATTATAAAGAGAGAACTTTGAACCTTTGAGGCGGGTAAACTCAGGAACC
This sequence comes from Lissotriton helveticus, assembly GCF_964261635.1. Taxonomy (NCBI): domain Eukaryota; kingdom Metazoa; phylum Chordata; class Amphibia; order Caudata; family Salamandridae; genus Lissotriton; species Lissotriton helveticus. The sequence continues at coordinate 886,444,554 of NC_136070.1, forward strand.
ACAGCACCAATCCAAACACCCGATACATCGTTGTAATTGTCAGGGTCTGCAGATGGACATAGGCTATATAAAAAAATAAAATATACGTTCTTCAAAATATTTACGATTAAAAAAAAAAAAGTAGTCCCTTGGAAGTAGCGCCGGCCACGACGTGCGTGCTGACATCAGGAGCGCGGGGAGGAGCGGCGTACATGAGCGCGAGGAGGAGCGGCGGACATGAGAGTGGGGAGGAGCGGTGAGGAGCGGCGGACAGGCGGGGAGAAGCGGCGGACAGGCGGGGAGGAGCGGCGGCTGAGGTAGGTGAAGCGGCCCGTGTGCGGCTCATTGGGGGCCTTGAAAGTGGCGGTTGCGCTCCGGGGGACCCACGGACAACGTCGGGGCAGGCGGGGGTCCTGAAGCCTGAGACAACGTCGGGGCGGGCGGGGGCCCAGAAGCCTGATTGCTCCCGGACAACGTCGGGACGGGCTGCTAGTTTGTTAATAAAACACATACTAAAAAATAAATTGTTTATGTGTGAATAGAGCGCTCAAATTTCCTGGGTCCATCCATGAGTCAAATCCGTTATTGTTTCAGATTTAAAAAGCCATACAATAAAAGCACAATTTCATAGAAACAAACGAATATGAAAATAAAAAATGAGCTCTTTTTGAGTATTTCATCCAGCCCAGGATTATCTTGTCATTTGGGACTTTTAGTTCTGATTTTATAAATGAGACAATCAGAAATACAAATTTAAGGTCTTCACTAGGAGAGGTCTCGGTAATTGCAATATGTGCGGTAACTCCTCTTACACACACATAATGCAATTATGAGTATTTGATAAATATTGGCAAGTCAAACCTTCCCCAATTTATCGGAGGAAAATGGCAGGTTTTTACTGCATCTTGCAGATTATGGTGTGAAAAGCACCAAAAAGTTATTACCCCAAAATTCTTTAAAGCTGTTGCTTATCGCATGATGAATGCCAAAAACCTTAGCGTTGGTTTTTATCATAGTTGATAATAAATGCATCCTGTAAAGGCCAGCTCGTAATTAGGGCCTAAAATGCAAAGAAAATGCCTGGACTACCCGATTTACGCATGGAACTGGGAAACTTGACAGCTCAGTGTATAGCGAGGCTCACATCTGTTTTAGGAGTTTGTGAGAAGGATTGCTCAAACAGCATTTGGCCCACAAAGGAGCAGCACAGACCACCAGGACTCTTTTAAGTGTGAAAAAGGCTGCTTTATTGAAGACCGGTGCACAGCCCAAAAACATGCCCCTTGGCCTTTGCCTTGCAAAACTACACCTATTATACATCAATTCACCTACATACCCTCCCCCCAACCCCAATGGTTTCCCCACACTTATCCTTCCTTTGTAACTATTTAAAAGCCCCTACTCCGTCATTAACTGTTGAACTTTAACCCTGTAACCTTTTCTCTACTTCTCTAAACATCTACCTAAGTATCTCCTAACGTAACCTTATTGCCTGCTCTTAGGGTAACTTGTTCCCAACCCTAAAGTGAAACTGTAACCCTGTAAAAAACTAGCTACCAGATCTGCTTCCAGCGACAACCCCGTACATCATTTGCCTTCCCCTGGGCACCTGGTCTCAACAAAATAACCTAATATTAACTCAGATTATCTAAAAGAACAACCCAAAATAACCCTCTATCACAGGGTGGGAGGGAGGGAAAATTCTGTTCCCTAAACCCTCTAACCTTACGGTGTGCTGTCTCACCTTACCAAAATGGTGACATGCCTAAAAAATGTTTGGTTATGTATCCCCTCACCAGCCCAAAAACCTAGGCCAAAAAGAGCCCATCGGGCTCGGGCTGCACCCAGCGGCCCCAAAACCCTGGGGGTGCAAGTCTCCATGTCAGTTGCCCCCCCCCCCCACCCAGCCACATTTTAAGGGATTTGTCAACTGTTTTCTATTTTTTAATGTTTTTAAACCTGTTGAAGAACTTTGGATTGCGATAATTGTTGGGTGTTTTCCTTTATTTCTTTTTAATGAGGCTGTGTACTGCAACATCGAGATTTGTGGGTAGCCGATATTTGAGTGTACCGAGAGACTCCTAGAGAACCTAACCCTACTCATGACCATTAGAGCAACTAAAAGTTAATTTGACTAGTTTTCTGGATGTAGGCAGATTTCTGTTTGGTGTGATTCCTGCTTAGATTTAGTCCAGAGCCTTAAAGGAAAGCATGCAAAATTCTGTTTACATAAAAGCCAGCTGTGGCTTTAGGTGCTAGACTTGTTACAGAGGCACTTGGCAGCTATGTTACTTATGCAATATTCAGTTGCATTGCCAAACCTCTTTACTTGAAAAAATATATATGCTCCAAGAGCACTCCCACATTTCATCAACAACGGCTAGGAAAGCTCACTGGGCAACCCTTTCCTATATCAATACATCAAATACAACAATGTTTTATTCATATACATGCTATTACATATATCTGTAAAGTTCATTTTTTCAATTTATTCAGAGAATAAAAATAATTTTCTATGTACACAAACATGTCTTTTTAGGTTTCGCCCTGGCCGCAGTGCTCCGCCCAGGGTGAAATCTAATGTTATCTCAGTAGTGGGGACTTGAAACCGCCCCTTCTTCCATTGGCTAGCTCCATAAATGGAAGACATGGTTGTCCATCACTCTTTCCCGGTCAGAACGCGAATCGTGGGCGTTTCTGACTCTTTTTTTTTTAGTCCCGCCCCTTGTTGCCGTGTGTCCCGGGCCGCGCTGTGATTGGCTGCCGGCCCGGGACACCCCCGTGACGTCATTCCCCGGGCCGCGCTGTGATTGGCTGCCGGCCCGGGACACCCCCGTGACGTCATTTCCCGGGCCGCGCTGTGATTGGCTGCCGGCCCGGGACCTGACTTGTTTGTTTATTCTGCTGCCTGTCTTCTGACTCAATGGGCCCCAGCCGCACCGGAGCACTACGCACACTGGTGGTCCTTCTTATGTCCCCGACCTCGGGTGCACCGGCCGACTACGGTTTGTCGATGCACGGTGGTGGCTGCTTAACTTTTCCCCGATCAGTCGCGCCTACCTCAGTCCTGCATCGGCCCTTCAGAGCCCGGGAGCAGCCTCCACTCGACGTCCCGGTTGCCGCGTTGCGTCAGGCCGCTTCACCCCTGATGACCGGTCACAATGTCCTCCTTGACGTGGGGGGCCAGCTTTGGAAGTTGCCGCCTCCGGGAGCAGTGGGTGACTTGCGCAACTCTATCGTGCGACCTCCGGCGCCCGGCCGTGCCCGGCCGCGCCGGCAGAAAGCTGCAGTTGTGCGGGGCCTCCTCGGGCACCAGTGGTCTCCCCCCGCAGCTATAATGCGCCGTCGCCTGTGTCACCTCCGCCGCGGGTGCAGCGATCTATCTCCGCATGGCGGGCCGCGGCCGATCCAGCGCGCCCTCTGTCTCCGGCCTCCACCCTCCCACAGCCTGCACAGCGATTCTAGAGCTAAAAAATACCTGTCCTTAATCTGTAAGAGCCTTATAGAAGCGTTCACCTCCTTCCTTACAGACATATACCGGAGTTGCAGAGCTTACCCCTTACAATGCCAATAGCTCAAACTTTAGCATAGGCGAAACCGTTGCATTGTAAATGCTTGTTTGTTTGATGGTTCCTGTTCCCCACTGAGCAGAACAGGAACCATCGGAAACGCTGCTGGAGCACAAGTGTCTGCAACAAGGATACTGACCCAGCCAATACCCACTGAGAAACCACTTATGATATCGTCATGTCTCAGAGTGGCAAAATGAAATGACATTTAATCCTTAGAACCACTGCCCAATGTTTGGCATCAGGCTGTGCATACTGCCAAATTGAACCAAATATAATTAACGGTGATAGATAATCAGACGGCCGCTGACAGAACGACTAAGCCCTATGCCTGGAATGGGCCTCCCTACAACCACATATTGGTTGAGATGGTAAAAACTGTCTACCTGTTTATGATGCCCCTACTATTCTTCGATATAAATTTCATCTTTAATACAAGGTCCTTAAGAAGGTGGCTGCAAATAATTTTTACCTGCCGAAATGTACGTCGACCTATTGGACCCCGAGCTGGCAAAGCAACATTACATTTTAAATGAAATGTCTCTTCCATGAGTTGAACAGTGTATACCTTTCAAACTGGGTGAAGTATGTGTGTGAGGTATGAATGTGTGAGCTTGGTAAGTTAGGCTGTGATGTTATGTGAGTTAGTTGTGGTGTGACATTTATCATAGTATAGGGGTTTCTCTGTACAAATAAGTTTTATCATGCACATTATCATGAATTATTGAATCATGGTTAAACAAAAAAATATTCTGTATAAAAAACAAAAAAAATATGTTTGTGTACTTAGAAGATGATTATTATTCTCTGAAAAAAATTGATAAAACAAATTTTAAAATAAAAAATAGCATGTATATGAATAAAACATTGTTGTATTTGATGTATTGATATAGCAAAGTGTAGCCCAATGAGCTTCCCTAGCCGTTGTTGAAGAAATACAGGTCATGTGGGAGTGCTATTGGAGGATATATATTTTTTCTGTTTTTTCCCCCTCCTCCCAGACCTACAATTTAGCCTTAGGAAGCCGCTTTTGGACAGTACAAACCTCTTTACTTGCCAGGTACACACATGAGTAGCCTATGCAGGCCAGTTGTTTCTTCACATTCAAACAGGTGATCTAATCAAGCACAGCCAGGGCCGGACTGGCCGTAGCGTTCATCAGGCTTTTTCCCCTGGAGGCTGGAAGGGTGGGGGGCCGATTTTGCTGTGTTTGGGGCCAGTTTTGTTACTGGGGACTAGTTTTACAGTGGGTACGGCCCCAGCAACAAAAGCACCAGTGCTTCACACTTACACAACCCCTCCCCCTGGGCTGGTCAGTCAAAAAATTCCAGAGCTGTTTTGGGTTCCCAGTCCGGCTCTGAGAAAAGCCTTTGGTCTATTTTACCTTTTCCAGAATATATATGTTCTTTGTAAATGAGAAATAGGCGTCATCAAGCCTTTCCCCCTAGCATTTCAGTCTCGGGGACAACCAGCAATATCAAAGGAGTGATTGCAGGTGCTCCTTACTAACCAGGACACTGTATACTGGGTCTTCAGTGGACAGAGCACCTGGGTTGAGCAGTCAAGACTTATTTTAAAATAATTGGTGTGAAACTCGAAACATAAATACTTTATTTATGATAAGGACAGACTTACTTTATGTAGGAGAACAAATCTTTAAAAAGTCTCAAACCGTATTTACCGTTAATCAATCAATCAATCAATTTTTAAGCTTATAAAGTGCCTGGTTGCACAACCCGTGCGTCCCCGCGCTGCGACCTGCGACAAGGTCCCCTAACCAGGGAAAAGGGAGACAGAGAAGGAATCAGACAATGGAATTATCCGATGGAAAGAGCCATGTCTTAAGCTTTTTCTGAAAAACGGTCTCAGACGCTTCTAATCGGAGCTCTACAGGGAGCTTATTCCAGTAAGATGCTGCAAGGAACCTGAAAGAGCGTCCGCTCATCCTGGCTCTTCTGATAGCAGGTTTGCGTATTTGTCCCATACCACTGGATCTTAGACCTCGCGAAGGAACATACGGGATAAGGAGATTGTGTAAGTAAGAAGGGCCTGTCTTCTGCAAGATCCAATGACTAATGCACATACCCTTAAACAGGTCACGTTTCCTCATCGGAAGCCAGTATAAGGATTCGAGAGCCTTGCTGGATGACGCTCTCTTAGGGAGCATTAGAACCAGATGAGCAGCCGTGTTCTGAATGTGCTGAAGTCTCTGAACGCACTTGGTGTTGGCCCCCAGGTACAGAACATTCCCATAGTCCAGCCGGGATGTCACAAGGGCATGGACCATCGACTTTCTTGCTGACACTGGGAGAACGTCTAAAGTCTTGCGTAGAGTGCGTAAGACCCCCACACAGTTACCCATCACACCTCTGGTGTGGGTTTCAAAGGACAGTTTAGAGTCCAACCAAATCCCCAGGTTCTTCACCTGATCTTTCGGGGATGGGGTCTGTCCCAAGGTGGATGGCCACCAGGCAGATGACCAGCTCGATGGGGTCTTGCCTATAATTAGAACCTCCGTTTTATTACTGTTTAGCTTCAAACAGTTTGAGACCATCCAGGACGCCAACTCCTGAAGACACAGTGTGAAATTCTGTGCGGCCTCTGCCGACTCTTGAGTCAGGGTAACCACAAGTTGTGTGTCGTCCGCATATGACGCCACACTTACTCCAAACTTGTCCACCATCTCTGCCAGAGGGGCGATATACAAATGAAAGAGAGTAGGACTAACAATGGAGCCTTGTGGGACCCCCTGCTGAAGCTTGACACTTTCCGATAGGATCGCAACCATTCCATAGCCTTACCGCCCACTCCACCCTCATGCAAACGCCGCAATAGAGTGTGATGGGCAACAGTGTCAAAAGCGGCACTCAGGTCAAGAAACACTAGTGCCGCTGTCTGTCCCACGTCCACTAAACTACGGATACGTTCGGTGGATAAGAGTAAGGCCGATTCCGTAGAGTAAGTGGAGCGAAAACCAGACTGGGTAGGATGGAGTAGGTCGTGATTATTAATATGCTCACCCAGTTGCATGTTAACAACCTTTTCAGCTACCTTGGCAAAATAAGACGAGAAGGAGATCGGGCGGAGATTCTCCATCTGATTTACACTGATGTTTGGTTTCTTTTTCAGTGGGATAACAATGGCCTCCTTCTATTTATTTGGAACTTTCCCAGAGGAAAAGGAGAGCTCCAGAAGATGTCTCATGTAGGGTTCCAATATAGTAAGACTCCCCCGCAGGATCCTTGGGGAAGCCGGATCTCTGGGTGAACCAGACTTAATACTGGTTGCCACTGCTATAAGTCTAACTCCACTGGGTACCACAAAATCACGGAGACAGTCTGCCTCTGGGATCATGGAAATCCCTTTGCTACTGGCACTACCCTGTTGAGCTGAGACAGGGAAGGTGACATAAATCCTCCCCACTTTTTCCGCAAAAAAGTCAGCTATTTTGTTACAGGACTCAACTGAGATCACGTCAGGTGCAGTGACTCTAGCTAAAGATGTAATCTCTTTAAAGATAGAGAAAAGCTCTTTTGAGGAATTCTCGGCTGTGGTAATCCTGTTCTTATAGAAGGTAGCCATAGCCTGCCTAATCAGCGTATGGTATTTCCTAAGACTAGATTTATATTCAAGCTTTGCAGAGTCATCAAACTTTCTCCTCCAGATTCTCTCCAGGCGCTTGCAGGCCAATTTGGCCATTCTCAGATCGTTGCTGAACCAAGGCGCGGTCTTTTCCTGCCTGCCTGATGCTTTAGAGGACCAGGGAGCCGTGGTGTCCAGTGCCTCTCGGATGCGATTTTCAAGAGCATCGCATGCCACCACAATGTCACTGCCCCCGGGTGGCCCCCCCTTCGTCAGGGCCATGTTGAAGCTAGACGTGGAGAAATTCGCCCATTTCCTACTTCATTCAGTAGTGCTCGTTTTATGTGGACCGGCAGACTGCGGCCGCCTAATCTCAAAGGAAACAATAAAATGATCGGACCAGGGGATCGGAATGGAAGGCTTAATAAATAAATCATCCCAGTTGGCGAAAATCGGGTCCAATAAGTGGCCACATTGATGGGTAGGGACTTCTGATTTGAGCATTAAATGGAGATCTGCTAGCGCCTGACGGACATCCTGAGCGCCGTTGTCAACAGGATCCTCCAGGTTCAAATTTAGATCTCCAATCAACATCAGTTTAGAATATCGTAATGCCGGTTGCATTATACGTTTGATCAGACTAAGGGCGAAACTAGTGTGGGGACCATGGGGGCGATAAATGAGGAAACCCTTTAAACAGCAGTCTAAGGGGGCTAATATGGAGAAGAACCCTGATTTGCAATCCTCGATCTCAGTGTATTCTAAGGTGCATTGGATAGACATTTTATGTATAATAGCTATTCCCCCACCCCTCTTGCTCATTCGATCAATCCTAACAATGCCATAGTGGTGGGGGAGGGCTTCCAAAATGTCAGGAGCAGACTCCTCGTTCAGCCAGGTCTCTGTGAGAAAAAGCACGTCCGGCTGGACGTCTTCTAAAAAATCATAGACCTCCAGTTTGTGTTTCTGCAGGGACCGGCAGTTGATTAGGGCGCAGTATAAGGGTATGTCACCCATTCTGATATTCAATTGACGTACTGACGTGAAAGGGCAGTGGTTACACTTATGGCGCTGATTCTCAGGCAGGATGCTGTGTTTATATTGCTCCATAATATGGGGTCATAAGGCAGTGAGTAGTTCTGAGGAATACCTATAGACTCCCCCTCTCAGGCCAGGGGTTCTTGCCCCGGGCCCCGGCCGGGCGCGGACAGGCACAGACGGGTTTGCCTTTGGCGCGCCTTCGGTGTGCCAGCGGCGCACCCTCTGCGTGTTCGTTCAGGCATTTGCCCTTTATGGCCCTGCCTCCCTCCGACTAGACCGCTAACCTGCCCCGCCCTGAAGTGGAAGTGTGGCTCAAGCCTTCCCCGTCCTCCGCGCAACGGTACTACCAGCCGCGTCGGACCGGGACGGGAAGGCAGGAAAGACAGAGCACCGCACCACAGGTAAGAGTTAACCTTAAACCCCCTCAAAAAAAGCTAAAATGCAATTTTAAAAATTAAAAGATAAGACCAGCAGGTAGTTACGTAAATAAAAAAACGGGAGTGCGACCTCTCTCAAAGGCCACCCTTGCCACCGTAAAGTAATGACCTAAAGATAAACCATGAGCAATTATCTCAAGCAACAAAAATAACACAATGGCGTACATTAGCATGATAGAGATCTTAAGTTCAGCATAAGATGCACTGCTCGCAACACTAACTTTTCACAAATGCTGCCTTATTAGTAGAACACGAAAACATTTGCTGTTATGATCCTCTCAATCTATCATAGCAAATATCTAAACACTTTGCACAGAATTATTATGAACATGCATGATGCAATTGGGGAAAACTTTAAGAGAAAAAACCAGGATCGTACTACAATAAAATCATGTTTTTAGAGATCTGGAATTGGGGTTCAGGGACCTGAATGATTTGCCTATGTCTTGATATATGGCTAAGGTATGTCAGTCCCTTGAAAATTGTGACCTGGGGCGTCCTAAAGACTCTGGTTCAGTGGCTCCACAGTTATCGAGGGCAGATTGTGCTAGCAATGGCAGCCAGATGCCCGACACAGAGAGCATCAGTGTGTGATTACTCAGATACAAGGGACTCTAGGGACATGCAGGTCCTCTTCAAGTATCCTGTGTCTCGCTAGTGTGTTAGTCAGTCTAGTGTTGGAACTGGGTGCAACAAGACAAACTCATGGGATCCCAGGTGTAGCTGAGGTACACTTATAACAACACCCATGGCGTTTAGGGCTTGCTATGGGTCCATGTTCACAGCACACCAGATGGAGGCAAGTAGATACCAAAAAAGGGCAAAGTCTGCCTTGGTCCCAAAAAGATGATCAGAGGGGGACATGAGGACGGGGTGAGTGTGCTTACCAGGCATATTTACAACTCCACTTTCCTGCAATAACAAATGTTAGTTTTTTCTATAGATCCTAAAGTCTGAGGGGTTGAGATGGCTTTTTAGTGCTCTTTCCATGACTTTGGACGCCTTAGGATGGCTGAGGACTTCAGTACAGGCATGGTAAGATGCTGCTGGAAACACCACCAAAGCTTCATTAGGGCACTTTGACCTTATTTGGCTAATTAGGTGAGGTAGACCATTCCCAGGGGCTTTGAAGTCGTTCTTCCCACTCCTATTTCATTTCTGATAACAATTGGTGTTAAATGGTTCTTTTAACTATTCACTTAGCAAAATAATTTAGCTTACAAGTTATTTAGAAGTGATTATATTTTGCAATCAGTTTTAAGGGGCGCTCCTTAATATGCTTATTAGATGACTCCATTCCATCTGAATGTCTGGTATGCTATCAGGAAATTTCAGCTAAAAATACATTGCAGTCTGGGAGTTCTATGCTTGGTTATGATCAATTGGGCTGACACACCTGAAACAATATTTTGCAAAAGAGAAGCATATGATTCCAAAATTTGCATCCCAATTGCATATATTCCACTGTTTTTCTTCTCATTTAATATAGGGTGCTCATAAAAAAATGGTAATCCTACCCAGAAAAGTTTGAGTGGGGTCCCTTTTCCAGCATATACTTCCATCCGGATCATGACCCATGTCTAAAGAATCTTTATGTGGGGTCAAAACTATTCCAGTGTATTGTTTTCAATTGGAGGATATCAACACTCCTACACTGTGTTGTTCAAAACATCGATTTGCCTTGTCAGTCACTTGTATATATCTGCATTTTGCACAGCACTAGAACTTTGTATTCACCTTGTTACTTGCACTATACCATTACACTACTTGGAGCACACTACTTTCCAATAATTTGTTGAATTCAAAATAAGGTATTGATTAAAGTGAAAAGTTTCAAGAAGTTATAAATTCTGTTTTATATCTCAGTTAAATCCTATCCATTGAAGGTTTTTTACATATTGCCATGGAAGTTAAGGCCTACACGTCCCCCAGTGTGACCGCTTGTGTCTTTATTAATTGTTCTACTTTGGTCTCAGGGTTACTGGGTTGCCCCTTATTCATTAAGATATTAAGTTCAGTAAGTGACGGCAAGTTCTGGATTTTGAGGACAAACTTTTAAAACTCCATACCTTTAATAATAATAATACCCTAGTATTTGTAAGGCACAAACTAATCACCTGTAAGGGTTTTAAGCTTGTGGGGCAGTTGGGAAGATTAAGTGAGCTATTGCCCAGAGTCACATGATGCTGAGCTGATCTGCCTCAGGCACTGGTCATCAAACCGTGAGCCGACACGACCCTCAAAGGTACCAGCTGACTCCTGCAGTGTGGGAAGTGTGCGGTCACTCCCAGGCCAAGGGCAGGCCTCCCACGGCCATTTGAGGCTAGGCTGGGCTAACTCTCTGAGGTTTTCGTTGTCACGCCTCCAACTTGAACTGAAGCTGCAGAAGCCGCCAAAGTCATTAAGCTACTTATTGATATTGAATCAAAAACTGAGAGGTAGTTTTCATAGCTGATAATTCTAAATAGTGGCCTCCGCTTTGCTTCAGGACTTTTGACTGTCTAGGCTTGCTACATGCCTTGATCAAGGGTATGAAAGAAGCGTGCGGCTGCATTGCAGTTTTATATACAGCACGTGGGGTTTTTAGTATTTTCAGAAAGGAAAGGCGCACTACCTAGTGTGAACGTTTAGTGTGTATCATTAGCTAGGTTATGGCGTGGTGCGGAAGGGCGAGCGGAAAAGACCCCTTAACCGTTCAATAATAGGTCTGTTACCAAACCTACGAGACAATATAAAACAGCAAAGCTCTCGCACACAACAAACAAGGTATATCAACAGTAATTATGCAATAAATGACATTATATGTATAGAGCCAAATAACATGACAGTTGCAATTTCGTTCAGTTTCTTGGAAGATGGACATAAGTTTATTGATTACACATCCAGCCGACACGTGTTTTGTCGCGTGGGAACAACTCACTACGACTCCTCAGGGCTTACGACACAACCTACACTCATGTAGGTCTGGAGGGAAATTTCTAATGAATCTGATCGCGTAAAGGATTGTTAATCCTATCCGTCACAGCCGTGCACGTGTGTTGAGGGAACAGAAAAGAGCAAAAACTAGAAACATCTAAGGAGGTTCCAGGTGTGGTGGCAACTCCCGTCAATCGGAGTGATAATTGCAGAAGGTTTATTTATATCTTCAACGTGGTGGTATCCTTAATAATATAACGATGAAAAGCACACGGAATAAGAGTGCTTTATAGGCCGTGCTTAATAAGTGTGCAGATTAAGCCCAAAAACCGGGAGGGGATCCACAGTCAGGTTCCAGTTCGCGTGGGTGCAACTTGAATCAGGAAGTATCAACAGCGTGGCATCCATCCTCCTTTGGTTCCCGGTCTGCCCGAGAGCGAGCAAGATCCAATGACTTCAAATTATAATAGTCTAATATGCACAATCACAGTCCATGCTCAAGCCAATACGTACGGGAACCCAAGATAGTTTGATGGGGCCCGTTTCCAGGCCAAACCGAAAGCTGAGGAAATTACTAAGCACATGCCCCAGGATAAGGATTTAAATTTCTCATGCAGAGAGTATAACATCTGACTCACAAACAGGAAGAGGGAAGTATACAAACAAGACTGGGAGCTTTTGCAACATGCGTCCGGTGGAAAGGACGGCAAATCCTTTTGGAACTTAGTAAAGCAATTTATATCTAGGAATTCCCCTACCATCCTTGTCCTGCAAAACAACATCTTGGACGCGGACTGGATTACCCACTTAGCTTCTGTCTATTATATTGAGGACGCCCAATTATGCCAGTCATTCTGTGCTATGGATTAAAAAACTCCCCCCCCCACTTGTATTATCGTTGCAGGAAGGGGAGTTGACCATCCATCATAGTAAGGGTGGGAAAGTATCATGCCCCGATGGGGTACCTATTGACCTGCTGAAATCCATGCCTCAGATATGGGGTCCCCTTATCACTAATATATTTAATACCTGCTTATCAGTTAATATTCCTCTTTCATGGGGGATTGTATGTCGCCCAAGTGCTATCGACCTATTTTACTTATCATCGGAAGAGTCATTTATGACCGTTTGGTCAAGTGAGCAGCTGACAAGGGTATACTCGCCCCCTTTCAATTTGGCTTCCATCTGAAATTAGGAACTAATGAACAATGTTTGAACCAGGCTCTGACTTCTAAATATACTAAGGCCGGGCGCTCCCCTATTTACTTAGCTTTTATGGATTTATCCACCACCTCACTGTAAGTGAACAGAACCAAACTTTGGCTAATATTGCTGGATCAATGCGTGGACCCTTCTTTTGTAAACTTTCTGCACTCCCGACATCCAGATCTCTCAGCCAGAGTCCGCTTAAGTTCTTATGGTGAGCATTCTCCTGATTTTCCATTAAAGAGTGGAGTGATGCAGGGGTGTATATTGGCACCCTTAATATTTATTTTATAGACTAACGGTTGAACAGTTAATTTATCATCCTCCCATCCAGATACACCTAGAATCTCAGGCTCCCCAATTCCTGCTTTACTGTATGCTGATGGCGCGGTATTGCTAGCCCTCACTCCAAATGTGTCCAGACATCGGCTTGACCGCTTTGCTTATTTTATGCAAAACTGAACCTAAAAACGAAATACACTAAGTCACACATCATGCCTTGTGGTCCGGGCAAACTAAGGTTAAACAAAATTAGTATCAACAGGCTTGAATTGACAAGTGTTGATAACTTTTGTTAACTAGGGTTAACCTTTAGTTCATTAGGGTCGTGGAATCCCCATCGTGCCCAGGCTAACCTTAAACTAAGCAAAACCACCAATGCAGTCTATAACCTTATTAGGCCAGGTATCAGGCGGACCGTGATACCTCCACTGAAGGTATATAACTTGCAGTGCATTTGTGCAGCTTCCTATGGTACAGGAGTTTGGGGTTTTAATAACCATGGCCATTTGAGGGCTGGAGAACATATGTTGTTTGCCCTGCAGAGATAGTTTCAGCTGGGCAGGATAGGGCATGGTGTGTTCAATGCCGGCTTGGTGCTATTTCTTTCAGGGTGAAAGGTATTCTTGACTTGCCTCTTGTACAGCATGTGTAAAGTCTGGAAATATGGAGTTGCCATCATGACAGAGGTCTTCCTTTTCCCTTGACAGACGAAGTGCAGTATTTATATGTCCATAATTTACAAGGTGGCAATTGCAGGACACAGCAAGGCTTCCTGTGGTGGTTTCAGAGGAACAGACTGATGTACTCGCTCAACAGTGAAGAGGTAAAACAAATTACCTCTCCCAGCATAGTGATTAACAAGGTCTCCATGTATCTTTGAAGACTGCCAGTGTTTGTGGATTCAGGTATTCTGAACAGGCAAAAGTTTTTGCATGTTGTAGCTTCTAAATCTTTGTTTTTCTCTTTGATCAACTGCATTACTTTCCACATGTTCAAGTTTTCCTTTTTTTCCTGTAAGCCATGTTCTATGTCTGAGAAGCATAGTTCCGTGGTTGTTAGGATTTTTTCATGTACATCCATGTTGGAGTTCATGATATCCACTCTCGGAGAGAGATAGTTGATCCTATTGTCAATCGACAATAATAGTATCACTTTAAGTAGAATTTTCACTTTTGGTTGACTTCCTGTCTCCCAGCATCTTTAGTGTAATTTTTGCCTACCTGTGTGTCATAAACTGCCTTATTTTGCATGCGTCAGGTCATGAAAGACAGTTTTGGGCTGTTTCTGCTTGGATTTATCCATTACATCGGACTGTGACAATAGTGTAGGCGCTACACAAAGCGAGGTCAGGTCCTAGTACAATTCAAGGGAATACTGACTGGTAGAGCAGCCTTGGAGTGTATGTATGTGTATATATATATATATATATATATATATATATATATATATATATATATATATATATATATATATTAGCTAGTTATAGTTAGGACCTACTTTCCATAGGAACCTTTAGCCAGGGCTACAGGCTGAACGGAATTACACCAAATTTGGCAAAGAGGTAGAGTTTGGTTCGCAGATTGTGCTTTTTGTTAAATGGTGTAAATCCGTTCAGTAGTTTCTGAGAAAATTTAAAGTAAAATCATAGTGATATCTAGAGACAAAGTACCGCATGCGTACGGAAATCCGTACAATTACGAGCACGAGCTGCATGCTGATTGTCAGTCAACTGTCTGTCAACACTCCAAACCAGGAAGTGTTGGCAGCCATCTTGTTCGTCGCTAGAACCGAGTCACAAGAAAACCGTAAAACAAAGTTGGGAAATAAGGACAGGGCGCAGGGTAGAAACACCCTGACCCTATAGTCTTGCTCAGGAGCAGCCATCTTTTATTTTGAAGTATGCATGGGGCTCACGGCCCTCCTTCATGCCCCGGGGACCGCCACCTTCCTGGGGCAGTAATATTTAAAATAGGGGGGTCCGTGACAGCACGGACCTCCCAGCCCCAGGGACTACCACTTCTCAAGCTTTTTAATGTTGGGAGGGGGGTCGCATGGCCTCCGTCCTGGAGTTCTTGATGGCACTGGGGACCACCATCTCTCAGGGCCGACTCCTGCAGTGCCTACTTACCAGTTTGTGTTCAAGATTTGGGGCCAAATGTAGGTAATTCCGATTTACCGACTCTTAAATACCGACTCATACCGAATCGGTATTTAAGAGTCGGTAAATTGGAAGGAGGCGGATGTAGGTAAAAAATGACCGAATCTGTAAGAGTCGGTATTTACCGATTCTGTAAATACCGATTCTGTATTTCCCATTGATTCCTATGGACCTTGAAGCCCATAGGAATCAATGGGAAATACAGAATCGGTATTTACAGAATCGGTAAATACCGAATC
Source organism: Lissotriton helveticus (assembly GCF_964261635.1). Classification (NCBI taxonomy): domain Eukaryota; kingdom Metazoa; phylum Chordata; class Amphibia; order Caudata; family Salamandridae; genus Lissotriton; species Lissotriton helveticus. The sequence goes on from NC_136070.1 coordinate 886,459,963, forward strand.
CTGCAAGGGTGCAGGGGGTGTCCCTTTGACACCCTCTAGCACCCCAAGTACAGGCTAGTGTGACATGTGGCACACATACATGCCCTAAGGGCATGTCTGTGTGTCACATTGCACAGGTGTGCATGCACAGATGTGCATGCACACCTGAATTCGGTATTTTACCACCCAATAGGATTGGTTGGTAAAATACCGACTCTTAAGGGCCTGTGGTACTCTTAGGAGTGTCACCTACATATGGATTTACAGAATCGGTATGTTTACCGATTCGGTAAAATACCGAAGTGGTAAATTTACCGAATCGGTAAATATACCGATTCTGTAAATAACTACCCACCTACATCTCAAAAGCCAAATACCGGTCGGTAACGGCCGAATTCGGCCGTTACCGACCGGTATTTGGCTACCTACATCTGGCCCATGGTGTCCTATTTGTGTAGCTTTCCTTTGTGTATCTTTTGTGCAGCCTTCTTTTGTGTATGTCCTTTTGTATCTGACTTTGTTTTTTCAGTGCTTTATCCAGTGTTCTGAATATAGCAGTACATCTGTAGACATGTAGTTTACTCCTTTCCTTTGCCCCCTCAACCCTAATTGACAACGTAATGGGGTGAGTCAAACTAAAGCACTGCTGTCATTACTGTTTTAAGTTTGCAACACAGTAGGTAGGATAAATAAATAAATAAATCACTTGACACAATGCAGAGTGACACTGTATTTATTGTATTTAATTTTCGAATGTTTTCAAAATAATATACACTCATGTACAAAATATTGTTGCTCTATTTGCAAGATAAATATTTAATATAATTCATATGAATCACCACATATGCTGATATTACAGTAAAGATAAAATGAAGTGTTTATGTTTTTGTACAAGGACCTACAACATAAGAAATTCAGTATGGAAAATCAACAAAACAATTTGGAAGTCGGTTTTGAAATTAGTAACAGTGTCATGGAAGAGCTGAACATACTTTTTACAAGTAGCGAGAATGAAGAGGAAGATTTAAATGCTGCCGATATCAGCTGTGATTTCCTAGACTAAACCTTAGATGCTGATTTTGTGGAAGCATTAGATGACATCGAGTATGATCATATGACTTTTGAAATTGATAATCAGGAATATGAAATACATGATGAAATTATTTTAGAAGCTCTATTAAGTTATGAGATGTTATAAGAATACATTTATTAAAATGGGTTGAGACATTCTTCTTGCAGAATTGTAATCATTCAGCTAGTACTGAAGTACTCATGTTGCAAAGTGGACCTTGGGGCATGGACTGATTCAAACCCCTGTAGACTATGTATGCACTCTTCCAAGCACCGGCAAATTTGTCTTTTATACCTTCAATTGCCCAGTCTTTTTCCTTACACTTCCAGGAAACACTATCACACTTCTAGAAAGGCAGCAAGTGTGCAAATTTCTTACGGCCTTCGGCTGGGGTAGTTGTTACAACAAAAAGGCTGGATAAAGGGCCTGCAATTTGAATACGAATATGAAATAGAAGAATACTTAATAACCATAGTCAAGAAAGGCAGCAAGTAGATGTGTGTATGTGTGGATGATGTATTGATTGAGTGGAAGATGAATAATGTAAAAAATAAGAAAGGCTGCAAGTGTGCAAATTACCCAGTGCCTCTAGCTGGGGAAGTAGTTAGAACAAAAAGGCTTGATAAAGGGCCTTGACTTTGAATCAGAATATGAAATTGAACAATAATTAATAACCCCAGCCAAGAAAGGCAGCAAGTTTGCAAATTTCCCACTGCCTTTGGCCGGGGTAGTTGTTACAGCAAAAAAGCTCGATAAATGTCTAATGACTAATGTTGATGATAGCGATACTCCAGTTTCCTGTTTTTTATGAGGTTGATAGACTGTTTCACATAATACAAAAGTTAATTGCAATAAATGCATAGAAATTTAAGTTTACCAAAATCAAGATCAATATGTGAGTATGGACTGCTTGCCGAAGATGCTGTTGCAGCAGTTGATGTGCTTGGTGCAGCAGCAAGTGGGTTGTCTTGCAATCTTTGTGTTGCAGCTCAAGCAAAGTTGTTGGGGTGGAAGTTCTTTACGTGTTGCACTATATTTGCTGTGCCAAAGTATTTTTTGGATGGATCACCCCTTGAAACAGTTGTTTGGCAAATTTTACAGATTACTTTTGGAGCATTAAACTTCGGCTGGGGTAGTAGCTACAACAAAAAGGCTCGATAAAGGGCCTTGAGTTTGAATCAGAGTATGAAATTGAAGAATAATTGATAACGCCAGCTAAGAAAGGCAGCAAGTAAGTGTGTGTATGGTGTGTTCATTGAATGGAAGATGAATAAGGTAAAAAGTAAGAAAGGCTGCAGATGCGCAAAGTAACCAGTGCCTTATCAGGGAAGTAGATCTTTGGATACTCAGCTCATTGCACAGACTGTGCGTCGTAAGAAAGGGTGCAAGTGTGGAAATTACCCACTGCTATTCACAGGAAGTAGTTACCAAGAGGGTTGAATAAAGGGTCTGCACCTGGAATTTGTATTACAAGAAGAATAATCGATAACCCCAGCCAAGAAAGGCAGCAAGTAGGTGTTTGTATGTGTGGATGATGTGTTGATTGAGTGGAAGGTGAATTAGGTGAAAAATAAGGAAGGCTGCAAATGTGCAAATTACCCAGTGCCTTCAGCCGGGGAAGTAGTTACAACAAAATAGGCTCGATAAAGGGCCTTGAGTTTGATCAGAATTTGAAATTGAAGAATAATGGATAACCCCAGGCAAGAAAGGCAGCAGGTGTGCAAATTTCCCACTGCCTTTGGCTGGGGTAGTAGCTACAACAAAAAGGCTCGATAAAGGGCCTTGAGTTTGATCAGAATATGAAATTGAACAATAATTGATAACCCCAGTCAAGAAAGGCAGCAAGTGTGCATATTTCCCGGTGCCTTCGGCTGGGTTAGTTGTTACAACAAAAAAGCTTGATAAATGTCTAATGACTAATATTGAGGATAGCGATGCTCCTGTATCCTGTTTTTTATGAGGTTGATAGACTGTTTCACGTAACACAAAAGATCACGAGTACCATTTTACAGGTTACTAACGGAGCATTAACGTTTTTTTGCCCTTCAGGGAAAGTAAATAACTTCCAAATTAGAGCTTCTTTTTTCTTCTTTGGAGGCTCTTTCGGAAAGAAATCTCCTTCTGAAGAATAGGTGGAAGATGAGTCTATTGCTGTTATTATGGTTATTTTTCTTCTATTTTACAGGATTCTCAGAAGAGATGGTTCTTGTTAGAAAGCAAAATAGAATGAATAAAATGGGAGGGATCTTTCAACAGTTGGTATAGGATGTGTTATGAACCAATACAGTTCAATACATATACTTTCTGGGTCTTTTTCAGCAAAATATTCAATTTGTTCTACAGATTTAAGTACTCGATTTCGTGTTGCAGCAAGACCTAGACTCACTCAAATGATTCTTTTAGATTTGGAGTGAATATTTGCAGATGATAAGCCATTAGCATATGTATGTGAGGAGCACCTCGTGCTTGATACTTCGTTCTCCAAAAGAAATCCAAAACCTCTCCAAGAGGAGGATTTTTTTATTGGTGATAAAAGACATCATATCTTTAAATCTCTGACTGAAATACCTGCATACATTAACTGGATCCAAAGGGCACAATTCTCCAGGTATCTTGTATTTAATATTTAGTATATTTAGATTTGCTTTGCGAAGAAATTGAAGTAAATCATTCCAAGCATATTCAGCAAAACTTAAAGTAAGGAAACATGTAGGAGTTTCTAAATTCCTTAGCATACATTTAAGTTCTCTATGACAACAGTTCCAGTACTTATTAGTATCATGGTGACATGCCATGAGATTAATTAGCTGAGATTCCAAAACATCTTTCTGTTGTACTTTATCCATAAATTCCTTTGTCGAAACATTTTGCACATGTACACCTGTTTTCAATATATGATTCACTGCATAGGAAAATGCAGACAAGTCACTCTCAAACAAAAGAGGAAACAAATATGGAATACATTGTCGAAATGTTGGATCTTCGGCATAGAACCTTGATGTCCGGTATTCAGATTCAGGAATCTGCATAGCTCAGTCATCATATCGTCCTCCTTTTCCTATTGGAAACAACGAGTTTCCAAGCTTTTTTCACATACACTAATGGGACTTCCATTTGCTTCTTTCATTTGGAATAACTCTATAGTCTTCTCCTTCACTTCTTTGAAATGAACTGGATGAATACTATAATGTTCGTAGATGTCTTCAGTTCTGGGTTCATCTACTTTTTCAATTTGTCCAGATGTGGAATCTCTTCTTCTACAGTTATTTCTTCTTCTTCCATATATACAACTCTACTGACCACAGAATAGATTGAAGGCAGTTCTCAGCACAGATACTGAAGACAAATTTAGATCCAAAGCTGAATTTAAGGTGTGAACCCTGCTGTCCGCAGTGTAGATTGAATGCAGTTGTTGACCAAAGATCGATGAATACCATTTTGTCACAGTTAACAGGATCTGAGGACACGGTACAATTGTCTCTGCCTTAAATAAAGCAAGGCTGGATTCAATGCTGTCCTTAGTGTAGATGGAAAGCTGAATTCAAGTTGTGAACCCTGCTGTCTGCAGTGTAGATTGAAGGCTCTAGTGAGCACAGTTAAAGATTAATGCTATTTGTGAAATTCTTTTACAAAATCGGAAGACATAGAATCCATTAGTCTCTGTCTTAAATAAAGCAAGGCTGGATTTAATGTTTTCTGTGGTAGTGGCGCTCCTGGTATTACGTTTTGAAGTCTACTGACAACAGAATAGATTGAAGGCAGTTCTCAGCACAGATACTGATGACAAATTTAGATGCAAAGCTCAATTCAAGTTGTGAACCCTGCTGTCCGCAGTGTAGATTGAAGGCAGTTGTTGACACAAAGATCAATGAATGCTATTTTGTCACAGTTAACAGAATCAGAGGACACAGTACAATTGTCTCCGCCTTAAATAAAGCAAGGCTGGATTCAATGCTGTCCTTAGTGTAGATGGAAAGCTGAATTCAAGTTGTGAACCCTGCTGTCCGCAGTGTAGATTGAAGGCTCTAGTGAGTACAGTTATAGATGAATGCTATTTATGACATTCTTTTACAAAATCGGAAGACATAGAATCCATTAGTCTCTGTCTTAAATAAAGCAAGACTGGATTCAATGTTTTCTGTAGTAGTGGGGCTCCTGGTATTACGTTTTGAACTCTACCGACCACGGAATAGATTGAAGGCAGTTCTAAGCACAGATACTGAAGAGAAATTTAGATGCAAAGCTCAATTCAAAATGTGAACCCTGCTGTCCACAGTGTAAATTGAAGGCAGTTTTTGGCACAAAGATCGATGAATGCTATTTTGCCACAGTTAACAGAATCTGAGGACACAGTGCAATTGTCTCTGCCTTAAGTACAGCAAGGCTGGATACAATGCTGTCCTTAGTGTAGATGGAAAGCTGAATTCAAGTTGTGAACCCTGCTGTCCGCAGTGTAGATTGAAGGCTCTAGTGAGCACAGTTATAGATGAATGCTATTTGTCACATTCTTTTACAAAATCAGCAGATATAGACTCCATTAGTGTCTACGTTAAATAAAGCAAGGCTGGATTCAATGTTTTTTGTAGTAGTGGCGCTCCTGGTATCAAGTTTTGAACTCTACTGACCGCAGACTAGAATGAAGGCAGTTCTAAGCACAGATACTGAAGACAAATTTACACAGACAAATTTATACAGTTGTTAAGGTCTATGAGGTATTTCCTATGATGCCTATTATCGCAAGGGTTAATGAGGGAATTCAGATCATACTTACCCAACCTTTTTGAGTGTCTATTGAGAGTGTCTGTGTGTGAATCCTGGGAGATGCAGATGGATTGGACCTCAACTGACAAGGATAATGGACAGGTGTGTAATAGTATCGTAATGTTAGATACCACTGTTGCTGGCATTCACGGTGAAGAATCGAAAGGAGACGGTCGTCCCTTTTCCCACGCTTGAGTAAGTTATAATCCTGGATAACTGTAAATGCTTAATATTGCGCTTTCACTGAGTTTAACCTCCTTTGAGAACAGGCACCGCGCCCGAGGCATGTACTCCGTTTTAATTTAGATGAATTCTCTTCATTTTTTAAAAATAGGCACGCCGCTCGATTTAACAATTTCTGTTTCTATTCAAGTCACTGCTTGTTAACCCATAACCTGTGGGTTCACTAGTTCACCCTGTTCCTCGAGCTTTCACAATATCCACGCCGCTCCCGGTTAGACGTTTAAGAAACTCGACCGTCTCATGGGGTAATAATTTCACTTAGTCACCCTACAACGTATGCAATCAATACTGAACTCAGCACGAGTTTAATTGCCACCCTTACTCTAGGATCTGGCACTGTCATGAGTAGAGATAATCACTCTGGCTTGTCAATACCACGTTATCACAGTATTCACATTTTGCCACAAGAATAGGCCCACCACCTTAAAACACATTAGGAGACGGTTTAATAATAGTGTGTAGACACCACTCTGGTCCTTTTAAATAAAACCAACTGTATAGATACTAAGGTCCACTGTAATTCATTTCTTAGGAACAGTGATCCATCCTCACCCAGTGTGCCTAGTCAGCTGACAGACACCTGAAGAAACCTAAATGAAGAAATATTAACAAGGTGAGCACATCTGAAGGTGCCCCATAATCTGATTAGAACCCTAACTGAAACCACCGGAAAGTCCTGACACTATGTTATACTTATCCATAGGCTGTCCAACCCTTGTCCCAGTCCTGATGAAGACCTGCCCCAGATGCACGTAGTCAGCGCATCACCACTAGGGTCGGAACGTCGACGTACCTTGTTGTAGATCTAACTGTACAAAGTCGGATAGGAGCAAAAGAATTTTTTTTGCCTAATGACTATTGTTTTCACAGTTGACAGCCTTGAATAATTGTAACCTTCATGTATTTATGTTGTGTAACCTGTATGAGTCTTTCACAAATCACGTTGTATAGCACTGTATATGTCTCTTTGTATCTTGGACAGCACAACTATATAAGTCAGAAAATTGAGAAAGCTGAATACTAAAGATTTACTTTCACAGCCACTTGGGTCAGTGTTTATTGATTTGTGCTACTACGTTTTTACCCCTCTAGGGACACACGGTTGTGACAGAAGTTCGAAATGCCTTGTTGAAAGGTATTTCCACCCGACAGAACCATTATTGTTGGTTTGGGTAATGTGGTCTTTTTGTGGGATGCTGAGGATGAGTCTGGCTGCGGTGTTCTGGATAGTCTGAAGTTTGTGGAGTAGAGATTTGTTGATTCCGGCATAGAGGGCATTTCCATAGTCCAGCCTGCTGGTGATGAGTGCTTGAGTGATGGTCTTTCTTGATTCGGGGGTTGGGTCTATTGGAAGGTCTTGCTGAGTATGTGGAGGGTGTTGAAGCATGTGGAAGCTGCAGCGTTGGCCTATGGGTCTGTCACATGAAACATGTTTATCCACTTTAAATCTAAGTTGGGGAGACTTACTGCTGTGGTAATACCATTTGTGGCACACTGCAGGTGATGATTTGAATTTTACTTGATTAGAAGCATTTAATATTGATAAACGTTTTCCTAGCATTCTGCTGATAACTTCACCTAGAATTTTTTGGTGGATACTACTGATAATTGTGCTTAGGGTAGTCATAGTGTAATGTTAATACATACCCCCAGCACAACCCCTACACTTCACAAACACCACTACACTACCCTAAACCCTAAAACACTACCCCCAGCATGAACCTCTATACTACATCAACAGCACTGCACTACTCTAAACCCTACAGCACTACCCCATACAGTAGAGGAACACCACTGCACTATCCTAAACCCTAAAACACTACCCTCAGCATGACCCCTATACTACACAAACACCAGTGTACTACCCTAAATGCGAAATCTACCACCAACATGACCCCCTACTCTACACAAAGACCGATGCACTACCTTAAACCTCTTGCCGCAATCTTGCCACAACTTGCCTGGGGGTGCAGAGCTGCCTGAGCCTCGCGTCGGACTTCACTGGTTTCCCTCCCGCCGCCGCTCGAGTCCACCTCGCGGCCGCCGAGCGGAGGGGAACTACATTACCCAGACTGCCCAGCGACCCGGAAGAACATCTCTGGGGTCACCGGAGGCGCTTGAAATTGCCGCCGTCCTCGGTGGAGCGGGTGTCTTGCCGCAATCTTGCCACAACTTGCCTGGGGGTGCAGAGCTGCCTGAGCCTCGCGTCGGACTTCACTGGTTTCCCTCCCGCCGCCGCTCGAGTCCATCTCGCGGCCGCCGAGCGGAGGGGAACTACATTACCCAGACTGCCCAGCGACCCGGAAGAACATCTCTGGGGTCACCGGAGGCGCTTGAAATTGCCGCCGTCCTCCGCGTCGCGGGACGCAAGCGGGACGCCTGGACGAAGCCCGGACAAAGGGCGGACAGTCCAAGACTGTCCACGACTGGACTGGACCAGGATACTAACATCACCAGTACCGTGAGTCAACTGCCCCTGTTTGTTATTGCTATCGACTGTCTACAGACGTAAGGATAACTTCCTGCACCTACAATTGTGTCGAAGTATGTTGAAACAGAAAACACCCAATACTCCCGCCAATACTATGGACAATTATTTAGTACATAAGGTGGCAAAAATAAATAGTGAACGGAGGTCCTCCTTGGGGCTTAATGACTCCCCTCCTTGTTCCCAAAGAGAAGCTCCATGTCTCATTGACCTGGATTCTGAAGCAATGAATGTAATAGATATTCAAAATGCAGAAAATAATGATTGCTTAGTACTTAATGCTTCTATAAATGTTTTACAGCCAGATACAAATGTTGATCTATTAACGGGGGAGGAGTTACAGCTGTCCAATAATGATATAGAGTTAGTTGAAGAGAGCATCACTCCACCAACGCCAGTCCCTGCCCCAAGAGCGGCTAAAAGGTCCACTAAGGTCCCCCCCAAAAGATTAGGATTACGGTCTAGTAGCAAAAAACCTGCAACCCCACGCAAAACCAAACACAAAAGTGTCACTGATGAAATAAGGGAGGAAGGGAGCAGTACAGTAGATTGGGATGAGCTGTTATCGAACAAGTTTATGGGCATGTTAGAATCCAAGATAGCACGTATAATCAAGCCGCTTATATCCAAAATAGACCATTTGTCCGATAAAGTACACAAACTGGAGACCCTCTTAAAAATTACAAATGAGAATATGGGTGAAATTCCAAACTCAATCATGAATAAGATAGATGAGAAACAGGTGAATATAATTGATAACTCTAAACCAGCACCCGTCCCAACCCAGACAGATGTAACTAGTGTTAGAAATGATCTTATTAACCCTACAGTTGTAGTATCTCCGACAACCCAAGGGAATGTTCTAACATCTAATTCCCATCTAGAATTAAACCCTGTAGAACTGATAGTCGAAGCCTCTCCTCTGGTTTTAGTACTTGCTAATGTTCCACCGCTGATAAAAGACCAGATTGAGACTCCCGACGCCCTCTTAAATAAATCTCTGCAGTGGTTAGGTAACAACATGCAAATATCTCCATGGGGCAAAGAAAAGCTGTCTGAAGATCTTCTAACCGCAAGAAGAGTAAAGTGGATAGGGACCAAATCAAAGAAATTTGCCGGGGATTGTGTGGTATTAAACCTCAAGGGTCCAGATGTACTAACAGATATTCTGCTTAACATCTTTCCACCACAACGTAGAACAGCAGAAATAATTCCACTAACGTTGGACTTTTTTATAGCAGAAAAGGCTTAGTGGCAAAGCCAAGTATCTTAAGGACTAAGTGGTCAGTAGTTGGAACTAGAAGGGCTAGGGGTGGACAAAGTTGTGACTGGGGGCTAAATCTGGAAAACTGCTACTCGGCTCTATCCGATTTAAATGAATGTGACTGACTCACAACCTGTGTTAGGCCGACGTTGCAAAAGTATGTAAGTAGAGGAAATACGACATGTACCCACGTGTCGAATCAGAACATGGATAGACAGAAACCACTCCACATGGTATGCAAAAACTCTGCTCTTGAAGAGTCAAAAATAGCTGTTGTGGGTACTGCTTGTATTGCAGAGGTGTCAGAGGCCAAGGCCACATTAAAGGAGGGAAAAATAGTAACACCAGAAAATGAAGCAATTGCAAGCAATTTCGAAAATAGCCAGACATCGCCCCAGCAAGAATCTACCTTGCTATCCCTCGTATCTTGGAATATCGCAGGCATAGCAAGTAAGATTACTACATTGGAATGGGTCGAATTCATTGACCAACATGATATTATCATGTTGCAAGAAACATGGTCACTTATTCCAACCTTTAGAGAGGGGTATTTAAATTTCTATATTCCAGCTATTAGAAATCGCCTGGGACGTCCCTCTGGAGGTTTGTTAATTTGGATAAGGCAGTCTTTGAATTGTACCATAAAACAACTATCCATGCCGTCCAATGATATTATGGCATTTAACATCAGATGGGAAAATGGTCAAGAGCTTGCCGTGTTTAATGTCTACGCTAGGGGAGTGGCTAGTGGTAAATCCTCAAATACTATAGCAATCTTAGAGCAGAGTATTGAAATGCTACCACCACATAGTCAAATAATAGTGGGTGGTGATTTCAACGTCACTTTTGAGCCCCTGGGTGAAGAGGACAGGATTTTGTCTGAGGAAGAGGACGACCAGTGGGGAATACCGCAGTTAGAGTTGCCTGCCATTAAAAAATGGAGTAGTGTGGCAATCCAGCTAAAAAGTCTCTGTTTAGCTAGAGGCCTGAGAGCGGCAAATGGGCGCTCGTTTTCAGACCTAAAAGGAAATAATATGTTTGATAACGGACGCTCAACTAGCAGAATTGATTACATACTTCTAGATGTAAGGATCTGGAGTAAAATGCTAGATATGGTTGTAGAAGATAGACTAGAAAGCTAACACAACCCCCTGCGATTGACATTCTATTCGCACTACGAGTCTGTAGTCCAAAATAACAATACTGGAATGGTGACGCAGGATGTAGCATGTTCGAATAATTTACGCCATCTCAAATGGAGAATGCTGATAGAGGATACATCAAAATTAGAGATACTTAAAAAATTGGTAGTCGACGAAGTAAATAGCATCAAGTCCCATCAAGGGACGTCCAACTTCCAAGACTACATGATGGAAGCCCACGATAACCTCTTCTCTAAAATACAAAGTTTTTTCACTAAAAGAGTAGACCCCTGTAAAGTTGGAAAAATCCACCCAAGGCAAGGTTGGTATGATAAGAGTTGCAGGGTGGCACGACACAATCTGAGCCTGGAATTAAAAACAGGCAATGCAATAGCAATCAAGAGGGCGAGAGATGTATATAGACAAACTCAAAAACAGGCCAGGAAACGCTGGGATGAAGAAGGTTGGCTGGATTTGAAGGAGGCCTGTGCAGCAAAAGACTCTAAGCGTTTTTGGTCTATAGTAAAATGGGAGAGGGGAGGAACAGCTGCCCAGCCACAAAATAATGTTGCCATAAATCAATGGACAGAGTTTTTTAAACCACAGTATGCGCGTAACCCTGCCCATATTTCTGTTCAACCCCCCATATCCACCTTTTTTAAAAGTCAAATTTTTGACGAGAAAGATGTGAGCAAAGCGTTGGATTGTATAGCGGGGGGGAAAGCGCCAGGCATGGATGGTATTCCGGCCGACGTATTTCTATCGGACAAGATTGCCTGGTGTTCTTATTTTAAAATGTTGGCAAATGCCGTGGCGATGGGAGGGGAAGTGCCCCATACATGGAAGGGAGCAGAAATAATCCCCATATTTAAAAAAGGAGATAAAACATTAGCCCAAAACTATAGACCCATCAGTCTTATAGATACAGCGCAAAAACTGATGGGCCGCTTAGTCCAGAATAAGCTGCAGCAATGGATTGACGAAAAGAACATATTGTCTCCTTACCAGGCAGGGTTCCGGCCACTGACTAGTAGTGTGGACCAAATTCTTTACTTCATAACCATCTATTGGAGAAATGTCACACTTAAAAAGGGCTCGTTGTATGCTGTCTTTGTGGACCTAAAAGCAGCCTTCGACCTAGTTCCTAGAGAAAAATTGTGGCAGACCTTGGCTGATGTAGGTTTAAGCCAGGAACTCCTCACCCTCCTAGTTCGCCTCCATGATAATAATTTTGCTAAAATCAGATGGGGCAAGCAAGGAGAAGTCACAGATTCCTTCCCAGTTGAACGAGGAGTAAGGCAAGGGTGCGTTTTAGCACCAACACTATTTTCAATCTACATAAATGGAATTGTTGCCCATTTAATGAAATCCCCTAGTGATGCTCCAATTATAGCAGGCTCCCACGTCCCTGTCTTAATGTTTGCGGACGACACGCTTTTACTTTCACGCACCCCGAGCGGTCTCCAAAAAATGGTTGATGCCTTTGGCGAATTTTGTGATAGTAGGGGCCTTGAATTGAATACCACCAAAACTAAATTCATGTGCCTAAACTATCAGTCCACTTTCAAAGGTGCAATTAAATACAAAGGTATCCCTTTAGAGAAAGTGGATGCCTTCACTTATTTAGGCGTCACCCTTCAGGGAAACATGAAGTGGAAATCGCATATTAACAAGACATTATTGAAGTTTAACCAGCTTGCCGGCGCAGTTGCCTTAAAACATCGTAAATCGCTAACAAAGCCGGTTAACTGTGCACTTGAAATATACAATATGAAAGTATTAGGCGCCTGCTTATATGGCTCTGAACTATGGGGGTTTTCAAATTTGGGAGAGTTGGGTCGTGCGGAGAACAGATTCCTACGAGGACTTGTTATGGTTCCCCAAAGCACGCCCATAATTCCGCTGAAACTGGATCTTGGCAGAAAAAATATCGAGGACATAGCTAGACTACGGCCACTCCTATATTGGAGACGTTTGATGGTCACCCCAGAGCTGAGCCATTATGCTGCAGCTCTGGAAGATGTTGTTAAGTTCGATCGTTTTCATTGTATTGAATGGCTAAAAGAACTACGGGGGCTTCTTGTATTGTTAAAGCTGGAACATCTCTGGGGCAATCATGATGTGGCTAGCTTTCCTTCGAAAGCGAAATTGAAAGAATTATACTGGGAGATGGTGTATGTAACAATGATCTGTAAAGGTTCCCAATCAAAACTGACAACTCGTTTTTGTGACATCAAAATGTATCCATCTTGTGAAACATATTGGGACATAATAGAACGACCACATGATAGGAAGCTATACTTTCAATTTCGTATAGGAACCTTACCAGTGAACGCATTTAAAAAACACTGGTCTCCAATGTGGGATGATCATTGCTATTATTGTAAAGATCAAATAGAGCACATTTCCCATTTGTTTTTCTGTTGCCCATTATATGCAAGCCCCAGACGTAAATGGCTGAAGCCAGTGTGCCTAAATATCGGCACCCGTAGCCAATCGATAGCCCTCAGAATACTTGAATCTGATTGTTCCACACCATTTGCTGTTGCCGTAGCTAAATTTCTTGCCTGGGCATGGACAATTCGCACACGCACTTTAAAGTCAAATGTAAATGAAATAGTGTTGCCCTAATCTAATTATTCTATTGTATGAATTGTTTTTAAAAAGAAACCATTTTTTAGAAATAATTGGAAATTTCCTGTATCTCTTATGCATAATATTCGACTGTCATTGTTTAATACGTGTTTTAGAATTATTTTTAAATGTAGTATTTATTGTAATAGGGTCAGGAAGGATGCTTTTATGACAAAATGTCGAATAAAGCTTTAAAATTTGAATTTACCTTAAACCTAAATCTATCCCCAGCACAACCCGTTCACTACACAAACACCACTACACTACCCTAAACCCTAAAACACTACCCTTAACACTTATACAAACAGCACTTCATTTATTCATATAGATAGTAACTCATAGTTAGTGTTATAAACTCATTATTACAAGTATACAGTTATCCATACAGTTACTGATGCAATGACTGAGTCATATGTATACTTCTTTATATACAACAAATATCACATACACTGACTTTTATTTTTATACTTATTGCACATGTACCATTGAGAGATATATTTGCTCATCACCACACCCATAAAGATATTAACTCACCCAAACAATTGTTATAACATGTAGTCTCAACGTCATATACCTACTGAATCAACTATTCACACATCTTTGGGCAGTCAGACACGCCCCACCGAACCACCCACACATTCACTCTCCCATACAAATACTCAGTTAACTAATCAATAAGTAATATAGACTTTCACGTAGCTAGTAACCAACTGGTGCTGCAGTTTACAGAACCGACAAAGTAATACAGATATTCACACAGTTTAGTCTCTATCCAATATATTTAATGAGACACTATAAATTACTCAAGTAAGCAATCCATCACACTGCTACTAAATCATTTATCCAGATTTTTTTTATATCCACTCATTCTTCAATGCAGATTGCTATATATATAATACATATTTAAATAACAAACCAAACCACATTCACTGGATGCTTTCATCAGTGATGTCACAAGTGATGTCATAGGAGATGTCATCAGTGATGTGATCAGTGATGTCACTAACCCTGTCTGTCATGAATGATGTAACATATATACTTAAAGAGCTGCGTATGAAGGGGACGTATTTAGAAGGAAAGGAAAAGTCATGCAGGGTAACTTTTTCTCTCCTTGTAAATATGGAGGAGCCACCTGCATAACCAGTACGTCACAAAAAGTGACTTACTGGTGGCGCAGAGAGCTTGTAAATCTGCTGCAGAATTGTTTTTATTTCTCCTCATTTTTTTCATCCAATATACGCTAAAATGTACAGCATACATTGTAGGAGAAAAATGCCTCCACTGATTGTTTTTGTGCAGGAAGGTTTGTCTTCCTGCACAAAAACAAACTCCACACAACACAGATATTCTTGCACCATGGTGCAAGGGTGCCTGTATCACCACATGCCTGCAGTTTAAGCAGCAGTGCAGAGGGAAGGACAGACTTCCAACATATGTATGTAAATATGTTGCTTCTCTGTGCTCCGGAAGTAGCACAGCACGCTGTAGCTAAAGAGCTTACAATGTCATGGTACAGCCCTTCCTTATAGTTCTGCAGTTATACATTCACCATATATGACAAATGCATTCTTTAGTCAATTATGCAGTACGTATACATTTATGTAAACGTTCACACACTAGCATATACATTTAGCTATTTCTTTAACCAGAGTAGTTAGTTCTGAAAATAATTTGTTTTTTGTTTTTTGTACTTTTATATTGTTTTTTATTTTTAGAAAGTTTTTTTGTTTGTTTTTTGTTTTTTTTAAAGAAAAAAAAAGTCAACAGGACGAACAAAACCATGAACTTTAAAGAAATAAAACTAGCATTGATGGTTATCAATTGCTCTGCAAACTATGTCTACTGATTGCTCCCCATAACAAATTAAACAATTACACTTCACGCAGTGCATTCTATCGTTCACGAATTGGGGACGTATGTCTGGTGGTGATGTTGAAGGTGATGCTGCAGAGGTACTTGGTATTGTTGGTGGTGGAGGTGCATTTTGACGCAGTCTTCTACATTCTTCATGAGCATAGTTCACAAGATGCAAGGATTGGAGGTGCTTGCGCATACTAGCAGTGCCACAGGAGTATTTCTTGTTTGGATCTCCTCTGGACAGTACTGCCTGGCAAATCTTGCATGTTACTTTGGTGGCATTACATTTATTTTGCCCCTCTGGAAATGTAAAACATTTCGATACGATGGATGCGTTTCTTTTGGGAGGGTGAGGTTCTGGTAGAAATTGTTCAGTAACAAAATCATCAGAATCAGATGATTCTTGCAGTGGTGTAGCCATTTTTTAATTCAAAAAAGAAGTTCAGGTTTCCAATGAACAAAAAGTGACGTTCTTTTCAGGATAGGTCTTCTCCTAATGAAGGTCTAAGAAGAGTAATTGAAATGGGTGGGGTTATTCAATAGTTAGAAAATTAAGTGTGGCGTGATACGTATATGTTGCGTATGCATTTGAAGTCACGTACGGGTCGCATAGCAATCGCGCATAAAAATACGCACCCATCGCACACCCTACGCGCATCCTACAGAACAATTGGAAAACGGCCGCTACGTTCTGCGCAGCAATTGAGAGATGTGCGCTTTGGGTGCGGGACTGCTCAAAAAATTGTAAAAAAAATAAAAATCAGATGATTCTTGCAGTAGTGTAGCCATTTTTTAATGAAAAAAAGTTCAGGTTTCCAATGAACAAAAAGTGACGTTCTTTTCAGGATAGGTCTTCTCCTAATGAAGGTCTAAGAAGAGTAATTGAAATGGGTGGGGTTCTTCAATAGTTAGAACAGTAAGTGTTATAAACCAATGAAATTTTTTTTTTGTCACATGGGATCCGCGTTGGGTGCGTACACGGAGCACGCATCTAGCGTGACTTCTCTAAATTGCATTAAAAAGTAATATAAGTTAATTAAAACTAAAAGAATATAATTTTTCCCCTTAATAGTTATATTAAATATATATATGTATATTTTTTTATATCAAAAAATGTCACGGAAGTATGCGCCCACCGCGTTGTACACGTAGATGAGGTCATGTGGAAATGCTCACGCTCGGTGTGGCGTGATACGTATATGTTGCGTATGAAGTCACCTCCGGGTGGCATAGCAATCGCGCATAAAAATACGCACCCATCGCACACCTTACGTGAATCCCAGAGAACAATTGGAAAATGGCCGCTACGTTCTGCGCAGCAATTGAGAGAGGTGCACTGTGGGTGCGGGACTGCTCAAAAAATTGCAAAAAAAAGAAAACAGAAAATATAAAAGATTTTTAAAAATATTTAAAAATATATATATATTACATTTAAAAAAATATATTTTAAAAATGTGTAATGTAATCTAAAGAATAAGATATCTAAAAATAAATATATTTAATAAAAAATGTAAATCAGTATCAAAGAAATAAATATAACAGTTAATAGATTTAAAAATTGTTATTGAATAAATCTTTTTCAAAATCACTGAAAAAAACCTTGGGTTTCAGGCAGGTTATACTTCGGAATTATCTTTTAAAAAAACCAAACACCCAAGGATGATGAAGATCACCCACGTAAAATGAGGTATGCAATTTACCGGCACAGTGCTCTATGTGCATATAATGCTATATATGTTCATACTTCTGTGTACACCGTGTCGATGTAAAAGTCAATAAAAATATATTTTTTTTAAAACCTTTCAAATTCACTGAAAAAAATATAGGTTTCAGGCAGGTTATAGTTTGGAATTATTTAAAAAACCTTTGAAATTCACTGAAAAAACCATAGGTTTCAAGCAGGTTATAGTTAGGAATTATCATTTAAAAAACCTTTGAAATTCACTGAAAAAAAAATAGGTTTCAGGCATGTTATAGTTATTATTATTATTATTATTATTATTATTATTATTATTATTATTATTATTATTATTATTATATTTAAGTTTATAAAGCGCGCAGCTACCCGGAGGTTTCCCGGCGCTAAAACCAAAAGAGGGAGAGAGCAAACTAAAAGGGAAGGAAAGCAGTTACAGGTTAAATAACCAAGTTTTCACCTCTCTGCGAAATTTGAGATAACAAGGTTCAGTGCGCAGCGATAGGGGAAGGGAGTTCCAAAGGGAGGGAGCAAGGAAAGAGAAGGAACGACCACCCATTCTGGCTCTTTTAACTCTGGGAACCAGAAACCTATGTTGATTAGATGAGCGAAGAGTACGGGATGGACAGTACTGCTGAACCAAGGTATTAAGGTAGGATGGGGCCCGACCTGCATTAATTCTGTGCATGAAGCAGAGGGCCTTGAATTTCGTGCGGCTTTCAATACGGAGCCAGTGCAGGTTACGTAGAGAATTAGAGGTGGAGGATTTATTAGAAAGTTTACAGAGCAGCCGAACGGCCATGTTCTGAACTGTCTGTGTCTGTTATTAATTATCATTTGAAAAACCTTAGAAATTCATTGAAAAAACCACCGGTTTCAGGGGTGTTATAGTTAGCTGGTCATTTCACTCATACAAAACCATTGAAATTCCTCTGTTATAGTTAGTTGTACTAACTGTAAATCTCGCGCCCGCAATCCACTGGTGATGATATCACATATTACATCATTCATGACATGGTCAGTGACATCACTGAGAAAACTGTGTATGGCCCCTGCCATACACAGTTTTCTCATCAAGAATTTTCACTGCAATTGTTGCAGTTATATTATCAATGATGTTATAAAAGATCTCATGAATAATGCAATATGTGAGGTAATTAGCAGTGCATGGCGAGGGCCCTGCCCAACCCACCCTACAGCTGTGCCCTGTGGGTGGTTGTCCCCAGACCCTAATCCTGGAGACCCTGTCTCCTGGGGCTCGGCATGATATTTGGGAACGAGGACACATAACTCCCCTTCCCAGGCTGATTTTGGCCCCAGGGACACCATCCCCTCCCCGGGGATTGCTCCTGGTGACCCTATCCACCCGGGGCCTGGCATTATTGTGGGGGATGCAAGCACCCCTCCCCAGGCCATTATGGGCCCCATTTGTGATTATAAGGGGGAGGTGGGTACACAGCCCCCATCCCTGGGCCGATTTTAGCCCTGAGGAGCCCATCCCCCTTGACCCACCGTTATCATTAGGGGATGGGGGCACATGGCCCCCTCCTCCAGCCAATTTTGTTGTTGATAAGCTTTTATTCGATATGCAAGATATCTTATAAGCGTACACAGAATACAGCCAATACAAATCTATAGAAAGACATCATTTAAAAAGGCAAATATTGGGTGCACATAAAAAAGGTAAAAGGACATATAATGCCATGAATAAATTAGCTAAAAATACATTAAACCGCTACTGAATCTCTTGCATCTTATCAACCAAAACTGTTTTAAAAATTTGGCTATGCCACATACAATAGGGGGGGAAGTGTCCGTCATTAAAATGCGCAGTGCTACTAAATAACTACGTGTGCCCATATTCCGGCAGAGGGGTTTAAGCCAGAAGCTCCTGGGCTTTGCATAATCCGGGCATTCAAATAGGATATGCGTAATGGACTCTATCCTATTAAGGCAACATGCACAATAAGGGGACGTGTGGGCACCTGATTTCCACTTGGATACCAGAGCCCCTAGTGGTAACGAGCCTACTCTAAATTTAAAATACAATGCTCGGTCATATGGAAGAGTAATTAGGTCCAAATAGGGCTCAAACACTACAACATCTTTTACTGTTAAAAAAGCAGCAGTGGACTTGCAATGATCCGGGTTTATAACTAGCTGTTCCGCAACCCAGTTCCAATACAGTCTCTTCAACACCTCTTTAGGTGGAGCCGATCTTGATAACCAACAGTCCCCCAGTCCGATTTTCTCCAAAAGTTTTTGGGTGTCACTCAGCCATCTTATTTTTGCTCAACTGCCCAAGCTCATTATCTCCGCCAACCCATCAGCATATGATTTTAAATCTTCACCCCTCCAGATACGTGTCCATAGAAGGAGAGGGCGAAGCCGGGCTTGGTCTTTAATGTTTTTACAGCCTGTATCCAACAGTACCGGTACTGTCGGGTGCTTGAAGGGATGGCAATTATGGCTTTTAAGAGCTTACTCTCTACTGTTGCCAAGGCGTCCAGGCAGCAATGCCCCCACAGTTCAGCCCCATACAAGGCTGATGTTACTACCTTAGCCTTGTAGATATCAATTACTGGGGTAAGCGACCTCCTAGGTGATGCCCGGAATTCCCTCAGGAGGGCTCCTCCTACTCTCTTGTGGTTAAGGACCGTCTTAGCAATGTGAGGTGACCAGTTCATGCTATCCGTAATCCGAATTCCGAGGTAGTCAAATTCGGATACTTTCTCCAAGGCAACAGAGTTAAGAATAGGCGGGCGGCCCAGTTTCTTTGGAGGATTTAGGACCAGGAACTTAGTTTTATCCACGTTGATTACTAGACCCTTTGCAGCACAGAATTCCTGGAAACGTGTTAACAGTTTCTGGAGGCCTTGCGGAGTCTTGGAGATCAAGAGCGTGTCGTCCGCAAAAAGCAGGGTGGGGATCCGCACTCCTCCGAGACAGGGGGCGTCGGCTGGTTCTTGTTGGAGATGTTCCACCACCCCATTCACATATAGTGAGAAAAGGGTGGGCGCCAAAACGCATCCCTGCCTCACACCCCTAGACACTGGTATTTTTTCTGTTAATTCTCCATTTCTACCCCAGCGGACCTGAGCAAAGGTATGGGCGTGGAGGCTAATGAGGAGAGACAGGATATAAGGGGGCAATCCCAACTCATGAAGCACCCTCCATAACTTCTCTCGGGGGACTAGGTCAAAGGCAGTCCTTAGGTCAATAAAGGCCAAGTATAGACTGCCCTTGCCTAGCTCCACCACCTTCCACCCCAAAAGTGCCAACCTGAACACCTGCTCTATTGTCCCCATAACTGCCCGAAAACCTGCCTGGAAGTCTGATAATATTTTATTTTCCTCCACCCACTGCAAAATCCTACCAAGTATGGCTTTACCTGCTATCTTTTGGGTAGAGTCTATCAGGCTTATTGGGCGGTAGTTCCCCGGTAATTCTCTGCATCCTTTTTTGTAAATCGGGACCACTACCGCCCCCTTCCAGGAGTCTGGCACTGCCCCTCCCATCATGATGTCATTAAGGAGAGCTGCAATGACCCTTCCCCACTCCACTGGATAAGCACGCATAAGATCCCCCGGAAGGCCATCTGGACCAGCTGCCTTGCGGGGGGCTACCCACCCAATTACCTTTTCGATCTCTAAAGAGGTAAAGAGATCATAGGTATGGGGTTCGAATGCTAGTGGGGAGATCACCCTAACATTTAATTCCCCATCTGCCGGGAGGTATAAGTCCCCGAAGTGTTTTACCCAACTTTGTGGGGGGATATTACAGGGTCTTATAGCTGCCTCGGGCCTATTCCGGGAACCTAAAAGGTTCCAAAAGGCCCTTGAGTCCCTACTTTTGCTGGCATGGAGTAGGTCTTCCCAGAATTTCTCTTCCCACTCCATCCTGGCGGTTTTAAGGGATCTATTATAGGCCTTCCTTGCTTCCAGTATATCGCTATGGGATTTATGCTTTACTGCCTCAACAAGCCTTGTTTTGTCTACCCTACACGCATGAGTATACCAACCATCACCCTGCTTGTTACTTTGCTTATTTCCTGACTTACTAGGAGGGATGGTAAACATGTTTGTCAAAGCCTCTACTAGAGAGGCAAAGAGTCCACTCACCCTTCCCACCCCTTCCAGGGGAAGCCCCAGGGTTGTCACTGCTTGGTTTAAAAGGGTTGAGATTTCTCCAACCCTTTCCTCGGAGAGGACCAGTTTAGCCCATTTAATGCGCCTTCCACAGAGTGAGACAACAGATTCGTCTGGGGGAGCTAATACGGGGTTACTAGGACCCTTTTTTACAGGGCACCACCACTGTGCCATGGTTAAAGAAAGTGAATTATGGTCACTTTCAATCGTCGGGACCACAACCATGTCCCTCACATGGTTCCAGAGACATACATCTAATAAGATGTAGTCTATTCTAGAGGAGTGTCCTGGCCTATTATAAGTGTGAGCCCCCCTCCTATCCGAGATTGTCCGTCCATTTACTGCCCTTAGATTTAGTTCAAGGCTCAAGGAGTATAGCTGTAACGCCACTTCTGACCATTTCCTAATGGGAGGAATCTCTAATACAGGGATCCCTATCCTGGAGTCCTCCTCGTCCTGGTCAAGGGCAACGTCGGAGCCCAAGGGCTCGAACGTGCAGTTCATATCACCCGCGACCAGGGTACATGACTTGTGTGGGGTTTTATTCAGGAGGGTCTCAAGGAGGGATAGTACAGGCGACTTCCTCCCTCCCTTGGTCCCTCTGGCGTAAACATTGTAAACATTTAGAACTATTCTTCCCCTTTGGTCTCTTAAAATGATATTTTGAATATCCGGACAACCTGTCTGTAGCTCCTCTGTTCTGTAATCTAAGGAGGCTGCTACCCATATGAGTAGACCGCCCGAGGGGCGTCCCTTCCCTGTTTTCGAGGTTAGGGCAAGTACAGAGTGGGAGGAAAATCCCACCCTATGTACCGGCTCCAAGCTCCAGGTCTCTTGGAAGATGCATAAAGAGTGTTCATCAACCCAGGCATTCCAATCGGGGAGAGCCAACTTTCTTGTGATCCCTGCGACATTCCAGCTGAAAACCTTAAATACTAGGTCCGTCACAGCTGGTGTGTCACTGGTCGCAAGAACACTAGTGCTTGTAGCCCTGACCAAGGGGGCTTGCAAATAACAGGAATCTGGAGGAGTGTCTATGATGGCTACCGTCCCACTACCACTTACAATTGGGGGAACGGTAGTTCGGGAGGGTGATGCTACCAATTGGTCAATTTGGTTCGCTGCTTCTTTAACTGCAACTACCTCTACATTTTCCCTGGGATTCTCCACCTCCAGTCAGCAACACCCTGGCACCCACAGAGGGTTCGGCCCGCTACCCCCAAGTCCACCTGCCCAGCGTTTGTCCCAGTTTTTACAAATATCAGGGGTGCTTGGGCTCTCCCGAGGCAAGATGACAATTTGCCTTGGGTAAAAATAGGTTAGGTCCACTACTTTAACCCCTGGTACATCCATGTTTTTTATAGGAGTACAAATGGAGCTCACTACTCTGGGGTCTTGAAAGTTTATTATTATACAGTCCCCCTCCTGGGTTTTTTTTCCCTGCCCTACCCACCCTACTCTACGAACACCTAAAATAATCCCATCCACACCCGTAGGAATTGGCTTATTTGACTTAAGCCAGTGGATACACTTATTCTTAAGAGATTGGTGGTTCTCCAACTGGCCTTCCTTTAAGGGGGGAACATTCACCAGAACAGCTACAAATGGTTGGCAGTCTGGCGGAAGATTTACAGGGGGGATCCGACGTATGGAATTTTGAGGGGCCACTGAGGTAGTAGCTGAGGATATTGATTGGGGGGCAATTTTGGTGACCTTCCCTGTCACTAGTCCCTGGGCATTGCCTTTTGACCCAAGTGTTTGAGGAGCTTTTGCTTTATCTCTGCTTGCCTGGGGCTGTACTTGTGGAAGTGGCTTAGACATAGTTTTGGCAGCCTCTATGAGTGTTGGTGTTCCCTTGGATTGGGGCCTTGCTTTAGGTGGGGATGGATTTTTGGGTGCTGGCGCTTGCACTCTGTTGGTTTCAGCCCTATTTGACCTTTTTGGGTGGTTGGGATCTACCTGTAGTGGCAAGGAGACTACTGTAGGCACACTCCCCATTGGTCCCATGTCCTGATTATCGCTCACTCTTTTTAACTGTTTGAATGTGGTTTTGAGTGAGTAAAACCCATCAAGGGTTGATTGCTCAAGTTTGTCTATTCTAGCCCCGAGGGCCTTAACCTGGGTAAGTAAGGGCATCAAGAGACTATTTACTCTCTCAAAAATAGATTCAATAGTCACCGAGTCGGTAACATTGGGGCCATTTTCAGTACTAACGCTAGTAGGCGATCCCATCGGAGTGACCACAGCATCCCCCACTACCTCGACTTTATCTTCTAGAAACAGGGCCTTTGCATGTTTCCCACCTGGGCAGGGCTTTCTTAATCTTTGATAGAGCGCGGCCTGTCTCACCAACCTACCCTTTTTACGGTAACCTGCCTTTTTTTAGCCCTCTTATTCTGGTTACTTGCAGCAATTTCAGATACACAAGGCACCCCATCTGGAATTACTATAGCGGGGGTTGGTGGTGTTAGCAGTGATGACTGTGTTATGGCATTATTTTGGGGCATAGGTGATACTGGTGGAGTGGATGTACTGGAGCCACCCACTTCTTCGATGCCAGTAGGTAGAAGCGCGGCCAAATGCTCCAACCTGTCTATGTTTAGCTCTATGTCTAGGAGCTGAGGGGGGTCTATGGAGCAACCCAGGAAGTCCTCGGGGGAGACAAGTTGAGCCCGCTCACAAGCCGGTGTCAGGGCCTGTGCAGCGGCACCCAAGGATGAGCGTCTGGAAGGGAGGTAGACCTCAGATAGGTGGCGCTCTGACATGGCTATCTCCTTATCTATTACCGCCGCCACCCTGGTGATAAAACGGTCCATAGTTCCAATCACGGGGCTCCCACTAACACCTCCCCTTTCAGCCACGTTCCTAAGCAATTTTCCAGAACGGGTTGACATGGTTGTACTCACTGCAGGTAGAAAGGGACGTGGCCCAGCCCAGCCTCTGACAGCCCCTGACGGCCACAGACGGCCCGCCCTCTGCCCGGGCTCAGCCCGGCGACGCCCGCACGCGACTCGCGGGGCGAGAGGGGGTGTTCGGCTTTTACTGGCGCCTCCGGGCGCTCTGGACGCGTCACGGGCGCGCCGCCGCCCAAGAGGTTGCTGGGGAGTGTGGTCCGATGTCGCTGACCGCCTCCTGCAGCGTCCCGGCGTGTTTACACCATGGCCGTTTCCCTCACGGCACTGCCCGCTGGCTGAAGGTCAGGTATGATTCACGGTGTTCCCCCTCTGGGCTCCCGGGGGGTCAGGCTTTTACTGGCGCCTCCAGGCGCTCTGGACGCGTCACGGGCGCGCCGCCACCCAAGAGGTTGCTGGGGAGTGTGGTCCGATGTCGCTGACCGCCTCCTGCAGCGTCCCGGCGTGTTTACACCACGGCCGTTTCCCTCACGGCACTGCCCGCTGGCTGAAGGTCAGGTATGATTCACGGTGTTCCCAGCCAATTTAGTCCCCGGGGCCAGATCCCTTGGGCCAAGCATTAATATTTAGGGGAGGGTGGCACGCGGCCCCTAGCACAATTTTGGTCTTGAGGAAGCCATCTTCCGGGGCCAAGCATTGAAATTAGGTGGAGGGGTCACTTGGCCCTCTCCCCATGCCCACCTTGGACTCGGCAATCAGATCCTCCATGACTTTGGCATCATAATTAAGAGGAGGCACATGGCCCCCGTTCCTGGGCCGATTCTGGCCCCTGGGACCCCTTTACCCAGTGTCCAACAATAATATTTGGGGAATGGGACATGGAACCCTCATCTCAGTGCAGATTTAAGCCCTAGGGACTTCACCTCTGGGGTCCTGTGCTGAAAGAAGGGGGAGAAGGGGCAAGCAGCCTTAACCCCTGGCCAATTTCGGCCGTATGAGTGCCATCCTCCGGGGCCCAAGCCCCCACTGCCCTTGCCGGCTACTCGTATTCAGCAGAAGTTGGCATTTCTCCTGCCCAGAGGGAGCAGCTAATAATGCTCCTCTCTTCAGACCAGAGCAATATTCAGATTTGATATCCTGCCCATTTCACTACCCACAGTGAACTGGGCAGGGAAACTGATCTCAAGTCTGCTCATAGCAGGTTTAAACATTTTTCAAGCTCTCGCACTCTGGAAGTGGACTTGGTGTTTGCTCCCACTTGATGGAACATTTGAAAATGCTCCTGCAAAGCAAGAGGCAAAACTGGATTTCCTTCCCGCACCAGTGTGGGTAGAAAAACTTCTATATCCCAGGGTTTGGTAACCTGGTACATAGCCTATGAATTGGCCCTATTGGATGGGGTCCCTAGGGCCAATAATACCTCAGAGCGGGGGCTGCTTGCTTCCCTGCTCTTAACAGATGCAGACGGGCCCTGAGGGTGGGGTCCCAGAAGCGGAAATCAGTCCCAGGGAGTGAAGCTGCTTGCCTCCTCCCCCTTTACAAATGTGGCCAGGCCCTGCATGCCCCCTCCCTCGTTCCAGTCTGGCTAGGCTCCAGGGGATAGGATACCCATACAGGACCCCAAGACAAACATAGAATTCTCACAGTGTGCCTACAACTTGGTATGGGTCCCTCAACAGAGGACAGTGTTACCCGGGGCACACAGTCTTTGCTGCCATATGTACCATAAGACAGGATACACCATCCATTGCTGTTGTGCCTGAAGTGCTAAAACAGATTCAAAACTAATACTAGGCTGGCCCTGCGATGGATTTGGGGATGAAATTAATTGGCAAATATGCCACTGTTTCCTCAATTATTTTAAGTAATATAAAAGAATGGGTAGCAGTACAGGCGGTCTTTAGGTTAAGATACTTTGGAAGCCAGACCAAATATGCTGCAACTTAAAGGCAATCCTTAAAGGATAGTGCCAAACAGGCACCTGAGACATCTAAAACATACTCTGGAACAAACTGAAAAAGAAGTAAAAAGCAAAAACTTGGGTTGGATCTCCACTACTGGAGTCCACTGCACATTTTTATTATTCACTTAAACGCAATACGATTAAGCAACCTGATAGGTATCGTACACTAATACACGTCCTTTTCGTTCCTTTCAGGACTCACCCGACAACCGCTTGTAGAGAGTAGGATAACAAGAACACAGGCACGGAGAATATGTATACCTGAGAAAGGGCCCACAACGTTCAACTGACATAATAAAGAAGCAAGGGAAAGCCAAAAGATTTCATCTATGCAAAACCAATTATTTTTTGGGGTGTACATGTTGAATGGCGAGCATAAGGGAAGGTTGGGAAAGGAGTGGGAAGGTGAGGTGAAGGGACGTGGGATGACTGACTAGAAAGGGAGAGGCAAGAGAGGGCTGAGCTTTGGTGGAGAATGGGCTGAAAGGAAGATGAGGAGAGACCGGTGCAGAATAAGCACACTGAAGGGTGAGAGGGCATAAAGGCCCGGTAAGGGAGGGAGAGATGAGGATGTCTGAGAACGACTGAAGAAACTAGAATGATAGGAGGAGGAGTCGAAGTAATGAAAAGGGGAGACGAAGTGTGAGAAAAAAAGTGAAGGTTGAGCTCAAGAGACGTTATGGGTAATGGTCAGCTGCATGATGTTGTCTAATGAAAATGGCATTATGTACGATTCCTTGATTCAATCAATAATTCATGAGTATCCTTGCTCACTTGGGGTTACGTTCATTTTTGTCATTCAGTATTTGGTTTGCAATTGCCAATGCTTGTTGTCCATGTGTCATTCAGTATTTGGTTTGCAATTGCCTGTGCTTGTTCATGTAATGACTAAGCACCATGTGGAACTCGTGCCAACAGTTTACATCAAGACACGTGCAGCCAGCCTTTCAACTGTCACAGTTAAAAACGTGCAGCTCCTTATTAGCCTAAGGATCTACGTGTCACATGGAAGGTATTGCAAATATGTGACATCTAATTTGTTTTTATAATTGCTCCTTCTCAACGTGTGGCTAAACTGATAGGAAGACACAACACATGTACATCTGTGTCAATTTAAAACTGCACTGTGCTTCTAGTTACAGCTTGACTTTGTTGTTGCTGACTTCTACTCACCTGACTCCAGCTAAGTAGTCCTTCCTTCTGAATCCCCTGGGTCCCTGTAGACCAGCCTCTGCTCCTCTCTTCAGTTTTTATGGAATTACCTGCAGCTCCTGGAAAAGAAGCGCATGACACAAAGTTTAACATTTTTTCATTCTTTTCCACCTTTTCTGAAATCTGCAAAAGACAAAGTAAAGGCAACATCACCACCTTCTGGAAAGACTTTGAAGTTCAGGCATATTAATGCTTACAGCAGAGGTCTTCACACTTTTTTAGGTTGAGCCCACCCCAGCTGAATTTTTTGATATGTTGTGCCCCCCACCTCCTGACATAAATTTCTGGAACCCGGTACACTACATAATCGACCCCATCCGCATATCCCAGGTCATATCCGGGATATTATGTTAAATACAGTAAGAGTGTTTAGTAAACTGCAGGTTTGCGAGTGGGTGTGGTTAAATCACAGAGGCTTATAATTACACAGTTCAAAACACAATCTTCCAAAATAAAATGTACGCAAATTGTTTTTACTTGGATGCTTTGTTTTACACATCTAACACATGATTTGACATAGATTGATAATAACACCCCCAACATTAATGTGAAGGGTGTACCTGTTTTTCACCACAGAGATGAGCAATATGTGGATGGATTTTTGCTTCTGCCATCCTCAGGTTGCGCTGCACATCCAGTCTTGAACGGTACTTAGTCTTTAATACCGCAAGTGCTGAGAACCCAATCTCGCATAAATATGACAAGCTAAAAGGCAAAAGAGAGTTTTGATAGCAGTTACTCCCAACGCTGAATGTTCTGCAGACATTGTCAGCCCAAACTCTCCCAATGAGACTTTGCTGAATTGCATCTGCAGAGTGCGGGCACTTTGGAGATCAATTACGTCTTTGTGCCTATGAATCAGGAGATGGCTTGCCACCTCTGCCAGAAATGGTTGTAAAACCTTTTCATTGAAGTGATTGTTGTCCTCAGGGAAAATATTTCTGTAAACTGTCCCAGAGAGAGTTGGATGTTTTTTTTATTATCTCAGCAGCACTTGGAAGTTCATATTTGGGCTCCTCAAGAGCATCTGCTAAACATGTAAATGGATCGAGCAGGCCATCTTCAACTATTCTTCTCCATAATGCCAGTTTCTTCTTCAATGCAGTTATTCTTTTATTCATGGTGCAAGAAGTGATTTCAGCTCCTTGCAGGGACTGATTCAGGGAATTTAATTTCTTGAAAATGTCAGTAAGAGATGCTGGGTATACTGAAAGCACAAGCCATTGGCGATTACGTAATTGTTCTGCTTTGCAGTGGTCCAAACACAGAAGAAACTGTTGTACTTAATTCCTTAATTCAAAGATGCAAATCAGCACTTTCCCCGGGATAACCATCGCACGTCTGTATGAAACAGCAAGTCATCATGCTCTGCTCCCATTTTTGTACATAAAATTGCAAATAGAGGAGCTTTTGTGGGATGGGTCTTTATGAGATTGACTATTTTTATTGCAGAATTCAGCACATCCTCAAGCTTACTGGCAACGTTTCGAACAGCATGGGTTCCCCTGTGTATCATACAGTGGGTCCGCAGTATATGTGGAGCCATTTTCAACATGTTAGTATTTAGGCCAGCCCCAGCACCACACATTGAAGGAGCACCATCTGTGTAGATGCCAACTCAGTTTTCCCCTTTAAACCATGGATACTAAGGATAGCATTGATAATTTCAAACAAATCAGATCCTGTTGCTCGCCCCTTGATTGGCTTGCAAAATAAATAGTCTTCCAATAATAGTGTTTCATACCTTATCGAACATAAGCAATTAAATGGGCATCCTTTGACACATCAGCTGCTTCATCCAACTGCAAAGCAAACAAACTTGATTTCAACAGGGTTATGAGCTGTACTTGGATATCTTCTGACATGGCAGAGACACAGCAGCAAACTGTTGTGTCTCAGATGGGTATACTTCTGAACTTCTCTGCTGCTTTTTAGGTCTCGCTAGACGAAAGTAAAAGCGAAGCTTTTGCTGTCTATGTGAGACAACTTATGTAGTTACTTTTCGGGGAATGTGGACAGCAAAGTGCCACGCGCATTTTCAGGCCGAGATTTGACCTCGTGAGCGTGCACGCCCAGCCCAGCGCTGTGCACGTCCCCTGCCACAGATTCCCTAAACACACACATGCACACGCATGCAGGAAGGCACACACACACACACACACACACACACAGACACGCGCGCACCCCCCTACTTCTCCCCACTCACTGGCACTGGCACCCCCCCCCGCACACACGCAGGAGGCACCTACACACACGCACACACACACACATACATACAGAGACACCACCCCCGCCCCCCGCCGCCACCGCCGCATACATACAAGCCCCCCCGCCCCCCGCCGCCGCATACATACAAGCCCCCCGCCCCCACCGCCGCCTACATAGAAGCCCCCCCCCGTCGCATACATACAAGCCCCCCCCGCCGCCGCCTACATTGAAGCGCCCCCCCAGCCCCACTTACCGCCATTATGCTTTATTCCTCTCATTTTACAGTGTGCTGCTCTCAGTCGCAAAGTGGTCCATCATTTATTTCGACCGCCCTTTCTCCGCCGCTCGCCACGAACACCTCCCACTTCCGGTCCTGCCCTCCTTCCCCCGCCTTTCCTTGTCTCTGTGTGTATGTTAAACTCCCAAGTGAAATCCGACAAAGACCTCGCCATACCCTGCATTAAAGCACCTGTGCCCAACAATTTACAAAAGAAGGCATTTATTATGGGAGTGTCACACCCCTAACTCCCTCCTGGAGCTACGCCCCTGTTATAGATATCTTGTACATGAAACTCGGATTTTCGATCTGGCACGCGGGCTGGGATTTACTTTAAGGCACAATTCTCCCCTGCTTGAGTGGACCATTGCTATGAAATGCCATCACTTCCCCTTCAGCGAGGTTTGGTGTAATGTTCATTGTGCTAAAACATGAGCAGCTTTCCGTCCGAGCGCGGTATGAATAGGGCTTTTGTCACCGGGGAAGAATGGAGCCCGTGACGTCAGTGGTCGGAAGGGGAAGATGGCACGCACACAGCCAGTTGTGTATGTACGAGCCTGTCTAACCGGCTCCTGCCTCTGCGGCTCTCTGGGCTCCAGCAAACAAGGATAATCCGTGAAATACGGACTTCTGTGGCCTTAAAGATGCAAGCAGGCCTGGGGCAGGGGCGTAACAAGGGTTTGTTTGCATCATTCCCGCAGCCAGACCTGTGTGAAGCTGTTTGTAAGTCTGACCAGTGCACCCCCAGGCTGCAGCACAGTTCTGCAGCAGGAACATGAACAGCTGAGCTATTTTACCATCTATATTCCGAGATGTCCTTTTCCCCCACATCATCTGTGTGGGACACATTCCAAATATCACCACATATATCATGCACTCACACTGAATGTTGGGGAAGGGGGTGTTTGTAGGGCCATTTGGAGAGGTGCACGCTTGGTGAAACAAGCATTTGCACTGCAATAGGTCTCGCATTTGCAAGAGTTGGAGCTGTTTGACATTGCAAATGACAATGCCTTTTATTTTTGTTTTCGTTTTTAAAACCTAAATAAAAGGCTTTGTCATTTGCAATGTCTATAGCTCAAACTTGCATAAATGCGAGACCTATTGCATTGCAAATGCTTGTTTACCATGCATTGTCCTAGCCACGTCAAGCATTTCTGGGAGAATCACCTTTCCTCCATTTGGCAATGTGGTATGCTCTTTGATATGATGCTTTTAATGCATTTTCTGGAGTATTTGCCATATGTTTCTCTTGCAAGATCCTGGCAAAACAATCTTTACTTTTCCTGCTATATGCCCATGTTTCATTTCAAAGTGACACCTTAGTTTGATTGACTTCAAGCTGTCGTTAGCTAAGATCACGCCACAAACCACACCCTGTGGACATCGTTCTCTACTAACAGCAATGCAGGTGAAACCAAAGTCCAAATAGGAGGCATCATATTTCCTTGTTTTTGCAGCTTTTCTCTCTCCATCTGTTTCTGTTTCAGCCTTTCGCTTGAGCATGTTACCATCTTTTGGCCGCAGGAAACGATCCATGTCAAATGTGTGCTTAACTTAAGATACTAGGGGCTAGATGTAGGTAATTTGGATTTACCGATTCATAAATACCGAATTTTACCGATTCAGTATTTATGAATCGGTAAATCCAATGTAGGTAATTATTCGGTAAAAAATACCGAATCGGTAGGAGTCGGTATTTACCGAATCGGTATTTACCGATTCCGTATTTGGCATTGATTCCTATGGGCCTGTAGGCCCATAGGAATGAATGTCAATTACCGAATCGGTAATTACCGATTAGGTAAATACCGAATAAGTCAAGGGTGGCAGGGTGGCACTTTGATACCCTGTTGCACCCCTGAATAGGGCTTGTGTGCCATGTGGCACACATACGTGCCATGTGGCACACATACATGCCCTAAGGGCATGTATGTGTGCCACATGGCACAGGTGTGAATGCACATTTTTGCATTCCCATAAGAATTCCTTATTTACCACCAACTAATAGTTGGTGGTAAATAACGAATCCTTAAAGCCCTGTAGCACTGTTGAAAGTGCTACCTACATGTCAAAATACAGATTTGGTATTTTTACAGATTCAGTAATTTTACCGAATCGGTAAATTTACCAATTCTGTAAAATTACCGATTTGGTAAAATTACAGATTCGGTAAAAATACCAAATCTGTATTTTGACATCCCCTACATCTCAGTATCCAAATACTGGTCGGTAACGGCCGAAAATCGGTATTTTCGGCCGTTACCGACCGGTATTTGGATACCTACATCTGGCCCTAGATTCTGATGCTGCGTGTTCATGAATAGTACATGGCTTCAATTTTACAGATGCATGAGGTACAGGTTTTTAACTTTGTGTTTCCAAAAATATCTTTCAAAAATATCTTCTTATAAATGAAATACATTTGGATAAAAGAATAATTTCTTGGTACGTGGATAAAAAGTAATTCCAGCTCATCCAGGCTTTAAGTGGGTGCTTCCAAAATTGCTGCAGTATGTATAAGTTGTATGCCACAGATGAGGCTCTGCAAGTTACTTGTTCAAGGGTTAGTGAGGGAAACTTCAGCACTTCCCCTTCACTCATCAGTCAAATACAAATACGTACCTTCTTCACTTCCTTGGATGTTCCTGCTGCTTGATTATGAGTCCTTTGCCTAGCAATTAAGTGGCTGTTTCCCTTGCAGTGAAGAGAAAATGCTTAAAAAAATATGACTTGCAAGCTCTCAGTATGTTTTAAATGAGACATCATGAAAGCTCTCCTGAGATCAGAATCATAGTGATTGGCAAGGGAGTGAATGACATGCCTAGGAGTTACCTGCTGTCTTATCTTACTGGCAGATAAAATATGCCATGATCTATAAGTTAAATATTTGAAGTCCTAATGTCTGGTAAGATAGTCTGACAGACTCAAGAGGTTGTACATGAATTTCATAGGGCTCTGGCCTTTGCTTGTAGGCCTGTACCATATTACAGACAGAAGGCCAGGGCAAACAAGCACTGGGAAAAATAACTAATTTTACAGCATCTAAAAGAGTTCCTACAATGTTTGTTGCTAAATGTAATCTGGAAAGGGACAAGGAGGGCTCTTGGGATACTCTATACTGTCACACTGTACCTTTTTTAAATTTTCTATTCCAAATATAAATCTTTCCTATGCCAATAAGATTCCATTGGTTAAGGCACCACCTTGATAAAAGTGGGAAAAATTAGTGCCAAAAAGTAGCTCAAATGTAGTCCAATTTTACTAATCCCAGGAACAAGTGGCAGGGACAGCGTCAAGCAGGCAGTAAATGAAGATTTGTTGCTTGACTATCTTACAGAGGTGATCCGTGTTGAATGTCTGCTCCTGGTAACTGCTTACTTTCTCTATGAGTCCTAAAAGGGAGGACAGTCCCTGAAGCATAGCAAGATGCAAGCAAGGGAGATGGCCATTTTGGCTGCTATTCGGGTGGTACAATAGAACAATTACGAAGGATCAAGGGGGCCTCAGGGTTTTGACCTGGTGCCACTGCAGCTGCTGCACCAATAGCAGTACCCCCTTCACTTTCTGCTCCGTGTGGTGGTCAGTCATAATCAGGTGGGCAATAGCCTGTCACTCCTTCAAGGAAACTGACCTTCACCTTCAGTTTTAAGGCTTGCAAAACGTGTGCAGTAATAGTAACATTTGGAGGCACCATTGTATCCCATGGATTTGTGTTTTAAGAAAGGGCTGCCTTTCAACATTTTCATGCTGCTTTGAGTGATACTCCCTATATATATTTTATTGAATTCTATTATTTTTGCAGTTTTGTGCAAACATGACCCGGAGATATTGGAACACTTTACTCAAACACTAGTTACTTACATTATGCAAGGACATGTTTCTTTCTTTATTTTATGCACAAGGTGATTAAGTGATTTGCTCAGAATGACAGGATGTTGAGCCAACACTGAGAGAGACTGGAACCTGGTTCCCCAGTTATAAGTCAGCAGCTCTGGTGTATTTTAAGCAAACTTAACAAATACAATTGGAAAAGTAACAACCTGGTATTTATTTACATGGGCCCGGTTATCCTTCTCCCACCTGTGAAACTGCCTAACAAACTCGTAGTAAATGTGATGGGACAGGAAGCATCAGTCCAAGTACAGCATGCCAACGAGCACAGTCAACAAGTGCAAACTAAAAGAGGGTTGGATTTGCTAAGTGTGATTGCCTTATGAAAATAATGAGTTCAAATGATGCATTGTACAGCATACATTTCGAGAAAACACACTACATAATGGAAGAGAATGGTTTTAAATGGTGCATTGTGCTGCCAAAGTATTCCTACGGTATAATCCCCAATTTGCCATTTTACAAAAAAGCCTACAACCCCAACGTCAAGCCCAGGGATACTTTACCCCATGTGCTACCTAGGAGACCTGCTTATTGATAACAGTAGTTCCAAGATATAGGGGCCAGGGGAGCACAGTTTGTAGGGGATTACAGCTGCAAAAGCAGGTGATACAGTTGCCTATACGGCACCAGTAGTCACAAAAACAGGAAAAAACGGTTCAATATAGCTTTTGACACTTACAAACTACATAAATATTTGAATAAATAATGGGTCAGGCTTGATTAATATTAATAAACAAACATATTTACACAAACGTTTCTTGGGGTTTTGCCATCAACACCAGAGGCTCAGGTTTAAAAGGGAAAACAATTTTACATATATTTTTGTAGGACCCAGCAACTGTTCACTCGAGATTGATATTCAACTCTCAAAAGGGTTGTTTTCCGTGGGGTTATTTAAGAAGTTCTTCAGAGTCACGTTGAAGTGAAGGTGCTCAGAATCTGGTACACTAGGAACACTTCTTCACTAGAAATCATTACCAAACTTTCTGGGCAGCATTATAATGAAATATTTGCCCACCAAACAGTTATGGATCAAAAGACAAAGGTGAAAGTCCACAGAGAGGGCGCTGAACGAACACCTCGTTGAGAATTCCTACGTGGTATGAAACGGTACTTGCATGAAGCAGTGGGGGTTTAGGACACAGTCAGGCTTATGTTTAAAAAAAAAGAACCAATAAAAACTGATTGATATTGCATATTTTACTTCAGAGCAATGTTGTCTGACAGACTTTGTGATGATCTAAAGGATCTGGGTCCAGCTGTACAGTGAACTGGCAGCATTGCAGTGCATGTAAATGTGCACTTTTGTAATTTAGAAAGTAAACTGCAATGGGTCACGGCATGTTCATGCTTCTCTTTACCTTTATAGCACGGGCATCGAAATGCATTTGCAATGCAATATGTCTCTCATTTGTGAGAGTTTAAGCTATTGACATTTTAAATGGCTTTTTCATTTACAATGTGTACTTGGGTGAGTGCAATATAACTGCCATGTTTAATGAGTGTATTGTGTCGGGTGTGACTGTGAGAATGTAGAATTAACATTGTCTTTTGTAAGTGCTGGGCAAGTGGTATACAGGTTGAAGGTTGTGTGAGTGCATAGTGAAGCATATGCCTGTATGAGTAAAGCGAGAGTGATGTGCCTATGTGAGGGTAGCAGTGTGTATCTGGGGTCCCTGCATGTTGTTTCTTTGTGTGCATGCACTTTACAAGGGACACATCTATTGTTTTTTTAGAGCTTTATAGAAATATGGCTTTGACTTGCAGAAATATGGTGCAGAGAGTGCAAATGCAATCATCTGTGTATGAGAATGATAGTGTGTTTTGATATGGCAGGTACAGACTCTATCGAAGGAGGTTGAAGAGTGTCAGGGTTAGGGGCTAGACTGATATGTCACTCTGGTGAGGGGGCCATCTTACCTCTTGCAATATGGCTCATCGCAACCCAGCTGTAAAGTGAGCTGCCACTCTGGCCTGGCCACATCAAACAGATTGGCTAGAATGATAGAGCCTATGGCTGACCCCGGCTGTATTTTCCTTGTAAGGAAAGGAGAAGGAAAGGAGCAGGAAGAAGGCTGGAATCTCACAGGGGTGAACACTTAACCGTATTAAGGGTTTCTCTTTCATCTGGGGTGTGTAGCGCATGACTTGGGAAGTTGAAAGCTTTCCACCAGTACATACTATTTTCTGAAGCATGCCTGGTACACCACAAGCTAAAGAAGGCAACACTTGCATATCAACAGAAACTAGACATGTTGGATGACTTGTGCAGGCAAGACATAATGTAACATAGTGAGTCTTCTAAATTGGTTGACCACCCAGATACGTTGGTGCATATCTGAGAATGTGTATAGATTTACACAGCATAAACAATGTATATTGATTCATAATCATGAGATGGTTCCACCCTTAGGATGTAACACAGTGTTTACAACATTGGAGCTAGCCAGCACTTATTGATGGGCTATTCACTTGATAACCAGTGAAATAACTTGAACTTGTTTGTTACACTTGAAGGCAAATTTCCATATGAACATATGTCATTTGCATTGTATTATTTTGTAGCTTCAGAGGAGTACCTAATGCTACTAGTATGGTCCGGCAGCATAATTGCGGTCTCAATGTTTCAAGGTATTATAAATGCCCTGTTTGGAGCTCGAAAAGGGACTTTGGCATTTCGAAATTAATATTTTATTTCAAAAACAATTTGACAGACCACAACAAAAAGTGGTTGAAAATTCGAGTATTTATTCTTAGAAAAACATAGCTAAAGGTTGACAGAAGAAAAACGTAAATTTGGACAAGGTGAGGCTAAATAATTGGTCCCAAGATTTTATGTGAGGGAATCGAAACTAAGAATTATAATGTGTAAGTATTTGAAAAGGCTCATAATCCATTTGACACAAACCAATTCGTGTCCATCTTGAGCTTGTTAGATTTATTAGAAATATGTTAAAGATTTTGCAGATAAAGAAGTTCAAGGTGGAATTTCTGAGTGGTTTGCAAAGCTGCAAATTCTGAGAAAGAAATTCCCTATACATTCTATGAAACGTTATTTTTTTTTATTTTTTTAATTATTGGGAAAAGGTATCAATTACCTGGATTTCAGCCATTATGGATTGGAGCAGTCTTAGAATAATCGTGTTTAGACAAAGAGCTGTGCACACCCTTTGGATCTAGAGCAGCGGGACCAGATGAGAAACCCTATTCCATGGTTGAGTGTAAAATGTTGACTTGCAGTTTGGCTGTATATCATTGCTGCTCTTTTATAGGGCGTATGATTTGTATACTGCAGCGAGCATAAGCCTAGTTAGCTAATATCTTGTTTCCTTATTATTTTTAAATCTTTATCAGTTTTTCAGATACAAAACAAACAAGCTACACATTTTGAAACAGTAATTGGCATTCCGCTCATGAGAAGCTTAAAAAGGGAAGCTGAGTTGAGAATTATAACCTACAAGTCAGGAATATAGTGGCAAACAGTGCAACACGTCGGTTCTGTATAGTATTTGCATTAAACAATTCACATACAATGCAAATTATATGAAAGGGAAGGGGACATCAGTTCAGATATTTATGCTCCACTTCAGAGTCTAATGTTAAGAGATAATCTCTAAGAGGCTGCCACATATCCTTCGGTCTGGAGGTTATAGGTTGTAGTGATGCATAAAGTTTACTGGTGATGTCACAGTGTGTCATATCTTGGAGCCGAGTAGCAACAGTTGGTGGTCTGCAACTGCCCCAGTGGAGAGCTATCTGCTGTTTAGCTAGTGTTAGCGCAATGGCAGTAAAACACCACAGGCTGGGAGGCATGGGTGTAACATCACCAGCAAGGGCAATCAGTGGGTCTGGGTCAAGTAGATGTTCAATCATGAGGAATATTGTGCACAGAAATCTCTCTCTAATATGATGCGATCACTGCACGATTCCATGACAAATTAGCAAAATCAGCTTGGCAATTTTACATTTAGGACAGTGATGCCGTCTCATGGGGTCAAGCTTATCTAAAGCCTTCGGTGTTGTATAAGTTGGTGTAAATTTTTATATTGTAGTAGCTTGTAAGGAGGTTATTGGAGACCAGTTTAGTTTGCGTACAGCAATAATACCAGGTTTTATCTGGGATGGAGTGCCCCAAATCGTGTTCCCATGCATCTCTTGATTTCTCCACTCTAGCGAGCCACAGTTGCAAAGAGGTGTGTAAAGTCGAGACACCCACCTGCCACTATCTGTGGAGGATATTACTAATGTTAGGGAAGAGAATTCTTTAGGCTCCTTGGGGTATACAGGGAAGGTGTCGCGCAGTGTGCTATGTAAGCTGTGGAAGGCAAAAAAATCCATGTGTGTCGGATCTCCCCCCTCTGCCAAAGTGGAACGAGGTTTCAAATTACCATTTACAAACAGATCACCCACCACGCATAGCTAGAGTGAAGTGTTTGAGCTTGGACAACCCCAACAAGTAGTGGAAAGGGTCCGCATATCAGCTGGGGCCCGCCGAAGTCCCTGGGGGAATAGTAAGAGAAGGGGTAGATTGGGCACCTGAGCTCTCTCAAGTTTATGGTAACCTGGCGTCTGGATGATACCTGTAATAGGTGACGTGGAATTGAGTCACTCAAAAATATATAATTGAAGATCTGGAACTCCAAATCTACCTCGTTCAAAGGGGATAGTCAACATCTCTCATCAAATGCAGGGTCAGGGGCCAACCTAGATGATACGTGTTAGGAGTCTCCGCAGAGCAGCAAAGAAGTTGTTGGTCAGAGCAATGGCAATGTTTGAAAAAAGATACAGGCATCGGGAAGAACCACCATTTTTATGATGGCATTGTGCCTGCTATAGCTAATGGTAATTTATTCCACTGTTCTATCAGAGTAGAGACCTTTTTGATAGCAGGTTCATAATTACGGCTTATATCCTCGGGCCTCTCTCTATGTAAAAAGATACCCAGGTACCAGGGGAAATCAGTGCCCCAGCACAGGAGATATTCAAAAGCACTTGGTTCGTTTGCATCTGTAAGTGTAGAGAGTTCTGATTTATTCCCGTTATTTAACAGACTGGAAACGGTCCAAGAGCGCATAACCTCATGGGTGAGAGAGTGGAGATTGATAGATGGATTAGGACAAACAGCAAAATGTCCACGTATGAAGAAGCCAGCAGTGGGCTGTGTTGAAATCGGAGGCCTCTGTCTAGGTGACGCCCCTGTATGTACCCAACATGGTGATGACGAATAAGAGGGGAGAGAGCGGACAGCCGACAGCGCTGTTGTGTACCCCTAGTATCGGGAAGGCTTCTGAGAGTGTGCCACTCACTTTAAGATGCGCCAAGAGGTCCTGTTAGTGTATCCTAACAAGGTCTCGAAAGCATTCCTAGCTGGGTCAATGTTGCACGTAGGAACAACCATTCAAATCCTTTTTCATCATCTAATAAAGCAACTGTGATGGGGCAGTGGGAGATATCTGATTTAATACTGCAAAAATAGTACGAAGGTTAATTGACTTGCAGCTAGATTCATCAAAGTGAAATCGTCTCGCAAAGGGCCAGATTCTGAGAATCTGGCCCTTTGCAAGCGCAATTTTTGCATTTGGGATTCATCATCCCAAATGCAAAAATCGCAATTATAGAATTAGCAAATTTGCGAGGAATTGCATTTAAGAAACCTCTATTTGAGATTCCTTAAAAGCAATTCATGAAACATTTAAAAATTGCGAATTTGCAATTTTGGGCAGCTATTTACCGCGAAGTCAAACCTCGTGGTAAATAGCGGAAACTTAGAAAAATGCACTTAAGTGCATTTTTCTGAGTTGTTTGTTACACACACACATGTCCCAAGGACATGTGTGTGCGTAACACCAGCATCCAATGTCATTTCAGGGGTGCAACAGGGTGTCCATTGGACACCCCTGCACCCTTGAAATCGCAAAATCCAAATGTAAATCGCTAATAGCGATTCGCACATTGATAGGTCTTTCCATTCATTCCTATGGGCCTTTAGGCCCATAGGAATGAATGGGGAGTTATTCCTTATTTGCGATTAGCAATTAGCTAATCGCAAATAAGGGAGCTGTAGGATTGCGATTCCTACATGAATCCCATTTTGCGAGTCTGTAATAGCGATTCCTTATTATTCGCTATTACAGACTCGCAAAACAGGCCGATGATGAATCTGGCTGCATGAGTGATGTGGGACAGTGGGACAAAAGCAGACTGCATGGGAGAGATTATGCGTTCCATTAAAAGGGAAAGGCGTTTGGCTATTACTTTGGCTAATATTTTATTATCATGATTCAGGAGTGATAACGGTCTGCAGGAGGTTTAAAGGTGGCCTGGCTTGCCAGGTTTGAGTAGTAAGATGACTGCTTCCTGTACAGTGGGGGTAGTATGCCTACTTTGAGGGATTCAGCATAAACCTCTAGAAGATACAGAGTCAAAATGGGCTTGTTCGCTTTGTACAAGTTCCCCGTAAATCCATCCAGTCCAGGGGACTTCGAGCCACTCAAGGCAACTATAGCCTGCAATATTTCCACACATGTAATAGAGGCAGCCGGAAATTCCTGCTGACCAGCCTCAAGCCAAACCATAGCTATCTCAGCTAGGTACTCAGCATGTGCTGATTCATTCGCGCCCAAGTGTGTTGTATACAATTGGTAGTAACAGGTCATAAACATTTCAGCAATAGTGACATTGTTAATAGCGGTCGTGCAATCATCAGCCAAGAGACTAATCACATATGTAGCATGATAAGGTTGCCAAAAGAGCCGAGCTACGGTGTGGCACAGTCTCTCACTCTTGCCATACCTGCGTGCTGTAGCATATTTTACTATATATGCTACTTCTAGCTCAGCCAACGCCCGGAACTCCTGTAATAGATTGGATCGGCTGTATAGGTGAAGTAAGTGCGTATCAGACATGCCCACTATATCAGTGTCTTGCAGTTTCCCCTCTACATTTGCCAGGTCATTTCTGATAATGCTGTGTACCCCTGCAAGTTTAGCTTTACATACGCCCGTTATATAGGACTTGAAGGCATCCCAGACCACAGAATATTTATCTACAGAACCAATATTGGTCTTGAAATATTTGTTTATGGAATCCCAGATTTCCGTACAGAAACCCTCGCTGTGAAGTGCATTTTTGAGGAAACACCATTGACTGGTTGAGTGGGTCTGACATGGGATTAGCAACATTGCCTTTACAGGGGTGTGGTTGGAAAGGGTGTGGGGTTTATGCGTGACATCAGTGAGCAATAGTAGTGCTCCATGAGAGATATGCCAATAATTGATGCAGGTCCAGATATAATGCGGGGCAGTTAGTGGTGTAGTCTTTTGCACGTCGGTTATTAGAGGGCCATGCATCAGGAAGCTGGAAGGTGTCTAGGAGTTCAGTGAGTGCCTTCAGTGAGTGAGGTTTTATGACTGTTGTGGAACTGGCTGTGTCAAGCAGGATGGCATGTGATGTTAAATTCGCCACCTATTTAAGTATGGTCAGCTTGCGAACAACCTATTAGTGTGGATATATTGTGATAAAACTCCAGGGAATAAGTGTTGGTGTGTGTGCGTTTACTAGCAGTACCACTCTGTTGGTCAGGACCCCTGACACCAGTATATACCTGCCCTCTGCATCAGATATACATTTGCGGCAAACAAAGGGGCTACTTTTGTGGATTAAGAAACAAACTCTCCAGGAGTAGGAACTGTGGTGCGCAAAGAAGGAATTCAAGCTCCATAAAGCAGCATGTGGGCAGTCAGCGGGGGGAGGAGCATCTCCTGTAAGAATGCTAATTTAACACTATGTCTGCTTAAGTAATAAATAAGCAACTTCTCTTTCCTTGGGTTATTGAGGTCTCCTTTGTTTCATGTCATGGACAGGATGTCAAGTTCCCAATCTCTATTAGCATGAGGCGCCACGTAGTCTAGGGAAAATAACCTGCATATGTAAGGCGGTGTGTCTCTGGAATGTCATGCAGTACAGTATTACTGTAGCAACCACGAACACACATAACAATACACTACAGCCCTCCCCCCACTGATACCAGAAAAGACATCAACTGGTGGATTCCCAAACACCCCAGGCAGATCAAGAAATCAAACTTTGTGGTATACAGATCGGAGGGGTGACAACGCTCAGGGGAACAAGCCTACCTGAACAGTGGGTATGCATGAGTATGATAACTGTCCATGTCGGGCAGTCAGTCCGCCAGCTGTGCACGGAGGTCCTGATTCACAGAACTAACTTAAGACAAAATCCTAAACTTACTACCATTTTGGTATTCACAGAAGGCATTTACTCATTTTGGTATTCTCAGAAGGCACTTACTCATTTTGGTATTCACAGAAGGCACTTACTCATTTTGGTATTCACAGAAGGCACTTACTCATTGATGAGTAAGTGCCTTCTGTGAATACCAAAATGCGTAAGTGCACTTACTCATTTTGGTATTCACAGAAGGCACTTACTCATCAACGAGTAAGTGCCTTCTGTGAATACCAAAATGCGTAAGTGCACTTACTCATTTTGGTATTCACAGAAGGCACTTACTCATCAACGAGTAAGTGCCTTCTGTGAATACCAAAATGAGTAAGTGCCTTCTGTGAATACCAAAATGAGTAAATGATAGTAAGTTTAGGATTCTGTCTTAAGTTAGTTCTGTGAATCAGGCCCAAAGGGTAGGGGGTTGTCATATCAGGACCACAAGGGTTGACCTGAGGTAAAAACAGGTTGATCAGTGCACCCAAAGAATCATCGTTCAAGGTGGTGGGATGTGCTGAGATCCTGAGGTGGTCTCAGCTGGGGACCCTGCTGATGGTGTGTGTCCAGTAGGGTCAGCACCAACCTTGTGCTCCTTCTAAAATTAAACAACATCAACAGGGGTATGAAACATGCAGTGCTGTCCATTCATCTCTACTTTTCACGGGCCAGGCGTAATTCTGTTTCCATGTCTCAGAAATGGATGTATGACATTACAATGCATGCTTTTACTACGCATGCCTTTACATCACAGTTTTTACAACGCATGCTGTTACAACGCATAGCGTTAAGGGGTGCTGGATAGTGAATAGTTTAATTTACTATTCCAACTCCAGTCGCCGTGGATAGTAGGGAAGATGTTGGATAGTAAATTAAATCCATTCCCTATCCTAGAGCGCCCTCCAGCGCAATGCGTTGTAATGACATGCGTTGTAATAGTTGCGTCGTAAAGGCACTGCGTGGTAAAAGTTGCCTTGAAAAGGATGTTTCCCCTCAGAAATTGAAGAGCCGGAAAATAATGGGACGCAGATGTGTTCCTGGTTTGGAATGTGGTTCAAGTGATCTATGGTACCTTTGAACAACAAAGGCATCAGTGAAGACGTGTCTGCCAAACAGTTCTACAAACAGTTTCCCCGCAAATACGTCCATGTGCCCCATGTTGGTAGTCTCTGTTTTCCCTGTAATCCGGAGGTTATTATAGTGTGAACATGCTTCCAGGTCTTCAGTCTAGGCAACGTTGGTTTTAGCATTGGCTCTACCTTTTCAAAGCGCTTAAGGACATCAGTATTGTTATACTCAAGCTCAGATATCCCGTGCTTCACACCATCGAGTCTTGTAATGTGGCAGTCAAGGCACTCGTTCATGTGGTCCAGACGAGTGGTCAGGGTTTCAAAACGCATATCTATAGCTTTAAAAACAGCACACGGTTTAGCCATGATGGCGGTGACGCAATACATATAGGAGCCGGAGCCCTCCTTTGTTGCGGCTGTGCGGTACTCGAAAAGGAATGTTGCCGTCATGGGGTCTCATGGCCTAGAAGGAGAGTTCTTTTGGTCTGGG
Source organism: Lissotriton helveticus (assembly GCF_964261635.1). Classification (NCBI taxonomy): domain Eukaryota; kingdom Metazoa; phylum Chordata; class Amphibia; order Caudata; family Salamandridae; genus Lissotriton; species Lissotriton helveticus. Next base: position 886,503,457 of record NC_136070.1, read on the forward strand.
GTGTCAACGCCCAATCATGTTGGTGGAATTATGGTGCTCAATATGTTGGGGGGATGTCTTAGGTAGAGGATCGAGGAAGTGCAGCTCGCTGTACACCCTTCAGCGAATGAAGCAGGCAATAGACAGTGAAAGTATGCTCCGTGGAGCAGTGTGCTGCTAAAATCATCTATTCGAGATGAAGTTAGTTTGCCGGAGATACTGGCAACAGTCAGCAGTAATTGACGCTATTAACTGCCCATGCCACAATTTGAAGACAGTTCGTAGAGGGACATTTGTCTCCAGGCAGGCATAATTAAGGTTCTGGTATGCTGTCCACTTGACTCGCTAAGTGGTTTAAAAGGAAAGGGTACCCCTGCGCCACATAGACCACTTAGCAAGTCACAAGTGGGCCAGGAGTGTCACTATGGCAGAGCAGTAGGCACCAGATCACCGCCAACGGACAGCAGCAAGTAGGCCCAGTGCCTCTAAACATGCCAAAATCCAGATACAGACTCACCGTCCAGGCTGCATTCAGTAAGCAGGGATAGGGGCCCCCAAGTATTCATCAGCAATGTGTGGGCACAGTCTCATGCATGTCTCTGGTAAGGTGAATGGAGAAGAAGCCGCATTTGCTCTTGAGGGGTGCGAGCCGCCTAAGTCAACATCGCAGGCCACAGGTAGGCCGGCTAGCAGGCCTCCCAGGAGCATCTTTGTGTGGCAGCAATGGGATTCACCATTGCTGACTCGATGAGGCAGCCACCTGAGCCATTAGGTGTTCCGTTGATCCATGGAGGGCGCCCGGGTCTCAAGAGGCCACCAAGCCGCAGACGAAGGCCACACATGCAACAGCCCACCTTCAGGTTCGCCTGCAGACCCTGTCTCCACAGGGCCTCCGAAGACTTGGTAAAAGTCATAGATCTATAGCCAATCCAGCATGCGTGGGGGAGTCAGAGGAGCGGTGGAAGCGGGCGAGACGCTCTCCGTGCACCGCAGGCTAATTGGTCCTGGGCATATTAAGGGCTGATGCGGGCTCGGGGACTGCAGTTACAGGCGATGTCTCCAGAGCTTCAGTGCCGTCAAGCCATCTTGGTCACTGGCTTGGCCACATCCCCCTTTCTTATTTTTTATTATTATGGAATGCAGTATGCAGCTTGCACAAAGAGTGTGCTGGTAGAGTACATGTAGAGGTCTTTTTTGTAAATGTGGATGAGAGTAAGGTTGATGATTCAGACTGTAAGGTTTATTGTGCTTTTCAGGCACTAGTAAGTACTGTGGATAGCACTTTTTAGGTCGAGCATAGCGGTGGCGTGCATTTGCGCTGCTCGCTCTGCGAGGCGTGCTGTAGTAGGGTATGCTGTGGAAGCCTTGTCCACTCTCCGCCCATATTTGTCATTGGTTTTGTGTCATTATCCTTCTTAAATGCTGGCTTCTGATTGGTAAATAGGCTTTTTAGTCCCTTCTTGGTACCACCGTGTCTCCGTTTGTTACCGCCCATAAGGACTGGACCTTTTACTGGTAATGCCTCACCGTCTGCTTTATCATGGCTAACAGCACTATTTTTTTAATTTTATTTTTTATTTGCAGCACGGGCCGCTTTCACTTTAGCGGGCGCGCTTGTTTATTTAATTAATTTGCAGTGCGGTCCACTCACTTTAGCGGCCGAGCTTGTTTATGTTTTTTAATTTACTATATTCTTCTGTGTGAGGGGCACAGGCGGAGCTAGAGCCAGGCATGTCACGTGGGTCCTGGTTCTGTTGTGGTGAAAGACAGGCACTTTTACCTAAACAAGCATTTGCAATGCAATCGGTCTCGCACTCACAGGAGTTTGAGCTATTGACATTGCAAATGGCAATGCCTTTTATTTTAGTTTTCGTTTTTAGAACATACATAAAAGGCAATGTCATTTACAATGCCAATAGTTTAAACTTGCGTAAATGCGAGACCTATTGCATTGCAAATGCTTGTTTAATGTTATTTTAGAGGATTTCTGATCTGAACTAGAAAAGGATGAAGTAATGGAACGGGTTAGGAGTATTTGTTGGGCAGATGACCTGCAAAGAGACATTTGTATGGGAAATTAAAGGTTATTTTTCACTTGAGAAGAGAATTAGTTTTGGAAGAGGGCGTTTTGGTAAGGGTGATAAAGTCCTTTCTTTAGTTGGTGTGCAATGCAAGGTCGTTATCGCAGAACATTAGCGTCATTAGGCAATGTCTAGCACCAAAGAAAGGCTGCAGGATAGATTTTTTGTTATAAACAGATTTTATTGAATTGTAGACCATCAAACGTGGCAAAGAGGAACGGTAGACACACTAGCATCACAATACAAAGTAAAGTGTTGTAACTGTGCAAAGCAGCAATACTCAAGCAGTATACTATATTTAGGATAATCAACGCCCACTAATGCAGGACAGCTTTTAGTGGCCTACTAATGCATCTGGGGGTAAAGTGTTGCCTTATAGAGCCTCAGTGACAAATTGGTGAAACCAGTTCTGCTGGAATGTACAATTGAACTCTGGGAATATTGCAGAGGTAATTTATTTTACTGCACCATTTTCTGTTCTTTCAAATAGTACGAGGTTTGCTTTTGCGGCAATTGATTTTTCAAGCAGAATGTGTCTTTCTGCTGGGCCTGTAATGTGCTTAAAATATATTAACCTTCACCAGTGTTCCAGCGTTGGTACCATTTTGAACTTATACAGTGCCAAATATATTTTGAAGGAATCTGGATGTTTTACTTATACACACACTATTGACACATTGTGTGAATAAGAACGATTGACCAGAAATAGTAAGGGGGAGGGTGATGCAAAAAGCCCCTAATGCCTAGCATCTCTAAAGCAGGATGACCAGATGTGTGAGGGAAAGTGCCTTACATATTAGCACAGGAGAAAGATATGTGGAAAATGGAAAGTTGCTAAGCAGAGAAATTATTGTTTAAGAAACAGAAACCTTATATCAGTTGATATTCAGAGTGTTTTATGCCATCTGTTTTAGATTTGCGAAATTATTATTAGAATCTCTCTCTTTTGTTGGAAGTTTTGCAATCTTTGGAAAGATACTGGAGAAACTGCTATACATTGATCAAACACTGACAGTACAACCACTTTAAACGTATATAATGGATGATATTTCCTAAAGCCTCTTTTCAGGTGGTGATAGAAACCAAATGGATATTTAGCTGTGAAATTCGGGTTGATTAAACATGCCCAATTCACAGCAAGAACAGAGATTTCTAGAACTAGACAAAAAATATCCTAAGGGGCTTGAAATGTGGAATATGACAGCCACGAAAAAATATAGTGACTGTTTTGGACAAGTGTGCGAACTGCGGAAATTAATGATCTCCATATATTGCTTTTGTTAAATATAACCATAATGACCAATTAAGTCTTTATCATTAAAATAATTGTTGCCTTGTAAAGTAAAGATTGCTTTGTTCATTTGGTAATGGAATACATATCTTATTGGAACACTCGCATATGTTTCACCATTTTGGAGACACTGACCATCCTCCTCTAATCTTAGTCAACTGCACCTTGCTTTATGGTTTAGAGAAACAATCTACACCCCTAAATGGACTACTCATGCTAGGGCCATCTTTCCACAAACATATCGTGCAAGGGCCATCTTTCCACAAACCTATTTAGAGGAATAGCCAACTGATTACTCAATTGAAATAATAAAAAAAATGCAGGCATTCCATGGCAATTATATGTGAACTCTGATCACAACCTATTTGTGGTGCATTTTAATATGAGAGTTCCAAGTGCCAATCCACTGGGCCTTTCGGTCTCAACTCTCGACAAACGTCACACACAGGTGCGTCCAAAGATTATTATATGAATGTGGAACTAATAATAACAAATCATCCTGGATATGATTTCTACTTCGAACCTCAAATCAATTAAATCATTTTTCTAAACTTGAGTTTGCCTTTCTTTATGAGTGCAAATAACTTGCAGTGTTTAAATTCATGCAATGTTGCAACTCATTTGCTATCTGGAAGTTGAAGATTTATTTGAAGATTTTAGCTCCATATTTTATGTGATAGTAATAGCCATTATGTCCTCTCAGTTCTGTCAACAGAAGTTTATTTTACAATGCAAATGACTATGTGATACTAGTTAACTGTGATAACTAAATACTGTCTTTAAGCCACAACAAAGCATATTGTACATAGTATTCCTTTGTAAAGAGTGTGAGAGAGAGTAACCTGGTGTATGTTTTCTGTTAATACCTGTGCATTTTTATCCACAGCTCAGAGACAAGTATGGTCCAGTGTTCACAGTTTACATGGGAATGGACCGGGTAATAGTACTGTGTGGACCCGAAGTTCTGAAACAAGCTCTTATTGATCAAGGAGACGCTTTCAGTGGAAGAGGAGTTATTCCTGTAGCTCGCGTACTCTTCAAAGATTATGGTAAGAAAATAGTTTATGGTTTAGGGATGTTATACAAGGAGCACGCCAGTGACTGTGTTTGTCTCTTAATAAAAAGGAAAGCTTCTATTTTGATTTTGTCTTGAAGACAATTGATCCATCATCAAGGACACCTCTCTGAAGAGGGCATGTCTGCTTATTATTTCCTCACAGAGTGTTGATATAGCTGACCCTCACAGAGCCTCCTTCTTTTGTTTAAGAAGAATGCATCATTTTAGGTCCTGCCTAATCTACAAGAGCTCATTAAATGCCACTGGCATTAGCAGCAAAACTACTTGGAATTGATACATCTTTAGTTATATATTTGTAAGCGTATCGAAGTAGCAAGTGCAGTGCTGTAATTAGCAAAGCTAGTAAGAAAATCAAACTCTACATCTGAAATAGTAATATGTAGGGTTAGAAGTTCATTCTTTTGGCACTCTGTACCTATAGAATTGAATTATAAGATATCCTTTTCGAAGCTGGACATCTAGAGGTTAATCAGGTCCTAATAAATTTCCTCATGAAGTGGTGATTAAACTCCAGCCAAACACATTTAATAGTTAGCGGATTCTCAGTTCTCAGTTGATCGAGAGATTGAAAAGTTTGTGTTAGCAATTGGGCTTCTGGTTGGCAGAGCTATGCACCCTGTCCAAGCAGGAACCACAGTTCTAGTCAGGGTGAGTGACAAACACAACCTAAATTAACCGATGGTCACCCTCTTGTAGCTTGGCGTAGAGCAGTCAGGCCTAACTTAAGACACAATATTTAAAATATTTGTGCAACTCCTCAGACAGTAAAATAGTGAAAAAACCACAAAAGGATACCACCATAGAGCTTAATTGAATGAAAAAAAAGAGACCCAAATGACAAAAATCCAAATAGTAGATCTGGAGGTATTAATGTTTAACCCGTTGCGTGCTCCGATGCGAGCACTACCTCCCGGGTGCTGCGCACAACCAACGGCTGACGCAGCCCCGCTCACTACGTCGAACTTCCGCACCGCGGACAAACGGGTTAAAGAATAAACAGAAATGTGGTGCTTAAAAGCATAAAGCTACAACCTGGTCTACCTGGTCGGGTTAGACCGAGTCAAATTCAAACATTCAAGCCATCCACGATGGAGTTGGAAACTGGGATTAGCCTAGGCTTGCTGAAAGGTACCTTGTTTGCGTAAAAGACATGACGAGGGGGTGCAGGTGAGGCGATGCGACGTTGAAGGCCTAAAAAGGTAGGCGATGTGTCAGTTACTAGCCACGCGATGGTGGTGATGCATCGAGGATAGGGTCTATGTGCTATGCAGTCGACGATGCATCAGATATCCAGGTGCTGTGGCATGAGTTGGAAGTCTTTTATGTCCCTGAGACTTGAATCAGGAGGCAAACCAGCAAGCCCTTGGAGTTACTCTGGTTCTGGGTTCAAGTGATGTAGGTTCACCCCTTCTCACCCAGGCAAGGAGGGCCACAGGAAGCAGGTCAGCACAGCAAGAAAATAGTTCTTCCAGAGCACCAGTTCAGTAGAGTGTAAGCCCTTCAGCAGCGCAGCAGTCCTTTTCCTGGCAGAGTATCCGCAGATCCTGAAATGGACTGAATTGGTAGGATCAAAGGTCCAGTTCTTATACCCAGTGGTACCTTTGAAGTAGGGAAGGCTTAAAAGAAGGGATACTCCCTTCCCTGGCTCTGGAAGGGGTTAAGCAGCCCTTTGTGTGGGGACAGGACACAGCCTATTCAGTTGTTAGTTTGAGGCTGTGCCCACCTACTTCCTCCCATCCTGCCCAGGATGGCCCATCAGGATGTGGATGGCCCCTCAAGTAACACCTACACTCCCTTTGTGTGTGGCTGTGTAGAGGGAATGCACAAAGCCTAGCTATCACCTACCCAAGACGTGTGTTGGAGACAGGCTGCTGGGACACACAAGGCTAAGAACAGAAAAATGCCATCTTTCTAAAAGTGACATTTTTGAACCTGTAATGATAAATTTGACTTTGTCATTTAAGAGGATTTAGCATTACAATTCCATAGGTACTAAATATGATAGGTCCCTCCCCTCTCAATTAGGAATTACAGCATATTCAATGAAATAAGGAATCCCTAATTTTATCGTAGGAGATGGGTAGGCCTTGCAGTAGTAAAACACAAATGTTTGAGTTTTTCACTACCAGGACATGTAAAGCTCAAAAGTACATCTCCTGCCTTTTACTTACATGGCATCCTGCCCTATGGGCTACCTAGGGCCTACCTTAGGGGTGACCTATATGTTATAAAAGGGAAGATTAAGCCTTGGCAAGGGGTTTTAAATGCCAAGTTGACATTACAGTGTTACCACTGCATTCAGGCTGCACTTGGCTAAAATGAAAGTAACTGGAAACGTAAATTGTAACGTAACTGGAAAAATATGTAAAGCGATCTGATACCTGATTCGGTTCGGGTCTAGTTCGCGCTATATAAAACTCTGCAAAAAAAAAAAAAAAAACTGGCAGGCCTGGGACATGTTTTAAAGCAAGGGTACTCACAAACATTTTCCCCGGGGCCGCAAAGTTCGGTCTTTGGTGTGACCCAGGGCCGTACTGTTGCCAGCAGGGGAGGGGTTGTAAAGTGGGTGTAGGGGGAGTGAAGCAAGTCTATCTAGGGGCTAACTCAATTGCACAATGTGAAACCAGAAAACCTAGGAATCTGATCTCGCTTTGTCCAAATTCATTTAGTATTAAGGCAGTAGCTCATAAATACTATAGATGCCCTTTTGCCAAAGTATGAATACAAGGTTATACCACTCTAGATAAAAATTAACTGAGCCTTCTAATCTCCTCGTCGCAGGATTCAGAAGCCCCAATGGCTATGCCCATGGATATTGTCATCATTATTGATGATATTCTCATTAGGGCAAATCATCATTGGGATATATCATCCCCAGACACATGCTTGTAAGAGGTATGGTAAACAGAGTTTATCGAACTACTATGATGTTATTTGTGACAACCATATGGGTTGCCCTGACCGCTGTTGTCTTACGCTACTGACCTGGGGTACCCCTATCTGACAGAGCGCAACAATAAACATGAGCCCAATGATTGTATTTAGACATGGGCACTGAGCAAAAATAATGTTCAGAAATGTCATAGACCTGCAGGACGTTTGTAAGTTTATTCTGACTGTGTAATGGCTTGAATAAAAACATAAAACTTCCCTCTCTGCAAACCCTATCTGCCCTTTAGGTGACTCACAGAAGTAGAAGTCGACTAGCTTCTGTGCAGCTCCTACATCCTAAATCAAGCGTATTCATTAGGACTTAAGTATTATTTACAAATTAACTAACAATCTTTGTTAAAAACCCAGCAAGTAAAAAAGGATGAATCTTCATTGGTACCCTTACCAAAAGTTGATATTATCATGTACAAGGTCCTTCTGAAACAAAAAGAGAACCACAATTATATTATATTTTGAGCTCAATAGGACATATTTGGGAGAAACAAAAGGAAAACATATGGAAATAAGGCTTCATATTTGCCATGCACTGTAGGGGATCTTTTCACTAGATCCAGTTGCCTTGCACCTTGCACACCATTATTCAATTCCCCTCTTTTTTGTGAAGTGTAGTAACACAGAATCACCAATACACGTATGTTCAGCATGATTACTGTATTTGGAAGATGATGTCTAAAATCTGAAAACATCTAGCTTTACATATTTGTGCAAGCAGCCCTTATACAGTGTATAACTCACTCAGTCCCCAGTGCAAAACTGTCTTTTGTATCCGTGAAAGAAAGTAAAAAGTATGAAGCCAAAAGCCTTTAAAGACATATGTTACATACCCACTATCAGTATTGAACCAGCTTCTCAATGTAATATAAACTAAAGTATGACTGAAGTCTCTGACGATCTATTTACGCAAGTAAAACTTATAATTAAAGCCATTTCTAAGTGAAAGGGTATTATAAAGTCAAGGTTTCCCTGGCTTACCCAACTTTATGCTGTTCATGCCTTTCTAAAAGATTACTCAGAGAATGGAGCAAAACTCTTGCTTGCATCAGAAAGAAATGCATGTCAAAAGCCAAAAGCGCTCCCAAAATGTGGAAACCAGGGTTGACTAAGTGCCCCATACTACTTTTAAGGAGCATTCCCTTGTCGTGTTTTTAATTAGATCTACTGGAAAAGAAGTAATAAAGGGAACACCATTTGCGTCCCTGGCTGTTGCACTGCTGAGGTGAGAAGAAACTCTTCGTGAATTCTCCAGGCTTTCAACTTTAACCCTAGGACTTCATATTTATTCCAATTTTATGCCATCTTTGTAATCCAATTCTTCCTTTTTTATGTAATTCACTCCAGAGACAGCAGAGATGTAAGAATGTTTTAATTAGCATTTTCAGATGTCTTATGTTGCATAGAAGCTTGAACATAAACACGTGTGTTCAACATTCCTTGGACCATGCCAGAATAAAACCCAATGCATTTCGAACTTTTCATTAGTTCTTCGTCAGGGGTACTGCAATAAATTTAGAAAGGGCCACGTAAATACATACTCAAAAACAAAACCCTGCATTTTTGTGCTTTAAAAAAACCAAGAGTGTGATTACAGATTAAATTACCCTAGTCATTCCCTCCCACGTAGTGAATTACATCAAATAAACATATATAACTGTCCCCCGAAATCCCCCACATTTAAGAGTCACCCTACAAACAAAACCACATTAACCAAGAGACATTATTTACTTTCACTCTCCCTCTCGTGTATGTTCGAAAAGAACCGAAGATTAAATACTCTCCCACACCCCTTGCTGTTCTATCATTTATGCCACTATCCCATGCATCTTTTTTAATAGGTCTTTTTTACCTTGCTCCCGAGGTCGGTAGCTTCAACTACATGTCTTCGTTCTAGTAAAACATCAACCTGCGCGGCGTTGAAGGCAGCTGTTCCCCTCCCATCTCGCCTGTTGTTAAAAACCTCCTTTCGCGCGTTTTTAGGTTTCGGCTACCGTCGCACTGCGTAAGCAGTGGGCGGAGCCGAAATCTTTTGTCTGTAGTATGGGGGCTGAACACGCCCCTCTTCTCCATTGGCTGGCCTCGTAAATGCTGGCCAGCCATTGGAGGAGAGGAGCGTCACTGAGTTCAGGGCCCGCCTTGACGCGATTCGGGGGCGTTTCCGTGTCTTTTTTTAAGTCACGCCCTCTCCTCTTCCCATTGGCTGGAATTTTACCTTCCAGCCAATGGGAAGGGGAGAGGGTGAAAAACACGCCCCCGAATCCCTACAGGGTGCGCTGTGCTTTCCGAGCAGCGTCTACCGAGGAAAGCCTCTGCCCCCCTGTTTGTGCCGTTGTTTCTTGCCTCTGACTCCCTGTTTGTGCACCCCTTCCCTCCACCCCGCAGCTCTCCTTTGTCCCGCTCTAGCCCCCCTCTACCCATGTATTCTTTGCCGTGCTGCATGCTCGTGATGTATACTAACGGACACACTGACGGCCCAAATTTGCTCCTGCTGGGTGTCGGAGCCTCATGGTGTGCGGGGGAATCCTCTTGTGCCGTGATCTGTCCAGCCTGCACCACGAAATCGGCCGCGGCAGCTGGAGAATCATACGGCCGTGAAGAAACAAAATGGCGGCTCGGCGTTAGATCCTGGCGTATCTCCCGACTCCCGGCACTGTGATTAATTGGCCGAGCCTGGCTGCACACCGCTGGGACTGGATTGGCCGATTATCCTGTTGACGCCGGAGGAGAACGGGCGTCTTGACCGGACCTTGGCGCATCCCCGCCTGAATAACCTTCTGCCGGATGCCGCCGCTGAAGTGGGGGGGACGAGTGGACCGACGGCTGCCCTGACTATTACCACTGTGGTGGTGGTGCGGTGAGTGGCGTGTAACCCTGCTGGGCTTTCTGGCCGTGCTGGACGCGGCGCTGCCGGGAGACTGCTTCCTTCCCCGCCCCCTCCGTTATCCTGGCTGCATTCCCCCGTCTTGCCCCCTGCCCCGATAGTGGTGCGGGCTGGCCGGGGTGACAGAGAAGCGCTGCAGTGACAATCCTAGGCTGGCGACCTGATTAATATCCCGGAGTTTCCCTCAGCTGCTGGCTCCGTGTAAGGGGTGAGGGGACTGATTTCAGGATCCTGCACATGGTGGGCCCGAATTTCTCATTGCCGGCTGGCGGGAGGTGGTCGGGTGGAGTGCCCTGCGGCCCGGGATGACTGCCACTTTGGCTGGAGGGGAGACGGAAGATCCAGCACTAGCTTTGCCCAGGGCTCCCACCAGGCAGTACAACAACTGGGATCAACAGTATTAACCTCCCCGACCGTCCACCACCCGTGGGACACCCCTCCTCATCCGCTGGGCGCCTACCGCACTGCTACATATCTACCCGGGCTGTTCTCTCTGCCCCTGCTGAATGGGCACCTTCTCACAGCAGACGGACCACGGCGGTATTTTCGACTAGACAGGGCGCCGCAGTGGTGATGTCCCCCTGCGCTGGGCGGTCTGGTGGCACTGCCTCCTGAGTGTTCTTGCCCCCCAGCGACTTGCTCCCAGCCTAGGGCCCCCATCCTCTTGTGTGTTGCGGCCTGAGGGACTTGAGGCGGCCCTCCGTGGAAAAGAACTACTCATCGCTAAGCTGCACCCGTGCTCCAGTGCCTCACTTGGAGCAATGGTCTCTTAAAGGCAGAGTAGCTCTAGCTTCTTTCCGTCTCTCAGCTGCTTTCCCACCTCTTGCCTACACGGAGGACTAAAGCAAGTCTGAGTGCAACATAGCTGGATAAATAAAATAAAGACAGTTTTTTAGGTCGGAGCCCACCAGACCGTGTGCTGGCTTCTTGTGGACATGCTGAAAACGGACCTAGAAGTGCACTTTTCCCATTGCTAAACACTGCCTTTTTGTTTTGTCATTTACTTTTTGTTCGCTGGCGCAATGTATTAGCTGGGCCAGCCTGTAATTGTCCCTCCCTTGGACCCTTCTGATTGGCTGCTTCTATGCGTGCGCCAGTGTCTGCTTTTCAGGTTTTCTTTTTTTCTTTTTGCGAAGCACTCCATGAGAGTGCATGTGTGTCCACCTGTTGTCTGTCCTGTACTTTTCTCCCCACTGCTTTCCTCGGTTTCCAGTGTGCTTTTATTTTTCAACTCCGCTTCTCCCCCACCTGCCCTCCATGCTATTTCCCCTACCTGTCCTTCTGTTCTGATTATTTTACTCCTCCTGTCCTTCTTTCACGTCTCACTGCCAAAATATATATTTATTTTTTAAAGCCTATTAGCTTTGCCAATGCTTGTTATTGCTTGCTCCCGTCCCTCTCCCTTTCCATTTTGCTATTGTTGCTGCTTTTCCCTACTCCTCCCGCCTCCCTGTTCGTTATTGTTGCTTGCCTTGAAACTTCGACCCCTCCCCTGTTGTTGTGGCTTACCTGTCCATCTTCCTCACAGACACCCTGGCTCTGTGCATGTGTGTGTGTGGCTCTGCAGGTATGGATGTGTGTGGGACTCTGTGGGTCTGTGTGTTTGTGTGTGGCATTTGCGAGAGATTAAGCTACTGGCATTGTAAATGACAGTGCCATTTATTTATCTGTTTTGAAAATCAACACATAAAAAAAAATGTTGTCATTTACAATGCCAATAGGTCTGACTTTTTCAAAGGCGAAACCGTTGCATTGTAAATGCTTGTTTCAATGAGTGCTTGATTAAGACCCCGTGACCTCCTACACAACTATACAAAAACTACCAACCCACAGTGCACTGGTGCAGTGATTAAAAAACATGACTACCAAAATCCCCGAACAAATGGCATGTCCAGATATGAAAATGTGATGTAACAGACATGACTTAATGATGTGCGCTGAATCAAACTCAAATATACTGTGAAACATAACTATGCAGGAATAAAATTAGAATGTAAATCAATAACCCCAAAGTGACAACTACTCGTGAGTCATAACAGTGTGGACAAAACAGATTAAATGAAACAAAACATAAACGTAGTCCGATCCGAGGGCACCTTGGCTCTCAGATCGAGTTCAGATCGAGTTCAAATGATGTAATGCTGTCTCTGTGGTGAGAATCTTTAAAGTTCAATACTTTCTCATGATAATTCGACGAGTGGGGTGCACACCACATTTAGGACAAAAAAATAGTGTTTAACTGGACTGGTTAGGGTTGCGTGTGCACACCTTCCCTTTATTATGTTTTATATTTCTGCTGTGAATGCAAGTAAAAGCGTGCAATCAGCGTCCCTGGCTGTTGCACTGCTGAGGTGAGAAGAAACTCTTCGTGAGAAAATTGGAATAAATATGGAGCCCTAGGGTTAAAGTTGAAAGCCTGGAGAATTCACGAAGAGTTTCTTCTCACCTCAGCAGTGCAACAGCCAGGGACGCAAATGGTGTTCCCTTTATTACTTCAGTGTGTATAACTGTGTGGGGACAAGCACAGCGCTGATTGCACGCTTTTACTTGCATTCACAGCAGAAATATAAAACATAATAAAGGGAAGGTGTGCACACGCAACCCTAACCAGTCCATCTACTGGAAAAGAACAGAGGACATCTTGCCATCACAAAGCATGCATACATGATCCGGGGCAATACGAAGGCCCCCGCCAACCCTGGACAGAGCCCATCGAGTGTCCCCAGTGCTGGGACATCCAAATGTCATTTCATAAGGGTTCTTTTCTGAAAAGGAAACCATCCTGCGAGCATATAGTGGGAAAGCACACTTGATCTTCTGCGGCCACACCATTCAACTCTTTCTGGATCTCTACCTTGTCCCGCTACAGAAGCAACGTGATTTCAAGCTGACCCCCAATAAATTAAGGGAACTACATGCCCTTTACAGGTTGGGCCACCCTTTCGTTCTTATGTTTCACTGGAAGAGGCATCATTGATCCTAATGCTCTCTGGCTGAAAACAAAGAAGTTGTTGGACATCCTTGACCATGTATGTATCAGAGACTCATCGGCAACCCACGTGACAACCAGGGAAGGGTGGCTACTGTTTTGACGCACAGAACGCATCTGGTGCCATGACAAGCTCAAAACGGAGAATGCACTTCAGGAGGCCAATGAAGACATTATTGCCCGACCTGCAAAACATGAGAAAAGACCCATCCCCAGCAAATCCTTGGTGGCCTTTGGGATTTGAGCCCTGTTGAGGCAGGTTCGGGAATCCAGAGTACCAAACTTGTACCGGACTGGCTGTAGCAGGCACCGGGCATTTCCCCTGTGGGCCGCTAGGGTGGGGCCGGTTTTGGGCCCTCTGGGGGCCATTTTTGATTCCGGGGTTGGGGGGGGCATTCTATATCTGCCCTCTGTAAAGAAATCGGCCTAAACTGGCCATAGCAAACAGCTTGACCGCACCCCCTCCTGGGGGCTGGCCGAGAAGTTTACCATGGCCGGTTTCAGTTCCCAGTCGGCCCTGATCCACTGCTACTTCCATTAATACACTCTTCATTTTCGAGACAGCAGACATTACCTGAGGCTCATCCCCCTAGATTCATGAGCCAGGAGGGTGAACCCTCCAATGGGACCTATTGATTCCTGCTCCAGTCTCCACAGGGCCTAGATGGTGATGTTGGGCCCTGTTGGCTCACCGTTATTTATATTCCTTATTTGTTTTTTATTCTTTATTGGTCGGGTAACTAGTTAGGAGATAAATAACCCCTTCTTACTGGTCAGAACTGAACTTATAGGGATGCACTGCATTGATAATATGGCTACTCTGTTTCCTCCCCTTCTCCGGCAAAATCCTAGCAAGAATCCCCACTCTCTGACTCCTCTATACCTGGGATGTGAGAGCCCTTACTCTGGGCCACTCTGACTGTTCCCTGCCAAGCACCATCATGGGCGCAACAGTTACATACACATGTCCTCTCCATATATACTGCGCATCACACTAAACTACTCTTCCCCAATTTCTCGGGCCTATGCTCACCTCACCAGTGCAAGCAAATTTAGTGATACATCCTTCAACAGGACCCAGATGTCATCTTCCTCCAGGAGACACACACCCATGATAGAGGATACCCAACACATGTCCCACCTGAAATATCCCTATTGTTTTTTGGCTCACGCTACAACCAAAATGCTGGGAGTAGCCATTTTGTGAAAGGCAGGCTGCTGCTCTACGGTCCTGAAGTCTATTAACCCCTTCGACGCTCATGACGAGCTGGGCTCGTCATGCAGTAGCCTCCCAGCACGCTCATGACGAGCCCAGCTCGTCATGAATAATGGGTTTTTGTAAATCCCAGCGCAGCAGCAGAATATGATGAGCTTCCAAGTGGTTAAGGACAGCAATGGGCTTTTTTTTAACATTGAATATCCTACGGAGCACACGCCCACTAACATGCTTAGTATCTATGCCCCAATCAGACACAGGACCCCTACATTCAAAGAATGCTCCGGGACCAGCTGATAAATGAGCTGGGTGACATTATAGTGAGTAGCAACTATAACCTGGTTTGGGGCCCGGATCTAGACCAAAGCATGCATCCCTACCAAGGCATGGGAGTGATGTCTGCTCAGCTTAAGTGCAACATCACAGACTTGGGATTGGTAGGCTCCTGGCGCTATAGACAATCTGATTGCTCATTCTACTCTCACGTCCATGCCTCAATCTCCCCCATTGACTATCTCTTCTTCGCTCACTCCCTACTCCACGACCTTGAAACAGCATCCATCTCAGACATTTCAGTCTCAAACATGCACATGTGGCGCTGGTATGGGCAAGTAACACTGGCCCAGATCGAGGTCTGCTGTGGTGGCGATTCCTCCCACAACTTCTGAGAAACCCGGTAGACACAGCAGAGATCCAAAAAGGGTATTGTGGATTATTTTGAACTCAGTGGATTATTTTGAACTCAGCGCCCTGCTGGACATATCACCTCCCACACTTTGGGATGGGTTGAAGGCTAACATCAGGGGTGTGATAACGATCATAGCTAGTACAAGAGTGAGGGATTCCCAGTTGGTGGAGACAGGCCTGGTGACCTAGATTAATGCCTTGAGTGCCTCAACCAGACTTCCCCCACCAGGCGCAACACTAGACAGCTAGTGATTTTGCTGGTATAGATGAGACCCCATAGGACCAATAAGGCTGAATGCTCCCTTCTGGCTTTGAAACTGAAGGACTATGAAGGGGGAGACTTGGTTGGCACCTTACTTGCCTGTAAACAACGATAACACCAATCTAAGACCCATATTGCTCAAATTGGGATGTGTGAAATGACCTGGGCGACCACAGAAATGGAAACGAAACACACAATTTACAGCTACTGCCAAATCCTCTAAGAACAAAACGATATCCCGCCGGACTTGATAAATATCTACTTATGCAACTGCAACTCGGATACCCTTGTCACTGTGCACTTCTAGATGCCTCCATCACACGCAGAGCTACACTGTGCTCTGTGGGAGTTTCCAGTCAGAAAGATACCTGGCCTCAATGGGCTCCCTATCACCTCATAAAGGGCATTCCTCCCCAGTCTCCAAGATCAGCTACTGATACTGTTTAGCTCCTTCACCCAAGACACAGGTCTCACCCTTACCATGGCAGATGTTAAGTTCACCCTCATTCCCAAACCAGAGCAGAACCTCACACCGCGTTAATCCTCTCAACCCTCAGCACTTCTGTATACAGACGCCAAGATCTTTACGAAGAACCTGGCTAACAGGTTGGCGTCATACCTTATCAACTTCGACTAGGTTGGTTGCATTCGCAATAGGCAAGTTGCAGACAGTATTAGCCAGATTGCACAACTGGTGGAAAAATCTCAGTTTCACAATATCACAACCTGCCTTCTCTCACTTAAAGCACAGAAGGCTTTCAACAGAGTGAACTGGACCTTTCTCTTTGCCACCCTTCACAAGATCGATCTAGGCACTGGTATGAACACGAAGAACATGGCATCCTATGTCTGCCCGACTGCCTCAGTCGACATTAATGGACAGCATACGAGCCCGATCCATCTTACCAGAGGCACCCTTCAGGGTTTGAAGAACCGGGTTATTTAAGATCCAGCGGCATCAGGGGACACGCCCAAAGTCTTCGGGTATCACCTGTCTTCAAACACAGAGACACAGAATCTTCTTGGTGACGTCAAAGATCAAATTTATTGGCTGCAACCAGAAACAGAGGTCCACGAAGTACAATGGCTGTATATTCGTAGGAGACTGCTCAATTTTTACAAAGCAAGCCATCCTTTTTTTGCCAAAAATCACATTCCAGACAAATACCTTACATTTACAAACTGTCCAATCGCATGTAGCGCTTAGAGACCCTGGGGTGATAACGCGCTATATAAATGGAAATAAATAAATAAATAAATGTATCCAAATCAGAGGTATCGCATGACGGTAAAACCCACTTTTCAGTTGCCCAGCCCATGATCGATCATTGGTCAAACGCAACATTCTTCATCAGACAGGTCGATCGAACCCATCATAAAACCGGGCACCTCCCCATCGTAAACAGGCCATAAAGAAAGGAGCAGAGACAGGTGTGAGTAAGATAAGACATAGTTGTGTGCAATTAAGGGTTTATGATCTCCTGTGCCTTGATCCTCGATCTCGATCAGCTACTGGGAAAGGAACTGGCCTAACAAGTTTGGCTTCAGGCAAGAGGGTCGTTCGCTCGGGTCATTCAGAAGTCAGCTAATGTGTACATGTGCTAGAGACTCGTTCGGCCGTAGTCATCGGCCTATGTGAGGGCAACCATAAAATGGCTGCCGTATACAAAATGGAACCCAAGGGTTCAGAACGAATCCCTAAATACGTAGTGAATCCATCGGTGTAACGTGACGAAAACACTCATGCTTGTCGTACTAACTGGTTATGGTCAGCTAATACCAAATTCGTAACAAAACCACAACCTTTATGAAACGGGTTCAGGATTCACGGAACCTCAGACCCTCCTTTTGCCCTTATATAGACAATAACCTACACTCACGTTAATCTGAGTCCAGGTCTATATTCATCAGATCATCAAGATGTTGTTGAAGCATAATCTTATTGCTTAGTACCTCTCTTGGGACAGGGCTCCTTGCACACGTAGTAGCACAGAGGCCACATATAGCAGGGGCACACTGTACACAAAGACAGAACAAAAACAGAATCGCTAAAACCATCCCAATGACCATCAGAATCTTCCATCCCCAGGTGGATAACAGTTCCCAGAACCATCCCGTTAACGACCAATCTCCTTAATCCACGTGTATAGAATCGGAGATCTTATGTAACTTGGAAATGGCCTGGTATACTGTCGGACCATTGTCTGCAATAAAAACACAGCAGCTCGATTGGATCACTTTGCATACCCCACCTCGATCTGCAAGTATGATATCTAACGCAACTCTATTCTGGAGTGTCCTAAGACGATCGACTGGAGCTCAGCAGTCAAATTACTAAGGGCACCGGCAGTTTCAATCACGATGGACTCAACCACCCTCGTCAGCTGCCGTATGTTCCTGCTGTTAACCATCGGTCCCCAAAACGGCAGAAAACCTTTCAAGAAATCTCCAATTTCTTGACCTGCAGTATCTTCCTTACTGAAGACACCCCTAACAATTCTCGTCTTGTGGTAATCTGCCGTGGCTGTATAGGTAGGAGGCAACAGGAACGAGACAAAACATGTGCCCGAGAAATCAGGGGGCAACCATGTGTACGCTCTATCGTAACAGACAAAATACGTACCCTTAGCTGCTAGAAACGGTGGGGAAGTCTGGGACGCAAAAACATACGTCTCCGTGCAGATACTCTTCCCTAGCTGAGCTCTCGGATTCTTGCCATTACCTTGCAGACAAAGATGACCCTGATGGGGTACGATCCAAATCGGAGAGGATCTTTTCGCTCGCTGGTTCTCACTCAGACTAACTCCATATCCAGTCACGTTCCATACAATGTATGCTAGTGTCTCATCGCTCGGGATTGTCTCATAGGAACTAGCTCCTCTAATCATGTCGACTATACCCTTCACTAGAGCACTATTCTTTGGATTGTCCTTCACAGAACGTAGGGGGTGGACTTCACGAGCATAGATGAACATCGTTCTGTATGCCCACACAGAACCATTGTAGCTGAATGGCAGGACCAGGTAAGGAATACCTTTATCAGTAGTATGAGGCATAGGGCCACACACCCAACAGTTAGTCGTGTTCACTACTAATTGGTGTTGGTGCAGAAGCTGAACAAAGGAGTTATTAATCAATTCCAACCTTCTAATGGATTCATGTTCAGGCAGAGGATGAAAAGAATGTGAAGAAACAGTAAAAGAAGGTATGGGTTGTGTAGTGGGTGCAAACGTCACTTGAAAGGAAAATATAATATATCCCATTAAAAACATCATCAAGCTAAGCAACATGAAAAGACACAATATTAAAAAACATTTTCTGTTCATAATTTTACACATTTTGCTTTTAAAACTCGCTTCCTTAACAGGTCTCTCCATCTTGAAAAACTCCATCCTCTAACCGTGCCGTTCGTGGCGGTTGGGTGTTCCGTGCCAAGGAATGCGCCTGTCAGTCCAGGGAACGACCTAGGACCAACCAGAACTGTCGACCTTGTGTCTTCGACTTGCACTCCCAAGACTTTACACCGCGACCCTACAGCTGAACCCGGATGGCGGTTCGAAAAACAAAAATCGGTCAAAACAGTTTCTCAGATGGGAGAGCTGAATTTCAAGAATAGCAAAAGAAAAATCTTTAGTTTATTTGTCCCATGACTCTTGGTCGCAAATTATAACGGCCCTCATCAGGCAATGTCTGGTCGCGGAATGGCAGTTCAGGCTCAGTAGTGTCCAATCGAACTGACGGTGGCACAGCTTCTTGCAGAAGATCGTCGCTTTCTCGCTCAGAACTTGTCCCAATTAAACGTGCATCGCTAAAAGGCAGAAAACGTGGCACAGTGTCAGTTTCCGAATCAGGAATGCCCTCCTGGACCCACCGGTCGTACGGCAGAGGCAAAGGAACCCTCTTACAATGTACGCCGTGGATCCAGTTCTTTTTTCCTTGCACTCGCACTGCAGATCGCATTGATAACAGTACCAAGTAGGGGCCAGTCCAGCGAGGCTGATCGTTCTTTGTCCGCTGAAAATTTTTGATCAGCACCCAGGAGCCAGGATCGATGACATGTCCTGGATCGTCAGAAACCTGAGGCAGTGTATCGTGAACTTGTTGGTGTAAGACACGCAATTTAGCCGTCAAATCATACAGATAGTCAAGCAATACAGGGTGTTCAATCTCGCTGAATTTCGTCGGCCTCGGCACTCCCCATATGTTTGCCGGGCGACCAAAAATTATTTCATAGGGGCTAAGCCCCACTCGAGAATGTACAGTCATCCTAGTTGACAAAAGTGCTAATGGCAACGCGTCAGGCCATTTAAGACCAGAGCTCGCCTGTATCTTGGCAAGTTTTAACTTAAGAGTGCCATTATAGCACTCTACTAGTCCAGCTGATTGTGGGTGATTTGCAGTGTGGAACTTCTGTCGGATTCCTAGCCCCTCACACACTCTCTTCATTACTTGACCCACAAATTCACTCCCATTGTCACTCCAGACCATTCTCGGCAAACCATACCTAGGGAAAAACTCCTTAACGAGGGCTTTAGCTGTGGACAAGGCAGTATTATCTTTTAGGGGATATGCTTCTACCCATCTCGAAAAGGCACAAACAACCACGAGTACGTATTTCAGGTTGTTGCATCTCTCCTTGTGAATAAAATCTAATTGCAAAACCTCAAACGGATACGTCGGAGGCGCAAAATGACCAGCTGTAATTGGGGTTCCCTTACCAGGATTGTACATCAGACAAACCATACAATTCTTGATCACATTCTCTGCACACTTAGGAATTCCAGCATTCTGCCATACTGGAGCCAACAACTTACAAATCCCTTTCGCACTGATATGAGCCATTCCATGCGCCATCGTAACCACTGCAAGCACGTATGCATCGGGTAACAACCATCGCTGATGCTCTGACAACTCAACCCAGCAACCATTCTCATCCAATGTACCCGTACTCTCTCTCCATACGCTCAACTCTCTCTCTGTAGCTTCAGCTTGGATAGACTTCACACTTTCTATCGTATCCTCACACATTCCAACATCACCAATCCATTTTGCAGGGCCTGCAACATACATTCGACTCATCACATCCCTCGCCACATCTTTTGCAACTTCATCGGCAAGCGCATTACCGCGACCAATGTCATCGGTAACCTTCTTGTGTGCACTGCATTTCACAATCGCAACTTGCAACGGCAAGGTAAGTGACTCAAGAAGCTCGTTCACCAACTGACCATTCTGAATCTTCGTTCCATGAGACGTGAGGAACCCACGTTCCTTCCACAAACGTCCAAAACTATGAGCCACACCAAACGCATACTGGCTGTCGGTGTATGTGGTCACTCTCTTTCCTTTCGATAACACACACGCTCTCGTAAGTGCAATCAACTCGGCTGCTTGAGCTGAATTATGTGGGATACGTGCAGCTTCAACAATCGTATGTAAAGTAGTAACAGCATATGCCGCAGTCGTGTCACCATTTGGAAGCTTGAAGCATGAACCATCCACCCATAAGGTACCATCACACTTTACAAGAGGAGTGTCCCTAAGATCTACTCTCCCTTTCGTTTCCTCTTCTGTCCTGAGAAAACAATCATGTTGTTCAGAAACATCTGTCTCTACTGAAATCGGCAAAAACGTAGCTGGATTCAACGTACTGCATCTTTTTATGTGCACATGACTCGCTAAAAGTGTCAACTCATAACCTGACAATCGGGCACTAGTTAAGTGCTGTGTCTTAGTCCTGTTTAACAAAGTGTCCACTGCCTGTGGAACCATCACAATCAACGTATTATTCATTCCCAAACCAGCAGACTGTCGAATGGAAACGGCTGCTGCCGCTGTGGCTCTCAAACAACTCGGCAACGCTCTAGCTACCGGGTCCAAGGTCAACGAGAAATACGCGCATGGACGCTGCTTGTCCCCAAAAGATTGTGTCAACACTGACAACGCACATCCCTCTCCCTCGTGGACATAAAGCGTAAAAGGCTTACTGTACACGGGAGTACCCAACACAGGAGCTGAACACAATGCATCGCGCAATTCAGAAAAACTTTTCTGACAGTCGTCAGACCACGGGAGGGGATTCGGTGTATCTTTACAAGTCAATGCCACCAGAGGTTTGGCCAGCAAAGAAAAATTCGGTATCCATTGTCTGCAATATGACGTGATACCCAAGAAAGCACGCACGTCTCTCTGTGTAATTGGCACATTCATTTTTGCAATCGCCTGAATTCGTTCTGGGGGTCAATCTTCTTCCCTCCTTCGATAAGAGATGACCTAAATAGGTCACTTCTTGTCGACAATACTGTAACTTCGAAAGAGACACCTTGTGATGGAAGTCAGACAAATGACGCAACGACGACAAGGTAGCTTCCTTACAAATCTCTTCAGTATCCGCAGTGACTAACAAATCGTCAACGTACTGGAGAAGAGCAGCACCATCAGGTAAAGCAATCGTATCAAGCTGTGTTTTTAAAGCCTGACTATAGATAGAAGGACTCTCGCAGTAGCCTTGAGGAGCTCTCTTAAACCGGAAGCTTCGGTCTCCTAAAGAGAAGCCAAAGAAATCCCTACTCTCCGCGGCAATCGGGATGCTGAAGAAAGCATTCTTCAAATCAATCACCGAAAACCACGTGGCCGAAGCTGGAATCATTGTCAATAAGGCAGTGATATTTGGAACAACAGGAAATTGTGGCACAACTATCTTATTCACCTCTCTAAGATCGATCACAAACCTGTAAACAGGTGGCTGAGAAGAGTCAGTGCGTTTCAAGACAGGCAAAACAGGGCTATTGCAAACATTACCTCTCATTTCTTCAATTACATCTTTCTCAATTAGATCATGGATAATCGCTAGCAATGCTCTTTCACCATCACTAGAGATCCTATATTGAGGAATGCGTGGCATTTTAACAATCGCTTTCAGCGTCACAACATATGGCGGTATCTCCAAAAGACCCACATCATTAGGACCAGTAGCCCAAATAGTATCAGGAAGAGAAGACAATTCTGTCGGAAGTTGATCCCTCGACAAATACATCGGAGAGACCACTTTCTTACCCAATGTAAGTTGTCCTCCCGAAGGAGAACAATACAATGTTGCATACAATCTTTTCAACAGATCCAATCCCAGCAAGTTCGCACCACAACCTGTCGTCAGAATAAGGGGTGCTTCGAATTCACGAGGTCCAACAGAAAGAGACAAAGGATTAGAAATCGGGTTTCTAACTGGGGCACCAGAAAACCCTACTGAAACATTCGTTAAGCCAGATAAAGGTGCGCCAGGGAGTCTAGAGTGCATAATAGAACTCTTTGTAGCACCAGTATCCAACAGAAAAGGCTCTGACACACCTGATGTAATCACTTCAACATAAGGTCCACTGTGATCTACTGGAACTGAAACAACTTCCTCTCTTTGTCCGTGGCTGTCCTAGCAATCATTACCATCCACATTCTCACCTTCGACATAGTAGTCATCAGCATAGTACTGAGTGGTCCTACCAGACGCATTATTCTGCTGATCAGAACAATTCATTGAATTTTGTTGAGGGAAGGAAAGTGCATTCTGGGGGAAACCTCCACGTCCCCTACCTCTAGAAGCTTGTGGAACACCCCGACCTCTTGAGCCAGAAACACCATTCATACGATGTAACAAAACAGGGCAACTATGTTTAAAATGACCCTCTTCTTTGCAATATGCACATTGATTAGGGCCTACAGGGAAACACGGTTGAGAAGGCTCGATCCTTTGCGAGTTTCGCTGAAACTGCTGAGGTTGCTGATAATCACGTTGGTTATTACGAGGCGGGTACGCTTGCTGTAAAAGAACCTTCGTCTTCAAATCTTTAGTCTTTTTGTTTGCTCTATCCTTCTCATCCTTATCCCTATTTTCGTAGTATTGTGCAGTAGCTAATATCTGTGCTGACGAGGAAACAGCCCAAGAACTCTCTGAATCCTTTAACTTAGTACATAATTCGGGAAGTAAATTATGCACAAACTTATCAACAAACAACCGTTGACCACCCTCGGTACTCATGTCTTGACCACTATGGTCAATAAACGTTTCTTCAAACCTAGTGAAGAAATCAGATACGGTTTCATCCTTCTTCTGCTTACACGCAGACAATTTGTCCCAATTTACTCTCATAGCAGGCATTAAGGTTTTCATGTAAGTGATGATCTTACCAGGAAGTTCTGCGACTACAGGCTCAGGTTTAGCACCACCAACTTGTCGCGCATCCGCAGCGCCAATATTAGCCCATGTATCACCTAACTCCGGCGCATGATCAGTATGACGAATCAAACCCCATAAGGGTTATGGGACCACATTTCCAAATAACATGTCTATATCCGCTAGATTCATAACGCATGAGTCTGCGGTCTGTGATAGTTCCTTATAATACCCTGCAGGATTTTTACGGGGGTCAGGCAAAGTCTGCTTAAGGGCTAAGACTTCAGCACGTTTCCACGGCACATGCACTCAAACGCGTTGAAAATGAGCCGGTACGGCATCAATTTGATTAGCGACATCAGCCTGAATAGCGTCCTTCTATACAGAAGGAACTTCTCTCATGGGACATAGTCTCACCTTCCTCCTAACAGAAGGGTCAGGCTCAAACAACGACCAAGAAGGACACTTATTCCTGAACGAAAGCAGCGTCGCTACCGCTCTTTCAACGTCGGGACCCACAATCGTGCCTCTTGCAAACTCGGATTGCACATTGGACAACTCAGGCGGAGTTAGTTCCAGATCACCATCTTCCCATTCCTCACGAAGGAACGTGCACATCTTATCAAAGACATATCTCTGCTTCGGCGCTTCCCATTGACGGAAAACATCCATAACAGACACTACATCATATCTTAAAGGACGAGTGACCCATTTACGCGCTAAATGATCCAATACTTCCCTCTCTCGGGAATCAGGCAGTTGACTACGCAACTGCTTACGCTCTGAAACGGGGGTCATACTAAATGACCCAAAGAAAGGAGACAAAAGACTAGTGACAGTATCAGTCATCCTCTGTCGAACAGAAGGAGAAGTTGACAGGACAGGAGATAAAGCGGACTAAGAAAAGGTCAACGTAGGAGCAGTAGCAGAGGAGGCAGCGAGAACAGGCGAAAAAATCGCAGGAATTAAAGGCGGAGCAGGTAGCAAAGTCGGCAGCCCTTGAGAAGGCTGCACCAGAGGAGTAGGAGCCAACTGAAGAGGAGCTGGCGGTTGTGCAACAGCAAGAGGCAAAGCAACCGGAGGTTGCGCAACTAAAGGTTGCGGAGGTGCTGTAGCATTCTGAGCATAAGGGGGTGGCGAATTCAACAAATTTGACATCAAAGGATCTTTCACAAGATCCTTCATTGCATCTTGCTGAAGAGGCGTCAAAACTGGATAGCATTTATCTATCGCCATTTTACATTGCCTGTGCAACTGCTCACTCGCTTGTTCTTCTTCATTATCTTTAAACTGTATAGCAGCTTGCATTATCGAGATACCCTTCTCTCTTTTATTTTTCTTCTCTAATTTAATTTCTTTCTGTTTGGCTTCCTTTCGCCATAGGCGGAAAGAGTCAAACATCGCCGGCCGGGCTTTCTTCTTAAAAAGTCTAACTTCTAGATTATCTAAGACTTCCGTGTCGAAACTACCATATTGGGGCCATTTGAGGACACCGTCCTTCCTTGTGTACCGAATCCATACTTCATTATACGTGATGGGGCCCACGCCATGTTTCACATAGAGCTCATAGGTTGGAGTTCCAATCGGAGGAACCGGACACGAATCCTCCAACCTGGAATCCCTATTACGACCACAACAAAATATTCTTCCAAGTCTGCTAAGACCAGGCATCTTCGCTCTCTAGTCTAGCTTCAAACTTCAAGGGAGTATCGAATACGATAGTCTCGTGAATACACAAGTCCCTCGGCTTTGGAGCTTGCAAGTTCCAAATCAAAAGATCCCAAGGGATACCCAAAAACAATACCAATGACTGGGAGACGCTCCACTCATACCTCATACTTAACTGAAGTATCGATGACGTCGCCAGAAGATCCGTCTATCGTCTCGCTCTACAAATCATCAAAGGCTCCAAGACAGGGCGACAGTCAGGGCAGCAGTCCTTTGTAGCCGTCGGAAAGCGGGAAACCTCGCAGCAAAGACTTTCGGACCACGATGACATACAGGGGTCAATGAAGTGGCAGGACTTCCTCCAGAATTTCCACACAAAGCTCCTCACGATCTTCAGGCTTGGACCGGTAACGCTGAAGTCGCCCCACGTTGGGCGCCAAATGAAGAACCGGGTTATTTAAGACCCAGTGGCGTCAGGGGACACGCCTAAAATCTTCGGGTATCACCTGTCTTCAAACACAGAGACACGGAATCTTCTTGGTGACGTCAAAGATCAAATGTATTGGCTGCAACCAGAAACAGAGGTCCACGAAGTACAATGGCTGTATATTCGTAGGAGACTGCTCAATTTTTACAAAGCAAGCCATCCTTTTTATGCCAAAAATTACATTCCAGACAAATACCTTACATTTACAAACTGTCCAATCACATGTATCCAAATCAGAGGTATCGCATGACGGTAAAACCCACTTTTCAGTTGCCCAGCCCATGATCGATCATTGGTCAAACCCAACATTCTTCATCAGACAGGTCGATCGAACCCATCATAAAACCGGGCACCTCCCCATCGTAAACAGGCCATAAAGAAAGGAGCAGAGACAGGTGTGAGTAAGATAAGACATAGTTGTGTGCAATAAAGGGTTTATGATCTCCTGTGCCTTGATCCTCGATCTCGATCAGCTACTGGGAAAGGAACTGGCCTAACAAGTTTAGCTTCAGGCAAGAGGGTCGTTCACTCGGGTCATTCAGAAGTCAGCTAAAGTGTACGTGTGCTAGAGACTCGTTCGGCCGTAGTCATCGGCCTATGTGAGGGCAACCATAAAATGGCTGCCATATACAAAATGGAACTCAAGGGTTCAGAACGAATCCCTAAATACGTAGTGAATCCATCGGTGTAACGTGACGAAAGCACTCATGCTTGTCGTACTAACTGGTTACGGTCCGCTAATACCAAATTCGTAAGAAAAGCATGACCTTTATGAAACGGGTTCAGGATTCACGGAACCTCAGGTTGTCCACTATTGCCTTGGCAATCGAGCCTTCAGCCATTTCTATTCAACAGACGACAGCCATCTCAGGCATCCTTTTCAGTGGTTGGTCCCACAAAATGATTCTGATCACAGAAAACCTACTACTCACTCTCACTCAACCCACTACCTCTCTCCCTGTGATTTTGTACTACCTCACTGTCTTTGAAAAGTTTTTGGGGTCAAAGTTAACATGACAAAATCGTGTGCCCTGAACCTCTCCATACTCAAACAGGAACGCCCGATTCTAGCCCCATTTTAGTGGGCCTCCCGCACAATTTCATACCTGAACCTTAACTTAACCTCCACTCTGGCCTCTTGGATGCAAGCCAACAAGCCAGAATATCGAAAGTCCATCCGGGAAAATCTCCTCTGCTGGAAGCCATTACATGTATTATGGCTGAGCCGACTTAACGTCATCGAAATGAATGTCCTCCTTAGGATTCTCTATCCTTTTCAATTCTTACTTACCTCCATCCCTTCCGATGATCTCTTGCTCCTACAGTGAGACCTACTGTTTTTTATCTAGGGAGGTAAACGCCCATGGCTCTCTAATTCTGTGTTAATGCTGCCCAGCGACAGGTGTGGTCTAGCTTGTCCTAACCTCCTGGAATTCTACTGGACTGCGTATCTCTGCTATGTCTTCGAGTGGGGTTTATTTTTATTTAATTTTTTATACAGTTTTATATAGCATGAACTAGACCCGAATTGGGTATCAGAGCGCTTTACATGAGCATCAGTTTCATTACAGAAGGACACATTCATTTTTGTTAAGCACGAGGAGATTAAGTGATTTGCCCAGAATCACAGGATGTTGAGCGTGGTTGCCGAGACTCAAGCCCAATTCCCCAGCCTCAAGGTCGACCGTTCTTGACAGAGAAAGCAATAAACACTGGTTCCACATGGACCGAGCCGTGGCTTGTCAACCTCTCAAACAAGCCTGTCACCAGAGTGCATATATCGCTACCCCTACAAGGATGTTCCTCGAGATTTGGGATAAACTGGAGCTAAGTAGGGGTCTCATCACCTTTGCTTCCCCCAACATGCCAATTGCCTGTAATCCTGACATCATCCTGGCCTTTGACCTCACTACATTGCACAGCTGGGAGGCCGGTGAATGTAGATTCTTGTACAACTCTTTACAGAAGGCACTGTTGATAACTGATGAATGCAAAGCGGACTTCAAAGTCTCGGAATCAACAAGGCACCAATACCATCCACTTCATCACAGGGTGCTCCACCCATCTAATGCGTGAGGAGCATTGCGGGCCCAGGCCTCCTTCAAGAAATTGGTTAGGGCTATGATGGCAATAGGGTTTGCTATCTTGAACGAAGTACATCAACACTCTACGCCTTCCCTCACACACACATACTAAACGCAATGGAAAATGCACTTTAGAGGACATCTCACAAAAACAATGGGAAACACTTTGGCATGACATCCCCAAAACCTGCAAAAGTATACCCTAAGAGACAGCTTATAAGATCATGCCACAGTGATACTACGCACTGACACACCTGCACACTATCTACCCAACTGCTTTTGTTCTTCTTTAGCGTTGCGGAACAGAACCAGGGGATTTCTGCCACATTTGGTCGTCTTGCTACCTCATTCCGACTTATTGGAAGGAGATCCTGGGTCACATGGAAGGCACTGTGGGATTTCTTGTCCCTGTCTCCTACACCACTGTCAATATTGATTATCTAATTTCTTTACCTAGAGGCGATGACACACACTGACTGGAGGCTCACTAGCCATATGTTAGGCGTTAAAAAATAGCTTATAGCTCTAGCCTGGAAGAAAACCATGGCCCCACCCATTGGTCAATGGTTCAAACACCTTTGGCATATTATGGCATGGAAACTACTGTCCCTCAAACTGGCCCAGACTGACGCCAAATTCCCCTGTATCTGGCAACCACTTATTGATTGTTTTTCTCGCCTTGAGTGTACCTGCCTCAGACTACCCAATCTTAAAACACTACAACGCTTTGACTAGCAGCTTGGCCACCGTGGTGGTGGAAGCTGTTCTTGACCCTCACCCAGCAACTCCCTCCCCCCTCCCCTCTTCACTCCCCCACACTACCAAAGAGGCTCACTCATGTGCCACTCAAGAGCACAGTTTTTGCTTGGTGTCTTCCTGAGATACACCTTTGACCTTCACTAGTTATACTGTTTCTCTTCAATGTTTCTAGACTTATGACATGTGTATCTGACTGAGGAGCTCCCTTGCTGGGTATTCTGCGCCTGTAACACCTTTAGCGCTCTGGTGATATTTGGATGTTATTGCCTGCAACTGTGAAGTTATATATACTATGTAATTGTGGTGTGATCTCAGCATTGGTGACCATGTCTTGTACTTTTTCTATGAAAAATCTTGGAAAAACAGATTTCATGCAAAAAGGGCCTCACTAGGAATTTATGACAGTATAACCATTCAACAGAATCATTAAGCTGTTTTAGATTTTTATATTAACTCTCCATTTTAGGTTGTCAATCAATTAACATTTATAAAGCGCTTCAAATCACCTGTTAGGGTTTCGAGGTACTGGAGCTGTTGGCTGCTGCGTGGAGGTTTGGTCCACTAATGTCAGTCAACAATTATTTTGCCTCATCTGGGAAGGTGACTAGCACAGCAGCTGAAGTCACTATTACAGTCATTCCAAAGAAAGGGAAAGATCATTCTAAGCCTCAGAGTTTGAGTCTGAGCGTGCTTATACACATTGAAACCAATATGTATGGCAACATATTAGTTTAACCATGTTTCTCACGCTGATTTTGTTAAAGGTAGAAGAGCCAGTGCTAAAATCCACATGTTTTGTCCTATCATTGACTAGGCTCCTCTACTTCAATCACCTCTAGCAGTAGCTATAACACTGGATGCTGAGAAGGCCTTTGATAAGATCATATGGTCGTACCAAAAGGCTGCACTATATAGTTACAATCAAGGTGACCTACACATTAAAAATGCCATGTGCCTTTGCGAAAGCAAAAGTGACAATCTGAATCAGTGGTTCCACATCCTTTGTTTCACAACAAGGCATACTCCATGGACGCCCGCTCTCCACTCTTTTTTGTCTTGTCCATAGACCCTCTTTTGATAATGCTAAATAAAACCACCAAAATTAAAGATCTCCACTTTGGGATGGAATTTCCATTTTCAAAACTGCTTCCTAAACAGAGGATATATTAGTCTTTACTGACGACCCTGCTGATACCATAACAGCTAGTGTAAATATAATTCATGCTTTCTCCAGTTATTCAGTCTATTACTTAAACAAAGATAAAACTAAAGTTTTACCCATTAATATTCATTGCCATTCTTACTGGATTGTGAGCTTGGACTTTCAAGGGGAATAACAGTTTTATTATGTGGTTAGATATTTGATTTTGTGTTAACATTTCGTGATCCATCTTGCAGAACAAACTTAAAGCAATTGCCAAAATTAAAGACTTCTTGAAGGCATGGTCCCCTAAGGACGTTTTGTGGAGGTGCGGGGGTAGGGTCAAAGGGGTAGGTTGGAATCCTTTAAAATGATAGTGAACCCACTAGTCAGTTTTCACCTCTCAAGCATGGTTCCAATTTGTGACTCTCAGTCTTTTTTTATCAGTTGATAAAATCACCTCTAAATTCCTATGGTACAAAAAAAAAACTGAGAATCACTTTAAAAAATCTCTGAATGACCTTTAAAGAAGGAGGCTAAAATCTACTGAACTGGTTTAATTACCAGTTTCCTTATCAGCTCAGGTTACACTTTGACTTGAAGACAAACCTACTAAGGTGCCCGTCAGGCTCAGAATAGAGCATTATTTCAGTTATTCTTTTGTTAGAAATTAGGTTTCTGGTTAGCAGAGGAAGGCACCCTGTCTAAGGAGGAATCACAATCCTTGTCAGGGTAAGTCACAACACGCCCAAAATTACCGTGTGCTCTCCCTTTGGTTGCTTGGCACAGAGCTGTCAGGCTTAACTTAAAAGGCAATTTGTAAAGTATGTGTGCAACACTTCAAACAGTAACACAGTGAAAAACCACATCAGGTTGAAAAAATAGAGAATAATGTAATAACTAAAATAATACCAATAAGTAGAAATCAAGATATTTCTTTTTAAAGAATGAACTGTAAAATAGCTCTTAGAGGTGATAAGGACTTATTTGGGATGTCTGGTGGCACCTGACTGAAAAAAGTCTAAAGTTCAGGCCAACCATGATTGAGCGCCAGCAGGATACAAGTACCCAGTACCTTGATCCTGGCTTTGTCACCATCGAAGATGTGAAGTGCAACCAAAACCATTCATTGGTGTCGAGCCACGCACTGAACGAGATGTGCCAATTCTTTCCACTCTATGGTGGCGATGCATCTGTTCTAAATATTATGCGCTGGTTCCGAATACGATATGTTGCTACTGCTCCTGCAGCAGAGGAAGGATGCGTTGGTTCCAAAGGCGATACGGTGGCACCGCCCCATGCAACAATGAGGATGCACTGGTTCCGATTCACACAATGACTAAAATGCACTGCTTCTGACACCCGCAGTGGTGAAGATTGCCGGTTCCGATGAGAATGGGTTGAATTTAAGAAGCACCTTAGGCCTCACTTCCAAGGGTCCAGGACTGGGGTGGTAGGCAGACTGACAGATGGCAGTGTCCAGGTGCAGATGCAGGTAAGATGGAAGTATTTTATGTACCTGGGACTTCAAATCAGGAGGCAGGAGGCAGGCCAGCAAGCCTCTGTGTTCAAATGATGCAGGTCCAGTCCTTCTCACCCAGGCAGGGGAACAGCAGGCACGGTATGGGTAAAACAAGAAAATGCCATCATTCTACAAGTACATGTAAAGTAGGACTCCCTGCCCTAGACAGAGTCTTCACTACCCTAATGCACTCCTACCGGAGTGTAAATAATTTCGTGCTCTACTTTACAAATCAATTAAAAGGCAAATTTGATCACATATTCAATCTACACAATCTTCTTTAAACCAGTGTGAAACAAAAAAAATATTGAATCCATCCAGCGTAGTTCGATGCTTCTTTTAATTCAAAAGCACAATTCTTTGAAGATCATAAGTTTCGTGTTACGTTGTAACAAACTTGCAAGTGACAATTCCCAATGCATTTCGGGTGTATAATATACCCTTCTTCAGGGAAAATCTACAAGAACATATAACATAAATTAACTTCTGTCATACATTAAATGGTGGGCCACCATTTAATGTATGAATTGAAAGAAGCATCGAACTATGTTGGATGGATTCGATATATTTTTTTGTTTCACACTGGTTTAAAGAAGATTGTGTAGATTGAATATGTGATCAAATTTGCCTTTTAATTGATTTGTAAAGTAGAGCACAAAATTATTTACACTCTGGTAGGAGTGCATTAAGGTAGTGAAGACTCTTTCTAGGGCAGGGAGTCCTAGTTTACATGTTCTTTCAGAAACAGTGGCCAGGTAGAACCACTCCAGAGTCAGCACACCAACTGTGAGTACTTTGAGTATTTTGTTTTATGAGAATAGTATTGAAATTGAGTGCATCGCAGCTTTTACACTACACGTTATCATTCTACAAGTTACATTTTTTTACTTGCAATTTAAAAACCAACCTCGCCATCAGTTGTGATTTTAAATTGTGAGTCCAGAGACCGCAAACTTGAAAGATCTTTCTCTTCACAATTGGGAATTACACTTAAAAGATGTAATAAGGTAATCCCAATGATGTTATCCTATGCAAGAGATAGGCCGTGCAGTAGTGATAAATGATATTGAGAGTTTTCACTACAAGGGCATGTAAAACGTACAAGTACACATCCTGCCTTTTAGGTACATTGCACCCTGCTCTCTGGGTTTCCCAGGGCCTACCTTAGGGATGCCTATTAGGTGTAAACGGGGATGGTTTAGGCCTGGCAAGAGGTTAAACTGCACACACAGGCTCTAAAGTGGTTGGCTTGAGCCAATGGTTAGAAGGCTACTTAAGTGGATGGCACAATGATTGCTGCAGGCTCACTAGTAGCATTTAATTTACAGGCCCTGAGCACATGTAGTACATTTTACAAGTAACTTATATGTTAATTAAATATGCCGCTTGAAGATGAGCCTATATTGCCATGTTTAGGGGAGAGAGCACAAGCTCTTTAGCACTTGTTAGCAGTGGTAAAATGCACAGAATATAAAAACCAGCAAAAAAAGGTCAGAACAATGGGGGGGGGGTGGACAAAAAGTTCAGAGAAGGCCACCCTAAAGCGGTCAGGTCAAACACGTGCCCCCCCCAGCTGAGAGAGGGGAGAGTTACCCAACCCTTGGGAGTTCTCTTCACTAAGGCGAAATAATGTGGGGAGACCAAAAGCATTGTTGTGGTCTTACCCTGTAGAGTAGTCCATCATAAAGACAGGTCCCAGTAGAGAGATGGACCACCTCAACAGTTTGGTATTCTCATCCCTCATTTGCATTAGCCATCTGAGGGGTCTGTGGTCTGTCTGAACCAAGAAGTGAGTCCCAAAAATGTATGGTCTCAACGTATTCATTGCTTAGACCACAGCAAAAGCTTCTCTTTCAATGGCTCTCCAAATCTGTTCCTGTGGAAGTAACCTCCTACTGATATAGGCTGCTGGATGGTCTAGGTCATCTTCATTTATCTGTACCTAGACTGCCCCTATGCCATGCTCTGAAGCATCAATTTGCACAATAAATTGTTTGGCGACTTCAAGCGCCTTGAGTACAGGTGCTGTGCACATGGCTTCTTCGAGGAAATCAAAGGCCAGGTTTCTGCCCATCAGTAAGGGGCTGTTCCTTCATGGGACATTTGGAATCGCCCTTGGACCCCCTATGATTGTAACACTCAGTAAATTCGGGTACAACCCTACCTGTTTATGATTAGGACTCCCGGTTTTATGGTATTCATTTTTGTAATGGTTTCGAACTGTATTTATCCATATTTATTTTTTGGGCCTTCTTATTGGTAGTTATCCATATTTATATAAGCTGTTTTGAGACTTAATGGACTCCTAAAACTATGACGAAATGTTATATTTCGGTATTTATTTAACTGACAAACATGCACGCAAACTTTTATGCCTGTCGCAATTTTAGAAATTTAAGCAGCAAATATAACAAAACACTGCAACATATATGTTAACATTATATACAAATATATGTTAACAAATGCATCCATTTAAAGACATTTCACAACTTTTTGTACTGTTCTACTTTTAATACAAACGCAGACAGTAAGCACATCGTTTTCTGCCTGTATTTTTCTGTACATTTCAGTAAAAAAGGAAAACTGGAAGCCTTACTTATGATCAAAGAACTCCTTCTTCTTAGGGTCATACTGGGACTTGTAAACACTACTCCCTTGCAAATTATTCTGGGTGCCTTTAGAGAGCTCCTAATTTTTAAGTTTTTATCCCCCCTTTCTTCTTTTGGGAACCCTGGCCACCTTTGTGGGAGTTCCCCAAAATACCTTTTTGGACACTGGTGCTAGACCTGAGGTCCTCTTCCTTAGCAAGCTTCTTGGGGTCAGTCAGCTTACTGTCCTCTAAGTGCTGAGGCAACACAGTAAAATAGATACTGAGCATGTGCTCCCTCATAATTAAATGGAACAACTAATTAAAATTACCTAGCTGCCCTTCACCCAGACATTATTGCTTTACTGGAGTAATCAACACAATCTACTTAGGATTGAATGGGGAGCTTCCGGCTGTCCCTGAATCTTCGGCAATACTTTTTTTAGTGTACAGCCCAAATTTGGCAATCAAAATGGCCTTCACAGGGGTATACTTGCTTTGGTCCCCAACCTCTCTCGTGAGAAGTGTGTCCTTCCCAAGTGTTGACATGTGTTTCCACAGACCACCCCCTGTGCTCCTCAGGAACCCTGTGAACCTTTAATGCAACCTCATATGCAGACAAACATTTATTAATGTAATCTCCCACCACATATCTTGGCTCCAAATCCTTGTATTTATAAACCCTTTTCTCTCCATCAGCGAATACTGCTGGAATCTGCCTGGATGAGCTTGATGTCCAGCTCCTTTTGACTCAGTTCATGAGCCAACATCATTTTTTTCCTCTAAGACCCTTTCAGCCTTTGTGTCTTCCCAGTGCCCTCTTCTTCACCTTAGCCTCCAGTTGTTAATTTTGGCAACTGCAATTTGAACTCTTTCTCTTCCCTCCTCTCTTCCAGTTCTTCGGAAGCCAGGCCGCAGTAAGAAACTCTGCTCCCTGCCCTTGCAGGAAGCACCAGTTCAGGGTCACTCGCTCATCCATTGCATGTGGTTTCTTATGCAACTCCAGCTTCCTGGTGGTGCTCGTTGCAAGAACTCCCACTTCCTTACAGAAGTCCTTGAGCTTGGTAAACCTCTACACTACAGTAAACTACAGTAGCAAATGATTACTGACTTACGAAACGGAAAGTGAATAAAAATAATATGAATCATTGATGAATAAGTTTGGAATTCCTGAATATATAGGAAAACATATTGTGTGCACATA
Organism: Lissotriton helveticus; assembly: GCF_964261635.1. NCBI lineage: Eukaryota > Metazoa > Chordata > Amphibia > Caudata > Salamandridae > Lissotriton > Lissotriton helveticus. Next base: position 886,538,486 of record NC_136070.1, read on the forward strand.
AGGATGAGACCAGTGGTCCACTGACCTCACATTATGCCTGTGATTATTTAACGCCGAGGGACACCTGACGTTACTTATGTGGCACCTACAAACTTGATGAAACTTTGTATAAACACTGCTGTGCATCCCAGTACACTGTTTTCAGATTGTTACTACTTCGTGTCCAAACCAACTGGGCTAGCACGCATAAAATGCAGCATAACTACGAAGAAATCGCGAAGAGCACAGAGGCTCGTGCCTCTACATTTGCATTTAAATCCGATGAAGCTGACCGAATTTATGCACTAATTAGGGAAGAGACCACACAGGAGACCACTACGCCCTCAAAAGAGCAATATATAAGACAACTCTTATATCTGAGTAAGAGACGCATTAACTAACAACTACATGCCAGTACACTGGTCAAATATCATCGTAACCAGCGGATACCTAGGGGCCTCAGAATAGCCTTGAAACCATCACTCTGTAAGAACTCCAAAAAATTTCAGGAAAGATGGTATGAAATCTTAAACAAGTGCTCTCTGGATTTAATCCTACTTATTATTGAAGAACTGTCCGGAATACTCGAGGAACTCACCACGGAAATTGAAGAAACATCTAATGAACTCTCCAAAATGCTATCCGAGGATGAATTAAAGGTAATCCTAGAAGACGTTCAAACACAAATCAAGAAACACTCTAATGAGATCAATGAACGCAAAATACGCAAGTATAAAAGAGATACCACAGACTACCGACTGGGAGAAGTCTACACCTGGGCGGAGATCTACGCCCAAAAAAGGAGAAACAGACCACCTAACTCCCAAACGGAAACCTCATCTTCCGATAGTGATAGCACACAAAGACCCAAGAAAACTACCACAACTCACGGAGACGCTGATACCAACACAGCACAGCAACCAACCACAAGTTTTCAAACAGAACCGAACCCTTTTTTAGAACAGGGTCAGGCACAAAAAGGAGACCCCGGAGAGGACAGAACAAAGGAAAGAGAAAAAGAGAAAGAACCACCTATCACGAGAAGCACAACGGGCACCATCAAGGACAAGAAAACCACAAAGAAGACATAGATAATGAAGAACTTGTGATTAACATCAGTGCATACCAAATGACTAACTATGAAAAGAAGTTACTTCAGAAAGGCACATCCTTCGTGCCTACGACCAACACGACCAACTTGGAATTGGAAGTCAGCCTATTCAAACTGATGCGGAAGTTACGCTTACTCCATTTTTTTGAAAACGTCCTACCAGAACAACCGACTAAAGACAAAGACCAATTACTAGGGTTAAGACCACACAGCACATTCCAATCACCAGTAAGCCATAAAACCCTGGACCTATTTGAGAATAGAGTGAAAAAGGACCTTGCAAACATCAAACATGGCCAAAAGCGTCATAGAAACATGACACAAAAAGATAGGGATACTCTTAAAAAATTATCTCAAAGCGATCGGATTATATGTACCAAGGCCGACAAAGGGGGTGCGCTAGTCATTATGGATAGAGAAATGTATGAACGGAAGACCATGGAACATATCCTGGATGCCACAACTTATATGAGACTGGACAACAACCCCACAATAGAGTACATGAAAACTCTGCAGAACATGTTGGATAGAGCGCATGAAGCAGGCACAATTAATGACAGGACCAAAAACTTCCTGATTAAAACTAACCCCAAGAGCCCGACACTTAGGATGGTACCAAAAATCCACAAAGATCTAAAACACCCTCCTATGAGACCCATTGTCTCCACGTGTGGAAGTCTACACGAACCGATTGGCCAACTCCTGGATAAATACCTACAACCAACGGTACAGTCCATGCGGACATATACCAGGGATACTACACACTTTATCTCAAAGCTTAATGATCTCCAGATTGACCCACAAGACCACCTAATTTTATGCACTGCTGACGTCCGAGCCCTATATACTTCCATACCCCACTCCCTGGGGATAGAAGCCATCGAGCAAGCGCTCCTTAAAACAGATCTAGAAACTGACTTCCAAATATTCCTGATGGAACTGATGATGTTTGTACTATATCAGAGCTACTACAAATACGATTGTTGGTACCAACAACTTGTAGGCATGGCAATGGGCAATTCAGCGGCGCCAGTATACGCCAATATCTTCATGCAGCAATATGAGGAAACACACATTTTTGCTAATGAAGAATGGACAAAAAACCTACTCCTCCTAACTAGATATATTGACAATATTTTTATCGTCTGGAAAGCATCTGAGATTGAACTACAACATCAACTGGAAAAATTTAACCAGATTGACGAACGGATCCAACTCACATGGCAAACTTCGGAAACCACCGTGAATTTTCTTGATGTTAAAATCACCAGAAGCCAAAACAAATTTGAAACCGATCTTTTCACTAAACCAACGGACCGGAATAACATGTTGCACTTCACGAGTTTCCATGAACCCAACCTTAAGCAACATTTACCATATTCTCAAATGGCGCGAGCCAAAAGGATCACATCAGACCCCACTAAATCTAAAGAACGTATTGAGGAAGTGGCCACCAAATTCATACAACGAGGATACCCTCAAAACGTCATTGAACAGTCCAAAGATAAAATCGCTAAAATTGAACGAACTAAACTTTTAGCAACAACTGAGAAAACGCAACAAACCAGGACAGTGGTAGTTTCGAAATTTTCCACAGCCACGAGGAGATTTAAACAAATCATAAACCAACACTGGCCACTGTTGAACTTAGAACCAGACTTTGGACAAATCTTCAAAGAACCCCCCCTATTTGCTTTCTCTAGGGCCCAGAACCTGGGTGAACTCATCCGATTTAAACCTACAAAAAAACAGAAATTCACCGGTACTAAACCATGCATGAATTGCGGAAACTGTAATTCGATCATTAAAGGCAACGTTATCAACCACCCTATGAAAGGCCATAGCATAAAGCTTAAGGTAAATGCAACATGCGACTCGAGTAATGTGATCTACGCTCTAAAGTGCCCCTGTGGGAAACTTTATATCGGTAAAACTGAACGAAAAATCAAAACGAGACTCACAGAGCACAAATCAAATATTCGATTGAAATCAGTAAAATCATCTATAGCTATGCACTTTCTGGAAGCAAACCATAACATTTCACAACTGAAATTCACCATTCTTGAAACAGTATCAAGAATTGAAGGACGAGACAACACTAAATTCCTCCTCCAATGTGAGAACACTTGGATCTATAGACTCTGTACCCAGAAGCCATTTGGGCTCAATGACAGAATAGAACTTTCCTGTTACCTTTAAAAAAATTGCTTGGCCGAGCAAGTACAAATCTCCTGTGTTAATGTACTGTGACACAACAGCCATATATCAGCATGTTGACATATGTGCATAATACCGTTTTTATTTACTGTTGTCGTATTTTTTTATTTAACTGTTGCTATATCTTTAATTTAACTGTTGTCACACTTTCATTGCTTAATATTGCACACCGTCAACTCCCCATGCTTAGCGCACTACATCAATAATATACATGATAGCCCGATCTCTTGAACCGGTACCGCCACCCTATCACCCAGTCTTCCTTCACTTTCCATGATCACTAGACTAAGATCACATGACCCTTAAAACAAACACCGGCGCCGGCAGTTAGACTGCACCAGCGTCGAAGAACGGAATGCCTCCTGGCAGAACCCTCGAACCTTCACTTCAGGTTAGTCTCACTTTAGAACCCTTGAGAACGGTTTACCGCATGTAACTATGCACGTGTTATCCGCCGTCACTTGAAAGTAACCCGTCATACACATTTTTTCCCCTCCAGATTTAAACAACCGCCACTTTCAAATACAAGTAAGACGGTTTCTTTTTTCCGGTTTTTTTACACTCCACTGGTACTAAGGTTTTAATAAGGGTGACCCGGTAACTAGACACCCCGATTTTTGTCCCATGACTCGCATATCTAGCTGATATTTACTACACTTACACGGTACCTTTCTCTCCTTTTTATCGCAGTATCCCTGATGAAGGGGCACGAAATGGCCCCGAAATGCATTGGATGTTGATATATTTGAAATAAGGAACACTGTTATGCTCTGAAAACAAGAGCGAAAATGTGTAAACTACAGTAGCAAATGATTACTGACTTACGAAACGGAAAGTGAATAAAAATAATATGAATCATTGATGAATAAGTTTGGAATTCCTGAATATATAGGAAAACATATTGTGTGCACATAAGGATGAGACCAGTGGTCCACTGACCTCACATTATGCCTGAAACCTCTAGGCTGGCCAGCTCAAATGTCATATTTGCAGGTGCAGCTGTAGGTCTAGCAGCCAGAGACAAGACTTAGGAAAAAATAAAAAAAATGCCAATCAGGGAGAATTTGAAAAAAATGGAGGTGGCCTTGGATGTGGATGTTTATTGTACTGCAAGTTAACGCGGCTTGTCTAAAGAAAAGTGTGAGGCCACCATTTAAGTAAAAGCATGGTATAGATAATTTAAAACAAAAAAGTATTTGTTTGTCAATTTAACAAATTACTATTTTTGTTAAAGCACCCCATTCTGCGGCCGAGCACCTTTATTTAGACAAGCCACATCTAAAATAAGGTGTGTGGCTGCCATTAAAATGAAAGCTCGGAATGGGGCGCTTTAAGACAAGAAAGTGAACAAATAGGAATAAAAACCATGCAGCCGTGTTAGGTGCCGTGCCGCAAACATCAAACCAAAGGCACAGTCACAATGATATCAGCTAAGGCGTGCCGTGCTATGAAAAGCAAAGAAGAAAGCTTTGCGAGAGAGTGTGTCCAAGCCTGCAACACCAGGCAGGGGAAAACCATCTAACCAAATAGTGCTCGTAGGCTGTGTCCTACCGAGTAACAACACAAGTAAGAGGGTCAATCCTTATGGGAGGTTACAAGATGAGACAAGGCGGTACTAAGGAGGACTACTAAGCCCATTGACTAATGAAATGCCACAGTTTACAAAGGACAGTGACTGGAGTTAATTAAAAAGATAGGTGAAAAAGGGCAGAGCATCAAGTCCATACCTAAATACAGCATGCCTCGCAGAGCAGTGCATGCACTGCCCTGGCTCGACCTAAAAAGTGATGGGCTAGGCCTGGCAAAAGTTTCATTGTGCCAAGTCAGCAAGCCCGAGCCCTGGTTAGAAGGCTATTTAAATGGGTGGCGCAATGAGTTCTGAAGGCATAATAGTAACATTTAATTTACAGGCACTGGGCAGATGTTTTGCACTTTACTAGGGATTTATAAGTAAATAAAATATGCCAATTGGGGAAGAACCAATGTTGCCATGTTTAGGGGAGAGAGCACAAGCACCTTGGCACCGGTTAGCACTAGCAGTGCTAAAATGCACAGAATGCTAAAGCCAGCAAAAACGAGGTCAGAAAAATGGAGGAGGTAGGCAAAAAGCTGATGGGAAGACCACCCTCAGACTGTTAGGTCTCACATCTTTTTCCATGCCTGCAACATTATCTCAGTCTTATCTCAATTTCACTCATTTTAAAAGAAGTATTAGCAACACAATTTAAGCTCTACTAAGGTTGGATAAAAATCTCTCCTGCAACATCAATAAATCCTTCTCTATCTCACTAGAACATTAAAAAGACAGAAACAACAGTTTCCCCCACAGTTGTTCTTAAATGGGCTGAGAAGGGTTTCACGTTTGTGTCAGATCTCTTCTTAGAAACTAATGGCCACATGCATCAAGCGTTTTTGCATTCGCCAACGGTGCGAATCGCAAAATTCGGCCGTTTTCGAAAGCAAAAACCTTTTTTGGGATGCATCATTTTTTTATCATTTTTTGCAATTTAAGAAATCGCAATATTTGCGATTTCTGGAATTGCGATAGCATTTAAGAAATCACAAATTTTGCGATTTCTTAAATGCTATGCATGATTTTTTAAAAATTGCGAATTATTATGAAGGGAAAAATTACCATGAAGTAAACCTTCATGGTAATTTGCGAAAAGCTTCAAAAATGCACAAAAGTGCATTTTTGAAACTTATATTTTACACACACACATGCCCTTGGGACATGTGTGTGAGTCAAATGTACTTACGTGACATTTCAGGGGTGCAGGGGGGATCCTTTGGACCCCCCCTGCACCCTTGAAATTGCATTCTCATTTTGCGATTCCTTAATTGCGAATTCGCAAAATGAGAATGCCTTCCCATTGATTCCTATGGGCCTCTAGGCCCATAGGAATCAATGTAAAGGGATTCCTTATTTGCGATTCGCAAAATTGCGAATCGCATATAAGGAAAAATAAGAAATCGCAAAAAATATTGAGAATTTTTAATGCATAGGTATTTGCGATTTCTAAATTGCGATTCCTTAATTTTCGCAATTTAGGAATCGCAGATACCAACAATGATGCTTGTGGGCCCTAAGCCTCTATCATTCGCACCTCTCCAAGAGAACTATGACTTCTCCTACTTAGATTTCTAGAACTTTTTGAAAATTAAGGCACAGATCTCCACACTAGCTCCTCTCCACAAACCAACTTTCTTTACTTCTCTTATTCTAATGCATCTAGAGGACACGTTACATCCAAGATAAACACTTCGACTGTGTGACCCAGCAGTCAAACTAAAACCTCCTATTCAGAGAAAATGGTGTACCTGCTTCCACGGTACAGGCAGAACACCTCCACCAGTAGAGGCATAGTCTAAAATCTTTTCTAATTTGCTCCATAACAAATGTATCCCTTCATTAATACAGGCACTATCACTTCCTCTATTAGGCTCCAACAAGTAAGTTAAAAAAAGGAAAAGACTCTGACACTTGTTGTTCCTGTAACATAGAACATGGTGATCCAGAACATGTTTTTCACCTGTAAGTGGTTGAACTCAATAAAATATTTGCAATAAAAAAGGAAATCCGTGTAGAACGCATTGTAGTCAATTTTAAAGACTGCATTCATAATGCAGTATGTGAAATCAGGCAGGTAAATGGCATAGTTTCTTAATACATTTGCGCTATTCTATTTCACATTGTTATGAAAATGGCACAGTAAATAGGAGGGTGTGTGCTGAGCAGTTTGTGTGTCTTTAAATGTCCCGGTCAGTAAGTTGGTGGAGTACGAAATATATATAATCGGTGATTTATGTTAAGCATCTCTTATTCAGGATCATCTTCAGTATCATCCTACTTCCTTAAATAATACGTATATGCCACTGAATAGTTGTACTTTATGAACTATATGTTGGTGTTTCATGTTACATCTCTTTCAAGGTACATTTGTATCCTCCTGCTAAGATTAATATACTTTTACTTATTGTAAATAGTTGTAATGTAAACTGTGAGTGAGGAAAGCACTTTATTGATGAATGCAGCTGGGATGGTTCTGACAGGGAGGTTGAAGGCTCTGTTTTTGTTGGCTATTTGTGTGATTTCCTCTTACCACATCAGTCCAAGTGAGTGAATACATGCACAGATGATAGGAGGGGTGAGTGGAAGATGGTTGATAAGTAGATTGGCTCTGTTGCTAAATTAATTGTCTGAAAAAGTCCTGGTAACTGCAAGAATTCATATTCTTATTACTTGACACTGTGATGAGTGGGGGGAAACTGTGTTTGGGAATAGTGTGGATAGGAGTATCTCCAGTAGAAAATGTCGAAAATCAGAGCAAGCTCAATCAATCAATCAGAGTACTTGTAAAGCGTGCTACTTACCCCCTGAGGGTCTCAAGGCGCTGAGGGGAGGGGGGCGGGGGTGCTGCTACTGTTCGAAGAGCCAGATCTTGAGGAGTCTTCTAAAGGCGAGTAGGTCTTGGGTTTGCCGTATGTGGGTAGGGAGGGTGTTCCAGGTCTTGGCGGCGAGGTAGGAGAAGGAACTGCTGCTGGCGGTCGTACGTTGGATGCAGGGGACAGCGGCGAGGGCGAGGCTGGCGGAGCGGAGCTGGCGGGTGGGGGTGTGGAAGCTGAGTCTGCTGTTCAGGTAGGCTGGTCTGGCGTTGTGGAGTACTTTGTGTGCGTGGGTGAGGAGCTTGAAGGTGATCCTCTTGTCAACGGGGAGCCAGTGTAGGTCTCTTAGGTGGGGGGTGATGTGGCTGCGGCGGGGGACGTTGACGATCAGTCGGGCGGAGTCGGTTTGGATGTGTTGTAGTCGTTGTAGGTGTTTGGCTGAGCAGAGCAGAGTTTTAGGGCTGTTACAAGTTGAAATGTATACAACTAACATACATGTTCCAGGCTCAAACAGATAAAGGTACTGCATTAATAATCACTCCCTTGTTATTTGTTTTCCAAATTTGTAATACAAATCTTAAAGCAATTAATAATTCTATCTGGAAAACAAATATGAAAGAATATATTTTCGACACCACTCTTTTGTTATAGGAAATAGGTTGCAATGGCTATGATTACATCATATGACATTATGGGGCATTTGTTCAAAGCAGTCTTGCAGGTGACACCATCACAGAATACTAACAATGCAACTGTGTGGTGGCTTCTTTCACAGGTTCTTCTATATATTGAATACTAAGCAACCTTGTCTGAAAGAGGATTTTGTCAACAGTGGTGTCCAAAAAGACATCGCTGTGCTTACTAATCCTTGCAGAACAGATCAATAAAATGACTGTGCGTAACACCAGCGATCACTAGACATTTAGGAGGCTGAATAAAACCTGGCTCTTCACATCCATCTAGCTACACTCCTTCCTACTTCCCGCTCCGCTAACGCTGGGACACCCTATTGCTGAGGCAGCCATGCACGGTATAAGTTCCTCTAACATAACATAACATAACATAAAGTGTAAGCAGGAGTTAATAGTCAAGAAGCAGTAATTTGAGGACATCACATCCATGTTGTGGCCATTGTCAAACTCTTTCTTCCCTCTTGGCAAGACCTTACTTTGGTACCATAGCTATCAAACACTGTTTTTCTGGGCCTTTACACGTCTATTGTTGGGCTACAGTCCAGTAGACTATACCTACCTTCCTTCCAAAACCGGAATGGGTAAGAAAATCTATAGCACTTGCTCTGGGACAGAAATACCTAATACACCATGAAATAACGCACATGGAAGCTTTAGTATCCATATAGAAAGTTTACATTCTTATTAATTTCACGAAACCTGCTTTGCTCTGCCATAACGTCCTCAATATGTATCAAGTGGCAACTCTAACTGGCTCATTTATTTATTTACTGTTTGGGTTTTTGTGTACCTGCCACTTTAGCACAGTCTGTCTGTGATGCGGAACACCCCTGTGTTTTTTTAACATCCATTGGATGTCTTGGTAAGCTAGCAACCAACCACTGGACTAAAGAGAAAAAAATTGAAGCACTCCAGAGGCTGGGCTTACATCCTCATCACCCGGAAAAAAAAGTTACATAAAGGGGAGCCGTGGACAACAGTCAATAGATAAAGGGAGCCACAAGTTGAAAAAGTTTGGGAACCACTGCATCGCACGACAGAAGCACATCTCATTTCGGTCCCAAAACTAAGCTCTCAGTTTCCAATGAAAAATCATAACTACCAGGAAAAAGATTTTGTACAACTGCTCTAATGTTGGCCAACAGTGCACTTTTGCACCAGAGAGCCAAAACTCGGTCAAGGTTCCCGCCTCTGAGATGGCTGTTGATTTTAAGTTGAGTTAAGAAAGGTGAAGGTGAGTAAGGTACCTTAACAAAAAATGAACTCCACTTCCAGTGTCTTCCCCCAGTGTCTGCACTTCTAATCAAGACTGCATCAATCTCCTTGCAACATAGGCACCCTCTTTCCATTGCTCTGCCTCAATCAGGTTACCTTTCTTATCCTCACCTCATTAACTTCTCATAAACTTGTATTTATATATATTTTGGCACTGTTAAGAACATGATCATGCTTGCCTAATTGTGTTAAATGTATTTTACCAAAATGTTTGAGAATGAGGAACTGTTGCTTATAGTTTAAATATTTTTTCCAGGTATCATCTTTAGCAATGGGGAGCGCTGGAAGCAGCTACGTCGTTTTACTCTCATGACTCTAAGAAATTTTGGGATGGGTAAGAAAAGCATTGAGGAGCGGATCCAGGAAGAAGCAGAGTGCCTGGTGACAGAGCTTAAAAAAACTAAAGGTTGGTGATTGTACATGGTCCTTGCACACTGTAAATAAGGGTAGGTTAATTACTAGCAATACAGACCACGCCTTCGCTGAGCAGGAGGAAGGAGCAGGAGCGGGATAATGGGAGACAGGAGACGGAAGACGCTGAAAACCGTTGAAACTGCTAGGGCCCATAGTGTCCCCCGCCCGGCACACACCTTAGCTTTGTTACCGGCTCCTGGTGGGCCAGGCTCCCTTATTGGGAGGGCAAACGGACCGCAGTCCAGCTCAGCTTGGGCCATAAGTGAGCTGCCATAGGAGCCGCAGCAGGAGTAGCAGGGAGTGGCAGGCCGGGGTCTGTTGAGTGTGTTCAGACCCCCGGTTCCCACCAGAAATTCCTCGTTGGCCAGGTGCTTATAGCAAAGTCAAGGGAAACGGCAAAGGCATCTGTGGCAGTGAGGAGCCAGAGTTACAGAGGACTAATGATGTGACTGAGCACACCTGCAATAGCCTTGCCTTTCACAGGGACTACATTACTGCCTACCTTGTCCCTCATGCTTTAATACTTTAATACTGCAGATTCCTTCTGGATCGCCATCCGCAACTGTGTCCCTAAAGTGAAGGTAGGAAGGCGCCTGCCCCACACTTGTTTAATACATCACGTACTTGTTGGTTGACGTTTGCCCCTCTAGCCTGGCACCCAGGGTTTCCCTGTTGTTACATCTAGTCCAGCTTTGCTTGATTACCATCTCATCACACTTCTTAAGCACTTGACAATCTGCCTGAGTAATACCATCAACCAGTCAGCTCTTGAGACAGCCAGCATCAAATTTGTCATGGTTAGACATAAGCTGACACTAGCCCAAGGAGGGGCTCTAGCTGGCACTACTGCTTCAGTAACTACCATGGACCTGTTTCTTCTACGTGCTGCAGCTGTTTTGGATAAGGAGATTGAGTTAGTTAACCGTTGCCTATCCTGGTCACCGGTTGCTGGTGCAACTGTCTTGCACACAGGTACACCTGAGCTATTGACTAGCATGGACAACGATCCCTCTAATTCTGCAGATATTACAGAAATGCGTGATCACAGCAGGGTCACCTCCCTTCCTACAGCTCAACGAAGGCCCCTCTCGCCGGCTGTTATAATTATTAAGCAGGGGGTCAAACCAAGCCAGGAAGGGGTGGCATCTACCCCCTGCTTGTCCACTTCTCGTCCCGAAGGCCCTTGCATGGGAACTCTCCTCTGACTATGTTGGGAGTTAAGGGGGCTACTACAGGCAGACAAAGGAAATCACAAACAATGGTCGGGGCAAAGCAAGAAAACGAAAACCTAACCTGCCCCCTAAAGTTCAACTACCTGTTACATCCACACTGCCCAATTTTGACATGACAGGTGCTCTGGAGACCCTCAGGGTAACAATTGAGGTAATGCTGGACTCCAAGTTGGCACCATAATTTCAATGACTAACAGCAATTGATAAGAGTCTATTGGACCTGAAGTGTCCCCTGATAACATTTCAGAATGAAGGGATAGCCGCTCAAATTGTACATCACCCTGTACCAGGTCCTGCCAATACGGATCGCCCACAAGTTCTGGACAGCAGCCAGCCTCAGGGACAGGGTAGACACGATACTGAAAGTCATCCACCGTTGACACAGAGAGGTCCTCTTCACCTAGATCATCTCTGCAGCCACAGCCCCAGCCCCAGGCAGGGACTCATCCAACAGGGGCATGGCCCACGAGAGGAGAGGAAGTTCATTCTTTAGATCTTCCAGTAATACATCTGCCCGCGAAATCAACCCCTTACGTTGTGGTACTGGAGAACGTGCCAACTCTTCCAGGGGGTAGGAAAGAGGACTTTTCCCAGTTGAGGAATAAAGTTTTATACTGGCTATCACATAACACATACTTGGGCTCTAGGGTAGAAAGAAATCTTATCATGGTGAGAAGAGTGAAGTGGATTGGTAGCACTCATAAATCACTACCGGGGGATTGTGTCATTGTAAATTTTAACAGCCCACAACTGGCAGAAAGGATCTTACCCTCAAGGTTTTATCCCGGTCCTCCGAGTCAAGAGTCGGCAATCTTCGCCCTGCCACTTTCGGGGGATAAATAATGAAACTCTAGCCCCACTACTGTCCTGCTCCATGACCTCTTCACCTAAAGGCACCGACACGGCGGCTCTGGACCTTCACAATACCATCTCTAAGGCCGTCGATACTCTGGCCCCGCTTAAGCAGCACTATCCTGCAAGGAAACGCCCCACAGCACCGTGGTATTCAGACACCCTTAGATTACTCAGGCAGGGCTGTAGGAAGCAGGAGAGGCTTTGGAGGCTCCACCTCGACCCCCTTGAAAAAGATAATCACAAAAGACTTCTCAAGGAGTATAAAACCGCAGTGTTGGCAGCAAAGAAATCCTACTTTACTAAAATCACCACCTCACTTAGCTCCCCTCGGGATCTATTCAAAATCGTGGATTCCCTGTGTGCCCTTCAATCTCCCGACCCCATTGTTGCCTCACAGGATCTCTGCGACCAAATTTGCACCTTTTTCCATGTGAAAATTATGGATATTCATTCAGGTCTAGAAGCCCTCAACCTTGATCTAGGGCCCCCTTCCGACATGGTGGCACCCTCTGTAGATATGATCTCCATCAGACTTCAGGGTTGCTACTTTACCAATTATCCCTTGTTAACCTTAGAACAACTTAATTTGCACCTGGATGCCCTTAAGTCGGGATCGCCTCTTGACCCCTGCCCTCTTAAAATTTTTAAAGAGTGCAGAGACGTCCTACTCCCTTCCTTCCTGGAGGTCATCAATCGGGCAATCCATGAGGGTGTCTACCCGGAGCTATGGAAATTAGCTATTGTCAAACCCCTTCTTAAGACACCCTCGCTAGACCCAAGGACCCTCAAGAATTTTCATTCTATTTCCTTGATCCCTCCTCCTGCAAAAATGTTAGAAGGCCACTTAAACACCCATCTGAGCGCTTTCTTAGAACACGCCAGCCTTCTTGACCCATCCCAACACGGTTTTCGGAAGGCACACAGCACCGAGTCCGCCCTCACAGTTGTCACCAACAACATACGTGCTAAGGTCGACAGTGGCCAGACTACTCTGCTGGTCCTGCTCGACCTCACAGCCGCCTTTGACACCCTGTCCCCTTCCATCTTGGCCATGCATCTTGGGGAGATAGGAGTGGAGGGACCCGCGCTTAGCCTTTTAACATCTTTTCTGGCCCAACGCGAACAGAGGGTAGAGCTGGGCAATTATCTTTCCCCCATTAAGCCTGTGCAGTGTGGGATCCCTCAGGGCTCGTCCCTGAGCCCCACGCTCTTTAATATTTATGTAACACAATTGGCCAGGTTGGTCAGATCCTTTGGTCTGGAAGTCGTATCTTACGCTGACGACATCCAGATCATGGTCTCCATTTCGCAAACCACTGACATCACTGCCCTTAATTTTAGAGCCTGCATGGAAGCAGTTGCGAATTGGATGGTGAGAAATTACCTTAAGTTAAACGGGGAGAAAACGGAGGTGCTCATTTTCGGAGGCAAGCAGGAGACCTGGTCTACTGACTGGTGGCCTTCTGCTTTAGGTGCCTGCCCTTCGCCCTCTCAGTTTGCCCGGAATCTGGGTGTAATCTTTGACTCTTCGCTTTCCTTTGATAAACAGGTTAGCAGGACTGCCTCAACCTGCTGTGGGGTTCTGCGAATCCTAAAGAAAATCGCTCACTATCTGTCAATCGAAGCCCGTAAACAGGTCACGGTGGCCCTCATAACCTCAAGACTAGATTATTGTAATGTACTTTATCTAGGAATTAATAAGCAACTTGTCCAGCGTCTCCAGATTATACAAAACGCGGCCGCGAGGTTTGTTGTTGACGCCCGAGGCGTTCATCAGGCTCCTCCATCAGGAAAGATTTGCACTGGCTCCCCATGCAAGCAAGGATTGAATTCAAGGCCCTGTGCCTCATTCACCGTGCCCTGCATGGACTTGGGGCAGAAGATATTAGTTCTTTTGTGTTCCGTCATACCCCCGGCAGGGCTCTGCGCTCAGCGAATAAAAATCTCCTTGCCGTTCCCAGAAGTGCTAAAGCAAGGTGGGGCGGGAGGGCCTTTTCCTCCCTCGTTCCAAGGATTTGGAACTCCCTTCCAGTGGAGCTCAAGGTTCAATCCTCCTATCTCCTTTTCCGGAAGGCCCTGAAGACTTGACTCTTCAGTGAATTCTATTTCTAGTCGGCACTCCTCCTCCCCCTCCACACAGATTTTTCCATCCTCAGCGCCTTGACGCCTACGGGCTAAGTTGCACTATACAAGGCTATTATCATCATCATCATCATCACCACTCGAGTTCTTATATAGACCTGTTTAGCTCACACCAGAATTATTTTAATATGGCTCCACATGTCAACCTGCCGCAGCAAACCCTGTTTATCAGGAAACTACATTTGAATCCATCTGCTACAACAGCATATCCCGACAATTTGAGCCCGTACCATCAGGGACCTGGTTTACCATCCCTAGAGCTGTCAAACAGATTCACCCCTCTGTATAGATTGGACACATGCGATTGACTTGGTAGGCCACCTGCTTTGGACACGGACCCGGACCCGGTAAATTGTGTTGTTCAGCAGGACACCCCAGGGGAAAATCAGCAAGGCATGTGTGGGCATGATACCAATGTTATATCCTGGAATTGTGTTATGATAACAGGGGATTTCAAAGTACATCTTTGTGGAGATCCCTTGCTGACCACCCTGGATAGCTTAGGTTGCCCTCCTGTGAGGGGGCTGCATTTCGAGCATACTGCCCAGGGGGATGCTCTAAACATACTCCTTCATTAATTTGACTTGATATCTCTTATGTCATTAGGTGATTCTTGTAGCAAGGCAGCCGTTCCTTCGTTTAAAGGAAGATGTGGTACAATCATTGATTTCATGATAATTTCATCACTCCTGAAATCTTCATTTTGGGGTTTCTTTATACAAGAAAGTGCATACAGTGACCATAACACATTGTGTGTTGAACTGCGAAATCCAATATTGTTATAAAGGGGTATTGGGACAAGGGGTCATTAAGACCGACCGATGGTAAACGAAGGCTTAAATGGACATAGATCTTTCCGGACGCTTTTCACAAATTGGTTATAGATCATTGTGCAAGCGAACTGGCCATATGTACCTCATCGCATACTTCTCCAGGGGAGATCATTAGTGCCTGTAATACCATCTCTTCCAAAGTCAGTGATCTCTTAAGTGCACCAGCAGGCAGAATGGTCTCTCGCACCCTTAGGTAATTTGATTCATCAAGTTCAAAGGCGGCAAGATCCCTGCGGAAAGCTCTTGGCAGGAGTCCTAGAAATCAGACCTTAGTCAGTGCTTGCCCCAGGGATTACAAGACGAAACTGGCCAAGCGCAAGTCTACTCTGAAGGAGGAGGCCTGGAGGGAGTTGCTCGTTCCTTGAGAGTGTTGAAGGAAGCTCTATATGCCCACACATCACGGAGGACGACTGGGTGTCTCATTTTAAAGCAATGTTTGAGAGCCCCCCAGAGCTGATTAGTGAGTCCAGTCAGGAAGCAGTTTCTACCACACTGACCTTTGGGCTGGGGGAGATAGTGGCAGGTATCACAGGGCTGACAAGCAAGAAAGCGCTGGGCCCTGACAGTTTTCTCCCGGATCTTTTTAAATCTGACCCCTCGTTCTGGGGCCTGGTACTCACAGCCTTAATAAATGCAGCGGCCAGGACTGGCTGTCCTGAGTCCTGGGCCACCTCGACCATCGTGCCAGTTTTTAAAAAGGGGGATCGCAACAACACACACTGGTACAGACCGATATCGCTGTTGGACTCGGTGGTTAAGGTGGTGGGTCGTGTGCTCCTGGATAGATTGACCGGATGGGCGGAGAAACACGATATTTTATCAAATGTTCAATATGGGTTCCGCCCAGGCCGGTCTACTGTGGCCCAGTGTCTTAACCTCACCCTGATCCTCAGCAAGTACACGGTTGCACGCTCTGGTACCATCTACCTAGCTTTCATGGACTTATCTTCCACATTTGATCACGCGAACAGGTCCAAACTGTGGCAGTCCATGAGAGATATAGGGGTAGATGGCAACATTGTTCACTTTCTAGAGGATCTCCACTGCGCAACCAAGGCGAATGTCATGTTTTCGCAAGATCTGCGTGGTCCAGTGACTTTGACATTAAAAGAGGTGTTTGTCAAGGGTGCATTATGGCCCCCTTTTTGAACAATGTTTATATTAATGATCTAGACAAAGTTCTTCTATCCACAAGGGTGGATTACCCGTATGTAGGCAGACGCGGCCTCCCTGTATTACTTTACGCAGACGGCGCAGTCCTTATTTCGAGGACTGCGAGGGGGCTACAAACACTACTTGATGCCTTTTCCACCTTTATGGTGGATTGGGATTTATCTATTAACAACTCTAAATCCTACGTCATGCAATGGGGACCCGTCTGAAAAAACTGTTTCAATTCAGGGTTGGCCAGGCAAAGGTGCCACAAACTGAAGTATTTTCATACTTGGGTGTCGTTTTGGATACGCGTTGAAAATGGGGTCCACTCAAACAAAGAAAGAAGGGGGATCTGATGCGGGTGAACGCGGATATCTTGAATTTCACATCCAAGTTAGGAAAGAGACCCATCGCAGCCCTGTTGAAGATCTACCAGGCAAAGAGTGTTGCTATTGCCTTGTATGGAAGTGAAATCTGGGGGCATATCCTCTTAGATGACATCCAGGTAGTTGAGAACAGTTTCCTGAAACATCTATTGGGTGTCTGTTGGACTCGGCCCCTTTTCCCAAAAATTTTCGCTTTTCGCCCCCCTAATGTAGGATGTCTCCCCCATGGTAAAAGTTACTGAATAGGCCATGTGAGGTATGAGAAGCCCTGTGTAATTTTAAATGCAATGCAATGGTGTGTACATTTATTTTCCCCCATTGTAAACATGTACCCTGGTGAAATGCTGCATTTGTGTTTTGTATTTGAAATGGCTGCCATGGCTGTGCGTTGTGCCACCTGACTGCAGGAGGTTAGCAGTCTAGTTGTTAGGTACCCACCCATCCCAGCATTTGGAGGGAAAGTCTGGCACCCAGGGCCGGACTGGGAACCAAAACCGGCCCTTGCAAAGTGCTCGGCGACCCCCAATCCTCCGGGGGTTGTGGGTGCCTTGGAGCTCTTTGCCAGGGCCGGGTTTCGGCCGATTTTGTTACACTGCAAAAACGGCCCTGTAACAAAAACGGCCCCCAGGGGCTCCATACTGGCCCCCCACCCGTGCGGCGCACCGGGGGATTGCCCGGTGCCCGCTACGGACAGTCCGGCCCTGCTGGCACCCAGGGTGCTCTACTCCTCCCCCTGAGCCAGTTAGAACTAGTTCGCCTGAGAATTCTAGAGGCTTCCAGCCTTTCTGGTATAGGTAGAGCAGTAGAGTTGTCATGTGCAGAGACAGAGCTGGGACAGGAATGTGAGGGGACCTGCTGCCAGGGGATACCGCCACTTGGCCTGTGTGCTGGGCCCTGCACCCATCTAGGACCCCCCTACTGTCCCCAGGGCTTGTGAAGCCCCACTTCAGGAGTTCAGGCTGCCGTGTGGGAGGAGGGCCACGCTGCAGTGGGGATGGTGAAAGCCTACCACCCTGCTTTTATGATGCCCCCACTACCTGCTGACCTGGCCCAGTAGCGCCTAACGCTCTGTCCCCCGGGCCCCTGAGGAAGGAGGGCCCCCCTAGGTCCCTGGAGCTGCCGGGACCCTGCGCTACGCAAGCGCTGCGCAAAGAAGCGTCCAGAAGGAAAGGAGCATCTGGGACCCCGTCACCCAGGAGGTGAGGAGTGTTACCCTGGGCCTGCTGCTGGGACTGTCTGCCCCCTTTTCGCTGTGCTCCTGGACGTGCTGGGCCTGGAGGAGGCGCTGCGTGCCAAAGCGCTATAATCCTGGAAGCGCTGTGCTGCAGAAGCCCTGGGTAGTCCTGAAGTGCCTGAACTGTACTGCCTGCTGTGGGTGCCTGCAAAGCGCCGCTTCAACCAAGCACTGGACTGTTGGAAGGGCTGCCTGGCCCTGGATAAGTGCTACCTGCTAAGCGCTGTGATCTAGAAGCGCTATATGAGGAGCTGGGCTGAGGAGAAGCGCTGTGTGGTGGCTAGCGTTGCGCACCTGGAAGAGGCTGCTTTTGTGTTCCTAAGCGCTACCGTGCCAGATCCTGCCACCTCTCAGCCCTGTAAATAGGGCAGGAGCCTATCCCACCTCCGCTCGGGGAGCAGTGTCTGTGTCTGTCTGGTGAGGCCTCGAGGCACATTGTCGGTGCCTGCCTCCCACCCTACTGCCCAGGAAGCCCAGAGCGAGGAGCAGAAGCGTGGAGACATTGCCAAGAGCCCGGTGAGTGTGGGGCTCAAACAGACTGTTGGGGGGTGTATCGGGGCATACTGTCGGTGCCCAACCCCCGGTGCCAGCATTCCGTGGTGAACTGCCGCCCCCGGGACTTTTACTTTGCTGCAACGGAGGCTGCCCTGCCCCTGCTGAGAAGTGCTGTTGGGCCCTGTTAGCCCCAGTTAAGCCAAGGAGGCCCTGGCCCAGGGGAGGTAGTGATTGAGAGTCCCCCTGAACTGGTCCAGTGCCCAAATTAAGTGCTGCTTGGCTGTCGTAGGAGACAAGGTTGACCCCTGGCTAGTGAGGGTTTTAAGCCAAATGTGGCTCTTTGTTACCTTTTTATGCCTGGGGTGCAAGTCAGGCTATGAAATTTATTCGCAGGTGTTCCTGCCTCATGATGCCTGCCTAGGCTTGATATCAAAGTTGTTGCCTATGCAAATGCTATGCTAAAGTGATGCTCTTGCGCCTAATGTTTATGGTATGCTGAATATCTTGCTAAAGGTTTCATACCCCATGTTTTAGGCCTGCTCCGCCCTATGCCAGTTGTTGATGCTAGGTGCGTGAGGTTCTTTTTGCAGGAGGTGCTAACGCAAGTCCGGTTGTGTTCCTACCTAATGTCTGATTTCACCCTTACAGCTTGCTTCTAGGTGATGCCAAGGGTGAAGTCCTGAGTTTGCCCTGGAATATTGATCCTATGTTTTATGCATTTCCTGCCATTCTTTCTATTTCAGCTGGACACTAATGGACTTCCTTAACACTTTTTCTCACGTCTCCCATTTTCCCTTGTAAATAATCCCCTTTGCATTCATTGCTCTGGCGCCAGTTGGAGCCCCCTTGTGATTACTGCTATTTTTGTGTTTTACCTTTGCAGGTTGGAGATAATACAACACTTATTCTTTTTCCAACCAGAAGCAGTGTTGTGTCTCTTTTGTGGTGTGCCTGGTGTGTCGTCTGTGGGTACTGCGTGGATGCTTTACACATGTCGTCTGAAGTTTGGCCTGCCCGCTCTGCTCCATGCTACCCCCTGTAGAATTGGTAACCCCATTTCTAACAGTGTCCCTCGTGGCACACCAAATATGGTGGTACACGAGGAACTTGGGTTGCCTTTCCTAAATGATACACTGGCCCTCCGCCCCTAACGTTATGGTTAAAAACCTGGTTGAACAAGGACCTGACCCTGAGTTATGTTATGTTATGTTATGTTATGTTATGTTATATTTATTTTTGTATAGCGCACGGCTACTCAAAAAGAGTGTCCCGGCGCTTTAAGTAAGGAGGACTACAACACAATAACATAACACAGTTAAAAGAGAGGGAGCAAAAAATAAAAGGGCAGATCCAAATTAATACAGCCTACTGGGTGAACAACCAGGTTTTAAGACCTTTTCTAAAAGCAAGTAGGCTGGTGGCTCCCCGAAGAGTGAGTGGCAGAGAGTTCCACAACTGTGGCGCCAATAGTGCAAAGGAGCGTCCTCCCAGGCGAGCTCTCTTCACTCGCGGGACCACCGCCAAGAACAGGGATTCCGATCTCAAAGAACGGGCCGGGTGGTAGAATGCGAGTCTCTTTTGGAGGTACTTTGCTCCAACCGCATGGAGGGCCTTTTAAGCCAAGGTCAGAGCCTTGAAGGCGATCCGTTTTCGGATTGGAAGCCAGTGCAAAGTCTGCAGCAAGCCTGCTGCACTGGCGCGTCTGTTCAAGCCAAAGATAGCTCTGGCAGCAGCGTTCTGCACCACTTGGAGCCGCTGCAGCAGATACTCTGGCAGGCCCAAATAAAGAATGTTAGCATAATCTAGCCTCGAGCCAATCAGGGCCTGCACAGTCAGCTTCCTGTGCTCCTCAGATAAAAGGGGAAGAAACCTCCGCAGCATCCTAAGGAGGCCGAAGCACATGCCCGACACCCCGAGGATCTGGGATTTCAACGTTAGCCCCCTATCCATCTTGACCCCCAAGTTCTTCGCCATTTGGGATGAACAAGACGGCGGGAACATATTAATGGGCCACCAAGCCTGCCAGTCTGGCTCCGTGTCACACCCAAAGAAGAGTACCTCGGACTTATCGGAATTGCACTTGAGGCTGTTCAGTTGGAACCATTGAAAAACAGCCCCAAGGCGATCCCGGATACTCTCCCCGTCAAAGTCTCCTCCTCTCTTACATGAGAAGAGGAGCTGGGTGTCGTCTGCGTAGGATACGATCTGGGTCCCAAACGACTCCACCAGCGCCGCCAAAGGGGTCATAAAGATGTTGAAAAGGGTCGGGCTCAAAATAGAGCCCTGTGGGACCCCGACTCCCAGAGGCGGCATAACGGCGGAATCTGACGAGGCCCAGACCGTTTGCCGGCGGCCAGCTAGAAAGGAGGAAAACCAGCTGATCACCGTCCCCCTTAGTCCTATCTCATAGAGTCTTGCGAGAAGGCCATCATGGGGGACGGTGTCGAAAGCCGCCGACAAATCCAACAGCACCAGCATGGCTTTACCCCCGGTGTCCAGAACCCCTTTAATGGTTTCTGATACCTCGAGGAGCGCGGTCTCTGTGCTGAGATTTGGACGGAAGCCTGACTGGGTGGCATGCAGAATCTCATTTGTCTCTAGAAAATTGGAAAGCACCGTTTGAACGTGCTTTTCCACAATTTTCGTGAGAGCCGGCAACAGAGAGATAGGCCTGTAGTTGACTGGGGCCTTTGGGTCCAGACCAGGCTTCTTTAGCAGCGGGATGACCATTGCCTGCTTCCAGGCCTGCGGAACCACTCCCTGGCTCAGCGAGAGATTCAATAGCGGGTTCGCCAGCGGATTAATCACTTCCGCAATTTTTGCCAGAAGTTTAGCGGGGCACGGATCCAGCGGCGAGCCATATGATTTTAAAGGACTGTATGACTCGAGACCTCGCACTCTGCATCCCTTGGCACAAAAACATTAAGGATAACTTTGAAAGGCTGGGTCAAGGTGAACTGTACACCGACCCTGTTTCAATGGATATATGACGGTACAACGCGTACCGTCACAACGCATACCTTTACAACGCGGCCGTGACAACGCAAGTCGTTACCACGACTTGCGTTGGGGGGGCGCGGATTTCGAATAGTTTAATTTACTATTCTAACACCAGTCCCCGTGGACCCTAGGGAAGGTGTTAGGATAGTAAATTAAATATTTTTAGACCTTGAGCGCCCTCCAGCGCAAGTCGTGGTAACGACTTGCGTTGTCACAGCCGCGGTGTAAAGGTACCGCGTTGTGAAAACATCGTTGTAAACGATGTTTACCGTTTCAATAACTAAACAGGACGTGGGGACAATAAAGGAGTCCTTAGGCAAGGAGATTGGAAAGGGAAGAGCTGGAACTGTGTAAATCAAGCGTATATAAATTTATAATGCTAAAGACCACATTATCAATCGAGCCTTACCTTCTGGGACTTTTTAGCACCTATGAACGGTTTTTACTGTCAAGGTTCGAATGGACCTTTTTCACCTCCTGCTCGCCGTACCTAAGGCGAGAGATAGAGGGCAAGTGTTAGCACCCTGTGGCTGCGACAGAGATTCTCCACAGGATTTGCTACACTTTGTTTTATTCTGTACTTTTTACGTGGTCTCTAGAAAGTTTTTATTGTGCCGATATTGAAAAGGATGGATTTTAAACAGGCTCATCCAGCTCTCCTGTTTTTTCAATTATTGAAGGAGGAGTGTATTCCTTTTGTTCTTGGGTATCTGAAAATTGTGGTAAAATCCAGTGCCTGTCTTGATTGAATATTAACTGTCGACAGTGGTCAAGGCTGTTTTTAAATTCAGTTTTAGGTACGGGCGGTGCATTCATGTTGCTAGTTAATTAACTTACTGGCACATGCATCAACGTAGGCGTTTGCGATTCCTTAATTGCGATTATTAAGGAATCGCAATTAAGGAATCGCAAAAGCCTATGCTTGTAGGAATCGCTAGAAAAATAGCGATTCCCAAACATTCCTTAATTGCTAGTCGCAAATTGCTAGTCGCAATTAAGGAATGATCTCCCATTCATTCCTATGAGCCTACAGGCCCATAGGAATGAATTGGAGATTGCATGAGCAATTTGTGAGTACCAGTAGGTACTCGCAAATTGCTCATGCAATTTCAAGGGTACAAGGGTGCGAAAATGACACCCTGTTGCACCACTGAAATTGATCTATGCACAGATTTTGCACACACACATGCACCAAGGGCATATGTGCGCGCAACTTGGAACTTTGAAAAATGCACAAAAGTGCATTTTTCAAAGTTTTTGCAAATTACCATGAAGTTCAACTTCATGGTAATTTGCTACTCCTATTAGCGAAATCGCTAATTTTTTAACTTTCGTGCATTGCATTTAAGGAATCTCAATTTGGGATTCCTTAAATGCAATCGCAATTTAAGGAACCGCAATTTAGAGATTCCTTAAATTGCGATTTTTGCATTCGGGATGATGCATCCCAAATGCAAAAATACTCGTCGCAAAAGGGGGGAATCTGAGAATCTGCCCATTTGTGACCGATAATTCTTTTGATGCATGTGCCTGTAACTGCTTACGCATATTGATACATTAATTTGATAGCATTATCTATTCATTTTTTGAAGGAATGTCGTGAAATATGTCTCATTTGTGACAAGATGTGATTTTATGTAATTAACATATGAAGATAACTTTTATGGTTTTATTTTTCTGAAACCGAATAAAGTTGATTTGATTTGATTTACTAGCAATATGCCATCATAGCATAATCTGCCCCTTTTTTGTTAGCTTGCCAACTGGGTTATTGTTTTTGAAACATTGATAATCTGCTTTCAGATGGAATGGGTAGAAAGAGGTGAATTTAGCTTCCATACATGGAAAGCTGCTGGTGTTAGGCTATTTCCAGAATATCTGATGCTGACTATAGGATATTCCGATTGGCTGTCAAGTAGCCACTAAACTGAAACAAAATTGTTCATTCTCATTAATACTCCAGGCAATTATAATTGCTAGAACAGCAACAATTCAGATTGGTTATTTATTAAGCATTCATAAATAATCACTGTTCAGACCAATCTTATTCAATGCTGGGCAGCCAGTCACAATACGTTTTGACACGGATTATCCCTCAAGGCTTGGGCAACAAGTATGGCAGGTACACCTTGAATAGTCCATGGTCAGTTGCAAGATGTTGGCCACCATTTTCATACCTGGTTGTGTCTGCTGATGAGGAATCAGATCCCTGAATTGTGGATTTGCTTTGGGATTGCACGATCAACAAAAAAATTATACGGCGAAGAAAGCATTTTTACCATGCTCCACTATGAAAAATATTAAATAGAAAACGAGTGTGCAAACCAGCGTTTTCAAACTAAGAAGCTTAGAAATGTGTTGAGAGAGAGTCCTACATAGCACGAGGACAAGTTCATCTCCAGAGTTAAAGAAAGAACCCAGGGAGTCCCTCTTCATTGTTAAAGCATGTGGAAACAAAAGGAGAGACAATAGGTATAGGAAATGTATTTGGCATTATGGGATTATTAATGTCAATAATCCAGTCGTGGGATCCATGATATTAGTGAGACACTAAAGTATATGGGATGGGGAAATGATTAGGGGGATGAGAGATTTCTTACAGCGATTTGAACACTGTTGTCAAAAGGAAGTTTTAAAAATGTTTTGCAAGAAATGCAAATCACTACTAGTATAAATGAATATACAGTAGTTGTAAAGGCTGCTTAATGACCTTAATAATGAACCCTATATGTGGTCTGCTGAAAAAAGAAATCATATGAAATCCAAACTACAAAAATAAATTACAAGAATCTAATTATGAATGAGCATCCTAAAAATAGTTGTCAGTGTCCCAACTGCCCACACTTGAACAGGCAGAATAAAATCTCTCCTTCCCTATCCTTGACCCATCCCCTCCCTTCCACCTTTTTTTCCCATCTCTTTGATCGTTTGTTTGTAGTAGCAAAGATATACATTTGGATTCTATACATTCTTCTCTCTTTCTTGAAAAGCTACACGATTAGGCACAGAAACATATTTTCCTAACCAGCACATATTGGAAAAGTGTGGCTCACTGGTTAGAGGAGGCAGACCCTGAAGCAGAGGTCAGACCCGGGACCAGGGTTCAATTCCCGACGCGGCAGGGTCTTGAGCCCAAATATCCACGGACTTGATAATTCTCGTTTCGGTGCCTACTTGAATCACAGGTTCACACTCGGCAGCTCTGGGCATTAGCCTGCTTAATCTCCACTATGGCCCCCCTGCGGCGGGATGCCTGGCTTTCACCTTGAGGAAGCCAGGACGGGTTCCCAAGGCAAGCGCCGAGATGCCTACGGGTAATCGATCGCTATATAAGAACGCATAATAATAATAATAATAATATTGTCATTAGATGCTCCTGGTTGTTTGACTGCACAATGCAGCGTAGTACTTTGCATGCCTTTACAACGCATTTCTTTTCTTTCAACCTTCTTGATTATTCATGGGCTAATGGTGTACTAAGAAAGGGTAACCTGGAGGAGGTCCTAGCCAAATAAGATACATTAGCATTTCAAGAGACACGGTTTTGAGAAGATCCGGATATAGATGGATTCATCACATTGTTTTTGCATGCATGTAAAAATCCAGTGTTCGTATCCCCGGGAGGTTGCTCTCCTTAGTTTAATCAACAATTGACAGGAATGTAGATGATATTACGATCTATATGCCAATCAACAAGGAATATTGGGTCTAATATTTCCAAATGTGTATTTTCAACAATAATTACATTTGGAGGCTTAAGAGAGTCTAAAACCAAATTAGGAGAAAACCTCTTCTCCTAATACTGGAGTTTTATTCTTAGGGGACTTTAACCTACAGGTATTTCCTAAATTAACAGATGATATGAAGGATGCACAACTGACTGGCCTCTTTTGAATTATTTTGCTTACATGGGTATTTCTGAGGGGACTCTTCTGCTGCACAGACATTCCGACATGGCGTCCAGTTGTATCCTGTCATTTAGGGTGCTTTGATTCAGCATGTGACTTTAAAATATTAACCCTGGATGGGAGGGATCATATCCCCCTGCAGGTTATACCCAGGTTAACTTCACTTCTTGGAGGTAAAAGATTTTATCTGTGAATGTTGATTTTCCATGGATTTTACAATGGTATGGATAATGACCATATTTACAATTAATGCACTTTCAAGCATAGGTCACTCTGAAAAGTATTATTATAAAACAGTGGTAACTGGTGGGGGATGATGCAGAATGATAGAAGAAGCGAAGGCATGCTTGAAGGTTGAGGTAAAGTGTTCTGCCAGGTTTAAATGAAGGAGCAAGCACCGATATACTCAGGAAAAATGTTGGTTTGACTTCTTTTGTCAAGCTCAAAAGAGTATTTAAGGAACATTTATATCAATTCAAAAAGGGTTAATAATCACAAGAATAAGTTATATTTGGGCAAGAAATAAGAACAGGAATATTTACTGTCTCAAAATAGAAGAGTATTTTAGTAAATGTGGAGGTTGAACGTCTTCAGTTGTAAATACTAAAGATAGTAGGGGATATTGGAAGTTATTGGTCCATGGGTTGAAAAACAAGTTGTCACTTTGGTGCCATGTCCCTGAAGAATCGTGGAAGACATTTTGAGTGATCTATTTAGTTCTTCTAGGCTCCCCCTTGCACCTGTGGTTTACCTGTGTGATTTTCAACTGATAGATATATTCACCTATGGTAATTGAATATTGATTTGTGGGTGAGTATGCATTTACCATGGTTTAGATGGTTTTCTTGGACAGGTCAATTTTTCCTCTCCAGTTGCACTTTGAGAAATAGATTAAGCTCCTTTTTAAAAAGCTGGACCAACTGGAGAACGATTCTAGATGATCAAACCTCACAATCGTTGGGGTTCCCGAAAGTAAGTAAGACAGTGTGGGACCAATTGCATATGTGGTGTCTCTGTTAATGTCCTATGTCCTCCAAGAATTGTCATAGGATTTGACTATCAGTCGAAAGCTAAATACCCGCGTACTACCTTGGTTAACTTTGGGGGCCATCAGATTAAAGAAAAGAACTACTTAAAAATATCAAGGAAGAATCATTTGCTATGGAAAATAATTTACTTTTTGGCTGTTCTTCGATATGACTTTTGAAACAGGTTAGCGTTGAAGGGAATTTAAGAGAATATTGTGCCATTTAATAC
This sequence comes from Lissotriton helveticus, assembly GCF_964261635.1. Classification (NCBI taxonomy): domain Eukaryota; kingdom Metazoa; phylum Chordata; class Amphibia; order Caudata; family Salamandridae; genus Lissotriton; species Lissotriton helveticus. The sequence continues at coordinate 886,565,057 of NC_136070.1, forward strand.
AGCAGGGGCCTGGCCTATATAGTGCAAATGGCAGAGTTGAAAGTATTGCATAAAGAATATTTTTGTCTGTTTTCTTGGACAGTACAGGCACTGGCCTTCTTGGCTGAGATAAATCGAGAGTCCCTTCCTGTTTGAGCTGTGGGGAGTTTGAGGGTCACTTGTTCTGTTTTGAGTATTAAAACTTTGAAACAATGGGTGCTTAACACAGAGTGGGCTTGATGTTAGGAGGAATGTGGGCGCTATTTAAGGGGGCTAGGATCTCTGCCGGAAATTGGATATTGATAACACCCTGTCATGGTGTTGGTTGCCCCAGGTTATAGGGGAGGGCGCTTGCGGTGGGAGGAAAGATGTTTCTAATGCTGTGGCAAGGGAGGGATGGGTGGAGGATTGTGGGTGTTGATGTGTGCATTGAGAAGAAAGGTGGTAAAATATATATTTTTTTATTATAAGATTTTGGAAAAAGACTTTGGGGCTCATTTTGATGGCGGAAAAATATCCAGCGCCAGGCCGGCTGTGATTGTTCCGCCATTGTCATGAGATCTACCCCCCACCACCACATTGTGATGGCGGTGGGTATCGCGGCAGATGGAAAGTCTGTCTGTCGCTTTTACAGCGGTAGCAATCATCACGATTGCCTGGTGGAGCGGTCAGAATGCTCACAATGGCGGCGGAGTCTAGCAGACTCCACTTGCGCAATTATGATGCTGGTGGAAGCCAGCCTTTCCGTGGCAGTTGAACTGCCTTTGAAAGGCTGGTGGAGAATGTCTTCAGGGGCCAATTGCGGGACCCCCTTGTGTTGGGGGAGGTGTGGGTGCACTGGGGGGGTACCCATGGTACCACCCTACATTTCACTGCACCAAGTAACAGGCACAGCGTAGTGCCTGCCAAATAGTGCAGTGAAATGCACAACATGCTCTTTTTAACATTGCTATAAACCAAACAAAAGAAAGTGCCGGACAGTCTGAATGAATACAAACAAATGCACACCTAGTATAATTAATTGCTAGGCGGACAAACCATTTGTGATTGATCACTTGTATTTTTATGAAAAAGTTTTTTTGAAACGTTTTTTTGGCATCAAGGGATGCACACCACATTCACAGAAGTACACAAATGCATTGAAACCAAAAACAATACATAAAATTACAATGTACACATATAACAATTGTGATTACAAAAAACAACTGTGCTATGCCTCAAAATATAACGTTGTGCTGAGGCACCAATCCTGAATACAAAATGAACAAGTGGACAGAAAAATAAAATACTAGCCTACTTGTTTCCACCACCACTAGATACGTATTAATTTTGACATGTGGTACAACGGAATAGGAACACACAAAACTAAGCGGAAGTGTAGAATTTGTGCGAATTATGTTCCTATTGTGCCCTGGTATTTGCAGTATCTGGGTGGAGTAGGACGCCGACGCGTTTCGAACCCATTGAATAAGTTGAGGGTTCTCCTCAGGACAAGGATTGGGGGGTCGTTGTTGCTTGTACTGGAATGTCAGGATACTCCCTGTGGGTATTCCCTTGATGGGTACAACACTAAAAAGTGTATGGGGTGCCGATGTGCATAAAATCAAAGATTACGAGGATTATGCCTTGTTGGGTAGACGTTCGTGACGTCAGTTCCTTGCAGCTTGTGTGTCCGACGTGTAGACCGATTGAATCGTCAAAAATTTTCTGAACTGCAGCGGCGGCTGCCGCTCGAGTTCGTGCACAGTCACGAACGTCTACCCAACAAGGCATAATCCTCGTAATCTTTGATTTTATGCACATCGGCACCCCATACACTTTTTAGTGTTGTACCCATCAAGGGAATACCCACAGGGAGTATCCTGACATTCCAGTACAAGCAACAACGACCCCCCAATCCTTGTCCTGAGGAGAACCCTCAACTTATTCAATGGGTTCGAAACGCGTCGGCGTCCTACTCCACCCAGATACTGCAAATACCAGGGCACAATAGGAACATAATTCGCACAAATTCTACACTTCCGCTTAGTTTTGTGTGTTCCTATTCCGTTGTACCACATGTCAAAATTAATACGTATCTAGTGGTGGTGGAAACAAGTAGGCTAGTATTTTATTTTTCTGTCCACTTGTTCATTTTGTATTCAGGATTGGTGCCTCAGCACAACGTTATATTTTGAGGCATAGCACAGTTGTTTTTTGTAATCACAATTGTTATATGTGTACATTGTAATTTTATGTATTGTTTTTGGTTTCAATGCATTTGTGTACTTCTGTGAATGTGGTGTGCATCCCTTGATGCCAAAAAAACGTTTCAAAAAAACTTTTTCATAAAAATACAAGTGATCAATCAGAAATGGTTTGTCCGCCTAGCAATTAATTATACTAGGTGTGCATTTGTTTGTATTCATTCAGACTGTCCGGCACTTTCTTTTGTTTGGTTTATAAGAGTGGTCCAAGCCGGTCAGAGACAGGACCCAGCCTTTCCCTCTTCCCTGCGCTTTTTAACATTGCGGCGGTGCTGCTGTCAGCAGCCACCGCCACAATGTTAAAGGTGCGGAATCCGACCGCAGTGGTGGCGGGCCCATCATAATTGTATATGTGGGACCGCCGCAAGCATGGCGGTCGGACCCCATCACCGCTACAGTGGCGGGCGGCCCAAGTCCACCCTCCATCGTAATGAGCCACTTTGACTTTACTAACCCGAGAGGAGACCTAGGGGTTCTTTATGATGGCGGGCGGGCAACTGTAACGGTACATGGGACCGACCACCAGAGGTGCGGCGGTCCTGCCATGGCAATCAAGATGCCACAGTGGTGGTGGCATCCCGCATATATTGGATTGCGGCAGGCGGTGCTGGAAGCAGCACCCGCCACTATGAAATATATGCATGTTGTGGATTGGCATGAACAATGTGACAGGCACCACACGGTGCCGGCCACCTTGTCCACGCCAATGTTGGGGTGTACCATAGGTACCCCCCAAGTGCAGCCCCCCACCCACCTGGGGGCCCACAACTGGCCCCTGAAGCGAAAACCGCATTCCTTTCCTTGGAAAGGCATTGAAAATGCCACATGCTAATATGGATGGCATTGTCTACAAGGCACCGCCACCATATTATGGGCCTTTTCGGCCAGGTAGGCAATCAGGATGATTGCCTACCGGCGAAAAAAGCGGCAGATGGTCTTTCCATCCGCCCTGGTACCCCCGCCATGCTAATGTGGCGGGGGTAAAAGGCTGTCCGGTGGGGTATGTTGGCCGGCAGATCGCCACCGCTGGTCGGGCGGAGGCGATCCGCCCGCCATGCTAATGGACCCGCTAGTTAGAAGCAGTTAACAGGTTAGCTATGCAAGGTGAAAAAGGAAAACCCAGTGAGAGTTGATTGGGCTGATTAGGATATTCACAATTTGTCTACACTTTAAGCACTTTATAAGATGAACCCTTTTGGCTGCATATCAGTCAGGTAAGTGGCTTTGCTTTGGGGTTATTGCTGCCAAAATACGATGCACTTTAGACTTAAGCACTTTTCTCTTTATTGGATTTATTTGAGGGCAGATTGATTGTATTTGTAAGAGAGCAGATGACTTACGACCAGGTGCGATTGTTTGTGGATTTGCACAGAGGGAGTTATTAGACAAATATTAGTATGTCACAAGTTAATATCTTTATGGATTTTGTGAAAAGGAGGTTTTGGTGAAAGCGTTTTCATTTAATGTTAATGAGTTGAATAATGGAAGGAAAAAGCAGACAGTAGAAACCTGGATTAAGGGGCATAATCTGATGGCAATTTCCCTGCAAGAAACCCATATTCCCTCCAATGTGTTAAACATGTTTCTTATGTTTAAAGCTTTGGTGGGGTTAAATGCTTTTCCTCAGGTGGTGTGGCACACAGAGGGGTAGCGATTTATGTTAACAAGAATGTTACATTAATATAAATACATGTCATGCCAATACTGGAGGACGATGTTGCTGGGTGAACTGTTTGATAAACTTAATTCAATTGAGATTAGTAAATGTCAGTGCACCCATTAAGGATGACCCAGGTCCTTTTTGTAGGATGTATCAATCATTAGCCACAGTTGAAGGGAAATCATTATAGGACATGATTTGAATTTTCCTGCTAAAGCCAGGGTTTGATAATAAGACGAGTAATAAGAAGGAACACAATCCTAAAACAGTGAAAGTCCTTGTGGAGTTTATAAGAATTTATGGACTAACTGATCCCTGGAGTACAGCGTTTTCAGATAGAAAGGAGATTACTTGCTTCTCTGGTAGATGCAAAACTTCAATTCGTAGTGATTTCTTTTTGGCCTCATTCATAGCTAGGTTTAAACATGCAAATATGATACCGAATGGGTTTTCTGACCATTCTGCTCTAGAGCTTTGGATATTAAGGAGAGAATGGGTACCCAAACGACAAAGATAGGTGATTAAAAAAATTATTGTGGAGGATGAGAGCTGGATTGGAGCATGGTAAGTGGAAATTGTAAGTTATGTTTTAAATAAGAGTACAGCATCAACTAGCATGGTATGGGATGCCATGAAATGTTTTGTGCAAGATTTTTTGAAATCTAGATTCAGATCATTTTAAAATATTGAAAAAGGATAGAGTTCAATTGGATAGCCAAATTAATAAGTATAAGGAATTTATGAGGTTGGAATTAAAAGAGAATAGCAAAGCATTTGAAGAAGCACAATTGGCTCTTCAGGAGTTTTATTTTATTAAGAATTATGTGAAAACAAACTCTACTTATCTGCAAAAAATATATAAAGAGTGTGACTTTTCTGTGATGCTTTTGGCGTGGCAGACTCATGAGCAGAGTGTAAGAAATACTCTTAGCTCTGGGAAATACCCTAGAACAGAGACATTATACACCTCTAAGGATGCAAATTGATATTATCATTTTAGAATATTTTTAAAAATTTTGTAGTATCTCTCCTATTATAAATAGGGTTGAATTGGCTTGGTTTATAGATGGTCTTTCTCTTAAAGGCTGCAAGGCTTGTGTAACTGTTCTGTGGAATGTCCTTTAAATAGCTGAGTCTTGATGTTGGATCACAGTTCTCTTCCCCATATGTGGCGACCATGATAATCTGCTATCAAGCATTATGCCCAAATACTCAAATCTGGAGATTCGCCCTAGTTATTCACTACCCAGGGACAAAGCATTCTTTAATGTATTTTGTGGTCTGACTGTCATAAAGTTGTTTTTTGAGATATAAATCTCAACGCCCTTAGCAAAAAGCAATAAAATTTAGTAACAGCTTTTGAAGACCCATCGAATTCTGAGAGATTAATAGGGTGCCATCAGCAAAAAAGAATGCGGGCACCCTGGCCTCGTCCAAATTAGGTGCATCTATGTTCCCTTGTACAAGAGCCTCCACTACTTTGTTGATGGATAGGGAAAAGAGGGTAGGGGCCAGGATGCACCCTTGACTCACTCTCCTTTTTATTGGGATTCTATCAGTCAGTTTCCCTCCTGGACCCCAGCAAACCTAGGCATAATTGTCCTGGTGGAGGCTAATTATCTGGCCAAGAAGGGCACATTGGTCCCCAAGTTCCTTTAAGGATGCCCAGGGCAGCCCCCTGGGGACAAGGTCATAAGTAAGAGAAAGAGAGAATGTACTCTCTGGGCACCACGAGAAAATTCAGCAAATTAAGGACTCTATTTTTCGCAAGCTAAGGGAATTGGATTGGGGATATTTTTGAGTGGGGTGGCAGGGAACGGGATTGATTACATGTATTTATATTTCGTTTTTTAATATCTGTTAGGATATTCTTTGGGAATCCTCTGGTTTTGACAACATTGGTCGTTTTTCTTGTTGAAATGAATCTGTTGTATTGTGATGATGAATGTTGTGCTGTTTTTCTGATTATAAAAAATGAAGAAAGAAAAATAATTCTCTCTTCTTGGACAGGTGCAATAATGAGGCAAATATAAAAAATGGGCAATACTGCACTGCCATAAACATGACTCTCTAATTAGCTTAATTGATATAGCCGTTAAAGTCTATTTTTAGAAAAGCTAAAACATTCAGTAGAAGTAAAAGGCCTACTCCCATTGGAACAGTTAGAGAGGGTTATGCAACTATCAACCACTGTTTAAGCTTATGGGTTTTAGTAAAGAAAGCAATTGACGAAAAAGGAAAATTTATTTGGTGTATGGTTGGTGTTGCACAGAGTTTAGAGCAGCATTTAACTTGGTAGATTGCAATATTAAATGGGAAAAGCTGTTGAAAAGCATCAATTTTGCTTTATTGCCAATTTTGAGCTAATTTTTTGGATAACTGTCTACGGTAGGAATAGATAATGAAGGCTTCTTATTGGATGAAAATCGGCTATGGCAGGGATGAGTATTAGCCCCTACCTTACTCTCTATTTTAAGTCAGTTTAACTGCAGTGTTTGTTGGTGTAAATTTATGCTTGCCAAAACTAGGCGCGATTTACATTCCGTGCCATCTGTATGGTGATGATCTGGTTTTAATGTATCGAAGGCAAATTGGTTTTCAAGGAAAGGTACAGGCATTTGATTGGTACTGCAGGCAAAAACTGTTTAATAGTACATTTAGATAAAATAAAAGCTCTAGCCTTTGGTGTAAAGAGGTGCAACTGTACTTGTTTTAAAAGAATGTCTAACTTAGGGAGGTGAGCAACTATACATGCATAGGTGTTCTATTTGATACAAATTCAAATGTGGGATTATGAGAAATGAGAGGCATGTCAACAGTAAGGTTTATGTAAATGTAATAATAACTATGGTGGACATTTTATGATATTGTTAATGAAGGCACATCATGCAAAGGTCCTACCCCAGGTACTTTATGATGTAGAGAGTTATTATATCTGAATGGCTCTCTCGGCCTGGAACAGGTGTAAGGAGTGGTGCTTGAAATAGTTGTTTGCACTCCCAAGAGGAGCGATGCTTCAGTTTTGAAGACATTTAAGTGCAACTAATCCATGGTTGGAACTAGCTTCGCAAAAAACGTTGTGATATTGGAATACATTGCTGCTATTTACCAGTAAGAAAATATCTACTATTTGTGTATATGAATTATAAAATTTTAAAAAGTAAAGAAATGTATGTTTGTCCACCATAAAAGGGAATCATGATGTTGTCTTTGTAAACCTGGAAGCCCCTTTATCGCGCACGAAGTTTGAGCTGAAATATTGGCCCGCAGTTGTATCACAGCTAAGAGATGCTGATTATGTAAATGTTAAGCAGGCAGAATTAAGGGTATTTAACACTCACTGAAGGCGAAAAAATCCCATATCTAAATAAATTATCCAATCATAGAATGAGAAGTGTGATTTTTGAATTACACATTGATCTTAATTCTTATTATTTGTATCAATCTATTGTTAATGTGTAGTAAAGGGTACTGTGGTTTTTCAATTGGAAGAAAATGTATGATTAAGGATATTTCCCTACATTGTAAATTTTTACTTTGTATTCAAAGGTTTTAACTAAACCGGCAGTTTTAAAATGTGATAGTGTTTCAAGCATATGATCAACAAAGTCTAGCAGAGATGCCTTATTTTGATGTGTTTTGTCCAATAAAAAGTTATCTGATAAAATTATATATCATTGTATTTTAATAATTTACTTGATTGTATGTATGTAATGTTCTATTCTTTTGTACGTAATTTATGAGAGTATTGCCTTAATAAACTAATGAATACAAAAAATACAGTTTAGAACTCTAAATGTGCTGAAATTAAACACTATGTGGGTCATTAGAATGGCGGGCGGACTTTGCCCGCTCGCCATCCTCGTGGTAATAGGGACCGCCCGCCATAAGGGCGGGGGTCCCGTGGGGGGTATTATGATGTGCCCGCCACAGTGGCGGGCACATCCTGTATTTTTAGCATTGTGGCAGGCGGTGCTCTCTGCACCGCCCGCCACAATGCTAAAAATGCATTTCAGCATTTGCATATACAAAGCGGCAGGCACAGCTCGGTGCCTGCCGCTTTGTAAATGCAAATGAAGGGGGTACCGTGTGCACCCCCCATCTCTCCCGCAGGGGGCCCCCAGAGTGAAGATTGCATGCCAAAGGCACCTAAATACAACCATCATAATATGGCTGGCGGTGTCTGATAGACACCGCCACCATATTATTCCTTTTGCGCCCCGGCCGCAAGGCGACCGGGGCGGAAAAGCGGCGGACGGTCTTTCCGTCCGCCGAGGACCCCCCGCCATACTAATATGGCGCGGGAAACTAGTGTGGATGTCGGGCGGATTGCCTCCGCCAGGCCAGCGGTGGCTACCGCCAGCCTGGTGGAGGCAATCCGCCCGACATCGTAATGGGCCCCTATGAATCGGGCATCTTGATGTGAATACCAAATAGGTTGGAAATCCCTTCCTGTAGGACTTTTCTTTGCCCCCTAACCCCTACCCTGCTCTTCTTCAGATTAAACAGAACAATTTATTTAATTCCTTTTTAATGACCAATACTAATCTTCTGCTAAAAATTACATGTAGTGCTCTTTTTTTCAATCTCACATCCAGCTTGTAAAACTCCAGTTGCCTTCCAGCGATTGTGGACCATATAGAAACATGAAATAAAACCAATAAACGAATTTGTTAACACCAGCCATTGGTGATCTTTAATGGGGAGGGTTAAACCAACAGTTATTTATTCATTACACTACTTTGAGGACCATATTTAGATTCCTAAGAAGTATAGATCTAGTTTAACATGAAATATGTAGCGCATTTAGTCAAGTGGCCTCCGTCATTTTGTTATCCTCTGATGAAATTATGTGAAAACAATGAACAATTTTGTTTTCTTGTTTTTTCCAGGTCAACCTTTTGACCCCACCTACTTTTTCAGTCGAACAGTCTCCAACATAATTTGTTCAGTTGTCTTTGGGAATCGTTTTGAATATGAGGATAAAGAGTTTCTTGCCTTACTTCGTCTCATCAATGAAAACTTTCGTCTTGTTAACTCTTCCTTTGCTACGGTAATCTCAATTTATATTTTGCAGTGCTTATTGTGTGTTATGGTCTCATGTTAGTAAATCAATTTGCTTCAACTTCCCAGATATTGTAAATCTTATGCAGACAAATAGGATCAGCCACCAAGCTCCCATGCATTTTCAGATATTCCCTACCCTACTGGCTCCCACAATTCTCAATTTGCTTCGGTCCCCTGTTATACTAGTCATCAAATGTTCCTTTTTTAATGCTCCTTTTGCTTGGGTGCAGACTCTAACCCGCTGCTAAGGGTTTTCTAATACTGGGAAACAGCTGTATCAGTTCAAATGCAAAATGCATAGTGTTGAGTTCATTTGAAAAGTAAAAAACTGCATTTCTAGACTTGCGGGCCAGAAAAGATGAAGGTTTGTGGCCAATAGCAAAAGTCCATCCTGTGTTCCACTCCAGTAGATGAACATAACACACTAGACTGGAATGGCCAAAACCTAAACCATGGAAACTGACTTTTTCACAGGAATTTGACATGAGGGAAAACTGCAGTAGTTGGCCCATGTTGAGCCAGCACTTGTGTCTAACCCTACCAACCTTGGATGTTTTTTTAAACTAGAGGATCATGGAATACAATGATATGTCACTAGCCTAGAGTCTACCACTTTCTGTAACCTGAATTCAGGTTGGGAAACCTGAGATAAAAGCATTATTTGCTCACCTTTATATGCTGAAAAACATAACAATTTGTGTCATAGCAAAAGTTATTCTCTCCTGCATACTAACTTTATCCTCATGAAAATAGTACAATATTATGTGTGTGAGCACAAGGGGTAACCAGAAAATTAACATGCTCCCCACTTTGAACTAAACTTCTGACAACACCAAATGGACAAAGCAAGGAAGTCCAACATTGTTAGACCAGTCCCTTCACTTGTTCATCCTCTCTTCCTTCCATCCTTTCATCCATCCATTCTTTTACCCATGCATGTTTTCCTCTTTCTATCCATTCATCCATTTAGCATTTAGTTCACATTTCAATCATCCATCCTCTAACTGTTCCATCCATTCATCCTTTCAACTTTCCATCCTTTTACTCATCCATTCTTTAACCATTCCATCCATCCTTCCATCCATCCATCTTTTCATCCATCCACCCTGTCAGCCATCCTTTTACCCACTCATCTTTTCTACTTCCTATCTATCCATCCATCCATTGTTTAGTTCACTAGTCGATCATCCATCCTTTTTCTGTCCTATCCATTCATCCTTTCCATACATGCAGTCGTTCTTCCAATGATCTTTCGATAACACATTAATAATCCATCCTTTTACTGATCTATCCGTTCATCCTTTTACCTGTCTGTAAATCCTTCCATCAACCTATCAATACATCCTTCCACCCTTTCTTCCATCCTTAGAACTGTTCCTTTCACACCTCAATATATCCTTTCTTTCATCCTTCCGACTATCCAGCATTGCACCCTATCTCCCTTTGTTCTTTTCACCTTACCTCCCTTCCACTTTTCCTTTTACCTTGCCTTTCGTCCATATTTTCTACCTTTCACATTTGACCTTTTCTTCCTTCGTCCTTCTTTTCCAGTTTCTTACTTAACATTGTTGTTTTCTTACCTTTTTCTTCCCCCTAGCTCTGTTTGCTGCTGTATTTCCTTTTTAGATTTTTTCTTCATTTCTTCCTCCTTCATCGAACGTGGCTCACATAGCAGCCTTTCTCTGCAGAGTGCAGACTTAGGAATCGAAAGACATGCAGAGAAGACCTTTAGCGGCCCACAGATTGTAAACATGGCTATTGGGTGGCTACCCCTCTCTTCAGCCTCTAAAGTGTGGATTAACAACGCCACTGGGTGAGCATATCATAAAGACCAACAACGAAGAAAAACATACCAATGTCAAGTAACTTTTTTAAGAATAACATTTTTTATTTCAAATAAATGTTATTACATTTTTATATATAAAAGAAAATTCACCAATCTAATATCCCTGGGAACTACCTGATATGCCATCCTTCCTCTCACCCTATTCTACCTCTCCCAATGTTCCCTCATCTTGCATGTTCTCTTTCTCTCATAACTCTTCTTTCTCCTTTTTTCTTTTGTTTGGATGTTGTATAATTTTAGCGTCTTTTTTATGTTTACTATGCAACATACTGCTGTTTATTTATGCTCATCCGACTTATGTTAGTGTACATGTACCTTACCTTTTGAGGAATATTATTTTTTCCAATTTTCCAAGTTAAAGGCTTCCTGGGTTGGCATGCACAATGGAAACTGTACCAAGTCAGATATTTTTTTTTATATAGAGCCAGAGATTTCCTACATGAATCCAAGAGGTTTTTCATGCACAGAATTGTAGTGCCTTGTGCGTTAACGATGTGAGGACCCATGTAGTTCCTGATGAACTCCGTAGAACTGTGACGTAAGTGTTCTGGTGTGACGAAGAGTTGATGTTTAGAAATTTGAGTTCGGAGTTACATGCAGTGGAATAAAGACATGTAATACCAAGCTTCGTGGGTGGTATATTCATTTATGAGTACCCAGGCTGGGGAGGATGCTATAACTGGTGATGACTTAGAGATACATTACCCGAAGATCCACAGTGCTCTCCCAGAGAGTTTGCTGTGGTCCAGCAAACTGCTCATGCCTGTCACACGTTTCTCAAAGTAAAGATCGATGTTTAGCATATGTGGAGTCAAAGTGCCACACCTGCCAGCGTGAAGCATTTGAAGATAACAAAAGCCTCACTGAGAAGTTTACTCTTCGTTAGCCGGATCCCTTCTAGTAAGGCTGTGAAAGAGGTACTGCACCACAACTCAACACTGAACTATGAATCATACCGGATGACAACGTTAAATTCTGCGATGATCAGGTACAAAACATGGTGGCCGCCGAGTCAAACGATATGCTAAGAAAGTAAACATTTCCTAGACACAGAAATGTTGAAAGGCAGTTACAACCAGGTATGTAAAAAGCAATGAGCAGCGACAACCAGGTGTAAAAGAATGCTGTGAGGAGAAGCAGAGAATGATAGAGAAACATTATAGGCAGTGATAATCAAACATACACTGAGTAAAGACAGCCATCCAGCATCAGCACCATATGCTACATCTCTAGCTGAAGTACGTGGGTTGTATTTAAGAAGGTGTTTAATCATGTCAGACTCGACTGCAAATGACGACCGGCATTCGGAAAAGTGGACTTTTTCATTGGCTGCTGAAAAGAGGACAAGATGAGGCGCTGCTGTTTTTCTGAAACCAGCACCTCCTTCGTAATACTAAAAAGCTAAATATTGGTAACAGATGGACTGCCTGGATAGTAATGTTTGATGATTTAATTGAGGCACTGGAAGAAACACACAAGAAGATTGTCATATACATTACAAGTCTTGCCACTGAAGAAGTTGAAGAGGTAATAAAGAAACTGCTGTGAACTGACGAAGTCACATACAAGGAAGTCAGAGAAGTGTTACATTTCAAGTTTAATCCAATGCCGAATGCCAATTACGGAAGATATTGTTCAGTCCGCAATGACAGAAAGCTGGCGAAAAAAGCACCAAATTTGCTGAGAGACTTACAATCATCAAACACTGTATGTTGAGTGAATTCATTGATGAAGAAGCTAGATGTCACTGAGTTATTGATGGATGTCTGTCAGATTATTTCAGACGATAAATTTTGATAGAAACCATTAAGTCTGGAGCAAATTCTTATGGCTGCTAGAGTTGAGGAACATCAACGACAAACAGCTGAGATGGAGGCCAGAGGTGCCCATAGTGAGTCAGTCATGAACATGAAAAGTAAGTAAAAACATAAAGCTAAAGGACACAAAGTTATATCTCCAAAACAAATGAAGAAACTTTGCTTCCAATGTGGATTTTTGTTTCCACATGAAGGCAAATGCCCCACGTTTGGACAAGTTTGCAAGGGCTGTGGGAAGGAGAACCACTTTGTAACGATTTGCAAGGCGAAGAAAAAGCTAAGTACGTGCCAACGGGAAAACAAAATGGAGGCCTGAACGTTCCAGAAGCGAAGTTTTACGAATGCTCACAAGGCCAAGTGGTAACATCAGTTCAGGCAAATCGACACCACGCAAAGTCGATCGTCATCTAAATCTTCGTCTAAGAGTTTTTCTTTTTCATTGTCTCATGACAGTGAAGAAGATGGATGTGTGATGTCAATGTTTACCTCAGAAAAATGTGTGCATGTTGGACTGGTTGGTTGCAGAAAAGAATAGAAGGCAAAGAGTAAAATCACAAAAGTCATTCAACCATTGTACAAAAATTACACTAAAAGTAAATGGTTGCTCCATACCTTTTATCATTGACAGTGGTGCATCAATAAACATTATGCCTGAGCAGAAATAAAATGAACTGCAACATTTACCAGTCCTACACTATTGAATACATGGTCTTACTTTTGTTTCTTGGGGCTCGAGAGACTCTTTCTGTGGTTTTCCCCTCTGACAGCGGAGCACTGCCTGCCCTAATCAGCGTTACCGCTCCCGACCCAGTTCCACCACCGCAGCAGTCCTCCCGCCGCCGCTACTTCCATCAGCGTCCACCGAGCGGAGGACTGCATCACCCAGGGGGCCGAGCGGCAGGAGGAGCCGCCAACGTCATCTCCCGGCACCCGCGGCGCTATTAATACAGCGCAATCTCGGCGGAGCGGGTGTCTTACTTTTGTTTCTTGGGGCTCGAGAGACTCTTTCTGTGGTTTCCCCCTCTGACAGCGGAGCACTGCCTGCCCTAATCAGCGTTACCGCTCCTGACCCAGTTCCACCACCGCAGCAGTCCTCCCGCCGCCGCTACTTCCATCAGCGGCCGCCGAGCGGAGGACTGCATCACCCAGGGGGCCGAGCGGCAGGAGGAGCCGCCAACGTCATCTCCCAGCACCCGCGGCGCTATTAATACAGCGCAACCCCAGCTCCGCGGGACGCCGGGCGAAGCCCGGGCCAAGGGCTGGCCCGTTTAAGCCCGTTAAAGACCGGGTAAGACTGGACTGGGCCACCTCCCTAACGTTTACGTTCATATTTACATACTTTGTCTACGCCTTTATTTTGCACACCTGTGCTTTTATTTATGTGCCAGCACAACACTACTTCTCCAGGACAAATGTTATTTATGTGCATTTGTACTAACGGGGCTACCGTATACTGCGAACCATGTCAACCAGAGGTACCAGGAGTAAAACTGCACAAAGTCTGGCACAGGTTTCTGGCCCGATTGATCAATTCATTACCAGGGCTAATGAAGATATCGACCAAGGCATATTGCTCCTGGACCGACGTGTTTCCCACGACTTGGACCAAGCAAGACGACAAGTTTCACATGACTTGGCCCATGCAAAACGGTCCTCTCTAGGCCCCTTGGCTCAAGCGCAAACTCCCATTCGTCAACAGGAGAGGGCCCCTGTAACAGAAATACGAGCAGAAATCCATGGTATGCCCAACTTGGTTAATTTGTCGGCATCCCCATCGTTGCTGGACTCACAGATAAGTCAGACTCTTGATGCAACGCCTGACATCTTTGCGAGTCCGGTTCGGGTGGACCCTGTACAGGCTCATCTAAGGGGGATAAGGGAGGGTGCCATTCCAAAGTGGAGTAAATCAAAGAAAAGAAAACATAATAAAGCAGCTAAACCACTGTCCAACACCCAGGGGGTGGGAAGTTCTATATCAAAGTCAACAGGACTTAACATCCAGCCGAATGAACGGATCACTGAAAATAACACAACTAACCCCCCCTCAAGTATCGAGGACCCCAATGATATTGTTAATAATACAGATGTTGAAATCATGGGTGAAGGCAGCAACCAATTATTGGCCAGGATTGAAGAACTTATTACGATCCAATTGCAGCCAATCCAAACGAGCCTTGCCATTATTGAGAAACAATTAGCAGCTGTGACTTCAACCCTGAAAATTCTAAACAATCCGAAGGGCCGAGGGGTGGTCACTGTAGGGGGCACAAAAAAAAAGATTGCCACTATCACGACAGGGCAAGGTACTAAAAACACACCTGTCGGATTGACAGACCCAAAATCAATGCCCTCCCAAGATACGACTAATAAGGTCCCTGATCCGCAAAAACCCCCAGCCCCTAAAAATGTTCCTACTAAAGTTGTCCCTAAAACTGTTGCCCCAAGCAATCAACCCTCGAAAATCCATCATATAGGAGAACGGGCTAAGGGTGGGGGAAGTCAGTCCACAATTCCCCCAATAAACCTCCCTCCTGAAGCAAGCCCATTTGTGGTCATTATGACGGGGGTTCCTGAGTTGAGTTACAACACTGAGGAGCCCATCTGGTCTTTAAAAAATAAAGTACAGCATTGGCTGAACATCAACAGACCATTGCCACAAAACTGTGTCAGCAGGATCAACATGGTGCGCAGGGTTCCTTGGATTGGCCACAAACTAAAAAAAAATCTGGGTGACTGTATCATAGTCAATTTTGAGGATCCCCGTGCTGTTGATCATATCTGCTCATGGGGCTCCTTGGCCAAGGAGGACGGAATATGCACCAAACGTTTATCGTTCTTTTACCCACCAGTAGCCCATAACATCGAAGGCCCGGATTGGTCCTGGAGCCAAGCGGGCAATTGGGACAGGGGTTGGAACCAAGTAGGCAACAGGCAGGAGGGAAGAGATTGGGCGGATTGCTGGGCAACGATAGGAGAGACACTGTGTTTAGGGAAGGATGGGGGGGTATACCAACCTGTAACAGATACAATTGCCTAGAGATGGTCGATTGACCATCATCGTGTATTGAGCAGGTTAGCGCAGGTCCATTAAATTTAGATGTTAAACTTGCGCAATCAGTCATAAGCTCTATTAACGACCGATCTCCTGAGACCACGAATAGTCCAACTGTAATTTCAATCCGACCCAACAAACCGTCTATTATTAACCCCTTCGATGCTGATGACGGAACCATTCCGTCATCAGTCACGGCTGAGCTGTGCTGATGACGGAACGGTTCCGTCACGACCGCGCCCTGTTCTGGAATGTCCAGCACAGGGCGCGGCTACGGCGCCGCGGTCAAGGTGTTAAATCCCCAGATAGCCTAGGGTCTCTAGCGACCAAGGCGGATGGCCCCACCACCGCCGAGGGGGAAATTGAACCCATTCAACCAGTGGAGATTCAGAATGACATGGAAGTTTCTGGAGGGTCTGATAGGCCAACGTTTAGAAGGAATTTACGAGTGGGAAAAAATAGTCCACCTACAAAAAGATACAGTTTGTCCCTACTATCTTGGAACATCGCGGGTCTTTCAAAAAAATCCAAGGACCCCACTTTCCTAAGCATTGTGGCCCAGTTTGATGTGATCTGTTTACAGGAGACCTGGGATAAGGGTGAGACTCATTTGGAGGGTTTTAGCACATACGCCGCCCCGGCATATAATTCGGGCAGAGGAAGATGTTCTGGCGGCCTTTCCACTTATTTTTCCAACTTGGCTAATCTGACAGTAACGAACCTGGACACCATAAGCCGTCCAGACAAATATAGGCATTTTTTTCAAACTTTCCACATTAAGGGGAGAGGGTCTCAGAGTTTGCTCTTAATCAATTTATACAACAACATCCCAAAAGAGGAGCAAAAGCTGGTTTTAGAAGAACTTAATGGAGTTATTAATAAGAGGCTGGGAACAGAGCAAACGGACATATGTTGCATAATAACAGGCGACTTCAATTGTCATTTGTGCGCCCAAAATGGGACAGAGTTGTGTGGCATAGTTGATCTAAAGGGTGATCCTTGCACGCATTTTGAACACTCTACCTTTGGTCATTTACTAAACACTATGATGCATGACCTGAATCTCGGATTTGCAAACGAGTTAAGCGATCCACAGGTAAACTTTGAACCTACATTTACTGGCCGGGGCCTAGTTTCCCTCATCGATTATATGCTGGTCTCCACCAATTACCATCACAGCATTCGGTCTTTTAATACCGAAAAAATCGCACTGAGTGACCATTATCCGATCAGTGCTATTTTTGACATGGGCCCCAGAGATAGTCAAGCTATGGACCTGGCAGAGGTGCTATACTGCCATGGGGTTTCTCTGGCAAGGTTTAACGGTTATGTAATTAAGTGGTGCTAAGTTAACCCTGAGAAGTTTATGCATGATCTAGTGTCTGACGACCCCAATCCCTTTATGATATGCCTTGAAGATAATCCCAATCCTTCAATGGTTGTAACAGCTTTTGGGGAAATTACATCTAAAATAAGCAGCTATCTAGTTAGAAAGAGTAAGAAATGTGACAGGGATAGAACAGTGGGCCGGTTCAGTTCTGGTTGCACCAAAGCACATCAACATCTAAAGGAAGTACTGAAGAAGGTACCAAGAGACAAAATTGAGGTTAGGGGGGCAAGAGCAGCCTATAAACTTGCGTTACACAAATGCAAATCGGAACTTAAGGAAGCGGCTTGGGAGGCCTTGCGAAAGGCTAGTGAACTAAGAGACAATACTATGTTCTGGAGAGAGGTTAATGCCCCTTTTTTTAATGACAGAGAAACAGACTCGATCGAGATCGCTATCGAAGAATCTGTTTGGGTCAATTATTTTACAGATTTGTTTAAGAAAGATGACCTGGGCAGCTTAGAAAATTCCATTCGAGCGGACTCATCCACACAGGGTCCTACACCAGTTGGTGCTCCTGTAAATGCCTTCCCACTAGAGATAGTTTTCACACTAGCAGAGGTTGAGCTGGCATTACAGGAAAGCTCTAAATCTAAAGCCCCAGGTCCTGACGGGGTTCCTATTGACATATATAAAGATAACATAGATCTCTGGGCACCGCTACTGACCAATGTTTTCAACAGCTATAACATCATTGGTTTCCCAACCACATGGCAGAAGGCAATTGTAGTGCCCATTTTTAAAAAGGGAAACCGTCAGGACCCCAAATGTTACAGGCCGATTTCCCTGTTAGATTCAATGATGAAAGTAGCCGGCCGAATCATGCTGAATAGACTGCAATCTTGGGCCAAGGATGTGGGTATCCTTTCCAGGTTTCAGTACGGATTAAGAGCAGGGTTGGGGACCATTGAGCAAGGTCTCAATTTGGCACTAATCATAGGGAAATATATGGCAGCTAAGAAAGGCAACCTCTTTATGACATTTGTCGACCTAAGCTCAGCCTTCGACTGCCTTAGTCACAAAGTTCTCTGGAATACATTGACTGAACTGGGGATTGATAAGTCCATTCTTGATTTTTTTAAGGAGCTTTACAGGGGGGCAGGCGCGAGGGTGCGACATGGGAGAAATGGGGAATGCACGGCAAAATTCCCCATTAAAAAAGGGGTGCGCCAAGGTTGTATATTGGCGCCACTCCTTTTTAATCTATATATCAATGGCGTGGCTGACCATCTAATGAAACTTGACGTAGATTACCCACAAATAGATGGTAGTGCTGTTCCAATTCTACTTTATGCAGACGATGCAGTCATCATGGTGAGAACACAGTTAGGCCTACAGAAAGCACTGACTAGCTTTTCCGATTTTATGAGGTTAAGAGGCCTAAACATAAATGTGGGAAAGACCTTCACCATGTGCTGCTCGTCGAAATCTAGTATCCAATGTAAAACTTTTTTAAATCAATCAAAGGTTAGCCAAACAAAAACATTTTCATATTTAGGCATTATGTTTAACTGTAGGGAAACATGGACATCTGCCATTTCTACCCACAACCTGGCTTTTTCTCGAGCCATCGGTGCATTGAAGCAATTCACAAACAAATTGGGTGGCAAACCAGTCCAAACCCTTCTTGATATTTATGCTGCAAAATGTGTATCTACAGCAACCTATGGCGCTGGCATATGGGGGATGGCGAACTGCCAGGAGATACAGACAAAGGAAAATGTTTTTTTCCGATATCTCTTGGCTGTTCCGAGGTCAACCCCTAGTACCATTTGTCATAAGGAGCTTGATAGGGTCCATATATCTGATCTAATCAAAATTAGCCCAATTATGTTGTGGCACAAGATATGGACCTCAGAAGACACCGTTTTTAACAGACTTATTATTGGTGACTGCATGAAATTAGAGGGGGTCAATAATATTATGTGGTTGTCCTACATCAGAAATTTCCTAACCACTTTAGTTCATCCAGAACTATTTGATTCCCCTATTTCATGTGAACCAATCTCTAAAAAGTCTCTCAAGAGAAGCTGCCTGGCCCCACTGGAAGACAGACGTGATCTGTCCGAGAGAGGCAAACCTAGTATCACACAACATCATCTTGTGTTACATGGACAGGGCCTACACCAATATTTATCCCCAGATCACTCGAGCTACACTAGATCGTTGCTATCTAGGATGGGAACAGACAGCTTTTTCAGACTGATAACTTTTCCGAATATAAATGATTGGTCTCGCAATTTAATTAATTGCCCATGTGATGACGTCTCAGTACAGTCCAATATACACTCTATTTTCTTTTGTAAATATTTTACTTGGGGAAGTAAAAGATATCTATTACCCCTTTTAAAATCATGGGGCTTGAGGCAGTGTAGACCTGCTCTGATTAAGTTGTATATGTTACAAGATGATCTGACTATTTTAGCAGCAGCAAAGTTTTTAAAATATGTAATTAGATGCAGATTGTCGATGCAATAGGGAGCGGCAGCTGTAAACCTTAACTAATTGTACATGATGTATTTTTAACTTATTGACGGCATTGTTTTGCATTTTAGGCCTGTGATGGCCTTTTATAACACCTGTTTAGTTTGTATAGTTTACAGCCTCTAGTATTTGTTACAGTGCGGCTTTTATGCTAAATTAGACTGTTTTTAACGCCCTATATGAAATAAATTGATTTTATATTTGTGTGTAACTGAAATGTTTAAATATGCTTATATGACTTGCTTTGTAAAGTCGAATAAAGCTACCTTTGAATTGAATTGAATTGAATACATGGTCTGCATCAACACCATTAAACAGTCAGGGTTCATTTGTAGCAACCATTAAAAACAAACAAGCACTGGTAATGCATGGGTTTCGCCTATGTGATGAATAAAATGCTGTTTTTTTCTGCCATCGTCCGGGACGAGGGAAAGAGGTCCCTGAGAAGTAACACGGGAGTGGAGTGGATGTGGCGCAGCAGCCAGAACTGCTGAATGGAGAGCTGGGTATCCCAGTTTGAGTCTTGGCAGCGCACCATACTGTGAATCTAGGCAAATCACTCTCTCCGGTTGATAAATTGCTATATAAATGTGCTGCAGGATGAAAAAGCAAAAAGAGGCAAAACTTTGAGAAAAAATAGTTCCACTAAAGTGGCGGTTAACAGTATTTTGGCTACAGTAAACTGATATTAGAAGCAGAATAGGAACAAGCATTTGTAAATGCAGGAAAATATGCTACAGCCAATAAAAAAAGGGAGGAAAAGTAAGTGGCACGCACAGGAACCAATGAAAAACCAGTAAAGAGAAGGACAGGATGTAAGCCACTTCTGAGTTTATATTAAATGCTATAGATTTCACAAGCAGAGCGCAAGCGCTGTGCTGGCAAAACCTAAAAAGACAAAAGTACAAGCACCCATTCATGTACTTCAAGGTACTGTGTCAAGTGCCAGTTTACTCAGTTTCAATACTACTGCTGATATCGGACTGATATCTGTGAACTACAACATGAGCTTCTCAACTTGAAATAGTAAGTCAATTCCTGTTGTTGTTTCAGGGCTTAGAAAAACTTAAGACCATGAAAGTGCAACTGCATATCAATGAGTAGCTCAATGATTTAGACGAGTTACATTCCATCTACAAGAAGCTGTTGAGACAGAGCTTAAGACATTACTAAAGTATGATATCATCGAGCGATCAACTGGTCCTACTCTGTGGGTTTTTCTCATAGTGGTAGTGCCCAAAAAGCACAGTGAAGGCGCTATATGCATCTGTGTTGACATGTGTCAAGCTAACAAGGCAATTGAAAGAGAGCAACCTCCTCGTCCGCACATTGCTGACACAGCTAAACGGTGCCAAAGTCTTCTCTTGCCTTGATCTGAACAAAGGATATCATCAATAGGAATTCAAAGAAATTCAAGTATAATACCACCTTTTTTTTACCCATATTGGCTTGTTAGGATATAAACAATTACATGTCGATGTGTCATCAGCTACAGAACGTTTTCAAGATGCCATTCAACATATCATACAACCAGTCATGCATGCTTTCAATTACAGTGATGATATTTTAGCTTTCGCAGCTACCCAAAAGGAACATGATTAAGCTCTTACACTAGTGTGACTTTTACTTGCTGATCAGGGTCTAACTTTGAATGCTGATAAATGTGAGTTCCAGAAACCAAAAGTTAATTTCTTCTGCCATATCTTTTCTAATGGGTTTATGGCGCCTGGCCCAGATAAAGTAAAACCTTTGTCAGCCACCAATCCCCCACAAGAAGTTACCATGTATTGTACATTCCTTGGCTTGGGCAGTTACTGTGTAGATACACATGTGACTTTTTGCCACAGCAAGTGCTCCCTTCAGAGACTTAACAAAAAGAAATGCTTTATTTTACTGGACATATGAATGTGAACAAAGTTTTAAGAAAGTGAAGCATGCAGTTGAGAACGTCTCTGAAATTACCTACTTTGATCTGAAGCTTCATACAGAGGTTGTTGTTGATAGAAGTTCAGTCGAGTTGAGCACGAGCCTTCCCCAAAATAGTGGACATCCAACGCTCAAAGGCATATTGAGGCCTATACAAAGAGACGTTTGTCACAAACTGAACATGTGTATTCAAAACCTGAGAAAGAAAGATTAGCAGTGGTGAGGGCTTGTGAACATTTACATGTATTCTTATATATAGAAAAACTTTCACTCTTGTAACAGATCATCAGCTCAAATGCCAAGATGCCTCCTAGAATTGAATGTTGTGACTTGTGATTACAGGAATATGACTACACTATTGTGCACAGAGCAGAGATAGATCAAAATCCTACTGACTACTTCTCATGAGTGCCAGTGCAGTATCATGGTACCCTTTCCAAAACGGCTGAAGCATACATTAACTTCATCGTGCAATCAAGTACAAGTGCTGCTATTTCAGTGGAGCAAATAATTACTGCAATGAACAAAAATAGTGACATGTTGATAAGAAAATAGATTACTGCACAACAATCCTGGAAGCAGCACGCTCGACCTCTCACACGTGACAGCGAATATCAGAAGTTTAAAAATGTGAAAGATGAACTGTCCTTTACTCAAGAAGGTGTAGTCTTATGAAGTTCAAGAATCGTCATACTGGAGTGTCTGCAACAAGTAATTGAAGAAGTGGCCCATGAGGACATTTTGTAATTGCTGCCACTAAATGAGCTCTCCAAGACTGTTTTTTTCATCTTCGATGGTTTAAAGAGAGTTGAAAGCCCGTCATTTAAGCAATTGCTTAGGTCTCAAAACCAATCAACATACTGTGAACTTTTCGGATTTACCAAAAGGAGAGAATCGCTGTTGATTTCTTTGGTCCTCTTGACAGTGGACATCACCTGATGGTAGTTATCGATGAATACTCTCATTTTCCATTGGTGGATCTCTCATTGACCATGCAAGAAAGAGTCATCGACAGGTTAGATGGCATTTTTGTAATGTGGGTTGTTCCTTCAATTCTATAGTCTGATAATGGCCCCACTATTCAACAGTCGAGAATTCAGGGACTTTCTTGATTATCTCAATTAAGCCTGGGCGGAGTTCACAGAGTTCTGCTACATGGCACTCTGCGAAGTGCAAAAAAACCTCTGCTGTGCTACACAGAGCTCCGCGAGCAGCGGAGTGCCATGGATAAATGCTGTTTGTGGTGATTTTCAGTGCCAGGTGCTTGTCTGCACTGTGCAATCTTCGTGACGGGCACCATGCACAGCGCAAGCGGATGCTGCTTCCTTTCTGCCGCTCAAGTAGATTTTTTCTCGAGCGGCAACTTTCTCAACGTGAATGGATGGTTTCTCAACGCGAGGAGTCACACGCATATGTGACCACTCGCAATGAGAAATCTGACCGCCGCGTTGTGAAATCTCTCTGGAATGTTGATTTTCCACGCTCGCACTCTCCATCTTGATGTTGACGATCGCAAACAATGAAAAATCTCATGGTAGGTGGATTTTTCTCACTTGTGCTCGCCAAGTTGACCTTGATGAGCGCGAGGGAGGTAAAAAAACTCTGCTCCGCAAAGCTGAGTTTTTCAGAACTCCGCGAGCTCTGTGAAACGCGAACTGCAGAATTCTTCGCAAACTCCGCAAGCGGAGCAGAGTGCACGGCTCAGACTTAATCTCAATGTTAAGTATCAGAAAAGCACACCTCTTTGGCCACCAGCAAATGCCATTTTTGAATACTTTATGAGCACACTTAAAAAGACTGTCCAGCGTTCTACATTGAAAAAGCTTGAGCTAAAGTAGGCTCCTCATTCCGCTCTTTGAGCTTACCAGTCGACTCTGCATTCTATGACAGGTGAAAGCCCTGCAACCCTTTTGTTTGGGAGAGCCATGATGACCATATTACCACAATGAATTAACAAAAGATCTATAACAGATGGTGAAGTTCCTCAAACAGACTTGTGCCTTAAGTAAAAAATGAAAGTATATGCTGACAAGCGTCGCTGTGCCAAGAACACTACTTTCAATAAAGGAGAGAGAATTTTGCAACAACAGAAAAGCACAAGTCTAATACTACCTTTGATTCCCAACCATTCAAAGTTGTAACAAGTGAAGGACACATAGTGACGGCTCTCTGTCCTGGAAAGTCTTTTACACTACATTCTTTGCACTTCAGACATCTGCCTCATCAGTCACCAGTTTCTGATGTTGAAAATAAGGCTAGTTCAGTTGAGACTGTAAAGAGCCCTCTGACTGCATCTATCCCTACATCACCAGTGCAAGCCATGGACATTTCTTTTCTCTCTTCACAGTCTCAGAGGACACAATTTGGATGTTTGGCCAGAGATCCACAATGATTTATAGAAGAGTTGTAATGCGTATGTAGAAATAGCTGTAAAAATGTTTTATTCAACAAAGGGGGTGATGCAGTGTCTTGCGAGTTAGTGATGAAGGGGACCATTTTGGTTCCTTGTGAACTCCATAGAACTGTGATGTAAGTGTTCGGGTGTGATGACCAGAGCTGATGTTTAAAATGATGAGTTTGCAGTTAGACGCAGCGGAATAAAGACATCTAATACTATGCTCCATGTGTGGTGTATTCGCTTATGAGTACCCGAGCTGGGGAGGACGCTACAAGAATGCCCTTTGAATATCAAACTACAATGTCAAAAAAATCATTTAACTTTCATTGGGTGCTACAAAAACCCACAATTGATAACATAATTCCTTAATCCACCCAAGCCAGTAGTAATTGCTCTTAGCCACATTCAATTCCATCTTTTTCCTTTTGCCTACTGTGCCATTACAGACTTGGACCTATTATATGAAAATCAGCGTGGGTGTTGTGTGGTGCTTACCGCCTTCCTTATCTTCTTCTTGATTTTGATAGAAGGGTGATAAGGTTGCTCCAGTTCTTATGCCAAACAGCCATTCTAAAAAAAGGCTATGGAATTTACTGAGGAGTAGAGGCTAAAGTCCTTAAAATTCAAATGTAATTCAGACCCTGTCAGTAGACAAAGAATATCCAGATATAAAAAAGGAGCAGCAAGGCATAAAACTCCAAATGTATATACAATCGAAGTAAAAGGGTAAGGAACCACATGATGAAGATAAACTATCCCTGAGTATTGCGACATAACAATGTAAAATATATACTAGTCTTTAGATATTATCCTGAAAGTCTGTGCCAACATGCTCTGGAAAATAATGGAGGCTAGCTGACCTCTCTGAGAGCCTGTTAACAGGTTGTAATCTTACTTTGGGCCCAAACTCTAGTTTGCATCCAAAACTAAACTAAAGTGGATGTATTCAAATGATTTGTGGCAGGTGAAAACTGGCATAAATTGTCAGGAAAGCACACGTTAATTTTGCACAAGTTGGAATTGGGATCAAAGTCAAAATCAACTTTATTCAATTTCTTCAGACGTCATAAAAGCATACATTTTCTAAAAAGAAAAACAACAATAAAGAGTTCTCACCTTCATAAAAGTATTCTATGGAATAAAAAGTTTACCAATGTTCTGAAATAGTATTCTGATATTTTTGCCACAGATTGCCTGGGATGATATCATTTGTAAATACAAAAAGGCAGAGCAGCATTCAGAGTACATACGATCTGTACAAGGTATCTTATCGCTACGAGGCCTCCGGGTTGTTTGCGCTTAACAAAACGCAATTAATAATAATAATAATAATCGTCAGATCATTAAAAGAGATATTAAAAAACAGAGTATGTGAAGTGCTTTGAGTAGATGTGTTGTCTGGTTGGCATTTAGGCATGTTTTTAGACCAATCACTTGGAGTCGTAAAAGTCACTAGTCGATGAAAAGTATCCAGTCTAAAGCTGGTCAGGACAAATGTATGCTGGGTTTTATGGACAAACTTATGATATGGTTGCAAGACAAAAGTGACTTGAGTCTTCTGGCTCCTAATTACTCCGTTCAGTGGTCAACCTTGCTTCCTCGATCGTCAAACGGCACATCTTATTTAATTCTTTCCTGGAAACAGGCTGCAATATTTCAGGACTTTCAAAAAATTCTGCATGCCCCATATCCAAGCAAGTGTATTTGGTATTTTTCAACCATGGACTTTGAAGAAATGTTGCAGAATTTAAGACAGTCCTCAATAACCTTGCGATTTCGGTGAGTACCAGCACAGAACCACACTTTATGCCACAACCAGATAGGACGATAGGACTTTATGCCACAACCAGATAGGACAAGGATGTTATGTTAAATGTAATTTATGATAGCGTGTGATCACCAATGGTCTTTTAGCGCTTATGAGAAAATTACAAACCAACCTCAAATGTTATCTGCGCAGTACAACTTCGTCAGAGCTGATATTTTCAAAAAGCCTTTATAGATAGATAGATTTTCAATTTTTTTCTTGAATGGAAGGAGAGTGGCTTCCCCTCGCACATTCTCTGGCGACTTGTTCCACATCTGGGGAATCAGTACTGAAAAGGCTTGTCCACCCATGGTGACTTTTGTAAACCGTGGACAGGACAGCAGACTTGCCTCAGACAACCGGAGGCATCGTCTCAGCACAAATCTCTTTAGACGGTCCTTGATGTAATCTGGTGCCATCCCATACAGGTTCTTATGTGCAATACACAGGCCCTTAAACCTAGTCCTCTGCTTAGTTGGATGGAGGCCTGTGCAGTTGTTGCAGCAATGGTGTGGCATGTGATTGCTGTGGGAGCTTAAAAATGCATCTTGCGGCATCGTTCATAACTCCCTGAACAACTTGTCCGGTAGCAGAATATATAGCACATTGCCATAGTCCATTCGGGACGCAATCAATGCCGTCACCACAGTTCTCATTGTTGGGAAGAACAAAAGAGTACCAATTTGCGAAGTTGTCTCAAAAGGCCTACGTAATTTCCTACTACTGTAGTCACCTGTTTTGTCATTGTCAGCTTACTGTCTAGCTTAATTCCAAGGCTCTTCACAACAGGCACCGGTGTAGAAGTGGCGCCTAGCTCTTGTGGCCCAAAAAGATTTGACCAGGAGTTAGCACCCGTGGGGATTGCTAGAATCATGGTCTTATCAGGATTTACTTTACGAAAGTCAGCAGTCATCCAGTTAATGGTGAACCTAAGGATGGTCTGTGCACTAGACTGTGCTTGCACAGAGTTTTTGATGCAAAGGATCAGTTGAGTGTCATCTGCGCAATTAAGCACTTGGCAATTCATTTGAGCCGGTGCCGCCACCAGTGGTTGGAGATTGTAATTGAAAAGCAGTGGGGACAATGCGGAACTCCGGAGGACTCCACGTGACAGTGCTTCTTTACTCGACACATGGCCACCCAGCTGAACCTTTTGTGTCTGATCCTTCAGAAAGGAGGAAATCCACTTAAATGCCATGCCTATGATTCCCTGCTTTTGAATGAGGATCAACAGCTGTGCATAGTCCACCATGTCAAACACGGCTGTGAGATCCAGTAAGATCAGCACTGAAGGATTCTTCTTATCCGCCGCTAGCCTAAGTTTATCCAGCACTGAGAGCATCACCAATTCTGTACTATTGTGAGACCTTAAGCCTGCCTTCCCCACATGGAACAGTTGATGTTCCTCTAAAAATAGGAAAAGAGTTCTGCGTACATGTTGTTCCACTACTTTTGCTAAAAAGGGGAGCCTAAATATAGGCCGATAGTTCTTCAGGTTTTTAGGATCTGCCCCTGCCTTCTTCAGTTGTGGAGTTACCATGGCTTCCTTAAAATTAAGTGGAACCTGCCCGGTTGCCAGGGAGTCATTGAAAAAGGACAGCAGTTCCACCCTTGCCACAGGGAGTGCCATTATGAACACCTTTGGTGGGCAAGAGTCCTCTGGTGAGCCTAATTTAATTCTAGCCATGATGCATGATAGGGAGTCTAGATCCAGTGCTGGGAATACTGCAAGCTTCTCACCCTGATAATCAGGTGGTTCCTCCACTAGCAAGGGGCATGGAGTGAAACAGGCATTACTTATTTCTGTTAAGATGTCCCTGACTTTCTTAAGAAAGAAGTTCTGTATCTTGTTACAGTCCTCCAGGTTAGCAGTAGACTTCTGCTCCTGCCATTGGCTAAGTTCCCTTAGTAGTTTAAAGGTCTCCTGCGAGGTGTTACTTGCCTCCTTAATCCTTAGCTCATAAAATGCTGACTTCCTTGCAATGATAGCTTTTTTATAAACAACTATCATTACTTCATATTCTTTCGAGGCTTCTGGTTCATACAGCTCACGCCATTTCCTTTCAAACTGACGTAATGTGTGTACAGCCTATGTCAGCTTAAAATGACATCCCCAGTTCTGAGTGACAAATTTGAGATGAGCAACTCTGGGGTACTGAGAACAAAGTTCTAACGAAATCCTTATATACAATTTGGAGAGAATGAATAGGACTGAGTCCCCATAGCTCTGCCCCATAAAATGCTGTTGATAAACACTTGATTATATATTGTTAACATTTCATTAATTGGTTTATTACAGAGTCTGCGTGCGAAATTAGAGAGTGCAGCAGCTGGTTTTACAAAGTCTAATTTCCTAGAATGAATAGCGTCCTTCCATGTCCCACTCTGTAAAAACATAACTCCCAAATATGAAAATGATGGAATTAAACTTAGCTTGGTATTATTAACAATATGTCTTGGTATCTCACTGAACCTTCCCACATGTCATTGCAAATGTTGTGCCCAGATTAGTTGCTAAACCTAAATCCTGCATACATTCCTAGAACCAAATCAATAAACGCTGTTGTCCCATAGAGGTGCAAGTCATAAGCAAAGCATCGGAAGCCGTAGAAGAGGAGTGGAATCAGACGCTGGCTAATTTGGGGGAGGTCCTTGCACTCTTTGACCAACACGTTTCTCAAGTTGTTGATATATGGAATAAACAAAAGTGGGCAAGAACACATCCCTGCCTATCCCCCCCTCTCCATGGCAAACGTTGTTGTGCTTTCACCCCGCAGACCATACCTGACTCTGGCTCTGTTTCTTGAATACAGGTCCCCTAAAACATGATTATGGAGTGATCTACTCCTAATATTTCTAAAATGGACCACAATTTGAGGATAATGCAATAGAATGCGCTAGATAGGTACGCTAAGGCTAAAACACTTGAACTTTCCTGCCTAAAGTATACTTCCCAATTAACAGATTTAGGGCCTGATTTAGATTTTGGCAGACGAGTTACTCTGTCTCAACAGTGACGGATTACCCGTCCACCAAAATAAAAATCAGATAGGATATAATGAGGTTTATATTTCAGCAGACAGGATATCCATCACAACTGTGAAAGAGTAAACCCATCTGCCGAAATCTAAATCCGGCCTTTAGAGTTAAGCACTGCTCAATCATCCCTAGGCCTTTACGGAAGCCGTATTGAATATACAATAGTATACCTTTACTTTCCACTCAGTCTTCCAACCCAGCCAACAATAGCCTGCCTACGACCTTTACCAGATAATCCAGTAAAGAGAGCGAACGAAAGCAGGAGGGATTCTAGCGGTCACTTTTTTTTATATTTCGAGTCCATTAGGGAATAGGGACCAACGTACAATTAACGCATTATTCCTCATTTCAAGGCCCCCAGCCCATGATCTGGTAAAAATGACGTACCTGTTAACTTGTGTGCCCTGTGCAATCCTAATTATTGGGTTCGCAATTTGCACACAATTTTAGTGGGCCAATGATTGTCTGGTCCTGAAATTACAATGTATGATTCCTGTTTAGAGAAAGAAAAAAAATATTTTCTTATTTTCACGGTAGTGCCACAAAGTAAAAATGATTAGCCCTTCTTAATGACAGCAAACAAACTAACAACAATCAAGTCATTCGAATCAAAATGTATGAGTTCCTCGCATATGCCAATGAGCGTAGAAAAGGACAAAACGTTTTGGTAAATCCGCTTTGATAACAGAACTGATGTGAATGCTTGCAAAGAACTTACTTGGGGCTGTTTGAAAGCACAGGCCTGGTGAATTGGTGAATAGGTTAGTATACAAGTTAAGACAAATTACCGCTCGTAACCTCGCAGATAAGGGCGCTCAAAGTATCACCAGGGATTCCCAATAAACTCTCAAGTTAGTGGTGCAGCTAGGTGAGAAAAGGGTGGTTACCAGACTACCCTCAAGAACCACACAAAAGTGTGGGAAATAACATTACACAATGGGAGTTCTCACCTGCGCTCCAGTATATCTACGTTCGAAAGTAAAGCTAGTACAGGTTATATAAAATAAAGATGCAAATAACACAGTTATAACACATAGCACAGTTATAACATCAATATTGTGACCAAAGGTTGCCGGTCACAAAAGGACAGTATCCATTCCTCAAATCCTAGTTCAAAAATTTCAATACATCCACAATAGTCCAAAATTATTGTCCACAAACTGTATATTTGATTGCAGAGTTGTTCTTTATTCTTAGTTTCTTTTGCTTGATGTATCAAACTTCTATATATTCAGTCTACAGCCAACACGTGTTTCGTCTGGCTTTTCACATTAGCCAATGACTTCACCAGGGCTGTATTATAAACATCAAATAAATATGTATCAGTATTTGCTAATACTTCAAAGTTATTCTAAGCAGCTGAAAGATAAGTGAAGATAGTAAAGACTCACACTAGTATATACTGGATTAAAATGTGGCGTGAATAATAGGACAGGGTATTGTAGTCTAGTTGGGACAATTATTGACCTGATGCATTTGTATTATGTAGAGGACAAGAAGATCGTTTTACAGTCAAGAGGATCAAATTAATCTTCTGTGACGTTATTCTGCTTTACGTTGAAAGGTGACTATGGTTATATTTGTACTAGATCTGGGATAATTAGGTGTGCACAATGGTGACCTGATGACCTTGGTGGCGTAGTAGGCTTTCTCTTTTTACATTCCTCAAGAATCACTGGAATATACTAGTGTGAGTCTTTACTATCTTCACTTATCTTTCAGCTGCTAAGAATAACTTTGAAGTGTTAGCAAATACTGATACATATTTATTTGATGTTTATAATACAGCCCTGATGAAGTCATTGGCGAATGTGAAAAGCCAGACGAAACACGTGTTGGCTGTAGACTGAATATATAGAAGTTTGATACATCAAGCAAAAGAAACTAAGAATAAAGAAGAACTCTGCAATCAAATATACAGTTTGTGGACAATAATTTTGGACTATTGTGGATGTATTGAAATTTTTGAACTAGGATTTGAGGAATGGATACTGTCCTTTTGTGACCGGCAACCTTTGGTCACAATATTGATGTTATAACTGTGCTATGTGTTATAACTGTGTTATTTGCATCTTTATTTTATCTAACCTGTACTAGGTTTACTTTCAAACTTAGATATACTGGAGCGCAGGCGAGAACTCCCATTGTGTAAGGTTAGTATACAAGGTGTGCAGAGGATTTTGGTTCCATTCACACAAGCAGCAGCAGCAATTTGTGGCAAAAGCATTTTAGGAAACGGAAATGCGTGGTAAAGGCACGTTCGTTGTAAAATATGCATGGTAATTATCGTGCGTGGTAAAGACCGCGTAATAATGGCTGTTTCCCCAATTGAAGGCCTATTCAGGAGTCATGCAGGCCGGCAGGAGATTTGAAAACCTTCTAGGCAGATGAATACCCATATGCTGCCCCAAGGGCACCCCAAGCAATCTAAACATCTCTTCATAGGTAGAAAAATAACCTTTGTTCTTGATCCTTGGGCTTGGAACAGTCAAGCCCAAACTTCTTAGTCCGTAATGTGCAGCTTAAGTCATAAGGTACGGTGAGCAACATAACTTATCCCAGAACATATACATGCCCATCACACTTAACATTTTGAAAGTGGCCTCTGCTATGTGCGGATGTCAGTTGCTAATTAGCTGGGGTGCTTATGAAAATCTTTCTGATATTTACACAAAAAGCGTTTTCTTTTTTTTTTTAAACAAATTCGGGATGCGAGGAAACAGCTTCCCTCACATTGTGAGGTTTTTGTTTGTTTTCTGTGAAGGTCAGCAAGCTGCATCACAGTAAACAGAGAGAAAGCAGACCATGACATTATGTACAGTCTACTTACACTTTAATCGGAGCCTTGCAACATAACTCTGCCTCTGAGCAGTGATTTGCCTCTGAGCAATGATCTGTGCGGAAGAGGAGAAAATGTCTCCTTTCCATTTGTACCTCTTCCGAGTAGATCCCTAGTAGAGGACTACTCCAGTATTGCAATCCCCAAGCAGGAATCTATCCACTTTGCACCAGGCAGGGGTGGAGCGGGCCAAGGCATAGACAAGTGCTCCTCTGATGTAATCCCTAAACACCCCAAGGAGCAGTGGCTAGGGGTGTTTATCCCCAACTGCTCCCCCCTCAAGAGGGTAAAAAGCCCACTACACACCTAACATTTTTTAGAGGGAGCTGCCGGAGTCCAGTGCAGGCTGCCACCACCACCAAAGCCGTCCTAATAGTTTTGTTTCGCCCGTGGGGAGGTAATTGAAGGTTTACCACCAATCTGCCAGGAAAAAAAGTGAAAAAAAGGTGGGGCCGGCTACGCCCGGTCATCAGGCTGTGATCCCATTTCAGAATGGTCCGCACTGTCTTGCTGCTGCTCTCGGGTCGGATTAAGGTGTTTATACCCAATCAGCCCTCCTGGGGAGCAGAAAGCCCACTAAATGCCAGAGAAATAGTTAAGAAAAGGGTGGGCAAACCTAGTCAGGCATGGGACTGGGCACGTACCCCAAGCGTGACTGAGTGTCTTTCTGACACCCACATCTCTCCATCCAGGGGCAGAAAGTCCACTAAACGCCAAGGAGAGTCTCTTATGACTACTGCTTCTTCCCACAATATACTAAAACGTGGAACACCCCTAAGATAGTGAGGACATTCTCTTTAACTTAGATACTCTCCATACATACCAATTCTACAGCTGTTCCATCATGGAGAGTGAGTATGGTCCTCTCCTCACCAGGTCAAATAAAATTCATGTCACTGTTTCTGTATATGGTGGCCAGCAGAGTTTTCTCTGCATTGTCTGACTGATAACGCAGCTAGGAGGCTAAATATTAAAGTTTAGAATTGGAAAGTGCAAGTGCTCCTATTTCATACTATAGTTTACATTTTCCTAGTTTAACCCTGGTGTGAGACCTGGCTCATTCTAGAGAGGGCACCTGACTTTCTAATTACCTGAAAATACTTTTTGATATGCGGCGCATGACACCTTGCAACACATAGAAATAATTAGAAAGTATTACCAGGGTGGCTAGGGCTCTACTCCACTTAATTGAGAGACTTCATGAAAACCAGATTGTGACTGAGCCACATGATCTAGAAATCACATGTCCTATATTCAGTTTGAGCGTATCTTTCAGCTTATAAGCTACATAAATGCATAGGTACCTAAATCCCCTACTTTAGAGCTCAAATCCTAAATCCAGATAAGAAAACTGCATCTTCACATTCTGTAATTTTGCAGCCATGGGGGAAGATGTAGCGCATAGAGGTAACACTAGATTATCCATGATCATCTCTCTTGACATCGACGACTGTGACTTGGTGGAATGTCCTCAGAAGGACTTTCTCTGAGGACACCAGCTGACTCTTGGCAGTAGTCATACTGGCTCAAGTGACCCTCAGAGCCTCCAGCCGTTGCCCATTGATGGTGA
Source organism: Lissotriton helveticus (assembly GCF_964261635.1). Taxonomy (NCBI): domain Eukaryota; kingdom Metazoa; phylum Chordata; class Amphibia; order Caudata; family Salamandridae; genus Lissotriton; species Lissotriton helveticus. The sequence continues at coordinate 886,598,174 of NC_136070.1, forward strand.
CCCACAGCCTGTACTTTGGCGGGCATATGGACTTTTGGCAACATCTACTTATCCCCCAGGGAAACTAGGGTCACCTCTTTCTGCTCCCCAAAACTAACTGGGACTACCTCCTCCGTAAGTGCTGCTGTCGCCAACCTAAGTGTCTGCCCACCAGTGGGGTGCTGTGTCCTCATGGGACATTTGGAGTCGCCCCTGGAGTGCCCATACTTGTACCACTCAGGACATTGGGGTACAAACCTTCCTGGCTTGTGATCAAAGAACCCCTTCTTCTTAGGGTAAGACTGGGACTGCCTACCACTATTCCTGTATTTTGGGGGCCTTTAGAGAACGCATTGCTTTTAGGTTTTCCTCCCCCCTCTTTCTTTCGGTTGAAACCCTTGCCACTTTTGTGGGAGCCCCCCCTAGATACCTTTGTGGATACTCAAGTACTGGTCAGAGAATAACCTCCTCAGCAAGTGTCCTGGGGTCAGTTAGCTTACTGTCAACTAGGTGCTGGAGGAACACTGTAAAACAGCTACTGAACATGTGCTCTCTCATGATTTAATTGTACATCCGAGCATAATCTTTAACTTTTCTGCCCCGCACCCAACCATTCAGTGAATTGCTGCAGTAGTCAACAAAATCTACCCAGGATTGGTTTGGGAGTTTCTGGCTGTTCCTGAACCTTTAGCGGTACTTCTCAGGGGTCAGCCTAAATTTGGCAGGTAAAATGGCCTTCATGGAGGTGTACTTGGTTTGGTCCTGAACCTCAAGTGTCGTAAATGTGTCCCTCTCCACAGTAGGCATGTGTTTCCACAGACCACCTCCCCAGTGATGCTTGGGTATCTTGTGAACCCTCAGTGCAATATCATAGGCAGAAAACAATTTGTCTGTATCATCTTTGACCACATAACTTGGTACAAACTTGGGTATGCAAACTCCTTTGTCTCCCTCGAACACTGTGAGTATGCTGCCACATCACTGCTGAAATTCACCTGCCTGGCCTTGATGTCCATATTTTAGGGTCCTCCTATGAGCCAGTAACCTCTATTTCACATTCAAGGCCCTTTCAGCCTTTGTCTCCTCCAAGGCCCTTTTCTTTTCATCAGCCACCACTTTCAATTTAGCCGTCTGCAGCTTAAGTTCTCTCTCTTCCCTCCTCTCCACCAATTACTCTGGGGACAGGCCGTGGAAAGAGATACTTCGCCTGTGCCTTGTCAGGAAGCTCCAAATCATGAATCACACCCTCCTCCTCCAGAGCAGGTGGTTCCTTAGAAGGAGGAGCCTCCAGTTCATCATCCTCAGCTGTGGTTACATCCAGTATGGAGTGAGCCCTCAGTCCCATTTGCAAGTCCACCTTCCTGGAGGTACTCTTGACAGGAAATCAAAACTCCTTTCAGAAGTCTCTGATCTGGCCCACAGTGTATGATTCTGTGTTGGCCACCTCAAATTCCATGCTTGTGGATGTAAATCCAACAAGCCCATTCATGATTTAGAGAAAAATAAATTACAATTCCATTTAAGGAAAACTAAAACAAATTCAAATTGGTCTTGGATGTGGATTCATACTGTACATTGAATCAATGCACTGCACAAACACAAGTCCTATCCTCATTGCTGATTACCAATGTTAGAATTTGGATTCCTGATTAACTGGGGTATGAGCCCTAGTCAAACAGTAACAACAATTCTATTTCAGGGTAAGAGGAAGGCAAGCCAAAAATTAACCGGTTCTCATCCTCTGTTAGTTTAGCACAGAGCAGTCAGGCTTAACTTTTGAGGCAATTTGTAAAGTATTCGTACAACACTTCAAACAGTAAAACAGCGAAAACAACACACAAAAAGATTCCACACCAGATTAGAAAATAGAGCTTAGTTTAATAAATAAAATAAGACCACAATGCCGAAAATCCAATAAGTAGAACTGGAGATAATGAATGTCAATATTTTAATTTAAAATGGTGGCAAGAAGCAAAAAGGGCTAGTGGGGATATCTGGTTGTGCCAGGCCGTGAAAATAATCATAAATTCCATCTGACCACGATGGTGGGCAGGGCATCTACAGAGACCCAGTTAGGCCAGATTAGCAAAGTACCTTAACTCCTGGTTGCAGAGGGTTGCGTGAATTTGCGTCGAAAATGGGCAGGGCAGCAGACACGATGCGCTGATTCTGAGATGCAACAAGGCTGCTGGGCAAGGTCCTTATGCATCAACGTCAAGGATACAGTCAACGGGGCTTGCAATGTGAAGTCCAGTGTCAAGGATGACAGGCGCAGCAGGGACAATGCGTCAGTTCTGATGAGCACTGAAGTAGCTATGTGGGATTTCAGGGGTATCGCTGAGACTGTCCTGCTGGGTTAAGAGTTGCGCAGTGGCAGTTTTTAAGGCGATGCGTCAGTCCCAGATGCAGGAGGCTGCAGCGAAGCGGGACTTTCTCAGCAGGTCCAATCCATGTAACAGAAGCAATGCATCAGTTATGCTCAGGGATGCAGTGCTCAGCCGAGAAGATGCATCGTTTCTGCTCGAGGAGGCGCCGCTCATGATGCTAGGCAAGGTGGACTCACAGGTGGTAAAGTCCAGGTGCAGGGGTTGGGAAGTCTATTATGTCCCTACAGAATACAGTTCAGGAGGCCAGCCAACTAGCCCTTAGAGTCAGTGTGGATTCTGGGCTCAAGCAATCAAGCAATACAGGTCCAGTTCTTCTCACCCAGGCATAAGGCAGCAGGTGAGCACAGCAAAGCAGAGGTTAACCAAAGCAGCAGTCCTTCAGCAGCACAGCAGTCCTTCTTGCTGGCAGAGAATCTGCAGGTCCAAAAGTGTACTGTCTTGGTGGTGCCTGAGGTCCAGTACTTTTACCCTCTGGTGCCTTTGAAGTGGGAAAGTATTAACATACATATCTTTGAACTGCACAGAGGTTCTGCCCTTCCTACCCTGGCTCCAGACTCACTACATGTGGGTATGCAGCCATTTATGTGGGGATAGGGCACAACCTATTCAGGTGTAGGTGTGGCTCGGTCCATCCCCTCCCTCCCATCCTGCCAGGATGGCCCATCATGTCACACCTAAGCTCCCATTGTATGTGAATGTCTAGAGTGAATACACAACACCCAGCTGTCAGCCACCCAGACATGTGATCAGAGACAGGCAGCAGACACCAAATGGCTAAAGTAATAAAATGCTTACTTAATAAGCATACATCCCTCACTACAAGTTTCGATGTTTGCTTTCAAGCATGACAGAAGTATCAAAGACCATTTGGTTCACTCATCTACATAACGCACCCTCCAATTCCAGAACTTTAGAAACAGCATGGGACCTTCCACCATTAAAAGGTCATAACAATGTTGAACATAAACTGAATTTTTTATCAATTTGCAATTCACATGATGTAATATACTGTTTCTGATGCCCTTGTAGTTTGCCCTGCATCGACCAAACCTCACGGCCTATAAAAGCCAGGATTTTCCAACACAAAGCAGAATATGGTGCGCTGTACTTAATGCACCATTGGCGACCTATTTCATTGGCAAAACACATAATGCTGATAATGTGAAATGGCAGCTAATAGACATGGCAGTGATGCCAGAAAGAGGAGGTGACATTACACACATTCTACAAATGATGGAATGCAAGTGGATTGAACGGTGCAATTCTATTTACCAAGGACTCAATACCTCAGAGGAGTGGCATAATTTTGTGACAACTCATACTAACCAAAATAGATTTGGATTGACTAATCATATGGACTGAACACCCCAGAAAAATGGCGAATCTTTGTGATGAGTCTCACAAGCTGAAATAGAAGTGGCTTGAGTTGTCAAATGGAACTATTATTGTAAGATCTTTCATAATGATGTATATAATTGTCATGATGCATATACCTTGACCATACTGCATTTATTGCTTTCTTGTCTTTTTAATCTGTGTAGTTACACATCTTTGAAGTAGCTGTATTTGTTTATCCATTTTCTTCCTTATTCTGTCATTATCATCGATCTCCTTGATTTTTCTACATGTCCGTTTATCTCACCCCTATTTAGAGCTACTGAAGACCTTTCATTCCTTGTAATGCACACCTTACTTCCCATTTCCTTATTCAGGTAATTGTTCTAGTCATAATTTCAGAGACGCCCGATTGCTCGTGCTAGTCTCCTATAGTACTGTCGGGATACTTCAATCAGACGGTCTTTACTCTGCACCTCGTTCCACGGTGTAAGTAACTAGCTTGTGGAAGATGGGCCGGGTACACACAGCATTTGCCATTGGAGGCAGGCCCCGACGGTAATCCTGATTACCAGGCACAGTCACAGTCATTCCTATGGGCCTGGCAATTACCGAATCGGTAAATACCGATTCGGTAAAATGGGGGAAACATTCAAGGGTTGCACCCCTGAATCGTGCTTGTGTGCAAATGTGGCACACATGTATGTCGCCATATGGCACAGTTGAAAATGCATAGATTTGCATTTTCAAAGGTATTCCTTATTTACCACCACCTTATAGTTGGTGGTAAATAACGAATCCTAAAATGGGAAAAGCACTCATTTGAGTGCTCCCTACATTGCAAATTCGGTAATTTACTGATTTGGTAAATTACCGAATTTGCAATTTAGGCCACCTACATCCCAAATGCCCAATACCGGTCGGAAACGACCGAAATTCGGTAATTTCGGCCGTTACCGACCGGTATTGGGCCACCTACATCTGGCCCTTAATCCTGTGACGTGCAATGAATTTTGACACTTTCCGAATCTGTGTCTAAGACGCACAAAGCAACCGACGATACGACCTTGTTTGAGTGAGTGATACACGCCGAATGTGCATGTTTTGAGCCACTCTCAACTTCCTTATAGCATAAGGCTCACATCATCCCTTTTAACATTTACAGCAGCAGCTGGAGGCATTGAGCGCTTGTTCTCGATAACTAGCGTGTTCTACCCGGACACCCTTCTACTTTCTGCAAGATGTATCCCCCCACTTCCCCTCACTGGGGTAAATCACAACATTAATGAACGAATCTCATTCCAAGTGATCATTTTATAGAATCTAATGATGTGACTTTTTTCCCTAAACACCCTGCTGGGCCCCATATGAGTACATTTCCCCTTTTATCAAAGGTTTTATGTGCACCCGAACCACTAAGTCTGCAGAATGTTGAGATTTTTCAGGTTGGAGAGATTTTTCTACTCCTTACTTTTCTCAGGTCTTTTCTATACCTCTCCTCATTTGCTTTTCATTATTGTGTTTCGGGTGTCCCTCGTCAGGTCCTGATGAATACCTCCTAGTCACAGTGGGGGGCGAAATTTCATTGTCTTAAGAAGGAACCATATCCAATTTTTGTGAATTAATAACAAAACTATTTAATTATTAGTGTTTAATTGATTATGGGAATTTCGTTGTATTAAAAAAACATGTTGTATCTCATATTTTTGTCAATCAAAAAGTGTTATGGGTCTGCTTTCACTTAGTACACTGAGCACTTTTTATTTGTGTTTTCAACAAAAAGACAGGATTCTGTGCTAAAAGAATTTGGTTTCCTTATTGCATTCTATTATGAGCGTCTCTCTTTCTTCATCCTTTACTAGCATTATTAGCGATTGTGCTTAATTATCATCAACCATTTTTTTATTTCCCTCCTGTATATGCCGAATGTCCTGGTTCTGTGTGAGTACGGTTGACTTTGTTTCTTAAATACAACTTCACATAAGTGGCATTTTTCAGAATTGCAATTTAAAATCCGACTTAACCATAAGTTTGGATTTTAAATTGTGATTCCTAAGACACCAAACTTGAATCCGTTATATTTCCTGATTTCGTAAATCACTCATAGAATGTAATAAAGTAATCCTAATGTTATTCTATGGGATATATAGGCGTTCTTCTAGTGAGAAACAAGTGTTTCAATACAATGGCATATAAAAATTAAAAGTACATGAACTGCCTTTTTAAAAACAATGCATTGCACCCTGCTGTCTGGGTTTGTTCAGGGTCTACCTTAGAGGTATTACTTGTATGTTTATGTTTAATTAGGGAAGGTTTGGGCCTTCATAAATGTGTATTTTGCCAGCTCGACATGGCATCGTAAACTGCACACACAGGCTCTGTAATGACAGGTCTGAGACATGGTTAGAGGGCTACATAAGTGGCTGGCATAATCAGTGCTGCAAGCCCACTAGCAGCATTTAATTTACAGACTCTGGCACACGTAGTACCACTCTGTTAGGGACTTATAAGTAAATCAAATATGCCAATTGGAGTTGATCCAATATTACCATGTTTAGGGGAGAGAGCAGAGGCAATTAAGCACTGCTTAACAGTGATAGCGTGCTCAGAGCCCTGATATCAGCAAAATCAAGGCCTGAAAAGTGGTGGAGGTAGGCTAAAAGTAGGAGGAAGACCACTCAGTCTTTCAGGTCTAACAGTAGCCCTGACCCTTGTACAGTGTTTTTTTCAATTGCTGACTTCCAGTTGAAGACTTATCAAAGGTGAAGTCACTGCAACATGCCATTCATTGAGTGCAACAGCTCTGGAACAAAAACAACATTGCCTGGTGGTTGGGGAGGCATGGCTGCCTTTTATTGGATGGTTCTACCCACAATAGCTGTTGCACCTTGTGACTTTGACTAAATGCTGCAAGAGCTCGAGCAAATCTTTTGATTACTTGAACACAATTGCCCAACACTTCTGCTCAGGGCAGGACACAGTTTTACCTAGCTCCAAGAGGGCATACAATGATTTAGGCCACAAAGGAGCCTTGTGCAAAAGGTACCAACAGCCAACATGTTTAAATGTATTTGTCTGTGAGGCAGAGGACATAATCCCTTCTTCCATCTTTCACACTCCATGGGGTGGATAATTTAACCTATGAGGAGGGTATTGATGTGGTATCAGCTCAACTAAGAAGATTATTACACTGTAGTAGCTTCTGCATAGACCACACATCACTCAGGGATGTTGTTACACATTTTTCTAGCTGCCTGTACTTGTTTGCAACTGAGCTGTATGCTCTTTAGATGCCAATGTATGTATTCAGCAAGTTATTTATGTTAACTAAACACTTCACTAGAATATTGGGAGTAACTGACACCACTTCAGTACTATCAAGGTCAGAATCCTTATTGCTTGCTTTTCAGGTGGAGGAGGAAGTGGGGCAAATGTGTCTTCGCGCTACAATGAGTGCTCTTACTTTCCATTGCGCAAGACATGTCCTTGTGTGGCCCTGGCTGGGAGGAGGTGGGCTGGGCCACCTCTTTAGGTCCCTTGGTGTGCATCTCAAATGGGTAAAAGCAAACTTATAACACCTTCTCTGGGTAAAGCATGTGTCCAAACCAACACCCATGACAATTATCTTTGCATCTTTATGGGGGGCATTACACATAGAGATTTGCATCATTGAGGCTAGACTTGAGGCCTCACTAGCTGCCAGCTCCCAACCGGAACTACTATCTAGCACAGGAAAAAGCATAATTCTGGACAAGGGAAAATGTACCAAAATGAAAGGAGGATTCTTGTACGAACCATAAACCCCTAACACTGTCGGCAGCTTTAGTCGTAGTTGGACAGTCCCCGTCACTTAAGAGATAGAAGAAAGTGGCAATGGCAATTAAGCCACCTATTTGCCCCCTACCTATTTCAAACGCTCCTCATGCTCCCAGGAAGGGCTTTATATAGGTCATGAAATCCAGAGAGCTGACCTTAACTACCTCCAAGAGGCAATTATAGATTACATGCTTACCCTGTTTTGACTTTTGAAACCACTATGAAAGACCAACAGGATAATCTATGCCCTAGGGTCAGGTCAGTCAACTCAGTGCTGGTGTCTTGCCAGGATTATATCAAGAAAGTGCAGCCACTACCCACTATTTCCCCCTGGAGACCACTATGGGGCGTGACCGAAAAGGTGCCACCTGCACAGTAAAGAGCAGAAAAGGACATCATCTTCAGTGTAACTGCACAGGACTTTGTACACTCATTACGAGTACAGGGTGATTTGCATACTGACCGAGAATGGTTGTTAGATCACATGCACCTCTCTTTGACCATGACCCGATAAGGTGATATGGTGCTCGCCAAAGCAACCGGGACATTCTCCTTGGGGCTATTCCCTATATCCAGGGCCTGACCCGTGCTCCCTGGTCTCAATCGCTTACAAAGAGAAGCTGGTCAGAACTTAAGAAAATTATTGTTTCTTGGATAGGTAAATTGCATGGACACACAAAAAAATATTTAACAGTAGCAGTGTGATGAGTAAACTGGGTGGGGGCAGGTGAAAAATGCTGCACAGGGGATTGTGTTGTTATGAACTTCATACCTCCTAAACTGGATGAGATGGTTTTAAAGTGTCAAAGAGATGTTATCCCTCTGCCTTCTTTGATTAGAGTGTTTGCCCTGGGCTTTTTCTATAAACCTGAGTAATAGATCCCAACTAAGAGTACCCCATATGCCCACTACCAGGTGGTCTATGATTGCCACATAGACAATTCATTTACCTGTTTCAGTGTGGATAATAAATGTCCACCATGATTTAGTTAACAAGTTAATAAGGACTATGGTGGGGGAAAAGATAAATGGCGAGTCTATACTAATGACTACGTGTTAATTTGACCAATAGTATGCAATGAGAATAATGTACAGATTTAGGGTTGTCATGTATTCCTATAGGTTCTGAATTGATCCCCCTATTCCTGACCCTATTCTGGTTAAACTAACTATCAAGTTAACTAACAGTCAGCCCATGAGGCAAGACAAGCCCCCATGATGCAGATACCGTTATCTGACGCAGTCACACTACGGCACAGGAACGTGTTATCTGATTAGGTCATAACGCTTGAGATCTAATTAGACAAGCGACATTCCTCCAGCCCCTGATAAGGCATACGACGTTCTCATAACAAATCAAACCTATGACAACCTGGGAAAAACCCTGCGGCCATTGTTTTGATTTCACAGAGAACTTTAGTAAAGAATGTGCTAACGAGCAAGTCGTATGACATCTTTATTGACGTATCTATGTCCATCCTTACGTCAATCTCGGCACCTTTAAGGTATAAATATTACCGATCTTGCCCTATGCAAACACACGCGTGGTGACAAGACGGAGCAGCCATACTTGCCGAAGCCGAGAGCAGAAGCAGACCCCGCTGGCGCAGCCCCGCCTTCCTGACGCGCTGAGAGACGCGCTGCTATCTCAAGCCGAGAGACCCAGCACCGGCGCTTCCGGGTAGCCCTTGCAGGCAGCCTGGAATATCGAGAGCAGAGAAAGAGATACCATTCCTCATTCATCCTAAATTCCAGGTACAGAACTGAATAACCCCTCACAGAGAATTCTTTAGTTATTCACTTGGCAAAAACAAACTTAACTTAAACTGTAACTTTCTATTCCCGCCCACGCATTAGACTTAGGTCAGGTACACGGGGTAGGCGTATTTAGAAACACCAGTTGAGTACGTTTAGTCAAATGTATATGTGTATGTAAATATATTTTAATCATTTGAAACATCATATGGCTCAGAAACCATATCAATGTTTTTACAGTATTATTTTATACTATTGCTTTTAATGTATGCACTTTACTTAACTATAAGTATTGCAATAATATCGATCCATTTCTCTTGTACGAGAAAAGAGACTGATCAATAAATAACACCTTTTATTGAACACGCCCGTCTCTTCCTTTTCTCTACATTCTGATGAGACTAAGAATGCACGTACTGACTGAGTAAAATAATTGCCTTGTGCTCACACGACTCTGGAGATTGACTCTTGATTAGGGGAGAGCAAAGTTGTCATGTTCTATGGTTGTCAGAAACTAAATCCCTTCTTGTCTAAACAGGGAAGTTAATTCCTCCTTGAACATTCGAGAAAGTTTCTAGCGAACTCTGAGCTAAGCTGGCAAACCCAAAACTTAAGTCTAGTATCGACAGTAGTAGACCTAGTTAACGTCTGGCCTAGGCCTTTACTGCTGTAGGTATTATTCCAATGCGCAGAGCCTATTGGGAAGATAGGAGCTACACTACATGGCGCCCAACGTGTTTGGAAAGGGCGATAAAACTAACGTAAGACATTTAGAGTAACTCAGTCGTGCTTTCTCACTCAGACCCCTTTTCCCATTATACTCCAAAGACGTCTGGAGTGGGTGAAAGGTTATATCCTCCAAAACCTCGCAGGAGGGAACTCCTATGTATGGTTTTTGGTATAGTCAACGTTGAAGGATACACTGTTCCAAAATATTGTGCATCTAATCTCTGTTTCCATAAGAAACCTGATCTGCAAACAGCTATAATACCATCCGGTCAGTAAAATGACTGAAAGTGATGATGAAAGAGAGGCAGTTAGATTAGCAACTGAACTCGCAGATGCTGATGCTACCATGCAAGCAGCCGACCCGAATATAACACTCATTCCGGTCATTAAAAGGAGATCTATAACCTTAAAACTTATAGAAAATGGACTGACACCTAGAGGTGGCACAGTCATATTCGTAATCGAGGCACACGAATATCGGCAGACAGAGGTATATTATACATGGATACATTTTCCAGCAGCAAATGCTGTAACAAAGTACTTCCACTATTACAAAGTAGAGGAACCTCCTAATGAGTACACTCCTTTCGAGGAAGTGGAAGTACCACTCAAATTCCAAGAGCATTTGCTCTTATTTGATGGCGCCCTAAAACACAATAATCACATCACAAGGCTCGGTCCTTTAGGAAGACCAGGAGCAACGTGGCCGGTCTTAGCCGGATACACACCACACCCAGACATCGAAAGAATGCCTGCAGCAAAGCTGTTAATACAGCTAAAACAATTACTAAAAATTCATAGACAATTAGTTCAGTATGTAATGCGGACTTCAACAATTCAGCCAGCGATTAAACTTCCACAGTTGACCCCTCACCAGGGGAACACAAATAAAATTACACCACAGAACATCCAATCCTGCCTAGGTAAAGTTCCAGCTAAACGGGAACAAATACCATTCTGGTTGGCACAGAAAATTACCCAAATAGAGGCGGTGTTTCCTGACACCACCCCATTAGAAAAACACAGGATTCTGACTATATGTCTCCCAATGGGAATCGCACCACACATTGAGGACTGTGACACTTGGGGTACAGTCTTTGCTTCCATCTACACAAAAACGCACGGTGTTCCATCCATTTCGGTAATACCAGATGTGCTAAAACAAATTCAAGATGAATACGGTCCAGAACCTGCTTTAACTCTTGGTATGAAATTACTAAAAGACTTCAAGCAGGTCTTGGCTATATTATTAGCCAACATAAAAGGTGAAGCAGCAAACGTGGCGATCCGCCAGAGGTTAAAAGAGACAGATATAGCAGACCAACCAGCTGAAATTGCCAGAATCATAGAAAAATCCTATGAGGAACTAGGTAGAGATAGTCTAGGTGGAATACCAGTAAAACCGCAACTGACTGAAAGTCCAGAAAAAATATTTTTTAATAATAATTCACCAAAAAAGAACTGGGATGGAAACAAACAATCCAATCCTAAAGAAAAGAAATTCCAGTCCCGAGGAAGGTCTCCTAGGCGAAGAGAGAAATCTCCAAACCGAAGACAGAGGTCACCGCAGAGTGACCCCTCTGGGAATAGATATAACCTTAGAAATAGGGATAATATTAAAAAACCTGATAGATATCAAGACATTGATACACGTCCCTCTCAATCTTTTCAGAATTCCTCGCAGAAATCGGAAAGAAGAGGACGATCAGAACAAAGAGAAGAGCACGCCAAGTCCAAAGACAAGGAACCTGCTCAACTAAAAAAGAAATTACAATTTCCAAAAAAGAAGGTAGCCAGTATCAAGGTAGTTAACAATGCCGAGAATACTGAGGACACAACTGAAAAACGGAGAGTGGGCTCAGACAATGCTAGACAGCGCAGCAGAGGTGAGCATAGCTCGCAAAGTCCTTATGAATCATCTGGAGACAGTGGACACGAATGAATATCTTCAAGTGGAAACTGCAGACACCAGAGTTAGCAAACCCCACAAGATATACGAGATAACATTACGTATAGAGGGAGATAAGACTAGGAAAATAAGGGGACTATTTTGGGATAACCTCTCCAAGGGCTATGACATCCTCCTAGCTGAAAAAGACTGGCCACCAGAGTTTGTCAGGGAGTGCCCTCATGGCGAAGAAGTAATTATGCCTGCCTTCTCGAATCATATCCCGATTCATAAAAAATATACACTTGCTAGAAAGTGGGCAGTGGCCTTAGCACCTGCTTTATATAAAAATCATGTAGGATGGGATGAGGATTCTCCTCCTCACAAAATCCAGTTAAAATCACAACCAACTGCACAAAGGCAGTACCCAATTAAGCAAGAAGCTAAAAAACAGGTAAATGAAATACTAGATCAGCTAGAATACCAGGGGGTGATTGAAACTTGCACCTCACAAATGAACAATCCTTTGTTTCCGGTCTCCAAACCAGACAATTCATATCGTCTAGTTTTGGATTACCGACACCTTAACACATGTTGCAAAAACTTCTGCAGTGCAAAACTCACACAGTGCTGCACTAATGAATAACATAGTGCGCAAAAAATACAAAACAACCTTGGACATCTCCAATGGATTCTTTTGTCAAAACATAGCACCAGAGAGCAGATATTTAACTGCATTCTCAGTAAATGGCACTCAAAAACAATTCTGTCGGTTAGCCCAGGGGTACAAGAACAGCCCGGGGGTATTCTCAGCGAGAGTAACAGAATTACTACAACTATATGATGATGAAGCATTATCTTATGTCGATGACATTTACTTAACAGATGATGACTTGGAGACTCACTTGAAAAGAGTGAACACCATAATACTTGGGTTCGCTGCAGAGGGTTACAAATTCAACTTTAAAAAATCCAGAATTGCCCATCTGACGGTCCTATTCTTAGGATATGAGTTATCAAGTGAAGGCAAAAGCCTGGCAGACAATTTATTAGAGAAATGTGCCGTAATCCAAGCTCCTAGAACACTAAAAAACTTACAGTCGATTCTAGGTTTCCTAAATTTCGGAAGAACTTACATTGCAAATTACGCAGAAAGGGTCAAACCCCTTTATGATCTAATTAAACCAGACTTTAAAAGATCCAGTTGGACTCAAACACACACAGAAATTTTGAGATCCTTACAAACAGACATGCTAATTAAAACAAAATTAGAAACACGTGATAACACACGCAATCTTGTGATTCGAGTAATCCCAGGGAGATGCGGATTCACATACCTAACCTCTAATGAGGGAGAAAAGGTACCAATTGCATTCAAATCACACTTGTACACAAAAGCTGAACAGAGATTCAGCAACAAAGAAAAAATTGTTCATGCAGTTCAAACGACAATAGCTAAAGAAAAAGACATAGCTGACGGTAGACATATCACAGTCAGAACAGCTGAATCAGCCTTTGAGGCATTAACAACACCGTGTAATTTACCATCAACAACATTGGATCCAGAATGGTTACAATGGGTAAATTCAATCACAACGGACAAAGTATACTACTTCTTTGATCCAGAACTAGAAGACATGGAAAATCTAGAATATAAAAGAACATATCCTCTGCCAATCGACATTCTGCCTCTACGACATTACGCCTGTGTAATCTATACAGACGGACATGCTCAACCCTCCGTTTGGGGAGAACAAGCATACAACCCCACATGTGAGATTACAAAAGAAGTGTGGCGCGGAGGTAAGCTAAGACCTCTATTAACAAAATCACACTCAGTAGAAACTAATTCAGAAAAACAAACTGAAATAATAGCATTGAAAATGGCGCTAGATAATGCGGATCGCGAATTCCCGACACTTATAGTGTCAGATTCGTATTACTGCGTCAAATCATACAACAAGGATTTGCAGACATGGATTCAAAACGGTTACAAAGATGACACAGATGCACCAATAAAGCAGAAACTGCTCTGGGAACAAATAGCTCTTTTACAAAAAGAACTACCAAAGACTCACGTGACACACTCACTGAGTCATCAGCGTGATGGCGTTCACGTTGTAGGGAATTCATTGGCTGAAACAGCCGCAGCGGCAGCCACTAACTCGGCTCCCGTAGTTTGAAAAAAGCGTACATTAAAATACATTGACGGTGAAACATTGCTGGCGGTGAAAACGTCATCAAAAGGCGACTGCTCAGCACTACCGATCAACTATCCACTCAATTATACATACATAATTCGATGCAAACTCCGTCCCTTTTGCTCGAATCCCTGGAGTGGGGGATAGAGTGATTCCAAACATGGACAGGAGAAACTTGTTAATCGCAGACGCACACATGGGCGAGGGTCTCAGACACCTTAAATTAAAAGATTCTCTGGAAGAATTACAATCACGGTACTGGTGGCCAGGCATGAGCCTGCACTACACCATGTTTGTAAAAAACTGCCCAAACTGCAACAGAGATCGCAGTGGGGAGAGAAACAGTTTAATACCTCGTCGTATTACGGCAGATAAAATCAGCAGTAAAAAGCAGGGCTTGCGATTAACATATACAGGCTAGTTCCACTTATAATGTAGATCACCAGCACTCGGCTGACGTCCGGACTATTATACAAGATTTGCGAGTCTAAATGGCATATACGCTAAGAGCATGTTACGTTTGACCATTGTTTTCACTCAGGCACACCAGCCTGGGGGGAAACATGGCCAAATGAGCACAGTCCAGCGGGAATCTTCTCACTTCCTTCCTGAGGGTACGGGATGGTGTAAAGAAAAAACCAAGGCAGAAAGCAATCTATAATGGAAAGGATATTAGGTTCGGGAGCTGGGTGGGTCAAACATCTAATAAGTGTCCAACGTAGTCTAAATAACTTGCCAAGAAATTCTCTGAAGGGATTCAGTCCGTACGAATTATTATTTGGAACTAGAATGATTATCTCTGACCTCGACAGTCAGACTTCAGTGGTTAAAGAAAAAAGCTTTGATGTCAAAGACCGTTTGGCTATTTTGCAGGACTTAAACAAAACAAGAAAAGACCTGAGCAACATACAGTTGAAACAACAGCCGACAACCACTGAAGAATCACCACCTGTCCCAGCAAGACCTGTCTGGATTCCAAAAGTCGGGGATCTAGTCAGGGAGAAGATCGCGGTAAAGAAGGAATTTGGGCCTTCTTACAGAAAAGCAGTTCCTGTCTTGTCTGTCAACGGGACAAGATCAGTTGTACTACCGCCACTTGCTGGAAAAAAGGAGAACCGAGTTGTATCCATCGACCTGGTAAAACCACAACATGTGGCCGATAACAAACAGTAGGCCAAGTGGACTCCCAATAAGTAGCAGAACACCAAGGTTTGCTACCAGTACAGAGGTCCTATCAAAAAGGCTCATCACATTCGAAACGCCTACAGAAGAACAGCAAGGACTATGCAACAATGCAATAGAACTCAGACCTCTGAAAACCCAAATAAAGACATTTAGCAGAGACACACCAATCTATACTGAAGTACCAAGTGAAAATGCAAGAAACAAAAATCCTGAACCAATTGGAACAATTGACAGAACTGCATCCGGTTACTTCATCAACTTCGATGATTCCTCTGACGGCTTCAGTGAATCAAAGACACAGCCATCATCAAAATCCTTTAAAGACAAAGCTAAGGAACTTTTGAAACAACTGAAAGAAACATATCTGATTTCTCCATGGATTGAATTTTGGGTGGGTTTTGGTGCATTTATCCTCATACTTTGGCTCATCATGGTATTTACTTTGGGACGCTTCATTGAGGGAAAATATGCTAAAATGGACACAGCAAGTCAGAACATCAACTTGATCCTCAAACCACACACATCTTCACACGTCGAGAAAAGAGAACTTTCTCCAGAACTTTCTTCAGCCAACTTCACAGCCAATCCGATACCTGGTGGGGTAGCCTGGGACAACACTGACTATGAAATTTATGGTCCGGTCGAGATCCTGAAATATCCACACCAAATCAAGATCTCCTTGAGTGACTTTGCAAAACCAAACTCATTTGCTGATGATTGGGACTTCGAAAGCATTAATAACATGATGTCTGATTTAGTAATGTCTGCTAAATTTACAAAACATGATTATTTGCAAGGTTCTACAAATTATGATAGTATGTATTGCTATAACCATTATGGTAACCATTTTTTACATAAATCTGCACAACCTAGAAATGTTTTAAATTATAATCAATGGGAACATTGTGCTACACCTCCAAAAGGGAGCTCTAGAACCATATATGACAAATATTCATATTTTTCAGGTTTTAACACAAGTAATGCTGAAACATTTTATTTTAAATTGGCAAACAAGACAGGGATGAAAACCATGATAACCAACACAAAATTGATTTATTCAGACTCATTCTTTGAACAAATGAATACTTTTGGATTTGATTATTGGGACAAAAATGTTGATTTGAAAAGTGTTTGGGGTACAAAAGAATGGCAAGTACAGGGTATAGAAGCTTTGTTTAGAGCCTGCATGATCCCAGAACAAATGATATTTTTAAATGACACTGTTCAACAAACCACCTGTCTTGGCTTAGCCAAAATCAAAGATTTAAATAAACCGTCTATTCCAAAGCCAACAATGTTTAGCAATAGCTCTGATACAGATGAAGAGATAGACGTAAACCATATATTAAACCAAAACAGAACACATCCTGATTGGAAACAATGGTTGATCTGGCCCACAGATACAAATAACTGTCAAGACAGATTCCTGAATAAAACACAGGGGTTCAAAATGACCAGGCCAGACCTAAGATATCCCCAAAGACATCACCCAGGGATAATAACAACCTACAGTGTGGGCAAATTATGCCTTCAATGGCTTCAAACTTCCACACTGCCTGAAATTAAGCAACACCTAACTTTACTTACTGATGGTGCTGACTTGCGTGATTTCATTCTGGGACCACGCAAACAGCGTCAAAAGCGTTTCATAGCAGCCTCTGTATATGCAGCATACAATGAGGCCTGGAAGGTTACTCAAATTGAAACAGCAGAAAGAATACGGGAAATTGACCGTATCAATTTGGAAAAATCACTTTCTGTAGTGGACAATGGGTTAATGACTCTGTCCTCCAGAATTTTTTCATTGGACAGCATTGTGTCTTCAGCAATCGATATATTATCGCAAGACTTACTGTTATTACAACATGGACAGTCACAATTGCGTTCTATTGTACAGCTTGGCTAGACGTTACAAATTCTGCGTTCAGGCTATGTGCCTTGGCGTTTAATCAACACAACGTCACTATTCCAAATCTTTAACCTTACTGATAGACAAATCGGTATGGCGCAAAAGGGTGCTGATTATACAATCTTGAGCATTGAAAAACTAGAAAGATTACCAATGACAATGTCAGAACGACCTGTCAGTGAATGGATAATCCACGGAATCATAAATATTCCTATCTCAACCTTCAGGTTTCAATACTGCCAAAAATATATACAGGCTGGCATGTACGAGAAATTGGGTAAAGGGTACCTTAAAACAACTTGGAACCTGCCCTATTCACATGCATGTGTCAGTAATAAAGGACAGAAAGTGTTTCTTAGTGGCAACAATTGTGCTATGTCACTAAGCGGCACGCTTCTGTGTAACGGTATTAGTTTGCACGGAGCCTGTGAAGGGAATTCATACAACCTTTCATGTCACCAGCAAGGCGCACCTGCAACTGAAATAGAACCATTCTTTCAAAGACTCTATAATGGGAGTTACATTCTTATTGTAGACCGCAGATGTTGTAGTCTTATGCCCGGGACTCCTTATCTAGTCACTACGACGGCGAAGGTCAAGTGCTGTGGACGTTCTTTGTTCCCCAGCTCCTTTCCAGACAGGGAGGCAAGGGCATGGCCCAATTTGAAAATTACTTCTATTCGAATAGATACTTTAAGCAGAATGAAAACAGTGCTTCTACAGACGCCTACAAGGCTCACGTCATCATAAGAAACGTATGATCTACAAGTCGCAAGGACGACTGCAGAGATACATACATTATTATCAACTAATTCCCCCGTACATTTCGCGGAAATCCTGAGCGAAATCTTAAATATTTCTGATACCAATGGGATCTCAGGGGTATTTAAGACAGTATTTTCGATGGCATTAACACCATTCAAAGCCATACTGGGTATTTTTACAGATTTCGTCCATTCGATTTTTGGCGGACTTCCCTTGATCCTGGGACTAATTGCAGGAATCCTATTCCTAGTCCTTATTTTTCGTTATGGCAACCCATGTCACAGATCAAACTCTCGCGACAATGGAAGATACAATCCTAGCCATTGGATACCGGGACCGGATATCAAAAATCCTGGAACTCTCCCGGCTTAGAGACCTGAACATGACTTGGTTTCTATCATTTCGACCACTGTGGCAAAGGTGTGTTTTACCTGTACTAAGGTGTCTGCTATGCGGAGAAGAATGCGTGTTAGACACCTGTCTGACGCTACAATCAGATGCGCCGGTGGATGCAGATACACTGTTGGTTCCTACCAAGGTTCACGCTTTGTGCTGCCCTCAAAGGCTGCCAATCCTGATGACGGCATTCCTGGAATCTTCACCACTACGATTGAAGAGTAGTGAAGTTCAAGATGAAAGCAGCATCGAACAGGTACGACCTTCTGTCAGCAATGCAAATCAGAATGTCAATGGAGACAATCATGCGCATGAATGCATGGTTACACCTATTTCCGACTTAGTGGAACTTTCCCATGAAGCTGTTGACAGTTTTTTCGAAAGCCTTAATGATATGATGTTCTCTCCAGAACAGAAATAGAGACTTTTGAGTAAACTCGCACACGGCGTTCCCTGAATTCGGCCTTCAACTTTATAAATAAAGTCAGATGAACAATTACAATCCAGTTCACGGACAGCAATTTTTCAGCAACCCCCTAAAATATTTTCCCATTTTTTTTCCGGGACACTGATCTTCTGCTTAAAGTAAGAAACTATTCCTAGAGAACTAAGATTTCTATTTTTTAGATACTTTATAGACTTTAGCTGCCCGCTGGTATGTTCACAAATGTTTTATTATGTGATGAAATGGTCTCGAACTTTCTTTCTGTATAGCCATATTAAGAGCCATTTCATGTGTATTTCTCAAATACCAAATTAGCAATAATGCATACAAATGCGTGCTTACTTTTGCATTTAATTCATAGCTTAAGTGCATACAATATATATGACTGCAATTTTTCAGTGTATTTCAAAATTTCAAAATGCTTTTATGTATTTTGGGGTGGTAAGGTATACACTATTCTCTATAGTATGTTGTACTATGTTATACTATGCATAGATTAGTAAATATGACCATAGTTAGCGTGGAGTGGGTGTCATGTATTCCTATAGGTTCTGAATTGATCCCCCTATTCCTGACCCTATTCTGGTTAAACTAACTATCAAGTTAACTAACAGTCAGCCCATGAGGCAAGACAAGCCCCCATGATGCAGATACCGTTATCTGACGCAGTCACACTACGGCACAGGAACGTGTTATCTGATTAGGTCATAACGCTTGAGATCTAATTAGACAAGCGACATTCCTCCAGCCCCTGATAAGGCATACGACGTTCTCATAACAAATCAAACCTATGACAACCTGGGAAAAACCCTGCGGCCATTGTTTTGATTTCACAGAGAACTTTAGTAAAGAATGTGCTAACGAGCAAGTCGTATGACATCTTTATTGACGTATCTATGTCCATCCTTACGTCAATCTCGGCACCTTTAAGGTATAAATATTACCGATCTTGCCCTATGCAAACACACGCGTGGTGACAAGACGGAGCAGCCATACTTGCCGAAGCCGAGAGCAGAAGCAGACCCCGCTGGCGCAGCCCCGCCTTCCTGACGCGCTGAGAGACGCGCTGCTATCTCAAGCCGAGAGACCCAGCACCGGCGCTTCCGGGTAGCCCTCGCAGGCAGCCTGGAATATCGAGAGCAGAGAAAGAGATACCATTCCTCATTCATCCTAAATTCCAGGTACAGAACTGAATAACCCCTCACAGAGAATTCTTTAGTTATTCACTTGGCAAAAACAAACTTAACTTAAACTGTAACTTTCTATTCCCGCCCACGCATTAGACTTAGGTCAGGTACACGGGGTAGGCGTATTTAGAAACACCAGTTGAGTAAGTTTAGTCAAATGTATATGTGTATGTAAATATATTTTAATCATTTGAAACATCATATGGCTCAGAAACCATATCAATGTTTTTACAGTATTATTTTATACTATTGCTTTTAATGTATGCACTTTACTTAACTATAAGTATTGCAATAATATCGATCCATTTCTCTTGTACGAGAAAAGAGACTGATCAATAAATAACACCTTTTATTGAACACGCCCGTCTCTTCCTTTTCTCTACATTCTGATGAGACTAAGAATGCACGTACTGACTGAGTAAAATAATTGCCTTGTGCTCACACGACTCTGGAGATTGACTCTTGATTAGGGGAGAGCAAAGTTGTCATGTTCTATGGTTGTCAGAAACTAAATCCCTTCTTGTCTAATCAGGGAAGTTAATTCCTCCTTGAACATTCGAGAAAGTTTCTAGCGAACTCTGAGCTAAGCTGGCAAACCCAAAACTTTAAGTCTAGTATCGACAGTAGTAGACCTAGTTAACGTCTGGCCTAGGCCTTTACTGCTGTAGGTATTATTCCAATGCGCAGAGCCTATTGGGAAGATAGGAGCTACACTACAGGGTCATTCATTTGACAATATTTGTGTCTGTGACACAACTGAGGACCACATACCTGTAGGATTGTGCTTGATGGTATGTGGGTTACATATTAGACAATATCACCAGGAGCATCGACCCAGTTAGTTTCATGCTCGAACTCAATTGGCATCAAGCTGAGAGCTTTTTGGATAAGCTGCAATTTTTTATTCAAACGTGGCTGGTCTCAAGAATAAACTGACGAATGACGATTGGAAAAACTTAATTGGAGGCAACTGTTTGCATATTAATGGGTACTTGATGTCCACTGTATGCACCACTTCCGGCAGAGCTAAAGCAAGTCTCTCCATCCATAGCTCCACCCTAGTTCAAGGGAGAATTTTTAAGTATTTGTCTGGAAACCCTTTCTACCAGATAATCTGAGGCATTCGTATCATTTTTGTATATTTTTATTATAATGTTTTTAATTCAGGGAAATTCCGTGTCTTACACTGGTTGGACAAATATTTAAATTCCTTTATATATAGGAGAGGCCACTAATCCTACTTGTTTTTAGGGTGGGGATTTAAATGTATATTTATGTAACATACCAGCCAGAGAGGCTTATGGGTTTTGCAAACAGAGGGTAATGAATTGAGGCACTTAATATATAATGATTACGAGAACCTGCTCAACCAACACCTTGTCAAATCCGACTTTGCTTTAAATGCTACAAAGGCTTAATTTAACCCTATCTATATTAGCTGAGGAGGATAGAAAACTATATCCTGCCAACAGGAACCCTGATGCCAATTTTTAACAATTTCCGGACCCACATGAATTGCTTGAGCGATCACTATCCCTAAAGCATTGAGATATATTACACTCTGTTAGAGGAACCACCTACACGCCCTGATATAGTCATTGAGATTACGTTTATGTGATCTAATGGCCCTCGACTTAGCTGCGACGTGGTTAGCCCCAGGAGATCTTGATGTGATTAGTTGTGGTGACTAAGCCCATGAGGCACAGGATCAGACTGATTTGCATATAGCCATGTCTGAACTGGGGTGGCAGAGTGGGCTAAAGAACGGTGATGGATTAAACCCAGATCTTTTGACTGGGTGTGAGTGTTTGATTGGTTCAGATGCTCCGTCCATCACCACCCCCTTTTTGTACCGCTTTGGCCGCCATAAGGTGTGGCAGGGTATGCTCAGACGTGAGTCCCTTGCTCACTTTGCCACTGGATTCAAGCAAGCCGGGCTGAAGAAGGCTGGAATGCCAGAAACCAGTCCTCGGAAGCTTGTTTCCGGTCCAGGGAAGACATGGCTTGGCAGTTCGGGCTGGACTGTTCCCATGAGGCACAGGGTCAGACTGATTTGCATATAGCCATGTCTGAACTGGGGTGGCAGAGTGGGCTAAAGAACGGTGATGGATTAAACCCAGATCTTTTGACTGGGTGTGAGTGTTTGATTGGTTCAGATGCTCCGTCCATCACCACCCCCTTTTTGTACCGCTTTGGCCGCCATAAGTGTGGCAGGGTATGCTCAGACGTGAGTCCCTTGCTCACTTTGCCACTGGATTCAAGCAAGCCGGGCTGAAGAAGGCTGGAATGCCAGAAACCGGTCCTCGGAAGCTTGTTTCCGGTCCAGGGAAGACATGGCTTGGCAGTTCGGGCTGGACTGTTCCCATGAGGCACAGGGTCAGACTGATTTGCATATAGCCATGTCTGAACTGGGGTGGCAGAGTGGGCTAAAGAACGGTGATGGATTAAACCCAGATCTTTTGACTGGGTGTGAGTGTTTGATTGGTTCAGATGCTCCGTCCATCACCACCCCCTTTTTGTAAGCTCAATATAGGCCTCTGTCTGGATGAAAACACGGGTGACTCAGAAGTAAAGATGGTCTTTGAAGAAATGTCTAGCTAATTAAAGGACAAACTGAGATGGCCAATTTCAGGACGGTCTTCCAAGTTAATCGGTTAGTTTGGAAATAATTGCTCAAAAGCACATGCAGCCCTAAAACTAGACTTGAGCAAACTGATTAGATCATGGGCAGAGATAGCTGATTGCAGAAGGATCTACATAATATTAATAGTAAGAATTCCATTAAAAATTATGCCTTGGATGTCCTAGTGACCGCTAGTAAGGATAAAGGCAGCACAGCATTTTATCAAATTATAGAACACCCTTTTTTTAAAAACCAGTGAACAGTGAACACCTTCCCTGGAATTGGTTATTTCAGGCCATGAAATGATTCTGCATTTTAGCAGTATTTATGCGAAAAGGAATAGTGCGCAGAGTAGTTGCTCAGTGTACTGAGTGTCTACTCACTCACCCTCCATATCTAACAGTACTTTACCCCTTGACTTCTCTGTGCTAGAAGTGACTGAGACAATCCTAAATAGTTTTATTGATAAACCCCCTTTATAAAGCTAACACTAAGTAAGTTCCTGGTCTACTCCTCACTAAGCATGGGCGGATTTTGCGGATCCACGATTCACGAATTTGCGGATTCACGGATCGTGGATCCGCAAAATCTGCGGATTGGCGGATTTGGGGGCGGGGCTTCCTCGAGTGTGTGGGCGGGGCCAAACGGACGGGGCTTCCATGCGAGCGCACATGCCCCTTGTGTGAATACAAAAGGTCAGAGACCGATCAGAGCAGCAGATTAAGAGACAGACGCCCCTGGTCACAGCACGGGGATTGCGCACGTGAAAGCCAAAGATGCAAATGCCTCTGGGCAGCATCACAGCGGATTTCCGATGGTATATTTGGGAAGAAGGCACATCTGCCCAGCCTCCCAACGCTCACGATTTTTTTTGGGCTGATGAATGAGTCACTGCATTTGCGCTTCAACTAGTTCCAGCGACCAAGTGTGTGTTACTATGCAATCGCGCCGAAGTGCGCAGGGGTCCCTTGAGTGAAATGTCCATCATAGTGGGTAAATGGCGGGAAGACGGGCGGGTGCACACCTCGAGTGTGTGGGCGGGGCCAAACGGACGGGGCTTCCATGCGAGCGCACATGCCCCTTGTGTGAATACAAAAGGTCAGAGACCGATCAGAGCAGCAGATTAAGAGACAGAAGCCCCTGGTCACAGGAACAGCACGGGGATTGCGCACGTGAAAGCCACGTGATTATTTTTGGGCTGATGAATGAGTCACTGAATTTAAGCTTCAACTAGGGCACATATTTATTCACGAAGAAAGACACACCATGTAACTAATTTACGATGGCGCCGGCAAGCTGCCAGCGCCATCCTGCAAAAGTTACTTAATTAGCTTCAACAGGAAGCTCCAACTGATAAAATAAAGCAGGCGCTCGAGCCCCTGCTTTATCTTACCTGTTAGAGCTTCCTGTCGAAGCTAATTAAGTAACCATTTGAGGATGGCGCTGGCAGCTTGCCGGCGCCATCGTAAATTATTTAGGTTTGAACTTTTGACCGCAAAATCCGCTCCGATCGCGGATTGCGGATTCTCGGTAAATTCGCGAGAGTTCGCGGATCGCGGATTTACCGAAAATCCGCAAAATCCGCGATCGGAGCGGATTTTGCGCTCATGCTTACTCCTCACCAATGTCTGTAAAACGAGGAAGCTAGACACATGTACTGAGTCGCCTATTATGCCTGAATACAAAAATGGCAATCGTAATGACCCCATTTGCTATCATTCAATAGTTTTTTGGACTCCCAGGTCAAGGTTTTGAAAAGGTATTGCTGTCCAGAATGGAAATGTGGGCTGAGAACATCATATTGTGGCCAATATCCAATATACATTACGGAGGGGTATTGGCACAGAGGATCAGTGTCTCAATTTCTTTCTACTGATCAACAATTATACAGTCACAAAAGAGTGCACTTCACCTAGCCTTCATGGACCTCTCAAGTGTTTTTGATTTTGTTTTTCTTAGCATGTTATGGGGCTTTATAGATGAGGTGGGGTGGATAAGTTAATTATAAATCTAATAAAGCAAATATATACCATTTCCACTGCAAAATTAGATATGGCATAGGTGGGGAGTGCTCTAATGAGTTCCAGATTGATAGGAGGTGGGTAGGCAGAGCTAAGTACTTGTACCCCTCCTCTTCACCCTGTACATAAATAACTTACAGATGGTGTTGTTGAAGAAGTGCAGAGACATGCCTCAGATTGGCCATCATCTGGCCCGTATGGTTAAGGGCTATCACAGGTGGTTCAGACCTCTGCTGGAGGGGCTGCATGGATGATATGGTGCTTATGGCCCACTCTCCAAAAGCCCTGCAATCCCCATTCGATTGCTATGTGAAGTTTATAGGTGATCTGGATCTCAAGGTCTACCTGAAAAACATATTTTCTTAAGACCTGCAGTATCACCTCGTGCAACTGTTGTTGACACAATTTTAACAGTGTTGAGCTAAAACCAATGACCGATTTGTGAAGGATTCATTATTCCTATTTACCTTTGCTGCGACTGAAGCCTTTATGGGAAAAGTGTATGATCTTCCAGGACAAGTATATCTCGATTACCTTATTTGGTACAGGCATATGGAGATCTGTTGAGACAACAATGTTACAGATATCTGAAAATTGCTGTTTACGTGGATTGCTTTCATTTCCCACCAGCTGTTTGCCCTGTCTTTGTCACAGAGAATTGGGCGTGCTTTTCATTGAAGATCTTAGTAGGCTTCTTTCACTCCTGCAGTAGCATAGGGTTTGGACAAACAAGCAGGCTTTGTTGGACAGACTAATACTGCACGACTGCTTGGTGGTGGATAGGGCACTCTCCATTTGTTGGTTCAAGAACATCAAAACTTTGCATTAAGCTGGATAGACCATACTAATTTGACAACCTGTAAACCTTAACTTAGTTGGGAAAGGCAGAGCTAAAGCATATGTGTCTTCTGCTAACTGAGGAGGGGAGTTTCACTATTGGCAGACACAAACACAGTGTTGGCCTGTATCTGTACTTAACCCAACAAAGAAGGCATAACACCATATTAGGTAAGACTTGTGGACTTTCAACACAGATTTATTCTCACCAAATTTAAACTTAAACTATTTTATTGCATGGTCACCTTTCACATGTGTAATAACTGGGCAAGAGAATTACCTAGTTGTCCATGTGACAAATTATCAAAGCACCTTGCACTTTATGTTTTTCTGTTGTTTTTATGACGCCCCTAAAACCGAAACCTCTGCTAAGGAAATATGGGTTTAGTCAATGTACTCCTACACATTCATTTCTGCTGCAATTGCAGTCATATATGGTCTACTTTAAAGTTTGCACTTATATCTCTCACACCTTATTTATTTGAAAGAGCTTGGGGATCGATGTTGCACTTCTTAATGACAAAGGTAGCAGGATAGACCCTGAGAATATTAAGAGACGTATGTTCAGTACATTATTAGCGTATATTGTTTCTGATATAGAACCCTATTGTAGATACTTGATGTAGATGTATATATCATTTTGTTTTAATCACAAACAGTAAGTTGCAGTTTTTATGACATGTATGTGTATGGTTTTTAATATAAAAAAGTATAAAGTTTATGATGACGAACTAAACCATTTTTAAATGTCTATGTGCATTCTGAGAATAATAAGACTTAGAACACTAATATAGTTAATTATTATTACAAACAGTATATAAATAATATTGCTCAGAAATTCTATTCATTGTATTTATTTTGGTAATTGAGGATTTTGCGTTTATAAAATTATTTGCTTGATTAACTTTCCTCATTACTGAATGATTTGGTTATTTAGGAGTATTTGGTCAACAATTTTAAGATTTAGTCATTAAATTCTTTTTCAGAATGTAATTAATTTACTTTGTTTATTCATTTTGTTTTAAACTTATAAGCATTACCTTAAAACCCACTTATTTCTATAGAAGATCGCATCATCCATCCAAATTTTAAATACAATAGTTCCAAGCAGGCAAAGTGATATTAGCCAAAACTCACAATTTATCACTGTACAACAAACAAGGGTGCATTTGTATCAGCTGCATTGATCACATTGTTTTATGTCTAGTGATGTTGGATGGGAGCCATTCTGTAGATCACAGATTGTGTTTGGCTGAAACTTGAATAAGAAAAAGAAACACCCCAAAAAAATACAAATAAGGAATAAATGTTCTTGACCAATTTTGGCAAATGTTGACAGTGTGTTTTAAACCATTATCTTTTACACTTCAATAGGTCTTTCTGAAAATCCCCCCTACCCCTGGTATTATTAAATGGTGTCAGGTCAACAATTAAGTATTCTGTCTGACTAGATCCTGATCCCAGAAATAACTTGTAAAGAGATGCTTCCTTTTTACTTCTTCCAGCTGCTGAATGCCTTTCCTCGTCTCATGCGATGTCTTCCTGGACCATTCCATTTAATAAACAAGAACATCACTGAGGTGACAAATTTCATTTCAGAACGTGTTAAAGCACATCAGGACACGCTGGATCCCAACTGCCCCAGGGACTTCATCGACTGCTTCCTTCTCAAGATGGAGCAGGTAATAATATCTCAGCATTGATCAAGTCTGAATGCCTAAGTTATATTTTAGTGGTATTGTTGAAATGGAGTATACTTACCACAAACATGATTGTCCACCCACCCGATTTGATTGCGGGCAGGCCTTTGGTGCAAGCTATACAAAAAACAGGGAGAGGTAATGGTAGAGGCTAGGTTTATCCTCGTTTACATACGCGACACACAAAAATCAAATACTTCAAAGAAAACCTTCCCAAGGAAAAGGTGGATATGATAAAGTGTGACTGTAATTGCTTAGCAGGGAAAAACCATGTTCCTGGAGACTCCTCCCTAAGTCGCAGCACACCTCAATCCGTAGAGGATTGGGATCAGCCGCAATGATGAAGCATGCCACCTAGGGGCAACCCTGGTAGGTGAGGGGTCTCCAGAAAATAAGCAATTACAGTGGATTCTCACTGTATCCTATACACCTTTCCCTTGGGTAGGTGTACTTCGAAGTATTCCATTTTTGTGTGACCTTTGGAGTAACCATGGTGAAGATTACTCATCTCCACAGGCTTACAATCCTTTGACGGCCCTTATTCCATCGGTCTTTCAGAGGTTGCTCTCTATCATCCCACTAAATTTAGATAAGCAGACATACAGGCCCATTTAATGCCCATCATTGCCTCGAAAGCCAGGAGACAGGGTGAGTCAGCACAGGGCTGAATAGAGAGATCTACATGCAGATGGGTGGGAGGAGTTGCACCTGGGAGCTGAATAGGGCTGTGCCTTCACTCCACAATGCTGGCTCCACCTCCTGTGGTGCGCCTGATGTCTCTGCCCTGTACTGTGAAAGGAAAGAAGGAGTCATGTAAACAGAGTGCTCCAGGATTGACCAGAACTGGTTTGGGCTAGGCAAAGGCCTCTCTGCCTTCAGAGAACAAAGAGAAACTGTGTATAAGAAGGGGGATCCAGCACTCAGAACTTTAGATCACTTTTGGGAAACAAGAAGAAACCTTTGCTGAGGAGAGAAACCAGAGAGACTGAGGAGAGACTATCCCTAAGCTGAAGTACTGCTTGGGGGATTGGCCTACAGTGGTTGCCTAACTGCCAAAGAAAGGAGAGAGGAACTTTGTGTGTACTTTCATCAACTTGTGAAGGATCTCCAAGGGCTTGAGAAAGAGCTTGCCTCCTGCTGAAGTCTCAGGGACAACAGACTTCGCCCACCAGCTCCCCAAGAGTTCTTTGAAAGTGCCTGAAGTTGTGTTGGGATTTCTGTGGAACTGCATGTCGCAAGGAGCTGGAAGCATGACTCACGAAGAGGAAGCGTGTCGCCGCCGCAGCCGCTGTAGTCACATCGCCGGAGAAGAGGATCGACGTTGCATCAGACGCCGCCGCATCAACGGAGAAGCGTGTTGCCACCACTGCAGCTGTTGCATCATCGCTGAAGCGCATCGCCGGAGAAGAGGATCAACGTCGCATCGGACACCGCAGCATCACCAGGAAGCGTGTCGCAGGGCATGTTGCGGCTCAGAAGAATTGTTGAGTCACCGCACAGCCGTCGGGCGTACACGCATCGTGTCGCATCAAGAAGAAGACACCATCTTTGTCGATTTGTACCGGATCTTCATCGCATCACGGCATTACGGGCCCCATTGCCACGGAAGTGCAGTAAGAAACCGATGCATCACCTCCCCTCGCAGAGAAGAACCGACGCATCACCTACGCATCAGTAGGGACCCGACGCATCACCCTTCTTGCGTGTAAGGAACCAATGCATCACCTTCCCTGCAACACTTTCATTGTATAGCGTTACTCATCCTAAGGTACATTGAACTCAAAGTGCTGCATGTTACATCTTAGGACAACTACGCTAATTCTACCATTTTTTAAGTACAGTATTATGGATTTTTGTCGTTTGTGGTCTTGTATTAAGTATACATGAAAGTACTTATTTTTATACTACAACCTGTGTGCTGTCCATCTGTAGTGTTGTCACTGGGTTGCTGTATGTGTTCACAAATGCTTTACACACTGTCTCTGAGATAAGCCTATCTGCTCGTGCAAAGCTACCAAGGGGCCGAGCAGGGGTTATTTTAGGAGTGTTCCCCCTTACCCTGACTAGACGCAACGGTCCGTATTTGTCAAAGGTACCTACCTCTTGCAACTAGATAACCCCAAATCTAACAATGTGTAACTATATGAAACAATCAGTTACAAAGCATATGGGTCTGTGTTTGAGTAAATATATTTCTTATTGATGGGGTGTATATGTGAGAGAGACTGGTAAGTAAGTAGATGGACAGATGGTTGAGGAGAAAGATGGATGGATGAGTAGATGGTTGGATGGATGGGTGGATGTGTGAGGGAGAGGATTCTTAAGTACTCGAATTGTTGAGTAAATGGATGGACACTGATTTTTGTTTACCACAGAACTTAGGAAGAAGGGATCTGAAAAGGTAGCCTAGCTCATGTAGTTGTTAAGGTAGCGGTTAAAAGCGTTGACCAGGTAGCTGCTTTGCAGAGTATCCGCTGGGGCTTGACTCTCCAAATGTGATCTCACACCTATGTTGTAAACAGGGTAAAAGATCCATTGTATTATTAACGGTGACAAGTGATGTCATGTATCTTAAATAGATTTAGCTAAATGTACACACATATGTATTTGTTCTTCTTTTCAGGAATCAGCAAATATACACTCTGAATTTCAGAATGAGAACATGGTAATTACCACGCTGAATCTATTCTTTGCCGGAACAGAAACAGTCAGTACTACACTGAGATATGGATTTTTGATTCTGTTGAAGTACCCGGAAACAGAAAGTGAGCATATGTTACTAACCTTATGTTTCATTGGTGGGCTGTGGGCGTGAGCATTATTTATTTTATTCACAAGTTGATGTATACAAAATGTGTCATTATGATTTTAGAGCATGATTTTCTAAAAGTATTTTATTGTGCTCCATTTTTCCAGAGCACAGACTGAAAAGAATAAATGCATAACAGAATTGTAATTCAAAAAAGCTGACAGCTAGCTCAATTCATTTTACAGTTGAGCCTTGTAGAGTTGCTTTGTAAATGCTGAAGTTAGGTCTCGAAGAAGGGGTCATGGGATTGCCTGATCTTGAGCTGTACTCGGTGCTTGAAATGGGAAAATAGAAATGCCGGAATCATGTTCACTGTCATACGGAGGCCTTTACGAACCCCGTATGGGGGCCGTGAGCCATCAGGCCCAAGATGGTTCGATTCAGTCTGTGCCCAGGTTTCTAGGAAGCTGACGGTAATCAAAAATTGACCCAGTCCTCAAGGCAACACAGAAATATGTGGGGCTGTAAACAGTTCTAGATTGTCAAAAGAGCATTCTAATTATATCTCTATTTATAGAGATTATAACTCTGTTTCAGTCTATTGCCAACACTAAAAATAAGCCCATCTCTGATAAACAGAAAACCGTCCAACACAGTACAAACATTCACTAGAAGGACAACATTTAGAAAAGAGTGTGAAATAGCTAGATGACACCTCACGGGCGCATCACCAATGGGACCCCTGGTTGGTACTCACCAGGTCGGCCCTGTTCTCATCATCGGTGTCAAATAGCTTAACGTAAACGTGTCCAAAACCCAAAGTAAAGAAAGGAACAGTGAATGGTGCAGTGTACATACAACATATATGTGACACGGACTAACAACGTTCAACATATAACACACACAAAACTGCGCAACGAGATACAACTCTTACTTTATTTATATTTTCTTGTTGCATTGCAGTTTAACATGTAATATAAAAAGGGGGAGTTATGAATACTACCTATCGCCTCATACTCAGCCCGCAGCCGACATGTTTCATTGCCTTAGGTATTGTATCAGGCAATTTCTTCAGGGCCAACGTACATTTAAGGTGTCACTGCCAGCGATACTGTGCTTTTAAAATGCTGAAAATCAAAAACATAGAACACATATATATATATATGTGGGCATCTGCCTGTAGCATTACTGCTTATTTAATATTTAACTCCACATTGCACCCAGTAATAGACAAAAATTGCTCTTTACCTAGAGACATCATTAGCTTTCATACCGTTACCACTCTGGCTCTGTGCAAACTCATAGACCCACTTCCAATCGGTAAGTGTGGTCCTGCCTCCCTTCTATGTTCGCCTGGACAGGAGACAACGGAGGAAAACGCCATACGGGCGAGCATTAAAATCAGCATTTCTAATCTCACCGTCTTTTCGTCATGTGGTCCTGCATCTGCATGCTTACTAGTGGAGGTACTACAAACGGCGTTTCCTCAACACCGGAGCGCCGTGAATAGGGCGCGTAGTGTATTTATCTGTGTTTCCGCATTGCCTGGCTCTGATTGGGCGGTAACACCACGTGAGTAGCAGGTCGTTGATTGGACCCAACAACCACGTGACCGCCGGCAAGCGTCCGATGTTATGGATTATTTATATTAATATCCTGTTATATTTAGTGTGTCCTATTATCCATCCGGGCAGAGCACTCTCGCCTCCGCGGGGGAAATGAGGGCACGGAAAACGTTGCCGGTCCTCATGCACAAGTGTCACTTAACAAAACTCAAAAGTGCGGGGGCCATCTTGGAACAGTATATCTTCACAAAGATGTAGCTGGCTCCTAGTGAGAAACACACTTCAATCTGTTCCTTATCACCTCATTTAATTCCTCAGGCCCATTAAGGTCCTATTTTACTAGTGTATTAATGGTGTGATATGGCTCTGAAAATTAGATGGAGACATGTTCACAGTATTTATAGTTAGAAAGGCAAGGGTCAGCTACCCTGGGTGTTTAATGCAGTTATCAAAAATACTATGTATCAAATACATGGACAGTTCCTATATTTACAGTATGTTCTATATGTCGATGGATTTGAGTTATTGAGCCAAGAAACAACTAGATTATCGTAGTTTATTCCATTCCAGTAACTCGTTAAGTCCTTGTTGTTCACTAGATTCTTGGAAAATCCAGCGCGCTTCTTTAGTCGCCAACCGCTTTTCCATCGACTGCGCCTCACCCATCACTCTTTCCAGTACTACCCATGTGAAGGTGTGTTTATTGCGATGACAGTGTTGCACTAATTTTGTCGTTAGCTTGCCCTGTCGTATCGTGCTTAAATGTTCTTGAATACGCAGCTTGATTTTGCGTGACGTAAGGCCGATGTATTCAAGGCCGCATTCACACCTCAACCTGTAGACTACATTCGTAGTGTTGCAATTGCTAAAGTGATTTAACGTCCAGGTTTTTCCGGATTTTAGCTGGATGGTATTGCATTTATTTGTGATGTGGCACACGGAACAATTGCCACAGGGGTAGTGGCCGTTAGGCACCGTCGAGGCTTCTGGCTGTTTCCTCTCTATCATCCTGGTATGGACGAGTTTGTCCTTTAGATTGGAGGCCCTTTGAAAAGCAAAACGGGGAGGTGGCATCTTATGGTCCTGTGTGCTAAGGAGGGACCAATGTTTCCTGATGGCTTGTCGGATTTTTGTGGCTAGCGGATCGAAAGTCATGACCACTGGTATACATTCAGATTTTTCTTTTTTACTTGACTCTAAGAGTGCTGTCCTTGGTGTATTTAGCGCCCTTTTGTTGGCTTGACGGATTATTTTGCGCGGATAATCCCGGGCTTGTAACCTATTGCTCAAGTCAATGGCTTGTTCTCTATAAGTCTCAGTCTTTGAACAGTTCCTCCTGTACCTCATAAATTGACCCACCGGGAGGTTGTCCCTGAGGGCCCGAGGGTGGTAGGATTGGTACGCCAGGAGGGAGTTTCTGTCTGTCGGTTTTTGATGAACTCTAGTCTCGAATTTTCCATCTGATGCCTCAATGTCCAAGTCCAGGTACACTGCATTCGTCCGGTGGTAGTTCCAAGTGAAACGCAGACTCCTGTCTTGCGTGTTTAACCAATTGAGAAACTGGAGGAGACAGTCTTCCTCTCCCGACCAGACGAGGAGCACGTCATCGATATAACGCCTCCACAGGCGTAGGTGTTCCTTAAAAGGGTTATGATCTGTATCGATGACGTGCTCCTCGAACTGCCCCACATAAATACATGCCACACTCGGTGCCATTGTAGCTCCCATTGACGTTCCCGTCACTTGGAGGAAGAGCTCGTTTTTATAGCCAACAAATTTTTTTTGTCAGGGCTAACTCTACACATTGTAGGATAAAACTCTGTGGCGCATCATAAAACCACTCTTGCTTGCTGAGTGCTTTAGCAGTTGCTACTAGGGCCGCTTCCTGGGGGATACATGAGTACAGCGACTCGATGTCTATGGTCACAATATACTCTGTAGCAGGGTTGTAGGTCATTGAGTCCAGGACATTTAAAATATCTGCCGTGTCTTTGACATAGGAACGTTGAGTTATTACGGATTCGCGTAGATAGTAGTCTGCGAATTGGGACAGGGGTTCCAGAATTGACTGAATACCCGACACGATAGGCCTGCCAGGGGGGGCCTGGCAGGCTTATGTATTTTTGGGAGAACATAAAAGGCAGGAGTCCTCGGGTTGGTGTTAACGAGGAACTCCGCCTCCTTTGTACTTATCCATTTCTTTTCTTTTGCATTAGCAACGAGGTTCATAATCATCTCTCTCAGTTCTGGTGTAGGATCTCTGACAAGAGGTTGGTAATTAGTTCTGACGTTTAAAAGTCTTCGAACTTCTGCCTCGTAGTCAGATGTATTTAAAATCACGATGGCACCGCCCTTGTCCGCATTCTTGATGGTTATTTTATCGTTGTTCTGCAAAGATTTAATGGAGTCCCAATTTTCTTTCGTCATATTTCTGAAACCCATAGACTGGTTCTTATTTTCTATGCCTTTAATTTCTTCCAATACTTTGGCTTCAAACACTGCAGTTTCTGGGCCGAGCGTAGCAGTTGGAGGGCAAAAAGTGGAAGGTTTTCTTAAGTTGGAATTGAAGCCCCTGCTTTCTTCTGTTGGTTGTTTAAAAAAGAATTTCTTAAGCTTAATGCGGCGCATTGTTTCATGAAACTCCATCCGACATTTGAAGGCATCGTGGTTCGGTGTAGGCACAAAGCCTAACCCTTTATTTAGTACCTCCTCTTCTCCGTTAGTCAAATTATGGTCAGATAGATTCACAACGATGCTCATCATAGCGGTTTCTTTCCCCGGCTCCGTGTCATCCGCGGTGAGGAGGTTTGCCATTGTTGTTGTTGTGGGGGTCGATTTCCCCGTCCTCTTCCTCTTCCCTGCTGATGTTGGAATCCCGGGCCTTTGTTGGACGCTTGGCCCTGTTCTAAAAAATTCCTCAGTAGGGTGTTTAGATCTGTGTTTACTGATGCGGGTTGGTTAAATCTCACTCTGTTGGTACTCGGGCCGGCTCAGGTTCCTCTTCACTAGATGTATTTGCAAAGGACCAGTTAGTGGGAGTTCTTTTCTGTTGTTGAAATCTATTCCCCTTACCACCTCTACTGCCACCAAAAGGTGGTTGTTGTTCTTGGGCTGACTGGTAGTAGGAGTCGTTGGTATATGGGAACGCCCACTCGTGCGTGTAGCGTTGGAGGTTACGTTGTAAACCTCTGATTTTTTGTGTTACCATATATTGTTTGTATTCCTCTAGATCTGTTTTGATCTTCTCTAGTTGTTCCTTGGCGTCAACAAAGCTACTGTCACGGTTTATGGTTTCCTCTAGTTCAGCAATTTCTTTTAAAACTTCTTCACTGAGACGTTGTGCTGTACTAATTATGAGGATCAACCAATCTCTTGTACACTTATTGGCGATAAAACTCCAATCACAACGGAATTGCTTATCGTCCAAAAAGATACGTGGTTCAATTCGAACTATGAGGCTGGCAGGGGAAGCGCCTGCTTGGTAATACTCTGACATAAGAGCTCCATGTAAAGCAATCCTTATGTGTTTCTTTTTCAAAGCACTTAATTTTTCCCACTCTTCCCTTACTTTATTTGACCCAGCCAGGGGATTGTCACTAAACAGGGAGGGTAAGGTGGTGCATTCACCCCTTACAAAGATATAGGTTACTTATATCTACTTTTAATCACTGACACATATAAACCTATCAGTCACTCTGGCTCTGTGCAAACTCATAGACCCACTTCCAATCGGTAAGTGTGGTCCTGCCTCCCTTCTATGTTCGCCTGGACAGGAGACAACGGAGGAAAACGCCATACGGGCGAGCATTAAAATCAGCATTTCTAATCTCACCGTCTTTTCGTCATGTGGTCCTGCATCTGCATGCTTACTAGTGGAGGTACTACAAACGGCCTGCTACTCACGTGGTGTTACCGCCCAATCAGAGCCAGGCAATGCGGAAACACAGATAAATACACTACGTGCCCTATTCACGGCGCTCCGGTGTTGAGGAAACGCCGTTTGTAGTACCTCCACTAGTAAGCATGCAGATGCAGGACCACATGACGAAAAGACGGTGAGATTAGAAATGCTGATTTTAATGCTCGCCCGTATGGCGTTTTCCTCCGTTGTCTCCTGTCCAGGCGAACATAGAAGGGAGGCAGGACCACACTTACCGATTGGAAGTGGGTCTATGAGTTTGCACAGAGCCAGAGTGGTAACGGTATGAAAGCTAATGATGTCTCTAGGTAAAGAGCAATTTTTGTCTATTACTGGGTGCAATGTGGAGTTAAATATTAAATAAGCAGTAATGCTACAGGTAGATGCCCACATATATATATATATATGTGTTCTATGTTTTTGATTTTTAGCATTTTAAAAGCACAGTATCGCTGGCAGTGACACCTTAAATGTACGTTGGCCCTGAAGAAATTGCCTGATACAATACCTAAGGCAATGAAACATGTCGGCTGCGGGCTGAGTATGAGGCGATAGGTAGTATTCATAACTCCCCCTTTTTATATTACATGTTAAACTGCAATGCAACAAGAAAATATAAATAAAGTAAGAGTTGTATCTCGTTGCGCAGTTTTGTGTGTGTTATATGTTGAACGTTGTTAGTCCATGTCACATATATGTTGTATGTACACTGCACCATTCACTGTTCCTTTCTTTACTTTGGGTTTTGGACACGTTTACGTTAAGCTATTTGACACCGATGATGAGAACAGGGCCGACCTGGTGAGTACCAACCAGGGGTCCCATTGGTGATGCGCCCGTGAGGTGTCATCTAGCTATTTCACACTTTTTTCTAAATGTTGTCCTTCTAGTGAATGTTTGTACTGTGTTGGACGGTTTTCTGTTTATCAGAGATGGGCTTATTTTTAGTGTTGGCAATAGACTGAAACAGAGTTATAATCTCTATAAATAGAGATATAATTAGAATGCTCTTTTGACAATCTAGAACTGTTTACAGCCCCACATATTTCTGTGTTGCCTTGAGGACTGGGTCAATTTTTGATTACCGTTTGATTGAGTGGAGGGCGATCTAGTCCTTCCTGTCTCTCTTGACTCCTATTGTTCGAATTCTAGGAAGCTGAGACAGGCCCTAAGCAACAAGCCCCGAGACGAGGTGGTGGTCAAAGGGCTTCGTAGAGCATATAAGGCCGCACTAGCAACTCGTAAATCCTAGGTGAAGGTGGAGGCCTGGTCTGATCTAGTGGAGGCAAGCACACTGCGCAATAGCTCTACGTTTTGGGCCCTCATTAATAGCCCATTTTTTCAGAAGAGAACTCCAAATTATTGGCCGCCCACATCACGGAGGATGATTGGGTTCACCACTTTGAGGGTATCTTTCAAACAAAGCCCACGCTACCTGAAGGGCAGGAAAGCATGGAAGGTAAAGTGGATCTCTTATTTTCCACCCAAGAAGTAAGAGCTGATGTATTAGGTTTAACCCAAAGAAAGGCCCCAGGGTCATATGGGATTCCTCCTGACTTTTATATAGCCCATATAGACTTTTGGGCGCCTGTCCTTACAGCTGTTATTAATGCTGTAATGTGGGTCGGCCGCCCAGACTCCTGGGCTTTAGCAACCATAGTCCCGGTATTTAAAAAGTGCGACCGGGATAGTACCTCATGTTACAGGCCCATTTCTTTCCTAGACTCTATGGTGAAGGTAGTGGGTTGCATAATTCTTAACAGGTTGGTAACTTAGGCGGACAAAAGCAACTTTTTATCTGAAATATAATATGGTTTCCACCCTGGTCAGTCTACTGTAGAGCAGTGTTTCAACCTATATCTTGTTTTGAATAAGTATACTGTGGCTCGTTCAAGTCCGATATATTTAGCCTTCATGGACCTGTCCTCTTCCTTTGACTCCGTGGACAGGTCCAAGTTATGGCAGCTGTTGGTATCCATTAGCATAGATAAAAACATCATTTGGTTCTTGAGGGGCCTTCACCAAGATTCTAGGGCGGTTTTCCGCTATTCAAAGGACCTGAAAGTGTCCCATCAGTTTAACATCAGGAGGGGGGTGCGTCAAGGGTGCATTCTTGCTTACTTCATTTTCAATTTATACATCAACTCCCTTGAAAAGGCTCTTCTGGCAACCAAAGCTGACAAGCCCTTAGGTAGGCAAGCGTAGCCTGCCAGTCCTTTTATACGCATACGACACAGTCCTCCTGGCGACAACTGCAAGGGGCTTACAACTTCTCTTAAATTCTTTTGCCTCTTTAATGGAGAAGCTGGATCTGTCAGTGAAACACTCTAAATCATATATCATGCAGGTGGGCCCCGGAAAGGCTAAGCAGCCCATTTTTAAACTAGGTAGTTCTTTATTACTCAAGACAAATGTTTTTTTCTACCTGGGAGTAGTGTTTGACGACTCACTGAGCTGGTGCTCCCTGCTTAACCAAAAGAAAGGGACCTTGTGAAAGCTTCAGCAGCTGTTTTTAACTTTGCCAGCAGAGTGGGAGGGAAGCCAATAGGGGCCCTGCTGGAGATCTACCAAGCAAAATGTATCTCAAAGGTCAGTTAGTGGACCGGGATATGGGGCCATATTTCGCTCGGGGCTCTGCAGAGCACCGGAAACTCATTTTTGCTAACTGCTCTTTCTGTCCCGCAAGGCACCCCATCTTACGTTGTGCATGAGGAATTGGGGATGCCTTTCTTTCCGACGACTTGGCTTTTCGACCTCTGGCATTGTGGCTTAAGATATGGGCCAAACAAGAGAGCTTACTTAGTAAAGACGTCCTACGGGACTGTCTTTCTCTTGCTCACATCTCACGTATTCGATGGCTCCTTTATATAAAGTTGGTCTTGCCAGACTAGGAATAGTTGATCTCTACGAACCCTGAGGGAATTAGTAAAAGGGACCACACTTGGGCCAAGGAGACCTTTTTAAGAATGCGACATAGTGAAAGAGAAGGAAAGGACTTGTGCAAACCCAGTGTGTGCAAGTATGTCATACTGAAAACCGTGCCTATCACGGAACCTTATATTCTAGGGCTGAAAAGCATACACAATCGTTTTCTTTTGATGAGGTTCCGCTTGACCTTTTCCACTCCTTATTGGCACATCCTGATGGTTCTCACAGAGGTCAGTGCCTCATGCCCTGTGGCTGCAATGGAGAATCTCCTCAGGACATGATGCACTTTTTAATGTTCTGCCCTTTTTATGCTGTTCCCAGAAGGTTATTTATTATTCCTATCTTTAAAAAAGTGGGCTTTAGGAGGGTGAGACGAGCTTTGATTTTTCTTACAATTTCTTTCTAGCGATACTGTTTTGTACACACTCAATTTTTTACAGTTCGCCATCAGACAAAGGACAAGTTGTAAATTATATCTGTATTGTAACTTATGTTTTTTATATGTGTATAGCTCATTTGGATTTTATAACATTTGTCAACTAGTAGTCTGAATTATGGTATTACGTAGGCCGTATTACTTTTATGGTTTTATCTTTAGAGCCGGATAAAGTTTAATTGATTGATTGAGTACCTTCTTGTTTCTGAGAAGTGCTGGTACTCTCCAATTAAAAGTATTACGTCTGTTTTGAGAAGTTCCTGTACTCTCCCTCTCAAAATAAAAAAGTGCTGATACTCCGTACCGGAGTGTACCACCCCATTTAAAGCACAGGCTGTACGATTCTGCAGCTATGTTGGAATACTCATCGCTATAGGTCACAGTGGAGGATAATTGGGAAAAGAAGCTACTAAGAGACACTTGTGGGACCACACCTTTATTGGAATTGCTAATGAGCTGTCATGTAGCTACTGAATATCTTTATACCGTGTTAAGTTAGCATAGGCTCATTAGAGGTTTAAACGCCATTTTTCCTTTTTGCAACTTCTGCACACGACACTTAATTGTTGATTTAGCTTTCACCCTAGTAGTTCGTTGTGGTTTACATGAGAATAATATGTTATTACTCTGATATCAGCTTTGCTTAATAAACTATGTCTGTACAGAGAGTGCTGAAGTTTCAGGAACAACACGATACAGATTTGTTATGAGGTCTGATCTTCACGGCTTCATAGACATAACATTAGTGCAGCTTCTGCCAACTTTGGGCTTGAGGCTGGTTTTATATTGCTTTGCTTGAGGCACAATAAGGCACTTGATGCGGTTCACATGAAGAGAGAGCTGGTGTATGCTGATGTGATTCCTTCATGCTAGGACACTAAGGTATGGGCCCGCCCTGATACAACCCAAAGAGACCTTCTTAGATAATAATATAATATGTGTGTTAGGGAGGGTGAGATATAAGTGTTGTTAACTCTTATTCATTTACAGCATGTTATCATGCTGTCACCGTTCGCTGTTTATGTACTAGTAACTATGCTGGTAACTTTGCTATTGATAATATGTTCACTTGTGTTATCTAAGATACTGCGCCTGAGAAGACTGCATTAGTAAATAAACATTTCAAATGCACATGTGTTCTTCTTTACTCCATGTTCTGGTTTGTAATGATAGTATAACGAAAGAGTGTTCATGAGTTCCACGTATCCTGAGGTACTGTAAGTTCATGTTCTGGTTTGTCTAAACATTGGGAGTTTGTTATGACCAATGAGACACTGTAGCTAGCTCGGTAAGGGGTTTATTGGGTACTTAGGTGAGTTTTGGGTCACCCTAATTCTCCGAGGTTCCAATCCTCTGTGCACGGTTCTGTGTGAGAACAGAAACCCTGCGACATGGCGCCCAACGTTTTCGGTGGTCTTATATCATGACACTCGAGTAGTATATCGTTCAAACCTTAACCCCTTCACATCCGTTTCCGGAAAACGGGGTGTTGGTGAAACCTACCTATTTATGGTAATAGGTCTTTTTCAAGCTTGATTCTTTCTAAAACGGTTTCTTTGAATTACTACCCAGTTGTGCTACAAAGTATTTTTTGTATTTCCGTATTTCCAGTGTTATCATGGCGGCGGTGGCAATTGCGCAACATAGTCGCGTAGCGGTGCGCACACATCTACAGACGTACCAAGTCCCGGTGGATGGGATGGCTGTGATTTTAGTGGTGTGTGCTGATCCGGCGTTCCCTTTTGAATTGTTTTACTCTTGGGTTACGTTTCCGGCTGTGGACGCAAATTCTGGTTTGTTCCACTCCTACACGGCCTCCCCTGTACCGGCTGAGTATACACCGTACAGGGCACTGGAAATACCTATTGATCATTGGCAGCATCGAGTTTGGTTTGATGGCGCCCTCCCCCACTCTTTGTCCGCTGCGAGGTTAGGTCCACTCTCAATTCCGGGTACTAACTGGCCTGCGTTGGGTGGTTTTACCCCGCACCCGAATCACGGGGCTTGTACCCTTGCAGAAATTCGAAGGCTACATGTAGTCTCAATTTCCGTGATTCGAGCTTTAGTGCAATACATAGGTCGACATCTCCCGGGTGGTCCCCAGGGGGGTGCGGCCGTTCCAACGGATCGAGGCGGTTTACGTCTTAATCCGGTGATGGTAAATTCCGTTTTTGGTGCACGTCCGGTTGACAACGATGACTTCCCTTTTTGGCTAGCTGAGAAGTTTGACCAACTGGAGGCGGTGTTTCCGAATTCTACTCCTGCTGATAAACATAGAATGTTGACGATAACTTTACCGAAGGATTTAACTCCTGAGCTTGTTGACTGTGAGAGCTGGGGAAAAACATTTGCGGCCGTTTATACGAGGTGCTTCGGCACCCCGTCTATGACTGCACTGCCTGAGATCGTTAAACGTGTTCAGGATGATCACGGACCGGAGGCAGCGGTTGAATTGGGTATGCGCCTGTGTGGTTCGTTTGAGATAGTAAGTGATCTCATACTCTCCAATATTAAAGGAGATGCGGTGAACTTTCAGGTGTCGAATGCTTTGGCTGCTCCACCCGATGCCGATAAACCCCG
Organism: Lissotriton helveticus; assembly: GCF_964261635.1. Classification (NCBI taxonomy): domain Eukaryota; kingdom Metazoa; phylum Chordata; class Amphibia; order Caudata; family Salamandridae; genus Lissotriton; species Lissotriton helveticus. The sequence goes on from NC_136070.1 coordinate 886,639,509, forward strand.
ACAGTTGGCAAAGATAGTTGTGGCCGCTTATAAGACAATTGGCCGCACAAGTAGAGGTCTGAAATATTTTACAGTAAAGGAGAAAAAACAACCACAGGGATAATCTGCTGTGTCAGATGTCCAGCCCAAGTCCAGAAAACAAAATTGGCCTAAAAAACAGACACAGGGGAAGCAAAATAAGCAGACTCAGGATTCTTTTCCTGCAAAACAAACTCCTGCGCCAACAGAAAAAGTTTATGATTTGCGCGATCGCGCGATGATTAAATCACCTGATCGATTTCAGGGTTCTGATCAACGCTCTCCTCGTTCCTTTCAGGACACATCGGCCCCGAAGACCGGTGGTGGAGGAGGCGGACGGGGACGTGGTGGCCAGCAAGGACGTGGCCAACCCCGCCAGACTGACGGCGCGGCGAAGCAGGAGGATTCCACGCCACAGCGACCGCAGTTTGCGAAAAAGAAAGTCGCAGCCTTAACAGCGCATAGATATGCCACAGATAGTGAGAACGCGGCTTCGGAATCTGACGTGGGCTCTGACCTTGCTGGACAGCGCGGCGGAGATTACCATAGTCAGAGAGGCGCTGCGTCCACTACTGAGGGTGACAGCGACTGATGTGTACGTTGTAATAGAAACAGCAGATACGAGACTTGCTCCCCCTGAAAGACTTTATGAAATTGTCCTGTTAATTGAAGGTGACATACAGCGCACCGTTAAAGGGGTATTTTGGGAAAATCTGTCTTCTACATATGATATTTTGCTTTCGGAGGCTGACTGGCCCCCACCTTTTGTGCTCGCGGCGCCGCGAGGGGAGGAGGTAATCCTCTCCAGTTTCGCGAACACTGTCTCGAAAGAGCATGCGCAGCATTTTGCAGAAGAGTGGGCTCGGGCTCTCGCACCGGCTCTGTACCGTAACCAATGTGGTTGGGATAAATTGTCGCCTTGCCACGAAATTCCGTTACGGTCTCAGCCGCAGCCTCAACCTCAATATCCCATTCGGCGTGAAGCAAAAACTTCCGTCGCGGAAATCCTTGAACAATTGGAATATCAGGGAGTTATTGAAACGTGTGTGTCACCCATGAATAATCCCCTTTTTTACTGTGAACAAACCTGACGGATCATATCGTTTGGTTTTGGATTACCGGCATTTAAACTCTCATTGCCGTAACTGTGCAGTACAGAATACTCACGGCTCTGCCCTTGTGGATAGTCTCGTGCGAAAGCGTTTCAAGACAACGCTTGACATATCCAACGGTTTTTTTGCCCACAGATTGGACAGCTTTAGCTCCCAATGGACCAGTTTTACGTGCGCTGGGGTCCAAAAACAATTCCGGCGTCTCCCAATGGGCTATAAGAATAGTCCTGGTATATTTACCGCTCACATAGTCTCTATTCTGGAGGCACTCGACCCAGATGCTTGTTCGTATGTAGATGACATATATCTCACAGACGACGATATTTGGGAGCATCTGTGTCGTGTAAATTCTGTTATTTGTAACTTCGCTGACATGGGTTACAAATTTAACTTTGCAAAATCGCACATTGCTGAACACACAGTGTTGTTTTTGGGCTATGAGCTCAACAATGAAGGTAGAGGTTTGGCTCCTCACTTCTTAGAGAAGTGCGCACAGTTGCGCGCTCCTACAACACTGAAAAAATTACAGTCCTTGCTGGGTTTCTTAAATTTCGGGAGAACATACATTCCGGAATATGCCCAGCGTATCAAGCCATTGTATGCTTTGATACAACCAACTTTTTCGAAATCATGCTGGCTGCCTGAGCATTCAGCCATTTTGCAATCCTTGCAGGCTGATTTGCTCGCTTCTAAGTTCTTACTGACTCGTGACAACCATACCAACCTGGTGATAAGAATAATACCAGGGACAGTGGGTTTCACGTACCTCACTTTTAATGAAGGAGACACAGTACCTATTGCTTACAAGTCACACTTGTACACTTCGGCTGAGATGGGGTTTCCCACTGTGGAAAAGGTTTTAACAGCTGTACAGATGGCTATTCTTAAGGAACGGGCTCTGTCACAAGGGAAACGCATGTTGGTTGTAACACCCTGTACTCACTTGGAGGCAGTCACGAAAGCCAGTGTACCTAATTCAAAAGCTTTGCACCCTCGGTGGATTCAGTGGGCTGCGTCCTTGACGTCCACGGATGTCGCGTTTATTTTTGACGCCTCGTTGCGGTCGCAGGAGTACTTGCAGTATGAGTTTGTTCACCCTGCTCCTCTAGCTATGCGACCTTTGGAGGACTTCCATTGCATCATTTACACTGATGGTTCGGCGCAGGTTGCGCATGGCTCTAAACATGCCTACGTTTCCGCTTGCGCCATTGTGGTCGGTGCTATGTTGGACGATGAGTTCATATCCAGGGAAGTGCACACGTTGCCGCTTGGAGATTGCACCGCACAATTGGCAGAGCTTCGTGCTCTTTTACTAGCGTTGGAGTACGCAGATCCTAGTGTTACTACTCTTATTGTAAGTGATTCTTTCTACTGTGTCCAGTCTTACAATGAAAACTTGTTCTTTTGGATTCAGAATGACTTTCGTGATTCCAAGGGTAGCACAATAAAACATAAATTGATCTGGGTTCGAGTGGCGGAACTTAAGGATAAGTTACCACTCGTTTATGTAATTCATACTCTTGGCCATCAGCGTCTTGGGGTTCACGCTGTCGGTAACTCGCTTGCAGATGAAGCGGCGAAATCAGCAGTATCTACATACTTAGTTGCAGCAGTTACTAGGTCCAAAACTAAGATTGATAGCGACATCTTGGCAGCGGTTGCTGCTTGTGAGAAGGGAGGTAAACATCCTTCGGGATTCCCTTCGAAGTACAAATACCACTTAAGTCCCGAAAAGGTTCCTTTTGTGACAATTCCTGAAGTTGGGGAACGTCTGATTCCCAACTCGGATCGCAGGGCTGACTTGATTACAGCGGCGCATGAAGGTGTGGCGTCTGCGCATGCGGGTGTTTCGGCCACTGTAACTCAATTACAACAACGTTTCTGGTGGCGGGGACTGTACAAACAGACGCGTGATTATGTCCTTCTTTGTGACATATGCCAGCAGATTAAACCTTCAACTGCTACGCGTCCGCCACAGACACAGTTGTACATTTCTAATAAACCACTGGGTTGTGTTTATTTAGATCACTGCGGTCCTTTTTCATCTGATACTGCGTATAAGTACATCTTAGTAGCAGTTGACTCATGCACACGCTTTGTGTGGGTAGGGCCCCATCGCAGCGCTGATTCACGGACTGTCATTAGAGATTTGCGTGTCTTTATAGGGATTTTTGCCTGTGGTACCTTCCATTCGGATCAGGGTCCGGCTTTCGCCTCTAAGGCGTATAAGGATGCCATGACTTCGTTGGGGGTCCAAGTCAAGTTTTCGTCTCCCTACAGACCTGAGGGTAACAGTGTGGTGGAACGAATGAACCGTGATTTAAAGCAATCATTGACAGCTCGAGTTATAGGCACTGGCAGAAACTGGCTTACCCACCTCAATGGCGTGCAGTGTGCTCTTAATAATCTCCCTAGAAGGTCTCTGGGTGGGCGGACCCCATACGAAATGCTCTTTGGCATCAAGATGTACGTCCCTGACCTTGACGGTCTAGACTGTGTGGTTCGCGCCACTTCCTTTGACGCAGATGAACATTGCAATGTTTTACAGAATCTACAAAAGACCAGAGACAGTCTTGCAAAGGAACATTTGCCCTCCACATCGGATGATGCGTTGCAGATCCCGGTAGTCGGATGGCTACCCCAAGTTGGAGAACTGGTTCGAGAGAAGATCGATAACAAGAAAGAATTTGGTCCTTCCTATCGAGCTCCGGTTCCAGTCCTTGGAGTGAAGGGCACCAGAACAGTCATTTTACCACCACTTCCTGGTCGTAAGGAAAACAGGTTTATTTCAATTGACAATGTCAAGATACACAGAGTGGCTGATTCTTCTTAGCATGACACCGGCTGTTTCATGTCCTTCCATTGTGAGAAATTCGGTTATGCCCACTGCTTCTATTATTGAGCCTGAGGTGGCCATCGAGTTACCTGCTGTTTCCAGTCCTTTGTTAGATGCTTTACCCGGAACTAACAATGATGAGATAGACTATACCTACCCCACTGATTTGTCCATGCCTGACCTGCAAGCACGTATAGCCACGGAGTCCAGATTTTCATTTGACTCTGTTTCCCTTGCCTCGAAGAAACCCTCTCGTATTGCAGTTTATGCCAGCCTGTTTAAAAAACATTTTTTGATTCCCCCTTGGACTTACATTTGGCTGGTCCTTTTTTCAGTTTACCTCTTTATGTCAGTTGGTTTTGTGTTTTATTTTTTTCGACTCATCAATGGACACTATGTCGAGGAAAGAACGTGCATTACACATCTAAATGGAACTTTGGCCCCACTTTCCTCGTCTCATTCTACACACAGATTGAAAAGAGACTTAACTTTGGTTAACATCACAGCATGGCCCGTCCTTGATGGAATAGTGTGGGATGCGGTTCGATTTCAAATTCATGGCCCAACGGAAGTTGTTAAAATTCCTAATGTACTTAGAGTGAATATGGGGGATGTAGTGAAACAAAACATTCGTTCTGATGACTGGGATGTTAATACAGTAGAAAGTTTGTTTTCTGATTTGCAATACTATGCTGCCTTCGATGCTGAAGATTTATATTTAGAATCTGCTAATTATGGTGATTTATTTTGCTACCAACATTATGGCAACCACTTCTTACATAAAACATCATCCCGAAGGGATACTGTTAATTTTACACAGTGGGAACATTGCCCAGCGCCTGCACTAGGCAGTTCAGGAACTTTTCTGAAAAAGTATACTTATTTCACTGACTTTACCAGTCCAATCCCGAGTCCTTTTATTTTAAATTTATAAAAATGCCAATGTCCAAGGTTAGACTTACCGATACTAAATTGTTGTATTCGAAGGCCTTCCTTGATCAATTAGTTATTGGGGGCTACGATGTATGGAAGGAAACAATAGACCTTAAATCAGTCTGGGGTTCAAAAGCCTGGCAGGTACAAGGCATAGAGGCTTTGCACCGTGCATGTCTCATCCCGAATCATATGTTGTTTTTGAATGAAACTATTTCCCAGACCACATGCTTTGGATTGGCTACTTCTAAAAAATTAAACACCCCTACTATCCCAGATTTGGAGGAATATGATGGTTCGAGTAATTTTACTCAGTTGTCTATTAGAGAATTACAGGCCCTACTCCTTAATTCTTCCTTTAACATTTCCGGTTTGGATCCAAAAGGTTGGCTGCTTTGGCACCGTGGTGCTGATTCTTGTCAGCATCGATTGTTAGGTTTATCTGACGGTTTTAAAACTGTTAGGTCTGATCCCCGTTTTGACTTAGTCCACACTGTCACAACTTATTCTGTAGGCAAATTGTGTCAGAATTGGCTGAGACATTCTACTTTACAGGCAGTTAAAAGTCATCTTTCAAAACTGAATGCAGACGTGGATTTAAATGATTTCATTAAAGGTCCGGCTAGTGGCAGGTCAAAAAGGTGGATATATGCAGATTACAATGACATTTGGAAAACATCACAGATTGAGGCTGCTACACGCCTTAGGGCCATTGATCAGGCAAATTTGGAAAAAGTGCTTGCAGTTGTCGACAATAGTATTAACGTGCTTTCCTCCCGTATTTACACTTTAGATAATATTGTGTCGTCCGTTGTGGATATTGTGCATGATGAAGTGTCAGTATTGTACCATGGTCAAAATCAGTTATGGTCAATCATGCAATTTGCATGGACCCTTCAGACTCTGAAAAATAATAAGGTTCCCTGGACGTACATGAACGTTTCTTCACTCTTTGCCCCGTTTAATTTGACTGACAAACAACGCTTGCTTTCAATGCGTGATGCTACCTTTAGTATGTTACATATTGAGAGGTTAGAATCTTTGCCTTTTTCCGTGGCAGAGGCCACTGCTGCAACGTGGCTTATCCACGGTTTAATAACGCTGCCTTTTGCTTTGTATAAATTTTCAAATTGTATGAGATATGTACCAATTGGTCGTTATGAACCATTGGGTAGTGGTTTTCTTCATGAAGTCTGGTCCCTTCCATATACATACAGGTGTTTCAAAGATGGTCAAGAAGTTTATCTAAATGGGGAGGAGTGTACTGAGACACCAGATCATTCATTGATGTGTAGACACATACAATTACACGGTTCATGCAACCAACACCGACCGAATTTGGCTTGTGTTTTGCAAGGCACACCGGTTCCTGCTATCATCCCCACATTTACCTTATTAGGTAATGGTAGTTATTTACTTTTAAATAATGAAGACTGTTGCGGGTTAGTAAAGGGTGTCCCTTTTATTGTAACAGTAAGTGAACGTGTTATTTGCTGCAGAAATGTTCTGTATCCACCCACACATGAACATAGGGAGTCCTCCATCTGGCCACAGATACCAACCTTGAGAGCAGATTTCAGCGACATGGCAAGAATAAGGGCTCTTTTGTCCCAGAAGGAGGTGGCCTTGAGTTCGGCTCGTGAAACTTTCGTTCTTCACGTAGCGAACACCCGTACGGAGGTTCAGGCCCTTTTAAATACTGATTTGCCTTTACATTTTGGCGAGATGATTCGTACTATCTTTAACGCGTCCTCCACAAAGGGCCTGGCACATTTTTTTAAAACTGTTAGCAGTGGTCTCGTGACTTCCTTTGAAACGATTTTTTGAGTCATCCCTGCTTTCTTTCATTCTATTTTTTCATCTTTGTTTGGTGGATTCCCAGTTTTACTTGCATTAGCAGTGGGCGCTCTAGTGGTTTTCTGTATCTTTAAATATGGATGTCCTTCCTGTACAAGGCACCGCCCGGCAGCTGCTGACGCTGTTCCGCAATCGCATGCTTGAATATTATGGCACGCTGCCGTTAGCGATATTGAGCACGGCATATGGATTATCTTTTCGATTCTCCTACTTCACCTGTGTCCAGCCTGTATTTCACTGCATGGCCTGTGATTTCGATTGGGCCATTGATTTGTGTCTCTGTGGACCGGTTTCTCCTGACGTCGACTTTAATCAGCTGATGAGTCCTATCATTACTCACGAGTTGGTTTGTCCTGGCGAAAGGATTATGGCCTTAGCAGTTATGCATGGACTAATTGGTCCCTGGAATATACTGGCAGCAGCACAGGATTTCTTGGAACTGAGCTTTCTTGAAAACCCACCGAGCTGTCCTCTGATGGTGATAGAGGATCCGGTGCTGGGAGAACACGTATGTTCTTTTCCACTTTTAAATTGGATGGCTGAACTGTTTTCGGATGAAGACGGTGATTTCCTGTTGGAGGCTGTTGCTGCTTATTTTGCATACACAGTTATGTCCTAGACACTTCCGTGTATTGACGTGCTGAAGTGCTAGCATGTCATTGACACTAATTGACTTATCTGTCAAAGTTTTTTATTATTCCCTTGCCTATTGGCTGGAGCCACTATTGTTTTTTTTGGCTATTTTTTAGCATTAAATTTTATTACAAATTTTGCAATTTTTTTATTGTTTAGTTTGAGAACCATGCTCATATAATGTTGCACTCTGCTCTCATGAGATGGCACTTCTGTTATCTTATTTAGTCCGTTCCCGGATCATGGGGGGGTGTCATGTAGCTACTGAATATCTTTATACCGTGTTAAGTTAGCATAGGCTCATTAGAGGTTTAAACGCCATTTTTCCTTTTTGCAACTTCTGCACATGACACTTAATTGTTGATTTAGCTTTCACCCTAGTAGTTCGTTGTGGTTTACATGAGAATAATATGTTATTACTCTGATATCAGCTTTGCTTAATAAACTATGTCTGTACAGAGAGTGCTGAAGTTTCAGGAACAACACGATACAGATTTGTTATGAGGTCTCATCTTCACGGCTTCATAGACATAACATTAGTGCAGCTTCTGCCAACTTTGGGCTTGAGGCTGGTTTTATATTGCTTTGCTTGAGGCACAATAAGGCACTTGATGCGGTTCACATGAAGAGAGAGCTGGTGTATGCTGATGTGATTCCTTCATGCTAGGACACTAAGGTATGGGCCCGCCCTGATACAACCCAAAGAGACCTTCTTAGATAATAATATAATATGTGTGTTAGGGAGGGTGAGATATAAGTGTTGTTAACTCTTATTCATTTACAGCATGTTATCATGCTGTCACCGTTCGCTGTTTATGTACTAGTAACTATGCTGGTAACTTTGCTATTGATAATATGTTCACTTGTGTTATCTAAGATACTGCGCCTGAGAAGACTGCATTAGTAAATAAACATTTCAAATGCACATGTGTTCTTCTTTACTCCATGTTCTGGTTTGTAATGATAGTATAACGAAAGAGTGTTCATGAGTTCCACGTATCCTGAGGTACTGTAAGTTCATGTTCTGGTTTGTCTAAACATTGGGAGTTTGTTATGACCAATGAGACACTGTAGCTAGCTCGGTAAGGGGTTTATTGGGTACTTAGGTGAGTTTTGGGTCACCCTAATTCTCCGAGGTTCCAATCCTCTGTGCACAGTTCTGTGTGAGAACAGAAACCCTGCGACAGAGCGGGACCAGGATACCGGGGCGCTACCCTTATCTTGTGCAGCAGACGGTGGAGATATGGGAGAGAGTGATTTCTAGGGTCATTGGTTCAACTTAAGCTCATTAGTGAAGCTATGTCAGTGGTGTGCTGAAGAACAGGGGGCTGTGAAACGCAGGGTGCTTTGTACCCAGATTAGAGATTCATTACATTTGAGAATGCATACAGAGTTAATGGTGGGGCTTGGCCAGTGTCTTCAGTATGCTAAGCTTGCCGGTACAAGTAGGGAGATCTGGTCTGGGTTTCCCATGAACCCCAGCGGTCTGAAATGCTGCAGTTGGTAGGTAAGCGCTATATAAATGCAAAATGTAATTATAGGTTGGATGTGCACTGCAATGTTTGTCATTGTGTTATGGAGCATTCAAAGGGGACCGAGTGACGCAAAGTTTTCCTGCTAAATGGGCCGGGTGGGGAGATGTGGAGGACAATATGACAGAGAAAGACTGGGAAGGGACTTGTGCACATACCCGTCGGGAGTCCTGCAATATCAAGTTTATACATTTAAATTATCTGCTCTGCACTTACCTGACACTGATTAAATTGAGCAGAATGTATTTGGGTAGGGCGATGAACAGTTCAAGGTGTGGTGTGGAGGGGTCCTCCTTCCTCCATATGGCATGGATGTGCCCTACAGTGTGTGCATTCTGGACGACTGGAAGGGAGGGAATGGAAAGGATGACTGGCGTTATGGTGGGAGAGACACTAAAAGGCTTGCTTCTGAGTATGATAAAAAAGCCACGGTGGGGGATGATACGCAGGAAGTTCTTATAGTTGGCACTGGTGGTTGCCAAGAGATGGGTGGCGATAGGGTCGTTTGGAGAGAGGGTGCCATAGGTGGCATTGTGGAGTAAGGATATGGTTGAATGGGCCTTAGCTGAGAAAAAGTACACCAGGGATGTCAAGGATGGATGATAAGGTAATGGAGCACCTAGAGATATGGATGTGGTTGTTGGAGGCCTTTCAGGGCAATTTAGGAGAAGCATGGCAAATTAAAACAGGGGTACGGAAAGGGGAGGAGGATGTGGCAGGAGTGCAATTGGAAGGAGATAAGGGGCAAAGAGAATGGAGATGATGATAACCTTTGTATTTGAATTGCCGACAATGTTCTTCATGACCAGTTGTGTATCAATAAAAAAACAAATGTATCTTGTTTAAAAATTGAAATATATTTTTATTGTTTTCACTGATACACAACGAGTCATCAAGTAAATTGTATGTGTTTCGGGTCCAGCTTTTCTCAAACTGCTTAAGATGCAATAAATAATGACACTATTCCACTCTTCCAAAGTTTTCAAATAATTCATAGCTACATTACAGTGCATTATCCGTTTGTTTCTGATCCTGTCAGCAGTGCCAAAGGGCAAACTGGCTAGTGGGCCCCAATTGTGGAGGTTGAAGTCATTTGCCACTGGTATCCTGAATCTGTCCTGCTGGTGCTCTGCATGTTGGGCTGAGTACATCCCTCCTACATTTGACTGTCAGGATAGCAGGTAGTTAAATGCTTCTCAGGGAGTTAGTGTGGGGGAACACAAACTCAGAACTCAACAGTCAACCAAGAGACACAATAGTGTATTATCCTACCAAGTGCTTCTCTCTTGATTTGAACAATTAAGGGCCTCATCTCTAGAATGGTAATCCTGCCTGCAGCTATACTACATCCATTGTTATACTTCTCCACAGACTAAGATCCAAACATCTGTGATTCATCACCTATAAAATGTGGCACAAGACACTGACTAGTCAAATGTGCAGTATTCTCATATCACCCCCAAAGCACAGATCTGCCAAATGGTTAAGTTCAGGTTCACCTTGGGATGAATATCCACTCAACATCTTAAGTTCAATATGGAGACGCTGTCTATGATTAAGTCTCTCATTCTCACATAGTTCTCAAGCTCTGTTGTTGCCTGATTCTTGTAGCTGCAATCCAAGGTGGTGAGTACTGGAGCAGGACACATGCAGCTGTTTTGCCCCTATGCTTCTACTCTTCAGCTGTCAGGGTTGGATTTAAAACCTAGTTTAGAACTGAGACAGTTCCTGCAGCAGTAGTTGTTTTCTGCAGTTATGTCTTCGCTAGGGCCAAATTCAGATGGGATAGTAGTATCGCAAGTGCTGCCTCTAGACCAAACAAGCTCCAACCTCTGCTTTGGAGGAGCAGTAGGACTCACTAGCAGCAGCACCAGTCCCTCAGACAACTTGGACTGCCGTTCTAATTTGATGTTTGAGATCTACAGAAGTCTTTATTTAGTTTGCAACCAGAACCATTCAGGTTAATAGTGGAACCATTTTCACAAACGGTTCACTCTTGGCTTCATGCCCTCACAGTCATGCTTTCTCTGTCGTGTTCCCCACTCTGAAAGTGTACGGGGTTTCTCGTCCTGGACAGCTACTCCTCCTGCAGGGCTAGGTACACTATTCAATAGCCAGACTGGTAGGTAGACTCTTGGCAGACCCTCAACTCCTCCAACAGAAAGGGCCTGTCCCTATACCTCTGGGAGAATAGCTGCCATATAGACAGCACTCTTGGTACTGCAGCACTCCTTAAGGTACTTTTTCAAAGATCTGCCTTCCTTGGCCATAAAAAACTGTGAACAGCTTTCTTTGTCATGAGCAACTTGGAACCGAAACAACATGGGTTAGTTTGCATAAGAACTGGGGATCTCTAGTTGGCAGAGGTAGGTACCTTTGACCAAATAGGGACCCTTGTTTCTAGTCAGGGTAAGGGGGATACACACTTTAGATAACCCCTGCTCACCCCCTAGGTAGCTTGGCACGGGCAGACAGGCTTATCCCAAAGGCAATGTTTAAAGCATTTGTACCAACACTCACAGTAACAGTGAAAACACCACAAATAGACACCACACCAGTTTAGAAAAATAAAATATCTTTATCTAAACTGAGCAAGACCAAAATGACAAAAATCCATCATACACATACTTAGTAGAATGTCTTTAAAAAGGTTGTTGCAAAAATAAGCTTGTAGATGATAAATGCGACACTTAGTCTCAAAGTACCTGGGATGCGTGACGCAAAACAAACTAAAGGAGTCGCAGAGAAGGCGATGCATCAATTCTCCCTGTGGTACTGTTACGATGTGAACAGGATGGCGCCTCATGCGTTCCGACGATCCGGTGCGATGCGATAAAATGGCGTCTTTGATGAGATGCAGCAACGTGGAGGCGATGCATGTACGTCCGACAGCCGCCCGGCAAAATTGGTGGTTTCCTGAGCCGCGACAGGCCCTACGACACGCTTCTCCAGTGTTGCGGCGGCAGCACACTTCAGCATTGCAATATGGGCACAGACAAGTGTGAGATCTCTGCACCTGGCTGTCATGAGCCTCCTTAAGTTTTAAAAAGACGCAACGACAGCCCTACCTGGAACTTGTTATACCCTGAGCATTAGAAACTGCAGTCCCACCTCTCACCCCTGGCATCTACCTAGGGACAGTGCTCAGGAAGAAATGATCTGTGTTTTTTTGCTAAAAGTTCCTCACTGTATTTATAAGGGGAAGCTTGTCTCTGTCCTCGCCCTTGAGTGTCTGGATCTCCACCCTCCAGCAACTACAATACAGTAATACACTTCTAGTCTCTGGGAAAGCTCTATCCACCCTCCACTTGTGCCATGCTGAACCAGTAGCCTTCTCTAATGACACCACTAGTCACAGTACTCAGATTTTTGCCCTGAATGGAGTCCTACTGGGGAACAGCGTTTACAACGCAACTTTTACAACAAAGTACCTTTACGACGCAACCATTACAACACAACTTTTACAACGACTTGCGCTGGTGGTCGCTCTAGGATAGGGAATAGTTTTAATTTACTATCCAACACCTTCCCTACTATCCACGGGGACTGGAGTTGGAATAGTAAATTAAACTATTCACTATCCAGCGCCCCCCAACGCAAGTCGTTGTAACGACTTGCGTTGTAAAACTTGCATCGTAAAGGCATGCGTTGTAAAAGCATGCGTTGTAACGACGTACATCCGTCCTACTACCATACATATGCTACACACTTACTGTACATACACGCACTCAACAGACTCAAGGAAAGTCATCGCAGTTGTCAGAGGTTCATATCAGAGTGAAAATTTACATGAAAGGCGTCAGTAAACTACCTTCTTCCTGACACTGAGAAGAACTTCTGGTGACACAAATAATTCAAAAAAACAATGCACGCTTCAACCACCACTTTGTGATTCACCAAGTACAGGGACCAATCCAGGTCACAGAACAGCTACTTGGCTTTGCATTAGCAAGAACAGGCATAGGCATCTGTGTGCACTATTAGATTCTTGTCATGAAGGGCCCAATAAAAAGTCTGTATACTAGTTTCTTGAGCAGTCAGGCGCTTAGGCCAGGGGTACACAACTGTTCGCCATGCAAGGGGGCATTCCTGTTTTAAGAGTTTGCAACCACATTTACTCAGAATTTGTGTTCATTGCATTCCCTTTGATTTTTTTGAATAGTGTCTCTTATTTTCCACAAAACATCGCTTTCCCCATGATTCGCATCCAGAAATCGAGTGACAAGATGGGCATTGGAGAAATTGTATTTTTTCAAGCTGCTTTGCGGAGTTTTGTTTTTATTTTCTGTGAGGTTAGTGGTATGTAAATGGGCAATGCATGCAGCTTCGCTTTTAACCCCTTCCATGCTGCCGTCGGCCAACGCTACCTCGCTGGTGCTGCCGTCGGCCAATGGCCGACGCGGCCCAGCCCGTTTTGCGGAAGTGACGCACTTCCGCAAAATCACGGGCGCAGTGGAGGGGTTAAAGTACCCCGCACTATTAGATAAACCTCTGCAACCATCATTAGATGGATTCTTGGGGACCCAAAAAATGTGATCGCTCTGCTCCACCTTTGAATGCAAACGTAGATGGGTTTCATGCTAATTCGTGTGCCCTCAATATGGTCGAATTTTTGCTTTCCACAGCAATGTTGTTGCCTATTGGACTAAAAGTAGTGTGCAGAATAATTGTGTATGTTTTCCTTGAGGAGTGCAATAAGTAAGTCTTCTTGGGGGTAATATTAACCAATTGTCATGGAGTGTTTCACTAATAATAAGAGTACTTCTTTGCCAGAATTTGTTTTTAGCAGAATTTCTGCTTGAGTAAAATTTCTTTTCCTTCTGTAATTTCTCTGTATATGGAAGAAATGACTAAAAGGCAACCCATCACTGAGAACACTTGGATGATTACAGCTGTATTTCAAGTGTGTTAGGCTCCGTGGGGTTTCTGTACAAGTGGTAGTTTGCAGCCCTCACACAGGTTGACTTATGAGGGCCAGAAAATATGTCTTCCTTACTATAGAACTAACCACTTTCATCCATACTATTGCTAGCCTGGTACTTTCCTGTTTCGTAATACCTCTTTCTGGACTATCAGCATTTCAAGTAAAAGGCGTAGCATTGCCTGTGGATGTTACCAGGATAACATACAAGGTATAATACCAAAAATTAACTGGAAAAGCTTCTCAGCAAGTCGGTGATATTTTAAGATATAAGGAAATTATTATTATTGACGACTTAAGCATGGTCTAAAACGTTATGTTTATTAATTTAGGAATGCAAGAGGGGCTAGAAGGAGATTCATGTTGAACCCAGCCCCGTATTTTTTACTACTAAAGTTTTTTTTTTAAAGTTATTTTTATTGAGTTATTAACAAAGAAATCACAGTACAGCAATATGGAAAATCTCAGATGTACATTATCAAGCTTCAGTATCCAGTCAATCATAATCGTGACAATCAATCCAGCAATAAAGTTTGTTCTCTCTTTGCAGCCTATTCCCATCGTAATATCTACATTCCTTTTGGTGCTATTCGTCCTCCCAACCCTCCTCATCACGATCTCTGGGTGGTTCACATATATCCCCCCTAAATTTGTTCCATGCCCCCAGATTTTACTCCACTTCCGGGGACCCCCTCGGTTGGCGAATATTGTCCTTTCAGCAACCATGGCCGTGTCCATGACCCTGCACCATGAGGCCAGTGTTGATGGCTCCGCTGAGCCCCATTTTTGTGGAATATTACGCTTGATTACCATAATCCTCAATGTGGCCCAGTCCTGTGCTTGGTGCGTGAGGTCGTTGGGCTCCCAAACATTTAACAGACATTGCCTGGGCTCCGGTATTAGTGAGACGCCCTCCGCTTGGGAAATCGTTCTCATCACTTTTACCCAGAAGTCCATGAGTTTGGGGCATTGCCATATGGTATGGAAAAAGGTACCCTCGTCCCCACAATGTCGTGAGCAGTATGGCTGTGGTGTTTTCCCTATCTTGTGTAAGGTATGTCTGGTATAGTAAGAGCGGTGTAAATTTTTTTATTGCACCAGTCTGACTCGCGATGGTATACCCACCACCCGTGGGGAACCCAATGCCTCCTGCCATTCAGTCTAGTCAAGGTCGCCCACGTCTTGGGCCCATTTGTCCCTAAGGGGTCCAGTGGGATCCGGCAGGTTATTAACCAATTTCCGGTAAGTAAATGACGTTGTTTTCTTAAACATGCAGTCTGTCAGCAATTTGTTCTCCAGAGGAGATGCCTCCGGGACATCGGTGCCAGGCGGTAATGCCGTAGTCAGTGCGTGCTTTATCTGTACGTACTTAAAGATTTCGGAGGGAGCCAATTCATATTGACGCTGGAGACGCTCAAACGTGATAACTTCCCCCTTGCTCCACAAATCCCCCACTGTGGAAATACCTATGTCATCCCACTTATCAAAGCCTTTACTATTCCTGAGTTTACCCAGTCGCTATATGTCCCAGAGAGGTGTCAGCTGAGTTATAACCTCCTGCCATCCAAGTTTATCCTGAGCTCTGTGCCATATGGAAACTGTGTGCTTTGCAGGTCCTGCTAGTGCTGTGGTCAGCCTCCGGTCGTAAAGAGCAGACAACATACCATTTGTTTGCAAGGCTGATCTATCCGTCTTGAATGCTGGGTCTGTCTGCGGGGCATGGATCCATTGGTTAATGACTTTCAATTGCGCCGCCCAGTAATACAATTGTATATCAGGGAGCGCTATCCCCCCATCGTACCATCCCCGGACTAACTTGAATTGTGCTTTACGTGCCGGTTTGTTTCCCCACAATAATCTGGAGACCTGGGCTGCTACCGCCCTAAAATAGCTCGGCGGGACTGGGAACGGCGTGTTTTCCAGCACGTATAAAAATCAAGGGAGGGCCTACAACTAACGTTTTTTAGTTATTAAAAAATGTATGGTAACAAAAAAGGAAAACTGTGTGTTCTTATTCATAAGAGGTAGAAACTCAGACATGGTGTTTTTGAAGCAAAATGTACACACATGACGAAACAGTATTTGTTGAAGTAAAGATCCTGATGTAAGCGCCCTATTGCTACATTTTTAAGTATGATCTCATAAGAACATATTTGCTTTTGAATGTGATTAAAAACATTTTTTTAACTTTGTCAGTGAGGATATATTAACCGAAAGTTAGTGCACAACGTTTGGCGAACAAAGCTGAAGATGTGATGAAACAAAATATACCCATAGCGTGTCAGAGCACTTAAAGAAAGCTGCTTGTATTGAATGTATCCTCTTTTCAGGAAAAATGCATGAGGAGATTGAACGTGTGATTGGGCGAGACCGGATCCCTGCAATAGAAGACAGAGGAAAGATGCCCTACACAGATGCTGTGATCCATGAGATCCAGCGTTTCGCTGATATAGTCCCTGGAGGGCTCCCGCACTGTACAACCAAAGATGTCTGGTTCCAAGGATACTTCATTCCTAAGGTATGACCTTTACTGTATGTATATTTTTCATTATTAATGGTACTCAGTGCGAAATCTTACTCTTTAACTATGCATATTATAAGCGGCCCTGTTAAAAAGCGACCTTTTATTCAAATTTATAGTGATTCTTTTTGCATACAAGTAGTCATGTAAATCGTAACTTTCTAAGCAACGTAACAACAATGTTAAAACATTGGAGTGTTCTTTAATGTTTTCTGCATTAAAGTGATGCGATAAAACTATCTTGAACATTTCGATAATGTTCAAATGTATGTTTTCAGTTTTTTTGCAGATTACCTTCTGTGTCACAAGTCTATATTTGACAACACACTGGTTGTTTCATAACTTTTTGTTACATCTGAAATTATGCTTAATTATTACTGGTTGGGATATATTTCCTAAGCTCGAAACTGTTGCTGGCCACACAAGACTTCCTCCCTTTTGGACCCCTCAAAGTCCCTGTTCTGAAGATGGCTTCTTTAGTGTTTCCCATTTGTAGCTAAACCTGAATGCCACAAATTTCACGCCGTCTCATTGGGCAGCTCAGAACCCAGTGCTCCTAAGGGTCTTTAACTATAGAACCTCCACAAGCTGTTAAAGGAAGAATATATAATAGACCGCGATCCAACAAAAAACTGGGCTTTATTTATTACTGATTTCTAGATATTGAAAATAACAGTCCAAAACATGGAATATAGAAAAAAAAACGAAAGGTTTGGAATGCGACCAGCCATGACATTCTGACGGTTACTAACCAGTATTGAATACAAATGTGTGTGCCTTTTATTCTTGAACATTTAAGGTCAGTGAGCTAGCCAGGGAACAAGCTGTGTGCCCAGTCCGGTAGGGTATTTTTGCTTTTATCCACTGTAGCCAGACGTTTGGACAGATTACCAGAGATTGGCCGTTTATCACCTAGGGGTTCTGTGTGGAGTGGGTGAGCACGCCATGTTGGCCTCTGCTTGCCTATGCAACCAGAATGGTGGCTGCTGTTTGCCTTTGCATACTGCTTTTGGGGAGTGAAAAGGATTGCGATGCCATCTGCTGATTGCCTTTACATGTTTGGTATAGTATTATAATCATGCTGAGGTTGTTTTGGTCCCTTTACAATGCTGGCAGGTACTTCTGAAAACTGCTGTCTTCACTATGTCTCAGCACCTGAAGAGTTTCAGGTGTTTAACTTAACTTGTGTAATCTGGCCTGTTCCTGTCATAGATGAGAGTGTTTTCCCTCATATTCCCCAATACTGCTCTGTCCTTCCTAAAATCTGGACATGTGAAAAGGGAATACCCTGCTAAAGAGCCACAGACTGGATTGCACTGACTTGTGGACGTGTCTGGTCAGACTAGCCAGGTGATTGCAGAGAAAGATATCTCCTAACTTTAGGACTCCTAAATGCCTTCTGTAATACTGAAAGTCTTTAAGTTAGGATTTGTCTCAGTTTAAGAGTAGTGAAGTTAGGACTCCTAACTTTAGGTCTCCTAAATGCCTTCTGTGAATACCGAAAGTCTTAAAGTTAGGATTTTTCTCAGTTTAGGAGTCCTAAAGTTAGGAGTCCTGACTTTACTACTCCTAAACTGAGAAAAATCCTAACTTTAGGACTTTCGGTATTCACAGAAGGTATTTAGGAGTCCTAAAGTTAGGAGTCCTAACTTTACTACTCCTAAACTGAGAAAAATCCTAGCTTTAAGACTTTCGGTATTCACAGAAGGCATATGGAATCCTAAAGTTAGGACTCCTAACTTCTGTGAATACCGAAATGAGTAAGTGCCTTCTGTGAATACCAAAATGAGTAAGTGCCTTCTGTGAATACCAAAATGGTAGTAAGTTTAGGATTTTGTCTTAAGTTAGTTCAGTGAATCGGGCCCATCCTGATGTTATTAATGTTTCTTTTACGGAGTCGCTTTTATCGCGAAATGTTTTCTTTCCCACTAGGGGCTGTTTATTCTCCTTTTTGGCAAGACATTTGCAAGCCTCCTTCACGACAGAGGACAATATTTGATTTTTACCCATACTGATATGCCTGGGGAGGGTAGCTTCATTGTTTATTTAATAAATTCCTGCTATATGAAATGCAATGTTTCCTTGTTGTTAGTATAGTTAACACCGTACCAATCAGAAAACAATTAGTGAACGACAAATTCCCAAAGTCAATATAAAATTAAATGTTTAGCCTCTGTACCTTTTTCCTCTGCAACTGATTCATTTTAAAGGCACTATGAAACTACGTGATTTGGTAACTGCCTCTTTCGACCTCTGGCAATAATTGTCTCAGAGCACACAACACCAGTGGATGTGGTGTGCCTCGGTAAGGGCTGATAGTAACTTCTCCTTAAGAATGGTTCACGGTTGTTGATCCCAGAAGGATCCGCCATTTCCAGGTTACGAAATATTGCTGGAGTTTCCACTCGAGTTATGTAGCAGGATTATCTTTGCTCTCATGCCTAATTTCACTCCTGAGCCAACCCACACCTTTCCAGAACCTCCCAGCAATCAGATCTGCTAAATCACAGGGGCCACTTCAAATTGCTCAAGGGAGTGTTAATAAGGCTGAAACAACAGGACTTTTAACAAATAGAAATTGCTGTGCTCCGATGAATTAGTATGAATCCATGTATTTAAAGAAATTTTTATTGGCTACTCGGGCTAATGATTGAAATACGAAATTAGGTTGCTGGTTGACTGGGGTGGAACCCCTGGTCAAGCGGCAACCACAATCCTAGTCAGTGTAAGTCAGATACTTACCCTAAATGAACCTGTGCTCGACCCTCTAATAGCTTGCCACAGAGCAATCAGGCTTAACTTGGAGGCAATGTGTATACTATGTGTGAAACGCTTCTACCAGTAACACATTCAACACACACTGCAAAAGAATTTGACACCAGATTAGAAACTTAGTTTTCTTTAACCCCTTCTGTGCTGACGACAGAACAGTTCCATCCTCCACCATGATGGGCATGTGCGGAGGACAGAACCGTTCTGTCTTCTGCACACGGCCAGTAAATCCCTCTTGCTGTTTACAACAGAGGGGTTTCCTTTTTTATTTTTCAGCCTCAGGAGCAGGGTAAGAGCTTCCCCTGCAGCCGAGGCATTTTCTTTTGTGAGTGTAATGGCGATCTGCACCCATGACGCAAAGTTGTCATTATATTGAAATTGAAAGTAAAATGAGCCGATCAGCTCATTGAAAAAAAAGGGTCTGTTCTCGGTGGAAAAATGCATTGCATTTCCTGTTGCGGGCACTAAGTCTCCCCACCCAGGTGAGGTACTATTTTTATTGGGAGACTTGGGGAAATGCCTGGTGGAAGGAAGTTTGTGGCTCCATGCAGATTCCACAACTTTACATCACCTGGCCTCCGTCCTCCGGCTCTGGTAAACGCCAGGGACAGGGTATCACGGGCCTGGCGCGACCAGGTCCAGGAGCTCTGACGAGGCCCGTGGCCCCAGCGGGCACCGGGGCAGGTGCTCCTGCCGTGGGCTCCATCCCTGGCCTGCCACACCAGCAAGGGTCCTGGACGTCGATCCATCAGGCCCAGGGAGGCTTCTCCTGCTTGACTGGGTTCAGAAGCTCTGACTGGGGACCCGGTGGCCCACCTCTCCTGGGCTCAGGCCACGTTCCTGCCGCAAAGCACCCATTAGGGGTCCCGCTGGCCCAGGTAGGCCTTGACTGTGCTCCCGGGCCTAGGACCTCTGACCGGGGCCCCACTGGGCCAACGGGCCGGGGCTCGCATTCTGGGCTTCATCCTCCAGCCTCACGCAATGCCAAGGGCCTGGGACGGGGATCCATCGGACACAGGGAGACTTCCCTCACTTTTCCAGCATGTTATGGTGCTTTTTGTGCCCCAGGTTAGAGCTCTCTTCAGGTCTCCCCCCTCATAGCCCTATGCCTGAGGCCCCGCTTGGACTCCCAGCACCTGGGCCGCAGATTCCCTTTCCCCTCCAAGGACAAGTGGAAGTCCTATCATTAAGACACATAACAACCAGGTGGCTGTCCTTCAATTTAGGCCATCTGGATTCACTGACCCCCTCAGGTATCTTGTCATTGTCATGCATTCCAGTGGATACTTGGATTGATTGGCCACGTTTGATCCATTTAGGGACGGACTTCTTGGCCAGCCTTGGCTGTTATTTCAAGCAAAAAGCTTCCACCCTGCTAGGGACCATGTGACTCAAGGCCCTGCCGTTTGCAGAAGCCTGTCCCTTACCCAGGTAATCGGAGGCCGAGCAGGCTTGGCAGCTTGCGCCCCCTGGGCCTACCAGAGTGGAAGGCGTCTGGTGGTGTCAGGTCCTGGAAGCCGGCAAGTAGTCCGGGCCCCATGCGCTACACCGTCGCCCTCCTCAGCATGAGTTGCCGGGAGGCAAGTAGCTCAAGGAAGGAACCTCCAGAGTGCTGGCCTCAGACTCCACAGGGCCACTCTTTTTGATGTTGCACTGCCGTGTGCCTGGGGCCTGGGTCGGTCTGGGCCATCTGGTCGCTGGGTCATCCTGGGCCATCTGCTCACTGAACTGGCCGACCAGATTGCCGGCGGTGCTAACTTTGACTTTTGTATCACCCAAGGGTTCTGTGACCCCTCACTTCGTTGAGACTTACTAGTTGCCAAAAATAGGCTTCCCTGGCAGGCCCCTGTGGAGAGAGTGTGTTGGTCTGGACTTAACCCTCCTTGGCTCTACAGACCTGGGCTCTAGGAAGGTGGATGGGCACTCACCGAAGACTGCACCCTAAGCCCGGGATACTGGGCAGCCACTACCCAGGGTAGGGTGACTGCAGACCAGGGAGGACTCTCTTGGTCCCCCTCCCACAGGGGTTAGGCCTAGAGTGGAGACCAGCCTTGCAATAAGGCCTAGTCCTCCCCCAGGTGCCATGCTAGAACACGAGCCCAGAAGAGCTCAGAGAAGCCACCAGCATATATGCCTAGGCCCAGTTTCGAATGGCGGCAACTGTCGATTTCCTGTACCACCTAGGAGGTACTGTCCGCAGGTCAAGGTGCAAGGCTAACTGGTCTACTGAGAACAAGCAGGTCGTGGCACAGGGGAATTGGCAGGGCCAGGAAGCCCTCTCCCCCTTCCCCCGGCAGGGAGGTAGGCCACAGTCGCACCCTAGGTCAGACCACCGGTGTGCTGCCTGCACAGGGCAGGCTGGACTCTGGTTGATCGAGCATAGTTAGGCCATTTGGCAACTTTGGGATGCTTGATTGGAAGCACCTGACATTGGTCCCGGTCAGGGCTTCTGAACCATAGAGCAGACAGGATGGGCTCCGCAGGGTTAGGGAGCCAGCAGGCCTGGGTCTACGCGCACCGGGGTCTGGGCTGAAACGTGAAGTGTAGCGCATGTGCACCCAAGGGCATCACAGACCTGTTAATGCTCGATCTTGTGTGGTTGAACACCACTTCTCACTCTTAAAAGTTGAATACTGTCCTCTGGGGATCGTGTAACTAGTTAGCATAGAAAAGTCTTGTTTGTTATTGGAATCAACCTGACTAATAGCTTCTCCTACCAAGAATGGCCATGCATCACCACCCACAGAACTGAGAAAGAGCTATCAATCTGTCAATCCTTTCCATGTCTGGGCTGGGTGAGGTTTCCCGTGTTGAGCCAAATTAAGCCGCAGGCACCACTCCTGGTGATGCCCTTCTGTCAATTCTCTTAAGTTTCAGCTATGCAACCATACTTCCCAGAACCCAAAGACATTGGTTTCCTGGAAGCTGCTCAGTGGGTCATGCGAATAACATTGCCAGAATGCTAGTCGGCATAGTTTATGGTTAGAACTACAACAGCAACTGATTGTCTTTTAATCTCCGACTTCCATTCTTGATTAATGGAAACTTTCTTGGCAAATGATTTCGCTTTGGTTCGACTTGCGCCGGTCAATTAATTTGACCTCTATCGGCACAATGCGAATGCCCTAGTTCGTCCCTCTTAGTCAAGGCCCCAGTTTTGAAAAACAACATACTAGAACTGGAATCCTATTCCATTATTCCTAGCTGAAGTAGTCAGGCGACCAGCCTGCTTTGAACACTCTCATTTTTTCTCAGTAAACTCTTCAGTCACCAGGGTACTCAGTCAAGAGCATCAACGGGTGCCGGGAGGCATGGGCAGGGACAGGCTGTGGACTGCCAGCTCGATCCCAGGCTTCCAACGAAGAGGTTTTTAACTGCAGCAACCTTAATATACGCTATGGGAGCTGGAATTACCGTGGCTGCTGGCACCAAACTTACCTGCCAATGGATCCTCGATAAAGTATTAACAGTGTACTCATTCCAATTAGAGGGCCTCGAGAGTCCCGTATTGCTATTTCTTTGTCAATACCTTCCCTGAGTCAGGAGTGGGTAATGTGTGTGCCTGCAGCCTTCCGTGGATGTGGTAGCTGTTTCTCAGGCTCCCTTTCTGGAATCAAACCCTGATTTCCCATTTCTCTTGGTCACCATGGTAAGAATAGAAAGTACCATCGAATGTTAATAGGTCAGACATCTGAATGTATCGCAGTCGTCACAGGGATCTTAGAATTACTGTACATACTAACAAAGAAGACATCAAGGACTTAAAAATGAAAGAACAGGGGCATCAGGAGAGGCTGGAGAGAATAGAAAACAACCAGAGATGGAATGATTTATGGATCTTGAATGTGCCGGAAGTGACAGAGGGGGAAGATCAGAAATCTTTAGTCATTAATTTGATTAAAAGTGGACTGAAAATGGAAGAGATTCTTTGGGATATCCAGAGTTCATAGGGATCCCTTCAGACTGAACCCAAAAAGAACTAAGCTGAGGAAGATTTTGATAAATGTCCCCACTTTCAGCCTAAAAGAGAACATTTTGTTAAGAGCTCTGAGAACAAAATCAGTGAAAGTAGATGGGGTTACATGTGAGATTAGGTCGGATATTTCTCATATTACATCCAACAGGCAGTGAGAACTGGGAAAGAGGATTGACCCGCTGAAGAAACTGGGGCCTACGGTTCAGTTGAAGTTCCCAGCATTCTTAAAAGTGATGCTGAACAATGAAATGCACAGCTTCCTGTTGGCAAGTGAAGTGGACAAATGTATAAAGAGCTTACAGAAAGCAGTTGAGTGTGATAACTGATTAATTAGGCTGTAGGCAAAAACTCTTCTTGTTGAATGCCCTTAATTGATATGGGCGATGTTAGACCTGGCAACATTGGCGTGGGTCTCCCTTTCATTTTTGCTGTTGCCTCATGTGTGTTTTTCTGGTGTTAGATGCTTTGGGCACTGTGCCACTGCTGTCCAGTGCAACAGTGCAAGTGCTCCCTATTGTAAATGAATGTATTGATTGGTGATTCCATCATTGACTATTTGGTTTACTTGTCAAACCCTAGTACAGTGCACCAGGAGTGCCCAGGGCTTGTACATCCAAATGCTGCTAGTGGGCTTGCAGCATTGGTTGTGCCACCCACAGAAGCAGCCTTGTAAAATGTGTCTAAAGGTCTGCCATTGCGGAGCCTGTGTGCAGCCTGGTACTGCCATGCTGACTGGGCAAGTGCACCCACTTGCCAGTCCCTAAACCTTCCCTTTTCTTCATATCAGACACCCCTATGGTAGGCCCAAGGGCAGGGTGCATTGTAAGTATAAGGTAGGACAAGCCCTGATGTGTGTGTTATGTCCTAATAGTGAATTACAGCCATTTTCGTTTTTCACTATTGCAAGGCTGCCTGTTCTCCATAGGCCAGAATGGGCTGTTAGATTATTACATGTTTATAATCCTAACAGACTCAGAGAACATGGTAGAAATTCGAGTTTAGTATGCCTGAACTCAGAATAATAAAATACATCTTTTAGTAAAGTTGTTTTTAATATTCTGTGTTTGAAAATACCACTTTTAGAAAGTAGGTATGTTCTTGCCTAATTGTCCAGGCCTGCCTCTGCTAGGTTGTGTATTCCTTGTCTGGGTTTGTGAGTGACAGGGCTGGGGATTCCAGGAGACAGGCTTGGGCAGCCCAGAGGTGAATAGAGAGATCTGCATCTAGATAGGAGGGAGGAGTTGCACCTGGGACCTGAAAAGGGCAGGGCCTTCCCTCTACAATGCTGGCTCCACCTCCTGTGGCTTGTCTAATGTCTCTGTTCTGCACTGTGAAAGGAGCGAAGGAATCTTGTCAACAAAGTGCTCTGAGGCTGTGCCTACTCTCCCCTGTGCTGGCTCCACCTCCTGTGGGGCGGCTGATGTCCCTGCCCCGCATAGTGAATAGAAGGAAGGAGTCCTGTAAACAAAGTGCTCAGGAACTGGTTTGCACTGGGCACAGAACAAAGGATTTTGGGGTATAAATATTGGGACCCTGATCCCAAGAAATTAGATCTCGTTTGGACTACAAGAAGAAACCTTTCCTGAGGAGAGGAACCGGAAGAAACTAAGGAGAGACTATTCCTAAGCTGAAGTACTGCTTAGGGGATTGGCCTGCAGTGGTTGCCTGACTGCCAAAGGAAGAAGAAAGGACTTTGTGTACTTTATGTTCAACTTGTGAAGGATCTCCAAGGGCTTGGAAAAGAGCTTGCCTCCTGCTGGAGTCTCAGGGACAACAAGCTTCACCCCCCAGCTCCCCAGAGTTCTTTGGAAGTTCCTGCTGCTGTTTTGGGCCTTTCTAGGGACTGCGTGTTGCAAGGAGCTGGAAGCGTGACTCAACGAGGAAGAAGCGTGTCGCCGTCGCTGCTGCTGCCGTTGCACTTTTGAACAAGGGTGTCGCCACTGGAGTTGTCGCACTGCACCTTATCAAGAGAAGCGTCTCGCAACATAGAGGAAGCATGTCACCGTCGCTGCTGCCTGCCGTTGCACTTCTGAACAAGTGTGTCGCCGCTGGAGTTGTCGCACTGCACCGCATCGAGAGAAGGGTCTCGCAACGAGGAAGATGTGAGTCACCGTCTCTGTTGCTGCCGTCGCACTTCTGAACAAGGTTTTCACCGCTGGAACTGTTGCATGCACCGCATCGAGGAAAGCGCCTCGCATCCCCCGAGAAGCGCGCCGCCGTCGGAGCTGCTCCCTTCGCATTTCTGAACAAGGATATCGCCGCTGGAGTTGTCGCAAGGTGCCGAAGCTTCACGCAATCGTGGGAGAAGAGTGTCGCAGCTGAAGCTGTTGCCGTCGCACTTCTGAACAAGGGTGTTGCCGCTGCAGTCCACGCATCGAACCGAGAACTTCACGCATCCCCGGAGAAGCGTGCCGCATCTGGAAGATCTTCACGTCTTATTTCTTTGCACCTGAACTTTGCCGCATTCCCATCGCTGCAACATTGCTTGTCGTGGACGCGCAACGCATCGTAAGGTACAGTGTCGCATCTTAAGAACTGAACTGAACTAAGCTAAAACTACCATCTTAAAGTAGCAGTATTGTGTATTTTTTTCGGTTATGGTCTTGTGTTAAAGCTATATAAAGTATACTTATTTTTGATATAAAAACCTTGTGTGGTGTCCATCTGTAGTGTTGTCACTGGGTTACTGTATGTGGTCACAAATGCTTTACACACTGCCTCTGAGTAAGCCTGTCTGCTCTTGCCAAGCTACCAAGGGGGTGAGCAGGGGTTATTTTACGAGTGTACCCCCTTACCCTGACTAGAGGCAAGGCTCCCTATTTGTCACAAGTACCTACCTGTGCCAACTAGAGACCCCCAAATCTAACAGGCAAACACTTTAAAAACAAAATGATCCTTCGGGGTGAGGTAACACCCTCAGGGCACATTTGGGATAGTATAACGTAAGCGTTTTCTAGGTATGGCCCAATCCGTAGTGGTACACCGTCACAATTCCTAGAAAAAGCATGACATGCTTAGCACATTTCTATCATGAACCAGCAAAAACACGCAGCGTTGTGCAACCCACCCCCCTGACCACGTTTCCCTGCATCACTGCCGAGGCTTCTATGAAAGTAAGATAGCAGGCAGCAAAACACCAAGAAAGCGCCATCTGCACGTTCCATTTAATTTTCAATGTTACCACTTGTGTTTAAGTGTTTAAAGGTCAACAAGGGAGCCCGAACGAGTCAACACAGGACCTCGGGATACATGATTATTTGAAACAACAGTGGTCCCATGCAAAAGAATTTTCAACCACAAGGAATATAGACACAATGGAACTATATTAATTTGACATGTCCAGCCGGCCAGAGGTCTCAATCTTTACTTAATCAGGAATGAAAAAACAAGGATTCCTTCAACAGTTCATCCTAGTGGGGCACAAGCCTGCACCCAAGCACATACAGATTTGTACAGTGAGGAAACAAGGAACAGCACAATTATAGAGTGGAGTGCACTCCATTTCATCCATGTAATCAATATCATCAGTATTGGCAGTAGAATGCGTGACTTCCGGAAACGCGGTCTGCCCTCCATCCGCGTGGAAAAGTAATTGACAATGGGTTAGGGAACGTAATTTCGCTCCCATACCGGAAGCACCGCTGAAAGGATTTGTCGCACAAAAGATTCCAAAAATGTATCCAGTTTTGTAGTTTTAATCCATTTATTCCAGTTCTCAATTTGTAATTCCTTTTCGTCCGTCACATGAAAAACCGTTATGTATTTAATTCTGATGCGGTAAATATGCCCATCCGGGCCTTATTTTTACGGCAGGAAACATACATAGTTCATCCTCAATAGTATCATATTCCCAATGTATTTCGGTTGCTTTTATCAACCTTCGTCAGGGGTACACTACAAATTCAAACAACAACATTTTAGACTTCATGTTATAAAACGCATATCATATCATTGCAATATCATTATTTGTTTTGTACTTTGTTAATAAACTCAATCAGCGCTTTCCCTCTAGTACCTCCCAATGCTAAAGTACTCTTCATCAACTCTCCTCCATTGTTGTTTTACTTTACATTCCCACGTTAGTAAAACATCTACGAAACTGTCTCCCCACTAGCTTAGATGACAAAACCTGCCCATTGTCTCTCGTTCCACATTAAATAAAAATCCCTCTCGTACCTGTGAAGATTTTCGTAAACCCAGTTCTTATTCCTCGAGCCAGTTAATGGCTCTTTCACATTTGCCGCCATTTTAAGCTCATCACGTTTTGGGACCCGCCCCTTACTGTTTCCTGAATTTTACCAATTTACTACGGGACGCATAAACCACTGGTATGGCTCCTGTATGTTGAGATCACCTATATGTGAAACCTTAATCTGTCCCCTCCCTCGATTCAACAGTCCCTCAGCATTAACTAAATTGCTCCGCCCACCCTTACGATGTATAAATATGCGCCTATTAAAAAAGATTACATTCTGAGTTTTTGTAAATTAAAAAGTACACAAATTAAACAGGACTTGCAAGGTTAAAATGCATCCACTAAATAACTGTATGATATAACGTCTCTCTCATGTTTATAACTTCAAATCGTCTTTCACGTTCATTGCTGTTTTGGAGCTGTTCAAACTTGCTCCCCATAGTGAGGAGTGTAGGTTTCACATGTGACCTTGATATATTTCAAACCCTTGGCTAGAAGAATCAGAAGTGAGCAAGGGATTCCTCTTTTTAGATGCAATGGTTGGGAGAAGGAACTAGCCTTGCATCTGATGACCTCATGATTTATTCAGCCTATCTGCGGGCTACAATGGCACATGTTGTTAAGATGACTATGGATTTTGTCAAGATCACGGGCTATGAGATTTAACAGAGAAAAGCAGACTTCCCTATTCAGAAATCCAGTCATTAAAGCCTTCCTGGAAGGTCTCAAAATAGTCATTCCTGCTTGGGTGCCACCAGCTCCCACATGAAATTACAATATTGTATCAACAAGAATAATGGGCCCACCATTTAAGTCCCTCCACTCCTTCCCACACTAGTTTTGATAGTGGAAGGTAGAATTCCTGGTCGCTATCACTTTGCTTAGACATGTCAGTGAACTTCAGGCACTAACTTTCGAGGAACCTTTCTGTGAGAAGTTGGCCTGATAAATGATGCTAACTAGTTCTAGTGATCACCTTGTATCGGTCCAAACAGCCCTTATGGTGATTGGTTGTAAGTCAACCTTATAGACCAGCTATCCTAATGGTAGCATGGACAAAGCAGTCTTAGGCTAAACTCTTTTGGCATGTGAAGCCAGCTGTTTTACCACATATAACCCCTTGAATACCAGATGAAAGGACACCACACAGGTTGTTATGAAAATAAACAATATATTTATTAATAACAAACACCTCTGAACTCTTTATGAGGTCAGAGGGCTTAGCACATGACAATCTCTTAGGAAAAATACGATAAGTTGCACAAAATTACAATAGTGCCCTAGGGGCACGACAAACCATAAACTAAGTAAATGGTATAAGGAAATCGATAGAAGAGATGGAGCTGTCCAGAGGCTGGAGGTTCGCTGGGACTACACTATCCTAACCACAGGTAAGTAATAGGAGGCCCACGGAGCGCGTGTGCAGAGTGTGAACTCACACGCGGGATGCAGAACTAAGTCAATGGACAGTACAGTTTATGAAAAAGGTAAGTACGGACAGTCTTTACTATCTAGGAGTAAAACGACTGGAAATCTGGACACTAGGAGAGTTAATCTACCCTTGAGCACCGAAATGCTCTTGTTACCTCACCCACGGGCTGCGGGTGCATAGGTGTCAAATTGTGTCGGGTTTCCGCGTCGAAGTCAATGGAGCCTTGAAGAAAGATGCTGCAGGCGACCAAGTGGAAGATGTCCGGTGCGAACCACGGGTGGATCGAGGAAGAAGAGGACCTGAAAGCAGAGGGGACAATGTTCAAAGTCACTAGCCAGTGACCGGAGTGGAACCAGGAAGGAACCAGATGTCGTCGTCGCGATCAGGTGAAGAGTGGACGCTTGACTCTGCAGCCACGTGGACCAGGAGGTGTCTTCGACGACCAGGATGGAGGCACGAGCTGTCCCACGCAGGCTCTCGCTGTCGGCGGTGTCTGTTCCGGATTCGGCGTCAACAGGCCTTGGCAAAGGCAACCCATGCGGTGAGTGGAAAGGCGTCTGGTGCGGACTAGGAGAGTCCGGGGTGCTCCTCTTTTGGAGGGGAGGAAGGGCCAGTCTGGAGCAACCAGACCAGCAGTGAAGATTTCAACGATCGTTGTCTAGGAGGTCACTAGCCAGCCGGCAAGTGACCAGACAACGCGCCGAGCAGCAACCAAGCAAAAGGGCCCCACGCAGATCTCGTGGATGCTGGAGGGCTGGTCTTCGGTGCAGGGGCTGCTCGGGGCTGGGGCTTCTCAATCCCCAAAGCACTTGGTCGAGTTCACCTCAGAAGTCGTGCTGAAAGCGAAGTGCAGTTTCTTTCAAGATGGCCGGTCCCACGTGTCTCGTCGCACCCACGGATCTCAGCTGTGCTGCAGATGTGAGTTGAGGTCGGAGAGGTCTGGGAATCCGGGTCTCGTTGGGCTCTGAAGTCTGGATCCTCGAGGGAAGACGACAAAGTGAAGCTGCTGGACGCTTGATGGTGCCTGCAGTTGCAGGGTGGACACTCCTTGCCCACAAGGGAGGTTCTTCAGTCTTCTGTGGAGCAGAACGTCGAAGTCCAGAGTTTCTTCTTGTAAAAGTTGTTCAGGATAATCTAATTTGGAATGGGACCAGCTCCTACCTTTATTCTCCTAAAGGGGGGCTGCACTATGACTAGGTCCCTCCCATGGGTGGGACCAGGAAGGGGGGTGGTTACACCCCCTATCCTTTGTCCGGTTTCACGCCAGAGCTGGGGCAGGGGTGTCCCAGCAACTGGTTTGAACCGGTGTATGCACAGTGCACCTTGTGTGCCCCAGGCATGTCTCATTCCTTTCAGGCCGGTCCTACCCAATACACAAAATCCTGTCTGGGGTGGTGCTAGCGCCTCCCAAGGCAGGAAACCCTTTGTCCAAGCCTCCCTCGCTGGAAGGACTCCCAGCAGCAGGAGGTCAGACTTGTGTCTGTGGTGGCAGCATCCATTTTGTGATGCTGAGGCTCGAGTTAACTTTAACCGGGGTTCACAGTTACATACATGTCGTGTCCCTCTAGAAGGTTGGAATGCTACCCCCGTCGCCAGAACTGGCGAGGGGGTAGTATTCCAATTCATATGACACCTTACTCGACATGTTTTGATAATGCTATACCAAAGTTGGCATTCAACCGCGAGGATGATAATGCACTTAAGAGTATATGGTATAGCGTTATCATGGAACAGCTATTAGGACTTGGTTCCGCAAGCTGCAGACGGGCTCAGCTCATGCCAGAGCACCATCTCACATAATTCCAAGCACTCTGCCCTCAGGATTGATAAGGCCTGCCATAGGAGTGACTGATAGGAGGATATGTGTCCATTTTGGGGTTAGATATAGGTATACTATATCTACAGCAAAGGGTGATTACACCACCTTGCCCCAGCTGTCTTTCCAGCCAGTTGTGTCTGTTTAGAGGGCCAGCCAGAGGTGGCATAATACATGCTTCAGCCCCTGGTAGGCCTTGGGTTCACCTATGCCCTGGGTACCTAAGGTACACTGTACAGGGGCTGATAAGGTGTCCCAATACCAATTGGTAAATGCACCTAAAGTACATGGATGTCAATTTAGAGAGAGAACAGCTAGGCTGTGGGTCTGATTAGCAGGCCCACAGCCAGGGAAAGTCATAAACCAGTGAAGCAAAAAGCAAAAATCTGGGGTGACCATAGGATTGCAGACCCTACTCTCCTACACTTTCTTCCAAATACATAGGGACAGGGTTGTACTTCGTACCATCCCCAAATTTCTTCCCAGGGTGGTCCCACATTTCCACCCTAATCAATCCATTGAACTTCCTTTTTCCCCAACCTGACTCACTTGTAGAAAGGGTTTTGCACATGTGAGGAGTTAAATAAGCTCTCATGTATTTCATTAGCAGAACTAAAATATTTAGGAAGACTCAACAACTATTTGTTGCTTTCTACAAAACTCGCAAAGGAAGGGCCATTTCTAAATTGGGCATTGCACAATAGATTGTTAAATGCATGCAAAATAACTTTACCCATTCCTCCTAGAGCTCACTACACTCGTTCAAAAAGGAGCTCTTATGGCCTTCCTAGGAAATATACCTATAGCTGAGATATGGAAAGCAGCTACATGGTCTACATCACCTATATTTACAAAACATTACTGTGTAGATGTACTGGCCCCTCAACAAGCCAGTGTGGGCCAATAAGTTCTATGTGTACGTTTTCAAACAGCTGTAACTCTCACAGGCTAAACACCGCTTATGAAGGAAGTCTGCTTTACGGTCTATGATAAGCATGCGTACCTACAACCACACATGCCCCGGATGAGAAATGTTACTTACCCAGTAAGTATTTGTTTGAGGCATGTGGTGCTCTAGATTGACATGCAACCACCCTCCTCCCCTTACGCCTGTGCTTATCCTTTCACTACTTCACACAAACTCCTTTCGCACGGACATCTCTATATACTACACTTTACCTCACGTTTCATCCTCACCTGCCTTGCGGGAAAACAATCTTAACAATGGAGTCGATGAAAAGTGTACTACCAGCAAGAGGAGGAGTCACACTACCTTGTGACTCAAGACTTTCATCAAAGATAAACAACTTGCACACACCCGAGCCCAACACTAAATGGCAGGATTATGCTAAGCATGTGAATCTACAGCACTACATGGCTCGAACAGATGCTTGCTGGGTAAGTACCATTTGCTTTTCAGCTCAGACTTGATCGAGGTCCAATCCATGTCCAAATTATTAGAAGGGGCTCTTGAAGAAGATGGTGGGGATGCTATTACTTTTCCTTGCTGGAAATCTTGATGCAGATGAGGGGAAGAACAGTTTCACCAACATCTTGCTCAATCTCCTATTCTGCCCATACCTCCAGGTGATTGTATGTTGGCTATGACTTTCCTGCAACAATTCTGTTTGCTGCTGAGACAATTCCATTTCTGATTCACTGTTATCCATTACTGCTGTTACTGCAGTGCTGAGAGACATGAGCTTAGGTCCTGAAGTTGACGTTAATGCAGGAGTGATCTTCCTCCCAGCCTTTCCTTCCCAGAGAAGGGTGCAGCAGGTACATCACATTTCCTGAAAAGGATGTGGAGTTGAAACGAGAGGTGATGCAGGCTACTCCTCCTCCTCACTGGCCACTTTCTTTACAGTGACCTCCTTCTTCATGCCATCCTCTTAGCACTAGCAGACGCACTTAACAGAGGAGTACTCAGCCGTCACTATTGTAGGATGCTGACTTTTTATGTGGTAGTGCGAATGTGAGGGCACACCATGACAACCCTTATTCTCCAGTATTAGGGGTGTCTTTCATAGATTCACATGCCTGAATCATTCCCCGTCGTCGGAGTGGGAGTCTCAGGGTACATAAAAAAGCAATAAAATGCCATAACATCATAGGAAAAAACCAGTAATTCCCAACCAGGAAGTAAAGTAGCCAACGCTACAGGAGAAAAAACTTCCACACTCATGACTATCCTAGTCATTTTGTATAGTCCAAACTACAGCCAATCAGGCGACAGCACCCACCAGAATGTTATCCCCAGAGGCTCAGGCTCTCAGATTTTCACCGCACGTCGTGTGAAAGGGAGACTCCCTAAACTCTGCTCAGTTTCTTCTCTTATTCCAGTTGGATTACTACTTTTCAAGTATGTCTTCTAAGAAATCTTTATTTAGAGCATGTGACTCTTGTGATAAGCTCCGGCTTTTTTAAGGAGGACCCCACAGACAGTGCATCTATTGCCTTTATCCTGATCACCAGGTCAAGGACTGTAAAATTTGTAGAACCTTCCCTCAAAAGACCCTCAGGGACAGAGAAGGTCGCCTGCTTTTGTGGCTACAAAAGCTCAAGGATTCTGATAATCCTGTGTCTGAGGTAGGCAGTATTGCCTCTGGTTCTACTTCAGCCTCTAGGAAGAGGCCTGCGACTGAGGTGTTAACATCTCCTGAGGCTAAGGTGGCTAGGAAACGTCTGCCATCTAAGGGGTCTGACAAGCCTGCTACTCCCCCACTCAAGGAGAAGGAGGGATCATCTACAACCCCTAAAAAATCTTCCAAGAAATTGCCTCTGGCTTCTGAGAAGAATTTGCCTCAGATTCCACCACTGTCGTCGACGGCGCCATCTCCAACTCCTTCGTCGACGAGGATCTCCATCTACGCTACATCTACGTCGACGAGGATCTCCATCGACGCTACATCTACGTCGACTGTAACATTTTTATCTCCTAAGCCTCATATGATCATGTCGATGGCGGCTTCTTCGCCTACTATGGTGTATGTTTCTGTCAGACCTCTCTCGTCGAAGGCGCAGCTTTCATCCGCCGTCGTCGGCGCATCGCCGTCGACAAGAGTGTCGACGACATCTTCGTCGGCGCCTTCTCTTCCGTCGACGAAGAAGCTACCGTCGGCAGGCTCGTCGACGAGTTCCACTCCGTCGACGACGATTCCATCGTCGACAAAAATGATTCCGTCGACCAAGTCCGTCCCGTCGACGAAGTCTGTTCTGTCGACGAAGTCTGTTCCGTCGACGAAGTCTGTTCCGTCGACGAAGTCTGTTCCGTCGACGACGTCTGTTCCGTGGACGAGGTCTATGTCACCGACGACACCAACACCGTCGACGGATCCTTCATTGTCCACGTCGACGATGACCTCGTCTAAAGCTAAATCCACTGCAACGAATCCTTCAGTGGAACCAATGTCGATGCCGCAACTATCCTCTTGTACCGCCTTACAGGTCTGGTCACCTTATACGGTTTTCCTGACGCCCAAACAATCTTTGCTTCAGAGACGTGGGTCGACTGTGGTGCTCTCACCCCTGCATATTTCTCCACAAAGGATACCCCTGCAGGTGTCTGAAACATTTTTGGATTCTGAACACAGTGAAGAAGACTCAGATATTGGGGAAACCTTTGGCACAGCTACTAGTCCATCCGAGTTGAATATCAAGTATCAAGAGGACGAACAGGATGATCAGCAGTCACCTGAACATATGCTGTCCCCTGTAACTGATGTCCCTGCCACGCAGGTGCCGATCGCATTGCTCACCAACCTCCAATACATGTTGGATGACTACTACAAGAGGTTCCCACCATCAGAATCTACAGGCTCGGTGCCTCCTACACCTGCTACGGAAGCACCTATACCAGACTTTCAACCAATAAAGTCTCCTCCACCTCGTCCGTCCACTCAGCCTGAGGATCCACAGCTTTCAGATGAAGAAGACCAGAGAGAGGAAGGCGAAGTGGATGATATGTCGGAGTGGGATGAATATAAGGTGCAAACTCCCTCTCCATCACCTCAGGCTACCCCGGACTCACCACCAGTAGATGTGGGTGGTTTCCACCTCTTGATGGAACGGGCTACTAAGCGTTTCCATATTGATATGGAGCAAACGGAGCAAGAATGTTTTCTTTATGACTTTAAAGACCAGCCTAGAAAACAAGTCAAATCCATACCGATCATTGACTTTATCTGGAAGGAGGGTATAAAAGTAATGTCTACTCCAGCATCCATTCCTCCGGTCTTGCCACGCATCGAGAAGAAGTACAAGGCACCTGCAAAGTCACCTGCGTGCCTTATAGGACAACCGAAACTGGACTCAGTTATCATCCAGGCGGCGCAAAAGAGAGCTAGAAATCCTTCATCTACAGTTGCAGCCCCACCGGACAGAGATGGCAGGCGCTTGGATGCCATTGGAAAACGCGTTTCAACGATGGCAGCTACCATAGTCCGGGCTGCTAATTCTTTTGCCATCCTGGGCAGGTATGACCGGCAGATGTGGTCGGACATAGCTCTGTACATAGACCTCCTTCCTGAGCCTTCTAAATCTGAAGCGATGAAGATCTTGCAGGAAGGACAAAGAATCTCAGAGGAGATTATTGATTCGGCGGTTGACGTCGCCTCAACTGGTTTCCGGCAGCTAGCTGGTGCTGCTGTTTTGCGTAGGCTGGGGTGGCTACGATCTACTTCTTTCCGTCAGGAGGTACAATCTAAGGTATTGGATATGCCTTATGATGGTGAATTTCTGTTTGGCCACAAGTTGAAGAAGCTCTACAAACAATAAAGAACGATACGGAAACAGCTAAATCCTTGGGTACACTTCAATTTTGCAAGCCGCCCTTTCGAGGAGCGAGAGCACGTCGATCGTTCTCAAACAGAGGTGGATACACACAACAATCTTTCTACAGGCAAGGAAATCAGCGCTACCAGACCCAGCGCTATCAAACCTATGGCCAGAGGAGAACTAATTATTCCCAGAACAGGGGAAAAACTACCTACCGCGGAAAGGATAAGCGCCAATGAGAACCGTCACTTGTCACCACTACTACCCCATTCTCAAAAAAAGGTTGGAGGACAGATATCAAAGTTTTACTCAAATTGGCTATCGATCACATCTGACAGGTGGGTCCTGGATATTGTAACCAAGGGCCATGCCTTAGAATTCGACCATTTTCCTCCGAATGTCCCCCCAAAGGGCCCACCTCCAGCTCACCTGGGGGAGCTGTTTGCCCAGATCAATTTGATGCTACAGAAAGGAGCAATCGAGAGAGTATCTCAAAATATGGGAATGGGATTTTACTCCAGATTTTTCCTAATAAAGAAGAAGTCCGGAGAATGGCGTCCGATTCTGGACCTCCGTGCCCTAAACAAATATTTGAAAAAGTTAACATTCAGGATGTTATCACTTCAAGAAATACTGCATCTTCTAGCAGCGGGATACTACATGACCACCTTGGATCTCCAAGATGCATATTTCCATATCCCCATCTTACCTCGCCACAGAAAATTCCTGCGATTCAGAGTGGCTGGCAGGGATTACCGATTCAAAGTACTTCCCTTGGGTCTACGTTCGGCGCCAAGGGTGTTTACAAAGGTCTTAGCCCCAGTGGCTGCTCACCTCCGGCTGGAGGGGATTCAAATATTTCCATATTTAGACGACTGCCTATTCAAGGACAGTTCTTAAGAGGAAGCGCACAACCATCTACAACGGTGTCTGGACCTTTTCCAGTCCCTGGGTCTCTCCATCAACTTCGACAAATCCCAGCTGATACCTTCACAAAGACTGGCTTTCCTGGGAGCAACCTTGGACACCCAGTTGCTTCAAGCCTTCGTCTCGGACGAGAGACAAGTCAAAATACAAAATATGGCCACAAATCTACTTTCAAAAGGGTCAGTTTCAGTTCGACTGTACAAGTCTTTTCTGGGGATGGTATCGTCTTGCATTCCGTTTATACCGAATTGCCGACCCAGGATGAGGCCTATACAGGAAGAACTGAGCTTACAATGGCTACAGGTTTCCGGCTCTTTCGAGGATCTCATTCAGATCACACCTCTCATGCGGAGGTCTCTCCACTGGTGGAAGCAGAGAAAACCTCTACAGCAAGGTTGCGCTTTCCTCCAGGATCCGCCGAGTTTCACAATAACCACGGATGCATCCCTCGACGGCTGGGGAGCTCATCTTCAGGGCCTAACTATCAGCGGCAAGTGGAACCCTCAACAAAGGCGTTGGCACATCAACCGGCTGGAACTGAGAGCCATTTTCCTGGCGATCAAAGCATTTCGGGCAATCATCCAGAATGCCAATGTGTTGGTACGCACAGACAACACAACGAGCATGCACTACGTAAACAAGCAGGGAGGAACAAGATCACTTCTCCTTTCTCAGGAAGCTCAAAGGCAATGGACATGGTCATTACAGCACAATCTCAATCTTCAAGCGGTGCATGTTTGTGGTACGGAGAACGTCCTGGTAGATGCACTCAGCAGGACAACCGTATCCACTCCAACTTCATCAGCAGACCGTGGATCGGATCTTTCAGCTATGTGGTCATCCAGACCTAGACCTCTTCGCAACCAAGACCAACAGCAAATGCCGATTCTTCGCAAGCTGGCATCCCCACAAAGACTCTCAGGGGAATGCGTTTTCGATCGACTGGTCTCTGGCATATGCGTACGCTTTTCCACCAATTCCGCTAGTTCCCAGAGTCCTGCGGAAGATGAAGAAGGAGCCATGTCGGCTAATTCTGATCGCTCCCAGATGGCCTCGCCAGTACTGGTTCACAGAGCTCCTTCTCCTATCGGAGTGCAAACCGATTCAGTTGAGGCCAATCCCGGACTTACTCTCCATTCAATACGGCCAGATTTACCATCCGGACCCAACATCGCTGAAATTAGCGGCCTGGCGCCTGAGTACCGTGAGTTTGCCCATCTAAACATCCCTGCAGATTGCAAGGAAGTTCTGACCAAGGCAAGGGCACCTGCTACCATAAAGACGTACAGTCTTAAATGGAAACGTTTTTGTGTCTGGTGTCGTTCAGCTGGAATTCACCCCTTTTCAGCTAAACCAGAGGAGATTCTGCCTTTTTTCCTTCATCTGGCTCGCTCAAGATTATCTCATGCTACCCTAAAAGTTTTCCTGGCAGCGATTTCATGGTATCGACAAGATGGGACTAATTCTCTTTACTCTGTGTGAATTATACAGCAATTTTTTAAAGGTCTTTTTATAATGTTCCCTCCGGTACGTCGTCCACCTCCATCGTGGCATCACAATGTAGTGTTGGCACAACTCATGCGACAACCATTCGAACCTATCCACAGAGCAGATCTGAAATTTCTTACGTGGAAGGTGTCACTTCTACTGGCCCTAACCTCCTCTAGGAGAGTCAGCGATATCCAGGCTTTTACTGTTCTTCATCCTTTCTTACAGTTCACAAATGACTCTGTGGTGCCCCGCACCAATCCGAAATTCATTCCAAAAGTACCTTCGGATTTCCATCTGAATGAACCGGTGGTTTTAAAAACATTTTTTCCTAATCCTCAGACACCTGCGGAAAAGGCATTGCATACTCTGGACATTAAAAGATGAACGTCTACATTGCGCAGGTCTGATCAACTATCTGTCACTTATGGGACAATTCGTAAGGGACAAGCAGTTTCTAAACAAACAATTGCAAGATGGATATCTGCAGATATTGCATTCTGTCACGCTCAAGCAGGAAGACCGTTGCAAGCAGCTCCTAGAGCGCATTCAACAAGAGCAGTGTCTTCATCTACAGCATTATTTGCTGGAGTTCCTCTTCAGCACATCTGCAGAGCGGCAACCTGGGCCAGTCGCCATACTTTCACCAAACACTATTGTTTGGATGCAGCCAGCGAAGCCGATGCTTCAGTGGGTCGAGCAGTTCTACGAAATCTTTTCAGCTAAGGTGAGCCTCTGTTTCCCACCTCCTATTACTGCTGTCAGACTCTTATGCTGTCTATATTTGTCACATGGATCATTTAAGTTGGACGCTTCAGTCATTAATGATTCTGAATACAGCTTATTTTAGTTGATGCTTGGTGAGCACAATCTAATAGAAAACGGCTGCGTCTCTCAATCGAACTCGCAGGAAAGTTCGCTGCAAGTGATAAACAAGTATCCTCCCATGACAGCACTTTACTGTCATTAGACTGGTTTCCCTGTCAGCCTCAAACAAATTGTCCTGAAGATGGTCTGCAAGCCGAAAACAGAACGGACCGAAACGTCGACCTCTGCATCTATTTCTAAGTGGAAGTTTGTTTTTCCCAAGTTACATATTCTCAGTTTTGATTTCTGTGACTTGTGATATATGTGGAATAGTTCTTTTATTTATGTACTGTTAGCACAATTTGATTTTGGCTTCTCTACATAATGTTGTTACTGTGAAAAGTCTTTATTCATTCATTATTGTGTACCCTATTTTTTACTCTCAATGTCAAAATAAGAATGACATTCTTTTCCAAATACCAAAGGTTTACCGTGTTTTCATTCTTCTATTCTCATTGTTGTTTTGTTGTCTGTTGACACTAAGAAGTTATCTCCAGTTGGAGTCACATCCCTGACTAAGCCTTTTAATTCAGTAGAATCTTTTGCTTAAACAAAATCCCTTGCAGGTACTGTTCACTTTATCGCATTATTGCCCAAACCTACAAGGGTTGATTGGGTTTCCCTCCTTAATACTTTTTTAATGAGGGAAGGCAGCAGTCCCAACGTGATCACAGAGTGGTATGGAGTCAGTGAGACTGCTGACCCCAGTTCACTCCATGATGAAGTGTCACTGATTGATACTCCACCCTCGGCTCTTCAGGGCTTCAAAACTGAAGCGCCCAGGTGCGAGGCAATCAGTAAAGCTTCACCTCGTCACTGAGCGGAGGGCCTCAGAGACCTTTGCTGAGCTGAGGATGTCACACCCACTGGAGCTGTGACTTCCTCAGCCAAGCAAAGATCAGCTCAGGCAGCCAAGAGCCTGCCCATTTTGTGCATGTCTGGCTCCTGGCTGCATGACCGGAAATGAAAAGTGTCTGTCAGGCTGACCTTTGTTCAGCCTGACACACTGTCCGTGAGGGGCAAAAGGTGGAGGGGCACATGGCCCCACAGCTCTAATGGACCTGCCATGGATGATCCTGACCGAGAGCACCCTGTTTCATCAAAAACAAGATGGCGAAACCCTTCCTCTACTTTACATTTCAGATTTTCCTCCTTAGGGGTGTGCCCAGCCTGTAAGTGTGACATGTCTTCTGACTAGGTAATTTCCCCACCTGATCTGGTGTCAAATGGGCCTCAGGGCAGAGGGTGGCTTCTTTCAGGACTGGGGGAAACCGGGTTTGCATTTCAAAGGCGGCAGGGGCTTTGCAGCCTCTGGCCCTGTAATGCTATTTTCACTAGCCATCCTGCTGGAGGTGTTATGAACACCTTCTTCTGGAGCAGGTTTTGTTTTTGGCCTCTGAGACTGTGATCTCCCACCTCCAGGGGGCCAAAATTGTGTCTGTGGTGGCAGGCTGGATGTTACTAGTCAGCCAGCCAGAACCTTAGAGGACTAGTATATTTCATGGGGCACCTCTAAGGTGCCCTCTGGGTGGCTGTCATCTAGTACTGGCATCAGTATAGATTTATTATGATTGATACCAGGCACCATTAGTTTCAGTGTAGCCATCATGTTGCTGGGTAACCCTTAATGACCAGTGCCTAACACATATACTTAGGATGGCTACCTGATCACATGCAATATTTAGCAATGGTACTAGACATCTCAGGGGCATATCACCTTATGCAGATACGTCCTCACATATAATATGATGCACCCTGCCTGCTGGAGGGGTGACTTGCATATAATACATGCAGTGTACATTAGCATGGCCTACAGGGAGTGTGCTATTTTGTGTTTTTAGAATGGTTGGCACCATTTAATGCAGCCTGCAATGGCAGTTTTCATTTAGATTTTGTGAGGGTCCCTTAGAGTGGCCTAATACATGCTGTACCCCTTAGGGACCCTCTTTAGTATCCATGCCCTGGTTACCAGGGGTACCATTTACTAGGGACTTACAGGGGTGCTGAAGAACTTGCCAATTGGGTTACAATTGAACAGTTCCCCTTGTTTTAGGTAAAGGGCATTGGCACTAGGACCTGGTTAGCAAGGACCCAGTGCACGATGAGTCATAAAGCGGCAGTACTAGGGCAAAAAGTGGAGGTGACCTTGTCAAAAAGGGGCACTTTTCTACACCCCCCTCCATACGAAAAGGAATGAGACTAACCTTTCCCAAGAGAATCTTCATGGTCTAAGTAGGATCGGCCATCTGCTTTGGCAGTTCTGTGTTCTGTGTTCCACTGTAAAGTCCATTTCCTGTAGGGAGATGGACCACCTCAATCGTTTTAGGTTTTCTCCTTTCATTTGCATGAGCCATCAGAGAGCTCTGTGGTCAGTTTGAACTAGGAAGTGAGAACCAAACAGTTATGTTCTCAGTGTTTTCAGGGTCCAAACCACAGTGAAGGCTTCTGTCTCAATTATTTTTTGGAGAGTAACCTCCTGCTAATGAAAGTAACAGGCTGGTCCTGGCCATCAACATTGGTCTGGAATAGAACCACAGCTATCCCATGTTCAGAGGCATCTGTCTGCACTATGACCTGTTTTGAATAATCTGAAGCTTTTAGAATCGGTGCTGATCACATTGCTGCCATCAGTGTGTCAAAGGCCTTTTGACAGGTCACTGTCTAGTTGACTTTCTTTGGTTGTTTCTTGGAGGTCAGTTCTGTGATGGGTGCCACAATAGTACAATACCAATTCACAAACCTCCTGTAGTACCCAGTCAAGGCAAGAAATGCCCT
Source organism: Lissotriton helveticus (assembly GCF_964261635.1). NCBI lineage: Eukaryota > Metazoa > Chordata > Amphibia > Caudata > Salamandridae > Lissotriton > Lissotriton helveticus. The sequence continues at coordinate 886,680,896 of NC_136070.1, forward strand.
GATTTGGGTCTGTGTTGTTGGAGCCTCCCAGTCCTGAATAGTCAGAGAAGGTGACCCAAGTATACAATTGAGCTTTTCCCTATATTGCACTTGCTTACCTTGATAGTAAGTCCTGCTTTCTGCAGGGCCTCAATGAGCTTTGCAATGTGGATTAGGTGATCCTGCCAGGTGGAGCTATAGACAGCAATATCATCAAGATATTCTGCACTAAAAGACTGCAACCCAGCCAGGATGTTATTTACCAACCTTTGGACGGTGGCAGAGGCATTCTGTAGTCCATAATTTGAGACAGTTTTGATTTTGCTGGCTGTGCAGAGGTTCTTTAACTGCTTCATACTAAAATGCAGATAAGGGGCCCGGTTAAGTTCCTAGACTACCTCATCTGTGCCAGACATTTTTAGTATAGTTGGGACCTTCTTAGATAATCGACCAAAAATTCAAAAACACTTTTAGGGCCTATTATACTATTACACTTTTTACATTTCTGAAGTAATGAACTAGGGGCCAGATGTAGGTAATTCTCATTTACCGATTCATAAATACCGAATTTTACCGATTCGGTATTTATGAATCGGTAAATAAGAAGGTGGGAGATGTAGGTAAAATGTTATTTGCATTTACAGAATCGGAAACATTCGGTATTTACCGATTCGGTAAATACCGAATCGGTATTGCCCATTGATTCCTATGGGCCTTGAAGCCCATAGGAATCAATGGGCAATACCGATTCGGTATTTACCGAATCGGTAAATATCGAATCCTGAAAGGGTGCAGGGGGTGTCACTTTGACACCCTCTAGCACCCCAAATACAGGCATGTGTGCCATGTGGCACACATACATGTCCTAAGGGCATGTCTGTGTGTCACATGGCACAGGTGTCCCTCGCTCCTTCAAACAAGCAGCTGTCTTACCTATTTTTAAAAAAAAACATGCGGACCCCACAATTCTAAGCAACTATCGTCCCATTTCCCTCCTTCCCTATTTAGGCAAGATTCTGGAGACCTATGTCACCCGCTGCCTGAGCTCCTTTATAGAGACATCCTCCTTCCTGGACCCCCAACAAGCCGGATTTAGACCCCTCCATTCTACTGAGGCGGTCATAGTAGCAGTTATGGATGCCCTCAGGAAAGGTGCCGATAAAAACATCCCTCAGGCCCTTGTCCTTTTAGATCTTTCGGCTGCATTCGACACGGTCGATCACGCCATCTTGATCGACCGTGTCCATAATGCTGGCATTCAGGGGGTGGTCCTTAACTGGCTCAGATCATTTCTTGACCAGCGCTCACAAGCTGTTCACTTGTCTACCTTCTCTGCACCCCTCACATCCCTTTCCTGTGGTGTCCCCCAAGGTTCTGCACTATCCCCTCTCTTATTTATTTATATCTGCAACCCTTACTAGCGTCTCTTCGCAACTCCCCTATCACAATTTTCAATTATGCGGATGATCTTCAGTTAATTTTTCCCATTGATTCTTCTCCTTCCACCCGTCTTAATTTTCAGTCCACTATGCTGACTATTGCAGAGTGGATGTATCACAGCCAATTAAAATTGAACCCCACAAAAACTGAACTTGTTCTTGTGGGGGGTCCCACTAACCCCTGGAATTCCACTTTCTGGCCAATCTCCCTGGGGACGGCACCTACCCCTGTGAGAACAGTGAAGAGTCTGGGGGTGATTATTTCTGAAGACCTTTCGATGAGACCTCAAATCAACTCGGTCATCTCATCCTGTTTTTTCCATCTTAGGCGGATACGCAAAATCAGTTGGTTTCTCACCAGGGAGGCCTTAATTCAAGTCATCATTGCTCTCATCACCTCCAGGCTCGACTACGCCAACACGTTGTATACGGGTATTCCCGCATGCCACCTCCATCGGCTGCAGCTGGTGCAGAATCAGGCTGCCCGCCTGATTTTTCGCCAGCCTAAACACCAGCATGTCACTCCCCTCCTTCGCAGTCTTCACTGGCTCCCGGTCTCTAAGCGCTGCACCTTCAAGCTGGCATGTTCAGTCTTTAAGGCCCTCTCCGAGGCAGCCCCAGCCTTTATCTCATCCGCCTTGACACGTCACATCCCCCTCAGAGCTCTTCGCTCTGCATCCCTCAACCTCCTGGTGGTCCCCAAATTCAAACGTAAAAAGCACGGCGGATTGAGTTTTTCTGTTCTGGCCCCCTCTATTTGGAATTCCCTGCCATCTACACTTCGTTTATGTCCCAGCTATGACTGCTTCCGCAGCTTATTAAAAACCCGGCTCTTTCAGTCTGCCTACGAATAACCCCCCACCCTTGATCACAGTACTTGTCAAGAGCGCCATGAAACCGTTGGTGAAAGTGCGCGGTATAAATAATTTTAACGTAACGCACACCTGAATTCGGTATTTTACCACCCAATAGGATTGGGTGGTAAAATACCGACTCTTAAGGGCCTGTGGCACTCTGTGAAGTGCCACCTACATTTGGATTTACCGAATCGGTAAAAATACCGATTCGGTATTTTACAGAATCGGTAAATTTACCGATTCGGTAAATTTACCGATTCTGTAAAATAATGGCCCCTACATGCCGAATCATAAATACCGGTCGGTAACGGCCGAATTCGGCCGTTACCGACCGGTATTTTGGCTCCTACATCTGGCACTAGGGTACTTAACACAAGGCCCTAACACATCAGATTGGAACATTTAGAAAAAGTCAAAAAATAAAAAAAATAATTTTGACTAATATCAACTGTGGGCTTCTTTGTGGAAACACCTCTTGACCAAGTGATATCAACAAACGGAGAGGCTTGTACCCCGCCGCTGATCCACCAATGTTGGAAGCTGGCTTTTTATGTGGTAGTGCCGATCTAAGGGCACACCATGCGAAAATTACAGACAAACCTTATTGGTTTACAGGGTTTAAATTAATAATCCCAAATCCTCTGTGTGGTAGTGTGGTCAAGCAGCTTAGGCTGATTAGCAGGTATTGTTAAGTATTGTTTTTTTACAGAGTCAATAAATGAGACACACACTCAAGAAGAAAAACCAATACCAATTTAGATAAACAACAAGGATTTTGATATCATTTTAAGCACCACGATCACTGATATCAGGTAAGTACTTTTCAGAGATAAGAATTTTTACAGTAATAGAACATTCTCAAATAATAGTTTTGCTGTATGAGCCTCAAACGCAGTAATATTATCTTTTGGGGGAAACATACACTGCATAGATATACTTGCAAGTGGTTTTGAAGAATACATTAAGGCCCACATGCATCAAAGCAAAAACCGGTCACAAACGGGCATATTCTCAGAATCTGCCCCTTTGCGACCGGTATTTTTGCATTTGGGATGCATCATCCCAAATACAAAAATCGCAATTTATGTAATCTCTAAATTGCGATTACTTAAATGGCGATTGCGTTTAAGGAATCTCAAATTGAGATTCCTTAAATGCAATGCATTAAAGTAAAAAAAATAGCAATTTCGCTAATAGGGGGAGCAAATTAAAATGAAGTTGAACAGCCCACGAAATTGAATTTGCAAAAACTTTGAAAAATGCACTAAAGTGTACTCATGCAGATTTCAGGGATGCAACAGGGTGTCCTTTTTGACACCCTGTCACCCTTAAAATTGCATTCTCAATTTGCGATTCTCTAATTGAGAATCACAAATTGAGAATGTCTTCCCATTCATTCCTATGTGCCTCTAGGCCCATAGGAATGAATGGGGAGGTATTCCTTAACCCCTTCTACGCTGATGACGAACTCAGCTCGTCATGAGGTACACCTCTCGTACGCTCATGACGAGCTGAGCTCGTCATGAACCGCGGGATTTCGCGATTCTCAGCGCACAGCGGGAAAACGCACCGCGCGCATGGGGTAATTGCGACTCACAATTTGCGAGTCGCAATCAAGGAATGTTTAGAAATCACTATTTTTTTAAGTGATTTCTACATGCATAGCCATTTGCTATTCCAAATTAGCGAATCCTTATTTTTCGCTAATAAGGAATCGCTAATGGCATTGTTGATGCATGTGCCAGTTAGAGACTTAAGGTGCTTAGCGGATAAGGTCCAAAAATCCAACAGAAGTTTGTGTTTACCTCCTTTAGTGAGTCCAGGTGCAGAGTTGGGCTATGAGGTAAAATCAGTGGCAAAGGTACCTGCAAAACAAAGGCTGCAAGTGGGGACATGGGGAAAAGTCTCTGGAGTACAGGGACACAGTTGCTTTCTGTGAACCTAGCCTGGCAGGCTCGGTGAAGAGGTGCTCTGGCCTGTGGGTCGCTGTAGTTAGATGCTCTCTCTTGGCTTTGGTGACTTGGAGAGGGAGAGATAACAGGACAACAGGACCACTCTCGGTGTTGGCCTTGGTGATTCTGAAGTCCTATGTCGGCAGGTCAGTTTTGACGTTGAAGTTGCCCGGACTGGACACACAACAAGCTATGGTTGCTGAAAATGCTCGGGTATCTAGGGTATTGTTGCTGGGTGACTCCTGGAAGGCCTGCTGTCTCCAAACTCCACAGGAACATGGATCTAACCACCAGGACCAGGAAAGACTTCTTCCTGGTGAGAGGCTCCCTTGACTTTTAGGATAGTGGAGAGTCATAGGGACGTTCTTCATGCAGTTGTCAAAATTACAGTTATCTATCTCAGTTGTTAAAAACATGTGTCAGGCATTGTTCTACTTTCCATGGGCGACTGGCGATCCTGACCGAGTTATTCCCTCTGATTAAATTCTATTATGGTATTTTTTTGTGCAGAAGATGCTTCAGAGTAGGAAGTATAGGGTGGGGGATTTGGGTAGCGGTTATGTTGTTTCCCATTGGGTTGTGTTTTTCTATGTTTTCTTTGTAGGCATATATTCCGAGGGCTCTCCACTGCAAATGTTCCTAGCCAGGCGCCGGACTCCATTATATGGTTTACAGATCTGCCCCCACTTCCGTGGACTCTTGGACTACTCAATCACTCTTTAACCCCCCTAACAGATGGTTAGAGTCGTCTCCAAGAATGGGAACGGTCTTTTGGACCGCATCAAACGATTAGTGGATTTACACTTTATCAAGAGATACAGACCAGATCTGGTCTTGCTCCAAGAGACGCACCTCATGGACTCCACCTACCCTTTCCTCTGTCTGTTTGGGTACAATCACATCTTACACACAGGGTTCTCTAAGGGCTTGTGAGTTTCTTGCATATCTCATTTTCTTTGGTGGTGTCTTTGGTCCACGAAGATCCCCAGGGAAGATACATGGACATTGAAGTCCGTCTGGCAGCCAAACAGTATAACTTTTTCACATGCTATGTTCTCCAGCATCTCTTGCAATCCAGGCCCTGGTGATAGACTTCCCTGTAGGGGCGTCCTTGTTAGATGGGGATGTCAATCCTGTCCCAGATGCCTTATTGGTAACATTCTGTGCATTTGACCTCCTGGGCTGATTCCATAGGTCTCTGTGATGTATGGCTTTTGTGGGATCCTGCACAGCGATCCTATCCACACATTTCCACTGCCCACGAAACTGAATCCAGAACTAACCTCCTTTGGCTGCAGGCCTGTGACTTGCTCCCACCCCAGACTGTTCAGATCCTGCAGAGGGCATATCCAATCACTCACCTCTCCTTCTCAAATGGGGTACTCAGCCGAACGCCCTCTGTTTGATGTGGAGATTTAATGCGTAACACCTGATGGATCAGGAATACATGGAAATCATAGGAGAAGAACATTAAGCCTTCCTGCGAACCAACCACGGTTTAGTGTCCTCCACTGGGACCTTATGGCCGACGAGCAAGTCTATCCAGTGAGGCCTGCTTAAAAGAACTGTGCCAATTGGCACAGGTGACAGATCTAGAGGCCAAATTCCTGTCCTGGAGCGCCAGGCTCGCGATTCGGACTTGAGAGGGGGCGGGCGTAGTCGACTGCCACCTGGCACTGGGATTGTCTAGACTGTGGCAGATCTCTCTGGAAACGGCAAAGCAGTGTTAGAGAGTGTTGACCCAGTGGGTGTATTACTCGGGGAATAAGTCTGGCAAATTGTTGTACTGGGTGGTGACCAGTGATATCTCTAGGAGGATTATGCCAGCTATTAAAGACTCCTCTGTGACCCTCTGTGAGGACCAGCCTGCGACTGTGCAAACGTTTGGGGCATTCTACCAAGATGTCTACACTGCACACCTGGCCTGCATTGCGGGATCGAGGCCCCCCTCTTTCGGGATATCACTCTGCCCTCCAACTCTGACTCCTTGTCCCAAGAGCTCGATCCGCCTCTTATAGCAGAGGAGGTAAAATTGGCAATAGCTGACCTCCATTTTTGGCAAGACCTCTTGCTCAGACATGTTCCCCATTAAATTCTTTAAATGCTATAGAACCCACCTGCTACCCCACCTGTTGACCTTCTACATCAAAGTATCGAGGTGTGGCTCTCCCCCCGCCCCCGGATCTTTTGTGTTTATACCTAATGCGAGCCAGCCCTCAGACCGATGCTTCTCATACCGACCGATCTCCCTCATTACTGTGGACATCAAGATCTTTGCTAAGACTTTGACCACCGGATTGAGCCAGACACTTTCTTATTTAATCCATCCACACCTGTGTGACTTTCTGCCATGAAGAAGCACTGGGCATTTCATTCAGAGGGTGCAGCTGGCCCTTTCTCAGTCACACTGGCCACTCACATCTGGGTCAACAGTTTCCTCTCTCAACCTTTCCATATCCTCAGAGGCATGCATCAATACTGCCCGTTTCCCCCCTATTGTTTGCCGTAGCCATAGAGCCGCTGGCACACCTGCTCAGATGTGATGCGTGGATTTGGAATGGCAGTTGGAGGGTAGAGTGGAGGTCCACATTGCTTTCTATGCAGACGATGTTCTGCTCTTCCTTGGCAACCCACAGTCATCATGCTCTAGATGTTTTTAACTCATCCGTATGTATGGTGAGGCCTCTGGCTTGTGTATCAGTGTGCCCAAATTGCTCTCGGTGGGAGTGTCTGCAATGCTACTGGACAGCACTGGTGCCCCAGTGCGACAAAATTCCTTTAAAAATCTTGGGGTTTATATCTCCTGCTTCCCGGATCTGACCTAGTCCCTCAATTTTCCACTTCTTGCCTCAACTTTAGATAGGGACCTTCATAGGTGAACCCACCTGCCGCTGAACCTTCATGAATCCCATCGCAGTCGCGAAGATGAGGTGTCTTCTCTGATACCTTGATGTACTAACATATTTTTCCCATCTGATTCCTCAAATGTGGGTTCAATCCCTGACTTCAAAATTGACGATCTTCGTTTGGGTAGATTGGCGATATCTGGTGGCCTTTGCCTCAGAGCGGAAGTCCCCTTGGCAGGACTGATATATATGGCTATAACCTTGCAGCACATTCCAGTTAATGAGTGGTATACACAGGGTGGGATGATCCTGCATATCTACTTGAGCTGCACCTCATGGGATTCGATGATCTTCTTGACATGCTCTATGGTAATCTGATACCTCCAACAGCTCCGTCCTGTACCCTGGTGTTGCTGCTTTGTTGGAAACCAACTCTCCACCTTATCCAATTGGTTTGCCGCCTTAGGGACATGACACAGTTGTGGCAGGGTACATGGCTTGGGCAAGCGTCAAGTCTTACGTGGTTTGCCCTGTGGGACCAGATGGGGATCACATACTTGTGATATGTTTGCCAAGAGGGAGCATTGATGTCCTTTCAGGAACTGCAAGACCACAATAGCTTCTCCCACACACAATACTTTCAAAACCTTTGTTTGCTCCGAGCTCTGTTGTTCCACCTCTTGGTGGATACCCATATCCCCAAATACAGTCTTCTTGAGGCCAAGCTCATGATGGGAAGAAAGGGTAGGGTAGCCATCTCTGTGATTTACTGTTCCCTGATTATCAATGCACCAGATCAATTCCCCCTTCTTGAACAGAAATGGGTGGGCGAGTTGGACAATGATGACTAAAGGGAGGCGTTCTTAGACCATGAGAGAATTGGCGATCTCCTTGCAACTGTGGATTGGTGATCTCCTTGCGACTGCCATATCGACTGGTCTTGCCCGGCATTGACACCCTTGTGGGATGGGGTGGTGTATGAGATTTCCAAAGCGCTGGGAAGCCGCATTGACCTGGGTCCCCAGATGGCCCTGTTGGGCCTCCTGAAGGAAGCTGGGGGCAGAGAGGTGAAAGAATCTTCATAGGAGTGGGCTCCTTAGTGGCTAAGAGGGACATCGCCTGCAATTGGAAACGACCAGAGTACCCTTCTCTTGCGGCTTGGAGGAAAGGAGTTCATTGTTGTGCAAACCAAGAAAAATCAATTTATGAGATGACAGGCTGCCCCCAAATGCACAATATGATATGAGGTAGGGGATGAGCATATCATAGGCTAACATAATCAGAAATGTGACTTGAATGTGATTCTTTAATGGTGTATTCTGACACTACTCTGATGGTGATGCATGAATATTGGTGGATGATGCCTTGTAACTCTAAACCAAATAAAATGTGGGTATTAAAGAAAGAATAGTGTATTTAATCCATCCATAAACTAAATATTTTTCTCATCAAATTATAGAGACATAGGTTAGTTTGCCTGCCACCAGGGCTCCTGGGACCTTTACGGGAGGCAGGGGGTGCAGGAAATATTCAAATAAATGAATAAAATAATTGCTGGTGCCCATTGAGGGCTGATTGGTCCCCTATGAATGGCAGGGGGTGCTGAAAAAATCAAATTAATGAATTAAAGCATCATTGGTGTCCTTGCAGGGCCCCCGGGGTCTCTATGGGGAGGCAAGGCGTTGCACAGAAAAATGTAATAAAGAAATTAAATGATCCTTGGTGGCCATCCATTATGGTCCTGTTAGATTTATACTCCAGGGGCCATATTATGTTTAAGCACATTTTCATTGTTTGCGCTGGGCGCACCTTCAAAGTGGTGCGCCCGACGCAAACAATCAAAATGCGTCCTATTACCATGAATCCGCTGCCCCCGAGCAGCCGCAAACTTGAGCTGCCCTGGGGGTAGTGTATTCACATGAAATATGGACTGGCTACTTTGAAGACGCTCTGTGTATCACTGTGCATGGGGCAACCCGCCTGTACTTTCAAAGGGTTCTTGGGCAGGCCATAGGACCCCATAACCCCCTCCTGAGCGCTGCCGTCGGCAGGAGCACTGACAGTGCGCTGCCGTTTAAATGGTGCACTGTCTACTGACTGCATCTTTGCCTCTGAGCCTGCATCGGTAATACGGCGTGGGCGCAGAGGAAAAAGGATTGCCTTATTTGCATCGGGCAAACCCCTATGCAAATGATGGATTGCCCCCTCGAAGATAGTATTAGAGAGGGGGCCACACACATGTCTACAGCCCTGTCTGTAATACAAAAGTGCCCCGGGTGCACAAAGCTGGGGCAAATGCCCATTGCGCCCCGGGGTATTACTTCAGACATTAGTTCAAAGAGTGTCATAAACATTTTAACAGACATATTTGCTAGTGAAGGACTAACATTGACTATCCTGTCAGAGTACAATTTTGCTCTAAAGAAATGCACACATTCTTAGAAATGAATGGCACCAGCGCCATACTGCCTTGAAACCAACAGTGCTGTGGAACGCTTCAACAAAACGTTGACGAAAGGAGTATAATTAGCAAAAGTTAGCAACCTTAATTGGAAGGAGGCAGGCGTTGGTTCCTTACTGCTAGGAAGGGGAGGTGATTTGTCGGTTCCTTACTATTGCTGGGGAGGTGATGCATCATTTGAGGACACAATGCATCTGTTCCTTACTGTTCTGCGGTGTAAGTGAAGAAATAGGTGTCCAAGGACGATGCGTCCACAGCGACGAAGCAGGAGCTGCGTCATAGTCAGAGCAGAGCGTTCTGGACTTTGGTTATGCGGTAAACTCACAGAGCGGCAATTCTTCTGACATTCTGTGACGGAAAGCTGGACCCTTTGTTGTAAGCCGCTGTCGCTGGGTCAAACGGGGACCACGCTCCAGTGCTGGCCTAGGCGATGCATTGAATTTTTGCAGCGATGCATTGGTTCAAAATGATGCTGGGAGTCATTGCAAGGATTATATCCTTGAAATCCCCAGAATTCACTTGCAGGGGCCCAGGAACTGGATTTGATATTCCGAACAACAGTTCAGGAGACAAATAATAAATCACAGTATCAAAAACAATGAATTTCAATTTATAAAAAGAAATCAGAAAACGGAGAGAAGAGAAGAAGAAAAATAAAAATAAAAGAAGGGGAGACACAGAATAAAAACTGTCAACAAAGGATTAAAAAAGTTATCACAAATTTATTATAAATAGTGCGCTCAGAGGAATAAGGGCTGGTTAATACAACAATACATAACATACAAACACAACCAAACATGTGGCAAACAATAAATATGTTCCAAAAACTGGTACAACATATACAAAACTCATGTGTCCACTAAAATTTATGAGCCACAAATACGTCGACGGCGTTTCAACCGCTGTTAGAAGTTGGAAGTAACTACGCTAGCAGGATTTTCCAGACCTGCTGCTGGTCGTTAAGACGGGCTCCTGATTGAAAAGCCCCCGAAGGAGGATTGAGTTCTATTTTCTTCTAACTTCAAGTATATTTTATACGAATTATTCAAGTTAATTGGAATTACAATCACCTTTTAATAATTCAACCTTGCAATTTCTGTAAGCACACGTGATTAGAACATGATAGCTCCGGCTTGGATTTTAAATAATTTTGACGCTCTATGAATTATTCCTGTCCTGATGATGACCGCAACTTCTAACAGCGGTTGAAACGCCGTCGACGTATTTGTGGCTCATAAATATTAGTGGACACATGAGTTTTGTATATGTTGTACCCGTTTTTGGAACATATTTATTGTTTGCCACATGTTTGGTTGTGTTTGTATGTTATGTATTGTTGTATTAACCAGCCCTTATTCCTCTGAGCGCACTATTTATAATAAATTTGTGATAACTTTTTTAATCCTTTGTTGACAGTTTTTATTCTGTGTCTCCCCTTCTTTTATTTTTATTTTTCTTCTTCTCTTCTCTCCGTTTTCTGATTTCTTTTTATAAATTGAAATTCATTGTTTTTGACACTGTGATTTATTATTTGTCTCCTGAACTGTTGTTCGGAATATCAATTTACTACCCCTGGTTCAGGTTGGTGGGTTGCCTCTGTGGTTGTGCAGGAACTGGATTTGGCATCACTTGGCAAGTCAGGGCTCTCAGCAGAAGAGCCAGGTACTGGCAGGTGAAGTCTTTGATGGCCTGAGACTTCTTAACAGGAGGCAAGCTCAACTCAAGCCCTTGAAGAACCTTGAAGCAGGATGTAGAAAGCAAAGTCCAGTACTTTCACTTCCAGGACAGACGCAGCAGGCCAACACAGCACATCAAACAGCAAAATGGCAGTCCAGCTCTTTTTCCTCGTAGAATGTCCTCAGGCCAGAAGTGTTCTGAGTACATGGTGTCACCAGTCCAGTACTTATACCCATTTCCGCCTTTGAAGTAGGAAAACTTCAAAGAAAAGTATTTGTAGTTCACAAGACCCTGCCGTTCCTTGCCCTGGCTCCAGACACTCTAGAGTGGGTGGAGACTTATGTGTGTGAGGACAGACACAGCCCTACTCAGGTGTCAGTGTCACTTCCTCCCACCACTCTAGCTCAGGAAGATCCATAAGCCTGGTGATGGGCCATCAGGATATGGAGGGCACATCTCTTCTCCCTTTGAGTGACTGTCTAGAGTGAATGCACAAACAGCCCAACTGTCATCCTGACCCTGACGTGTATTCAGAGGCAGCCAGTGGCACAGAATGGTTAAAGTAAGAAAATTCCAACTTTCTAAAAGTGGTATTTTCAGACCTGCAATTTAGAAACCAATTTCCCTAAAAGATGTATTTGTAAATTGTGAGTCCAGAGGCATTAAACTCTAATTTATATCAGCTCCCAATTGGCATATACTCTTGTTGGAAGTTATAAAGCAGCTGCAATGCTAACATATGGGAGAGACAGTCCTTGCTATAGTAAAAAAACGAAATTAGCAGTATTTCACTACTAGGACATGTAAAGCAGAACAGTACATGGCCTACCTTTAAAATACACTGCACTCTGCCTATGGGGCTACCCTGTGCCTACCTTAAGGGTGCCTTACATGTAATAAAAGGGAAGGCTTGGGCCTTGCAAGTTGGTACACTTGCCAGGTCGACATGGCAGTGTAAAGCTGCAAACACTGACACTGCAGTGGCAGGTCTGAGACATGTTTGCAAGGTTATGGGTGTCACAATTAGAGCCGCAGTCCCACTAGTTGCATTTGATTTTCAGGCCCTGGGCATACATGGTACTCTGTACTAGGGACCTACCAGTAAATCAAATATGCCAATCACGGAGAAACCAATGTACCATTTCATTTTAGGGAGAGAGTATATGCACTTTAGCAGTGGTAAAGTACCAGGAGTCAAAAGCCAACAAAAAGAAATTCAGAACAATACAGGAGGGAGGTAAAAGGTTTGGGGAGAACTCTGCAAGAAGGGCTAAGTCCAACACATCAATGTTAACATTACTGAACTCATTAGGATACTGAAGAATCCAAGCATCACACAAAGAACAAGTGTTGCAAATAAGCCACACCCATTCAGCGGAAGAACAGTAAGGATGTAGTATGTTGCTGGTGTTGCATTTAGGAGCACACTGTCACAAACTTATTAATAAAGCATGGTGTGATAGCCTCTGTAGTTTACAGACAGCCCATTTTCAGTTGAAAGGAGCACTGCTTTTGCATAGACAATTTTAGTGGTAAAACTATATAGCGCAAGCAAAAATATGTGTCAGTGAATATTTGTCATTTGCACATCACCAAGTAAATTGTGTTGATTTCTTTTGACTTTATTAAGCCTTTGTTTCCACCATCACACTTTAGAATTGGAAAAAAAGCACTTCATTTGACTTTCCTTGATATTGATTTTGAAATATTCGTACAGTCTATTTACAGCTATTTAATGTTTTTTGTGTGTTAGAAGAAAACAACGTTCTATAGAAGTTCCTTTCACACCAGCAAGATTTTCACAGAGTTCACTTTACAAAATCCACACACTTTGGAGTAAGCCAAAGAAACACCAGTCTCCATGTTAAAATAATAATCAGTAATTTGGCAGAAGGCTAGACTGACATTATATCTGTCTTTGAACGCACAGCAAATGTGACAATATAAAAACAACATTTAAAGTCATGATTATTTAGCTGGCCTCTACTGACTCAAGGAGCTGTTGTAGTTGTGTCTTCTCCCAGATCACACCTAGGGGCCCTGGTGCATTGTGCTTGCTGCTCCTCTGGTAGCTGCGCCCTGCTAGCTCTTCTGGTAGCTACGCCCTAATTTACTATTAAGTTGTCCCACCTCCATGAACAGAGTTAAAAAACAATGTGGGTGGATTACAGACACCTCATTGGATTGCTGGCTCCTTCCATTACATTGCTCACATAACACAGTATTCGGCGTTGCTTGGCTTGTATGGCACCTCATTTATTTGTTCTTAGACTGCATAGGCTCTCATATGGGGTTAAGCTTTGCTAATGGGACACCCGCCCAAAATGAAGAAGTATCACTTTTCCGATCTGTCCTCACAGTGCAGCTGTCTACATGGCTCCTTATTTAGAACTCTTTAAAATATAAATAGAGTGGGCTTGGCCTCCCGGAGGAGTACTTCTCTCTCACCCCATGCTGTTGATATGCTTTATTATGCTATATCCTATACATTGCTTGCAATACAGTGTATGAGTAACAATTTTACATTTTAAAAGTATAAAGAACCATCACAAAATACATTATTTTTCTTATGGATGCATTGTATGCAGAGAGCAATCCATTTTTTGTTTTTTCACCACAACATTATGTTTAATGTTTTAGTCTGGACTCAAAATGCAAGCCAAACCTATTGGATTTGTTAAATCTGGTTCATATGCAGGTACCTGCGTCTTCCCCTCGTTTAACTCGATAGTCTCGCTGCCAATTTAGTGTGTCTGTTCATGTTGTTATCTTCTGTTTTCAGGACACCACGGTGTTCCCCTTGCTTACCACAGCCCTCAAAGACCCTGAATCGTTTCATAACCCAAGAAAGTTCGACCCTGGCCACTTCCTGGATGAAGCCGGAGCTTTCAAGAAGAATGAGAACTTCATTCCGTTCTCTTCAGGTTTGAGTCTCTTACTTATACTTTTTTGGCAAGAAACTAATAACATATTAGACCACATTCTGTCGACATAAAAACACTGTCAAATGAGAATGGAATCAGTATGTTTTAGAGTAGTTCGCCTTGGAGTAGAAAACTGTACAATTACCATATTTTTGTCTGATAATTCTAGCATTCTTACTGTCCTACTTCGGCCTGAGACACTACCGGTCTCGTTTCTAGGCACCAACCCAGCTCGACGTGAAGACGGTCGTACCCGCTGATCCTCACTCAGTACCAGGATTATCGTTCATGGTACCTCCCGCATACCCATAATTGCCGGGTCAGAACTATCACCGGCAATGAAAACCCTATACCATTGGAATTATACAGCCCTGAAAAGTCACGGGCCCAGTGCCCGCTTGACGAAACACGTGTCGGCTGGTTGTTTGTTTTTCGTTGATGTCACTCTTCCAGATAGGAAGAGTTAATACACTGCATTTGGAAAGAAACCATACATATGGGTCTACCTTGTTTCATTCGATTTTACTCTGCTTTGCATCATTGATGACTCTCACACACATTTGATAGAACGTGTGCACAAGACTTCTGTTGTATTTACGGAGTGGCCCCTGGCCATTCTCTGCAGAAGTTTCCTGGGGTCTCCTCTGACTTGTAGCACCGTCCAATATTATTTCCCTACTTCGTATACCTACCACTACCAGCACTGGTGCCATTCTTCCTGTACACTCAGAAACCCCACACAGAACCCTTGTTCTTTTTGAGTGGGTTTGGGTCTCCCTCCCTGAAAAATGTGATCACACGTGACTTTAATTATAGCTAAATAAATGTCCCCAAAAATGTATCGCACACCACACCAATCTCAATCTTGTGCCCCAACCAGTATATTTGAAAAATCAAGAGAGACATTTCTGTTGCCAAATCAGAGGCCTTTATATTCTAAAGAAGACACATTTTCATTAAAAAAAGTTGGAACCTAAACATGCCAGTCTGCAAAATGCAGCCAAATTTAGCAGAGCAGAGCTTTTTGCCCTAAGCCCTTGGAGCAAGCTGGACCCTCGAATGATTTCCCCGCAGTTTAGCTGAGGAGGTACTGTTAAGGGGTTCTGTCTATATGCACACTAAGTATGGGCGAATTCATGATTCGCAAAAAATTCTGCGAATTCGCGGATTTCCCCACGAAATCTCGGATATTTTTGCAATTGCACTATACTCAACTGGAGTACTTTCTACTAACTAATCAGTAAGTGCTACCTCGTTGGGTAAATTTATCGTGCTTTTCCTACACTACAGCTGCGTAAAGGCCTAGAAGAGTTGTCTCCAGTGACCCCGTGTGTTTGTAAATTTGCCACCACGCCCATAGGCGCCGAAGTCCATCGAGTGAGCTGTCCAACACAGTGAGGGAAAGGGCGGGAAGAGGTTGCATAGTGTAGTGTGTGTGGGGCCGGGCTTCTGAGCGAGTTCACATGCCTCTTGTTTATAAAGGTCAGAGACCGATCAGCGCAGCAGATGAGGAGAAAGCAGTAAGTGCTACCTCGTTGGGTAAATGTATCGTGCTTTTCCTACACTACAGCTGCAGAAGAGTCGTCTGCAGTGACCCCGTGTGTCTGTAACTTTGCCACCGCGCCCATAGGCGCCGAGGTCCCTCGAGTGAGCTGTCCATCGCAGTGGGGGAAAGGGCGGGAAGAGGGTGCATAGCCTAGTGTGTGTGGGGCCGGGCTTCTGTGTGAGTTCACATGCCTCTTGTTTATAAAGGTCAGAGACCGATCAGCGCCGCAGATGAGGAGAAAGCAGTAAGTGCTACCTCGTTGGGTAAATGTATCGTGCTGTTCCTACACTTGTTTATAAAGGTCAGAGACTAGGGTGACCAACTGGCATGGATGCAAATTCAGGACGGCAAATGTAAAAATTCAGAACACAGTGTCAAAATTCAGGACAAAAATTCTGGACAAAAGGTCAAAATTCAGGACAAAACTTCGGGACAAAAGGTAAGTTTTACAGACGCATCAGAGGAGGTCGTGCAATAGTATATACGTAAATAGATAACCACTTAAGTGCAAATCAAAATAAGTTTATATGAGGTTGAGACAATCGTGCACTACACGTTTTTTTCAGTATGGCCGCTGCTTGCTACCTTAGACGATTCAAAACTTGCATCTCACTCCAGCAGGTACATTAGTCACCAGACGATGGTGAACCACACCTGAATATAAGTGAGGCCCCTTTTATTGTTGATTGAAAACTACTGGATATACAAGGAACTTTGCAGTACCAGCCCCAAGTAACAAAACCGCTCACCCCCCTTTCCAGCCTCCCAGGGAAACACCTGATGCCCGGTTGGCCAGTCCGGCCTTGCTACCACCCTCCAACTGTGCCCCTCATCTTCACATAGACCATCTCTCATGTGTATTTAATTTCTTTTATAGTGTTACTCATCCCAAGTATGTAAGGCAGGGTGTCAGACAATGACTCATATAAATGTGAAATGAATGTATAGGAAATGTTACTTAAGATAATGGGTGCTACAAGGTGTAATCATTCTTTTAAATATCATTCATTCTTTCACCATTCATTCTGTCCTTCCATCTGTGCCCATCGATATCTAAACATATTCAACCATTTGCAAACCTATCCACCATGTTCCTTCCATCCATCATTTTGATCATCCATCCCTCCATCCACCCTTTCCCTCAACCATCCATTATTCATCCACCCACCCTTTCACCCCATCCATCCGTACAATCATCCATCCACTCTTCTACCCATCCATCTATTCACTCATCTGTCCAGCCATTTACCCTTTCGCCCATCCAGCCATCCTTTCACTTACTCAGCCACCCACCCAGTAACTAATTCTTCCACCCATTCGCCCTTTTAGTCATTCATCCTCCCTTTTTCTCTCCATCCCCCTTTCAGTTATCCATCCATCCTTCCATCCACCCATCTACTCATCCTTTCATGAATCCATCCATTGACCGTATTACTCATCCATCTGTTCTCTCATCCATCCACCCTTTCACTTCTTCACTCATCTATTCATCCTTTTGTCCATCTACACCATTTCACTCACTTATCAATCCTTACATCCACCCTTTCACTTATCAATTCATCAATCCATCCATCATTTCACTCATCCATCCACCCATTCACTCACCCATGATCTACCCTTTCACTCATCCATCCATTCACACACCTATGCACCCTTTTACCCATCCATCTACCCTTCCACCCATATGTCCATCTATTTACCTTTTCTCTCATCCATACTTCCACTCATTCACTCATCCATCCATCCTTTCTTTCATTATCTATTCATTCACCCTTTAATTCACCCATTCATTCTTTCACTAATCCATCCAGCTATTCACATATTCCTTCACTTATTTACTCACCCGCCTTTTCACATTATGAGCTGAGCCTTTGTCTGCAGAGTTGCAGACAGAAGAGGCCCATCAAGAACTTCACCCATGCTGTAGTTCCTAAAGCAAGGGGTGGGGTGGGGTGGGGGTTCACTATGCCCCTGCACGTAGGGAATCTGAAAACTAGAAGTCATGAGTCATGGGTGATGCACAGTCCCAGGATGTAAGGTGACTGTGACATGGTGTTGTTTCTAGGGCTTTAAGTGGTGTAAAAATACTGGGGGGGTCTCTTCAAAGGCAGTGTTCGATGTAATTAAGGGCGTGGTTTAAAACACCTAGGCTAAAAATCTGTGCTTAGTATAATGTTCAGCGCGACTAGTATTATGTATTTTCTGTCATTGCATCCAGCTATATAATACAGCAAGTATCATTACACCAACAACAAGCCAGGACTATTGGCTTTGTCAATGGTTGTTATTTGCTTAAAATAAAAGAGCAGCAACCATGGCTTTGCTGAATATAACATTGAAAATACTTCAGTTCTAAAATGACGAGACAGTGAAAGAACGGTAACTCGTTCTTTTTAGCTTGTTTCACAGGCTTCTTTATGTAAACTATTTTCCAACATTGCAGCACAGGCGTTTTACCTTTTATCAACCCATGCTGTCACACCCCAGACTGCCCCATTGTCATTCTGTATGGGGCAATTAGCCCAGACAGAATGACAAAGGGCGGGTGGGGCTGCCCTTGTGCTCAAGGATGAGTGCGAGGCGCCAGCAACAAAGGGGCTAAGGCTTCTCACAGGGAGCAGAGCTGCTCCCTGTGATGCCCAAAATTACGGACAAAAGGTGTCCGTAAAAAGGATCCTCACGGACAACGGACGTGAGGTCCAAATTACGGACGGTCCGTGAAATTTACGGACGGTTGGTCACCCTATCAGAGACCGATCAGCAGTAAGTGCTACCTCGTTGGGTAAATGTATCGTGCTTTTCCTACACTACAGCTGCAGAAGAGTTGTCTCCAGTGACCCCGTGTGTCTGTAACTTTTCCACCGCGCCCATAGGCGCCGAGGTCCCTCGAGTGAGCTGTCCATCACAGTGGGGGAAAGGGCGGGAAGAGGTTGCATAGCCTAGTGTGTGTGGGGCCGGGCTTCTGTGCGTGTTCACATGCCTCTTGTTTATAAAGGTCAGAGACCGATCAGCGCAGCAGATGAGGAGAAAGCAGTAAGTGCTACCTCGTTGGGTAAATGTATCGCGCTTTACCTACACTACAGCTGCAGAAGAGTTGTCTCCAGTGACCCCGTGTGTCTGTAACTTTGCCACCGCGCCCACAGGCGCCGAGGTCCCTCGAGTGAGCTGTCCATCACAGTGGGGGAAAGGGCGGGAAGAGGTTGCATAGCCTAGTGTGTGTGGGGCCGGGCTTCTGTGCGAGTTCACATGCCTCTTGTTTATAAAGGTCAGAGACCGATCAGCGCAGCAGATGAGGAGAAAGCAGCCTCCTGGTCACTGGAAGTACAGGGAGATTGCGCTCGAGAAACTCGTGGATGCCTAGACCTCCATCACGGATTACAGCTATTTGTAGACGGTAGATTTGGGGAGGAAGCACACCTGCCTAGCATCAACCGTGCTCACTAGATTCTTGGGCTGATTATAATAATAATGCGTAATAATAATGCGTTACTGAATTTGAGCTTCAACTCGAGCACCTGCTTGATTTATATCTGTAAGTGCTTCCTGCTGAGGTTTAATTTTTGTGACAGGAGCCTCGTTGCCTAATTGTAACTATTTTCTGACCCTGCTTCGGGGGTCAGAGCTGGGTCAGAGAATAGTTGCAAGTAGGCAACGAGGCGCCCCTCAGGAAGCACTTACAGGGTTACAGCAGGTGCCGAAGTTGAAGTTAATTTCTTTGTAACCCTTTTGTAAACTGTTACAAAGAAATTAGCTTCAACTTGGGCACCTGCTGTAACCCTGTAAGTGCTTCCTGAACAAAATTCGTCCCGCTCGCGGATTCGCGGATTTTGCTGAAATTGCGCAAGATTCGCGGATTGAGAAATTGCGGAAAATCCGCAATTCCGCGAGCGGAACGAATTTTCGGCCCATACCTAATGCACACTAGGGAAGCCTGCGCAGAGCTGAGTAACCGTGTTGAGCAAAAAGAAGAGGCTCTCAACAAGTTCAGATTTGCATCTAGTGTCCAAGATACGTGCTGCCCACTAAAGTTAAGATAAGTGCCTGAAGATGTTCCTTATCCAGGCTGTCAGATGATCAGCATTTCTCTGTAATCTGATGCTCCTAAAAGGCTCAGGGATGTATAGAACTGGTATTGGCTATTAACGACCTGATATAGAGCAGTATCTGGAGCCCCATTAGATGATACAATGAATAACTTGCAGGATACTGATTGGGCCTGAGGTAGAGTTAAGTCTAAGGTGCCCTTAGGGGACGATCGTTTGAAGTAAATTATGAAACAGATGTGAATTATTCTAAATCAGCAGATAGTCCCAGATTTAGAGCACTATGAGGAAATGTGCTGTAAGGATGAGGTTAAATGAATGGTGCTAGAACTGGGGGTCTCTAGTTGGCAGAGGTAGGTACCTTTGTTCATATAGAGACCCTTGCTTCTAGTTAGGGTAATGGGGATACACACTTTAGATAACCCCTGAAAGCACCACAAATGGACACCACACCAGTTTACAAAAATAAAATATCTTTATCTAATCTAATCAAGCCAAAAACTACAAAAATCCAACATACAGGTACTCAGTAGAATGTCTTTAAAAAGGGTTGTTGTAAAAGTAGATGGGTAAATGCGACACTTTTCTCTGACCTTAGATGCGTAACACAGAACAAACAAAAGGGTCACAGAGAAGGCGTTGCGTCGACTCTTCCTGCGCTCCGGTTTCGTTGCGCCAAGATACCACCTCGATGCGTTGCGATGATCCGGTGCGATGCACTAAAATGGCGTCTCTGCTGTGATGCAACAATGTGGATGCGATGTGTGGATGCCCGACAGCTGTGCGGCGAAATTGGTGGTTTCTTAAGCTGCGACAGGCCCTGCGACACCCTTCTCCAGGGACGCGATGGCGATCAGCGGCAAAGTGCTTCCTTAGGGATGTGACGGTCCGGCGGCACACTTTTCCGGTGATGCGACGGCGAACAGCGGTGAGACGCTTCCTTGGTGATGTGACAGCGGCTGCTGCGGCAGCATCACGCTTCTCCCTCGTTAAGTCGCACTTCCAACTCCCAGCAGCAAGGGCCTCACACACAGTTACATGCACCTCAAGGCAGGTCAAAACTTCCAGCATGGAAGTCAGGGAAACTGGGGGTATTATTTATTTATTTAGGAGTTTTATATAGCGCTAGCCAGACACGAAGGTATTGGAGCGCTTTACAACATAAGTGGAGGGTAAATCACAAAGAAAATAACAGTAGTATACATGTTGACTCGTGGTGAGCCGAAAGTCTCAGATTGGAATACACATTGAATAGCAGGAGATCACAGAGTATAGGGGTGCTATATACATTGACTCAAGAGGAGACCATTTCAGGGAGGAGGGGGCATAGAAACGAGTCAGAAGATGGGTGAGGTAGAAGTCTTAATATTAAGGTGGCTGAGTGTTCAATGGACAAGAGTCTGCATTCGGGCGGCAGCTAACTATTCTAAAGGGAATGGTTGAGGAAGAGGTCTTTGAGCTGCCTTTTGAATTTTACAAAGGGGTTAGTCCTGATATGGACTGGGATGGAGTTCAAGATTTGGGTGCATTATCGGACAAGAATCGAGATGAGATTTTTTGTTTGTGAGTTTTTTGGGGGTGGGGGATGAGGATTAGAATGTTGGTGCTCCTGAGGCTCCTTGTCTGGCTGGCTTTCTTGAGTTTGGCAGCCTGGTAGGTGGGTTTCCCAGTGTGCAGAGCTTTGTGCGCAAGACAAGCAGTTCTGAAGTTGGCTCGCATTTCGATTGGGAGCCGTTTTAGTTCTCGGAGTGCCGGCGAAATGTGTTCAAATTTCTTCACTCCAGTGACCATTCTGGCCATTGCATTAAGTGTTGATCTAAAAGGAGCTAAGCAAGATGTTGCTGTTCCTGTGAGGGTTGCACTCCCATAGTCCAGTCTGGACAGCACCAGGGATTGAGTGGCTTGTTTGAGATCGCTGGAAGGGATGAAGGATTTTATTTTGCTGAGCAGTTTAAGGTTGAGGAAGGCGCTCTTAGCGGAGTTCTTGATGGCCATGTCTAATTTTGGGTCCGGAGTGATTCCCTGTGATTTTACAGAGTCGGTCAGGGTGAGATTGCAGTTAAGAGCATCTATGGCTTTTAGCCATTCTGTGACTTGGTGGTTCTGCTCCTTGTCTTGATTGAGTTTCAGGTGGTTGAATGTTAGCCAGTGTTGGACTTCTTAGAGTGTTGTTTGGTCTTTGAATATCATCAATGGAGGAAGTTTCGAGATAGATCTGGGTGTTGTCCACATAAAGGTGGAAGGGCATGTTGATATTTGAGAATGCAGTGCCTTAATGAGTAATTTGTGGTTAACCTGTATCGAAGGCTGCCGATAGGTCCAAGAGTATGAGTAGACAGCATTGGTCATGGTCTAGCTTTTTGACCAGCTGGGCAGGAATGGGGTCCAAGACGCGAGATAAGGGAGTGGAGCTGGAAATCATTTTTGCGATCTCAACAACAGAGGTGGTATTGAAGGATTTCCAGTTGTTTGGGTGATGCTTGGGTGTGATAGCTTATGTATCAGCGAGCGAGCTATTTCTGGGGGGGGGGTGTTAGGCAGCAGGTAACGTTCAGAGAGAGCTCAATTTTTGAGATTGTCATTGAAGAAACTGGCAAAGTTATCACACAAGTAACTTTGGAGGCCTGAGCTGAGCACTATTGATCACTATAGGATTTTGTTGTGAACTTCTGTTGAATTTAAATGTATCGTGATGCCTCTATACATAGAAAACGAGTCGCTTAACCCGTTGGTGAAGCAGCCCAAGTTAACACGAAGGAGAGTGCAATGGCTTACATGGTACATGCACAGAGGTCAGCTTGCCCGAGGCACGGACACACTTAACGGTAAAGCAGGAGGGATTGCGCAACATGATATTGCCTCAGGTCTCAACTGCCCAGGAGCCAGACGGTGGTCAAAGGGAGAAGAGCTAAAGGCAACATGATACCGACACCCGCTGAATGGAAAGCTGACACGGTGAGTTAAAAACAGGACGTGGGCGCACTTTGAGCAGGAAAACCTGGACAACTAGAGACGCCGGGAATTTATAACTTGAACAGCATGAGGACGTGGGGGCTAAAGGCAACACGCCACTCTGGGTGAATGAAAAGCAGGTGTACGTTGAGCTAGGAGCAGGCAATTAACATAAGAAGTAGGGTCAAAAGAAAAAGTAATGTGCAACATTAACTTATACTGTCCATTGTGAACTAATACATGTAACAGGGATAGCCTCCAGGCTGTGACACAAAGAGCAAATTGACAAATGTAAGCTTTTGACCAATTAAAAGAATGGTTAATTCTTGTGCTTCTGATGAATCCTATCACACTCAATGGGAGTGCTGAATGCCCATTTAGTAGATAGAGCGTGTCTTAAGAGACAGGGCATGCGCTGCCTAAGCGAGACCTCAAAAGAAGCATCTCGTCGTGTGGTGCTGTTAGTGTTGATTTTTCAGTGCAGAATGAGTTCCTGGTGCTAACAATCAATATGAAGTGCCTGATTGTCAGTTTGCAGAACTCAGCGGAATCTTGCTGAGTTTTCATATACCTTCGCAGAATTACACAGACACCCCACAAGTTCTGCCCATCCCTACTCAATACTAGCAGATTAACCTGTTTTTGTACCCGTACACATAATTCGGGGTGGGGGGGATTAACCAAGTTACTGATTTGGCTTTAACACAACCCACTAATATTTGCCAGTTGTTACCAACAGGCCATCATTTGTGCAAGCCATCATGTAGTCTTCATGTCTTTGTTTCTGTACCACAGCCATAAAGAAGTGTTCCAAGCAGCTGTAGAGTATCCAACTTAGGAGTCCTGTATTAGGCTATTTTGAATAGATATTGCATGAGGCATACCCAGTTTGTTTTCAAACCAAAGAAATTCTAGTATGAATACAAGCAGTGACAATTTCACCACAACCAGATCACATCCAGACCTCGAACTGCACTCACGTAGGACAAGATGTAAACATGCTGGGTCCGCTTGTAATCATAGTGGAGTGCTACAATACCACACTAATGGCCTTTATGTGCTGATCAAATGATACATAAACTCCTAGGGACAACTGGCAGGGGGGTGGGTGATTCGCATCTGTGGTACAATGAGGTATGCACAACAGAACCACAATCCGTGTCAGTGGGGAAAAGGCTGAAGAAGCAAGTAACTGCTCTAGGTATCAGGGAAATTGAAGCAATGAACTACAGTCTACAATACAAGTCTTAAGTCAGTTCTCTCGCTAGCACACTTGTCAAGTCCTTTTGTGCCTGTGACTTCAGAAACAGGAGGCCAGCTCTTCTCTCAGGCCCTTGGAAACTTTTCTGCAGATGGACACAGCACACTGCAAAGTCCTTCTTCAAGCAGGGGACACAGCACACAACAAAGTCCCTTGGTCCTCTCCTCGGTAGAAACAGCAAACTGCAGGCCAACCCCAGATACACAGCAAGGGCAGAATTTCGCCTAAGTCTCTTCAGCTGATCTTCTTTAGCAGGGATTCCTCTTTCTCACAAAGTAGTCTAACTTTCAGGGGTTTCAGCTCTCATATTTATACCCCAAATGTCTTTGTTCGCTATGTGTGAGGGGTCCTGGACCCAGTCCAAACCAGTTCTGGGTGCACTCTGCCAGTGCACAACTTCTTCCTTTGTCAGTGTGGGTCAGAGTCATCAGACACACCACAGGAGGTGGAGCCAGCATTGTGGAAGGCAGACATAGCCCTATTCAGGCCTAGGTGCTACTTCTCCTACCACTCCAAATACAGATAGGTCTATTCAGCCTAGTGCTGACTCACCCAGACTCCTGGAGCCACCCCAGCCCCTGTCACTCTCAAACCAGACAGTCAATCCACAAACAGGCAGTGGCACACAGAAAGGTTGAACAAGAAAACAGCCCCTTTCTAAAAGTGCTATTTTCAAACATAGAATTTAAAAACCATCCCTCCTAAAATATGTGTTATTAAATTCTGAGTTCAGGGATACCAGACTCCAATTTTCTATCTCACTCTTGTAGGAAGATATGCAGGTAAACATGTTACACAGCATTCCCCATTGTGTCCTATGGGTAAGATAGCCTTTCAATAGTGAAAAACTAAATTGGCAGCATTTCACTATCAGGGCATGTTACTCACACTAGTACATGTCTTACCTTTCACATACACTGCACCCTGCCCAGGGGGGTACCTTGATAAAAAAAATGGGGCGACCCGGTGTCCCTCAGAACCTGGGTATAATTATTAAGTAAAAATATTGGTTCTGTCTGGATTTTCAATTGCTTAGAGTACTTAAGGAGCAAAGACTTATTTACAACACATATACCAATGATTTGTGAAAGAAAATAACACACACCAAAATTAGAATTCAATAATATATTCAAAAATAAATATCAAATACTAATGGCTGTCACAATTTACAAATTCAATTGCAGTAAGGAATAAGTGACTGTGGTGAAGAAAGTGACATATAATGATTGGCGATATGGACAGTACACTATATACAAGACAAATAAATGTGCGAAAAAAGGGGGAGCTTTTTTTTGTCCTCATTATTTTACCTTGGGACGACCATAGGGGTGTCCTTTGTCCAAGAAAATGGAAGGGTCAGGCCTGGCAAGTGGCTACACTGGCCAGGTCAACATGGCAGTTAGCAAACTGCACACAGGCACTGTGGTGGCATGCCTGAGACATCTCTTTGGGGCTACTCATGTGGGTGGTACAATCAGTGTTGCAGGCCCACTAGTGGCAGTTGAATTACCAGCCCTGGGACACTTAGGGCACTTTACTAGGGACCTACTGGTAAAACAAATATACCAATTATGGATAACCAATCAAAATAACAATTTACACAGGGAGCACTTGCACTCTGGCACTGATCAGCAGTGACAAAGTGCCCGGAGCACCTAAACCAGCATAAACGAAATCCAGCACAGTGTCAATAATATAGGAGTTAGAGGCAAAAATCCACTGGTTTCTAGCTAGCCTGGCTGAAGAAGGGTGACATACCCTGAAACCTGTCCCAGGATGCTTGTTTCCGGTCCAGGGAGGACCTGGCCTGGCAGTTCGGCCTGGACTTTTCCCATGGGGCGCAGGGTCAAGACTGATTTGCAATTGGCTGGGTCCAAACTGGGGTGGTGTAGTGAGCAGAAGAACTATGGATTTAACCCAGATCTTTTGACTGGGGGAGAATGTTTGCATTGTCAGCATTCCATCCATCATTTGTTTGCTATAACACTTCTCACCCTAAGTGGGATGGGTATGCCCAGAAGTGGGTCCCTTGCTCACTGTGCCAATGGATTCAAGCTAGCCTAGATGTAGAAGGGTGACATACCCTGAAAGCGGTTCCAGGATGCTTGTTTCCGGTCCAGGGAGGACCTTGCCTGGCAGTTTGGGATGGACTGTTCCCATGGGTCACAGGGTCAAGACTGATTTGCATATGGCTGGGTCCAAACTGGGGTGGCGTAGTGGGCAAAATAACAATGGATTTAACCCATAACTTTTGACTGGGGGAGAATGTTTGCATTGTCAGCATTCCATCCATCATTTATTTGTTGTAACACTTTTCACCCTAAGTGGGATGAGTATGCCCAGACTTGGGTCCCTTGCTCACTCTGCCACTGGATTCAAGCTAGCCTGGCTGAAGAAGGGTGACATACCCTGAAACCGGTCCCAGGATGCTTGTTTGCGGTCCAGGGAGGATCTGGCCTCGCAGTTCGGTCTGGACTGCTCCAATGGGGCACATGGTTAAGACTGATTTGCATATGGCTGGGTCCAAACTGGGGTGGCCTAGTGGGCAAAAGAACAATGGGTTTAACCTAGATCTTTTAACTGGGGGAGAATGTTTGCATTATCAGCATTCCGTCCATCATTTGTTTGCTGTAACACTTTTCACCCTAAGTGGGATGGGTATACCCAGATGTGGGTCTCTTGCTCACTATGCCACTGGATTCAAGCTGTCTTGGCTGAAGAAGGGTGACATACCCTAACCGGTCCCAGGATGCTTGTTTCCAGTCCAGGGAGGACCTGGCCTGGCAGTTCGGTCTGGACTGTTCCCATGGGCACAAGTTCAAGACTGATTTGCATATGGCTGCGTCCAAACTGGGTTGGCGTAGTGGGCAAAAGAACAATGGATTTAACCCAGATCTTTTGACGGTGGGAAAATGTCTGTTTTGTTAGCTTTCCGTCCATCATTTGTTTGCTGTAACACTTTTCACCCTAAGTGGTATGGGTATGCCCAGATGTGGGTCCCTTGCTCACTGTGCCACTGGATTCAAGCTGTCTTAGCTGAAGAAGGGTGACATACCCTAACCGGTCCCAGGATGCTTGTTTCCAGTCCAGGGAGGACCTGGCCTGGCAGTTCGGTCTGGACTGTTCCCATGGGGCACAGGTTCAAGACTGATTTGCATATGGCTGCGTCCAAACTGGGTTGGCGTAGTGGGCAAAAGAACAATGGATTTAACCCAGATGTTTTGACGGTGGGAAAATGATTGCATTGTCAGTATTCCGTCCATCACTTGTTTGCCGTAAAAAGTCAGAGGAAACTACGCCATGGATGCCAGGTCTAACAAATGGACTATGGGTATTCTGGTTTGGTTGCTGAAGGAGCTAAATACCGCTTGTTTGCTGGAGCACCAGGATGGATAGGAGTAGAGTGTGAGTGACCTAGTAGGGCTGCTAAAGTGAGGATTAGTTTGATTCTGTACCTATATTCAAGTGTAGGTTTGTAGTCAGCGCAACCTGTTGTGAAAGGGGTTGTTAGTGAACTTGAGGGATTTTATTTCCAACAATAGAATTTGGACACTTGGATGTACTCATAAGTATTTCTGATCCCTGTAGTATTTTTAACAGACAGGCCGGGTAGTGCCCCTGCTCCTGTACTGGTTGTTACAGTGAGACCCACGAATAGGGGAGCCATCCAAATGTGTTGATGGGACATTTACAGGGAAATCCAATCATTACAAGAGAGAGAACTCATTATAACAATGCAATTCAATAGGTCTTACATTAGTGAACGTTTAAGCTATTGGCATTACTATTAATAACTCAAGAAACACTTAGAGAATAAGGGTCAAAGGGATATATAACGACCTTACACGGTTCTCTTCCCCAAATACTTAAACACAAATACAACCTGAACCAGGGGTCTCAAAGAAACACTACCAGGTACTCAAGTGAAAAGTAGGAGTACTATGGAATCTCATATCGCAATTGGAAAGAGAAGGAGAAAAGAAAAGTGTGAATGGAGGGACCCTTAGTAAGAGATTGGATTCCCATCAATTACCTTGGTGATCAGTATCATCATCTGGGTATCCTACCATCCAACTGATATACCTCTTGATCATAGAGGTTATCTACTTGGAATAAATCACAAGTGGGTCGAGAAATGAGAACCAGAGAGAAGAGAAACAATTTCTATGTTCTTAAGAAAAGTGATCACAAATGGTTTCCCAAGTATTCAGGAGAACAGTGCAGTGCAGAAAAAAGTGAGTGCAAGGTTAAAAAAGAATTGATGAGAGAAACAGTTTTTATTATAGATATCTCTTATTCTCAATAAAAACAGTGCAAAAAGCAGTGTTCACACATAACTGCTTTCTATTAAGGTCGACATGTGTCAGCCATTTGGGTAAAATCACCCGAGGCTTTCTTCAGGACCTGTCTCTATTAATAGTTTACTACTGCATCAATAGAAAAAATGTATCCAAATTGGTGTCCACTTTAAAATGAAAATTATTTTACCAAATTATAGGTTATCTTGGTTGGACTGATTACAACCTTTATACAGACCCCCCGCTTCAAGGGATGCAGATGCACCTGAAAAACAAATAAAGAAACATGTTCTCCAAAAATTCCCAAGAGTGCATAGGACCTAAAAGCCTCTATCATGTCATGTGGTGTATTCAATACCATTACAATCTGCATAATATGCCATTTACCAGTGAGAAATACCATTCACAAATTATTGCTCACCCGTCTTGATCGGGGAATGGACCTCACCTCGCCTGGTACCTCACTCAGGACTACAAGGCCCCGCTCTGAGAAGAATCAGGAAAAAAGGGGGATGATAGAAAACCTGGTTCTAACAATAGTCAGTTCCTGTCCTCTTACATAGCCCTAAAAAAAACTCCTGTTTTACTTCAACCGGAAATTTCGTACTGCATCGGTATTATTAAATGAAATGGATGGTAGTCAAATCTTTACTGTCCTTGTTATGCTAATATTTACTCGATGTCTATGGTGTTAACATAAACTCTGTACGATTTCAACCAAAGGAACGGCGAAATGAAGGGTTTCGCTTTAGCATTAAGGGACCCTTAACACAATAGCACTGTTCTCATGGTTACTTGGGAAACCATTTGTGATCACTTTTCTTAAGAACATAGAAATTGTTTCTCTCCTCTCTGGTTCTCCTTTCTCGACCCACTTGTGATTTATTCCAAGTAGATAACCTCTATGATCAAGAGGTATATCGGTTGGTTGGTAAGATACCCAGTTGATGATACTGATCACCAAAGGTAATTGATGGGAATCCAATCTCTTACTAAGGGTCCCTCCATTTACACTTTTCTTTTCTCCTTCTCTTTCCAATTGCGATAAGAGATTCCATAGAAACTCCTACTTTTCACTTGAGTATCTGGTAGTGTTTCTTTGAGACCCCCGTTTAGGTTGTATTTGTGTTTAAGTATTTGGGGAAGAGAACCGTGGCAGGTCGTTATATATCCCTTTGACCCTTATTCTCTAAGTATTTCTTGTGTTATTATTAGTAATGCCAATAGCATAAACATTCACTAATGTAAGACATATTGAATTCCATTGTTATAATGAGTTCTCTCTCTTGTAATGATTGGATTTCCCGGTAAATGTCCTATCAACACATTTGGATGGCTCCCTCTATTCATGGGTCTCACTGTAACAACCAGTACAGGAGCAGGGGTACTGCCTGGCCTGTCTGTTAAAAATACTACAGGGATAAGAAATATTTAAGAGTACATCCAAGTTTCTACATTCTATTGTTGGAAAAAAAAAATCCCTCACGTTCACTAACAACCCCTTTCACAACAGGTTGAGCTGACTACAAACATACACTTGAATATAGGTACAGAATCAAACTAATCTTCACTCTAGCAGCCCTACTAGGTCACTCACACTCTACTCCTCTCCATCCAGGTGCTCCAGCAAACAAGCAATATTTAGCTCCTTCAGCAACCAAACCAGAATACCCATAGTCCATTTGTTAGACATGGCATCCTTAGCATGGTTTCCTCTGACTTTTTACGGCAAACAAAGGATGGACGGAATGCTGACAATGCAAACATTCTCCCCCTGTCAAAAGATCTGGGTTAAATCCATTGTTCTTTTGCCACTACACCAACCCAGTTTGGACCCAGCCATATGCAAATCAGTCTTGAACCTGTGCCCCATGAGAACAGTCCAGACCGAACTGCCAGGCCAGGTCCTCCCTGAACCGGAAACAAGCATCCTGGGACTGGTTTCAGGGTATGTCGCCCATCTTCAGCCAGGTTAGCTTGAATCCAGTAGCACAGTGAGCAAGGGACACACGCCCGGGCATACCCAACCCACTTGGGGTGAAAAGTGTTACAGCAAACAAATGATGGATGCAATGGTGACAATGCAAACATTCTCCCCCGGTGCCGCAAAAGTAAACAAATAGAAAAAGAAATGCGTGGCGGGAGAGCGTGTTAGGCAGGATAAAGCAATTTAAAGAAAATAGTGCTCCGAGGCTGTAATTAAAATGTACAAAGTGACAACACATGTAACATAGAATGTTGGATTAAACCCAGATCCTTGTGACTGGGGGTGAATGTTTGCATTGTCCAGCATTCTGTCTATCAATTGTTTGTTTTGCATATGTTGCCCTAAGTGGGAAGGGTATGCCCAGACGTGGGTCCCGTGCTCACTACACCACTGGATTCAAGCTAGTCTAGCTGATGAAGGGTGATGCCCTGAAACTGGCCCCAGGATGCTTGTTTCCGGTCCAGGGAGGACCTGGCTTGGCAGTTCGGGCTGGACTGTTCCCACAAGGAACAGGGTCAAGACTGATTTGCATATGGCTGGGTCTAAACTGGGGTGGTGTGGTGAGAAAAAGAATGATGTATTAAACCCACATCCTTGTGACTGGGGGTGAATGTTTGCATTGTCCAGCATTCGGTCTATCAATTGTTTCTTTTGCATATGTTGCCCTAAGTGGGAAGGGCATGCCTGGACATGAGTCCTGTGCTCACTACACCACTGGATTCAAGCTAGTCTAGCTGATGAAGGGTGATGCCCTGAAACTGTCCCCAGGATGCTTGTTTGCGGTTCAGGGAGGACCTGGCTTGGCAGTTCAGGCTGGACTGTTCCCACAAGGAACAGGGTCAAGTCTGATTTGCATATGGCTGCGTTCAAACTGGGGTGGGCTGGTGAGCAAAAGAATGATGGATTAAACCCAGATCCTTGTGACTGGCGGTGAATGTTTGCATTGTCCAGCGTTCCATCTATCAATTGTTTCTTTTGCATACCTTTCACATTATGCAGCACAAGCACGTTTGTTTATTTATAGCACATCATTTGTGAGGCTCACATGCTTCTATGGTACGCAACTCCCCCGCCTTTATGATGAGCTGAGGCGGGGAGATAAGAAAAGCGCAGGCCTATGGGCCAGTTGGGCTTCCTCTCAGAATTCCCCACCTGCACCCTCACCAGCATGATAATTCTAGTGAGGGGAAACTTGGTTGTCAGGAAACATTATAAAAACAGGAAATTAACACTTCTGTTGCGCATCTCCAACCAAGCAAATTCAAGAGCCATATAACTGAGTACTGAGGCACTTCAAACTGCACGAAAATAAACCAGCATTGTTAGAACTGTGCTGTCCACAAAATGAAGCTCGTCATGGGAGAAGCGGGTGCCATACTGATATATGAAGTGTGGGAAAGCAAAAAGAGTGTGCAGAAAGGAACATATATTAAACAAGCGTAGGTACACTGTACTTTACCAGTGCTCCTCAGCTGTGAAAGGAAATGAGGTATTGGCTGCAAGAACGAGACAGGAGGCACCAAAGAAGAGCGATGCTGGAGTGGAGCAATGGTAAGTAGGAGGTGAAATATAGTTGTTTTATTGATGACAGCAGGTCTTGCAGACAGCGCATGCGCACTGTAGGCTTGACGTAAAAGTGTCTCCCGAGTGAAAAGAGCAGTGGCGGTACCCCTATTTGTTTTAAAGTGTGACAGTAGGGTCTGTCTATGTCTTAGACTCTTTGGGGCAATAGAGTTCGAACAAGGAAATATATCATTGTGATGGATCTTGAACTGTAAGGCATGCACATAATAGCATGAGTTCATGTGTACTCAAACATGCTAAGACTGCACCAGTAAAGTTTAATTTTGGACATGACTCAATTAGGGACCTATATAACTTACTAGTCCTGAAGAAAACCACCTGGCCTAATTGGCAAATATTAATGACTGAAACATTAATTGCCACATAATCACAGAATCGGCCTATTTGCGACCAGAAAAATGCTTTTTTGAAATGTACAAAGTTCAAATTGAGATTTGGTAACTTGTTACCGAACCGCAGTTTGGGTTTTGCGATTAAGTATTCAAAAGGGGCGTGTTTAGGGCATCCAGTCCGAATTGCATTGATATGTATGAATGTTTTGTGACCGAAATGTGGTTGCAAAACATTGGCACTTTTTCACCAACTCATAGATTGTGGTAATGTATTTGTCAATAGGAAGGGGTCCCCATGGGATCCCTTCCTCTTTGTGAATGTTGGGAAAATATTTTTTTCAGAGCAGTCAGAGGTCCCACGGACCACTGCCTGCTCTTAAACAAAATTATAACAACATTTTTTATTTTTCATTGTTGAAGCACATCCCTTTTTCTTTTAAGGAAATGGGTTGCATTTCAACAAGAAAAAAAGCTTTATTCAAAGGCAATCCCAGACATGGTGATATGCTGACCAAACGGGCTAAGGTTAATTTTTTAGGAGTAGGCAATGGTCCCTTGGGCAAATATTCTGCCACATAACTTTCAGTGACACCTAACCCAGACATATTCAGAAGACCTGCATTGGTCATTTGCTTTAACAAGACCATGGTAAATGTGGCAGCTGAGTTATTGTCAAGGTTTTTTTAAAGCTTGTTTTGGAATACATGTTGTTGGTTGTGAATCTGGCATTTCAGATTAACTAACATTATAACCTTCATCAGGACAAAGTGAAAATGCGGGATTGAAGCTGGAATTTATCAAGCCAGTTGTGACTGAGACAAATTTGAATTGAATTTCTTCGGCATTTATAAATAACGCAGGCAAGAGTAATTGGTAGGGGCTGATGGGCATCTTTGTAGAAATTATGAAAACATCTAAAAAATGATAAACATGGTAAATTAACAGTATTGCCATGCATCAAGTACACGCTCTCTGGATATGAAAGCAATCAGGTGCTTAGGGCAAAGGGCGTCCACCTCTCACAGGCTTGGGTTCCTCCGAGACTCTGTTTTCCAACAGGACAGCACATTCACCAGGCCAGCATGCACGTTTTCCTTCAGTAATCTGCTACATTAGGAAAGATTGTAGTTTTAAAGTGAACTTGAGGATGTTGGGTCCCCCGGGGTACAGTTGTGGCATCCAGTTCAATCTTCAGTAGACATATAGATAATCTAATTGCCAGATCTGAGTACCTACTCATTTCATGCGCCATAGTAGATTTTGTCTTATATCTCCACTGTTCACATACACGCTGTCATACCAGGGGAAAATAGGGCAAGACAATGTTTTTGAACATATGTTTTTTCCAAAAGTTCCCTTTTTCTTTGAAGAGAAGATATTTTCTCCCTCATCTGTATACCATTTTGCTTTCCTAATTCTACTATCTCATCAATAGATAAATGTAATAATGTCTCATCACTAACACCCATTTCGGAATACTTTTTTTTTTTCTTTTTTTTTTTATTACGAACCCAAAACAGGCAGAGCCAGACAGAATCTATACAATACATCATATAAAGCAAAACATTACAGATTCATTAAAGGAAAGAGAAATAACAGAAATATATCAAAGAGCATCAGAGCAAGCAACTGGAATGGAGCGATCTAAGAGCCTTATATAGTCATAGGATTATGCTTAGATTTCCAATTAGTTATAGGAAGCCAGAGTGATTCCCCGTGTTTCCTTGCTCTTTTTCCCCTTGTAGTATATATAGCCGTCTCTATGCTATAGATTGCCAGAAAACGGGAAAGCCACATCTGAAAACGAGGAGATTCTTGCTCCTTCCAGCGAGCTGCCAGAATGATTCTAAAGGCAGCGGTACCAATATATAGTATTTTTTGCTCTGTTTTAGTCAATTTTAAAGTATTATCGAATCCTAAGACAAAGAGTGTATCTGAATCTGGTACCCTGTGCCCAAAAAGCTCTTCCCAAAAATTCAAGAGCATGTTCTTAATTAACACAAGTGAGGGACAGCTACTAAACATGTGTATCAGGGTGGCGGGACCTTTCGAGCATCTTGGGCAGATGTCATTCTCCCTTTTCCCCCATTGAAAGAGCTTGGCGGGTGTATAATAGAGATTGAAGACTGTTTTGTATATTTGGGCTTTTAAGTTACTGGCCATAATCAAAAATCGGCTCATCTCTAGTATCCTATCAACATCCACGTCAGGATTATTTAATTTTGTAGCCCAGCTAGTTTCTGTTTTTTCCAGGTCATCCGACATATTAAATAGGAGTATCCTATAAAGTGCTCCTATTCTAGTGTTTGTGTTATTAAGGGCTTCAATTATCTCTACTCTCCCCAAATAAATAGAGGGACGTTTTGCTCTTAAATACGCTATTACCTGTGCAAATTTAATGTAGTCACCATTTGAGAGTTGGTATTTCTGTTTCAGGTCGTTAAAAGTGGTTTCTAAATCGTTAATCAAGAAGTCGCTAATTGTAGTTATACCAATCCTTTCCCATTTTCTTGCTATTACATCATAGGATGGTGCACAAAGAGTACTATGTTTCCATAATAGCGTATAACTGTTAAGTTTCTTAAGTTGTATAAGTTTAACAACCTTTTCCCAGACTTTCCAAGCGCTTAACATAATTTCAACCTTGTATTTCTTTTTCATATACTTAGTGTCAATTGTCTGGAGGAAGAGCCCCTTTGCTGCTTTACCGAGAACCAGCTCATATATTGAAGGAATGTAATCAATATCAACATGTGTAGTTCCATTACTATTACAAAACATAGGAGTTGAGAGTTTTAGAATCGAAGCCCAGTGGTACAGCGTACAGTTTGGAACAGCAAGTCCCCCTCTTTCTATAGGGAGGGAGAGCAGTTTATGCGATCTCCTAATCTTTCCGTGTTGCCATAAAAATTTCGACATAAGTGAGTCGAGTGTTTTTAATATCCTTGACTCTACTACTAACGGTATTGCACGAAAAAGATATAAACATCTGGGTAAAACATTCATTTTAAGAAAGTTAGCTCTTCCAATGATCGTGAGGTGTAAATTATTGACCCGATCTAGGTCCTGTTTAATCTTGGCGATGAGAGGGTCATAGTTCAAAGCTACGATATGCTTGGTTTCAGGGCTTAAAGTGACTCCAAAATAGGTGGCTTTATGACTCCTTCTTTGATCACTACACACTGTATTGGCTGTAGCCAGTATAATAGTCTTTCCCCTATTCAGGGAGTAGCCCGAATATAAGCCAAACTCCAGAGTTAATTCTTCGATTTCGCGCATGGCCACTACTGGATCAGCGGTAATGACCGCGATATCGTCCGCGTAGGCTAGTACTCTAGTCTCAAATGAGTGGCTCAGGATGGGGGTAATAAGTGTATGCTCTAAGAGTTTTAATATAAGCGGATTAATATAAAGCGCAAATAAAAGTGGTGAACAAGAGCAGCCCTGTCTAGTACCCCGCAATATATTAATCTGACCAGATTCGGAACCCATAATTTGTAATTTGGCTTTGGGGGACGTATACATAGATTTCATAGCTTTTAAAAATTTGGGGCCAAAATTGTTTCTTGCCATAACCGCCCAGAGAAATTTCCATGACACCCGGTCGAAGGCCTTCTCGGCATCCAACAGGATCATTGACATCTGCCCTCCCCTAACAGCAATGGCATCGAAGAGGGCCAGAGCCCTGCAGGTGTGATCAGTAGTCCCTTTACCTGGAACAAAACCATGCTGCCAAGGGGAGACCAGCTGTTCAATAACCCTGCTTAATCTACCGGCCATTACTTTAGCAAACAATTTAGAGTCCGAATTAATAAGGGATATGGGGCGATATGAAGTGATAAGTTCGGGTGATTTTCCTTTCTTAGGAAATACAACTATACTGGCTTCAGACCAAGATGCAGGAGAAACTCCGTTCCATTGTATCCCTAGAAAAAGATCATGCAAAATTGGGGCTAGTTGTTCAGATAAAATTTTATACAAATCTATTGGAATTTTATCCGGCCCCACTGCTTTTCCTGCTTGTAACGAAGTAAGTGCTGTTAATACTTCTTCGATGGAGATTTCCCCTTCCAGATCTTCACGAGTAGCCTCACCGAGAACTTTCTCTCCATTCTCGTTATCAAGAAAATTGTTAAGAAACAGATTTATTTGAGTGTCAGTGGTAGCTAGGTCTTCAGTGTATAGACTTTGATAGTATTGCTGAAATAATTGTATTATATCAGTCGCTTTAGTAAATGTTTGACCACCCTCCTGAATTGAACTAATATTACTGGCAACATTTTTTTGCCTGGTGATTAGAGCCAGTTGTCTGCCTACTTTCTCTCCGTTCTCATATAGATCTTTTCTATGGGCCCTGTATGTTTGCGCCGCTTTCTGGCTAAGAGTCGTGTTAATCTCAGATTTCAATGTAATTACTTGATACATTAATTGCTTGGCGTCCTGCCCCAAAGAAATTAGCCTCGTGTGATCTGCTTCAGCTTTAGCTAGGGTGGATATTTTCAGGTTATGTTCATTAAGTTGTTTTTTTCGGATCCTGTTTTGATAGCTAGTAGTTTCTCCCCTAAGTGCTGCCTTATAACAATCCCACACAATATTTCTTGAAGAACTGAAACGATTCATATTAAAAAATTCTTCTGTCCATTTCTTGATATACATAATGTATTCAGCGTTAACCAAAAGTTTACGATCGAATGACCAGTGCCTACGTTGCTTTTGCGGGGAACCAAATTCAGTAGAAAGAATGAGGGCATTATGGTCTGATATTATTTGGGGATATTTAACAATCGAAGACTGAGGGGCTAACTCCTGTGTAACAAAAATGTAATCTATACGTACATGTTTCTGATGCGCGTGCGAAAAATAAGTGTACCCTGGATCCTGTTCGTTATTTTGAGCCCAGACATCTATTAAACCAAAGCTGTTAACTAACCTTTTAATTGCTTTATACACTTTGGGTTTTCGGCCCACGTATTTTGTCGCAGAACCGGTTTTTAGTGAGAGATTGAGAGATAATAAAGTCCCCACATATAATTAAGGGTCCCTGCCAGGTGGCTAATTCTGCTTCTAAGTATTCAAATATAGCAGGATCGTCATCATTGGATCCATACACATTGCATATAGTAATACCAAGAGTGAGCTTAACTATAGCCCATCTGCCGTGGGGGTCGGAGAGATAGCGTGATGTCTCCCCCAAATGTGTCTTGGTTAATATTGCCACCCCTCTAATATTTGACGTTTGGGTTGAAGCTATTGCCAGATTATAGCCCTTTACATTTAATAAGGATTTCTTATCCCAAGGCACATGTGTCTCCTGGAGACATACTACATCCACTGGGTTTAAACCAATTAGCTCAGCCAATCGCCTGCGTTTCTCATTGTTTAGGAGCCCTCCAACATTCCAGCTTTTAATACTCAACCTACCCATTGTCGTATAGGATAGACTGAACTGGTGTAAAACTTATTCCTTTATTAGGGTTAATACTTGATATAGTTTCCTTCTTTTCTACAATTATCTTCATTGCAAACTCTATGTTCATTTGTGAGGCAACTGCCATCCGGCTAGGTTCGTATTTTCTAATTTTTTGCAGACCCCCTTCCTCCCCCCCGCCCCGAGTAGACCCGTCTACCCGCTGCCCTCCCTCCACCACCCAATCTATGAGGCGATCAGACTCAATTAGAGTCTGGGTGATGGCTGCAGAACAACACCAGAGCTTCCGCTATCTTCATTTGAAAACACAAAATGCTAAGTAATAATAAACAGAATGTCGAAAAACAACATGCAACATGCAACAAACTAAATACCTTAACCTTTGATTACTATATTAAACTCATACCAAATCCCAAGGTAAGAGAAGAAAAAAAAAAAAAGGTTTGAAACCAGAGTTCTAAGGGCTGATATCCTGTTGCCCTTCAAAATGGGCCAATCGCATCCAGTTAGTTTATAGGTTGGTCTTGCTATTAGAGATTAGAGAGATATGCGGTTTTTCAATAGATTAAAATCCCCATCCTTTATGAACTGAAAGGGCAAAGATTTACTACATAGTCACGCAGGACTGATTACTTCATCTGTTCTAGGAAGGCCTGAGCTTTGATTTCAGATACAAAACATTTTGTCAGACCCCCTTTGACCACCTTAAGTTTTGCAGGATTGTTCAGATAGGCCTGGGCTCCTTTCTCCTGAAAAGGCTTAATTAACATACGTAGTCGCCAGCGCCTCTCAACTGTTGCATGGCAAAAATCAGGTCTCGTGAAATATGATATCTCTTGGAATGTCAGTTTATGATCTGGCCTGGCTTTCTCAGCTATAGTTTGCCTTAACAGAAAATTTCCAAAATAAACCAGTATTGCTCTTTGGTATGGGCCGGGTTTAGCAGGAGGATTGAACGGCATTCGATGGGGTCGCTGGATTGCGAATTCCCAGTTCCAGTCTTTTAATTCGGGCAATGACTCTTTAAATAACCTAATCACAAAAGCGCGTACATTTTCCCCCTCCATTTTCTCTGGGACTCCAAGTATGCGCAGGTTATTGCGGCGCTGACGATTTATTTTCAAAGTCCTCGAGCTTCCATTTAATATCAGTTAGCTCGGCTGCTTGAAGATTTATATTTTACGTATTGGCCATAGCCTCATTTTCTGTGGAAAGAACCCTTGATTCCACTTCCGCCATTCTTATACCAATCTGCTTACATGATTCCGATAGCTTTTTAACCACACCTTGCATTTTGCGGATAGCCGCCCGTGAACACCTGCTATCCTGTGCAGTCTCCTCCCTGTGGGCGGGGATGGCCTGTAGGATTGACTCTACGGCAGTGTTAGAGATACCATGTATGTTGGCTCCTCCAGAATCGGAGTCCGCAGCCTGTGCAGATGGGTGAGGTAAGGCAGGTGCCTGAAGAGAGCCCCCCGAGCCTGTTTGGCTTAGCCTATTCATGGGCTTCAGTTTAGATCTCACGGTGTTAGTCCTTGCGTCTTCTGCCTCACTGCCTTCACTACTGATGACACCCATTGAATCCGAGTCTACTTCCTCGTCCTCGTCACCATCTTCTGACTCTGAGCTAGACCCGCTGAGTCCCAAATTTCCTTGTCCTTCCTTACCAAATTCACTATCTAATCCAGCTTCATCAGTAAATGAGTAGAACTCGCTACGGTCCGTATCAGGTTCTAGGGTAGCCCCTTGCAAATTAGATATATGATGTCCCTCGGGTTGCATCCCCTTACCTCCTGCATTAGTGAGTTCATCCGGGTATGGAGCTGCGACCATGCTATCAGATGTAGTTGAAGCTATTAAAGAGGTTATTGCCCCAACCGGTGCAACAGATAAGATTGGAGTTGTTTCATTTACGTCCTCCTGCACCCCCATTATATTCGCACCCACCCCAGAAAAAGACATAGATTGTTTTTCAGCCATCTGAGTAGTATCATCATCATAAGACTTCTCCTGAGCTTCAGTAAGTGGAATACTCACAGTTCGAATGTCAGGGGTCAATATGGCAGTCTCTGCAGTCGTTGCTTGTCCTTCAGCAATAATGGAGATAGAGTCTGGATTACCCCCGGTGCCTTCAGGAGTTTGTAGCGGTGATTCCTGCGAGACCAGGTTTTGATTCTCTACTGTGGGTATTTGTATGCAGGTCGCGGGAGAGGCAGGAGCCCCCTGTTTCCTAAGTAGCATATCCATTACTGTATTACCAGGTAGGGCCATGCTCTGGGAATTTTCTTTATTTATTTTCCTTTTGGCAGCCAAGGCTGCTTGCCTTGGCGTGCTCTCCCCAGCAAGTGGTCTCTGAGTTTTGGGTTTCGCCGGGGGGTTAGTACTGCTCGAGGATTCCCCCTGCTGCTGCATTTCCTCCTGCTCTGCCTCACGCAGAGCTCTAGCGGCTTTTGCCAACCTGGTGCGTGCTGCAGCTGCAGATGCAGCTTTAGAAGGCATTTCGCAAGTAAATGTCAATGTAACCAGTTCACTACAGACTAGCAGCAGCTGGGTTTGTATTCGGCTCCAAACTATCTGTCCAAAAAGAGGCTGTAAAACTTCAGCCAAAACGGAACATAATATATCTCTGCCGGAGTTTTCTTCGCTTTCTTCGTTTACAAGCTGATAGCAACGCTCTCCCTGCCGCTTCTGCTTCCCCTGTAGCCGTGAGTCGGGCAGCGCTTGGCGGGACAGAGAACAGCTGTGTGAATCGACGGTCACGCCCAGCACCTTGCCTGCAGTCCAACCGATGAGCAAGCAGCAGGGTCAAGGAGCTCAACATATTCGGCAGAGGATTCTTGCCCATTGCAGCATGGCATGTTCCTGAACAGACGAGCAGACGAACAGATGAAGGACGCTAAAGGACGCTGTGCATCTTAAGTGAGTCTGCCGTTTTTTTCCCCGTCCTTTCTGCTCGGCATTCGCTTTTTAATCTCCCTTCAGAGCTGTATTCTTCCGTAGAGGTTTTTCCGTTCAAAGAACGCCGGTAGGATAGGGATATGTCACATTCTGTTCCATGCGAAGCGGAGCTCCGGCGTAGTGCTGCATCGCGGTCTACGGCCAGACCACCATCTTGCCTCTCCCAAGGAATACTTTTTTAAAAGCATCTTTTTTCATACAATGCCTTTTTTTCCCCAGAATTCCTGTGCTTTCTCTGGTTGTGTTTTTATGCTTACCTAAATGTAGTCTCCCAGTTCTGTCTCCCTTTCTTTACCACAAAAGGGCATTGAAAAATCTTCTAAGTTCTAAGCTGCAGTATATAGTGTACACTGTTGTTATGTCTCTTAAAACACCATGTTCACCTAGCTGACTGGCCATTTAGTGTGCCAGTACCTTCCATGTCATATAGCTCCTCTCTCTCTACTTCCCCAAGACACCCAAGAAAATACCCTCCCTTTTCTGGTAAATTGATATTGATAAAGTTCTTGGAGTATTTGTTTTGTACACATTTATTTTGTGTACTTCTTTATATTGGTTGTTCTTTCTGTTCATATTGCTATTTTCCCAATATGCCACCCAGTTGCATACACAAAAGTTGGCCCAGCTTGTGGCTTGGGAGGGCTCAACAGAAATCGGCCTTCCACTCCACATATTCACAAAGGGTTGGAGGATAGCTGTACAGGTCATATTGTGAATGAGATAGTTATCAAAGCACACAGAATATGTATATATATGTAATTAGGCATTGTGATCATGGCAATGCTTGATCTTCTAGCTCAAAATCTAAAAAGGTTTGTAACTTGTTCATTTAAGCTAGTGGGAAACAATGTTCATAGGCAGAATGCTGGGAATGCACTCTTACGATTCATTATAATTAAACATTTTGCATGAAATGTTATAAAACTTTTATTCATGAAATTGAGTCGTGAAATAGCTGAGAAATTGAAATGTATTTGCTAAGATATAGTTACTTTGCATACTATGTCTCGGTTTGGGATTTTTCAGTCCCACTGTAGGTAATGTAATTTTAGCTTTTTTAAATTTAGAGTCAGTGGGATAATGGGATATAATCAAGTGGTTGATTGTCTTTTTTATTTTCTAATATTTCTTATGTTGTTTGTACTGGTTCTAATCAATGATAACTAATCAAATATACGGAGACTGAACGCTTCTTGAAGTGTAAAGTCAAACAAAAAAGAGATGGAGATGGAGAGAGAGAGAGAGAGAGAGAGAGAGAGAGAACGAGTGAGAGAGAGAGAGAGAGAGAGAGAGACGGAAAACGGAAACTGAACTCTACAGAGGGAAAAATCGACCACCACCCTACTTTAATTGCATTACAGTCTCCTTCATTTTAGGCTGAACCTTATTTCAGAAGTGACACATTTGGGCTTGGCGTTAGAAAGTGATTATCAATTTAGTGTCTTTTCTATGATTTTCCTCTTTGTTGTGCATAAAAATCTTCCTAATCTGAATATCTCTGTTTCATAGGGAAAAGAATTTGTGTTGGAGAAGGCTTGGCCCGGATGGAACTGTTTCTCTTCTTTACTACCATCCTCCAGAACTTCAACTTGAAATCTATTGTTGATCCTGAGGACATTGACCTTACTCCAGCATTTAGTGGTTTGGGCAACATACCACCTACATATCAGCTGTGTCTTTCTCCTCGTTGATGCCACCTGCATCCTGCTACCAGATTAAAGATCAATACCAGTTTGCTCTTAAATAGGGCTTACTTAAGTAATAGCATTGGAGCATAATCCCCAAAAGTGTTACATCCGCTACTAAATGGATTAAACTGTAACACCCCGATAG
Organism: Lissotriton helveticus; assembly: GCF_964261635.1. Classification (NCBI taxonomy): domain Eukaryota; kingdom Metazoa; phylum Chordata; class Amphibia; order Caudata; family Salamandridae; genus Lissotriton; species Lissotriton helveticus. Next base: position 886,723,253 of record NC_136070.1, read on the forward strand.
GTGGTTGTTCTGCTAAACTTAAAATTGACAACATTAAATCTTCTTTGACTAAGAATTATTATATTGCTTTAAACTTTCTGCATCATTTATTGATATTTTGGATTGGTTTGCTTTTTAAAGTTGGGATACATTGGAGATTTTAGTTTGTAAGTATATTGTCTACAGTGACTAAAATGATTACTTCTCACCAAAATAAATATTTCTATTTGTCTGTCTGTTAATACACTGCTTAGGTGCACTGTTTGGTAAGATCAAAGAAGTAGGTGGAATATTGGCTTCCTGGCTTTTAGCAGGGATAAGATGTAGCATGATACGAGGCTGTGGGAACGTTGTAGATTGCAAGGAAAAGCATCATGTCTTTAAAGAAACAGAAATACTAATAATAGGCAATTTACAGAATGCCTCCTGCATTTCCGCTCTCGTAATGGTGTGTGGCCAAAAAATATGTTAAGTAGACCATTGTGAATGGGGAGCAGGTAGTGTCATTCTATGGTATGCAAGAATTCCTTTTCATTTTCATTAAAATGCCTGCAGATTCTACTTTAAACGTGTGGAAGTTCACAGAGAAGAAACCAGTATATAACTGGGTAGCAGGTTGCATGTGATTGATTTTGGTGAGGTTAAGAATGGAATTCTGAATGCCCAATGTCATCCAAAAATAAGAGAAGAACATCAAGGCAAATGTTTTGGAAGTAGACCAAAGTGTACTTTATTGAACTCAAAGTCAACCATATTTTTAGGTGATTAAGAGCTCAGCAAAATTTCCAAAGTGTGGTGGGCTGGGTGTCACTGCACAGGCGTTTTCTAACAAAGCATATTTTTTTCTATGTGTATTCCTTTACATTAAAATTAGGGCATATTAAATCGTGTCAGGGAGAACAAGACCTAGGAGGTCTTTGCATTGGCTTTGATTAAATTTAATTTTTTGTGTAGCGCTTGAATCACCCCCGGAGGGGTATCTCAGCACTTGGAAACGCAGCATTAGCAGTGAAAGGGAGGTTAGAAGAGGGCACTTCTTTTTCCCCTGCTCACCAGCACTGGCTCAGCCACCCCCATAAAGAATCAGCCAGTAACACAACACCTTTGTCTTCAGAGCTTCTATAATTTATATAGAACTATATATAACAAAAGGACTAACGTTCGAATTTCAAAATGTATTCCTCCTATTATATCTATAACATAATATTTTATAGTATACAACGTTTAAATAAGTTAGGGAAAGGAACAGTAATTAAAGACAAAAATAGTAAAGGAATTGCTAACTAAGTAAGAAACTTTATTGTATGATTAATTAAAATCTTTTACAAAAACGGCAGAAAGTGCAAGTTTAGAAAAAGTAATAAGTAAAATACATAAAATCTAAGTAAAACAACATGTTTAATATACAAAAATACTATAACATAACTAAACACATATTACCTAGGGCCAGATGTAGGTAATCCCTGATTACCGATTCTTAAATACCGAATCATACCGATTCGGTATTTAAGAACTGGCAATCGGGATGTAGGTATATTTACCGAATTAATTACCGAATCGGTATGATTCGGTAATTAATGAATCAGTATTTACCGATTCTGTAACTGCCTTTGATTCCTATTGGCCTTGAGGCCCATAGGAATCAACGTCAATTACCGAATCGGTAAATACCGATTCGGTAATTGGGGGAAACATTGAAGGGGTGGCAGGGTGTCACTTTGACACCCTGTTGCACCCCTCAATTGTGCATGGGTGCACATGTTGCTGACATACATGCCCTTAGGGCATGTATGTCTGCAACATGGCACTGTTTAAAAAGCAAAAAAAAATCCTTTTTAAATGGTTTTCTTAATTTACCACCAACTAGTAGTTGGTGGTAAATTAAGAATTCTTAAACCCTTGTAGCACTGAAAACAGTGCTACCTACATCTGAAATTGCAGATACGGTAATTTTACCAATTCGGTATTTTACCGAATCGGTAAAATTACAGAATCGGTAAAATTACCGATTCTGTAATTTAAGATGCCCCTACATCTCAATATCCACATACCAGTCGGAAACGGCCGAAAATCGGTATTTTCGGCCGTTTCCGACCGGTATTTGCCTACCTACATCGGGCCCTTAGTACCCAAAAAAAAAAGGAAGAAAAAAAAGTGTTCCATTTAGAGACAGTGCATGCAGAATTTAACGTACAGGGGATGGGCAAAACTGCTGGGGGCATTCTGTTCCTACCAAAAATAGTATAGACATGTATATTATTAAATATGCGGTGATAAGTAATTACAAGTGTCAGTGGTACTTGAAGCATAGTTTATTTAACTGTCACTTTTCTTGTTGATCGTATGAGCATTCAAGCAGCCACATAAAACTTCCCAATTAGTGCCAGCTCCATCAGGATTGTGGTGGTGTAGATATGCCTTAAGGCCTCCTTACATGTTCTAACGCCATGATGTATAAGCATGGTTCTTAAATACAAACGCTTAGGGGAAGAAAGCAGGGCTGGGCAGCAGCAAGTGACATGCTCCACAGATTCTGTGTGGTGTTGACACAGACAACAGCCGGAGCCACTTGATAACCAGTTTTTCCAGTGGGGTCTATAGTCTTGTATAGGCAAAGTTAAGAGCCTCACTCTCATGACATTTTGTAGGGCTTGCCTTCCCAGACCTGCTTTTAAGTAGGGCTGGCATGTAGTACTTTCATGTGAGTTAACAAGTCCTTCTGCACCCAGGGCTGAACAGATCCGTTCAAGGTCTTGTTGCCTCGAGATGTTCTTGCCACACTTTTTAGCAGGTTCTTTAATCTACACTTTCTTAATGGTATGTATGCAGAAGGTTTGATTGCTGGTCTCAATAGATACCTTGCCCAGCGACTGCTGTTATCTGTAAAGACCACCTGTAGCGCTGCCCTGATTGTGCCCGAGCATGCATTGATCACGTTGTGTTGGATTTCGACTATGTCTTTTTTACATTCATGTCCATTGCTGTGATGTTGAACTCTAATCGGATCATTGAACGCCTGGTCTTGTAAGGGAGCTTGAAGACTTTTCTATATGCCATTGTATATAGACCCTCCAATTGTTTGGTCAACAGGCCAGGGAAGACAAGGTGGCCAAAGCTGAGTGTTGGCATTAGCTTGGCTTGCATAACTCTTCGGATCCCCTCCGCCGAGTGGCTTACAAGCTTGTTGTGTAGTTTTGCCTCCAGTGCTTTAACCAGCAGGGCTGGTCTGCAGGTATCTGTAAGTTGTACTCCTAGGTATGTGTATTTATCGGTTGTGCTTATCCTTAGAGGGCCCAGCTGCCATGCCAGTATTTGTTTTTTGGCTTGTGACCAAAGATCAGCACTTTAGTCTTAGATGCGTTAGCTGCAAGCTTGTTTTCCATGTTGTAATTATGAAGCGTCTCTAATGCCCTGTTCATGCCAATTCTTGTATGATCCAATAAGACGAGATCGTACGCATACTGCATAATTGGCAGTCTATGGTGGCCCAATTTTGGAGGAAAGATGTTAGTTTTTAACAGTGCTTCTCCCAGGTCAGCAGTGTACAAGTTAAACAGGGTGGGGGCGATCACGCAGCCCTGTTTAAGCCCCCTATTTGTGAATATCTTGGCAGTTGCGCATGTGCTGGTGAACTTTACTCGCACACACGTGCCGGTGTAGAACATGCATATAATGGAGAGGAGGTTGCCCCAGTTGCCTTCGTTGCCAGATATGAAAGTGCGATAAAGGAATTGCTAGAAATATGAGGAGGCAAGACATAGAGTATTGGCTGAAATTTTTGACCCAATAAAAAAACAGCATAATGAGAGAAAGCTGTCTGCCAGAGCTTGGTGGAAAGGAATTACAAACTAAAAATAGGTGGAGAATGAAAATGAACTCCTAAATGGAGGAAAATTTCTCAACTCTTTTTTGTGGCTCTCCATAATAGATTATTTTTAAATAGAAGAATAGAGGACTGGTTCTTGCAGGGACCAACAGAGAAACCACCACTGGGCTGTACGTTTTTAAGTTATTTTTTCACAAAAATTGATTTAGACCTCTAATGGAGGTCAACAATATAAAACAATAGCAGCATAGAGAAAAGCTTAAAACAGGCAAATAGCCATCTCTCATAATTAAAGATCCAACAAAGAAACAATTCATCACAAGATGTAGAAAATAGATTGTTTTTAAAATAGTAGTAAAGAATCCAGATTTTTTTAAAATATCATATAACATATTTATGCAGTAGGAGAATATGTCACAGGATGCATCACGTCTTCATGGGTTAAAGTATTAAACTGCACTACAAAAGGAAAGTTAAAAAAAACACTTTCTGGGATCAGTTGATGATGGACATCGATGAAATACTGAAAACAGATTTTGGGGGTCCTAGCTTACATTGATTACATGTCTCAGAATCCTTGACCTATTGTCTCCATCATGCCTTTAGGATTCTAAGAGAACAATTACCAGTCTATGAAAGCAAGAGTACACGTTTCACCTTATGAGATATTTGGGAAAAAAGGTTGCGCATTCCCAAAGCTGTTCATTGAAGTAACGTTGCTTTATAGTTCCAAATTCTCAGAATGGTATAGTATATTCCACAAGAAAGGTTTAATTTATTAATATGAACTTTAAGAAAGTGGCTTAAGTGACCTAGATACCATTTCCTTAAGAGATTCCTACTGCACCTGAAATTCTCCAGTGCAAAATTGAAATTCCCTAAAAATTTCAATTTCTCACCTAGTCCTAAGACAAAGCTTAGAGAAAGCTTGAGAAAAGAGAATCCTGCAAGAAGATTATAGCCTCAACATATTATATTTGCTAATGCTTGGACAAAGGCACTTGATAAGCCTAGAGGTTATCTAAGTACTTGACTGGGATCACTGAGTACCGCCTCCAACATTTCAGTAAAATGTTGCCTTCCTACAAATCTCGGCAGGACTAGCACATTATTGAGATATATTCCAATGCATATGTTAGATTAGGTGAAATGTTTAATTTATAAATGTTTAATGAATGAAATGTAAGATCTGCAGTTGTCTATTCTTGACTTCTTGAATGGAGAAGACATTACCTGTCAGAGGGCTGCTGCACTGCCGACCAAGCCTCATGATTAAAAAGTTGTTGAGGGTTCACGTAGTTTTTGAGAAATAGATCAGCCATTCTTGGCTGACAAAAAAACAAGGTTCTGTGTTAGTGATATTTCATTTGAGTACGAGCGTTTCCATTTTCAGGTGGAACATACAAATTTCCATACGGGAGAGACAGAATGTAATAATTTACGTTCAATATCAGGGATCGCTATTGACAGGTTTAGCTGTTTGTCACAAAAATGTCATCTAAAGGGGGGCGTGAACAAGATGTGATGTAACAAGATGCAACTGAGATGTAGCACTCTCAACGAGCACCACCGTCTGCTCTCCATGTTGCAGCGATGGCAGTGCCCTCTGGCCCTAAACGCATAGCGTGAGGTACCCTGAGGCCGTGGGGACTGCCTGAGCTGAGAAACGTTCCCAGAAGATCAGCATGAGTGACGACTGAGCAGTAACAGCCCAGTACGATCCCAGATTGGGACAAAACAGGATGGCAACAACAGAGCCCAGACCCTGGCGACCAGGTGAAGGAAGGCGTAGCGGAGCCCAGGAACCGACATTGAAGCAGAGAATATAGAGCAAGGAGACGCAGAGCTGACTCCTCCTTGAACAATCCATGGCTTGACCGGTCACGCTCACCGCTAGAGCCAGGTGAGAGGGACTGGCGGAGTGGACTATGCCTGCTCTAAAGCTGAGGGAGTTTCTCCCGGGCCATTGGAAAGGCAGATTGACCCGCTAATACCCAGAAACAGGGGTCCTTGAGACATGTAAACCACCCGACTGCGAGACAACAGTGCTCAGAGACCGTGGGCCAGGAGTCGCGGGAAATGCACATTTGTACATTGTCTGCAGAAGTCAATACAGTTTAAAGGATGCTGAGTAGGCATGCACCATAATGGGAGCTCTCATTTGAGGATCGGGGGGAGACGTAGACCTGTGTAAAGCTGAGGCTCAGAACCGAACAATCTCTCCTCCATCTTCCCAATGACACTGTAGCCTGGGTGTGGCTGATCAGTGAAGCATCGGAACTGTATAGAGGAGCAACATCCACATTGGTTTTGAAGCAGTGGGAGAGCCAACATGCGCACTGTTCATAGGCTCAGATCACACAATAGAGAGGAACAGATGGACATTGAGGCACTGATCCATGAAGACTGCCAGCCTCGATCAGCCAGATCCCATAGAATTCACCAATCTGCATGATGGTTGGCAACGCAGCAATTAATAATGGGCAGCCCTTGTCCCACTAAAAAGATGAATCTATTCAAGACTTGCTTATAAGCTCTTGCCTACGAAAACAGTGTCTAATGAGACTGCGATCCCCCGCACTAACAGCGTAGCCACGGAGCGTGATGGGGAGCAAGCTCCAGTTACCAGATCCTTCCTGGAGGCCCTTTTTGACAAACTGAGAACAGACTTTGCAGCCCTTAAACACAAAATAGCAGCTGAAGTTAAGGATCTCAATAAAGAAATGGGCGAGCGGGAACAGAGGGTTGACACTTGAGCGCACTGGTGACTCCTGGGATGAAGAACTAGAAGCCCACTCCTGGACCTCCAAGACAAGAATTCAAACCTACGATATCAAGTGGAAGACCTTGAAAACAGATCCAGGAGGGCTGATATATGCATTAAGTGGGGTCCTGTTACAGACTGCCACTGCCAACCTTGAGGACTATGTCTGGCTGTTCCTCTACATGGCGCCTGACCTTGCAACACAGGACATAATATTGGATTGTACGCATAGAGTGGGAAGACAATCAAGCACCGCCAATATGCCTCAAGATATTCTTACTTGCCTCCATTATTACACAAAGAAAGAAGCGATCTTGAGGGCAGCCTGTGACTGCAACTCCATGGAGTTTGAAGGAACTTAAATATGGCTTTACCAGAACCTCTCTCCTATAACGTTACAGAGGTGCCAACAATTGGAACCACTCAAAGAACGCTTGTATAAGAGAGGAAACTACTACTGGTGGGCCTATGCCGTTTGCCTTACCTTCATGTGGGACAATGACACCCTCTCCATCTGCACTATAGAGGATGCAAAGGACCTGGGAAACCTTGACACTATCGCACTAGGAGACAACCAGGACTCCAGAACAAGTAGGATGTCTCCTCCTATGATGCAGTCAAAATGCTTTCTGATGCAGAAAAAGAAGAAGACAACTAAACCAACTGATGCCAAAAGGTGTAAAGAAAGGGGAGCCCTGCTGCAACAGCTCCAGGAACAAGTCACCTGGTGATATGGTCAATGCTAAAGAATGTTCTTTTTTTTTTTTTGGTAAAGCTTTTATTACTCAAAAACACAAAATGCATAGAGTCATGTACAGTAAGACATCCTGAGACTGTGGGCCAGACGCCCCCTTCCCAGTAAATACACAGCCATTATGGCAACAACCCGACTAGGGGCAGTCGGCACATTATACTCAAATCTCGTGCACTATTACCAATAGGCAGAACCTGCCCAACCAGGCAGCGCATAATCGCAGCAGTGTATCTCCTCCCATTCTTATTACCGTCTTCCGGACTTCCACTCTCGCCTCTCGCTCACACTCCCATCTGTGCCCGCTCCACGTACACACCCTCTCCAGTGTCACACGTTGTATGCAGGATGCTCCCCAGAACCCTCACACTGTTCGCGCCTTAACCATAAAAACACTGTCTGCCACTGAGTGTCCCACCGTGTTACGTTTCAGCTTCCCCTTGATGTACCGACCCCGAAGATTCTGCATCTTCATTCCCGCTAGATAACTGTGCCCTAAATAGTCCCCAGAAATGTTTTGGTCGGCTACGTGGTGGCAATAGTTCATTGTAGTTTTCCGACTGCGTGCAGCAGTCCAGCACATCATGCGACCATCACTTCACTGTGGGTGTCGGCCCTCTCATCCAGCACTGTGCCACCACCCGTTTTGCTATAAGCATTCCCATATCCACCAACCGGCACGGCGTTTTAGGCCGCTTATTGGAGTATCCCAGAAGTGCCACCACGGGATGCAGTTCCAGCGCCACCTCTACTATTCTACTCAATTCCCTGAATACCTCTTCCCAGTACGCATATATTCCCGGGCAGAGCCATGCCAAATGTAGCAAGTCTGCTGTTCGAACATGGCACCTCTCACATGTTGCTTTCTCCCGTAGCCCATACCTGCAAAGTCGTTCAGGGGTGTAATATACCCTATTGATGTATTTAAAGTGTATGAGGTGGTGCCTGCCATGTAGCGTGATTCTCCTAGTGTTCGTACAGCAATATCGCCCCATCTCATCATCTATCGATATTTGTAGATCCCTGTGCCATGCCAGCCTTGCTGCTGTATACTGACCCTCCCTGTGGGCCATTGCTAATTTATAAATATTAGTTACTAACTTGCGTGGAGATTCAGCCTTGATCACATAAGTAAGTTCTGGCACTTCCGGCGGCTCATCTAGATCCTCCCCTAGCTGTTCCAACAGGGCTCTGCGTACTTTGTAGAACTGAAATTGCTGTAGTGCCGTGCCCTCCCCCACAGTCCCCATTGCCTGTTCCCAGGTCTTTACTTTCCCGTCCTGAAACAAATCCCCTGCCACCTGTACATTTATTTTGTGCAGTGCACGTATCAGCCCTATGTCTCTGCAGGGAGGCAACCACAGTGCCCACTCCACTGGCATATCAGGTGAATACAACAATACTGGTAAGCAGCGCCAAGCGTGATTGGTAGCTGTTATTGAGTCTAGTATTCCTGTTCTACGGTCTACCGGTGTGAACACAGGTACCGCTAAGAGAAGGGGATCAGCAAAGAGATTTTCCATTCTGACAAATGGGATGTCCAGGTGACTGTGAAGCCAGGTGTGCATGTGGGCTCCCTGTGCTGCTCTGTAATACAGCTCGAAATCTGGAGCAGCCAGACATCCCATAGTGTACGGTAACGTGAGGACCTGCCATTCTTAGCTTTATCATATTTTGTGTCAGTCTCCGAAAAAAGACACGCGGGAGCACCATTGGGATATTCATGAACAGGAACAACAACCTAGGTAACACCACCATCTTCATAATTGAGATGCGTCCCACAAGGGAGAGTGAGAGCCGGCATCAGGCCTCCACATCATCCTCCAGCTTGCTAATGGTAACCCCGTACTTCTCTCCGACCACTGTTTCCGAGTCTGTGGGTAGCCGAATTCCCAAGTACCTTACGGGGTCTGTAGACCACTGCAGCGGAAACTCCATCTCAAAATCCATTGTGGTTGGTGTAAGAGTGAAAGCTATGGACTTTGCCCAGTTTACTTTTAAGCCCGAGAGCACGCCAAAGTGCACCACTTCCCTAAGTACTTTATACAAATTATTCAGGGGGTCACGGACGTATAACAACGTATCATCAGCATAAGTGGACACTACGATCTTGTATGTCGGGAAACCAATACCCTCGTTCCCATGGTATTCTCTGAGTGCGCATGCCAGTGGCTCCGCAACTAGGGCATACAGCAAGGGAGATAGTGGGCAGCCCTGTCTGGTCCCTCTGGATATGGCAAAGGAGTTTGTAAGGAAGTTGCCCACCCGAACCCTCGCCATGGGGTTGTTATACAAGGTTCCGATCATTTGCAGGAACCCCTGCCCCAGTCCCATTCTCGACAATACCCATCGCATGAAAGGTCACTCCACAGAGTCAAAGGCCTTCTCCATGTCTAAAAATACCGCAATTGCCTTAGTATCCTGCTTTACATGCTGCATTGTACCAAAAACAGTGCAGATGTTATACATCAAATTTCTGCTCGGGATCAATCCCACCTGTTCTGGTGCCACCAGTTACGGAGCTAGGAGTGCCAGTCGACCAGCCAAAATCTATGCATAAATCTTAGTGTCCACGTTTAAGAGGCAAAGGGGGTGGTATGAACTGCACTCTTCCGGTGTTTTACCCGGTTTGGGGATGGCCACCAAAATTGCCTCCCTCATCGACTGAGGCATGCAACCCGTTTCACACATATCATCAAAGAGTGCTGCCAAGTGCGGGAGCAGTAAATCTATAAAGGCCTTGTAAAAACCCACCGTGAGACCATCTGCGCACGGGGCGCTCCCAGTTCTCATTCTCGCTATGGCCTCCTTTATCTCATCCTCTATAGTTAGCATTAGAAATTCCCTTTGTGTGTTAGTAAGGGACTGAAGCTCGATGTGTTCCAGGTAGTCTAAAATGTCCTCATCTAGATCTCCTATTTTTGTCGTATATAAATCTGTGTAGTATTGTCGAAACTGCTTCGCTATGTCTACTTTTTCGGTTAAGGTCGCTCCCTCCTCTGACCTCACTGCCGTGATTTGTGTCTTCCCCCACTTCGTACTTAGCACCCTCGCCAATACCGCTCCCGGTCTGTCTCTCTCCCCATACGTGCGCGCCGACGCATACTTCCCCATGTGCTTGACTTCTCTGTCAGCTTCCTCGTGATATTCGCCCAACATTCCTTAATCTCTTCATCTAGATCACTATCATTGTCCGTCACCTGGCACGCCTCCAATTGCCCCAATTTCAGTTTCAAGTCTGTCAGTCTCTGTCTTATGGCTTTCAGGGTCCCCGAGTGCTTTGTCATCGGTATGCCCCTAATATAAACCTTAAACGCCTCCCATATTGTTTGAAAGCTGTCCACTGATCCTATATTTGCCTCAAAATACATTTCCATTGCCTCCGCAAGTTCCCCTTTGACGAGCGGGTCCAACAATGAATAGGGCGGGAAACGCCATGTAAACGATAGTATCTTTTCTAAGCGTGGGCGTAAAATCCGTTTTGCGGGCGAATTTGCGAATTATTGACGATTTTGCGATCCGCGAATCGCGCAAAATTGCCCAATAATCCGCAAATTCGCAAGCTACGAATTATTTTTCTTGGTCGCGCTTGAAAAATACAATATCGCGCGCGCAGCGTTGACTCTGAGCCTGCCGAGTTGTTTTTCTCCCGGTTTTGCGTGTGCTGCGCCATTTTCGATCTTGCTGCGTGATCGCGCGAGACTTTTTCAAACGCAATTACGTCATCGCTGCTTGCCATCTTGCACGGCGACAGTTTGAAAACGCCAGTACGTCATAAATGCCCGCGACAGCGTGCAGCTGACTTCAGGCGGGAGGTTTGAACAGCTCGCGTTCCCGAAATTGCAAAAATTGCAATTCTGCTCAAGAAATCCACCGCAGGAAGCATAAACCTTGTGAAAATGATGATTTTGATCAGAATAACTCCTCAGATTGACATTTGGCTGCACTTTTTGGTTCAGGAGTCCATTTTTTGGGGTGGGGTGGGAGGAAGGAAGTGCCCCAGAGTCTCCAACTTCCTGTTCCTGTCCAGCAGGCTCCTCCCAGTGTTTTGTCCATGTACTGGCCACTTTTCATTTGGCTGTGGAGCTGGAAGGATTACTTTTTCTTGCTGCTGGTGGATTTTTGTATTTAAGGACTTTTTGGACTTTGGAGTTGTTAGGAATAGCGTCGGTCCTCTTTCTCTGACCATGTAAGCAGCATCACATGACCTACCTGGCTATGGGTTAAATGTTGTGCACGCCCCTGTTTCAGTGCTTGGTTTCTTTTCCGATGTTGGGATTCAACTCCAGGTCTGGTTCCTGTGTCAGCAGAGATTTTTTCTGCTTCCTTGCCTTCACGGGCTCGTGAGTCTTGTCTACTGCCACCTTCCTTCGTGTTCCTTGTCCTTGAACTGGTTCTGTTTCTGCCCTTCTTTTTTTTTGTCCCTGCCCCTTCCTTGGCCCATGTTCCGTTTATGCTGGTTCTAAGTGGTCCCTGGTACAGAGCCTTCAGTTAGGGTTATCAGGGCTCCGCTACCCTTTGGGATTGCCCCATTTGATCCCGGTGGTTCGTGGAAGTTTGTCTACGGCTTGTCCTGGAAAGCCGTTCAGTGTGTGACGAAGACGCGGCTCCCGCTTCCGCGTCTTTTGGAACCTGACTACCTCGTTGTGCAAAAGTTTGGTTCTAATCCGCGTCTGGAGGTCGACGAAGGTAGCGGCTGCTATGCTTCGGTCCGGTTTCATTTCCTCCACGATTTTAAACTTATTTGGACTCCAAGACACATGAATAGGGTTTTTTTTTATGTCAACATATTGACTTTTTTCCCCCTGTATTCCTTTGGAGACACGTTCGGGAGCTGCATATTATCACATTTTCCTTTGGATACGTCTAAGCCCCATTTACACGTGTGGATTGCATGATTCCCCAGTGGGACTACGCTGACACCATGGACCGGTAAGAGTCATGTCTATGCTTATTGTTGCTGCATGGTCATAGATAAGGGGATTGGGAGTTCTTTGAGTGAGTCAGAGCAGTTAGGTAATCTGGTGTTTTTGTTTTCTAGGTGCAGCCTTATTGTGGCAGTAACTGTTCTCTGGGGTGGTCCAACTAAGCGAACGACAGTCTCCTGGATTCTTTTTCCCTCCCTCTCCCTGCGCTCATCTGCTTGCTCGCTGTGTTGTTTCCAGAGAGCAGCTTAGGGGTGCAGGGGGTGAGTTGGGCCATACTTCGTTCCTGCAGCGTTCTGGGCAAAGGTGAAACCCAACAGGAGTTTGGATCACTTTTGGACTTGAGATTTTACAAGTAAGTTGGTGTTGTTTGTTTGGGTCATTGCAGTTGAGGCAACTCCAGTTCTAAAACTTTTTTCACAACTTTAACAAAATATATATTGTGGTGGGTAGCTAGCCACAGTATCCAGTAGGCCCAGGGTTAGTCATGGGTGCATGATACAACTGTTTCTCTGATTTTTTTTTACTTAATTCTCATTTATGTCATGGAATTTTAGCTCACTGTTATATGTTTTTTATTTTTTTATTTTGGGGTGCCTGTAAAGCCTCACTAGCCAGTAGGCCCAGGGGTAGTGAGTGGTGCATGGACCAAGTCTTTCTGTGGGGTGTCTTGAATTTAAACATCATTGAGGGCATGGATGGCATGGAATTGTGGTGATTTTTATGTGTTTTTCGATTTTTGGGGGTGTTGTTGGGGACTGGCCATGTGGGTGGGGGCCATTTTGAGTGCTGGTACAGGCAGGGCCTGGCCATGTGCTGGGGGCAAGGGGCCATTTTGAAGGGAGGCAGTGTTCTCAGGCCTGCACCCATTTTTCCTAGCTTTCATCCATTATGCCCAGGGGTACTCAGTGGTGCATGGGCCTAGTCTTTTCTGTGGGGTGTCTTGAATTTAAACATCATTGAGAGCATGGATGGCATGGGATTGTGGTGATTTCTATGTGTTTTTCGACTTTTTGGGGTGTATAACTGATGTTCCTCTGTCTTCCATTGTTTTAGGTGCACAAGAGAACCACCAGTGCCAGGAAGAAGTCCTGCAGCAGTGTGTGCAGCACAACATCACGTGACGTCACGTGTGGCCACAGACAAGACAACTCTGCAACTCGTGCAACTGCGGCCTGCTGTTCTGACATCTGAAGAAGATGGCCCCAAAGAAAGGTGGCCGTAGCGCTTAAGCGAAAAAAGTTGCCAGTGCCACTGCCAGTAAGAAGGAGCAGAAGAAGCAAGTGGCACCACCTACCAAGGAGATGGGTGTGCCCACCGACACCTTTTTGGGGGAAAAAAAACTACGCCCACAGCAGCAGCGGTGCCTGCCGGGGTCCAAGCTAGAAGCAGCACCTCCGCCTCATTGGGGTCAGTGCCAACACGCCAAGTTAGGACCAAGACCATGAGTGCTGCTGAGACAGCCACTTTACTTTCTCAATCACCATCGACCAGTGATGTTGGCTCATCACAAGAAAGTACCATCCAATCAACGCCGGGTGTAACTCAGCTGGCGAGTGTTCAACAATCACAGCCGCAACGACAACCACAAGTGCAACTAGTACAAGCGCAAGTACATGGGCAAGGAGAGGCGCAAGTACATGGGCAAGGAGAGGCGCAAGTACATGGGCAAGGAGAGGCGCAAGTAGAGGTGCATGGAGAGGTGTCACTAGAGGTTCATGGAGCAGCACAACTGCCTACAACGCTTGTTCCTCCAGAAGTAGGGGCACATCAGGAAATTGATATTCAAGTGGAAGAATCATCCGAGGAATCCACTCCTCCTGAGGATGATCCATTGCTTTCCAGATCCCCAGCAAGAAAAAGGTTAAGGAGGGCTGCTACTACTACAAGTTCTTCTTCAAGCCCCCTTCATTCTGATGACCTTGATCTTGATTGGAACCCACCAATGCAGTCTGACAGTGAGGCACGCCATGAGCCGACAAAAGTAGCTAAGCCTAAAAGGAAGGTTCCCGCAAGGCTTCGACTTATGGTTGCTGACGATGAACAATAAGTGGTGCCTTCTGCTGCTGATGAAGAGTCTGACGATGACCCAGTCATCACAGACGTCACTCCAGCCACAGCGGGCATGCAGCAGACAAACATTTTAACCCTAGCCCGAATGGCTGCTGAGCGGGATGTGGGCGGCGTGGCACTGGTACCACCACCAACACAGTTAACTACAACACCAACACGACCTCCAGCTTCCATATTTTCTCGTCAGAAGGGCCAGCAGGGACCTCCATCCAGCTCGACCTCCATTACCTCAAGTAGTGGTGCTGTAAGTGAACATCAGAAACAAATTCAGCCACGCCCATCCTCCACTTCATCTGGCATTCAAAGGCAAAGTAGCGCCTCCACCACCAGCAGACATCTCCAGTCCCCAGTTTGGGACTTCTTTACTGTTAGCAAAAAGGCGGAAAACATGGTCGTTTGTTCAATTTGTAAAGCATGCGTTAGTCGGGGTAAGCTTGGTACCAACTATGGTACCGGAGGCCAGAAAGGTCATCTCAAGCAACGCCACACTATCATTTGGGAAGCACACATGAGGAAGATCGAGGAAGCCAAAACAAAAACAAATCCAAATGTATCCCTTGAAATTGCATCTGATGATGATGACGAGAGGCTGATCGTGCAGGGGGGAAGTGAAAAAACGACAGACATTTTTTCTGGTACACCCAGTACCCCTGGCAGCAGCACTGCAGTGGTAGCGCCCACACCCTCTACCCCTGCAACATGTATGAGGCACACTAAGAGTCTGGGACAGACACCAATGAAAAAAACTAAATCAATGAGCCTAACTGGTTTGAAGTCTGCATCATCATCATCACGTAAAACGATCCAGCGCACCATTAGCATGTTTTGGTCGGATGCGCCATTTGAACGCAACCACCCAACGGTGCGTCTGTATAACGCAAAGCTGGCTAAAATGTTAGCGCTGGACCTTCTTCCTTTCTCTTTCGTGGAAAGGGTGGGTTTTCGTGAATTGGTGGCAACAGTCTGCCCTAAATGGAAGGTTCCTAGCCGGTCCTATTTTGCAAGGGTTGCTGTTCCAGCACTCCATTAGGTGTGCTGGAGGTGATTGGCGCAGCTATTCTGAAGAGTGCTGTTCACACTATCCACATGACAACAGACATGTGAACCAGTTGCCAAGCCCTTGATTACATGTGCATCACTGCACACTGAGTCTCTTTTGCAGGGGTCGAAAAACAGTTAAAACACAAAGATGTTGACACGGAGGAAGTTTTTCAAGCTACTCGCAAACATGCAACAGTAGGCATGTTTGCCATGGAGAAATCTCACACTGCACCTAACCTTTTGGAGGAGTTTAACAGGAAGGTCAATGAATGGCTGCATCCAAGAAACCGCACAGTTGGTTATGTTTCCAAGGATAGTGGCAGTAATATAGTTAAGGCCATGGACAACGGTGGCTATTTCAGAGTGCCGTGTTTGGCGCACAGTATTAACATCGTGGTGCAAGCCTTCTTGAAAACAGAAGAGCCAGTCGTCAAATTACTGACCATCTGCCGAAACATATGCACACATATCAACCATTCTTTTAAGGCCTGGAAGCAGCTGAGGAGCCTTCAATATGAACATAAACTGCCAGTCAATGGACTAATCCAGGAGGTCAAAAAAAGCAAAGGAGGTCTCCTTAGAAATCCAATCTGGGACAAGGAGAAATATCAAAGAAAAGGAAGGAAGCCCCTATTTACCACAACTTGGAAGTATCATAGTAATACCCTCTTTAGTGAACACATAAGCCCATGAATTTAAAAACCACAATATATACATATACTTTCAATTCGCTGAAATATTCACAAACACAATTTCTGATAGAGATAATTTAAAACAATTGTACAATTTATTTGATATAAAACTTATACATTCAATAACAATTTTAGTGCCTTTGCAGTACAGTGTTAAAAGATAGTTTTTCGAAATTCACATGAAGAGCACATTAAAAACAGTAGTTATTCCAAAAATGTCAGTGCTAAAAGATAGTTTTACGAATTTCACATGAAGAGCAGATTAAAAACAATAGTTGTTGCAAAAATGTTGACGCAGCGTTTCGGTTTTTATTTGTTACACCTTCATCAGGACAAAGCTCTAGTTAGAAAGAAACATACAATTAGAATCATACAGTAAGTTCCTCGTTCTTTTTTGCCAATTTTATTTTACTGTACATGTTATACCTTCAAAACATTGATTATATTTAACACTAGCCATTTAAGGCACTCTATGGCTATATACGAAACATGTGGTATTTTGGGGTTATATAGTGACTAAAGAGGATAATGTTGCAAGGACTGAAACTGAATAGGGGAGTGCTTCTAAAAAACTAAATAACGATAATCATACCATAAATAAATAACGTAATTTTTACTTTGAGACAGCGATCTGGGATTGGAAACTACCTGAGTAGTTCCCAGTCCAAGACGCACAGGAAATGACATCAAAAAACGGCGGGAAATCTCGGGCATACCGGATATCCGGGTACGCTTATAAACAAGGACCAGAATAGGTTCCCCAATATCGTGAAACAAGAGCATTGAGCGGAGCAGGGAGGCCGTACCACGCTGATCTGGTAAGAATTACGAACCTTGTGGCTGGTATACATATCTAAAACACCCAAGTGTTAGGATAATCTGAATCGTGATGTATAAGGACTAATAGCACCAAAGTGTTATAAGAAGACGGTGGGGCTGAAGAATTTAGAAATAACGTAGCGGGTAGTTTTAGTACTTGGATTAAACTTGACCCAGAAAAAAGCTGTGAACTTAGATAAAATGAACAATACATTCTCTCCGAAAAGTATTTAATGAAACCACTGAAAGCCGGTGAGATTTTAAAGAAAATTTTGTATAAATTTCTGATATTTCTCATTGATAGAAACCATCGGTAACGAATTAATATAAGCCACTAGCTGCAATACCAACTTATACAGTAAGAGCAGACTATATATGGCTCAGAACTGTGCATTATATTACAGATTTGGAGGAATCAATTACTCCGCATAAGATAAAGACGGATGAAACTCAAAATTGAAACAAACTGCAATTCATAACGCTGAGTCGGTGGTGCAGGCCTATCTGGATGACCCAACAGAGGTCTGTCATAATGAGAACCCATTGGGATATTGGTATACGAAAAGCTCTGTATGGCGACTGATCACCAACCTGGCTCTAAATTATTTGTCTTGCCCACTCGCAAGCGTGTCCTCTGAACGTGTTTTCAGTGCTGCTGGTGCCATTGTTACTTCAAAAAGGACCCGCCTTTTGCCCAAAAATGTGTAGAGGTTAACAATAATTAAGATGAATCAGCACTTCATACCACCCGATTACAAAATACGTGAATGCACGCATGAAGAAGAGGACACCGACTTAGGTGACGACGATGGAAGTTCTTCTCGGTCACCAGACCTACTCCCGTCTCATTTTATAGACTTGGAGGACAAGCTCTGCTTCCCTAACACCGAGGACTGAAAATTACTTCCTTTTTTCCGTACTTATTCACTTTTATTCCTGTGTGTCTTTCTTTGTTTTGCTACTTTTATCACAACAAAACTCTAATCACCTAATCACAATAAGTCCATCATCAGCACCGTCTTCATCTTATTTTCCTTATTGATTTGAAGGTGCCGCAGTCTGCATTCAGATGTTCACAAGTTCACAACTCAATCATGCTCCTCTATCCTCCTCCTCCAGACTCCCTCTATCCATTTCCCTCAAGGCAGATGGATGGATTATGGAGAAAAAACAAACTTTGTCTTCGTAGACGAGTCCCCTCAAGTGGGACTGAAATAACTGACTGAATACATGCTTGCTGATTGTTGACAGACCTACTTCTGAAATTTACAGGAGAGGCTGCCCTGTGGGCCCTCACTTTCCGAAGAAGATGCAGACATAAAGTAGAACAGGTAATGAATAATGAGAAGATGGCATACAGTGGACAGCAATGGCTGTCTGTCTCTGTTGAAACCAATTGCTGTTTGTTTTTTGTGAACAGCGCAATTTGCCATGTTTTTAATAAACCAGTATTGCAGGTTTTTGGGAGTTTATTTGGGGGTGTTCTAGATTTGCGGTGCTGGGTCGGGGGGTCTGGGAGCACTGCTGGCACAGTCTAATGTTGATTGCATTTGTTTTTCAGGAAATCCATGGTGGAAAAGGGGAGTTAGGGCCTAGCTGCACAGTGCATTTGGACTGAATTCCAGGTTGGCCCGAAATTTGCTAAGTCTCACTTTTTAAGGTTTTGCTTTTTGGCTGTTTGGGGGTCTTCTACTTGTTTCAGCCTGGGTTGACGGGTCTGGGGGCATTGCTGGGAAGGTCTAATACCGGATAAAAGTGTTTTGGATAAAATACATGGTGAAAAAGTTGTTCACTTTTTAACGTTTTCGCTCACTTTCGTGTTTTCAGGGGCCTGTTTGGGGGGGGTTCCTGGTGTTTGGGGGTGGGTTTTGGGGTCTTGGAGCAACGCTGGGTATGGATACTTTTCATTGCAAGAGGTTTGAAGCAAATCCATGGTGGCAAAGTGGAGTTAGGGCCTAGCTGCAGAGCGCGCGCGGAGTGATTTTGGAAATTTGCCTGAAAATTTCTAAGTCCCATTTTTGTATATTTGTTTTTTGCCTGTTTGGGGGTCTTCTACTTGTTTCCGCCTGGGTTGACGGGTCTGGGGGCATTGCTGGGAAGGTCTAATACTGGATAAAAGTGTTTTGGATAAAATACATGGTGAAAAAGTTTTTCACTTTTTAGCGTTTTCGCTCACTTTCGTGTTTTCGGGGGCCTGCTTGGGGGGGGTTCCTGGTGTTTGGGGGTGGGTTTGGGGTCTTGGAGCAACACTGGGTATGGATACTTTTGATTGCAAGAGGTTTGAAGCAAATCCATGGTGGCAAAGGGGAGTTAGGGCCTAGCTGTAGAGCGCGCGCGGAGTGATTTTGGAAATTTGCCTGAAAATTTCTAAGTCCCCATTTTTGTATATTTGCTTTTTGCCTGTTTGGGGGTCTTCTACTTGTTTCCGCCTGGGTTGACGGGTCTGGGGGCATTGCTGGGAAGGTCAAATACCGGATAAAAGTGTTTTGGAGAAAATCGGAGGTAAAAAAGTTTTGGGGTTTTTGCTCACTTGCTTGTCTTTGGGGTGCTGTTTGGGGGGGGTCCTGGTGTTTGGGGGGTGGGTTTTGGGGTCTTGGAGCACTGCTGGCACAGTCTAATTTTGATTTCATTTGTTTTTCAGGAAATCCATGGTGGAAAACAGGAGTTATGGCCTAGCTGCACAGCGCGTTTGAACAGAATTGAAAGAAGGCTGATTCTAAGCATGAGATTGTCCATTTTTGCTTTTTGCCTGTTTGGGGGTGTTCTGCTTTTTTGCGGGTGGGTTGGCGGGTCTTGGGGCATTGCTGGGAAGGTCTAATACCAGAAAAAAGTGGTTTGGCGAAAATCCATGCTGAAAAGCGTTTTGGCACTTTTTTTAACTTAGGAATCGTTAGGGTTAGCAGCAGTATTGAATGTGTTTGAGAGTGTTCTATATTTTTGCAACTGGGTTCTGGGGTCTTGGAGCACTCGTGGGAATGTGTAATTTTGGTTGCAAGTGGTTTGAAGAAAATCCATGGTGGGGAAGGGGGGATTTGGCCTAGATGAAGAAACCGTTTGGCACTATTCTTAACTTAGGTCTAGTTAGGGTTAGCAGTATTGTATTGCATGTGTTTGGGGGTGTTCTAGATTTTTACGACTGGGTGGGCTCTTGGAACACTTGTGGGAATGTCTAATTTTGATTGCAAGTGGTTTGAAGAAAATGCAAAGCGGGAAAGGGGGGTTTTGGGCATACTTTCTGAGTGCGTTTTGGCACGATTTGAAATTAGGCCTCTGCGAGGTAGCAGCAGTATTCTGCACGTTTTTGGGAGGGTAATGTGGGGTGTTCTAGATTTTGGGGATTGTCACCTCTGAAACTGAAAGTGTGATTTTTGCACTACACAGCGTACCTTATATATTTTTTTCTCCGAGGTGTATTTATCACTTACTGTTGTGTTTTTCCATCAACAATTACAGGCAGGCTTTTACCCTGTGCCATCGATGTACTACTCAGGCTTACAATTAGCGATCCGCAAATCCGCATCAGGCAGGCAGTGGACAGTTAGTGTGTCTGGTCACCAAGATTGATCGACTGAGCATCCGATGGAATGAAGGAGTACCGCGAATAAGAGGAATGGCTGGATGCATCAACTTCACAAATTCAACGGGACAACTACAAAAAACAGTAACAGTATCCAAAATTCTCCTTATCTTTTAAATGATATTCTTGTGAACTTGAACTTACTTCTACGAGTGTGACTCTGTGCGTTTGTTTGATCTCTGGTTCAAATTCATCCTTCCAGCTATTTGATACGTCTTTGCTATGTTTAACACTAATTTAATGTTCTAAGTGTTTATTCTCTGAGGGCAGAGAGGCAAGTGAAATTGCGTAATGACTGCAGCCCTGTACTGCCAACTTGTTCCTTCATAGTTAAGTTGCAGTAAGTAGTAGTACTACTTTTCAGTAAACTAACCATCCATTTAGTAAACAACTTCTGGCATGCAGTAGTGCACTTCCTTTATGTCCCTTTAAAGGTTTATCAATATCTTCAAATCCAAAGATTTGTTTCTCTTCATTTGCTGTGTTTTTTTTCCTCTCTACCAAACTTTCCCAAAAACCCCCATTCCCATCCAACTTTCAAACCCTAACCCTCTTCCCCCTGGCTGCGTGGTATTTCATTGAGGTGTGACTGACAACAACAATAAATTCCACACACTTGCTGGGGAGGATAAAGTCAAAGCAACCAGAAGTTCATGTGCGCCATCGTGGATTGATAATAAGAACATCCTCCTCCTACACGACGTAAACAATCTAATGCTTAATGCTTACCTTACGTTGGTACTGCTTAGGCTACAATTTAGGGCACTGTTCTGTACCGTACTATCTATTGTACTGTTTCTAATGCTACGCTCAGGCCACTCAATGTTTAATTTCCTCTTTTTTTCATATGGTAATACTGCAAGTGTGTACCACTACTGCTACCAGCACAACAATGATATTGCATCCGTCGAGGATTCAAGTCAACAACCAACCTTAATCACCATTTGCAATGCAGCCAGCCCTGGGGCTACCCCGATTCTCAAACACGAATCACAGGTAAGATAAGCATTTTGGAGAGGTAGAATAATGGGCTAGGACTGGGAGGAGAGCAGAGATTGCCAGTACTACTAGTAAAGTACTAGTAGGGCTACTGAATTCACTAACTCGGTTACTGGCACTTTGGTACATTTCAGGACTAGATGTTTCATTCATGCTGGTAAGTTGGAAGAAACCAAACGTCCAGTAACCACCGCCCACCCCACACAAAATAATTTGAACGCATATACTATGTTTTGGTATGAAAAATAATTATTAAGAAATATATTGAGGTAGTCAAAAAATGAAATAAATTAACCCAACTCACCCCCTACCTAACCCCAACCAATGTCCAAAAGTCTAAAAGTCCCCTTTCCCAAACACCCAATCCCCCCCCCCCCCCAACAGTCTTTAAAAAAGGGGCAAGGGACAGTCACTTCCTCCGGTGGCGTAGTTTTGCAAGCTGTTGCTTCATGTCCCGCTGCTCTTTGCGGAGCGCCCGGAGCTGGCGCTGATGTTTTTCGGCCAACCGCTCCAGGTAGTCCTCTCTTTTGCGTAGTCGGCACACACGAACGATCCAGGATCTGGGGGGGCGCTGATGTTGTTGCTGCTGTGCGGCGGCGGCGGGAGGCTGTCGGGCCACGGCTCCGTTTGGCTGGAGGCTTCTGGCTGGTGGACCCGGGGGCAGTGGAGGAGGATGTAGATGTTGATGTCTCCTCATGCTCCCGAGCCCACAACCGCAGATACTCGACACAAATAGCCTCCAGCTTACGGGCCCTGGCCCGGACAGCCATCTCCTTACGGGTGAGCTTTTTGGGAGTAGTATCTATGAAGAAAGAAATAAAAATACTGTAGCCAATAGTCTTTAACATAAAGTCAAAATAATTCAACGGAAGGTTGACACTCAGTAACACCAGCAAGTAGCAAACACAGTATAACATTTTGGCATGTATCTTTCCGCCGTCTTTGTAAGCCTGTGACACTGAGTTTCAGGAATTCCACTAGCAGCACTATAGGGTGACTCACTACTACATACATAGTCAGAGAGTACTAAAAAAAGGCCTTTTTTACTTTTTTTCTCTTGTTTTGCAAAATAAATGACTGGTACGTGAACTTGTGGTAGCCACCATAGTGGCAGCTCACTCAGCTTTCACCCAAGAAATACAGACACCGGCCATGATGATGCAGACTCGCAGTACTTTAAGCAGTACATGCAGGTGGGGATAGGAATGTCTTACTTTTCTATAGGGGTGGCACTGCCACTGGCCATACTTCATTCACTCAGCGTCTGCTCTACTACATCATACACCTCTGCTATCGACGAGGAGGATAAAGAAGATAACATCCAGGCTTCCAAAGTACGTCTATGATTCTTCTTAATGCCGCTAATGCTAATAAAAGTCAAGGTTGACTGTCTTCTCCGTGATAGCCCAAAAAGTAGTTCTAAATTAGTAAATGTTCTTGACAGTACAGTGTACTTATACTAGTGTACTGTGTACTACTGTATAGTACATCATACACTCCTTTACGAGCCTACTCAAAAAAATTTCAATAAGTAAGGAGTATAATAACTTACCACCATCCGCCGCCGTTGAGTCTTCCCCCCCCAGCTCCTCCTGTTGGCGCCGCCGCATCCAGAGTGGACCCCTCCGCACTACTGGCCCCGGCACTGGTGGTCATCTGTGCTGCAACAGATGTTGTGACGTCTAGGAAAAACATGTCATATTTTCAGATGCCACACACAACCCCCTATTTTGTCTCGTAATGGAAGAAAATGTTACATAACACATTTTTTATTACTGGGATTGAAAAAAAGTAACGGTTTTGGGGAGGGTGTTAACCTTTTATATGCTTATTCCATTAAATGCTACACTTTTTCTTATGACAACTGATGAATGCTTGCTTAACGTGCACCATTTTTCTCATTACAGAAAGAAGATTCCATTGCCCTTCTGCCAGACGATTCACCAACTACTTCTGAGTCATCACCAGCAGTACTTTAAAGAAGGTGGGGGCTCACGCACAGTTATTCTAATAATTTCCTGTGTCTGTTAACTATTATTAAGTTGGAGTCATACTAATTTCATTCATGGGAATGTTGTTTAAATTTTAACGTCATCTTCATCCATCAGAATACTACGCTATTAAAAATAAAGAAATAATGTTTTCATTTCTTAATTGAAAATAAAACTTTAAAACTAACAAACACTGTGTGATGTTTGTTCACGAGTGAGTGAGCGGAAAGGTTTGAACTACTGCACTTGGCAGTCATGTTTCAGTGACTCAGATAGGCCGGGACTCGGAGGTAGTCTTCTTCTGTTCTTCTAGGTCGTAAAATCATTGGTCAGACATTCTAGATAGTCGGTCAGGGGAATGGGGGTTCAACTTCTGTTCGGACTGAGGTATGCCGAAAGTCGAACTGCACCTATCATCAACAATGTCCTATTTATCTTGTCCATACTTCTTTGTGCGCAGAATAGTCCCTGAAACACTAGCGGTATGGGATGTGCTCCTCTCAAATCAAAAAGGCAACTGCTACCTTTTACTTGGTGTAAACAATGACATTTTGTTGTTGGAAATTGTCAAAGCACTTACATTAAGAAGACTGGAATGGACAGCAAGGGCAACCCAGAGGACTGCACTCAGTGCCTACAGCTATTGCTGTATCAGAGTTTTGCTTCACACCGTTTGCCGAATGGGCAAGCTTAGCTACCTACACAGACCGACTCATAATTGTAAATAGTAGTAGCACAGAGAGTGATGGTAGAGGCAGGATAAGAATGTAGAAAGTAGTCTACATTAGAAGAAGATCAAAGACTATTTTGTAAAACATAGAATTATTAGGAACCAGTTTGTAATGAATATGAGCTGTAAAAGTTAGGGAAGTATAAGTATTAATATAACAATAGAACAACTTACTGGGGCCAGCAGAAGAGCCTGCAAGGGACTGAGCCTCTCCACCTTCTGCCACCGGAGTCTCTGTCGCCACCGCCGCCTTGCCCCTGGGAGGTCCTGGTGATCATGAAATAATGAAACACAACATGGATGATTGTTTTTTGGGAAATATTTGATTTCTTTGTACTCAATCTAAAATTATGTCGGGGAAACAAATTAACATCAATTGCATCTGATCTGGTCAACTAGGAGGATAGTAGTACAGTATTGCAGGATTCGCAGACCATCTAATAGAAAAGTTATGTAATTCACAAACTACATCAACAACAAAAAGGTTCTACTACGACTCCCATCACTCAGCAGCACGAGACGTCGCGTGACAGACACAGTCCGTCATCATGATTGCAGACCACTAACAAATGTCCTATAACAAGTAATAAATATTATACTCAATGTATCAATCCACCACTATCTCTTCAAAGTGGCAGCAGCAGGAGTACAAAAAAGGACTAGACTTGAGTCTACTGTCTCTAGCATTACGCAGTAATGCTCTCAAATGACTAAAAAGTTGCTAACAAGTAAGCATAGTAGCAACGGCAATAACCAGGCGAGCACCTGCAATGACAGAAGCTATTTAAACATTAATTTACCTGCAATGTAATCGAATCAGCAGCATTCGTACTCTTCAGGAAAAAAATAGATTACCAATATAACAGAGCAGAAGGAAAACAAGTAGTTATTAAATAGCTACTTACCAAGGCCAGGGATCTCCACACCGAGCAGGTCGAGCATGTCATGCTCCCTGTCCAAGATGTCACTCCACCGGTGCGTTACTTGCTGGTAGGTGCGCCGGACCCCAGACTCCTTATACATGCGCCGGCACACCTTCTCCCAGGGCTGGCGACGCTCCCGGTGGCCGTAACCGGAAGCAATCCGCCCACCTGCTGCCACGGATTTAGGGAGGTGGACTTGCACAAACACCATCAAGGCGGCCACCTTCACCGCGGAGAAGATCTCCCTGGCCTGGCCTTCCTCCCCCCTCAAACGCCCGCAAGGGAGCCGGGTACGGGGTGCTGGGCCCTTCCCCTTGCCCTTGTCGCCTCCCTTAGCCATGGTCCTGGGCACAAGAAGAAGGAAAGAAGAATAGGTGTGGAAAAAAATAAGATAGAGAGCGAAAGAAATAAAGTAGGTAATAAAGTAACAAAAAGTTAAAAAAACACAAAATATAGATGTAGGAAATTGAAGAGATAGATAATAAGCAAAAAAAGACAAACAAAAGTTCAGAAAAACATAGGATTACGAAGATGTGAGATGGATAGAAAGGTAGCATGCCCAAAACCATAGCAGTGAATGAAAAACAAGATGGCCGCGCCCGTAGAGGACCGCGTGGGTAAGTTTGCGCGATATTTTCCCAGCGAGCACCAAAAACACCCGTGAACACGTAATCGCGCACCGCATACGACGCGAGCATGCAACAAGCGCCTGGAAACGCGTCACGCAAACAAGATGGCCGCGCCCATACACGACCGCATGGGCAACCTCGGGGGTCGGTGCGCTGCAAGCGGTCCGCGAATAAGCAGAAAAACGCGCAAACACGCAAAAAAAGAAATCAGCAAATTCGCACGAATTTGCAGATTGCAAGTTCGATTTCGCACGAATTCGCTCCCCGGGAATCTCGCGAAATGGCAGAAAAACGAATTTTGGAAAACTGAAAGCACTTAGCAGGTGCAAAAGTTCAAGCTAATTTGTAACCATTCCTTGTAGTGCTTCCTGAGGGGCCCCTCCAGAGTTCAGTTGCCTACTTGCAACTATTCTCTGACCCTGCTCTGACCCTCAAAGCAGGGTCAGAGAATAGTTACAAGTATGGCACAATGCTCCTGTAAAAAAAATAACTGCAACAGGAAGCACTTACAGCTAAGGACACAGGTGCCAGACTTGAAACACAAATTCAGTGACACATTAACCAGCCCCAAATTAATTCATCTCAGTTGAGGCTGGGCAGGTGTGCTTTCCCCCCATAATCTACAGTGGTGAACAAGAGGGTGGTAGTGGTGAACCAGAGGGTGGCACTGGTGAACCAGAGGGTGATGTGATGAACCAGAGGGTGGCAGTGATGAACCAGAGGGGGACAGTGATGATCCAGAGGGTGGCAGGGGTGAACCAGAGGTGCTGTGATGAACCAGAGGGTGGCAGTGGTGAATCAGGGGGTGGCAGGGGTGAACCAGAGGGTGGCAGTGGTGAACCAGGGGGTGGCAGTGGTGAACCAGGGGGTGGCAGTGGTGAACCAGGGGGTGGCAGTGGTGAACCAGGGGGTGGCAGTGGAGAACTAGGGGGTGGCAGGGGTGAACCAGAGGGTAGCAGTGGTGAACCAGAGGGTGGCAGGGGTGAACCAGAGGTGCTGTGATGAACCAGAGGGTGGCAGTCGTAAACCAGAGGGTGGCAGTGGTGAACCAGAGGGTGGCAGGGTGAACCAGAGGGTGCTGTGATGAACCAGAGGGTGGCAGTGGTGAACCAGGGGGTGGCAGGGGTGAACCAGAGGGTGGCAGGGGTGAACCAGAGGGTGGCAGGGGTGAACCAGAGGGTGGCAGGGGTGAACCAGAGGTGCTGTGATGAACCCGAGGGTGGCAGTCATAAACCAGAGGGTGGCAGTGGTGAACCAGAGGGTGACAGTGCTGTACCAGAGGGTGGCAGGGTGAACCAGAGGGTGCTGTGATGAACCAGAGGGTGGCAGTGGTGAACCAGGGGGTGGCAGGGGTGAACCAGAGGGTGACAGTGGTGAACCAGAGGGTGACAGTGGTGAACCAGAGGGTGACAGTGGTGAACCAGAGGGTGCTGTGATGAACCACAGGGTGGCAGTGGTGAGTGCTGAAACAGAGGGTGGCAGCAGGGGTGAACCAGAGGGCGCTGTGATGAACCAGAGGGTGGCAGTGGTGAGTGCTGAACCAGAGGGTGGCAGCAGGGGTGAACCAGAGGGTGCTGTGATGAACCAGAGGGTGTCAATGGTGAACCAGAGGGTGGCAGTGGTGAACCAGAGGGTGGCAGTGGTGAACCAGAGGGTGGCAGTGGTGAACCAGAGGGTGCTGTGATGAACCAGAGGGTGGCAGTGGTGAGTGCTGAACCAGAGGGTGGCAGCAGGGGTGAACCAGAGGGTGGCAGTGGTGAGTGCTGAACCTGAGGGTGGCAGGGGTGAAGCAGAGGGTGGCAGTGATGAACCAGAGGGTGGCAGTGGTGAACCAGAGGGTGGCAGCAATGAACCAGAGGGTGGCACTGGTGAACCAGAGGGTGGCAGTAATGAACCAGAGGGTGCCACTGATGATCCTGAGGGTGGCAGTGGCGAACCAGAGGGTGGCAGTAATGAACCAGAGGGTGGCAGTGATGAACCAGAGGGTGGCAGTGGTGAACCAGAGGGTGCTGTGCCCATACACGACCGCATGGGTAACTTCGCCATGCAAGCGGCTCGCGAACACACAAAAAGCTCCGCGAACACGCAAAAAGCCTCGCGAACATGCAAAAAAACAAAAATTCGCAATTTCGCGCAAATTATGTGGATCGCTAATTCGTATTCGCACGATTTCGCGGACCGCGATTTTGCTGATTTCGCCCATATTTAATCTTTTCCTTAGGGGTGGTTAGGACTAGTAGTAACGGCGAATAGTCTGAGAATGTGCGCGGCAGGACCCTACAGGCCCAGCAATAGCGTGGAGGCCAATCATTAATCTATGCGGGTGTGTAAGTTGTAGTAGGCCGAATAGTGTGTATAGCCTCCCTGTTCCGGGGTGCGCGTTCTCCACACGTCATTGAGGTCCATACTGACCATCACGCTGCCCAACATTAGTGCAGCTGGCCTCCGTGAGGGGCCTGCTGATCTATCCAGGTCCGGGTCTCTAACCAGGTTAAAGTCCCCGCCCCATAAAAACTGCGCAGTGTTGTATCTACGTGTAACTGTTTCTAGCGTTTTATAAAACTCTGGGCAGTCATAGTTAGGCCCATATACATTCACTATCACCAATTCAATGCCCTGTCCCTCACATCTGGATATTACAAATCGCCCTTCAGTGTCTGCCCTCAGCAATTCCAGCGTGTACACTGACTTGGGGTTCACACACGTCAGTACGCCACGTGCACGCGTAGTGAATCCTGCAGAGGCTATATTGCTAATGAGGCCCTTACAGCGCAGCATCATGCTCGTCTGCGGTAGGTGTGTCTCCTGTAGAAGGGCTACATCAAGACTCTGCCTGTGCCGGTAGCTCAAAACCTTAGGCAACTTCCGGTGGTCATTAAACCCCCGGACATTCCATGACAACACTCTCAGGCTGTCAGCTCGACTATGAATCTCCGCCTAAGCCGTTTCTGCCATCGGAGTTGTCGTTGTACATAGTAGTTCCTAGTTCGTTGTGTGTACGTACACTGTACTTTGTATGCAAAAAACAAAACCATCTACCCAACCATCCCACGGTCCTCAAGCACTCCTCGACCTTCTCCTCCCTCCTCCCACAGCTGACCTCCCCCAACTTGGTCACTCAGTGCCCCTGGTCCCGCCCTTCCCGCCCCATCGAACACCCCACAAACAAACCCCACTCAGGATATCAGTAGTGCTTTGCACACGTGGGCAGAGGTTACTCCGTGTATAGAAAGTGTAGCGTTATCTTACTGCACGTATTGCCCTCGCTCACCCCCTTCGTGCCTAAACCCTATACATCATTTGACTCAGAAACATCACTTGAATGCCTAACTAACGCCATCGCATTATTGTCGCTTGTGCACCCCTACCTCCCAGTAGGCAAAGTATTCTGTCTGCACCGAACCCTGCCTGCCCTACTGTGTTAGCTGCAAGTGGCTCTCTGTCCCCACCGTTCCATTACTCTAGAGAACACTACAGTGCTGCCACCACCCTAACAAGTAGCTGTGCCACCTAGCCTCACCCCCCGTGCCAACGGGGAGCGAGAACAGTCACCTCAGGGCAGAAGCCCCTCTTCCCCCACCTTACTTCTGCATGCTGCAAACGTCCTTCTCCATCAGTCCTGCTCCTCCAGCAAGCCACCCGCTGCTTTGCCTAGCAGCTGACTTTCCTGGCTTTCGAGCTGTTCCTTTAACCATACCATTTAGTGCCTGCTGTAAGGCCTTCGGTCGGTGAATATATGGGATCACCCCTGCCTGTTTACTCGAAGTTTTGCAGGGTACAACATAGCATAGTCAATGTCCAAGTCCGCAGCTGCCTCTTCAGCGGAACAAAATGTTTACGAGCTTCCTGCACCCGCGCTGTGAAGTCAGGGTATATCGAAATATCAGAACACTTAAACCTCAGTGTCTTCTTCTCCCATGCCATGCGCAGCGCCAGCATCCCTATCCCTATAGTTAAGCAGTTTCGCAATTATGGGACGCGGCAGGGCGCCAGGCCGAGGGCGGGGGCCCAGGGAGTGATGTGCCCGCTCCACCACAAACATCGTCGTAGAAAACTCCCTCTGCAAGCAGCTCGACTAACAATTTCTCGATAAATAGGTCCATATTCCCCGTGGGGGTCATCTCTGGCAGGCCTGTGATTCTCAGGTTGCATCGCCGCGAGCGGACCTCCAGGTCCTCGGTCTTATCCCGCAAGGTTGGCATGAGTTTCCCCAGTTTCTTGTGATCTGTGTCTAGTGTGGTAGGCGCCTCTTCCACTTCCGTGATCCTTCTTTCCGACATGTCAAGTCTTTCTGCATGTTTATCCATTCTTTCGGCCATTCTATCCATTCTGTAGGTCAATGTGTCCATTTTTGTGCCTAATGTCGCTATCCCACTCTGTAAACCTTTTTCCGTTGATAAAAGTAAACTGTGTATGTCCGTACGGCAGCTTAGACTGAGTTTTATCACCTCTTCCCATGTCGCTCCGGGGGGGTAAGGATGCCACACACGGGCTCCCAGGAACAATTGCCTCTACTGACAATTTACACTAAATCAGAGGACGGGGGTGGGCCCCTATCTCCAAACTCCGCTAGCGGATTCCTCCCGCAGATGGCCTGTGGGCATCCACCAACTCCAAGTGGCACCAGGACCAATCAATTCCGTTCACTATGGCTCACTACCACGTGGTATAGGTCCTTCTCTCTCACCAACTGCTTCAGCCTGCCTACCTCCACGCACCGCAGGTCTCTTCTCATCAGTCCGCAGCCGCTCCTCAGGACCCCCCTGTCACCGCAGGTGCAGACACGCGGCATGTTTGAGGGGTGAGTCTTGCCGACCTTCTCCGCACTGTCACACCCACTCTCCCACGTCACTGTGGCGTCTACCGCGTGTGGCCTATGTGTCCTGTGCTGCACACTCCAGCCCAAGTTATTGCACCAACAGGGGTGTGTCGCTCTTGTGTCCCGTCTCTCCTCCTATGTACAAGCGGGGGGCACCCAAAAGGGGAGGGGATGGGGCCTCCTGTGCCTCTCCAGCTGGCCTTGAGTCCTAGTAATTGGGTATTTGGCATTCCTGTTCCACTGTTGTGGCCTCGCAATGCGAGTAGCTCTGCCCTCCCTGCCCACACCGTCACCTTCAGGATCTCACTAGGCCCCTTCCTTAATCGCAACCAGAGTTCTAGTGTTGTGTTGCACCTCAGTCCGCTGCATGGAGAGTTCAGTGCTTCCAAGCCTTCACAGACACACAGCTCCTGCGTGCTCCCCACATCGATGTGCCCCTCTCACTCCAGTGGCATCTATTCCCACTCCTAAGCATCTGCTTCAAAGAGCTCTCCAATGCCTCCGTCGCTTGCCCCCTCGGTGGCACTTGGGGGTGCTCCGATCTCCTCCAGGCCTCCCGCCACTCAATCCACTGCCTCCTCCTCCTCCAAGGATCGCCCGTTTCACCGCTCACCTCTCCAGTGGGGCCGTGCTGGGAGAGACCTCCTTCCCACACCGCGCCTCCCGGCACCGTCCGTCCTGCAGAGCGCTTCAACCTCCCCGCATCCACAGGGGAGGGGTGAGGGGCCCACGGCACCCACCCCACCGCTCCAGTCCTTTGCCGCACTCAATTTCCTCACAGTGGTGTAGTCAGCGGGGGGACACCGCCCCGGGCACCCCACGTCCAGTGACGCAGCTCCGTCCCGCCGCACACTGCAGCCCGTGGCTTGGCGGCCTGCGAGCCGCAGTCGCTTCTCGTTGCTTTTTCTTCACACCCCCGCAGCCAGGGACGATCAGAGTTACACCCGGCTGCAGCGCTCCACCTCTGATCTCAAATCCTGAGTCGTAGAGGTAAATGGCATTCAAATGATGCAGGATAAATTATGAATTGTGACACGACGAGTCGGAGCTCAGGGCTCAAGCAGCCATCTCGGTCGCGAGCAAGCTCCACCCCAACTAAAGAATGTTCTACTAAGCTTAGGACACTGGCAGGCCGCACAGGAGACAAATACCTACAATGCCTCTATAACTCAATTAGCAACACACGCACATTGACGGTCGCGATGAGGATGGCCACATTCACAGCCATACACAAACCAGGCAAGGACCCCACTAAATGCTCCACCCATAGGCACATATCACTACTAAATGTAGATGCTAAGATCTTCACTACTATCTTAGTGGCTCGTCTGGCTCCCCTGATGCAAGGCCTTATAGATCCTGATCAAGCAGGCTTCATACTGGAGCACAACTGTAGTGACAATACAAAGCGTATATGCCATCTCATGGATGAGGTCCAGCGTTCCCAAATACCAGCACTACTTTTTTCGATTGATGCTGAAAATGCATTCAATCGGGTTCACTGGCCTTACTTCCAGGTGATTTTTCAGACTTTAGGTTTGACGCAACGCTTCAGACAATAAATATGGTGTGGTTACTCGAGACCCCAGGCGGTGGTTCGAGTTAATGGCCTAATGTCCCTGCCCTTCGACATGGAACGAGACAAGGGTGCTCCCTATCTTCATTCCTGTTTGAATTATACATGGAGCTCTTTGCAGGGCGGGTGTGGGTGAACCCCAAGAGCACCAGCATTAGGATGAGAAGTAGAGATCACAAACTAGCATTGTACGCTGACAACATCATGGTGGCTTTGTCGGACCCTTCTCACTCTATGCTGGGCCCCCAGGAATAATTGGAGGCCTTGGGAAGGGTATCTGGGTTCAAAATAATTCTGAAAAAATCACAACTCCATAGCCTTATGGTCCCTCACGTAGAACAGGATGCAAGGCCTAACTCTTACCCTTCTGTGGGCCACCCAGTGGGTGCTATACCCGGGCCTCCATATCCACCCCATGGTATGACAGAGGGCAGACAGCAACTATAGTGCTTTCCTGGCAAACACTTGTTCGGACTTACAGAAATGAAGAGATTATACGCTGTCCTGGCTAGGGAGAATAGCAGCTGTTAAGATGACACTCCTCCACAAGATATTATATGTCATGAAAATCCTACCCATTCACAGCAGCCTACAACATTTGAAAGAGAATTACATATGGTAAGGTGAACAGACCCGTATTGCTAGACAACCGATGTACTTGTTCCCTGCGGATGGTGCCTAGGGCTCAATATACTATCAGGTGATGCGGCTCTGATAACTTGTAGAGCGGGTATAAATATATTTATTTATTCTATATGTTAGACGCACAAATCATCCCTGAAGGGATCTCTAGGCGCCATTGCAGTGTGGGAGCAGCCTATAAGTTAGAACTTACTGAGTTAAGAGCCAAGTTTTCAAGAGTTTTTTAAATGTGGTAAAGTCTGAGCATGCTCAGATAGATAAGGGTAGCCTATTCCAGTGATGGGGGGTCAGGAATGAGAAGGCATGGCTTCCGAACCTCGTCATTCTAATACCTTTTGGGAATAGATGCAATAGATCGCTCAGTCTAAGCTGCCCTGCCGGGATATAAAGTTATAGTTTCTGCCTAAGGTAGACAGGACCCTTCCCCTACAGTGTCTTACACACTAGGCAGATAAGTTTGAAAAGGGCACGCTTTTTAATTGGGAGCCTGTGAAGGGAGTGGAGAGATAGCTCAGAAGGGGAGCAGCGGAAGATTCAGTATCAGTCTCGCAGCTGAGTTCTGCAGTACATGAAGCCTGGCCAAAAGGCCTTTGTTACTACCCACCAGAAGGTCATTGCCGTAGCCCAGACGGCTCATTATTAGTGCTTGTACCAGTGTCTTCCTGGAATGCAGAGGGCTCCATTGAAAGACGTTTTTGAGGGTTCGCAGGAGGCCAAAACAGGTTTCAGTCACTGTTTAGACATGCTCATTCATAGTGAGCTTATTGTCTATCATAATTCCTAGATTCCTTGCATATTTGTTGGGGGTGGGTGGAGGGCCTAGCTCAGAAGGCTACCACTCTTCTGACCAAGCTGTGTGTGCCTTCCAGAACAGAAGGATTTCTGTTTTGGTGATGTTCAATTGAAGACAATTCTTGGACATCCATGTAGCTACTGTCAGTAAGCATTGTTTAAACCTTGCTTTGGTCAGGGTGTGGTCGTGGTCCATAGTGATGATCAATTGTGTATCTTTAGCACAGGAAATGGTTTACAAATCATGGGATCTTATGAGTCGTGGTAAGAGAGCCACATATACATTAAATTGGGTCGGGCTGAAGATTGAGCCCTGTGGTACCCCCTTATTTAGAGATGAGGATGCTGATGTATGCTCGCCAACTGGACCAGGTATGTACGTTCTGACAGGAGGTTGACCAGCCATTGGATGGCTTAACCTCTGATACTAAGCTCCCAAAGTCTATGCTCTAAGGTCTGATGAGAGATAGAATCAAATGCGGCTGAAAGGTCTAGAACTGCCAACATGGCAGCAGATCCCTTGTCCAATGCCAGTTTGATAGTGTCTGTGACTTCTACTAGTGTTGTCTCTGTGCTGTGTGAGGTGCAAAAGCCTGATTGTGAGGGGTTGAGCAGATGGTGTGATTCTAAGTATGATGCTAGTTGGGCATTCACAGCAGATTCTATGATTTTGGAGACAAAAGAAAGAAGAGAGATGGGTCTGTAGTTAGCCAGATTCTGTGGGTCTGCTGTAGCTTTTTTAGTAAGGGGCTTAATGTACGCTGCCTTCCATTTGTGAGGTATGCTAGCCAGTTGTAGGGAAAGATTACATAGGTCTGTAATTGGAGTGTACAGAGTAGGGGATAAGGTGGTAATCAAATGGGGAGGTGATGGGTCTGCTAGGGGCCCAAATGGTATGTAATTTATTTGGTCTAGGGTTTGCTCATCTGTCATTGGACTAAAGGTTTCGAACGTGCAGAGGAGTGGTTCCTGTGTGAAGGAGGCTACTGAATTTAGGAATGTATTGTAGATGTTTTTGATTTCTTGTTTGAAGAAGGCTGTGAGGTTTTCGCAGTGAGATTGTGATGCTGGTATCATGTGATTGCTACTATTGGGGTTTGTGAATTCTTTAAGGATTATAAACAACTCATTGGATGAGTTTTTTGCAGTTGATTCTCTGCTATATGAGTTCTTCTGGCCAGATTGCAGTGTTTGAGATGTGTTCTCAGAGTGAATTCATAGTCCTGGTTGCCCTCATTGGTTTTATCCTTCCTCCAAATCCGTTCTAGTCTCCTTACTATGTTTTTTTTCATTCCTCAGCGTTTCAGAATACCAGTGAGCGGAGGGATGTTCTCCTCGTGATTTAGGTTTTCTTAGTGGCGCAATGGCATCTAAGGCCTTTACGAATGAAGCTTCAAAGGCTGTAAGGGCCAGATTAATGTATTTGTGATCAGTGATAGATGGAGGGCTAAAAACCGGGAGAAGTGTGGAGGGCACCACCTTCCGCCAATATCTTGTGAGATTGGTTCCATGGCTGTGAGTCTCTTAATGTGGCTTGATATCTAAGTAAATGTTAATAGAAAAGTGGTTGGTCCATGTGTGCTCCGTCGGAATATCAACTGCTAGGGTCCTGGTATCAGTAAAGATAAAGGCTAAGGCGTGCCCTCCTATATGGGTGGGGCCCGATACCGATTGTCGGAGACCGAGAGACTCCATATCTGCTAGTAATTGGATAGTGTCAGTATCCGTTTCGATATCTATGTGATAGTTGAAGTCCCCTAGCAACAGAAAGTTAGTGGTCGACCTCGAAGCTGGGGAACCAGGTTCGTATCTCGGCAATGATGCTCAACATCCTGTGATTCTGGGCAAATCACTTAATCTGTCCGTGCCAACGCAAAAAAAATGAATGTGTCCTTCTGTAACAAAACTGGTGCTATATAAAGCGCTCTAATACCCGATATCTCGGGTCTAGTTTGCACTATATAAAACTCTAAACAAACAAAAAAAAGTTGTCTGCCTATAGGATGTGGGCTTATTGGTGCTTTATCGAACAGGCAATTGTCAGGGTTCTCATATGGAAAATCCCCTGGTTTCCCAATCCCCATTGCCCTCATTGGGTACACATATTCCCAGTTCTCCGGGCCACAATGGGTACGTGGGATAAAGTGCAACTCGCAAAGAAGCTATCCACCATAACCTCCCCACTAACTCCAATACTGGGATACCCGGATTTCCTGCCGGCTTCCTGGGTTACAGCCTATCTAGTATGGCTGAACGTGGACTGTAAGAGAGTAGGAGATTTCTTTGATTATAATGGAATAATGGAGGCTATTGCTTACCTCACTCAGCACTCTGGCAATACACGACAATTAGACACTGGGTCATGCAACCATGAATTAAGTCACATGTAAGTAGACCCCTACTGCCATTCAAAAAAACTGATTAGCACCAAAACTCAGATAAAAGCCTCTTGTCAGACATCTACACCTGTTTAAATGCACCGCAGACTGATACAAAACCGTCAGCACAATTAAGGCGGGAGTAAGAATGTGGGAAACAGTTCATACCAAAAGAATGGTCAGATATCCATAAGTTGACTAACACCATGGCACATAGTACTGCGGGCAAAGGGACACTACTTCAACTGATGTGGCGCTATGGGGACTTTGGCGCATCTCCTATGGGATTGTCCCCGGATACACGCATACTGGCAAGGCATATTTGACGCTGTGGATAAAATGTACAACACCAGTCTCCCCCGGTCTCCGTGTTATGTGCTCTTGGGCTTACCCACTGCTTTGACTCTCCTTACCAGATGGGGTACTAACAAAATACTGCATCACACTGACTGGCTACACAAGCTTTGAGACGTATAGGGTATGGAAAAACACACAGCAGTATCGTAAAACCGGCTATCACAGTTTGACCGAACCTAGAGACCATGTGTCAAGTATCTAGCAGGAGAGTTCAGAGAACTAACATGCCCGCTTACGTTCGTGTGCTGTGCCTACTACCAGCAGATCAACCCACTGCCTAACAAGCCTTTCCACATGAATTTGCTTTTGTGAAACCAACTGTTACTGTACATAACAAAGATACTCCATAACCTTCACAAGAAGGAATATTCCCCTCCGCTAGCATCATATACCGTGATCCCTGCCCCTTCCTTTTCTACTATCTCTATTCTTCTTTCATTGTTTCTTCTGCTGCTTCTCCTGCCCTCACCGGCCGGTGGATGTTGGTGAGGTATTCTGTACAGTTAATTGTTCTTCCATAAATCAATAAAACATGCTTTATACCTAAAAATTTATGTTACTAATATTTAAATATATACATACAGTGAGGAGCCAACGTGGTGGAGTAAGAGGCAGCCTTCCCAGCACCCATATTGGTGTATTTGTGCCCAGCACAAGCGCGACAACAGCCCCAGTAGAGTAGCAGTGGAGGCTCCACCTTTTA
The DNA here is from genome assembly GCF_964261635.1 of Lissotriton helveticus. Classification (NCBI taxonomy): domain Eukaryota; kingdom Metazoa; phylum Chordata; class Amphibia; order Caudata; family Salamandridae; genus Lissotriton; species Lissotriton helveticus. Next base: position 886,760,239 of record NC_136070.1, read on the forward strand.
TGTGTTACAATTTGCCATTATATACTTATAATGGCATAATGGCATAATATATACTTGCAGACAAGGAAATTTACTGCTGCTAGCGCTTCGCGCTCTTCGTGCTGACTTTGATTTAACTACCTGTTTTGTATTTATTTTATTTTTAGTTTGTCGGTTCCCCTGCTTTTAGCAGCCCCCTTACCTGCACTATTATAGGAGTTCACCGCTGCTCGAGCGGGTCCGGTTCTGGGGGTAGGCTCCCTCACTGGTCGCCATCTTGGAGTGGGGTAGGTGCCGACCGCCATCTCCAGCATGCACCTGAGTGCGCAGAATCCTGGCTGAGACGCCTATTTAAGGCGAGCTGCTCCTGATTCACTCAGACAAGGAAATTTACTGCTGCTAGCGCTTCGCGCTCTTCGGGCTGACTTTGTTTTTAACTACCCGTTTTGTATTTATTTTATTTTTAGTTTGTCGGTTCCCCTGCTTTTAGCAGCCCCCTTACCTGCACTATAATAGGAGTTCACCGCTGCTCGAGCGGGTCCGGTTCTGGGGGTAGGCTCCCTCACTGGTCGCCATCTTGGAGTGGGGTAGGTGCCGACCTCCATCTCCAGCGTGCGCCTGAGTGCGCAGAATTCTGGCTGAGACGCCTATTTAAAGCTCCCTGCTTAGCGCAGCGGGATCGCGCAGCGGGGTCGCCCTCGCTTAGCCGGAGTCGTGCCAGAGTCCTGCCCGTCTGCGCCCGTCCGCGCTAAGATCGCGCGGGGCGCTGCGTGCTAGTAAGCCGCTTGAGGTAAGATCTCCCTCCTGTATTGCGATGCTTACCTACTCTGGTGAGAGACTTCGGGCTATTGGCCACTCCATCCCGAGGTGTACGTCAGTGCCTATTCATCCTCTTCTTGGCCCCTACCAATGTGCCTGTGGGAACTGGGCGCTTGAGCCTCCTTGGTCTATTTACAAGGGGGGCACTCCATCTGCCCCTAGGAGCAGGAGTCCGGTGCGTACTCTCACGGTGTTGAATGTAAATGCCAGATCTATGGTAAAACATTATCAGGCCATTTACGATCTTATCAAGGATGAGTCTCCAGACATATTTGCAATTACTGAAACCTGGCTTCAGGATGCGGATGTGGCTATTATCAACTTAGCCTGCCCTCCTGAGTATTCTATCTATACTCTGAATCGGCCTACTAGAGGAGGTGGTATTGCTCTCATGGTTAGGTCTTGCTTCACCTGTAATTGGAAGGGCCTTAATATCGACGGCTGTGAAAGCGCCTCTTTTAAGATTCAAATCAGCCCTCAGTTCACTTTCTCTGGGATGGTGGTTTATCGCCCTCCGGGGAGTGATGTAGTGTTCAGAGACGCCTTTTTAGATGCTGTCAGCACATTAGCTATGGGCTGTGCTAATTTTTCCATCATGGGCGACATGAACCTTCATTTTGATACTCACACTATCCCGGCGGTGAAAAGTATTTTAGCTGATTTAGAGGCCCTACAGCTCTACCAACAGGTATCTCAACCTACCCATGTAGCAGGCCATATTTTGGACCCCTTCTTTACCAACATGGCCGAGGTCAGTATTGCATCTATATCTCCATTAGGGTGGTCGGACCATTTTCTTGTGTCTATCCGGTGTTCTCTGCCGGAGACCCCCTCTATTCCTTCGTTTAGGCGGATCACCAAGCGTCATTGGAATAAACTCAGGATGGAAGACCTGCACCGGCTTCTGCAGCGAGTGCCGCTGAGCCTGCCGGTTGACGTGGAAGCTGGTTACGATCAGTTCTGTGGATGGATCACTGGGGCATTGGATTCTCTAATACCCATCGTCTCATCATGTAAATTGAGCACTAGAGATCCGAGCCCCTGGTATGACGGAGCAATGCGTGCCCTGAAGGGGAGTTGCAGACGGGCGGAGAGAGCCTGGCGGAAAGCGTATGACGCTGATATGAAAGCTGCGTACGTTGCTTCCGTCAGGATCTACCATCGAGCTATTTGTAAAACCTGTGCGGCGTTTTATGCTTTGGAATTCCGCAATAGCTCGAACCCATCCAAGGTTATATTTAAAGCCGTTAAAGATCTTTTGGCGAAAAGAACTACATCCACGGTAGCCGGGTCCATCTCTCACTGTGAGGCACTGGCCTCCTTCTTCTTGGAGAAGGTTCGAGTTATCTATCAGGCTTTCCCAGTTATTGGGTTTTGCCCGGGAACGCAAGATGGTACTCAAGGACATACTACGTTGCACTCTTTTCCTCCTTTACTTCCGGAGGGATTTGACAAACTTGCCTCGCAGATCAAGTCAGGTTCACTATCGGACCCAGTAAGATCAGGTCTTTTTAGAGATCAGTCTTTTCTGGGTCGATCTGCAGTGTGTTCCCTGATCAACCTCTCGTTGACCTCGGGTGTCGTGCCGGCCAAATGGAAGCAGGCGGTGGTCTCCCCAATTTTGAAAAAGCCCTCGATGGATCCTGCGAAACCTGAGAGCTACCGACCGATTTCTTTACTCCCTTGGGCAGCGAAGGTGGCAGAGGCTCATGTCAACTTGGCCCTGTCAGAACATCTTGCTCGGGCAGATGTCCTCGATCCCACGCAGAATGGCTTCCGTGCTGGGCACAGCACGGAAACGGCGCTTCTTGCGATGGTGGAACATCTGCGTACGGTGCTGGATGCTGGTCAGACGGCGGCGCTGGTATTATTAGACCTCAGCGCCGCCTTTGACACTGTCTCTCACAGCATTCTGTTGCACCGGTTGGAGGAGACTGGTGTTGGGAGACAGGCCCTGTAGTGGTTCCGCTCCTTTCTCGACGATCGTTCCTTTTGCGTGGCCACACCTACCTTTCAGTCCAAATTCCATCCTCTTGCCATGGGGGTTCCGCAGGGATCCTCGCTGAGTCCCACGTTATTTAATCTATACGTGAGACCGCTGGCTGAGGTCGCGAGGCAGTGGGGCCTTATCATGGTCTCGTATGCCGATGATACTCAGTTGGCGGTTACTCTCAGCGGGGATGCGGAGGTTGATGCCCCCAGGTTTCAGAATGGACTGAAAGCGGTGGCCAGCTGGATGACGGCGCACTGTCTCCAGCTTAACGCATTAAAAACGGAGGTTATGATTGTCGGAAAGAGAGCGGAGTTGTGGGGGGACAGTTGGTGGCCTTCGGAACTGGGACCATCTCCTACTCCGGTCTCAGAATTAAAAAACCTGGGAGTTTGGTTGGATAGCAGCCTTAACTTTGTTGCTCACACTAAAAAAAACGCGGCTTGTTGTTTTGGCGTTCTCCGGGGCCTAAGACCAGTCCTTAAATTCTTCGACGCCCCAACCAGGCAACTGGTAATTCAGGCAACGGTTATCTCCCGGCTTGATTATGCCAGTTCTCTCTTGGTGGGGGCCAACCAGGCAGAAATTACCCGTTTGCAGCGGGTCCAAAACGCTGCCGCTAGAGCTATTGTAGGTCTTCCAAGATGGTGCTCTGTTTCTAGTGTTCTTCGCTCCCTGCATTGGTTGCCGGTGAGGATGAGGATCCATTTTAAGGTTTTGTGTTTGGCTTTTAAAATTCTGAAAGGCACTGCCCCTCAGATCCTGTCTGACCTTATGTCCCTTTATGTCCCGGCACGCTCTCTTCGATCTTTGGGCCAGGCTCTTGCCGTGGTCCCACGTTTTAAGTTATGTCGAGCCGGTGGCCGATCCTTCCGTGTGAAGGCTGTGGCCATTTGGAACTCCCTTCTGGCTAAGATCCGTATGCTGGAGGATCTTTTACACTTTCGGAAAGCTATCAAGACTTTTTTATTTTAATCTCCCTGTAGTGGTTCCTTCCCTGCTTCTTTGTTGGTAGTGTTATGTTCTTCCTTGTCTGGCGCCAGGACGCTCCTTCGCTGGAGCAGCTGTGCGCCTAATAAAAAATACTAACATAACATAACTAACATTATATTCACTGTGTGCCATCATTTTATTAACGTGTGGAAGCATTTAAATCTATTAAAGAACTGTAGTCATTGTATGGATTAGCAATTTGTATACAAGTTTACTGATGTTCAGCTGAAACATGTGATCATGTTTTGCACTTATTCTTACACTTATATTTTTGTATGTATAACCATGTGTTTAAAGTTGATATTGACTGCTGAGTTAAGTTAGCCTGACAACAGGCCACATTTGAAATGCATTTAGCTGTGACAGTATATTTTTTCTTACCTTTTTTGCAGGTGCATTATCATGATTCTTGATAGTTAGAGAAAGGCTTATTTGTATTAGACTGGCAGTAGTGAGGAGTGGAGGGAAGAACTTGGCAGTGAACATGGAGACTTAATGGTCGAAAGAGGCCTTCTGTTCATCATGGACCAGGACGGAGAGATATTCATGGTTGCGGATTACAGTCCAAGTTTTTCTGGGAAGCCTGAGTAATGTTGCAGATGCTCCTCTCTAGCAACAATTTGGTTGGTTCCTGGTGATGTGAATGTAGACAATGATGCTTTTGAAACTCCTGTTTTTTAATTGGAGTTCTCATGGTTAGAAGGCAGATTCCCTTTAGTCTTGGAGAGAGAAAGGCCTCTCTGCATATCTATATTGTTCCAAGTGTGAAACTTTAGGCTAAACACTTATTTTCTTGTTCCAAGACATTTACAAATGTCTATATTATGCTGACAACTTCCATGCTGCCTAAATAGAAAACCTTGCAAGATGGTCCTGTAGTTGATCTATGTTTAGAAGACAGAAGGGAAGTTTCTTTGAGGAACATCTTTCTGCTTTGATTAGTTTCTTTATTGTTGGGACTGTCACTATTCTATATATAATCTTATTGTGGCTCAATCTACTGAGCTATTTCAGTTTACTTGCGGCATTGCTGTACCTCTTGAAATTATTCTTGTTCTGCTTGTATACACTTCCCAAATCAATCAAACTTAGATCTAAGATTCAGAAAGACTCAACACATACCCATATATTAAATTGTCATAAGTAATGTAACACAATTAATAATTCTCAATATCAAAGTCCTTATCATTAGATCTAAGACTACTCCTAGAACTCCAATTCCCACTGACAGTAGTTTGCATACATTTAACTTTAGGGCACTACATGTAGATTTTTAAAATTACTTGCGGCACTCTTGTTTTTAAGAGAAATATAATCTTTGAAGTCGGAGGCAGAAATCACGTTTCCTACGAAAATGCGTGGGTAGTTGCTTTAGGACAATCTTCTGTTTTGAATTCTGAGACGAGCTGTCGTAGTTTTGTTTAGGATACCTGGGGCTATAAATTTCAAAAAGCGGGATGGAGATACCATTCTTAAAGGGTATTACTATTTTGCAACAAGGATGCTTGTCTGAATACCACCGGAAAGTCAGAAGACTGAGTTGCCTCCGCTGGAGTTAAGCCTTTGAGAACTGCAGGTTACTCAAAGATCTTTGCAGCTGGTTCTCTAACCCACCAAGTTATTTCAACAAGATGGGAACCTATGACGTTCAGGGCGCAGATTGATCATCTCTGCAACAAATACATTACAACAGAAAGCTATTGGTAACAAAAAATATAACCTCATTCAGTAGGCAACCAGGTCGGTCAGCAGGGCAGGAGGTCAAGGTCCTCAGGCTGCAGAGTCAACAGCCCAAAATAATTTCTCAAATTAAACATAAGCTCACATTGGGAGCCTTGCTGTAGCCACTGGCAAGCACATGCCTTGTCTAGTCTTTTCTTTGGTCCTGTCTCTTTTGGGTCCTGGTGGGTGTGAAAATATACATGGCACAGATGCCAAGTGACCCAGTTTCACATGTGGCATCTTCAGCCCATGCTCCTTAGCCAGCATCAGTTTGCATTTTTTGTTTTTTTGGCATCCATATGCAAAACAATGCTTGGACCCACTTCGCAGCAACAGTTTAATTATAAGTTTCTGCCTCTCTTCACCTGTTATCTACCTGCTGCAACAACATCTTTGTATATATTCTGTTGAAGCATCAGCTCTGCTAATGTTTGAAGGCACTATACTTTTATTCTGGATCCAATTATAGCAATACACCCTTCAACTCCTCAATAACTACTGCCCACACGCACCTTATGTGGAAAAATAGTGGATGTAAGGACAAGATAATGGCTTAAGAGAGAAGACAAGAGACCTGCTATCACCACTTTGCCACATCTCCTGCTGGGCATTGAAATTTGCAGGTTGTAATGGGTATCTAGAGGCAAATAGAAGATCATTAATACTCTGCTGTGAGCGTTCTGCATCTGACATTAACCGTGAAAGGATATACCTTAAAGATATCTCTATGTAACCAACGTTCTGGGCTGTTGGTATTGAAGCTGCCATTTTAGACACTAAAAACAAGTGACTGCTGAGATGCTCACTAGCCTTTCAAAACACAAAGAATACTGTGACAGTAGAGTATTCTTATTGAGTGTCACATTGTGGCTCTGAAAATACAGGAAATACAAATAATCATATGTGATGATCTATCCTGGATTCATTTCTAAAAATAGCACATAGATCTTGTCAAATATGATTCGTTGCATTTCTATAACCTGGGTTCTTTGTACTATGTAGACGATACACTGTTTTGCCCTCTTTTGCCACCCTAATATACATAGATGAATTTGCACTGTGGCTCAGCAGTGGGAGTGAACTTTGATATTCAAAATTTGTGTTTAATAAGCCTAATAGGATATCACACGCGATCTGAAGTCAAACACAGTGTTGGACATGGTCCTATGTGCAGAGTTATCCCCAAACTTTTGGCCTTCCTATTTTTCTGACCTTTTTGTTGGCTTTAGGACTCTGGACACTTTACCACTGCTAATCAGTGCTAAAGAGCATGTGCTCTCTCCACTAAACATGATATGATTGGTTTAGACCTGTTTGGCATATTTGATTAACTTGTAAGTCCCTTGTAAAGTGGTATATCATACACCCAGGGCCTGTGAATTAAGGGCTACTAGTGGGCTTGCAGCACTGCTTGTTTGACTCACTGACCTAACCTTTCAAACCTGTCTCAGGCCTGCCACTGCAGAGCCTGCGTCAGCAGTTTACTGCCACTCTAACTTGCATTTAAAACTACTTGCTATGCCTTAAACTCCCCATTTATTACACATAGGTCACTCCTAAGGTAGGCCCTAAGGAGGCATATGGGCAGGGTGCTGTGTAAGTAGAAGGTAGCTAAATTAAAGTTGGATTGATGCACAGCTGGTTTGACCAATGGTTGTAAGGATTGCAATGCTTTAGCTGTCTGAAAAAATTGTTAAGGTGCTCCGTCAGGTGGCGCCGAGGGCCCCACGGCGTCAACAAATACGTGAATAGCGTGAAATTAGAGGATCTCTAGTTCCATCCCTGCGCAGGCACACTGGTGTGTTGTCTTGATATCTAAATAAAGACTTCCAATCAGAAAGGTTTTTTAAATGTTTGTTTTATATTTTAGATCATCTTAGTTTGGTTGGTTCCCAAGTAGTATGATACATTCAAATTCATGATGTGAAATTGTACTTCAGGCAATGTCCATCTAAATGCATCGGATATGTTTAGAAGGACATTGCCTGAAGTACAATTTCACATCATGAATTTGAATGTATCATACTACTTGGGAACCAACCAAACTAAGATGATCTAAAATATAAAACAAACATTTAAAAAACCTTTCTGATTGGAAGTCTTTATTTAGATATCAAGACAACACACCAGTGTGCCTGCGCAGGGATGGAACTAGAGATCCTCTAATTTCACGCTATTCACGTATAAGTAGAAGGTAGGACATGTGTCTGTATGTATGGCATGTCCTGGCAGTGACAAACAGCCTATTTCGTATTTCACTGCTGTGAGGCCTACTCCTCTCATAGGCTAACATTGGGATTTCCCTTATATATACTTAAGTGGTAGATCCTGATCTGAAAGGAGTGTCGTTGCTATGTTGGTATGGATAGAATGGTAGAGATAAATCCTGCTGACTGGTGTAGTCAGATTTTGCATTACTATTTTAGAAATGCTTCTTTTTGAAAATTGTATTTCTCTGTTCTTATGACTCTAGTGCTTTGCAGCCGGACTCCAATATACGTCTAGGGCTTGCTGCCAGCTACACTTGGTTATTGTTAACTTAGTTTTCTATAGCGCCAACTCACCAACCGGTTTCTTGGTGCATACTTTCTAGACAGCCACAACACAGGAAGAGCTGGGGGTTACATCTGCATATTGATGGTCTTCCTGGGCTGGGAGAGGGAGAGCCCATTCACACTTAATACTTGTATAGGTTGAGTCCTGCCCTCCCACAACGGGATGATTTACCCCTACTGATGTCGGGTGACAAGGCTGGGTTGAAAGGTATTGGTATGCACTTGAAAGGGTTCCTTTGATGTTACCCCTTGATCAAGGACAATTTTGAATATAAGTACACGGGCTCTGACCCCATGATTTTAGACACAACTTTGGACTTGTAACCTGCCGCTGCTGGCTCTACAAATTGCACATTGCAGTGGACTGCTGTGCTGCCAGTAGGAACCACCATTTGGACTACTTGCATTGTGTTGCTTGCCTGCTGGGTTGCTAGAGGGACTGTGTTAGACCTGTCAGCCCTTTGGGTGGTCCCTCCTATTTATTTATTTATTTTGTCCCCTTTTTGGCCTCCTAACCCTTGTTTATTTTTGTGTCCACTATAATTTTTGGTGTTGTCCTTGGGGCTTTGGGTGCCTCATCCACTCCACATATCCTGAGGCACAGGTGCTCCTTTAAAATGGAGAGTAGTGACACACAAAATGGAGGCTTGTAACTGCCAAATTTTTACCTCAGGATCCTGAGCCATAGCGCTACAATGGGAAGGCTGAAGAACCTTCCAGCTAGTTCTAGCAACCAGAGCCCAGTCTATAAAAGGACAGAACCAGGGCGGCCATTTTAGAATGACGAGGGAGCTTGAGTTGAACTTGGTGAGGAGTGAGGCGATAGCGTGGGGAGGAAGGCGCACTGAGTGAGGGTAGACCATCCCTTGGGCCGGCTGCCCCTCTTTAATGACGTGACCCCCTACCTTTTGACCTAACCCTGCCATCACTGGATTACCACTAGCTCCCTAAACCTTGCTAGAGTCCCTGATAAATCATCCCTGAGCCACCTCTAGAGAAGTTGTAGATAGCTGGACTGGGGAACACGAAAGCGGGAGCAACGGATCCTGTGAAGACACCAAGAACAGTGGTGTTATCTGTCAATTCCCAAACTCCGCTTGTAGCGTACTATCCAGCAGTGCGGCAAGTCCCTAAGACATCTACTCGGAGCCCAGATCCCTGAGAGAACCCTGTCACGGGAAGAAGAACTCACCGTAGGGGCTCTGGAGTGCCGTGAGAGAGGCGCCCACTGTCGCTAACCGTGACCCTTTCCTTCGCGGGAGAGTCCCTGACACAAGCCCCTTCAGCTGCAGGAACTTTGCTGACAAGATCGCTATGACGACGGAAGAGGCGGGGAGAGGCTAAAGGAGGCTGGCTGTGGGCGGAGTCCTTCGTGCGTGTGGAGACTTCCAGAAGATCTGACGCCCTGAAGACCGGCGAAGCGAAAGCGGCAAGGTTTAACTCCGGTCAGTAAGGCGTGCAACTCCGCTGGTAGCGGAGACTTCTCCGGTCCCCGGTCAACGGATCGGACACAAGCTGTAAGCAGATCGATTGAACTACCAGGAAAAAGTAAGCTGGGGCCTCTAGTCTGGTGGGAGAAGAAGAACGATATTGGGGCCTTAAGGGGGGGCAGCGATATTGGCCTTGAAGTAGCACCCCGGCTTTGGGACATCTCCTATATGATAAACTATGCCATGGACATTAACCCATAAGTACGTGACTCACTGATTTCAGTACCTTCCCTGCTTGGGCAAAGTCGTCTGAGGGAGAGAGGTTTCTGAATGGAGGGTTAATTTACCGCTAATGAAAGCCAGGGGAACAGGGCTATTCTTGGAATGAGAAAGCATTGATTGTGGGGTTGTTTCTTTTATGCAGATCTATCAGAGCCTGAGAGTGTCACTATGAAACCTGTTAATCCACTGGGGTTTTAGAGCAAGCTTTATGGCTTTTTTAAATGATTTAATATCCTGCCTGTCTCTATTCAGATATCCAGCTGTTTGAACCAAGTTACAAGTGGGCCTTTAGTGGAACTGTTGCTGAAAACCTGTATCTTCCTGCTTGTAATATCATTGAGACCTCAAGGGTAACGTACAGCCTTGCCTCATTGTAAGGAAGTTTTATACCTGCTGTTTACCTTATCTAAAACTGTGGAATATACACTGCCTGCTTAGGGTGCTGGAGTTATTATTGAGCTCCTTTCATTTGGGGGAGAAAGGTACTATTAATGTCATGTGAAACTTTGCATATACCAATAATCGAATGTGGAGATATTTAATGTACTGAATTTAAACACTGCTAAAAGACAAAGACATACTAAAGATTTCTTTTATAATGCAAACCGTATTTTTCTAAACTGGTGTAGTGTCATTTTTAGTGATTGGGCGCTGAGTTACTATGCGAAGTGTGATGCAAGCTAAACACAATGTGCCTTGGAGAATAGTCCTTCCTACTTTGTGCCAGGCTACCCTATGTGGACTGGTAATCCAGGTCCAACATAATTGGTGTTCAGCGGTGGGATCAGAGCTTGTGCTTGCGTCCACTTAGCAGTAGCTTAGTGTCCACCACGTACCTACACCTGGAGTTTTCTCCTGGCGGACTCCCTAATTAGAAGTTTTGTTTTTCCAAATTCTTTTCTGGTGGTGGGTGGAGGTAGCCCTTAGTTAACGCCTCTTTCTTGAATTCTTCAAAGTGACTGTCTCAGACCCTGTTGGCAAAATGGAATTTGAATTGGAGGAGTTGGAGACCTACACTGCGGCCCAACTCAGGGAATTTTACAGAGAAAGGGGGTGTTCTTCAAGCGTGGTGCGGAAAAGGGGGAACTCCAAACCAGCTTGAGAGCATGGGTGGCAGCCCATCCAGATGGGAAGGAGGAGGAGGAAGAGGGGGATAGGGACACTGTCATTGGAATGGATTTACTGTACCAAACCGAAGGGGGGAACCTACTAACAGGTCCTAGGACACTTTCGAGGGAGGGCAGTATTGTCTCTGTAAGGAGCTTGACCGAAGCCGAATTAGCTGACGGAGAGAGAAAAGGCAGTTGAAGTGGGAGCTAGCTAGGTTGGAGAAGGAGAGGGAGGAAAAGAGGATGGCTCATGAATTGAGTTTAAAGGAGTTAGACCTCAAGGCCCTGCAAATGGGGACTCCTAGTACTCCTGTTGGTGGCAGCATACCCAAAGAAATCATCAGGGAACCCAGACCCTACTTGCCAAAAGACGTAGTCGCCAGTTACAGTGTAGGGGACGATATTGCAAAATGGTTGGCTGCCTATGAGGTCTCGCGAAGAGCCCATGGGATATCAGAAAGTCACTGGGGGGGTGGCCTATATAAATATATGCCTCCAGTAGGGAGGGATGCACTTCTAGCCCTAGAGCAGGAGGAACAGACTAACTACCCCATCAAGAAAGTGGCGCTGATCAGGAAGTTTGGGCTGACTCCTGAGAAATACAGACAGAAATTCAGGAACAGCCACAAACTGGCTACACAGAACCGTGCCAAGAAGGCCCTAGAGGGTTGGGTGCAAGGCAGCGAGGTGGGGGACTACGAGGGGTTGTATGATCTAATCCTAAAGGAGCACCTACTCGAGAAATGTTTTCCAGAGCTGCGACAACACCTGGTGGACAGCAAGCTGACCAGTCCCAGGAAGCTTGCTGAGGAGGCGGACATCTGGCCAGTACCCGGGTGCCCTCAAAGGGGATTGGAGGGGATTCCTAAAGGACTGGTCAGGGCGCTCCCCAGAGGAAAGAGGGGGGAGACAAAAAGAGGGAGTTCTCAAAAGGCCCCCAAAACAGTTCTCAAGGAAGGGGATCAGGCTTCACTCCTAGGGCCAACCCGCAGAAAAACCCTCATCCTGACCACAGTCAGCAGTCAAGGGTTGTCCGCTGTTATGAATGTGGTGGAGTTGGGCACTATAAAGGAGATGTCAAGTGCCCAAAGATACCACCCGCTCCCACTGGAGGAAAAACCCCGGGAGTAGCTAGTGTAGTGCTCGGGAGGAGTTGCCCTTAGATAAGGGAGGGGAGTGGGTGGGAGTCGCTTTAGTGTCCCTGGGAGACAGAGAGATGGTTCCCAAGATCCTGGTGCCCCCAAATACTACCAAGTATGGGCAATGGGTCACCATCAATGGCCAAAGAGGGGAAGCTCTGAGGGACACAGGTGCCAGTATGACTATGGTAAGGAGTCATCTGGTGTCCCCAGAGCAGCTGATCCCAAACGTACTCCACCCCGCCGCGATGGCTGATGGCAGAATGGGTCACTACCCTGTGGCCGAAGTTCCCTTTGAGTGGGAAGGGGTCGCAGGTCCTATTCGAGTTGCCATAAGCCCTGCCGTGCCAGTCGATTGTCTGTTGGGGAATGATATGGAGCACAATGCTTGGAAGGAGGTGGAATACCGGACTCACTCAGAGATGCTGGGTACACCTGACTGGGCCTGTGCCAGCACACGGTCCGCGACTACCCGGAGGGGGGGTTCGCCAGGGCTGGAGCCTGGGACAAAGGCACAGCCAGCTGCCAAAAAGGGAAAGATCCGGGGACAGGAGGCACCTGCCTCGGCATCCACGCCCCGTGAGATGGATGGGCCACCTGTGGTGGTGGACCCGGAGTCCACGGAAGGGGATTTTGTCTCCCTGGAGAACCTACCGATCCCTGCCGAATGGCACGTGGAGGGGGGCCTACCAGGGAAGAGTTTTGTCAGGGCCAGAAGGAGTGCCCTACCCTTGAGGGTCTAAGGCGACAGGCCGAAGCCCAGGCAGCAGGTAACATTGCAGGGAGCTACCACATTTACATGGAGGATGGTCTTTTCTACAGTGAACCCAAGGTACCAGTGCATGGTTCGTCATGGGCCTTAGTCGTCCCTCAACGTTACCGAGCCTTTCTCTTAGAATTGGCTCACGAGATACCCTTGGCAGGACACCTGGGTCAGGAAAAAGACCTTTGCCGGCTTGTCCCCCATTTTTACTGGCCTCAAATGAGGGTAGCGTCCGATACTTATTGTAGGACGTGTGTGTCTTGCCAAGCCAGTGGGAAAACAGGGGTTAAGCTAAAAGCTCCCCTGGAACCACTACCTGTCGTTAGCACCCCCTTTGAAAGGGTGGGCATCGACATTGTTGGGCCATTGGATCCACCCACTTCAGCTGGTCACAGGTTTATCCTGGTTCTGGTGAATCACGCCACACGGTACCCAGAGGCAATTCCTTTGAGGACCGTTACTGCACATGCAGTGGCTAGGGCCCTGATGGGGATTTTTACGCAAGTGGGTTACCCCGAAGGAAGTTGTGTCCAATAAGGGGGGCCAACTTCATGTCGGTCTACATGCGGGCTATGTGGAAGGAGTGTGGGGTTACCTACCAGTTCTCCACTCCTTACCACCCCCAGACCAATGGCCTGGTGGAAAGGTTCAATAAAACCTTGAAGGGCATGATCAGAGGTCTGCCTGAGAGCCTGCGGAGGAAATGGGACGTCCTCCTACCCTGTCTGTTGTTCTCATACAGGGAAGTGCCACAGAAAGGAGTGGGCTTCAGCCCCTTCGAACTTCTGTATGGGCACCCTGTTCGCGGACCTCTCAGCCTGGTGAAAGACGGATAGGAAAAGACTCCCAGGAAGCTTCCCCAGGATGTGGTGAGCTACATGCTGGCCTTCCGGAGCCAAATGGCTAAATTGTGGAAGCAAGCTTCTGACAACTTGGAAGCCGGCCAGGCAGTTATGAAAGAGTGGTATGACCACAATGCTCACCCGGTGGAGTTAGAGCCTGGCCAAAAAGTGTGGGTGATGGAGCCTGGAGAGCTTAGTGCCCTCCAGGATCGCTGGACAGGCCCCTTTGAGGTGATTGAGAAGGAGGGCAAGGCCACTTATTTAGTGGACCATAAGACCCCCAGGCAGCCCCATCGGGTGCTCCATGCCAACTGCCTCAAACCCCACCATGAAAGGCCCGAGGTCATCTTGATGATGGTGACTGATGGAGCAGAGAAAGAGGAAAGTGAGCCTCTCCCTGATCTATTTTCGTCTCAAGAAAAGGATGGGTCTGTGGAGGGAGTGGTTCTCTCACCATCCCTAACTCCTGAACAGCGGAGGGACTGCCGCCAAGTCTTGGAGCAATATTCCTCGCTGTTCTCCCTTATCCCGGGAAGGACCCACCTGTGTACTCATGATGTGGACACAGGAGACAGCCCACCTGTGAAGTCTAAGACCTACCGGCTGTCAGATAAGGTGAAGGCCAGCATTCACAGTGAAGTCACTAAGATGCTGGAGCTAGGAGTGATTGAACCTTCAAGAGCCCCTGGTCCAGTCCGGTGGTTCTGGTACCAAAAGCTGCCACGCCGGGCACCACTCCAGAACTCAGGTTCTGTGTGGATTACCGGGGACTGAATTCAGTGACTAAGACTGATGCCCATCCAATCCCTAGGGTGGATGAGCTCATTGACCGGCTGGGAGCTGCCCAATATCTGAGTACTTTTGACCTCACATCAGGGTACTGACAGATCTCCCTTAAAGATGGAGCAAGGGAAGGTCAGACTTCTCCACGCCTGAGGGCCACTACCAGTTCTGTGTGATGCCCTTTGGGCTCAAGAACGTTCCTGCCACTTTTCAGCGGCTGGTGAACAAGGTCCTCTCCGGGATGGAGGCCTTCTCTGCTGCTTATCTAGATGACATTGCCGTCTTCAGCAGCAGCTGGGAGGACTACTTGTGTCACCTACAGGCTGTTCTCCAAGCCCTGAAACAGGCTGGCTTGACAATCAAGGCCAGCAAATGCCAGATTGGGCAGGGGTCGGTAGTGTACCCAGGCCACTTGGTGGGAAGGGGAACGGTGCAGCCCCTCCAGGCTAAGATTGAGGCCATCATGGCCTGAGAGCCCCCCAAGACCCAAACCGAGGTCCGAGCATTCTTGGGCCTCGCAGGATATTACCGTCGCTTTGTGAAGGGGTATGGCACAATTGTGGCACCCCTAACTGAACTCACATCCAGGAAGCAACCCCGAGGGGTAGTCTGGACAGAGGCCTATCAACGAGCCTTTGACACCTTGAAGCAAGCCATGTGCACAGCTCCAGTCCTAAGGGCCCCTGATTTTTCTAAGGAGTTTATCGTCCAAACAGATGCATCAGAGCATGGCATTGGGGCAGTGTTATCGCAACTCAATGAAGAAGGCCTGGACCAACCTGTGGTCTTCTTGTACAGGAGACTGCTTCCCCGGGAACAGAGATGCAGTGCGATAGAGCGGGAAGCCTTTGCGGTGGTATGGGCTCTGAAGAAGCTGTGGCCATACCTGTTTGGCTCGCACTTCCTTGTACAGATGGACCACTGCCCCCTTCGTTGGCTGATGCAAATGAAGGGAGAGAATCCCAAGTTGTTGAGATGGTCCATCTCCCTACAGGGAATGGACTTCCGGGTGGAACATCGGCCTGGAGTGGACCACGCCAATGCAGATGGTCTCTCTAGGTATTTCCGCCTTAGTGATGAGAACTCCCAAGGGGTTGGGTAGCTCCCCACACTTTCAGCAGGGGGGACGCGTGTTAGACCTGTCAGCCCTTTGGGTGGTCCCTCCTATTTATTTATTTATTTATTTTGTCCCCTTTTTGGCCTCCTAACCCTTGTTTATTTTTGTGTCCACTATAATTTTTGGTGTTGTCCTTGGGGCTTTGGGTGCCTCATCCACTCCACATATCCTGAGGCACAGGTGCTCCTTTAAAATGGAGAGTAGTGAGACACAAAATGGAGGCTTGTAACTGCCAAATTTTTACCTCAGTAGCTACAATGGGAAGGCTCCAGAACCTTCCAGCTAGTTCTAGCAACCAGAGCCCAGTCTATAAAAGGACAGAACCAGGGCGGCCATATTAGAATGACCAGGGAGCTTGAGTTGAACTTGGTGAGGAGTGAGGCGATAGCGTGGGGAGGAAGGCGCACTGAGTGAGGGTAGACCATCCCTTGGGCCGGCTGCCCCTCTTTAATGACGTGACCCCCTACCTTTTGACCTAACCCTGCCATCGCTGGATTACCACTAGCTCCCTAAACCTTGCTAGTGTCCCTGATAAATCGTCCCTGAGCCACCTCTAGAGAAGTTGTAGATAGCTGGACTGGGGAACACGAAAGCGGGAGCAACTGATCTTGTGAAGACACCAAGAACAGTGGTGTTATCTGTCAATTCCCAAACTCCGCTTGTAGCGTACTATCCAGCAGTGCGGCAAGTCTCTAAGACATCTACTCGGAGCCCAGATCCCTGAGAGAACCCTGTCACGGGAAGAAGAACTCACAGTAGGGGCTCTGGAGTGCCGTGAGAGAGGCGCCCACTGTCGCTAACCGTGACCCTTTCCTTCGCGGGAGAGTCCCTGACACAAGCCCCTTCAGCTGCAGGAACTTTGCTGACAAGATCGCTATGACGATGGAAGAGGTAGGGAGAGGCTAAAAGAGGCCGGCTGTGGGCGGAGTCCTTCGTGCATGTGGAGACGGCGAGGAGAGACTTCTGGAAGGGCTGACTGATGCCCTGAAGACCGGCGAAGCGAAAGCGGCAAGGTTTAACTCCGGTCAGTAAGGCGTGCAGCTCCGCTGGTAGCGAAGACTTCTCCGGTCCCCGGTCAACGGATCGGACACAAGCTGTAAGCGGACCCATAGAACTACCAGGAAAAAGTAAGCTGGGGCCTCTAGTCTGGCGGGAGGAGAAAAACGATATTGGGGCCTTAAGCGGGGGCAGCGATATTGGCCATGAAGTAGCACCCCGGCTTTGGGACATCTCCTATATGATAAACTACGCCATGGACATTAACCCATAAGTACGTGACTCACTGATTTCAGTACCTTCCCTGCTTGGGCAAAGTCGTCTGAGGGAGAGAGGTTTCTGAATGGAGAGTTAATTTACCGCTAATGAAAGCCAGGGGAACAGGGCTATTCTTGGAATGAGAAAGCATTGATTGTGGGGTTGTTTCTTTTATGCAGATCTATCAGAGCCTGAGAGTGTCACTATGAAACCTATGAATCTACTGGAGTTTTAGAGCAAGCTTTATGGATTTTTGAAATGATTTAATATCCTGCCTGTCTCTATTCAGATATCCAGCTGTTTGAACCAAGTTACAAGTGGGCCTTTAGTGGAACTGTTGCTGAAAACCTGTATCTTCCTGCTTGTAACATCATTGAGACCTCAAGGGTAACGTACAGCCTTGCCTCATTGTAAAGAAGTTTTATACCTGCTGTTTACCTTATCTAAAACTGTGGAATATACACTGCCTGCTTAGGGTGCTGGAGTTATTATTGAGCTCCTTTCATTTGGGGGAGAAAGGTACTATTAATGCCATGTGAAACTTTGCATATACCAATAATCGAATGTGGAGATATTTAATGTACTGAATTTAAACACTGCTAAAAGACAAAGACATAATAAAGATTTCTTTTATAAAGCAAACCGTATTTTTCTAAACTGGTGTAGTGTCATTTTTAGTGGTTGGGCGCTGAGTTACTATGCGAAGTGTGATGCAAGCTTAACACAATGTGCCTTGGAGAATAGTCCTTCCTACTCTGTGCCAGGCTACCCTATGTGGACTGGTAATCGAGGTCCAACAGACTGCCACTACATTTACTTCTGGGAGCACCTGCAGTGTTTTAGCCCCCGAATGTTTAAGGACAATGACAGCACTCCGCTGCCATTCACGGTTGCCTGACCCCTGTCGAGTGCCACCACAGCACCACCCATATAGAGGGCTCCACGGCTCCTGCTCGACCCTGAGGGAGGGAGACATTGCCCTGGAAGGTGTCCACCGCCGGCGTTCCTTCGCAAGCGGGCCAGTGGCTGGAAAGGAGGCTGCATGGGGTTTTTTGAAGGTGCACCACCGGCAGCTGCCTTTCACTACTCGGCACACGAAGGACCTAGCGAGGTCCCCACGCTGAGTTCTGCTTTGCTTATTAGCAGCTGTACCTCGCGATGTCGGGCAGTTGATCTCTGGAAATGCGGCTCATGGGGGTCACTGTGCGGTCCCTCACCATCATTTACAGTACGGGTCCTCTGTTTCAACAGTACCTCCCTTACTTAGTGAGTTGAATATTAACCAGTTACTAAACAGGCAGATGACTAGAAATCACTTTCCCAATTGAAGAGAAACAAATTTTAAAAAGAGAAATTCTCACAGAGCACATTTGCTATAACAAATATACAATTGTCTAATGTCGCATATTGTGCATATTTTGTGTGTTTTAATTCTCAGGTCTGACAGGGAATTAAGCCCAGGTTCCTGAATATAGGTAACTAGTCACTGCAGTTGCTGACACTTTGACATACTCTATTGCCACTGATTTCAGGTCTGTAAGACTGGGCATTTCCAATTTACCTGGGTAAGGCAAACCCACGTAGATTGGACTAAACAACATCTGTCCTGATGAATTGCCACTGGTCCATCAAGGGACTGTAGAAGGCAACAAATATGTTGACCTATCCTCTATGATCCCCTGAAACATCATTTTCAAGGGGATGGAGTGGGGCAGAGACCTTATGGTGACCAATGAACTTGTATTATTTTACACAAAAGGAGTGGTTGTTTACAGCCTGGAAATACATGTGAGGTTGGCTCGTGTTAATCATTAATACAGCCAAAACAATCTCAATAGCATACTAATCTAGACTAGTGAAAATAATCTTTAAAAGAATATCCATATCACAGTATATAAAAATGTTTGAGGATATCAACAAAGAAATTGCCCACACAAGGAATTCTTTACACAGGCTATCATCACCAAACTCCAGACGATATACAACTTTTTTCACACAAAACAATGCATCCATATACCATAATAGAATACTGTAATGAAATAGCTCTTATCTGTAATTATTTTGAATATGAAGAGAAAATATATAATTAGATCAATGGCCCTTCAGTGGGCAGCTCCTTCACCAGTAGCTTTGCCTGCCTGTTTGTCCATAACTTTGTAAAAAAGTTTAGTGACCAACCTAATCGTCCATATCATAATATCAGACTGTGGTGTTGCTATATTGGTGACATACTGGTGATTTGGAGAGGAGATGAGCATAAAATTGATGGGTTGGCTTAACAGTACTTTTGGCTTTTTGACATTCACAATCACCATGAGGTGTTTGGAATTAGCAATTTTGGATATTAAGATCAAACTACATCGGGGTTCGTTGACTACAAAGGTTTATCATAAGATAACTGACAGAAATTGATTCTTAGATTTTATAGTCCCCATCCCAAGTCTCTATTTCAAAAGCTACCTTATAGTCAGTTTCTAAGACTTCGGCAAAATTGTTACAACAATGAGCAGATCAACAAGCCAGTGAGTTAGCATCAAAACTAGCAGAACACCAATATCCCACAAAGATCATTCAAACAGCAAACAAATAGACCCAAACAACCATTGTTACTCTTCTTGAGGACGACCTACGACCTAATCAATCAGTCAGGGGGTTTATTGAGCGCACTACTCACTCGTGAGGGTCTCAAGGCGCTGGGGGAGGGGTGTGGGGGCAGCTCCTAAGGTGGAAAGATTGGTCTATGTGTCCACCTATACCACATGTTCCAATTTGGTTAAAAAAAATCATAAACCAGAATTGGAAGAGATTGAACACAGGACAGATGCACTGGGAAAAACCTATGCTTTCCTTCAAGAAAATCTTAAACCTAATTAACACACTTGTCCTGCACGCCCTTGCCCTCCATCCAAAGAGACAGTCACATCCTTGTGGGGTACATTCCACGTGATCAGCCATTACCCTGTGGTAGATATGGAGTATGTTCTTCTACCTCTATATCAAAATACTTTGATTTATACATAGGAACTAAGGTTTCCTCTAATTGCAACTCCAACAATGTTATATGCCTTAACAACAACCATGTTTTTAGGAACAAAAATGGATATATAAACTGAAGACTCCCATAATTGCAACTCCAACAATGTTATATGCCTTAACAACAACCATGTTTTTAGGAACAAAAATGGATATATAAACTGAAGACTCCCATTCTTGGGCTTAATGATGAAAATCCCCAAATACAGTTAGTCAACTGAGGAGGTTTTTGTTTCATCACTCAACATAACCTTATATTATTTACCACTCTGTTATTTGGGTACCAATAATTATTCCATTGGACATTTTAGGTTCACCCAAACTTTGGAACTATAGGTTGGTACACAGTCACTATTGTTCCTGCATGAAGTGTTAATTATTCTAACAATCGCCATTGGAGATGATCACTCTAGTATGCGTCTTCATTTACAAAAAATATATACCAGTGTTTGCACTGATATCCTCCTATGCCTATGAGTTTGGCAATGATCCTGCTTAATTAACCTTTCCAGATAATGATCACTTTTGTCATTGTGTTTTGCACCATTTTGGCCTCATCTCATAATGATTTGAATTCCATAAACGACCTGTGTTGGGGACTCTGACTCGATAACTCACACACAAGCAGACATATCTGCCATCATTAAGCAATCCCTTCCTCATCCTCTTTCTGAGTCGAGTCTAGTGTGTCGGTCATGATTCCAAAGGCGCATTCCAGTGAATAGGTTCTTTGTTGGTGGGATGTTTGATGCAGTAAGGTACAATAATGTTGCCTAGTACCGTCAAAAGAAGACTACTTAAATTTCCCTTTTTTCAACCTTAAAGAGTGTGACTACAAAGGTCACCACATCACCCTGTCTGCAGGGGCCAATTTTGCTACTATTGGGAGTAAGCACCTTTGAGGACCACTGAATACCTTAGAGAAGAATCCTTTTTCTCAAAATCATTTGTCTTTTTCTCAAAAAAAATTCTTTTTTTCTCAAAATCATTTCTCTTTCTTGCATGTTGACTGTGCGACTCCACTCAGTGTGCCATGTGGTGTATGTACTTTTGCTGTGGAGTTATTTTTGCTGTGCAGCGACACTCACAAATTCGGGACGTACTCATCTGAACATTTACTATCATTAGAACAATAAACAGTCAGTTTTTGAACACGAGCTTTGTTTTACAGATCCAATGTTAATCCATAAAAAAAATATATCCATATAGCTTACGTTTTGCATGCCATTTATAAGCTTCCTAATAAAAATTTCCATTTACATCTTACAAGTAGGGGTACATCAGAATATCACTGAAGAATGCCTTCAGTTTAGACCTTGGTGGGACTTTGTGGAGGAGTGTGGCTCAATGGTTAGAGCGGCAGACCCTGATGCAGAGTTCTGGCCTGGGACCAGGGTTCAATTCCCGCCTCGGTGGGTCTTGGGCTCAATTTCCTCGGACCTGACAATTCTCGCCTCGGTGCCTATTGTAATCATGGGCCCCACGCTGCAACTCTGGGCAATAGCTTGCTTAACCTCCACACCGGCCCCAACAGCGCTAGGATGCCTGGCTTCACCCTGGGGGTGCCCAGGAGTGGACACTTCACAGGGAAAGCCAGGAAGGGTTCCACAGCGGTATGAGTAATAGCGCCAGGAAACCGCTTGGTGGCAGTGCGCTCTACAAATACCTTGACATTTACATTTACATTTACAAGTCTGAAACATGTTGACCCAAATGAACAATGGGACTTTTATTGTCCCGTGCACTGTCTGTTCCACCCTTTTGTTTTTAATATTTCCCCAGACAACATAAATGATGGAGTTTGTTTTAGCCTTTCAGAAGGGCAATTTTTTTTCAGAAAACTCTTAAAGATATCCCCACTAAAAGCTCATATTTTGAAGACCCTTCCGTATGACAAAATGTGAAGGAAGAGCATCCCAAAGATGAAGCAAGCCACCCAGGTTGGGGGCTTTTATCCTTTTTAGGTCGAGCCTATAGGAGCGTGCATGCGCTGCTCTGACGAGACTTATAGTAAGGGGCTTTCAAAAGCTCACCACACGCTCGTGCGAGTGTGGCCTATTGCATGCGGTTACCCACATGGGCACCATATGTATTGAATTATCTTGCCCAGTCACGGGCGCGATAGTTCAAAACATATGGCCTGCTGCTCGCTCTCGTACGCACGCCAATCGCAGGACGGTCCGTCGTCATGGCCCATTAAGCGCATCGCTCGCGCGCACCCTTACAGCGCAAGCACATAGGCCGCGCGCCGCTGCTCCCGCTAGTTTAAAATTTGCTTTGAATCAAATATACATTGTAAAATTCACAGAGAGTTTTCTCGTGTATGTAGATAATATGCATTGTGCACAATTATCTGTGTAGCTTTTCCGCTCAAATGTAGGGAGGTGCGCTTAGCGCACATCTTGCAGCATCGTCCGCATTTACAAGGGGATGCGGTGACGTGGACCTCCGAATATCATGCAGCGGTCCTCTCCTAGCAGAACTATGTGTCTTGGAATGCACAGTGCTGATGGGACAGGAATGGACCTCTGTTCCAATGCCAGAGAGTGGTGGGGTTTCCATTTCAGTTCTGTGACTAAATTAGGGATGGGGATGTAATTGTAATCGTTCCTGTGCATGAGCCCTTTTAGTACTGTGCACAGCAAAACAGTCTCTCTCATGACTGAGGTAGGTGAACGAGCTGGTGCTTGATGACGTTAACGACGCCAGTGCGTATTAGAACAGCACATGCATACCCTCTCCTGAGGCGCGTGGAGCGGAGGCTTGAATCTGTAAGCAGGGCACGAGGCTCGTGATGTGAGTCAACCCTCCCCACTTACCCGAGTTCTGATTTTAAATGTTGGGACCTCCCTAGTATGGAATTACAGATGCAAATTTTGCGAGACATTATGCTTCTTGCAAGTATGCAACCAGTTTAAAAAAAATTATTTTTATGAAACTAGCCAAAGTAGTGGGAAAAGTAAACGCAGTACTACATAAATGAGAGATCAAGGTTATGGAGCTCTGAGCCCCTAATGTGCATATGTTCTGTTAATTTTGTCCCCGGAGTGCGTTTCCGTTAAAAAAAATAAAAATCCAGTATATCCTTTGCAGACAATAGTAATAATCTGTATTATTGGTTCAGAGACCAGCAGTTGGAGGCTGAAATCTCTGTAATTGGTTAAGCTTCACAGAAGAGAAAATAAACATAACCTTTCATAAGGAAGACTAGCATTTAAAGTCCTTTAAGTCGGTATATATTGTTCTATTCCTCATAAAAGTTTTTGTATTTTAAAGTTAGTGCCGCACTAGCCTTCAATTCTGCACATGGACCATAAGGAAATGCTATATAATGTATTGAAATACCTCCAGGGGCATATTAGCAAGGGCCATATTGCCGCTTTAGCAGCACTTTTTGCCGCTAAAGCGCCAATATTTTTATCGCCCTATTAGCAAGCTGTCGCTAACAGCAGTTAGTGACAGCTTTTAGGCGATAGCGGGCGGTTTGGGACCCGCTTTGCATGTCAGCGATATTTATCGCTAATGACATGCACAGGGGGTGTACCCAAACTGTGATAGCAGTCGCTAACACAGCTATCGCCTATTAGCAAGGCAGGCATAGTGATTAAAAAAATCGTGCTAAGCGCGATTATCGCTATAATCTAACGCCTGCTAAAAACATGACTTACCTGTTTATCCAATGGGAGGTGGATTTTCAGGTCAAGTCCCCATTGGGGTTAATGCGTGAATTACGCTGGATTTCCAGCGATATTCACTCATTTCGCCACTATCGCTGGATATTTTAGCACAATGGAGAAAAACGTTGCTAATAGCATGTTTTCTCCGCTAACATATCCAGTAATAGGCAGCGATACAAAAAAAAATGCACTAAGTGCATTTTGCAATAAATATTGCTATTTCTTGCTAATATGCCCCATAGTTTTTAAAAAGTTTTACCGCCCTGGCTTAAAAAATGATTTTGAGAAGTTACATGGCTGACACATGCTCATTTTTGTAGGCGTAAAAATTCTAGGTGCTGTGTGCTGATTAACGGAAATTGTTATAGCATAAAGTAAAATACAATTTAGAGTAATACACGGCAGTATAATAGTTTAGTTGTGTGGTATACAGGAATATGGGAGAGTAATTATTTTTGAGAAGCACTGGAATTCAATTTTTGTTTTCTTTTTCTAGTTCACTCTTTCCGGAGACACAGCAATAAGTAATATCGTCAATTACCTGAGTGAATTGTTTAAAAACGTTATAATATAATGAATTTAGAATGTAGCCTAAACAAAGGCACCTTTTCCAATTAATTGTCTAAAAACCAATTTCAGGTAGGCGTTAACAGAAAATTGTGATTAAAATGTATTTTTCTTTCAATTTCTGCAGCTATAAATTGCCTGCATAGACTGTTGGGCAAAATCGGTATTTGTTGCTTTTGGGGCCAGGCTATGTGCAGTCATTTGCAAGGCAATCCTTTAGAGCAGTGTGTCACATTTTAAGAACTTTATTGTCTTCAACTTAAAATACACAAGGTAGAGTTGACTTTGGGTAAATGCAGGATTTTAAGTGGGATGGAGAAACTGGGGGGGTCTCTCAACGGGGCATGTCCAATGTAATTAAGGGCGTGGCTTAAAAACACGTAAATTAAAAATCTGGGCTTAGCATAGTGTGCCGCCCTTAGCATCTGTCAGCAGTTTAGCATGCCATTCACAGCGGTGATGTCAGACATGCTTAATCAAACAGTTTTATTTTCATAATAATATTGAATGGCATTAATTTTGATGTGGATTTTTTCTAGAAGGTCTAGTCGTTTACATCCTACTTACTATCCTACCGCTTTGTCCTTGATGCATTGCAATGCCGTTTCACCTTATATAGTTCTACTCATGTTATCAACCTTACAACTATGTAAGGCTGAGCTAGTCTAGCAAAATCTGACCTCCAAATTACAAGTTAAACAAATCTCTCCAACTGTGGCATTACACAACTGAGTTGCCCTTCCTTGACAGCACAGACAAAGCTAATATTATTTGTACAAAAAAAACTTTAAATACTTCATAATGCAGTCCTATAATAAGACTATTAGTGTCAAAGTGTCCCTGTTAAAGAACAGTACACGTTCGAGCACCTAGGATAATGGTAACTTATTAGATCCCTAAGGCGAGACTTATTGGCTATGCCAGTGCTTTTTTTTCTTGGCATTGAATGAATTAACCTCTTCCATGCTCATGACGGCTCCCGGCCGTCATGAGTCACGGTGGGCGTGTGCTGATGACGGCTGGGAGCCGTCATGACCACGCCCGTGAATGGAATCTCAGCACTGCGGCGGGATTCGCGCCGCAGCGATGAGGTTAAGGTTAGTTTGCATTCGTTAGTTTTGATTACGTTGGTTAGTTTTTCTGTTGCCATTACTTTTCTGCCCTCCCTTGTGACTCTCTGTCGAGTGCAGACCCCACCCACTTCCTGCTCACAGCTTCCCCCCTCCCAGCTGCACTTTGCCTCCCCCTCCCCTACTTAATGCTGGCCGCTGCGCCGAGGATCGAGCAAGTGCCCTGACCTTCTGGCCTGGGAACCACCCTCCCTCCATGCTGTTCTGCCCGGCTAGCACTGCTGCCACTGACCTAGAAGAGCAGGGTTCGAGACTGCTCTCAACCTGCTCTCTGTGCCTGCCTGTGTTTTTTCTTGGCATTGTATAAATTTAGGTTAGTTTGCTTTGGTTAGTTTTGATTACTTTGGTTAGTTTTTTTGGGATGTATGACGTTAAAACGCATACTTTTACAACGCATACCGTTACAACGGGACTTTTACAACGCAAATACTATTACAACGCATGTATTTACAACGCATTTTTTTACAACGCAGGTACCTTTACAACGCATACCATTACAACGTAAGTATTGGTAAGTATATATAATTTTTTTAATTGTATATTATTTAAAATTAATATAATTTAATGTCATTGTATTTAATTTAATTTAATTTCATTTAATTAATTTAATTTAAATTTAATTTTATTTTATTTTTACCCTGTACCCTTTTACCCAAAAACCCAAAACTGACCCTGAACCCTAAAAATACCCCTTTACCCAAAAACCCAAAACTGACCCTGAACCCTAAAAATACCCTTTTACCCAAAAACCCAAAACTGACCCTGAACCCAAAAAATACCCCTTTACCCAAAAACTGAAAACTGACCCTGAACCCTAAAAATACCCCTTTACCCAAAAACTGAAAACTGACCCTAAACCCTAAAAATACCCCTTTACCCAAAAACTGAAAACTGACCCTGAACCCTAAAAATACCCCTTTACCCAAAAACTGAAAACTGACCCTAAACCCTAAAAATACCCCTTTACCCAAAAACTGAAAACTGACCCTGAACCCTAAAAATACCCCTTTACCCAAAAACCCAAAACTGACCCTGAACCCTAAAAATACCCCTTTACCCAAAAACCCAAAACTGACCCTGAACCCTAAAAATACCCCTTTACCCAAAAACCCAAAACTGACCCTGAACCCTAAAAATACCCTTTTACCCAAAAAACCAAAACTGACCCTGAACCCTAAAAATACCCCTTTACCCAAAAACCCAAAACTGACCCTGAACCCTAAAAATACCCCTTTACCCAAAAACCCAAAACTGACCCTGAACCCTAAAAATACCCCTTTAAAAAAAACCTAACATATAACATTTTAAATATAATTATATACTTACCAATACTTACGTTGTAATGGTATGCGTTGTAAAAGTACCTGCGTTGTAAAAACATGCGTTGTAAATAAATGCGTTGTAATAGTATTTGCGTTGTAAAAGTTCCGTTGTAATGGTAGTGCGTTGTAAAAAATGCGTTGTAATGGGTGTATACCGTTTTTTTGTTGCCATCTTCTTTTCTGCCCTACCTTACGACTCTCCGTCTAGCGCAGACCTTTCCCACCTCCCGCTCGCCACTTCCCACCCTTTCCACCTCCCAGCTGCACTTACCCTCCCCCTCCCCTACTTAATGCAGGCTGCTGCTTAGAGGATCGATCAAGTGCCCTGACCTTCTAGCCTGGAAACCGCTCTCCTTCCACGCAGGTCCGCCTGGCCGTCACCGCCGCCACTGACCTAGAAGAGCAGGGTTCGAGACCACTTCTGACCTGCTCTCTGTGCCTGCCTGTGTTTTTTCTTGGCATTGTATAAATTAAGGTTAGTTTTGATTACTTTTGGTTAGTTTTTTTGTTGGTATTTTCTTTTCTGCCCTCCCTTACGACTCTTTGTTGGGCTCAGACCGTGCCCACATCCTGCTAGTCACTTCCTGCCCTTCCCACCACTTCAGCTGCACTTTCTCTCCCGCCTCCCCTACCTAATGCAAGCCACTGCGTGGCCGCACTGCTGGGTCGCCAAAGGCAAGCCATCTGCACCTGTCCGCGATCCTACCGCGGTCAGCGCCAGGGACCCTGGTTTTCCGGCCATCCTCCGCCCCAACTCCACCTACCTCCTTACACTCAACCTCAGAAGGAACAATGACTGCCAGAGATTGACCACCACCCACGGCCAGTTCTCCTGCCGACAATGCCGACAATGCTTCAACATCAACAGTCCCCCCACGACCGTTGAACCCACGACGGATGCCCTCACCACCGAAGCCCTGACTTGTATACTCCTCAACGTGCGCTCCATCCACAGACATGCCACGGAGATCGGGGACCTGCTCGACACCATCTGGTCAGAAGACTCCAACTTCTCGGAAACTTGGACCAATGCCACCTCCACCCCAACATCGCCACCGCCATCCCTGATGAATACAAGATCCAAAGAAAGGACCACCCAGGAGGAGGACTCGCCATTGCACACAAGAGTGCCCTCCGACTCTCCACCTCCAGCATGTGTGACTCCTTCTCCAACACAGAGCACCTCCACTTCCAGGTCCAAACTAGCCTCAGAACCACACTACGAGGGACCCTTGTCTACAGACCCCCCGGGCCTCGTGTCTCTTCCACCACCACCATCACCAACCATGTCGCATCCCATGCCTTCACCTCCATGGACAAGTTCCTCATCGGAGATCTGAATTTCCACCTCGACAACCTCAGTGACCCCGACTACCACCCTCCTTGCCAACCTCGCCAACCTCAGACTGAAGCAGCTCATCACCACTCCCACCCACAGAGCCGGACACACCCTCGACCCCATCTTCTCAGGAGGGACAAACATCCAATTCAGCCATAGCATGCAGCCCCTATGGACAGACCACCACTGTGTACACTTCACCTTCAACACCACCACCGCACCCAAACCAGCCCTTCACCCACCCCAAAGGAACTGGAGCAAGATCACAGAGGAACTCCTCAATGCCATCCTCCCCCATAACCCCCACCTCCGGATAAGAGCCACGAGAAACCCTTCATCATGAACAAAATCCACTCCAATGTAAGTAACAGAAAAGAACTCTTCAATGTCATACAGCAATTCACCAAACCCCCCCAGCGAAGCCACGGAAGTCCCTCCTTCCCAGGACCTCTGCAATAAGCTCAGCTCCTACTTCCACATAAAATTCAAGGCCCTCTACGACAACTTCAGCGAACAGACTCCTGACACAACCACCCTCACCACCACCGACAATCGGTGGATCATCACCACCTGGAAACCTGCCACCAGTGAGGATACCACCAAGACCAGGAAGAACACCCACTCAGGAGCTCCCACGAACCCCTGCCCTCCACACAATTACCATAGAGCCGCTGCCGCCATAGCTCCCAAACTAGGACGGACCATCAACACTTCCCTCGAATCCGGCATCTTCCCGGATGACTGGAAACAGGCAGAAGTCAAGCTCCTCCTCAAGAAACCCTTGGCTGGCCCAACAGACCTTAAAAACTACCGGCCCAACTCTCTCCTTCCCTTCACAGCCAAAGTTATGTTATGTTATGTTATGTTATCCGGATTTATAGAGCGCACAGATGCCCCAGCAAAGGGGCGTCCCGGCGCTAGTACAGAACAAAAACCGGACAGGAGGTGGAAGACACAACACAACAACAAAACTAAGGATCCAAGGGGAAGAGAAAGGTTTTAACAGCCTTCCTGAAGGCGAAAAGCTCATCAATGGCCCGAATGTGGACAGGTAAGGAATTCCACAGCTTGGCGGCGAGAACTCGGAAAGATCGACCGCCGGTCCTGGCTCTCTTGAAACGAGGAACTATGGCTAGGTGGAGAGCAGAGGACCTCAGAGAACGAGCAGGAACGTAAGGGGATATAAGTCGCTGTAAAATCTGAGGGGAAGAAAGCTTTAGGATTTTGAATGTCAAAATCAGGGATTTAAACTTTATTCTCTGTGCCACCGGAAGCCAATGGAGATTAGAGATGGTTTTTCTCGCAGAGCAAAATCTGGGCAAACCAACCAGGGCCCTGGCGGCAGCGTTTTGAACGCGTTGGAGACGGGAAAGCTCAGCCTGGTTGACTCCAAGAAAAAGGGAGCTAGCATAATCTAGTTTAGACAAGATCATGGCCTGCACAATCAGTTGTCGGGTGGGAGCGTCAAAATATTTAAAAGTGGACCGAAGCTGACGCAGAATCCCAAAGCAGGATGCAGCAGTCTTTTTAGTATGAGTGCAAAAACTCAGTTGGGAGTCAAACCAGACCCCAAGGTTTTTCACTTCAGTAACGGGGGTAGGGGTAGGGCCGAGTTCAGATGGCCACCAGCTATCGCCCCACAAATGAGTTTGTTTCCCCACAATGAGCACCTCGGTTTTCTTAGCGTTCAATTGTAGGAAATTATCATTCATCCAGTGGGCCACAGATAAAAGTCCCTCACGGAAGTCACCAAGAGATTGGTCAATGCCCAGCTGACCATCTTCATATAAGAGAATACCATCCGCGACCCCTCCCAGTCTGGATTTCTCAGCAACCACAGCACTGAGACCGCCCTCCTCGCCGCCACCGATGACATCTGCATGCTCCTCGTCCAGGGTCACACCACGGCCCTCATCCTACCAGACCTCTTGGCAGCCTTCGGCACCATCTCACACCGCACAACCGCAGCCAGACTTCATGATGCTGGAACACGAGGAACCGCCCTCGACTGGATCCTCTCCTTTCTCTCCTGCTGAACGAAAAAGGATCAGACTCCCCCTTCCTCTCTGAACCAACAGAGATCAATGGTGGAGTACTCCAAGGATCCTAGCTCAGCTCCACTCTTTTTAACATCTACATGGCTCCCCTCACCGTCATCGTCAGATAGCATGGGCTCAGCATAGTATCCTACGCTGACGACACCCAGCTCATCCTCTCCCTCACGAAGAACTCCAAAGACACCAGACTCAGCTTCCAAGAAGGAATAAAAGACATTGCAACCTGGATAAGCGACAGCTAGCTGAAGCTGAACTCGTAGAAGACTGAGGTCCTTGTCTTAGGACCCTCCCCCATGGTGTGGGACAGATCCTGGTGGCCCCCTGCTCTCAGAAACCCTCCCACATCGACGGACCACACCCAGAACCTCAGCATCCTCCTGGACTCCTCCCTCACCATGACCCACCAGATCAACGCTGTTGCCTCGACCTGCTTCAACTCCCTCCGCATCCTCCGAAAGACATTCAAGTCCACGAATGCAGAGAGACTGTCACCCACGCTCTCGTAACAAGCAGACTGGACTACAGTTGAGACCCTCACAGGTGAGTAGCACGCTTTATAAACCCCTGATTGAATCCACACAGTTATTGACCTGGTAGTCATGGAAAAGTGTATTTAGAATCACTCAAAATGAACCCAATTTCCGTTGTTGACAAAAAAAATGTTTTCTTTCTGTATCTATCTGTAAAAATGTAAAACAGGGAACCTTAATCATAAATTACTAAATGTGCTGAAATGTCACAATGATGCTACAAGTAAAAAATGAAATGAATGGTGTAGGTGGTACATGCTGATAACAAACCTTGTCCGCAATGTCAACAATACTCAATATAGTTGTGACACTCGGCAAGAGATTAACCAGATATTGCTAACTTGATATAGGGAAAAAGGAGAAATAAAGAAGCTCAAATATCGTGGGTCACAGACTCTCATTTAACTACATGTAGAATACTTTGATACTGCAACTATAATGATAAAACGACTTATGAAAGAGTCACGGTGAGATGGCATTCCGGTCAGTCAGGGAGAAGTGTGTTGTTCAACCGCAAACTATATAAGAGCTGGTACGCCATGAAACGAGGGTGTAACAATGTATGCACCACGATCATGTGACTGGCAACAACTAGACCACTAAACAGAAGTTGAAGCTGTTAAGATGGAAGATAGACTAAGGAAGGTTGACCGTACTGAGTAATCGCGAACTTGCGGTCGTAACAATGTATTTGACTCTAAATGACTCTAATATGCGTAGATAAAATGCCGCCGAAGGTGCTTCATCAGAAAATAAATAATAAACTTAATATATAAAAAATATATATATATATATATATATATATATATATATTACCTACTGGCGGTCGCCAGTAGGTATATATAGTTAGGATTTTTTCTCTATGGGTTTTTTGAAAATTCTATGTCTAATAACTTTGGCGTTTGTGGACGGAATCGGCTGAAATTTTCAGGAAAATGGCACATTTTGTTTCTGAGCAGCCCTTGAAAATTTGGGGGGGGTTCGTCCAGTGGGGGCCGAGAAAAAAGGGGGGTCCCAAAACGTGTTTTTAACATTGAGTTTTCCATAGGGCGGTTGGCCTCACTTTTAGCCCGAACGGCTGAATGGATTTGCACGAAACTTGGCAAAATTGTAGGGACTGGTAGCCCGATGTGCCTTTTGTAGGTCTCAATATATGTGCTCCAGTGGATTTTGAGAAATTAACGTTTAAAAAAAGATATATATCTGTAACAGCGGACCGGTTAGCGCTCTGGTTCGCGGACTTTTCGCGCAACGGAGCTTTGTGAAGCGAAGCTGATTGGTTCTCCGGCGTCTGTCAACATTCCAAACAGTCCGTAGCGGCCGCCATCTTGTCTCTCGGTAGGATCGAGAGACAAGAGGAGGTCAAAACAAAGGGGGAAATAACTATAAGGGGGCATAGTAGATCCTCGCTGACCCCCTAGGTTTGATGTGGAGGTTTTAAAAGGGCCCCGCGGGGCAAAAAAAAACCAAAATAATAATAATCGAACGGCTGAATGGATTTGCACGAAACTTGGCAAAATATTAGGGACTGGTAGCCCGATGTGCCTTTGCTAGGTCTCAATATATGTGCTCCAGTGGATTTTGAGAAATTAACGTTGAAAAAAAGATATATATCTGTAACAGCGCTCCGCTTCGTGTACTTTTCGCGTTACGGAGCTTTGCGAAGCTGATTGGTTCTCCGGCGTCTGTCAACATTCCAAACAGTCCGTAGCGGCCGCCATCTTGTCCCTCGGTAGGATTGAGAGACAAGAGGAGGCCAAAGCGAAGGGGGAAATGACCATAAGGGGGCATAGTAGATCCTTCCTGACCTCTTAGGTTTGATGTACCATTTTGCCAAGTTTGGTGTAATTCCGTTCAGCCATTCAGGCTGTAGACGTATGTAAATGTCCTATGGAAAATTGCATGGGGAAAACACATTTGAAAGTGTTGAAATTTAGAACCAATTAAAATGTTACTTTGGTTTTGTATTTGTGTGTGATGAAAGTTAATTGGTTATGTATATATGTCAAATGAGAGGAAACCACATCCATTTTGTGATACTACTGTCTGAGGTACATTTGTGAGGAATTTTTGGTGGTGAATTTCTGGTGTTTGATTTACACAGTACTAACACTTCTGCTACTTTTAAAAAGGTGAGTTGTTAATTTGTAAGGGGAACTATGTTGTACACTTGAAGATAATTTGAAAAATGTTTTCTGTTATTTATTTGCTGTCCTTCTGTTATACTAAATACTTGATGAAGTTAGTTTTATATTATGTATTACTAAAAACGATAAATGAAAGTGATTATTTTTTTCTGCAATTTACAGCAAGCAATTTCAAAATAAAATGGCTCACAATGAAGAGACCGTGGCAATTTCTTTTGAATTGTCCACTACATTGATTGAAATTGAGAGCACCAATAATGAAATATTGTCACAAGGAGGACATGACTTGTATGATTCCATTAGATTGATTGAAATGGACAGCACCAAGAATGAAATATTGTCACAAGGAGATGACTTGAATGATTCCACTACATTGATTGAAATTGAGAGCACCAATAATGAAATATTGTCACAAGGAGGAGATGGCTTGTATGATTCCATTAGATTGATTGAAATGGACAGCACCAATAATGAAATATTGTCACAAGGAGGAGATGACTTGAATGATTCCACTACATTGATTGAAATTGAGAGCACCAATAATGAAATATTGTCACGAGGAGATGACTTGAATGATTCCACTACATTGATTGAAATTGACAGCACCAATAATGAAATATTGTCAGAAGGAGGAGATGACTTGAATGATTTTTTTGATCAATCTCTTGATGGCGAATTTATCGAGTGTTTGGAGACCATAGAGTTACAAGAATCATCATTGCAGACTTTTAATGAGGAGATTCCAGATGAGATGATTGAAGAGGAAATTACTGATGAGGACATGTTAGTAGTTGTTTCAAATTTAGAAAATTCTGAAGAATAAATTTATATTTAGAAATCAAAAATTGTTTGAGACATTATTTATTTTTATTTTTAATTTATGAGGTTGTAGCGAAGTGATTGTAGTATAAAATGAGACTTATAGTATAGAGTGCAACATTTTTATGTTACATGGTAAGTTTACTCATATTTACTTCCCTTCTGCCACTATATTATCTCCAATGTGTATTTGACATGTCTTCTTCATCTCCGGCCTCCTTTCTCTCACTGTGTGTCTCCGATGCATCTTATCGCTGGTATTTTGTGTAATTACAGAAGAGAGTAAAATAAAATAGTTCGGAACGTGAAAAGGGGGCAAAGTAGAGTACTCCTCACCCCCTAGGCCTTTTTAGGCGGTCCCAAAAGGATCAGTTTCTGCTTTCCTGAGAGATTATGGTATGAGTTCCATATACCACAATAACTTGCATTACAACATGCAAGATATCTATCTCCTATTACCAACTTTTGGAGATATTCGCGCTAAGCGCGAATATCTCCAAAAAGTAACACCTGCCCTGAGCAGTTCTTAGCCATGTTATCCAATGGGAGGTGGATAACATGGCTAAGAGTATTAGCTCGGTAATGCATGAATATCGCTGAGTTTTTAGCGATATTCATGCATTGCGGCCGTTTATTATCGCATTTGCGATAAACCTTGATAATAGTAAGGTTTATCTTCGATAATTTCTGACGATGCTTAGTGGTAAAAAATTGGTTGGTAAGCATCGTTAGCGATAAATATCGCTTAACTTTGGTAATATGCCCCAACGTCTGTTAACGTTCGATTCGAAGGAAATGAGGAAGTGTTGAAAAACATTGTCTGCGCCATCTTGCCTTTTTTGAAATGCCACACTTTTGTCGTGCACGGCAGCCATTTTAGATGTCTTGACCAGACCCACTCTCTGCACGCTGTCGATTCGTAGCATGGCTCCTCACCCTCGTAAGCATCTCCCCCAGGCACTGGTCACCACCGCTCTCTGTCTTATGCATGGGCAATAAACCTTCCCCCATCTGCGCTGCTCTTCCCTGAGAATCACACTCTGTGCCCGCCCGACACCTCCCTTTCGCCCTATTCACTACCGCACCCTCTGACACTCCTCTTCCTCTGTGTCCGAATGTCCAGGCCGGTCCTAGGCTATCAGCTAGCCCTGCAGATGTAGTTTATGGCCCCAGCTGTAAAGAATCACCCCTCTTCAAAGGAGTTATAGTAGATCAAGGCCCACACCCGATGTGATCCGTCACAGCACACGCGTTCCTACTATCTGAAAACCATCCTGTATTGTGATTGGGGAGAGGACCGAGCCTGAAGCGGAAGATTCCAGGAATGACTCTTTGTACATCAAAGTTTTTACAATTATGTGTCACATTAAAAATATATAGCACTCCAACAAAGTAGTAGGAATATAAAACTTTAATAACATATAAATATATACAACAAAACAAAAACAGTAAAAACATTTAAACAACGAAGAGACCGTGGCAATTTCTTTTTAATTATCCAATAGATTTATTGAAATTGACAGCACCAATAATGAAATATTCTTGTCAGTAGCGGTCTGTTGTGCGAATAGTTCCAAGGCAGCAGAACGCGCTGAAATCTAGATGGCACGAAAGTGATGTCTAGCAAGTTGCCGCCCAGCAAATAACGGCGTGGGGCGCCGCGGGGGTGAGTGAGTCCAGTAGGCACCACAGCTATTCTTACCGGCATTGCAGAATTACTGCTGGGGACAATGCCTGTGCTGTAGCAGGGTCACAGCAGAAACAAAAAGGATTCTGTTGAAGATGTTGTTGGTTTTCAATTTGAAAACAGTTCTGGTGTCAACTGCTATGCTAATGTAGTGGTTAATGTTTTGTTTTCTCTAGAAAATGTAAAAGAGGGGGAGGCAGTCCAAAGTTCCGTTAAAAGGGCAAAGGAAAGGATCGGTGGTTTGAACTATCAGTCAAAAAGGGGAGGGGGTGCAATAATTTTTCCTACCGGGTCACACTGTGCTTTCACCGGAAGTGAGGTCTGCAGGATTGTAGTAATTCAAAGTGAGGCTGGCGCCAGCATGGGAGCGCCGACGTCCCGCGGATACAGTTTTGTCACTCCACGGGCGATCATGGCAGTCATTCCCCATCGGGGGTCGGAGACTCCCGCGGCTCCTCTAGAATCTTCAAGGTCGTGGAGGACTACGGTGGTGGAGTCAACCAGTGACCGGGCCATTTCTTTATGTTGGGCCCGCTCTTGCCAGGTCGACCGCCATTTTGAGAGTTCGGCAGCTACCGGCGATCGCGGGGTCACATGAGCGGACGGGCTCCACCCTGCCGGGCGAG
This sequence comes from Lissotriton helveticus, assembly GCF_964261635.1. NCBI lineage: Eukaryota > Metazoa > Chordata > Amphibia > Caudata > Salamandridae > Lissotriton > Lissotriton helveticus. The sequence goes on from NC_136070.1 coordinate 886,795,950, forward strand.
ACGTTGCAGCATGGCCACAGTGGAAGAACCGTTATCTAGGTCGTTCCGAAACTGTGCAGCACTGGAGTTGTTAGGATGCCACCGCCTGGAGCGCTGAGGGTGCAGCTGGGAAGCCTCCACCTGGGGAGGCGGGAGAGGCCTGTTCGCACCGTCTCTCCCTCCCAGTGCACCCCACGGCGTCTCGCTTGAGATTTGTTATGGCCGGACCAGGCGATGAGGACGAGGGGGGGTCGGAGGCATGTGCAAGACATCCCCCTCCAGTGTTGTCGCAGCCATTATAAAAGAAAGAAGTGTCCCGTCCGTCTTCGGGCCGGGCTTCCGGTGGATGTCGGCCGGACGCCCCTGGCTCTGGCCCCATGAACGGGTTTCTTGGTTTATCGGCTGCAGCCGGATCCCGTCGGCCTCGGCCCCCTGACCGTTGGTGGCCGGACCGGAAGAGCATGTGGCGGGACTACCTGAAACTCTCAAGGGCCACCGCGGCCGGACTGGGAGAGAGAGGGGAGGGTCGAGGAGACATTCCCCCCCCCTGCAACTGTTCAGCGTTGTAAAGGCAATCCCCTGGCCGGGTCCCGCTGGTCTCGGCCTCTCCTCCGGCTACACCCTACGTTAGGATCTCCTGGCCGAGGTGTGGTAAATAAATAAATAATACCCTATTTTTGGATGAATGAATGAATAACAGATAGCTCAATAAAATAAGAGTCAAGATTCGAGGTAGTAGGAGTTTCTGCAGGTTTATTACAGCATAAGGACAGGATCAGGACAACCTGCATAGGAACAGGATGACAGGGGAAAAGAGGCCCGGCAGCTGCCGGGGCTTGGTCTGGGATGAGCGCGCTAACATTCAATAACAAGACATTCATTTATATACATAACGCAAACACATAGCATTACATTGCAGTAGGCGTAGCAGTGGGTGGAGCAGAAGGCATGACGTGTAGCAGTCGCGAGAGATAACAGTAAAAAGAGGTGTAACTGGGAGTTTACTTAGACATGTGAAGTAAAACGTAACAGAATATGTCATGAATGGGCGGACACATAGGAGGGGCTACCTGAGGAGCCGGGACCTCTAACCCAATGGTGCGCGAAAACTAGCAATGACGTATTACTAGGAGAAGCTGGGGGCTACGAACTCTGTGCTAGGAGCAGAGACTAGAGTCTGGAGGGTCGGAGCGACATGTACCTAAACCCTATCTGGTATCTAATGTTTAGGGAACATGTTGATATAAACTAGAAGTCATGAGGGGAAAGGCTAACTTGACTCTAAGACTGGACCATGCATTATTCTACATGTAGTGCGTGAAGAATATTAAATGACCATTAAATACAGTATTTCTCTAACATGGAGACGAGAAGGCTAGACAATGACGGAAACTATTGATGCAGTTCAGTAGCTTAGGAATGCAGAGGAGGAGGACTGAACTGATAGCAGGAACTATAACATACTTTTGGCAGACTCAGAGGCAGAGCCGGGGTGCACCGGGCAGTGCGAGGCAGGAAGTAAGTGAAAGGTCGAGGATACAGGTGGGGGCTGTATCACTCCTCAGCGAGGCTTTCAGGAGACAGGAGCTGAATCCAGGGTCCGGGCCCTTTTGAGGCCTAGAAACGGGGACTTTATAATGGAATAACGTGCACACTGAGAAACGTGGCAACATTATTTTACATAGGCCTGATATTCGTAGTATTCACGAGGACTGGAAACTAACATACCAGAGGTGGACACAACTGTAATTGCGTCATTAATCGGACATGGGGAATAACATATGCATATTGGTCATGCACACATAACATATGATGGATGAGGCGTAGGGACACAGAACATGGCAAAATTTACTTTTCCACATTCCCTCCTTGTCACTACGTTTCCATCAGGAAACATCAATATTCATGATGCCGTCTATCATTTCATACAGTACCATTTGCTCGTCTCGAATTGTCTTGGAACGGGATTTAGAACGGGGCTTGGGACTAGGAATACAAGAGGTAGCACACATGCTGCAAATCGCAGGGCCACATTGTATACAGAGGCAGCAGCTAAATATGATCGCTACTGCAATACCTAGAAAGGACAGGACTTTCCATCCCCATGCGGAAATTATATTCCAGAACCAACCGGACCATGTCCAGGTGCCTGGATCTTGATGTAACAGATGGGCAATTTTATGGAGTCTGGTTATAGCTGAATAAACAGACGGCGCGTTATTTGGAATGAAAATGCAACAACTGGATCCGAGAATTCTACAGGCCCCGCCCCTATCGGCCAGTATGACGTCAAGGACGAGACGATTCTGTAAAACGACAATTCTCATAAAGGATTGTTCTTCAGTTAAGTTACCTAGAGCGGAGGCAGTCTCATCTACTACTGCTTCGAGGGTTCTGGTTAACCTACGAATTAGCTTACTATTTACAACTGTACCTAAATAAGGGAAAACACCTTTATCTATATCAATGAATTGCTCTGCGGCGGTTTCAGTATAATCGACAATCGGGAGATTTCTCTTGTGTCTAGTGTGTACTAAGAAAGAATTCCTATGATAATCAGGTGGGGCTAGAAAAACAGGTGGCAGTAGGAAAGCAATGTAACAGGTTCCCTCCCAGTCGAGGGGCAGACGGTCATATGCAGTTTGACCACAAACAAAATAAGAATGACGTGAAGCTTTAAAAATAGATTTCCTACTGTCACTATACTGGATAACAGTAGTACATTCACTATGACCTATATGTACAGAACCATAACTACGGACACATAATTCGCCTTTGACTGGTAGTACTGAAATAGCGGGTGAGTCTGGAGTAGTATCAGACTGAACATTCAGAACCATGAAATTCGACGAATAATTTCCTAAATTATATACTTCATTTTCTAGATCTAAACCTGTTCTATGGGGGAAACCTTGCTTGTCTGGGAAACATGTACTGTTAAGAAAAGACATATCTGTTGAGGATGACGTTAGCGTGGACCATGCTCCACACGAACCATTGTGTGAAAATGGATAAGGAAACAGTGGCAGAACTCCCTTCGATGTCTGGAAAGGGGGGAGTCGACCACACACCCAACAATTAGTGGCATTGCTGGTCTGGTGTGAATAATGTAACATACGGATGAATGTGTTATTACGCATGGCGAGGCGGTATGAATATTCGTGAGGAGGCAGATCACTAAACGTGTGCTCTACTGTAGCATGAGCAGACATATTCACATGAGGAACTGGTAAATACAGATAGAAAGCATAACTGGTGCAGGAAATCATTATGCTAAGAAACAATATGAAACTCAGAAAAACGATACATGGTAGTGAACTTCGACTGACTCTCTCACTATGGGGGTCTATTTTATACATGTCAGAAACAGTCTAACCGTTTCACCTAGGGGAGGACTTATACAATCAAACTGGCTGACTTATTAGACCTGAGCTTTAACTTATACTCCTGTTGCGGAGTTTTCTCTAACAAGGGAGGGGTTGTAATAAAGTCTGGTGCGGGACAGTCCTTTAAAACAATGTTCTGGCAATCCTTCGAATCCGGGGAAATGTTCTTGGCAATGTCTTTGAAGTCTGGCTTTGGTCCTTTGAAAAGTTTTACGTGAGAAAGATGGACCCACCCCTTCCTGCCTTCTAACTTGACGGCAGTTCGGGTGGTCAAGAGGACCTGACGTGGCTCCTTCCAACGTGGTTCCAGCGGACTTGATCTGTCAAAATTGCGGACCATCACCAAGGATCCTGGAACGATCTCGTGCGGTGCCACCTCTGTATTGTCTGGAAATGCGGCGGCAACCTGTGAACGACATGAGTTGAGGGCAGACATCAAGGAAGCTAGGTAATCTGTCAGCATATTACATGAAACATCGGTAATACTTCGGGGTCTAGGAGTACCCCACATGTTAGGGGGGCGGCCGAATACGACCTCATACGGGGACAGACCTGATCTGGAATGTGCGACCATACGCATGTAAAATAGAGCGACTGGCAAAGCTACTAACCAGTCCACACCCTTGTCTTTACAGACTTTTGCTATACGGATTTTCAGAGTCTGATTATGTCTTTCGACTAGTCCAGCTGCTTCTGGATGGCGTACACAATGGAACTTCCACTGGTACCCTAACAACAGGGAAACGTGTTTCATGAGTTCGGATGAGAATGGCTGACCGTTATCAGAATATACGACTCTAGGGAGTCCATATCTAGGGAAGAATTCACGAACCAACTGCTTGGCAGTGGTCGCGGCTGTGTAATCTGGGACTGGATATGCTTCTGTCCATCTGGACAAAGCGCATACTACTACAAGGACATACTTGAAACCTCGACATCGCTCCATCTGAATATAATCCATCTGGAGGACCTCAAAAGGGTGGTCAGGGGGCTGGAAACCACCTTGTTCCACCGGGACACTTTTACCTGGATTAAACTGGCAACATATCATACAGGTACGGACTTTCTGCTTGGCTGCAGCTCGTAAATGCTTGTTGAACCAAATGTTCTGGATACTGTCTAACATAGCTTTTTCTCCTAAATGTGCTGGACTATGTGCGGTATTGATAATAACTTGAACCATAGAATCGGGGAGAAACCATGTGGCTCTACCCTTCGTTAACCATCCTTGATCTGTCTGGACCCCTCCTTGTACAGACCATTTCTTGATTTCATCGGGAGTAGCATGTAACTGAATATCTATGACATCTTGTGTAGGGTCCTTAACTGTCATGCATGTAATCAGATCTGGAGTATGTGTCATGTTTACTGGAATGTCTGGTGTCTGTGCTGTAAGCTTGGCTGTGCGGTCTGCTAGATCATTACCTTGGGAAATAATGTCAGTAACTTTCGTATGTGCTTTGCACTTTATGATAGCAATAGATGTCGGTAAATGTATGGCATCTAACAGAGCTTGAATAAGGAGACCATGCTGAATCTTGGTTCCATGAGAAGTCATAAAACCTCTCTCCTGCCAGAGCACTCCGAAGTCGTGTACAACTCCGAATGCGTAACGTGAATCTGTGTAAACATTAACCTTCAGGTTCTTGGCGTGTATACAGGCTTGTGTCAGAGCAACTAGCTCTGCTGCTTGAGCGGACAGGGTATCAATACGGTGTGTTTCAATAACTTCAGTGTCAGTAGTCACTGCATATGCGGCGACTAGTTCTCCTGTACTAGTTCTCATACATGAACCATCCACATAAAGTGTCAGGTCAGGATCTGGTAACGGAATGTCTGTCAGGTCTTGTCTTGGCTTTGTCGTAACGTTAACTACTTCCACACAGTCATGTGTGTCTGGATTTGAATTAACTGATGGTAACAGTGTAGCAGGATTCAGGACATTGCAGCGTCTAATTTCTATGTGTGGCTGGAACAGTGTCAATTCATAACCTGTTAAACGTGCAATTGTCAAGTGCTGAGTTTGTGTTCGGTTTAAAAGAACTTCTACTGAATGTGGAACTTGTACTGTCAGGGAATGTCCTAAAACTATGGAATCACTTTGTCTGATAGCTAGTGCTGTGGCTGCAACTGACTTGAGGCACGCAGGCAACGCCTGGGCGACTGGATCTAATGTGCTTGAAAAATAAGCACAGGGCTTGTATTGACCTGCTTGATCTTGTGTGAGAACAGATAATGCTGTACCTTCGCGTTCTGTAACGAAAAGTGTAAAAGGCTTACTGTAGTTCGGTGTAGCTAGAACTGGAGCTTGGCATAGGGCTTTCTTTAACTCGTTGAAACTAAGTGTATGTTCAGATGTCCAAGGGAGGACAGTCGATACGGCTGCCTCCTGTGTCGTTAACTGTATCAGTGGCTTGGCTAGAAATGCATACTGGGGAATCCATTGTCTACAATAAGAAGTAAGGCCGATAAAAGCACGTACCTCCTTCTGGGTTCTGGGCTGGGGAAGACTCTTCTTTAACTGGATACGGTCGGGTGTCAACTGCCTACCCCTCTTGGACAGCAAGTGTCCTAAGTATACCACTTGCTGGACACAGAATTGAAGCTTTGAAGGTGACACTTTGTGCCCCATCTCGGCTAGAAAATACAGAACTGTAAGTGATGCTCGCTCGCAGTCACGTTCAGAACGGGCTGTGATCAGTAGATCATCGACATACTGGAGCAGGGCAGTGTCAGTTGGCATGTGAATGTTGTCTAGTTGTCTCTTGAGTGCTTGACTGTAAATACTAGGGCTTTCTGTGAAACCTTGAGGAGCGCGTGTAAACATATAGCTCCTTCCATTTAAACAAAATCCGAAAAGAAACTGGCTGTCTGGATGAATTGGAACACTGAAAAATGCATTCTTGAGATCTATGACAGTGAAAAACATGGCTTCGGAATCAATGGCTGTTAACAGGGAAGAAATATCTGGAACAACTGGGTACTGAGGAATAATACATTTATTAAGCTCTCGTAAATCAATCACTAATCGATATACTGGGGGTGCATTTGGATCAGTACGTTTCATGACTGGAATGATCGGAGAATTGCATACATTGGAGTCAGTTTCTACAACTACTCCTTGAGCCATGAGCTCGTCAATAATTTTGGATAAGGCTGCTACAGCCTCAGGTGGCAATCTGTACTGTCTGATTCGGGGTAACACTACACCTGGCTTGAGAGTCACACGATAGGGTGTGATTTGCATGTAACCTACATCAGTTGGACCTTGCGCCCATAAATGCTGCGGAACATTAGACAATCTTGAATCAAAATCTCGTAATACATAGTGACCCTTAAAGTCACGTAGGAACAGACGTATTCCCTCTGGGGAACAGCAAATAACTGCACCTAATTCTTTCAATGTCTTAATGCCTAACAGGTTTTCTGGACATGACTTAGTAAGTAACAGATCAGTAGTACGGGACAATGGACCTACTTCTAGAGTAACTGGCTGAGATATTTCATTAACTATGGGTTTTCCTGAAAATCCAAGGGAAACATTTCTTGAGCCTGAGAGCGGAGCCCCTGGAACTTCGGCATGACTAATTGTGGTCCTACTTGCCCCTGTATCGATCAAAAATTTTCTGTCTTTCCCTAATACTTGACTGTGTACATAGGGACCTTCTTGGTCTACTGGTATCTCGATGAGAGGCAAGCCTACCTCCCTCTCTAGGCTGTTTCATGAATATGACTGGTACTCTGGATACTCAGACTGTGCATACTGGTACATCTGCGATGTAACGTGCTGTGTTGCAGCAATAGGCTGCGGTACTGTAACTGTCTGTTGTGCATTCTGTGACTGAGGAATCTGTGAAACTTGTTCTTGTCTCGGCGGACGTGGTCTTTCTTTAGTCTTACCAGTAGCTATGTTGTGTTTCAGAACTGCACACTCGTTTATAAAATGACCTGGCTGTTTACAATAATTGCAGTTCCCTTTAACGGGAGCTGCAGGATGACTGGCTTGAATCGGACCCCTCTTCTGACTGTCTTGAGGAATAGATTGTGCAACTAGCACTTTCATTTTCGTGTCTTTCATACGTTTTCTTTCGTGTTCTTGCTCTTCTCTAATTCTATTCTGGTGATACTGGAGCATCTGGAGCATCTGGGACGGAGTATTTGCTTGCCAGGTGCTTTCGACTTTCAAAACTCGGTTTTTAATTTGTGGACTTGAATTCTCGACTAATTTGGTAACGAAAAGATGAGGGTATGACTCACTACTTGTCTTGAGACCACTATTAATACTGAAACATTTCTCAAATCTAGAATAAAAATCACTAATGTCTTCATCTTGTTTCTGTTTACAGGCTGAGATGGCATCCCAGTCTTCTTTTCTAGTTGTCAATAATCTGGGTAAAACTTGAATCAATAATTCTGGTAATTCTTTACATTTATCTCCAAGACCGGTACCTGGTACTCGTGCCTTGTCTTCAGCTTCTAGAGCTGTCCAATCGATCTTTTTCTCTCCCACCTCCCATTCTTTTTCCTTTAACTTTTCATACACCCCTGCGGGTAGCAGAACCTTTAACATTTTAATGACATCTGGGTACGTGTATTCTCCCATACGGAGCATGTCTTTTAATTCTCTATGGAACCCTGCTGGGTCTTTGTCATGGCAGGGAATTAGCTTTTTCATTTCGAGGAGTTCCATCTTTGAAATCGGAGTGTATACAAACACTCGTTGCATTTCGCCACCCGTCCCTTGGACTGGGTGGACTTCTCGTAACGGATTCTGTCTGTCTATGTAGAATGGTTTACTTTCTGGGGGTGAGACGTGAACAAAATGCGGGTTCAGGAACGTTCTATACTTGTGACGCTGTTCTAGAATAACACTAATTAAATCGGTACCTAGACCTCTCCATCTGTACTGGAGTAACTCATTCAGGATATCGTGTAACGGGCCTGGATCAGAGTGTTGACCCTCATACTGAGTAATGAGGTGCTGGATCATATACATACCCACCAGTCGTTGCTCGGCTGGGGGCAGTTTCAGAAACATTTGTGCCACTATTTCGTCTGGAAAAGTGGTAGAATCAGTAATCCATCGGACTGCTGATCGGGCTAATTCTTGTTCATGCATGGTGCTTAACTCGTTATAACCGACTCGTGATTTCAGAATGTGATCGGTAGCTTGAAATACTTGTTCTAGAGAACAAGGCTCTCGTTCTGGTGCTGGATGATGAAAAATAGACTTGGGTTCTAGACGTAAATGGCGATCTGGAAATCTGGATTTCCCTACATACGCTATTCTGGCGGGATTCTCGTCTTCCTCTTCAGGATCAGAGATACTTTCTTTCTCACTTACTTGTGCTGCTTTACGCTGTTCGTGTAACCTTACTATTTCTTTACGAATTTTCTTGTACATACTTTCCATGGCACTAATGGTCTTGTGCTTACCCTCGGCTATATTATCACTCCACCTTGTCAGGATTCTCATTTCGGCGGGATCTTTAGACGAGTAATCTTGTTCTCTTATTAGACAATTGATCAGGAACTTTAATATCATGAGCTGAATCTCGGCTTTCCTTTGAGACATAATCTCGCCAATACTTTCTGGATCATCCCCTGTACGGATGAAACGATATATTCTGTCTAGATCTTCTTTCATATTCGGTAAGGTGACTAGATACTCGGTCACTCTCCTTACACGTACGGAATATAAAACCATATTATATTCCCCTGGAACTGGATCATAAACACATTCGGCAAGGGCTTGTCTGATTTCTGTAACAGACTTATTACTTTTAGGAGTACGCTGTGATGCTTGAGCATGTAATTCGAGTGCTGATAAACGCTTGTGTGGCGGCGGGGTTTGAGGAGGACCTCCTCCTGCGGCCCCTAGACTAGAATCGTCGACTGACATTCTTCGTGCTTGCAGGGTCGGTAATTGTAACGTGGGCTGAACTTGTACGGCGGGCTGACCCGGGGGTACCGTAACAGGTACTCCGGTGTCTGGAGGAACGGGAAGTGCCTGATTTGCAGGGACTAGCGGAGCGCGAACAGGATTTGCATATTCTGGAACTGTGTCGTCCAAATAGGACGAAATAAAAATATCAGCTGCGGTCGGTTTGTGACGTAGCTTGGTCGGAACTAATGGTGGCGGGAAATTACTGGGTGCCTCTGGGGTCGCTTTTGGCAAGCCTTCGGCAAGGAGAGGATACATACCCTTAATAAGGGCATGCCTCTGTCTGTCTGACTGTTCGACTTTGACTTGTTCACCTATCTCGATTAATTCTCTTTCTTGGGCTCGTTCTTGGGATTCTCTACTTAACTCTGACTTTCTGACTTCCTTTTCCGTTCTTCTATGCGCTTCCTTACGCCATAACTCGATGGCATCTTTCTGTGACTGTCTGGCTTTCTTTTTCCATAATGCTTCTTCTACTCGCATGATACATTCGGCATCCCATGTACCCGATACGGGCCATCTATACTTTTCTTCTAACTGTTTGGTATACTCTACCCATAAATCTAGATACAATATGGCGCTTATGCCATGTTTCTGATACATAAAGTGACCTGGACTGTCCCTAGGCGGAACAGGAACTGCTGCTTCCAGCAGACCCTTTCTAGTTTTTAACTGACGTAACTTGGAAAAGAGCGGCATTCTAAACTTGAATCGGAACACAATACAATACACGAAAAACAATAACAATTGGGGAAACAATTCAGGCATACCACGACATTGGAAATACATTAAACAACATTATAAATAACAGTTCGAACAGAATACTACCTGAAAATACTGAAAACAGAACAGAATTCTCGAGAACGGAACAGACTAGAGTTACTGGATGCACTGCTATAACAGTACGGAACATACCGGTCCCATAAAGGAACACATCAAGACCCGTATCCACCTAGGTGAACACTTCGTTTGTGAGCTTGGGTACCACCAACCCACGGACCAGAGTCAATTTAGACTGACCCTGTCTAGACACTACCCCAGCAATGGTACTCACCGGGCAGCACGGAACGGAAGGCCTCGGACGGGACTGGACTACGACGACGAACTTCGGACTTCGGACTTCAGTTACGGGTGGACCTCCGGATACCTCGGACCTTGGACTCTCGGCTTGGGCTCTGGTCGGGACTCGCCGCGTTCCTCCACCGTCTCGTTCGGATGCTAGACCGCCTCCTCCGTCTCCTCCGTGGGCCTGAGGGATACTTGAAGCAGAAATATCTGCCAGGTGCACGGTATGGTTCCGTCACGACTGCAGAGGGTCAGGGGGTCGGCGTGGCTTCACCGACGCGTGGGGAAAGGGCAAGTCCCTGTTCGGGCGCCATTATGTGGTAAATAAATAAATAATACCCTATTTTTGGATGAATGAATGAATAACAGATAGCTCAATAAAATAAGAGTCAAGATTCGAGGTAGTAGGAGTTTCTGCAGGTTTATTACAGCATAAGGACAGGATCAGGACAACCTGCATAGGAACAGGATGACAGGGGAAAAGAGGCCCGGCAGCTGCCGGGGCTTGGTCTGGGATGAGCGCGCTAACATTCAATAACAAGACATTCATTTATATACATAACGCAAACACATAGCATTACATTGCAGTAGGCGTAGCAGTGGGTGGAGCAGAAGGCATGACGTGTAGCAGTCGCGAGAGATAACAGTAAAAAGAGGTGTAACTGGGAGTTTACTTAGACATGTGAAGTAAAACGTAACAGAATATGTCATGAATGGGCGGACACATAGGAGGGGCTACCTGAGGAGCCGGGACCTCTAACCCAATGGTGCGCGAAAACTAGCAATGACGTATTACTAGGAGAAGCTGGGGGCTACGAACTCTGTGCTAGGAGCAGAGACTAGAGTCTGGAGGGTCGGAGCGACATGTACCTAAACCCTATCTGGTATCTAATGTTTAGGGAACATGTTGATATAAACTAGAAGTCATGAGGGGAAAGGCTAACTTGACTCTAAGACTGGACCATGCATTATTCTACATGTAGTGCGTGAAGAATATTAAATGACCATTAAATACAGTATTTCTCTAACATGGAGACGAGAAGGCTAGACAATGACGGAAACTATTGATGCAGTTCAGTAGCTTAGGAATGCAGAGGAGGAGGACTGAACTGATAGCAGGAACTATAACATACTTTTGGCAGACTCAGAGGCAGAGCCGGGGTGCACCGGGCAGTGCGAGGCAGGAAGTAAGTGAAAGGTCGAGGATACAGGTGGGGGCTGTATCACTCCTCAGCGAGGCTTTCAGGAGACAGGAGCTGAATCCAGGGTCCGGGCCCTTTTGAGGCCTAGAAACGGGGACTTTATAATGGAATAACGTGCACACTGAGAAACGTGGCAACATTATTTTACATAGGCCTGATATTCGTAGTATTCACGAGGACTGGAAACTAACATACCAGAGGTGGACACAACTGTAATTGCGTCATTAATCGGACATGGGGAATAACATATGCATATTGGTCATGCACACATAACATATGATGGATGAGGCGTAGGGACACAGAACATGGCAAAATTTACTTTTCCACAGAGGCGTGGCAGCAGAACCTGCCTTATATGGGCTGCTCCCGGCTGGGCGTAGCCGGAACCCTGCCCCACCTTGGAAGTTTCCAGAGTGGGGGTGGATGTTCTACTGACTTGCATTTTCCCTAGTCTATCGATTTTTTTGGCGTGGCAGGCGGTGGGACAGCGAGGGGTGATTTGGTTTCTCTTACTGTTTTTCTGGTCTCTCACCACTGGCATATTTTAACGTTTTCTTGTTTCTAGGACATTAATAGGTTTTATCATTACGTTATGTTATCGTTTCTTTGTTCGTTGTTTAATAAAAGTTCATGTTCATCAGTGGCCTACTGATTTTCGTTTTCCTATTTTTTTCTTTCCAGGTTGTTTCATGGTAAAGTTTCTGTTAACAGGATACAGTGATCACTTCGTTATTATTGCATATGTCCTTTTCACTAGGGGTGCTCTCTGGTCGGGCCAGATGACGTATCTCTAGTAAATGGTCCGGGTGAAAAAGGTGCATCAATCAGTGGGGAGTAGATAGGCATGACAGATTACAACGGGGGAGAACGGTCCGCATTACGTACCCTTTCACTACTTGCAAAGATTTTCCTACGTTTATTTGCAAACAGGGAATACCTCCAAAAAGAACTAATTCCCAAACAGTCAATGTTCGGACAATCAATCAATCAATGAGGAATGAAATAGGTACGACGTGTTAAAGGCTTGCGTTACCTACCCTTCACTATCTGCAAAGGGAGATAGAATATTCCTATTCTTCCTCGTTTGCAGGTAGAGAAGATCGTTAAGAGAATTAACTTCGAACAATTCAATGCTCGATTGAAACAATCAACAAGGGGTACTGTGAACACAAATGAACGCCGCTTATATACATACGCATTGCTATTTTCAACAGGTTGTTCCTAATGTTTCTATTTTAGCGAGGTCAAAAGAGATCCCATTAGTGGCCTACTGATTTTGCTCGATTCCTTTTGTTTTTTTACACGATTTTTCGCTATCTGCAAAGACTAAACAGAGTATTGCGACTCTGTGCTTGTTTGTAAATAGAGAATGAACCAAAGAGAACAATCAATCAAATGGAGAGAGAAGCAGGCACGACGGATTACAAAGGGGGAAAGGGCTGCATTAACTACCCTTCACTATCTGCAAAGAGAGAGTACTCCTAATAGAAATGAGGGGTGGGGGGCAGCAATCAAAGCAGATCAGTGTGCATAAACACGAAAAAAAAAATTCTTACCACGTACTTGACATTCGACAGCTTATGATATTTGCTATTAAAAAACCATTGAAATTCACTGAAAAAACCATAGGTTATAGACCATATATAGTTAGGAATTAGCATTTACAAAACCTTGAAAATTCACTGAAAAAACCATAGGTTATAGACCATATATAGTTAGGAATTAGCATTTAAAAAACCTTATTTTACTCACACAAAACCATTGAAATTCCATATATAGTTAGTTGCACTAACTATATATTGCGCACCCGCAATCCACTGCTGATGATGTCACATATTACATCATTCATGACATGGTCAGTGACATCACTGATGACATCACTGATGACATCTCAAATGACATCACTGATGACATCACTGATGACATCTCATTTGACATCAATGACCACATCACTGATGATATCATTCATGTGACAATACAATGCATCTCCTCACATTTTAATATAACCTCTGTTTCACCCAGTGTTAAAAACAGAGTATAATTTTTGAAACCATTGACACACCAATACTAGTTACTACATACGTACTCACTGATTCCTACGTCTACACACACATTCACTCATTCACCCATACAATCATTCATACATACAATCACTCATGTTTACAACACAATCATATGCACTCATACACCTATACAGACACTCACACTCTGCCACTCATCCATGGAGTTACTCACACACCTAGTCAGTCCTGTAAAGAATCAATCACACTTCCATTTTCTACTCTATACAGTTAAACATAGAGCACCTTACGTTTTCAACCATATACTAACACATACTTACTCTCTTATACAATCATTGATACAAGTACACATTGATCTGTACAGAGTCACACACCTCCCATCCAGCCACACACACACTCAGTCTCCCATGCAAATATTTGGGCAATCAATCAATAACCCATATAGTTACTCATATAGCTACTGATCAACACATGCAGCAGTTTACAGAACAACAGACATAATGATGCACAAATTAAGACAGTTTAGTCACTAACCCATGCACTCAGTGAGACACATTTAATCACTCACTCATACATTCAGTCATGCACCTACTAAATCCTTCGTCCAGACACTTATACATCCACTCATTCTTCAATATGTAAGACATATTTTAACTTTACAGAAACATAGTCACTGGATGTTGTCATCAGTGATGTCATCAGTGATGTCATTTGAGATGTCATCAGTGATGTCATCAGTGATGTCACTGACCATGTCATGAATGATGTAATATGTGACATCATCAGCAGTGGATTGCGGGTGCGCAATATATAGTTAGTGCAACTAACTATATATGGAATTTCAATGGTTTTGTGTGAGTAAAATAAGGTTTTTTAAATGCTAATTCCTAACTATATATGGTCTATAACCTATGGTTTTTTCAGTGAATTTTATATATATATATATATATATATATATATATATATATACATACACCTTCTTGTGAGTAATGCAGGAAATGTATGGATATATATAGACAAGATGTCTGTAAAAGAAAAGAAGAGATTCCAAAAATTGATGCCTACTGCCCCAAATGCGAAGATACTATGTAATGAAAGAAAAAGGCAGAATGGCAGACTGTCCAGGACAACGGAAGCACCAATACAAATTCTGGTATCATAAGGATCTATACCTGGATATCCGGTAATCAAAATTATGATAGTCCAGCAGCAGCCGGTATGGGCAGAAGGAAACTTAAACTTGCTACTAGGAATTAAAACTGCACACAAACAGAAAATGAAAAATAGTGATGCAGATCATCAAAATAGGGACTGCAAAGGATATCACAATGACTATTAGTGATAAGAATTATATTGCATAGTGTTTTCCTAAGGTATTTCACTGTTGACTTCACGTTTGTAAGTGTCTAAAACAAAAATTCAGAATACCACTCTCCTTTTATGAATGTCATTACTTCGGGCCAGATGTAGGAGCCCTAATACCGGTCGGAAACGGCCGATTTCGGACGTTTCCGACCGGTATTAGGGTTTTCAGATGTAGGGGCTTGTCATTTTAAGAATCGGTATATTTACCGAATCGGTAAATCCATATGTAGCTGACACTCCTAAGAGTGACACAGGCCCTTAAGAGTCGGTATTTTACCACACAATCCTATTGTGTGGTAAAATACCGAATTCAGGTGTGCATGCACATCTGTGCATGCACACCTGTGCCATGTGACACACAGACATGCCCTTAGGGCATGTATGTGTGCCACATGTCACACAAGCCTGTACTTGGGGTGCTAGAGTGTGTCAAAGTGACACCCCCTGCACCCTTGCAGGATTCGGTATTTACCGATTCGGTAAATACCGAATCGGTATTGCCCATTGATTCCTATGGGCTTCAAGGCCCATAGGAATCAATGGGCAATACCGATTTGGTATTTACCGAATCAGTAAATACCGATATTCCTGAATTCGGAATTACCTAAATCTGCCCCCTTCCCATTTACAGACTCTTAAATACCGAATCGGTAAAATTCGGTATTTAAGAGTCTGTAAATGGGAATTACCTACATCTAGGCCTTCTACTTTTTTCAGTTATTTCAATTTTTTCAAGTATTTTAAGTATTAGCCATCTAATATTGTTGGCTGTATGTTTCTTGTCAAGATAGTGTTTGACTAACAGCGCACTGATTTTTGAGGTAGCGATTGCTTATCGGTGTTCTGTCAAGTGAGTAACTAATGAGCGGGATGTTTCTCTTGCATAGCCCCGATTGCTTAATAAAAGAAAAAGCACATGTTTTAGTTTTGCAGTTGAAGACTTTTTTAGCTTGGATATCCATTATGAATGAATGTGTTACCTTTAGTTACAGTGTCACATAACTTACATTGTGAACGTTTGAGAGTTCCTCTCACTGGCTAAATGCCATCAATGGTTTTCTGGATAAATGACGTGCCTTCTGTAAACCGCAAATGTACAATGATGCCTTTAATGTTTTTGTTACGGCAGTGAGCACCTAAAGGATTAGGAAGTTTAAGCTCTCGGTCGGTGTCGCTGTTAAGGATATGCCAGTTAGAGTTAATGATCTGTCTGGAATGTTTGGTGACACAAACTAGTTGTGTAACTGGAGGATGGATGCGTGATTTCTATAGAAAATTTCTATCGTAGAATCGCGCCCTTTTGTAGGATTCTGTAACGAGACAATGAGGGTATCTCCTGGCTAGAAATGTGGCTTTTTCATAACTGTCGCTTGTAGATCGAAATCTTGTAAATTGGAGCAATTTTGTTGCAATCTCAGAAATTGCCAGAAAGGTATACTCTGTTTCTGTGCCCGTGGGTGGTAACTATCATAATAAAACAGAGTATTTCTTGCAGTAGGTTTAACAAAAAGGTCAATCTCCAAGATACCGTTGTTATGTCGAATGAAAATTAAAAATAATTCAACTTGTGTTTGACTAGTATGGGCCGTGAATTTGAGATTGATGTCACACAAATTTGGCCATTCTAGAAATTCAGTGAGGCAATCTTCGGTACTGGTCCAGATAAAGGAAACTGGCCTTTATTCATGGGAGGTCAGGACCCTACTATTCCTTGAGTCTAGTATATTTATGGGGAAAACGCATATTTTACATTGCCCTGAGAGTGGTATGGCACATTTAGCTCCTGAAGATTTACCATGTAGAACATTTGAATGATCCAGTATGGGAAGAACCAGTCAGAACCAAACAGCAGTAGTGGTTCCAAAATAGGTGGAGTATTATTTGGTGTAAGGATTTGGGTGTGGGTGTGGCTGTGAATGATCTAAAAATTAGAAAGTTATCCACCATAGTTTATAAGTTGGCTTTCAGTACAGCAAATTCATTGATGACCATGGACACTGAAATTATAGTTATAGGAGCTATGGTGATGCAGAACTGCCTTGCGTCAGATATCCTTCTCGTGAAGGAGGGCGGAGTCTGTAAGATGTTGAAATTTCAGCAGTGCTGAACATGTATTCCTAATAAGAGTGAGAGGCTGAAGAAATATATCAATAATATTACAGACTTAAAAGGAGACTTACAGGAATTGGAAGCTACACATGCTTGGGAAGTGCTTGGAAATGGGTTTGCTGCTGTAGGAAAGTGGTTTTGGAATCTTGGGCAGTATTTATTTATTGTATTTATTTATTTAAAAGGTTTTATATGGCGCTAGCTGGACCCAAGAGTATCAGAGCACTTTACAGGATTTCGTAACACAGAATAACAGACAAACCTAGTACAATTGAGAAAATAAGGCAAGGCAATTAGAACTTTAAGAACGTTTTAAGTTAGGAAGATCTAAATCAAGTATCAGATCGAAGATAGTAGAACTGGAAGACAGTGAAGATTATATAGTGTGTTAGAAGATGGAGAGGCGAGAGAGTGAGGGACAATTGTGGAGGGGAGGGAGAGGGTGAAACTATAAGTAAAGGGGGGCCAATATAGACTGTGTAAAGAGTGAGAGGCTGAAGAAATATATCAATAATATTACAGACTTAAAAGGAGACTTACAGGAATTGGAAGCTACACATGCTTGGGAAAGGATTGGAAATGGGTTTGCTGCTGTAGGCAAGTGGTTTTGGAATCTTGGGCAGTATTTATTTATTTATTTAAAAGGTTGTATATAGCGCAAGCTGGACCCAAGAGTATCAGAGCACTTTACAGGATTTGGTAACACAGAATAACAGACAAACCTAGTACAATTGAGAAAATAAGGCAAGGCAATTAGAACTTTAAGAACGTTTTAAGTTAGGAAGATCTAAATCAAGTATCAGATCGAAGATAGTAGAACTGTAAGACAGTGAAGATTATATAGTGTGTCAGAAGATGGAGAGGCAAGAGAGTGAGGGACAATTGTGGAGGGGAGGGAGAGGGTGAAACTATAAGTAAAGGGGGGCCAATATAGACAGTGTAAAGGGGAGGAGTTCTTGGCCAGAGACAGTAAATTAAATTAAGAACCCCAGTATTTATTGAGAAGGAGCAGCTTGAGGTCTTTTTTAAAGCAGGTGTAGGAGGGTTGCAACGTAGATCTTTGAGAAGGGCATTCCAGACAGAAGGCGCATTACCAGAGAATTAGCGAGACTGAGTTGATTTCTTTTTACCAGAGGAGGGACAGGGACAAGTGCATTAGTGTTACTCATTGTTCTAGTACAACCCGCTTTTTAAAGTTTGTCAGAGAGGTAAGATGGGGTATTTTAATGAAGGGCTTTGTGCGTGATGCAGGCGATCTTGTAGGTGGATCTGCCTTCGATTGGAAGCCATTTAAGGTTTTTGAGAACCGGGGAGATCTGATCATAACGCTTACAGTCAGTAATAAGCCTGGCAGCAAGGTTAAGAATGGATTTGATTGGGGCTAGGTGGACTTTAGGGGTACCAGCAAAAGTGGTGTTACCGTAATCAATTCTAGACAGGACTAATGATTGTAAAATTGATTTAAAGTCATCTGCTGGAATAAAGGGTTTACATTTTTTAAGGTGATGTAGTGTGAAGAGAGCACCTTTGGCCGAGTTTTTTATATGGGGTGTAAGACTGAAGCTCTGAGTGATGCTAATGCCGAGGGATTTGACCGAGTTGGAGCTGGCGAGAAAGCAGTTGAGAGCTTTAATGTCCGCGATCCAGTGTTGAATAGGGAGCGAGATTTTCTTGGGAGAGAATAGGATGATTTCAGTTTTTTTGGGGTTTCATTTGAGGTGGTTTTGATGGAAGCACAGTTGAATCTTAGTCAGGGCATCGTTAAGATGTAAGACGTCGTCATGGGATTTGATCTTGTAGTATAGGTGTGTGTCATCTGCATAGAGGTGATAACTGATTTTCGCTTGTTTAAGAATAAGGGTGAGGGGTTCCATGAAGAGGTTGAATAGATTGGGAGAAAGAATAGAGCCCTGTGGAATGCCCAAGGTGACAGGCAGAGGCTTAGAAAGGCAATTGCTGACTTTAATTAGTTGAGTTCTATGTTGGAAATAAGAGGTGAACCACTTGAGAACATCGCCGTCAAAGCCGAAACGGTCTTTGAGAATATCGAGTAAAGCGTCATGGTTAACAGTATCAAAGGCTGCAGAGAGGTCAAGAAGAATGAGGAGGGAGGATTCGCCTTTGTCAAGGGAGCGATGTATGTCATAAGTAATGTTCAGCATTGCTGTTTCCTTGCTGCATCCCTTTCTAAAACCTGATTGGAAAATGAGGTTGAATGAGTCAAGGTGTTTGTCCAACTGTCGCAGGACAAAAATATTTTTGAGGGCTTTGGATAAGACGGAAGGTTGGACATAGGGCGCAGGTTGTTTAAGTCGTTGGGATCAGCCACAATATTTTTGATGATGGGGGTAATTTGGCCTAGTTGGAGGGAAGCAGGAACACTACCAGTGGCAAAGGACGAGTTGATGATATTAGTCCAAAGTGGGGCGAGGATGTGTTTTAGTTCTGGTACAAGATGAGCTGGAAGGGGATCTCTAGTATGTGAGGATGGTTTAAGCTTGGTGATGATGTTGAGGGCATCACTTTCTGAAACTGGACACAAATTATTCCAGGAAACATTATTTTTCAGCTGGGGGCGGTGAGGTAAGGTTCACAGTGAGTGATAGAGATTGGGAGTTGGGAGGAATCAGGGGGGATAGGAGAGGAAGAAGGCACAGGGGTAATGGTATGGAGGGGGGTCGGCTATGTTGTGGGGGAGTTAAGGTGAAGGATTAGTCAATCTTGGTGACTTTATCTGAAAAGAAGCTAGCAATTTCTTCACATCTCTCAACTGTAGCTAATAGTTTGGGGGGCTGAGGTAGTTTGGTTTTTGACAATGTTAAATAACTCCCTAGGATGATTTCTTGCCCAATCAGGTTGTGAACGGAGGAAGGAAGCTTTATCGTTAAAAAAGAAATTTTGTAGCTGGCCCTTGTAGCTTTGAGGAGGACAAGATTCGAGGTGGAAGGTTGTTGCCTCCAAATGCGTTCAGTCTGTCTGAGAGCTCGTCTCTCTTTGTTAAGGTCAGTATTAAACTAGGTTTTGGAGGTAATATTTTTCGGGAATTTTAATTTGGCTGGGGCAATTTGGTCAAGGACTTCAAGGATAGAATTGTTGTAATGTTCAGTAAGGCCAGTGGCACTTTGGGAGAGAGGGGAAAGATGTAGGCGAGCTTTTATTGTAGACTCCAGTTCACCTAGAAGAATAAGGTGAAGATTTTGGGTTATCTTCTTTTGTTTGCTGATGTTAGAGGGAGGAGGGGGCACAGAGCTGTTAATCATGAAGAGGATGAGGTGGTGATCGGACCAGTCAATGGGGATGATGTGGGAAAGAGAAGCCAGTTCATTGCTATTGATAATAGTGTCGAGGGTGGCACCTTTGGACTGTGTTGGAGAGTTGCAGAGTTGAGTCAGGTCGCTGATGTCAAGTAATTCATTGATGAGGTTAACCGCAGGATCGTCATTTTTCTTCCAATGGAGGTTAAAATCCCCTAGGAAGAGGTTTCTAGATTTGGAGAGTGATGATTGAATGAGAAGATCAGACAACTCCTCAGCAAAGGAGAGGGGGGCGCCAGGGGGTTGGTAGATATTATGCAGGCAGATAGGAGGGGAACCCTGTACTGTAAGTTCAGCACCAAGGTATTCAAAAGTGGAAAGGTCATGGTGGAGGACAGGTGAAAGTTTTAGTTCTTCTCTATAAAGTATAGCGAGGCCCCCTCCAATTTTTTCAAGCCTGTCTTTTCTGAAGATGGAATAACCCGGGGGAGAAAGCATGTCAAGGCTTGATGAGGAGTGGGAGTTGAGCCAGGTTTCAGTCAGAAAGGCGATGTCAATGCTTTCGCTGAGGATGGTTTCAGCGATTTCTGTTGTGGGACATGAATCTGACTGGCAATTAACCGCTATGCAGTTGAGGGGTTTAGGGTCACTTGATTTTGTGGAGGAACAGGAGTGGATAGAAGTGAGTTGCTGAGGGGGTCTGGGTGAAACTGGGGAAGACGGGATCCTACTAATTCCCAGGATCACCAGGATAGATGAATGAGGTAGGGGGGAGTTCATAGTTGAGGTAGAGAGGGGGTAGATTGTATTGAGGTCAGCGAGGTCGTGGCGGGAAAATGGCTCGGGAGGATGGGAGGGCTGAATGAGCTAATACTGCCTGTCACTTTAGATGGAGAAACTGGAGAGGATGGGATCCTACTAATTTCCAGGATCCCTGGGTTAGATGCATGAGGTGGGGGGAGTTCGAAGTCGAGGTAGAGAGGGGGTAGACTTTATTGAGGTCAGAGAGGTCCTGGGGGGAAAGATGGCTCTGGAGGAGGGGTGGGCTGAATGAACTATTACTGCCTGTCAGTCTAGTAGGAGAATTGACGATGGGAGAAAAATTCCTTGATTATATGGTGCAGGGTAAGTTTGTGTGGGGACTAAGGGATAGGTGTGATTGGGAGGGTTTTTTGTGATGAGGGAGGAGATGTCATTTCTCAGAGAAGAGAGTTCTAATACGAGGGTGGGAGAGGTGAAGATCAATGTTGAGGAGTGATTGAGTAAGACGTGAGATAGGGAGGGGGGCTAGGAGATCAGGATGGAGGTGTTAAAAGTCCATGTTGGTCGGGGGTTGAGGTCTGGTATGTGGAAGAGGTGGGAAGCCAGGAAGGGGGAGGAGAGGGGTGTTGAGATAAGGGGGTAGAGTCGGAGTTGAGGGGTGAGAGGGAGCGTTCCCAGTAGTAAAATGTAGGGTCGGAGAGGAAAAGAGGGCCTGGGAGTTGAATTTGGGGCAGTTAGTTTGATAATATGTGGGGGGGGTTTACAGGAGAAGGAATTGGGGTGATTAGTGGAGCAGTTGGGGGAACACGGGAGGTGTTAAATGGCGAGGGTATAGGTTTTGCGCGACTGAGGGTGTTTTTATAAGGTTACAGAGAGGGAAGGAGAGTGGAGTAGTTGCGGAGCTGTAAGGGGATCGTGGGGTGGGGTAGCTAGAGGAGGGTGGGTTTGGATGCCAGAGGGAGTTGGGAGAAAATCAGTAGAAGGGGGATGCTGGTGAGATTGTAGGGTGTTACAATTGGGAAACAGGGTTTTCATTAATGGTTACAGAATTAAGAGCTGGCGAGGTCATGGGGAAGTAAATAAGAGATTCAGGGCTTTCAAATAAGGTTAGTGAATCAGGGAATGGATGAGAAGGGGTCGGTGTGCGGGGACAGAAAGGTATCTTGCAATTGGGAGGCTGGGAGGTTAATGTTAAGTGTAGGTATAAGGTTTTGGGATAGTGAGCTAAAGTGGTGTTCAAAAATGGTGAGGTGTTTTTCAGAGGCTTGAATAAGTATATGTCCTGATTTGAATATAGAGATGTCAATTTCACCAGGAAATGTGGAGGAGGGAGTGGTGGAGAGTTTCAGACCATAGGGAATTTTGCGGGAGTTAGTGATAGGAAGGTGTCGGAGAAAGATGCTTTTCCAATTAGATGGGCATTTGGTGAAGAAAATGTAGTTAGTTTTTATGATGGAGGTTAGGCTACGGTAATTGTCTACAAATAAAGTTTCGTGATGGTGTATTAGAAGTTTGTGTTTAAAGTTTTTCTTGAAATTTTTGGAAAGGTTTGAAGGGTAAAGGAAATACCACAAGTTAGGGCCATGCCTAGTGATGGGTGAGTCTAGCGTCAAGGGAGTATGGTTAAGGGGAGGCATGATGGGTCAACTGTAGTAGAACGGAGGGTGGGAAGAAGATGAGCGGGGGTAGAATGGGTTGGCGCGCAGTGGGGAAGGGGAGTAGGAGCACGGTGTGGGACAGGGGGGATGTCTGTGAGAGGTAAAATTTCCAAGAGACCATGGAGGTCGTGCAAGGTGGTAGATTAGAGTGGTGGGCGATATGGTGGGGGTATGAGAGAAGGGAGAGATTCCAGGGGAAGAGGCAGTAGACAGGGTCATAATTAAGAGAGTAAGGGGAAATGGGAGATAGAATCATCAGGGAGAGAAACTAGTAGAGAGGAGTGGCGATAATAATGATAAAGAAACCAGTGAGGCAATAGGAATAGAAAATCAATCAATCAATCAATCAATCAATCAACCAGCGAATTTGTATAGCGCGCTACTCACCCGCTAGGGTCTCAAGGCGCTGTACAAGTTTCACATTACAGCCAAAAGATAAGGTGAGGAAGACTATTAAGAGTGCAAATTTAAAATTACATGTTACAGTTTTAAAAGATAATTTGAGGTAGGCCGTTAATAGTGCATGTGAAGGAAATACAACGATTAGTACCAAAAATAAAAGATAAAATTAGGTAGACCATTATGAGTGCCCGAATAGCAATGAATAACAATTAGCACCTTTCACGGAAAGGCACACGCAGCATAGACCTTTGAAAGAAAAAGGATGGTATAATGAGGTCAAACAATGAGGATAAGCATACTATTATAAATAGCTTTCAGTATGTTTTGGTGTAGATAGTAAGTTGGATTAATAATGGGCAGTAGTACATATCACACAGCATAGACTGACCAAAAGATAAAAATGTAAAATAAAATAAAATAAAATGGCAGGATGAGGTAATTCGATGCGAGTAAACATACTGTTGTAGGTAATCGCGGGAATGATTAGGGGTGAATAACATATTAGATTAATAGTGGACTATAGGGGAGGAGGGCAATATTATGGTAGTTCCTTAAGAATAGTTATGAGTATGATTAAAAATATAGATTCATGGGGGGTGGGACAGGAAATTAACACAGAAGAGGGTGGAATGGGTATCAATTAGGGGATAGGGATGGAAGGACTTAGGTTAAAAATAAGCAAAGAGGTGGACGAGTTCAGATAATCAAGATTCCTAATTCAATCCCATTTGAGCCTGACTCACATTCAAGATGGCCACAGTATTAGTGAGGAGGGTAGAGTCCTTTGCTTCTTTCCCCTACTGTTAGAGTATCAGGATCACATTGGGAAGAAGGACAAAATGGCATCCAAATAATCAGCCGATCATATCAAGTGCTGCCTAAGCTTCCCACTGACGTCAACCACCAAGACAATAAGCGGAAACGCAGCAGATGAAGAACCTAGCAGGGGCAAATACGTCAGCAAGCCAGCCACGATGGTATTGGGTGCATCACCAGAAGCATTCCCAATCTGCAGAAGGCGACACCGGGTGTGCACACAAGCACATACAAGTCAAGAGAGAGGAGAGAGGAGAGAGGAGGCAGGAAGGCCCCGAGAAAGACAAGTGGGAAAAGAACACGGCAGGAAGTCAGGGGGGGAGCCACTCCTGAGGGGCTTGGCCCTGATGCAACCAGGTCCGCGGTGCTGGAACCAGGTCATCGGGTCACAGAAGTCATCCAAATGCACAGCGGGCAAAGACGCAACAAACTAGAAAGAATCGGTATAGCAGAGACTCACCGGATTCAAAGGATGGTGCAGAGTTCCCGGGGGGTCCAAAGGGGGCTTGCACAAGGTGCAATCAGGCCGGAGAAGCTGCCTGTGGGTCGCAGGAATCCACCGAATGCACAGCGGGCAAAGACATGACAAGACAAGGCAGAATCGGCCAAACTCAGGCCCAACGGAGCAAATGGATGGTGCAGATCTGCAGCACCGCTCTGAGGGGGGTCCTCTCTCAATGCCAACAGGTCGGAGGGGCTCGATCGCAGCCCTCGGTCCGGCCTAAGCACTGCGGGTGCATGATCTTGGGCTACATGCGAGACCTCTTGTGATCATTGCCATATGCTTTCATATTCTTTAAGGGGGGGCAAGTGTATGTAAGCAAAAAGGAAAGACCAGAATGAAAGAGGAATATGAAGAAGGAGAAAGGATGTGGAACTAGAGGACATTCAGTGTAGATTTAATGGTGAGATGAAACTTCTGAAAAACTTCAGACAAAAAAATGTTGAAAGCATCATGATTTTGAGCTGGTCTCATGAGATAAGTTTCATGTGTTGTTGGGATGGCTAACATCGCCATCAGAGGGGAGATTGGAGCAGTGGAATTTAGGCTCCACCCTTTATCTGTTATGATTTGCAATATACTCATGACATTATATTCACTGTGTGCCATAATTTCATTAACATGTGTGAAGTTTGGCAGACATTCACCCCCAATCACAGATCTGCGTTAAATCTATTGTTTTTTTTGCTCATCACACCACCCCAGTTTGGATGCAGCCATTTGCAAATGATTTGTTCAGAATTCCGTCCATCATCTGTTCTTTTTGCTTTTTTAAAGTAGAGGCACAGGTTGATGCCTGGACAGCTGCCCCTCCTCTTTTTTAGGAGCTGACTGGTATAACTTACAGTCAGTGTAATAACAGCATGTTACATGTCACAATGAATACAAAATGTATATTATGTTGCAAAGAAAGCTCTTGCCTCATGTTCCAACATAATTTTTTTTAAATGAAGTGTTCTTCTTTAGTGTGGTAGACTTACCGTTGATGTGTACTACGTGAATGATGCAATGCGATGGACATGAATGGTTCGCCCATCACATTAAAGCTTTTACAGCGGTTACTATGGATTACTATTTGGCATTCATTGCACAAGTTAGGGTAATTTCTGGAACCAGGAGATTCAGAAATTTGAAAAGGAGTCAGGGAACTGAAAAACAATACAGTCAAAAATCTTAATTTGCTGGCTAGTGTTTTAACTAATACCAGGGCAGCTGAGAACCCTTCATGCTAACAAAGTAGATCTCTTGTTACATTACTTGAAATTCCATACATATATAATGGAAAATAAGGTTGGGTCCAATTTATCAAGAAAAGTTGGAAACGGGAGAGAGAATATCAAAATCGATTTAGAGTTCAGATAAAAAAACCTGTTTAAAATGATAAAAAGGTAGAGGAATTTGTGAAATACTATAAAAGCCTTTATTTCTGGAAGTTTCACATACACTAACAACATGACGGATTCCTACAGAAAGCTTTCCCAAAGACAGTCCCTGACTCATATGGAAAGAATTTGGAGACCACAATCACCAAGGAAAAAATCTCTTGAGCAGTTAAAAATCAGAAAATAAATATGGCCACAGGACCGGAGGGTTTGTAGAAGGCTTCTGTAAAATCTGTTATGTGCTTTTTAATCATATATCCAAATTGGAGCTGCTGCTATAATAATATACTAAGTAAGGCAAAGTCCCTTCCAGCTGCCTGAAGCAAGATGGTCCCCGAATAGCTCATTGCGCTGCCCGCCGCCCGTACCGTGCTTCTCAGTTGATGGGCCATCAGCTATGTGTCCTGGAGTCTGTCCTCTGATCAGAAAGCTGCTGTTCCTCGCACTGGGTGGACGCAGGTGTTTCTCCCGTGGAATCAGATTCGAGCCGTGGAGTGACAGCCCGATGTCATTGGAATATTTTCTGACGGCCACTGTAATTTCCTTCCTTCATTCTGCGGCTCCTGCAGAGTTCGGCCAGGCCATTCCAAAAAGGACATCACAGAGAAGCAACATGGCAGCTCGTAGCGTATGGGGTACTAAGACGCAAATCCTTCCTACGTGTACCAGAGCTACTGGCACGGCTGCACCAGAGCTGGAATTCAAAAGCAGTGCCAGAGGTTTAAAGGGTCATTGGAGGAGGTGGCAAGAAAGTGGACCAAAGGGTGACTGTGGGGGCTATTCTCAAACAAGGGGGGTTCTCAACCCTCAATTGCAAATTTGTTTCCCCCCTCCTGTTTTATGAGACCTAAGGGGAGGAGAACTTATGACCCTGATAATGCAGGGTAGCCTTTAAACCAACTACTGAGCTTTTGGATTTGGTGCAGCCACCTGGCTTGCACCCCTCCCCTAACCTTGTTGCTGGCCAGGAATTACCCTGTACCTTAAAAAAAGACAATCAGGTGGCCTGTCCCGATGCAGTCGCTACCCCTCAGGTATTGGGGGATCCTAAAGGAAGAATCAGCTAGAAGGTTTCAGCGAATGGTGTGACACAGACCCTGTGGGTCAAGTTGGGAAGCCCCCTACGGAACCGGGACAAGGAGAAAGCATCCCTACTGTCGCCATAATGGAAAAGGGCATGGCAGCTGGAGGGCAGTATTTACGACTGATCTCTTCCCCAGAGTTAGCGGGGAGCACTTCTTTTACGTCACTGATGGATCGGACTCCTCTTTCAGTGGGAACTCATCTTCAAGCGATGATGCACAGTCAGACTCAAATTGCAGTCGCACCAATAATGAGATAGGCACCTCGCAGCGCCAGAGGACTATATCAAACAAGTGAAAAGGGAAATGGCGCGAACGCAACAGCCACCTAAAATCGGATTACTCTGGTATGCAGCTTACCTTCCCAACATAGAAGATCCACCCAGAGCATCTGGGTCAGACAGAACCAGGACAAGTACAGAGATAGAAGAACAACCCTCCTTGTCCTCCATTCTGCTTTCAATCAAACAATTTCAAGAAGAAGCTTGGGCGGACAATAGTCAAGCAAAGGGTGTGGCCAAAAAACTACAGGGGGATAAGGAAACTGAGCAAGATATTGCTGAACATGTCACGATGATTGAAAAGCCTGGAAGTTGAAGTTAGCTCTTTAAAAACGCAAAGTTATCTCCCAAGGCGCTTGCATGACTGATATCATGTGGAAGCTGCAGAACCAGGAAAACAGTCAGCGCTGGAACAACCTCCGACTCCTGGGGACCCCGAAGGTGTTGAAGGAGATGACCCCCAACAGTTTAACGTTAAACTTCTGAAAGGTGCATTTCCTGATCATCCCAACTGAAACTGGGACTCCGAGATACATAGGGCCAACCAATTTCCTTCTACGATTAAGAAGCAGCAGTCTAACAAAGGAGAGAAACCCAGTGTCATCTTGGTGTATTTTGGAAGACAATTGGTATATGAGCACGCTTCCCGAACTCCCCAAAAATATTTGAAGGGGTGTCTTTTTTTGTTAAACTAGATTTTAGCCATGCTACAGTTGAAATCAGATGACGTCTCTGCCAGTTGTTTGTCCCTTTCCAACAGCTGGGAGACCAAGTTTATTTCATGAATCCGGCTAAGCTTAAAATCAATTTTAATGGCTCTTCTTTCAGATTTACGTCGGCAATAAAGGCTCAGGAATAGCCTAATGAAATTAAGTCAAAATTTGGGCATAGTCAGCACTCTTCGTAGAAATATTTTGATTTAGAAACTGTGGTTTGATATGGTACCATTTCTTGGAGGGGGAGAGTGAGGTGGTGGCTGTTGTTGTATGACTTTATTCTATACAAATATCATAAAAGTGTACACAATTCGTTCCTCAATTTAAAAGGGCATCAATGTTATAAAAAAGAAGGGTATCGTTTTACCATACATACAATACAAAATGGAATTAAAAACAAGGTAAAAAAGATATAAAAAGTCCATTAGAAAGTTGCACAGAATTTAAGAACAATTTATATACAATAAAGACCACAAAAATAAAGGGACGTTGCTGGAGCTCCGTAGTCTACAACTTGTTCGCCTGGAGGAGCTTACATCTAGTTAACCAGGCACATCCCAAATATTTTGCTGTCCCACAAATTACACTGGGGACGGAGGTGTCCGTTGTGAGAATACGCAATACCTCCCTGTAGTTCTTGGCCCCCAGATTGGAGCACACAGGTTTCAACCATCTGCTTCTCGCCTGTCTGTAAACTGGACAGGCAAAGAGAAAATGGGGAACGGATTCCGTGGGAGAAGCACAGCCAGGGCACCCACTTTCCCTCACCCTTGTGTGTTTCCACCCCACTGTGAAGTCGTTCAGAGGGAGTGTGCCAGACCTCAGCTTCAGATGCAGTGCCCTGTCTCTCGGGGATTCAATAAAATCTAGGAAGGGTTCCAATTTGAGGGTAGGCTTGAGGTCTAAAAACTTCTCCGTCAGAGAGCCATGTTTCAAATTTCGTATGGCTTCGTTAGACACCCACTCCCAGTAGGCCTTCTTGACTACTTGCTTTGGTGGTGGGGTCTGGCTTTCCCAGGCCTCTGCTAGACCGATGTCCCCCACCATCTGTTTCAATTTGGATACCCAGGCTATCTTATGGCCTGTATCTATGCGGACCAGTTTGGTCAGGCCGGAGGCATAGTTGCACAATTCTGGGGTCCTTCTAAGGCGTACTCAGAATAGAAGAGGGCGTAGCCTTGCTATATCCCTTAATGAGTGTTTCCGAAAATCATGGCGGAGAGGGACCAGAGGGGTTGATGGAGGAAGCGAGACCAGGTCCCTGTAAAACTTCTTCTCTGATCTCACTAGCTCCACAATGTTCTCGAATCCCCACAGTTCCGCCCCATACAGGGAGATCAGGAGGGTATCGTCTGCAAAAAGCAGCGCGGGCGATTTTTCCCCTGCCAAGACTGGCACATCTGCAGGGTCCTACCTCAGGTGCTCCACCACCCCGTTGACAAAAAGGGAAAACAAAGTCGGGCCAGAACTCAGCCCTGGCGTACCCCTCTCTCTACTGCTACTCTCTCGGTCAGGTGACCCTGTCTGCCCCACCTCACTCTGGCATAGTTCCCCTCGTGAAGGCGTACAATCAGATCCAAGATGAAGGGGGGGATGCCCAAGTCAGACAGGACCTGCCAGAGCCTGGCACGAGCGACCAAGTGGAAGGCTGTTCTTAAGTCAATAAATGCCAAATAAAGGCTGCCTTTCTCGATTGTTACAGATTTCCAGTAAATCATGAAAACCTGGTCCATCGTGCCCACCCCCTGCCTGAATCCTGCCTGGAAATGAGACAGAACCTCATCCTCGTCTATCCAAGACCTCAGTTTCGTGAGGAGGACCCTGCCAACCACTTTCTGCACTACGTCGATTAAACTAATCGGCCTGTAGTTGGCAGGAGCCTCCCTATCCCCCTTCTTGTAGATCGTTACCACCTCGGCTCCCTTCCAGGAGTCTGGAGCAGGATAGCCACCCGCGATGCGATTCAGAACCCGGAGGATGAAGAGGGCCCAAAGCTCTCCATCATGATGTATCAAGTCACCAGGAAGGCCATCTGGGCCCGCCGCCTTGCCCGGCGCGATAATTGCAATAGCAGATTTTACCTCCTGGAGCCCAAATGCCTCCCCCAAATCAGGAATCCCAGAGTTGACCAGCCGTGGCCCCTGCTCTGGTGGTGAGTCCCCCCCCCTCCCGAATACAGGCCATTGAAGTGCTCAAACCATTGACGACCTGTGATATGGTTTGGAATTGGGGCATCTCCCTTCCTTGTACTGATGTTAATGAGCTCCCAGAATAAGGTAGAGTCCTTCAACTGGGCACCAGATTTGAGCTCCTGCCAGTGCTTTTCTTCCTACGCCCGCTTAGCTTTATCTATGGTCTTGTAGTAGATCTTTCTCGCTAGAGTTATTTTTATCTGATCTTTTGCTCTAAGGGCTAGAGATAGATCCTGTCTCCTTTCCCGACATAGGGCAGTATACCACAGATTTGTTGCTTGTGTGGAGTGTGGTTTGCGACCCCATTATCCTTTATACGGAAAAACTCCCCTATCTTTCCCACAGTCTCCTGATATATCTCAACAAATTTGGAATCCAGTGGGGCCATTGGAATAGGGCTAGATAATGAGTCAAGTTCGAGAATCTTCAGCTCCAGTAAATCCCTAATGCTTTCCAGAGTCTGGCCCTGCTTAGCAACCATGAGCCACCTCAGGCGGCGATTACAATTAGATGGTTGTACATCCCTAGTGGACAGCAGTGGGGTTGTGCCTGTGTCAGTAAATGTGGTGTCTATTGCTCGGATGAGTTGCATGGACAGGAGATTGTGATCACTGTCAAGACTCGGGATGACCTCCATATCAATAAGGTCGGCCCATAGACCCACATCCAACAGAATATAGTCGATAAGGGAGGGGGAGCTAATCCTGTTGAAGGTGTATGCCCCGCTAAGGTCGGAGCGAGTCTTACCATTAGCTGCTCTTAAGTTGTGCTCTAGGGTCAGAGCATTGATTTGTATGGCTGTTTGGGACCATTTCTTTATTTGGGCTAAATTAAGTGTTGGAATAGCCCATTTAGAATCCTCGTCCCTAGTGCCCAAGATGTCTTCTTCACTCAGGGGTTCAAAGGTGCAGTTAACGTCTTCTGCAATAAGGATCCCTGCCTTTTTGGAGATAGCTGACCGCTCTGAATCGAGAACCGATAGGGTGGATGCCGCTTCGGCACCTGGAGACCCTCTAACATAAATGTTGAAGATCTCGAGTTGGGCAACGTCTTTGGCCCCTCCAATGGATAAGTGCAGAATGTCCTCGGAAGGAGTGTTGCGGTTGGATATTGACCAGTTCAGTCCAATACTCACCCAGATCAGGAGCCCCCCAAAGGCCGTCCTCTACCCGAGCTAGTAGCGGGGATGTGATATGTAGTCAACCCCGGCATGCGCAAGGGGACCAAGCTCCATGTCTCCTGGAACAAGCAGATGTCATATTTGCCAATAAGGTCATTCCATTCAGGAAGAGCTCGTTGTTTTTGTAGCCCAGCTATGTTCCAGGAGAACAGCTGGATTACCCCCGCAGTGGCAGTACTGTGGTCTGCATGTCTCTCCTCTCCCAGCCCAGGTAAGCCAAAATTGACAGTTATAGACTCCCTGGTATCCTTGTGTGTTACACCACCTAACTCTAGTGGGGCCATGCACACACCTTCACCGCCTAGAGGGCGGCTCACAGAAGCAGAAGGGCAATCTGCTAGGCGCTCCCCCTCTAGTCAATCGACTTGGCACAGACCGGAGCCCCCACCTCCCGGGCCACAGACCAGAGCGGGAGCCGACGGATCTGGATGGATGAATGCTCAGGGGGAGATGTTCTAAACTCAAGAGCTAATAGATTCTCTGCTAGCGAGGGATCAAAAAACGGAATCTCAATGCAGTCAGTTTCAGAGTTCGCCGTTGTGACCCGCCTCACTTTGGCCATGTCCTCCCGTATGATGGATCTACAGCCCCTTGTGTGCCTTAACCAATGTATTGCCTTGTTATGGATGGACTTGCTACTTTCATAGCCCCCCACTGTGGTCAATCTTGGGACCTGTGTCATGTATATGGTAGCCCTGTTATTGTGGCGATGAGATAGACCGCCTTGACGGCCTGTGTCTGAGGGTAGCCTACTCAAAACTCTATTGGGGGGGCCCAAAGGACAGATCGCATCCAAGGATGGAGTCTGCCCCTGGGAGCACCCTTGGGGTGCCCTGGTTCTCGTGGAATCAGCGTATGACCTAACGGTAGGGAGTATAATATTTAACCCTACGGAACCCTGTGTGTAGTGGCCAGGTGGGGGAGGGGGATTGGAGGGAACACCCCTGAGTTGGGCTATGCTGGCCTTTTTCTCTGTATTACTTAACCCTCGAAGGAGAGATTGAACTGGAGCAGTTTGTATGGTTGCCCGCCCAGCCAGTAAACCCTCCACCTTATCACCCAGGGATACTACCAACTTTTCCAGCTCAATAATCCTCTCTAATAGTTCGATCTTAGAGAGCCCACACAGGTTACGACTAGCCAGATTATCTGCAGAAGGCCTATTCACATGAACATTCCCCCCAAGGAGCATGTAGCAACACCATCAGGTTCTAAATCCAGAGGTGCAAACCTATTTGAACAAGGTACCAAGGGGGCCATAGCATGACCCCTTTCCGGCCCCTCGGGAAGTTCCGCAGCTGGCGTTGAGTGAGTAGTAGACAAACGGTCATGACCTTCCTCTGTCGGGACGAGAATAATGTTCCCAGTACTCACACCACACTTGCGGGAATTTCGTTTGACAAACATGGAAGGGATTGGTTTTCCTTGGACCAAGGGAGGGGTCTCAATGGCCTCCGGCGTTGCGCTATTTGCAGTTTTGGTGCTACTGTGGCTTAAGACCTCTTCACAGTCATTGACTATTTCCTCAATTCTCGTCAACACACAGTTCATTGCTGCGTGAGGCACTTTTTTGGCTTGTTTCCCCTTTTTGTTTGCGGGTATCCCCCCTCCTTCCATAGTCTTCCTCTTTCCCATGGTAGCAAGTGGCAGAACAGAATAAAAAGGGGAAAGTACAATAAGCGGAGCCTCCTTGCGAGTAGATCAAGCCAACCCTCCCCTCTGCTACAGTTTTGTTCTGCGAACAGAAGTTAATCAAACTGCCCCTCTGCCGACCACCATACAAGTACAGTACCTTTAGGGCTTAGAAAGGCCGATGAAAGAGGGGTGGCCCAGCCCGGCCTCCTTCGACCCCTGACGGGCGCAGACGTACCCGCCCTTCACGCGGGCGCGTCCCGCGCTGCGAGAGGGCTCTGTTCTATTTAAGCGCCTCCTGGCGCTGTTTGATGACACTGCCCCCGCAATGTTGAGGAATTCTGGGGGATGTAGTCCCCTTGACTGGTCCCGGCGACCAGCCTGCAGCGGTGGACTTCACAAGGCTGTTCCTCACCAGTCAGGACTCCAAGCAGCACAATAGTGAGTTCCCAGAAGGGCAGCAGCAAGTACCAGGTAAGAAAGCGTCCAGATGCACCAAATTGAAGATACTGCCAAATCCGTTCTAATGTCGTTCCATGTCGTGCCTTGTATAATTTGCAGACTCGTTACTTCTCCTCCTCTCACCTCGCCTCACCACTCCAAAGCCCAGTTCTGCTCTCCAAATGCTTCGGAGCGTTTTCCACTCCACGCCTCAAGCTCAGGTACCCCTGACATGCAACACTGCAGCACTACAGACCGTCCGTTATATTACTGCGCTTTTATACTTTTTTTTATATTTCTTTACAAGCGTTGCCTCTCCTCCTCTCCACTCCACTCCTGCCGCTCCTCACCTGTTCGCCTCTCCCCATTCTCCAAATTCTCTGCTCCAGAGCTCCGGCGCCCCAGACCTCTTCAGCAGCACCTGGATCACCCGATAACCTCTTGCTGCCTCTCTCCGGACTCGGACATCTTGAGCCTGCTCCGCCTCCGCCTACACCTTTTCCCGCAATTTCGTGCTGACTCCTTGCTTCTTGGAAGGCAGGTCCTTCCCCAACTGCTGCCTTCCTTGGCGTTTTTAAGACCTCCCTGCCACCGCACCTATACCCGAGACTCCACACGTCAAGCTGGGGTCACCACAGAAGCGCTTTACCGGCATGAAAGAAGTCACTCCATCTCTCCAGCCCAGCCGTGGTTTTCAACTCAAACCGCAGTATTCGCCGAACCGGTCCCAATACACACGATAGCCAGGTGAACACGGTGAGCCGCCATTCACCATTAGGGGCGTGGTCCAAGGTGGTGGCTGTGTTTGGCCTATTATTTAAACTACTTTGCTTGGCTAACAAGGTGGGGTTGGGGTGCGGGGTTATATTTTTGGCATTCATCATTCAGGTGAGTCCTGATTGCTAGGCTTTTGGGGGTGGGTGGGGGGGCTCAGGGGGACAGGGAGGGTTGGGAGGGGAGGGGGGTAGATCAAGGGGCCCACACTTTGAAGCATGCTTGTATATGTGCCAAAATGAGGCTTTGTTGGTGTAGATTGTTTTGAGATTGGCCTATTTGAACACTTGGTTTTTGGTTTCTGATTTTTAGTCTTTTTGGTTATTTGTTTTCTGGTTTTTTTTTGCCTCTGGTATTTTTATCTGTCATAGCACAATGGAAACCGAGATAAAATAATATGTCAAACTTAGCGTATTTTAGAATTGTTACTCCTAATGTCTGTGGGCTAAACGATTTGCGAAAGAGGCAGAAGGTTCCCCAGGGATTCCGATTGTTGGGGGCAGATCTTGTCTGCCTTCAAGAAACACAGATTGAAGGGACACAGGCTGGTCTTTTAAACATGCTGGGATATACTTTGATAGGGGGGACATCACAGAGTGCTTGTGTTAGAGGGGCAGCTATTTTAGCCCGATGCAGTAGCTTTTTCCAAATTAATAAAACCAAGGCAGACCCCCATGAGAGATGGGTTTTAACAGTGTGTAGGCCTTCATCTTAGCCTTCTTTCACCTTATGCACGATCTACGGTAGCACTGGAGATGACCCAGGGGTATTTAATTGGCTTACTCGGGAGCTGGCACACTTGCCACACCCTATTATAATTTGCGAGGACTTGAACATTAATCTACCCTGCAATTGGGCCATGGATAACCAACGGCCCTATACAGGTTGAAAACCCAAAGTTCTACAGGCTCTGAGGAATCTGTTTCAAATTCACGGGCTAATTGATATATGGTCTCATCTGAGACGGCTCCATCTGGGATACACCTATTATTCCAATCCTCATCAATCACATGCCTGCCTAGATTACTTTTTAGTATATGCCTCACTGCTCCAAGTTGTTAATATTGAGCTTATCCCCTGATTTATGTCAGATCATAATCGTTTAATTTTAAAGGTTAAGGGGATGCTTCTCAGCAAAGAAATCTCTGCCTGGAACTTTGAGAGGGTTGTATTATTCAACAAGGAATATTGTGACAATATGAAAGGCCGGATTTGGGAGTTTCTGGAAATAAATAACTGCTCCACTCAAATAGGGCTGGTCTGGGATGCCCTAAAGGCATGCCTATGAGGGAAACGCTCCAGTTTTCACTAAGGAAGAATAAAAGTGAAAATTAGCTGATTCAAAAGCTCTAAAAGAAAATTGCAAGCGCAGAAGAAAAACGTATTAGAGCAGTTCAACAAAGGAAGGAAATTGGTGTGACACATTTAGAGGTTGTGGCAGCTACAGCAGCAATTGGTGAAAAAAAGGGACTGGCTATCAGGGAACCGCTGACTAAGTGGTTTTGCCATTCGTCTTCGCAATAAGGAGAGCGTGGAATCCTTGTAGTTAAACCAGGAGTTCGGGCAAACAAAGCTATAAGTACTGTATACGTTATAAAATGAATATATATATATACATTTTTTCACCTGCACGAGATCCAAAGATTGATTTGTGCCTCTACCCTGCTGCACTTGCACTTTGCACTTTGCACTGGACACTTGATATATTTCGGGTTTGTTTTAGATTATCCGGGAGTATCTTCTGTGTATTTTGTTATATATGTAAAATGCCCCAAGGGAGAATACGCACGAGACTACGTTCACCTGGAAGACTAGTATTGGTTCAAATTGTGTTGTATACGCATCTGGTTTTGCACTTAGCACTTTAAGATTTTGGGTCTTCCGTGCACTTTTCTCAGCAATAATTTTTTCTACTTTTTATAATAGTATATATAAGATGAAGCCATCTACATTTGAAAATCAGTCTTGACCCTGCGCCCAGTGGGAACATTCCAGCCCGAACTGCCAGGCCAGGACCGAAGAAACAACATCCTAGGACTGGATTCGGGCTTTCAGCCCTCATCAGCCAGGATAGCTTGACTCCAGTGGCATGGAGAGCCCGGGACCCACGTCTGGGCATACCAGTCCCACTCGGGGTGACAAATGCAAAAAGAACAATTGATGGACAGAATGCAGAACAATAACACACATTCACCCCAGTACAGAGATCTGGGCCTAAATCTGTCATTTTTTTGCTCATCATGCCATTCCAGTTTGGACCCAGCCATATGCAAATCAGTCTTGACCCTGCGCCCATTGGGAAAAGTCCAGCCCGAACTGCCAGGCCAGGTCCTCCCTGGACTAGAAACAAGCATCCTATGACCGGTTTCGGGCTTTTAGCCCTCATCTGCCAGGATAGCTTGACTCCTGTGGCATGGAGAGCACCTGACCCACGTCTGGGCATATCCGTCCCACTCCGGATAACAAATGCAAAAATAATAGTTGATGGACAGAATGCAGAACAATGTCATACATTCACCCCAGTACAGAGATCTGGGCCTGAATCCATTGTTTTTTTGCTCACCATGCCATTCCAGTTTGGACCCAGCCATATGCAAATCAGTCTTGACCTTGCGCCCAATGGGAACAGTCCAGCCCGAACTGCCAGGCCAGGTACTCGTTGGACTGGGAACATGCATCCTAAGACCGGTTTCAGGCTTTCAGCCCTCATCAGCCAGGATAGGATGACTCTAGTGGGATGGAGAGCACGGAACCCACGTCTGGGCATACCCATCCCACTCGGGGTGACAAATGCAAAAAGAACAATTGGTGGACAGAATGCAGAACGATGTCATTCATTCACCCCAGTACAGAGATCTGGGGAGATCTAGGCCTAAATCCATCTTTCTTTGCTCACCATGCCATTTCAGTTTGGACCCAGCCATATGCAAATCAGTCTTGACCCCACGCCCAATGCTAACAGTCCAGCCCGAACTGCCAGTCCAGGTCCTCCCTGGACTGGAAACAAGCATCCTAGGACTGTTTTCAGGCTTTCAGCCCTCATCAGCCAGGATAGATTGACTCCAGTGGCATGGATATGTCATTTGTTTATATAGAATGTATCTCAATCTGTAATACAATTATCATTACTACCACCAAAATGACCAGTGCCACAATTACCACTACCATCATTATCACCGTCGCCATTACACTTAACAAAAGCATTAGGACTACCATCACCATTGCGTGGCAGTTTGTGCTGGACTCTTCCTACTAGAGCAAGACCATGACTGATTTGAATTATGCTGGGTTCTGGCTGAGATGGCTTGGTGGATAAAAAAGTGATGGACTGGAATGTAGCAGTAATTAGCAGAGACTGAAATTAATCCACACATTCCACTCATCACATTTTTGTTTTCATTAGAGTTCCCCAGCTACATGATGGCTTCACTGCATCCTATCGTACTTGGTATCAAACACCTTGTCTTAATAAATCCCTACCAATAGCGGATTTATTAAAACATGCACCCAGATGGAACCAAAGAGGTGCTCCCTGAAAACCCACCTGCCTCTTATTGTGCTGGCTGACTGGTCTCGTCCAGCCTGTCACCTAGCCTACGCGCTCTGAGGCCAGAAACAATGCCTGCTATGGCGGAATATGTTCACGCCTCCTCCAACAGGATGGCTAGTGAATCTGCATACGAAGGCCAGGGACATTAAAGCCTGGCTTGCTCCAGACCTGGGAGATGCCACCCCCTGCCCCTGAGGCTCATTTGGCACCAGGCCAGGTGGAAAATTAGCTATGCAAGGAGGGGTGGAGCACTACCAGACCAGTCACATCCCTAAGGCACTGCTGCCTGATGGGCCCCCTGAAAGAAGGATTCCACCATCTTGATTTTGTTGAAATTTGGAACTCTGGGACAGGGTTATGCCCACTCCCCACTGGAACTGGTCATATTGGGGGTGTAGGGACCCCAAGGGTATGTAGCTCATTGGTTACTACCCTTGACTCCCCCTAACAGCCCTAAGTTCAGTATTTAGGTGGCCCTCTCATGCCAGGAAGTCAGATTCCCCTGACAGAGAAAAAGGGCCAAGAAGATCGGAAGAAGCAAGAACTGCGGACTGGTGGTTGATTATTGCACAAAACCCTGCCTGCTTCTGTCCCGACATTCGTGACAACCCGACTCATACTGCAGCTGTGCATTCTCCAAAAGCCTCAAAGCGCCTCCAGCATTTCACCAAGCCATTACCATCTCCCTTGAAGTGGAGGTGCCACTTCCATGCAGCCTGCAGATACCAACCTCAACTTCCGGTTCACTGTTTCGCTGTTGATCTGGTCCACTGACAAAGCAGCCAATCAGGAAGAGGTCACCATGCCCCAGGATGTCAGATCTATCCCCCCCACCAAGTGTGAAGATCCCAGGACCAACCAGAGCTGCCCTGCACCAATATCTGAGGTACTGGACCCCTTGCATCAACCAAAGCTTGTTTGAGTCTAATCCGGACTCCAAAACCAAAATGACCCACAAGTCAATGAGGGTCGTCAGCATCATAGAGGCCAGAACCCAGAGGGGCCCAGCTGACCTGTTTTGTCCCCATTCTGCAGACCTGACCGAGATCTGTGAGTGCCTATGCTGACAAAAACCCTCTGCACCCCAACTCCCAGCCCAGGTCCATGGCAATCAATAATGCACCTCTGTTCTCAGGACCCTCGCAAACCAAGCCCCTGTTGTAAGGGCCGACTTGTCCCCAAGTCTGCCTCGGCAGCCTGTTTCTAGATGGCACCCTTCTTTGCCTACGGTGTAGTGCACAAGGGTACTATGTCATCCAGCGCCTGTGCAACCGAACAATCTAGGGCAGGTAAACTCAAACTGCTGGTGGTACTGTGGACCTTGGCCCCCTAGCACCTAATCTTCTAAAAGGGACCACCAGAATACAATTACAAGTAACTGTATGCGGTATATGCATTTTTCTCTATAGGAAAGCATTACCGCGTAAAAACACATTTGTGCTAACATTTTACTTGCCTGTAAACATTGACATTTCGTAAACTTACCCAGTTACGAAGTTCTTGCTATTAAAATATATATGAAAATAGTTGTTATTTTTCTGACTTGGTCTCATGCTTCTTCTTGAGTGTGTGTCTCATTAATTGACTCTGTGTGTACAACAAATAGTTAACTCTACCCTCTAATAAGCCTAAACTGCTCCTCCACACTACCGCAAAAGAGAGCATTTGGGATTATTCATTTAAGCCCTGTAAAACAATAAGGGTCGTCTAGACGTTTGGCATTGTGTTCCTCATTTTGGTACACCACATAAAAAGCCAGATTCCTTCATTTCTCAGAGTTTCTATCCTATTTTGTAATTGTTGATTAGTAATGTTTTCCTTGCTGAGTGGGCAGCTAATAAGTGAAGCACATAATTGCAAAAGAAATCATTATTTTTCAACTGCAGTATTTACAGTTCACTTATTTTGTGAACTACAGTCTATTCTGCATCTCGTTTTCAAGTATTTTCTGCAGTTCATCGATAATAAAAGCAATTATTTCCCTAAGCCTATGATTAAACAAACTTGGTTATAAAAAATGTAAAAACCTGTCCTTATCGCATACTAAAGATGTCTTTCCTAACTATATACATGGCATCCTTTGATCTTGTGATAATGTTTGAGGTCGCACGGAGGAGATCATGACCCCTCTCTCTGGCCTCAAACACACCAAAAAAACATGGTCTTTGCACAGACTGGAGCCTGGATTTCTTTGTTTTAGCAGCAGTCGAATAATGCAATGAAATTTTGCTGGCAGCTCCGCTACCTCGACCATGCTTCCCGCATTCATGTGCTCGTGATGGCCCACTCCTGCTTTTGATAAAACAGGTATTATATTAACCCTATACACCTGTGCAACAAGGAGCAGACGAAATACTACAAGTAACTAAAAGATTTGTACAAGAAAGATTACAAACTATGTTAAAACGCTCTAAAAACCGACATCAGTATTTTCAGAATGTGTTTAAACCCCTTCCTCGAAATTATTTTAAAGAAAAAGGTAACCATTTTCTTTTGTCCGAACCTTCAGGGGAATCTTTAGAATTGTGAAGTGTAGTTTATTTGTTTTAGTGAAAT
The DNA here is from genome assembly GCF_964261635.1 of Lissotriton helveticus. NCBI lineage: Eukaryota > Metazoa > Chordata > Amphibia > Caudata > Salamandridae > Lissotriton > Lissotriton helveticus. Next base: position 886,836,201 of record NC_136070.1, read on the forward strand.
GAAATGGTCATTTCTATAACAATTTAACTCCATCATTTACCTTTTATGTTGAAGCCTGGCAAACAGCACAATTGTCTGGTTGAAAAATACTTATTGGGGCATGTGGATAGCTGACCTGAAAAGCAGCTCTGCTCATTGTTTTTCGTTTGCTTTTTGATTTTTCACTCTTATTTTTCTGCTTTCTATTAAATGGTTTTATTTGCTTGACCTTTTCTATGTTGACGTTGGCCCTCCAATGGAGCACAGCCTGTTTACCATCTCACTAACTGGCTCCTATTAGCCTTACACTATTGTTTGCTTTTCCGGAATATTTTTTTCCTTTTCTAAAAGCACTCTTTTCCGTGTATTTTTGCTCCTCCCAGCCCATTTCTTTTCATAACATTATAAAAGTTTTACTTTCAAAACCTGTTACCTTCAAATGGCTCTCGGTGTGCAGTTTTATACAGTTTCACCCTTTTACTTGTTCTCCTGTGCACTATCAATTTTAAATAATTTCATCTAGGGTCTTTCGTATACTTCTATGTACACATGTCATATTTATTTTTTTATAACAATGAGAGAGCGCAAATCGAGAAAAAATAGAAGTGCACCATATTTACAAGCACGGAGTTGAGATCTAGATTTATAACAATAGATCAGAAATCCCGCCGTAACAGTTGGTAGCAGAGGATGGTTACCTTCTAGAGGAAGGTGATCTAGACTAGGTTAAGATTACCCCAAGGTCCCTAGAGATCGAGAGATGAGCAGCGGAAGAATCGCCTGCCGAAGAAGGTGCTGACGGTGCGAGAGAAAAGCAGCAGGGTCGGACGAGAGTGAGTATAACAAGGGTCATGCGTTGACAGATTGCGGTGTTTTGTGTTGTATCTGTATTGTAATGTCATGCGGAGTTGAATGACTGTAGTGTGAATGAGAGAGGGTTGTGAGCGCGCGCAACCTGGGTGAAAATCTTAAGTTCGGAGAAGAGCTTAAGTGGTTCGGGTGTATCGAACATCCAGAGTAGTTGTCGACCAGAGTAAAGGGGGTCATGAGGTACCATTGATCGCCCGCAGGACCGAGATAGGGGGAACGCAAGAGTGAGTGTGTGGGTAACGGACGCAGGTCGAAAGTTACTGTGTGTAAGTAACCTATCAGTTAAGGCGATTGTCTGGACGTACACGGAAAGACATTTCGTCAGTTAAGGTGACAATTACAGTTAGACTGTGGGCGTACAGTCAAGGAAAGTGATCGTTTGGTCGGAAGTAATCATTTTTCAGAGCATGAATGGGACGCATGCATGACCGGGAGACGAGCTGAGATAGGCCGCTTAGCGAGAACCGCGCTGGGATTTGTGGATTGTCATCAGGAAGTAAACGAACGCGGAGAAAATAGAAATTTTGTAGATTTTGAACATGAAGTGTTTTAAATGTTTGAGAGCGATCTTTAAGAGAAAAAGAAGAGAATCTTATTACGGGGAAAAGGCACCGCCAGAGGGTACACCAGCTCACTATATGGCAACGAATGTTGGGTTGCATACTATACTGTGGCTTGATACTTGGAGTAAGATTACAGAAGGGAATGAGGAACTGACTTTTCCGAAATACGGAACGTTTAGACTAGAAGTGTTGCATCAGCTGAAAGCAGTTATGTCCTCATTGAGACCTTTGCCTAGACCAACACAGTTTGAGGCCCTTAATGCGTGGATTAGGGCGGCGCACGACAGGAATCAGAACAGACGCCAAGAAAGGGTAAGGCGATCAGTAAGGGCAGTGCAAGATGCCAAATGGGATGCGGAAGCCAAGAAATGGAGGGTACAGACGATTGAAGTGGATAAGTTGTACCCAGTGAGAGAGGTTACAGGAGAAAAGAGACCCATAGAAGAGGATGACGAGAGCGAGTCGGAGGATGGCCTAATAAATAGGTTGTTGATAGATAGACCGCCTCCGGACAATAGGGAGATAGAAGGTACTGAGCCCCCAAGGGAAGATAGGGTTGACATAGAAGGGAATAGGCCACTCCCTATAACGAATTGGGTACCTACCAAAGGTGAGGAGGCACCTCAACATAGCCCTATACAGAGAGTAGTCGGAAGGGTTGTGGTGCAGAAGATGCCAGCAACAGAGAGGGTTGAGTCTTATGGATTGCCAGATGCTCTTCAAGTACCTGTTACCATAGGTCCTATAGTGTCGGTTTATCACCCAGAGAAAGGGAGAGAGGAAGAACAGGTACGACTAGACAGAGAAAGAGTTGAGATGGAAAGAAGGAATAACACGACAAATGCCTGGAGGCAATAGCCAGGACCGATAACGTGGAGCACGCCATTGGATTCAGCAGTGGATCCCGTAACAGAACAGGGGGGGTCAGAGAGGACCGATGGACCTGAGGGGACCACAGCCGAAATCCTATAAAGAGTTGAGGGCTGACTTGAAGGAATGGGATAGGTCCACAGAAGCACCGAGCAACAGGTCAAGAGCAGAAGCTGAATGGGGAAGTCGAGGCAACGGGATATTATCTCACTGCGGGGCTAGCGAAAGCAGTCAGGAGTGGGACGGTAAAAGTCAGGAGAGTAGAGGAGTTACACATCATATTGACGGTGGAAATGGGCAGGAGCGAAAAGGTAGAAGTACGGAGTGTGGAGAGACGTCTCGTCTCATTCAATGTTAGGGAGACCAAAGGACACAAGAGTACAGGGATAGGTTTAAGTGCACTCTCCAAGCACCTGATAATAACGTACAGCACTGGAATCGTGGGAACATGGGGAACCGCGAAGGATCTTGCCATGCGTCGAGTGATCAGAGATCACAGGCAAATTGCGAAGGCATGGGGAATAGTGGAATGTCTTACCATGCACCTAGAGAAACCAGGCAGAATGGGAAATGTGGGACTATGGGAAATAGAGAAGTGTTTCACTATACACCCAGAGAGGATGGAACTGCATGGGACCTGGAGAGATGGGAGCATGGGAGGACTCCCCATAACACGCCTGAGCCCAGACGTAGGACTCAGAGCTGTGATGGGAGAGATGTAAATGGACTCTCTAGAGATAGCATACTGAAAGCTGTGATAAAAGCCAAAAGACTCGATGTGACCAGCTTAAAATCTGACCTGGACGAGATAATAGATGGTGCGTTGCCTTTAGAAAGGATTGACATGTACGAACAAGATGAGCTGCTGTTTATAGCAAAGGATATTACTCGAAAGGCAAGAGCAACTCATGAGAAACTGTCTGAACTGGCAGACAAGTACATGGTAGATTTGTCCAGAACAAAGGCATTGCAGGGTAACCATAGGTTGCATTATTCAGATCAGGACTTAGAAGAGAGGAGGACAAATGGATTAAAAACACACATAAGGGAACTGATCACAGGAATAAGAGCATGGAGAGATCTGGACAAATGGGAAGAGAGGTGGTCCAAAAAGGGAACTGTTAGGCGGAGCGCGAATGTGATGTCTCCGGAGGGAAGGCTACTGCAGATGGAGGCATTCCCTTTGCGAGAAATAGCGAATGGGAGTTATGTACACGTGCCCTGGAGTAGAGGAGATTTGGCTGCATTTACCAACTCATTTCCGAAGTTAAGGGAAAATCCCGTAGAGTGGTACAAGCAGGTAGAGAGGTTTGTCAAGATTTCAAAAGTATTGTGGATTGATTTGAACACCTTATTCGACATTGTGGTCCCAGGAGACTTGTGGATAGCATGCAAGGTTAGTGTCGAATGGCCAACTGCAAAACCAGAAAGGGATGCTCGTACTAATGGACAGTCAGAAAGAGTAATGTTAAAATATGAAAAGGTGATGACATGGCTGAAGGAGAAGGTGCCACCACAAGATATAGATTGGGTAAAAATAGACCGAACAAGACAGGAACCCAAGGAGACAGTTCATGAATTTTATGAGCGATTGCTGAAAACGTTCAAACAATACAGTGGATTAGATGTAATGGATCCCAAAGATATAGGACAGTTTGTATCGAAGTTCGTTTTGGGGTTGAGACCTGATATTTGTTTGATGATTCAGCAACATTTAATTTGTTGGCAAAACAAACCATTGGATGAAATTTTGAGATACGCAAGGTATTGCAGTGATGAAATAGATTCCAAAGCAAAGAAACTAAAGGAGAAACTGATGATGGTGCAGATGCAGTCGGCTGGAAAGGGTGGACAGCAGCAACAGGGAACAGGGACGATGGGAAGGAAATCAAATAGTCAGAATAAGGACAACGAGGAAAACCCGAGACCTAGAATAGACGTTGCTACATTGAAAAAAACGACAAAGTGTCACCAGTGTCACCAGGTGGGACATTGGAAACGCGAGTGTCCCTATAACCCTGAAAACGGAGGCCTAGAAGTAGAGGAGGAGGAAGTTCAAGAAGTTCCAGTTCAAGGGGTGACAGTGCCAAAGAGTAAGGTGGCCAAAGGGGGGACTTCGGCTCCACAAGCTCAGTTCCCGCAGCCACCAAAGATTACGACAGGGGGAAAGATCTATAGACAAATGCCTCTTTTTATAGACGAAGAAGAGTGTTACTACGTTGATCCATTGACGGGACGACGTGTAAGTAGAGAGGAGTACCCTCGGGGCAGTTCTAGAGGTGGATCAAAGAGGACCGTTTGTTGAGGCTGAAGTGGCAGGGTGTCCTACAACATTCTTAGTAGATACCGGAGCTACTCGATCAACTTTGAGATCGGCAGTGGTTCCAGATCTACCAATGTCGGGGGAAACAATTCAAGTGGTAGGAGTCGCAAATAGGAGAATGACTAACCCTTTGACGGAACCAGTGCTAGTGAGAATAGGAAACTACACCGATGAACATCAGTTTGTAGTATGTGATTCTAGTCCTGTGTGTCTGTTAGGAAGAGACTTATTGTGCAAACTGAACTGCACAATATACTGCACACCTCAGGGAGTGGAGGTACAGACTACAGAGGAGGATGCTACCTTTAAAGTTGCAAATTCGAGAGTATGCGTAGAACTGTATCCTACCCTGACTGTGGAGGAGCTTCCCTGGGACTTACGAGATACAGTGTCATCAGAGGTATGGGATTATACTGGAGAAGAGATAGGATTGATCAAAGGAGTAGAACCAGTGAAGATCATGGTAAAACCAAATGTTGAATATCCAAGAACGCCTCAATACAAATTGACCCCGGAGACGATTGCAGGAATAAAACCCGTAATCGACTCTATGATTCAACAGGGAATACTGAAGGAAATCGTGGGTAGTCCATGCAACTCCCCGATTATGGGTTTGCAGAAACCTAGTGGGAAATTTAGAATAGTACAAGATCTTCGAAGGATTAATAACATAGTTGTTTCATGTGGTCCAGTGGTACCGAATCCATCAGTGATATTGTTTCAGATACCATTCCAAGCCGAGTGGTTCACAGTGATAGATCTTTGTCAGGCTTTCTTTTCAATTCCATTAGATAAGGAGAGCCAGTTTCTTTTCGCTTTTAAGCTGGAAGATCGTGTCCTAACATGGTGTCGTATCCCACAGGGGTATACAGAAAGCCCATCAATTTTCAACCAGCTATTGAAGAAAAATCTTGAGAGTCTAGTACTGCCCCGGAACTCGGTTCTGGTCCAGTACATAGACGACCTACTTGTTGCGTCAGGAATGGAAGAAGCTTGTAAGATAGATACCATCGCCTTGCTGAACCATTTAGCTGAAAATGGGCATAAGGTATCTCCGAGCAAATTGCAGTACTGTCAGACAGAAGTACAGTACTTGGGTCACCGGATAGAAAAAGGAAAGCGCAAGGTGTCACCAGATAGGATAGAGGCGATAATGAAGATGAACTCGCCTACGACACAGAGAGAAGTCAGGATGTTCCTAGGAATGGTTGGTTATTGCCGTCAGTGGATAGCTAACTTCTCTCTGAAAGCAAAACCCTTACAAAAACTGACGCACAAGGAGGTGAGTGATCCGGTACCATGGGACAAGGATTATTTGATGTCGTTCCTACAGCTGAGAGAGGACTTGTGCCGTGCCCCAGCTTTGGGGATGCCTGATTACGAAAAACCATTTTCACTTTACTGCTGCGAAAGAGAGGGTTGTGCTTTGTCAGTTTTAGTACAGACTCATGGAAATGCCCGTAGACCAGTTGCTTACTTTTCGGCTACTTTAGATCCGGTAGCCGCAGCGTTGCCCGGATGTCTCAAATCCGTTGCTGCAACAGGTGTCAGCATTGAAAGGTGTGAAAATATAGTAATGGGACACCAATTAGTGGTGTATGTACCTCATTCTGTAGAACTGTTAATGACCAGGACCAAGACACAGCACTTAACCAATAATAGGCTCACGCGCTACGAGCAAGTTATTCTTGCTGCGGAGAACGTGACCCTTAAGAGGTGCTCTGTTTTGAATCCTGCTACATTGAGGCCACTTCCTAATGATATAGAAGGCGAAGAATGTGAAGATCACGATTGCCTTGATGTGACTGAACTATGCACCAAGCCAAGACCAGATATTGTGGATGAGCCGTTGACTGACCCTGATGAAATTTTCTTTGTTGATGGCTCATGTTTAAGAGACGATACTGGTCGGTTGAGAGCAGCTTATGCTGTTTGCACCATTACTGGAGTTGTGGAAGCCGCTTGCCTGGAAGGAGTACACTCCGCACAGGTAGCCAAAATCATTGCATTGACACGTGCCTGTTTAGCAGGTAGCAAAATTAGAGTCACCATTTATACCGATAGCCAATATGGTTTCGGTGTAGTTCATGATTTTGGGCAATTGTGGTCTCAGAGAGGTTACATGACCTCCTCTGGTTCGCCTATTCGAAATGGAGAATTTGTGCGACTGTTGTTAGAAGCATTACAAGGTCCAGCAGCAATTGCGATCGTTAAATGTGTAGCCCACACCAAAAATACTGATTTTGTGTCGCAAGGTAATCGATATGCAGACGAAGTTGCTCGATATTGCGCGGAGCAAGGATATTCTTTCACGGAAGTGGAAGTAGGTGGGACTCAGGAAAAGACAGAGTTAAACATGATGCTAGAAACAGTTGATACTTGGGAGGATTTAAAAGACATGCAAGAGAACGCACCTGATTCTGAGAAAAAGGCATGGGAAACAGCATGTTGTGTGAAAAGTGAGATGGATTTGTGGGTTTCAGCAGATGGAAGGGCAGTATTACCTGAGGAATTAGTGAGTCCAATGGCACGACAGATACATGGTCCAGTACACTTAGGAAGAGATGCCATGCTGAGGTTATTTAGGCAGACTTGGTATAATCCGAAGTTTAGGATTGCAGCAGAAGCAGTGTGTCAAAGATGTGTCACATGTCAGCAATTGAACGTAGGGAAAAGAACACCAGTTACAATGAGTCACATTGGGAGGTCTGGGGGCCCTTTCAACCGAATGCAATTAGATTTTATTGAGATGCCAAAATTCAACCGCCTCAGGTATGTTCTGGTGGTTGTATGCATATTTTCCAGATGGGTCGAAGCATACCCTACACGCAGGTGCGATACACTCACAGTAGCAAAGTTGTTGCTTAGAGAGTTGATCCCGCGCTTTGGGGTGCCGACCTCCTTGGAATCGGACAGAGGAACTCATTTCAACAGTGAAGTTGTGAAGATGCTTTGCTCTGCATTAAACATTGATTAGAAGTTACACTGTAGCTATCGCCCGGAGGCTTCAGGTATTGTGGAGCAGATAAACGGAACTCTAAAGTCCCGAATAGCCAAAGTATGTTCATCGACGTCCTTAAGCTGGCCTGATGCTCTACCCTTGGTACTCATGAGTATGCGTAGCACACCAGACAGGAGGACAGGTCTCTCTCCACATGAGGTTTTAATGGGGAGGGCAATGAGACTTCCGTCTGTTCCAACTACAGCTTTGTTGAATATTACAGATGACCTGATCCTGGATTACTGCAAGGGACTTTCTGATGTCATTCATTCTGTGTCTCTTCAGGTGCAGGCTGCTGAAGTTCCATCTTCAAGAGACCTATGTCACGACTTGTGCCCTGGTGATTGGGTGCTTGTGAAAAAACACGTCCGGAAGAACTGCCTAGATGTGCGTTGGAAGGGGCCCTACCAAATAATCCTGACAACGAATACTGCTGTAAAGTGTGGAAGGCTGCCAAACTGGATTCATGCTTCCTATACTCGAAGAGTTCCAGCACCCTTAGAAGAAACAGCTCCTCTCACAGATGAAAATCCAGCTGTGGACGGCGAACCACTAGAGGGGATCAGTCAAGCTGTGGGGGTGTCGAAAGAAGTTGGGAGTGCTACAGATCCAGCAGAAGAAAGACAGGACGGCAGTGAAACTGAAGTTGCCACCGAAGGAGAAAGTTGCTGTGAATACGGCTCAGACACAGATCAAGACAAGAGTGATCAAGAACCGAGTGTGAGGACAAGAAATAGGAGAACAAGGCGTGGAGAAGCTAGTTGGCCTGAAAGAAAGAAGAGGCCGAGCTTGAAGCCAACTCCAGAGAGAACTCTTGCTCCTATATCTGAAGACTCGGATTTGGAAGAAGGTGCACGAAGACAGGAACAGGAAGGTCCGAGAAGATCGAGGAGGGTGCGAGTGCCCTGCAGAAGATACGCTACTCCTGAGTGGACCTACCTAGCTGCAGATGTCCAGTGCACGGAGATCCGGGAGGGTGAGGGAAGTGACAATGACCAGTACTGATCCAATCATAACATTGGAAGTAGTGTTGTTGGTACCAGGAGTGGAGGTCGAAGGGTTGCTGACACTCACTATCCCCAATCCTCCTTATCTGAGCAGGATAAGAGAACTGGTTTTAAACAGAATAGAATTTCTGACTTTTTGTTCAACGATGCCAACACTCGAGGAGCTCATTCTTCGTTTAGAAATATTAGAATACGTGATTAGAGCCGCTGGAACACGTATGATTCCAGATTGCTAAAGACTTTGTAAATAAACAGATTGAAAGATAACCTAGCGCCAAGTGGAAGAAGAAGAAATTTAGGGACTTCCCATTTAGTGGACGGAGAAGGGCTAGGGTTGTCTGTTGCTAAAGAACTCAAAGACTGATCTTGCAGAAGGGATTATCAGCTTCCAGGTGTGGTTCGGAAAGGCTGAACAAGCAAAGAAAAGAGACTTTGTGTTGTGAAAGAAAATCAGAACTACACTGTCTTGAGATCATGGAGGCTGGCAACCCAAACCGCAAGACAAAATGCATAGTAGGCACACTTTTAGTGGGAGTAATTTTTCTTATAGTTTTAGTAGTTACTATATCATATGTAGTGGGACATGAAAATGAAGAGAAGGCAACAAAGGAAGCAAAAATTGTATCGATACAGAAACCTACTACTGCTGGTCAAAGGGGGGACAATACAGAGAAAGATAAAGCTTTACTAGCAGCAGAGACTCATAGGTTGCACGTGGATGAATCACAGGGAAATTTCAAATCAAATGCATATGCTAAGTTGCTTTATGAATATATTGATGCTATGGAGGCAAAGGATTGCTATGTGTGTATGCAATTGCCAGCCTCTGTAGATGAAGGTATTAGATATCATCATCTTCCATTGACTTATGGAATCACATGTAGCTTGTTGCTTAGTATATTTTATGAACGTGATGGTTTTGAGTATTATTTTTCAAATTTTGATGCTGTTTTACCAGAAGTTCCAAACTACAAGCACATGAACAAGTGGGATTATTGTAAGAGTGAAGATAGATTAAAGAAATTTTTCATTCCTTGGAAAACGTTGGATACTTCACATGCCCGAAGAAATAATTTGACTTGTAAAGTGTCAGAAATTGAGAAAAGGTTTATAGGACAGGTGGATGATCGGTATAGGAGACAAAAGATCTTAAAGACTTCAGGCCAATGGAAAACAGATTGGACCGAGGAAGAAAGGTCACACAAAAGAAAGGGTAGTATTGGTCCAATAGCTTTAGATCGAGAGCAAAAAGGGAAACTTTGTATATATAGGGGTAAAACCTATGATGAGAATGTGTTTGTGGGAGAAGTAAATTGTGAACATGCTTTCCAATTAGAATATTATACAGAGGATTTCTTGAAGGGAATGCAGGTGATCCCGAATGTATATTTTGTTTGTGGAAGAAATGCATACGTGAAACTACCGGATAATTGGTATGGATCATGTTATTTAGCAATTGTCTTCCCCAAAATATACCATGCTAAGGATCTAGAAATTATAGAGGGAGGAACTCAAGCTAGAGGAAGAAGGGATGTAAGCAATGAGGAGGTAGTTGGAGACGTATTTGGTGCTATGTTTCCTCTTTTAGGGATAGTACTGAATGATGTCAAGATTAGAAGATTGGCAACAGTTGTAGATAGGTTGTCCGCCAGTACTGCTAGATCATTAATGCTGGTGGAGGGAGAAATGCAATCGATAAGGGCAATGGTTCTTCAGAACCGACTTGCTCTAGACGTTCTGTTAGCCAAAGAGGGAGGAGTCTGTAAGGCTTTGAAGGTTCAGGAATGTTGTACTTACATTCCAGACAATTCAAAACCTCTAGAAAAGTATATACGGAACATCACTGAAATTCATCATGAGATTGAGGATTTGACACAGGTAAATGTGTGGGAAAAAGTAGGTCATGGAATGGGTAAAGTTGGAGGTTGGTTTGCCAACCTAGGAAAGGGTTTCATTTGGTACATACTGAAACCTATCATCATAATAGTGATTTGTATAATCACCTTGTGGGGATTGGTGCGGCTGTACCAATGGTATAGATCAAATAGGCTGCAGAGATCCATGAGAGAGCAGGAGAGGAGATTAGCTGCGATGCAGGATAATCAGTACAGGAGTCTGAGGGCTCTAGAGATGATGAAACGAGAGAGTACCATATGGCAGTTCACAGAGAATGGAAGGTGCTGTTACACTCTCACATGATATGGATTTTTAATGTTGTTGTAATTCAAAGTATTACTGATCATAGAACCGAAATATATGTTTTATAGAAGTGTTTCATATAACCATTGTGTGTAATAAGTTAGAATATTGTTTAGACTAGGAAATTAAAGGTTTACAGAGTGCACAGGCCCGTTTCATGTAATTCTAATAGGCCTGAATAGATAAGGTCATTTCTTTTGATCTGCATGTGTTAGTTAGAGGAATGTCATGTTAAGTATAAATTGCGGAGCCTGCTCGAAGGTTTACGACTTAGAAGATACGGTGGAGGCCGGAATTTGGGGCCCACTGTACAAGTGTCTGTTTTCAGGTGCGAGGAGGTTCCAATCAAGAGAGTGATGAATAGAGTTTTGTTCAGAGAGCCAGGCACAGGCCTGGAGGAGGCTTCAGGAATTTCCTGGGGGGTACCGTCCTGCCGGAGAAGAGCCTGAGAAGCAAGGTCAACGCTAACGATGGGCCCAGAGGAGTATCAGCATGGAAAATGCCAGAACCAACACCACGTGAGGGGCGTCTCTAAAGGGCGTTTCTATTGTAAATGTGATTTTTGTATTAGGGACAGCACCCCTGGGTGGAGTTAAGGCAGATGGTCTGAGGAACCTAAGAGAGCGGATGGGTAGGCAGATAGGATAACTGCGAGACACCGATTCACAACGAAGACTAAGGGAAGTGAGTGATCTTCTTTGGAAGTCACCATGGCTGACATCTTTTTAGGTTAAGATTTTACTAAGTAGGGATGTCACTTAGTCTAGTGTAGGGACAGTCTAATCTGGATTTTCTTCCTTTCTGTAAATGACTCACAAGTTACAGCTTGTGTCTATTCTTGCAACTCTGATGATTTTTGAATTAGTTTTGGTGATATTCTTCTGCCGACTAAGAGCATTTAGAAAATTGATGTTTGTATTGATACCAGTATATCTTTTGAACCTTATTTTGGGATGTTTGTATCTCCAGTTAACTTTGGCTTTATAATAAACTTTTAAAACTTATTCGTAGTAAGTGGTTCTTTAGAGTGGTGTAAGTCCTTAACTGATTGACCTAGTAGTGGATTGCCTTTTACTCTATGACAGGTATCAATGGTTCAGTCGACCTGAGTTGGGATCTAGATTTATAGCAATAGATCAGAAATCCCGCCGTAACAACAACTTTCTTTTGTTAATACAGCGGCACTTCTGACATTACAAGCAGTAAAAGCTGAGCGTTCAGACGCACAACAGTACACAAGATGAGCCCGCCAGAAACAAACCCTTTCTTGAGGACGGCCCATTTTAAGACCACCACTTCCTGCACACTTTATCATGCTAATGCAGTGCTTAATTTGAGCCGGGCTTTCTGGTGCTAAGCACCATAGCTTAATTGATTTTCGATGCTGGCACCAGCACCTAATTGTCAACACCATACTTAAAACAGTCCGCCACATGGTGGCGCTGCTCACCTAATTTAAGCTTTGGGGTCCTGGAATAATTTGAGCTGTCGCATTTACATGTCAAAGAGATTGTTATTGGTTGTTTTGGCAGCGATGACAAGGGCAATGGGTGGTGCAAGCTGTAGTGGCCTTCTGTTCAGAGCCCTAGAACTTAATATTTTACACAGTAAGCACTGGCAAAACTGATGGGCAGCTGAGTCAAGGGGCTAGTGCTGACTGGTGTTCCCTGCAGCAAACAAATGGTCTCATTCTATTTGGGAGCGCTGTAATGCCCATCAGTCAGGACAGTGTTGGATAGACCTTAAAGAGGATGTTGTGTTGTTGTTCGCTATCAATCAAGGACATTAAAACATAATTATCAGAAGCCTACGTACTGCCTGCATACAGGTGTGCCTCTTTTTTTTATAGCAGTGATGACATCCTGCATAGACAAACTGCACCGCCCACACCTGGCAACAGAACCCAGAAAACAGTCACACCTTCAAGGGCAATCTTCAGCTTACAACCCACAAATTGCATGCAACTCAACCAACTGTTTTCAATATCCAGCTGGACTAACTCCGTAGCGGTCGCTCCCCCACGCTCCTCTGCCTCACCTCCCTACTTCCTCTGCTGAATTGCTCTGCCTGTGACATCGCCTGCAACGCGAGAGCGCTTCAACGATTACATAGCGCTTGGTATCGTTTTCTTGATATTATATTGAGCCCAGCTGCGCTGCATTGCGGTGATTGAAATTAAACCTGTATCGTTTTCTTATAATTATTTCAGAGCCCAGTTGCGCTGCATTGCTGTGATTTCAATCAAGCCTCATTATTATTGTTTTCCGATATTGTGCCCCATTTTCGCTTTCTCTAGTGCCATTTTGATTTTGTCTTCACTCGTGGCCCGTGTCTCCTCCCCGCTCCCGCCTCCCAGCTGCCCCTCCCACCCACTGGAAGAGTAAGCTCGCTCCTACCAACATAACGCTGTGACCAGCTGGACTTACTCCGTAGCGGTCGCTCCCCCACGCTCCTCTGCCTCACCTCCCTACTTCCTCTGCTGAATTGCTCTGCCTGTGACATCGCCTGCAACGCGAGAGCGCTTCAACGATTACATAGCGCTTGGTATCGTTTTCTTGATATTATATTGAGCCCAGCTGCGCTGCATTGCGGTGATTGAAATTAAGCCTGTATCGTTTTCTTATCATTATTTCAGAGCCCAGTTGCGCTGCATTGCTGTGATTTCAATCAAGCCTCATTATTATTGTTTTCCGATATTGTGCCCCAGTTTCGCTTTCTCTAGTGCCATTTTGATTTTGTCTTCACTCGTGGCCCGTGTCTCCTCCCCGCTCCCGCCTCCCAGCTGCCCCTCCCACGCTCCGCCCCCCCACCATCCTCTTATGACAGATGCATCTATGCGCAGCGTTCACGAGCAGCGGTCGCGCCCCATGCGCGCCGAAGGTGCGCCAAAGGTAAGCCCGTCTACGCCCGTCCGCGCCTGGACTGCGCCCAGCGCCAAACCCCCTGGTCCCCGCAATCCCCTCTCCTCCCGCATAACGTACGACTTCGCCACCCTCCTAGCCCTTAACCCAGACCGCCCGCTAAACTGCTACCAAGCCGCCCCAGGACACACCCATGGACCCTTCACCTGCCACTCCTGCAAGTTCGACTGCACCAGGACCCACACCAAATCCACAAACTCCAAACAGAGCTCAGACACTAACCATCTAAAGTGCATCCTGCTCAACACCCGCTCGGCCCACAGACACGCCATTGAACTCTGGAACCTACTCGACACTACATCGCCGGACGTCGCCTTCCTTACAGAAACCTGGATGAACGCCTCTTCAGCACCCGACATCGCCAATCGCCATAGCCATCCCAGACGGATACAAGATCATCCGAAAAGACCGCAACAACCAAACTGGAGGAGGCATCGCCATCGTCCATAAGAACACAATCAGATTCACGACCAGCTCCGACGATAACCTTACAACCGCCAAACACCTCCACTTTCAGATCCACACCAACCCCAGGACCACACTTAGAGGCACCCTCATCTACAGACCACCAGGAACCCGTAAACAATTCAGCGAAGACATCACTGACTTCATCAGCCCACATGCCCTCGCCTCCGAAAACTACATTCTACTGGGAGACCTCAACTTCCACCTGGAAAAGAAAAACGACAACGACACCACCACCCTCCTGGACAACCTGGCCAATCTTGGTCTCAAGCAACTTGTTGACACCCCCACCCATTTAGCCGTACATACGCTCAACCCAATCTTCACCACCAGCAAACACATCTCCTTCGATCACACCACAGCTCTCCATTGGACGGACCACAGTTGTGTTCACTTCAGCTACAGAACTACCTCGACCCACAACCCCCCACAACATATTCCACGAAGAAACTGGAACAAAATCACCACCGACCAACTCCTCACATCGCTCAATCAAAACCCGCCCGCCCTCCCATCGGACCCAAACCAAGCGGCCACCAAACTTAAACAATGGATCACTCACAGCGCTGACGAACTAGCACCCTTGAAAAACCACCAAACCAAACAGGGCAGAAAAAAAGCCCCCTGGTTCAATGAAGACCTTAAGAAATCCAAGAAACTATGCCGTACTCTCGAGAAAACATGGAGAAAAAACCCAACCACTGACAACCTGACCACCCTCAAGACAGCCACCCGCAAACACCACCAACTGATCCGATCCACCAAGAAGTCCGCATTCAAGGATCGACTCGACAACAACGCCCAAAACAGCAAGGAACTATTCAACATCGTCAAAGAATTTACCAACCCCACCACAGCCTCAAACAACATTACTCCATCCCAAGAACTCTGCGACTCCTTATCCTCTTTCTTCTATAACAAAATCGCCGACATACATAACAGCTTTGAGAACACTACCAAAGAACAGTCCACTCCACCCAACTCCGAACCTAAACCGACCCCTAACATCCTTAACGCCTGGAACCCAATCACCACTGAAGACACCACCCGCCTAATGAACTCCAAGCATTCAGGCTCTCCAACCGACCCCTGTCCCCACCACATCTTCAACAAAGCAGACTCCATCATCGCACCCCATCTCCGTGATATCATCAACTGCTCCTTCAACTCCGCTACCTTCCCAGAAAGCTGGAAACACGCCGAACTCAGCACACTCTTGAAGAAACCCACAGCGGACCCCTCTGAACTCAAGAACTACCGCCCCATCTCCCTCCTCCCTTTCCCTGCCAAAGTCATTTAGAAAGCCGTAAATAGACAGCTCGCCGCCTTCCTTGAATCCAACAACTCCCTCGACTCCTCACAGTCCGGTTTTCGAGCCAAACACAGCACCGAAACCGCCCTTATTGCAGCGACAGACGACATCCGAACACTACCGGACAACGGAGAAACAGTTGCCCTCATCCTACTTGACCTATCCGCCGCCTTCGACACGGTCTGTCATAGCACCCTCATACAACGCCTCAGCAACATCGGCATACAAGGAAAAGCCTTAGATTGGATCATCTCGTTCCTCGCCGGGAGGACCCAGAAAGTCCGACTCCCCCCATTCAAATCAGAGGCCACCGAAGTCATCTGCGGAGTACCACAAGGATCATCACTTAGTCCCACCCTCTTCAACGTTTACATGAGTCCCCTCGCTCCCATCGCGAGACAACACAACCTCAACATCATCTCCTACGCTGACGACACCCAACTGATCCTTTCCCTTACTAAAGACCCCAACACCGCCAAAACCAACCTCCATGAAGGCATGAAAGAAATAGCAGAATGGTTGAAAAACAGCCGCCTAAAACTTAACTCAGACAAAACGGAAGTCCTCATCCTAGGATCATCCCCCTCTGCCTGGGATGACTCATGGTGGCCGTCAGCCCTGGGCATGGCACCCACACCACAGACCATGCACGTAACCTGGGCTTCATCCTAGACTCCTCCCTCTCGATGTCCAGACAAGTCAACGCCGTCACATCCTCATGCTTTAACATACTTCGTATGCTCAAAAAAATCTTTCGCTGGATCCCCACCGAAACAAGAAAAATGTCACCCACGCTCTGGTCACTAGCCGACTAGACTATGGAAACACACTCTACACCGGAACCACTTCCAAATTACAGAAAAAACTCCAACGCATCCAAAACGCATCAGCCAGACTCATATTGGACATCCCGCGCCAAGCTCATATTACCGGTCACCTGAAAGACCTCCACTGGCTTCCCGTCAACAAGAGAATAACGTTCCGTCTCCTCACACACGCACACAAGTCCCTCTACAATCTTGGACCCGAATGCCTCAACACACGACTCTCCTTCTACACACCGACCCGCCTACTAAGATCCTCCAATCAAGCTCTCGCAGCAGTCCCACGCATTCAAAGATCCACCATGGGAGGAAGATCCTTCTCCTACCTGGCGGCTAATACCTGGAATTCTCTTCCCACACACCTCCGCCTCACCCAGAACCACATTTCCTTCAGGAAGGAACTTAAAACCTGGCTATTCGATAAATAATATACCCCCTTCCCCCAAGCGCCTTGAGACTCTCTGGGTGAGTAGTGCGCTATACAAATTTCTGAACTTGAACTTGGTAAGCTAAGAAGGGCTGACCATTGGTTTGCGGTTGCAACACAAAGTTATGTACTTATATATATAACAGTTATGGCCCACAATAATACTTAACCCCAATTACGTAGTGGCCAGTAACAAAATATAATTTATACCTTTTAATTCACATAACATATATCTGCTATGAATGTTGTCCATCACCAGCACCGTACTGTTAAAAGAAAAGCCTTCACCAAATAAACAGGTACAAAAGGGGGTGGTGATGGACGGAGCATCTGAACCAATCAAACACTCACACCCAGTCAAAAGATCTGGGTTTGATCCATCACCGTTCTTTAGCCCACTCTGCCACCCCAGTTCAGACATGGCTATATGCAAATCAGTCTGACCCTGTGCCTCATGGGAACAGTCCAGCCCGAACTGCCAAGCGATCCGGAGTGGATGGAGCTCATCAAGCGGATGCTGTCTTCAGTGCTGATCGGGGTCCAGGCGTGAAGAGTGGTGGTGAGGGGTTTCCGTTCAGTGGTGAGGGGAGTGGACTGGTCGCCGAAGTGGTTATGAATGTCTGCAATCTTGCTGTGGAAGAACGAGGCTAGAGAGTCGCAGAGGTCTTGAGAGGGAGTGATGTCGTTGTTGCCGGCGCTGGGATTGGTGAGCTCTTTGACAATGCTAAAGAGTTCCTTGCTGTTGTGGGCGTTGTTGTCTAGTCGATCCTTTAATGCTGATTTCTTGGTGGTGCGAAGCAGCTGGTGGTGTTTGCGGGTGGCGTTCTTGAGGGCGGACATGTTGTCTGTGGTTGGGTTTCTTCGCCAGGCTTTCTCGAGGCTCCGTCCATCACCACCCCCTTTTGTACCGCTTTTGGTCGCCATAAGTGTGGCAGGGTATGCTCAGACGTGAGTCCCTTGCTCACTTTGCCACTGGATTCAAGCAAGCCGGGCTGAAGATGGCTGGAATGCCAGAAACCGGTCCTCGGAAGCTTGTTTCCGGTCCAGGGAAGGCATGACTTGGCAGTTCGGGCTGGACTGTTCCCATGAGGCACAGGGTCAGACTGATTTGCATATAGCCATGTCTGAACTGGGGTGGCAGAGTGGGCTAAAGAACGGTGATGGATCAAACCCAAATCTTTTGACTGGGTGTGAGTGTTTGATTGGTTCTGATGCTCCGTCCATCACCACCCCCTTTTGTACCGCTATTCACCAAATAAACAGGCATGAAAAACTGAAGAGATTTGTCACATGTTGCTGGACAATTCAGAGGATTTAAATATAGTCCACCAATGCAGGTCCCAAATATTTATACAACCTGACCACTTCTTTACATTTCATAAACACGCTCAGATATGGGATGATAATAAATATGTCCATCCCAACAGATCTCTCCACTTCTCTCTCCCTCTGACAATTGCTGAACATGACTGCAACTATACACACTATACAGAATATTACATATTAGACAATCTAGTACAGTAACCAGCTAAGCTGGACTGTATCATTTGAAATAACATAAACAGATATGCAGAGCTGTTCAATGCTACCAGCATACTGAAAAACATAAAACTGCACTTCTGTTTTTCACAATTAATCCTTTGACACACTACTACATGCTGCGTCTCAAAACATGATAATCGCACATCAGTGATCACATGCCCGCCAACTTATAAAATATCTTCACTGTATCAGGAAGGGGTGGGGCCTTGGAAGGGCGGGGCCTGGTGCCAAGAGCTATCTCAGAGGTTTTTTGCCCTTCACAAGCCCCCACCCTATTCCAAAACTCCACCAAAATGGGGCATTGAGGCTGTCGCCGATGTCCTGGGGTGTTTTCACAACTTTACATGGACATTGGCTGCTTTCTGGCTCCAAAAACGAGCTAGCTGGATATGCACTGTTTACAGTGGTTTTCAGCTTACTTTCCCTGCCACCTTGTGATTTTGGCTCCTCACTGGGTCGCCACTTGCCTCCCAAATAACATCTCTCACGCTTCGTCACTCGTTGAGGGCTTGTAATGGGCGGATCCAAGGGGACATCCCTCCAAAAAACACCTTCAATAGACCCGGACATGAGTCACGTATTGACTATATCCTGGTCTCTGCGAGGGATTGGGCTAAAGTAAGGGACTTTCGTATAGTGGACAGAGCTGACAGTGACCATAATCTACTGTCACTGAGATTTGTGATCCAGGGGTCTCAAGCGAGTCGGCCAGAGGTAAATTTGGCAGACCCAGCTGACTTGGTTCTAACTAGTAATAGACGTAGAATTAAATGGACAAAGCTGCTGGAGAATCCATCCAATATCCAAAGGCTGTATGCGACAGTCGTCCCCGCACTGGAAAAGGCCGAGGCCCTTAGCCACTGCTTAGCTAACGAAACTGAACTCTTTACTGCAAAGCTCAATGAGCTAGGGGCCATCCACTCTGAGCTATGTTCCAATTAAGCATGAGCGCAAAATCCGCTCCGATCTCGGATTTTGCGGATTTTCGGTAAATCCGCGATCCGCGAACTCTCGCGAATTTACCGAGAATCCGCAATCCGCGATCGGAGCGGATTTTGCAGTCAAAAGTTCAAGCCTACATCATTTACGATGGCGCCGGCAAGCTGCCAGCGCCATCCTCAAATGGTTACTTAATTAGCTTCGACAGGAAGCTCTAACAGATAAGATAAAGCAGGGGCTCGAGCGCCTGCTTTATTTTATCAGTTGGAGCTTCCTGTTGAAGCTAATTAAGTAACTTTTGCAGGATGGCGCTGGCAGCTTGCCGGCGCCATCGTAAATTATTCAAACGGTGGTGTCTTCTTGAATAAATATGAAGGGCAGGGTTCATTCGGGCACGACGGTCCTGGCACAAAAAATAAACCTCAGCAGGAAACACTGCAATCGTGAGCGTTGTGGGGGCTGGGCAGGTGTGCCTTCTTCCCAAATATACCATCGAAAATCCGCTGTGATGCTCGCCAGAGGCGTTTGCATCTTTGACTTTGACGAGCGGAATCCCCGTGCTGTTCCTGTGACCAGGGGCTTCTGTCTCTTAATCTGCTGCTCTGATCGGTCTCTGACCTTTTATACACACAAGCGGCATGCACCGTCTTCCCGCCATTTACCCACTATGATGGACATTTCACTCAAGGGACCCCTGCGCACTTCGGCGCGATTGCATAGTAACACACACTTGGTCGCTGGAACTAGTTGAAGCGCAAATGCAGTGACTCATTCATCAGCCCTAAAAACAATCGTGAGCGTTGGGAGGCTGGGCAGATGTGCCTTCTTCCCAAATATACCAGGGGCTTCTGTCTCTTAATCTGCTGCTCTGATCGGTCTCTGACCTTTTATACACACAAGCGGCATGTGCACTCGCATGGAAGCCCCGTCCGTTTGGCCCTGCCCACACACTCGAGGAAGCCCCGCCCCCAAATCCGCCGATCCGCATAATCAGCGGATTTTGCGGATCCACGATCCGTGAATCCGCAAATTCGTGAATCGTGGATCCGCAAAATCCGCCCATGCTTAGTTCCAATTTGGCAGATGTGCTGAATCCGGTAGCTAGGGCAAAGAAGTTTAAGAAGAAAAGAGCCTCATGGTTCAACGCCTCATGTAGGAGGGCAAAGTCCGATTTACTAGAGTCCCTCAAAATACGTGAACCCCAGAACATGATTAGGGTAAAGCGGCTTGTTTACAAGTCCATCCTCCTCAGTGCTAAAAAAGAATGGGATGAGGAAAACTGGTCCGAAATGACAGCTGCCCTAACATTGTGCGATCCCAAAAAATTCTGGCAAATTGTTAAACATGGCTCAGCTGAACCATTAGTGGCAGTATTAGCAAACATAGCAGCCCCCGTCTGGGAGGAACATTTCAAAATCCTGTGTAAACCTCACAACCCGGACCAACTGGAGAACCCACAAGAAGACACAAGGCACCATCCTAATGGAAGCGCAGCTCCTATGAACGACTTTACCCTGGCAGAGGTTGGTTCGGGAATCAAGGCTCTGGCTCACGGAAAGGCGCCTGGTCTAGATAGGCTGCCAGGGGACCTTTACAAACACGAAGTCACAATCTAGGCCCCGTACCTCAGGGCGTTGTTCAATGCAATTCTGAATGGCATGACGATCCCTCCAACCAGGCTGGGGGCAGAGATAGTCCCAATTTTCAAGAAGGGATCACCTCTGCTCCCAGCCAACTGCAGGCCAATCAGCCTGATAGACTTCTCCCAAAAATTGTTCGCCAGGTTGCTATTGGACCGCCTGTCGGAATGGATGAGGGAATATAATATCCTGAGTCCCTTCCAAGCAGGCTTCAGGGAGAAGGTCTCAACCATAGACCAGGTCTTTCGGTTCGTCCTCATTTTTTGGAAAACGGTGCAGTTGGAGGGTGGCAGCCTCTACACTGTATTCGTGGACCTGAGGGCGGCCTTCGACCTGGTTCCCCGTAAAAAGCTCTGGGATGTGTTGGCCAAACTGTGGGTACCAGAGGGTTTGCTGGAGATGATTGTTCGTCTCCACACTGCTAACTATGCACAGGTTAGGTGTGGCAAGGAGGGAGCCCTGTCAAATAGGTTCCCCGTTGGCAGGGGGGTGAGACAGGGCTGTGTGCTCGCACCAACCCTGTTCTGCCTCTACGTCAACGGGGTTATCTCCCACCTAAATGGGGTTGCCAACTCTGACGCGCCCAAGTTGGCGGGCGCAAGGGTGCCGGCAATTATGTTTGCCGACGACACCCTGTTGCTTTCAAAGTCCGCAACGGGCATTCAGCGCGTTCTTGATGGCTTCACTGACTTCTGTAGGGCACACGGTATAGAAATCAATACCTCAAAGACCAAATTTATGGTGTTTAACCCCCCCAAAATTTAGCTTTAGACCTAACATCGGGCAGAGTGGGCTCGAAAGGGTGAAAACTTTCGAGTACCTCGGAGTCATGTTAAATGACAGACTGACATGGAGCACGCATCAGGAGAAAGCACTCCTTAAATTGACCCAATACGCAGGGGCTACCTTGAATCTTCTGGGCAATAATAAATCAACTATTCGGCCCGTTGGTCCTCCTATACAGATCTACAAAATACAGGCTAGGGGGGCAGCCATGTATGGGTGTGAGCTCTGGGGGCATGCAGTAACATCGGATCTGGTAAAGGAGGAGAACAAATTCATTCGGAGGGTTGTAGGACTCCCCTCTAGTTCCCCTCTGGTCCCCCTAAGGTTAGACCTAGGGATGCGACCATTAGATGAAGAATTGGCTTTCCGTCCCTTGGCTTTCTGGCGTAGGCTGTGGGTAACTCCTGAATTGGCCAGCTACAGACAGGGACTACAGGAGGTGCTTGCTATGCCCAATGCTGGGAAAATCAATTGGCTGAAATTTATTAAATCAGAGTTGGAGGGTCTGGGACTTCCAAAGATGTGGTATGATCCGCTAACCAATTGCCCACTTTTGCCCAAAAAGAGATTAGCAAAGATATATTATGATAGCAAACTGACGAAACTTTCACAGCACCAAAAACTTGGCCCACTAACAGAGCTCTTCTTATGTATTAAGGACACGTATAGATTTGAACGAGTTCTAGACAATCTGTACCCTCCCCTGCTTAGGAAATTATATTTGCAATGGAGGTATGGGTCACTCCCACTTCGAGTATTTACAAGCAAGTGGAGTGAACAATCACCCAGCATGTGCCCAGCTTGCAGAATGTCTGATGAGTCCGAACTCCACATACTCTTTTTCTGCCCCATTTACCAAGGGATGCGAAGGAAATGGATAGTCCCTCTATGCAGAAACTTGGGTTTTGGAGAGTGCTTGGTTGCATTTAGAGTCCTAAAAACAAACTTGACGGACCACATTGTTTTTGCAGTGGCCAAATATTTGGGTGGCATATGGTCTCTGAGAAGAAAACATCTCGATGCTGGTAATTGACTCCAACGTACCAAGTTTATGCATTGTATTGTGTAATGCTGCTTTTTAATGATTACGGACAATTTTATAAAGTATACTTTTATTTTTTAACAATACTATGGATGTACTAAATGTCTTTTATGGTGAAAAATTTCTCCGAAATAAAGATTTATAAAAGGAAAAGGATTTTGGCTCCTCACTGGGTGACCATGTGGAGGGAAGCGAAATTGTGTGACACCTGGTGGCACCATGTGAGTTGGCAGGTCTATGGTCATTGTCCACAACCTGGCAATACTTCCCACATAGGATCAAAACAAAGCAACATTCTTCCAACCACACACCCTACATAGTGTAGTGTGATACTCATGTAGGCAAATGCGTCAATGCCCCATATAAGGGTAGTCAGTGTTATATAAATGCTGCAGTACAATACAATACAACACAATAATAAGGGATGGTCAAGAAGGGGCACCAGGGGAGATATTCCGCCTCATTCTGTCACAATAGACACAGCCGCCAATTGTTCTATGAACTAGTAGCCATGAACCCCCTGTGCCCCCTCCAGAGACGTTTTAAGGCATGATCTGCAGAGAGGTTTGCCCTGATGATGTTGAATAATTCTTAAACAGATTTTTGTGCTACCATTTTTCATTTGATTTATTTTTAATGTGGGTGATGTCTGAGAGTCTATTATGGACATTTTGCAGAACAATGTTGTATTTATGTTTCATGCAACATCCATAAAAAAAGTTTCTTTTACATAAAAACAGGACCTCTGATATGAGAAATGGGAGTTAGTCGCAGAGATTATTTGCAGGACTATTAGTGAGCTGCCGCTGTGTTAAAATATTTAAAAATCACGCCACTTTCTCTGAATATAGATGCAAACACATTTAGAATTGGGACCAGTGTGTCTGTGCACTGTCAGTGGCCTGGCCAAAGAGGGTATGAAAGAGCTCATTTGGGATCATAAATTCAAAGCTGTTTTGAACAGGGGCCCCCAAAATACATTCGGCCCAGGGCCCCCAAAATCCTTAAAATGTCCCTACTCACTCTATCCCTCGTGTTATGTTTCAGAGTGACATCATACTACTCCCTGCTGCTCTGGGACAGTTTAGAGGAAAAGAAAGGCTTATGATTGGCCTGCAGGCTGAAGGCATGCATGAGAAGGAGCAGGCAAGAGCACTAAGGTGCACGCTACAGTGGCTGCAATTTATCTCTGTCACTCAGGGACTGCTTCTTTCTTTTATTGGCTTAACCTATGTGAGCCTATGTAAGGCTTGGTCAAAGAGATGCAGGGACGGCACGTGAAAGAACGAGTAACAGGAGGGTGATGAGGCCGAACATTCATCTATTCTACCAATAAACAGCCGACAAAAGCTTCACCAGCCAATACAAAACCACACACTTTTTCACTGCTAACAGCATACATTTACCCAATACATACCTGACTGTCTGTGAAGGCTGGATACACCAAGATTTGGCCCTGATTACTGAAATTCAGGATCTGACTGTAGTGACCGGTTGGTCACTGTTCTAGTGTTCCTAATTGTTTGTTTATACCAGCCAAACCAAAAGGACTGGCTTACATTACCACCCACACCCATCCATCACAGGTGTCACAGGACATGTGGCCTTACTAATAAAAGGGGCCGGGCGCACGTGCCCTGGGGCTGTTCCAGATACCCTAACACTGTGTCTGTGTCTTCATTATTACTATATGGGAGCCTAGGTCCCCAACCGTTTACATTGACGACGAGGGGAAACTGCCCCGTGCACAGGAGGGCTGTAACCCCAATATACTGCGTGGGAGAGGGAACTCTGAGGTGAGCCTGAGGGCACCCCCACCTGCAGCGGAGGAGCAGTGGCAGACCTTGAGGCATCCTGAGTGGCCCAACGGGTGAGTGAGATATGAGCCTGAGGTAAGCATTTGGGACTTTGAAAGTGTCCTCGTGGAGAACGGTTACTGAACCCAGGTGCCCGTCATGAAGTGGATCCCCACCCCATACGTGTGAGATGCGGAAAGAGGGCTGCGCTGATAGTGCAGAGGAAGAAATTGCCGCAAGTGTGAGGAAAGGTGTGAGGCGGTACCTTCAGGGTGTGAGATCCCCGTGCAGCCTGGGGGAAGGACAGACTCCCAAAGCAGAAGGTAAATTTGCTGTGTCGAGGAGGAGGCAGGCTGCTATGGGGCATGTGTTATGGCGCACACCAACTCAGAAGAAGTGCTGCTCCTGCTTATGAGGTTGTGAGATCAGTACACCACGGCGACCATATGTGCATTGCAGAAGGGACAGGCACAAGTTTGTGTCGGCAGCGGGACTAACAGCATGCAAAGTGAGGCTGCAACTGCTGATCATGTCCCTAACCTGCGTTGGCTCCGTGTTGGAGTGAAGACTTGTGACATCAGGGCACCCAGCTGGAACTAGGGTGACCAACTGTCATGGGTGCAAATTCAGGACGGTGAGTGTAAAAATTCAGGACAAAGGGTCAAAATTCAGGACAAAAATTCAGGACAGGGGGTCAAAATTCAGGACAAATCTTCGGGACAAAAGGTGGGTTTTACAGACACATCCAAGGAGGTCACGCAATAGTATATAAGTAATCCCATTTATATCCAAACATATTCATCCATTTGCAAACCTATCCATCGTGTATCCTTTCAGCCATCATTTCACTCATCCATCCCTCCACCTTTTCACCCTATCCATCCGTACACTAATCCATTCACTCTTCCATCCAGCCATTTACCCTTTCACCCATCCAGCTATCCTTTCACTTACTCATCCATCCAGTCACTCATCCTTTCACCCATTCACCTTTTCAGTCATCAATCCATCCTCCCTTTCTCTCTCCTTCGACCCTTTCACTTAGCCATCCTTCCTTCCATCCATCCATCCACTTATCCATCTACTCATCCACTCGTGAATCCATCCATTGACCCTATCACTCATCCATCGTTTCACTCATCCATCCACCCATTCACTCACCGATCATCCACCCTTTCACTCATCCATCCATCCTTTGGCCCATTATCCATCTATTCACCTTTTCAATCATCCATTCACCAATCTATCCATCCATCCATCCCTTCACTTACTCGCCAACCTTTTCATATTAATTATGAGCTGAGCCTTCATCTGCAGAGTTCCAGACAGAAGAGGCCCATCAAAAATGTCACCCTTGCTGTAGTTCCTAAAGCAAGGGGTGGGGTGGCGGAGGGTTCACTATTGCCCTGCACATAGGCAATCTGAAAAAGTGGAAGGCATGAGTCATGCATGATGCAGTGCTGGGACTTGAGGCGACTGTGATATGGTGTTCTTTCCAGGGCTTTAAGCGGGATGAAAAAGGGGGGGGGCGTTTCTCAAAAGGGGGTGTTTGATGTAATTAAGGGCGGGTGGCTTAAAACAACTAAGCTAAAATCTGTGTTTAGCATAGTGTGCCACCGGAATGGTATTTTGCCTCTTCTGTCATTGTATCCAGATATATAACACAAGTAACGTTACACCTACAACAAGCCAGAAGTCTTGGCTTTGTCAGTGGTTGTTAGATGCATAAAATAAAAATGCAGCAATCATGGCTTTGTTCAATATATTATTGAAACTGCACTTTGCTAAAATGATGAGACTGAAAGAACTCTAGCCCTTCTTTTCAACTTTTTTTTACCAGCTTCTTTGAATGAACTGGATTCTGCAGCAGCCTGTGCGTGTTTGCACATTCCTTCCATCTAACAAAATGCGCTGCCCTAGACCGAGGCAGGAGGAGGCCCACCGCATGTGGTAACACTTCAGACTCGCCCATTGTCATTCTGTATGTGGCAATCATCATCCCATACAGAATGACAATGGGCGGATGGGGCTGCTCTAGTGCTCCGAGGAGGAGTGCGAGGCGCCAGCATCAAGGGGCTCGAGGCTTCTCGCAGGGAGCAGTGCTGCTCCCCGTGATGGCCAAAATTACGGACAAACGGCGTCCGTTAAAAGAATCCTCACGGACAACGGACGTGAGGTCCAATTTACGGACTGTCCGTGAAATTTACGGACGGTTGGTCACCCTAGGCTGGAACTGTGAGTGAGAGTGCCCAGCATCCGTAGAGGTGACAGCGCAAGGTCGCAGCATTAGGAAAGCAGCCCGGGCCTGCCCTGGGAATAGTGCTGCACTGCCACCTACTGGCCAATTGGAGTCGCCGCGCCCGAGGACAGTGCACAGATAGACGGCCAACAGCACGAGGAAGGCTGCTGCAGTCTTAAGGTCAATTAAAGGAAAATGACAGTGCCAGCATGAGATGAATGGGCAGCCCTAACTGCAGCGTTTTCCCCGCTTTCAAATTAATCCCCCAAACGGCACAGGTGTGCAATGAGACCTCCTCATCTGTGATAAAAGGAAAATCCTAAAAGGCACCACATGACTCTGGTGGCTGGCTGTCCGTAGAAGGGAAAGAGACTTGGGGTCCCAATTTAGGGAACCCCAAAACGCACAAGGCTGCCAGGACCTATGAGGAGGGCTGCAGTGGCTCCTAGTGGCCATAGATGGTCACTGCAGCAGTAATGATTGTTGTGGAACCAAGGAAATGGCCTGCAGCGTGAAGAGGGATACTGTGACCCTGAACTGCCGTGTGCAGAGAGAAGATAGGGACATTCTGTGTTCCCTAGAAGAGGGAGATGCTAAAAAAAGCCCACAAAAGGAAAACTGCCAAAGGAACGGTGGCTGCACACAGGAGCTTGAGCTCTGAAGGGGTGAGTTACTATAAAAGGCTCAAAGTAGAGAATACCAAGAAAGAAGTTCAAGGTGGCAAGCCAAGGAAAGATGGCAAGAGTCTGCTGATGGCAAGAATACCCAAACAGCAATGCACTAGGCTGCAAGTCTATGAGGGACTGAATAATGTGTGTCCTGGTGGCGAAAGGATGCAACCACAAGACGAGGAACAGGGTATAAAAGGCACCAGCAGAAGAAGCACCCTCTAGTGAAGAACAGAGGGCGCAAGGACAGAAGAGCGCCGAATATTTCACCAGATACTCGGACTGCAAGAGCTGGAACCCGAGAGTGAGAGCCCCTTGAAGAAGAGGGCCCATGTTGTCGCAGGGTGTGATAAACTCTTCAAAGCCTGCCTGAGTGGAGGCTGAAGAGTGTGTCATGTCGGCATAGCATTGAGGTGCAAGGAATGCGTCCTTAAGAGAAGAGACCTGTGAGAGGTCAGAGAAGAAGATAAATGAGAGGTTGGAGAGGAAGACCAGTGAGAGATCAGAAAGAATATTTGTGTGAATTCAAAGGTAGAGGACCCAAAAGAGGTTGTGAAATCAGGAAGGTCACAACGAGAGGTCTGTTCACTGGACAAGGAGAAAGCATTGTCCTAGGGGAGGACATGGTCAAGGAGACCCATGTGAAGTGCACATCACATATAGAGGCCTGGTTAGATAAGAAGAAGAGTAAGACATGATAGGACCAGATCATGTTGTGAAGTGAAAGAAGAGGAAAAGTAAGAAGTGTGGCATGTGGCATAATCAGTCCAAAGAAAGAATAAGGTATGAGTGTGTGATAGACAATCGGCACACCACCTACTGTGAGTTTTGTTGGGTTCAAGTGCATATCCAGTTACAAATCCGGAGCTGTTGGACATCTTGAGTGAAGAACTGCACCTATGTAACACCCAGAGGTCAGTGATGTATCCGTGATACCATGAGAGGCTGGCTGCCTAGAAGTCTTCGATTACACCAAGCAAACCTGAAGCCCCCGGAACAGAGCAAGCTGGACCATCTGTACCATCTACCTTTGGGGTCACACGTGATACTGGATTGTAGTCCTGCTCAGATTTCATGAGTTAACTTAGTCGCCCTGAATTATCTCAGTCATGCGGTCTAGAAGAGGATCCGATCAATCCACACCAGACCGTGGCGGTCCAGAGGCAAGGGTCTCAGGGATTACCCGAGAGAGTGGAATCCCGACATGAGAGATGCATCTGCAGCAGCTTCCCGCAGGTCCCAGGAGGCAAAAAGATCTCTTGTCGGAAGCTGGTTCCTTCAAAGACTGTCCTGGTAATGCCAGTCGACCAGAGTCTGGATTGGAGGAATAATCTGATCTGGAAACAACTACCCTCAAGCCAGATTGAGTGAATTGTAGTGGGGCTCATAGCAATTCCTCCAAGGGCCTATAGTATCGTGCTGGAGCGACACAGTGATGTCCACACAGTCTGATGAAGAGGGCCTCAGGGGAATCTCGTGAGACGGGAATCCTGGTGAGTGAAGGATGTAGAAAATTACTCCACCATCACGCAGCTGGAAGTACTGCGGCATCTGAGGAAGAGTCGTCAACAATGACCAGGGTGTCATCTGTCTTAGGAGGCAGGATGTTCATGGAGCCAGGACGTATTTTGAAAATGTAACATCCCTGGACTTCACTATCGCTCCACATGCACAGTCACAGTAAACTCTGTATATAGACATTGGTTATAGACTTCCACGCATTGAGTCCATGTACGTCAGGATCTAGAGTGCACCGCTGAGTTGTAACAATTAGAACTGTGATCACAGCTGCAAGTGTACACTCATCCTGTCCGAATAGACTCTGCAGAGTTTTCTGTTGTTGTTTTGTTCTCTCCCACAGGTTAGACTTGTTGTTCCATTTTTTATAAAGTTTGGGAGGGATGTAGTGACTGGCTGGCCACTGTTCTAGTGTTCCTAACTGTTGGTTTATACCTGCCACTCCCTGAGGGCTGGCTTACATTACCACCCCACACCCATCTATCACAGATGTCACAGGTCATGTGACCCTGCTAACAAAAGGGTCCAGGCGCACGTGCCCTGGGCCAGTTCCAGGTATTCTAACTCTGTGTCTTCATTATTACTATATGGGGGCCTAGGGCCCCAGCCCTTTACATTGACTGGCGTAAAAAATAGGCCCAGGCACCAAAATCACAGTGGTCCACTTTACCAAAGAATATAGTTTAAAAAGTGACAATATATGCTAAATTTGCAGTTAAAAAAAGGTCCATCTGGACATTAAACCGGCCCAAAACTGCTAAAATCCAGACCCACACACTGATCGGCCAGACCAGCCTATCGGGCACTGTCTGATTGCCCTTATAGGCGAGTATGACCCTGCTGAAATTATAGACTCAAGCTTCTTCATGAAAGAAAGTGTCTTTTCAACCAAATGCATTACTTTGCACTTTGCTGCACTTTAACACATCCTCTAATACACAATCACGTCTGTAACAAACTGATAAATAAGTAGGCTGTTGCAGCAAATACTTGATGTATTATAGCAATAACTTCTGCCATCTCAATCCTCTACAAAGGGTTGAGATGGCATCAGAGACTTCAGATTAAATTGTTGACTGCGGATGGCAGCCTATTTAAGGATCATCTACCCATGTACCGAACATTGCCCTAATTACTAACTGCCCTACACAGACACATATTTTTCATGAACACCGGCTTAGAGATAACATTTATACATATGGCAAGACATCTATTTGTACAATGAGAAGAGATAACAGATTTGCGTTAGAGGCAGTTGCTGTGATATACATATATGCGCAAGTGACAGTCATGCAATAACATTGATTATTTTGAAAGAAATATGTGGGTGGTGGATTTCTTATAGGAGACTGCTGCAATTGTTCTAGTGTTGCTGAAGATACATGCCTTTGAGTGACATCTCTGAATATTGGTATTCATTTTGCCTTTGTAGAAAAATCCAATTGTCCATGCTTGTGACTGACATGTTTTTGCTTCTCATTGAGGGTTGTATTTCTTTGCCGTTCAGCTCTGCTGGTTTTGTTCTCTTTGATGTGGTATTGTTGACATTGCCACAGGTCATCTATGACTTGACATGCTGATTCTAGGAACTTATTAATGTTTTACTCAGTTCCCTCTCTTCTAAGAGATAACTGAGTACATGTTATCGAAACTTTCAAAGCTTAGCTAAGCGAGTCAGTGACAACTTCGACCCTGACATTCAAGTGTGTGAGTTATTCTTCAACACTGGTGTGCTCTTTTCCAAATATAATGTTATTTCCTTCTACACGTATATTGGCTTGTAAATTAGTAGACCTGACATATATTCTTTTAGACAGTATTCCTAGCTCGAGTATGAATTGTTTTTATTTTATAGGTATTAAATATTTACCTGGCCAGGGAATCCCACAGTAGGCACCATTCACAGCAGTGAACAACTCACAGTGGAAGGCAACTATCAATCAATCAATCAATCAAGAAATTTGTATAGCGCGCTACTCACCCGGAGGGTCTCAAGGCGCTTTGGGGGTAGGGGGGGGGGGGTCCGCTACTGCTCGAACAGCCAGGTCTTGAGTTGCTTCCTGAAGGAGAGGTGGTCTTGGGTAAGACGGGGGTGGATGGGGAGTGAATTCCAGGTCTTGGCTGCCAGGTAGGAGAAGGATCTTCCTCCCATGGTGGCTCTTCGGATGCGTGGAACGGCGGCGAGTGCGGGGCTGGTCGATCGGAGTTGGCGGGTGGGAGTGTAGAAGGTTAGGCGGTCGTTGAGGTACTTGGGGCCTAGGTTGTGGAGGGCTTTGTGTGCGTGGGTGAGGAGGAGGAAAGTGATTCTTTTGCTGACGGGGAATGTAGAAAGTTTACTCAGGCTTCACTCGTCTCCATTTCACAATTTTATGACTGAGTGGTCCAGCTGGACCCTGGAGGATGGTCAGGGTGGCGAAGGGAATGGCTTCACTGCTGTGATGGAGGGCCACCTGCCCTTCTTAGCGATTGCCACCTGCTTGTCCGGGATCTCTGTGCTTTGTGGGAAACTGCTGCTGCGTTGCCCCCCCTCACAACGCTGCAGGTTTGCTGAGTGGGCATCATGTTTAAATCTACAACTCGGAACTTTTTGGTTTAGAGGAAACAGACTCCTAAAGTTTAGACTCAGCAAAAACAAATGGCCCCAAAGAGCAGGCAGGGAGGTTTTTTTTTACTGCTTGTGGGGTTAATTCTCTAATTTCTCTGGCAGTGTTTATGATGCATTGCATGGTGGACACAAGCCGGGAATGTCAGTAACAATCAGCCTGCCCTCATTAGGGGAGGGCGACTGCCACTGTGACCTAGCCGCCCTTTGGCAGATGGGCCAAAAAGTCATAAATTAACTCTAGGGGAGCTAGCAGATGCTCCACCTTTGTTAACCTGATGGTTCTCGTGACTCAAATGAACGCAGGGAAACTGCAAGTTTTGTGGGTGTTGTTAGTGCCACTTATTTACAGAAGTAAATCCATGGCGTTCATTTAGATAGTTCCAGTCACACCTAGTTGACTTTGTAAAAGATTGACATTTAGAGAGTTTGTACGTAATGTATCTTTTGGAATATCCAGAAGTTAGCCATCAACTATTTAAGATGAACACAACTCTTCCTTCTGTTAAGCACTGCACGGTGGTAGTAGGGCTTTTACTAACTACCTCTTTTAAACTCAAATAGTAACTTGCGGAATGCTCATGTCTACCCTAGTCTCTATAGTTCTCATCTTACATATTTGGCCTACGAGGAGCCCATTTTTTAGGATAGCTGACAGTGTTGTGTAAATTTGTTACCATTTGCCTTCAAAAGAGCACTCACTTTACCAAACTGCTGAATGGGCATCTGATCTTCAATTTAATGTTTGTTTTTCGTTTTTCCTTTTGCATCAGTTCGTTGTTCTAACTCAAAAGATGCATTGTTTATGATTTTGAAGTTTAGAACATCTAGAGGCAGATTTACGAGGAACTGACACATCTGCATAGATGCGTCACTTTCCTTGCATCAACTCTGAATATCCTTGCGCCACTATGGATGCATAGTATTTACAATACAGTGCTCCATGGCGCAAGGATTACAGAGGCGTCAGAAATTCTGACGCATCCGTTGGCGCAAAAGTGACGCATTGCTAGAGTTGCCCATGAAAGTGACGCAACTCCAGCAATACGCCACAACAGATGGGTGAGTCCCATTTAAAGAGCCCTGCGTCATTCCTTACGCCTGGTCTGAGCAGGTGTAGGGATTTTGATGCAGTGAAGGCGTAGAGTGACCCAGTGAAATCTTGTAGATTTCACTGCGACAGTTCTATATGGCCTTTTGGGTGGGAACGCCCACCTTGCATACATTGGGGCAGATTTACAAGCCACTTGCGCCAACATTGCGTCACATTTTTTGACGCAGCGGGAGCGCAAACAATGTGGCCAATTTACAACATGACGCATCTAGGGAGATGCATCACGTTGTGAAGCCCTGTGTCACATTATACCTGCGTCAGGTATAATATATGCAGGGTGGGCCTTCCTCCGTAGGAAGGCCTCCTAAAAGAGACGCAGTGAAATCTACCCAGATTTCACTGCACCACTTTTAGGATATCACTGCATCAAAACCTTACGTCTCCTTGAAGCAGGCATAAGGAGTGACGCAGTACAGTAAGACTAGGCCTCAAAATACATTGCTGGAGTTGCGTTGTGCTTGCGACACAACTTCATCAATCCATGACTTTTGGGACTACTGATGCGTCAGAATTTCTGACGCATCTGTTAATCTTTGCACCATGGAGCACTGTATTGTAAATACAGTGCATCCATGGTGGCGCAAGGACATTTAATGCTGGTGAAAGGAAACTTCCTTGTAAATCTGCCCCATTATACCTGACACAGGCATGATGTGACGCAGGGCTTGGCAACGTGACGCATCTCCCTCGATGCGTCACGTTGCAAATTGGCCGAACTTATTACGTGCCCCTCCATCACAAAAGTGACGCAACCGAGACACAAAAGTGTTGCAAGGGGCTTGTAAATCTGTCCCCTAGAGCAGTTGCACATTCTGATGTCTTCAGTGTACAGTTTGCAGAGCTGTTCAACTTGTTTCTTTGATCCAAAGGACATGGATATTCTGGGTTAACCTCAAATGGGGTTCATCATTTTCTGCAGCTAAATCCATTTAGTAAGATATCCTGTTTTCTGTGTCTTTGCCCTGCTCAAAGTCTTTACATTTAGTCTATCAAATAAACTTCCTTTGTTCTCTTTACACAGAGGGAAATAAGTGACTAATTATATGTAGGAAAATTATTCTAATACACTCAGGGGAATATGGTCTATAGAAGTGGCGGAGCGTGTCGTTAGCCTCCTGGGCTTAACAACACCCTCCGACATTTCGGAAACACAAGGCTGCACTATATTTACAAGAATGTTGTGCAGCCTTGTGTTTCCCCCTGTGATGGAGGTACACTTAGCAATGTAGCACCGACACAAGCACCCTTGCGCCAGAGTGCAAGGATGTCTGCGTGCAGGGGAGGATTGGTTATGTGTAGGAAGGTGTCCCTTCCTGCACAGGAACAATCCTAAAATGCCATTTTGTAACTTTCATATATGCTGCTTCATGCACCACACATGAAAGTGACAAAATGGCAATTTTTAAAAAGGTTTGTTTATGTACAGGAAGGGACACCTTCCTGTATATAAACAAACCATGGCATTTTGTTTTTTCATGTGTGAATCACAAGGCAGCACACATGGAAAAATCAAAAACGAGGAGAAATAATGCATTTCTCCTCGTTTCGCCAACTTAAGACCAGGGGTTTCCTTAACTCTTTTTGTTATTCAGTATGGACAATACATGGAATCAACCATACATTGGAATCAATTCATTGTTTATATTCATTTCATTATGCATCAGCGAATAACAATATAAACAAAAAGGTGTGGTAGCGTTGATGTTGCGGTCTCATATAAGGTCTATCAAATCCATGAGACCATCCTCAGGATGATAACATGTGAAGTAAGTAAAACTTTATTGTTTGATTAATTAAAATCATTACAATCATCCGTTTGTAGCATCACAGAATATTAAAAGCAGCATTCATTTGAGGTTATAAAAAAGAACTATATAAAATTAATTCACATGATTGAGCAACTTATTAGTCATGTTAAAAAAGGACACTTGGGAGCCGTTATTGTCCCGTATGAGTTAGCGTCTACTAAAAAATGAACACAAGGCAAAAGCCAGGGTTATGAAGATACATAGTAGGTACTGCTAAAAGCACAAATCTATTGAAACAGTAAGAACACTACGTATGATGACTTAATGGTCCCGAGACACGTAGTGTCCGTTAATTGTCTATATAAAGAATGCAGCCTCGATCGGCTGCTATTTCACGGTACAAAGGGGTAGATCATCCCATTTAATGTTGACCATTGTTTACTTGTTGGCATTCCCGGTTGAAAATCTTATTGCTGCTCCGTCATGAACTTGGTAAACCGAATGTTAAGCATTGGGTTGTCCGGGTTCATTGATGCGAGTATGGCTTGTCTGCATGTACGTATGCCCAGTTTGTTCCATTCGCTTTATAACATGGACTTCCGGTCGTCGAGAAGTACTGGACAGTGACATGCCACATGCTCGATTGATTCCTTGTCACTACCACACCCCCTGCAGGCTACTTCGGTGTTTGCACGTTTCCAACTCGGCAGGTGGTACAAGAATGGCCATTTGCCCATTCTGAGGGCCATGAATCTTTTTTTCCATAACACGGAGTAGGTACATGACAGGTATGGGGCCATGACCCCTGGCTTAAACCATGGAATGATTGTTCAGGCGTGCTTACGTTTAGCAAGTTGAGCTCTGTCCGAGTGAAAGGACCAGAGGCGAACATCCCTCTTGGTATAGATTTTGAGTGCCTGCTGTGATGGATTCAGATTCCAAATTTCCTCCGAGTCCAGAAGTTTCAATGAATCATGTAGATAGCGCCGGTATGTTCCACCTAGCTGACCAGCGGAAATTTCCTGCCACAGGAGGGCCTCCAGGCTTCCTTTTCTTGAACTACGCAGCTTATTGCACAGCCTAATGAATGCTCCTGCCCCTACCGCGTGGTGGTCTTGAAGGCCGAACTCAAGGCGTATTTGAGCAGGGGATGAGGATTTCGGCAGGTTCAACGCTTGTTTGAATGTTCTTGTTGTTATTTTATTCACAAGACTGTTGTCCTTCCCTTGCATGATCTCCTGGCCGTAGGTGAGAAAGCCAGTGATTTTTGCCTTCATGACAGTTATGAGCGGGGTCAGGGATGGCCCGGAGAGTTGTCTGGCGAGTGTCTTGAATGCAACCTGGATAGACAGAGCTTTGACTTCTACCTCATCTCTAGGTTTGGAAAAGGAGCCCCTTCTGTCCATGTGGACCCCCAGGTACTTGTAAGTGGTTGCTTTTTCTACCTTCTTACCATTGTATAACCAACCGCCGCCTCTGTATTTCCTTGACCCAAAAGTGATTGCCCTTGTCTTCGCTAGATTCAGTTCTAATTTGTTTCTGATGGTGTAAAGGGACAATTGATGAAGGAGTCTTTGTAAGCCAACCCTGGTGTGGCTCAGCAGAACCAGATCGTCTGCATACAATAGATTATTAACTTCTACCCCAGCGAGTTTTGGTGGATGAGAGTTAACTTCTTCGAGTGACTCTGACAGATCAGAAATGAAGAGGTTGAAAAGAAGAGGCGCTAACACGCAGCCTTGTTTCACTCCGCGTGAAGTTAATACTTTCCTTGATGTGTGTGATCCGTCCCCAAGTTTTATGCGGATCCAGTTATTGGTGTGGAGCGCAATTATGGATCGTAGTAGTGTTGGAGGAATCCCCCATTCCCGTAGTTTGAGCCATAATAGGCTTCAAGGCACACGATTGAAGGCGGCCTTGAAGTCCACGAAACAGGCAGGCATAACCATTTCGGAGGCAGCCGTTTTGTCCATCAGGATCGATATTGCGAGTAAGTTGGTTATTGTGCCTGATTTTTGAACGAATCCTGTCTGGTTAAAAGGTATTCTGTGTTTTTTTGTTGCCCAGGATGCCAGGTCGTGAAGGAGCAGTTTGACGTAGTATTTCGATTCTACATCCAATAGTGTAGTTTTTTGGATCTGATCTCTTACCTCCCTTGAAAATTGGATTTATAATGGCGCCGCGCCATGATTCGGGTAGTTCGGAATTAGACCAACAGTGTGAAAAAATGGGTGCCAGTTGATGGGCCCAGAATTCCGTGTCTTGCTTAAACAGCGCCTGTGGTAGGCCATTCGGCCCTGGGGCACCGTCAGCACGACCCTCTGTTATAGCTCGGGCTGTTTTGTCCCTCGTAATTCTCGGATTTGTAAATGCGTTGTCCGATAGTTCTAAAATCTGAAACGAGGATTTAGTGTTGAATACCTGTGGAGTTCTTGGTTACATTCAATTAATTTGTTTAATTGAACTGCTTCCGTGATGTCCAGCGCTCGGTAGCGATTGGGTTGTTGAACCGTTGCCGGTAAGTTGACGGGTGAGCTGGCTTTTTTCTCTTGCTCTTCAAAGTGCGCTGTTAAATAAAGTACCCACTCGGCTTCAGAGATGTTGGTGCTTAGTCCTCCTTGCCTGTGTATTTTGGAGTTGAGGATTGACCAGAAAGCTTTTGGATTATGACTTTTGTTCGCATGCAACAATTTTTCCCAGGACTGTTCAGAGCGTTTATTTTTTTCGTGAAATATTGCCTGTCGAAGTGGTTTCTGGGCAGCTTTGAACTTATTAAATTTATGGGCTTCCCCCGGGGTACCTACGGACTTGTCTTAACGTGCTATTACGTTTTGATTTTAGTTCCTTGATTTCATCTGTTGTTATTACTAGATTGCATTTTAAGGTGTTTCTCGAGGTGCGGGAAACTTTTTAAGCAGTTCCTCGGAAAAGTTAACCCCTGCCATAACTGGTGATAATTTGTTAGTGCTCCTTTGGTTTTGCAGGTCTCTACATTTTGTCATTATTGCCGGTATTATTGGATCTGACCATTTCAGCCTTTTGAGGTTTTCAGAGTGGTCTCCTCTTGAAGTTTGGCTGATTGTAGCGTGATATGCTGGATTAAATGACATTGTGATCACTTGGGGACGATGGTCACTGTCACCTCGAGCGGCGATGGTATAATTCTCGATCAGGGGAGGATTCCCTTATTGCAAACTGTGTAGTCTAGGAAGGAGTGGATGCGCCCGTTTGACCTTGTCCAGTTCGGTGGATTGTCCTTAGGGAAGCGACCATTCAAGACTGTGTAGCCTATGGCACTGAATTGAAGAACCATGTATTCACCAATTTTGCTATGTTTGGTGCCAGGGGGTTTTGTTTGTTCGAAGATGTCGGGCCACAGAGCTACATGGTCTTCTGGGAATTCTTGAAAAAGATTTGTATTATAGTCACTGGATACTAGACAGGTCGGGCTGTTGTAATTGCTTTCCAGATTACACAAGGTCTGGATTAGATGATTAAACTTCGGTTTTTTATCCTTGGTGCTTGGTGAAATGTAAACGTTGATCAGGAACAGTGTATCGGTGTGTTCGGTGTTATCTATCCTTATTCCGAGGATCCAGTCTTCCTTAAGTGTCGTTTTTGCGATGTTGACGTTTAGCTTAACTGAGATGTAGATGGTGAGACCACCACTGGGTCGACCGGATTTGTGCAACTTCTGGGCTGGGACTCTGTATTCCAGGTATCCTTCTATTGGGAGGCTAACCATGGACCATGTTTCCTGCCGTAGTATGATCTCGTGGTTTTTTAAGAACTTTATCACGTCGATGGACCGGACTGGGTACTGGTTCAATTTTGGTTACCCCTGTTCAGAGCCCCTGGCAGCCATCCCCAGTCAGGCACCGTCGTTTTAACCTCCTCGGTTCCAATGCGTATTGTCTGGGGATCGGCTTTTTGCAGATCGTAGTATTGAGGTAGTTGAAGGGCCTGGTCGAACTGATACGGCCGGTGGTTTTGCAAGGACTGACGATACCGTGGTTCAGGCTGTTGGACTATTTTAATTCCCCTTGAATTGAATAGGTCAGACATTGATAAGACTTGCTCCATCAGGATGATAACGTTGCACCATGAATCTAGCATAATAAAACATACATAATCACCATATGGAAAAACTCTGAGTTCAGAGAGTATTGTCTGCTCATTACTCAATTAGAAGATAGAGTGCACAATCTGTGTACACAACCACTGCATGCAAGCCAACAATTAATAAGCAATGGTTGGGCTCCAAAGTCATATTTGTTTACAACAGTGTTTCACAATATGGACGCATGTGCTAGCACATGCTCTCGCAGGCTCAATCCACAAAAGACAGCAGCACAAATAAGAGAACACATCACCAGCACAACCAAATACCACACGGCAAATATGCACAAAAGTTCTTGTCACACATTATCACCTCTTGAATCCTGTTCATAATACAATGGTAAAAGGTGTTTGGACCAAGCAGTAACTTAATTGTGTCAGTCCAAAAAATGTGACTCAGCCCCTGGTCTCTGTCCTTAAACTAGGGCTTCCAGTGCTCACTCTACGACAGTCCTAGGTCTAAATGAGCACTTTTAAGCCGTGATTACGAGTGTAGGTGCTATTTATCACACCGATAAGATAGTTTACGTTATTTATCGGGTATTATAAATAGCACCAATTAAAAGTTTGTGGGGAATAACATGCGGACTTTGGTGTTTAATACACCAAAAATCATGTGGTATGGTAAATAATGTACATATTTCCCCTGTAAAATTTTGGCAGATTTGACCTGCCAAAATTGAACGAAGTTTGAGGTATTTATAATCGGATACTTTAAACAGCTTTCAACTCGTAATTCCGACCAGTGCGTAAACAGGGGGTTACAAAGAGACCAGATTTGACCAAGCCACTCGTAATCAGGCCCTACTATGGCCCTTGAAGTAACCAACTCTGCCACAGGCAGTATTTCTAACAAGGCCTTTTATCTTATCTGACCTTCATAGTCTGCAATATATATATGACAGGTCCCATAATCCTGACTGACGTAATAACGTAAATAACCTTTGTTCTTGCTTCATAAAGCACAAGCTTGCATTAGGTGATAATAAAGTTCACCACAGGCACTCAAATTTGCAGTGAAACAAGCAGTTCATTGTCCCGCACTATGAGTCAGTCTGCAAAGCAAGTCCTTATCATAGAACTATCCGTTAGTGGACATACAGCCATGTTTAGGTATTGTACCGGGTTAGTGCATGAGAATGTAACAACGTCAGCACCGGAAACGATGTTACATAATATTTGCTCTGGGTTATTGTATGCCAGACCCATCAGCAATGCCCCTTCGATTTGTGTACACTAGGATTTCAGCACCATTACACAATGTGTGCCACGCATGGGCACCACTGTGTCATGGTGTGTCTGCGCCTCTCCGGGTGTTTGAGCCCAGAGGTGGTGTTGTGAGGGTGGGTGCCGTCCCTGATACACAGCCACCTCTGTGTGGGTCCAACCCCGTGGTCAACAGCGTGATGTGTTATACACTTCGATAGTAAATAACACAGTGGCTTATTGTAGGCCCCTCAATCCATGTTGTAAAAGCTGTGCACTGGTATCATATACTGCTATATCTTTTTCTAAAAAATGTAATTTAAGATTAAATACATTTGAATTTGGCATGTTAGGTGGATTCAAACACTGTCTCACTTAGAGATACAAAAATATTCATGAAACGTACATTCATATTTTTCTCTAGAAAAGGGTTTCTTTCATTTGCGGGAGCATGGCTTCTGTTCTTAATTTATACCTGTGGTGGTTTCAGGTGATGGGCATCAGCTCTCATATTAGGGTATCCAGGCTTATCTGTATCCTTATATTTTGGCGCAGCGCAAAAATAAAAGGAAAAAAACAGTAAAGCGAGAACGAAGAAGAAAGAATAAGACTGGAAAACTGTGAAAAAGCGAGAAAGCCAGGATAAAAAAAATAACCTGAAAAAGTGGGAAAAAGATACAGGAAGTATAGAGTGGTGGGGGAAAACGGTATGTGGTAGAATCAAGACTATGCAGCGTTGGGATTGGACAGCCTTGGTATTCAGCAACCTCAGCATTCAACAGCATGGTCGTGGCTTGCAAGGAAAACAAAGGCTACAGAGAGACCTGCTTACTCTCCTGTCAAAAGCAGATATGCAATGACACCTGATATGTGACTTTCCTTTGTAACAACACTCATGCTTCCAAAACAGCAGCTGTTTGTAATCTGTATCACCAAATTATTTTGACTGGCCATAGATATTTGTCTGCTGATTACACTACCCACACCTCTTTGTGGGCACACAGGCTCATCACAGGATTGAAGGCTTTCTACCTCTTTGGTATAGTGATTATAGGCCTACTGTGGCATTTGTAGCGGCAGGCACGCTTGATTCCTTTTTTTATGTATAAGTTTACCCTTTGAAAATGTTAGTACAATGATTAGGTATGGACCATAAGTCGTCCAATTCCACAGCTTTTTGTCATGCATAAAAGTGGCACACCAACACACCAGTTTCAAACAATTTGGGACCTGTAGAGCAAGGTAAAAACTACTGCACCTGCTGTTTCGGATAAGTTAATATACTTGAATTGCTAGACCTGCACCCACTTGTACCCAGGAAAACGAACTGAACTACAAGAGAACTTTGCAAGATCTCGGAGGAGATTTACTAACTTTTCACATAGCGCACTGCAGCACCCGCAAATGCTGCTCTGCTCTACGTGTAAGGGAGAGAGGAGGAGGGTGCCCTATTTACTAAAATAGGGAACTTCTCCTCCCCTTCCTCTAGCACCTGCACTGAAATCAGCTGCTGTGTGTCGCCATGGTGCAAGGGCGTCTCCGTGAGTCTAGCATAGGTTTTGTACTGGAAGGGTACCCTTCCAGTATAAAATACTATGCTAAGACTCACTTCAAACCTTTTCCCTCTTTGTTTAGGTGCTGTACAGTGCAGCATGCATGCAAAGTCGGAAAAGCAAGAGAAATGAAAGCATTTCTCCTTCCTTGCGCCTACTTGAAAAGGGCACAGTTTTCTCAGGCTAAACCCAATCTCCTTAACTTAGTGAATTGGATTTAGCGGGAGAAACCTTGGGTGGTTGCATGGGAACGCCCATGCTCCACTCTTGGTATGTCCCTATGGCGCAAAGTAATGTAAAGCAGTGCTATGCGCTGCTTCGTGTTACTTTTCTAGCGCTAAAGAAGTTTAGCGCTGGAAAGTAAATTGGAAACAATTGATTTTGCGCCGATTTGCGTAACTTTGGTGATGCAAACACAGTGCAAAGTCTTAGTAAATCTCCCCCATCTGTTCATTTTTCTGTTTAATGTGAGCATTATTGTTGAAAAATGATATAAAATGTATTTTCATAGATAATATAGTGGATATTCAATATATGTAGTTACTTTTTTATTGTTTAAATAAAATTGTTAAAATAAAAAATAACTTTTAGGTATTCATTTTTTTTTTAAACAAACTTTATTGCCTTTTCTTACTGCATGCATCAAACTCCCTTAAGGTAGCAACATACATTAGGCAGGAGCAAGCAATATGACATATTTGACATACTGTTTCTGTCAGTACCCTCGCCGGGCCCCATTTGTACATGACAACTTGGACGATCACAATATTTTCCCCTTAGCTATGTACCAAGTATGTTGGATATATACCCCCTCCCTCTCCCCCAACAATAAGGCATAAACCACATCTGCCCCTCCCCCCCTCCCCCCACTGCTGTCTCACCTTGAGTATGGTTCGGTTCGATTAGTATGCTCTCTGGTACTCCAGGCGTGGATAGTGATGCTGCGCCAGGACCTTCCGTTATGACCCCCTTCCTCACCCATCGATGCTAATCAATCAATCAATCAGGTCATTTGTAGAGCGCACTACTCACCCGTAGGGTCTCAAGGCGCTGGGAGGGGGGGGGGGTGCCGCTACTGCTCGAACAGCCAGGTCTTGAGCTGCTATAAGTCGCTCTCATTCTCGCGTCTCTACTGGGGTATTCTGCCGTTAACTGGTCCCTGGGGATGCTCTACATGTTGGATTCTCTCTGAAGTGGAAGCCCCCGAGTCCCTGCCCATTCTCATTAGGTCTGTCAACATGCCTTCCCATGCCTGGGCTCTCTCCGGCCTCCCCACTCCCCGCTGTGCATTCTGAAGGAGGACCCTGCTCTTGCAACCCGCCCACTTCACCATCTCGCGTTTCCATCTGAGGACATTGGGGCCCCCCGGTTTCTTCCAGCTACTCGTGATTTCTCACTTCACCAGAATAAATGCCATGTCCTAGAATCTGGCTGTGGTTTTGGTTTTAGCAGAGTTTGGGAATAAATGGAGCAGTACGTGGGCGGGTGTGCAGGGGACCACCCTTTCCGTCACACTCGCTGTCACTTGTGTCACTTCTTGCCAATAATGGGTTAAGGAGGCACAACTCCACATCATATGTATAAAAGTCGCCCCCTGTTCCTGACACCTCGGGCATCTAGCATCCGTACCATCAAAATATTGGTTGATACGTTCTGGGGTTAAATAGGCTTGATGGAGTATATAGATGCTGATCAGGCTAAACCGGGCATTCCGAGATACTTTGGCAGTTCGCTCTAAAACATTGTCCCAGTGGCCTGCCAATGTTGTCCTCCAATTTGTGTCATAATCTGTCCAGTGGTTGCGTGGAGCCCCGTCCTACAGCTCTGTAGAGGCAGGCCACAGCCTTGATGTTTCCACCTGCCAATCTCATATATTCACATGTGTAGTATCGCGGGGCTTCCACCGTCCCGCACCCCAATGTCGCCTTATCACTCCCGTGACCACCCCATATAAGAAAAAGTGCCCTTGTGGTATGTCCCAATTGGCCCTGAAGTACTCGAAGGAGAGGAGCTCTGCATCCCAGAAAAGATCCCCGACTTTTTTCTCTCCTGCTTCAACCCATTCGGCCAGGCCTCGCCACTGTGCTCCGTGGGGAAGGGCTTCCAGTAGCAGCAGCGCCATCTCTGGGGAATACGGGTG
The DNA here is from genome assembly GCF_964261635.1 of Lissotriton helveticus. NCBI lineage: Eukaryota > Metazoa > Chordata > Amphibia > Caudata > Salamandridae > Lissotriton > Lissotriton helveticus. The sequence continues at coordinate 886,879,614 of NC_136070.1, forward strand.
CTTTGTTTTGGTTTTCTGCAGGCATCTGCCCCAGCAACGATGTATCACTTTGTGTTCGTTACTGCTGATTTGTTGGGGCCTGATCATCCTTAGCAGGGGTCGGAACACAGGGGACCCCTCCGTTGCGAACGGGGGCACCCCCCTGTCTGGGTCCCTGCTTCCTGCAACCCATTGTGTGAACCTCTGCAGTTGTCCTGCTAAGTAGAAGGCCTCCATGTCGGGCATTGCCATGCCGTCCCCCAGTCTGGGCCGCTTTAATGTGTTAAGGGCTACCCCTCTGCGTCCCGACCCCAATATATAAAAGCAGACATGCAGGAATCCAGCTCTCGGAACCAGGCCACTGATATCCAAATTGGTAGTGATACATAAAAGTAGTTGAGATGCGACCCATCACCAAGAGGGGGAGTTTCCCCCAGAAAGTCATAGTGTCCTTAAGCGAGTGAAGCACCCTCCCTATATTGCCCTCCTTTAGGTCCTCCACATTGTGGAATATGAGGACCCAAGGTAACGAAATCAACGGGGCTCCCATCTCAAGTTTCCCAGGCTCAGAGGGGGCCTCGCGTCCCTCACCAAAGGAAAGAGTTTGGACTTCAGTCAGTTCACTCGTAACCCCGATGAGGAGCCAAAACGCTCCATCATAGCCTTAGCCCCCGGCAGGTCGCCCTCTGTATCGTTTAGGAATAGTAGGAGGTCATCTGCTTATAAAGCCACTTGGTGTCGTATTTCTCCCACATGGATCCCCTGATACCCCCTTCCGGACCTCGCTATACAGGCCAATGACTCCACTGCCAAGGCAAAAAGCAGTGGGGACAGTGGACACCCCCTGGCGTGTCCTCTCTCCAACCGATATTGTGCAACCAATGTGGACCCTCGCCACCGGGTCGGCATATAGTAACCGTACCCAGCTTATAACGCCCATTCCTAGGCCCATTTTGTTCAGTACTGCATATAAGAACCCCCATTCGAGGCTATCAAATGCATTCTACATGTCGATGGCGAACACCACCCCTCTCTGCCCCGCCGTCATTCCGAGTTCAATAATGAACAATAGTCGGCGAATATTTAGAGTTGTATTCCGGTGAGGTATGAAGCCTGCCTGGTCCTGATGTACGAGAGGCACCATATAGGGGAGCAGGTGCATCACCAGTATTTTACTGAGAATTTTAAAATCGAGATTGAGCATCGATAATGGCCGATATGATTCGCACTCCAGGGGACACTTGTCTAGCTTCAGAAGCTTTATTACCACCACCTCTATAGTCGTGCCCAGCAAGTGGCCCATCTCCCTTGCCTCCGCGTACATCTCAACCAGCCTGGGGGGTCAGTTTGTCCGCGTAAGCAACATAGAACTCCTTAGGGAGCCCATCTGTGCCCGGCGTTTTCCCTCTAGCTACTCGGACTTCACGGTTCGAGATTGCGGCTCCCAGAAGTTCTGCATCTTCATCTGGGAGGGTCAGACAGGTATTCCTCTACATCCCCCTCCCCACCGGGCCCAGCACTCTTATAAAGTTTCTCATAGTACCCGCGGAAACTGTCATTGATATCATCCTGCCAGTACAGATGTCGCTCTCCCGGTCCCTCAGTTCTAGGATTGCGTGCTCCCTTCGGGTAGAGTTAGCGAGCCACGCCAGCAATCTACCCCCCTTATCTCTCTCCACGTGTGTTCTGTCCATGTATGCCCGGTAGTCAAAACACCTCAATCGCTCCTCCTGTATTGCCACCTCCTCTTTTGCCTCGAGCAATTCCTGCCGGAGGTCTGGATTGGTCAGGCGTCTGCATTCCACCTCCCTCAACACTCGATCTGCCCGTTCCACGTCCGTCAGTAGTGTACGTCGCACTTCTATGGATAATGCCATGCAGCGCTCCCTAATCACTGCCTTAAAGGCCTCCCATTAAGTTATCAACAAACTATAAGTCCTAGTTCCCAAGGCAATGTAATTATAAGTCTGTGAACATCACTGGTACTACATTAAAAACCCCAGCACACCTCTAACTATAGAGGTTGTTAAGATGTTCCAGTCTATTGCCATAATAAAATGCAGCCAGACTCTGATTTACACATTTAGTACAACACAGGACTCACATTCACCAAAAAGGACGACGAAAAAATGTGTGAATAGCTAAGTGGCACCTCAAGGGCGCACCACCAATGGGACCCCTGGTTGGTACTCACCAGGAGGGCCCTGTTCTCATCATCGGTGCCACCTAGCTTAAACGTACACGTGTCCGAAACCAAAAAAGGACAGTGAATGGTGCAATGAACACAAACTTATATGTGACAAAGACTAACAACGTTCAACATATAACAACAACGTTACTGTGCAAACAGGAGAAAAAAACTTTTACTCACGTTCCTATTTTTGCAGACAGTAAACACATAAACATAAAACAGCAAGATGTGAATACTACCTATCGATTCACACCCTCCTTACAGCCGACATGTTTCATTGCCTTGGTTTTTATCAGGCAATTTCCTCAGGGCAAAATTTTTTTAACCGTCACTGCCAAAACCACTGTGTTTTGAGTGCTGTAATCAAAGCATGCCAATAAAAGGGCCTTGAACACTCCTAGATCGGCCCTGTTAGAGTCTCAATCAAAGGAGAAGACAGATTGCCTACCAGTGGTGATGACCTATGACTCATTGGCTACGAAGATTCGTCAGTCTATTAGAAAGCATTGGTCTCTATTGTCCACGACAGATTTTAAGATGCCCCAGCCATGTTTTGCTTTTCGTAGGGCTTACAATTTCAAGGACAAACTTGTCCACACCAGGATGGCTGAAAAATCAGTAGTAGAGACAACTACCGTCCCTAAGGGTCATTTCCCTTGTGGGAACTGTTCTGTGTGCCCTCTCACGAATAAAACTTCAACTGTGATTTTACAATCGGGAAAGAAGTGGACACTGAATAATTTCAGTAATTGTAATACCACCAACGTGGTGTACAGACTGAAATGTGAGTGTGGACTGGAATATATTGGACTTACCACACGTAAGATCAAACTCCGTATTCAGGAGCATGTGAGTACGATAAGGATTGGGAAACTAACGACTAAATTAGTGCAACACTGCCATCGCAATAAACACTCTTTTTCTTGGGTGGTTTTGGAAAGAGTGAAGGGCGATGCCCAGTCTGTGGAGAGACGACTAATCACTAAAGAAGCGCGTTGGATATTCCAGGAACAGAGTGAGCAGAGAGGCCTGAATGAACTTCTGGAGTGGAACAAGCTACGCTGAAGGATACATGTGGATGTTCTGATGCGCAGTAATCTACTGTCCAAAGCTTAAAAAGCTGTTTAAGTGCAAAGTTTTTTGAGGACTAGCTTTTTGTGGGTCGCGTTCCCCCTTCTGTCCCCCAATTTTTTTTGGATTAATGATCTGAATCGAGAAAATGGAGTGAAATAATACATGGGGTGTAATGCTCCCCATATCCATTCTCTGAATGTCCTATAACTTAGCGATAGGTACAGAACTGCAGTACTAGCCCACGTGGGGCTTTATTTCAGAGAAGCAAATATAACTACCAGACAGGGTCTCAATAGATAGTAGCGGGTCAATAGGTACTGTTTACTATGTGAGTGCACTGTCCTAAGATGGCAGCTATGAACTGGCACTTCACTTTCCATAAACAGTACTTTTAGCATATATTACGAACAGGCCGACATCGAATAGATTGAGTATATTGAATTTATGGGAAGGCTGCAATATGACACATAATCCCGGTGTCTGTTTCTTAAATTGTAAATATGATGCGTAATAAACAATACCTCGAAAAATATGTATAAAATAAGAGTACTATTGTTGTATATATTTAGGGAGTGAATTGACCGCGCTTGAGGACTATATAAGTGTTGATCGCACTCTTACTTTAAACACGGAGTCCGCAATAAGCTATGAGACTGCTTAAGACATGACCGTGCTAGTCACATGACCACAGCGGCCAATCAGGATCGGCGAAAAACGGCACTAGAGAACGTAAATAGATCACAGTTCAAACAAATGGGGAAACCCTGTGTCCCTCAGAACCTGGGTAATAAATGTTTCAAGAAAAAATGGTTCTGTCGGGTGGACCTGTAATTATTTCCAAGCTACAATATATGTAATACATCTAATTGTACTTTCAACACACACAACAAAAACCCCAAAGACAACCATCAATTATTGCTCAATATTTTATATATATATCAGAATTACTTCATTCCGTAGTGAGCTGTTCACTTTATATCAAAAAATGCAATCAATTTAAATTCAAAATACAATTTTGTGACATTTGTGCAAAGTGAAATAGTGAATGGGTGCACAATATATACAGATGACAACCAATGATTATATCTAAAAATCCTATATACAAAAGAGGCCAGAATTTGATTTAAAACCACAGTTTCATCCTTCGTTGTAGAAACCAGGTTGTTCTGAACCTAAGAACTGCGTCGACGTTTTGACCCTTCTGCGCCCCTTTCGGTGGTCGCGGCGGGTCTTTTTCAAGACGAGAAGGCTTGAATTAAATGTGCACGATCCTCATAGGCATTGGAATCTTATGCCTATATTGCCAATCAATAACACGTCCAATGAAGTTAATTCAATTGTTGTTAATCCGTTTGTTTCTAGTCAGCAAGCCACGATGGTTAATGTCTCAGTCTACAAATCGTAATGGCGATTTGCCGAACCTAATCGCCATTACGATTTGTAGACTGAGACATTAACCATCGTGGCTTGCTGACTAGAAACAAACGGATTAACAACAATTGAATTAACTTCATTGGACGTGTTATTGATTGGCAATATAGGCATAAGATTCCAATGCCTATGAGGATCGTGCACAATTTATTCAAGCCTTCTCGTCTTGAAAAAGACCCACCGCGATCACCGAAAGGGGCGCAGAAGGGTCGAAACGTCGACGCAGTTCTTGGGTTCAGAACAACCTGGTTTCTACAACGAAGGATGAAACTGTGGTTTTAAATCAAATTCTGGCCTCTTTTGTATATAGGATTTTTAGATATAATCATTGGTTGTCATCTGTATATATTGTGCACCCATTCACTATTTCACTTTGCACAAATGTCACAAAATTGTATTTTGAATATAAATTGATAGCATTTTTTGATATAAAGTGAACAGCTCAATACGGAATGAAGTAATTCTGATATATATATAAAATATTGAGCAATAATTGATGGTTGTCTTTGGGGTTTTTGTTGTGTGTGTTGAAAGTACAATTAGATGTATTACATATATTGTAGCTTGGAAATATTTACAGGTCCACCCGACAGAACCATTTTTTCTTGAAACGTAAATAGATCACAGACCAGGTGATCGGTGTTCCAGTGCCGAGAAGACGCCGAACGACTATTCTCCACGGGTAAACCTTATAACGGCCGTAAACGGGTTTATAGACGAACACGGAGAGATTAGATACACTACATGTCTGACTGATGCCAGTTGTGGCATTTTTGTATCCCAGATGTAGAACGGAAGGGAGAAAGGATCCCGCTTACCGATGGGGGCTTCGATCCTATGTTGAATGTTCTTCCTCTTGGATGGTATGAGAGGAAAAACTAGCTAAAGGGTAATTATTATTATCCAGTACATTACAGGCAGATGTCAACGCTTTGATAAAATTTGTGCCAAACATGCAGGTGGACAACGCGTAATCTCATTTATATATACATGTATATTTATTTTTATTACAGCACTCAAAACACAGTGGTTTTGGCAGTGACGGGTAAAAAATTTTTGCCCTGAGGAAATTGCCTGATAAAAACCAAGGCAATGAAACATGTCGGCTGTAAGGAGGGTGTGAATCGATAGGTAGTATTCACATCTTGCTGTTTTATGTTTATGTGTTTACTGTCTGCAAAAATAGGAACGCGAGTAAAAGTTTTTTTGTCCTGTTTGCACAGTAACGTTGTTGTTATATGTTGAACGTTGTTAGTCTTTGTCACATATAAGTTTGTGTTCATTGCACCATTCACTGTCCTTTTTTGGTTTCGGACACGTTTAATTTAAGCTAGGTGGCACCGATGATGAGAACAGGGCCATCCTGGTGAGTACCAACCAGGGGTCCCATTGGTGGTGCGCCCGTGAGGTGCCACTTAGCTATTCACACATTTTTTCGTCGTCCTTTTTGGTGAATGTGAGTCCTGTGTTGTACTAAATGTGTAAATCAGAGTCTGGCTGCATTTTATTATGGCAATAGACTGGAACATCTTAACAACCTCTATAGTTAGAGGTGTGCTGGGGTTATTAATGTAGTACCAGTGATGTTCACAGACTTATAATTACATTGCCTTGGGAACTAGGACTTATAGTTTGTTGATGACTTTTTGAGTGGAGGGCGTCCTAGCTCTGTCTTTCCCTCTTGACTCCCAGTGTATGTGTGCTCCCATTAAGTTACCCTGGAGTCTGTGGAGTGCGCATTGTCCATAAAATATGTGGTGATTTGCTCTTTAATCTCGTGGTGGAACACTTGATCCTCAAGTACCTCCTTTCCCGAGGCCCCAGGTGGGAATGGGCTGTCATTTGTGTCCCCATTGCAGTCGGGCTAACAGAGGATTGTGGTCTGACACTGTTCAGGTGAGGTATTCCACCTTGTGAAGTCGGGTGTGCATATCTGGTGAGCATAGGAAGGTATCTAGGCGGACGTGTAAGTCATGTACGTGGGAGAGGTGGGAGTACTCCCTGTCCCCTGGGTGCAGCCGTCGCCATGTGTCCACCAACCCCCAATGGGATTGCCATTTCCTAAACATCCTAGATATCCTATGTAGTGGGGCATCATGAATGGGTGGGTGTGAGCGATCCAGGGCTGGGTCTGCTATACAGTTAAAGTCACCCCCCCATGATAACTACCCCTGTCATATATGGAGCTAGTGACCCTGATAAATGCTCAAAGAACGCCCCTTGATCCATATTCGGGCCGTAGAGGTTGATGTCCTATCCGTCGAGGCGCCCGGTGACCACCACATATCGGCCTTCTGGATCTACCTTGTGGGCGGTGTGTTGGAAGGGGCGCTTGCCCTGATCCAAATCCGGACCCCTCAAGCAAATGCAGACTACGTGGTGTAATATGCCTGGACTCTCGACCTACAATGTAATGCCTTCCCCTCTGATGCTAGTGTATGCGTCTCTTGTAGCATTGCTATGTGAACCCCCGTCTATTCAGCTATGAGAAGATTTTGTATTGTTTATGCATGGAGTGCATCCCCCGAATATTCCAGGAAAGAAGATTATTTTCTGTCTGAGTGGGCATTTTAAATTAGCCTCTCCACCCCCGTCAGGCCTCCCCTGCCCCGCCTGGTACCCTACCTCCAATATTGTAGAATGCGAGCCTTCACGTAATACCCTGTGGTCCCCCATTGGGGAAGACAGCAGTGCCCCCAACTAGAACTAAGAAAAACATCCCAACTCCCCCTCCCCAGGACAAGCGAAAACATCTCCCCCATCCAAACCTTGCACTCTAGTGCCGGAACAGTCAGAGTCCGGAAGTGATGACTAGGCCAATGTTCGCCTGGAGGACAGCCGTCCTCTCCCCTCCCCCCCCCCCCTGGGTCACCCCCCCCCCCAGTGTAAAAGTCTTGTAAAAGTACCAAGGGACCCCTCTTGACAATGTGTAGGGCAAAACTAGTGCTATGCCCCACCTCCCTTAAAAATAGTCCTGACTGTACTTGCTTGCACAATCCACTTCACAGTAGGTCGTCTACTGATCTGGGAGTTACATGCGGCAAGGCCTGGCTGGCGTCCCACACTGAGCTTGAGCTGTTCCCAGAGTCCGAGTCCCTCTGCTCCTTCCCAGAATGCAAAAGTGGATCCCGGGTGCGCCATGTGCTCAGTGAGGCCACCGCTGCAATCGGACTGGCTCTGGCCTGGTTTGCTTCCTCCGTCGTCGGGTGGTTCTTTGAGGGCGTCCCTCTGTCAGGAGAGCATGCCAAGTCTTTTTCAACTGGGTTTTTGTCTTCCCGTTACAGGCCGCGGGGAAATTGCTCTGCAATCCAGTCCCAAACGTCCTGGGGGTAGTGAAGAATGTAGTTCCCCCTGAGCGCACTATACGGAGTTTGGCTGGGAATACCATAGAGTAGGACACCCCCATTTGGCGCAGTTTCCTTTTGACCATGATGAAGGACGCTCTATGTTGTTGCACCTCCCGGCAAAAATCAGGGAAGATCAATACAATGCTATTGTCCACCTTGAGTTGTCATTTGAGGCGCGCCTGGCTCAGCACATGATCTCTATCTTTGTAGAATAGGAGGCAGGCTACTACCGGCCGCGGTGGCCTGCCAGGCTGCGGCGATCGAGCAGGGACTCTGTGTGCCGGTTCTAAGGTGAAGAATGTTGACAGACCCTCTTCTGCCACAGCTGTGCGCATCCAGCGCTCAAGGTATGCCACAATGTCGGTCCCCTCAACTTTTTCGGGTAGGCCCGTAACCCTGATGTTGTTTCGGCGGACCCTGTTGTTCGCATCTTCTCACTTTGTTCAAGGATCAGGACTCTTTTTTCTATATCTGTGACTTTGCGTGCAGTCGCAACTACCGGTGGCCTCAGGCTTTCTATCTCTTCTTTTGCGACCGTGACACGATCAGCCAGCTTCCTGTGGTCTGCTCGTAGGAGGCCCAGGTCCTCCCGGATTGTGTCGATCTTGGTCTCCACTGCCGTCTGCGATCTTTCTATGGCCTGCAGGATGTCATGGAGTGATAGCTCCTCCTAGGGTGTCGCCCCTACCTTTCTGGTCCCCCAGCGTGAGCGCGATTCTGCATTTTCATCACTTACTACCTCCTGATGCTCAGTATCGCGTCTCTTTGGTGGTCCGACTCATGGTGCCGTCGAAGTAGGTACTCACTGTCCCCGATGCAGCGTTCAGCGGGATGGGCCTGCGGCCGACCGATGGTCGGCTCCGTGTTCCTTGCGCCTCCCTTGCTGACCTTGTTCCCAAGGTCGTGACTGTGCCCGCTCCTGCTGTGGAGTGGGTAGGTGCCAGTCCCGTCGCCTCACCTCTCTCGCACCGTCCGGCAATGCTTTATCTGCTTGCTGATATCTCCTCCTTAGCGCCCCAGGCTCACTGTGTTCGTGGGAGTCGAACTCCTCCGTCGCCTCAGGATCTACTGCCTCCTGGACCTGTCACCTCCTAACAGGGCTGTGTTATTGTCGTGCCAGGCATGGGGTCGCGGCCGCCAATATGAGTCCTCTTGTGGTTCTGTGGGTCAGTATGCAGCTGAACAGTGTCCCAGCCCGCCTACTCAAGCGGAACCAACCATGCCGTGTTCATCTAATGCACAACTCAGCTCTAATGGCGGCTGCACCTTCCTCCTATATTGACCAGTCTTTTCGCTACAAGGCCGCAGCGGCACCCCCCACCTCAGTTTCCGTGTTTCTATGACGTAGGGGTTCTCAGTGCTGACGGCTTTATTACGGCCACTATTTTCGCTGAGGGCCGCTGGGGTCAGTGCTTCCGCTCAGCCAGTCCCAGTGTGGGTCTCCCTGCAGGTCTGGCCTGGTGCGCAGCTGTTCTTCTGTGTCAGTTGTCCCTCATGCAGCCTACCAAATGCCATCAGGCTTTCATCTGTGTTCCTTAAGCTGCCCAGAGGCCCCAGGCACTCCCTGCAATGTATGTGTGCCCCCGCAATGCTCCCTCAGCACTACCTGCAATATGTGGCCGCCATTTTGTGACTCTGTTTCAAGGCAGTGAGAGGTGTGGGGCGCCGTGTGTATCCGGCCGCTCTGGCTGCGCAATTGCTCCGATCCCTCCTAAGTCGGTGCCAGCTTTCTGGGCCCGCGTCAAGGCCGGGTGTTCAGTGTTTACTGTTGGGTGCTCACATGCGCCAGTCCCAGAGCTCCGCTCCGCGCCCGCTCAGCGCTGCCTCCTTACTTGCACATTTCACGGGCCAGGCCACCGGCGGTGCTCCCCCTCCATTTATCGTGGCTGCTAATCGTGATGGGCAGCGGTCAGTCTCACTCTGCAGTCTGCACAGAGTCCGCCCTGGGGACCCTACCACCGCACAGCTGCCATTTTGTCAGTCCCGTGGCTTCACTGGTCCACTCACAGTTTTTTGCTGAGACAGGGCTTTCAACCCTCACCGACGCGCTGTCCAGACTCCCCAGCATTTCCGACACCCCCTGGGCCGGTCTCTGGGCTAGGGGTCCCCCTTTATCGGGCAGGATGGTGCTGGAGAGGGAATCACCGGCGGGAGCTCCGATTCAGGCTCCCGTCTCCATCGGCGCCAGGCCACCCTCTACCCCCTTTAGGTAATAATTTTATAATGTGTATTGCTAAAATATTTATATCAATAGTCAGGTGCATGTACATATAGCCTAGCAAATGTAATGTACAGGTTGCCACACATATTAAAATATTTGGTAAATATAAGATGCTCATCTTATTACAGAGCATTGTGCATCTACATTTTGCATATATTTGCATAGCAAAAGTCTCACAGGAGGTTGCAAAACATCATAACACTATACAAAAAGGGTGCGTTCATGTTTTTCTTTGCATGTTTCAATTGTTGGAGTGCGGGGAGGTGTTCTGGTGATGCTGCCAGTTTTTGGAGGAGTATTGAATGCCTGTGTCTTCTGATTATGCCTGTGAGTGTGTAAGGAGTGTTTGTCTGTATTTTGTCTTTTAATGAGTGTGTTATTGTTATTTTATTGTAAGTTGTCTGTTTGCCTTTATTTGTGTAATATCTGTTTGGATATCTTAAGCAAGTTAGTTTGTGTAGTTGGGGCTACTTTTAAGGGTTGAGATGATGAGTAAGGATAGACAAGTTAATTTTGAGGAGAGGGCGGTAGGTGCTTTAGCTTAGCATGTGGTACACTTCCTGCCACATATTATTGCTGCTGATGGTCATGTGGGACAGGGCTATTCACTGCAGGACAGACAAGATGATGGGCAAGGGCAGTCCAGCTAATTTTGAGGAGAAGGAGGTAGGTAGGTGTTATAGTCTGACGTGTGGTGCTTTACCTGCAGCATAGTCTTGCTGCTAGTGGTCATATGGGACACAGCTATATGCTGCAAGAGAAATACCAAAGGTGGAAAGAGTGTGAGATGCCACCTAACTGAACTGCACAGTTATACAGAACAGTGCAACATATATGTAATCAGTGGGCAGTTATGGTGTCCCTAGTGTTAGACATGCTGCAACATATAGAAATAGAAATTGATGGGCAAGTGTTAGGTTTTTTATTATATATTTTATGATATATTATTTATTTTAATTCTATGATTGTTTTTCTATTACAGCAAGCAGTATGATTAAAGTGGACATTTACTGTTGTGTAATACTGATAGCTAAATGTAAATAAAACTATGTAAGTGATTGGACATTGTATTTGTTATATCACTCTGATGGTGTGTTAATATTCTTGTAGGTGTCTCTCCCCTTTTTGCAGAGGAAGACATTTTATGTTTAATGATCCATCCTCACTTGTTGAGTATAGCTCTGAAGTATGCATTATTACATTGTATAATTGTTATTGGGGGTTTTTCTGCTCATACCAAACATGCCGATTGTACAAGTCCTAAATACTGTTTGAGTTTTAGAATTCAGGACTACATTTAACAAGGTTTTGCTTTTCCTTACCTTTGTTACCCAAACACACTGCAAAGTGTTAATTTCCAACCCAAATCTTGATAAGTGTTGGAAAGTAACCCAAAGTAACTCAAATGTGCATAATGTGCTGCCTTCTGTTACTTTGCGAGGGGTTATTCCCATACAACCATCCATGTTTTTTTGGGGAAATCCCACGTCGATAATGAATGTTAGACATGTATTTCTGGGAAAAGCTCATGCCTTCTCGATGCCGGAGCAATGAGGATTTTTTTTACCATTTATCCTTGTTTAAAAACTTCTACATGTGTCCTGTATTGTAGGGCACAATACAAAGTTGGAAAAGAAATAAAGCATACTATTTGTATTTGAAGGTATCCCTTACAGTACAAAGCGTATGCTTTAGAGAATGCATACAGCCTTGCACAATTGTACAAAAGTCTGCTTTAGTGGATGGCTTCGAAAAGTGAGACAGCACAGGGAAGAAAGCAGATCAGTGCCATATCTACTAAGATGTCAAATGTATTTTCTCCTCTTTCTCCATGCGGGTGCACTTTTTACAGACATTCACCAATGCAGACACCCTTGCACCATAGTACAAGGGTGTCTGCGTCTTATGAAGCATAGTTGTTGTATTGTAAGGGGTTGTTTCTTTCAGTTCAAAAACTATGCTTTAATAATTTCCCAACTTTGTCTGTCTACAGCATATATGAAAGCATTTCGCCTCGTTGCACCTGCTTTGAGATGGCAAAGCATTTAGCCACAAATCCATATCTACAATACTTCTTAGTCAGGCATTTGACTCTAAACCCATGGGGGTTTGCATGGAAACACCCATGCACCACCCATGGAATGCCTCTTTGACACAAAGTAATTCAAAGGCGGTGGATTGCTTAACTCTGTTTACTTTGGCTTACTATTTAACGCAAACAGGCAAAAAATGTTAAACGCCAATCCAATGTGAAAACTTTGAAGTGAGGTTTACTTTAGAAAACTAGCATAAACACAAGGCAAAGCTTTTGTAAATCTAGGCTCCAATGTTTGTCTGGTTCAGCAAGGCTTCTAACCATCAAAATAAAATTGAGGTGGTGGTCACTGTATACACATGTTAACTTGTTTATTACAGCATGTCATACTTCGAAACTCCATGTAACATGTCTTGTGCTCTACAAAGCCTAACAAGTGGTGACTTAAAGTAAGTCTTCGGCCTATAAAGAAACATCATGATGTTCCCTAAATTGCAGTTTCTACACTGCTTTAGTCAAGTTACAATGAAAGGCATGGACATACTTTAGCACTGACAGTGTAGGGGATGGCACAATAGGCGATGCAGTCCGTTATTGTCAAATAAATTGCTGCCATTGTTCCACTTTAAACCCTAAAAATATGTATTTATCAGGATGACAATACAAGCATTTTTAAAGCCAGAACACTGGCAAGTTTCTAAAGATGTGCAGGGGTAAAGTGTACATAGTTGTAAATCAGGCAAAACAATAATACAATCTGGGGGTACAACACCCAAAAGATGTTTTACTATAGTTAGAATTTAGATGCTCAGCTCAAAGTAATTAATATTTTTTTAGCATAATTACAGCTGTCAAGCACATGTCAATATGATGTAAATGATGTAAGGACATAATAAATGGCACACTTGAATGAGTTAATAAATTGGTTACTGAGCATACGCTATCAGTGCATAAAGCATCTTTACAAAATGTATCCCAAATTATCAATCACAAAAACAACATATATATACATACTCCATCCTTAACATATGTTAGGTGTGTCCTTTGCATGTCCAAAGTGATGGGAACTCCACAGTATTATATTTCATTATATATTGATACAGGAACAGCCATTTGTGGCTATATCAGTGTGGTCTCAGGGTCAAACATCCAGACTCAAACAAATAAAATATTATGAAGTAAGGTATGCATTTACTATCAGACTGCCATTCACTTTATAAGATGAACAAGCACAGCATGTCCTATCAATGTCCAACAGGTTAGTGCACATCCACTGTATCTTATGCAAAACTTGAATAAAGGGACAACTGTTATTGACTACTTTTAGACAATTAAAATGTTGATGCTAATATTTAAAACACATTATTGACAGTATTAATCAACTTACATACATGGCGTGTGTTGCATTTATAAAAGCTAGAAGTAAGTATTTATTCATGGTGCAAGGAAAAATACCAAAAGATGCAATAGGTCATGGATATAGGTGAAGTAATAATCTAACATAATGTACAGAGAGACACATTAGTTTTGTGCATGTGTTCCTCTCTTCCAAGGCAGTCTTTTTTTTAACAGAAGGATAATTCCTTTTCTAAGACACAACACAATAATCTAAGTTGAATTGAGTGAAAGTAGTTCTTTTATTTTCATTTATTGCTTTGAAAATTATTACACCGCTGGACCGCTCTATGCACGGATTTATCCGGGGACCCAATTCGAGAAGACAGATGAACTCGGTTATTTGGAACTTTGAATGCTATCCATATGTTACCTTGAAGTAATATGGAATATATTAAACTCTTGTCAGATTGTATGACTCTTGTACATGATGATTAGCCTTGATAAAGCCCTGGCTCAAATTGCCACATAGGACCACATGAATTGATGATTGAGTAGATACTTCATCACAGGGGCAGGTTATTAGCGTATTTGACCAATCATTGATTTTAGGAAAAAGTTACCAGGTGATGAAATATATTCATCCTAAATCGGGTCAACAAAAACCTTTCACAACCACTCAAATAAAAAGTTAAGTAAGGCTGTATGGTTAGGGTGGTTTGAATTAATAGGGAATGTTGAACTGAGCTTTTATTTGCCTCAGTAACCAAGCGCAATTCTTCCAAATGAGTCAAACATAATTTATTTTTTGAGCCCTTTTCTAGAAATCTCTGATATTAGTGGGTGGTTATGATAATATCTTTCTAGGCCCAAATCATATAAAAAGTTTTTAACATATAGGAGCCAACCAATCTTATGCGAATCTTTGAGTGACAGACAATCGTTCAGTAGCCCTTGGTTAAAAACTGTTTTTGTAGAGGACCAAAGGCGATGCCACAAAAGAATCGGTTGTAATTTCACAATATCAGTAACGTATGGCAGGCCTAATTCCAGGTGACAACTAAAGGTCGAAGTACCTCGTGGAACCGCGAGGAGGAACCTCAAAAAACTGTTCTCTACTTTTTGAAGGGCGTCCACCTTTCCATGACCCCACACCCCGGCTCCATAAATCACTGTACTAATGCATTTAGCTTGATAAATTTGAATCATCTCCGCCAGTGGCCTTTTACCGAGCCTCTGCGCAAAATTAACCAATGCAGTTGTGGCTCTCATAAATAACAACTTTCTATTGCTTGCCTCCATGTACACTTGTCATCAATTAAAATTCCTAAGTAAGGGTACGTGTTAGTGTTCTCCACTTTGGTATTTTCAATAAAAATATCTCTCCTTTTCTTGCGTCTAGGCCCTGAGGTCATTACAAAAGATTTTTTGATGTTAATTCTTAAGTCTAGATTAGCCATGTAGCTGTGGCACCTATTGAGTACACGTTGCAGTTCCAGGGGGGTTTGTGCTATAATCACAGCATCATCCGCATAGAGTAGAGCGGGTATTGGGCGTTTTTGCGAGAAGGGTAGGTCCTGGCACCCTTCCAACATGGCTTGTTCCAGGCCATTAATATAAAGTGTAAAGAGGTAGGGCGCCAGGACACAACCCTGCCTTACACCCCTCTCCAGTCTAATCAGGGCCGTAAGTTCCCCTCCTAATACAAACCTCACCCTGGCCCTGGCATTTGAATACAGTTCACGCAAAAAATTCACCAAGGAAATCTCTACCCCCATTTCTATTAAAATAGTCCACAATTTCGAATGGCTTACGCAGACAAAGGCTGCAGTTTTATCTACGTAAGTCATATACAAGTTCCCCCCCTTTGCCTTCACGTATTTACCCATTAAGAGGGTCAAATTAAGGGCTTGCTCAGTGGTACCCAGAGCCTCCCTGAACCCAAATTGGAGGTCTGACAGTATCTTATTGTCATCTGCCCATTGTTGTAAACTATCAAGAATAATACGTCCCGTTACTTTGCCCAGAGAGTCTAGTAATGAAATGGGACAGTAACAAGATGGGCTCTGGCAATCTCCTTTTTTAAATATCTGGACCAGGATTGAGTCTGACCACGATTCAACAAGCCCCACAGTGCATGAGGCTTTCAGTACCCGAACCAATATTGGGGTCCACAGATCCATATTGTATTTAAAGAGGTATACTGAGACCCCCATCAGGGCCTGGCGTCTTTCCCCCTTTACTAGCCATTATGGCAAGTTCCACTTCTAACTGGGTAAAGTCAAGTGCAATGGGGAAAATTGTGGATTTATAATGGGGATTTATCCTCTCTTTTTCTTTTAGGACACTATCTTCCTTGGCAGTTGATCCAAATATCTGCGAGAAATGCTCTACCCATAGTGTTTCATCTATGGCTATTTCTATTTTGGAGTTATCCTTGGGTTCCGACAGAAATAGAGATTTAATTGTTTTGCAAAAGGCTGTACTATCCTTCATCATACAACTCTTATGTAGTTCTACCCATAATTCATGTTTCAGTTTAGCTTTTCTTGTTTTTATTGCCCGATTATATACCTTTCTAAGGAGGGTAATTTCTTTTGTCCCTTTCTACTTTTTGTAAGGCTGATTTTAAGTTGGAGTATGCTTTAGTGCAAGCGTTATTAAACCAACCTTTAGTTTTTCCCTTTCTTTCTTTCGGTTGAATACACATGGCTTCTTTTACTGCTTTTGTTATAACCGCGAAACTACTTAAGATCTCTTGATGAGAAGAGGTAATATCTAAACATTTCTCTCTAGACTTGAGAGAATTTTTCACTACCTCTGTTGTGATCCCAAGTGGGTCAACTCTATCCCACTTGAGCGAGTACCCATTTAACCTATCCAAAATTAGATTTTTCTGACCGTATGTTCTCACTAAATTAATCCTATCTGGATTATATGGGAGAGACACTATAACACTATTAGGAAAGTGATCACTGGTGGCATTGTCATGAGTTTTAAAACTCAAGATGCGGGACGCAACATTACTTGATACAAATATGAAATCTATGGTAGTGGAAGCTCCTCTACCATTAAAAGTCTGAGTGAGTGGAACTGGGGGTACCACTAATTCATTAGCCAAAACAAGTTCCAAAATCAATAATGTCTCATTCAGACAGTCCCCACTCATTGTGTGAGGAAAGTGTGTTAAGTCATACCTATTCTCATCTTGCAAACCACAGGTTCAATTATCATTATGCCCGCATGGTGTTAGATTAAAATCACCCCGCCATATTCCAGAAACATTTCGTTTGATATTCTTATTGTTGAGCTCCATTAGGGTACAACGAATATCTTTTAAGGTTGCTATCATCTGGACCTTGGACATGTTGTTATAGAAATTAACCAGCACATAGATGTCGTATTTATTTATGTCAGGAATTATTAATTGAAAATTGGGTTCCAGTTTCAGAGGAACTATTTCCCCAATCTCTAAAAGATTAGACATAAATGTTATCAGGCCTCCTTTAGCTCTCCCTGATGTAGAGGGAGTCGCAGGCGAAAAATAGGTTTTATATCCATCAATGTGTATGGCTGATACAGACCATGTCTCTTGAAGGCAAAGTACGTTGAATTTTCCAGCGAATCTAAGCCATACATCATTAACAATTTTGGAACACAGACCAGCTACGTTCCAATAAACGATATTAAGT
This sequence comes from Lissotriton helveticus, assembly GCF_964261635.1. Lineage (NCBI taxonomy): Eukaryota > Metazoa > Chordata > Amphibia > Caudata > Salamandridae > Lissotriton > Lissotriton helveticus. The sequence goes on from NC_136070.1 coordinate 886,896,919, forward strand.
CCAGGTTCGCTGGGAGTTCCTACCTGAGCAATACCTTGTTCAATATGCCCCCCTTGGAAGTCAGGATTTGTCGTGTTCCCTGTTCTTCCCTGTTTCAACACAATATTACTATGTGAAGCTGAACCCAAGCTCTCTGATACAGGCCGATGATGAGGGATGGGTTGATCAAATATACTACTATTTGCCACAGTACAATATCGTGGATTATGATTTAGGGCAGATTCCAAAGGGAACAAACCCGATTGTTTAATATCTTCCTGTATCCCTAGGTGTTTGGACTTTGACTTAGCCAGTCAGTCTATCTCCTCCAAGCCAGATAGCAAGTGGTACCTATTAAAGGTTGAGATGTTATAGTAGTAACCTTGGATTTGTTCAGCATTTCTAGTATTTTGTTCGCTCACATCGCTAATATGCGGTGGGTAAAAAAAACCAAGCGGTAATACATTTATCCCGCCCACTGATAACAAGTTATTTCCTCCTATCCAAAGAGTTTTCCTAACAAGCAAAGGGGTTTTAAGTGTTAAAACTATGCAGTCACCAGGGAACATATTCCCGCGCCAACCCACTGGACCCTTCTCGCCATTTTAAACTCTACAAAAAGTTGTTCAGTTAGACCAGTCCTCCTGCCTAACCAATGAAGTGATTTATTTCTTAGTGATTCCCAGGTTTCGATTTCTGATGGAATCTTTTTTGTCACATTTGCCAAAATAATTATATAGGGAGTTGCATCAGGTGGTAGGTCAAGATGTTGGTCTGATCCAGGACTATCCCGGGTTTGGCCTGGGGGATTGGGCCCTGAATATTGATAAGTCTGTGGCACATGTGAAGGGGGATTAGACTGTATATCTTCTATTGGCCTTGTAATACGCCTATTCCCGTCCCCAGACTCTGTTCTATTCGGTTGGTTGCTCATCCTAGTCTGTAGGGGAAGGACATTTACCCTATCTTTGGGGTTTGTCGCTCCCACCGATGAAAGCTCATTATCTTTAGTTTTTTGATGGTTTGTTTCTAGCGTACTTAGCCGCCCACCTTGTATAATTTCGTCCCTATTCACCGTTCCTTGATCTACGGGTATCGACTTCATAACATTGCCTTGTTTCCTATTACTAGAAATGAAGTCTTCAATAAGGGTCAATCTGACACCCATTTGGTCTAAGGAGACTCCTACAAAAAGATCTAGGGCCCGATGTAGGTAGGACTCAGTTACCGATTCTTAATTACCGAATTTTACCGATTCGGTAATTAAGAATCGGTAAATAAGAATGGGGGACATGTAGGAACATCCAGATGTTCCTTTTACCGAATCGGTAAAAATCTGTATTTACCGATTCGGTAAATACCGACCGGTAATGCCCATTCATTCCTATGGGCTTTGCAGCCCATAGGAATGAATGGGCATTACCGATTCGGTATTTACCGAATCGGTAAAAACCGAACTCCACAAGGGTGCAGGGGGTGTCACTTTGACACCCCCTGGCACCCCCAAAAGAGGCTCGGGTGCCATGTGGCAGGCATACCTGCCCTAAGGGCAGGTCTGCCTGTCATATGGCACAGGTGTGCATGCACACATGTGCATGCACACCGGAATCGGTATTTTACCATCAAATATATTTGATGGTAAAATACAGATTCGGTAAGGGTTGTGGGACTCAGAAGAGTCCCACCTACATATCAAATTTATCGAATAGGTAAAAATACCGATTCGGTATTTTACAGATTCGGTAAATTTACCGATCGGTAAATTTACCGAATCTGTAAAATATGTGGCCCTACATACCATTTCGTAAATACCGGTCGGTAACGGCCGAAAATACCGATTTTCGGCCGTTACCGACCGACCTACATCCGGCCCCTAATCTTTCGAACAGGGTCCCTAAGTTCTTTAAATCGTTACTGTGCACATCAGGCCTTCTACTAGCATCTTCTTTACTTTTAATAGGTTCTTTTCTCAATCCCGCCCTTTTTTCCCTTGGTGACCCTGTTTCATCATGGGAGGCGCATAGGCTTTCGTTGATCTTTTGCCCTCCTCGACTATATTTTGTTCAACATTTATTTTCTCTGCACGAGCAGGATTCTTTTGTTTTTTCTGTGGAGGTTGTAGTGTGGAATCGGAATCGCTCAGTAGAATCTCCTCAGAAATCTGCTGAATGCAGCCATTTGGAGCAGTGTTGTGCCTTAAGCTATGCTCCGAGAAATCTAGAACTTTAGATTGTTCAGATTCGGAGTTTGAACGCGATGTCCCTGCCTCCAATGACTCTTCTACTGAAGATATCTGCTTATCCAAGGCCCCAATTGCCCCTGTAAGATAGCTCAGTAGTTTGTTGTGTGTCACTAGGGCCTCTTTTTGCTACACAGGGCTTAGGGCTTGGCATTTTCCTTTTACCCATGTCTGACTATGTTATCTGTGCTTAGTGCAATTTATGAGGACCGAGGGTGATCAGTGTACTTTGGTTTCTCCCTGTAACCTGATAATCAAATCCACAATCAGGTGAAATAATATATTAGAATGTAAATATTGAAACTCCGCTTAACACAGCTCAAACACACTTCTGGAAATTTACCAAGTTTACAATATATTTAATAGTTTGAAATTAATTCGTGCTCTTAATATCAGACTGTTGTCCTGAGAATTTATGCAAGATCCAAGAGGGAGGGCCCAGCCCAGCCTTATCCAGGCACAGACGGGCAAGGACGGGCCCGGCCTTGGCCCGGGCGAGCCCGCGCGCGTCCCGTGCTGCGGGCGCTCCCTGTGGCTCTTCTAGTCCCGGATGTGAGCTGGCGCAGCTCCTCTGGCGAGACCGCACTGCCCTCTGGATGGTGTATTCCAGGCAGTCCATGGTCCGCGTTTAGGAGCTGGGAAAGGCGATGCAGAGTCCCGTGATTTGGTCCCCCGGGCAGCAGCACAAAAGGTAGGGCGATGGCGAGGGGAACAACCTTTATAACACAACTTTTAGCACGCAGTGCTATTACAACGCAGACTTTAAAACGAAAACCATTACAACGCATTACACTGGGGCGCGCTCTGGGATAGGGAATAGTTTTAATTTACTATCCAACACCTTCCCTAGTGTCCACGGGGACTGGTGTTGGAATAGTAAATTAAACTATTCACTATCCAACACCCCCCAGTGTAATGCGTTGTAATGGAATGCGTTTTAAAACTTGCGTTGTTACAGCATGCGTGGTAAAAGCATGCGTTGTAACAACATACATCCTGATGGCGATGACCCAAAACGGTAAGAATGATGATGGCGGCAAGAGAAAGGGCACCCCGCACCGCTAGAGCCCTCTGCGGTTCTTTTGGTCCCGGTGAGAGCTGGTGCAGCTCCTCTCGCGAGACCGCACTGCCCTCTGGATGGTGTAGTCCAGGCAGTCCGCGGTCCGCGTTTAGGAGCTGAGAAAGGCGATGCAGAGTCCCGTGTTTTTGGTCCCCCGGGCAGCAGTACAAAAGGTAGGGTGATGGCGATGACCAAAAACGATAAGAGTGATGATGGCAGCAAGAGAAAGGGCATCGACTTAAAAAGTGATAAATATTGTATTACAAATGATGATTCATAGAGACTCAACTTCACAGTAAGTCCTTCATAGGGACATTACACAACTGGCAAATGTGTGTAGAAATGTGTATTATCCTTCAAATAGCACACCAATCGTCAAAATATTTTATAATATTAAAGGACTGAGGTAAATATTCACAAATCGTTTTATTTTCTGCTAGTTTACTTAACTATCATGCATTGATGCATGTTAATGTGATATTTTGGTTAGATAATTTGAATAATCAACAAACTAATTTCATGCCATATGGAAATCCAGATATATGTGCCTCAAAATGTAAATGATATATGAACTTGCAAAAGACTGAAGAAAGATCATCAAGACATGCCCTAGGACAGTAAGTAGCTGGCACAACCCCGGTACCAACATCTGCAACATCCCCAACAGATGCCTCTGCAACAACAGCACCAGCTACACCAGTTCCGTCAGAACAAAGTGATGTCACTGATGAGCAGAAGAGGGGCAAATAAAAAAAAAATTGTCCTCATAAAAACGATTGCTAAAAGACTGAAAAAGACTGTTGCAATATAAAAACCATTAATGGCAAATCGCCATTATACTGGGGGAGATGCCTAGAATCCCTGTACAGGATTACAGAGCAAATTTAGAGAATCTTTTTAAAAACATATTTGATCGTTTTGCGATTCACAAAGAAGAGGCTGAGGCGCAAAGAAATCACACCTATCAATTTACTTTGTTGTGATTATATTCTAAACACAGTGGTGCACAAGACTTGAAGACCACCGTAGTCTTCCGCACCGGAGAAACTCCATCAATGTTTACAAGAATATAACTCAGCACACACTCCAATTCAACATGCTTAGTGATGTACAAGTCAATAAACAATTTGAAGTTGAATCGTAATAAAGCCACATAATGCACAGACTCCCAAAATCTTTTTCTCTTAAAATGTTGATTTCTTTATTCATCATACATTCATTTTAACTTCTTCACTTATTTTTTCTGCAGCTAAGACTTTTTGTCCATAAGTGCTTCTTTAGGGCTACAAAACACACAAAAAATACACATTAAAAGCCAACACAAGACAGACGTATCAAGACATAACACAGTACCCATGGGACATTGCCCCAAGCAGATTTGTTTGCGATCAACCAAGCAAAAAAAGACTACGGGGAAATGATGTTCTTGGATAAATATTTCCGGTTAGAGGAGTTCATGAGGTCTGTTCTTAACCTGTTCTTAATTGTTGGTGTTGTTGCTTAAGTACTAAAAGTCGGGCAGAAGAGTTGTTAGCCCACATATGTACAATGTTTTCTAAAAACTATTCTTGCCAGTGCAGAGTAAAATTAACTTCCATCAATTTATGTTTGGCTATCAAAGTCATCCATTTGAAGTATACCTGTATTCCTATTTCTTGTATGTAGAGTTGTGATCCAGATGAAACCTTCCCATCACACACAAAAAAGCCAGTTTTATTTCAGAAATTGTAAAGTCATAAGTGCTTCCTCCCAAAGTTGGAATGTGTGCAGGTGTAATTCCTATATCTGTGTATCCTATTAACCTTCCTGTAACATATATAAAACCACGATTCACATTACCATTCATAATGGAATGAAAAAAAGTAAAAAACCACGGGCCAGATGTCCGACCTGTTTTTGCATGCGCAAACTGGTTTGCGACCCTTTTGCACCTGCAAAAACCTACAGGGCCATGTACAAAACCTATTTAGCTAGTCACAATTTATTTGTGACTCGCTAAATAGGATTTGCGACTCGCGATTATGAAGGGGCGTTCCCTTCCTAATAGCGACCCCAAATGCCATGTATGACTATTTTGAAACCGCAATTGCGCTTGCAAAACAGTTGCAGTTTTTCACTCTTCACAGAAGGCTAGTAAACCACTAGCAAATGAGAAGGGGACCCAAGGGGCCACTACCTGCCCTTAAAAAATGAAACGAAAAGGTTATATTTTTGTTTTTTTAAATGCTTCCCGTTTTCCTTTAAGGAAAACGGGCTGCATTCAGAAAAACAAAACTGCTTTATTTAAAAGCAGCCCCAGAGGATTCTGAATTGGTGTCATTGGCCGGGCCTGAAGAGCATAATCATGATCTCCTAAGTATAAAAATAAATAAATAATTGTTATATGTTGGATAATAATATTGTATAAAAAGAGGTTACAAATAAACATAGAATATAGTCCCAGTCTATAAATTAGCACTGAATTAGTCTAATTAATTTCCTTATGAATTCTAAAAATTTACATTCTAAATGCTGTCAAAAGTATCCTTTAAAAATAAAGAAAACCATAGCCTACATCTAATACAAACATGCACCTATTTATACATATATAACACATTTTTTGTGATAACTTACGCCTGTATATATGTGAGCACACTAACGTTTTAGAGAAGCTCAAATCCGTGAAAAAAATTATTTAAATAAACAATGTTTTATCGGGGCTGAATAATCCTTTGTAACAATTGCAGATGAGTCTATGGGCCTGACCTTGGTCTTGGCCAATCGGTCCCCGCCAGGGCTTTTTTGGCAGTCTTCCCGCTAGCCAACTTGGCAGTCTGCCATCCCTATTTAGATGTAGGCTATTTCAGAGACAAAAGACCATCATGGTCCCATCGTCAATGGCAGGATATCTAGACCGCGTTGATGGCAGGATAAGCAAAAGAGGCTGTTGGAGGAGTACAGTCCCTTTGTATGCAGGGCAAATCGTGAAGTACCTTCTTGCTGACACAACTGTGGTGGCAAAACCTCCACACCTGAGTTGGCAGAATGGTACTCATATAAGGCAGAAACTCACCTTTACTCACCTTCTCACTTCCTGTACCGCCATGGACCCAATCCTACATGTACTGTCTCTGCTGCTGTTGGCTGATGCAAATCAACACCGTTGTCTCCGGAACAGAAGTTAACCTCCCACATTCCCTGTTACCTTTTCACTTGGCCTTTCACATTTGCTCAAGACTCGTGCAATATTAAAGTACTCACACAAGCAATGCATATGTGCAAAGCATATGTCTCAATGTAGACATCTAAGAACTTTAAAATAACACACCTGTATATCCACATTGTGTTCATAAATTGGGTACCAGCTACCTACCACAAAAAGGATACTTGAACAAAAAGGGTAATCAAGTAAAAAATCGCCATACAGGTGTGTGTAAATACAGTACAAAATTGGCACAATAAGAACATATGCATTATACATCACTGGGAGAAGTGCAATGTTACATCATTTAGAAATTGCACTAGACAAGTGGTAACCCCATTACATAGATTATCTGGAAAATCAGTGGCAGTCCCAAATTTGAAGCACTCTACATTATCATCCATGTAAAAGTTCCCCTTTTGTAATGCAAGTCCTGTATTGTAAACAATTGCATTTTGCACATTATATCACAATGTGCATAGCATATGTGTACATAATTATCAGTAATATAGGTGAAAGAAACACACCTGTAATAAAATATCCTTATCCTTACTGCAAGTGTTTAATACTATGTTGAATGGCTGCACCTAAATTTAAATGACCATCACATACAATGTTATTATTATGATTATTATTATTATTATTTTTAAGAAACGTATAATGCGCACAGCTAGCTCACAGGGTTTCCTGGCGCAGGAGGAGGAAAAAGTAATAGCAGCCCTGAGTAAGAGAAAGATTGGCCTTTTGTATGAGCCAACTGGATATTTGTTACAAAAAAACGAGTCTGCAGAGAGGATCTCAAGGGACGGGACAATGGTAATGGCGGACCAAGCCCACTATTTAGGGGCAGTTCCAGACTTGACCCTGAACATGGAGCATAATGCTTTGAACTTGATACAGTCTGACACAGTAAGCCAGTGCAGTTCATGAAGTAGCCTGGAAACTGAATTGAACTTGGGTAGGTGATAGAGAAGCCTGGTGGATGCTTTCCACACAAGTTGCAGTCTTTGGATAGTAGATGTATGAGCTCCCAAGTACAGCATGTTGCAGTAATCCAGTATGGAAACAACAAGGGCCAGGATCACCATCCTCTGTGCTGAGAAGGGAATCAGCCACAGGATCTTTTTTAAGCACTCAAGAACTGAGAAACAGGTGGACGTCACCTTGGCCTCTTGTTGTTTCATGGATAGTGACTCATCCACAATAATCCCTAGGTTTATAACACTACTTGAAGGGGTTGGAGAATCTCCTAGCTCGGCAGGCCAGTGAAGCGCTCCGCCAGAAATTGGGCCTTTTGCCTAGAATCTTAATTTCAGTTTTGTCCCCTGGAGCTTCAGTGAGTTATTCTGCATCCAGATAGAAAGATCTTACTCAAGCCCAAACTCAGAATGGAGGGCTCATGTCCCTGTGCCGGTGAGAAGGAGAAAATTATCTGAGTATCATCTGCATAGGGAAAAAGAGACAGCCCGGTGTTTTTGACCACCTCTGCTAAAGGTTGAATATATATGTGAAATAGCAGAGGGGTCAGCACAGAGCGCTGAGGGGCTCCACGGGAAAAAACTTGGGTATTTGACCTGGCAGAGGAGGAAGAAACCTGAAAGGTTCAGACCTAAAAAATATATAAATTCACACACTCACTCACACACTAACACATACACTCACAGACCTACTCAGGCACTTATGAACCTACTCACAGACCCAAACAGGCATGTACGCCCCCACTCAGACACTTATGCACCCATTGAGAGACCCACTCAGACACTCATGAGACACTCACAGACTGACTCAGAGAATCACACACCCACTCACAGACCCACTCGCAGACTCATGCACCCACTCACAGACACACTGAGACAATCTACTACCCACTCAAACACTCATGCACCCACTTACAGACCCACTTTGAGACTCATGCAACCACTCACAGACTAAATCAGACACTCACCCACCTACTCATAGATCCCCTCAGAGACTCGTGCACATTCTCACTGACCTACTCAGACACTCAATCACCCACTCAAATATCCACTCTGATGCTGTGACACTTACTCAAAGACCCACTCAGACACTCATACAACCACTCACAGATCCACTTAGGCACTCACATGCCCACTCATACACCCACTAATAGGCCCACTCAGACACTCATACACCCACTCAGATACCCACTCAGGCATTCATGCACCCACTCAGAGACACGATTAGCCACTCATGCCCCTACTGACAGACCCTCGCAGAGACTCATGCACCCACTCACATACCCACTCAGGAACTCCTGAAACCACTCACAGACTAAAGCATCCACTCACAGACTCCCTCAGACACTTATTCAGCTACTCATGGACCCACTCAGACACTCACGCACCTACTCGCAGATATACTCAGACACTCACACACCTACCCACAGACATGTAGTGTGACTCACACACCCACTCACAGAGCCACTTAGACACTCACACACCTACTCACTAAACTATATAATCACACACACAACCACTCACAAAGGTTGCATGTTACAGTTAGGAAGTAAAATTTTCAAAAACCTCTGAAATTCACTAAAAAACAAAGGTTAAAGGGATGTTATAGTTAGGAAATATCATTTAGAAAAACCTTAGAAATTCAATGAACAAATCAAAGATTACAGGGATGTTGTATTTAGGAAGTAGAATTAAAAAAACCTTAGACATTTACTGACAAATCCAAAGTTTACAGGGACTTTATAGCTAGGAAATAACATTTAAAAAACATAGAAATTCACTGAAACAAACAAAGGTTACAGGGACATTATAGTTAGGAAATAGAATTTAAAAAACATTGAATTTCACTGAAAAAACAAAGGTTACAAGGATGGTATACAATCTAAGAGAACCCAAACTGCCTGAATACGGATAATAGGGTGCTAATAAAGTCATAGATACATTGCTAAAACCGCTATGCAAACAGAGAAATTCCCCCAAAACAAATAAGTGCGAAGGGAATAGAGAAAAATAGTTTTTTTTTTATAATACTTTATCACAATTCATAGGGGTGACATATGGTATGACACCATTCCAGCATACATAAATATATACAGAGTCCCACATTCACACACTCAATACACACTAACAGACACAGTTCCAAACATACTCATACACTCTCCACACTACAGAGATATTAAATATTTGTAACATAATCACAAAAATCAAATTGGTTAACATTCATAATACAATATACATAGTAGGCATCAAGTAATCAGTAATCATCACATTTTTCTTCTTGCCAGAGAAGGTGGTAGCAAAACAGAGGCACAAGGTTCTCCAGCCCAACGCCCGTTTCGGTGTCTAACCCAGTGTGGGTCACACCTTCATCAGGGCAAACAATTGGAATGTGGGACATCAAAGGTAGATTCTTCTAAAAGGAAAGTGAAATAGAATAAACAATAAATAACATATAACATTGAAAATATCAATAAATCTCAGAGAGGGTACTATTCCCAAATATACATTTATAAAGTGGGAGAACTAAACGTTTGCAGCGTAGTTGAGAAAATCATTTTAAATAAAATTAACTTGTTTTAATTGAAGGAGAATGTGCGCACAAGAAAGATAAACAAGGATGGATCGAAAGATTTAGAGAAAGTCCCAAAAATCCGAATAGTGGTGAGCTAGTAGGTTAAAGAGGAGTTCACCCGAGATTCCCATGGTGACAAAAGAAGGAAATGTGGTGGTGATGATAGTTTCAAAAGAGTTTATAAAGTTAATGCAAAAACAAGATATACCTGCGTTCCCGGCATCTAGGCACGCCACCAGCAGTAAAAGAATGGATAAGCAATTGGCTCGACAACACAGTCTAAGGAGATAAGGCCATAATGTATGTACATAAGAAAAGAAGAGACAAAGCTTGTCCAGAGATCTAAACAGATAGTACTCTGCTTACCAGGATACTTAGATACTTAGATAGATAACTACGGCTGAGTCCACTAACTCTGTAGTTAGGATACCAAGGGAATTGCTTTTTAGGTCAGTCCAATCTCCAAAAGAGTAGCATTCAGTGATGCGTGTTCAGCAATGTTCCAAATATGTCTACAGAAAAAAGACACACGCAATAAATGGATAGTACTTCAGGGGGCGTAGAGATACAACCCGAAAGGCATGGATAGTGGGTCAGGAAATGTCTAGAGACAAAAGGCATCTCTACCATGGTAAGGTGTATAGTAGCCAGGCCATACATATCAAGTTACGGAGGGTCAAGAAGGTCCAAATCGAGACAGACACCAACAGAATTATAAGAAGGGCATCAAGCAGAATAAACAGCGGTACATTAATTAGATACGCAGGTTGAGGACAGAATCCTGTAGCTTTATACCTATAAGAATAAACATAGATAAGCATGCAACAAGAGAGGTAAATAATCAAGAGACACTACAGGATTAATATGAGTCTCCCAGTCAGTCAGTTGATGCAAAAAGCGCATCAGTGACTTGCGACTCTATGTCGAATTTGAAGCACACTAGGGAAAGCGGTAATTATACACGCCCCGGGATAGCACAAAGCCAACAAATATGCTATGAGGCAAGGACCATAAGATGAACAGGAGTCTAGTTAAGATAAAAGCCCAAACATACTGACATTGGTAAGGCTAATTACAGATGGAAATTTTATCAATGAATGTGCAATACACGTGGGACTTACCCAGGGTGAAGTATGCACCCACTCACAGACCCACTCAGACACTCATGCACCCAGTCACAGACCCACTCAGACACTCATGCACACACTTACAGACCCACTCAGACACTCATGCACACACTTACAGACCCACTCAGACACTCATGCACTCACTCATAGGCACACTCAAAGACAAAACACCTAATCACATACCGACTGAGACACTCATGCACCCACTCAGACACTGATACATCCACTCACATGCCCACTCACAAACTCATGCATCCATTCACAGATCCACTCAGACACTCATGCACACACTCAGAGAAGAACTCAGAGACACAATCACCTACTCACATAAACTCTGTGACACTCACACACACACTCATAGATCTAACCAGACACTTATGCACCCATTCAGAGACCCACTCAGACTAAATGCACCCAATCACAGACCCAATCAGACACTCATGGACCCACTCAGAGACCCATTCAATCACTTACACACTGACTCATAGACCAACTCAGAAACTCACATACCCAGTCACTCATCCACTCAGAGACTCATGCATCCACTCAGAGACCCATTCAGGCGCTGCCGACCCCACTCAGATGCAATCAGTGACATATAGTTGTGAGTTTAAAATGTGCTGGTGTTTATTGAATGGCTGCTTTTGTTTTGTGTATTTGCAATGTACCCGCAGATTTAAAAAAAAGGATTTAAAAATAAAATGAACTATTGTTGGCTCAAAGATGAACCTTTGTGATTATTGTATGTAGATGATAACTACACATAAAACAGGATGCAGTGTTTCAAGTTGTTGAGGAACACCCTGTGCCTTTCTCTGTTAAATGAACTCCATCACTTTTGAAGATATCATTCATGTCAAAGCCTACATTCTTGTTTTAGAAAGAACCCGTGCTATGGTCTCTGAGGAATGAAGGAGCAGTTATTTGACATGTTTCCTGGCTTTATCTACCTGTGGACAGATTTGGTTTCACCATTTACATTTCTGCCTTTGGCAGAATACAAAGCCAGTCTAAGCGAAAGGTACCATTAACTGAGCAATGGTATCCTTCATCAGGATTTCCAGTCCTACCCCGGTAAGTATGCCTAGGTCATTGCCAGCACCGTGCACAATCATGAGGTGTGGATGTTGGCAATCAATTATGCTTTCAACCAAAGGCAGCAATTGATGACACTTTAATCCTCTCTAGTCAACCCATGTAATGTCCACAGTAGGAAAACCCAAGTCCCCGTCAACACCACTCTTTCTGGCACACTTACTAGCCCAAAACACAAAGCTATGACCCACAATCCACACTCTAACCTAATCCACACTCTAACCTTTTTTAAGGCAAGGAAGAGGAGCACACAGGCGAAGGCTATAGCTGAATGAGACCATTTTAAAATGAAAGGCAGTTAAACTGGAGGACAGGGTGTGGTTTAAAAAAAGGTCATACTTGTTTGGATGGTGTATATGCGCAAGTATCTAAAATTAGGTAATGATTTTTAAGGGAAAGTAAGTAGATCTGTGATTGGCAATGGTAAAATGGAATGTTGGATATGCTTTTAATTCAAAGAGTAAACCACACCTGGTGCACTTGATTTTGAAGCTAGTATTCTCCTTCCAAAATATGTATTCTTTTGAACTACTGGTTGAAGAAAGAGTGTTCTAAAGGGTGTTGCTATGGAACCTCAGCTAAGAGACTGGGCGGGTAAAGGCATTAAGCAGACTGTAGTCTATTAGTCAAAGTTGGAGTGGTTTTAGAGTCACTATTAATTAAGGAGGAGTCATTTTCTTAACCAGGACTGTGGGTCTCATTATGATGATGGTCGGACCGCCACCGACAGGTTGTCAGTGACAGTCAAACCACTGACAACCCTCCTGTCCGACTGCCCCATTTCAATGCTGGCAGTCAACTGCAGAGGTCAGATTCCATACTGTCGCCTTTGCCAGGATATTCGATTACGAAGGGAAGGCGGTCGGAGTCGCTGCCCTGAATGGCGCTGAGCCAGGTTCCGCCTTCGGGATTTGGATAGGATATCCCTTTCCACAGCCTGTTCATGGCCGGAACACTGTCATATAAAGGCTGTGGAAGAGGGATATTGAGGGCCCCAATCTGGCCAACCATCCATTGTGAGCCACTTCAAAGTGACCCCGGGGGCCTCCATGCACCATGTGCCATGCACGACATGGTGCATGGCACACGGTCCATGGATGTGTAGGAGTTGCTCTTTTTCACAGCAGCTTGTGTTATGGCCCTTATTACTTGGCATCAACACAAGCTGCCATGATACAGAGCACTTTCCGACTGCCAGAGCAGTGGTCACATTGAATTGCATCAGTTAGTCCACCGCCTGCTGGTCGAGCAGTCTCCTGACTGCTGCAATAGCGGGCGGCAGTCCGACTGACCACCATTGAAATCATGGCCTATGCTATAAAGTTTATTTTAGTTTTAAAGTATTAAGTGTAGAATGCCTAATACTTTTCAGACTCCCGTAAGTATTTGCGAATTTGTCGCAAAGGTACACGGGGGTCCGTGCTGAGGTTGCCACAAATTCACAAATATGCCCAAAACACTACCATATTAGGCTTCTTTACAGAAGTGCAAGAAAAGGTTAATAAGCACTGACCATTGAGAAGTAGAATAACAAAAGTAAAATATGAAGGGGACGTTTTAATTTGCTAACTATCACAGTATTACTGAGAGAAAAAGTGGAAAAGGTTGCCTTTAATTGTTGCTTTGCATGAGAGTGGTGCACCATTCTGATATCAGACCAAAAGGGGTGGGAGGAAAGGAAGATGGCGGATTGACTCCATGTTCGAGAGTGCTCCTCTCCCGAGACCTGCTGTGAGCCCGCGGTGGCCGCCCCTAGGCGCTTGCCCGCGCTTTCCATATCGTAGAACATTGGATTAAACAGAACTTTGGCTATGCTGAAATAAAAAGACAGCACTCGAGCGAAATTTACAGACGGGCTTTACGGACTTTACAGACGGAGGTAGGGAGACAGAAAAAGGAAACAACTCACTTCCAATCTGCCAGATTATGCTGCTCTGGAAAGTGGTGCACACTGTCTGAGCAGCTCAGTGGTTCTCGTTGAACTGCCTCAAACTCTTTCACCTGACTCCGAGATAATCACTGGTAGCTCAGGCAGCAGTCAGATGCCGGCACTCTTGGAGGCAGTCAAACGCGAAAAGATGGCCAGCTGCGCACCGCTAAGGGGCGAAGCAGTATAGAGTTGTCGGCAGAGGCTGGTGCAGTTGGTGTGGTTGGTGCGGCTGTGGGTGGCTGGGATGAGAGAACATGGAGCAGTGCAGACGAAGAGCTGCTGGAGGACAGAGTTATAAATGAAGGCAACTCTAGCGGAGACGAGGAGCCTAGCTTGCAGCGAAGGTTGGGAAAGCCGATATTGAAGCACCTGCAATCGGGTAAGGCAGCAGACTTGCTCTGGTCTTGTGACTCTGATAACCCTAATTCAGGATCTGCAATGGTTGAACTTCTGAGCATAGTATTACTGGAGGGTAATGGAGGCGAGGTAAAATCACACCCTCTAGACGCTTTCGAAATTCAGGCAAGGATGGCTAGGGTGCCTGAAAAATTGCCATAAGATAAAGAGAATAATGCTACAATTGTTAGTCATGGAGATATTGATTTGTCGGAGCATTCAAACTGCAGTTCTCTGGGTGCTGATTGTATTTCAGTTGCAGATGGCAGCTCTTTTACGGATAAAGAACTATTGAACGCTGCTCAAGATTTAGGGCTAAGCCAAACCAATTCTGCAACAGAACTAGTTAAACAGTCGAACTCAACAAACTATACTTTGAGAATTCGTACCAATGATATGGGTGCTTTTAGTAGCCTGAAGGCTAACCCACCAAATGTGAAAGGATCAACTTCAAAGGGACAAAGGTTACAAGGACTGGCAAAGGAGGAGGAAAAGGCTGGGGTGGCGGGGCTAAGACTCAAGTAGTTAATACGATGGGATGGCTGAAAGAGGTGGCTATTAGCACTACAAAGGTAGGCCCTGGAGTCAGTCCACTATGTAAATGGGTACCTTCAAAAGGCGATGTAAAGGCAATTGTCTCAAGGCTGTCTAGCTCTGGGAATACTGCCGGTACGATGGTGACTACAGTGGCGGATGGAGAAGGAACTGCGTCTATTATAGATGAACCGCCACTGGCAGCAACTATGGGGGCAGTCGCGATCCTGCACAATGACTCTAATGATCAGGATGGGTCTAGTAGTGGTCTGAATAATAGTCTATCAAGCTTGTAATTATCAATGGCAAAATCAACTGATCAAACAGCTCATTAGGCTCAGCTGGCACAAGCAGTGGAAAGTCAACCCTCCTACACTTCGATATCTACATCAATAGCTATGAGCACGCCATCTCTGTCACATGGAGTCATAGAAAAAGAAATAACTGCTAATAGTCAGAAAATGTGAGTGAGGAACTATCATTGGCTAATATAATGCAAGTTCTGGCAGTTCAGAGAGTGGAAGCTCAAGAATAGTATCAACAGGTACAAGCTGATAGTCAAGAAATAAAGCAAACACTGCGAGACGTCACACCTAGGGTGACTAGCTTTACACTGAAGTTACAGAGCTACAGGGGCAAGTCGCAGCAGTCGAAGAGTCTAATACATTTACAGTCAACCTTGAAAAATCACTGGATTCTCAAATGAGGATCAAACAAGCTAAGCTTTAAGATTTGGAAAATCGTCAACAGCGACAAAATCGAAGGGTTTTTTGGAGTCCCTGAAGGGAGTGAAGAATCAGATCCTCGGATGTTTATTGTGAGTCTCTTCTAGAGATCTTTCTCGATTTGCCTGACTGGGACATGGACACTATGGTTCAGCGAGCACACAGGCTACCACTGTTCATATATCAGGTGAATCAAAATAGGTCCAATTTTGCAAGGCGGAATTTGGTTGTTTTGGGTAACTTTTTGGTGCGACAAGCAATATATTTAAAGACGCGCCTATCTGCCCCTGTAAAGGTGGATACGTTGTCAATATTTGTGAGATCTGATCTAAGTCAACCAACTATGGACAAAAGATGGCGGCTACGTCAATTGATGGACCCGTTTAAGGAAGTGTGCTCACAAGAGCCTTTGCGGCTAAAAATTCTTAAGGATGGCCAACTACATTTCTTTTCAGAGGAGAATGAAGCTCAGCAAGCTCTATCAGAATGGCAAGCTGCAGTCAAGAGAGGACAGATCAGGCAGGAAGACTGAAGACAGCATTAAGAGTAATATAACAAAAAACATCTCAGTTGGCTCCAGTCATACATGTTCTAGTCTCAACGCAGCAGCGTAGTTTTGTCCCTGGGAGAGAATGCTATGTTCAATGAATTTAAGATGGCCAGGAGAATTGGGTGGGTTGGAAATAAAAGGAAAGTATTTCAAGGAGATTGTGGTGTCCTCACGTTCAGAACTCCACTCTTAGTGCAGGAAAGTTTATGTAGAGTTGGGGATAAAAACATCTCTTACACTGGTATTAATTTTCTCCCATTGGGCTTTTACTACCAGCCCGTGCACAGCATGATGCAAAACGGGAACCAACCCGTTAGGCAGGGTTTTGACCATTTAACTTACAATCTTGAAGTTTCAAATAAATTTGCGCCCCTTCAAACAATAAACGAGATGGGCTGGCTAACTACCCAATTAAATCAGAGGTCCTCAATAAGAGGGTCAGCCACTCAGACCATCTTTGTCCCCTGTTTGAATAAACAGATAAACAGCGTACTGCACCAACGGGGGCATCCTTTTGTAGCGATCACCAGGACTCAGGTTTAAGAAGTACTCCAAGTGGCATATTTACACAGAGCAGGGAAAGCAATCATGTTAGAGCTGCACAGGCTGTATAAGAACATACACACTGCACTGAACCTCTTTTAGACTCAGTACAATCTAAGGATGATAGTCTGGATGTGCTTTTTTGGAATGTTGCAGGCCTGTGTAACAAACTGAATAATCCTGTCTGGATAGAGTTTATTGAGAAATGTAATATCTTGTGCCTACAAGAAACATGGTCAGAAGGCAAAATCCACAATAATGGCTTTAAGATGTATCATACCCCAGCAATTTACTCAGCACATGGGAGGGCCAAATGGGGAATTTGTATTTATGTCTCTAACTTGGTTAGGGCATTAAAGATTATAATGCTAAAATCTGAAATTTATTATCAAATCATTTTGATTTATTTAGATTGCAATTGTACTTTGGGTCTGATTAATTTTTACAATAACTCCCCGAAAAAGCAACTTGAGGCAATCTTGAAGAAGCTCAATCACGATATGGATAAAATAAAGGAAGACAAGGAGCATGACACGATTACTATCTGGGGAGGTGATTTTAACATTGGCCTATGTCCCTTAGGTAGGGTTGATAAATGTGATCTAACAAAAGAAGATAACAAATCCTTGATTCATTTTTTACACTCTGACTGGGGGTATTTACTAAATGAGATCCTATTTTACATGACTTTGGGTTTGCAAAGTTGATTTTGAGCATTCTTTTAATGGTAGGGGCTTTGAATCAACTATAGATTTCATAATCGTCCCTAGTGGTTATGCTGCTTACATTGCAAACTATAAAACCCATAAAAATGTAATAAGTGACCACTGAGTATTAGTTTAATCCTTACAACATAGTGGCCAAATAGCCTGGACCCAGAATATATCACTGGGGAAGCTAAACGGATACTCCTTGCAATGGTCTAGTTGTAATGCAATAGATCTTAATAAACAAATTGTGACCTAGTCTTATAATTTCATATTAATATGTTTGACTGAATCCACTCCCCATGAAGGAAGATTAGAAGCTTACTCTCAAATAACATCAGTAATCCAAAATCTTTTGAGCATAGAGAGTAAACGCACACACACCCTGTAGTCAGGGATGGTTCAACACTAATTGCACAAAAGCTTGTACTAAACTAAAGGAGGCTCTTCATAAAGCAGTGAGGAAACGGGTGGAAATCCGGGAGTGCAGAAGGGTATATAGTCAAGCACTGAGATCAAGAAAGAAGGAGTTAAAAGAGAATGCCTGGGTCAGCATTCACAAAGCCTCATTGAGCAAAGACAATGCTTCTTTTTGGCGGGTCGTGAATGCCCCGTTTTTAGAACTCCTAATAAACCGTCGGTGGAGGTTGTAATAGACGAGAGGGAATGGGTCAACTTTTTTTTCACATGTTTATAACTCTCAGGTAGACAACGATGCGGACAAGAGTTTGTACAGTAAGCAGGGGGAATGTCCCTATAAATTTTCCTCTATAGATCTTCAATTAACACATGAGGAGGTAATTGGGGCGATAAACGAAAGTACGGGTGGAAAGGCCCTTGGCCCAGATGGGGTGCCATTTGATTTGTTTAAATCAAATCTTCCCTACTGGACTCCTTTAATTACATGGGTACACCAAGCCTGTTGTGTGAAGGGTTTTATTAGGAACTGGTCTGAGTCAATCATTGTACCCATTTTCAAGAAAGGAGACAAGCAAAATCCAGCGTACTACCGCCCAATATCCTTATTAGATTCTCTGATGAAGGTAGCAGGGTGGATTGTTTTAAACCGACTTCAAACATGGGCAGAGGAAACTAATATTTTAACAGATGTGCAATACGGTTTTAGGCAGGGGCTGAGAACTATGGAACAGGTTATTAATCATAGCATTTTGATAGGGAAATACACCCAGGCTAAAGCAGGGAATTTGTATTTATCCTTTGTAGACCTCACAGCCACTTTTCACTGTGTTATACACAGTAAATTATGGGACATCTTGGTGGAATTAAAGGTGGACCCACCGTTGGTCCAGTTTTTGCATCAGCTGTACAGCGGAGCGACCGCTAAGGCACTATATAGTACCAAGGGGGAATGTACTGCGTCGTTCAAAGTAGAAAGGGGGGTTAGACAGGGTTGCGTCCTGGTGCCTTTCGTGTTCACAATCTACACAAATGCCCTGGAACAAATTCTGGTGGAAAAGGCAATGGACCCGCCCTACTGTGGAAAAGTAAATTTTGCCATGTTCTGTGTCCCTACGTGTTCCCCATCTTATGCTATATGTGCATGATTAATATGCATATGTATTCTCTATGACCGATTAAAGACGCAATTACAGTTGTGTCCATCTCTAGTATGCCAGTTTCCAGTTCTCGTGAAAGCTACGAGTATTAGGCCTATGTAAACCTACGTTGCCACGTTTTACAGTGTGCACGTTAATTCATTGAATTGTCCCCGTTTCTAGGCCTCAAAAAGGGCCCGGACTCAGATTCAGCTCCAGTCTCCTGAACCCACTCCGAGGAGCGATACAGCCCCCACCTGCATCCCTGACCCTTCACTTACTTCCTGCCTCGCAGTGCCCGGCTCGGCCTGGCTCTGCCTGCCAGTCTGCCAAGAGTATGTTATGATTCTAGTTATCAGTCCAGCCCTCCTTCTCTGCATTCCTAAGCTACTGAATCACATCAATAGTTTCCGTCATGGTCTAGCCTTTATGTCTCCATGTAAGAGAAATACTGTATTAATATTCATAGAATATTCCTCAACACGCACTACATATAGGACTATGCATGCACCAGTCTTAGTGTCTGTTAGCCTTTACCCTGATAACTTTTGGATTCTATCAACATGTTCTCTAAACACCAGATACTAGATAGGCTTTAGGTACATGTCGCTCTGACACTCCAGACTTTCGTCTCCTCTTCTAGCGCAGAAGTCATAGCCCCCAGTTCTCCCTAGTAACACGTCATTGCCAGTTTGCGCGCACCACTAGGTCAGAGGTCCCAGCTCCTCAGGTAGCCCCCTCTATGTTTCCGCCCCGTTTATGACATATTCTGTTACGTCTGCATCACATGTCTATGTATACGCCCTGTTCACGCCTTCTTGTTACCTCATTCAGTCTTTATCTTTCGCGACTGCTAAAAGCTCCGCCTACTGCTACGCCTACTGTATTGAATACCATGTGTTTTGTTTAACTATATATATATGTACACTGTTGTTAAAAGTTGCCACTCTTGCCCAGATCCTGCCCCCGGCAGCTGCCATCCCATTCCCATGCAGGCTGTCCTGTTCCTGTCCCGTTATGCTTGATTAAAGCCTGTATACTCTGGCTACCTCGTATCTTGACTCTTATTTATTGAGCTAAACCGTTTATTTAATATAGTCAAAAATAGTACCGGTAATTAATTATTTATTTACCACATAATGGCGCCCGAATAGGGACTTGCCCTTTCCCCACGCGCCGGAGAAGCCACGCAGGCCCCCTGATCCTCTGCAGCCGTGACGGAACCATACCGTGCACGTGCAGATATTTCTGCTTCAAGTATCCCTCAGGCCCACGGAGGAGACGGAGGTTGCGGTCCAGCGTCCAGACGAGGCGGTGGAGGAACGCGGCGAGTCCCGACCAGAGCCCAAGCCGAGAGTCCAAGGTCCGAGGTATCCGGAGGCCCACCCGTAACAGAAGTCCGAAGTTCGTCCGTCCGTCGTCGTAGCAGTCCAGTCCAGTCCGAGGCCTTCCGTTCTTGCTGCCCGGTGAGTACCGTTGCTGGGGTAGTATCTAGACAGGGTCAATTAATTTGTCTCTGGTCCGTGGGTTTGGGTACGCAGATCCAACACGAAGTGTCCACTTAGGTGGATGCGGGTCCTGACGTGTCTCTTTATGGGACCGGTAAGTTTCGTACTGTTTTAGCAGTGCATCTAGTCCTTCTAGTTTCTGTTCTAGTCAGTTCTGTTCTCGAGAAATTCATGTATTCTGTTTTCAGTACTCCAGGTAGTATTTTGTCCGAACTGTTATTTTAAATGTTCTTCAATGTGTTTTCAATGTCGTGGTATGAATGTGTTGTTTTTCAGTAATCATCGTGTTCATTGTGTATTGTATTGTGTCTAGACTCCAGTTCAGCCATGCCTCTGTTCTCCAAGTTACGTCAGTTAAAAACTAGAAAAGGTCTGTTAGAAGAAGCAGTTCCTGTCCCGCCTAGGGACAGTCCAGGTCATTTTATGTATCAAAAGCATGGCATAAGTGCCATATTGTATTTAGATTTATGGGTGGAGTACACCAAACAGTTAGAGGAAAAGTATAGATGGCCCGTATCAGGTACGTGGGATGCAGAGTGCATCATGCGAGTAGAAGAAGCATTATGGAAAAAGAAAGCCAGACAGTCCCAGAAAGACGCCATCGAGTTATGGCGCAAAGAATCTCACAGGAGAACAGAAAAAGAAATCAGAAAGTCAGAATTAAGTAGAGAATCCTTAGAAAGAGCCCAGGAAAGGGAATTAATCGAAGTAGGTGAACGAGTTAAAGCCGAACAGTCAGACCGACAGAGAAATGCCCTCATTAAGGGTATGTATCCTCTTCTTGCCGAGGGTTTGCCAAAAGCAACCCCGGAAGCACCATGTAATTTCCCGCCGCCATTAGTTCCGATTAAGCTACGTCACAAACCGACCGCAGCTGATATTTTTCTCTCGTCCTATTTGGACGACACAGTCCCAGAGTATGCGAATCCTGCTCCGCCAGCTCCTGTAAATAATGTATTTCCTGCTCTTCTAGCCACCGGGGCACCTGTTGCAGTACCTGTTACGGTACCCCCGGTCCAGCCCACAGTACAAGTTCCCGCTACTTCGGTCACTCTGCCAGCACGAAGAGTATCAGTCGACGATTCCAGTTTAGGAGCCGCGGGAGGAGGTCCTCCAGGTACCCCGCCGCCAATCAAACGTGTAGCGTTAGTCGAGTTACATGAACGTGCGTTACAGCGTACGCCCAAATACCAGTCCGTTGCAGATATCAGACGAGCTCTTACTGAATGCTGTTATGATCCAGTCCCAGGTGAGGATAATATGGTTATATATTCCTTGCGTGTAAGACGGGTGACCGGGTATTTGGACACCCTACCGAATATGAAAGAAGATCTAGACAGAATGTATCGTTTCATCCGTACAGGAGAAGATCCAGAAAGTATTGGTGAAGTCATGTCTCTCAGGAAAGCTGAGACCCAGCTTATGTTATTAAAGTTTCTAATCAATTGTTTAATAAGGGAACAAGATTCCCCGACTAAAGATCCGAACGAAATGAAAATTCTAACAAGGTGGAGTGATAATATAGCCGAGGGTAAACACAGGACAATCAGTAGTATAGAAAGTATGTACAAGAAAATACGCAAAGAAATAATAAGGTTACACGAACAACGTAAAGAAGCACAAGTAAACGAGAAAGAAAGTAATTCAGATACTGAAGAAGTAGAAGACGAGAATACCGCCAGAATAGCGTATGTAGGAAAATCTAGATATCCAGACCGACATTTATATCCGGAACACAAGAAAGTTTTCCATCATCCAGCACCAGAACAAGGTTCTCTAGAACAAGTATTTCAAGCTACCGATCACATTCTGAAATCACGAATCGGTTATAGTGAACTTAGTACCATGCATGAACAAGAATTAGCCCGATCAGCAGTCCGATGGATTACGGATTCTACCACTTTTCCAGACGAAATAGTGGCACAAATGTTTCTGAAACTGCCCCCAGCCGAGCAGCGACTGGTGGGTATGTATATGATTCAGCACCTCATTACATTGTATGAGGGTCAACATTCTGATCCAGGCCCGTTACATGATATCCTGAACGAGTTACTCCAGTATAAATGGAAAGGTTTAGGTACCGATTTAATTAGTGTCATTCTAGAACAGCGCCACAAGTATAGAACGTTTCTGAACCCGCATTTTGTTCACGTCTCACCTCCAGAAAGTAAACCATTTTACATAGATAGACAGCATCCGTTACGAGAAGTGCATCCAGTTAGGACAGCGGGTGGTGAAATGCAACGAGTATTTGTTTACACCCCTATCACAAAGATGGAACTCTTAGAGATGAAGAAATTAATTCCCTGTCACGACAAAGATCCAGCAGGGTTCCATCGAGAATTAAAAGACATGCTCCGTATGGGAGAATACACGTATCCAGATATTATTAAAATGTTAAAGGTCCTGTTGCCCGCAGGGGTATATGAGAAACTCAAGGAAAAAGAATGGGAGGTGGGAGAGAAAAAGATCGATTGGGCAGTTCTAGAAGCTGAAGATAAGATACGAGTACCAGGTACCGGTCTTGGAGATAAATGTAAAGAATTACCAGAGTTATTGATTCAGGTTTTGCCTAGGTTATTAGCCACGAAAAAGGAAGACTGGGATGCAATCTCAGCATGCAAACAGAAACAGGATGAAGATACTAGTGATTTTTATTCTAGATTCGAGAAATGTTTTATAATCAACAGTGGTTTGAAGACAGGTAGCGAATCATACCCTCATCTTTTTGTTACTAAACTAGTCGAGAATTCAAGCCCACAAGTGAAGAATCGAGTTTTGAAAGTCGAAAGTACATGGCAAGCTAGTACCCCGTCCCAGATGCTCCAGATGCTCCAGTATCACCAGAATAGAATCAGAGAAGAACAAGAACACGAGAGAAGACGTATGAAAGACACGAAAATGAAAGTACTAGTTGCACAATCTGTTCCGCAAGACAGTCAGAAGAGGGGTCCGAATCAAGCCAGTCATCCTGCGGCTCCCGTTAAAGGGACATGCAATTATTGTAAACAGCCAGGTCATTTTATAAACGAGTGTGCAGTTCTGAAACACAACATAGCCACTGGTAAAACTAAAGAAAGACCACGTCCGCCTAGACCAGAGCAAGTCTCACAGACTTCTCAGTCACCACAGAATGCACAACAGACAATTCCAGCACCGCAGCCTATCGCTGCAACACAGCATGTTACACAGCAAATGTACCAGTATGCCCAGTCCGAGTATCCAGAGTATCAGCCATATTCATGAAACAGCCTAGAGAGGGAGGTAGGCTTGCCTCTCATCGAGATACCTGTAGATCAAGAGGGTCCCTATGTTCACAGTCAAGTATTAGGGAAAGACAGAAAGTTTTTGATTGATACAGGGGCAAGTAGGACTACTATCAGTCATGACGAGGTTCCAGGGGCTCCGCTCTCAGGCTCTAGAAATGTTTCCCTTGGATTTTCAGGAAAGCCTATTGTTAACGAGATATCAAAGCCAGTTACTCTAGAAGTTGGTCCATTGTCCCGAACTACTGATTTGTTACTTACGAAATCATGTCCAGAAAATTTGTTAGGTATTAAGACATTGAAGGAATTAGGTGCAGTAATATGTTGCTCCCCAGAGGGAGATCGTTTGTTTTTGCGTGACTTCAAAGGTCACTATGTATTACGTGATTTTGATCCCAGATTGTCTAATGTACCGCAGCATTTATGGGCGCAAGGTCCAACTGATGTAGGTTTCATGCAAATCACACCCCATCGTGTGACCCTCAAGCAAGGTGTAGTCTTGCCACGAATCAGACAGTACAGATTGCCACCTGAGGCTGTAGCAGCCTTATCCAAAATTATTGACGAGCTTATTGCTCAAGGAGTGGTTGTAGAAACTGACTCCAATGTATGTAATTCTCCTATCATTCCAGTCATGAAACGTACTGATCCAAATGCACCTCCAGTATATCGATTAGTGATTGACCTTCGAGAACTTAATAAATGTATCATACCCCAGTATCCAGTAGTCCCAGATATTTCATCCCTATTGACAGCTATTGATTCTGAAGCTGTATTTTTTACAGTAATAGACCTCAAGAATGCATTTTTCAGTGTCCCGATTCATCCAGATAGCCAGTACCTTTTCGGTTTTTGTTTAAATGGAAGGAGCTATAAATTCACACGAGCTCCTCAAGGTTTCACAGAAAGTCCTAGTATTTACAGTCAAGCACTTAAAAGACAACTAGACAATATTCACATGCCAACTGAGACTGCCCTGCTCCAGTATGTCGATGATCTACTGATCACAGCCCGTTCTGAACGTGATTGCGAGCGAGCGTCACTTACAGTTCTGTATTTTCTAGCCGAGATGGGGCACAAGGTGTCCCCTTCGAAGCTTCAGTTCTGTGTCCAGCAAGTGATCTACTTAGGCCACTTACTGTCCAAGTGGGGTAGGCAGTTGACACCAGACCGTATCCAGTTAATAGCGAGTCTTCCACAGCCCAAGACACAGAAGGAGGTACGTGCTTTTATCGGCCTCACTTCTTATTGCAGACAATGGATTCCTCAGTATGCATTTCTAGCCAAGCCACTGATACAGTTAACGACACAGGAGGCAGCCGTATCGACTGTCCTCCCTTGGACATCCGAACATACACTTGCTTTTAATGAGTTAAAGAAAGCCTTATGCCAAGCCCCTGTTCTAGCTACACCGAACTACAGTAAGCCTTTTACACTTTTTGTCACAGAACGTGATGGTACAGCATTATCTGTTCTCACGCAAGATCAAGCAGGACAATACAAGCCCTGTATTTATTTTTCGAGCACATTAGATCCAGTAGCCCAGGCTCTGCCTGCGTGCCTCAAGTCAGTTGCAGCCACAGCTCTAGCAATCAGACAAAGTGATTCCATAGTATTAGGACACTCCCTGACAGTACAAGTTCCACACTCCGTGGAAGTTCTTTTAAACCGAACACAGACTCAGCACTTGACAATTGCACGTTTAACAGGTTATGAACTGACACTGTTCCAGCCACACATAGAAATCAGACGCTGCAACGTTCTAAATCCTGCTACACTGTTACCGTCAGTTACTTCAAATCCTGCCACACATGACTGTGTGGAAGTTGTTAACACTATGACTAAGCCAAGACAAGATCTGACAGACATTGCCTTACCTGATCCCGACCTGACACTTTATGTGGATGGTTCATGTATGAGAACAAGTACAGGAGAACTAGTTGCCGCGTATGCAGTGACTACTGAAACTGAAGTTATAGAAACATATCGTATTGACACCCTGTCTGCCCAAGCAGCAGAGCTTATCGCTCTGACCCAAGCCTGCATACGTGCCAAGAACCTGAAAGTAAACATATATACAGATTCACGTTACGCATTCGGAGTCGTACACGACTTTGGAGTGCTCTGGCAGGAGAGAGGTTTCATGACTTCTCATGGAACCAAGATTCAGCATGGTCTCCTCATTCAAGCTCTGTTAGATGCAATACATTTACCGACAGCTATCGCTATCATGAAGTGCAAGGCACATACTAAAGTTACTGACATCATTTCCCAGGGTAACGATCTAGCAGATCGAACAGCCAAGCTTACAGCTCAGACTCCAGACATTCCAGTTAACAAGACACAGACATCCACTCCAGAACAGACTACTTGTATGACAGTTAAGGACCCTACACAAGATGTCATAGACATACAGTTACATGCTACTCCTGAAGAAATCAAGAAATGGTCCGAACAAGGAGGGGTCCAGACAGATCAGGGATGGGTGACGAAGGGAAAAGCCACATGGTTTCTCCCCGACTCAATGGTTCAAGTCATTATTAATACCGCACATAGTCCTGCACACCTAGGAGAAAAAGCTATGTTAGACAGTATACAGAACCTTTGGTTCAACAAGCATTTACGAGCTGCAGCCAAGCAGAAAGTCCGTACCTGTATGATATGTTGTCAGTTCAATCCAGGTAAAAGTGTCCCGGTGGAACAAGGTGGATTCCAGCCCCCTGACCACCCTTTTGAAGTCCTCCAGATGGATTATATTCAGATGGAGCGATGTCGAGGTTTCAAGTATGTCCTTGTAGTTGTATGCGCTTTGTCCAGGTGGACAGAAGCATATCCAGTTCCAGATTACACAGCAGCGACCACTGCCAAGCAGTTGGTTCGTGAATTCTTCCCCCGTTATGGACTCCCTAGGGTCGTGTATTCTGATAACGGCCAGCCATTCTCATCTGAGTTAATGAAGCAGGTTTCCCTCTTGTTAGGGTACCAGTGGAAGTTCCATTGTGTACGCCATCCAGAAGCAGCCGGTCTCGTAGAGAGACATAATCAAACCCTGAAAATCCGTATTGCTAAGACATGTAAAGAGAAAGGTGTAGACTGGCTAGTTGCCCTGCCAGTTGCTCTATTCTTCATGCGGATGGTTGCACACTCCAGATCAGGTCTGTCCCCTTATGAGGTCGTATTCGGCCGCCCCCCAAATATGTGGGGTACACCTAGACCCCGCAGTATTACAGATGTTTCAAGTAATATGCTGACAGATTACCTAGCTTCCTTGATGTCTGCCCTACACTCTTGTCGTTCACAGGTTGCCGCTGCATTTCCAGACAATACTGAAGTCAAACCACACGAGGTCCTTCCCGGAGATTTGGTCTTAATCAGGAATTTTGATCGTTCAAGTCCGCTGGAGCCTCGCTGGAAGGAACCGAAACTCGTCCTTCTGACCACCCGTACGGCCGTGAAGTTGGAAGGCCGTAAGGGTTGGGTCCATCTGTCTCACGTCAAGAAATTTCACGGACTTAGAAACAAGACTTTTAATGACATTTCTACAGACATTTCCAATTCTAAAGACTGCCTGAAACCAGACTCTAAATCAGACATTCATTCAATTCCAGAACTGAAAGTTCCTCTGTTGGAGAAAACTCCGCAGCAGGAATATCGATTGAAACTCCGGTCTAGTAAAATAAGTCAGCCAGTTTAATTGTCTAAGTCCCCCTCGGGTGAAACGGTTAGACAGGTATCTGACATGTATGAGATAGACCCCCATAGTGAGAGAGTTAGTCAAAACTCTATCCGATGTATCGTTTTTCTAAGTTTTCTATTGTTTCTAAGTTTGATGATTACCTGCACAAGTTATGCATTGCATTTATGTTTTCCAAGTTCACATGTAAATAAGTTTTCTAATGCTACAGTAGAGCACACGTTTAGTGATCTGCCTCCTCACGAGTTATCCTATCGTCTTGCTATGCGTAATAACACATTCATCAGAATGTTACATTATTCACACCAGACCAGCAATGCTACCAATTGTTGGGTGTGTGGTCGACTCCCCCCTTTCCAGACACCGAAGGGAGTTCTGCCACTCTTTCCTTATCCGTTTTCACATAATGGTTCGTGTGGAGCATGGTCCACGTTAACGTTATCTTCAAATGATATGTCCCTTCTGAATGGAACATGTTTTCCAGACAAGCCAGATCTCTCCCATAGAACAGGGTTGGATCTAGAAAATGAAGTTTATAATTTGGGTAATTATTCTTCGAATTTCATGGTCCTGAATGTTCAGTCTGATACTACTCCAGACTTACCTGCTATTTCAGTACTACCAGTCAAAGGCGAATTATGTGTCAGAAATAATGGTTCCGCACATGTAGGACATAGTGATTGTACTACTACTGTCGAGTATAGTGACAGTGGGAAATCTATTCTCAAAGCATCACGTCATTCTTATTTTGTGTGTGGTCAGACCGCATATTTTCGTCTACCCCTCGATTGGGATGGAACATGTTACATTGCCTTCCTACTGCCACCAGTTTTTCTAGCCCCATCTGATTATCACAGAAACACACATCTAGTACACATTAGACATAGAAGGGAGATTGAGTCCCCCATTGTCGATCAAACTGAAACTGCTCTAGAACAATATCAAGATTTCAATAAAGGTTTCTTCTTCTTTATAGGCCCTATCCAGAATAGTAAGCTAATCCGTAGGTTAACCAGAACCCTTGAAGCAGTAGTGAATGAGACTACTTCTGCTCTAGGTAACTTAACCGAAGAGCAATCTGCTATGAGATTTGTCGTGCTCCAAAATCGTCTCGTTCTTGACGTCATACTGGCCGATAGAGGAGGAGCATGTAGAGTCATCGGATCTAGTTGCTGCATTTTCATTCCTAATAACGCGCCGTCTGTTTATTCAGCTATAACCAGACTTCATAAAATTGCCCATCAGTTACACCAGAATCCAGGCACCTGGACATGGTCCGGTTGGCTCTGGAGTATCATATCTGCCTGGGGATGGAAAGTATTGTCATTCCTAGGTATTGCAGTAATGATCATATTCAGTTGCTGCCTCTGTATACAATGTGGCCCTGCGATTTGCGGCATTTGTGCTACATCATGTATTCCTAGTCCTAAGTCCCGTTCTAAATCCCGTCCCAAGACAATTCGAGACGAGCAAATGATACTGTATGAAATGATAGATGGTATCATGAATATTGATGTTTCCTGATGGAAACGTAGGGTCAAGGAGGGAATGTGGAAAAGTAAATTTTGCCATGTTCTGTGTCCCTACGTGTTCCCCATCTTATGCTATATGTGCATGATTAATATGCATATGTATTCTCTATGACCGATTAAAGACGCAATTACAGTTGTGTCCATCTCTAGTATGCCAGTTTCCAGTTCTCGTGAAAGCTACGAGTATTAGGCCTATGTAAACCTACGTTGCCACGTTTTACAGTGTGCACGTTAATTCATTGAATTGTCCCCGTTTCTAGGCCTCAAAAAGGGCCCGGACTCAGATTCAGCTCCAGTCTCCTGAACCCACTCCGAGGAGCGATACAGCCCCCACCTGCATCCCTGACCTGTGGAAAAGTAAATTTTGCCATGTTCTGTGTCCCTACGCTTCATCCATCATATGTTATGTGTGCATGACCAATATGCATATGTTATTCCCCATGCCTGATTAATGACGCAATTCCAGTTGTGTCCACCTCTAGTATGTTAGTTTCCAGTCCTCGTGAATACTACGAATATTAGGCCTATGTAAAGTAATGTTGCCACGTTTCTTAGTGTGCACGTTATTCCATTATAAAATCCCCGTTTCCAGGCCTCAAAAGGGCCCGGACCACAGATTCAGCTCCTGTCTCCTGAAAGCCTCGCTGAGGAGCGATACAGCCCCCACCTGTATCCTCGACCCTTCACTTACTTCCTGCCTCGCAGTGCCCGGTGCAGCTTGGCCCTGCCTCTGAGTCTGCCAAAAGTATGTTATAGTTCCAGTTATCAGTTCAGTCCTCCTCCTCTGCATTCCTAAGCTACTGAACTGCATCAATAGTTTCCGTCATTGTCTAGCCTTCTCGTCTCCACGTTAGAGAAATACTGTATTTAATGGTCATTTAGTATTCTTCATCACGCACTACATGTAGAATAATGCATGGTCCAGTCTTAGAATCAAGTTAGCTTTTCCCCTCATGACTTCTAGTTTATATCAACATGTTCCCTAAACATCAGATACCAGATAGGGTTTAGGTACATGTCGCTCCGACCCTTCAGACTCTAGTCTCTGCTCCTAGCACAGAGTTCATAGCCCCCAGCTTCTCCTAGTAACACGTCATTGCCAGTTTTCGCGCACCATTAGGTTAGAGGTCCCGGCTCCTTAGGTAGCCCCCTCCTATGTTTCCGCCCATTCATGACATATTCTGTTACGTTTGCATCACATGTCTATGTATACTCCCAGTTACACCTCTTTTTACTGTTATCTCTCGCGACTGCTACGCGTCACGCCTTCTGCTCCACCCACTGCTACGCCTACTGCAATGTAATGCTATGTGTTTGCGCTATGTATATAAATCAATGTTTTGTTATTGAATGTTAGCGCGCTCATCCCAGACCCAGCCCCGGCAGCTGCCGGGCCTTATTGTCCTATTCCCATGCAGGTTGTCCTGATTCTGTCCTTATGCTGTAATAAACCTGCAGAAACTCCTACTACCTCGAATCTTGACTCTTATTTTATTGAGCTATCTGTTATGCTATAAGTCTAGTCAAAAATAGGGTATTATTTATTTATTTACCACATAATGGCGCCCGAATAGGGACTTGCCCTTTCCCCACGCGTCGGTGAAGCCACGCCGACCCCCTGACCCTCTGCAGTCGTGACGGAACCATACCGTGCACTGGCAGATATTTCTGCTCCAAGTATCCCTCAGGCCCACGGAGGAGACGGAGGAGGCGGTCCAGCATCCAAACGAGACGGTGGAGGAACGCGGCGAGTCCCGACCAGAGCCCAAGCCGAGAGTCCAAGGTCCGAGGTATCCGGAGGCCCACCCATAACTGAAGTCCGAAGTCCGAAGTCCGTCGTAGTCCAGTCCCGTCCGAGGCTTTCCGTTCCGTGCTGCCCGGTGAGTACCATTGCTGGGGTAGTATCTAGACAGGACCAATCTAAATTGACTCCTGGTCCGTGGGTTGGTGGTATCCAAGCCCACAAACGAAGTGTTCACCTAGGTGGATACGGGTCTTGATGCGTTCCTTTATGGGACCGGTATGTTCCGTACTGTTACACCAGTGCATCCAGTAACTCTAGTCTGTTCCGTTCTCGAGAATTCTGTTCTGTTTCTGTTTTCAGTATTTTCAGGTAGTATTCTGTTCGAACTGTTATGTTATGATATTGTTTAGTGTATTTCCAATGTCGTGGTATGCCTGAATTGTTTTCCCAATTGTTATTGTTTTTTGTGTATTGTATTGTGTTCCGATTCAAGTTTAGAATGCCGCTCTTTTCCAAGTTACGTCAGTTAAAAACTAGAAAGGGTCTGTTAGAGGAAGCAGTTCCTGTCCCGCCTAGGGACAGTCCAGGTCATTTTATGTATCAGAAACATGGCATAAGCGCCATAATGTATCTAGATTTATGGGTAGAGTATACCAAACAGTTAGAAGAAAAGTATAGATGGCCCGTATCGGGTACATGGGATGCCGAATGTATCATGCGAGTAGAAGAAGCATTATGGAAAAAGAAAGCCAGACAGTCACAGAAAGATGCCATCGAGTTATGGCGCAAGGAAGCTCATAAAAGAACGGAAAAGGAAGTCAGAAAGTCAGAGTTAAGTAGAGAATCCCAAGAACGAGCCCAAGAAAGGGAGTTAATCGAGATAGGTGAACAAGTCAAAGCCGAACAGTCAGACAGACAGAGGCATGCCCTTATTAAGGGTATGTATCCTCTTCTTGCCGAAGGAGTGCCAAAAGCGACCCCAGAGGCATCTAGTAATTTCCCGCCACGATTAGTTCCGATCAAGCTACGTCACAAACCGACCGCAGCTGATATTTTTATTTCGTCCTATTTGGACGACACAGTCCCCGAATATGCAAATCCTGTCCGCGCTCCGCCAGTCCCTGTAAACCAGGTAATTCATGTTCCTCCAGACACCGGAGTACCTGTTACGGTACCCCCGGTCCAGCCTATAGTTCCATTTCCCACTCTGCCAGGACGTAGAGCCTCAGTAGACGACTCCAGTCTAGGGGCCGCAGGAGGAGCTACTCCTCAAACCCCGCCGCCACACAAGCGTTTATCAGCACTCGAATTACATGCTCAAGCATCACAGCGTACTCCTAAAAGTAATAAGTCTGTTACAGAAATCAGACAAGCCCTTAACGAATGTGTCTATGATCCAGTCCCAGGCGAATATACTATGGTTTTATATTCCTTACGTGTAAGGAGAGTGACCGAGTATCTAGTCACCTTGCCGAATATGAAAAAAGATCTAGACAGAATATATCGTTTCATCCGTACAGGGGATGATCCAGAAAGTATTGGCGAGATTATGTCTCAAAGGAAAGCCGAGATTCAGCTCATGATATTAAAGTTCCTGATCAATTGTTTAATAAGAGAACAAGATTACCCGTCTAAAGATCCCGCCGAAATGAGAATCCTGACAAGGTGGAGTGATAATATAGCCGAGGGTAAGCACAAGACCGTCAG
This sequence comes from Lissotriton helveticus, assembly GCF_964261635.1. Classification (NCBI taxonomy): domain Eukaryota; kingdom Metazoa; phylum Chordata; class Amphibia; order Caudata; family Salamandridae; genus Lissotriton; species Lissotriton helveticus. Next base: position 886,929,541 of record NC_136070.1, read on the forward strand.
TGCCATGGAGAGTATGTACAAGAAAATTCGTAAAGAAATAATAAGGTTACACGAACAACGTAAAGCAGCACAAGTAAGCGAGAAAGAAAGTATCTCTGATCCTGAAGAGGAAGAGAACGAGAATCCCGCCAGAATAGCGTATGTAGGAAAATCTAGATTTCCAGATCGCCATTTACGTCTAGAACCCAAGTCTATTTTTCAACATCTAGCACCAGAACAAGGTTCCCTAGAACAAGTATTTCAAGCTACCGATCACATTCTGAAATCACGAGTCGGTTACAGTGAACTAAGTACTATGCATGAACAAGAACTAGCCCGATCAGCAGTCCGATGGATTACTGATTCTACCACTTTTCCAGACGAAATAGTGGCACAAATGTTTCTGAAATTGCCCCCAGCCGAGCAACGACTGGTGGGTATGTATATGATCCAGCACCTCATTACTCAGTATGAGGGTCAACATTCTGATCCAGGCCCGTTGCACGATATCCTGAACGAGTTACTCCAGTATAGATGGAGAGGTCTAGGTACCGATTTAGTTAGTGTCATTCTAGAACAGCGTCACAAGTATAGAACGTTTTTGAACCCGCATTTTGTTCATGTCTCACCCCCAGAAAGTAAATCATTCTACATAGACAGACAGAATCCGTTACGAGAAGTCCACCCAGTCCAAGGGGCGGGTGGCGTAATGCAACGAGTGTTTGTATACACTCCGATTTCAAAGATGGAACTTCTTGAAATGAAGAAATTAATTCCCTGTCATGACAAAGATCCAGCAGGGTTCCATAGAGAATTAAAAGACATGCTCCGTATGGGAGAATACACTTACCCAGATATCATTAAAATGTTAAAGGTCCTGTTACCCGCAGGGGTGTATGAAAAGTTAAAGGAAAAAGAATGGGAGGTGGGAGAGAAAAAGATCGATTGGACAGCTCTAGAAGCTGAAGACAAGGCACGAGTACCAGGTACTGGTCTCGGAGATAAATGTAAAGATTTACCAGAATTATTGATTCAAGTTTTACCCAGATTATTGACAACAAGGAAAGAAGACTGGGATGCAATCTCAGCCTGTAAACAGAAGCAAGACGAGGATATTAGTGATTTTTATTCTAGATTTGAAAAATGTTTCAGTATCAACAGTGGTCTCAAGACAAGTAGTGAGTCATACCCTCATCTTTTCGTCACCAAATTAGTTGAGAATTCAAGTCCACAAATTAAAAATCGAGTTTTGAAAGTCGAAAGCACCTGGCAAGCAAATACTCCGTCCCAGATGCTCCAGATGCTCCAGTACCACCAGAATAGAATCAGGGAAGAGCAAGAACACGAAAGAAAACGTATGAAAGACACAAAAATGAAAGTGCTAGTTGCACAATCTGTTCCTCAAGACAGTCAGAAGAGGGGTCCGAATCAAGCCAGTCATCCTGCAGCTCCCGTTAAAGGGAACTGCAATTATTGTAAACAGCCAGGTCATTTTATAAACGAGTGTGCAGTTCTGAAACACAACATAGCTACTGGTAAGACTAAAGAAAGACCACGTCCGCCTAGACAAGAACAAGTTTCACAGACTCCGCAGTCACAGAATGCACAACAGACAGTTACAGTACCGCAGCCCATTGCTGCAACACAGCATGTTACATCGCAGATGTACCAGTATGCACAGTCTGAGTATCCAGAGTACCAGTCATATTCATGAAACAGCCTAGAGAGGGAGGTAGGCTTGCCTCTCATCGAGATACCTGTAGATCAAGAAGGTCCCTATGTTCACAGTCAGGTATTGGGGAAAGACAGAAAGTTTTTGATCGATACAGGGGCAAGTAGGACCACAATTAGTCATGCCGAAGTTCCAGGGGCTCCACTCTCAGGCTCAAGAAATGTTTCCCTTGGATTTTCAGGAAAGCCAATAGTTAATGAAATATCTAAGCCAGTTACTCTAGAAGTAGGTCCATTGTCCCGTACTACTGATCTGTTACTTACTAAGTCATGTCCAGAAAATCTATTAGGTATTAAGACACTGAAAGAGTTAGGTGCAGTTATTTGCTGTTCCCCAGAGGGAATACGTCTGTTCCTACGTGACTTTAAGGGTCACTATGTGTTACGAGATTTTGATTCAAGATTGTCTAATGTTCCACAGCATTTATGGGCGCAAGGTCCAACTGATGTAGGTTACATGCAAATCACACCCCATCGTGTGACTCTCAAACCAGGTGTAGTGTTACCACGAATCAGACAGTACAGATTGCCACCTGAGGCTGTAGCAGCCTTATCCAAAATTATTGACGAGCTCATGGCTCAAGGAGTAGTTGTAGAAACTGACTCCAATGTATGTAATTCTCCGATCATTCCAGTCATGAAACGTTCTGATCCAAATGCACCCCCAGTATATCGATTAGTGATTGATTTACGAGAGCTTAATAAATGTATTATTCCTCAGTACCCAGTTGTTCCAGACATCTCTTCCCTGTTAACAGCCATTGATTCCGAAGCCATGTTTTTCACTGTCATTGACCTCAAGAATGCATTTTTTAGTGTTCCAATTCATCCAGACAGCCAGTTTCTTTTCGGATTTTGTTTAAATGGAAGGAGCTATATGTTTACACGCGCTCCTCAAGGTTTCACAGAAAGTCCTAGTATTTACAGTCAGGCACTCAAGAGACAACTAGACAATATTCACATGCCAACTGACACTGCCCTGCTCCAGTATGTCGATGATCTACTGATCACAGCCCGTTCTGAACGTGCTTGCGAGCGAGCATCCCTTACAGTTCTGTATTTTCTAGCTGAGATGGGGCACAAGGTGTCACCTTCGAAGCTTCAATTCTGTGTCCAGCAAGTGGTATACTTAGGACACTTGCTGTCCAAGAGGGGTAGGCAGTTGACACCCGACCGTATCCAGTTAATAGCGAGTCTTCCCCAGCCCAGAACCCAGAAGGAGGTACGTGCTTTTATCGGCCTTACTTCTTATTGTAGACAATGGATTCCCCAGTATGCATTTCTAGCCAAGCCACTGATACAGTTAACGACACAGGAGACAGCCGTATCGACTGTCCTCCCTTGGACATCTGGACATACACTTAGTTTTAACGAGTTAAAGAAAGCCCTATGTCAAGCTCCAGTTCTAGCTACACCGAACTACAGTAAGCCTTTTACACTTTTCGTTACTGAACGGGAAGGTACAGCATTATCTGTTCTCACACAAGATCAAGCAGGTCAATACAAGCCCTGTGCTTATTTTTCGAGCACATTAGATCCAGTCGCCCAGGCGTTGCCTGCGTGCCTCAAGTCAGTTGCAGCCACAGCACTAGCTATCAGACAAAGTGATTCCATAGTCTTAGGACATTCCCTGACAGTACAAGTCCCACATTCAGTAGAAGTTCTTTTAAACCGAACACAAACACAGCACTTGACAATTGCACGTTTAACAGGTTATGAATTGACACTGTTCCAGCCACACATAGAAATCAGACGCTGCAACGTTCTGAATCCTGCTACACTGTTACCATCAGTTAATTCAAATCTAGACCCACATGATTGTGTGGAAGTAGTTAACATTACGACGAAGCCAAGACAAGACCTGACAGACATTCCGTTACCAGATCCTGACCTGACACTTTATGTAGATGGTTCATGTATGAGAACTAGTACAGGAGAACTAGTCGCCGCGTATGCAGTGACTACCGACACTGAAGTTATCAAGACACACCGTATTGACACCCTGTCCGCTCAAGCAGCAGAGCTAGTCGCTCTGACACAAGCCTGTATACACGCCAAGAACCAGAAAGTTAATGTTTACACAGATTCACGTTACGCATTCGGAGTTGTACACGACTTCGGAGTGCTCTGGCAGGAGAGAGGTTTCATGACTTCTCACGGAACCAAGATTCAGCATGGTCTCCTTATTCAAGCCCTGTTAGATGCCATACATTTACCGACATCTATTGCTATCATGAAATGCAAAGCACATACGAAAGTCACTGACATTATTTCCCAAGGTAATGATCTAGCAGACCGCACAGCCAAGCTTACAGCACAGACTCCAGACATTCCAGTTAATCTGACACATACTCCAGATCCGATTACATGCATGACAGTTAAGGACCCTACACAAGATGTCATAGATATACAGTTACATGCTACCCCCGATGAAATCAAGAAATGGTCTGAACAAGGAGGGGTTCAGACAGATCAAGGATGGTTAACGAAGGGTAGAGCCACATGGTTTCTCCCCGATTCTATGGTTCAAGTCATTATCAATACCGCACATAGTCCAGCACATTTAGGAGAAAAAGCTATGTTAGACAGTATCCAGAACATTTGGTTCAACAAGCATTTACGAGCTGCAGCCAAGCAGAAAGTCCGTACCTGTATGATATGTTGTCAGTTTAATCCAGGTAAGTGTCCCGGTGGAACAAGGTGGTTTCCAGCCCCCTGACCACCCTTTTGAGGTCCTCCAGATGGATTATGTTCAGATGGAGCGATGTCGAGGTTTCAAGTATGTCCTTGTAGTAGTATGCGCTTTGTCCAGGTGGACAGAAGCATATCCAGTCCCAGATTACACAGCCGCGACCACTGCCAAGCAGTTGGTTCGTGAATTTTTCCCTAGATACGGACTCCCTAGAGTCGTATATTCTGATAACGGTCAGCCATTCTCCTCAGAGTTAATGAAGCACGTTTCCCTGTTGTTAGGGTACCAGTGGAAGTTTCATTGTGTACGCCATCCAGAAGCAGCTGGACTAGTCGAAAGGCATAATCAGACTCTGAAAATCCGCATTGCAAAAGTCTGTAAGGACAAAGGTGTGGACTGGTTAATAGCTCTGCCAGTCGCTTTATTTTATATGCGTATGGTCGCACATTCCAGATCAGGTCTGTCCCCGTATGAGGTCGTATTCGGCCGCCCCCCTAACATGTGGGGTACTCCTAGACCCCGAAGTATTACCGATGTTTCATGTAATATGCTGACAGATTACCTAGCTTCCTTGATGTCTGCCCTCAACTCATGTCGTTCACAGGTTGCCGCCGCATTTCCAGACAATACCGAGGTGGCACCGCACGAGATCGTTCCAGGCTCCCTTGTGATGATCAGAAATTTCGACAGATCGAGTCCGCTGGAACCACGTTGGAAGGAGCCACGTCAGGTCCTCTTGACCACCCGTACTGCCGTCAAGTTGGAAGGCAGGAAGGGGTGGGTCCACCTTTCTCATGTAAAACTTTTCAATCCATTGAAATCAGTCTCCAAAAACATTTCCAAGGATTTCCAGGATTCAAAGGACTGCCAGAACATTGTTTTAAAGGACTGTCCCGCACAAGACATTATTACAACCCCTCCCTTGTTAGAGAAAACTCCGCAACAGGAGTATAAGTTGAAGCTCAGGTCTAGTAAAATAAGTCAGTCAGTTTGATTGTATAAGTCCTCCCCTAGGTGAAACGGTTAAATTGTTTCTGACATGTATAAAATAGACCCCCATAGTGAGAGAGTCAGTCGAAGTTCACTTCAATGTATCGTTTTTCTGAGTTTCATATTATTTCTCAGCATAATGATTTCCTGCACCAGCTACGCACTTTTCCTGTGTTTTCCAGTTCCTCATGCAAATATGTCTGCTAATGCTACAGTAGAGCACACGTTTAGTGATCTGCCTCCTCACGAATATTCTTACCGCCTCGCTATGCGCAACAACACATTTATCCGTATGTTACATTATTCACACCAGACCAGCAATGCCACTAATTGTTGGGTGTGTGGTCGACTCCCCCCTTTCCAGACACCGAAGGGAGTTCTGCCACTTTTTCCTTATCCATTCTCACACAATGGTTCGTGTGGAGCATGGTCCACGTTAACGTCATCCTCAACAGATATGTCTTTTCTTAACAGTACATGTTTTCCAGACAAGCAAGGTCTCCCCCACAGAACAGGTTTAGATCTAGAAAATGAAGTTTATAATTTAGGTAATTATTCGTCGAATTTCATGGTCCTGAATGTTCAGTCTGATACTACTCCAGACTTACCTGCTATTTCAGTACTACCAGTCAAAGGCGAATTATGTGTTCGTAGTTATGGTTCTGTACACATAGGTCATAGTGAATGTACTACTGTTATCAAGTATAGTGACAGTGGGAAATCTATTTTCAAAGCTTCACGTCATTCTTATTTTATTTGTGGTCAAACTGCATATGTCCGTCTGCCCCTCGATTGGGAGGGAACCTGTTACATTGCCTTCCTACTGCCACCTGTTTTCCTAGCCCCACCTGACTATCATAGGAATTCCTTCCTAGTACATACCAGACACAAGAGAAATCTCCCGATTGTCGATTATACTGAAACTGCTGCAGAGCAATTCATTGATATTGATAAAGGTGTGTTCCCTTATTTAGGCACAGTTGTAAACAGTAAGCTAATCCGTAGGTTAACAAGAACCCTTGAAGCAGTAGTAGATGAGACTGCCTCCGCTCTAGGTAACTTAACCGAAGAGCAATCTGCTATGAGATTTGTCGTTTTGCAAAATCGTCTCGTCCTTGACGTCATACTGGCCGATAGGGGCGGGGCCTGTAGAGTCCTCGGATCCAGTTGTTGCATTTTTATTCCAAATAACGCGCCGTCTGTTTATTCAGCTATAACCAGACTCCATAAAATTGCCCATCTGTTACACCAAGATCCAGGCACCTGGACATGGTCCGGTTGGTTCTGGAATGTAATTTCCACATGGGGATGGAAAGTCCTGTCCTTTTTAGGTATTGCAGTAGCGATCATATTTAGCTGCTGCCTCTGTATACAATGTGGCCCTGCGATTTGCAGCATGTGTGCTACCTCTTGTATTCCTAGTCCCAAGCCCCGTTCTAAATCCCGTTCCAAGACAATTCGAGACGAGCAAATGATACTGTATGAAATGATAGATGGTATCATGAAAATTGATGTTTCCTGATGGAAACGTAGTGACAAGGAGGGAATGTGGAAAAGTAAATTTTGCCATGTTCTGTGTCCCTACGCTTCATCCATCATATGTTATGTGTGCATGACCAATATGCATATGTTATTCCCCATGCCTGATTAATGACGCAATTCCAGTTGTGTCCACCTCTAGTATGTTAGTTTCCAGTCCTCGTGAATACTACGAATATTAGGCCTATGTAAAGTAATGTTGCCACGTTTCTTAGTGTGCACGTTATTCCATTATAAAATCCCCGTTTCCAGGCCTCAAAAGGGCCCGGACCACAGATTCAGCTCCTGTCTCCTGAAAGCCTCGCTGAGGAGCGATACAGCCCCCACCTGTATCCTCGACCCTTCACTTACTTCCTGCCTCGCAGTGCCCGGTGCAGCTTGGCCCTGCCTCTGAGTCTGCCAAAAGTATGTTATAGTTCCAGTTATCAGTTCAGTCCTCCTCCTCTGCATTCCTAAGCTACTGAACTGCATCAATAGTTTCCGTCATTGTCTAGCCTTCTCGTCTCCACGTTAGAGAAATACTGTATTTAATGGTCATTTAGTATTCTTCATCACGCACTACATGTAGAATAATGCATGGTCCAGTCTTAGAATCAAGTTAGCTTTTCCCCTCATGACTTCTAGTTTATATCAACATGTTCCCTAAACATCAGATACCAGATAGGGTTTAGGTACATGTCGCTCCGACCCTTCAGACTCTAGTCTCTGCTCCTAGCACAGAGTTCATAGCCCCCAGCTTCTCCTAGTAACACGTCATTGCCAGTTTTCGCGCACCATTAGGTTAGAGGTCCCGGCTCCTTAGGTAGCCCCCTCCTATGTTTCCGCCCATTCATGACATATTCTGTTACGTTTGCATCACATGTCTATGTATACTCCCAGTTACACCTCTTTTTACTGTTATCTCTCGCGACTGCTACGCGTCACGCCTTCTGCTCCACCCACTGCTACGCCTACTGCAATGTAATGCTATGTGTTTGCGCTATGTATATAAATCAATGTTTTGTTATTGAATGTTAGCGCGCTCATCCCAGACCCAGCCCCGGCAGCTGCCGGGCCTTATTGTCCTATTCCCATGCAGGTTGTCCTGATTCTGTCCTTATGCTGTAATAAACCTGCAGAAACTCCTACTACCTCGAATCTTGACTCTTATTTTATTGAGCTATCTGTTATGCTATAAGTCTAGTCAAAAATAGGGTATTATTTATTTATTTACCACAGACCCTTCACTTACTTCCTGCCTCGCAGTGCCCGGCTCGGCCTGGCTCTGCCTGCCAGTCTGCCAAGAGTATGTTATGATTCTAGTTATCAGTCCAGCCCTCCTTCTCTGCATTCCTAAGCTACTGAATCACATCAATAGTTTCCGTCATGGTCTAGCCTTTATGTCTCCATGTAAGAGAAATACTGTATTAATATTCATAGAATATTCCTCAACACGCACTACATATAGGACTATGCATGCACCAGTCTTAGTGTCTGTTAGCCTTTACCCTGATAACTTTTGGATTCTATCAACATGTTCTCTAAACACCAGATACTAGATAGGCTTTAGGTACATGTCGCTCTGACACTCCAGACTTTCGTCTCCTCTTCTAGCGCAGAAGTCATAGCCCCCAGTTCTCCCTAGTAACACGTCATTGCCAGTTTGCGCGCACCACTAGGTCAGAGGTCCCAGCTCCTCAGGTAGCCCCCTCTATGTTTCCGCCCCGTTTATGACATATTCTGTTACGTCTGCATCACATGTCTATGTATACGCCCTGTTCACGCCTTCTTGTTACCTCATTCAGTCCTTATCTTTCGCGACTGCTAAAAGCTCCGCCTACTGCTACGCCTACTGTATTGAATACCATGTGTTTTGTTTAACTATATATATATGTACACTGTTGTTAAAAGTTGCCACTCTTGCCCAGATCCTGCCCCCGGCAGCTGCCATCCCATTCCCATGCAGGCTGTCCTGTTCCTGTCCCGTTATGCTTGATTAAAGCCTGTATACTCTGGCTACCTCGTATCTTGACTCTTATTTATTGAGCTAAACCGTTTATTTATTATAGTAAAAAATAGTACCGGTAATTAATTATTTATTTACCACACTACATTAATAAAGGCATGATAGCCTCCCTTCTCTATGCGAACGACGCAGTACTGATGGCCCGCACTCCACTAGGCCTACAAAAAGCCCTTTCCTCCTATTCCACTTTTATGGACAATATGGGCCTAAAATTGAATGCCAAAAAATCATTTGTCATGACTTGTGGGAAGCAGAGACAGAAATGTAGGAGCCTACCTTTAATGGAAGTAGGGTTGATTTCACAAAGACGTTTACATACTTAGGCATTTTATTTGATTGCACTGGTTCTTGGCGCCAGGCTGTCAAAAGCAGGCGTCTCCTTTTCATGAAGTCAATTGAAGCAGCGGCCACTTTGACATTAAAATTGGGATGAAGTCTCCCTGAGATGCTCCTCAAGATCTACAAGGCTAATTGCATGAGCATTGCTACTTTTGGTGCAAGTGTGTGGGGTTATCAAGACCCACGATCCATTCAGTGTGTCAAAAACGTTTTTTTAAAGTTTATTTTAGCAGTACTAGGTAGTACCTCTGTCTATAATTGTCATAGTGAGCTGGGCATTCCTTATATTGCTGACATTATTAAAGCCCAGCCGGTAATACTATGGAATAGGATTCAGACTTTCAGCAGTACAGGATTGAACCAAAATATAATTAAAGACTCAATGAAGTTGGATCAGGCTACCAAGATAGCTTGGCTGAATTACATTAAAAACTTTATGTATTGGGCGTGGCCGACTGCCGAACATGGTGGCAGCTTGAAGCGGGAGCTCCTCCAGGCAAACCAGCCCGCATCAACTATCCGTCACTGATCCGTTTTTTAAGCCCGCTCGAAGGAGCGACATCGGCTCAGGGACCCGAGCGGCACGCAATGCTCCGACCCCGGTGGTGACTGAACACCGGGATCGGCTTCGGTTGGAGGCGACGGACTGGGGCCTGTGCCAGCCTTGCAACACCGACCCACAGTGCCTGGCGGACCCGACCGGAAGTACATCCTCCTCGGCTGGGCGTGGCGGCTTAGACCGGCCGCCACTACACGCTGTCCTGTGAAGTGGGCCACCGCACCACTTGAAGCGAGTGTGCCCCCTGTGTGGCTGCGGGGATTGTCTGGCCTGGGGCGCCGTCTGAAGACGCGGAGGCTGCCGGCGGGAGTGGAAATCCTCCTGGGTCCCGGACGACGGAGGGTGAGACGGACCGGGAGGCCAGAAGCGCTAGTGCAGAGACGAGGTGAGGCGGACTACTCTGGGGGCGCTGTCATCCCCATGCGCGGCCATTACTCAGAATCTCACCCCGCTTTGGAGGGGGGGCGCATCTGAGCCCCATTCCCTGGCTGAGAGGGGTCATCGTGCGGCGCCCTGTACATACGAGAGGTCCCGCATTGGCGCAGAGGTAGTGGGACACGAAAAGAGTCCGACGCACTCTGTTGGAGGCCCCCCTGCGAGAATCCTCTGAAGGCGCACAGAAGCACCGCAATTACTGACACTGCAGTGCGTGTGGAGTGCGGACTCGATCACGCGGAAGGCCGCACTGCACCTACACGTAGCCCGGGGTGCTGCTCTCTACGGCGGCCGGCTACACCGCGTCTGGGCCCTGTGGGGAGTGTGCGGCGCCATCTTGGACCCGACGGTACCCGCAATTGCTTGCCTGACGCCCGAGGAGGGTAAACGACGTGTGGGCCACGAACCACCCTACCAGCCCACTACGACTGCCTACATCCTTGCCAAACCAGCATGGCCGGTAAGGGCACAAGAAGCACGTCGACGCAGGCTAAGCTCGACAAATTTGCTTACAGACAACATGGACAAGCACAGAATGGCGGCCGCCACTCGACTGGACCGACCCCAGACGCGGGGGCCCCTCCCAAGGTGACCTTGGACGACGTTATGAAGACCCTCACCGAGGTCAAAACAACAGTGGGTTCCATTTCTTCCGAGGTCACTCTGCTCCGAGCGGACTTCAAAAAAATGGCAGAGAGAGTGTCGCAAGTGGCGGTAGTTACAAAATCGCTCATCGAGGACACCTCGGACCTACAGGTTGCCATGAAACGCATGGAGAAAGTCACTAAACAGTTGCAGGAGAAACTCGATGATCAAGAAGGGCGCTCCCGGAGGAACAACGTCCGCATCCTGGGCCTGCCGGAATCAGAAGGCAAAGCTGCTATGGACCTTTACGTTGAGGACCTGATCAAATCCCAGCTGAAACCTAAAGGTCTGTCCCACTTCTTTTCTGTTGAAAGAGCGCACCGAGTTCCCGGCGGAACACCGAAACCGGGGGCCACTCCGAGACCTGTGCTGGCCAGATTATTCAATTTTAGGGACAGGGACGCCATCCTTCAGGCGGCGAGGGTCTCACCGCCTGTAAAAATTCAGAACTCCACTTTGGCATTCTTTCCGGACTACACGGCGGAGGTAGCTAGGCGCAGGAAGTCATTCACGGATGTGAAGAAAGCGCTACGAGACAAAGGCCTGCAGTATTCAATACTTTTCCCTGCCAAGCTGCGGATTGTGGCCGAAGGAAAAACGTGGTTTTTTGACACGCCGGAGGTGGCTAGAGATTGGCTTGACGGTTGGAGGCAGGTGGGCCGGCCTCACCGCCCGCACAGGGACCAAAGGCGTCAGCACAGCGAAGAACCAGCGGATCGACCGTCGAGGAGCCCCGCGGACGCGGAGGGCGCAACAGCACTGGATTCGGATCTTGAAAGGGACCCCTTTGACTCTGGACAACCTGTAAAGGGCTAAATTGATTGGGCTGCCAGAGGGACATTATGTTGTGGCCTTGGGACCTTGATGCTGATGGAGCTGAGTAGGGCGGGCATCGGCCGGTGCCTGTAGGGGTCTCACCAACCCCACGAGCAAGTAAGGTGTACGGGGATGGGATTATGCACTCTGCCAAGTGGGGATGCGGGCGGGTTCGAGTCCGTGGTGCAGGGAAGCAGGGAGGGGGTGGGGGGGGGGGTTGGTTGTATTGTTATGGTTACTGTTCTTAGTCATCGTCTCTTCATTATGGCACAAGGTCCGACTGCGGGCTATGCACTCGTGGTATCCTGGCGCACGTCATTGTATATGTGTTCCACTCCGATTCCACATGTCAATCGCACTGATCATACTCCCGTATGGCCCAGCAAGCTAGTGACACACCCGCGGATTGTGGCCCGCCGATGACAATGGTGTCTCCCTTAAAACTACTCACATGGAATGTTAGGGGTCTGGGGGACAAGATTAAGCGAGGGTTGGTTCTCCAAACCATCAAACGCCACGGCCCTGACTTGGTGATGCTGCAGGAAACACACCTTGCTGGATCTACATGCAAAGCACTCAACAGACGGGGTTATGCCATGGAGGTACATGCAGAATTCACCACGGGCTCCAGGGGCACCGGGATACTCCTTAAGAAGAACTCCTCCTTTATGGTGGAAAGCCGCAAAAGGGACGATCAGGGTAGATTTGCGGCGATATTTGGCCAGTGGGAAGGGAGGCCCCTCAACATAGTGTCAGTGTACATCCCACCAGCGCTACACTCTACGGCCTTGCCGGCGCTGGGTCAATTTCTACTTGACCTCCCAGAGGGTGACATGATTATTGGGGGGGACTTCAATGCCATATCCAACCCGCAGTTGGACACCTTTCCCGTACGGGAACGCCCGAGAGGGACGGCCACGCTTCCTGGTTTTCTGACGGCGCTGGGCCTCACTGATGCCTGGCGTCAATTGAACCCCACGGCAACTCAGTACACGCACTACTCAGCTACACACAACAGCCTCTCACGCATTGATTACCTTTTCTTCTTGGGGTTGGGTCTGGGCTCGGTGGACAAATTAGAGATCCTGCCTAGAGGTGTATCTGATCACTCCCCAATGTCCCTCCACATTACAACTAAAGAGAAGAGGCGCGCCAGGATCTATCCAATCTACCCCAATTACTTACAAATCCCTGGTGTTAGGAAAAAGCTTAAATTGGCCACATCACACTATTTTACGGAAAATGTAGGCACAGTTTCCTCGCCCTCAGTGCTTTGGGAGGCGTACAAAACAGTCTTGCGCGGCGCAGCAATAGCGGCCATTACAGGGCATAAACGAGACTCTAGACGTGACCTCGCGCAGTTAGAATTGGCACTACATGCCGCGAACGCAGCGCACATGGCCGATCCTACCCCTGCCACTGCTCATGCGCTACGCCTCAGTCAACAACAACACTTGTCGCATCTTACAACGGTTACCAAGGGGCACTTGGCGAACACAGCACACAGGATTTATGACCTGGGCGATAAAGCCGGGAAGATGCTGGCGTGGTTAGATAAAAAGAGTGGATGTAACAAAGGTATTCAGAGGCTATACACACAGGATGGCCAGCTGCAGACACACCCTGAGCAGATAGTTCACACCCTGGCAAGACACTATCAAGACATATACACACCGGTTCGGGAGGTCACAGAGCGGGAGGCGTTAGCGTCACTGAATAACATAGCGGTCCCCGAGCTCTCGCAGGACGCGCAACGGGAACTGGAAACTGACTTAAATGAAGAGGAGATCCAATTGGCTATACAGTCGTTGCGATCCGGAAAGGCGCTGGGTCCCAACGGGATACCCGTGGAATGGTACAAAGCGTCGGCTCCCCTGTTGAGCAAACCCCTGCTGGATATGTATGTGGAGAGTTTCGATAAGGCTGAACTCCCTCTAGACCAACGCATAGCCACGATAGTAGCCATTCCTAAGCCTGAGAAACCGCAGACGGCATGCTCCTCATACCGACCTATCTCCCTGCTAAACGTGGAGGCGAAGATCCTGGCGAAACTCCTGGCTAGTCGCCTGATTACGCATCTACAGACCCTGATACACCCCGATCAATCAGGTTTCATGCCGCACAGAAGTACGGCATTGAATTTGCGGAGAGTCCATGGAGTCCTGGCGCGAGCACATCTCATCCCGGACCAGGCAGTCATATTGTCTCTAGACGCCAAAATGGCCTTTGACCTGGTGGAATGGGAGTATCTCTTTGCGGTCCTTGCTCGTATGGGCTTCGGCCCAAAATTTATAGCATGGATACGGCTACTATATAGGTCACCCATGGCACAGGTGGTGGCGAATGGCCACATTTCGCAGGCCTTCCCCTTGGGGCGAGGAACCCAGCAGGGGTGCCCACTGTCCCCCTTGCTCTTTGCGCTGGTGCTGGAACCGCTAGCTATCCTGCTCAGAGCAACGCCATTGTTTCGGGGCATCACCTGGGAGGACGGGTGGGAGGATAAGGTATCCTTATATGCAGATGACATGCTGATCTACATGACCAGTCCCAATGAGGGTATTCCTGCCCTGTTGGCTCTGTGCGATGAACACGGGAAGGCGTCCGGCTACACCCTAAATTGGTCCAAATCCATAATATTCGTCCTTAAGGGCCAGGAGCCCTTATTGCGGACTGACTGCCCCCTGCAATTAGCGACCGGCTCCTTTAAATACCTAGGTATTTTCATCACTGCTACTGCAGCGGACTTCTACACTGCGAACCTGGTGCCGCCTCTGACACGTTTACGTGCGGACGTTAAATATTGGGCTACCCTTCCGCTGACCCTCCTTGGGCGGGAGCGTTATTTAAAATGATGGCTCTCCCTAGGTTTCTCTACGTGCTGGAGAACGCCCCACACGTAGTGGCTCCACGTTACTTCCAACAGGTGGCTGCGCAGGTGTCGGCCCTGTTGTGGGGCAGCGGCCCTGCCCGTATAGCACATGCCAAACTAGTTCGGAGCTGGTACGACGGAGGGATTGCACTTCCCAACCTTCAACTGTATTATTGGGCATCCCAACTTTAGATGATTAATTGCTGGATCCATGTCCCGCGGGATGACCCCGCTTATAAGGCGGACTGGTCGCAATTGGGGACGGACGGCATGCTATCGGTGCTGTACAACCACTCACAAGTTCGTACGTTGCTTGGCCCAACGCTGCATACGGCTACCCTATGGCATACAGCGCAATCTCGAATGGGATGGAAGGGGAAGATCACTAGAATGACGCCGTTGTGGGACGCAAAGTCATTGGGGAACCTGAGGTCCAGTAAGGGCTTCGCACGGTGGGATCAAATTGGGATTTCGGTGGTGGGCGACCTCTGGGATCAGGGCACAGTCATTGCATTCTCACAGCTGCAACAGCAGTATGCTATGGGCCCCACTGCAACATTTAGGTATGTGCAAATTCGTCACGCCCTACTACAAGCCATTCCACCTGACACCACACTCCCGGAATCGTCGCCACTGGAAGACAGGTTGTTGACTGAGTTTATGGAACAAAAGGCGACCTCTCTTACATACAAGAAATTGGTTAACAACCTGACAATCCCCACGCAGAAACTTAGAGAGAGATGGGTTGGGGATGTAGGAGACATGGATGACACTGAGTGGAATGAGGCGCTGGCGTCCCCGAGGGAGGTAGGCATATCGGCCAGGTTCAGGTTAGTACAGCTCAAGATCCTACACCGCACCTATTACACCAGGACACTTCTACACAGGATAAAGAGGGCACCACACCCCTTCTGTCTGAGAGGCTGTGGGGAGGAGGGTACATTACTCCACACACTCTGGGATTGCCCATTGATCCAGGAAGTCTGGAGACAAATTATGCGCACAATATCCCAAGTCCTTGGGGTGTCACTTCTCCCTGAACCCCGTAAATGCCTATTGAACATTTGGGACCCTACTGACCTGAACAGGTATGGACAGTTGTGGGTCACATTGGCTGTGACAGTAGCCAAAAGAGACATTGCACAGAAATGGGGTGCCCCAGACGTACCTACGGTGCATGGCTGGATTAGAAATATGGACATTCTACTGGTGAAAGAGAGGGCGGTGTATGTGCTGCGGGCCTGTCCCCGTAAATGGAATAAAGTATGGCTGCCTTGGAACAAATACAGGGGGGAACCGTGTGCACCCTTACCGGAGGACGATGATGTGGAGTCGGAAGAAGAGGAAGATTAGGAGAAAGGGCCTAGTGAGTGGTACTCTGAGTTGTGGTGGGGTGGAGCGGGACCACGAGGAAGCATTTGTACGGATATACGGACTATGTGCAGTAGACGAGGACTTGTCTATGTCAGACTACAATGTACTATTGTGATGATGACACCAGTTAGGTTTTAATGGTTATGATTTTAGTTTTATTAGTTGAACCTGCTAGGAATTACTTGTTCTGCTCTGAGGGGGCAAATTGCGAATTGGAACGGGGAGTAAAGTATTACCGAATAAGAATGTATGCAGCTCGATAGCATGTATTTCCTTCTCATCTGTACTAGTATAATTGTCACAAACGCTGACCCGTGCTGAGACTTATCCCGATTTTGAATTACAATAGGTAATGATATGAAACTGCAAACCAATGATGTTACTGTAAATGCCTTATTTGCCTTCTTGACAATAAAGTTTAAAAAAAAAAAAAAACTTTATGTATGATCTTGGGAAGCCTGATTATTACAATCTTCCTGAATCTATGAATTCTGTCTCAAGGAAGGAGTTATAAAGAATCTGTATGACCCACCTGGTGGCAAACAGATTTGCTCTGGAAGCAAACAAACCACCAGTAATTCAGCATCAATTGATTTTAATACCACATGATATTCAGCCATATTTATTATGTAACTTAAGTGGATATGACAGATGCCTCTAAACCCATTTCAGATTTAGGAACTTTCATCGCCTAATTAGTTACCCAGAATTGAATAACTGGTCTAGACAGTTAGGTATCTGTCCATGTGATGGTCTATCTTCAAAATCAACAATGCATGTGGTCTTGTTCTGTAAATTTTATAAAAAGGAGATGGATCCTGCCCCTTTTAAGGCTAGGTGGATGGAGGCAATGTCGACCAGCATTTTTATATTTGTAATTTTTAGACAATGATAGTTTTACTGTAGCTATTGTCTGTTTTAAAAAAAAGGATATTGTGGACTAGAAAGTGCAATAACGTGTAAATCCCGCGAAGACCTGGTCCTATTAAAATTGTACGATGGATTTTATTTTGCGAGAAAGATGTTCTGAAAATAGTTTTCTTCTCCAATTTTATGAGTTATGTTTACTCTTTAAAGTTTTATGTAGGATGAATTTTAGAACATATTGTATGTTTATATTTAGATATAATGAAGTCTAAATTGTTTTTCTTTTTGTCTGATGTGTTTGCTTTTGTGATTTTAAATGCTTAAAATCGAATAAAGTTTATTCTGATTCTGATTTCAGCAGTAAATGTTTGGTTCTGAACAGATGGAGAATTGTGAAGTGTGGGAAGTAATTCCTGCGGTAGATTGTATTTGGGTGAAAGTAGCAGCTAGCTGCCTACTAAGCAGAATTTTCACAATTGCAGGATTGGAAGTTTTTTACTCGTACTAAGCCAGTTTTAAAAGTAGCAAATTACACACTGTAGTTTCAAGTGTATTGTGAGTGATAAACAAAATATATCTGTGTGCATGTATTAATGCAAATTTGTTAGATCTGGCATCTTAGTGTGTTTTCCCTTCACTTTTTGACTTCAGGCCTTCCGTTTTTGCTGACCTTGGGATTCTGCACTCTTTACCACTGCCGACCAGTGCTATTGGGCTTGTGCTCATCCCCTAAAACCTGGTAACTTTGGCTCATCCACAATTGGCATATTTAATTTACTTATATGCCCCTTGTGCCCCATCTTGCCTTCTGTAACCCCCGCCCACTCCCCCCTCGTTTTTCCCGCCACTGCTTCCCCTGTGGCCCCGCCTCCCTGCTTTTCCCATTCACCGCCCAGCTCCCGCCTCCCAGCTGCTCCTCCCTCCCACATCCCCTCATGTGGAGGCCGCGCCGCCGGCGCGCCAAAGGCGTGCCTAAGGCAAGCCCATGTGTGCCCGTCCGCGCCTGGACTGCGCCCAGCACCAGAACCCCTGGCCCTCGCAAACACCATGACGCCCGACTCCGCTACGACTCCAGCACCCTCCACGCACTCAACGCTGGACGATCACGCACCTGCTGCCTGGCCGCCCCGAGGCACACCCAATGACCCTTTTCCTGCCGGAACTTCAGCTTCACCAGCATCTGGCCCGCCAACCCACCTACCGAAAAACCCAACTTCCTCAGATGCATCCTGCTCATCACACGCTCTGCCCGCAAACACGCCATCGAACTCTGGGACCTACTTGACACCAACGAACCCAGACGTCGCCTTCCTGACGGAGACCTGGCTGAACCCCTCCTCGGCACCCGACATCGCCATAGCCATCCCAGAAGGCAACAAGATCACCCACAAGGACTGCACCTCCGCCTGACCCAGGACCACCTCGCCTTCAGGAAGCAGCTCAAGACCTGGCTGTTCGAGCAGTAGCGGACCCCCCCCTCCCCTGGCGCCTTGAGACCCTCCGGGTGAGTAGTGCGCTATATAAATGCTGTGATTGATTGATTGATTGATTGAGTAGGAGAGGGAATTGCCATCGTCCACAGGAACACTCTCAAAATCTTGACATACACCGACGACACCCTCAGCACTGCCAAATACCTGCACTTTCAGATCCACACCGACCCCAACACCACCCTCAGAGGTGCCCTCTTCTACAGACCCCCCAGACCCCGACCGCAGACTACATCCTCCTCAGGGACCTGAATGTCCACCTCGAGAACAACAACGACGCCAACTCTTCCACCCTGATCGACAACCTCGCCAACCTCCGACTCAGACAACTTGTCACAACACCCACCCACTCCACCGGCCTCACGCTTGACCCCATCTTCTCAGCGAGCTCCCACGTCTTCTTCAACGGCACCACCAAACTCCACTGGACCGACCACCACTGCATACACTTCACCTTCCGGAAGCCCACCACGCACCATCGCACCCAGCAGATGCCTCACCGCCGCTGGACCAAAGTCACCCAAGACCAGCTAACCACCACCCTCGCCCAGAGCCCACCCGCAGACCCGACCAACCTCGCCCCGCTCAAGAAGCCCTCCAACTCCCACACCAGCAAGAAAGCCAGCAGGTTCACCGAAGATCTCCAAGCCTCCAATCGAACCTGCCGAAAACTAAAAAAAAACTGAATCCGTGAACAAACACGCCCACAAGAACGCCACCCGCAGACACCACCACCTCATCAGATCTGCCAAAAGGACCTGCTTCAAAGACCGCCTAGACAACAACGCACACAACAGCAAAGAGCTCTTGAACATCGTGAAGGAACACTCCAACCCCAGCTCCAACACCAACGACATCCAACCTTCACAAGACCTGTGCGACTCGCTGGCCACCTTCTTCCATCGCAAGATCGCAGACATCCACAACAGCTTTGACGCCGTCACCACCCCGGCATCCGTTGAGACTCCCGCTCCCACGACCCGCACCAACCGCATGCTCTCATGGACCAACATTAATGACAATGACACCATCAAGATCATGAACACCGTCCACTCCGGATCCCCGCAAGACCCCTGCCCACACCACATCTTCAACAAAGCCAGTAACACCATCGCACCCCATCTCCGGAAAACCATCAACATCTCCTTCGAGGCAGCGACTTTTCCGGAGAGCTGGAAGCACGCAGAGATCAACGTCTTACTCAAGAAACCCAAGGCGGACCCCACAGACCTCAAGAACTTCCGACCCATCTCCCTGCTCCCGTTCCCGGCGAAGGTCATCGAAAACGGCGTCAACAAACAACTGACCAACTTCCTCGAGGAGAACAGCATCCTTGACCCGTCCCAGTCCGGGTTCCGCAGCAACCACAGCACCGAAACTGCCCTCATCGCCGCCACCAATGACCTCAGGACCCTGCTTGACAACAGAGAAACCGCAGCCCTCATCCTCCTGGACCTGTCAGCCGCCTTCGACACGGTCTGCCACCGCACACTACGAACACGCCTCTACGACACCGGAATCCAAGAGAAGGCCATGGACTGGACTATCTCCTTCCTCTCTGGCAGAACACAGAGCGTCTGCCTCCCCCCCTTTCGCTCTGAAGCCACCGGGATCATCTGCAGCGTGCCCAAAGGCTCATCCCTCAGCCCAACATTGTTCAACATCTACATGGCACCGCTCGCCCACGTCGCACGACGGCTTGACCTCAACATCATCTCCTATGCTGACGACACCCAGCTGATCCTCTCCCTCACCAAAGACCCCCACACAGCCAAAACCAACCTCCACGAAGGAATGAAGGCTGTCGCCGACTGGATGAGAAACAGCCAACTGAAGCTGAACTCGGACAAGACGGAGGTCCTCATCCTCGGAGCTACTCCCTTGACCTGGGGTGACTCCTGGTGGCTAACTGCACTAGGAGCATCTCCTACACCCACCGACCATGCACACAACCCAGGGGTCATCCTCAACACTTTCCATGATGAAGCAGGTCAACGCCGCCTCCTCCTCCTGCTTCAACACCCTCCGCATGCTTCGCAGGATCTTCAAGTGGATCCCCACCGAAACAAGAAGGACGGTCACCCAGGCCCTCGTCAGCAGTAGACTGAAATACGGAAACACACTCTATGCAGGAGCCCTGGCCAAACTCCTTAAATGGCTCCAACGCACCCAGAACGCCTCCGCACGCCTGATCCTCGACATCCCTCGCCGCAGCCACATCACACCCCACCTGAGAGACCTGCACTGGCTTCCTATCAACAAGAGTCAAACTCCTCACCCAAGCACACAAGGCACTCCACAACACCGGGCCAGCATACCTAAACAGCCGACTCAGCCTCTACACCCCCATCCGCCAGCTCTGCTCCGCAGACCGCACCCTCGCCACCATCCCCCGCATCCGGAGAGTGACCGCCGGCGGCAGATCATTGTCCCACCTCGCTGCCAAGACATGGAACACCCTCCCAACCTGCCTGCGGCAGAAAGAAGACCTTCAAACCGTCAGGAGAGTTCTCAAGACCTGGCTCTTCGAACAGTAGCAGCTTCCCCCCCCCCAACAGCGCCTTGAGACCGCCACAGGTATGTAGTGCACTCTATAAATGCTATGATTGATTGATTGATTGATTATAAGCGTAATTTCCAAACGGGAAGATATACCTGGACCAATTTTGGTGTTTCTGGAATCACCATTTAAAATAAAAATGTATGGTGAAGTCAGAATTTTAGAAAGCTAGCATTGTCTTACTTTACACGAACGAAGGGTTACAAACCAGTGTTTTCAAAAAGACAACAGATAAGATCAACGCCCTTCACTACACAAGTTTTCGTCCTCCACCATTGAAAATACATTTACCATTATCTCGGTTTATCAGGATTAAGAGAATTACATCTGACTCAATCAGGTGTGATTAAGCCATTCACAACTCCTATTTACAGTACACCAAACGAGGCTACCCAACAAAGGTGTTGAATGAAGCAAAAGACAATGTCCAGAATATGGTGAAAATTAACCTATTACAACAATCCACAACTATTCCTTTACACAGAGAGGTGTGTGTGCTAAAATATTCCACAAAATCACAGACAATCAAATGTATCATACTGCAAAGATGGGAGATATTAGAGCAGGAACCTGATTTTCAAGAACTTTTTACCAACAAGCTGCTGTTTGCACATTCGCTGTCCAAAAATCTAACGGAACTTCTTAAGCATAAACCCTCTCCCGAGAACAAGAAGCACACAGTGATGAAAACAATTTTTAATTGTAGCCAATGTGGTAAGGTCATAGTAGGCAATATATTTACCCACCAACAAACTGTCCAGAAATTAATTTTGAAGTACTCATCCGATTGCAATTCTGAAATGGTGATTTATGCCATCAAATGCCCATGCGGGCTAACATATGTGGGAAGGACATCAAGAAAAATCAGAATTAGGATAATGTAACACAAAAGCATGAAAAGAACACAGAACATAAATTCATATCTAGCTGCACATTGGGTAGACACCAAACACACCATACCACAATAGCGCTAGATGGTCCTTGAAAAACAAGCGCGGGTGCTGTAATTATAAAAGAAAAGTAAATAATGAAAGATAAAAAAATGTTGCCGCCAGCTTACAAGCACGCCTGCTTGTTTGTTTACTTTTCTTTTATAATGACGGCACCCGCACTTAGACTTTGAACATCTTAATCTAAAGCGCGGGTGCCGCCATTGCTGAAAAGTAACTTTTTTTAGTTCTTTGCTATTAAAGCTGTTGCGGCACCCGCACTTTAACTTAAAATGTTCAAAGTCTAAGCGCGAGTGCCGTCATTATAAAAGAAAAGTAAACAAACAAGCATGCATGCTTGTAAGCTGGCACCAAACTTTGTTTATCTTTATGTATTTACTTTTCTTTTAATTTGGGCTGTCGGCGGGTTGAGAGACTCGGCGTCCCACCGGGCGGATTTAGGAGGATCTACTTACATAAAGTGTCGCATATCATAGAGCACACCGGCTTTTTTTTAATAACGTCGACAGTTTTAAGACATGGAGCTTTGAAGCATTAGCGAACCGTCCTGTGCAAAAGCGTGCAACTTTTCATTGAACTGGTGGACTCAGCTTTATGCCCTGAGGATGCCCTACTTGGGTGAAACGCGTTGGCTGTTGTGAATGATCATCTTGAATCAAGAATATTTCAAGGATGTATTAAAGCAGTGTTCTTCAATCTGTGGAGCGCACCCCCCTGGGGCGATGCGACATCATCCCAGGGGGGGCGCGCACTCCACTTCAATCTGACCTTAGTTCCCTGCGCCCATCTGTCTGTGCAAGTTTTCTTGCAGGATTCTGGTATGTTTAAGGGGGAGGGAGGGGAGATCAATGGGGCAGGAGGTGCCCGTTCTTTTGTCATGTTCACTTTCCCAGGAGGGGGTTAATTCACAGAGCTGACAGCTTCAGCTGCAGTGGGAGGCACGGAGTCTCCTCTGCTAAAACCAAAAGCAAACAAACAGACACGTTTTCGGTTTTAACAGTGGAGACCCCTCGCCTCCCACTGCAGCTGAAGCATTTCAGCTCCATGAATTAACCCTCTCCTGGGAGAGTTAGCTCTTCCCAGAACAGAGACAAAGTTTCCAGAGTTCGAGTCTCGGCAATGAAGCTGAACATCCTGGGATTCTGGGCAAATCATAATCTCCCCGTGCCTAAAAAAACAAGCCAATTATCATGAAACTGTGCTGCTTATATTTAAAATCTCCCGATTCCGCAAGAGGCCCTTTAAGCAGTATAAATAACTTGAATAAACATTTTACAACATGCATTGAACATCTGCCAAGCAGTGGACATAATTGTCAAATATTTGTGTGCTCAATTCCCATTGGAATGTTGCTTCATTGTAAATACATAGTTGAAATTAGCTCTTCTTGACGGTCTTTTTGATTTGAGAGAAGTAAGGCTCGGCTGCCAGCATATGGTGCGAAGAAACGTGTATGTGTTGGAGTGTGTGTGGTAGTTGCCTGTTTGGCGTTTAAGTGTTACACAGTGAGAGGGTGGGATGCGGATGGTTCAAAGTAGTTCATACTTTGAGGGCGTGTTTGTTTTAATTGGGAATATTGTTACCAGCAAGCACTCATGCAAAACAATTATTATTATTACTGATCCGACAAGCTTTTTGGACAGATTTGTAGTAGTCCAGATAAATGATGTCGGGTTCCTGTAACAAATTTATATAATTAATTGAATGGATTTTATAGTCATAATCGTGGTATATGAACTGCTTCCTTGTTATGTGTTGAGCAGTGGCAGGCAGGGAATCAAGGAGAGCGCTATCATTTCATGTTCTGTATAAAAATGCACATTTAAGCCATTGCAAGCAGATGTTTCTGGCTCGTTGTGTAACTATTTCAGGAAGCATCTAAAGGCGCCTAATTCGCCTGGATTCTGTCCCTTTATTTTCATGGTATGGATTGCACGTAGGTGGAAGGTTGTCATTTAATATCGAGTCTATATCATCTGCAGGCTGTAAATGCACATATATATGTGTGAAAACCATTAAAATCAGACCTCTTCGTCCCACGCTGTACATCAGATGTGTTAGCGCCGACTTAGCCCAGATACCATGTGCTTTTTGTCGATTTAAGCAAAATTCAGACACTCTTTGAAGATATGTGTTTGAACTGATGGGAAGCCATGGTAGTAAGAGCTCTGTGTCTTTAAAGCACTTTGGTTCGTATTCCTTTAACTTTTTTATCTGCAGGCAGAAACGTTTTTGCCCGTGTCACGAATGGAGCTGGAAGGATCGGTGGAGATTCCCTGCAGAAAAACGCACACTAACTTTACAAATGCAAAAATTGACTGCAGACATCGGTCCCTCCTTTATAGTACTGTAAACACAAGAGAAAACAGCACCACGCCTCTTTGTACAACAAGCAGTTCTACTTACCAATAGAAGTGAAATATTACCTCAGAATGTGACGGCTCGCAGCTGCTGGTTTCCACGGAGGGACCTTCTTCTGGTTCCAACGGCTATTGTAGAAAGAAGGGGGTGGGGGGTTCTTGTTGTTGGAAAGAAAGGCATGGGGCTACCATTGTCTGCTTCTCCAGGGGGAAAAAAGTGCGAGGCCACTATAGTAAAAGCGTGCAGCGCTTGCAAAATTAATAAATAAACAATACATATAAAAGGGGCAAGTTCAGAAGAAAGTAAATGCATGCGGTCACGCTCTGCCAAATAAAACAAGTGGCGCGCACGTCACGCCTGTGTGGGCTCAATCATAGCTCCTCCCACGGCCTATTGGTGTTGATTACGCGCTTGGTGCGCGTAATAGACAGCAATAGGCCATGGGAGGAGCTATGTGCGTGCTTCGGGCCAATTGCGTGCAGTCTTTTACAATAAGACGCACGCAAAGGCCAATGGGGAAGCTGAAAAGGAAACGCACATGCACGAGCGTGTGCGATTCCTAGGTCAGCTCACAATCCCCGTTTTTTGCTTACTATAGCTCACGTGACTTGCGTGGCAATGCTACGCAGTGCACCGCAGGTCGCGAGACCTAAAAAATTAATATGTCCTCATGTAATGCAACTGGTGCTATGTAAAGCGCTCTGATACCTGCTTCAGGTCAAGTTCGCGCTATATAAAACTCAGTAAAATAAAAAAAAATAAAAAAGTGGGCTCTGGCCCAGGACCCCAGCCTTTCAAAGGGGGTGGGAGTGGGGGTGGGGGTGGTGAAAGAGCCAGCTCTATTCTACAGAGTCTTGCCCTCATGACCTTGAATCATTTTAAAACACAATGTTGTTAATAGCGTTTTTCAATCATTCATTTTTAATGTGTAAAAATCTATTACAGACATTTTGCAGACCAAATGTGTTTATGCGTCATGCGACATCCATATAAAAAGTTTATTTTAGATCAATACATGACCTCACATATGAGAAATAGAAGAGTGTGACAGATTATTTGCAGTAATATTAGTGAACTGCTGTTGTGTTACATACTGAAAACACACATCACTATCCCTGAATATCCGATGTGCACACATTTAGTATTTGACCAAGGAAGGCATGAAAGAGCTGAGACTAGATCATAAAATCAAAGCTGGTCCGAACAGGGGTCGCAAAAATACATTTGGCCAACAGGCCACAAAATCCTTAAAACGTCCCTGAAAGTTTCTTTTAAAATTACACAGGCAGGGGCGCAAAATGCCAGCCAGCCATTTGTTGTTTAAACAGCTTGCAAATTGCTAAATATGGTTATAAATAAGAAGTATGTATTCATTTGTAATGTTAACGAGCTCCTGGTCCCCCCTTCTTTTTGTTGATTCATTTGTAATGTGACTTTTTTTTATCTTTGTTCCCTTTTATTATCAGTCATGGATCATTCAGGCAGCTCTAGAAAACAATTAAAAGTTCTTTCTATTTATATTTGCTGTTCAAAGTATGCACAGACAAGTGCTGAAAATACAGCTTTAGGTGACTGCTTATTTTTATACCATCTGTGACATTAAAATAATGAGCTGGCAACCCTAATCATAAGACTGGAAGTTTGTTGAGGGATCAGCACATTATTTATTTCCTCCACCCTGATCCCTGGTTACTGCCATAATAGCAATAGTTTAACACATTTGAAACCCTACGCTGCCGTCAATAAAATGCTGAGTTACTTCAAGTGTCTGGGAATGCAACCTGCATTCAGACCACTCACTCCTCATTCTCGCCCTTCACTTTCACTCTCACCCAGCACTCACACTGACCCCAATGCACTCACACCATTCACCCACTTACAGTGATCACTCTGCACTAACAGCGATCAAAATGCGCTCACACTGATCACCATGCACTCACACCATTCACCCGCTCACCCTGCACTCACACTGATCACCATGTTCTCACACCATTCACCCACTTTCCCTCCACTCACAGTGATCACTCTGCACTCACAATGCACTTGCGCTTTTTACCCTGTACCTCACCCTGCAGTCACACGAGCACACTACTCATCCTGCACTTGTGACACTTCACTCACCTGTCCCCCTCCCTGTTCAATCTGCAATCTCACTCCAATAAGCTCACCACTAACCATACATTCATTCGTCCCACTCTGAGCTAACATGCGCACCCAAATTCATATGGTCGCCTCACTCACCTCTGTACACAAGTATGGGCATGTCGTGCCCCATTAAAGTTTTTGTCCTAAATTACAAAAGGAGACATCTAACTGCACTACAATCCAGACTTCCAGGGGCCTCTTGATAGAGACACTTCTGATTTTGCCCTGATGGACTGGAAAAATTCCTAAACAGATTCTTGGAAATACCGTTTTGTTTAATTTCTTTTTAATGTAATGAATGTATGACGTTACAACGCATGCTTTTACCACGCATGCTGTTACAACGCAGGTTTTACAACGCATACCATTACAACGCATTACACTTGGGGGTGCTGGATAGTGAATAGTTTAATTTACTATTCCAACTCCAGTCCCCGTGGACACTAGGGAAGGTGTTGGATAGTAAATTAAACGTATTCCCCATCCAAGAGCGCCCCCCAGTGTAATGCGTTGTAATGGTATGCGTAGTAAAACCTGCGTTGTAACAGCACTGCGTGGTAAAAGTTGCGTTGTAAAGGATGTTTACCAATGTAATTGATGCGAGAGAGTCTATTACTATTTGTAGAGAAATTTGTTTTTTTATGCAACAACCATAAAAAAGTTAACCATAAAAAAGTTAGATCCAAGCGGGTGCTCATATATGAGAAATTGGAGGATATCACAGATATTTTTCACTGTAAAATTAGTGGCCGGCTGCTTTGTTACAACAGTGAAAACATATCACTATCTCCGAATATTAGCTGTAAACGATTTTAGAATTTTGACTACAGTGCCTGTGCACCGTTAGTAGCCTGGCTAAATAGGGTATGGCAGAGCTGAAAATAAATCATTTAAACTAGAACCTGTACTGAACAGGGGCCCCCAAAATAGTTTTGGCCCAGGGCACCCAAAATCCCTAACATGTCCCTGCCATCACAAAGTCCGTCAGACAACATCACTCTGAAGTAAACTAGACAACATCATTAATTTATTATTAGTTCTATTTTTTTTAAACATAAGCCAGACGTGTCCCAAACCCCCTCTACTTCAGGCAAGCAACTTATCATACGACTAAGGAATTCTCAATGAGGGATTTGTACAGCGCCTTCTCTGTGGACTTTCAACTGTCTTCAGATCCATAACTGGTTGGTGGGCAATTATCCCATTATAATGCTGCTTAAAACGTTTGTTAATGATTTCTAGAGAAGATTTGTTTCTCGTGTACCAGTTCTGAGCTAGGGAGTGCTCGAAACATCTGACAACACTGTCCCCCCTTAAGGTCCCTGTCTTGGCTGAAAATGTCTGCAGAATATTCAGCTTTGGGAGAAACTGCTATCAAAACTCTCTTGCCTTTCAGCTTGTCCTATTTATGTGAGATTGGGTTCTCAGCACTTGCGGTATTAAAGACTAAGTTCGTTCAAGACTGGATGTGGAGCACAACCTGAGGATGGCAGTAGCAAAAATCCATCCACAGATTGACCGTCTCTGAAAAACAGGCACACCTGTCACATTTATGTTGGTGATGTTATTATCAATCCATGTCATATGTAAAACAAAGCATCCTAGTAAAAACAATTTGCACACATTTTATCTTGGAAAGTGGTGTTTTGAGCTGTGTAATAAGCCTCTGTCATTTCACCACACCCACCCACTCACAAACCTGCAGTTTACTAAACACTCTTATTGTATTGAATGTTATTCGCTGAATATGCCCGGCGGTCGAGTCCAGAAATTTCTGTCAGGTGGTGGGGGGTTCCAACATCTAAAAAAATTCAGCTGGGGGCTCAACCTACAAAAGTTTGAAGACCTCTGTATTAAAGAGATCGTTGTTTCATATCACTAAAGGACACACTTTTTTCTTAAAGTGTGCTGAAGCATTTTGAAAAATATTTGCTTTGTTGCCTCTCTATGTGTTTGTTTTTAGATCAAATGGTATTGTTTAATTTATTATATTAAGTTCTGTTTTTCTTACCTGGTGTAGAATCTTTTTGTCTGGTGTTAAACTGTTTTACTGTTTGAAGTGTTGCACAAATACTTTAAAAAGTTAAGCCTGACAGCTCTGTGCCAGACTAGCATTGTAGTTACTGCTTGACCAGGGCTTATAACCCAGTCAACTAGGAACACAATATTCAGCAACATTTTTTGCTGATTTCCCCAGTTTTCTTTTACCAGTCTGGGAATAGAAACAGCAGCCATGTCTGTAAAATATTGGATATGGAACCACAGGGAACCCACTACCACTGAAATAGCTCCTAAATATATGCATCTCTGAGTATGTTAAATCCAATATGACCTATAGAAGTCATTATAACACGTTTACTATGTTACAATCTATTTTCTGAATGCCCCAGTCCAATGCTTAATTTGAGCTGATGGTTGTAGGTTGGAGCTCCTCGCTCTCATTTTGGGGGGTCAGCACTTATTTTTCCTCATCAGACTTTGGAACACAAAAAGGAGAAAGAAAGAGAAACAGAAGAACAGAAAACAGTGACAAACGGAACACCCAGGGATGAAAATAAACCTGCAAGACTGAGATTAAGGGGCAGGGACCGTCTCGTACTGGAAGAAAGAGGCATGAAGTGGACCCAACTCTAGGCGGTATTGGTGTTTTGCACCATGGAAATTGATTGAACCGGCAAAACTTCGAGCCCTGGCTTTTATCCTTTTGAAAATTAAGCATTGGCCAGTCCCAGGGCCACTCTCAGACTAGTTCTGCGGAATGATCAGACCGGTTGTGATCCATTCTCCACTTTTTCTTGGGAAACTCCTGACTAGACAGTGACGTTCCGTGGAAAGCTGTGCACTGCTTCTTTCGCTGCGGTGTAATCTTTAGCACTGTGTAATCTATCTGTGCCTTTCAGATATTCTAAAGCAAATAGACATACCGGAGAGACAAGCAATATACTTCTTCACAGACTGGTCGTATATTAACAGGCAGCAGGGCATTCATCAAAGTCCTTCAGGGACCCTCCCTCTCGGAAGCAATGCATTGCTGTGACGCATTTCGAGGTTGTCATTGAAACGGTTTCTTGACACTGGGGCTGGCTGCTGCAGCGCTCACGCCACAGGCTCCCGGCAAGAACCGAACCCGTCCTCTGCCAACATGGTGTGCCTGGCAACGTCCACCGTGCTCCTGGGGCTCTGCGTGTTGTGCATCTTTCTGCTGTCCGTATACAAAAGCTCTTCCAGGCAGAAGCGGAACCTTCCTCCGGGACCGACGCCTCTGCCGTTGTTTGGAAACTTTTTTCAGATAAACGCCAAAGAACTTTTAAAATCGCTCGTAAAGGTACTGTCTTCATAATTCTCAAGCACGTCACATATGTATGGATGTTATTGTTCAGTGTGTGCCTGCGTTCGAATGTCAGACGAGTCAATCTTCTCCCTGTCTGTTTCTCAAAATACCACCATCGTAGTTGTAACAAAGTGAGTGCTTTTGACGCAGGGAATCGAATTCCATTGTCTCTTCTTTGAAAAACGCCGGAGCTCTCTGGCTTGGACAGGAGACAAGAGTCAAAACAAGCTGCCGAATTTAGCACAAACACTTAGGGCTTCATTTATGAGGCCATGTGTCACTTTTACGCCCCTGGTGCGTCACTTTTTGTGACGCACCAGTGGCGTAAAAAATGCGCCTTGTTGCGCCATATTTACAAAGTGACGCATCTAGGTAGATGCGTCACTTTGTAAACCCCTGCGCCACATTATACCTGCGCCAGGTGTAATGTATGCAAGGGGGCGTATTGACGCAAGAAAGGGTCGTAGAAGTGACGCAGTGAAATCTATGTGATTTCACTGCGCCACTACTAGGACACAAATCCGTCAATTTCTTACCTGTCTGCCTCAAAGCAGGCGTAAGACTGGCGCAGGCCGTTTCACATGGGGCTTGCCCCATGTGAAAGGACACATTGCTGGAGTTGCGTCACTTTTGTGACACACTCCAGCAATGCGCCACTTTTGCGCCATACGGATAAGTCAGAAATACTGACGTATCTGTAACTCCTTGCGCAATGATGCGTCATACTGTCAATATGACGCATCATTGGTGGTGCACGGAGGGCGCAGTGAAAAGTGGAGCATCGCTGTTTTCACTCAGCGATGCGTCACTTTTCATAAATGACGCCCTTAGAGACTATCATGTGCCAGATGTGTGAAGCCATTTAGCGGTTGCAAAGTGTGGAATTTACTAATCAGAAATCTTCTGACGGTTAAATGACTTTTTTTTAAAATGTACTACATTATTTACATTCATTTTGCGATTTCAGTAAGTGTTCACTGAATTGCAGAAGTGTTTAGAAATGCATACCAAACCGCAATTTACAAGGGGCATGTTTAGGGCTTTGCTTCCAAATGGCTTGTTGGAAAGCTACCTATCAATTGTTTGTGACTCAATTTTGGTCGCAAGCCATTGATAGCTTACTGACATCAAAGTAGATGGTAACCCTTTTACTAAGTGGGATCCATTCCCCTTTGTGAATGGAAAAAGGTCTGTTTGGTAGTGAGCAGTGCTCCAGTAGACCACTACGAACCCTTAATACATTGTTTTGTAAAAAAACATCAAACAAATACTTTATTTAAATGTAGTCACAGGCAGCAGGTCACCATACCTTTGTGGGTCGAAATTTGCAACGTACCTCATTGGTCAGGTCGAACCGCGACCCACTCCGAATGGTAATTTTTGCTAACCGACCTATCAGTACAGAGGGTGGCACAAAAAATCAAAATCGAGTCACATAAAGCCACAGCACTACTTGCAACGTTTTTGGGAAATTGATCATTTGTACATGGGGGATCTAAGTTCTGTGCATGCAGAATAGAAAACAAGTAAAGGAAAAACCCAATATATCTAGCTTATCAATAAAAATGCTTCTTCATGAATTGTGTGTGTGTGTGTGTGTGTGTGTGTGTGTGAATGGATTAGTAAAGGAATATGAACAGAGACCAGAAAGGCATGGGGAATGTGGGCAATTACACAGTGCCCTCCCTTACAAGGGTGCCTCTGATGAATGATTACAACAGACCCGCTATGTAAATTAAAGATATTTGTTATCTCTTGCTATTCCATTGTCAACTGCACCAACCACTGCCTCACCGGGAGCATTATAAGGGTTAAGTGGCTGGTTGGCTGGGACATACTCAATCAGCTGTTAGGCAAACATGCCCAGCAGTAAGGCCCTATTCCTGCACCCCCCCTCCATGCTCTGTCCAGAGGCAAATGCCAGGGGACGCAGGGAAGGGGCGCCGGACCCAAATGGTTCCCACCAGCTATCTACGAGGAGGATCCATTGTTCTGGCCTGCTCAATTAGCCTTAGACTTTAACGCAGTTATTCAGCATCACAATATTCTATCTTCAAGGAGGGATCTCGATTCTCACCCCAATATACAAGGGAGGGGATTTGGGCGACCCTGGAAATTATCATCTAGTAGCTATGAGAAGTTAGCCTGGCATATGATGTCCACTAGTTCTGGTGGGCACCTTGCACCAGTCTAATCGACCCTTATTGATGGTGGTTGTAAAGTCAACCTTATAGAAAGCTATCCTAGTGGTAGCATTGACCAGCAGTCATCAGGCAAAGACTTCAGAGAGCGAATTAAGCTAGTTGTTTTACCAATTATAATTCCTTGAGTACCAAATGAAAGCACACCACACAAGATATATATCAAATATAAATGTATTTATTCTAAACACATCCCCCCTGCATTTTTTATGAGGTCAGAGGTAAAAGTACATTACAAGGATCTCAATTAGCATACGAGAGGTTGCACAGTATACGTTTTGCCCTAGGGGCCTCACAACCCATATACTAAAATAGTGGTATAAGAACCAAGTCTGGAATAGAAAGTAGGCATAGGGCCTAGGGAATCGCTGGGGCTTCTAGGAACAACCAAAGGTTAGGATGTAGGAGGCCCACGGGAGACGCATGCAGTGTCTAAACACAGCCGCGGGTTACCATTGACTTTCTATGGGAAACAAACAAGTTACAATTTTACAATTTACGGATACTTCCGAATGGACTACTATGGAACCCTTTTAGACTCAGACACTAGGAGGGCCAATACCCCTGAGACTACCAGAGTACTCGTGATACCTCACCCACGGAAGCCGGGTGCATAGGTGTCTTTTGATGTCGGGTTTCGTCGTCGATTTCAATGGAGATCTGCAAAGAAGTGCTGCAGGTGACCAGAGGAAAAGTGTCCGCGTGGATCAAAGGGTGGATCAAAGATCTGAAGAACCTGAAAACAGAAGGGACAAAGCCTGGGTAACTTACCAGTGACCAGGATGGCGATGGTAGGCTGTCAGCCAATGTCGGGTGATTTCAGGTGAAAAGATTAAGTTTGTCTCTTCAGCCACGAGGTCCAGGAGGCGTCGATGACAACCAGGAGCTGGATTCTAGCTGTCCCACAAAGGATCTAGTTGACTGCAGTGTCAGTGTCCGGATTAGACCCAACAAGCCTTGGCAAACGCAATCCATGTAGGATGACGCGATTGGCTTTGTTGCAGACCAGCAAGGTCTAAGGCGCTTCTCCTTTGTAGGGAAGCTGGAGCAAGCCTGACGCAATCAGGAAAGCAAGTTAGATTCAAAAGTAAGTCTTCAGGAGGCTCACTAGCCAACAGACTAGGAACCGGGAAGACTCGTTGAGCTGAAATGCAAAAGAGGGGCCCACGGGACACTCGTGACGTGTGGGCCTCTGAGCTTCTGTGCAAATGGTGCTCGGGCTGGGGCTTCAAGCACCCCAATGCACAACTTCAGGATACCTCAGGAAGTGAGTGCAGCTTGCAAAATGCAAGATGTCCAGGAGTTCCGATCCCACGTGTCTCGTGTCCGCACGGGTCTCAGCTTTGCTGTGAGCGAAGGTCGGGTCAGCGATGTCTGAATGTCCGTGTCTTGTGTCGCAGATTCTTCAGGATCCGGTGGGAGCCTCAAAAATGCAGGCCAGCAAAGTTGCTGTTGGTGCCTGTTTGAACAGGGTGGTCACTCCTTGACCACAAGGGATATGTCTTCCATCTTCCAGTCGAAATGGAATGTCGAAGGTCCAGGATTTATGTTTCAGAGTTTCGTCCAGGGTAATCTAAAGTCCTAGAGACCGGGTTCCTATACTTATACTAAGTTTAGGGGCTGGACTACCTTCAAGGTCCCTCCTATGGGTGGACCTGGGAAGGGGTTGGTTACACCCCTTTCCCTTCGTCAAGTTTCGTGCCAGAGCTGGGGCAGAGTTCCCCAGCAACTGGTTTGATCTGAGAAATGCATGGAGCCCCTTGTGTGTCCCAGGCAGTGTCTGGAAAGCATTCACTGAATGCAGCCCTCCCTCCCACAATACACAAAAGCCTATCTGGGGAGGTGCCAGCACCTCCCTGGACAGGAAACCTATTGTCCAGGCCTCCCCTGCTGAGTTTCATCCAGCAGCATGAGGGCAGACTCGTGTCTGTGGCAGCAGCATCCCTTTTGTGATGCTGAGGCTCTGTTTAACTTTAACTGGGTTTACCAGTAACTACATGTCTTCTCCCTCTAGAAGGGGGGAATGCTACCCCCGCCACCAGGACTGGCAGGGGGGTAGTATTTCAAAGTGTTTGACACCTTACACAACATGTTTTGATAAAGTCCAACCAAAGTTAGCATTAACCGCGAGGATTATAATGCACTTAAGAGTATATGGTATGGCTATATCATAGAACAGCTATAAGGAGATGGTTCGGAAAGCTGCAGAGGGGCTCAGCTCATGCTAGGGCACCCTCTCACATAAAACCAAGCACTCTACCTCCAGGATTGTCGAGGTCTGCCTTAGGAGTGGCTTATAGGTGTATATGTAGGGTATATCAACAACCTGACAACTCTGTATTGGCAGCCATTTAGTTCCAGACCCTCACCACTTATCATCGATCACTTATCTACTTCATGCTTGCACAGCGCCAAGATGCTCCTCCCGGAGCGATAGTTCGCGCTTTATAAAAACCCATAAATATCAAATATCAAATATCAAATATCAAATATGTGTCTATATAGGTATATAAAGATATAGGTACACTATATCTAAATAAGGGGTGATTACACCACCTTACCCAGGCTGTGTGAACAGACCTGTAGTGTCAGTTTGGAAGGCAAACCAGGGGTGGCACAATACATGCTGCAGCCCCTGGTAGGCCTCGGGTGCACCTATGCCCTGGATACTTAGGCAGGAAACAACCTTTACAACGCAACTTTTACAACGCACTACCATTACAATGAAACTTTTACAATGCAACATCCATTAGAACGCATGCAATTACAACACAACCATTACAACGCATGACACTACAACGCACACCACTACAACAAATGTCATTACAACTCAGTCATTACAACGCATACCATTACAACGCATAACATTACCATCCAACACTTACCCTACTGTTGCACCCACTGGAGTTAGATTAGTAATTTTTACCCCTACACTATCCAACACTTACCCTACTGTTGCACCCCCTGGAGTTAGGATAGTAATTTTTCCCCTACACTATCCAACACTTACCCTACTGTTGCACCCCCTGGAGTTAGAATAGTAATTATTACCCCTACAGTATCCAATACTTACCAAACATGCAATGTAATGTTATGCACTGTAATGGTATGCGTTGTAAAGGTATTATGCATTGTAATGGAATGCGTTGTAAATGTAGTTTTTAAAATTTTGTTGTAATGGCATGCGCTGTAATGGAATGCGTTGTAATGGATGTTGCGTTGTAAAAAATGCGTTGTAAAGGTATGCGTTGTAAAAGTGTGTGTTGTAACGTCATACATCCACTTAGGCTACACTATAGTGACCCATTAACCAAACTGGTATGTACCTAAAGTACATGGTATCAATTTAGAGAGAGAACAGCTAGGCTGTGGGCCTCATTAGCAGGGCCACAGTCAGACTAAAGTCTAAAAGCCAGAGAATCACAGCAAAAAGTGAGGGTAACCATAGGAAGCAGACTCTATTCTCCTAAAGGAGCCCTAATTGACAATGATGCAATATATTATGCAGAAGTTCTCTTGAAGGAAATACAGTTTTGGGCAGAGGTGCACTCCATCATTCCTCCCAACCAAACCGGTTTTGCAAAATGAACAGAGACTACAGTAAACATCATGACACTCTTGCTACTAGTTGATTCTGCTATAGTGAATAGGCACCCAGTCTACCTGGGTTTATTGGCTATAAATCAGCATTTGATGGGGTGGATCAGGGAAAGCTTTGGAGGAAATTGGCCAACCTAAACAATCCAAATGGTTTGTTAAAAGCCTTGGAACGAGTACACACTGACACCTGGGTCAGAATTAAAGTAGGGGATGGCTCTCATTTATCAAGGGAAATTAAAACAATGCAAGGGCTGAAGCAGGGATCTATCTTGGCCCCTTCCTTATTTAATATGTTTCTCGCCAATCTTACACCTTTACTAAATGAAGTGAATTCTCATTCACCCAAACTGGGCTGCTTCCAGTTATTGAATGTATTGTACCCGGACAACTTGGTCCTCCGAAGCAGAACCAAGGTCAGCTAACAGCGTCTGTTTGATGCAACCCTTACTTACTTCGCACGAAATGGGCTGACCATTGACAAGAAAAAAACTAAAATATTAATGGTGCAAGGAAAAAAGATACATAAGCATACCTGGTTTCTTGGGGATGAAAGAATCGAATCAGTGAAAATCTTCAAGTACCTCATAGTTCACTTTAATGGGAATGGATGATCCAATTGGAGAAAATAATGAAGAAGGGCAATGTGCTCACTTTTGACCTGAGGTTTCTGTATAACAAACTAAATGGCCCCACACTTATGTCAATCTTGCAGTCGGCACAAGCTAAGATCCTCCCCACTCTGACCTATGGGAGTGAGGCACTCAGGGGTAGGGATTGTGCCAACCTGGACAGGATGATACTTAAAATATACAGGTCAATCTTCCAACTACCTCCGAACAAATCACCTGCACAAATTAGGCTCGCGTTTGGATTTGCCAAGCAGTCTCTGGCATGGAAGGTGGCCTTCACGTCCTGTTGTCATAGTCTAAGGATGGCACCGGAGGGCTCCTTGGGCGCTCACCTTTGTCATGAATTGGAACTCAGGCCAAGCTCTCTGGCACGGGTCTACTTATAGCAGGACTCGCATTCCCTTGGCCTTCAATTGCCTAGGACTTTTTTTAGGCCACCTAGAGTTCAAAAAACGAACCAAATCCTGTGCACAGTTGTTATCAATGCTTGAGGACAAAAACAAAGTGGCTAAGTGCAATCATGGGCGGATGTCTCTTCAAAATTACACTAGGCTAAAACTACCGGACTACCTAAACGAAACTTACGGCAGCCAGGCCAAGGTGCACTTCCCGAAATAAAGACTGGGACTATTACAATATTAAGACCTCTTCCCCCTGGAGAAGGAGGCAGAGGCATGACTTCTGTCGGTTATGCATGCAAGAGCTTGAGAAGATTGTTCACGTCCTAAGCCTGTGCAGTTCTTTCTTGGGGGACGTACATGATCTCTTGTGCAGGAAGTGGAGTGATCAGGGTATACGTTCATGTAGGGAGGCGGAGCAGGACTGTTTTGAGCCTACAGATATTGGTCTGAATGGTGCAATGGCCAAACTTTAAATGCTTCTCATTGCACTGCTGTAGAGCGCTCAAATGAGTAGTTGCGCTTCCAAGTTTAAATGGATCCTAATGGTCATACGGAACCTTAGATTTTACTTCCTTTTGACTCAACATAAATATGTGCAATTTTATTAGGTTTTAACTAATTTTACTGTTATCAATTTATGATGATGGCTCGATTTTATGTGTCTTGCATAGGTGTTTTATTATGTATTATATTGCAACTGTTTTTATTACTCAAGCAATAAAGATTTACTTACTCCTTAAAAAAAGACTAGGAACATGACAATGATTCAATCTTTAGATGACTGGATACATGAGTAGCTGCATTGGTGAATGAATAAGAATCACTGAGTGTAAAAGTGTAAGAGTCAGTGCATGGATGTGCTACTAGATTTATTAGTGAACACATGAATCGATGAAGGGAGACAAAGGCAGGGTGCTTGGGAAAAGGGCATCGTGTGGCAGGACAAGGCAGTGTATGTTAGTCTAGGACAATGTTGGGACAAGGGCAGTGTCTGAGAGGCAAAGGCAGGTGGTGGGAGGCTAGGGTAGTGTGTGGGAGGCAGGGGCAGTGAGTTGGAAGCAGGGAAACCCATTTTATCTCTTGAAGAGTGAAGAATGTAAGTTATGGAAAAGAGAAATCGATTCCATTACACTCAGCTATTGTGTATTTTGTTGCTAGTTGCACAGTGCAGATTTCAAGATTTCATTCACGTTTTCAACTTCTTTGTGAGTTGAACACAGGAGAAAGTATTCATTATTTTGAATGGTGCAAGTAAATCGAAACCTTTCTATCGGAATATACTCATGTCTTCTTCGTATCTGGTTTGATATAATCTGAATGTGGCTAATCATGAAATAAAGTTTCAAAATGTCATCCACGCTGAATTTAAAATAGACACCTCTCAGCTGGCTCAGTTTTGAAATGCAGGCTGCCTCTATCCTAATTTACTGGGTCATTCAAAAAATCATACCCCTTAAAAATAATAGGATCCCTGACAGTGCTTAGATTTAGCCTGTGATTGAACGTGGGGCCCACTGTCACTTACTTTTGGGCACCGGCATCTATTTTTCCTTTGACCCAGAGCAAAAGTGTGAAAAACACAAAAAGGGGACATAAAGAGGAAGTGAAAGACAGTACAAATTGAGAAAGCAGAGATGAAACTGAAAGCGCAAAGTAGAGTAGCATAGAGTACAGTGGCGTACAGTGCAGTGGTGCAGACTAGAGTGCAGTGGCGGCTGGTGACATTTGAAAGTGGTGTGGCGGAAACTGATAATCATACTGCACCGTAGCGAGCGAGCGTAGCGAGCGAGCCTGAACCCCCTAATGAGGGTTAGGGGGGATTGCCCCCCGAGAAAATTTTGAAAAAATAGTGGAAAAATGGTGCATTTTCAAGCAAATTTGAGAAAGCAGGAAGGTTAATAAAGCAATCGTGAAAGTGCAGGTATTACATTATTAAAGAGCTGTCATACAACATAGGTAGCTGCTTATTCAGTATAACCACACAGCTTCATAACAGACTTCAAGATACAATGCTGAGAACCTCACAGATTGTTTTTATTGAAACGCAAACAACAAAACAAACAACTTTTTTGATTTAAACTGCAATGCAGGCTGTCCGGCCCACCAGTGCATGCGCCCCACACTGCCAACAAGTGCAGTCTATTTACACTGGCCACCAGTGTCAACTCCTCACGCTCCCTACCAGTGTCAGTCCCTTATCATACGCACCAGTTTCAACTTCCCATACTAACCAGCAGTGCCTGTTCCTCAAGCCGCCCACCACTGGCTACTTCTCATATTTCCATAGCGATAACACTGGACACCAGTGTTGGATTTTCACATGAACCACCAGAGGGAAAAGTTTACACTTCCTACAGTGTATCTCCCTCACCCTACCCACCAGTGTCAGCTTCTCGTACTGCCCATCCATGCCTGCTTCTCCAAATGTCCACAAGTGCCAGTGTTACATATTACATGAGTGCCATCTTCTCACCACAGGTGTCTCCTCACACTACCGTCACTGCAAGCACCTCACACTGCCTATCAGCATTAGCCTTATACTACCACCAGTGCAACTGATGTATACAGCCGAGCAGTGCCTGTTCCTTACTCTACCCATCATTGCACGCTCCTCATTTGACCCACCAGTGCCAGCTTATCACAGTGCCCATCAAGTGCTGAACCCTCACACAGCTCAACATTTCCTGCTCCTCTCAGTGCCCATGTTGTGCATTAATTACCATTGCCGGATTCCTACACTGTCCAATATTGTCAGTTACACACTGTCCTGCCGTTTGAGGAGCTGGCATCAGTGCCAGCTCCTCAAACTGCCTACATATGTGAACTTGTCAAACTGCACACCAACCGTTCCATCTCGCATTGCTAAACGTAAAAAAACAAAGACATTTAAAATCCCTGCAACGTGTAATACATTTATCTGCATTTAAACATCAAAAATTATTAGCATTCAATTTCAAATATTAGTAACTAAGGTTTAGATGCAAGCTCAAATGTGTGTTCCCATGAACATATTTCACGACTTCTTTAACTGTGGGTACACCTTCTGGCTTCTTCTCTTCTCTTTACAGTAAATGGGTTAATAGTCAATGAAGTCAGAGGGGATTTCAGAAGTGCTTCTCTCTGACTCACTTGAGCAAATAATGACTACAGGTTTTAACAAATGCATTACTTTTTCGGGGCTCCCCGCCACGCAGGGCTGCCTTACTTTTGTTTCCTGCGATCGGTCAGGAGCAGAATAAATTTAACACCCAAATATATATATAGCTGCTCTGAGGACTCTTGTGTTGCCCCCTGCACTACAATAGCTAATTAATCAT
The DNA here is from genome assembly GCF_964261635.1 of Lissotriton helveticus. Classification (NCBI taxonomy): domain Eukaryota; kingdom Metazoa; phylum Chordata; class Amphibia; order Caudata; family Salamandridae; genus Lissotriton; species Lissotriton helveticus. The sequence goes on from NC_136070.1 coordinate 886,969,366, forward strand.
ATTCAAATTGTATGAAGGTCATTGTAAGTACAATAACAAACATATGCATCTCACTGTTGCGAAACGTTATTATACATTACATGCAAGTGCCTAGGGATATAAAATATTAGACTAGAGTTATTGCACTCTGAATATTATAAAAAGAAGGCCCTGACTACAAGTTAAATTCCGATGCCTGCTCAAACAGGATTTTGTGCAGGGCTCAGAACTCTAAGTTATGCGATTAATAAATGCTCGCTTTTTCCTGACGCTAGTTATCAAACTCTGTGAAATTTATCACGAGAAAGGCATGGAAAATGGCAAACTATACAGAATTGGCTGCTTCTTTAAATATTGACTCTGCATGTTAATCCTCATTTGCAAGTGAAAACAAGGAACAGACGTTATTTGTCACACCAAGTGTGAAGCCTCACCTCGGGGTAATGTTATTCAACCGGAGCAGCACATACATCAACCACACCCGGTTCACTGGTTAACTGTTAGAAGAAGAAACTGGCTTATGATATGCTTTGTCAGTTGCAATCGAACACAGACATTCAAAAAAAGAAGATACTAACAAAAATGCAATCATGTGGGGGGAAAAAGCACGCAAAGAAGGCATGAATCAATTCTAAACTGATTCTGAACAAATTAAATAAATGCACCCCAGTGCAGCAAACAGCCATGAATGGGACGTCGTGTCATCGTGTCTGCTCACGTGCAGGCGCTGGCTTCCCAGGCGCCTTCCTAATCAATTAGCTAAGCTTTAGCAACAAGTCAGCATAGCGGTACTTCTCTCGAGAAAACAAATTGTGCCACTGCCAGTTTAACTTTCATAGCTACTAGAGCTGTTGCGCAGTTGCCGTGACCCACCTGCAAGCAAAAAAATACACTTTGATCCCTTGAGTTCTCTGTCTCTAGTGCTGCCGCAGGGGATCAAAAGTGTATTTTTTTGCTTGCCTTGTAAGTGGGTCACGGCACACCCGGGGCCTCACTGAAAAGGCCTCAGCTGAGCAATGCTTCTGTGTAGTTGCTTGCTGGCACAGCGGCCGCCGCCTAAGATTGCTGCTCCCATTATCCCATGCACGATGCACCGCCACCCACCACAGCACGACGATATGCAGGCCAGGGTGTGTGCAGGGCAGCCAGACATCGTCGACTACGACGCCTGGCCTGCACACCCTGGCCAGCCTGCATGAGGCCTCCTTTGAACTACTAGTAATTTACCAAGACGGTGAACATTGATAATAACGTTACGTAACGTAATCAAATAAACTCAATGGTAATTCATTGGTCATATCTTACGTGGGTGGGGGGACGTGGTCCGGTCGTGCTACTCGATGTCACACTAGGTCCAGGCAGGCGGTCCGAGTCCAGTGACATACACACACGTCTGGTCACGATGAGTCCGACAAGCAACAACAATGAGTAGTCACTCAGACAGTCACACGCCCACTGACTCTCTCTCACTATGACTCATCATGATCAGTCGACTTCTTCCACTTTCACTTACTGGTGTTGTTGTTGTTGTGGCATGATTCCAGCACGCGCAGTGTGGCCAATCACCGACGACAATGGCTCAGAGCAGCCAACACCCACGCGCGGCACCATCCTGCTGGAAAAGCCAATCCTGGCGCGGCGTTAGCAGTGACACGGCGCCAGGATTGGCTAAGAGCAGACTCATATCTGCCCATTTTGAGACTCGGACCCCGGGTCCATGCCTATGTCCACTACTGGTAGAGGGGGGGGGAGGAGGTCTCAAATGTGCGCATGCGCGGGCCAGTCGAAATCTCGACTACTCTGGCATTTTACATGCGCAGACCAGTCAGTCACCCTCTGCCTGTGCGCTGCCTGCCTGGCTGTCACTCTCTGCCACAGCCCTGCCCCCCACGCCATGGCCCACTTCCTTATGGATGCCCGATCCTGTCGGGCTTCTCCCGGGGCCTTAGTGCGCTCGGCTATGATTCTTTTTTTAATTTTAAATAAAAGAAATACTTATTTATTCAACTGTTGGCAGTGCGGTCGGCGGTCGGCCAGGCTAGTGGGGCAACGCCCCAACGCCCCCAATGGACGCACCTCCACTGGTAGAGTGGCATAGACTGCGGTGGTGTAGAGTGGTGCAGAGCAGTGTGGCATTGAACGCTGCAGAGTAGAGTATAGTACTGTAGAGTGCAATGGCATAGAGTACATTGCTATAAAATGCAGTAGTACAGAGACGACTGGTGTAGAGTGCAGTGTTGCAGAGTAGAGTGTCATAACGCACAGTGGTGTAGAGTGGTGCAGTTTCCATTGGTCTATAGTGCTGTGTTGTAGAGGAGAGTGGTGTTGAGTAGAGTGATGCTGAGTGCTGTAGAGTGGTGTGCAGTGGTGCAGAGTATGATGCAGTGGCATAGGGTGCAGTGTCTTTGAGTAGAGTAGTGCAGACTAGAGTGCAGTAGCATGGAGTGGCATATAGTAGAGTGGAGTGGACTGGTGTAGAGTGCTGCAGAGTATAGTGGCATGGAGTACAGTAGTATAGAATGCAGCAGAATAGAATTCAATGGCATAGAATGCAACATCGTAGAATGCAGTGGTGTAGATTAGAGTGCTGCAAAGTGGAGGGCAATGGTGGAGAGTGCAATGGAATAGAGTACAGTGGTTTAGAGTAGGGTGACATATAGTTCTGTGGCATAGAGTGGAGTGTCATGGAGTAGAGTGGCATAGAGTAGATTTTTTCAGAGTAGAATGAATTGTCCATAGAGTGGAGTGGTGCAGGGTAGAGTGCAGTGGTGTAGAGTAAAGTGGTGTAGAGTGCAGTGGCATAGAGTGCAGTGGTGCAGAATAGGTTAGAGTGGTGTACAGTGGAATGGTGTTGAGTGCAGGGTCATAGAGTGGAGTGGTACAGAGTAGAGTGCATTGGTGTACAGTGTATTAGCATAGAGTACAGTGGCATAGAGTGTAGTGTTTCATAGTGGAGTTGTGCAGAGTAGAGTGGAGTGGCCTAGACTGAAGTGGTGTAGAGTGCAGTGCCATAGAGTGCAGTGGTGTAGCATAGAGTGGCGTAGAGTGCATTGCATTGGCATAGAGTAGAGTTGTGAAGAGTAGAGTAGAGTAGAAAGGCATAGAGTGAAGTGACGCAGAGTGAGGTAGCACAGAGTGGAGTGGTGCAGAGTGGAGTAGAGTGAAGTGGTGCAGAGTGTAGTGGTGTGGAGTGGTGTAAAGTGGAGTGGTGCACAGTAGAGTGCAGTGGCATGGAGTGGTGCAGAGTCGAGTGGAGTGGCATAGAGTGTAGTATGCATGGTGTAGTAGCACCCTGCCATTACAGACAACACACTTTCAATTGAAATGACCATTACGTTTGCACAGACATTCAGTTTTTGTTTTACTCGTAATACGATTCAGCGCTCAAACGCTAATGTGTGGAACTGGCATTACCTGGTGTATTGATTTGTTTTGATCATATTAAAGTGTTTGTTTCTAACACACTTCAGAATTAAAAGAACATGTGCTTCATTTGTGCCTTTGTAATTCTGATGTACTCTGAAATTCTTGTACAGTTCATTTAAATGTTGTGAGCTAGAAAAAAACCCTTTCTAACCCACGTATCCAGCAAGATTCTCACATAAATTCTCTCACTTTGAAGTCAAAGAAAGAAACGTTAACACCAAGCTCCCTCGTAAGACAGAGCACATTTGACCTCTGTCTTTGAATGCTCAGCAGAAGTATCAAGGTAAGCACAAGATTTACAGGCTTGTTTACAGAAAGGAACACTCATGGAAGAATACAAGGAGAAGGAGTGTGAAAATGCTTTACACCTTGAGAGGAACGAAATCACCCTGAGCAGCCTAAAACAAATAAAGCCAGCAAATAGATAGTCTGAAGATGTGAGTTATAAACCACAAAGCCAGTGGTAAGCAATGGGAAGAAGGCAATCACAAGGAAGCTTTCAGAATGTCCTCAAGATAGCTTTAGCAAACCAGACAGCTGCTTTGTGTGGTAGGCTTTGACCTAAAAATCCCTGTCAGCATGTGGAAGATTCAGGCAATAATCATGGCAAGTGGCAGAACTAGAAGTACCAAAAGAATATGAGAGCTCGAAATAGCTTAGGGAGCTGGGGTATGGGGTATGGCATCTATTGAGCCATTGCAAATTAACGAAAACGGATTTTTTAAATCCGTGGTCTCCCTCCCAGAATCAATCTCGAGCTATGTAGCCCACATGGAACTAGGTCTGTCGTACATTATGAGACTGGCCCCCCCTTCAACTTTGGCTTTCCATCTGGCACAGGGACACAGTGACCCTAATCCAAAACATAATTAGAGATATTGTAAAGATGAATAACCACGGCAGGATTAGGTGGTTGAAATATTTGAAACAGGAGTCAACCATCATGGGCTTGGCGGAGATTTTTTAAATCCCTACAATGTGCAAAAAGTTGTCCAAACAGAAGTTGGCGGACACCTTTATGCGCAGGGCTCAATATGTCCGAAAGGAAAGGAATTATTGTAAGAAGGCAGCCCTCATATACCAATTAACACCATCATTGTTAGAGGGAGGACATTTTTACTTAGAAGATATTCCCATCGACCACCACAAATTCATCCTGCTGAGGTTCAGTCTGAGCCTAGTACCTTCAATGTTAGGGTTCCCAGAGAGGACTTTTAAACACTCTGAATTGTCCCTCTGTCCCTGTGACTCAAAATCCCCCCAAAGTGAACTCCACATTTTATTTTTTTGTGGCTTTTATCAGAGAGAAAGAAATCAATTTATTGTACCCATTTTAAAACAATACCATTCTAAGCAATGTCGGGTTGCCTTGTTCTTTTCTAAATCCTTGCCTTATCCTTTAGTGTGTTTTTCATTCGCGTCATTTTTGTGGACTTGTAGGAACAAAAGGAAACTCGTGCAACTATAAAAAGGTTATGTATTGTTTTATTTTCTTTTTAACTGATATGGCTCAAAACTTTATTGAAGAATGGATAGGTGTGTAAAGGTTTACCCACTTGAGAAATAAATGAGTTTTATTGCTTTCTTTTTCTCATTTGTAAAATAATTGTATAACTTTTTAATCTGTAACACTGTGAATACTTGCCATGTACTTTTATGATCTTAAATTCTTAAATGCAATGATCGAATAATGTTTTAGAACGAACGAACGCTTAGGGAGTGGATCTTCATTAAAATCACCTCCCACATTTTGGAGAGTTGCTGCAAAAATTGGCAGGCGAGGGTGGAGGCGGGAAGGCAGCCAGTTGTCTATTAGTCATGCACAGGCATTCTAGTCCTCTGCATGTTGGCAGAAGATAAAAGTACAGGAAGGAGATGCATTCCTTGGGTGAGGAGAAACTATGTTATAAAAACTAATTTTCCTGCTAAAAGGTGCTCACACTTCATAATAACCAGCATCTTTACTTTAAGTATCATCTAAATAGGTAAGCTCTACTCTATAATAATTGTTAGGTCATACTTTGAAATAAAATAACTTGTTTGGCGTGTAAAATCCCTTTTTGAACAAAAGTGGTTGGTTGATATTTTTTAGAAATAGCATCTATTTTGTGCATTTACATGCATATTTAGATCGTACATCGCTGTGATGCTGTTTGTGGGAGAAGCCTTCTTTTCCAAGGATGCATATGCAGTCATCAACTAGCCCCCTCCAGATGCAAAAAACAATGGACATCCTGGATTTTCGTTGAATCACTACTTAGGAGGTGGAGTAGTACACATCATAGCATAAAAATGAGACAGAAATACTCCATTGGAATGACAGTTGAAACTCTCCCAATGGAATAGCTGAAGGGGAGTTACCTTAAACAAGCTAATGTCTGAAGCCGCAGCGGTGTCTCTCTAAGGGCGCCGGGGCTCTGACCCCTTACATTAACAGTAAAAATGTTCCAACCATAGCAATGCTAAATCTGTTTTAAGTTTAAAAAGAAATACAAACTTGGAACTTAAGTTGCTACAATTGACAACACTCACTGTGTTGTTGCCGTGATTGATACCAACACACACACACAGGATTCACAGTGATTATGTTGCTCCCCCTGGGCGGGCTTGCAGTCTTAGTATTTGCCGGGCTGATAATCTCCCAGCCCTGCGACCTATGAGGTCATCAGCTCGGCAAAGGCTGAGGGTCCAGGCCTAGTCAACAATTGTAAGAAAGAACACTTAGGAAACTATTAAACTAGTGGACCTTCAGAATTTCTAAATAAGTATATGTAAAACCAGATTAATGTTCATATCAAAAACATTTATTAATACAAAAATAACATTAGCTAATAGACAGTGTTTACATTTTTGACCAACTTTTTCTGTACATATTCACACACAAAAAGAATAATGAAGAAACATAGTAAATCTACATCCACAGTATATGATCTAGATGTTCTTTCATACATCCACATTCATACAGTACCTAGCATCTCCTTAGTGATTCTAAGACAAGAAATTAGGCCTGGGCGAAGCACTAAGAGACGCTCGCTTAGTTTTCAAAGTTTGCGCTACTTTGCACTAAGCAAACTGCACGTAGCACAGTGCAAACACGCATAGTGTAGTGCTGCGGTCATTTTTTGCTTGCTCGCGGTCCTCAACGTCAAGTTGGCGACCGCGAGCAAGCAAAATGACATCCCGACGAGACTTTTTCCTCTTTCGCGATCAGTAACATCAGTTGCTGATCGCGAGCGTGGAAAATAAACCTCCCGGCGAGATTTTCAACGCGGGGAGGTCATCTTTCTCATTGCGTGTGGTCCCGTATGCTTGCAACCGCTCGCGATGAGAAACTACCAGTCCGCGTTGAGAAAGCTGAAGTTCGAGTAAAAATCTACTTGAGCGGCAGAAAACTACAGCTCACACTGTGCAAGATGCCGTTTTCAATGATTGCACAGTGCCAGATGCTTGTCCACACTGTGCAATCATTGAAAATGGCATCTTGCACAGTGTGAACAGGCTACTACGCGGTTTGCGTAGTGCTATGCGTAGCTCGCGTAGTGCGAAGTGCATTTTGCGTAGCTTCGCGAAGCGCTACTTCGCAAACTACGCCCAGTCCTACAAGAAATGCGATACAGAAACAGTTACTTATATCTATTGGTATGTTAATGATTCATATGTTTTTCTTCAAACACTCTATCCATAGTTTCTAATGTATTATTACATATTGATCATTTGGAAGCCTTACTAATAGAGAATCTCCAACAGATTATTATTTATGTGGTGTATTGCCAAGTGCGGTTGGATCAGCATAATATGTTGTGTTACTAGAGAGAAATATACATAATTCACATGGCTGGAAAGTCGTATCCTATGCATGTTTCGGCTGTGAGCCTTCGTCAGGAAGCCATGAAATTGTGAAACCTAAAATGAATTAAAGAACATCTGTGTCACATATTATAGGTCCTACTATAACTTCTAATTAGAATGGGATGTGTATTGAATTTGAAAGTGTGTCACAGGAGAAGATTATATCATTAATGTCCTCTGCCCAAAAGTAAGTAGAGAAATCAAATTACACAGATTCTGTACGCAAGAATAGTGGAAAAAAGATTGATGGACAGTTGTGACCTCTGTCTATCAAAAAGAAGACTCAGATTTCCTTCTGTAAAGTTTACTGCTTGAGCCTCTGTTTATGTCCTGGCAAATGGCTTGCAGCCTAAAACTGTGGTTAGCCGAAAGCTGGTACCTCCACCCCTTTAAAATGTGAGCATTATCTGCAAACCATTTGGCAGGACATAACACTAGCTGGTGATGGATGGCTAACTATATTTGATGAGGTTGGAAGTGCGGGTAATCATGATAAAATCTAGAAAAGGAAATTTTTTATTGTAATTTTTTTCAACTCGACTATAGAGTGCCTAGTAAAAATAGTATGTTAACTATTGAAGTTACACAGAAATGAAGGGCAGTGAGTGCATCATATGTATATGTTACAGTAATATCCAGAAAATACAGAGTTTTGTTTTTAGCATTGAGTAGCTGAGAATCTGTGAGACCATAAATACTGTGTTCAGTTTGAGTGTGGAGAGAGCTGCAAGTGGGAGTTACTGATTTAGTTAAGAAATTATATCCTTTTTCTTACATTTAACTGACACATCACCTCACTTCTATGACAAGTTAAACTATGACATGGTGCAGTAATGCAGTAATATATGGGGTATGTTTTAATGTGTTTAAATATTACAAGGCTGCACATTCACAATTGCTTTATAAACCTTCATGATTTATTAAATTTGCTTTAAAATGCACCATTTGCCTTCTCTTATTTTCAACATTTTCTGGGGAGTCCTCCCTCCCCGCTGAACCTCCCCTTATGACAACCGGCTCACTTGCTTTTCTTGCAACATAGCACTCATCCCCAACTTTTATGCTGCACTACTTTGAAATGTCACCCGCCGCCACTGGTCTGAAGTGGGTTAACTCAAAGTCCACTACCTCTATATTGAGGCCTTCTAATTGAAGGCTGCGTTTAATAACCAGTACCAGAAGAGCCATACTAAGAGGACAGTTCTCCTCCTTCCTGGCATTCAAACTCTATAACTCCCTTCCACTTCTGCTGCAACTGAGCCCTATTGATGTGGTTTTCAGATAACAATTGAAGATGTTGCTCTTCTAATGTTTTAGCAGGTCTCTTCTTTATAGCTGGTTTGTTAGGTCTGGGAAGCACTCATTGGCTAGACATGACATGTATAAATTATAAACATTAAAAAAAAGGTGTTAAATATACCAGACATAAAAAGACACCCTAACAAATGCATTATTCACTGTAGTTAATGTCCAGATCTTGCTAAAGCTTCCATGTTTGTACATGTGTACATAATATTTAGATTTGCATAGGTTAACGGCCATATGACTTAAAATGCCACCATAGACATGTGAACCCCAGTTTTAAATCTAGTTCACCGGTTACAAATGGTATCCTTTGGACTCAGTATAATATGGGTGTTTAACATACTTTCATCCAAAACAATGAACATTTCTATTGAATCCTATATTGAGTTTATGTTGGTTATTGATGTGTAATGGTGTCTGTTATGCTCAGAATATACATTTTCACTAGCCATACTTCCTTTTTTTGATTTTGGTTGAATCATCACAGAGGGGTTTGTGATTCATACTTCAACAATTGAAGCTTAAGAATCTTTCAATGTACTCTAATGTGACAGCTACTTCATGGTGTGCACTGTGGGCTATTAAGGAGTGTGCTTACTGTAGCCATAATAAGTACTAGAAATGGGGGTCTCTAGTTGGCAGAGGTGGGTACCTTTGTCCAAATAGGGACCCTTGCTTCTAGTCAGGGTGAGGGGGATACACTTCTAAAATAGCCCCTGCTCACCCCCTTGGTAGCTGAGCACGAGCATACAGGCTTATTTTAGAGGCAGTGTGTAAAGCATGTGTGAACATATACAGTAATACAGTGAAAACACTACAAATGGACACCACACCAATTTAGAAAAATACGTAATCGTTATCTAAACCAAAACAAGACCAACGCAACAAAAATCGACAGTACACATGTAAAAATATGATTCTTAAAAGGTAGAAACAGTTTTGTCCCAAGAAAATGTGAGATGCAAAACTTTTACACAAAGTACCTTGGATGCGTCGAAAAATGCAATTAAAAGGGGTTCTAGGGAAGTGATGCGTTGGTTCCTAACACACAGGGAAGGTGATGCGTCTGTTCCTTGCTCCGGGAAGGTGATGCATCGGTTCCTTACTGCTGGGCAGGGGAGGTGATGCGTCGGTTCCCCACCGGAGAGGATGTGATGCGTTGGTTTCTTACTGCATGGGGAGGTGATGCGTCCATTTCTTACTGCATCACTAATGATGCAACTGACTTGATGCTTCTATGGACGCATGACGATTTGGTAGAATTGAATATATTTTTATTTTATAGTGCAGTTACTTAAAACCATTTGCAATACAACTTACATACAATTAAAAAGAAAGTTGAAGCCACCATTGTTTAAAAAAGTATTCATAAAAAAAGAATTTACATACAGCACTGTCAAAACATAGTAAAAGGATAAATATATACATCAGTAAAACTACGAGAAATTGCCAGTTCAACATTTTTGCAAAATTTCATACAAGTTCTAAGATTTAATAGTTAAAATGACGTCTTCACAGGCTGGTTACTGGAGATTAATTATTTAATAACCCACATTGACTTTCGTATTGCCTGGCCTCTCTTCTTCCATAAGTCTATGTCGTAGCTCGGCCATGTATCTCCCAAACCTGGCCGAGTCTAACGGTAAAGTGCACGAAAAGAGTACCGAGACGGCTTCTTTAACTGTCCGCACCCTGTTACGCAGCCGTATTTGTTTTAAAAGGTTCTGACGGGGCTGGAGCATACAGAGACAGCAACAAATCCAGTGTAGCAGGGATTCATGTTTGAAGTTTGCAGATTTTTACATCTGATTTTGTGTTCAAGGGACTTCCACCTAAGGTTTAAGTCTTTAATTGGGATGCGCACTAATCTGGCCCATATAATGTTTTTGAGTGCTTTCCTTCCCAGAGCTTGATTAAGATAGGGCTGGATTTTGTGCCCTACATATGATGATAACAGCCCTGATTGTCCTCTTTCTGTTACATATTCAGCTAGATCATTTATGTACGACAGTTGAAAACATTGTTTGTTAATTGAGTTTTTAATAACCAGATCGTTTATCGACCCTTCATGCCAATTTTCGATTGCCAAGCCCAACATTTCCACTGCTTTCTCCATGCAACATTGCCATGGGTTAATTGACCCTCCCTCCATAGATTGGCTTCAGCATGCTCTTTATGCCTTCCGCTGGGGCTGTTAATACTTGATAGTAGTATTTTGCGTGCATTCCCAAGCATTCTTTGCTTTGTTGCTTCAGTCCAAATTCCAAACGAATTAGGTTGTTGCGGGTGTATTTGGGGAGTTTGAAAATGCGTTTGTAGGCCAGGCATTGTGCTTTGTCCAACATTGCTTCCATTTTGCCTGGAAATGCCTGCTGTGCATTACCTGCAGTTGCCTTAATTTTAGCTTGTATTACTTTTCTAATAGGGGCTGTCGTTGGACTATGCATTAACTCATTTAGTTTGCATCGGGCAAAAGTTATTGACTGTGCTCTGGCCTTCATTTTGTGCAAATGTAATGTTGCTTTAACCGTTTCACTTATCCAGTACCCGAGGTAGTTGTACGATCTTGCGGTAGTGATGATTTCTTTACCCACATGCCATTTCAGTAAAGCTTTTTTGGGAAAATGACCGAAAATGACTACTTTCGTTTTTTGAGCATTTATTATAAGCTAATTTCTTTCAATATACTTATTGAGGGTGTCTAAGCCCCTTTGTAGCCCGATTTTTGTGTGGCCATTACCACTAAGTTGTCTGCATATTGTAATATTTGCAGTTTGTTGGTTCCAATTTTCGGGGTTACAAGACTAGCATTGTGAAGCTTCTTCCCCAGGTCAGCGGTGTATAGATTTAACAAAGTGGGGGCAAGTACACATCCTGTTTTAGTCAGCGATTTGTAAAGCACTTCTTCGTTATGGTGTTATCTGCTAACTTCACTTTGATCCAGGTGTTTCTGTATAAGGACATAATGGCATTGAGGAGACCTACTGGGAAATGCCAGTTACGCAATTTGTCCCAAAGCTTATGTCGGGGGCACCCATCAAAGGCAGCTGAGTAGTCAACAAAGCATGCAAAGACTGGTTTATTATTTTTGCAGTTTGCTTGCTGGCTTTAATATGACATAAAGATAAGAGATTGTACTGCGCACTCAATTCTTCTTCAAGTATTCCTTAGTTTTAACAATTTTGATTTATTCTAACTGGGCGTGCTAGGTTGGGAGGAGGGCGCTAACCTCCTGGTAATCAAAAATGCTAAACAAGTGAAAAATTATCACTGACCCTTCCTGCACTGCGGGTGCTAACCGTTAAGGTTGGCTACTGTGTTTAAGTTGTTTTATTTGTGTACAACCTTCCAAATAATAACTCTTGAATAATCTTTTTGTGTATTATTATGTGCTTTTTCATCATTTATTTATATTGCACAAATCTCTGTACATTATTAAACTTTTCACATGGAAAACATCATTGTGTTCATTTAACAATTCAACACTAAATTACAATTTCACAACATAATTGAATTAGAGCTGTTGTTAATCCCAATGCATTTCGAGATATATAAACTCTTCTTGGGATCTGAAATATGAGAAAAATGTATGTCAATATCATCAAACAAATTGGATCGATACAACAAAAAAGTATTCATCAATGCTTTTTATCAAAGTGTAGTCCTACCATCATTAATACCAACAAGGTGAAATGTAAAATAACATTGTATAGTTGATTTAAAAAATGTTTGTGTTATGTTGTTACACTAATAAGTTCAGCAATGTCTTGATGTAATATTAAGTGGCTAGCAATCCAAATTGAAGTTATTGATTATTTATACCCTCTAGGGCAAGTGTATAAACTGACATTGAGTAATTTCGAAACTAGCTACACTCAAACTGTACAAAGCTATCAATGAGCATTATTCGCTGATGCATTAAAAAGATCAAGTAGGGATGACGTCATAGGTGTTTTGAATACTTCTTTCCACATCATTCTTCTTCCTTCATGTTTCATTATTTTATTTGTTGATTATTAGCGAAATCGTCATGTCACTTTTCCTTGTTATTGTTACCGCACGGTGACTTTCTCAAACAATAAAAACTTGAGTGGACTGGATCTCAGTACAGCGCAAGCATCGCGTTTAAATTAGTCTATTATGGCCGCATACAAGTCAGCTCAGAAAAACCTTTTCCGAGTGTAAAAATGGCCGACACGAGATCCTGCGGCTCACGTCAGTCCTCTTTCTTCTTTCATTAACTTAATAAACACATCCGGTCAGCGAGTACCGGCGTCCCGGGTACCTAAAAGTTTGTCAAGAGAAGTGCTATTTCGAGCGGTGCAGGTAAATAGCCAAGTTCAGAGTCAGACGTAGTAATTTCAGACGGTTAGTCATAGAGACGTTTGTTCTAACAGTGCGTTCTCGTTTGTTTTAGGATACGGTATATTTCTGGCTATCTACATTGCTGATCAGCTGTTTTATCGTAAGGTATTGTTGGAAGCGTTTTGGTTTCACGTTTGTGTAGAACTTCACAGTATTTAAGTACAGTGTAGCAGTTTTCATTATTTTTTACTTTCGCCATAGGATTATAGCTGAATCTCGTCGATATTTCGCCATTCTGTTCTTCGTAGAGTTTCAGGTAGGCTGCACCACAGACTCAGTCATGATTTAAACATTGTTTATGGTCGTCATGAGCAACTACCTTTATTTTGCTGTGACACTTAGAATAGCGCTCATTATTTTGTTCATTGTTTTCAGACCTGCGATATTCACATCAGAGAGGGGCTTGTAGGACCCCGTTTATATCTGAAAGTTAATCTGTTCTTAAGTTTGAGTTTGAGTTTGAGTTTAAAATATTTATAAAAGCGCACTTTCACCAGCGGTTTCATGGCGCTACAGCAAACAAATCCCCAGGGGGGAAAACAGAAAATAAGAAGGGGGAGAGCAAAGCAAGAACCAATCTAGTTAAAAGATTTAGCGAATAGATGGGCTTTAAGTTTCTTCCGGAATTGGGGGTAATGCGTTAGAGATCTAAGCTCTAGAGGCAAGGAATTCCACATGACTGGGGCAAGGGTCGCGAACTTTGATCCTCCCCATTTCTTCCTCCGGAAACGGGAGACTGATAACAGGGATTGTGTGGATGATCGTAGATCCCTAGTTGGAACATAGGGAACGATCTCAGATGTGATGAAGGCCGGAGCCGCGCCCAGTCGTGCTTGAAAGGTGATGGAGGCGAGCTTAAACTGGACGCGTTCACGGACAGGGAGCCAGTGCAAGGATTTAAGAAGGGGTGTTACGTGGTGAGATTTTGAGAGATTGAACACCAACCGTGCCGCCTGGTTTTGGATCAGCTGCAAACGCTTTAGACAGTATGCAGGGATACCTGCATACAGGGCGTTGCCATAATCCAGGCGGGAGATGACCATCGCCAGGATGATCAGTTTCAAGGCATCAAAAGAAAAAAAACGAGATACCTTGCAGATGGTGCGTAGTGACAAAAAGGAAGAGGACACCACAGAACTAACCTGGGAGTGAAGAGTGAGCTGGGAATTAAGTTTGATACCTAGAGTTTTAACCGAGGTAGAAAAAGCGCATAATAATACACAAAAAGATTATTCAAGAGTTATTATTTGGAAGGTTGTACACAAATAAAACAACTTAACGGTTAGCACCCACAGTGCAGGAAGGGTCAGTGATAATTTTTCACTTGTTTAGCATTTTTAATATGACATGGCCACGATGTTATAAGTTGTGGTGCAGCCTTTACGAAATCTGGTACGATGCATCAGTTCTTCTCCAACTGGGCCTGCGTCAGAATCGGTGCGGTGATCTCGGACGTTGGAGATCGGTGCACAGAATTAGTCGCACGGTAGACACTTCAGCCGCGAGCAGGCACTGCGCTGATTCTTTGGCAGCGGCGATGCATCTGAAAATTCTTCTCGCACTGCTGTGATGCATCAGAAATAGGCGTCGGAATTAGGCGATGGAACAATTTTCACAGTTCTTGCAGTTTCCAGTCCCAAAACAATCTCCAGAGGTCCAGGACACTTGCATGCACCTCTCAGCAGGACAGAGCTCCCAGCAAATGAGATCAGGGGGGACTGGGGGTGAATTCTTTGTGTTCCTGAGACTTCAGAACAGGATGCACGCTCTATTTTAAGCCCTTGGAGATCTTCCTAAAGCAGGAGACACAGCAAACAGTAAAGTCCTTCTCCTTTCCTTAGCAGCCACTGCAGGCCACCCCAGGCAGCAAAAAGCACAGGGGCAGTATTCTTCCTCAGTGTCTCCAGCTCTTCTCTTTGGAAAAGGTAACTCTTGATTTCCAAAAGTGATCTAAAAGTCTGGGGTCTGGGCCCCTCTTTTTATAATACAAAATCCTTCATTCTCTGTGGCAGAGAAGCTCGTTGCCCAGCCAAATCAGTCCTGTCCTCTCTGGTGCAGCTTCCTGGCAGGAGGTGGAGATAGCATTGTCCTTGGAAGACCAGTCCCATTCAGGTGTGAAAGAAATCTCCTCCCTCTACACCGAATGCAGCCAGGGCTGGACTGGGAACCAAAACCGGCCCTGGCAAAGTGCTCGGCCGACCCCCACCCCCCCCCCCCCGCCCCCGGTTTTCGGCCGTTTTTGTTATAGGGCCGATTTTGCAGCTTACGCTGCAAAAACAGCACTGTAACAAAAACGGCCCCCAGGGGCCCAAAACCGACCCCCACCTGTGCGGCGCATTGGGGGATTGCCCGGTGCCCGCAACAGCCAGTCCGGGCCTGAATGCAGCCCAGGTCTATTCAGCCCACCCCTGACTCACCCTGTAAAGGCAGGATACACCTAACCCCCCCAAAGTGGCTGTCTGAACAGAATGCACATCCCCAGCTCCTGTCACTCCAAATCCAGACAGTCAATACGCAACCTAACAGAGGCACACTGGACGGTTAGGCACAAAAATAACCTACTTTCTAAGAGGGGTATTTTCAAACCAGAATGTAAAATCACCCTCACTAAAAGATGCATCTTACTGTTCTAATATTAGGCATATCAAACTTTATTTTCCCATCTTTTTTCCATGGGCAGTTATGCTTACAGTATGTTATAAGCAAACTCCCCATTCTATCCTATGGGGCAGATAGCCTTTCAATAGTGAAAAATTAAATTGGCAGTATTTCACTATCAGGACATGCCAGACACATCAGGGCATGTCCTAACTTTCACATACACTGCACACTGCCCACAGGGGTACCTTGGGCCTATCTTAGGGGTGACTAAAATGGATGAAATGGGAAGTTTAGGGCCTGGCAAGTGGATGCACTTGCTAGGTCGACATGGCAGGAGCAAACTACTCACAGACACTGCTGAGGCAGATCTGGGTTACATTTACAGGCTGCTCGTGTGGGTGGCACAATCAATGCTGCAGGCCCACTAGCAACATTTGATTTACAGGCCCTGGGCACACACAGTGCCCTGTACTAGGGACTTAGAAGTAAATCATATAATCAATCATGGAAACACCAATCCTTCATAACAATTTCCAGGGCGAGCATATGCACTTTAGCACTGATCTGCAGTGGCAAAGTGCCCAGAATCATAAAACCAACAAAAACTGGGTCCAAAACAGGAGGCCAAAAAGCAAAAAGTCTGGGGATAAACCAGCTGGACAAGCCAGGTCTAACAAGAAGCTTTGCCAAAGGCAACAGGGTTGACTTTCACATATCTACACACAAAGTGATATTAATCACACTTAAATGTACATAGATAAATAGTTCAACAGCTCCTTCCCCCACACACACAGATCAACACGCTTATAGAAACATATGCAAGCCTTCTGCCCATTATTATTGACAGATGACACACTAAGATGGTGCCATTTCTATTTATTTGAGTAAGTTGGTCATTGTGCTTCCAGTTCTGGCCCTTTCATTTCTGTTAGTATTCATCTATTTGTGAAGAGAAGTTAAAGGGATAAAAACACCTCAAGCAGTATGTGGTTATAAACATATATATATATATATAGTTCTTTCAGTATTGAGTGTGTCTTTCCCAAGATTGATTTAGTAATAAAATCCAAAATGGATACAATTTATGATAGCTCAGTTATAAGGAAAAAAATATATTGCAAAGATACTAGCCACATAATACCTTCATATTGTGCCATGTATCATGCATATTATTTTTCCACAATTGACCATATGGCGCCTCATCGAAGAATTAGAACGAGTGCTCAGGAAGATATATGCAGACATGTCAACAGCTCATAAATGCATAAGAATTCTTCTTGTAGCATTTCAAGGTGGTGTGTTTTGGTATTTCTCCTCAATATTGTTTACAATGATTCAGATGCAGTCTTACAATAATTCAGATATAGCCACCATGTTTCGCACCCTGTGTGACTAGCAAGACCGGGTCTTTATCAGGGCTTAAATATTGAAATGTTAAAACGTGGATATGGTAGATTTTCTATTGTTACTTATTTCTAATTATCAACGCCTTTTGTCAGGTGCCACACTATATGTGAGAATATAACACCTTGTTGGTAAACACTAAACAAATGCTCCTAAACTATCTTCAAACAGGGAAAAGTGAGTATGATGTGTATGTGTAGTGAGTGTTACTATTCCGTTCAGATTGAAATGGGTACTAAAGAAGGCATGTGCAAAGGCCTGCTAAGAAAAGATGTTTTATATTAAGTACCTTAGGAATCCTAAATCTTGCTGTGTGAGTACTATAGTCTCAATAATATAGTATATAGTCCTTGTCTCACATCGCAAGACCCTACCTATTAAACACAAATCAAATGACCAAGTGTAATGTGATTCTCATTGAATTGCTGCCACCTTTGCACTCCAGTTTAACGAAGAGGGCAATTGTATGTCGCAATTACATACAATAAGATTTGTTTTTCTTAAATAAATCTCTAAATCCAAGTGTCATCAATTTAGGAGTTTTAAGAGTGATGGGTGTTGGATAAAATATTAAAATAAGTAAAGAGTATATACATCTTGCAATGTTAGTGTAAGTTATTGGTGCTCTTCAGGTAATTTGTGGATGAAGCTGTTCAGATTAGACTGCTCAGAACACAGACCGATTCAACATTTCTTCAGTCGCTCAGAGGGGTGTTCCATAGCTTGCGAAAGCGCTAACCTTGAAGGGCACTGGTCAAAGCATGGAAGCTTGCAGGGAAAGGAGAATGTGAAACATTGGGTTCTTCTTCACATACCTGAAAGACTCAATAAGTCAGAAGATGTTGGCATGGCGAGTGTCATATGTAACCCTTCTAAGAAGGTGGCTTATCCAGTGGTAGTTGCTTGTAGTTCCCAATCCAAGATGGAGATAATTTATTTCCTGTGTTGTCATTTATTTGTCAGAACATATAAAAGTAGGTACTGATAAAAGATAGAAGACACATTAATTCCTTTATTTTTATCTTGTTAATTGGACACTTGCTATCAGTTTCTCACTGATATTTTGCTCATTTTTGCAGCTAGATTTGTGACTGGGTTTCTGGATCTGGAAAATTTTTCCTGGACCTTTTCTTCGCCCTATGTTCAGGGTGGTTTTGTTACCTTGCTTTTCAATGTCTGCATTAATTCATTCTCTTCAATCATGAACCACCTAGATTGCCAAAGGGGTTTTCTCTACCCTTTGTGGCTATTCCCTTCTAAATGTGGTTCTCCTAATGAGACTCTTGACATCCTTAATGTTTAAATGTATTTAGAGCATAGTGGCACCACTCTTCTGGGGGGAAGTCACCCTTTCTTTGGACAATCAAGAAGGATACTTTATAGACCTTCACAGCCTTGACACCACTGCCCATTCATTCATCCAAGGCCATTTTGTGATGTGACCGACCATCAGGATTTCATTAAACTTTTGGTAGCTTACATAAGATGCAACAAACCTTCTTTGGTCACAATTTCTGTAGACGGGGACAAGGGTCTGATGCTGGGGTTGATCACAACTGTCTTTTGATGACACATAGAAATAACCACCTATGGAATGATAATAAAACCAGAAATGGAGTGGGGCTCTAATTGGATCTAGAACAGTGGCACCATAACTCACCAACATATTCACATCCAAAACAGAGCTTTAATAATAAGAACTTAGGGAGGACTGAGGAATAAGAGCAACACAAATGGGTCCTGGTGGGTGACAAACTTAGAGGCTAAAAGGAACGAGAAGTGGTTCATAACAAAAATTGTTGTAGCCTGAATCTTTACATAGATGTGACTAATTCTACCTTTGAAAGGGACAGGATCAGTGGCACACACATATTGGAATGAATAGCTAATGGTATAAATTGTAGGGGAGACAACTTCAAAAATTGTGTTGCAAATCCCTGCAGCCATCTCGTCACACCTACCCATGTACTTGCTTTCACACACAACTTCGCCATTGAGACCAGAGCTGCCTGGTTTCCTACATGACCAATGCACTTTTATCATGATCAAAGGAAACTGTGAAAATAAAAAAGGTAACTTAGAATTAAGAGTTGGTTTGAAACTCTTGATTACTGGAGATGGTTGCTGCTAGATCTAGATGCTTTTAGGTACCAGTGTATTACAGTGTACCTTAATGGTGCATCCCCTTCCAGTGATCTACATCTTCAGGGGGAGCCTTTTGTAATCATCCTTGCCAACTATGGAATCAACAGTTATGAAACTACCGTTGACTCACAATTCTATCTAAAAGTAAACACAATGAAGAACATCCACAGAACCAAAGACTAGAATTAATGAAAATCTGGATATTAAATGGGTACAGCAAGCTGATTCCAATACAGATCTACTTGACCCCTATGAGCAAGAGCCAAACCTAGATTACAAATTAAACATAAAGCTGTGCAAATCCACACCCTAACTCTTTGTGAAACAAGTTCACTTTGAGTAAACATTGACCTTTTGGTATAATGTCCCTGGTTTTATTTATCTCCTGTATTTATTTCAATTCTCCCACCTTTTCCAGTGGTAAACTGTTTAGGCCAGTCGATTTCTAGAGAGGAAATAGTACCTACAGTCTAGCTGTTGGAGAGCATCAAAGGAGCCCCCAGCCACTAACAAACTTCTAATATATGCTGGGCTATTAAAATACTACAGAAGATTTGTTGGCAACTTGTCGATTTAATGGAACCCCTTAGACTATCACTGTGCAAGATCTACGAGTTTAACTGGGATGAACAACAATGAAAGGCTATTAATCCCATATAAATAGCCGCTGCTACTGCCCCCACGTTTAGACCGCCCGTTATGATTAAAACATGTAAAATCACTCTGAATGCAAGTGCATATGCAATAGAGGACATGTACTTTTAATGTTATAATCATTCAGAATGGATTGTAGCCTTTACATCCAGAATGAATAATGCCACCTAGAGAAAGTACACAGTGATAGAGAGAGAACTTCTTGCTTGTGAGTGGGCCATAGATCACAACTGGTACTATGTGTGAGGAAATAAATTCATGGTTAGATCTGTCACAAGCCATAAACAATACCCTATCTCTCTTGGAAGTGGAAGAAATGTTATGATCAGAAGACCAAGGTTGTGATCTAAATTGTACTGGTACTGTTATGATGTTGACTTTGTTTCTTGTGCAAAGACTGTAACTGCAGACTGTTTTTTTATGCCTTCCTTTAGAACATCTCTCCACCAGCAATGATGATTGTGAAACCAATATACTATGTTCCTTATAGGAAAGGGCAGACCATTCAAGGGTATCAAAAAGAAAGCTTGGTGGCTGATGATCTCAAAGATGTAACTGTTAAGTTGATCAAGAATTATCTTGCCACTGTCAAGGTCACTATAAGGTATCTTGAGTTTTATCACTCATGTAGTGATAGAACTAGCAAGAGAAAGTTCAGTATTCCTATGAAATGGAGATTGCACAGTACCAGAAGGAGTTAGACAGAAACTGTTAGAAAATGGGTATCAGGAATGATGGAAATGTCAGCTTCCAAGAACTTACGTACATCACATTTTGGTGGCATAGCATGGGCATCAAACTGTCAATTGTGTTAGGGATTTCGAGATTTGTGCAGATTCTGATTGCCACCAAACCAAGAACCCTAGCTTTGCCTCCAGTGAAACAGCCAACTTCCATGTGGCAAAAATGTGGCTTGGAAATTACTATTTCTTTCAAAGTTTTGCCAAGCCAACTCAACTGTGCTTTAGTCTTATTGGACTTTCACTGTTCATGGCCAGATGTACAATTTATAGAACAACCAAAATAAGAGCAATGTCTTAGAGTTCCTGATCTTTGTCTTCAGAAAAGTAGTGTTGCTTGAAGTTATAGTTACAGACAATGGGTTCCAGCTCTGTTCGCACTTTTTGTGAAAAGTGTGGCTTTACACATATTAATCACTAGTTATAGCTCCGCCAATATTAAGCCCTTTTTCTTGAGATATTTGAGGTAGCTCATGCTTTAATCTCCATATGTTACCCCCACACACAATGTATTTATGCCCAAATGTTCTTACTTTTTTCCCAATATCCTAGGTGTTCTAAAGGTACCCAGGGTTTCTAGATATCCCTAGGAGGGAAATGAGAAAATCCCAAAAATAAAGCTAAGTTTTTCTTTTGGGAGAAAATTGAAAAAGGTGGAGTATAGGAAAGCATATGTTTATTTTCTAAAAATGGCATCAACAAAAGGGTTGCTGTGCTATGATCACCATCATCTCAGCACTTAGCATGAAGAAGAGTTGTGTCAAAAACTCAATTTTTCTATAGTTTTTATTTTTTTCTAAGAAGGAAGTTATGTTTTTATATGTTTGGTGGTTTCAACCTACTTGCAGTTTGTGGTGGAAACAGCTGTGAAACCCATGGGTGATACCAAAAGGATATACATTTCTGAAAATTTGGTAACATTCTGAAGTCAACATGTGGTGGTTTGGTTAGTTCCATATAGGTTTTTTCCAAAGAAACTCATAGTTAAAATTAAAAAATAATAATTGAAATGATTCGGAAATAATCACCATTGATGGCAATGTTTCCATCTTTTATTTTTTGGTACAATAGACAATTTACAAAAGCAACATACCGTTACATCTGTCAGACCCTTCTGGTTTCAAGGACATGTACATATATAGGGTTTATAGGTTTTTCAAAACAACCAAAACCTAGAGCCAATAACTCAGTTGCAGCTTATAATTATTCTCATAGTGTACCGACCATGGAGCAATCCATATGGTAAATACCAATACATAAAAAATTGAGTATAAAGGGAAACAATGTTTTTTTAAATGTGCACAAGAAAATGAGTTTCGGAACATTGGTTATTTGTATACTTCTGAATTTGGAATCATCCATAATATCATGTGATTCAGAGGGCAGTTTGGTAAATGTGTTCTTGTTTTGCACACTGGATTACATTTTGAAGCCCAATATTCAGAAAAATGCAGTTGGTAATAACAAATGTTCTACTATTCTGTGTTCAAACATTTCTACTGATACAAACATGTTAGAAATTGGATTTCTGGTTGGCAGAGGTATGCATCCTGTCCAAGAAGGACTCGCAATACTAGTTAGGGTAAGTCACAACACACCATACATTATCCTGTGCTCATCCTCTGCTAGCCAAGCACAGAGCATTCGGACTAAATTTGAGAGGCAATGTGTCAAGTATTTGTGAAACACTTTAAACAGTAACACAGTGAAAACAGCACACAAAGACTCCACACCAGGGTAAAAAATAGAGAATCATTTTAGAAATAAAACAAGACTAAAACGACAAACATCCACTGAGCAGTACTTGAGATATTAATTTTTAAAGAACAAACTGTAAAATAGCGCTTATAAATAGTAAGCACTTATTTGGGATATCTGGTTGTGCTTTGCCAGGACAAAGTCAAAAGTACAGGCTGACTGCGATGGAGCTTGAGACGGATAGAAGGACCCAGATAAGCCTGCTGAACAAATGTACCTTGATCTGGGATATGCCATCGTCGAAGAAGATGCAAGATGTAGCCTAAGCGATGCGTTGGTATCGAGCCACGCAGTGGACGAGATGTGTTGAATTTCATCATGCAACAATGACATTGTGTCAGTTTTGCCTGCAATGCACTGGTTCTGAATGTAAAGCACTGCTTCTGCTCCCGCAGCAGAGGAGGCATCAGTTCTGAGTGTTATTTAATGGTTCCGAAGGTGATCTGACTCAGTGACGCACACACGCTGGGAAATGCGACCTTCGAGCACAGAGTGAGGAGCAAGGAGCTACAGCCAACCTCCACCTACCTGCCTGGCTGCACCAAAAACTCGGCAGGATTTGAGCCCGTTGCACATGACCACTCAGGAGTCCAGGGGCACGGTGCAGCCGGTGCCGCAAGGTGGTCTGACTGCCCCAGTCACCCCGGGTCAAGCTTCTCTGCCCGCCTTGGCCCCGCATGTCCCTGTGGTCTGCTTCCCCTCCTGGCCTCTGATGTCTGAAGCCTGGCTCCCTCAAGGGACAAGGAAGGAGCCAGGTGAAAGGGAGTGGAGAGAGATGGAGGGTCAGTGGCAGCAGGCATTGAGGCTGTAGTGGTTGCGGAGGTTATAGTGGGTTTAGGCCAGAGGCAGAGTAGGCTTAACCATGGCCTTTGGAAGCAGCCCGACTAGGTTCGGTTGCAGCTTGTAGACCAGGCCAGCCCCTGAGCCTCACGCTATCACTTCAACACCATTTAAACTGCTGCCAACTACTAAAGCTATTGAAGCTACTGAATCTCTGCGGTGCGGACCTGTCAACCACACTCTGCTCCCGAAGCAGAAGGAGTGGGGGTACAGGGGAAGAGAGCTCTGCACATGCACTGCTCCTGACCCCACCACCTTCTCAATTAGAAGCTACAGAACCTCAGTCTTAACCTGAAGGCACACTCGTTTTCTCCCCACCGAGACCATAAACCCAAGCCACCAGGCCAATTTCTGCATGTGGGGTGAGGCAGACACAGGGAACGAATCGACTAACCAACAGGCTGACTGAGGGGTCAGCACTTCATGCAGAAGGCCCAGGATTCTGATGCTTGTCCTCACCTGCCTCAATTGGTGCAATTGCAATGCAGCCATAACTGCAACGGGAAGCAGATTACACAGTGTCGCACAGCACAGGCACTGAATACCTAGTGTGGTCCGGGAAAAGAAGGGGGCCCCTTCCCCCAAGGCCGGAAGGAAAAAAAGGGACCAAGTAACTACACACTACACAACCCAGAGCACAAGCACCACTAATTGCAATTGAGTCAGAATTGAAGGGCACAACATGTACAAGTACAGAGGGGGCTGTGCAAATTCTTCTAGCCAGCCTAAATTACACTCAAAATATCACTTTTTGAAAGATGCCAGTTCCGCCCTTTTCATATGCAACTGTGTTCTCCAATGGCTGCAGACACCACTCCAGACCCTACAGCTCCCACAGTCTTCACAGTCCCAGGAGAAGGGCAGCCAGACTAGAGGAGACCTCGCCCTGCCTCTCCCCTTCAATTTACTCAAGGGTACCACTACGAGACCAACCACTACGGACCAAACCTTGCCACAGTCTGGGCATACAGACTCTCAGAGCCCAGTGGGTGAACAAGTGGTAAAACAACAGGAGGTGGCATCACCCTCAGCATCACCCTCAGCCAATGTGATCTTCCTGTCATCAACCCTGCCCACTACTTCTGCCCCCTCTGAACTATAATTAAGAGAGACAATAGACACAAGTCATTCCAAAGAGGCAAACAGCAAAGGGAGGGTTCAGAAGCACCGACCAGAAGAGACCCTCATCTCAATCCACAATGGCAGTTTGGTTAACCTAGACTCTGGGGCTTGGAGACTAGATCCAATGCTTCCACACCATCTCAAGCCCAATCACCAAACAAATGTCAACTTGGGCCTTCCAGTCTCGAAACACCTGGAACACCGAGAGAAGGTGCTGAGGGCCCTTTCATTTCTGGGCACGGAAGGATTGAGGGGATATGCTGGCCTCCAAACTGCAGGACCCACACCATGGGGCCACCCCTGCCCAAGGGTCACAAGGTCACAGAGCAGGACCCGACCTGGACCCAGATGCCATGAGGGGGGGCCAATCCTGGCAGGGACGCAATGTCACAGTCTGACACCGCATGAGCGTCTCTTCTGAACACCATGAAGCTGTCTGTGTAGGCTCTCCAGTACCAATTGGACAAGATGGACATTTAGCTGTCCTTACTAAGAACTCTAGCGCTGCTTGTGCTGGCATCAATGAGAAACTGAGGAACCTCAATTGCCTTATAAAGAGAACATAGTCTGAGGCGCAACTAAGAAGTGGGTGTGCCTGATTATGGACACATTGTCCACTTTCCCATCCATGTTCAGCAATCTGCTTGATGATCTAAATGAAGAACTAACAGCTACTGTAGCACACCCTTATTGGGAAGGAGCATCCACACCAAGCCAGAACTGGTGCTGAAAATAGAATAAACAGTCTGCAGCATTGCTCAAATCCCCCTTCCACTGCAGATCAACAAGGAACCCTCAAAGCAGCAGCTCCGCCAACAGAAGGAGCCCTAAAACTAAAGCCCAATGCAAGGCACAGACATCAGCAAAGAAGGAAAGGCCGGAACCAAAAAATGCTCACAAATGAAGGTGATGCAGTGAGTCCACTCCACGAACAAACGAGGATGAGCCAGTTCCATTTCATTGCCTGGATGCAGATGTTCAATATGGAAAACAAGGACCCCCTGAAACTAGTAAGAGTTCCTAGGACAGGGTAACAATATTTTCAAAAATAATAATTCCTAGGCAACTCGGTACCTGTCTAATGGTCAGGTATAATACGCAACACAAGATGAGACAAAAAAGTAACCTCAATGGATGGAAAAACAAGGAAATAGTTTTAAAAGAAGCCGTATGTTATCATTTATTAAAAATACTGAAAACCGATCATGTGCAAATCATATACATAAAAACAATGAACAGTGCATATCAATTAAAAAAACATTAATAATACATTCATGTGTATTCAGATAAAATGTTACAAGGGTATACAAACAGAAGAATAGTTCAATAATAATTAGAGTATTAGAGGTAAATGTGATGAACGTCTCTACGCGCGTTTGGGCGTGTAACACGCCTTCTTCTGGAGAACCTCCTGATATTCTATAAACAAGAAATATGTATCAAATACGGCAAAAATATACATTGAGGTTACGCATAATAACACATAATAACATAAGGTGCACAAAAGAGAACAAATAAAATTTAAGTAGCGATCCAAAATCATGGTTTGATAAAGCTGCAGCTCAGAAAGCCCCAAGGAACAAGAAAAGGATGATAGAGAAACCCTCACCTCATAGCTGTTATATCTGAATATGAAAACCATAAAGAATGGAAACCAAGATGTTCAAGTGATTGAGGAGCTGAACAAGATGAAAAGGAAACTTGAAAGGGATAAAAAAAAAGGGAATTAAAAAGACAATTTAAGAATATTGCCATTTTGCTCTGTGATGAGTAAGACTAGAGAATATAGGAAATATAAAGTATAGAAATCTAAGGAAGGATCCACTAATGTGATTTGTTAAAACAGGATCTTACCTAAAGGGGTTAATGTGTATGTGTATCTCGCGACTCTCGGTTCAAGATATTCAATATCAAATGTTGGTATTGGATACAGCTATTAATAGGACAATATAAAAAAGAGAGAGTTTCAATCCTGCATACTTACAAATATTGCTTCAAAAAATTATTGCTGGGAGAACGTTTAATATTTACCTATTAAAAGTAGAGAAGATTCTTATTGGGGGGTGATTGGCAATAGAAATTTTAATCCCCACTTAATTTGGATAAAATATCTAAGGAATGGAAAGGAAATCTATCATGAGATGTCTAATCTAAACAAAACATGAAACGGTGTACCGATCAAATTCTAACGGCTAGAGCTACCTTTTAGCTTTGAGTCTATCCACAACAGTACTGCTTGGGATGTCGTGTGGCAAGTGGATATAGGCCGTTTCATAAAACCTGGACCAACTGTAATGAAATAATAATAGGAAGGAATGAGGCAATGTGTAGTATAGCCTGAAAATGCTATAAAGCTAAGAACACAGTGTCTTGAATTACCTGAATAAAATGAGAGCAATGGATAAGCGTCCCAAATACTGGTAACTTTTCAAAATAAGGTGAACAATATTAAAATAAAACGTCGGGGGCTCCTCGGCTCAGTCGTCTAGAGAAAAGGAAAATGATCTATTAATGCCCAGGTTCCTGACGGGGTTAATATAAATAAGAATTAACTCCCGTGGAATGATAATAAACCTAGCCGATATCTCAGATATGAGCGTTCCTAAACATAGCTCAAATTAACGTTTGACACCTTGGTAATAAGAGCGGATGACAAACGCGAATGGTGTAATATATATTTCGCGTTCCTGATAGTCACTGTTCATAAAAAAGTAAAAAATACACAAGGGGTGCTATCGGTCTGTAATGGCTAGAAAGTGTCTGTTCCTATTAGATGAGTGTAAGTATAAACTACAAGTGTGGGAAAGGAGGAATAACAAAGAATAGAAAAAAGGAAAAATAAACCTATCAGCCCACCCTTTGGCGGAGCATCATCATCTGGGATTTTAGAATACAGACTGGTATCCACTAGGTACCTCACCGTGGGAGAGTGTGAGGAAACTCTAGTATTGGATCCACCAGTGATGGAAAGCCAGACACCAGTGTATCATGAGCTGTGGGAGAAGAAAAAGTTTCAGTGCTCAAAAGAAATGTGTGCTAAATAGAAAGTAGTGATTTAAAATTGACTAGCATGGTGCCTAATGACTAATTTTATTCTGCCGGTCACCATGTTGACAAGGTTAAAAGCAGAGTGTGGATGGATGAAACCAAATATTACCATCCATAGGTGAATTAGTGGGTCAACATGTTTCAGCCTAACAAGGCTTTCTTCAGGACCTATTGTAACACTACTGCAACTGTGAAGAATAATAGAGTACAAAATACATACCATGCAAAAAGCAATAAACCTACCATACGTGTGTATACTTAGTGGTAGGGAGTGAAGTCATGGTGTGTAAAAATAAATCCACTCCTAAAACACACAAAATAGTAAAGACAGACACATATATCAAGCATGTAAATGTGGAAACAACATATATGTAATGAGACATATAGCAGCCATAGAGTCATTACTCAGTAAAAGTTCAATCAGTAATCACTCACCCAAAATTTACTTGGGGGTGGCCTCACCTCGCCTGGCGCTCGCTCAGGTAATGAGGCCCCGCTCTAAAGAAATTGGAAATAAGAAGAAGAATATCATAGCATCAATTGATGTATGATATGTATCCATTTTATAGATCTCCTGGTGTTCCAAAAGGCAGAAATGCAGAACAGCAGTCCTCGCTGGCCTAGCCAGCCGATGATTAGAAAGATGTTAAGACATTCATCAATTCAATTTATAGAAAGAAAACTATCGCTTGTGTCTGTGGTTATTTAACAAACATGCCAGATAATAGGCTCAATAACCTAAATGGCACCTATTGGATTAAGCAAGTAGGAGATCTGCACAATCAAAGTAACAGATCTATAGAAAGAAAACTGCAAGTTAAGGTAACTAGTTTTAGGTCACTTGGCTAGTAAAAAACAAAGTTCTCAAGGTGGGGCTATCAAGGATTAAATTATTAAATTATAAACCACCTGGCTGTTGCAATATGGGGTAAAGAATATAAGCCTCCTTTATCAGTAGCCTGTAGCACACTCACCTGTCCGTCGGTACCTCAAGCCCCTACTGAGTCAGGGGGAAGGTAACTAGACGGACAGGGAGATCGGTGTAAATACAGGTTTGGCGGACCTGTGAGGGAACTTCAGTCAAGCACAGACCACGAGGTAGAGGACTCTAATCGTCCAATCCCAGCGGACCGTAAATAGACGTTGCCTGCGAGAAGTTAGTCAGTAGATAAGCATCCTCTTGGTTGGATTACAGCATGTGTAGGCACACGCTATTGGTTATAACACTGACCAACGGGAATGAAATATTCGCTCCTTCGTCCAATGAGAACCAAGAGAGGCGTCCAAAGTCGTATGTTATCGTGGTGTTTCGTTTATGTAGTTGTAAACTTACAGATGAGCATAATATCGAGAGAGTACCGGCCCTCTACGATGTATCGGACTCTCATCATCTTAGAAACTCAGCGGACCAACACAGACCATTGCTCATCAGGAGTCCCTCAATTGAGAAACACCCTCTGATAGGTCTACAGCGTGTATAAGCACCCACTATTGGTTATAGCGCTGGCCAATGGGGATGGAGTAATAGCCCCATCGTCCAATGTAGGCGTCTAAGGTCATGTTTTTATCGTGATATTTTGTGGTTGCAAAGTCTAGGAATCAAAAAGTATAGAAACAATCATCATGGATAAACACGAAGTATCAATGTAATGTGTTATCGTGGTGTTTACTTTATGTAGTTGTAAACTTACAGATGAGCAAAATATCGGTTGAGTGCCGACCATCGGCGATGTATCGGACTCTCATCTTCTTAGAATCTCAGCGGACCAAAAACAGACCGTTGCTCGCGAGTCTCTAAATTGAGAAACAACCTCTGATAGATCTACAGTGTGTATAAGCACCAGCTATTGGATATAGCGATGGCCAATGGGGATGGAGTAATAGCCCCATCGTCCAATGTAAGACGTCTGAGGTCATGTTTTTATCGTGGTGTTTTGTAGTTTATAAAGTCTAGGAATCAATCATTATAAATAAAAACAAGATACCAATGTAAATCGTGAGCCACGTTGCAGATGCTAGGGCTCGCTATTGGTTAAGTGAATGGCTAGTGAATAGGAAGTATTCACGCCATGGCCCAAATGAGATGTTGATGGTTGCCATCAGAGATCATAGATAGAATAAACGATCGTCATCTTCTTAGTTTTTTGATGGATAGCAACGCTCGTAGAAGGTAAAAGGACTCTATAGAGGAATCACAACAGCGTCACTAACTCGTATATAACTGTATGTGTTGCTCATGTGAGTAAAGAATTGTAAATCTATAGAGACCAAATACTCACACCTATAGAAATATTATGACAGACATGGGATTTGCTACGGTCGTCAGTCGTAATCATCAAATCTGAACCCATGGGATTTCATCGTTTAACCCTCCTGTGACACAATTTAGTTTAAAAATCCACTTTTGTTCCTTCACAAACAGATAGTGAGAAACATCACTGACCCACTTCAAATCATCAGCATTATGCTTCATGGTAAGAAAATGATTTGTCAGGCGTGTTGCCTGTCGATTTCGCCTAATAGTGCTTTTGTGTTCTGATATCCTGAGCTTAACTTTTCTCGTTGTCATTCCTACATAGCGAAGGGGACAAGGACACGATATCATGTAAATCACCTTTTCGCTATTACAATTGGTGTGATGTTTCAAAATCCAAGGACGTGCTTTACCAATGTCCACCGTTAAAGTCTTCTCAGTTTGAGGACACACAGAACAAACACCGCAAGGATATTGACCCTGAATTGATGGTAGATTCCACAGCGTGGTGATAGAATCCTGTGGGAAAGAGCGAGGCCTGGTATGTACCAGACCATCACGCAGATTTTGGCTCCTCTTAAAGGCGAACAGAGGGCAGGGGATAGTCACTGCAGCAGTGTTCAAAATCCGCCAATTTTTGCAGATTATTTTCTGTACTTGTGTGGAAGCCGTACTAAAAGTAGTTACAAAAGTCAGATTCTTCAAAGGAGGTTTCGCAACTGGTGGGGCAAGTAAGGCCTCGCGATGGTTATTAGAGGCCCTCTTTCTTGCCTTGCGTATGAGGGCATTCGGATAGTTCCTTTTTCTCAGTTTAGGGCTCAAGTCCCTAGATTGGTCTTCATAATCACAAATTTCCGAACAATTTCTGCGCACTCTAAGAAACTGCCCAAAGGGCAAATTCTCACGCAAAGAGCGTGCATGGTGGCTATGGAATTGAAGCAAGGAGTTCCTTGACATAGGTTTGCGGTACAGTCTGCTGGCCAGATCGCCATCTTTCGGAAAGATGAGTAAATCTAAAAATGGAAGCTCTGTCTCGCTGTACTCAAGGGTGAATTTGAGAAATTGATTCTGGGCATTGAGCCAAGTTTGGAATGCAAGTATAGATGTAGTATCCCCACGCCACACTACCAGGACGTCGTCTATATATTTTTTCCACAATATCGTTTGTGTGAAAAACGGATTGTTGCGGTCAAGCACAGACTGTGCCTCGAAATGATGAACGCAAAGATTCGCCAGACTGGGGGCGAAGACGCTCCCCATTGAGGCACCCGAAGTTTGAAGGCATAGTAAGTCCTCAAATTGAATTTTTTTTTTCGGTCATGGCTATCCTGGCTAGCTCCATAATGAAGCTAACAGGGGTAATACTTTCAAGATTATGGGTTTCAAGTAGATCTCTTACTGTCAGCAGAGTCTCCTCTTGAGGGATACAAGTGTAAAGCGATTCAACATCGAAACTGACCAAAATGTCAGTATCGATGTTGAAATCAACTTCGGGCAATAACCGTAGAACGTCCTTTGTATCTTGGAGGTAGGTGGGCATAGCACGCACCAACGGTCTCAGGAAGAAATCGACAAAGGTGGAGAGAGGCTCCAACAAAGACCCAATGCCTGAAATGATAGGTAGTCACTGTTCATAAACATGGTTCAAATTAGCTCTTGTGCCCGTTGTCATAAAAGCCGATGGTAAACGCGACCAGTGTAATATATGCTGCGTGTTCCAGGTAATAACTATGGGCGTTATACAGTCTTATGTATTTTATCCTTTAAATGGGGGCACAGAACTCAATAAACACAACAACACGCCTATCGCACTAAGAGGGGCTATTTCGTATCCAAACTACTTATGGGTAGCCTCGCGTTAGGGTCAGTGTCCTTATCCTGCTTCAAGTCAGCGATAGAGTAAAGCCAGCAAAATGTTGGAAGTTTATAACTTGTTACGTACTACTACGCAACGCGCTCTATCACGTGATGTGCAACTCGGGTCAGCTGATATGGAAAGGTGAGATCTAGATGAAGATGTGCCATTTCTGATCTCTGCAACGGTGAAGATGCGCTGGTTCCGATGAGGATGCATCAGTTGGGTTGAAAAAGCACCTTAGGCTTCACTTTCAAGGATCCAGGACTTGCTGGCACCACCTAGCAGGGCAGACTACCAAATGGCAGAGTCTGGGTACAGATGCTGGTAAGATGGAAGTCTTTTATGTCCCTGAGACTTCTAATCAGAAGGCAAGCCAGGAAGTCTTTGGAGTTGCTCTGGGTTCAAGTGATGCAGGCCCAGTCCATCTAACCCACGCAGGGGAACAGCAGGCAGCAGGGCAGCACAGCAGTGCAGGAATCAAGCAAAGCAGCATTCCAGCAGAGTGGCAGCACAGCAGTTGCTCTTCCTGACAGAGTCTTCACAGGTCCAGAATTGTACTGAAGCAATGATATCAAAGGTTCAGTACTTATACCCAGTTGTGCCTTTGAACTAGGAGAGACTTCAAAGTAGGCTTTGAACTACTCAGAGGTCCTCTCTTTCTGCCCAGTCTCCAGACTCACTACAGGGGGCGCATTCAGCCCTGTGTGTGTGGCAGGACACAGCCTATTCAGGTATAAGTATGAGGCTGTGCCCATCCCCTCCATCCAATCTCCCAGGATGGCCCATCAAGTCACACCTAAGCCCCCATTGTGTGTGGCTGTCTAGAGATAATACACAAAGCCCACCTGTCACCCACTCTGAATGAACAGAGACAGGCAGCAGGCACCAAATGGCTTAAGTGGGAAAATGCCAACTTTCCAACAGTGCCATTTTCAGAACTGCCATTTTGAAATCCGACTTCACCATGTGTTGTGATTTAAACTTGTGAGTTTAGAGACACCAAAAATGAAAAGTCTACGTCTTCACACTTGGAAAATACACTTAAAAGATGTAAAAGGGTAATTCTATAGAAGAGATAGGCCTTGCAGTAGTGAAAACGGATTTGGGAGTTTTTAACTGCCAGTGCATGTCAAACCTAAACCTACATGCCCTGCCTTTTAAAAACATTGCATCCTGCTCTGGGGGTTATACGGGGCCTACCTTAGGGATGACATATATGTATAAAGAGGGAAGATTTAGGCATGGCAAGAGGTTTATCATGTCAGGTCGAAGTGACAGTGTAAACTGCACATACAGGCTCTGCAGTGTCAGACCTGAGCCTTGGTTAGAGGGCTACTTAAATGGGTGGCACAATAAATGCTGCAGGCCCAATAGTAGAATTTAATTTACAGGCACTGGGTACATATAGTGCACTTTACTAGAATAATTATTAAAATATAAATAAATTAAATATGTCAATTGGGGTGAGCCAATATTACTATGTTTAGGGGGAGAGCAGAAGCACTTTAGCACTGGTTAGCAGTGGGAAAGTGCACAGAGTCCTGTAGCCAGCAAAAGTGAGGTCTGAAAATGGAGGGAAGCAGGCAAAAAGTTGGGGGGGAGACAATCCTAAGGCTGTCTGTCAGGTCTAAGAAAACCGTACCCCGCTTGTGTGGCTGGGTCTAACACCCACTGCACAAAACAACCCAAAACACTATGGGGCTTATTACAATGGCAGTCAGAAAGCCTCTGACTTCGGTCGGAGGCTTCCTGACTGCCATAGAAAGTTTAAATTCTGACTGGCTGTTCATAAATCAGCCGGTCGGAATTGAAATTGTGCGGTCATTCTGGCTGGATTCCGACAAGCTCAAGGAGGCCGTCAGCTAGTAGGAGGCCAGCCTGTAATCCCAAAGGGGGGCTTTTCTGCCCTTGGGATTACGATGCACGGTTTGCGGCAGGGTTTCTATGCTGGCCTTTCTGACATGGAAACCCTGTCTGTGAGTGTGTTTCGGGGACCCTAGCCGGGCCTCCTTGTAGGTGCGGCCTACTGTTGGGGGTCGAGGGGGCATGTTAATCCCTTCACCCCATGGTAGGCACCTTTAGGTGCTTGGCATGGGGTGCTGGGATTAACACCATCTCCCATTTCCCTATGGGAGGATGTGCCACAGCTGGTTTACGGCCATAATACATGCTCCCGTAGGGAAATGTTGGAATGCAACCAAAAAGTGTTCAGTCGCATCCAAATCAGGCGGTCGGGTTGCTGACCGGAGGTCGGTCGGTCCCGTTTACGAGGCGGTGTTGGGCTGAAGCAATGCCACCTGACATCATAATCGACCCCTATGTGGAGAATTCACATTTCATCCAGCAAAATCAATGTTTTCATACAGTGCAGACAGCGGCAAAATGTGGTCCCTAGCTTAGCTGATTCCCAGAGAAACCAGCCAAAGCCATACATTTCTGAAAACTCGCTACCCACGGGAGCCCAAGGTGGTATCGCTTGCGAGGATCCCCCCTACCATTTCTTACCCACAATTCCATTCAAACCTCAAAATTCACCAACAAGCTGTGAGAGTTCCTAAAATTAGCAAAGCTCCCTCCAATAAGGTATTGCACCTTTCTAAGTTATAAAATAGCAGAATAGACATACAAATAAAGTGCAAGTGCTTCCCTAAGGTGACGAACGTTATAGTGCAGGTACAGTGCTGTCCTTTCCAATATACCTTCATGACAGAAGACGTCTTCTTAACCTTAGGCACTGCTAAATGAACAGTGTCACAGTCTGGCAAACCAGAGGGCCATTACGTTGTAGCAAAAAACCAAGAGCAGGTCTACACTGTGTAAAATGATATCTTTTGAGAAGGAGAACAATAAGGTTTTTCCCAGGAGCAGCATAAAACAAGCGAAAAAACATAGTATGTAGCTTATTTGGGATAGAGTTTCAATCATGCGGGCAGGAGCATAACTCCTTCAGAGCATAACATTTTCCAGGGTAGTCCAGCAATAATGGTAGATAATTAAGGCAGAACCTTGGCAACACAAACCTTTGCTGCTGGTTCTGAATAAGAAACAGATTAGGTTGCAAGCTTGGATGGGAGGGGATTGAGCTGTAGGAGACAACTACAGCTTTGTTTTTATTGGACTCTGATCTTTTGACCACAGCATTAGCTAAAAATTATTGGGTCAGCTTTGTCTTGCTGCATTTTAAGCACGAGTTTGGACACAAAAATAGATCAGAGACCTCTATTTCCTCCAAGGTAATTTTGATGTAGGAAATCCTATCAGGTGCTGAGTGTAACCTTAGACAGTTGTCGACCCTCCTCTCATTTAGCAATGCAGTTTACCTTATTCCAGATTGACTGCCATAGCAACAGTGGGGTTAGCTTAATTCTGTCAGTAATGTAAGGGATTACTAGCTCATATGTTATGGCACACACCTTTACGCGCAACTATGTGGGACTGCTAAAACGTTTTTTATAAAAGCGTTCTCAGCACACTGTATCTCATAGTTGTCCACCATGTCCCATATAGCGGCCCCATGTGTTGCTATTTCAATGGATTTTGCAGCACAAATAGTCAACAGCTCGTACACTGGGTTCATGCCCAATATTTTGCTGAAGCTTAACAAGGCCAGAGTTGACTTTTCTAACTTAGTCATTCTATTATACACCATCGATTTCCAGGAGTACTTAACATCAAAGAGCATGTCCAGATATGAGAAGCTCATATTGTCACCCACCCTACATTTGTCAATAGAAAAGACCAGACGCTTCTTTAGTTTTCTACCACAGGTTAGGTTTTACTTTTGTTGACCTGTAAGTCTAGCTCCTTCATGAAAATGGTATATTCTTCTATTAGAGTCTGCAGCGCTTTTCCCATCCTTGCCACAAGCATGGCATCGTCTGCACAGAGGAGTAAGGGGAGGGGCCACGTACCAATTTCAGGATCATCTCTAAGTCTCCCCACCATGGCTGCCTCAAGTGGTATACAGAGAGAAGAGGAAGCGGGCAAGAACACAGCCTTGCTGCACCCCATGTTTTTTCATAAACAAGTTTGTACATTCTCCCTCCCGACTGTAGCGCACACAGGCGCTTGCCTCTGAATACAATTGTCTGATACAAATAATAATTGCATCCTCAATTCTCATCTCAGACATAAGTGTCCAAAGTTCTGTATGTGAGACACAATTTTAAGAAGCTGTTAGGTCTATAGATGCCAGGAAGATTGAACCTTTTTGAACCTTTCTTGGCAGCGCCATATTTGCCTATTAGCAAACTCAAATATAAATATAGGTCAATGGTGCCTAGCCCCTTCTTAAAGCTGTACTGTGTGTCTACCAGAATATCATCAGCCTCAGCCCAGTCCTTCAGTCTGTGCAACAATATAGACCCCCATTACCTTGGCGGTGGAGTCAAGTAGTGAAATAGGTCTGTAATTCTCTGGGTGTGACTTATGCTACTTTTTAGGTTTCGCCTGCACAGCGCTTGCACTGTGCTTGCAAAATCTATTTTATTTAATATAAAATTTAAAAAGGGGTTTACGTACCTCCCCATTGCTTTTCTTGCTTTTCATTGGTTGCTGTGCTTGCCCCTTACTTTTCCTCAGTTTATATTAGCTGCAGCATACGGTTTCCTGCTGTTTCTCATGGATTCCTTGTGTGCTTCTCTCATCAGTTTCCTAGTGACCAAGTACTGTTTCCATCTGCATTTGTGGAACTCTTTTGTTTATCTGTCATAAGCCAACTGCAGATAGTGTGCTCTCCATGACTGGAAGAACTTAGGATGAAGACCATGTGCAGCAGGAGCTTGCCCACCTGTGTTTTTGGCTGCTCACAGAGGGTTGGCAGTCCAAAAACGATTCACGATAGGGTGAAACCTGTGCGTAGTAGGGGTTTGATCACCTAAAAAATCTTCAAGTTCAAGTTCAAGTTCATGCATTTATAAAGCGCACTACTCACCCAGAGGGTCTCAAGGCGCTGGGGGAGGGGATTACTGTTTATCGAATAGCCATGTTTTCAGTTCTTTTCTGAAGGAGATGTGATTCTGAGTAAGGCGGAGGTGGGTGGGGAGTGAGTTCCAGGTCTTGGCAGCCAGGAAGGAGAAGGATCTGCCACCCATGGTGGTTTTTGGGATGCGCGGGACTGCGGCGAGAGCTTGATTGGATGATCTTAGTTGGCGGGTGGGATTGTAGAAGGACAGTCGGGTGTTGAGGCATTCGGGTCCTAGCTTATAGAGGGCCTTGTGTGCGTGGGTAAGAAGGCGGAAGGTAATTCTTTTGTTGAGGGAAGCCAGTGGAGGTTTTTTAAGTGACCGGTGATGTGCTCTCGGCGCGGGTGTCTAATATGAGTCTCGCTGATGCGTTTTGGATGCGCTGGAGCTTTTTCTGCAATTTTGATGTAATTCCGGCGTAGAGTGTGTTGCCATAGTCCAGTCGACTCGTGACCAGTGCATGGGTGACAGTCTTTCTTGTTTCGAGGGGGATCCAGCGGAAGATCTTTTTGAGAATGCGGAGGACGTTGAAGCAGGAGGACGATACGGCGTTGACTTGTCTGGACATCGAGAGGGAGGAGTCTAGAATGAAGCCAAGGTTACGTGCATGGTCTGTGGGTGTGGGCGCAGATCCCAAAGCGGAAGGCCACCAGGAGTCGTCCCAAGCTGAGGGGGAGGATCCTAGGATGAGCACCTCCGTTTTGTCAGAGTTGAGTTTTAAGCGGCTCTGTTTCATCCATTCGGCTACTTCTTTCATACCTTCGTGAAGGTTGTTTTTGGCGGTGTTGGGGTCTTTGGTGAGGGAAAGGATTAGCTGGGTGTCGTCGGCGTAGGAGATGATGTTGAGATTGTGTTGACGTGCGATGGAGGCGAGGGGACTCATGTAGACGTTGAAGAGGGTGGGACTGAGTGAGGAGCCTTGAGGTACGCCGCAGATGACTTCGGTGGGCTCTGAGTAGAAAGGGGGAGTCGGACTCTCTGGGTTCTCCCGGCTAGGAACGAGATGATCCAGTCCAAGGCTTTTCCTTGTATGCCGATGTTGTTGAGGTGTTGTATGAGGGTGTTGTGACAGACCGTGTCGAAGGCGGCGGAGAGGTCGAGTAGAATGAGGGCCACTGTTTCACCATTGTCCAGGAGTGCTCGGATGTCGTCGGTCGCCGCAATGAGGGCGGTTTCGGTGCTGTGTTTGGCTCGAAAGCCGTTCTGTGAGGGATCCAGGGAGTTGTTGGATTCAAGGAAGGCTGCGAGTTGGCTATTGACGGCTTTCTCGATGACCTTGGCCGGGAAAGGGAGGAGGGAAATGGGTCGGTAGTTTTTCAGTTCTGAGGGGTCTGCTGTTGGTTTTTTCAGAAGGGCGCTGAGTTCGGCGTGTTTCCATATTTCTGGAAAGGTGGCGGAGTTGAAGGAGCAGTTGATGACATTGCGGAGTTGGGGAGCGATGATGGAGTCAGCTTTGTTGAAGATGTAGTGGGGACAGGGGTCAGAAGGTGAGCCAGAGTGGATTGAGTTCATGAGGCGAATGGTGTCTTCAATGGTGATTGGGTTCCAGGAGTTGAGGTAGTTAGTTGGAGGGGTGGGATCTGAAGGGGGTGGGGTGAGTTGGTCATTGGGAGTATTCTTGAAGCTGTTGTGGATGTCGGCAATTTTGTTGTAGAAGAAGGAGGATAGCGCGTCGCAGAGGTCTTGGGAGTTAGTGATGTCGTTGGATGCTGCGGGGGGGTTGGTGAATTCTTTGACGATATTGAAGAGTTCCTTGCTGTTATGAGAATTGTTGTCGAGACGGTCCTTTAATGCTGATTTCTTGGCGGATCGAATCAGTTGGTGGTGTTTGCGGGTTGCTGTCTTGAGGGAGGCCATGTTGTCTGAGGTTGGTTCTTTTCTCCAATTCTTCTCCAGGGTGCGGCATGTCTTCTTGGATTTTTTAAGGTCATCATTGAACCAGGGAGCTTTTTTGCTGGATGATTTCGACTGGTGTTTTTTCAGGGGTGCTAGTTCGTCCGCACTGTGGGTAATCCAATGCCTGAGGTTGGTGGCCGCTAGGTCTGGGTCCGTTGCTAGGGTGGGAGTGTTTTGGCTGAGTGATGTGAGGAGTTGGTCGGTGGTGATTTTGTGCCATTTTCTTCGGGGAATGGGTTGTGGACGGTTGTGGGTCAGGGTTGTTTTGTAGCTGAAGTGAACACAGCTGTGATCCGTCCAGTTGAGAGCTGTAGTGTGATCGAAGGAGATGTGCTTGCTGGAGGTGAAGATAGGGTCGAGCGTGTGTCCGGCTATGTGAGTGGGGGTGTCAACAAGTTGTTTGAGTCCGAGATTGGACAGGTTGTCCAGAAGGGTGGTGGTGTTGTTGTCGAGAATGTTGTCAAGGTGGTAGTTGAGGTCTCCTAGAAGAATGTAGTTCTCGGAGGCGAGGGCGTGCGGGCTGACGAAGTCAGTGATGTCGTCGCTGAATTGAGATCGGGTGCCTGGGGGCCTGTAAATGAGGGTTCCTCTAAGTGTGGTCCTGGGGTCGGTGTGGATCTGAAAGTGGAGGTGTTCGGCGGTTGCAAGATTGTCGTCAGAGCTGGATGTAATTTTGATGGTGTTTCTATGGACGATGGCGATGCCTCCACCAGTTTGGTCGGTGCGGTCTTTTCGAATGATCTTGTAAGTGTCCGGTATGGCTATGGCGATGTCGGGGGCAGAAGAAGCATTCATCCATGTTTCAGTAAGGAAGGCTATGTCAGGTGACGCAGTGTCGATTAGGTCCCAGAGTTCGGTTGCATGTCTGTGGACCGAGCGGGTGTTCAGTAGGATGCATTTCAAGTCGTTGGGTTCGGAGCTGTGCGTGGAGGAAGTGTGTTTGATGATGGTCCTGAAGCAGTTGAACTTGCAGGAGAGGCAGGCGAATGGGCCGTGGGTACGTCCTGGGGTAGCTTCGCAGCAAAGTGGGGTGCGTCCGGGGTTGAGGGCGAGGAGAGTAGCGGCATCATAAGTTACTCTGGGGGGTTGGGAGCGGCATAGGGCAGGGGGACGGGCGCTGGGCGCGGTCCAGGCGCGGACGGGCGTAGACGGGCTTACCTTTGGCGCACCTTCGGTGCGGCCGCAGCGCGTGGACGCTGCACGTTGGGTCATTGGACATAAATGGAGAGTGGAGGGGGCGGAGCGTGGGCGGGGCAGCTGGGAGGCGGGAGCTGGGAGGAGACACGGGCACAAACAATGTAAACAAACACTCCACAAAATGGCAGCCCGGTAGCAGAAACGAAACTGGGGCACAGCCGGAGTGCGAGATAAGGTACACCAAATGTTAAAATATTTCAAACACAGTGCAGGCGCTTTTAACCTTCCCCGCAATGCAGGCCAATGAGCATAAATTAAGTAGGCACTAAAATGATGTCAGGCGCGATACAAACGCTGTAATAGGGCAAGCTGGCATAAAATAAATATTAACGATACCAAGCGCTGCGTGCACTACGAGGCGCTCAATCAGGACAATCAGGCAGCAATCAGGGCAATCAGGTGGCTGGAAGCGAAGCGTCTGTAAGGAGGCAAAGCGAGAGTGGAGCAACCGCTGTGATTAAGGTCCAGCTGGTTACCTTGAGTGCCTTGAGGGAGTGGGATGAACGTGGGAGTTGCGTATAGGGCAGAGACGGTGCACAGCATGTGCATGTTCACCTACATGCATTTGGACACCCACAATGGTTTGGCTGTCCGCAAAGGGTTATGAAAAGGGCAAAAGCCATGCATAGTGGGGATTAACCATGTAAGGGAGTTGAGCGCCTGGAGGGAGTGAGTTTTCCTCGAGGAATCGGGCATAGAAGGAAGACCATTACAGCAGGTTCTTTCCCACCTCTGTGTCTTGCACACAGAGGGTTGGCTTCTCCGCAAAGGATTCAGAAAAGGGTGAAACTAATGTGTAGTGGGTAATGGGCTACCAAGGAGGGTGGAGTGTCTGAAAGGAGTTGGCTTTCCATGAGGGTTTGTGCACATGAGCCAAGACTGGTCGCAGCAGGGGTTTGCCAAATTGTGTGTAGTTTGCTTCCCGCATGAGTTTATCTCTCCGCAAAGGGTATGAAATGGGGTGAAACACATATGTAGTAGGGGTTTGGCCTCCCAATGGAGCCTGGGTGTCCAAGAGAGTGGGCTCACAGTGTTGTCGTCAATGATCTGGGTTTATTTGCCTGCTGTGATGTTATCAATGATGTCAGAAAACATACCATGAGTTTTGTGATATATGCAGTGCATGGGGTGGGTACAAGTTATAGTTACTTAAAATAACTAGAACCATTGAATTTCACTTTTTCTTTAGTTTAAAATGTTATATTTAATCTGATAATTTCACCTAACAATTAGTCACGTTACCTTTGTTTTTTCCAGTGACTTTCTGAGTTTTTTAATGCAATGTAACATATTATTACCATACGAAACGACATCACGTTAACCTTTGCTTTTTCTGAAAATATATGCATGTGCGCACACACTCACACACATACACACACCTCACTATTATCATTGTAATATGGTTTTGTTTTCAAACAACACTTTTCTCTTTCTGTTTTTCCTAACCTTTCTCTTCCGACTGCCTATTATCATCAATAAGATATAAAGGCACAGTCCTACAGTATATATGCCTTAGAGAGAAACGTATGTTTGTAACATTTAATGTGTTCATGGGATATGGCAAGGTGAGTTTCTCTTGAGACTCATGTAACACAGGTTTTAGATTAGTTCAAACAAATTCTCTGTGAATGCATTCAGTAGCGCTTGGTTTTTATTCTCAGTGTAGTGTTCTTGAATGTCCCATACTCTGAAAATGCTGGTATGTAACTGCATTAAACTGTCTTCTCTGATCTCTATCACATTCCCATCTGGGTATAAAGTGATGCTGTCTTGGCCTTATTTTTACCTCCGAGTCATCCTTTGCCTCTATATGTCCTTTTATAGATATAATGTGTTGTCTTTCCTGACTTTGTCTTTTGGGGCTTTGGTTCTAGGAGGATGTGTTCCCCCATCCAGTCTATCTCTCATGTAGATAATTAACAGAGCTAAGTGTCTTCTTTCTGCTTTCAACATTTGTGGGATTTTAGTCCTCAAGGGGCCTGTCAGAATATTTTTGCTTGGGGAGCACGCTTCCAGAATGTTGAGCTGTTAGGTATCCATGCATGTACAAAATGTCTGACCATAATGACTTGCTGTGCTTCACCATCTCATATGGGTAATATTAATGATGCTAGGATTTGGCACCCGCCTGACACATATATGGGTGAATCAATGGTAGGTAGCAGTAATTGGTAAGCATTTATCAGTGTGTTCCTGTGATGCAACCATTACACGAATGTGGAGATATTTTCGGTGGCAACACTCCTATCTAAAGTAACCCTCCCCACCATTTCACTCAGCCATATTGTCATATGATGAAGGGTCAAAAGACTTTTCATGAATCTGTTCCTTTTGCTACTCCCCTCATGGAAGGCAGTATTTGTTGGCTATGTTTTTTTGCAATGCATTGGGTTGTCTAGCATTTCCTAATTTGCATTCATAATTAACTATTGTTAGTTCAATTATAGGCTGCCTGAAGACTGCTGATGACCTCTTACCTTGCATACTACTTGTGCCAAAATGTTTACTCTTTCACTT
Source organism: Lissotriton helveticus (assembly GCF_964261635.1). NCBI lineage: Eukaryota > Metazoa > Chordata > Amphibia > Caudata > Salamandridae > Lissotriton > Lissotriton helveticus. The sequence goes on from NC_136070.1 coordinate 887,011,288, forward strand.
CAGAGGCCTATGGATTGGCCAATTATCTCCCCCAGTATTCCGTACATTCCATAATTCTCTTTTCTTCCTTCTGGTTCAGCTGGTGCTTTGGGTATGTGATGCGACAATATATGCAGCCTTCCCCCCCCTATTTTCTGTACGTCTGTATTTATGAGGCATATTATTCATAGAAAAATTAAATGCTACTGCTGCATATAGATAACTTAAGTTAAAAAATATACAATTGATTGATCTCTTATATTTATGATCCATCCCCTGCCCACATATCCAAGCTACATGCATAATTAATTGCTATGTCATTGATTTGCTTTGACATTTTTGACATTTTTGGTTGCACCTGACGTTCTTGTCATACTGGTTCAACACAGTTCACAACACATCTACAGCTATTCTCAAATACAGGTACCTTTTGTTCTATATCCAACACTTGTTGAACTGTGAAGTTTACAGTTGTATCCCCTTTCTTGCCTTATGCAAAATATACATGTAACAACATCAGTATGTATTACCGATTTAAGGCGGGTGTTGTGATGGAATCCTTGGGCTTGTCCTGTGGGGAAACATGCATTACGATGCGGTCATTCCAACACACTACCTTTACAACACAGCTGTTACAACGTGACTGCATTTACATTGCATGCCATTACAATGCATATCACTACACCACATGCCATTCCAACGCATACCATTACAATGCATGCCATCACAACGCATACCATTACAATGCATGCCATTGGAACACATTATAAGGTAAGTGATGGGGATTTATTTTGTTTTCGGATGGGTATGGGTTTTAGGGTGCATGGGAATAGTAAATTCTACCTCTACAGTATCCAAAACTTACCCTACTGTTGCACTCACTGGAGTTGGAATAGTAATTGTTACCCCTACAGTATCCAACACTTACCCTACTGTTGCACTCCCTCGAGTTGGAATAGTAATTGTTACCCCTACACTATCCAACACTTACCCTACGTTACCCTAAAAGTATTATGAGTTGTAATGGTATGCGTTATAATGGTATGCGTTGCATTGGAATGCGTTGTAATGGTAGTTTAAAAAAATGCGCTGTAGTGGCATGCATTGTTAAATCATGCAATGTAAATGTAGTTGCAATGTAAAATCCGTGGGATTAAGGAAAGAGTTGTAATTGTTTGCGTTGTAACATCATATTTTCATCCTGTGACTGCATTGTGTCATTGATCTGCAGCTGACAGATACTGTTAATGCATGGAATGCTTGTGTTATTGGCTGATGAACTGTGTTGACACTTGGGCTTTGCTGTGATAAAAAGTTAATAGTGCTGATAAACCAAATCCTGTAAGAAAGAAGAAGACATTTTGAGGGGTCTATGACACCTATTGTGAGCTTTTTGTAGCCTTTTTAACCCTACCTAATCCCTTTGCTTTCCTGCCTTTCGTCTTCTGTTACCTGCCTATAATGTTGAAGTTCATTTTCACACCTTTACATTGTGACCGTTGTTTTCCTGTGATATATATATATATATGTATTACCTACTGGCGATAGCCAGTAGGTATATATAGTTAGGATTTTTTTCCTATGGGATTTTTGAAAATTCTATGTCAAATAACTTTGGCGTTTGAGGACAGAATTGGCTGAAATTTTCAGGAAAAAGGAACATTTTGTTTCTGAGCAGCCCCTGAAAATTTGAGGGGGTTTCGTCAAGGGAGGGCCGAGAAAAAAGGGGGGTCCCAAAACGTGTTTTTCCCATGCAATTTTCCATAGGGCGGTTGGCCTCACTTTTAGCCTGAACGGCTGAATGGATTTACACCAAACTTGGCAAAATTGTAGGGACTGGTAGCCCGATGTGCCTTTGCTATGTCTCAAGATATAGGCTCCAGTGGTTTTTACGAAAATTAACTTTGAAAAATATATATTGGGCTACATTGGGCTATATATATGTTGGAGCCCAAATGTAGCCCAATGTAGCCCAATGTAGCCCAATGTAGCCCAAAGATGGCCACCAGACACAAAAAAAAACAAATGTAGCCCAAATATCAGCCAGATGTAGCCCAACTATAGCCCAATGACAGAATGTCCCAGAGTGTTCTAAAGAACAACTAGAGTGCTAACAGTCCTACTTATTACAAAGGTATGGCACACCTGAAGCCATCTTGATTGGAATAAAGTGGTAACTCTTAAAACATTTAATTTAAAAAGGAACAAAATGAGGGGGTTCATTTTGCCATAGAAAGTATGATTAGCGAATATATGACGAAATCCCACATACCATCAGTCCGCAAAAAAAATCCCGCATGTACTATTAGGCCGCAAATTAAAATAACGAAAACTTTTAGAACGAATATGCCTTTAGCATACACTAAACAACTAAACTACCCTAAACCCTAAAACACTACCCCCAGCATGACCCTACACTACACAAACAGTACAACACTACCCTAAACCCTAAAACACTACCCCCAGCATGACCCTACACTACACAAACAGTACAACACTACCCTAAACCCTAAAACACTACCCCCAGCATGACCCTACACTACACAAACACTACAACACTACCCTAAACCCTAAAACACTACCCCCAGCATGACCCTACACTACGCAAACACTACAACACTACCCAAAACCCTAAAACACTACACCCCAGCATGACCCTACACTACGCAAACAGTACAACACTACCCTAAACCCTAAAACACTACCCCCAGCATGACCCTACACTACAAAAACACTACAACACAACCCTAAACCCTAAAACACTACCCCCAGCATGACCCTACACTACGCAAACACTACAACACAACCCTAAACCCTAAAACACTACCCCCAGCATGACCCTACACTACGCAAACACTACAACACTACCCTAAACCCTAAAACACTACCCCCAGCATGACCCTACACTACGCAAACACTACAACACTACCCAAAACCCTAAAACACTACACCCCAGCATGACCCTACACTACGCAAACACTACAACACTACCCTAAACCCTAAAACACTACCCCCAGCATGACCCTACACTACGCAAACACTACAACACTACCCAAAACCCTAAAACACTACACCCCAGCATGACCCTACACTACGCAAACTCTACAACACTACCCTAAACCCTAAAACACTACCCCCAGCATGACCCTACACTACGCAAACACTACAACACTACCCTAAACCCTAAAACACTACCCCCAGCATGACCCTACACTACGCAAACACTACAACACTACCCTAAACCCTAAAACACTACCCCCAGCATGACCCTACACTACGCAAACACTACAACACTACCCTAAACCCTAAAACACTACCCCCAGCATGACCCTACACTACGCAAACACTACAACACTACCCTAAACCCTAAAACACTACCCCCAGCATGACCCTACACTACGCAAACACTACAACACTACCCAAAACCCTAAAACACTACCCCCAGCATGACCCTACACTACGCAAACACTACAACACTACCCAAAACCCTAAAACACTACCCCCAGCATGACCCTACACTACGCAAACACTACAACACTACCCAAAACCCTAAAACACTACCCCCAGCATGACCCTACACTACGCAAACACTACAACACTACCCAAAACCCTAAAACACTACACCCCAGCATGACCCTACACTATGCAAACACTACAACACTACCCAAAACCCTAAAACACTACCCCCAGCATGACCCTACACTACGCAAACACTACAACACTACCCTAAACCCTAAAATACTACACCCCAGCATGACCCTACACTACGCAAACACTACAACACTACCCAAAACCCTAAAACACTACCCCCAGCATGACCCTACACTACGCAAACACTACAACACTATCCTAAACCCTAAAACACTACGCCCAGCATGACCCTACACTACGCAAACACTACAACACTACCCTAAACCCTAAAACACTAGCCCCAGCATGACCCTACACTACGCAAACACTACAACACTATCCTAAACCCTAAAATACTACACCCCAGCATGACCCTACACTACGCAAACACTACAACACTACCCAAAACCCTAAAACACTACCCCCAGCATGACCCTACACTACGCAAACACTACAACACTATCCTAAACCCTAAAACACTACGCCCAGCATGACCCTACACTACGCAAACACTACAACACTACCCTAAACCCTAAAACACTAGCCCCAGCATGACCCTACACTACGCAAACACTACAACACAACCCTAAACCCTAAAACACTACCCCCAGCATGACCCTACACTACGCAAACACTACAACACTACCCTAAACCCTAAAACACTACCCCCAGCATGACCCTACACTACGCAAACACTACAACACAACCCTAAACACTAAAACACTACCCCCAGCATGACCCTACACTAAACAACCACCACAACTCTACACTACACTAACACAACACTACACTACACAACACTACACTACACTACACAATCACTAGCCCACGAAAAAATTAACACAAACCCACTTACCTCTCTCTTCATCGTGGTTTTCACAACGCAAATGCATTTACCATACATGCCTTTAAAACGTAATTCTTTGTAAAGGCATGCGCGATAAATGCACATGCGTTTTGAAGAAATGCGGGATAATGGTATGCGAGGTCAATGACCTTGCGGGATAATGGTATGCGGACTGAAAGTCTGCGGGATAAAAAATGCGGGAAAATGGCTGCAAACCATGATTAGCAGCAGACTTCCCTGGTGAGCACTAGCTTTACTACAGTGATCTAATGAGCAACTAGAGTGCTAAAATTCAGAATTTATGGCAAATGTGTGACACATCTGAATGCCTGCTTGATAGAACCAAAGTAAACAAGCATTGAAAATGCAATAGATCTCACAATCGTTTAAGTTAAAGCCATTCTGTTTGTAATGAGGTGGCTTTTTAGCTTTGCTTTTATTAGTGTTTTTAAAACTTTCATGTAAATAACATGCATATGTATGCATATATGTATATGTATGCATGCATTTATATTTATATAGATATGCAGATTATATATGTTTATATATGTATATTACCTACTGGCGATAGCCAGTGGGTATATATAGTTAGGATTTTTTCTCTATGGGATTTCTGAAATTTCTATGTCTAATCATTTCCAATCTTTATTTCGACCAATTGGTCATAAAAGATGCACATAGGTTAAAAATCACATACAATCTGTCACATTTGATAGAACATCAGTGCAAGATTTAAAAATCCACATCAAACATTATTAACATTGTTAAAAATGAGCAATTCTACAAGCTACCCAGCATTTTTTAAAAGACGATTACGCGTATACCATACATTTGTAAAGAATTTGGCAAGCGCAAAAACAATTGGGCCGGAAACATCACATTTTAAAATCCTGTACATAGGGATATATTCCCTACCACCCAAGTTCTTAATCAGAGGCAGCAGCCAGTACTTTCTGGCTGCCTTATATGCTGGGCAAAAAAAGATCACATGCAAGTCATTTTCCTCTTTGTCAACACAAAGAGGGCAATGCTTGGTGGAAGGGACTTGCAACCAGGTGCTAGAAAAGCAACGCAAAGGCAGTGTACCGTATCTCCACTGGAGAAATAACTTTCTAGTGAGTACGGGATATATGGGATCAAAAGCCTTTTCGAATGCGTAGAGGTCCTTATTTTGCAGGAATTTGGAAGAAAGGGATCCCTCTGTCTGGGTAGCTAAGGCCCTTACCCTTTTGTGTTCATGATACAGATTCGCCAGAAATCTCTTAGAGATTCTAGGTGCTGTATCTGCTGGTTTAGTCCACAGTTCGGGGAGCCCCAGATCTGTGCAGGTGGACTGGATATTTTGGACCCAGGGGATACTGAGCGCCTTAGGGTGTTGTAATAGTTCGACCAGTTCCGCCCTATAGTCGGTGAGATCGTCGCTGCTCCAAAGCCTGCGCCAGAAGGCAATGGGTCTTAGACTTATCTCATCGGCGAGAGGCCGTAGCCCAAGATCAAGCCTCAAAGGGAGAAGTGGGGTGCTAGGGGGAAGTGCGGTAATTTGTCTTATGAATCTGTTTTCCGTGGATGACAGATTCCGACATGGAGTGTGGCCCCACAGTTCAGCCCCATACAGGATCGCCCCCCTGGCCTGTGCCTTATATATCTGAATTAGGGCCCCCAATGGGCGATAGGTCGAACCAGTCATCATCCGGGAGATCCCCCCGGCAATTTGTACTAGTTTAAGGTTAGCCCTAGTTTGGTGGGTCCCCCAGGTCATATTTTCGTTGAGTGTCACGCCGAGGTATTCAAACGTGGCTACTCTTTCCAGCCGTGCTGCTCCCAGCAGGGGATTCGGGCGCTGTTTGGGGCTTGGATTCAATACCATATATTTGGTTTTTGTGGCATTGATTTCCAGTCCTCTGTCCTGACAGAAGGCCACAAAGGCATCCAGTATCCTTTGGATGCCCATGGGAGTTTTAGATACCAACAGCGTGTCGTCTGCAAACATTATTGCGGGCACACTGTTGCCATTTAGCTTGGGGGCATCTGTGTAGTCGGTGGCGTTCAGATGAGCGATTACCCCGTTGACAAAGAGGCAAAACAGGGTCGGCGCCAGCACACAGCCCTGTCTTACCCCTCTGCCCACGGGGAATCTATCAGTCAGCTCCCCCGACCTCCCACACCTCACCTGGGCATAGTTGTTATGGTGCAGCCTCTGCAAGGTCAATAAAATATCTGGTGGGACGCCCATCCCTGCCAGAGTGGCCCAGAGTTTTCCCCTGGGCACGAGGTCGAAGGCGGCACGTAGGTCCACGAAAATCGTGTACAAACTGCCGCCCTCGAACCTCACTGTCTTCCAATAGACCAAGTTCAATCTAAAGACCTGGTCCACAGTCGATACCCCTTTCCTAAAGCCTGCCTGGTATGGACTGAGGGCGCCTACCTCCTCAATCCATTCCTGAAGCCTATTCAGGAGAACCCTACCGAATAGCTTCTGCGCTACATCTATCAGGCTAATCGGTCTGTAGTTGGCTGGGAGGAGGGGGGATCCCTTTTTGTATATCGGGACCACCTCTGCCCCCAGCCAAGTACTAGGGATTTCCATCCCACCGAGGATACCATTAAAAAGAGCAACGAGGTAGGGCGCCCAGACGGTAGGCTCCTGCTTGTACAGGTCTCCCGGTAGCCCATCCAGCCCAGGGGCCTTCCCCGAAGCCAGGCCTGAAATAGCAGCAGTGACCTCGCTCAGTGTTATTTGATCCACCTGAGAGCCCCGCCTCTCCAGTTCAACTGTCACAGGAAGTTCTCCGGACTCAGCGCTATATAAGGACTGGAAGTGGGCCTGCCACACTCCAGGAGCTATATTAGGCTCCACTGCCGAATGTAAACTCCCTGATCCCCCGTTCACCATTCTCCAGAACAGGCGTTGGTCTTGCACTGCTAAGGCCTTAGTGAGCTCTTCCCACTGGTTCTCCTCCCATTCTATTTTAGCCTGGGCGAGAAGTTTCTTGTAGGTTTGCCTACATTGCTTAAGGCGTTCCCCTCCCTTGCCCTCCTTTATTACTCCAAGGAGTTCTGTTTTGGCCCGTCTACAGGCCACATTGTACCATTGAGTTTTGCCTTGGCACCTCCCTCTTGGCTTTCGTGCCTTACATGTGAAGTGGGGTGCTGCAACTTTTATAAGTTCCTTGTGGGCATCAAATAATTTACTCCTTATGTCTATTTTGCTTGCCACACTATCAAGTTCCCCCACAATTTTCAGGATGGGGGTAATCTCTGCATAGAGCAGTGGGAGTTTGTCCTTTTTTGTGACCAGATGCTCCCACCTAATTCTTCTCCTACTGTTATCTATGAGGAGCGTGGGGTAGTTCCCTTCTTCTTGGGTCACTAAGCCCTGAGGTGCTGGATGAACAAGGTCTAACTCAAGGGCATTGTGGTCACTATCCAGCCTATCTGTTACCCTAAAATCCTGTATAGTTGACCACCTTGCCAATTGGACCAGAACATAGTCCAAGTGTGACTCTCTTCCCCGACGGTTATAGGTATTTTTACCTGGTATGTCCGAGTTAACTCTCCCATTACACGCTCTAAGTCCATACCTTAAGGTGAGGGCAGTGATTTGCAACGCCAATGGGGTCCAAGCTTTCGGAGATGGGACGTCAACCCCTGGTACTGCCCAGCTATGTCTAATAACTTTGGCGTTTGTGGACGGAATTGGCTGAAATTGACAGGAAAATGGCACATTTTGTTTCTGAGCAGAGCCTGAAAATTTGGGGGGGTTTCGTCAAGGGGGGCCGAGAAAAAAGGGGGGTCCCAAAATGCGTTTTTCCCATTAATTTTTCCATAGGGCGGTTGGACTCACTTTTAGCTCGAACGGCTGAATAGATTTACATGAAACTTGGCAAAATTGTAGATATGGTTTGCCCGACGTGCCTTTGCTATGTCTCAATATATGTGCTCCAGTGGATTTTGAGAAATTAACGTTTAAAAAAATATATATATCTGTGACAGCGCTCCGGTTAGCACCCCGGTTCGCGTACCTGACGCGTAACGGAACTTCGCGAAGCGAAGCTGATTGGCTCTCCGGTGTCTGTCAACATTCTAAACAGTCCGGAGCGGCCGCCATCTTGTCTCTCGGTACGATCGAGAGACAAGATGTAGTGAAAAACGAAGGGGGAAATGAAGGAAAGGGGGCAAGGTAAACCCCTCCTGACCCCCTAGGATTGATGAGGGGGATATTAAAGTCCCCCGCGATTTTTCGCGGTAGAGGCGCTTCCCGGTACGCGAACCGGGCAGCTAACCGGCAGTGTAACGGGAGTCCGCCATCTTGTGTTTTTGGAGCGTCCGGTTCGCGTACCGGGTAGCGTCCCGGTAAGCGTAACAAGGGGAAAACCAAGAGAAACAATAAAAAAATAATTAAGGGAATAGATTTCCAGCAAACTTGGCAAAATTGTAGGGACTGTTTGTTTGATGTGCCTTTGCAAGGCCTCACGATATGTGCACGTGTGGATTTTGTCTAATTAAGGTTAAAAAAAATATATATATCTGTAAGCGTGTTCCGGCACGCTTACGTTACGGGTTTTGTTTGCGCTGCAGAGCCGATACGTCACGGTTATGCGACGCGTCATGAGGCGTCTCACGTGGCTACGTGATACGTCACCTAATAAAGAATATATTTTACAGCTATAGATATTTGCTATTAAAAAACCAATGAAATTCACTGAAAAAACCATAGGTTATAGACCATATATAGTTAGGAATTTGCATTTACAAAACCTTGAAAATTCACTGAAAAAACCATAGGTTAGAGACCATATATAGTTAGCTGGACATTTTATTGACATAAAACCAATGAAATTCCATATATAGTTAGTTGCACTAACTATATATCGCGCACCCGCAATCCACTGCTGATGATGTCACATATTACATCATTCATGACATGGTCAGTGACATCACTGATGACATCACTGATGACATCTCAAATGACATCACTGATGACATCACTGATGACATCTCAAATGACATCACTGATGACATCATGACACACCAATACCAGTTACTACATACGCACTCACTGATTCCTACGTCTACACACACATTCACTCATTCACCCATACAATCACTCATACATACAGTCACTCATTATTACAACACTATCATATGCACTCATACACCTATGCAGACACTCAAACACTGCCACTCATCCATGGAGTTACTCACACACCTAGTCAGTCCTGTAAAGAATCAATCACACTTCCATTTCCTCATCTATACAGTTAAACACAGAACACCATACTTCAGTGACATCACTGATGACATCACTGATGACATCTCAAATGACATCACTGATGACATCTCAAATGACATCACTGATGACATCATGACACACCAATACCAGTTACTACATACGCACTCACTGATTCCTACGTCTACACACACATTCACTCATTCACCCATACAATCACTCATACATACAGTCACTCATTATTACAACACTATCATATGCACTCATACACCTAGTCAGTCCTGTGAAGAATCAATCACACTTCGATTTCCTCATCTATACAGTTAAACACAGAACACCATACTTTTCACACATATACTAACACATACTTACTCTCTTATACAATCACTGATACAAGTACACATTGATATGCACAGAGTCACACACCTCCCAGCCAGCCACACACACACTCAGTCTTCCATACATCCACTCATTCTTCAATATGTAAAACATATTTAAACTTTACAAAAACACACAGACACTAGATGATGTCATCAGTGATGTCATTTGAGATGTCATCAGTGATGTCATCAGTGATGTCATTTGAGATGTCATCAGTGATGTCATCAGTGATGTCACTGACCATGTCATGAATGATGTAATATGTGACATCATCAGCAGTGGATTGCGGGTGCGCGATATATAGTTAGTGCAACTAACTATATATGGAATTTCATTGGTTTTATGTCAATAAAATGTCCAGCTAACTATATATGGTCTATAACCTATGGTTTTTTCAGTGAATTTCAATGGTTTTTTAATAGCAAATATCATGAACTGTTGAATGTCAAGTACGTGGTAAGTAAAAACATTTTTGTGTTTATGCACACTGATCTGCTTTGAATGCTGCCCCCCACCCCTCATTTCTATTAGGAGTACTCTCTCTTTGCAGATAGTGAAGGGTAGTTAACGCAGGCCTTTGCCCCCGTTGTAATCCGTCGTGCCTGCTTCTCTCTCCATTTGATTGATTGTTCTCTTTGGTACATTCTCTATTTACAAACAAGCACAGAGTCGCAATACTCTGTTTAGTCTTTGCAGATAGCGAAAAATCGTGTAAAAAAACAAAAGGAATCGAGCAAAATCAGAAGGCCACTAATGGGATCTCTTTTTGACCTCGCTAAAATAGAAACATTAGGAACAACCTGTTGAAAATAGCAATGTGTATGTACATAAGCGGCGTTCATTTGTGTTCACAGTACCCCTTGTTGATTGTTTGAATCGAGCATTGAATTGTTCGAAGTTGGTTCTCTTAAGGATCTTCTCTGCCTGCAAACGAGGAAGAATAGGAATATTCTCTCTCCCTTTGCAGATAGTGAAGGGTAGGTAACGCAAGCCTTTAACACGTCGTACCTATTTCATTCCTCATTGATTGATTGATTGTCCGAACATTGACTGTTTGGGAATTAGTTCTTTTTGGAGGTATTCCCTGTTTGCAAATAAACGTAGGAAAATCTTTGCAAGTAGTGAAAGGGTACGTAATGCGGACCTTTCTCCCCCGTTGTAATCTGTCATGCCTATCTACTCCCCACTGATTGATGCACCTGTTTCACCCGGACCATTTACTAGAGATAGGTCATCTGGCCCGACCAGAGAGCACCCCTAGTGAAAAGGACATATGCAATAATAACGAAGTGATCACTGTATCCTGTTAACAGAAACTTTAGCATGAAACAACCTGGAAAGAAAAGAATAGGAAAACGAAAATCAGTAGGCCACTGATGAACTTTTTATTAAATAACAAACAAAGAAACGATAACAATACGTAATGATAAAACCTATTATTGTCCTAGAAACAAGAAACGTTAGAAGTAAGCCCGTAATAAGAAACCTGAAAACATCGCCCCTCACTGCCCCAAAACGTGTCTGTCCCACCGCCTGCCACGGCCAAATAACGGCAAACTGGGAAAGATAGAAGTCAGCAGACATCCGCCCCATTCTAGAAACTTCCAAAGGGCAACAGGTTTTCGGCTACGCCCAGCCGGAAGCAACACATATAAGGCGGGTCCTGCTGCCACGCCTCAGCCAGGAGATCATCACGTAGGGTGTAGCCGGAGGAGAGGCCGAGGCCAGCGGGACCCGGCCAGGGGGATTGACAACACTGGAGAGTTTCAGGGGGGGGGAATGTCCGTGTCCTCGACCCTCCCCTCTCTCTCCCAGTCCGGCCGCGGTGGCCCTTGAGAGTTGCAGGTTGTCCCTCCACACTCTCTCCCGGTCCGGCCACCAACGGCCGGGGGCTGGGGCCGACGGGATCCGGCTGCAGCCGATGAGCCAAGGAACCCGTTCATGGGGCCAGAGCAAAGGGAGTCCGGCCGCCATCCACCGGAGGTGCGGCCCAAAGACGGACGGGACATTTGTTCTTTCTTTTATAATGGCTGCGACAACACTGGGGGGGGATGTCTTGCACATGCCTCCGACCCCCCCCCCCCTCATCCTCATCGCCTGGTCCGGCCATAACAAATGTCAAGCGAGACGCCGTGGGGTGCACTGGGAGGGAGAGACGCTGCGAACAGGCCTCTCCCGCCTCCCCAGGTGGAGGCTTCCCAGCTGCACCCTCAGCGCTCCAGGCGCCCGGAAAAGGGTTCTTCCACTGTGGCAATGCTGCAACATCTCGCCCGGCAGGGTGGAGCCCGTCCGCTCATTTGACCCCGCGATCGCCAGTAGCTACCGAACTCTCAAAATGGCGGTCGACCTGGCAAGAGCCGGCCCAGCATAAAGAAATGGCCCGGTCACTGGTTGACTCCACCACCGTAGTCCTCCACGACCTTGAAGATTCTAGAGGAGCCGCGGGAGTCTCCAACCCCCGCAGACACCCCCGATGGGGAATGACTGCCATGATCGCCCGTGGAGTGACGAAACTGTATCCGCGGGACGTCGGCGCTCCCATGCTGCCGCCAGCCTCAGTTTGAATGACTAGAATCCTGCAGACCTCAGTTCCGGTGAAAGCACAGTGTGACCCGGTAGGAAAAATTGTTGCACCCCCTCCCCTTTTTGACTGATAGTTCAAACCACCGATCCTTTCCTTTGCCCTTTTACCGGAACTATGGACTGCCTCCCCCTCTTTTACATTTTCTAGAGAAAACAAAACATTAACCACTACATTAGCATAGCAGTTGACACCAGAACTGTTTTCAAATTGAAAACCAACAACATCTTCAACAGAATCCTTTTTGTTTCTGCTGTGACCCTGCTACAGCACAGGCATTGTCCCCAGCAGTAATTCTGCAATGCCGGTAAGTATAGCTGTGGTGCCTACTGGACTCACTCACCCCCGGGGCGCCCCACGCCGTTATTTGCTGGGCGGCAACTTACTAGACATCACCTTCGTGACATCCAGATTTCAGCGCTTTCTGCTGCCTTGGAACTATTCGCACAACAGACCGCTACTGACAATCCACCCCCCGGGACGCCCCACGCCGGATACCCAAATCAGTGCGGCACCCAGGCAACATCTTCTGAATTTTCATAATTTGAAAGAACTAGTAACATGTCCTCATCAGGAATTTCCTCATGAAAAGTCTGCAATGATGATTCTTGTAACTCTATGGTCTCCAAACATTCGATAAATTCGCCATCAAGAGATTGATCAAAAAAATCATTCAAGTCATCTCCTCCTTGTGAGAATATTTCATTATTGGTGCTGTCAATTTCAATAAATCTATTGTATAATTCAAAAGAAATTGCCACGGTCTCTTCGTTGTTTAAATGTTTTTACTGTTTTTGTTTTGTTGTATATATTTATAAGTTATTAAAGTTTTATAATCCTACTACTTTGTTGGAGTGCTATATATTTTTAATATGACACATAATTGTAAAAACTTTGATGTACAAAGAGTCATCCCTGGAATCTTCCGCTTCAGGCTCGGTCCCCTCCCCAATCACAATACAGGATGGTTTTCAGATAGTAGGAACACGTGTGGTGTGACGGATCTCATCGGGTGTGGGCCTTGATCTACTATAACTCCTTTGAAGAGGGGTGATTCTTTACAGCTGGGGCCATAAACTACATCTGCAGGGCTAGCTGATAGCCTGGACAATCGGACACAGAGGAAGAGGAGTGTCAGAGGGTGCGGTAGTGAATAGGGCGAAAGGGAGGTGTCGGGCGGGCACAGAGTGGGATTCTCAGGGAAGAGCAGCGCAGATGGGGGGAGGTTTATTGCCGATGCATAAAACAGAGAGCGGGGGTGACCAGTGCCTGGGGAAGATGCTTGCGAGGGTGGGGAGCCATGCTACGAATCGACAGCGTGCAGAGAGTGGGTCTGGTCAAGGCATCTAAAATGGCTGCCGTGCACGACAAAAGTGTGGCATTTCAAAAAAGGCAAGATGGCGCAGACAATGTTTTTCAACACTTCCTCATTTCCTTCAAATCGAACGTTAACAGACGTTGGTGCATATTACCAAAGTTAAGCGATATTTATCGCTAACGATGCTTAGCAACGAATTTTTTACCGCTAAGCATCGTCAGAAATTATCGAAGATAAACCTTGCTATTATCAAGGTTTATCGCAAATGCGATAAAAAACGGCCGCAATGCATGAATATCGCTAAAAAGTCAGCGATATTCATGCATTACCGAGCTAATGCTCTTAGCCATGTTATCCACCTCCCATTGGATAACATGGCTAAGAACTGCTCAGGGCAGGTGTTAGTTTTTGGAGATATTCGCGCTTAGCGCGAATATCTCCAAAAGTTGGTAATAGGAGATAGATATCTTGCATGTTGTAATGCAAGTTATTGTGGTATATGGAACTCATACCATAATCTCTCAGGAAAGCAGAAACTGATCCTTTTGGGACCGCCTGAGAAGGCCTAGGAGGTGAGGGGTACTCTACTTTGCCCCCTTTTCACGTTCCGAACTATTTTTTTTTACTCTCTTCTGTAATTACACAAAATGGCAGCGATAAGATGCATCAGAGACAGACAGTGAGAGAAAGGAGGCCGGAGATGAAGAAGAGATGTCAAATACACATTGGAGATAATATAGTGGGAGAAGGGAAGTAAATATGAGTAAACTTACCATGTAACATAAAAATGTTGCACTCTATACTATAAGTCTCATTTTATACTACAATCACTTCGCTACAACCTCATAAATTAAAAATAAAAATGAATAATGTCTCAAACAATTTTTGATTTCTAAATATAAATTTATTCTTCTGAATTTTCAAAATTTGAAAGAACTAGTAACATGTCCTCATCAGGAATTTCCTCTTCAATCATCTCATCTGGAATCTCCTCATGAAAAGTCTGCAATGATGATTCTTGTAACTCTATGGTCTCCAAACATTCGATAAATTCGCCATCAACAGATTGATCAAAAAAATCATTCAAGTCATCTCCTCCTTGTGACAATATTTCATTATTGGTGCTCTCAATTTCAATAAATGTAGTGGATAATTCAAAAGAAATTGCCACGGTCTCTTCATTGTGAGCCATTTTATTTTGAAATTGCTTGCTGTAAATTGCAGAAAAAAATAATCATTTTCATTTATCGTTTTTAGTAATACATAATATAAAACTAACTTTATCAAGTATTTAGTATAACAGAAGGACTGTAAATAAATAACAGAAAACATTTTTCAAATTATCTTCAAGTGTACAACATAGTTCCCCTTACAAATTAACAACTCACCTTTTTAAAAGTAGGAGAAGTGTTAGTACTGTGCAAATCAAACACCAGCAATTGACCACCAAAAATTCCTCACAAATGTACCTCAGACAGTAGTATCACAAAATGGCTGTGGTTTCCTCTCATTTTAGATATATACATAACCAATTAACTTTCATCACACACAAATACAAAACCAAAGTAACATTTTAATTGGTTCTAAATTTCAACACTTTCAAATGTGTTTTCCCCATGCAATTTTCCATAGGACATTTAGATACGTCTACAGCCTGAATGGCTGAACGGAATTACACCACACTTGGCAAAATGGTACATCAAACCTAAGAGGTCAGGGAGGATCTACTATGCCCCCTTATGGTCATTTGCCCCTTCGCTTTGGCCTCCTCTTGTCTCTCGATCCTACCGAGAGACAAGATGGCGGCCGCTACGGACTGTTTGGAATGTTTACAGACGCCGGAGAACCAATCAGCTTCGCAAAGCTCTGTAACGCGAAAAGTACGCGAAGCGGAGCGCTGTTACAGATATATATCTTTTTTTGAACGTTAATTTCTCAAAATCCACTGGAGCACATATATTGAGACCTAGCAAAGGCACATCGGGCTACCAGTCCCTACAATTTTGCCAAGTTTCGTGCAAATCCATTCAGCCGTTCGATTATGATTATTTTTTTTTTTTTGCCCCGCGGGGCCCTTTTAAAACCTCCACAACAAACCTAGGGGGTCAGGGAGGATCTACTATGCCCCCTTATGGTCATTTGCCCCTTCGCTTTGGCCTCCTCTTGTCTCTCGATCCTACCGAGAGACAAGATGGCGGCCGCTACGGACTGTTTGGAATGTTTACAGACGCCGGAGAACCAATCAGCTTCGCTTCACAAAGCTCCGTAACGCGAAAAGTACGCGAACTGGAGCGCTGCCTGGTCCGCTGTTACAGATATATATCTTTTTTTGAACGTTAATTTCTCAAAATCCACTGGAGCACATATATTGAGACCTAGCAAAGGCACATCGGGCTACCAGTCCCTACAATTTTGCCAAGTTTCGTGCAAATCCATTCAGCCGTTCGGGCTAAAAGTGAGGCCAACCGCCCTATGGAAAACTCAATGTTAAAAACACGTTTTGGGACCCCCCTTTTTTCTCGGCCCCCCCTTGACGAACCCCCCCCCAAATTTTCAGGGGCTGCTCAGAAACAAAATGTTCCATTTTCCTGAAAATTTCAGCCAATTCCGTCCACAAACGCCAAAGTTATTAGACATAGAATTTTCAAAAATCCCATAGAGAAAAAATCCTAACTATATATACCTACTGGCGACCGCCAGTAGGTAATATATATATATATATATATATATATATATATATATATATATATATATATATATATATATATATATATTTAAAGAAAAGTTTGCCCAAGGTAGAAAAGCCACACACGAAGGGGTTATCACACAAGTGCTGCCGGTGGTAGTACTCAGCCTGTCAAACGCCCTCCTTCCAGCTTGCCAAACGCGTTTCGGGCGTCATCCCGTCAACTGGGGGAGAAGCACGAACCCATTGCCACACCGCGCAATTGTTGGTAAATTTTGCCTTGGAATTTGAAATAATTTGAAGTCAAACAAATCCGTATAATTTCCAACAGCATTGTGTTATGTGCTCGAAAAATCATGTCACGCTTATTTAAGTAATACTCTGCAGCATGCAACCCCTGAGAATGGTTGATTGAGGTATACAATGACTCAATGTCCATTACCAAAAATATATACTCAGAATGCCAACATACATTTGTCACCTTGTTAAGAAAATCTGTGGTATCTTTAAGATACGAGGGTAAAGAAATCATATGGGGTTGGAGAAAAAAATCAACATATTTGGAAATCTTTTCGTTGATACCACCAATTAAGCATGGGCGGATTTTGCGGATTGGCAATCCGCGAACTTGCGTATTTACGGATTCGCAATCCGCGAAGATCCGCGAACTCTAGCGGATTTGCGGATTTTTCCGTTTTTTGTGTTGGCGCGTGTTCGCGCCGATTTTGGGACAAGTTCGCAATTGCGAACTTACTTTTCGGCTTGCAACGGCCGCGACTATGTTGTTTCTACGTCTGGTTTATCATCACAGGTTCACAGCACCCTCTGTTTCACCACTGCCACCCTCTGGGACACCCATGCCACCCTCTAGTACATCCTCACTGGCACCTATTAGGTTTATTTATCACTGTAGATTATGGTGGTTGAAAAAAGCAAGCACACCTGCCCTTCTTCAACTGCCATCAATTAATTTGTGTTTCATTAATGTGTCAGTAATTTTGAAAGTTCCAGTCTGGCTGGCACCTGCTTCCTTCCTTATCTGTAATTTGCTTTTTGTTGCAGTGAAATTTTTTTTTCACAGGACCTTTATGGTGCTATTCTATGAGCCTGCTGTTTGGGTCATAGCAGGGTCATAGAATAGTTGCAAACTCTGGAGGGGCCCATCAGGAAGCACTACCTTGAATGTTACTAATGTTAAGTTTGAACTTTTGCACCTGCTCATTGCTTTCAGTTTAGCTAAAATCGTTTTTTCTGCAATTTCGCGCGTTTTTTGGGGCGCGAATCCGTGCGAGATCGATTTCGGAAGCCGCGAATACGTGCGAATACAAAATTGTTTTTGTTGCGACGTGTATGTTCGCGTGATCTTGCGCGTGTTCGCGAGGCGCTTCTAGCTATACGTTTGCCAAGTTACCCTATCAGTCGTACACGGGCGCGGCCATCTTGTTGGCGTGACGTAATTCCGTTTCCGCCCGCTATGTGTAATCTCGCAAAGTGTGCTGCTCGCTAGTACAATTTCGCGCGTACTCGCAAGGAAAATCTCGCGCGAACTTACCCACGCGGTCGTGAACGGGCGCGGCCATCTTGTTTCTCATTCATTGCTATGGTTCTGGGCATGCTTTCTCTATCCTCTCTCAATCTCTGCCATCCTTTGCTTGTTTGAAGTTTTTTTGATCTAATTTTACTTATTATCTATCCCTCTATTTTTCTACCTCTATATTTTTGTGTTTTCTGCAGCTTTTAGTTACTTTTAAACTACTTTTTTAAACTCTTTTCTTTTCTTCTTCACTATTCTATTTCTTCTTTATCATTTAAGTTTATTTCTGCCCAGACCATGGTAAAGGGAGCCGGGAAGCACCCTGAGAAGGGGAAGGGTCCCGCACCCCGTGCCCGGCTCCCGTGCAGGCGTTTAAGGGGGGAGCAAGTGGTCCCGAGGGAGATCTTCAGCGCGGAGGAAGTGGCGGCACTGATCTTCCACGTCCAGCGCCGCCTCCCCAAGACGATCCTGGGAGGCGGCAAGATCGCGACCGGCTATGGCATCCGGGAGCGTCGCAAGCGGTGGGAGAAGGTGTGCCGGGCCATGTACAAGATCTCTGGGGTCCGGCGCACATATAACCAGGCCACCCACCGCTGGACCGATGTCATGGACCGGGAGCGGGACTTGCTGGACGCGCTCGGCGTAGAGGTCCCCGGGCTTGGTGAGTAGTAGTAGTAGTACATTTACTACTCTGTTTTATCCTGCTCTGTTATTTGCAAATCTTTGTTCTTTACCAAGAGCAATAATGCTGCCGATTACATTGAGGTAAATTATATTTCAAAATCTTCTATGCATTTCAGGTGCACTGCTCTCCTTCTCAGTAGCCTTGCTTGCTACTATGCTTCTTTGTTTTGTATGTTGTGTTCAGAAGCATTTCATTGGCCTGAGAAATTATGTATGAGTGTACTGTAAAGAAAAGAACTGTGTAATGCTAGACAGTAAGGGTCATATTTTCAATTACCGGCGCATCCCTGCAAAGTAGCAGGGATGCGGCAGTAATTGTGTGCCATGCCACCACCACCCATTGGCCCAAAACGTCACAGAAGCCTTACGCATCTGTGCCGTAAAGGCAGCGCATTGCTGGAGTTGCGTGCCAACGATGGCGCAGCTCCAGCAATGCTCTGGGGTACCCTATCTCCCCAATGCTGCATCAAGCCGTACGTCGGCTTCAAGCGCGCAGGGTTTGAGTCATGCATCATTGTCCTAAAAGTGACTGATTGACATCTTGTAGATTTCCCTCAGCCACTTTTAGGATTCGTTCCTGCGCAGGTACGCCCTCCCTTGCGCCGGAACGCCCCCTGATGGCGCAGGGCTTTACAACGTGATGCATCGCCCATATGCCCATATGTGTTTTTTTTTTAATATATACGCCGCACCAACACCATGGCGAGTCTTTTGTTCTGCCGCTGCGTCAGAAAAGGCACGCAACAATGAAGGAAAATCAGCCGCAACTTCCGCAAGGGACTTATAAATCAGCCCCAACAGACTGAAGTCCAGTCCTTCCTTTAGACAGTCACATGGCTATAAGAAGAAATAGTGGCGGTGGTGGCGGGTGGATTGATAGTTTGAGTATTCACTGATCTGCAAGCAGGATGGACTTTGTCTGTCACGTGTTGCGCACTGCTGCCTGCAGTGCCAGGCCTAGGCAAACCTCTTTAGTAGTCTGTTTATTGAGTTACATAGGAACTTTCTAAGTCAACGTTCCGCAAATCAGGCAATACGAATAACGTAGTATACCACATGATATAGATCCCGTGGAATAGTTGTCTATCTATTTGCTATTTTTCCAAAATATGTTGTTATTGTTCTTTTGAAATGTTTGATTTGGTTGAAAAATCTCATCCATGTTTTCTGGTTTTTCTTTCTTTCATGTTGTACATCAGCTCCCCCCAAGGGCAAGAGGACACAGGAGGAGGGTGCTGAGGATGCAGGCCAGGATCGGGCAGGCGAGGGCTCCTTTGCTGGCCCCAGTAAGTTTACATTTTAATAAACAGTACCTATTTTTTCCTAGCGTTCCTCATTCGATTTTTTCTAAATCGTCTTTGATCTTCTTGTAGACTGGATATAAATTCTTATCCTGCCTCGAATATGACTCCCTGTGGTATTACTAGACTATTCTTATTAGTCTGTCTGTGTAGCTAACTAAGATTGGACATTTGGCAATTCCATTGGACTCCCATTATATTCAGCAATACCTCTATGCACTGTCTCCTTACTGACTAGATAGTGTGGCAGAGTCATTCAGCTCCCGAAGTCACCGATTATAGATCCCCAATGATCTCTAGATTATCGTACGCAGGACAAGAGAGTAGTACGGAGTCACAGCACAGTCAAGAAGTGTCAGAGGCACTCATGCTTGCAAAAATTCCAAAACCTTTAGCTCATCCACTCTAGTCTAGAGGAACAAAAACCACAGAGTCTATTTAAGTTTAAAAGCTTTATTAAAAGTAAACACATTTATTAAAATCTACTTTGTCATAAAACTATTTAACTGTAAACGGAAAAGTGGTTAGTGCTGACGATTAATTGGACACATTTCTTGTGGTCGAGCCGAACTCTCACCTAGTTTGAACTTGATCCTGGTCGTGTTCTTAGGACTCAGGAGTCAAGCTTCTGTCTGTTAGGAGAAAAAGTGGTGCGTGTTAAAAATCAAAAGCAAGCATTCATCAGTTGTGCATAAAAGTGCAGCAAGACAACAGCCTTCCCTGGAAAATGGGACATTTTTACTATGGAGTAGACAGTCACAAATTATTACATTGTATTCTGTTTTTTTAACATTTCTCCTAGACCAAATATTATATAGTAGTGAGTGGTGTATTCTAACATTCTTAAATGTACTTTGTAGGTGTAACATCTGGTGACGGGGCCAGCGCGGAGGTGGCTGTGTTGGACCAGGACTCGGAGGCCTCTGGGGAGGAGGCGGCGGTAGAAGAGCTGGCGGACGTTCCTGTGGGGGATCAAACGGTGGTGGCGGAAACAGGTAAGCTATATATTCCTTACTTATTGAGATTGAAGACTGCATAGTGTGCTTTCTGCACGGGTGTATTACAATTACAAATCAACCAGGTAGTAGCCTCCTCGAAATGTACTTCGACTTAGCTGTGAAGTTTTTGGTGAGAAGAATCCCAATAAGTTCTTAGACGAACGTGATGGATGGGATGAACGAAAAGCGAAAGAAGGGTGTAAGTAAGTGGGACGCGAACTTGTATGATGGCTGGCAAAGAAGAACGATATGTGTTTGCTCGGACCCAGAGGTGGCTGGGAAGGAAAGAATATGGTATGGTGCATGGCTGGGTCAATGATGAAGCAAGGATGGGTGGAAGGACAGCAGCCTGGGTGGGTGAAACAGAAACTGTATGTGTGCGTATACTTTGACTGAATGGATGCCTGGAGCATGGTATTCTCTGACTCTTAGATAGCACATGTGTATCTAGAGAGAGTAGATGGTCGCCAGGTGAAGTAAGTGTTACCTTGAAGAGCATGTACCACCGCACCCACACGTCCGTCCCAGTGCAGGGAAGGCAAGGAAAAGAAATTGTAAATGTGTCCAATACTACCATGAATAGTAGCAGTACTTTGTATTGCGTTTGCATTCACAGCATATATCTGGTTATTACGGTGGACACTCCGTACCTCTCTTAATAACTTTAGTTTACTTGTAGTACGTCATTCTTGTGTGGGTGTATCACTGTTCACTCAATATTAAGCAAAGCACCTAAAGTCATCTCATCTGTCATTAAATACGTCCCATGTGAAGTGATAGATAATCAAATTAGTTAGCTTCTTCAGTTTCCTTTTCTAGTACTCATTTGCACTGTAGGGTGAAAGGTAAATTAATTAAGCAGTAGCCCTTGTAACAGAGTATTCTCAGTGCCACCCGTAATAGAAAAGTAATAGCTTCACCACCTGCATGTACTGGACCGGTACAGTAACGCAAGTCTGTCTCACTCATCATGGTGTGCAACTTTTTTTCTCGGGTGCAACTTCACTGTGCTGTGTCCATGTCATTCTGCCGGCTTGCATAAGATAACGTACCCATTTCCCTAAACAAGAGAGAAGAAGAAGAATAAGACTGGTGTACTGTCATAGTCGACTGTAATGGAAGTCCATAGTGGTCGTAGAATTAGTTCATTAAACTACCACTACTGTTAGAGCAAGGATGCAGAAGTGGGAGGTTACATAGATACTGTCCTCAATAGTTATGTACTGTGCTTTCAATTTGCTACTTGTACTCTGTGACCCAACTTTCGGCTCAATCACTTTGTGTTATTAATAAGGAGCATTGGTTACAGACTATGTCTTTCTTTCTTCATATAGTTGCTCCTTCCAAATCAACAACAAGGAGGGAGCAGGCTAGATTGGCCCGGCAACGGAGGCTGGAGGCCACAGTCGCCGAGTATCGGCGGCTGGTGGCCCTGGAGGAGGAGTAGGACACGCAGTCGAGCGGGGCAACATCCTCGACTGTGACCACTGCATCCTCCTCCGTGACTAAGCCAGCGGGACCGAGCCGGGCTAAGAAAGACGACCGCCACCGCCAAGCAACCGAAATACCAGCTGCCCCCCACAGGAGCTGCAAGGAACGCCAACGCCGCCTACGAGTCCGCATGTCCAACCTGGAGCAGGAGGTCCTGAGGTATAAGAACTTGGTTAAGGGCCTCCGCTCCGAGCTTGCCACCCTCCGCAAGGAGTATGATGCCCATGCCGCATCATGCACCAGCACCAGCACCCTCCAGTAGTGGAGTGTCCCTTGCCCTTTTTTTATAGACTTTTGGGGGGTGGGATTTGGGAGTTGGGATCGTTTTGGGACGTTTCAGAGACAATCGTTGGGGTTAGGGTGGGTGAGGGAGATTATTTTGTTAGGGCTAAATAAATATATTTTTCAACTTTATCTGACCATACCTGTTTTTTACTGCTTTTCAGTCTGGTGGGTGGGGGGCGGGGGTGTAACAGTAACTTTGTTTTCCTGAACAGTCGTAGGACTTTAGTAGTACAACCGTCAATCTCTTGTCTACTCCGAAATAATACTCCATTATACTACCTCCCACCAAACGCTTATCTTACCTGTAATTTGTGTTAGAAATTAGGGCTAGGCCCAGGGCTGGCTCCAGGTGAAATGGGGATTAACGTTGTCAATCCTGGGCGGGTGACATTTCCTCATTGCGGTGGTACTAGTGGTGTGACACAGTGGCAGTTGCATGCCTATGGAAAAAAAGAAAACGAAACCTTGTTTGTCCTCCTTACTGTAGCATTACAACGGTTACGGTACGATCGAGAAAATAGCAGGTGACAGTACACTAGAACAGTGCCATAATGTAGCCTAACAAATGGTAAAGTATTTGCTTGCAAGTATAACTAGTACTTGCGTTGAATTTATTTGACATTGGCTACTACTACTAGAAGATATAGTACTGAAGCTGAGTAAGTCTAGAAGATATCCTCGTATTCCTTCACCAGCCTGTTGCTGCTATGACCTTATCCTCCCCAGCAAGTGTGTGGAATTATTGATGTCATTTTAGTCAGACATCAAGCAAAACAACACAGCCCGGGGGAAGAGGGTTAGGGTTTGTAAAATGGATGGGAATGGGGGTTTCTTTTTGGGTAGGTTTTGTTGAGAGAAGAAAAAAAAAGCAGAGCATGGACAAACAATAATTGAAGATACAGAGTTTACAGACAATCTTTGGTTACAAACTAAAGGTAAGCACATGCAGTCACACTCATAGAATAAAAGACAACAATGGATACTGTATCTGTATTGCGTATGTTGTTGGAGTTGTCCTGTTGAAATTAGTAAGTAAGTTGCATGCAGCAAACAATTCCTCTTATTGGCGGCACTCCTCCATTCCAGCTGACGCTTCGTCCATCAATGTTGGTGACCACTGACAGAAGACACCCTGTCCACTGCCTGCCTGGCGGATGTTGACTGAAACCCGGCCTGTAATTATTGAACGGAAAACAGGAAGTGCTATTACAATACCACTGATAAATAAATAAAAGGTATGTACGCTGTGTGGTTCAAAAAGTGACACTTTGATTTCCCTAATAGACAGTACAATATTTTTGAAATTGCGTGCTCTGTCTGAGTCACCTTTTTAAGGATCAATAAGTATGGCCAAAATATTATAGCGGATCTTTCCCCTCAAGGTGGGTGTACTACTGTGTTTTAGAACAAAATTTGACCTTCCCAGCAATGCTCCCACCAAGACCCTTACTAAAGCCAGTCGCAAAAATGTAGAAGAACCCAATCATATCTCCAAAAACGATGCCTAGCAGAAAAATGGTTACAAAACGTACTTTGAAAGTAACAGTAGGCCCAAATACAGACCGTGGATTGTATTCAAACCACTTGCAAGCAAGCAAAAGTATCCATAGCCAGCATCGCTCCAACAGTGCTCTACAACAACAGAACCGCGTTGCAATAGAACCCCCCTAAACACATGCAATCCTGCTGCTAGGGCTAACCCTAACGAACCCTAACTTACAAAAAGTGCCAAAACTGGTGTTTCCTTATGGATTTTGTCCAACAAACTTCTAGCCGGTATTAGACCTTCCCAGGAATGCCCCAGGCAAGACCCGCCAACCCACCCGCAAAAAAACACCCGACACAACACCCCCAAACAGCGAAAAAGCTAAATCTCATACTTACAATGTCTCTCGGCCTTCGGTCCAAACGCGGCGCTGTGCAGCTAGGTCGTCATCATCATCAATCATCATAACTCCTGTTTTCCACCACGGATTTCCTGAAAAGCAAATGCAATCAAGATTAGACTGTCGCAGCAGTGCTTCGACAGAGACCCCGGCCGCAACCCACCCACGAACAGCAGGAAGCCCCCCAAAACGCTACATTGAGCAAGATGTCTGAAGAAATGGCAAAAAAAAGGCTGTTCCTTATGGATTTTGTCCAAAACACTTGTATCCGGTATTAGACCTTCCCAGGAATGCCCCAGGCAAGACCCGCCAACCCACCCGCAAAAAAACACCCGACACAACACCCCCAAACAGCGAAAAAGCTAAATCTCATACTTACAATGTCTCTCGGCCTTCGGTCCAAACGCGGCGCTGTGCAGCTAGGTCGTCATCATCATCAATCATCATAACTCCTGTTTTCCACCACGGATTTCCTGAAAAGCAAATGCAATCAAGATTAGACTGTCGCAGCAGTGCTTCGACAGAGACCCCGGCCGCAACCCACCCACGAACAGCAGGAAGCCCCCCAAAACGCTACATTGAGCAAGATGTCTGAAGAAATGGCAAAAAAAAGGCTGTTCCTTATGGATTTTGTCCAAAACACTTCTATCCGGTATTAGACCTTCCCAGGAATGCCCCAGGCAAGACCCGCCAACCCACCCGCAAAAAACCACCCGACAACACCCCCAAACAGCGAAAAAGCTAAATCTCATACTTACAATATCTCTCGGCCTTCGTTCCAAATGCGGCGCTGTTCAGCTAGGTCATCATCATCAATCATCATAACTCCTGTTTTCCACCACGGATTTCCTGAAAAGCAAATGCAATCAAGATTAGACTGTCGCAGCAGTGCTTCGACAGACACCAAAAATTACACACAAACCCCCGGAACCCCGCCAAAGAGCACCTCAAAGGCAAGCAAGTCAGCAAAAACGGCAAGAAATTTCCACCTCATATTTGGTCCAAAACACTTTTGTCCATTATTAGAGCTTCACAGCAATGGGCCCAATCCGTCAACTCACCCGCAAAGAAGTACAACACCCCCACAAGTGCTGAGTCTTTCTTCATTGTGCGTAATCCAGCACTCTGCTTGGAGGGAAATCGCAGTCTGGAGGAGGAGGATAGAGGAGCATGTTCTTCAGAACTTGTGAACCTGAGGAATGTAGACTGCGGCACCTTCAAATCAATAAGCAAACAAGTGAAGACAGTTCTGATGATGGTCTTGTTTTTGGGATTAGGTGATTAAAGTTTGAATTAAATTAACTGTGCAAAACAAAGAAAGAGAGACACAAAGCACACAGGAATAAAAGTGAATAAGGACGAAAAAGAAAGTTCTTGATTGATTGTCTCATTTTCAGGGCTCGGTGTCAGGGAATAAGAACAAGATTTCGTCATCATACTCTGCGAATTCAGGCTGGATGAGGTCAGTGGCACCGAACAGAGAAAAAATCCCCTCATCTACGTTGCTGTCCTCCTCGTCTTCATGCGGCGTGCTTTCTCGTACTTTGTAATCTGGTGGTATGAGGTGCTGATTCATCTTGATCATTGTCAGCCGCTCCACATTTTTGGGCGAGAGGCGGCTCCGTTTGGGAGTTACAATGCCACCAGCAGCACTGAAAACACGTTCAGAAGACACACTTGCGAGTGGGCAAGACAAATAGTTTATAGCCAGGTTGAAGAGCTGTGGCCACAATTGTTTTTTGCCATGCCAATACTGCAATGGCTCATCATTAAGGAAGACCTCTGTTGAGTCATTCAGATAGTCCTGCACCATCGACTCAAGGTCATCAACTGTTCCTCCACTTTGCTTACTTTTTGCTGTGCCTGTGACATTTTTTCGAGAACCATACCCCATCAAACTTAGCCAATCCTCCTCCCCAGCCACTGTTAGTGTTGTCATTGTGTGTGGTGCAGATGATCCAGTTGCCGGTGTCTTTAACGGCTGAGAGGTCACTTGTGCCCCAGCCACAGGTGCAGAAGTGGATTCTTGTGACTGCGGATGGCCTGCTGATGCTGATGCTGATGTACTGGCTTCTCCTTCAATAACCTGCCGTTCTTTTTCAAACCTCTTGGCTGACCAGGCTAACCAATGTTTGTACTTTTGAACATCTGCATCAGCGAAAGGAAAGAATGCGTTGTCTGCCAGCGCCTTTTTGTAGCGTGGATCCAGAATAGTAGCACAAATGTAATGCTGATCTGAGTTGATGTTTTGAAGACGTTCATCACCACGTAGGCGATGTAATAATTTCTCAGACAAAATGAAATGTTTTTTTTTTTTTTCATCTTTTTCAAACTCAGAAGAAACCGCCATCAGTTGGTGCTCCAGTATGCACAACAATGGGATAGCTTTTCCCAAATTACAGTCCTCCTGGCTGACTGCACGCGTGAAGAACTCAAAAGGACGAAGCATGTCTGTCAGGCTTTTAACTATGTCCCATTGCGCCTTACTCATCCGCAGGTCCTCCTTCTGAGATGTAGCCTCTGTCAAGAAATAGTGATCGAGTACCGTATACTGCTCATACAGACGCTCAAGCATGTAGAAGGTTGAGTTCCAACGTGTTGCCACCTCCTGGATGAGTGCTTTCACTGGCATTCCACGTTGAAGTAGCAGTCTCCGCAGATGCTTCCGGGCCTTAAAAGAATGGCTGAAATGGTTGCACATTTTGCGGCAGGTGGCCATTACCTCGAACGCTGGACTCTCTTTATCACTCAAGAATTTTTGAACTACCAGGTTGATACAGTGCGCCAAACACGGCACTCTAACATGGTCACCAATGAACATGGCCTTAACTACATTGGCGCCATTATCCGTGGAAACATAACCAATCTTGCGTTTTAGGGGGGATAGCATTGTCAAGACCTTTTTGTCAAACTCTTCCAAAAGGTTTTCTGCTGTGTGACTTTTCTCCAAGCCAAACATGGCTAGTGTTGCATGTTTCCGAGCAGCTTTGAAAACTTGGTCCGGGTCAACACCTGCGTTTAGCTTTGCTTTAACACCTGAAAAAGAGACCCAGTGTGCAGTGATGCACATGTAATCATCGCCTGGGCCACTGGTCCACATGTCTGTTGTCAGATGTATTGTGTGAACAGCACTCTTCTGCAAAGCTGCCCCAATCGCCTGCAGCACATCTTCATGTAGTGCTGGAACCGCAACTCTGGCAAAATAGAACCGGCTCGGAACCTTCCATTTAGGGCAGAGCGTTGCAACTAATTCAAGAAAACCTACCGCTTCTACAAAAGAAAAAGGTAGAAGGTCCACAGCTAGCATTTTAGCCAGCTTAGTGTTATACAGACGCGTCAGTGGGTGGTTGCGTTCATATGGCACGTCTGAAGTAAGCATTGTTCTAATGTTGCCCTGGACCAAGCATTTACGGGCTGATAATGACTTCGTTGACCCAATTTTGCTCGCTGGTGAACTTTTGTGCGTTGGTGTCTCACTCGCTCCAACACTCTTAGTGTGCCTCACATTGGGTGTGCTGCTGACAGGGGTACTGGGTGTAAGGGAAGTGTTTGACACGTCTTCTTCCTGCTCGTCATCATCAGATGAAACATCAACGTTTCCTTGATTTTGGCCTTTCTTGATCGCAGCTAGGTGCGCAAACCATTTGACAGCGTGCTTTCTCTCAAGATGACCACTCTGGCCGCCGGTACCATAGTTGGTACCTGACTTACCACGACTAACTGCAAGCTTACAAAGGGTACAAATGGCAAACTTTGGATTTTTGGGACAAACAGTAAAGAAGTCCCAAACTGGGGACTTGAAGTGTCTGTGGGACCTGGAGGAGGCGGCGATACTGGTGGTGGTGGTCATGAAGCTAATGCCAGATGAAGTGGAGGATCTGGATTGCCCAACTTTTGTACGTTTTGCACTTTCACCGCCACTAATTAAGGTCGAGGTTGACGGAGGTCTCTTCTTGCCAGAAAGAAATATGGAAGCGGGACGAGTTGGTGTACTACTTAACTCCAATGATTGTGGTGTTTCCACTGCCTCCTCATCGACAACATCATCATCACGCTCAGCAGCTCTTCGGGCTAGGGTCAAAATGTCTGTTTGCTGCATGCCCGCTGGGGCTGCAGTGACCTTTATGATGACTGGGTCGTCGTTGGCAGAGTCTTCATCAGCAGCAGTATCCGCCACTTCTTGTTGAGCCTCATCACACTCCATAACTCTGAGACTTTGGACGAGCTTCCTTTGACGCTTAACTACCTTTGTTGGATCATGGTGTGCCTCACTCTCAGACGGCTGTGGTGCTGGTTCCCAAGTTTGATCCGTATCATCAGAAGGAGGTGTGCTTGAAGAGGATGTAGACACCACCCTTGATCTCTTCCTTGCTAGGGGTGTGGAAGACAATGAAGGATCATCAGGAGGAGTGGCTTCCTCAAATGATACCTCGCCTTGATTGTCGATTTCCTGATGTGCCCCTACTTCGGGAGGAACAACTATTGTGGGCACTTGTGACCCTCCATGCACCTCTGCTTGCGCATCTCCTTGCGCTGCCTCTCCTTCCACATGTACTTGGGCTTGTACTTGCACATGTGATTGTTGTTGCGGCTGTGGTTGTTCAACACTCATCAGATGAGCTACAACAACCTGTGTTGATTGAGGGACATTGCTGCTGCTTTCTTGTGATGAGCCAACATCACTGGTCGATGGTGATTGAAGAACTATACTGGCTGCCTCTGCAGCACTCAAGGGCTTGGACTTAAGTTGGCGTGGTGGTGGTGGTGGCACTGAGCCCAATGGAGCGGGGGTGCTGCTGCCAGCTTGGTCCCCAGCAGATCCCGCTGCTGCTGCTGCAGGCATACTTTTTTTTTTACTCCCAAAAAAAGGGGCGGGCGGCACACCAGTGTCCTTGGTAACTTGCTTCTTCTGCTCCTTACTGGCACCTTTCTTGCTAGAGGAGCTACGGGTTACTTTTTTTGGGGCCATCTTCTTCAGAGCAGGTCAGCAGGCAGCAGTTGCACGAGTTGCAGAGGGTTCTGTGTCCAGACGTGACGTCGCGTGACGTTAGGCTGCACACACACACCGCTGCAGGACTTCTTCCTGGCACTGGTGGTTCTCTTGAGTCTTCTTGTGCACCTAAAAGCAATGGAAGACAGAGGAACATCAGTTCAGTTAAACACCCCAAAAAATCGACAAAACACAGAAAAATGAGCACAATCCCATGCCATCCATGATGTTTACATTGAAGACACCCCACAGAAAGACTAGGGACATGCAAGTATGCAACACTCACTACCCCTGGGCATAATGGATGCAAAGTAGGCAAAATAAGTGCATGCCTCAGACACTGCCTCTCCTCAAAATGGCCCCTTACACCCCAAGCACATGTTGCCTGTACCAGCCAGCACTCAAGATGGCCACCACCACCACCCACATGGCCAGTCCACATCAACAGTACACCCCCAAATAACAGAAAAACAGCCAGAAATCACCACAATCCAATGCCATCCATGATGTTTACATTACAGAGAGTGAGACCACACCACAGGCACACTCAGTCCATGCACCACCACCCCTGGGCAAAAGGCCACACCAGCAGCCCCCCAAAAACGACAAAAAACAATAAAATAAGCACAATCCCAGCCCATCCATGGCCTCAATTATGTTTAAATTCAAGAAGACACCCCACAGAAAGACTAGGCCCATGCAACACTCACCACCCCTGGGCAAAGGGCCCCACCAGCAGGCCCAAAAAAACGACAAAAAACAATAAAATCAGCACAATCCCAGCCCATCCATGGCCTCAATGGTGTTTAAATTCAAGAAGACACCCCTCAGAAACACTAGGCCCATGCAACACTCACTACCCCTGGGCATAATGGATGAAAAGTAGGCAAAATAAGTGCAGGCCTCAGACACTGCCTCTCCTCAAAATGGCCCCTTACACCCCAAGAACATGTTGCCTGTACCAGCAAGCACTCAAGATGGCCACCACCACCACCCACATGGCCAGTCCACATCAACAGTACACCCCCAAAAAACAGAAAAACAGCCAGAAATCACCACAATCCAATGCCATCCATGATGTTTACATCAAAGAGAGTGAGACCACACCACAGGCACACTCAGTCCATGCACCAGCACCACCCCTGGGCAAGGAAAAGGCCACACCAGCAGCCCCCCAAAAACGACAAAAAACAATAAAATCTGCACAATCCCAGCCCATCCATGGCCTCAATGGTGTTTAAATTCAAGAAGACACCCCACAGAAAGACTAGGCCCATGCAACACTCACCACCCCTGGGCAAAGGGCCACACCAGCAGGCCCAAAAAAACGACAAAAAACAATAAAATCTGCACAATCCCAGCCCATCCATGGCCTCAATGGTGTTTAAATTCAAGAAGACACCCCTCAAAAACACTAGGCCCATGCAACACTCACTACCCCCGGGCATAAGGGATGAAAAGTAGGCAAAATAAGTGCAGGCCTCAGACACTGCCTCTCCTCAAAATGGCCCCCTTACACCCCAAGCACATGTTGCCTGTACCAGCCAGCACTCAAGATGGCCACCACCACCACCCACATGGCCAGTCCACATCAACAGTACACCCCCAAAAAACAGAAAAACAGCCAGAAATCACCACAATCCAATGCCATCCATGATGTTTACATCAAAGAGAGTGAGACCACACCACAGGCACACTCAGTCCATGCACCACCACCACCCCTGGGCAAGCAAAAGGCCACACCAGCAGCCCCCCAAAAACGACAAAAAACAATAAAATCTGCACAATCCCAGCCCATCCATGGCCTCAATGGTGTTTAAATTCAAGAAGACACCCCACAGAAAGACTAGGCCCATGCAACACTCACCACCCCTGGGCAAAGGGCCACACCAGCAGGCCCAAAAAAACGACAAAAAACAATAAAATCTGCACAATCCCAGCCCATCCATGGCCTCAATGGTGTTTAAATTCTAGAAGACACCCCTCAGAAACACTAGGCCCATGCAACACTCACTACCCCTGGGCATAAGGGATGAAAAGTAGGCAAAATAAGTGCAGGCCTCAGACACTGCCTCTCCTCAAAATGGCCCCCTTACACCCCAAGCACATGTTGCCTGTACCAGCCAGCACTCAAGATGGCCACCACCACCACCCACATGGCCAGTCCACATCAACAGTACACCCCCAAAAAACAGAAAAACAGCCAGAAATCACCACAATCCAATGCCATCCATGATGTTTACATCAAAGAGAGTGAGACCACACCACAGGCACACTCAGTCCATGCACCACCACCACCCCTGGGCAAGCAAAAGGCCACACCAGCAGCCCCCCAAAAACGACAAAAAACAATAAAATCTGCACAATCCCAGCCCATCCATGGCCTCAATGGTGTTTAAATTCAAGAAGACACCCCTCAGAAACACTAGGCCCATGCAACACTCACTACCCCTGGGCATAAGGGATGAAAAGTAGGCAAAATAAGTGCAGGCCTCAGACACTGCCTCTCCTCAAAATGGCCCCCTTACACCCCAAGCACATGTTGCCTGTACCAGCCAGCACTCAAGATGGCCACCACCACCACCCACATGGCCAGTCCACATCAACAGTACACCCCCAAAAAACAGAAAAACAGCCAGAAATCACCACAATCCAATGCCATCCATGATGTTTACATCAAAGAGAGTGAGACCACACCACAGGCACACTCAGTCCATGCACCAGCACCACCCCTGGGCAAGGAAAAGGCCACACCAGCAGCCCCCCAAAAACGACAAAAAACAATAAAATCTGCACAATCCCAGCCCATCCATGGCCTCAATGGTGTTTAAATTCAAGAAGACACCCCACAGAAAGACTAGGCCCATGCAACACTCACCACCCCTGGGCAAAGGGCCACACCAGCAGGCCCAAAAAAACGACAAAAAACAATAAAATCTGCACAATCCCAGCCCATCCATGGCCTCAATGGTGTTTAAATTCAACAAAACAGTTGTATCATGCACCCATAACCAACCCTGGTCCTACTGGATACTGTGCCTACCCACAATATAATTTATTTAATTTTCTGAAAAAGTTCCAAAATTGTACTTGCAGCAACTGTAATGCCCCAAACAAACTTACTTGTGAAAGTTGATTTCTAATCCAAAAGTGATCCAAAGACAGTCAAAAAGGCCTCAAAACCAAATATCCAGCAGCACCCACAAAAAGTAATCCTTCCAGCTCCAGATCCAAATGAAAGTGACCAGGAGATGGACAAAGCACTGGGAGGAGCCTGCTGGACAGGAACAGGAAGTTGGAGACTGTGGGGCACTTCCTTCCTCCCCCCCCCAAAATGGACTCCTTGCAAAAAAAAAGGCCATGCAAATGTCAACCTGAGGAGTGATTCTGATAAAAATCATAATTTTCTGAAGGTTTATCCTGTTTGCTGGTGATTTTCTTGTGCGAAATTGCAAAATCTCTATTTCGCAAGTGCGAGATTGTTCCTTTCCGCCGCAACTACGTGTTCGCAATTGCGAACTCTCGCGAGGTGTGCTGTGCAAGGTGGCAAGCCGCGAGTACGTATTCGCGGGCGACAAACTCCCGCGGGAACACGCAGCAAGATCTAAAATGGCGCGTCACTCGCAAAGAAAAACAACTCGGCAAACGCTAAAATGACGGAAAGTGAACGCCGTGCACCACGCCGCGCGCCGCAACCAAGCAAAAAATCCGCCGCGAGCGGATTCACGGATTTTCGACAAATTCGCGAGCGTTCGCGGATTGCGAATTTGCCGAAAATCCGAAAAATCCGCGAGCGGAGCGGATTTTACGCCCATGCTTACTACCAATAGCCGAGATGATTGGGCGCCCAGGTACAGGGGATATCAACTTATGTATTTTAGGAAGGAAATACAAGAATGGAACAATGGGATTTTCAACATTTAGAAATTTGAACTCATTCTTAGAGAGTAAACCTGACTTATACCAATTTAATAATCTCTTTCGGGTAGTAACTTCAGTATTAATCATAACATGCTGACTAGATATTGTATAGCATAATGAATCTGAGAGATGTCGGTTAGCCTCAATAAGATAATCAGTTCGTGCCCAAAGTACAGTATTTCCTCCTTTATCTGAGATTTTAACTATCACCTCACGATTATTTTGCAATTTTTTCACCAATTGATGGTACTGAATGTTAAAGTAATTCGTATGTCTAGTTTTACTCAGAACTTTACGATTTAGAATTTTCAGTTCGGTAATCACCCTGTCACTAAAAACGTCCAATGCATCTCTAGGCATAAGAGGAAGAAACGTTGATTTAGGTTTGAAAGGGCTGGGGGCAGGTGAATTGACAGTGAGAACTTGGCTTACAGTGGGGCCAGGTTGCGAGTTATCTTCATATGCCAAGTCATAGAGATTTTGTAAGCCACCCGAGTCTGCAGCTTGCATTGATGTTAAACCATCCCCATTTGTTGGATCACTTGACGGTCTTTTACGTTCAGAATTCAACTTAAAATATTTCATTAATTTAATCTTTCTGATGAACTTGTAAACATCAATGCATGTTTGATTATAAGAAAATCTATTGCTAGGACAGAAACTCAAACCTAAGGATAACAACTGCTCCTCAGCTTTAGTAAGAATAGTATCAGTAAGATTTACCACTGTGTTTTCCGTGATGTCAGTCACTTTCTCCAATTCCTTTTGATCTTTGTTTGCGATATATTTTTGTTTGTGTTTACGTTTCCTTGCGCGCCGGTTTTTGCTGCTTGATTAACCGGCTTGGACGGAGGATTGCGGGAGCGCAGGGAATATCGCCGGTCCTCGTTGACAAAATTTAGTTAATCAATTAAGGAAAAACTGGCCAGACTCGACAAACCAGGTTGCACAGATGTTTGATTATCTTCAGAATCGTTAGAGGTCAATGAGTTGATGGAGGTTAACGAAATCGTGTCAGATTGATCTTGCGGTGTTGTAGTTGCACCATCACTTTCTGCTCCTGATGGATTTGGATTCTGTTTGCTGGTGCCAGCCATAGCTTTTCGTTTGTAATTGTGATACTTTTTAGAAAAATTAAATATTCTGCCGGTAGCGTAATCATCTCTGTCACGAGCGAATTTAAATACCTTTCGCTCTATTATTGTCTCCTCCAATTTTTTAATCCTCACATCAATATCTGATTTAGTCTTTTGAATTAAGTCAGTTTCGCCAGTTGCCTCCAAAAGTGTATTAACCTTGTCAATCTCCATTGGACCAGAGGTTAGCCAATAAGGGAAAGCAGCCGTCCCAACCCTTCTGGGACCACTGAGGTTTGGGACTGCTGCTTCTCTCATTGGCTGATGAGAGAAAGCAGCAATTCTAACCCTCCTGGGACCTTTTGTCAAGGCTTGCTCCGCAGGATCCGGATGTCGCAAATAAGGGTCCACCTCCTGACGTTACCAACACCCTGAATGTGTAACACAGGGTGTTCGGCCTATCAGGCGAGGGATAGGAAAGGGAAAGGGTCAGCAGGGACAAGAACCTGAAACGACAGAAGAATAAACATATATAAACAAAGCCAACATACACTACTACTCTCATGAATTCTCACTAAACCCTGAATACCTTATAGGAGCTGTAATAATTCTTTCTGCTTTCCAAATGCATAAGATCTGTCATTACTCTCCTGAAAACAAACATACCAGATTAGTAACCTAGGTTCATTAGTGTCATGGATAAACAGAAATGTTGTGTATTGAGTAAACCACACAGCATTCAATGCAGAGAAGACAGCCTCTTGTCCCTACTGAATGTTAACCTCTGATTTCCCAAAAACCTCAAAAGAAAATTCTTGGCAAGTTATGGGACAATAAGTCCTGAGCACTCCACCGAGAAATAAGGTTAAAAAAAAGGCATGAATAAGTCAGAGTGTCTTAAGTACAAATGAAAAGAAAATGAGGCAACAAACGGTGGCGTGTAGTTGCGACCACCACCACCTCTCCGTTGTTAAAGTATAAATGACCTTCTATTATCTGAAACGGCGGCATGTGGTTGCGACCACCACCATGCTCCGCTCACAATAGATTCAAGAAAGCAAAGAGATACCGGGAATGGGTGGTTGCGACCACCACCACCACCCCTCCGGTGAATATCCAGTCAATGATAGCTTCCCATTAGCACACGGAAACGTGTAGTAGCCACCACAACGCTCCTCTGCCCTAATTACAACACAATCCCAAAGTATAAATAAACTGCAACGCGAGGCAGAACACCTCCGCGTTCCGTTAAGTGCTCAGCAGTAATAGGTAAACGGCAGCGCGAGTCAAAGTAACACTCGGCGCCCCGTAACACAGGCGAGAATATCAGCAACTTAGCTTATTCCTCTTTTGCCGCCTCCTCTGTGCTTCACAGTCCCTTCTCACCGGAGCAGCTCACAAAGGACAAACCACCGGGGCACAATGAAGAAGATCCAAGGCGGGAACTCCAATCACACGAACCTCGGCAATCCACGAACAAACAGGAAATAGAATTACGCGCTCCGACCAATAGCGCAGGCCGTTGATATACTTCCTAGAGTAAAGGATCATGGGATTCGTAGTTCTTTACATGTTAGGCAGGCGCAACCATCAAGGATCCTGACACCTTTGAGGTTTTCCTCTGACTTGCAGTTAAGGTAAGTTTTATGTTTTTTATGCTTGATGATGTGTGTTTGTAGGAACGCATGTATATTTGTTAGTGAGTGTTTTGAATTTGTGTGTGTGCTTTGTGAATGAATGAGTGTGAGGTTTTTGTGTGCATGCATGTGTGTGTGTGTGTGTGTGTGGGACCCCCCACCAACCTCTCTGGTAAAATTACCAGCTGCCTCTGGATAGAAGGGTACAGCAATCTGAGGGACACATCCCTCTTCTGCATACTTTGCACAAAGGCGCTTTCTGCACTCCATTCTATAACATGTGAACTAATCTTTAAGTCAAAATCAGTTTTATTTATGTTCTGTGCACAATGAAGCAGCTGTGTCTGCATTTGTGTGTATGGCATCAGTCTCATCTAATACATGGCTTGCTATAAGCGCCCATTCATTCTTTCATTTTCTAGGCACTGGGAGCCTGCCAGCATGCCTGAAGGAACATTGGATCTCCCCATTTCTTTATAAACATTGGGTAATAAGTATGCAGAAGTTCCTTCTGTTTCAGGAACAAACTGCACATCCATCCACGCAACTTGACCACCCAATCTATGTTAAAATTTGTGCACAATATCCTATATATGTGTCCTGAACAAAAGTAAGTGGGTATTTAGAGTTCCACAAGACAGTAGAAGCCTTCTCTGTGGATATTGTGGGTAAGACAAGAAAGCAAAAAGTAAAGTACAGCACTTACCTCAGGTTCTTGGGATTATCTCTCAATAGAGTGTACGCCCATGCAGCAGAGTTGGTTTACTGACAGAATATCATGATCATAGATATCAAGTGACACAACTATTGTAAACTACAAAAATATTGTTTATAATAATATTGACCAGATATAGGAAAACATAGTGTTGTCTTGATAAATATTGACTTCAATTAGTGTATTTAAAACAATGTATTGTTTACAAGTAATATAATAATGTGTATTTAATAATTTTATCGATGTATTTGAATGAATATAGATAGATAGATAGATAGATAGATAGATAGATAGATAGACATATTATTTCTAGATACCATAGATAGAAACATTTGTATATACATACATTATTTAAAAAAAATAGCAATAAACAATTTTCTGAATATAAGCAGTAAAAGTAATTAAAGATTGACATACATTTATAGAACCTACAAAAATATGTAACCTAAATAAAATATTGAAAAAGAACATATTAAAATTAGTTCTGTTCATTTATACTGTACACTAAATTTAGAAATGAAGGCCCTGATTACGAGTACGGCAGTCCGAAGACTGCCGTACTCGCAGCGGTGGTCCGACCACTAGATCATGATTATGGTGATCAGCCGCCACAAGACCGCCAGCTCCTCCAGGATCCTTGATTCTGCATTGGGGAAAGTGGTGGGGATGGGAGGTGGTGCTGGCATTGCCTTCCTAATCACGACCTGCCTTTCTGCCAACCTTTTCATGGCAGGGACCTCGCCATGATAAGGTTGTTTGAAAAGCAGGGAAGAGGCCCCACACAGGGCCCCTGGGTGATTTTGCCCATTGGGAAAAGTGCAGTAAGGCACATGTTGTTCCCGCCTCTTATTGCACTGTCATGCGTACACTGTGTGACATGCACAACATGGTGCATGGTACACAGTGCACCCGGTGGGCAAGTGGAGCTGCCAAGGTGGCGGCATATGCTTCAGGCTCTCTATGAGCCGAAGAATGCTGCCGTCACGGAACTGCCAACACAACATAGCCAATCCGGCGGTGCAATCATAATACGTCGGCCGGGATGTTGCTGGCTAGACGCCGTTGTCCCGACTGCTGCAACAGTGGTCCAGCTGTTGGACCACCAAAGTCATATTTGGACCCCAAAACAATATATGTACCACAAATTAGGAATATTTAAATACTTTCACAATTTTTCCAAAATAATACAAATAAAAATATATATACACACATGCAGATATATATATATATATATATAGCACACTCTATAGAATCTCCCACTCTTGAAATCCTGGATAGCTTTCTGAAAAGGGTGGTTGGTGATGCCGCAGTGATCTTGGGTGGTGACATAAACTGTAATTTTGAACCCGTTCTAGGGCTTGCAGACGTTTTTGAGGATGAAGATCAAGCTAATAACATTCCTCAGCTTGAGACCACGAACTTCGTCAAATGTTCGGCTTTGGCTGTGCAATTGGTGAGGTTAACGGCAGACCACGGTCTTAGGGCGTGCAATGGTCGCCTTCCCTCTGACCTTTTAAAACAACCCACCTTTGTGAGGTCCGATATTAAAATCAACTTGGACTTTATATTTGTCTCACTGAGCATCTGGCACCATATGGTTGACCTCGTGGTGGCAAATAGGGCTGAGAGTGATCACTATCCATTGGAACTGTCCATTGATGTAATTATGTTTACCGAACCCTCTCTATTATCTGCCCCCGAGGTTACTAATTTCATTCCGTGTGATGTGGTACATGTCAGTAATAACAGACGTGCACTGAAATGGTCGCATGTTCTCGCACATGGTAATGCTCTCGCAACTGTATATTCACTATTTGAAACAACTTTTGGGTCCATAGCTGGATACTCTTCTTCACCTAATTACTATGATCAATTCATTGCATTACACAAGACATTTTTTCAGGAGTTAAAAACATGTTTGACAAAAATGCCAAAAAAAAAGCAGCAAAACGTAAGGATCGGGTGTCATGGTAAATTATGGTATGACCAGTCTTGTAGGTCGGCCAAGAGGGAGCTTTCGTTTGCAATTAAAAACAAAACGAAAGACGATGTCAAAGTTGCCAGGGAGACATATAAGCATATCCAAAGGATCTCAAAAAAGAAATGGGAGGAGTCAAACTGGGCGGACATGCTGGCTGCCGCCAAATCCAAGGACAATGTCGGGTTTTGGAGGCTGGTCGCTAATGGGTGCCATGCAGGTAGAGCTGTGAAGGACGTCTTTTTAGACGAACTGACTTGGGTGACGCACTTCACAACCCTTTACAAACAATACGATAGTGGTTTTGTTGAGACGCCATGGTCGCCACCCCCGATTGAGTGTCTTGATTTCTCAATTGGTGAAACCAAAAGGGCAATCGCTGAACTGAAAAGTAGCAAAGCTCCTGGTCCTGGTAAGATACCCGGTGACCTGTACAAGCATGAGATTGAAGTTTGGGCTCCATATATAAATCACTTGTTTAATGCTCGTTCTAGTAATTGTCAGTTTCCAGATAGTTGGCGTGCTGCAGAGGTTGTTCTAATATTTAAAAAGGGTAGCAGGTTTGTTCCATCAAACTACAGACCGATTAGTTTGATGGACATCTTGCAAAAACTCTACGCCAAGCACTTACTATTTCGGATAAATGACTGGCTAGAGGAAAAAGCAATACTTCAAGCCGGGTTCAGGGGTAAGGTCAGCACCATAGACCAGGTTTTTAGATTTTGTTGTATATATTGGAAATATGTACTCATCAGGAAGGGGCACTTGTATGTCTCCTTCGTAGACTTGAGAGCGGCATTTGACCTCGTTCCACGTAACTTGCTCTGGAGGTCCCTTAGTGAGGCTGGGTTGCCAGGGTGTCTCCTGGCTCAAATAGTCGAGCTGCACGCTAGGAATCATGCCAACATCAGGTGGGGTCCTAATGGGGAATTGACGCACAACATCCCTATAGAGCGTGGCGTCCGCCAAGGATGCGTTTTGGCCCCTACCCTATTTTCATTATTTGTCAATGATATTCCTGATCATTTGAACGGTTGTACAAACGACTCACCACAACTTAATGGGGAAAGGGTGCCTGCATTACTTTTCGCGGATGATACCATCTTGATATCCCAAACTAAGAAAGGTCTCCAGGCACTCTTGAACTCCTTTAGTATGTACTGTGTGAAGAAAGGATTGGAGATAAATGTTAATAAAACTAAGTGTATGGCATTGAATCCCTGTAGGCCGGATAGGGGGACCCTAAGTCTGGACGGCCAAGTGCTAGAAACAGTTGATAACTTTTCCTATTTGGGGGTGGTGCTAGACTCAAACCTTACATGGAAGGCCCAAATCGAGAAAAGTAAGGTGTCTTATGCCCAAAACGTTAAGCCAATTATTAGCAAACTCAATGCCAGTACCAGCAAATGTGTGACTCCGGTGCTTGAGCTTTTTAAATTTAAAATTCAATCTGCCGCCCTCTATGGGGCTGAGATATGGGGGCCTTGGGCAAGGGATAGCTTCCATGGTCTGGATAACAAATTTATGAGATCCATTGTAAGGGTTCCTACTAGTACACCTCTGACACCTCTTCAATTGGATTTGAACCTCAAAAGAACTGACAATCATACAATCATTAGACCATTAATGTTCTGGATAAGAATATGGTCTACTCCAGAACTGATTGATTACAGGAGAGGTCTTCAGGAAATATTTGGTTTAGATTCTCCTAATTCTATTTTCTGGCTCAAACACATTAAAAAATGGTTCTCAATCTTGGGCCTGCCACAGTTATGGGAGAGTCCGGAAAGACAACCGCACTATGCGAAATCTATGGTGAAACGAGCCTTCTGGTCCTTCATAACTAATCAGTTAGTAAATGAAAATAGAACTGGGTCTCTAACTTATAATTTTCTTGGCTTCAAAGATGAACCCTTTTTTGAGGTATTTCTAGATGAGATAGAGCCTCCCCTTGCGAAGTCCTTATTTTTGAAGTTCAGGTACGGGAATCTCATGATAAACTCTAACCTGGAACGTTGGTCCAAGAGAAAATCGGAAGGGCCCAACGTTACACAGGGGAAGTGTATCATGTGCTCAGGTTTTCACAAGGAGGATGAGGTCCACATCCTGTTCTTTTGTCAAGCATATACTAAAGCAAGAAAAAGGTGGATCAAACCCTTGTGCAACCTTCTAGGAATAAGATCTTGTATCATGGCATATAGAATTATTAAAACAAACACTTCCCAATCTATTGTATTTAGCATTAGTAGATTCCTTTATTCTGTGTATATTGCTCGCAGGAAGATTGGTCAATTACTTTGAGCCTATAACCTTTTGTTGGTTTATAACGTTATAGTTGCTTTTATATGATGATAGTGTATGATTCTCCCTCCAATTATGGTATATGTCCAGACCGTAGATGTTAACTGCCATGAAGCTCTGTGTTTCTAATGTATTTATGTACTTATTTCTTATTGAGGACGATTATCATGACTTCTGTAACTAATGGATAAGTTTTTAACTGTTTTTAGACTTGTATGTGTAAAACGACATGGCTCTGTGTTTTTATGTATGTATCTTTTATGGCTAAAGCAGCCGAAATAAAGATTTCTGAAATTAAAATATATATATATATGAAACATTTATTAACTAAAGTCACATACTAAAAAAATCTCTACAAATAATATAAACATTTCTATAATCAAAATAAGTAAACAAAAATACAATAAACAACGATACAAAAAATATTACAAATCCACTCTAAGCAACACTTGGAAACACGTTAAAATGGTGGATTATATTCACTATTCCCATTTCCGGCTAAACAACAGTAGGGAAAGCTTTGGACTTTTTAGTGGTAAGATTCACTATTCTCCATCCAGTGCAACCAATAGTAGGGAAACCATTGGACTATGGTGGGGTTGCATTTAATATTCTAATTCCAATGCAAGCAACAGTAGGGAAAGTGTTGGCCTTTGGAGGCGTTACATTTACTATTTCCACTCCATAGTAAGCAACAGCAGGGAAAGAGCTGTCTTTATGATGGGTTAGATTTACTGTTCCCACTCTAGTCTAAGCAACAGTAGTTAAAGTTTGGACTTCGGAGGTGTTACCTTTACTATTCCCACTCCAGTCTAAGCAAAAGTAAGACAAGTGTTGGGCTTCAGACGTGTTAGGCTTACTACTCCCACTCCAGGCTAAGCTAAAGTAGTAAAAGGGTTGGACTTTGGAGTGGTGAGATTTACAATTTCCAATCCTGTGTAATCAACAGTAGGGAAAGTGTTTGACTTTGGTTGGGTTACATTTAGTATTCTTATTTCAGTCTAAGCAACAGTAAGGAAAGTGTTGGACTTTGGAGGGGTTAGATTTACTATTCCCACTCCAGTCTGATCAACAGTAGGGGAAGGATTGGACATTTATAAGGGTAAAAATCTACTATTCCCACCCAACAGTTTCCAGTAGGGAAACTGTTGGATTTCAGTAGTGTTAGATCTACTATTCCTACTCCACTCTAATCAACGGTAGGGACATTTTTGGACTTCCAAGGAGTTATATTTACTATTCCCACTCCGGTCTAAGCATCAGTCAGAATAGTGTTGAACTTTGGGGAGGTTAAATGTACCATTCCCACTGCAATCTAAGCAAGAGTAGGGAAAGCATTGAATTTCAGAACCATTAGATTTGCTATTCCCCTGCAGTTTAAGCAACAGTGGAGAGAGTGATGGACTTCAAAACATTTACATAGAGCAATCGAAATCCAAATCATTTATTGAAATTATTTTAATGCATAGTTGAAAAAATACATTTTAGTACATAGAAAAAAGAATACTATACAAATTCAGAACAGCGTAAAAAATTAAAATATACATTTTGAAAATCAAAACAAAATTATAATCACATTGACTTACCCAAGTTAAAAACTACAATATTTTAAAATCAATACAAAATTATGTAATTAAAATTAATACTGAAAAAAACAAAAATA
Source organism: Lissotriton helveticus (assembly GCF_964261635.1). NCBI lineage: Eukaryota > Metazoa > Chordata > Amphibia > Caudata > Salamandridae > Lissotriton > Lissotriton helveticus. The sequence goes on from NC_136070.1 coordinate 887,054,400, forward strand.
AAATATTACAACAAAAATCAGTCCACAGAGAACATTTCAAAATCACCTACAAATAAATTAAATGATGAATAAAAAAACACACAATAATTAACAGAAAAAGTACAGCAGTAAAATGATACATTATCAATTATCAATTGATCAATAACAAACATTATTTTTTTTGAAAACCTTTATTGACATTTCAACCAAATACAAATATGGGCCTACAACCCCCGGGGCTGGCGGCTAAGCAGTTAGATTAACAGAGAGCAATTTTTAATCACATGCAGCACCTCGGGGAGCAGATTTAGCATGCTAGCGTACTCTTGGTCACTGAACAGCACAATTAGAAAAACAGGATGTAAAAGGTTTTCATTTTATAGTATAGGATGGAAGGATCAGGTGCCGAACAATTTCCCAGCGGCGAAAAACGGCAGGCAGAATAGTAAACGTGTCAACAGTAAACAGTAATCGGTCTAATCAATGGCGCTGGAACAGGCGGTTCAGGATGTGAGGGAATATTACGGTCAATTTGCGCCTGCTAGTCACCTGCCCTAAGACCCAGAGAACACCACGAAAATTGAGGCACAGATGAAACAGCATTGATTGATACCAAAGGAAACCCACTGCACTGACCCAGAAAAAAAAAAGACAAAGAAAGATAAGAGAAGAGAAAAATGGGCATAGAAACAAAAATAAAAACGAAAAATCCCCTCCCCCAACCCCCCACCCTGCACCCCTGCAGATGACTACGGCCCCCCCCAGCAACGTGCCTGTCGCCCCAGAACCAAATCCGAAATATAGAAGAAACAGAGAAAAAGGAGAAATAAAGGAAACCCCACCCAACGGGGAAGTGGAGGAGGGCGATAGTCTATGCGCTCCCGGTCTCTCCCCCCCCGCCCTAACAAAGGGGGCCCCCCCTAAGCCAGCACGAATAAAGTTGTCCACCATACAAAAATGCCCCGGGGGAAACCACAAACCCCCCGCCCCGGAATCCATCTGTTAATGAAGCAGTCCCGTTACCAATAGATCCATCGTAAACAATTCAACCCACAATCTCAGCCTTGTCCCCGTCTATCAAAGTTGCCGAGTCCCTCGGATAAGTAAAGCCCCATCCCCGGGGAGTCAAAAGTCACACAGAAGCAGCCGGAGCTTGGGCCAGCAAACGGGAGAGGAATAGCAGATCCCAACGCACACGACTTGCACAAACGATGTCCCTCCCCGTCACCGAAGCCAAGCATCGTTACATCCGCCATGTTGGGAGACCGATTGGGGAGGGAGTGCGACTCGTGCCGATACAGATTATAGTGTGGGCCAACAGTGTCCAGGATGAGGGAAGCAGTGAAATGTTCCGATAACTGTGGGACCGATGTTCCCGAGAACGTAAGAGAGTCACCAATCTCAGCACACACGATGAGTTCCATTTCGTCGGAGGCAGGCACAGCTTCCAGCACCGGGTCCAAACGCGCCATTAGGGCGCCCAACAGGAGGCAGGTCAGCTGCCGGGTCTCAAAAATCAAGTCAGGGCTTGCTCCCGGTCCTATGATCCCATCTGCTGCCGACAGTAAATGATTGACCTGGGCCCTCACCGTCGCGTGAAGCGCCGCAAGTTCCGCCATTACCATCCGCAAGGAAGGGCCACATTGGGTCCGTTCCGCCAAGTTCCATACGTCCGCAGACATAACGATCCCCACAGAGAGGCGCCTTCTCCGGGGCAGGATACGCTGGAGCAGGAACAAGCCGTGAGGGACGGGCCAGCAGCACGCAGCAACGCGCGGCGGGACCCCCACCCCGGGGCACCAGCGGTGCTAGTGCCGGGCCCCCGGGCCGGGGCCCCCCGCGACGCAGCACCGCGCGCCACCCGTCACCTCACCTCAGGTACAGCACCAGGCAGCAGATGGTTGCAAAGTAGTCCAGAGAAATTTTCAAATGTTCCAAGGACCGGACCCAACCACTCTCCTCAGCCCGTTGTTGTTCACTTTGGACCCGGGTAGACCAGCAATAGAGTCCCCGGCTTCCAGTCTGGGTTAGGCCTCAAAACACTTTCAATGTTACTTCACCCCAGAACATCAGAAAAATTCCGTGGTCACACCATCGGGGAGCCGACTAGTTCACCCACACGAATCCGGGGCAGGAGATCAGGATATTCGACAGGATAAGCGAGCGTAGGACGGAGGTCAGCGGAGCCAGGAGACTATGCGGCCATCTTGGTTGGTGTCGTAGCTCCTCCTCCAACAAACATTATTTAACATAATATTATATATTTAACATCATCCCACCCTATACCTCTAATAAAGATGCAAGATAAATATATAACATTTTAAATACACATACAAATGTAATCAGAAATATCAAAATTCAGTAATTTACATAATTAATATTCAAGAAGATATTTAATTGAATTAACAACATTTATATTAATTATATTATTTTTGTAATTTAATGAACTTCACCCCCTCTTCCCCTACAAATCCAAGAGCCGGCTACTAAAATATAACATGCTATTACTCATAACAAAAGAAAAATATTCATTAAAAATAATAAAATAAATGAAAAATATAATTTTCAGCTAATCAATTAACATCAGTAATTAATTTATTAATTAATTTACAATCATAAAATGAATTGCCTCTACATTTAAATCAATTATAATTACAATACCTTCCCATTGTTTTACCCTACAAACCAAACAATCAACTACTAAACTTTAAATTACTAAACACATTTAAAAATAAAGTACTAAAACACATAAAATTACAAATTTTGCATCTGATTTAGAGGTGGGCAGACATGCTACTCTCTCACAAACGTCACAGATTTCCCATCCACTGGATTACAAGTACCATTGGATATAATAGAATGTAATATGGTGGAAGAGATATCCGACACGTTTGTGACGGAGTAAGCCCATCCACCTAATTCTAAATCATGGGCATTCTTTTTTAAAAATAAATAACAATTATACTAACAATATTAACACCTAAAATTAATGTATTATCTAATGAATAAAAAACAATATTTTTTACAACTATATTAATGGAAATTATTTTAAAAGATATTAAAAACGATATTTAAAAAAAAAAATGTATTTCCTAGAACACTTTTCAGAGGGGTTACTTGGCCCAACCGTGGTGGTTAGGCCTTTTTTCTTAAGATGTCCTGGGTCCTGACCTACTATGGATCCTATTCAATTGAGCCAAGTACACCTTTTACACTTGACTCTCAGTGGTAACTGCAGTCAAGCATTCAAGGTTCCCTTGAGGAGGGTGTAGATACGGGTCAGTGAGCACGACTCATAACTCAAAGTATGAACAATAAATTGATGTCCAACTAAAAACTTGTTTTTATGAAGAAAAGTAGTATTTTATTTCTGACTATATACATACAAAGAAATTGGACATTCGCACGAAATAACAGAATCCCCTTTGAGGTCGGGGATCTAGTCGTTGTTAGGCAAATCCCTACACCACCCTCCTTCGGGTAATGTGCTTGGGGTTATTCCCCATTCACTGGTGGCCACATCCAGGGTATGCACACTAGTAGCATATACTCAAGAGTTCCTTTTGATGCCTCAGGGTTTAAGTCAAAAGTGTCTATGGTGTCTCAGCACCATTAGCAGCGAGTACCCCTGTGCCCAACTGGCCCAGTTCACGTCTTACTCGCTCTCGTAGCACAGGATATTTCAGCAATAGAGGCAGTGCCCTCAACAGGCATCTGCAAGTCTTTCTCAGTTTGAAGAAATCGGACTGCTCATGGACCAAGTTGCAGCACCTGGCGGCGCAGGCTCTATCTTCTGAACGGTGCTACCGGAGGTCTCAAAGTTGTCAGAGATGCTCCCAGCTCGCAAATATTGGGTAAGTTAACTTTACCCAATGGGTGGGGAATCCTTTCTTCAAAATTGAGCCAGCAAGGGTTCAACGTCGTCCCCGGAATCTCTGGCAGTCCTCAGTGGTCAGTCCAGGGCAGTTCCCATGCAGTGCGAGTCCGACCTGCCGATCATAGCCTCAGTCTATTTTTCAGACTTTGGCAGGAATTGTTTGGCAACTTGGTACCAGTAGTCAAACCTGGCATAAGGGGTTGCCATAGTTTGTGGCAATACTGGTGCAGGCTCTTCCAGTTCAAGTACCCCTGCACAGTCGGTCACAAGTCTTGGCACTCCTCTAAGTAGTAACCCTACCGGTGGTTCCCTCTAGAATATGGAGCCAAAGCAGCATGGCAGTTCGGGCTTAGCAAGAGCAGCACAGCACTCAAAACATGGACAAGTCTACAGCAGCCCTCCCCTAGCCTTTGGGGGTCACTAAAAACAATCCTGCACACGGGCTATGGCCCTATTGGTGCACAGGTGAATGCTCACACTCACTGTAGGGCTCTGCACTGGACCTTGCTTCCAACAATGTTCTCCTCTTCCTCACAGGGCACACTGATCTAGGCGAGCAGGCAGGAACTGGTGCTCCAGGGCCCAGGGCGAGTGATCTTGATATCCCAAAATGTTGTCCCCTCACCCAGCAGGGAGGCTATCAGACCTTGACTACCTGTCCTGGTCACAGGCAGAAAGAGTTCTTTCAGACATTCCCCTTCTCACACAGTCCATCCGGCTGCTTGGCAGATGACAAAGTATGGAGTCTCAACCTCCCCTTCTTATAGTTAATTTCCAGACACTGAAATGGAGTTTAGAGTCTTGGAAGCTTTATGTTGGGGTTCTGCTTCTTTTAAAGTGGACACTTCTTTCCATCTTCTTCTTCATGAAAAATGTCTGACACAGCAGACACAATCCCAAATCTGATTCTCCCACAGCACAATTCATGGGAGTGACCAGAGCTCACACTTGAATGTTAGCCACAGTGATATATGAATCAAAAGGTTCCTCCCTTCCCCAGTATAATTCTCTTATTAGACCCACCTCCCTTCCCGAGGTGCATCAAGGCCCCTTTCTAGTGATCTGTCACTGAATCAAAGAGCGTTGTTTTGAAGTGTAAAGGAAGTCTCTTCCTTTTCCCTCCAGTGTGTGCCCCAACCAGCTCCCAGGAATGCAGGAAATCTCTATTATCCTCATATACATTTCTATTAGTCTCACATACATGCTTGTAGGATAAAAAATAATGAGAACACAAAGTGACCTTATTTGATTTTTCATGTGAACAAGAATGGTATAAAATCAGGCGATGCGTAGGGTGAGTGAAAATCACATTTAGAAATTTGAAGAATTGAACGCTGCATCTCAAATATTCAGATTTTAAATTGCTTAGATTGCTTAGAAAATGATGTATTCCCCTTTCCAGCAGTGTGCATATGTCTCTCACTAGGAAGGACAGAACCACACATCTGCAGCCTTGCAATGGCCCTGTAAGATTTGAAAGTGCTGGTTAGAGGAGCATGGGCAGGGTTACACTTCACCTCAATCATTCCTCCATAACAATTGACACCACTTAGGCTGCTTCTTCCTGTGGGCTTATCTTTCAACTTTCCAAAGTTAAGCTCAAACATCCAAAGAAGGAAGGGGCAATTGGAAGTGTGTTATCCATTGAGGCAGCCCAGTGTTGGCCGACAACATTTTGAACATTTGAAGATGCGCAGCATGGAGGTTGGGATTGTAGAGCACCTAGTGTCCTATTAGGGAAGTACCCCAGGGCTGATACAGGCATTTGCACCCACTTTGGGCACCCTCTGGGCACTTCAGTATTACAGAAGGGGCAGCAAACACTTGTAGGCCCTTCCTACAGATAGCGCTATCTCAAGAGAGAGTTCCCTCGTTTTCAGGGTGTAATGGCCCCATGCAAATGAGTGTATCTCTTTGCATCTGCTACTGCTCCATATTATGGATGCAGGCGCGGTGTAAACATGCCTTTAAGAGGTGCACTGAAAGAGCATCACCAAAAGATGTGCACTTTCAGTGCACCTCCTAAAGGAAGCCCTCTGGAGGGGTCTGGGACCCCTCAGATGTACTGTGCAGGCTGGTGCAGTCACTCACTGCACCCACCTGCAAGGAGATCTCAAATTCCTCTTTAAAGTGCATGTGGGTTGCAGCGTGCACAGTGAAACAAGGAGCAATGTTTGCTGCTCAGCATTTCTCAGCATTTTTCTTGAGCAGCGCAAGCTTGTTGTTGCCCTGAGGGTAGCACATTCTACATGACAGGGTGCCTTTTTCCTGTTTGCAGACGGCACACCTGCTGAAAGGTGCTCCTTAGCGCAAACAGGAAAAGTGCACCCTATCTGTAATAGGGTCCCTGGTGTGCACATTCAACCTTTTTGAAGAGTTTTGCACTTGTGTAACTGTTTCAAGCATAGTTACTGTTGCTGGGCTACTCCAAATAAGAACAAGCTACTATGTAACAGCTTCTCAATTGTAGAAAACCAATGAGCCAACAAGAATTGGAGATCTCTGAGTGACATCATCAGGGCATTCAAGATGTGTGAGAACAGCACCAAAACTCATATTCGTTCGCTCATCTAACTATACATGCCTCTTATAGATTTGTCTGCATCCTACATGTCACTCAAGCCTTAACTGTCCTGGGAGCGATGCATCATGCAAGCCTGTATTAGTCTGCCCTGCTGAATTTGTTCTGCAGGAAATGGAAAATTGCACTTGTTGCCTTCTCTGAGAGAGGGGCGCTTACTTTGCTACTTACATGTTGCACTTGTTCTTTGAGGAAGCGAAACTACCACTGCCGCTGCCTGATTTTTGCATTTCTTGTGATGGAGAAAGGTTGTGCTGCTGTTGTCCTAGCTTTACCTGTCCTCCGAAGGAGGAATGTTTGTACTGTTTCTGCCCAAGGCCTATCTGTTCTATCAAGAAGGGGTGATTCTACTGGTGTTGACCCAAATTATGAGAAACAAAAGACATATTGAATGTACTTGTCTACCATGACTTATGAATCCGGGGCTGTTTCAAATATTTGATGAAAGATACCAAGACCTGTAGTGCTGAGAAAGACATATTTATATAAACAATGAGATTCTATCAATGTGATGGAAGTGATTATTTAATTGGTATTTTAATTTTTGGGAAGACCTACTGTCTTATGGGTGAGAGAAGCCCTCTCTGCAGTTGGCAGAAGGAGAGCACTATGTGCTTTTAAAATACCCCTCACACACTATGAATCCCATAGTGTCATGCTTCATCATAGGGGTCTTCCCGTCCCTCTACGGGGCGGGGCGTGCTACGACCTACGAACTACGTGGGAGCACTTGCGTTTTTTGACGATAGGCTATGTGTAGTGTGAGGACAGTGATAAGTGATAGGGGTGTAGGGACCTAAATACGTGGAAAAGTGGTGTAAAAAAATTAAAATTTCCCTGGCTAGTCGAAAAAATTAATGCTCCCACGTAGTTCGTAGGTCGTAGCACGCCCCGCCCCGTAGAGGGACGGTACGACCCCTATGATGAAGCATGACACTATGGGATTCATAGTGTGTGAGGGGTATTTTAAAAAATACCAATAAAATAATCACTTCCATCACATTGATAGAATCTCATTGTCTATATACAGCGTTCAGGAGGGTGATTCTATCACTACTGCCTCTATACTGCCTCTATTGTTTTTTGGATCTTTACTGGCAGCGTGCAGCTGCGGAAGTTGAACCAATCTCCGCACAGACAATTTCCACACCACCGTGCTTCACCGACACACCTTGCTTAAGAAGTTACTTGCGAATAGAGACATATCGAAAGATGGCCAATGTAGGCCTTGCCTTCACTGAAGAAGAAATTTCCAACCGCATGGCATCATTAGGCACCTTTGAGGGCCTCAACTCTGCAGTGCCAAGCACCAGCAATAATGACTGGGATGAATTAGAAGAACTAATGAGAACACAAATAAAAACTGCCCTCCATGGTTTACTCATGTCAGAATACCTACGAGTAAACACAGCCCCACCTGGCTTGGTGGTCCACAATGAACCATACATTTTTCTTGACGATAAAACCTTCAAAATCGACTGGTCCCAGATCTCTTGGCGATGCACAAGGGATTGGATTGTGCTCATAATAAAAACTGCGAGCAGACTAGCGTCCGAACTGAAAGTTGAAATCCAAGCTATCGAAGTTAAAATGAAAACTGACAAAGTATGTGAGCAGTTTGCCTTTGGTTTGGTTTTACTTCTGAAATCAGTTTTTTTTTTTAATGGACCACATCATTTTTTAAATCTTAACAACTAGGCGGCAAGTCACTCCACGCCATGTACAGTACCCTCACACAATTCTGGCATCTTATTGTTGAAATAAAACTACAAACCCCCAAATGGACATGCTATTGGCTAAAAAGCCAAATGATGATATCGTAAGGTGTGCCCAGTGAATATAGAAAACAATATTGTGGCATGGAAATATCAAGAACAAAATATTGAAACCAAAATATTGAAAGGTAAGTATACATTTCTAAATCTTACACTCACACTCTTGGATTATATCCATCTTGGCAGATGATACACTACGGGAAAGGGAGGCAGCAGCTCAGGACTTATTTGAAAACCTCCAGACAGCCGCGCATATACATGGCAATAAAGGTGCTGTAATGGCAGCACCAGAGGGTGATACTAAGGCTTTGCTGAAGTCTTTGGAGAAACAAATGAAGATCGAAATTACTAAATGGAGGGAACAAAAATCCCTTGAAAAATATGTGGAAGTAGGAAGGATCCCTCGCGGCTTACGCATCATGATCGCCCCCAGGTTTGATAACCTAAATCCGGATATGTTGAAAGAGTGGGCCGACAGCAACCTTGAAGCCTCAATGAGATTGGTCCATATACTAATAAAATATGTCCACAGCGACCGTGAAATTGTATTGAAGGAAATTGAAAGAATCAAGGTAGAGCTGGATAAATCAGAGTTTGAGAATCCAGTATCCAAAAGTAGAAACGATATTAAAATCAGATAAAAAAAACAAAAAGACACAATTAAAACAAGAAAAGGTTTTAAGTTTACACGTGATAAGTTAGATTACGAATCAGGGCAAATATTCACGTTTGCACGTAAATATGACTTCACGAAACTCAAGCATTTTTTGCAAATTAATCAAGCCAGAGAGAATGCCAGATCTGGCGCCGATAACAGAGAGCCCCCAACAGCTTCTATTTCAGATGCCAGTTCACTTCAAAGTGAGCAGGAATCAGATTACAGCAGTTTAGGAAGAGACAACATTGGTGATGATTTGGGCACACTGACTCCTGCAGAAGAGTTAGATTTTTTACAACGGGCCCGTCGACAGACCCTCAGACCTCAGAAAAATGTACAAATTCCAGACAAATACGGAACCAAAGGAGGAGGGCCAGAAGGAAATCCAGGAAATGTTCAAACACGTGGGGACATTTTCAAATTCATCCGAAAGCTGAAATTAAAAAAGTATTTTGTCATTAAGAAATCTAAAAGTAGTCCTGAACCAAATTCCATCAGTACAACATCGGCACAGGCTAATCAATTGACTCTACTGGTATCTGATATTCCAGCATTGAGAACGTTGGATTCTTTAGCATCAGAAGACAACAACGAGGATCCAATACAAAGTACTCAGGATCTTCAGTCCAATGCGGGAATAAATCTATTAACGACAAAATCAAGTCCTTTTAAGCCAACCTTATCATTTATCCCCATTATGCCACGGGATGCCATTGACATTTTCCAAGATGTGGTGGCAGACAAACTTAAAAAACTTCAGTTAACTAACCAACGAGGAAAAAACAGAATTACATTTAAACAGAAAAAATATCAGGATCTCACAAAGAATTTACAGGAACAAAGCAAGAGTTATCATCAATAAATCCGACAAAGGGGTTTGCGTTACAACGGAATGCGTTGTAAAGTCATACAACCCTTTGAGGTTTGTGTGGCTTATGTGGTAGGCCTTCAGCACCTTAAGTATGTGCCCTGTGTTTAACAGGTATAGCACACCCTGTAGGTGCTGCCCCAAGACTGCCATCAGTGAGGCAGCCTATAAAAAGTTACAAGAGGGAGCAATGAGGAAGGTAGATATATATGGTAGTTATAAAAACATAATTTATGTACATCAGGCCTGACGACAAGTGATGTGCACATGCTGCCATTTCTGTGATGTCATAGTATTATGGGAAGTCAAGGTGCCTTTCCAACAGGGAGTATTGAGTGATTTGGCTCGCCGCTCGAGAGAGACACTTGCCAGATAGTCAGCAGCACGCTACAGGAGTAGCTCACCAGTTCTGTTTTGCCTGGACCCTGGACCCTTGGGTGGAGTGACTGCTTCCTTGGAGGTTGGCCGCAGAGGAGGTGAGAGGCGCGGCGAGCGGGACTGCGAGGACCAGCATTCCAGCAGAACACCGCCAGCTGGTTCCTCTTCCCGCCCGCGCCGCGCCCCCTCCCAGTGCCACGCCCCCCGCCTGAACGCTCTTCACCTCTCGCGGCTCCCGCTTCGCGGTCGCCGCTCGAGAGAGACACTTGCCAGATAGTCAGCAACACGCTACAGGAGTAGCTCACCAGTTCTGTTTTGCCCGGACCCTGGACCCTTGGGTGGAGTGACTGCTTCCTTGGAGGTTGGCCGCAGAGGAGGTGAGAGGCGCGGCGAGCGGGACTGCGAGGACCAGCATTCCAGCAGAACACCGCCAGCTGGTTCCTCTTCCCGCCCGCGCCGCGCCCCCTCCCAGTGCCACGCCCCCCGCCTGAACGCTCTTCACCTCTCGCGGCTCCCGCTTCGCGGTCGCCGCTCGAGAGAGACACTTGCCAGATAGTCAGCAGCACGCTACAGGAGTAGCTCACCAGTTCTGTTTTGCCTGGACCCTGGACCCTTGGGTGGAGTGACTGCTTCCTTGGAGGTTGGCCGCAGAGGAGGTGAGAGGCGCGGCGAGCGGGACTGCGAGGACCAGCATTCCAGCAGAACACCGCCAGCTGGTTCCTCTTCCCGCCCGCGCCGCGCCCCCTCCCAGTGCCATCCCCCCGCCTGAACGCTCATCACCTCTCGCGGCTCCCGCTTCGCGGTCGCCGCTCGAGAGAGACACTTGCCAGATAGTCAGCAGCACGCTACAGGAGTAGCTCACCAGTTCTGTTTTGCCTGGACCCTGGACCCTTGGGTGGAGTGACTGCTTCCTTGGAGGTTGGCCGCAGAGGAGGTGAGAGGCGCGGCGAGCGGGACTGCGAGGACCAGCATTCCAGCAGAACACCGCCAGCTGGTTCCTCTTCCCGCCCGCGCCGCGCCCCCTCCCAGTGCCACGCCCCCCGCCTGAACGCTCTTCACCTCTCGCGGCTCCCGCTTCGCGGTCGCCGCTCGAGAGAGACACTTGCCAGATAGTCAGCAGCACGCTACAGGAGTAGCTCACCAGTTCTGTTTTGCCTGGACCCTGGACCCTTGGGTGGAGTGACTGCTTCCTTGGAGGTTGGCCGCAGAGGAGGTGAGAGGCGCGGCGAGCGGGACTGCGAGGACCAGCATTCCAGCAGAACACCGCCAGCTGGTTCCTCTTCCCGCCCGCGCCGCGCCCCCTCCCAGTGCCACGCCCCCCTGCCATTTATAAGAGCTCCAGGTCCCGCGCATCGCGGGACGCGCGCGGGGCGGAGAACAGGGCAAAGACCGGGCAAAGAGCGGGCCGTTTTAGGCCGTTAGAGGCAGGTAGAGACTGGACTGGGCCACCCCATTTGATTTTACCACCCACCTTTTTACGTTCTCCTCCCAGGCATTTTATCTTGTGCCTACCATGGCAACCCGCGAGTTTAGAGACAGAGCGGCCAAATCAAAATTGAAAAATGGTAGCATGGATGATTTCATTACTAGGACCCATACTGCAATTGATCATGAAATAACTAAGATGCAACATAGGGTCTCTTTAGAACTTGAAGCTGCTAGAAGATTGTCAGTTGAGCTAACCGCTGCTAAAAAATCCTCCCTTGGGACTATTGCATGGGCCAAAACACCAGAGCGCTCGCTTGGTACTGCTCCCACTCTGATCGTCACAAATGCCGATATTCATCAACCGCAAGTGGACAGTATACCCATGCTACAGGGGGGATCTCCCCCAAAACCCACTCTTTCCCCACAATTCCACCCGGGTGTAACTGCCGAGCAAAAGAAGGAAACCGAGCTGGGCTCACCCCCTAAAGCTACGATCAACTACGCTACTCTACCAAAAGGTGGCAACTTTTCAATACCACAAAATGGCCCATACAACAAAAGGAAGCGTAACTACACCTCGACATATGCAAGAAAAAAGGCCAAAATAGCTAAGGCCCAGCTACTAACTAAGGCACCTCCCCCTGCTTCGCTGCCAAAAACCAAGACCTTTCCCCTGGAACCGTGCCTAGTAAACACTCCCCCACATACAGTAGTCACCCAAGAAAATAATGATCTCACCATAGAAAGTGACACTGCTGGAACTCCGCTCTGTACTATAAAAGGAAAGGACGTTGAGTTTCTGACTGTTGTCTGGGAAACCCTCAAAAAACTTCTTTCCCCTCTAGAAGTGAGATTTACATATATAGAAACACAGCTTCTGGAAATAGAAAAAAGCATTTTAAATCTAACCACTATCACCATGCAGAATGCTAAACCAACATGTCCACACGGAACTCCGCCTTCCATAATACCACCTATCCCTGTGACCCAAGTTGCTGTGAACCCGCAGGTGCCTACGACGGCTAAGTCCCTGGGAATAACTAATGATACTCTCCCTCCCCCCCCTGCTGTTACTTTTTCTGCCAGTCCTATTGTTACCCCCAAGGACAAACCAATTCCTAAACCTCGAACCAAGGCAAATACTTATAATCCTCCGAATAGGGCAATGACGACCACTACCCAACCGGCGGCTGAAACTCTTCCGCCACCCCTATCAGTCATATCCGGCCAAAGGGCACCACCCTCGATAGATCAGCCCAATTCGAGGCAAAATGGCCAGAATGTTAACCATTCAACATCACAGAGAGCTAGTAGTACTAGCTACATATGCTCTAGGGGATATGTAGATCTCCCCCCTGAGGTCAGTTCCTATGTTGTAGTGCTCACTGGGGTAACTGAATTGACACACAACCAGCAGGAAAACTTTGCCTCCTTAAAGAACAAGGTGATCCACTGGTTCGACTTCAACAAACCAATACCCAACCACCTAAGGAGTAAAATCCTTATGGTCCGGAGGGTACCCTGGGTAGGCACCACACAAAAGTCCACTAGTGGCGACTGTGTGATTGTATCCTTCGAGGATCCAAACACTACACACGCCATTTATTCCTGGACCAACCATAGCATAACTTCAACAATAATAGCCAGACCCCTCACTTTTTTCTATCCACCCCGTCTCCATTCATCTGAGGGGGGGAATTGGAGAAGGGTTCCGGAGAGGAATCACACATGGGGAGGGCAAAGTAACTTTTGGCCAGATGCATTTGGTGGCTGGAACGGGGCACTGATCTCTAACAGATACGGGTGTTTAGAGGAAGTGGATTGACTTCCACATCTGCCAACCATCGCACCTTCACCACCCACCCCAAAGAGCTCTCATTCTAATTCAATGGCTGATCTATCAATCCACATTGTATCAAACGCACACACGGGTGGCAAAACTCTTCTACCAACATCAAATCATCCAAAGGCTCACAAATTTAGAGCAGGGCCAGGTTGGCACGACACCTGCACACCAAAGCCATTAAACACTGATCCCCACAGGAGGATTAAGGATTGCCCCCCAATATTACACAGCTCCAAACTAAATAGTGCCCCAGTGGTTGTCCTTCCACCTAATCAATATGGCAAATTCTCAGCACTTGTCAGTTCGCAGATATCAGACACCAATAATACACTAGAGGCTCCGGGTGTAATTTCCATTCTCTCCTGGAATGTGGCGGGGCTATCCAATAAAGTAGATACGCCTGATTGGGGGGATCTCATTGAGGGCTACGACGTATGTTTCCTACAAGAGACATGGGCAAGAGAAAAAAACTCTCGGCAGGGTTTTGCTATCTTTGATACTGAAGCAAAATGGGGAGGAAAGGGCCGACCTTCAGGAGGACTCTCGATCTGGGTCGGGTCCCACTTGGGATGTAGGGCCACACATCTGGAAACCAACTCTTGTGACTTCCAGTGTGTCTCCCTTGACTGGCCATGCGGAGGGAAGGTCACTCAGATTAACATATATTCAAGACCAGTGGGGGTTGCAGCGACCTCGGGACCAGTGGAGGACCTAGCTCAGTTCCTTGACACACATAATTTCTGCTCCCCTCTAATTGTAGGTGGAGATTTTAATCATCAATATGAACCACTTCCTGACTACCTGGCGGGCATATCTAGTGAAGAGGACGAGTTGTGGAACATCCCCACCCTGACAGATCCAGTGACCAGGGTATGTTCCCCACTCGCAACTCAAATAATGTCCCTCACGTTTAGTCACTCGCTGAGGGCTTGCAATGGCCGGACTAAAGGCGACATCCCGCCTAAAAACACCTTTAATAGGCCGGGCTATGAGTCACGGATTGACTACATAATGGTTTCAACTAGGGACTGGAGGAAAGTCAAAGACTTTAGAGTTATCCCCAGACTTGACAGTGACCACAACTTGCTCTCACTAAAATTTGAGATCGATGGCCGGCAAATAGACAAGGTCGACAACAATCCTGCATCACAGGCTGATCTTGTGGTATCCAGCAATAGGTGCAAAATTAAATGGGCCAAATTGCTCGAGAACCATAGTAACATTGAGAGACTGTATGCACTAGTCGTCCCCGCCCTGGAAAAAGTAGAGCGTTGTATGCACCACTCAGTCAGTGAATCTGAAATCAATCTTACAGGTAGTTTAGGGGTATCCACTCCCCCTCCATGCAAGCCGGCACAATTCTCTGAACTCGGTAATATTCACTCTGAACTATGCATTAATGTTGCAGAGGTGCTGAACCCAGTGGCCAGGCCTCACAAGCCCAAGCAGAGAAGAGCCACCTGGTTCAATGCCTCCTGTAGGGAAGCAAAATCCACATTATTGAAATCACTCAAAGCACGAGACAATCCAAACGTAATCAGGGAGAGACGTCTAGCTTATAAATCAGCCCTCCATGCTGCAAAAATAGACTGGGACGAGGGGAACTGGTCTAAAATAACAGCTGCCCTTGCAAGCCGAGACTCACGAACCTTCTGGCAGATCGTTAGGCACGGCTCGGCTGAACCACTTGCAGCAGTTGAGGGCAATATAGCACCATCTGTATGGGAGGATCATTTCAAAAATTTATATGAACCACATAGCAGTGACCAGGTGACGAACGAACCTGCAGAAGTGCACCACTCTACTATCACTAGTGTAATTGGCATGGATGGTTTTAGTATAGAGGAAATTACTATGGCAATCATGTCCCTGCCTGTAGGCAAGGCGCCGGGCCTGGACAGGCTTCCAGGCGACCTCTATAAACATGAACCCAAAATCTGGGCTCCCTATCTCGGGGTGCTATTCAATTCCATTCTGAAAGGCATGCCAATTCCTCCGACCTGGCCGGGGGCTGAAATAGTACCAATCTTTAAAAAGGGGTCCCCTCTCCTCCCGGCCAATTACAGGCCTATAAGCTTGATCGATGTATCCCAAAAACTCTTTTCTAAGCTACTGCTAAACCGCTTACACGAGTGGATCAGGGATTTTAACATCCTGAGCCCCTTCCAAGCAGGCTTTAGGGAAAAGGTCTCCACCATTGACCAGGTCTTTCGCCTTGTCCTCATACATTGGAAAACGGTGCCGTTGGAGGGTGGCAGCCTTTACACTGTATTCGTGGACCTGAGGGCAGCGTTCGACCTGGTCCCCAGGAACAAGCTGTGGGAGGCCCTTGCTAAATTGGGGGTTCCGGAAGGTCTGCTGAAAATGATAATTCGCCTTCATAGCACCAACTTTGCCCAGGTCAGATGTGGTAGGATGGGTGCAATGTCCGAGAGGTTCCCCGTTGGCAGGGGGGTAAGGCAGGGTTGTGTGCTTGCACCAACCCTGTTCTGCCTCTATGTCAACGGGGTAATCTCCCATTTAGCGGGGGTATCCAACTCTGATGCCCCAAAACTAGCCGCTGAAAGGGTGCCAGCCATTATGTTTGCCGACGACACACTGTTACTATCTAAGTCGGCAACGGGCATTCAGCGCATCCTCACCGGCTTTGTGGACTTCTGCGAGGCCCATGGATTAGAAATCAACGCTATCAAAACGAAATTCATGGTCCTCAACCCCCCACAGAAATTTCATTTTAGCCCAAGCATTGCACACATAAGGCTCGAAAGAGTGAAAACCTTCGAATATCTGGGCATTGTGCTAAATGATAAACTTACTTGGAACACACACTTGGAGAAGGCAGCACTCAAATTGACCCAACACTCGGGGGGCATTATGAAACTTTTGGCAAACAACAAATCCTCAATAAGGCCCATTGGCCCTCCAATACAGATATACAAATCTCAGGCTAAGGGGGCCGTTATTTATGGATCTGAACTTTGGGGCCACACTAATACATCAATGCTCTTGAAGGTGGAAAATAAATTCATCCGTAATCTTGTTGGGCTACCACCGAGCACTCCCCTCGTCCCCCTCAGGATGGACCTAGGCCTATGTCCGCTCGATGAGGATTTGGCCCTACGCCCACTGGCCTTCTGGCGTAGACTATGGACAACTCCGGAACTGGCCAGTTACCGAGAAGGACTTCAGGAGGTCCTTGCTATCCCAGGCGCTGGGAAAATTAAATGGCTTAATTCCATCAAACTTGAATTGGAGGCCTTGCGCCTTTCAACAATGTGGTCTGATCCTTTGAATACGTGCCATTTCCTCTCTAAAAAGGAACTAGTCAAGTCTTACCGTGACAGCAAACTGTCCTTGTTACTCAATCATCAAAAACACGGGTCTCTGACAGTTTCCTTTTTGTCCTACAAGGCCAACTATAATATGGAACCAACTTTGGATAAAATTTACCCCTCCATATTGAGGAAACTATACCTTCAGTGGAGACATGGGTCTCTCCCCATTAGAACTCTTACATCCAAATGGAGTGATGATGCAAGCAGTACTTGTCCAGCTTGCAGTACTATGGATGAAACTGAACTCCACATCCTTTTTGTCTGTCCTGCCTACCGAGAGATCCGAAGGTACTGGATCGCTCCGCTATGCAGGAATCTGGGACTTGCGAAGTGGCTGGTCGCCTTCAAAGTCTTAAAAACTGATCTCTCGGACCATATTGTGTTTGCTATGGCCAAGTACTTGGGCGCTCTTTGGTCTATTAGAAGGAAATGCCTCAAGGCTCTGACTTGATTTTCAGAATATTGGGACTTTGCTAAGAAATCCTTTTATAAATTTTATATTTTGCCTGTACAAATCATTTTAAATGAACTAGTTTTTAATGTGTATGACAAACGTCTTTTATGGTAAAGTTTTACCGAAATAAAGATATTTCGAATCGAATCGATTTGGCTCTTCATGATACATTACTGTGATTTGTGTTGTGGTCAGAGTCTATTAAGTAGCCAAATAAATTGCATATCTCTGCTGTGTTGAATGTATGTGTCTTCTGGTTAATGTGGTCTGTTCATTCACATACTCAAAATGGATGCTACTAGGGCATGGGTACTCACAAACATGTTATCGGGGGCCCCAAAATTTGATCTTTGGTGTGACTGAGGGCTGCACTGATGCCAGCGGGGGTGGAAAGTCAGTGTAGGAGAAGCAAACCATGTATATTTTGTGGTGGAACTCAATAGCGCAATGTGAAATCAGAAAACCAGGGATGAATCCCGGCTTCTCCACTTGACCAAATTGTGTGACCCAGGGCAATTGCTTAATTTCAGTTTGCCTCCTTTTTCTTCATTATCACATATAAGAGGAACTCAAAATACATGATTTAAGGATGCATGCTGTTCATAACCATCTCCTGTGCTTGCATGTAATCACTAATGGCATTGTTGTCAGGATGGGAGGGGGGAAAGCTTGAACGTTAATAAATTCATGTTAGAAAGCCATCACTTTAAGAAAAATACTTCTGAATGCACTGCCATAATTTGATTTATTAAAGTGAAATGGTACTACAGGTCAATGAAATACACATTTTGAATTTCGAAAAGGCTATTGTGTTTTTACATATTTGTTGTCGTTAAAAATGAAGTTGTTCCTAAAGTTAAGGGCCTTTTTACTTCCTTTCCCTAATTGCAATTAATCGTTAAATAATTGTTTGCTCTATATTTAAAAAAATAATAATGGTAGTGCTGAGTCGAATAAGCTTCCCTAGGGGCCGTATGTAAGATCAGGAAGGCTGCATGCGCCCCCCCCCCCGCAGTACTTTGAGTATCATTGAACTAGGCCCATACTCATTCAACATGGACAAATTGTACTATTTAATATTGCGGCTTATACTATTCCTAATTCCACGTCTATGTTCCTTGATGATTTATACATCCTCAAGGTATATCTATGCAGATTTAGGTATAGCTAATCTAAACATACTTTTCTGCGGATATTTAGCATTTGGTATTTTGTCCTTGGTATTTGCATACCTCGATATTATGGTTTGATATTCAGGGTGCACATCTCGTGGACATCAATATTAGAAAAACAGCCTCCCCTAACAGAAGGATATAATATATTAACTAAGCATTTGTCCCATTTGTGCATGTGCATTCATATACTTAAAAATGCTTAATGCCTGTTGCTTTTCTTTTCATAGCTTGGTGATACCTATGGTCCAGTCTTCACTGTGTATTTAGGTCCTCAGCCTATGGTGGTTCTGTGTGGGTATGAGGCAGTAAAAGAAGCTCTTGTTGACAATAAGGAGGTATTTGTGGACCGAGGAAATTTGCCAGTACACAATCACATCTTGAAAGGATATGGTGAGAATAGCTTTTCTTCTCACCTAGCTGCTCTTCTTTTCTTAATCTAAGGAAAAATAAACAGTTTGACAGTAAGAGAGCTAATATATTTTTATCTCTCCTCAAACCAGGGATCACAATGAGTAATGGGGAGCGTTGGAAGCAGATGCGTCGATTTTCAATCATGACCCTGAGAAATTTTGGGATGGGGAAGAGGAGCATTGAGGAACGGATCCAGGAGGAGGCACAGTTCCTGGTGGAAGAACTCAGAAAGACACAAGGTATTTGGCACTCAAATAAATAGAATTTTATAAAGAGGCTCTGAAATTATGACCCTTGGCATTTTGAGAGGCCACTGAAAGCCTAAACTGGGAAGGCCTTTTAGCAGGTCAAACAAACAGCGCGTAGGTATGGAGTAGGCCTTGCAGTGAAAGCTACTAGTAGTGCCCTTTGGGGAAGAAAATCTGGTGTTTCCTCATGGACATTGTGTAAAGTCACAAACCGGAGTTTTCAAAACATGTGGTATTAATAACATGCTTAAGCTATTTAGATATACTGCATCCCTCCTAGGCTCTTTTAGTTGAGGTCACCAAAACAACCCCATACATGCCAAATACATTTGCTCCATAGTAGTAAACCCATTGTATGATGGAAGACAAGAGAGCTCAGCCCTTTAAGATCCATGTTGAAGAGAGCTGTGGCCTACCAGGTCCAGATCTCGGTAAGGGGGTTTCTGATTTGTTTTTTTTTTAGGTCTGGCTTCACAGCACACCTGTTTGCATGACATACTTTTACTAATGGAGGTCCTTCCACTGAAATACAGTAGGGACTAGTTTACATCGGAACCATGCACTCAATCATCATGCAATGTGTCACATTCAAATCTTTATGTCCTGTATGCATTCTTTACAGGAAGCAATCCTTTTTTATTACTTTTTACTAGCATTCACAAACCCAATTGGTCAGGCTTTGTTGTGAAAAACAACTTGTGTGCATGCAATGCAGGAAAACTGCATTTTGAAATATTTGTGTTTACATGCATTAACACATAAAAGTCAGACCTATATTCTTGGCCAATGTGTGTATTTGTATGGGATTGAAAACAAGAAGCACTCAAGCAACCTAGTAAGTATACAATTCCACACCACAGATCACTGGAGGCCACTAGACTACTGGTGCTTTGAAGGTCCAATTATGGGGTGATGGCGCATTGGCACCTGCACCTTCATCTTTTCATAAAATCATCAAATATTTTTCCCCATTGTTCACATAGACCTTTGTTAGTTGACTTGAAGTCCTGTAGGGGCAATAACATCAGAAATATATTACCAACTTGTGCAGCCGATGTAACACCTCAATAAGGACAAGGAATAAATATTTTTAATTAAATTAGTTTATTTTAGGATATTAATCCATCTAGCACATAAACACAGAAAAAATAGATTTCCAAAATACAACAATATAGTTTGAAGGCTGAAATGTGCCAATAAATTGAGCTTAATAATATGAGATACAGAATAGTAACAACCACAAAGAGAATAAAGCAAATTGGCACAAATAGGTGTTCCATAAAGTAACTTGCCTTTTCTATTCTAAACACAAATTGAGCGTAGAATTAGCTAATGTGGATTTCTAGCCAGGGAGCATAGAGGTTGTCAGCATATGATAGAACTTCTGTAGATGTTCAGGGAAATAAAGAAGTGATCGGCATGAAGTCTCACACTTGGGGGGCAAGCCCAGCAAGAGAGTAATCTGTTCCCTCTCTGTGAGGGGGAAAGTCAACCTAACTAGCTGCGAAAATACCAATAAATATATTGCAGTAGCTTCAGCAACATCCACATCTCTGTTTTCACCACCAAGAACCGACCAAATTGCTGGATGCAAGAGGAGACGCCATACTCCCTTCAGCTACCATCTCCTCGAAACCACGCTTTCAGCTGGCAACCTTGGGTACATCATCCTCCTGGTACCCAGTAAACAGAAGAGCCCTTTGACTATTATTTCTCCGAGTTCTCCTCCAGCCTCCTCCCCACAGAATTCTCATACAAACAATAATTCATTCTCTAGCTAACAAAAAACATGATATCATACTGGTGGAAAAGGGGAGGGGCAGGGTGGGGGGTAGTAAACTCCAGCTCACGGCCGACCGGAGTAATGTAAATAAATAAATAAATAAAACCAATTTCATCGCACGCGCTGAAACGCATTTGGCATGACAAAGGCCGTGCTGGCCGAAACGCAACAATTTGACAGGCTGGCTCTGTTTTGAACTAAACCTTATTGCAAAGAAGGATTTCTGTGTGCAGCTAAAATTTGTGGGAAAAATAATATATATATATATATATATATATATATATATATATATATATATATATATATATATATATATATATATATATCCAACCAAAGCAGACCCCAAAGTAGAAAAGAAGCCTCACGAAGGTAATGGTATCATCCCTCTTTATTGAAGCAACAGCCTGCCAGCAGGATTGTTCATGTAAACTTCGTTTTCAGGTTAAAACGCCAGACGCGTTTCAGGAAATGAATTCCTTTCTTTAGTGGCGTAAATGGCAAGTATCAGCTGCGGGCGCTTTGATGAAGAGCACTCAATTTAACAACACCCGCTCTGGTAGGCGTGGCCAAAGGCCTTCTGGGTGATGTAGTCCTCTTTAGTCTTACCACTGTGGGCGCGCCTGCATACCAACACCAAGTGACAGCCAGTCAATGAAAGTTAGCGATGAAGCCGCCTGCTCGGCTTTGCGTTTCATTGCTTGGGGTTAGAAGCTGGAGTCCTCTGCAAGACCCTTCGCTTACACCTTCGCTCCGTGAATGGAAACATAGGTTTATGCTTCCCTGGATCCGCTGGGGCGACAGGCTTCTCTTCCGCGACCGGGACGGCCGCATATATCCAACCAAAGCAGACCCCAAAGTAGAAAAGAAGCCTCACGAAGGTAATGGTATCATCCCTCTTTATTGAAGCAACAGCCTGCCAGCAGGATTGTTCATGTAAACTTCGTTTTCAGGTTAAAACGCCAGACGCGTTTCAGGAAATGAATTCCTTTCTTCAGTGGCGTAAATGGCAAGTATCAGCTGCGGGCGCTTTGATGAAGAGCACTCAATTTAACAACACCCGCTCTGGTAGGCGTGGCCAAAGGCCTTCTGGGTGATGTAGTCCTCTTTAGTCTTACCACTGTGGGCGCGCCTGCATGCCAACACCAAGTGACAGCCAGTCAATGAAAGTTAGCGATGAAGCCGCCTGCTCGGCTTTGCGTGTCATTGCTTGGGGTTAGAAGCTGGAGTCCTCTGCAAGACCCTTCGCTTACACCTTCGCTCCGTGAATGGAAACATAGGTTTATGCTTTCCTGGATCCGCTGGGGCGACAGGCTTCTCTTCCGCGACCGGGACGGCCGCATATATCCAACCAAAGCAGACCCCGGTCGCGGAAGAGAAGCCTGTCGCCCCAGCGGATCCAGGGAAGCATAAACCTATGTTTCCATTCACGGAGCGAAGGTGTAAGCGAAGGGTCTTGCAGAGGACTCCAGCTTCTAACCCCAAGCAATGACACGCAAAGCCGAGCAGGCGGCTTCATCGCTAACTTTCATTGACTGGCTGTCACTTGGTGTTGGCATGCAGGCGCGCCCACAGTGGTAAGACTAAAGAGGACTACATCACCCAGAAGGCCTTTGGCCACGCCTACCAGAGCGGGTGTTGTTAAATTGAGTGCTCTTCATCAAAGCGCCCGCAGCTGATACTTGCCATTTACGCCACTGAAGAAAGGAATTCATTTCCTGAAACGCGTCTGGCGTTTTAACCTGAAAACGAAGTTTACATGAACAATCCTGCTGGCAGGCTTGTGCTTCAATAAAGAGGGATGATACCATTACCTTCGTGAGGCTTCTTTTCTACTTTGGGGTCTGCTTTGGTTGGATATATGCGGCCGTCCCGGTCGCGAAAGAGAAGCCTGTCGCCCCAGCGGATCCAGGGAAGCATAAACCTATGTTTCCATTCACGGAGCGAAGGTGTAAGCGAAGGGTCTTGCAGAGGACTCCAGCTTCTAACCCCAAGCAATGACACGCAAAGCCGAGCAGGCGGTTTCATCGCTAACTTTCATTGACTGGCTGTCACTTGGTGTTGGCATGCAGGCGCGCCCACAGTGGTAAGACTAAAGAGGACTACATCACCCAGAAGGCCTTTGGCCACGCCTACCAGAGCGGGTGTTGTTAAATTGAGTGCGCTTCATCAAAGCGCCCGCAGCTGATAGTTGCCATTTACGCCACTGAAGAAAGGAATTCATTTCCTGAAACGCGTCTGGCGTTTTAACCTGAAAACGAAGTTTACATGAACAATCCTGCTGGCAGGCTGTTGCTTCAATAAAGAGGGATGATACCATTACCTTCGTGAGGCTTCTTTTCTACTTTGGGGTCTGCTTTGGTTGGATATATATATATATATATATATATATATATATATATATATATATATATATATATATATATATATATAAAAAGTAAAAGCAGGGTCCTTCTGGGATCCATTCTCCCGCGTCAGGATGCGCACAGGGTTCGGCGGACCACACAAGCCGAATAGGGTATAAATGCAAAGTCGCTTCACAGCAAAGAAATTGCGCACTCGGGAATCATATACAGCAAAAAGATTTATTTCCAGTTACCACGCTACGCGTTTCGACACGAGTTGTGTCATGATCACACGTCTATATATGTATATATCTATATGATAGAAATAAATGTTATACTTTAATATGCAAAGAACATGGTGGCATCAATCAATTAATCAAAGTAATATTCTTATATATACATTCTTAATGTGTACAATGATTACACTTTATTAATTGATTCAAATACATCGCACACGTTAATAAAGTTAAGTCACATATTGAATATAAATGTTGTAAATGAATGTATAAGTGTATACGTGTGACGTATAAAGGGTGGAACCTAAAGTACGCTGCTTCAATCTCCCCTCTGATGGCTAGTTTAGAGATCACAATATCACAATATCACATGAATCTTATCTCATGAGACCAGCTTAAAATCTTGTTGTTTTCAACGTCTTACATCTTGTGTTTTCCACGTGCTCCATCTCACCATAGAAACTACCCTGACTCTCTAATTCTACATACCTTCTTTGTTGCTTCACTTCCTTTCCATGTTCTCTTCTCTCCTTGAGCTTAAACATGTGTACCCCTTAAATATGACAAACAGAGAAATTGCACAAATTGTAATTACAATAAGGGGTCTCAGTATGGATAATAATCCACTTCCCAAGTTTCCAAACAATGTACGTACTGCAGCAATTCCATTTCTGATTGCTTCCCATGCACCTGTAGCTTCCAGCTCCTCTAAATCTCCATTCAAATCTTGATGAACTTCTTTATCTCCTCACCCTTATCGGGAAAGTAGGTGCAACATTATTGGAGTTTTAATAACTTTCAAACACCACCATCCTTTGCGAGTAGGATGTCTAATGCAAGGCGGCTCTGTAGAAACATAAACCATATGGCTATCATCTTGGTATTGATAGCTAAGAGCGATGCAGCTGTACAAGTAGCCAATGTATCTACTATAGTGTATAACTTTCTAATCTAGAGATCAGTCAGGACCACTCCAAAAGAAGGAAACATTGCACCAAATATATCTCCCAACTATTTCAGACTTACTACTACTTTGCTATGGCCTAGCATACGACCCCCACGCAGGGTCATTCAAATCTTTCTACTTGATGTATCTTCGAGAAGACTCAATAGCCAAATAGCAAGTGCCATACCAACCTCGGGACAATGTAAAATATTTTTGAATTCTTCTTTACCCCATTTATCAATGTATTTTTGTTCTGTACCTGTTCTCTATCTTGCATACATCACCCTTCACCTGTCCTCCACTGAACGTAAACATTTCTTCTCAATCTCAGTTAGGGAAGAGATCAAATTGTGCCTTTGAGCATAAGCAGTTTTTGACCCTGTAATAGGCTTGAAAAAACTACAAGCAGTGTCCATTTCATTAGCATTTGGATGGGGATTTAAATGTTTTAATGTAGGGAATTCAGAAAGAACTATATCATAATTTGAAAAATAATACTGAAAGTGCCCTTCTCCATAAAAAAGACTAGGCAAACGACTACAAGTAAAGCCGTACATGAGGACATGATCATATGCAAGGCAGACAACTGTGCACAGAGCTAACAGTACTTAGCCTCCATGGTATCAATATATTCATAAAGCAACTTAAAATAAGCATTTGAAGAAAAATCACCCCTTGAAGACTTTACGGGCCATATTATCAAGAAAGGCGATAACATTATCGCCGATTTAGCGGCAGGAAACTGCAGATAAAGCGGCGTTAAGAGGCCTGATAATATGCCCTTGAAAATTCCAATAGAAGCCCAGCTTCTGGTGTGAAGGCCATCAAACCTGGGCTTCTATTGGAATCCTCAAGGGCATGTTATCAAGCCCCTTATTGCCGCTTTAGCTGCTGTTTCCTGCGCTAAATCGGCGATAATGTTATTGCCGTTCTGGAAAATATGGCCCTACTCTGGGACAGTGTGCTGTACGTGTTCCACACACAAACCTTGTCTCTATCCCTCCTGCTGTCTCGCCCAATTGTTTCCAGCTCCAACTTGTCTGGTTACAGCAATAAGCCCTTTACCAGGCTCAAGGTCGGCTTCCACCTGTACCACAGGCCAAGTCTCTCTTTTTGTCTCAACTCTAGACATCAACACATTAAGACCCCACTCGGGGCAAGGGTGTGCTGCTGCAGTTTCTGGGACTACCACTGAACTCTAAGACTCCCACCTGCTGTCTGTGCCCCAATCAGTTTCTTCCTGGCCCCCTCAGTATGTTTTTCCACTTCAAATCATCAAGTGGACATTCCACTCTCCGAGTATGGACTGCAAGCATTCAATTGGGGAGACCCCCACATTTAACAGCAGTGTTTCATATGAGGATAACCAGGAAAGGCCCTCCCCAATGAGTTTCCAGACACATTTTCTGAACGTATTTCTTGACCAAGACCCAGTCTCCGGGTCTGAGATCATGGCACTGCTCCTGGTGCGGCTGGGCGGTGGCAACTCCAACTTGGTGAGGCACAGAATGCACCATATCATCCAGTCCTTTGTAAAATTCCAGAAATATGTAATCTGTAATATTTACAAGCACATTTGCAGGCACTGTAGGAAGCCACATTTGCCAATCCATGATGATTTCCTGGGGAAACAGTCCTGTTGATAAGACTTTTCAACACTAAAGGCAAAGCATCCGGCCACTACAGAGATGTCAACTCTCACACCTTTGCTAGCCTGGATTTCAGCATGCCATTCACCTGCTCCACTATTCCAGATGCCTCAGGCTGATAGCTGCAGTGCAGTCTCTGTTACACTTACAATGCTGCACACAACATTCTCAGAATCTCATTATAAAAATGAGTTTCACGATCTGACTCCAGCAAAATTGGGAAACCATCATGAGAAAATACATACAATCACCTGGACATATTTCATCACATTAGACAAAGCCATCTCGATAAAGTCCAACTACAGCCTGTTGAACGGTGCTCTTGATATTCCTATGTGACTTAGTGTCACTGGTGTATTTTTCCCTACATTCATCTGTTGGCATACAACACATCCGCGGCACAAACTTTCAGCCATCAACCTAAACCAGGGATTGAACCAATTCTGTCAAAACACCCCTCCCAACATGTGTGAGACAATGAACATGTCTAGCCACATGTTTTGTCTCTCTTAACATAACCTGCTCTGACCTAGCCCTGCTGTTCTGCCTCTGGTACTTCCTCCTGCAATCCCTTCACTTCTTCCCAAGTATCAGCCACTGCCAACAAAAGGATATAGTTGGTCTTTTTTTCAGATTAATTTACATATTTATCATTGAAGGTTCGGGACCCATGAGCACAATACCTTGCAATCTCGTCAGCATAGCGATTGACAAGAGTTTCATAGTTATTCACACTTCTTTGGGTCGAGCACTTTACAACTGCAATTTCTGTAGGCAACTGCAATGCTTTCAATAGCTTCATGTCATATTTCCTATTACCAATGGGAGATCCTGATGATGAGGTCAGAAATCCCTTTTGCGACCATAACTATCCAAAATCATGGACCACACCAAATCTGTACTGGCTATCAGCAAAAATAGTCACTTTCAATTCTTCTGAAACACAACAGGCTTTAGTAGAAGAAATCAATTCAGCCACTTGTACAGAGGCTACGCCTCAGAGCGAGGAGGCCTTTACTACTCCTCAACTATACTGACTGCGTAATCAGCTCGTGGGGTTCCCCCATCATCTCTTAGGCAAGAACCATATACAAACAATATATAATCAGACTCTGCCAGGGGCTCATCTTGAATATCCAGTCTCGGCTTGGTGCAAAGATCTGTGACATGCAGACAGTCATGCTCTATCTTCCCATCATCGTTTTAATCTTCAGTCAATGGTAGCAAAGTAGCAGGATTCAGTGAAACACACTGTTTCAATGTGATATTTTCTGCAGCAAGTATAATCTGCTCATATTTGGTCAATCTGCTGTTTTTCAAGTGCTGAGGGCGGGTACACGTCAGCAATATCTCAACAGAATAGGGTACAATGACAATAAGAGAGTGTCCCATAACTATACTCTCACATCTTTCAATGATGACACCTACTGCCACTACAGCTTTAAGGCAACTGGGAAGTCCTGCTGCTATGGGATCAAGAGCAGCAGATAAATAAGCCACAGGTCTTTGTGCATATGCATGCATTTGAGTAAGCACTGAGAGAGCGCAGCCCACCCTCTCACTGCAGTTAAGCATAAAAGCTTTGTTATAATTAGGCATTCCTGGTACCGGGCCCTGACAGAGACTTTCTCACAGCTCTAGGAACGCAACCAAACAGTTGTTGTTTCATGGTATCGGATCATACACGTTCTTGTGGGTCAGCCACTGTAAAGGCTTGACCACAAAGGCAAGGTTGGGGATCCACTGTTGACAGTAGCCCACCTTTCTCAGAAACATCCTGACTTCTCTTTGAGTTGCTGCCAGATTCATCATTAAGATTCTTTCTTGAGACACATTCTGCTCCCCCTTCTCAATGTGTGTTCTAGATATAACATTTCTCTTTGGCAAATTGGTTAGAGAGACCCTTTATGTCCATTCTCAGCAAAGTGGTTCAGCAATGCAATGCTGTCTTGTTTACTGGCTTCATGAATATCCAATGCCACTAATAGATTGATATTGAACTAGAACCAAATGACAGGACATTACCAAGGACTCCAAATTCTTCATTTGATGCCTGCAGCTTGTCTCTGGCCACATGACTGTGTGTAGATGGCAGTTGTGCTTTGTGTATTCCTCCTAGGACAGCCACACACAATGAGGAGCTTAGGTGTGACTGGATGGGCCATCACTGGCAGGATGAGAGGGAGGAGCCGGGCCCAGTCCCACTTACATTGAATAGGCTGTGTCTGCTATCCACAAAAATAGCTATATATCCATGTAGTTAGTCTGGAACCAGCACCAGGAAGGTAGGACATTTGTGAACTACAAAGGCATGCCTCTAGAAGCTTCTCCTCACTTCAGAGGCACGACTGGGTATAAATAATGGAGCTCAGACCCTAACTCTTCAGCACACTTCTACACCTGAGTATACTCTGCTAGGAACAAGGACTGCTGTGCTGCTAAAAGGAGTGCCACTTTGCTGGACTGCTGCTCTAAAGGAACTGTTGCCCTGCTGCGCCGACCTGCTGCCTGCTGCCCTCTTACCTGGGGAAGAAGATCTGGACCTGCAACTTTACCTTGAACTCAGGACCACAGACTGACTCAAAGGGCTAGTCTGCTGGGCTCCTGATCTGCACCTCAAGGACATAAAAGGTTCCCCAACAACTCCTGGATCCGTCTTAGTGAGTTCCTGGCCCCCAGGTGGTGCCTCTCAGGTCCTGGGCCCTTGGTAAAGCTTACAAACTCTTTAAATAAAGCTTTTTGGCTCTTTGCAACTGTGAATGGGCCAGTTCGCACTGAGACCATACCGCTCGCACTAAATTTAGGCGAGCCACCACCAGCCCATCTCTCTGCACACAAGCATCGAAGCACCAGACCGCACACACCATGCCTGGACTGCTCCCCACGCCAAGCTGACCACCTCCCGCGACACTCTCTTTTCTCCTCACGACCCTCTCGGGACTCTTAGTACAAAATTTAAGAGGGTAAACCTTCAGTGGGACTAATCTGGACTGTATTTGACTCATGCTCTGTCGTGGTCAGCTTGAACTTTGACTTTGATCTAATATAGCGCAACCAGATAGTCGCAGTTCGTGCTTTCTGCTTTTAAGTGCTATAATGCAGTTTATTCTTCAAAAATGCATACCTCTGGTTTCATTGATTGGATTATTGTCACTTTGTCTTCCTTTGATTTATTGCATGTTGCTCTATTTTCCTAACTTGGTGTGGTGTCCTTCCTTTTGTGTAGTGTTTTCACTATGTTACTATTTGAAATGTTGCACAATTACTTTGCATATTGCCTCTAAGCTAACCCTTAATGTTCTCTGCCAAGTTACCAGGGGATTGAGCACAGGTTAATTTGGGGTGTGTGTGTGCCTCACCCTGACAAGGACTGTCAGTAGTCAGTAGCAGCTTTATTTGATTTAAATTTCAAATCATAAAAACATTACAGTCATAAAAACATACATTACAATAACACAAAATATCTACAAGTTAAAATATGAGCCCAACCTTTGGATGCGATTTCCTTTCTGATTACGTTCATTTTACAGGGTTAGCATTAGAGACAATACCATTACAACTAGTTGTCCCTTAATTAAGGCAATAACAGACAAAATTAATCTATTGAAAAACTTTCCATATGTAAGTCAAAGATAGCTATTATACCGTGTTTCAAATCGGTTGGAAGTGGAGATATTACAGCCACTCAATGCGCAGACACTCTGCCCATCGGATGGTTACACTTTGCGTTTGGTCTTATTGGGCAGAGGTATGACGTACTGGGGTAGAAGTCATGTAGATCCCAGGTGGATATAGGGCCATCTCCTTTTTGGGGCTGCCAAGTTTGAAGATATGGGACAACGTGTTTGTTCCTGAATTTTACTAGTACCAGGTCGCCGACAATATCTTTTGGAAGGGATCCTAGCCAGCCCACCCTTCTAGCACTGATTATTCTTCCATCCTCCCAGACTGAGGGTGCTATATTGGACTCTACTGCTACAAGTGGTTCAGCTGAGCCGTCCCATCCAAGTTAGGGGACAGGGGTCTATTTTTTGTTAGCCAGAATGTAACCTTGTTTTTTAGGTCCTGATGTCTTTCGACTTTTCCGCTTGTGAGTGCTGGCACTCCCGAGAGAACGCACACAAACGGAGCGGCCTCCGGTGGTAGGTGTATGTGATTAAATATTCTTGGCATGTTGCCATGGTTAGCAACTGTCCCCTTATGGAATGTAGGTTCTTTGCTCAACCCTGCTCTGGAGGCAGTGCACTGTGCTAATGTAGAGTTAGTGGATACTCTAAGAATGTTTGGCGCTGACATGGGTGAGGCTACTGGTTGGATTTGAACATTATTACTTTGTGCACTTGATTTAAGCACTTCTATGGCAGCGAGAGACTGAGGTTGGTTAGATCTTGCAATGTTTTTTATGAGTATCAAATTGGCCTTGATCGTTTTCTCTATTCCCGTAAGCCTATCCCCTAGATTGTTCATTCTTTCTATCACCGGGGATATTATGGATTTGACCAGGTGTTCGATCTGGGCCAATAGGGTTGCCTGGGTAGAAGGTGCAGAAGAGTTTAATTTCCCGGCAACCTCTGGGGCTGGGGCGGAGGTGATGACGGGCAATGGGGGGCTAGAGCACAATTTCAGTTGTTTTGCCTGACTTCCCTGGTGTTTAACCCAATTTTGCTTTCTTTTAACAAAGGGGACCTGAGGGAGCACTATGTTTTGGGTAATAACTTTTGCAGATAGTAAGTGGGGGGTACCTAATAGACTATCATTTAGGTGGAGTGGTGTACTAGTCTGGGGACTTGTGCTTACTGTAGGACAGTTAAGGGCGCTGGTTTGCTTAATTCTCGGTTCCAGTGGAGCATACTTAGTTTTACATAAACTGTTTAATTCCTCCAGCAGAGATAGGTTTTGTACTATGTCGGCTGCCTGTGAGGGAGATCGCTTGTTCAGTGTACTATCTGTGGACGGGGATCGTTCTGGCATCTCTGTTTCACGAGGAATGGGCAATGTTGTCCTATTTAAGTAGTGGTTGAGTGTCCCGTTGAATGTACCCCTCTGGGGGATGGCATTTTTGGTATTTTTGGTAACCCCCTTACGAATCATAGTGTGACTTGTTTAAAAGTAGTGAACGCCAAAACAGCAGCAAGATCTAGTAATTTCGAAGTTCACAAAATAATATCCATTGGGGAGGTCCGTGAGTGAGCGTAAATATAA
This sequence comes from Lissotriton helveticus, assembly GCF_964261635.1. NCBI lineage: Eukaryota > Metazoa > Chordata > Amphibia > Caudata > Salamandridae > Lissotriton > Lissotriton helveticus. The sequence goes on from NC_136070.1 coordinate 887,085,571, forward strand.
TATCCAGGTCTCTTTACCTCCTCTTGTTGAGATGCCAAGGGGGGTGGCCCGTCCCGTCCTCCTCAGGCCTCTGAGGGCCACAGAGGGCCCACCCTTTGCCCGGCGCCGTCTGCGCGCGTCCCGCGGGGCGGGAGGCTCTCCGTGGTCTTATGGAGGCAGCTGGCGCAGCCGGAGCGTCACAGGAGTGCCGGGGCTGCTGGGGAATGTAGTTCCTGTTGAACGCGGTGGCCGTTTTCCCTCACGGCGGGGCAGTGGTGCAATAGTGCTGGCCGTATCCCTAACGGCGTCGGAACCCCTGGTGCTGCTGCGGCTCTGGTGCCCTGAGGGTGCAGCTCTGAGGGTGCAGCCCCTGCTCCCAGGGTGCAGCTCTGAGGGTGCAGTCTCCTCGGTCTCTGTCTGTGTCAGCTCGCGAGTTCTTTCTTTATTTGCCTCTTTCACTTCCTGTCTCCTGGGCTGGGCATTTCCTCACTTGCTCCAGAGCATCACGTGAGCCACAAGGACTGTGATTGCTGCTAGATCAGGGCTCACACTTCATTCAACCAACAACTCAATTTCTTATGGCTGGCATGGTTTCTCTGCCTGGTGAAACCTATGTACCATTGTTAAGATGTCCAACAGCCTGTCCCGTCATTCGCTGTGTTCTGGTGAGTTTTATGTCTGCTGCCTCTTCTACCTGCAGCATGGATTTGAACATCTTTTGAATGAGATCTTCTATAGTATTCACCTCAGATCCCTGTGGTACTCCTTGAATTTAAACTTTGTTCTAAGAATACCAGTTTTTTAGATCCTCAGTATGAGCCTGCAGAGTTTGGTGGTGTTTGTGTAGAGTCGCTAGGAGCTACCTTATTAATTCAATTTCATTTTGTCTGTTGTCACTGGATTTTCCTAAGGGATGACCTGTACTCCCAGCTTGTGCATGAATTCCTATATGTTCACTCTTGGATGTCTTCTCGTAAGCCTTGGAAGAGAGCCTCCATAATTCTTTTGTTTGTGGTATATGTGGGCCAGTTTGTGGCCCCTAGGGAAAGGTTTCCATATACATTTTCTGTCTTTGGCACCAAGGTCTTCAGGAGCGGCTCTTTCACAGATTGACCCTTCCTCCCTCTTCATGCCACCATCTCTTGACTTGCATTACGCATCCAACTTCAACCTACATACGGGCATTTAACTGCTCCTGGTTGTTTTCCTAATACCTTATGTAAGTCTCAGGGATCTGGTGTCCCAACAGCAGCGTGGCGGACAAGGGCCAGAGAGATGCTCTGGTCCAGAATGAAAATCCTCATTCATTGGCATCTCAGGATGTTCAGTCCACCTGCTGAGATATCCCAGTTCTGCAGATTCAGCTCCTAGCTCCGTTAGTATTTCAGTACAGAATTGTTGTGCTCTAGGGTGTAGTCCTCAATCTGCTTGCCACCGGGTCTGACATGGCTTGTCTTGCAGTGTGCCTTTCACCATATTCATGCTTTCTCTATTTTCTGTAGACGATCAGTGCTTTCCCGGGCTTCATTTACTTGGGGCTCACATGCCCCACACCTACTTTTCACTACTTCCCTTATAGCTATTTGCTGCTTTGAACTTTCAGCATTTATCAGGCCCCTAAAGTTGCCCCCTGCAGGGCCCAATACAGACAGGCCTCTTTTTCTTTCTCCTACATGGGACTCTTTATTCTTGCCTTCAAGGGAGCCTCAGCTAGCTCCCTCATTTCTGGCTCCCCATTATAACAGTTCCTGCTACCTTCCTGCATGCCAAACCTGCAGAAACCTCCATGTCGGTCCTGCCATCACACAGGCTCAGGAACCCATTCCCAGGCACACACTCCTACCTGCATATGTGTCAGACGGTGACCCAGTGGCCAGACCTCTCTTTGGGGACTGCATCGATCAGCCCTTGTCCCTCACTGGGTTATAGTTCTGCCAACATGCACTCTGGATGCTCCACCTACGTTATTCTCTTAGCTCAAGTCAGAAAGCTGAAGTGTCCGCTGCATTTTAAGGCTCATTGGTACCTCTTCAGCTCAACGTTAAAGCTTACCTTCTTGGTAGTCTCATTCTCCGGCCTCTAATTGGGTTGTCTTCACAATCCCAGGTAGTTATTTCTGTTATGATGGGATAGGATATATTTGGAATGAGGTGAAGGAGGCACTAACCACGTCTTTTTGTGCCGTTATCTTGGCCAAGCCTGAAATTGCACATTTTAAAATACATTTGCTGACATTTTTGGTGTACGATAACTTAAACCTGGCTAATAAGATGTGTTATATGCAAGTTTAAAGACAATGTCTATGGGCTTTATTAAATACCTAAACATTTCTCCTAACATTCCTTAATCATTATTCATGCACCCGACAAAGGACATTGACAGACACAAAAGGAACATTATTGTAATGAAGATGGAGACATTATTCTGGAGAAAAGGAATTATATTAGACATTGTAGACCAGATTTACAAGCTTGTGAGCTAAATTTGCTTGCCAAAAATGTTTTTGATGGCTTTACTTTCTAGCGTGTTGGAAAGTTGCCTTAAAGCAGTGGTACTCAAAGTATGGCCCGCGGGTCGCTGGCAGTCCGGCATTCCTTTCGTAGCGGCCCACAGACATTTCTTTGGGAACCTAGTAAACTGCAGCAGAGAAATTCAATTTGCATTTTTTCTATTGCTGCCAACCAAGTAATCTTGTTTAGTGATTATAGGTGGTTTCTATAGATATTAGATCTTCTTTTAGGAAGAGAGACGCCCTGCTTATAAAACAAGCTGAAATAACTATAGAAACAGAGCACATAATCAGAAAAAAAACAATATGCTACAAGGGTACATTTGTTTGTGCTATTGTGGGTATTGGCTTTGTTTCTAGATGTAGTTCAGCTTCTATTGCTCAGCAAGACAACCCTGCTCACAGTTGACCCCTTAGCTGAGCAGAGTGGAAGTGCAATGAAGTATGGGAACTAGGAACAGGGGCATAACAGGACAGGGTTAGTGAGTGTGAGGAGTGGGTCAGCAAATAGCTAAAATGAACACAATGTTATAAAAATATTTTCTTGGTGTTTACCTGCAGGTAACTGCATGTAAAATGTAATGCAAATAACTTAAATGAATAATTAATGCAAGTTAAACTAATATATGTAAATATCTAGTTTTGGTAGGAAAGAACAGTTAGACCACTACAGACTTCATTGTAAATGGAGGGTCATTACTTGAATCCTGTCTGATGCAATTTGTATTTATAGTGCTATTAGGTCCTAACCTACGACAGTCAACACCGTGAATATATGTAATTTGTTTAAAAATGTTGTACACACAGTTTAACATAGTCTACAAAACGTTAAAACAGTTATGGGTTACACACAGTATGAGATAAGCTGCTGCAAAATATGGAAAAATATGGAAAAAGACTGAGAACTTTTTTTATACTAATCTTTTTAAAAGGTGCATGTTTTTCTTCTTTCCTCTTAAACCCCCACCTCACCATATCTCCTGCGGCATGCGCTAGCATAGATGGACACTCCACAGACTTCACTTTTTGGCCCCTGGGAAAATGTTTGTGAGTACCCACTCCTTAACCCTTTCGATGTGCCCATCGGCCAACGGCCGTCGCGAGCACTACCTCCATAGTGCTGCGAACGTCCGTTGGCTGACGCGGCCCGCTCACTCAATTAAACCGCCGCGGTTAAGCAGTTATAGTAGCACAAATTAACGCAAAGCCATGCAAATAGTTTTTTTGCATTACTGTGTTAAGTGGGTGTTCCATGGGTGATACAATGGCATTTCAATGCAAACATCCATGGTTTTTGGCACCGCATCTTATCTACTAACAATTGCATGCGTGGTTGTGCACCAAAATTAACACCACTTTGAAGCAGGTGTTCCGAAGAGACGTGCTTTTACTTCTCCCAGCTTTTCCCACTTTGTGCGTGTACTGCATTGTATAGCACACAACCAAAGTGGAAAATGTTTTAAATTTAGACAAAGTATAATATTTTGCACTGGTGAGGTTCCCCTTCAGTACAAACTCAATTCTGGACTCATGCAGACACCTTTGCACCATAGTGTGCATGTCACTCTGCAGCCTGATTGTGCGCCTTCTCATTCCCTGTCACGCAATGCAACGCTGCAACTTTGGTTGCTGCACTGTGTTATGTGGCAGTTTGGTTAATATGGGCCAAAAAGACTTATAAACGTCAACATTTTGGTTTCAGAGTCTGTGCTCATCAGCAATTATCACCAGAAACAAGGAAGTACATCTTAACTGTCATCAGCCTTGGTTTTGAAGTAATTTATTATCACCCATGTTACACATTTTGTCATCTTTAGAATGATTGATTTAGCAAGGGTTTAAGCCTGACACCTGAGGGTTTCCAGATTCTGCAGTAAGTCCATTAACTAATCGAGTGATTTCATCAATTGTGGATGGCTTGAAACCTAGCATGCATTTACCTCAATAGCGACAGGAGATGCTCCCCATCTTATATGGGTGAAAGGTTAAATGTGAGGCAGAAATGTTGTACGTGCTCATTTCTGACAGAGGTGCATATGAAATTGCAAAACAGCTAGCTTAACATTCATTTGTAATGCTCCCTTCTCAGCAGTAAGGAGCCCATGCCCACCCTCCCTCACGTATGTCATGGCCGAACTGGCCGTAGTGGGCACCGGGTGTTTTTCCAGTAGGCCGGACTGGTGGTGGCCAATTGTGTTACAGGTGGCAGCGCTGCAATATCCCCCCCCCCCCGTAACAAAAGAACAAAAGTGGCAGTGGTGGAGCGGGAGTGGTTCTTCGCATCCCCTCCCCGGTGGTGGGTCGAGCTGATTGCCAGGGCTGGTTTCTGTTCCCAGTCCAGCCGTGAGGTCTGTTTTGCTACTCCTTCAGTCAGAGGCTCCTCTTCTTAGCTTTCCCTACACTGCTGTCCATCCACAATGCGGAAATTATCCTGCCCTACAAACAAAACCACAAGTACCAGAATGCAAAAGGACACCAAGACTTAGTAAGACCTTATTGCCTAGAGGAAACACTTGCATAGCGAGGTGTTAAAAAAGGATCGCCCATTTTATCCTCTGTCGCGCTCTTTTCTGTTCGTAGATTGAAGCTTAAAGTTTGGCATACGGGATACTTTGGACGTTTATTTTGCGTTAGGCCCCTGCAGCCCCTGTGGCACAGAGGTAGGCAACAAACCCATTAGGGGCCCCCAGCTCTTTAGGGGGCCTCCTTTCAGCCCAAGGCCAATGAACATCTGGGAGATTTGGGAGACTCAAGGGCCTTTCATCAAAATTCTCCATTTGGGACCCATTCTTTTACTTTATGACACTGATAATCCATCTAAAGGTCTGCCCAATTACAAGTGCTATAACCTATAATGTTCTTGTAATGTGGTGGATGGGGCATCTTCCTCATCTGTGACAGAATGTCCTGTCTGTCAAGCTCTAAATAAGGCCTTATGTCAATCCATGGAGTGGATGGGTATTCTGAGAAATTTAGACTGAATCTTGTTCTCTTAATTGCAATCTAAAAACTATAATTCTGCATTTATTATGGCTTAAACAAAACTAACTATATCTGAATGGAAAGGGAAATATGGGACTGATTGAAGTACCGAACCTCATCACTCACGTCCAATACATTAGCTTCAAAACTGTTACAGAGCTCCCAGCTCCACCTATCTTCATTTTAAACTCAGACTAGACTATAAAACTAATGACATCCAGGCGTTGTACAAGCCACCTCTTTCCTGGCCACAATATGTATTTGTATGAACTTATTGAGACTTCAAAACATTGAAATAAATAAAAATGCATATATACACATGTGCATTTAGGGTTTTTTGGGTCAGCCCTCTTCATCCATTAGTCTGTTTATCTGTCATTCACATTTTCCTTCTGCTTACCACAGCATACAAGCATGGGGCATCCTTAACCTATTGGCTCTCGACTGCTGTGAGCGACAGCATTTTTCTTCTCTATATGTGCAAATCTACCTAAAAGATCTTTACATGAGCCAAAGAGCAGGTGGTCAAATACTTTACTGTGCCAATTACATTGGTTTACTTTATATTCTTCACTCTTGTTATTATATTTTATAGTTATCAGTTTTTGTTTACCTGAGGGGCCTTAGAGTGTAAATTTGAACGGTGCCGGCAAGGGAATTTATTTAAAAAAGTAATTAACAGATTCCAGACTAAGATCTCAATTCTATATATTAGTCTGTTCAAGCAAAATTGATATCTGATCTCAATTGAATTTATCTGTCTGTCAAATAGACAATGTTGAATGAAGAAAACAGCACGGGAAATCTTTTTTATAAAACAATATTTATTTTATTTATATTGTTCAAAAGTTCAATGGGTACATTAAAAACTGATCATGATGCTAACAAATGAAAAATAAATCATGAATTGTTCCTATAATTCATCTGTACATAGAGTCCAATCCAATCTAATCAATCAAAAAACAAGTGACTCCTATTTTTCTTAAACTAAAGGTCGCTTGTATAATTAATAGCAGATGGGGAAATGGACACAGTAGTTGACGTTTCGGTCTTTCGTTGTATGACTCCTTAAGACCTTTCTCAGGACAACAACCATGAGTATATGGCAGTGACCCCCTAAGAAGACATAATGTAAAAATTACTACTATGTCCAGATTTATTATTAATCTTTCATAATCTTGGTATTCATAACAGATAACCTGTGTGCTGCAAGCAGGCATTTGTTTGCAATATAATAATTTTTACTTAGACCTAATCAAAACAATGAATACAAATTCATGCTGGTATGATGGTAGCCCAACTTACAACATTATACTTTTATCGTGGAACAGTTATATCTAAACAATTTCATTCTATTTAGAAATCAGTTTACTTTTTAAATCAATCCTGTTATGACTTCAGAATTAGTGCAATCAAGAATAGACTCTCTGTGGCAATCCTGATTTTCTAAAACAAAAAAATGGGCATGTCAAGAGACTGAAATTCAAAATACAGGCATTCATCCCCTGCATTATTCATTATAGGAAATTACCTGATTATTTTGTGTCTCATGGACTGGTCAATGTGAGGAATTTGTTTACTCGTGACCAGTCCTCTGCAGTATCCTATTAGCTATGCTTACAGTTTTCCCCACCCTCTATAGAACTGTGGGTCCTTCATGTTTCTGTAGTTAAAGCTATGTTCGTGCTGCTGGTGGAAACATTTGGCTGACTGACTGGCAATGGGCCATAGGTCAGCTGAAGGCAAACCATCCACTTTAATGAGGGCAGATGTTCCAGCATCCGTTTTGCTTCCTCTTTGGGACTACCAGGGAGAAGTAGACAAAGGATTAATGACTACCTCAATATCTGGGAAAACTTCCAGCACATCAGGGACATTTTGTTTTTGTTATTCAACAACAAACTCTCGCTTTGGGCGTTTGCTTTTGCAAAGCAGAAGTCTGTCCTGTCTGGGCTTATCAAACATGATGGTTACACAAAAAGGGGCTTATTTACAAGCCCTCTGTGATGCCGGCGCGTCACTTTTATTATGGGAGAAAGAGACATACTGGTGGCGCATAGGGCAAAATCTTTAGCACCTTCATCTGACCCACTGTTTGGTTCTGCAGAAAGCATATAGATCTCTGCCTGCCGGGAAAACATTTCCAAACCAGCACCACTTACTTCCGGTCTCTTTCAGTCCAGAATCTTTCTTTCCATAAACCCTAGGTTGTAAAGCATGATGTTTGGCCATTGACATTCAAAACTGCCTTCCAAACGCTCAAGCCCATCTGAGGAAATGCCTGCTGATATAAATGGCCAGTGTGCCATGGTGGTGGAGTACAACCCTTGGTGTGTCTGGCGGGATGGAGTACAGCATGCCATACTTTAAATGAGCCCTAGCCTTTCAATTTGCAGTAAAATAAAAGCCGGGAGTAACTTTTCTTTGAGTAATTAAAAGTCCTATCTTTAAAACATTTATAGGTGTAACAAGAAATATTTCCATGCAGGTCATTTGGAATGACATCTTCGTAATCTTCACAATTTATCATGCACCAAGAATTTATCATGCACTAAGAAGCTGCTTTTATTATGTGTGCAGAAATGTGCACATGTTCTGTAACCCTGTGCACTGCTAACTTGACCAGAGTGGGCCTTAAGAAACCATTCAGTTCAAGCCTATGTTTAAAGTCTAACATGTAATTCATATTTAACCTTCAACATAGAACGTATTTGCTTGTATTTTTGTTTCTACTGCATTTGTGGACAAAGCCTCAGTAGTTAGCATAGAAGAGTTTTGTTTTCACTAGATAGCAAGGTAAGAGAAGACGAAGTTTGGCAAGGAAAAGCGAGGTAATGAGCAAAAAGCTGAGTTCTCATGGAGGAGGAGAAGAATGACCAAGGACGAATTAAGTTGCAACTTATCAGTGTGGCAAAGATGGTGCAAGTATCCAGTTGTGCCAGAGTCCTGGAAAAGTACTAGTAAAAGTCACATGGGATTGACTACCTTGAATACAATTGATAATATATGCTGTAACTTAGTGAGGGACGAAGAGACATCTTAGGATTTCACGGAGAGCAGATCTATGCATTTGCTTGTGTGGCTTTATGCTGTGTGGCCCTTGGTTGGAGTGCTTACTACTGAAGACTCCCACAGCTGACACCTTTCTAATTTCACCTTTATTTATTTCTTCTTAGTCTAGGGTTGCCCTTTATGGTAGTGAGGTAGTGTAGGGAGAACAACTTTCTAATGCTTACCTTGAATAGCCATTTGATGCAGTTTAATACTCAATTCTTTTTCCTGATCATTTGCATTGTCATCAGAGCTAGTTGTCTGCTTTGTATTATATAGGATACATCTCTTCAGGAGAGTTGGATTTTAGGTTGTTCTGTATTTCTATATGATAATCTTGAGGCTGGTCTGTATCGATTTGTTTCTAAATTGATAATTAAACCCTACCAAACTTAGATTAAGTTGTCTAGTGGATTATTGTGTGACTAAATTTGTTACAACGTACTGTGATTTAACTGAGATGGTTTTCTCCCTTTTACCTCTCAAGCTCCTAGCAAGACCATTGTTCTGGAGATAAATGTTTTGGTGGGCCCAAGCTCTTGCAAGGGTCTATATACATAGTTGTCATACAACGCCTGCTAGAAATCACTTGTGCTGTTCCAGTAAAATAATATACAATAGCTGTTCAACATTTTTATTGCAAGCATATCCCATCCTTTAGACATCATATTTTCTTTTTTCTTCTTCTTTATATTTTTGGGACATATGCTTGTAATTATTATTTGTGTGACATATGCTTGTCATTAAATATAAAAACAGAAATATGCACCGGTTTGCCAAGGCGTAACTATTGGCATTGCCAAAACCTGTTCTTATTTGCAAACACAAATTTTTATGAAAACCCAGAGAGATTGATAGCACTCTTGTGGCTATGAATGCTTCAATCCCAACACATCAATAAACCCTTTTACATGAATCGCATCTCTTACATTAATTGCTTCATGCAGTGCTAAACTTCACTTCCCACAAGTCTTAAAAGGCACCGCTGCCATGATGCATGTGCTGGAATGTCATTCCTGAGATAACTTGACAGTTCTCTTTAAAACACCTCTCTTTACAACTCCTTTCTTTCTGCTGTGATAACTCAAGGTGTTAACACTTCTAGGGGGAGATTTTCAAACCTTTTGCGCTGGTTTTGCATCACAAAAGTGACACCAACCAGCGGAAATTTTTTTGGGTGCTATTTTCTTTCCAGCGCAAAACAAGTTTTGCGCTAAAATTCACCCTCTAAGTAGTGCAAAGCAGCGCGAAGCACTGCTTTGCGTTACTTTGCGCCGTGGGGGCGTTACATGGGTGAAACATGGGAGTTCCCATGCCTTTTGACGCAAAACCATATTTACAAAGATTTGTAAATATGGTTTTTCGCCAAAAGTTAACCCCCTTCAAAGGAAGCGCTAACAGGAGAAATGTTTTAATTTCTCCATGGTTTTCCGACTTTGCATGCGTGCTGCACCGTCAAGCACGTCTACAAAGTTGGAAAATCTTCCCATCATGCCTAGCATAGTATTTTGTACAGGAAGGGTACCCTTCCTGTTCAAAACTTATGCTACACTCATGCACACGCCCTCGCACAGCGGCACTAAGGTGTGTGCATGGCGCACGGCAGCTGAAATCAGCGCCGGTGCAAGGGAAAGGGGAGAAGAGAGTCATATCTCTGGGGATATGGCACTCTCCTGCTCCCTCCCTGCCGCGCAACGCAAAACTCTCCCCCCTAGTGTGCAGATGTGCTAAGCCTACAGTTTCAAGTTCCAGGGAGGTCAAATCCCAGAGAAGTCAAACTTGCGACCAACCTCATCAAACTCAGCATTAGTCTGCTTCAGTAAGAACAGTAAGAACAGTCCAACCCATACTGCCAGGCCACATCTTGTCTCATATCGAACAAAAGTACCATAGAAATGAAAAATGTGGCAGTATTTTCTGACTCCTGCTTTGTTTCCAAGAGACATTGAAACATAAGGAAGGCAACCCATTTGAAACAGCGGTGTACATAAAGGACATCTCCTGCACAATCTGTGGAGAGGATTTGCACTGGTGGTGTAAACGCTGCACTCCAGTGTTTGGTAGGAAAGAGGGGTAAAGTTGGGTACAAATCAAATCTTCAAAGAGTTTTTTCAAACAAGTTTAGCTTTTAAAACAAGACATATATTTTGTAAATTCATACATTCATATTATTAAATCCCTTGCAAAGTTTCTTACTGCATGCAGTTCTATATAAAGGTGAGGTAAAGCATGCAATGATACAAATGTTAGGAATACATATTTTTTTATAACCAACTTAACTTCACATAACAGTACACGACAACTGAAAGGATTGTATGTGTATAGCAGTACAAGAGTCCCAGACAACAATGGTATAAGGCATTGCAAGTTCGTAACGACAATCCATAATAGCTACACTACTTCCCCCATATTCGGTCATGCATATGGAGACAGCCACAGGCCCAAAAACTGTCTTCTCCTGGTGAGGGCACTATTCCACCCCCCTACCCCAGCAACCGATGGTTGGTGGTACTTGCTGTTTCCAAATGCGAGCCACAACTCTCTAGGCGACCAAAGAGGCCATTCCCACAAAACCCCGCTCAGTTTGGGGGCCCCCCAGAACCACCACGAGCCCCAGCAGTACATTTTGGGGAGTTAGCTCGAGGAAATGAACCAAAGAGAGGAAAGCACCCAACCCACCCTCTCCCAGAAGGGCCTCAACACTGGCCAGTCTCACGTCACAGGGAAAAAATCTGCTGCTGGAAGCGCACACAGTGCGTGCAGCAGGGCCATCAGGGAGCAGGTGTTGTATGCCCTGTGGGGTGATGTATTTTGTGTGTAAGTAGTTAAACTGGACCAAATGCGGCCACAATGAAATTGCTAGTTCTCGGGGTGCCATACAAGCCTCTCTCCACTTGTCTTCGTCCAGGTCTCCCACCCAGGCCTCCCATCTCCCCCTTTAGTCCATATGGGGTGTGGATGACCACAGAGCAGTAGTTGGTTGAGATAGATCCACTGCCCAGGGGCCCAAAGAAAATGCTTGTTTCCAATGGGCTGTACTCGGGCAACAGTTCGTCCTTTGAGCTTGTGGTCCCGCAAGGCATGGTGGAGTTGGAGGTAAAGGATTTGGTCAGAGTGTATTGAGTTTTGAGGTCCTGGAAAGTCAAGAGGCTACATCCCTAGCAAACATCCCCTAGATAGGTTATCCAAATGTGGTCCCAAGGAACAAATCTGTCCATAATAGCGAGCTGACAAAGCCAGGTCCCCCGCCACAGGGGTGTCATCTCAGTGAGGCGACATTTCCAGCCATTGAGCCAAAGATCTGGCCTCCTGAAGGACAAGGACACCCGGGTACAGGATGGGCGTGTGGCAGGCAAGAGCGTCCCATACAGAAGGTCTAGGCTCATTGAAAGGCTTTCTAAATGGTACGCCGAGTAATCCCACCCACCTGTGAACGATTTGTTAATCAGTACCACGTGAGCTGCGAGGTAGTAAAGATAAATATCTGATAGACCCAGGCTGCCATCAAAGGGGGATTTGTGCAATGTTGGAAAGCCTACCTTCCACCCACACAAAGTTAGTGATCCTGGCCATCAGAGAGCAAAACCATTGGTGAGGGCTGGAGTGGGGATAGTTGCCACAGATGTACAGATAGCGTGGCAGGCACACCATCTTAAAAACGGCAATGCGCCCCATGGGGTTTAATGGAAGACTAGCCCAGCGGACCAGATCACGCTCGAGTGCCCGGGCCTGTCCCCGAAAGTTAAGGGCCCAGGTTCAGGAGGGGAGACACTTGAATCCCTCGATATTTAAAGGAGTTACGTTGGGTAGGGATGTTGGGGCACCAACTGCACCCTAGTGCATCACTCCTCAACTCCACCAGACACGATTTGCCCCCATTAACATGGAGACTGGACACCTCACCATTCAGCTGCAATAAAGCCAAACTTCAGGCCCCGGACAGAGGGGGGTTCTTCAGGAACAGAAAAATGGCATCAGTGATTAATGCTATATGATCCATGAAGCCTCCCCCCAACGCCAGCCACAGATATGTGTGTCACAGTGTATGAGTTGCACCAGGGGCTCTATCACTGAAGCGAATAACAAGGGAGAAAGCAGACACCCCTGGCATCTACCATGTTCAATAGGATACAGGGAGAAAGAACCTCATTTACTCAGACCTGAGCTAATGGGGTTTTGTAGAGAAGGCGCACCATGCGATGGAACCCCTCCCGTAGCCCAGCCGCTGAAGAACTCTGTCAAAAAAATCCCACACCACTGTATCAAAGATCTTAGTGAAATCAATTAGCATTAGGGTCAGGGTGCCGTTCATGTTGTGTGCCCTAGACAGAGCCGCATGGACCCACCTAATGCAATGACTTATACTGGAGCCCAACATAGATCCACACTGGTCCGGGTGGACCAGATATGGCAACGCACAGGCCAAGTGGGTCACAAGGGCTTTCACACAGATCTTGATGTTAGCATTGATAAGTGAAATTGGACGAACAGAGGAGTATTGGACCCTAAGGAGGCCCTCTTTGGGTAAGACCATGATTGTGGCCCGATCTGAGTCAGGCGAAAGGACCCCTGTCGCAGTGCAGCTGTGTAAACATTCAGAGATGGGGACAAAGGATATCACAGAAGTGCTTGTAGTACTCAACGGGATACCCATCTGGGCCCGCTGTGTTCCCGGTCTGAAGGGCTACCATCACAGAGTTCACCTCTGCCAGTGTTGGGGCCAGATCCAATTCTTGGGCAAGTGTACTTGGTATGGATGGCAGCGGAATGTCGTCCAAATTAGGGTTCGCGACCTCAGCAGGTGGCGGGGATGCTGCAAGTACAACCCCCTATAGAAGTCAGCAAAAACCTTGGCTATAGCCAGGGGCCCCTCTCAAAGGGAACCCAATTTGTACACCCTCTGCATGGAGGCCATCCAACACTGTTTGGCCTGCTCAAGGGAGACTTGTCGCAACTCCATGCGGGTGACACCCAAGAGACAACAGTTGTTGTCACTGTCCTTAAGTCGTAGGGCAGCTTCCAAGTGCATTATTTGCCTCTCAAAATCAGTCACTGGCGGCAAACCCTGCGCCTCCGACGGCGCACGTAGCCCTTAAGATGACACCTCAAGGTGGGCATACTGGCTGCCCAGAGCGTTGCAGCCGATGACACTGAGCCCACATTAAGATGAAAAAAGACCTGCTGTTTGCTCTTGACTTAGGCGTCACATTCTGCGTTTTTAGGTGCCACACACTAAATCTCGTGGGTGGGTGAGATGCAGAGGTCTGGGACACCCATGACAACCAAAGCGTGGCATGATCCGGGATTCTGCATGGGAGGATACGTTCAGAGTTGACTGAGAGGTGGTCTGTAGCCGGTAGTCACTTTGATATCTATGCAGGACTCCGCAGCATGTGCTGCTGAAAGGTGACTGTACGCTTGCAGGACTGGGTGCCAAGAACGCCAGACATCTCAGAGGCCAACTTAGTCTGCCCAGAAGTTCAAGTATTCAATGCGGTCACACATACCGGGTAATGGGTGGGTGGGGACATCCAGCTCGGGGTCCAGGACAGCATTAAGGTCCCTTTCAACAACAGTAAAGCCCAGAGGATGAGTCAGCAAGAAGGATTGCTGTGTTTGCCGAGAGGGTTGCAACGGGGGAGGCCTAGCAGGACAAAATATTATAGGGCCTGGCTTCTAAACCACCCTTGATGCCCACATAACAGCCCAGTAGGTCTGTGTGTTGCACAGTGACTGCAAGAGGGAAGGATCAATGCAGCAGTATAGCAACCCCTCTGGAGTTGTGCGCGTAGCCTGAATGATAGACCCTGTCATACCCAAAGCATCCCAGGAAGTGGCAATGACTGCCCATCAAAGTGGTCTCCTGAAAAAGGATGATGGCTGGTCTGTGTTGCCTGATATACCATAACACGGCAGAACACTTGATCCCGTCCAGCAGGCTATTCACGTTCCAAGAGAGAATTGTCAGGTTAGTGGAGGTAATATGTGTGTAAAGCAGGAGGCAGCTTCTGCCGGGGGCAGGGTGCTAGCTATCAGTCCGGGATCCTCTAGTGTTGTGCCATACACATGCCACATAAACAATGCTTGTGCTTACCATGTACAACCTAAGAGGAAGAAATACTGTTAAAACAGTAGATATAACAGTGACCACTTCACCCCACGAAGCATCTGTCACCTGAAGGGGTTACCCACAATACCTAAGCTAGGGGAGGACATCTGTGTCCTTTAGGCACCCACCCAGCAGGATTGAATGCCTCACAACACATATCACCCTAAGGAAGTGTCATTGCAAATAGGTCAGCAACAAGAACAACACTGGGTGCCAAGAGGAGGGGCTACAGGTGGCGGCCTTGGTGCCATGGGACTTGTGTGCTTTTTCAATGACGAAGAAAGCAGATTGTTTTCGGGCACCCATGCCCTGAATCAGCCACCCAGTACCCCAGCGAGGCCCCACTGCTCCAGTTACTCAGGTAGGCCCACAAGGCAGAGATTATTATGCTGTGATCTCTTTTTGGTGTCTTCTGCTCTCTCCATTTGCGATGCCACCGAGGCAGAGAGCTTAGACATCTGGCTTTTAACGAAGGTAGTACACAAAGGGAGTCACTGTTCCTTGTAGAGGATGAAAGAGGAAGAATATTTTTTTTGTGTGCTACTCTATCTGTGGGGGACAGTGTGTCCTCGTCATAATGCCCTCACACCCCGAAGGATGTCATGCTTCATAATTTGGGCTTTGCTCCTCATCGGGCCGGCGCTGCAATGCCCTACGGGTCCCCCAAAGGGTCTCTTTATCGGAGATCTTTTAATGAGAAGCCGTATTGGTGCGTGGGTGTAAGTGGCAGTGAAGTCTAAAGTGGTGTGTTAAAAAATGACTGGAGGGAGAGTGGGTATTATTTATTAGGGTGATCCCTCTGTCATTGTTAAAACAAAGTGTGTACTGCTACTCTAGGGCATATTATGTCCCTCTGTAGCTGGGTAAATGTCCCTAATAGACATATATAGCGGTCAACATGTTTCGCGCTGTATGTGGCCTCAGAAGGTGAGCCAAAGCGCTTCTTCACGTTTCAGAGGTCTTGACATAGGAGAGAGGTCCATGTGAAGGCCATCCACTTTGGACCCCTCAGCATCCCTGGCCTTAAGCACCACCCCCAGGTCTGTTGCCACTGCTGTGCTTAGGTGGGTGCCTGGTCTCCCAGGCCCCCAGCAGTCTCAGAGGGGTCAGGACCATGTATTGGTTCATCCTAATCTGGACTGGGTCTGCAGTGGAAATTTCCTTTGCCTCATCCTTCAGGGTAAGGGGTGCAACCGTCCAGTGAGGGGAAGGCAAGAGCACCCCAAGTCAAAGGCCCTGGGACGGTCAAGTGGGGGGCTCAGAGTATCAAGGTTCCCCCGGTGGTTAGATCACGGCAAGCATGCAGGCAGACCAAAGGGGGACACGATTCCAAGTGCAGGCAAGATGAGGCAGTCACACCACCAACCACCACCCGCCACTGCTCCACAGCGTCCCACAGTGCCCCAGGGGAAATGTCCTGCGCCACTGAAATCTCCAAGTCCCGGGCTCAACTCCAGTGGACTCCCAAGAGCTACAGGATCAGGGGGGCCTCCTCATCCCCTATGCGGCCCCCACCACCTAGAGCCCAGCGATGGATATCATAGCTGAGGGCCCCAGTACCTGGAGCCAGGTCCTGGTGAGCTCAACGCTGCCAAACTGGTGTCCCAACCAAGCAGCCAGCTCCCACCACCGCCTGCCACGAGAAGCACTGCAGGGTATACTATTGGGTGCCGGTACAGCCACCAGCCGCTCACCAGCCTGTTGCTTCCAGCAGGCACACCGGCCCTGGCCATAGCGACTTGATTGTGCCCGCCAGAGAGCCGGGACAGACCAGGTCGGGCCTACCACCTCTGCATCCTCCACTTCCAGTCCTCTTTGGCCGGCAGGCTGGCCTCAACACTGCTTGTCCCCCCCCCACACCTCTGAGCCACTCAAGGAGGAGAAAGCTCTCCGTCCACCCCAGCTGCTGCAGCGCGTCCCTTCTCCTCCTCTCATGCCGCAGCAAGGACCACCGTGCCCTGCACTCCCAAGACAACTATGGAGCACCCGATGCTGGGGGGCAAGGCTGGGAGATCACCACCACCCAGCTGGGCTGTCCGCAATCAGGACCTTTCTGCCCGCGGCTACCTCCAAGCTCAGGCAGCCGAATCCACTGTGGGCCGTCATAAGGCCCAGTCGAAGCCTGGGAGGCCAGGCCTGCCTCTGCATCCCACCTCCAGCCCTCAGACCACTGGTCATTGTTCCAAGTCTAGGGACTGCCGTGTGTGTTTGTTCCAATTCTAGGGACTGCCTTGTGTTGTTGGTAGGGGGAGGCAATCCCTCGGCATCAAAACACATGAACCAATGATAGGTGTGTGCAAAAGAGGTACAGGTCCTAATGAAAATGATGAGATTTATAAAATGCGCTAAACTGTTGGCCACTACCTGTCTCCCCTTGTAACCCCCTTAATTAAGTATTTAGGAGGCACGCCAAGACAGGGACATCAGATTTGACAGACAAGAGAAGGAAAAGGACAAAGAATAGCTGCTTCCCAGAGACTAATGCCCACCTGCAGAATAAATTGGCCCCAAACCCTGCCTGCTACATGGAAGACTCGACAATCATAGTGTGAAGGCTTGTCCTGCAACTGTGAGGCCTCCGAAAACCCTGGAGCCCCGCCAGCCTTCAATAAAGCTCCTTTGGAGTGAAGGTATCAGTCCCCTGCACTCTGCAAGCATCGACTTGCTGGTCTCCTGTGACCTTGATGCAGCACCGAAGCAAGAAAAGGTACAACATTTCCAAAATGTCAGATCTGTCTATTCAGCCAAATGTAGATACACCAGGACCTACCGGAGCTTTGGCATACCAATACCCGGGTACAGGCTTTCCAACGGCAAACAATGAGAAGAAGAGTCCACTCTGCACTCCCACAAGCAAACACCCACCGAGGGACTAACAGAGCCCTGAGACCCACTTCTTAAGTGGCCCAGATGTCTTGAGATCACCTCTCCAAGGTGCCTGCGTCTGATGATGAGCCCTTCAAGACGCACAATGCCTGGCTGACCTATCTACTCTGCACCCGGCCCCACCAGCCTTGTTAATGACCAACTAGCTATGCTACCATGGCCCCCAGGCTCTTATGACCTCCTCCCTTGGAGGAGGGCAATCGGACTTACCTGAATGTCCTCCTGTGCAGTGTATTTTCAAGTGGCCTCCTTCATCTTTGCACACCAGCTTCCAAGACCCTCAGCACTATGCTCCCAGCTTATCCGGGATGCTCCTGAGTATCTCCTGCTGGAACTTTGGAGCTGGCCCCGACATCGACCTAAGAAGGTGCACTTCGTGAAAGCATTGCCGGATTTTATATGCATTTTTCTGCTTTTTCCACCATTATTTTCAATGGTGCGTACTTGCTCACAAATGTGATATATTTTCCGAACTTTGCAAAATCGAAACCACAAAAGTACTTACCTTAGAACTGTGTTCTTGGTCATAACAATGACATAAACATCAATACCTTTTATATAAATCAGTCACAGATTTATTCTTGAGCATGTGTTTCATTAATTACCTCTGTGAGTACAAACAATGCTTAGCACTACCCTCCGATAAGCCTAACTGCTCTCTCATACTACCACAAAAAGAGGGTTAGAAATATCTGCTTTTACCTCTGTTTACCATCTGGGGATCTGCTGGACTCTTTGCACAAAGAACAATTGATGGAAGGGTGGCATACCCTGAAACTGGTCCCAGGATGCTTGTTTCCAGTCCAGGGAGGACCTGGCCTGGCAGTTCAGTCTGGACTGTTCCCAAGGGGCACTGGGTCAAGACTGATTTGCATATGGCTGGGTCCAAACTGGGGTGGCGTAGTGGGCAAAAGAACAATGGATTTAACCCAGATTTTTTTTTTTTTTAAGTTTGAAAGCTTTATTAGAGTAAAATCAGATAGTACAATAAGGTGACATCAGCAAAATATAAGAAAAAGGCTAAAGGTTGGGATAAATTAAACATAAGTAGCCAATATCACAATGAAAAGGAAAGCATTTTGAATTATTTTACGGGGAGGAGGGGGGGGAGGGGAGGGAGGGAAATAAAAGCATGTTAATATCATAAAGAATGAATAAAAATAGAAAATACAATGAAGGTCAGTCAGAAAGTACAGTAAAATACACAATATTTCAGCAATTACTTGAAATAAGAACTTTTAGCAAAAAGGAAACATGTATAAAGCTAAAAAATCACAATAGTGAAATTGAAAAATATCATAAACTACAGGCAAGTGTACATGTGTTCAAGGGGGCTTGAAATTATCCGAGGAAAGTGGAAAGTATGTCTTTTTGGCAGATTGATCTAAATATAAAGTGAGAGGTAACCAGTAAAGTTCAACATTTCGGGAGGGTTTGCAGGAGGAGGCAAAAGCAATATCAAGTCTATGTGATTGACATACTAAATTCCACCAACAATTTAGAGACAAAGTGTTCAAGGATTTCCAGTTAGAAACAATGTGCTGCAGTGCAAGGGCTAGCATAAGATCAAAAAGACCGTGATAATGTGGAGGGAGTTCCAGATCGTCTGAAAGGCTACCTAGAAACACAAAAGAGGTGGAAAAATGAAAAGAGATGTTGAAAATACGGGAGAGGCGAGAGCATATCTGAGTCCAAAAAATGCGAACTGAGGGACATAGGAAGAAAAGGTGTAGAAGATCTGCATTGGGAGCATTACAGGTCCAACAATTAGGTACAAAACTGGATTGAAAGCGAGAAATAGAAAGAGGAGAAAGGTAGAGTCTGTGGTAGAAGAAAAATAGGGATTGAGTGATAGAGGCAGTACGGGAAATCTTCAAAGATCTGGCCCATATTTTGTCCCAAAGAGAAGTTGACCATGAGGAACCCAAATCCTTCTCCCAAGACAATTCCAATTTCGATTTGAGACGGTCCGGATCGGGGGCTGAGAAATACCGATAAATAAGGGAAGCTTTAGGAACAGTAGAGAGGACGGCAAGTAGAGAGGGAGACGAGGCTGGTAGGCTTTCAGAAGGAAGAGAATAATAACAATCTAGAATAGTTTCCATAAGGATGAGGAATTTCTTTGCAAAAGAAGGAGGGCAGTGGAATTGAGATTGAAATTTAGGAAACGAGCAGGGGGAAGAGCCATCAAAAAGATGACTTACCCAAATGATACCTTTCGCTCTCCATGAGGGCCATGCAATAGGTCTGTTATGTATTAATATGAGTGAGTTGTACCAGATAGGTAATAGTAAGAAGGATTCCTGAGAGACCGAGGTAGAGGAGACTAAAGGCCGTAAAAGAGAAGAGGTATGTTTGAATAAAAGGGGGTTAAGACATGGGGCTTTAGATGTGAAACGGATTACCTCTTGTAAAGAGTAAGGAAGCAATAATTCCTGTTCGACAGAAAGCCAGAGGGGAGAAAAAGGGGAGGTTTCCTGAGATAGCCAGCGGGAAGCTTGTCGAAGTGAGAAGGATTTGTGGTAAAGGCGAAAGTCTGGAAAGTTGGTTCCACCATTAAGTTTAGATTTACGAAGGTGTAAGAGAGATATACGAGCCTTTTTCTGTTTCCAGAGAAATTTGGATAAAACAGAATCAATGCGGCGGAAATATGAATTTGGGATACGGATTGGAAGCATGGATAATAAGTAGATCAAAATCGGGGCAATCATCATCCTGATGGAATCAAGACGACCCCACCAGGAAAGAAATAGAGGATTCCAAGAAGAGAGTAGGGAGTCTATTCTAGAAATGACCGCATTCATGTTAAGTTGAATAGAAGAGGAAATAGAGTTAGAAAAAAGAACACCAAGATATTTAATTTTCTTAGAGTTCCAAGCAAAGCCGGTGGCTGCGAAGAAGTGGGGAAGGCAAAATTTGGTTAAAGGAAGAATTTCTGTTTTATCAGAATTTATTTTATAACCTGAAACCAAAGAGAATTGTTCAAATTCACGTAATAAAGAGGGAACAGAGGTGACCGGGTCTGAAATAAATAAAAGGATATCGTCAGCATATGCAGATAATTTAAGATGTTGGTCCCCATACGGGAATCCAGAAATGGAGGGATTATTACGTATGGAAGTGAGGAAGGGTTCAAGCGCCAAAATAAATAAAAGAGGTGATAAAGGACAGCCCTGACGAACTCCACGTTGAAGCGTGAATGGGGAAGTGAGTTGACCATTGACGAGAACAGAGGCCTTGGGCATAGAATATATCAAAGAAATATAAGATATAAATTTAGGACTGAAGCCATGCCATTTTAAGGAAGCCATGAGAAAGGACCAGTCAACCCGATCAAAGGCTTTCTCAGCATCGACTGAAATGGCTGCAATGGGAATTGATAGTGAGGGGGCTTTACTTAAAACATTAAGGAAGAGTCTGGAGTTATCCGAGATAAGGCGGCCCTTCACAAAACCACATTGCTCTTTCCCTATGAGATGTGGTAGGAGCGGGTCGAGGCGAAGAGCTAATAATTTTGCAAAAATCTTATAGTCCACATTAACTAAAGATATAGGTCGATAGTTTTTACAAAACTTAGGGTCTTTAGGGATAAGGCATATGGTAGCGTCCTGAAATGAGCCTTGGGCCGATCCAGTAGAACAAAAAGACTGAAAAAGAGATAGAAGTTTAGGTAAGAGGAGATCTGAAAAATGTAGGTAAAATTCAACTGGAAAGCCGTCAGGTCCTGGAGTCTTGCCTTTAGTAAGGGAGGATAAAGCAGTGGACAACTCTGAAATAGTGAGATCAGTGTCAACGGCCGAAAAATTAAGGTGGGAGGTATCTGGCTGAGGTAGGTTATCAAAATAAGATTGAATAAGCTCTGGGGTGGGGGGGTTCTCAGGAGTATATAAAGATTCATAAAAAGAGTGAAATTGTTCCAAAATTTCTGCATCTGTATGAAGAAGAATATTAGAGGGTGAATAGATAGAATCAATATTAGTTCGTTCTTTACGCGATTTCAGATAGTTAGCCAATAATTTACCTGATTTATTGCGACCTCCATAGTATCGTGCGCTGCTCCGGAGGAGAAAAGAGGAGGCTGAATCTGTAGTAAGCTTGTTAAAAGCAATCTTAGCCTTAAGAAGTTCAGGAGACATATGCTTAGTAGAGGAAGTATAGAATTGATGTTCCAACTATTTAATGTGTGCAAGGGTAACTTTACGCTTTTGAAGGAACTTTTTCTTCTGTTTAGAGACAAAATCAATAATAAAACCCCGGGCTGTGGCCTTGAAGGAATCCCAAAGAATATGAGAGGGGGTATCAGGTGTAGAGTTAAGTTGGAAAAATTCAGAAGCGAAAGAACGAAAAGAGGAGGAAAAAAGAGGATCAGCAAGAAGAGAAGGGTTAAAACGCCAACGAGAAGATTTAGGAGTAGGAGGAAGAAGGTCAAAAACAGTAATAATAGGAGCATGGTCAGAGATAACAATAGGCTCAATAGAGGAGGATATAAGGTGTTGAGATAGAGATGAAGATAGAAAAATGTAGTCCAAACGAGAGAAAGAAGCATGAGGAGGAGAGAAAAAGGAAAAATCCATAACATCTGGGTGAGTGAGTCTCCATGAGTCTACAAGATGCATCTGAGTGATAGTGTCAAGGAATTGCTTATGTGGTTTGTGAGGGGAAAAACGAACAGAAGATCTACGGTCTAAAAAGGGGTCAATGATCTGATTGCAGTCTCCACCTAACAGGAAGGAATCAGCCTTATATTGAACACATTTTGCTGCAATGGAGGGCCAAAAAGAGGAGTCAAAACATGTAGGGCCATAAACATTGAACACAGTAATTGGGATAGCATTAATGAGTAGTTTAGCCAAAATCCAACGCCCCTCATCATCTTTTTCTTCCAGTAATACTTTACACTGAAGGCGTTTATGAATCAAAATAGCCACCCCGTTCTTTTTTTGAGAAGCAGGAGAGAACAAAACAGTTCCAACCCACAATCGTTTTAGTTTTAAGGATTCAATATCTAAGAGGTGGGTTTCTTGAATAAGAACGATATCTGGATTGTAAGAGGATAGGTGTGAAAGTACTCTTTGCCTTTTAATAGGGTGATTAAATCCTTTCACATTCCATGAAACAACTTTGAAGGTGAGAGAGTAGTAATCTGATCAAAATTGAAAAATGCAAAAACATACTGTACATTTAATAATTCAAACTTTAGAAAGGTAATAACCATGAGGATCATCAAAAAGATAGAAGGAAGGATAGGTAGAGGATGAAAAAGAAAAGGGTAAGGGGAGAGAGGTAGGGAAAGGGAAAGAAAAACAGCAAAAGAGGGAGAAGGAAGAAAAGAGAAAAGGCATAGGAGACAGTACAAATCCAAAAGGATGACTGTAATGAACATACCTGAAAGGGGAAGTACACACAGGGGGAAGGTGGGGAGATGGTGATGCGTTACAAGACGGATGCACGAGGATCAGGAGCAGAACCACACCGAGACCTCACATAAAGGAACAAAGGATGAAACAAGATGGTGAAGGGAACGTCCAAAACACATATCCGTCTGGGGAACAGAAAAAGAGAAATTGTTAACATATGGAACATGCTACATAAGATATAGAAACAGAATGTAGAAAGAGAAAGGAAGTATATATAAGATATGCAAAAAGGAAGAGATATGAAGAAAGAAGATAAGCAAGATAAGAAAATTAAGATGAAGATAAAGGGTATAGAGAAGCACATATGATTAGAAAAGCGCTATTAGAAGACAGGACATGAAGACAACAAAAGCCAGTGTTCAGCCACTGTTCGGAGTAGAAGAGGAGGCGTCCATCCCTTCTTCACTCTGCACAAAGAGAAAATTTCTTAGTTCACCAGGATCTTGAAATGACCAAGTCTTATTCCGGTAAGTGACTCTGAGAGTACAAGGGTGAAACAGGCCATATCTTGCTCCTAGAGAGCGTAGAGAGGGACGCATAGCTAGAAATTCTTTACGTCTGGAGGCAGTAACATTAGAGACATCTTGAGATAAATAGACTCGTTGACCTTGCCTAGTCACTTGTTTTTTGTTCCTCGCTGCTGAAAGAATCAAAAGGAGGTCTGTGTACTTCAAAAATAGGATGATGAATCCACGAGGCTTAGAAGAAGAATCTGTTCTTGCGCCTAATCTATGAGCCCTCTGTATACTAATGGATGTAGAGGGGGGTAAGTCCAGAAGTTTCGGCAGAAAAGTGGTAAAGAAAGTCACTGGATTGTCACCCTCAAGATTTTCCGGCAAATTGTAAATACGGAGGTTGTTCCTCCTATTGAGATTTTCCAAATCCTCTGTATGCTTTTGTAAAGAGAGGACAGTCTTTTCTAATGCAACAATACGTTGCGTGTTGGATTGAAGCTCAGGGATGTGTTGTTCAACAGTAGAAAGTCGGGCATCCATGTTCTCCCACTTGTCCTTCAAAAGCTGCATATCCGTACTTGTTTTTTCAACAAAGGGACGCATTCCTCGCAGCTCCTCCAAAATTTGATCAGTAGAAGAGGTTGAAGGGTTATCTTCTGGTGTAGGAGAGTTTTGTTTAAGGCGTTTGCCCGTTGGAGCGGGTGGAGAGGGCTTATTAGCAGATGTATGAGCCAGAGCTGATTTTTGAGAAGATATTTTTATAGAGCAATTCGATTTATTTGTACCAAATGAAGAACCCACCGAAGTACTCACCGAAGACGTAAAGACAAAGTGAGGCTTACGCAGACTCACCATAGAAATGACTTTTTGTGTCAATAATTAATCTCAATTCCCTGAGAGGCATATAAAGGTGCGCTTAAAATGTTTCAGAAAAACATCGGAATATAAGGTGAAGCACCTTAAAGTACAAGACGTTCCAAGAAGTAGAAACAAAGGAGAAAATGAAGCTATCTCCTGAAGAAACGCTTGTAATTTGTAGGAGAGAGCGTCAGGGAATTAGAGTGAAAATATACTGGTGACTGAAAGAGAGAGGGTGGCTAAAATGGGAGCAAATGGAAGTGCGTCATGAAGTAGCTGAGGCGTAGGAAAAATGTCCAGAAAGTCCCAAAATGTAGCAAAACGCCATGAGGAGTAGCATTAGGAAAAGCGCAGAGACTTGAATACGTTCAGAAATGAAAAAACAGGTCTCAGAGATGAAGCGCTATGTAAATGCGTTTGAGCTGTTTCCTTCAATGCAGAAAAAGAAAGAAAAACGTAGCAGAGGTTCTCCGCATTATAAATTTGCTCACCCCGAAATTCAGCGCTGCCAGGGTCGTTGGTGTCGAGTGACACCTTGTGTGGTGGCGAAGTATGACGGCAGAGGCTCCGGGGTCCGAGGGAGCCTCAAAATGGCGGTTCCGTGAGGGGCTGCAGAAACATCGCGGAGACGAGCGAGAAACGGCACCACCAGAGCCGCAAAGCCGCTCCGCTCACACCGCTGAAGTTCCGCCACCCGAATTCAGCAGCGGGGCTCAAGGACGCTTCCGTTCACATCGGGAAACACGCTGTGAGGCTTGTCGATGTGGCGGAGCTCCGCACCTAGCCGGCCATCTTGCGCGGCATCCAAGCCACGCCCCTCAACCCAGATTTTTTGACTGGGGGAGACTGTTTGGAGGGCCAGCTTCATACAGATCTCCAGATCATACTGACCCAAAACCTAGAGATGGCTGCCTCCTGATTACTGTTACGGGCATATGGAAAACCATGAATGTGTCACAGAGTCGCACTGCACCGATTCAATACAGAGTGGTGGCTAGCTCCCTGGCATATGAGGATCCCTGTACATGCTTCTAGGTCCTCCATAATTGCTTAGGTATTATCTTTCAAGCACATGCCAGAAAAAGATTTAAAGTATGAATAAGCAAGAGGCATTACCAATGTAATGGTATGAGATGATCCAAATTAATGAGATGAGCTTGTGTTTTACATGTTTTCACTCTACATAACAGTGTGAGGTTATAGGGAGATGCTCCTGTTTGTTCTCCTGTTTTAGAGAAAATCACAACTTGGTAAGCAATATTTTTTGTATATAACTGTTTTCCCTGACCCTCAGATCTTTGGGGGATGTGTGAGAGGGGTGATGGTATGCCCACTAAAAATACAAATTGCGGGGTATAAGAGATTCTGCACTAGAAATATTTACAATGGGTATAGTCAAATGCATTAAGTATTGAGCCATGGACCTCCTGGTGTCTGACTTGATGTGTGGCTATATCACATTGTATTTTGGAAAAATGCATTGGTTTTTTTACAGTTTCAGTTACTGTGTTTGTCATTTCAGGATCACCCAGTGTGTGGTTACTGAGGAATGGCAAGTACGGTCATTTGGAAAATTATATCTCCATCCCCCAAACTAAGACGATAATTAAGGGGTGGATAAATGACTGGGATCTCCGAGTCCTGAGGAAGGCTGAATGACCCAGTTGGGCAATTGAGAGTGGCCAAAACATGTTGACAAGATAGCAGATAGTAGGAATGAAAGGTAACTAATACCCTCATTTCATTACCGCTATTGATTTTTTAATCTTATCCAGGGAGTTCAATAATAAAGAGGGATTAGGACATCCCTGAGGTAGTGTTACTCATATTTTTGTTCTTCAGAGTAGATCCCCATAAATGTGTGAATTGTCTTCCCCATTTCCCTTTTGTCCATCCCTGGCGTTGGTCAGCGCAGGGATGTTGTAGCACACCAAATGGTGAAGCATGCCACTATTAATGGGCGAGGGCATTTTTAAATAACCGTTTTTCCTATGTTATATTTCTTGATTTGATGGACTATTATATTTTCTTCTTTTTCTCTTTTTGTCTGTATGCATATTAACTAGGGAGGACGGAAAAAGAGAGGTACCTCTCTCCCCTATTTTTTAGGTCTCAACTAGGAGGTGCATGCGCTGTCTCTTTCGAAATATGCTGTATCTACAATGTGGGCTTAAAGCAACTTCCATCTTTTCCATTCGTTCCTGTTACTGCCCTTCATAAATGCCTACTTTTGTTTTGTGAATATTCTTAATTAGTCCTGCCTTTTGGTTTTTCAGACCCTCCCAGGAGACTTTCCCTGTTAAATATGGTCTTACTCCCTTTTTCACTTATGGTTCTTTAGGTGCACTATTTTTTTTTTTGGGTTTGTCTCAGCACGTGTATCAGCATGGCGCCCACTTCACTGATGCCAAGTTTCATGTTTAGAACGGTATTAACATGTGTTTGCATACCTTGAATGTGTCCATTCAGACAGATCTGTCCTTGTATCATTCTCCCACTCCCATTGTGACTTTCAGTACAGGAACTTAATTCTCCTAAAATGAGCGTGCCCACTTTAACCGCCGGGACAGCTGGAACCCAGATGGTCCCAACATCTGTTTACTGCACTCCACACAACAGAATTTCACTGTCCCTCACTTGTGGCTTCAATAGTCAGGCCAGGAGCGGCTCCAGATACTCAAAGGATCCCTACCTTTGCTTAACCAGCTGGACTATGTTGGAGCAGGCTCGATCTACCCGAACCTCGTTCCTCGTGGTTGAGGGCTCCGGACTCTGGCACTCAATCCCCAGCTCACTGAAACTACAGTAAGGCGTCTAATAGCTGTGCATTGCATCCTTAGTCTTTGTTTTCCCTGTAGAGTTACATGCACCATATTTCAACTAATAGAAGTGCACCAACTTCTGAGGCAAAGGCATGCATGCTTGAAATGCTCAAAAAATATTTGCTTACGAGTGTAAGCAACACTGCCTCTATATTGCAAACTTTCTGAAAGGGGCCTTACGGATCCAACTGACTTACTCATGCTTTGACCTAAGTTATTTATAAAATTGCATAAGGATGATCTAATTATTGTATTTTTATCATGTTAGTCTTACCCTTTTCTTTACATAACAAAGTACTATTTTCTTAATCCTGCGTGGCATCTCTTTGTGGTGTTTCACTGAGTTGCTCTTATGTGTTTCACAAATTTGTTACACATTTCCTCTGATGATAAGGCTGCCTGCTCTACGCCAAGCTACCAGAGGGTGAGCACAGGTTTTACTTGCCCTGAATAGAGTAGTGGTTCTGCCTGGCTTAGGTGCATACTGTAGCCAACCAGAAGATCCATTTCTAACATTACAAAATTGCCAGTTACTTTACACAAGGTCAGGTTAATTGTTTTGTTTTTAAGTGCACAGAGATTAAGTGATGCCATTCATTATTTCCCCTCTACCTGACAAATGGGAGCACTTTGTTGTTGTTGCTATGCCCAGTGCTCTATACCCAGGTGCCTGGGACAGAGGGTGGGCCCGGTGCTTTGCTGGTGAACGGATGGTGCAAACAGTGTTTTGAATGGAAAACTCTGTAGAAGGGCACCTGGTGAATAGAGGCCTGGGGGAGGAGGGATGTGACTTCTCTGACATTGTAAAGTACTTCACTGCTATTTTAGGACGAGCCTTGACAGCACTAGTGCTGTCTGCAAGGCCTGTTGTATCCTCTTCTGTGGGCTTTGGCACACCCACCAATTGCCTTTGGTTGTTATCAGTGGCATTCAGAAATGCTGGCTTTTTATTGGTGCATTTCTGTAAATGTCCCTACTTTGTGTGCTTAATTCGCTTTCTGGCAAATTCCCTCGGAGAACATTTTGGTTGGCCGTCACACTGCCCAGCTTGTGATGGTCCCTCCTCCTGTATGGGCATTGCAGCCATATACACAGCTTGGTACGCTCCCACATCCCTGTTCCCAGCTCCACGGGTCTTCCAGTCTTTGTAAGTGCTCCTTGTTCACTCTTTTTCTTTTTTGTTTGTCTGCCTTGTAGCGAGAAGCATTCATGTTTTGTTTACTCTGCTTCATTTGCCGTGTGCAGACTCTTTCCTCACAGACACCTGCTCATTGTTTTCTTTAAGCAGAAATCCGGTAACTGTCTCTGCTCTCTCTCTCAGTCTCTAGATTCTGTTCAATCTTGGCCTATCCCCTTCCTCCTTCAGTCTCTCAGAGCAGCTGAATCTCTCAGCTGGTACGGATTCAAGCTCCACATGTAAGTGACTGCTCGCACTGAGCAAGGAGCCTGTAGTGCCAACCGACTCTTTCCTCACGGACGCTGCGCTCGTTGTTTACTTTAGGCGGATGTCCGTTAACTATCTCTGCTTTCTCTCAAACTCCGGATTCTGTTAATTCCTGGCCTCTCCCCTTCCTCCTTCAGTCTTGCAGAGCGGCTGGAAGTCTCAGCTGGCATGGATGTTTGCTTTGCATGCACTATGGAAACTGCCAAGTAATGCCTGTTCTATTAATTGATTTTTGTAAGATCAAGTCTAAATTCTCATGTTGTTGGGTTGATGACAATTTAGTAACCAAGCAATTTCAAATTCCACTAACCAATTCACTGTGGCTTCCAAGGAGGCTGCTATGTGACGAATGCAGTATGCGATGGTCTGAGTAGCTGCACTCTCCTACAGTACAGCATGTGCTCGCTGTAGCTGTGTGTATAGTGTGTGTACAGTGTGTTATGTGACCACCCACAATAGTCATCGGAGATGTAATGGGATGGTTTATTTGTTGTTCTGGCTTATCTAGTTTGCCTTATCATGCTTAAGTAACTGACTTAAATGGTCTCTTGTTTGGTTATGTGGATATTCAGTCCTGCCAGTGCATAACATAAGTAAAAAACATTTTTCACAGTGCCAATAACTCTAACTTTCAAAAATGAGACCAGTTGCATTGCAAATGCTTGTTTCATAGTCTGTTTAGTACTCTAGTGATACACTCACACACAGAATGGTATAGCGTGGATGACTTGCATCCAAGCTCTTGTCTTTCTGTCTGTGTGTTAAAAAGCCTTGGGATGTGTCCTTAAATGTTTCCTGAGGCAACATGTATTCCTGAATCCGACTACATTACCCAGTATGTAGTAATTGTATGCATCTTCAATTCCTGGTACTAGATGTTCAAGGTCCATGGATCCCAGTACTGGATAGTATTGCCCAATGTGAAAATGACTAGTTTTGGAGAAGGTTCACTCGAGGCCCTGGACCTCTCCGGGCTCAAAAATAGGACATGTAGAGCATTTTTGAGTTAATGCTCCTCCATAATTTTTAAATAAATTGAGATGATCAAAGAGAAAACTTGAGTCCTTTTTTGAAGCGACTTGTTATGTTTATTTTTAATAAAAGTTCTTTGGAAAATCCGCCACAGAGGTTACATCCTTATTTGTATGAAATATTGTTTTGAGATCACATTGATCAAAAACTGTCAGCCGACACGTGTTTCACCCATAGGTTCGAGTAGACCAGGGCTTTTACAAGGCTTATATTTTGTAGAATTTGTTCATGACAGGTATATTACATACTCTCAAAATGTGTTTTAAGTCAGTCTTCACATGTACAGATGCTAGTAATATTTGTGGTTTAGGTCAGAAGAGCATGGTCCAGGGTCAATCCTGCGCCAGTGCTTCTCACTGGGCTATTAGCATCTTCAATCCCTGGTGACACAGCACCCAGGATAATGTGCTGCATGGCTTAACACGTACAAGGTCCCAAATTTGAGATCAATTGGATATGCGAATGCTAGTTTGTATGTATAGGTAAAACAGAGAATGGGCCTGCATAAAAAAAGCTAGTTGTGCAACTTACCCTCAGGGAGAGAACTTCCTCACATCCTGGCCTTAGGATACAACGATGTTGAGAAGAGATACAAATGTTGGGGTCAGCCCCAGTAGCGGCCGGCATGGCTCGTGGGAGGTGGGGTGGGTGTGGGGTTATGCGGGGAGGGTGGTCGCGTGGGGAGTGGGGGATCAATAATGAAAAAAAATGTTTTAACTTACCAGCCTCCCTCTCCTCCGCAAAGCTAATCAAAATGCTCCAGGGGCTGTAGGGGATGGCATTTTCTCCATGTAGGCTGCAATGCAGCCTGCATGGAGAAGTGCAGAGTGCGAATGACTGGTTTGGGAGAACCGAGAGGGCCGACCAAACAGTCTTTGCGCACTCAGCAGTGGGCAAATCACTCCTGCCCTGCCTGGGCAGCTCCGCCCACCCACCCGCCCGCAATGAGCAAGGAAAAACACAAAATGGTAATAACCAAAACTTATTATCATTTTATGTTTTGGCATTCTCGGACTGTGAGAAAGCAGTGGGGCGCTGCACCTCCGACCTAGTGGAGGAGCCACCCCTGGTCAGCCTGTAAGTCATTATGTGCAGTTCATGTGTTTTAATATTGAACTATGATTAAAAATCAACGAAACACAGATGGCACTGTTTAATACAATTTGTTTTATTTTTGCCACAAAATTACGAGTTAATAATGTGCATTTTCATCACAGTTTTAACAGATTTACTGTAATTCCAGGCATATTCTGATTTTCTTTTCTTGTTGACATGTAAAAACCTTTCAGATATTCTAACATATTTTATTTCGGATTTATTAATTCCCTCTGTTAAGAAAATATGTCAACATTTCCTAATCAAACATTGTGAATTATGGAAGTAAAATCATGAGATTATCTCTAAAATGTTCACCTTGATAGAGGACTACATTTGGAGGATTACAGTCATGCAGTTTTAAGTTATGCATCGCAATACAACTGATTCTACCGCAAAATGACGTGGTCTTCCTCCAGAAAAGTCTGATCTGCTAATACAAATTGACAGGGAGCTGAGATTTACTTAAGGTTTTGTTTTGAATCTCCTCGCCCCAGCTGCAGGGTGTAAGGCAGGCAGTTGAAACAGTTTGCAAACTTGAAAATGTTTCACCTTTGTGCGTGTCAACACATTTCAGCAATTATCAACCAATACAATCTGTGTAAATAAAAATTTTCATAACCAAACATTCTGAAAGATGTATAATTAGCTGAGAAGTTTCCCTGCAGGGAACGATGGAATTGTATGGAGTTAACTGTCAAATTCGTCTCTTTAGGCAGGTAAAGGTACGGGGGGGGTCTGTGTTGGTCGATTATTGAGAGTCTGTTTAAGGCTCAACCTTCATCTTATCTGCATGGGAAATGAAAGGTCCAAGAGTCCATAAGGGACATTGGAGATGTTTTGACCAAAAATTTAATGTTTAGACAGAAACATTGTGATTGCCAGTGGTTCAGCCTGTCTTTTAAAGTACATAGGTCCCTGGATACTTGCAAAGACTAAAGTAAATATATTCCTGAAAACTTGCCTAGACTGGACTGGGCCTCACTACCTTTGGCCCCACCCCTTCCACTGAGTATGAAGAAAGGTATATTGATTAAATAACAGCTTCCCCTGGAAATCATTCCAGAAGGCCAAACACTGCACGGAGAGATTGTACTTCCTGTGTGCAACTTCGTAACTTTGGAGGTTTGATAAGGATTAAATGAGATGTTAGAATGGCCCCAGGTTAGTGTATTTGGTGCATTTTTTTATTTGTGCAGATAGCAGCAGATGGCTATAGGTGCAAACGGAATCTTGGCTTCGATTGTGGTTTTGACAGGAGACAGTGCAGTGCTGTGAAATAGTAAAAATAGCCCGAAAGGAGTGGCATTTAGATAAAAATGTTTTATTTATTTCAAATAATGGAGTTTAGATGCCAGTGTATTGATAACATACGGAGCATTGATGTAACCTGCTCAGTTATCCATAACAGTGCTTGTCACAGACATCAGCGATCAGCGATCCATTCAGTGATCTGCTGCTGTTTTCTTTTGTTAACATTTGATCTGAAAAGCAAGTGATTGATATGGTTCAATCTAGTTATCCATGCCCTTGACATTCACTGTTTTTCAGTTTTTGGAAGAATGCTGCTATAGCTTGAAGGAAGATAAAAGTGCCATTCACTGACATAAAAATTAACAGGAGAGTTTGCCAATGCATTTTAAGAAGGTGGGCCTAATAGTGTTAACATAGAAGCTTT
Organism: Lissotriton helveticus; assembly: GCF_964261635.1. Lineage (NCBI taxonomy): Eukaryota > Metazoa > Chordata > Amphibia > Caudata > Salamandridae > Lissotriton > Lissotriton helveticus. Next base: position 887,117,888 of record NC_136070.1, read on the forward strand.
TATTTGAAAACGATTTGAAATAATAGGTATGGCCTAAAAAATATTTTTGCAAAAGGAGCATAACACATAGGGCCTCTGAGTGAGTTGTGAGGGAGAAACACTATCCTCATAGTAAATATGTTATAGAAACAGTGCCGTTTTACGGTAGAAATGGAATGAGCCAAAATGCCATACTGAATACAGCAGACAAATGTGGCCATGATACCAAATTTTGACTTGTGTAAATGTGTCGATGTTTTATTTGATTACGAAATTAAAATGTGTGTGCCTGCTACTGGAAAGTGTTTGTTTTGTAAATGATTGCAAATTGTGTTAAATAAAAACTATCGTTGGATCGAGACCAGAATGTTTCTGGAGTACATGGACCCTTCGCCAGTAGAATGGGCAAACTCATCAGCACATTTAAACCCAGCCTCGACAAAGAAGAAGGAATTCAGATACCGTCACGTTGGCAGCAGCCAACTTGTCCGAAGCAGTGGGTGAATGTCAGTTGCTCCTCAGGCAGGCATGCAGATTAGAAGGAAATCATTCCCTCTAGGGCCGCTTAAAGACATCTTTAGGGGTCACTTTTGGGTGAGCTTTCTTTTTACAAATTATTATAATCTGTTTCTTTGGTTCAGTTATTTCAAATGAAAGAGCACTGATATCAAAATACATGGATTTGTTAAAGGAAAGCCAAGGGCTTGCAATTCACAACCACAGTGTCTTCATTTTCTCTTTAATAAAGTTTGCATATTACAACACTCATGAAGTTCTGTGACATCATTGATAACATCACTTCATTGATAGCATCACTAATGGCATCTGAAATTACATCAAGGATGACATCACTGGGCATGGGGAGGGAGGGCTTACAATTCAGATCCTCGATGGATATCACAAATTATATCCCCTTTCTATCCTGATGGCACTTTTATTAATGAACCAGGAGAGTAGTCAATTGTCTTGTGCCTCCTGTCCAGGGCCTTGATTGTTGTAAATAGAGCAGCATTTTTGTCTTTTAACCCCTTGGCTGCGGGGTTAATTTTTCCACGGTACGGGGGGGACGGGGCGCAGTCCGCGGTGCTCAGGACGGCTCCCGGCCGTCATGAGTCACAGTAGACGTGTGCTCATTACGGCCGGAAGCTGTCCGAACTCCGCCCATTGATTAATTCGCCCGTACAGGCGGGGAATTAATCGCGCGTGGGCGGAGCGGCAATGTACGGCAATGTGACTACCGTGACTCATGACAGCCGGGAGCCATCCTGAGCACAGAATGGGTTAAACCATATACCAGAGAGGATTTATACACAGTGTTGATTGTTTGGTGTCCCATGTATTTAAAGGCAGCAGTTACCTAGTAGGCAAGTGTTTTTGGAGCAACCTAACCTCCAGTCCAAGTAATTATGCGCCAGACAGGCACACAAGTACCAGCCTCTTCAAAAAGGTTTTGAATTAGTGCACACCAGACTGTGTGCAATCTCAGCCTCAGAGTAGCGGGAAACTGCCTACACTACGAGGTGTTTACCGTTTTGTACCTTTACCACGCATTTTTTACCACGTATGTTTTTAAAACGCATATGCTTTTACAACATATGCCTTTACTACGCGTTTAAGCTAAGTACATTGTTTATATATATAAATATTTATATAAACAATGCATAGTAAAGGTATACGTTGTAAAAGCATATGTGGTCTAAAAAACTGTGGGGTAAAAATGTGTGGTAAAGGCATGCAGAGTATTTTCCTGCGTTGTTCCGTCATACAACCAGTGTAGCACCTGTTGAGGGTTGCCAGCATTAATCACATAATAAAAATGTAATCTACAATGAAAATGGTGATCTCAGTCAGAAACAGTAAACTGAAAAAACAAATATTCATGTATTGTGCACAGTGCTTTAACTGGGCAGGTTCTGTCCGGTATCGAGTGTTAATTGAGAAGCAAGTTGTTGGATTTGTAGGAGATAATGTTGGGATGTTTTGTAGTATTTAAATTTTCATTTTAAATTTATGATTTGACAATTTAATTTTTCGAACAAACATTATGCAAATAATTGATTAATTGTTATTTTTCCTATTTGTTGATTTTCAATTAATGGTGAATTGGTTGATCAGTTTATTTAATTATGAAATTCTGCCAAATATGTTATATATATTGTTTTAATTATAGATGTTCTTATGATGATTTTTTTAATATTAATAATTTTTCATTTTTAGGGCACTATTTTTTATTAGTTCAAATTGTTTGTATTTTTCTTTTCTTTCTTTTAGGGTAGTAGGGAGCAAAGTGTTTTAACTTAAAATATTATTCTTTTGTAATATAAAAAAAATATTTTTTACATTTAATTAAATTTGTCATGTTTAATGAATCAATCAATCAGGATTTATAAAGCGTGGCAAATCACCTGTGAGAGTCTCAAGGCGTTGCGGTTGCTTGCTGCTTCGCGGGGCTCTGTTCATTCGAACTGCCAGGTCTTGAGTCTTTTCCTGAATTTGTGGATTGATGCGGCATTCCTACGGTGCAGGGGAAGGTCGTGCCAGGCTTTGGCTGCAAGGTGAGAGAAGAGGCGTCCTCCGCTGTTAGCTATGGGGATCCTGGAGGGTGTCTGCGAGGAATAGTGAAGCGGCTCACCAGTGTCCGGTCAGTGGGTGGAAGGTCATTCATTTGTTAAAGTATGCTGTTCCTTCGTTTTTCAGGGCTTTGTATGCGTGGGCCAGCATCTTGAATTAGCATCTTTTCTGGATCGGGTGCTTCTTGAGGTGTGGGGTGATGTTTTTTATTGCCTGTAGTTTCTTCAGGAGCCTTGCATTGATTCCTATGTAGAGTGTGTTCCCGCAGTCCAGCCTGCTGAATACATTTATTGGTTAAATATGGTTTTTGGTATATTTTGGCATGTTGTATGTCAAACTTTAGGAGTGGGGACACAAATTTGACCCCCCCCAAAGACCAACACTTTCCTTACTTTTGCTTACTTTGGAGTAGGAATAGTAAATGTGACTCACCCCCCTAATCCAACACATTCTCTACTTTTGCTTAGATTAGAATTAGATTACTAAATTTGACCCCTGTAAAGTTTCCTTACTTACTTATAATAGTGGAGTGGTAATTGTACATTTGACCTCTTCAGGGTCAATCATTTTCTTTATTGTTGCTCAGATTGGAGTGGGCATTGAAAATCTGACCCCTGCAAAGTCCAACACTTTCCCTACTGTTACATACATTGGAGAGGTACAATAGTACACCTGACCCTTCCAAAGTCCAACTCTGTCCCTGCTGTTGCTCAGGTTGGGGTGGAATTGATGAATTTTACCTCTCTATGTCAAATTGTTTTAGTTGAGTTTTTTATATATATAATATTTATGACTTTTGCCACTATTCATCCAGTTTTAATTCCTAATACTAGAAAGGTGAGCAGATTTCTAGGGTTTGGCAATCAAGCTACTAAGTCTATTTTCTTCAGAGAGGAATCTGGAATAGCAGAAGGCCAAGAGACCCCTTGAGGGCCTCCTTTGATAGCATGAACAGAGCAACAAGAAGAACTTTAATGTGAGGTTGACCTCTGGTGGCAGCAGTCATTCTCCATCTTGAAATTGTGATTCTGAATTCAGTGTGAATGTTTGAAATTATTTACAGTCAATCCTAAGAACAGGTGCATCACAATGTCGAAAAAGCCTACATTCCCTCAACTAATGTTTGCAAAGTGTTCATGAACATTACAAAAACCCATAGTGGAATTGTTTACGTGTTGTTGAGGTAAATTTTATGATGGCATGTGGAGTGAGTTTTGTTATGTTTTGTCATTCATAATTTTATGCACGTGATCTTATGTGGACCTCCTAGGAGTTCCAAAACTTGGATAAAAATATTGAGTTGAATTGAATACAAGAGCATTGCATGTATTAAAAACTGAACATAAAAAGGAGCTCTTTTGGTGCTGGACCTCAGAAGTTCAGTTTAATAGAGGCCAATAGAGATCTTCATCAGGTGCCACTAGACACCCAATAGATAGGCCTTCAGCCGCCCTCAACCAGACATCGAAATTAGGTGGTTAAAGGAGGACATCTGCTTGCTATGACTGGTGAGGAAACCAATGGCATTCTCCCCTCTTATTGTTCATTAAAGCGGCGATCTTCAAGAACACTCATCAGCTTTTTGTGGGGGAGGTCACTGTGATTACGGTCCCCAGACTGTGCAAAAATGAGAATGCAAGGGGATGTCCAGTGGCAAAGGAAAAAACCAGGGTGGCGCAGGAGCACATTTTGTCAGGGACTTCGCCCATTCAACCATCTCCCTCTTTACTTTGATATTCCACTGCTTAGTTTTCCTTCTGAATGCTGGTTAACCATGGGTATCTCTGGGAAGAACCTAAAATGTATTCAACTCACTGTATTTTAATTTCTTCATCCATGGGTGAAATTACAAAAAATCACTGCTGAGACGAAACTAATGTCTGTTTCTGTAACCTCAGTTTGGATTGTAAATACAAATGCACCTAGGGAATGTGATGGGCCTGTGGGTAAGAAGGGGATTTAAGTAAGTTTCAGTAGGAATAGGTTTAAGTAGGGTTCCTCCTGTTGAATTAAAACCCTCCACTCTCACCTACATCTGAAATAATTAAAAAAGGCATACTACTCACCTAAACTCACATCCATTGCTTAATTAGTAACAAAATGAATGCAGAAGCTAAAACATTTGGTCAGGAGCCATTGTGCCCCCCCTACCACCACTGCACTACATTCAGTTCTAACATATTACCCCACTGTCCCGAGGTAAAATGGGAGATAAGAAGAAAAGTTAAAATGCGCATTTATCTTGTTGTTTGATTAGATTAGTTTGCGTTATTTATACTACACATCAATGCAAGAAAACCCAGCTTCTAGCCCGCAACAAAACAAAATACCAGAAACAGATCATAATTCAAACCAAACCATAATTTAAACACCACCAAAGAGACATATCCCGGGGATAACAAAGAGAAGTATTATACCTAATGGTCTTCAAAATTATGGTACAATGGGGTCCATGTAGTTCTAGAAACTTTGGACCTTAAATATCAAGGTATGTTACAGTAGATATTATTTTATTTATTTATTTTTCTAAATCACTTTAACATTTGTTGTCCAGTCTCAGTTCTATTGGCAATGTGTTTCATGTTTTACATCCACCAACATTTAACATTTAGCTCTAGAATCTATTTCAGTGCCACCTGTGCAATGATAATTTTCGTTTTGGTCAATTGATGATATACAGAGAGATCCCTGTTCTATTTTGGGAATTTAAGTTTTCACGACTAAACAAATTACTCAGAATTGAATATGGTGTTCAATTGTTCGTCATTCAAGTTTGGCTCTCTTCTCTCATGCATGCTCATATTTTTAAGTCGAGGGTTAAAGGGGGGCGAGCCAACATATTTATAGGGAGAGTCGAGCCACAGCCGAGCCAAGGGGCTGGCTTGGCTCTAAGATCCTCTACTCTAAGAAATGTTTAAATATGATGAATTTTATTTCAAAAAAGTGTGTTTCATTAACATGTGGAAGTGTTTCATCTTAGTATATTTGATAACTTCACTGCCTTGAGAGGGAGTTATTATAAGTGATGGGGGCATATTAACAACGGCCAGCGATAATTATCGCTGGCCGTGCTTAGCGATAATTATATTATCGCAGGCCAGCTCTGGAATGTATTGCCCTGGTAACGTGTTATTAACAACGCATTACTCCAGGGCGATAAAAGTTCCAGAGATAGCGAGGTTATCGCCCTTTTGCAGGGAACATCGCTGGTTTTCCAGCAATGTTCCCTGCAAAACGGCGATAACCTTGCTGATACGACCCACACGGTCGTTTCTGCATAATCCACCCCAACATTGGGGATATATAAGTCTGTATTTTAGCAGACGTTTGTTTTCTCCAAAAACTAACGTGTGCTAAAATGCTGGGGCAGCCTTGTAAATATCGTGATGTGAACATCAGTGATATTTGCAAGGTTGTCCATGTGACGCCCACTTTTGCATCTCATTAGAGATGCAAAGGGAGGCGTTGGGAAAAAGGGTGCTAACATGCGATTATGCATGTTAGCACCCTCTTGTAAATAGGGTGAAAGCCAAAAAATCAGAGATAAAGCCCTTGTAAATATGCCCCATCATTTTTTTAACATGAACCTCGAAACCTACATCGCCTGCACTGACAACAATGTCATTGATGAACTAAGAGGCACGTCAGTTGTCCTGTGTACCCTATATGTGGCTTATACTTTTATTATGTATGGAACAACATTATAATTTATAAAAATGAAACTGAGTTCTTTGCCTAGTCACACAGTTTAGTCAAGCAGGGAAGCAGGAATATTCCCAAGCTTTCTAGTTTCATTTTGTGCAATTCAGACACCAGATTGGCATTTATTTTCTCTTTTCTATTTTACATGAAAGGGTTTGTCTTTAATTCTTGGTGCATGAGGTTAAGAGTGAGTGATAGGCAGGAGCTACAATAAATCTTGGCTCGTTCTGGGCTCAAAGGTCCAAGAGGATCTCGAGCTGAGCCAGAGCCAGGCATCTGGCTTGTGTCTGGCATGGCTGGCTCCCCCAATTTTACAAAGGGTGAGACACACTACTCTGTTTGTGCCCTTTGCTGTTTGCAGATGTCTTTTTTTGAATATCCAGGTAGGCTGACTTGCAATACCTCTTCTAGATACAATCTCTGTCTGGGAAATATGTGTGCAGTCCTGCAAAGACTAAAGTGGTCTGTTTTTTTCTGTTTTTCAATAAAACATAGCAGGCATATTAACAAGGGCCATATCTCCAATTTTTTGGCTTTACAAGGCAAAAAAGCGGAGATAATATTATCTCCCTATTACCAATGTGGCACTAACATGCATTAGCGCATGTTAGCAGCCGTATTCCAAACGCCTCGTATTGCATCTCTAATGAGATGCAAAATAGGCGTTCCCTGCCAAAACTAAAAGAAAAATATTGCTAACTGTCATTCGCCGTATTTACAAGACGGCCTAGGCCACACGTAGCATTACAAAAAGCTGCACTAACTGCAGTTATCGGCAGGAATTAACGTCTAAGAAAATCCTGACTTGCCAATATGTTACATGGAAGGTGGATTGTACTGCTCAATCCACATCTCCCTATTAACAAGGATTCCCCTTACTCTGCTGGTGTATCACTGGATTCCCAGCGATTAACCCGTATTTCGCCGTTATCACCGGATTTTTGATCACCAGGGAGATATGCGTTGAGAATAACGCGATATCTCAGCGATTGAATCCAGCGATAGCCGGCGTTGTGCAATGTCGCGCTAAGCAGGATATGCGATAATTATCGCATTTCCTTGATAATATGCCCCATAGATTGCAATTTGCTGATTTGAACATTTATTGTACTTGGGTTCCAAACGATAACTCATCATCAAACAGCACCCATAAATGGCCAATAGGTCGCAGAAGTGGTCTCACTACATTTTTAAATCAGACTCAGAACCTTTTATACTTGTTTGGTGACCTCCTTCTATCCCTATGTGCGCTGCGTTCAGCTTACTGGTCCACTGCGTTTTGTACCGCTTGAGTGGAAAACACTGAATTCAGTTGCCTTACTTTCTGTTGCCACTGCAATCACGGAGTTAGCAGTCTAGCTTCTAATCTCCTGCCATTTACAAAAGCTGATGCTGACGCGCAGCCAATAGGTCAAACAATGGATTTAGGCCCAGATCTCTGTACTGGGGTGAATGTATGACATTGTTCTGCATTATGTCCATCAATTGTTCTTTTTGCATTTGCCAATAGGTCACAGGCAAGAGGTTCCACTATCTTTTTAAGCCAGACTATTCACCTTAAATACTTATTAGCTGCCTACCTTCTATCATTATTTGTGTCACTTTTAGCTTTCTGATCCACTGTGGTTTGTAATGTTGTAGTGGAGAAATTTGAACTCAGTTACCTCACGTCCTGTTGCCACCTCAATTGTGGAGTTAGCAGTGTAGCTGATAATCTCCTGCAATTTACATGAGCCAATGCCGGTGGCAACATGCAGCAGACATGCGAAGCGAGCATGCCCAAGGTGCACCAAAGGCATCTGTGCCTGTCCGCACCACTCCATCATCGGGAGCCAGGACCCCTTCTCCTTTTGCACTAAAGGTCAGTCACCCTACTAGAATTACCTATTCTTCCGAAGCCTTATATATAATTGATGACTTGTTCAGAGCCTCTAATCCTATAGATGCTAATTGTGTTAGTCATTTCCAATCCCATTTAGAAGGCCCAGTAGCCTGTCTACAATGTAAATTTCACAGTCTCCATGATTCACCTAGGGACATGTTAGTGGGAACACAGCTGGCTAGCTACTCTTTACTTATGTCAGCTGACACTCCCATAGATTAACTCAGAACTAATTCCATTTCTTCACACCCTCAGGCTCCTAAAGCCTTGCCATCCTTCTTTGTAATGTCAGGTATTTGCCAAAGCATGCAATTGAACACTGGGACCTGTTTTCCTCCCTGTAACCTGAAGTTGGCTTTCTTACTGAAACCTGGTTGCATTCCACTACGCTACCAGCAATTAGGCTGGCACTCGCAGAAAACTATTGCATGGCTAGACTGGACAGAGAAGGGAGGACAGGTGGCTGCATTACCATTGTTTTTGAAGACTCAGTCAAGGTCTCACTTATAGATTCTTTGCATACTACCTGGGCTGAACTATGTATTTTTAAAATTAAACTCTCCCCTAAGGACTGTTGGAAAGGTGCTCTAGTGTATTGTCATCCTGTACCCAAAAAAGATAGTTAGTCAGCGCCTAACGGAACATATTGTGACCCATGATCTGGCATCTCAACAGTTTATTTTATATGGAGATTTCAACCATCATGGTGAAGACTCTTTAAACACTGATGAAGCACCGCTTATTTCTGAACTAGCAATGCTCTCCTTGCTCCAGAAAGTTAATGGTCCTACCCAATGTTGCAGGGCACACATTGGATCAACTTTTTATGATGTCTGTTTCTAAGACCTGTGAACCCCTTCAACCTTTACCCCGGAAAGAACGATCCTTGATCATTTTTCAGATTCCCAAGGTAAATGTCACTGACAAGATGAAACAAGTTAACAGAAGGATGTCAAGACAATGGTAGAAAGTTACCCCTGACTCATTTTCTAAGGAGTTTGAGTTCATTGAAACCACGGAGGACTTAGATATCTATCAAGCGTTAACAGATTATCACATAGCCTTAAACTCGGCCTTTGATAAGGTAGTCCCACCTAAATCTTGTGCAAAATCTAAATATGGATCCCTGCACTCTGCTATACCACAGAACTGCAAAAAGAGAAAGCATCTTGAAAAATATTAGAGAGATGCTGGAAGGAAGCCTATAGAGCATCAAAAAAGCTCGAATAGTTTCTTATCATCCAACCAAATCGGTCAGGAGAAATTCTGCTAAAGAGCTATATATATATATATTGCTTAACGCTTTTATGAATCCTTTAGTATTGCAAACTATTTTGAGGACAACATCAAAGTGATTTGTTAGAACTTTACCAGCTCTCTTGATCAGGCACATGAGGAGTCTAATTCCAACTCTCGCCCTTCCAGCTATGTCAGTAGCTTAGGAACGTTTATTTCTTTTTCTCCTGTACTAATTCAGGGAGCGCTTGTAACAGCCAAAACTAGTCCTCTGGACATTTGTCCCCCAAGGATTTCAGCTGCACATTCTAATCAGCTCACTCCTGCAATATGCTCTTTACTTAACTTATCATTTAACTCTGGGAAAATGCCCTCAGCTTGGAATGCTGCTCAGGTCATGCCGATACAAATAAAGGGCCATATGGCACCTACCAACCTTTCTAACTATCGGCCCACATCACCGCTTCCACTTCAGGGCATGTTCCTGGAAGGTCAAATAAATTAACAACTTACTGACTATTTAGAGGTTAAAAAGATCCTGGACCCATTACAATATGGGATCAGATCCTCACACAGCACATAGACCGCCTTGTTAGCGGTCACAGATCACATTGGACTGTCTCTTCATGCCAATATACTATCTATGCTTGAGCTGTTGAATTTATCCACAGCATTTGGCACTGTGTCCCATCCCAGACTGCTCCAGAGGCTGTATGAAATCAGAATCCATGGGACAGGTCTACGATGGTTCAGTGATTTTATAAAAAACAGTATACAAAGAATCTCTCTGGGTTCTTTCATATCATGTACCATGCTGTTAGACTAACTGGTTCCAGAGGGCTTATGCCTAAGCCCAACACTTTTTAACATTTGTATTAGTCCCCTTGCCAAGACTGTCAAATCCTTCAGATTTGAAGTACTATCAATTGCAGCCCTGCGAACTGCCTTTATTTGAATGCAAAAAAAAGGACATTATGCAGTTCAATAGGGCCCAACAGCTCTTGTCTTTCTATTGGTGGCCTTTAGAATTAGGCACTGCTCTGACACCCAGACAAGTAGTCAAGAAATTGGGTGTCCAATTGGACTAATCCCTTACCAGGAAAGAGCAGGTTCTACCTACTATTGGGATCTGTTTCCAAATGATGTGCCTTTTGAGGAAAGCCTTTCCTTTTCTTCCTGTTTTGACAAGGAAAACATTTGTTCAGGAACTCATCATTAGCAGTTTGGATTATGGCAATACTCTACTAGCCTCTACAAATGACACACTATTATCTAAATTACAAGTTGTTCAAAACACAGCAGCCTGTCTCACTTGCAACCTTCCATTTGGTTCTGCTTCCTCATCCCTTTTGAGATCTTTACATTGGTTGCCTGTCCAGAAAAGAATTATTTAAAAAATCTGCTGTCTATCCCAAAAATTATTAGTTGGGATAGGCCTCAGCTACCTTAATTCGAGTCTAATATACTATTGTCCAGTCAGACTTCTGAGATCAACTGATAAAGCTTTGCTCACTGTCCCGCATGTCAGAAAGTCCCAAGCTGGTGGCAGGTCTTTTTCGTACCTGGCCCCCTTTTATTGGAATGAGTTGCCTCATCACATCTGAATGATCTTCTTAAATTTAGGAAACTGCTCAAGACAATGTTGTTCTAGCTCAATAGTTTGCCCTATGCCTGTGGTCTGCCTTTGCACCGAGATACCCCTCCCAGGGTGATTGGAGTATAATATTAAATTAAATTAACATAACATAACTATGATGAACCCCCTAAATGGGAGTGGGAAAAGGACCAAGATCTTCCGGTCAGTTCCATAGGGTGACGTGCTAAGACTTTGCTTGAAAGCATAAATAATGTTTCACTACTGATTATATAGAGGCCATTCGAGTGCACCCAAAGTTTGACATCACTCAGACAATCAATTAAGTTGATGTTGTCATTAGCATCCACACCCATATCTACTAAAAATTGGATGTCATCAGCATATATCTCACATGATCCCCCATTGGTTTCCCCATTATGGGAGAACAGTGATAGGGTCAAAGTAGATGGACAGGTGGAAAATGTCACTGAAAATACACAGAGATAAATGCAGACTGATGGGTGGAAAAGTGTAATGAATAAAGAAGCGAATGGTACGGGACATTGGTACTATCATAAATAGGCAACACCACTGCTGTATTGAGTCTATTTTAGGATTTTGACCACAAGTGGAAAAATAGAAGCCAGTTTTAAAAACTTGATGTAGATAATACTGATTTATTAAATGAGAATATATGTTTTATATTAAGATTTTGTTTCTTCTTTCAAAATGTCAAAGTGCAACTGTCCAAACCTTCGACTACTAAAGAAATTGTCTTTTTATCTCTAGGAATTCCCTTTGATCCCACATTCTTCTTAAGTAGAGCTGTCTCCAACATCATCTGCTCCATCGTGTTTGGGAGCAGATTTGACTATGAAGACAAGAAGTTTCTTGCCTTGCTCACTCACATCAATGAAGTTCTTCGGTTCATGAATTCCACGATTGGACTGGCAAGTGTTTTAGAAATGTTATGGGCATTATTAAAGTTGTACAGTGATATGTTGTACAAGGGTAATTTATAGTCCAATGTAAATTAAGAGAGCATATTGCAAATTAGGCAAAATAGGGATAGGGAAAGTGTTTGTAGCACCAGTGGTTTAAAATAGGCAAACCCAGTGTGCTAGAGCATCCTGTGGAAAAAGATTGCAACTGGCGCACATCAAGTCATGGAATTTTAAGGAATTTGGAGACAGGAAAATTTAAAGGGAGGTGGAATAGAAGAGATAATTAGAACATGGTAAGTACAGAGGTAGACTAGGCCCAAAGGAAAATGTGGCATTGACCAATAGGTTGGTCACAGTGGACCGATATGTGTCAGCTGCACGTCAGACAAGCCTGATGGTCATAAGTTACGTTATGTCAAGAAAGATATACATTACAATTAAAATTCATAATAACTCACACTGAAAATGGCAAGATATATTAATTCCACAACAATACTAATTTGTTATATATCTTTCTGTTTCAATCTTGGATTAAGGTGTGCCCCTGGAATGATATCTCACTCAATATCCTATTGCTACCCTCTAGAAGCATCCACTCATATGCTAGATTTTGGATCTTTTTCAATAATAGAAGCCTGACATGCAATTTTACCTTTGCACATAGTGAATTGTTTTTGTAGAGGCCATGAGGGCAGACTACAAATCACACCATATTAAATAGCCTTCCAATAAATCCACAATTTAGAGAAACAAAAGGAGGGGTACTGGATTAAATTACCTAGAAACAAAACACTATGTGGGATTCACTTGAGGATCAATGATTTGGCTGTTTTGCCAAACTAAAAGTCCTTCAATATACATAAAACGTTGACAAAACAAAACAACAAGGTGAGTTTTTTTATTTGGTTACTGATTTGTTAAAATCTGCTACCGCTAAAACAAAAAATCTTGAATGATTGCAACACCTTTTTGTTTAAACCAGTTTCCCTATCATACAACTAAAGATTGTCAGCAACGTGCACTCCTGTGAACCCTTCAAAGACACAACAGTCTCCCCTTCACAGTTTCCCTTAGCCTGCTTCACCTTCTGTCATTTAACTACTTGTGATCTGGAGAAGCTGTTCATGATATGTACAGCCTTCTGGATCCCTACTTCATCCTTCCTTTAAAGTCATTAAAGTCTTCCTCCAAACAGAGCCAGATTTAGAGTGGTGCAACCGGTGCCATCGCCCCGGATGCCAAGGTCCAAAGGCACTCTCTGCATGACATTCTGTACTGAGATAGAAGCAGCCTACATAGATCTTTGCATGCTTGGCTTTTTTCAGGTGATATTAAAAGTGCATGATAACTATGGTGGTTAATGAACTTGAGGGAAAGATTTGCGATTTGTCTTGTCACCATTTTGACTAATGATATAGTAAAATAGGGGGCAAATGTTTCTGCTGTAAAGCATATCATGTGGCGTGTGGGTCACAGATTAGTATTTTATGTTTATAGCTCAATGGGTTATTAGTTTTGCAGCAGAGATTCTTTTATCACTTGGAGTTCATACGTAACATTCCTTCTAATATATTATATTGAGCTATGAACTGGCATCAGAGTGCTGCATGAAAATTGAAAGGCATAGGTTTAGAACCTCATTGTTTTTTTCTCTCAATCATTCATTATTCTAAGATTGCTAAAAGGGTTCTGTTATGTAACAATACCATTTTATTTGCATGAAACCCCAATCAATGTGTTACGTTTATTGAGGCAGATTTACACTTTATGCCTGGTGCATAGTGTTGTTTTAAGGCTTACTTACCAGCACAAATCCTGACTTGCGGTGGACAGTAGCCCTAAAGTAACACTGTACCATAATGCACTACTTTACATAAAGGAGGTATAGCTTTGGTGGTAATGGACAGTCCCATGCACTCACCCATTTTGATCTAATCCTTACCTACTAACATTGGTAGAATGGGATTGGGAACAAAACAAAAAACCCTTCTTCAAGGCAGGCGTAAAGTTGGAGAAAAGATTTATTTTTCCAAACATCCTAAGATTTGCATGTGTGCACAGCACATAAACAAATGGTAAAGTGTTAAACTTTGTCAAAGAATATAATTGTGTGTTGTAAGGGTACCCTTCTAGTATATAATCTAATCTTAACATCACACAAACATGCTTGCACTATGCTATAATTATGAGTCCATTGGCACAAGGCAATCTAAGTTATGTCAGCACTAGTGGAGAGATTTATAGTACGGTTGTGCTCTGTATTTTCTCGCAACACAGTCCAGCAACTATGGTTAATGCACATCATAAATTTAGCAAATCTGCCCCTTTGTTTCTCCAGACCAAGTACTCTTAATACATAATGCCCACCAGTATGGATGACATGTGACTCCTACACCTTGTAGACCTCATTGTCTTCAGTAACATTTCCTGTACATTGATTTACACACTTGTATGACTCAATATTTATGTATATGTTTGTGATGTAACATGCTCTGACATTGAGATGAGGAGCACTATAAAATAAATGCGTGTTTGAGAGGAGCTCAGGCTAGATTAGGGGCACAATTGGAAGGTGGTAGGGATGGAATCCATGAAGATGAAGGTCATGGGGAAACAGATTTTGTTGTTCTAGGTGCTACTATACACCAAAGCAGGACCTCCCTCCAACTGATATCACATCCAGTTATAGATACTCTATTTGTTGTCCACTGGATCAGTAATAGATACCTTACATGAAGCAGTTGTAACAAACTCACCCTGTGCATGGAAATCTAGCCTGGCCAACTTGGATGTCATCAACCCCTTATCGTTAATACATGAACTACAGGTAAAGAATTTCATACCCACCAGCAGGGAAATTTCACCTTGATATTCTCCAATCAGGTCACTATGTTTGTCCCTTTGTTAGTTTTTTTTTATAGATAGAATTGTATTTAATTTTATAGTAAAAAACTGTATGTAATATGGAGTATTCATTGTGTATTTAAAATGTTTAATTTGTATTACGTTGGGTAAAATGTTGTAAGTGGATATTGTAAATTTCTCCTCTTTAGTGACCAATGCCTTCCTCAAATTGGTTTATAATGGAACAGTAATAGTAAATGTCACCCTTTTAGTTTCCAACGCCTTCCCCAATATGGTTTAGAGTGGAGTGAGAATAGTAAATGTTACCCCCTTTAGTGTCCAATACCTTCCCCAAATAGGTTCAGACTGGAGTGGAAATAGTAAATGTCACCCATTTATTGTCCAGTGCCTTACCCAAATTGGTTGCGATCAGAGTGGGAATAGTAAATGTCACCCATTGACTGTCCAACAAATTCCCCAAATGGGTTGAGCTTGGAGTGGGAATAGTAAATCTCACCTCTTTAATGTCCAATTCCTTCTACAAATTGGTTTAAATTGGAGTGGGAATAGTAAATCTCACCCCTTTAGTGTTCAACGCCTTCTTCAAGTTGGTTTAGATTGGAGTGAGAATAATAAATGTCACCCTTTTAATGTCCAACACCTTCTCCCAATATCATTAGATTGGATTTTGAATAGTAAATGTCAGCCCTTTAGTGTCCAACACCTTCCTCAAATTGGTTTAGATTGCAGTGGTAATAGTATATGTCACCCCTTTCAGGCCCGATTATGAGTTTGAGGGTGTAGGAGTGGGCTACCACCCCGCTCCCACACTGTCAAACAGGGCTGTCACCTGCCCACCAGATTATGGAGTATTCTAGTGATCTGGTGGGCGGCAGCGTGGCGGTTTCCTGGCAGTGCAGTTTAAAGGCTCCTATGTGAGCCTTGAACTGCACCTCCACAGGACCACCAGGCCACCTTCCTGCATGGCATGGATAGTACAGTCCATGCCATGCAGGAATGTGATGCATGCACACAGGGGGGAACGATATGTGCCCCCCTGCAGGCACCCCATACACAGGGCCAAGATGGGGCCCATTTCTTTCCTCACATCCAGCATATTCCTGGAATAAGAATCTCCATGAGACCAGTGTCTGTGAGGAAAGTCCTAATATCCTAGGCAGTGCTGCAGGGCACCACCAAGCATATTGCAGCCTTCATACTGCCGCGCCACAGCCAGGGATTTCTGACTCCTGGCGGTTGCAGCAGTGCCATGGTGGTCCGACCTCCAAAGTTGTAATACAGCAATCGGCTGCTAGTGCAGTGGTGGTTGGGGTGCGACCGCTGCGCCAGGTTAGTTTGGCAGACTCTCAGGTCACCAAATTCATAATTTGGCCCAAAATATCCAACGCCTTCCCCAAATTGTTTTAGATTGAAGTGGGAATGGTAAAAGTAAATAAAACATTTTTTCAATTACTTTCAATTTGAAAAGAAACATAAATTCTATTTCAATAGAATTGTATGTGGTGCATGTTCAACTTTTAATTTCCATTGTTTAACAGATTGTTCAAATGTCTTAGAGTTTATATACATATTTGCTACAATATTTCAGCATACATTTTTCAGTATATATTAAATAATTATATATAATTTATACTTTACTGTTTTTTCACAACAATTTTTGGTATTTTATGTATGATGTTTAAAAAAAAAATGATAGTTATTCAACATCTTTACAATACTTTCTATGGGGAAATAGTCTTTTTTTCAAGTGTCATAGAGCTGCCATTTTTTTACTGCTACCTTCTATTTTGTAATCTATTTGTGGTATGTTTAGTCTATTTTCTCATTACCAGGTCGTGGTAAGGTGCCGCTGTTCATTGAAACTGGTCAGTCCTTTGTTAAGGGTTTTTTTAAGGGTTTTGAGAATGGGGATTGGGGGGGCATCTATAAAGTTAGTTATAGTGTTGTTTGTGGGTTTTTTGTATATTTAGATGTATTGATGTTAGTGTTTTTCAATAGTTTTAAGTTCTGGGTTTTCGTACACTAATTTAGTAATTTATTGCTACGTTTTGTTAAGTTGTTTTATGTTAGTTATATATTGCTGGTTGACTGGTATGTGTATGTATTTTTGAGAATGTAATGTCTTTTATGGGTAGACTTCTTAATTTACTTGTCAGCTTTTGGTCCACGAATGTGTCTTATGGGCATTGGGAGTTTACTTTGTTTTAAAAGGAAATGTTTTGGGATTTATAATAAAACAATGCTTTTTATTTTAAACCCCTGTTTATTTTTTTATGGTTCTTAAATACTTTTAATTGCTTCATTCGATCTCTATTGGATTTGCAATAATTTTGCTTTTTTGGGGGGGCTTTTTGGACAATATTTTTCCATTTTTGGAGTATTTCTATTTTTTACAGCTACAAAACAGTATGTTTTATTTATTGCATTTCATTTGGGTGGGAAATATAATATTATATTGTTTGTGTAAAAAATGATGTAACTGTTTTGTGGAATTGTTTGGTTTATTGGTTGTAAATATTTTTGTGATGTAATGAATCTTAATCATTTTTTTGACTGAAGTAATAATATATTATATTCATTGTTTTAAAAAAGATTGGTGTGTTGGTTTAGAATTTGTCATATGTGTTGAGGACTTTGCTAGGTTACTATTGATTTTATATATGCTTTTGGCTATGATTTCCAAGTAATCTACTGATTTGTTATTTATGAAGATTTGACTTTAAATTGTAACTTGTTGTAAATTATTTTTGTTTGTTTGTTAAGTTTAGGACCAATTTGGCTAACAGATTGCTCCATTCATACTTAGTAGCTTTGCTCTTTTTGTAGTGCTTCTTTAAATTTGTAGGGTGTAGGTTATGTGCTGTCTAGTGTGGATTGGAAGGCATTGTGCCATCCTTCAACTGCATTTTTTGTTTTGGCCTCCTGTCCCAAAGTGCTGTCATGGAAATTCCACCATAGTATTTGGAATTTGGGTTAGCATCTGTGCCTAGAGCGATGCAATCTGACAACCCAAGAGTCTTCTAAATAGTCGACTAGGGGACTAAATTTGTCTTCATTTTGTTGGTAGAAAGGGCTTTCCATTAGCAAATTGTAGTGGTAGGCTACATTTGTGCAATTGGGACTTAGGCTAGTGCTATTATCATTTTTGTTTCAAAGGACAATTGGCTGTTCGTAGATTATTCTACACTTAGGCTTGATCCTGAGTTTGGTGGTCCGACTGCCCGAACGTCACAGTTTCTAGAAAACCGCAGCATTTGCAGTCTTCAGACCACCATATTATGGGTTTACCACGGTGCGTGCGGTGTGGCTGCGGAGATCTTGCTGTGGTGGTGACTATTTTTCCATATAAATCGATGCCTGTGTAAACAATTAGACTTTATATATGTTGAATGCACACATATGCATGATACATGTGGAAAAATACCATCTAAGAGGGAAGTACCGTCATTCGGAAGTCAAAAGAGATTCCTAATGTGGTAGTGAGCCGTCAAAAGGAGAAAGTTTATCCTTTTGTTAAAAACCCCTCACTCACCAACCTAGTGGTGACATGCTTCATCATCGGGGTCCACCCTGGTGGCCTAGCGTCACCAGGGTGGGCTACAACACCTGAATTACAGTGGAGCAGGTTGTGCGTGTAAGTGCAGAAAAGTGTGTTAAAAATTGTCCTGGTT
Source organism: Lissotriton helveticus (assembly GCF_964261635.1). Taxonomy (NCBI): domain Eukaryota; kingdom Metazoa; phylum Chordata; class Amphibia; order Caudata; family Salamandridae; genus Lissotriton; species Lissotriton helveticus. Next base: position 887,136,314 of record NC_136070.1, read on the forward strand.
TAACTTAGTGGGAGAATACATTTTATTGACAAGTAACTGGACAATATTATAAAACGTGAGGCGAGATACTATGAGGGTATATTAAGGCCAAAAGTATCTCTTATGTGTATACTGGTCTACATGTTTCAACCGTGAAAGGGATATACCAGGTTTTCATCAGGACCGCTATAACAGGGAGCTGGACGGTATGTGCCCCCTAAAAGGCACACCCAATCCTAGTTCACTGTGACCAAATTAGCAAAATTCGCTAAATGGTATGGGGACTCTAACCACGGTGGGTGAGCCAGTAAAAAACACCTGTTGGAGGAAAAGAAGAGACATACATAAATCAGACGTAAACTTGTTTTACATGCTTGTTACGTTGTGCAGTGTCGTGTCTTTTTGTATCTTCGTGCTCACTGCCACTCGTATTAGGAAAGTATTGTGAGTGTCAAGGTGAAATTATCACGTTGTGACAGAACTATACCACGCATACTTATCAATTGGTGCGTGCTTGGTGGGGGCATAATCGCTATCTTTTGATTCTTTTATACAGTCTTGCGTACTGGTCGTATCTCCAGGGTGATGTGGTATCACACTCGTGTCTTGCCATTATTGTGGTCGCGAGAAAAGGAGGTTAAAAGTGCATAGATTACCTCATATCGTACACTCAACATACAGGGACTCACTGACACAGAACATGAAAGACAGACACACATCGGATGCGGTTTCAGGGCTTACTCTGATTCCAGTGTTTAATTCATTGGAGGGCGGGAGGGGGTATCTCCACTGTTTATAACGTATTCTGTGGAAAATACGGAGTTAAATTTAACGGGGGCTCAATTCCAGCCCATATGTGCCGCGTGATGCTGTGGGCGAATCGGTAGCGTGGTGGTCATGGATCCTGTAGGGTAAAAGGTTTCTACTTACAGTTATCAGGAGGTGGGACTGCCGAATACCTATGTGCACCCTCCGCCGCCCTGCTACGAAGCCGCCGTGTCTCCGGGTCATCCAAGTAGCGAGTTGGCTTCCGGGTGGGGCGGGGACGGTCACATGATTGTTGCTAGGGTAACCGTTGTGTTTCTTGCACTACAGAAGCCGAGTACGGCCCAAACATTTGGAAAGCGAAGTACGTAACACTCGTAGAATGCCTGAAAATCAATCATTTCTATCAAGTTAACATGAGGCAATTCTCCATGTACGTATTCAGCGGATTGAGAAGGTATTTAATACCTCAATGGTGCTGCTGGACAGGTTAGGCTCTTCTGTGACTGCTGAGTACATGGGGGCTTGATGGGCTACCCTGAATCCATTAAGGTTCTGTACAGTTGCTAGGTCATTCATGTGTGAATTCGACCATTAGGTGAGATTTATAGGTGGGGACCCCCCTCCAGGGTGGTAGTCATATTTATAATCTTGGTTGGGTACACTGATGTTACTCATCAGCAGGTTACTTCTTGCAAATGTGTAAATAGCGTCTATCAGTCTAAGAAGGCACTGGTCTGAGTTGGCTTGCTATGTCATATAATGACAACGTTGGTCATTCAGATTGGTTGGGTACAATGATGTTACTCATCAGCAGGTTACTTCTTGCAAATGTGTAAATAGCATCGATCAGTCTAAGAAGGCACTGGTCTGAGTTGGCTTGCTGTGTCATATAATGAAGACGTTGGTCATTCAGATTTGGGACTGTTCATTTGAGGACTGTGGCCCACGGTATATTGTCATTAAGACCTATTTTATGTGTCGAAAGCCTATAGATCCATCTTTGCTCTTTTTCATACAGGTGATTCTGTGAGTTGGGACCTTGTGGCACTTGTTCTATGACTGTCCAGTTCATGTTGTTTGGTGTATGGTGCGCTGTCAAGAAATGATCAGTGAGCTTTGTGATGTTCTTTTTGCAACGTATCGTACTCCGATGCTCGTTGATGCGCAGCTTAACCTTGCACGTTGTCATTCCTATATAGGGTTTCCTGCATATACACTTAATCATGTACACCACGTTTGAGCTGTTGCAGTTAGTATGTACCCTCTGCTCCCAGGTTTTGCCTTCCTCCAAGTTAAGGGTTTTAGTGTTTTCTGTGAGGTGGCATATATTGCAGTCACCACATTTTGAGTGTCCTGTGACTTGTGGGAGCCCCCAGATTTGTGTGAGGCTTGGTTGGGCTTGGGTAACAGTTCGCTTTGGTCTGGTGTTGACCAGGCTGTCTTTTAGGCTTCGGCCTTTTCTGTAGGAGAAAAGTGGTTTGTCCCATTGGAGATTGCCTGTTTTGAGTATAGACCAATGTCTATTGAAGCTTCTGCTTACTTGGTTGGATATTGCGTTATATGTTGTGACGCAAGTGAGTGGCGTGTCTGCAGGTTCTTTTATTGTGTCCTCCAGGAGGGCGTCCCTGGGCTGATTTCTGGCCCTCTTTTGGCATTTATTCACAATCCTTGCTGGGTACCCCCTTTGTTTCAGTTTTTTGGTGAGGTCCTCCGCCTGGATTTTGTAGTCGATTAGTTCGCTACAGTTTCTCCGCAGTCGGAGGTATTGCCCGTAGGGGAGGTTGTCCCTTAATGGGTGGGGATGAAAACTCTCATACTTCAACAGATTGTTTTTCGCTGTTGGTTTAAAGTGGGTTTTTGTGGTAAGGGCTTCTCCTTCCCTGCTGATCTCAATGTCCAAAAAGATGATTTTATCTTTGTCATGGCAATGTGTAAACCGTAAGTGTGGGTCACAGGTGTTTATCCATGTGATAAACTCAGTGAGTATTTCAGGTGGTCCTTGCCAGATGGTTAGAATATGATCTATGTACCTACGCCAGAACTTGATGTGGGTAGCATAGGGGTTGTCAGTTGATAGGATGTGCTTCTGCTCAAAATCATAGACGTATAGGCCCGCCACGCTAGGGGCAAAAACACTGCCCATAGAAGTGCCCCCTGTTTGTAAGAATAAAGATCCTTCGTATTCAAAGTAATTTCTTTTTAGGGCAAGGGTGGCACACTCCAGTATGAAATTCCTTGGTGTCTTGTGTTCCCAAGTTGTTTCATCCAAGGTTTTTTTGAGTACTGCAATGGTGGCATCCTGTGGTATGCTCGTGTAGAGACTCTCTATATCGAAGCTCACAAGGATAGTGTCATTCTCCATTTTGATTTCTTTGAGGAGTGTCAAGAGGCTTTTGGTGTCTTTCAGGTATGTGGCTGTTCCTTGTACTATTGTCTTTAGGAAGAAGTCGCAGAACCTTGATAGTGGTTCTAGTAGCGTACCTATCCCTGAAACTATCGGCCTGCCAGGGGGAGGAATTTTGCCTTTGTGCATTTTAGGGACTATGTAGAAATATGGGGTTTTGCATTCTGTTTTACACAGGAAGTCTGCTTCCTGTTTGGAAATCTTGCCTGCAGCTTCTGCTGTCTCCACCAGTTGTATGATTTCGGTACGTAAATCTTCAGTAGGATCAGTTTGGAGGGGTTGGTATTTTCTGATATCCCCAAGTAGTCTCCTGCACTCTGTATTGTAGTTTACTTTGTCCATTAAGACAAGGCCCCCACCTTTGTCTGCCGGCTTGATTATGATGGAGTCATCTGATTTGAGGTTCGATAAGGCATTGTTTTCGGCCCTACTATTGTTTTGAAATTGTTTAGTGACAGTCATTCTTTCGATGTCATTAAACACCGCTTGCTCGAAGGTGTTAATTTCAGCTGGAGTAGTGTGGGCGGTGGCATGAAAGTGGACTTCACTCTTAGTCCGGTCTCATTGGTTATTTCGTCGGTTGTGTCCGTGTTAGGTTTCTCAAAAAGAAACTTCAGTTTGAGTTTCCTAAAAAAAGATGACAGTTCACAGTGCAGTTTGAACTTATCCAAATTTGTTGTAGGGACAAAACCGAGTCCTTTGTTAAGGACTCTCGTTTCTGTTTCTGTAAGTGCTCTTGACGACAAGTTGGTTACTAGCTCTTCGCATTGCTCGGCCCGCTTTGTTCTGGCCTGTTTTGCTCCTGGTGTAGCTGCCCACCGGGTCTTCCTCCTCCCATTGGACGTTGTTCCCTTGTTTTTTGCGTCCTCTTCCGCGCCTGCCTCTGTTGGAAAAAGGAGGGCGGAATTGGTTTTGTTGGAAAGGGTATTGTTGGAATGGTGGCTGCCATCCATACATGGGGAATTGTTGGGGTACTTGGAACGGATCTGGGAAGGGTGGCTGGTCATATTGTGGCCACTGATAGTGTCCCCTAAATCCCCCTCTCTGTCTTTGTCTTGGGGTTCCGTTCCCAGACCCCCCACTGTTTGTGGAGGTGTTGGAAGAGTTGCATGAGGCATCCGAATCTGGATCTGGTGTCGTGGATGCGTTATAATCTGAGTCTGAGTAGGGGTAAGCCTTGACAAAGGAAAATTTCTTGAGATCCTTTTGGAATTTCGTTACTTTTTGTTGCGTTAGGTGATCTCTGTATTCATTGATTTCTTTGTTGAGGTCATCCAATTTCTTTTTGTATCCTGTTATACTGGCTTTTATTTGTGACTCAGTTACCTGTATTTCTATTTGGATTTTTTCAGATAGGCACAGTGTGGTTTTCAGGATCAGCATAATCCAGTCATGAGTGCAGTGCCATGCTATTAGGGCCCAGTCTTTTCTAAACTCATGGTCATCGAGAAAAATGCGTGGGGCGTTGGTGACTAGTAGGCCCTTTGGTGCCATGTTGTTTGTTACGTACTCTTTCAATATGGTACCGTGTAGTATGGTTCTTATTCGGTTACGTTTCATTTCGGACAGTTTGTCCCACTCTGAAGTTTGGGAGATGGTACTGCTGATGTTGGCATCCGCAAAAACTGTCAGATTGCTCTTAATAGAGTCTATCTCCTCCGCGGAATAGGATAAGCCTTGGTTCTCTGCCATGATTGTCCTGTGAGTGTGAGTGTACTAAAGACAAAGCACTATGTGTAGACTCTCGCAGCTGTGCGCTGCCAGAACATATGCTAACAAAAGGGAGAGTAAGGGATCGTGTTCCCAGTAAGTGAACGGAGAGTACTCCCGTTCCCCTAAGGACTAATTATATAAACAAAGAGGGAAGTACCGTCATTCGGAAGTCAAAAGAGATTCCTAATGTGGTAGTGAGCCGTCAAAAGGAAAAAGTTTATCCTTTTGTTAAAAACCCCTCACTCACCAACCTAGTGGTGACATGCTTCATCATCGGGGTCCACCCTGGTGGCCTAGCGTCACCAGGGTGTGCTACAACACCTGAATTACAGTGGAGCAGGTTGTGCGAGTAAGTGCAGAAAAGTGTGTTAAAAATTGTCCTGGTTTAACTTAGTGGGAGAATAAATGTTATTGACAAGTAAGTAGACAATATTAAAAAACGTGAGGCGAGATACTATGAGGGTATATTAAGGCCAAAAGTATCTCTTATGTGTATACTGGTCTACATGTTTCAACCGTGAAAGGGATATACCAGGTTTTCATCAGGACTGCTATAACAGGGAGCTGGACGGTATGTGCCCCCTAAAAGGCACACCCAATCCTAGTTCACTGTGGCCAAATTAGCAAAATTCGCTAAATGGTATGGGGACTCTAACCACGGTGGGTGAGCCAGTAAAAAAACCTGTTGGAGGAAAAGAAGAGACATACATAAATCAGACGTAAACTATGTCTCTTCTTTTCCTCCAACAGGTTTTTTTCACGGTTGAAACATGTAGACCAGTATACACATAAGAGATACTTTTGGCCTTAATATACCCTCATAGTATCTCGCCTCACGTTTTTTAATATTGTCCAGTTACTTGTCAATAAAATTTATTCTCCCACTAAGTTAAACCAGGACAATTTTTAACACACTTTTCTGCACTTACACGCACAACCTGCTCCACTGTAATTCAGGTGTTTTAGCACACCCTGGTGACGCTAGGCCACCAGGGTGGACCCCGATGATGAAGCATGTCACCACTAGGTTGGTGAGTGAGGGGTTTTTAACAAAAGGATAAACTTTCTCCTTTTGACGGCTCCCTACCACATTAGGAATCTCTTTTGACTTCCGAATGACGGTACTTCCCTCTTTGTTTATATAATTAGTCCTTAGGGGAACGGGAGTACTCTCCGTTCACTTACTGTGAACACGATCCCTTACTCTCCCTTTTGTTAGCATATGTTCTGCCAGCGCACAGCTGCGAGAGTCTACACATAGTGCTTTGTCTTTAGTACACTCACACTCACAGGACAATCATGGCAGAGAACCAAGGCTTATCCTATTCCGCGGAGGAGATAGACTCTATTATGAGCAATCTGACAGTTTTTGCGGACGCCAACATCAGCAGTACCATCTCCCAAACTTCAGAGTGGGACAAACTGACCAAAATGAAACGTAACCGAATAAGAACCATACTACACGGTACCATATTGAAAGAGTACGTAACAAACAACATGGCACCAAAGGGCCTACTAGTCACCAACGCCCCACGCATTTTTCTCGATGACCATGAGTTTAGAAAAGACTGGGCCCTAATAGCATGGCACTGCACTCATGACTGGATTATGCTGATCCTGAAACCCGCACTGCGCCTATCTGAAAAAATCCAAATAGAAATACAGGTAACTGAGTCACAAATAAAAGCCAGTATAACAGGATACAAAAAGAAATTGGATGACCTCAACAAAGAAATCAATGAATACAGAGATCACCTAACGCAACAAAAAGTAACGAAATTCCAAAAGGATCTCAAGAAATTTTCCTTTGTCAAGGCTTACCCCTACTCAGACTCAGATTATAAAGCATCCACAACACCAGATCCAGATTCGGATGCCTCAAGCAACTCTTCCAACACCTCCACAAACAGTGGGGGGTCCGGGAACGGAACCCCAAGACAAAGACAGAGAGGGGGATTTAGGGGACACTATCAGTGGCCACAATATAACCAGCCACCCTTCCCAGATCTGTTCCAAGTACCCAAACAATTCCCCATGTATGGATGGCAGCCACCATTCCAACAATACCCTTTCCAACAAAACCAATTCCGCCCTCCTTTTTCCAACAGAGGCAGGCGCGGAAGAGGACGCAAAAAACAAGGGAACAACGTCCAATGGGAGGAGGAAGACCCGGTGGGCAGCTACACCAGGAGCAAAACAGGCCAGAACAAAGCGGGGCCGAGCAATGCGAAGAGCTAGTAACCAACTTGTCGTCAAGAGCACTTACAGAAACAGAAACGAGAGTCCTTAACAAAGGACTCGGTTTTGTCCCTACAACAAATTTGGATAAGTTCAAACTGCACTGTGAACTGTCATCTTTTTTTAGGAAACTCAAACTGAAGGCTTTTTTTGAGAAACCTAACACGGACACAACCGACGAAATAACCAATGAGACCGGACTAAGAGTGAAGTCCACTTTCATGCCACCGCCCCACACTAGTCCAGCTGAAATTAACACCTTCGAGCAAGCGGTGTTTAATGACATTGAAAGAATGACTGTCACTAAACAATTTCAAAACAATAGTAGGGCAGAAAACAATGCCTTATCGAACCTCAAATCAGATGACTCCATCATAATCAAGCCGGCAGACAAAGGTGGGGGCCTTGTCTTAATGGACAAAGTAAACTACAATGCAGAGTGCAGGAGACTACTTGGGGATATCAGAAATTACCAACCCCTCCAAACTGATCCTACTGAAGATTTACGTACCGAAATCATACAACTGGTGAAGACAGCAGAAGCTGCAGGCAAGATTTCCAAACAGGAAGCAGACTTCCTGTGTAAAACAGAAGGCAAAACCCCATATTTCTACATAGTCCCTAAAATGCACAAAGGCAAAATTCCTCCCCCTGGCAGGCCGATAGTTTCAGGGATAGGTTCGCTACTAGAACCACTATCAAGGTTCTGCGACTTCTTCCTAAAGACAATAGTGCAAGGAACAGCCACATACCTAAAAGACACCAAAAGCCTCTTGACACTCCTCAAAGAAATCAAAATGGAGAATGACACTATCCTTGTGAGCTTCGATATAGAGAGTCTCTACACGAGCATACCACAGGATGCCACCATCGCAGTACTCAAAAAAACCTTGGATGAAACAACTTGGGAACACAAGACACCAAGGAAATTCATACTGGAGTGTGCCACCCTTGCCCTAAAAAGAAATTACTTTGAATACGAAGGATCTTTATTCTTACAAACAGGGGGCACATCTATGGGCAGTGTTTTTGCCCCTAGCGTGGCGAGCCTATACGTCTATGATTTTGAGCAGAAGCACATCCTATCAACTGACAACCCCTATGCTACCCACATCAAGTTCTGGCGTAGGTACATAGATGATATTCTAACCATCTGGCAAGGACCACCTGAAATACTCACTGAGTTTATCACATGGATAAACACCCGTGACCCACACTTACGGTTCACACATTGCCATGACAAAGATAAAATCATCTTTTTGGACATTGAGATCAGCAGGGAAGGAGAAGCCCTTACCACAAAAACCCACTTTAAACCAACAGCGAAAAACAATCTGTTGAGGTATGAGAGTTTTCATCCCCACCCATTAAGGGACAACCTCCCCTACGGGCAATACCTCCGACTGCGGAGAAACTGTAGCGAACTAACCGACTACAAAATCCAGGCGGAGGACCTCACCAAAAAACTGAAACAAAGGGGGTACCTAGCAAGGATTGTGAATAAATGCCAAAAGAGGGCCCGAATCAGCCCAGGGACGCCCTCCTGGAGGACACAATAAAAGAACCTGCAGACACGCCACTCACTTGCGTCACAACATATAACGCAATATCCAACCAAGTAAGCAGAAGCATCAATAGACATTGGGCTATACTCAAAACAGGCAATCTCCAATGGGACAAAACACTTTTCTCCTACAGAAAAGGCCGAAGCCTAAAAGACAGCCTGGTCAACACCAGACCAAAGCGAACTGTTACCCAAGCCCAACCAAGCCTCACACAAATCTGGGGGCTCCCACAAGTCACAGGACACTCAAAATGCGGTGACTGCAATATATGCCACCTCACAGAAAACACTAAAACTCTTAACTTGGAGGAAGGCAATACCTGGGAGCAGAGGGTACATACTAACTGCAACAGCTCAAACGTGGTGTACATGATTAAGTGTATATGCGGGAAACCCTATATAGGAATGACAACGCACAAGGTTAAGCTACGCATCAACGAGCATCGGAGTACGATACGTTGCAAAAAGAACATCACAAAGCTCACTGATCATTTCTTGACAGAGCACCATACACCAAACGACATGAACTGGACAGTCATAGAACAAGTGCCACAAGGTCCCAACTCACAGAATCACCTGTATGAAAAAGAGCAAAGATGGATCTATAGGCTTTCGACACATAAAATAGGTCTTAATGACAATATACCGTGGGCCACGGTCCTCAAATGAACAGTCCCAAATCTGAATGAACAATGTCTTCATTATATGACACAGCAAGCCAACTCAGACCAGCGCCTTCTTAGACTGAATGACGCTATTTACACATTTGCAAGAAGTAACCTGCTGATGAGTAACATCATTGTACCCAACCAATCTGAATGACCAATGTTGTCATTATATGACACAGCAAGCCAACTCAGACCAGCGCCTTCTTAGACTGATAGACGCTATTTACACATTTGCAAGAAGTAACCTGCTGATGAGTAACATCAGTGTACCCAACCAAGATTATAAATATGACTACCACCCTGGAGGGGGGTCCTCACCTATACATCTCACCTAATGGTCGAATTCACACATGAATGACCTAGCAACTGTACAGAACCTTAATGGATTCAGGGTAGCCCATCAAGCCCCCATGTACTCAGCGGTCACAGAAGAGCCTAACCTGTCCAGCAGCACCATTGAGGTATTAAATACCTTCTCAATCCGCTGAATACGTACATGGAGAATTGCCTCATGTTAACTTGATAGAAATGATTGATTTTCAGGCATTCTACGAGTGTTACGTACTTCGCTTTCCAAACCATTTGGGCCGTACTCGGCTTCTGTAGGGCAAGAAACACAACGGTTACCCTAGCAACAATCATGTGACCGTCCCCGCCCCACCCGGAAGCCAACTCGCTACTTAGACGACCCGGAGACACGGCGGCTGCGTAGCAGGGTGGCGGAGGGTGCACATAGGTATTCGGCAGTCCCACCTCCTGATAACTGTAAGTAGAAACCTTTTACCCTACAGGATCCATGACCACCACGCTAGAGATTCGCCCACAGCATCACGCGGCGCATATGGGCTGGAATTGAGCCCCCGTTAAATTTAACTCCGTATTTTCCACAGAATACGTTATAAACAGTGGAGATACCCCCTCCCGCCCTCCAATGAATTAAACACTGGAATCAGAGTAAGCCCTGAAACCGCATCCGATGTGTGTCTGTCTTTCATGTTCTGTGTCAGTGAGTCCCTGTATGTTGAGTGTACGATATGAGATAATCTATGCACTTTTAACCTCCTTTTCTCACGACCACAATAATGGCAAGACGCGAGTGTGATACTACATCACCCTGGAGATACGACCAGTACGCAAGACTGTATAAAAGAATCAAAAGATAGCGATCATGCCCCCACCAAGCACGCACCAATTGATAAGTATGCGTGGTATAGTTCTGTCACAACGTGATAATTTCACCTTGACACTCACAATACTTTCCTAATACGAATGGCAGTGAGCACGAAGATACAAAAAGACACGACACTGCACAACTTAACAAGCATGTAAAACAAGTTTACGTCTGATTTATGTATGTCTCTTCTTTTCCTCCAACAGGTTTTTTTACTGGCTCACCCACCGTGGTTAGAGTCCCCATACCATTTAGCGAATTTTGCTAATTTGGTCACAGTGAACTAGGATTGGGTGTGCCTTTTAGGGGGCACATACCGTCCAGCTCCCTGTTATAGCGGTCCTGATGAAAACCTGGTATATCCCTTTCCCGGTTGAAACATGTAGACCAGTATATACATAAGAGATACTTTTGGCCTTAATATACCCTCATAGTATCTCGCCTCACGTTTTTTAATATCGTCCAGTTACTTGTCAATAAAATTTATTCTCCCACTAAGTTAAACCAGGACAATTTTTAACACACTTTTCTGCACTTACACGCACAACCTGGTCCACTGTAATTCAGGTGTTGTAGCACACCCTGGTGACGCTAGGCCACCAGGGTGGACCCCGATGATGAAGCATGTCACCACTAGGTTGGTGAGTGAGGGGTTTTTAACAAAAGGATAAACTTTCTCCTTTTGACAGCTCACTACCACATTAGGAATCTCTTTTGACTTCCGAATGACGATACTTCCCTCTTTGTTTATATAATTAGTCCTTAGGGGAACGGGAGTACTCTCCGTTCACTTACTGTGAACAAGATCCCTTACTCTCCCTTTCGTTAGCATATGAAAAATACCATCTACCTATTGCTTGATTCTGGCCCATATGTGGGCAGTCCAAGCAATGGGTATATTGCACAAAAAGGACTCCCCTGCATATCGCCTCAAACAGGGTCGTAATCCTCGAGGTGAAGATGCTGCTGTGAAGGGGGACCTGAAGAAAGGGATCCACTTCGAACTCTGTTGGGAAGAACAGGAAAGTGATGAGAACGCACCCCAAATCCTTTGTTTCTGCCAACTTGAAGCTGGCCGTCACACCGATGTGGTCGGCTCATCGGATAACGAACTCGTAATATGAATGGCAGTGAAACTCCTCTGTACCATCCTATGCAGCTGGCTTTCCACGACCACAACCCTGGCGGTCTGCTGACAGTGTCAGCAGTTCAACCACATACTTTACAATAGCAATCTTCCCTTCTCGCAGTGCAGCAGTCAGACCGTCGGTTCAGGTGGTCAGACCGTGACCGCAGGTACGGCGGTTCACAGCCCGCCAAACTTATAATAAGGCCCTAAGTGTAGATGTTTGGAGGTGTCCCAATATACTTTGATTGAAATGATAGTAACAGCGTTGTATAGCTGTGTGGTGGTACATTTTTGGAATGCCTGGAATCATGGCTTGCTCAAATTCTATGATTATTTTTGGGGAGTAGTAGTTGTTTGGTTTATGTGGTTTAAGGGGCTGTCGTAAGTGCTGCTTTGTTTATTTAGTAGTAGGTCATATTTAAAAGGGATCTTTGTGTTTCGAATTTAACCATGTAGTGTGTATATCTGAGTGAATTGATTGGGACACATTTGAAAGGACCCTTCCATAATCCATGTTTGATATTGGCTAAGTTTTACAAGGTTATCTGCTGTAAATAATATTATGATTTGTTTTTCATTATTTAAGTTGTCCTGTAAATGGAAAGATTCCTCATTATGGCCTGATTATGATGCAGGTCGGACGAGCGTCTGACCAGCATCGTTTCGGAATGGAAACCAAACGATTAATAGTCAGCAGTTCCATCCAACAAATTGTGATGCAAGTGCACATGAGGTGGTCAGAAACATAAATGTTTCTGTTGTGGATTATGCTGCAGTCAGAAAAGGGTTGCAGCACAACCGCATTGGAAAAATTTATGTTTTCAAACGTTCATGCATTGTGTTCTAGGCACCGTATTTAAGTTTGGGGCCAATTTGGCCAACAGATTGTTCCATTCGTACTTCTTGGTAGGTTTGCTCTATCTGTAATGCTTCTTTAAATTTGTAAGTTGTAGGTTGTGTTCTACCTAGTGTGGATTGGAAGGAATTGTGCTATCCTCCAACTGCATTGTTTATTTTGGATTCCTGTCCTAAGGCGCTGTCTTAGAAATTCAACCATAGTATTTGGAATTTGGATTAGCGTCTGTGTCTAGAGCAATGCAATCTGACAACCCAGAAGTCTTTGAAATAGTCAACTAGGGGACTAAATATGTCTTCATTTTGTTAGTAGAAAGGGCTTTCCATTAGCAAATTCTAGTTGTTAGCTAAATCTGTGCAAATGTAACATAGGCTAGTGCTATTATTTTTTTAGTTTCAAAGGTAAATTGGCTGTTTGTAGATTATTTTACACTTACGGCTTGATTTCGAGTATGGTGGTTTGACTGCCCGAACTTCGCAGTATCTAGAAAACCACAGCACTTGCAGTCTTCAGACCACTGTATTACGAGGTTACCATGGTGCCGGCAGTGTGGCTGCGGAGATCTTGCTGTGGTGGTGACTAATTTTCCATATGTATCGATGCCTGTGTGAACCTTTTGACTTTATATGTGTTGAATGCACACATATGCATGTTGCATGTCGAAAAATACCATCTACCTATTGCTGGAGTGTGGCCCATATGTTGGCAGTTCAAGCAATGGGTATATTGCACAAAATGTACTCCCCTGCATATCACCTCAAACAGGGTCATGATCAGGTCGAGCGCCTTAGCCGTTAGGCCAAGTCCTCTATACATTTAAAAAGTAAAAGAACCGTGCCAGCAAAGTAGTCCCTTGTGGGCGTGTCTGCATTGTGCTGTGGGCGTGGGCTGGGGGCTTGTGGTATGGCCATCACATCGTGGGCTGTGGGCGTGTGCTGGGGGCGTGACAAACGCTGGGGGTGTGTGTCCGCCCTTCTCGCTTCTGCCTACTTGCTGTCACTCAACTCTCTCATTAAACGGGTTTACCCGCGGCTGATAACTCTCTCATTCAATGACATTACACGCGCCTGCTAACATCAACTAGGGCTGTAGCCGGGCTCAGGCTGCGGATCACTACACCAATTACACGCGCCTGGTAACATCAACAAGGCTGCAGCTGGGCCTTCTCCTTCCCTATGCTAATGAAACAAAAAATGTTGTATACCGCGAGATTTTAAAATAGATTGCCCTTGCCAAATACACACATTACACACATTCTATTTCATACCCGGACAACGTCGGGACGGGCTGCTAGTATAATATATTGGGGTGAATAGCGAATATTTTCTTGATTTAAAGTATTTTTATTTAATCAAAATAGGTGTATAAACGGTCTCGGTCTTATTTGAAGTAATTCTTTTCTGTAAAAAGTGTTTTTTATTTATTTATTAATGATTATTTTGGCAGCCATATTGTAGTTGATATTGCATGAATCAATATTTTTCACATATTTATGTTTATTTAAAGGTGAGAATATTTTTGTTTGCCATGTTTTTGTTTTCGATATAGGTCAAAATCGATATTTTTAATAACATTTGTGTTCTTGAAATTTGTGGTTTTACTAGTTAAGTATAGGAAGTCAGTATTTTTTGTTATTGATATTTAATTTCCAATATTTTTATGTTTCGATCTTGTATGCATCAATATTATGTCAGTTATGCCTATTCTGGACTTTTCAGCCTGTGTTGACATGACCAACTTCTACACTTTGTTCAGACCGTGGCTAATGCATAGGGTAGTTTTCTGGGCTTACATCCCTTCTTTATGTTATTTGCACTCACCCTGTGCCTTCCCTTTACCCATTTTGTGTGCATCAATAGATCTAAATGTAAGATGAAATGTGGCTGTTACAAGAATGGACAACAAAAGTGATGTGAAAAGTTGGGAAGATATAGGAAAAGTTTAATTAAAACGTATGCTAACTTGACTGACCTGCTTCTAAAAAGACATTCAACTGGAGGTTTGTGGAAAATCATCTAAGTATCCAGTTATAGCCAGGAAAGGAAGATGGAAACCTCAGTATACCTACTTTCTTATATATATATATTTATTGGTTTGTGATACTTTGTATTTTCTGGCACTTAATCGTTTTTTTAAGTCATAATTTTTTCTTTTAGGAAGTCCATGTAAAAAGATTGAAGTTGGAGAGTGTTTTAATATGTATTTGCTATTTTATGTTTTTTAGTTTAATAACAATTACGTTTTAGTTTGGATATAAGTTTTACTTACTTGGTTAGGTAGCTATTTAGATGTATATATTTCTTCTGTAATGGTCTAGTAAGAGAATTCAGCATAGTTTCCTCTTCATGTGCGTTTGTTGTTTTTGAAGCATTTAGGTGTTTATATTAGTGTACTTTTTAAATTGGTTATTTAGTTGTTTGTTTAATTTTATTGGTTCAAGTTGTTTATGGTTTTATTTTATTAAACGTAATTTAAAATATTTGACTTGATTTTTTTTAATCAGTTGAATCTTTCTATGGTAAACACTAATTTAGGTTTTAAATGTTGTATGTGATGCTATTTAATGTTGGGGTTGTATTATTAATATTTTAGTTATCCATACTAATATTATAAAGAGAGAACCCAAACCTTTGAGGCGGATAATCTCAGTAACCACAGCACCAATCACAACACCCAATACAGTCTTGGAAAGGGCAGTTGCAGCAGAAGAACATAGGCTATATAGACAGCCACCATATTTATTTATTTATTTTTTAATCTTTTTTGCAGAGTTTTATATAGCGCGAACTTGACCCGAACTGAATCAGGTATCAGAGCACTTTACATAGCACCAGTTACGTTACATGAGGACACACATTCACTTTTGTTAGGCACGGGGAGATTAAGTGTTTTGCCCAGAATCACAGGATGTTTGGCGTCGTTACCAAGACTCGAACCCAGATCCCCAGGTCCGAGGTCGAGCGCCTTAGCTGTTAGGCCAAGTCCTCTATACATTTAAAAGGTAAAAGAACCGTGCCAGCAAAGTAGTCCCTTGTGGGCGTGTCTGCGTTGTGCTGTGGGCGTGGGCTGGGGGCGTGTGGTATGGCCATCACATCGCGGGCTGTGGGCGTGTGCTGGGGGCGTGACAAACGCTGGGGGCATGTGTCCGCCCTTCATGCCATGTGAGTCGTACATACAAGTGCCAATTACGTTGCTGCGCAGCATCAAGGGGCACACTGGGGGCGTGGCATGCTGGGGCATGAGAAATGCTGGGGGCGTGTGTCCGGCCTTCATGCCATATGAACGCAATTGCGCCACCTCAAGGGGCACGCTGGGGGCGTGAGAAACGCTGGGGGCTTGTGCTACGTTCCGCCCTTCATGCCATGTGGGTCGTACATTAATCAGAAGATCGTCTGCTGTGGCTGTGTGCTGGGGGCGTGACAAACGCGTTCACCTGGAGGCCTGGTAAGTAACGTTACTGCAGCCTCTCCTGCACGCTGTTACTGAACTCTCTCATTCAACGAAATTACACCCGCCTGCTACCATCAACCAGAGCTCTAGCCGGGCTCAGGCGGTGGATCAGTACACTAATTACACGCGCCTGATAACATCAACCAGGGCTGCAGCTGGGCCTCAAGCGGGGGAACATGTGCCTGCTAACATCAAACAGGCCTGCATCTGGGCCTCAAGCGGGGGAACACGCAAATGAGCGTGTCTGCGGGGACAATTACTTCAGCCTCTCCTACTCGCTGTCACTCAACTCTCTCCTTAAACGGGTTTACCCGCGGCTGATAACTCTCTCATTCAATGACATTACACGCGCCTGCTAACATCAACCAGGGCTGTAGCCGGGCTCAGGCGGCGGATCACTACACCAATTACACGCGCCTGCTAACATCAACAAGGCTGCAGCTGGGCCTTCGCCTTCCCTATTCTAATGAAACAAAAAATGTTGTATACCGCGAGATTTTAAAATAAATTGCCCTTGCCAAATAAACACATTACACACATTCTATTTCATACCCGGACAACGTCGGGACGGGCTGCTAGTATAATATATTGGGGTGAATAGCGAATATTTTCTTGATTTAAAGTTTTTTTATTTTATCAAAATAGGTGTCTAAACGGTCTTGGTCTTATTTGAAGTAATTCTTTTCTGTAAAAAGTGTTTTTTATTCATTTATTAATGATTATTTTGGCAACCATATTGTAGTCGATATTGCATGAATCAATATTTTTCACATATTTATGTTTATTTAAAGGTGACAATATTTTTGTTTCCCATGTTTTTGTTTTCGATATAGGTAAAAATCGATATTTTTAATAACATTTGTGTTCTTGAAATTTGTGGTTTTACTAGTTAAGTATAGGAAACTTTCCTTTAAGCGTCTCCTGGTCATATAAATACCAAAATGTCCCTCATGAGCAATATTAACAAACAATTTCTGCCAAAAGGTGGGATACATTTATCTACCCTCAGAACTATGTCATTTTCTAATGCTAATTCATCACAAACTTTGAAATAACTAACAAGACTCCCAGTAAGTTTCCTTTCTTCAGGTCATCCTTTTAGTATGAATTCTTTCACCCCTTTAAGTTCTTGATCTTTTTCCATTTCTTTATCCCATAACTGCTCCGTATACAATAAATTCACATCCTGTACAACATGTGCTACTTCGCACTCATCCTCATCAACACGGTCAGATTCGAGGTATGGAAGGGGTAATCTTGACATGCAGTCAGTATGGAGATTAGTTTTCCCAGGCACATACTCTAGAGAGTATTGTAAATTTTGTAATCTGGATGAAAGTCTGGCCGACCTAGAAGACAAAGTGCGCCCACCTCAAGGTGATAATATGTGAACTAAAGGCTTGTGATCGGTTTTGATGCTGAATTTTGTTCCTCATAGAAATGGTCTAAAATGTTCTGAACCCCATACGCATGCTAATAGTTCCCCCTCAATGGTATATAGACAAAATATCGAGTCAAAAATATCGAATTACACTAATATCGAAGTGAAAATATAGAATGGACAGAATATCGAATGGACAGAATATAGTCAACAAAAATATCGAATTTAAGGTAAGTAATTTAATATTGATTTTCATAAATATAGAAAGTCAAAATATCGAAGTATATAATATAGGTATTAAATATATTGATTTTTTAATAACATCACATTTTTTAAAGTGTTTTGTATGTTAGTATATGTGTGAAAATTGTATATTTATTTTATAATTTAATTTAAGTAATGAATTTTATGTTATTTAATTTTTGCGTAATTTAATTCTGTAGCGGGTTGTGGGTTTATAGGGGAATAGGGTGGGAAGTAATTTAATTATAATTAATTAAATATTTTAATGTATTTATTGGTATTTATTTTGAATTAATTGTTAATTATTTTTAATTGGTGATTAATTTAATTTAAATTGGTAATTCATTTCTATTAATTGATTAATTGATAATTATGTTAATTTTATAAAATTATTTCCCGTAGCGGGTTGTGAGTTTATAGGGGAATAGGGTGGGAAGTAATTTAATTGTAATTAATTAAATATTTTAATTTATTTATTGGTATTTATCTTGAATTAATTGTTAATTAATTGTTAATTGGTATTAATTTATTAATTGATTAGCTGATAATTATGTTAATTTTATAAAATTATTTTCCGTAGCGGGTTGTGGGTTTATAGGGGAATAGAGTGGGAAGTAATTTAAATGTAATTAATTCAATAGTTTAATTTATTTATTGGTATTCATTTCAAAATAACTGTTAATTATTTTTTAATTGCTAATTAAGTAATTGGTAATTGGTGATTAATTTGTATTAATAGGTAATGAATTTTAATAATTAATTTGCATTTGTATTTTTAATTGATTAATTATTATATTATATTAAATTGGTAATTACTTTTAATACATTTTCTATTGGTATTTATATTTAATTTATTTTTATTAATATATGAAGTATTTACTTTCCCTACTATTGCACTCACTGGAGTGAGAATAATAATGTTTACCCCTATGCTATCCAACGCTTTCCCTACTGTTGCACTCTCTGGAGTGGGAATAGTAATTTTTACCCCTACGCTATCCAACGCTTTCCCTACTGTTGCACTCTTTGGAGTGGGAATAGAAATTTTTACCCCTACGCTATCCAACGCTTTCCCTACTGTTGCACTCTCTGGAGTGGGAATAGTAATGTTTACCCTTACGCTATCCAACGCTTTCCCTACTGTTGCACTCCTTGGAGTGGGAATAGTAATTTTTACCCCTACGCTATCCAACGCTTTCCCTACTGTTGCACTGACTGGAGTGGGAATAGTAATTTTTACACCTACGCTATCCAACGCTTTCCCTACTGTTGCACTCACTGGAGTGGGAATAGTAATTTTTACCCCTACGCTATCCAACACTTTCCCTACTGTTGCACTCACTGGAGTGGGAATAGTAATTTTTACCCCTACGCTATCCAACGCTTTCCCTACTGTTGCACTCACTGGAGTGGGAATAGTAATTTTTACCCTCCCGCTATCCTACGGTAAAAATATTGTATATTTTTTTATTATTATTAAGTTAATATATATATGTTTTGCAAAAATGTAATTGTAAATATTTTTTATAACTTAAATTAATTATTTAATAATTTTCAGGTTATTTAAGTATTTTAAAGTATATTTTAGTTAATTATTTTTAATATGTAATTAATTTTAAATTCTTATTTAGACATTTAAAGAAATTTGATATTTTGACTAACTATATGTTTTTTAAACGATATTTTTGATTCGATATTTTTGTACTTACCTGTTTGTAGATAGGAATTTTATATTTTTGTATTCGATATTTTATCTTCGATATTTGTGTAATTCTATATTTTTGTTATTGATATTATTTCAGTGATCCCTCTCAATTACAGAGTAATGATGCTCTGACTCTCGCAACGTCCTAGAAGCACATGATCAATTGCTCGCATCTACCATTATGATACAAAGTTTGCCAATAAACAGCCGCCCTCATGCAGACAGAAGGACATTTGGGGGCCGGTGACGGTATATCTTACCTCTCAGGGAACGAACGATGGGGACTCTATTTGTAATGATGCGGGCAGCACTGATGATGGGGGTCTGGAACGTGATCGTATTCATAATATACCACCTGTAAATTCTGGCACCTTGTAAATATACTGCTTTGAGATATAATTGCTTTTGCTGTATCCTTGATTGCTGCCATGTCTTAATTCACTTGCTCTGTTTCCACTGGTATCCTGATATGATTCTTCTACTGATTGTCGGTGCTGCCTTGGCCGGATGCTATGGACTGTACTTGATACAATTGCCTTTCCGTGTTACTGCCCTTGTATGATACTTGTCTTATTGCTCAATGTTATACCTTAACTCAACATGCTTTCTACTTACTCTGCATGGAACACGTACCAGTATACCCTTGTACTGTTGTTATGTATCTATGAAAATTCTAAAATAAAGATTTAAAAAAAAAAAAAAGTTTGCCAACAATGAAAGGTTTGAGACATGGAGACTCGGCAATCAGTTTTTTTGACAGTAGAGAAAGTAGAAGTCATAACATCAGTCCAAGTAAATTTCAAATTTTTCTTTAACAAATTTCTAAAAGGTTCAAACAAAGTTGCATAGTCTGGAATGAATTTGACGTAGAACACGATTAGTCCTAAAAAAGCGACCAACTGTTCTTTAGATTTAGGAATGGGAGTCTTACTGATGTTTTCCAAATGGGACAATTTAGGTTTGATACCATCTCCACTGATACAGTGTCCTACATATTCCCCTTAATGTTTCCTGAATCTGCACTTGTCTGCACAAAGAGTCAAACCTTTGGTTACTAATGCATTTAGAACTTCAACTAAATTATGGTCATGTTCTTCCTCATCTTTACCAAAGACTAAAATGTCATCTTGGAAAGCTATAGCCCCAGCAAGACCATCCAGGGTTTCCTTCATTAGTCTTTGGAAAACAGAAGCTGTGACGGCTAAGCCAAAAGGCACCCTGCAAAACCTGTAAAGACCTTCTGGTGTTATAAAGGCAGTTAAGTCTTTGGATTCTTCATGTAGGACAACTTGATGGTATGCACTAGCCAGGTCAAGACATGAAAACAAATGTGCCCCAGCTAATGTGGATACCATTTCATGCAAATTAGGCAGGGGGTGAGCATCAACCCAAATGGCACTGTTGAGACTACATAAGTCTCCACAGGTTCAATTATCTTCTTTACACACATATCTTGGAGCATGTCTTTCAGTTTGTTCCTGTAGGACAAAGGAACATTCCTTATTTGATGACGTACAGGCATAGCATTTGCATGCAATTTTATGCAATGTTGAAAACCTTGATATTCCCCCAACTTGCCATTAAATAGGGTAGGAAATTCACTTTTTAATTTGGAAAGTAGTTCAGAGTCATTGAACTTTTTGATAGAATCATCCCCAATGGGAATTGCATCAACAGAGTAAATAGGAGGATTAGCTTTGGGATCTAATTTAATTCCCAATTTTTCTTGGTGTGGCCAGCCTAAAAGCGATCGGCCAAGTTTTGTGACATTATTGATTGTGACTTTTAGCGATCCTCTCCAGGCAAGTCAGGTACAATCAAGAATACACAAACCGCCAACCGCCATGCCTATATCCCTTCCAACGCATTTAAAAGATGCTACCACGCACGCGATGACATATGAAGTCGACACGAACACCTCCGCTCGTGTCCACTTCAAATGATAACAACCCACGTATACAACATGGTTGGCTTGTTTCTAAGCACTCCCAAATTTAACAAACTAAGAACAAAAGTTAATAGTGTAGATATTACAATGTCGATCTTCTGGCCATGTGTTTTTAATGTTGGAATTTGCTTTTGCTGTAATTCGTGCAGTAGGTATTACATGATCTTATTTAAATGTGTTAGGAAACTGTAAGCATGATGTATGAATACCTTGTCGCAAAACTCCAGTTCCAATTTGCAGCCAGTATTTTGAGACCAATGAAGAGTTTAACAAACTGACCTATCTACTAATTGATTGATTGGCTAAATTCTGATTTGGAGTGGGTCAGAAACTTACCTACCTCATGTATACTAATGATGGGTGTCATATTAATGTGGTAGATCAACACTCACTCTGATTAGTGGCCATCACAGGGATGGTGGCATGCTAGAGTCAACATACCACCATGTCTGTGACCACCTCTCACTACAGTAAACATTTTTAAGATGCAGACCATTTTCCTTGAAGAATGCAGAAGTTCATTTAACAAGAAAAGTTTTCTTTTTTGAAAGGTTGGTTTAGAGTTGGCAGCTTTCCCCTACACCACTATATACTCCCCAACAAACGTTTATTGTATATTCACAAAGAGAAAGATGTATGTAGGGGACCTTTTCTTTTCTACAAATGCATTTGCCCCTTAAATCTGAAGTCAGTAGTTTTTCAATGTTTTGTTCCCTGATTTCCATTGCAGAACTCTGACACATTGCAAACTAATTTGTTTTTTTGAAGGAATGTCTTCAACATGCTCCCTCTGAATACTGAATCCATATGGAATGCAATCCCGTTTTAGGAATTGGTAAAAGTTAATCAATTCCTAAAATGGGATTAGTATATTAAAAAATATTTTTGCAGTCTCAACTCCAAATCAGGTTGTTTGCAACCATAAAAATACGTTGTACATCTCACCATTTTGTAATGCTCCTAGAACATGTTAAGTGAATGAAGAGTTGAATATACCCAGCAGATTATGAGCAAAGAAGGAGAAAAATAATTTAGTGATGAAATATGAATTCCTTGGACTCCTACAAAGGCAGTTCCAGGCTCCCCAATAGGACATCCAGAACGTGTGGAATGTATAATACTCACACAGTGCTTCTTTACCTTCATTACTGCTAACTCCTTACGATACCCATTAAAAGATGAGCTTACATTTCTTTTATTTTGATTATATTTATTAGGTGTTATTCAGAGGACGAGGAAGCTGCTACAAACAGCACAGCAGGCAAGATGAGTCTACATTAGCCAGAAATATCATACTAAATGCAAAATCTGCTACAATCACTACAAACATGGTTTCAGTGTTTTCAGATGCAAAAACACATTTCCAAATGTTTGACCTCTGGGTAAAATATCAAGTATTGTCTTTATGGTGGTATAAATAATGAATGCTTTATATTTCATTACAGATATTCTCTAGTTTTACAAGAGTCGTAAAGCACCTCCCAGGTCCACACCACGCAAAGTTGAAGCACCTGGAAAACCTCCGTAACTTTGTGACAGAGAGAGTCAAAACACACAAGGAGACGCTTGATCCCAGTTCACCACGAGATTACATCGACTGTTTCCTCACAAAGATGATAAAGGTATACATTCACAGCTTTGCAAGTAGCAACATCGCATTACGTTGTTCATGGTAAGATTTCTACTCTATGACTTGCTGTTTGTATCTACTTCTGAAAAAGATTGACTCATTGACAGACTTGAATTTAATGCTTATCCATATATATATAAGCTTCAAATATGCCAGTCTCTACTGTCAGACTCTACACTGTCTTCATTTTTTAAGATCAGTGCATCAGTAAGCTCTTGATTGCCATTTGAAGGACTGTAATGTTTAATTGCCAGGGACCATAGTTCCACAATTCTCCTGTAACAGTCATGAGGTAAAGAACCTGTCCCTATTACTAGTTGATCCATCTGAGTAACAGAGATGGGTCAGAGAAGGTGTATCTATCATTTATAAGTTCCTTTTCAAGAACACATAAAATGATGGAACAGCACCCGAGAGGGCAGGAATATGCCATATCCATCTAGATATGCTGCATTCATGCACTCTTCTTGCGCTGGTGCACCTTTGGCTGCCCAGTGCTAATGAAGGCACTTTGCACCATGCATAAATGGGTGCCCCCGTTCCAGGCAGGATTGATTTTGTGCAGGAAGGGACACTGTTAGACCTGACAGCCTTGGGATGGTCTCCCCTCAACATTTTGCCTTCTTACTCCACTTTTCTGACCTCTTTTTTGCTGGTTTTAGGACTCTGTGCTCTTTACCTCAGCTGACCAATACGTATGTGCTTGTGCTCTCCACTAACATAGTAACATTGGTTCATACCCAATGGTCATATTTAATTTACTTATAAGACCCTAGTAAAGTGGTACTCCCTGTACCCATGGCCTGTAAATTAAATGCTACTGGTAGACCTGCAACACTGATAGTGTCACCCACTTAAGTAGCCCTTCAATCATGTTGACCTGGCAAAATAAACCTTTTGCCAGGCCCTAACATTCCCTTTTATACATAAACACACCCCCTAAGGTAGGCCCTGGACAACCCAGAGGGCAGGGTGCAATGTATTGAAAAGTCTTGATATCTTTTTTTAAATTGTACATGTCCAGGAAGTGAAAAGCTCCTAAAGTCATTTTTCACTATTGCAAGGCCTATCTCTCCCATAGGATAACACTGGGATTACCTCATTACATTTTAGTGTCATTTCTAATTCGGAAAGATAAGACCTCCCAAGTCTTGTGTCTCTGGAATCCTAATTTTAAATCCCAGCTGATGCTGCAGTCTGATTTTAATAGACATTTCTGAAAATGCCAATTTCGGCAAGTCTGCATTTTCTTACTTTAGCAAAAAGAACAATTGATTGGCGGCAGAGTGCTGAAACAATGTCAAACATTCATTCCCAGTACAGAGTTCTGGGCTTAAATCCATTTTTTCTTTACCCACCATGACGTTCCAGTTTAGACCCAGCCATATGCAAATCAGAAATGACACCGCTCACAATGGGAACAGTCCAGCCCAAACTGCCAGGCCAGGTCCTCCCTGGACTGGAAACAAGCCTCCTGGGAGCAGTTTCATGGTATCACCCGTCATCAGCCAGGCTAGCTTGACTTCAGTGGCATGGTGAGCATGGGAACCGCCAGGGATCTTTGATCTCTGGTTTTTGCAGTAGTCCCAGGGTGGCCCGACTGCCCTGGTCATAATATGGAAGTCAGAAGACCGCCACCACCATGCCCCTGCAAGTCTGGCAGTCTGTCGTCCACCAGACTTGTAATAAGCCCCTTAGAGTCCATGTGAGGTGTGGGTCCGGGGCTTAATGGACCTCCAGATATGGGAACCTAAGCCTCCTGATAGGAAGTTGGGTTTGCCAATTAGCATTACTTTCATCACTGTTCAAGGGAACTAAAAGAGACTTGGTCCAATTGACCCTCAGACCCAGTGCCAGGGTCAGCATATTTAATAGGTGGGGTCCTGAAAAGGAGGGCTGGGAATGAAGGAGCAGGACATCATCCAGATATAATGCAATACAGTCTATAATTGCCAACCGCCAGTCAAATCCCCAGACCTACAGGGGTTCTATGGCCAGAGCAAACCAGAGATGGGACAGTGGGCCACCTTGTTTGGTGCCCGTTGAACAGGGAAGGGGTTCATAAGGTCCCTTTAACACAAGCCTGCGCTCCTGGTTGTGCGTATAAAGTTGCACATATGACCAAAAAAAGAGTGCAAATCCCATTAGCATTAGAATGTCCCCCAGAAACTTACAGTCAACCAAAGTGAATGCTTTTTTGAGGTCTACAAGTAATTGAGCAGTAGGGTCCCTCAATTCAGATAGTCTGGCCAGGACCATGAGAACTCTGCATATTTAGTGTTGTGTGCTGCACTGTGGTATAAAACCATAGTGGTCTGCGTGGATTCACTGGGAAAGCAGTGGTTGGAGTCTGTTGGCCAAAGTTTGACCTACATTTTTCATTTAGTGTTAATCAGAAATATTGGTCGATAAGACAAGCATCTTTCAGGGGGAACCCCCCGTTTGAGCAGCAGTACAATAGTGGCTAGGTCCAGCTCTAGGGGAAAGTGTCCTTTCTCGTGCTAGGTCTTGGAACATGGCCAGAAGCGGTCCCAAAGGAGTGTAGAGAGTTGGCTGTAGTAATCTATGGGGATACTCATTGGTCCCCAGAGTCTTGCCTCACTGCATCTCTGCCATAGCATCATCCTGTTCCTAAGCCATGAGAGGATGTTCTAAGGATGACGTGCAGTGAAGTTCACCACTGGTAATGGGGGGTCTCCAATGAGGGGCATAGGCATATCCCTCTCTGGATGTGTCCAGGCAGTAATATTCTGTAAACGCCATTGCTATATCATTGGCTCTTGAAACCTGTTCCCCTGTATCACATATTATGAATGTAATTAAGCATGAAGCAAGGTATTTGGTCCCCAGACAATAGATCAATTTGCCTGACTTATTGCCCTATTCATATTTCCTTGTTGTTGGGGTCAACCAGCACTACCAAGTCGCATCAAGGGATACCTGTCTAAGAGTCGGCTGGTCAGGCTCCAATTGTATTAAAGCCTGATTATGACTTTGGCAGTGTGAGAGCAAGCCTACATGCTGCCACCCTGCCCCCGCTCCCCCAAAGCTTACTGCTGCCCACCCACCAGAGTATAAGTATGTTTGCACTCTGGCCGGCAGTCCTTTTGCGTTCCCAAGGCAGTGCCTTTCAAAAAGGCATTGCAATGCGAAGGTCAAAGGCTGTTCCTGCATAGCATGAGCTGGTAAGTCCATGCCATGCAAGAACAGGGGGTGCATGCACAAAGGGGGGGCACAACATGTGCCCCCATGCATGTATCTCCAGAGGCACAAGGGGGCCCTGTAGGGCCCCCTTTGACTCCTCCCGCCTCACTTTCATGGCATACTCACTGCTGTGAAAGTAAGGCAGGGAGTAAACTCATAATATTCTTGGCGGTGCTGCAGTGACACCACCATGCATATAGCTTCCTCAGGACCGCCACATCACTGCCAGGGATCGCGGTCCCCCAGCAGTTGCAGCAGTACCCTCACGGCCCGACTGCCGCAGTTGTAATAAAGCGGTCTGACTACTCATGCGGCAGTCGATGACTGCCACCACACCTCCACCATGGGTTCGGCAGTCCTATAGACTGCCAAACTCATAATCAGGCCCGTTGTATTTCCTAAATGGAGCAATCATTATATGATCTCTTCAGGATCACAATAGCTGCCTCCAGGAATGTTATCTGTTGGTGCTCCGCCCTCTCTTATCCTTTAAGATTGAAGTGTGCTTTGCCTCTCCTGGTGGCTTTCCCAGCCTCGCAGATCACCTCTGGGGAGGTCACTGAATCTGTGTTAAGTATTCTTGAAATTTGTGTGTCAGTGTCCGTGTTTGTGTCAATTTCTCATCTGTGAAGTGCTAAGCATTTAGTTTCCGCTATGGTTTGCAAGTTTTGTGTGATCGGCGTGATACACACTAAAGTATCTATATTGTGCCAACATAGTACAATTATTACAAAGCAGGTGTGTCTCTTGAAGCATGATTGCTGGGGCATTTCTCTTTGTGAAGCAGAGAACCACTCCTTTCTTTATTCGATCAATAAGGCCCTTAAGATTCCAGCACATGGGTATGAACTAATACATTAGTACTGTGGAATGAGAGAGAGAAGGGGCATGAAGATTCACCTATCATGAGCTATATTTCACTAATAATGTCAAGGAGTGGCTATGCCATAGTGTGTGTGTGTGTGAACAAAAGAAAATTGGGCAGGCAACAACAAAAAACAAAACATGATGTCCGATGGGTGGACTACTGAAACTCCCCCCCCAACAACCCCTCCACCACCAGAAGCATCTGTCAGTCTCCCAACAATTAGTTCATTGAATAGCTCCTTCATCATCTGCCTGATGTAATTAGAACCACATAGGATAGCATGGTGCTGCCAAATAGTGAGACTTGGGTCCAGGATCCATCGGAGCAGCGACTCGCATATCCGTGGAGTGAGGCGAAGGAGTTCTCTGCCTCGGTATTGCCTTGGTATGCTTATTGGAGCTGTCAGGACTATCCGCTTCAGAATCAGATGAGTCTTTCATTAAGCAGTGCGGGTTTCCACATCTGTTGCACCTACAATGTGTGGTCCAATGCCTGGTGTGTGTAGAATTGTTAGGTACATCAGTGGACCCCTAAGGAAGGGGCCTGTTATTGTAGAGCAGTTTCTATTCTGTAGCCCATTCCCAGGCCACCTCTGGAGATTCAAAAAGAATGGGATTTGGAGGTGAAATGTTACTTTAGTTTTGCAGGTAACACGAGCATGCATTGTATCGTTTGGGCTCTTAACTTCTTGACTTTATGAAAGGATTTTCTCAGCTGTTGTACATTTCGGGAGTAGTCAATAGATAACACAATTCCATGTTATGGAAAGCACTAGCCACTCCTTTGCATGCCCCCTGTACAGAATCTTATGTAGATCTTTATAGTTGAGGATTTTGGTGATCATGGGTCTTGTATGAGCTCCTGGTGGTTTATTTTCTGCAAAAGCTCTGTGTGCCTGTTTGATGTTAAAGCACAAGGAGAGTTTTTCCGGAGGATACAAGTCAGAATACATTGTTCCAAAAAACTCTCTGGGTTCTTGTCTTCAACTCTCTCAGGGAAGCTCTCAAAATGCAGGTTACAACACTGTGCTCTGTTTTCACCATCCTCCACTTGAGTTTCCATTGTTTTTGCAACGGTGTCCTGATGGGAGACAGTCAAGGTGACTTCTCAGACCTTGTCCTCTAGACACACATTCCTCCATGAGTCTATCTGCCACTCCTCACAGTAAAGAAACTTCAATCCCAACTGCCTCTATTTGTAGACTCTAGAGCTGAATAGAAGTCTGAATAGCCTGCAGAATGGCATCCAAGTCACCTTGACCAGATGGTTAGATGTGCTGCGAAGGGGCTAGAGCCCCATCACAGGTATGCAGTGTGTCTCTTCTCCCTTAAAAACTTTAGACTGCAAATTGCTCTGCCTTTCATGCTCTCATAATACAGCTCATAGAGGTAGGCACTAGTGAGCTAGATAACATTTTAAATTACATTTTTACAATGCCTAAAATGTTCATTTTATTCTCATTACTTAATACAGGTCTTGTTGCTGTTTTTATAATATTCTGTGTAGTTGACTTAAATGTACTGAGAAACAGCTTGTTCCTGTAGTAATAAATACTTTTTACTTAAAAGTGGTCATTCTTTTTAGTACAGTGTGTGCGCTACTATGAATAATAAAAAAAGGTTTGCTGCCGTTTCCACAGTGCCTCTGGTCCCTTTATTGGATTGTTAGTAACCCAAAAGCAATACCTCCATGTCAATTACACATTGAATAGTGTCTTGCGGGGCTACAGTAACTTGTCTTTCATATTCATCACTGGTACTTTGAACCAAGTTTTCCCGTGTTACCCGTGAGAGGTAAAGCACAACTTGTAGAGTTACACCAAGGTCATAACTTACGCAAGTGTAAGCCGGCCCACTTGCGCCGCTAGTTGTCAAGGCAGCAGCACGTGCAACCGGCACAGATGTTGCAAGCTACCAAGCCCCAATTGGCACAAAGCTGTTCTAGACCTCTGCACCCTCCCAATTGGGTAGTCCTTAACTGTTGTTTTCTGCAATTGGGTGGGGGCATACTATAGGTCCTTCCAGCAGTCCACCAACTTCATCCAGAAAGACAAAAAGAGGAAGGGGGGCCCCACTTAAGTGTTCCATGATGTTGGGCCCCAGCTACTGTGCTCCTTGCTCCACAGTATCTAAGTCAGTCTGATGGACATTGTTGTGTTATGTGACATGATGGCATGACACCACCTGTGGGCCCTCCAGACTGGAGCACAGGCGAAGCCAGGACCCCTCAGACTCTGGAGCATCCCACAACTGTGGGCAGAGTGCACCTAACTGCAGATTGCACTCCCTCTTCACCACCTGGAGCTCCGGCTCAATCCGGCCGCTGCTTGCCCGACACACCAAACTCAGGCTGAAGCCCGATTGGCGATCTCACCGAACTCATCAGCATCCAAGGGAAGTGAGGCAGAGGGAAGGACAGGTTCGAGACCAGGCACTAGGATCCTAAGCTGCAGATGCGAACCCTCAGCGGCAGAGTTCTTATTAGGCGGGGGTGCCTCCAGTCGGGCTCCTCTGCCAACTTGCTCGCTTCACACTGTGATACTGTCTAACTGGCTGTTCTAGTCCCGCATTTAGTGCAGGCAACCATGGGACCCAAAAGAGGAAACAGGAGGATTAGAAGTCCCCTAAACAAATCTAGGGCCTCAGGTTTGTGGTTGTGGGTGCACCAGGGTTACAAAGATGCCACATGTGTTCAGGAGTTCAGTAGGGCATGTCCACCATCTTGGCCCACTTGGCCATGCCCCCAAAATGACAGAATATTTAAAGCAGTGTATACATTATCACTGTCATCTGTACTGCATCTGAAAGCATCAATACAGAATTTATTTGTCAATGTTAATAATTGGTTTTGCTGATCACAATGTTGCCAAAAAGCAGGCTGATTTTAGCGAGTCGCATGCCAATGGCAGCTTGAGCTTACAAGGACCTTTTATTTTTTTTTAAACCTATAGGCTTTTGTGCAATATGATCCAACATCACAAGCAGAGCAGACCTGACTTTAAAGTCCTTGATATCAAGTCCTGGGCTTTATTTATTTGTGAATGGTATGGTAGCTGGATATTGATTCCAAAATATTGTTTAACCATAACATCATGGTCAAAATATTATCACTGTAAAAATATTCTGGAACATAATGCCAAAGGTAAGTACATAGGGGCTCATTACGATTGCGGTTTTCCCGCATCCTCCGGGCTGGCGGAAGCCACCGCCGGCCCGGAGGATGCGGGAAAACCCCTGCGGACCCACCAAAGACCCACCACCACATTAGGATGGCTGGTGGGTCCTGGTTTAAGTCCGCCGCTTTTCCGCCACGGTCGGCTTACAACCGCGGCGGAAAAGCTCTAATATGGTGGCAGTGTCTCCCAGACACCGCCAGCCATATTAGGATGTGTCCAAAAAAATGCTTTTCCGCGGCGGGTTTTCCGCCGTGGAAAAGCATGTGGGACTTCACTGTGGGGGCCCGTTACGGGCCACCTGGGTGAAGGGGGGGTGGGGGGTGCAGATGGGGGGTACCTATGGTACCCCCTGTATTTGTATGCAGAAATCGGCAGGCACCGCACTGTGCCAGCCGCTTTCTGCATACAAATGCAATGTATGCATTTTTACTATTGCGGCGGGTGCAGCTTGAAGCTGCACCCGCCGCAATGGTAAAAATAGAGGATGGGACCGCCAGGGTGGCGGTCACATCCTAATTTCACAGGAGGGAAATCCGCAGGCCATGCGGAGGTTCCCTTCTACTCAGGGGTCACGGACGGACGCAAGTCCGTCCGCGATCGTAATGAGCCCCATAGTTTTTTCTTGTTGTAAACAGTATTGATGTTAAAATTATAGTATAGACAATTATTGGGGTACACAATATAGGTTGCTTAACATTGAAATGTGTAGTTTTTTTAAATGTTTAGATATAAAATTATTTCCTTAGATTTTAGTAATAATTTACATTTGAATTGTTTTGATAATATTTTTACAGAATTTGGGTTATTTTGAAGGTTTTGTGGGTAGTGTTTCAATTTTAAATATTTATAAATAGATTAAGTATGAAACATGTATGTGTTCAATTTGTAAATGTTTTGTTTATTTATTTGAGCTGTTTAGAATTGAGTTTTTAATTTTATTTAACAAGTTGTAGGGTTTATTGAAGGTTGCATTGTTAGAAATGTATATTCAAAATATGTCAATAAATATAAAGTTCATAATGTATAGTTTTAATTTAATAACATAAAATAATTCTAAATGTGTACTTGGTTACATTGGGAAAATTAAAAAAATAAGACTTTTTTCATGGAATAGGTTGTGAATTGTATGGTTGTGAAATGTATGGGGTAAGGTGGGTAATGTTTTCTTATCCGGATTATGAATCTAAATAAATATTAGGCAATTAAATCGTTGTGCTACGGTGTTTCAAAATATTAAAAACAACATTTTAAATGAAAAATGGGGGGTTGTGTTTAAGCTCATTTTTGAGTTGTATATACTTTTTTTAAATTAGAAATATATGTTGGCGTTTTGCATTTGTGTTCCATGCAACAATTCTATTGATTAAAAAAAAAAAATCTACAATTATATTAGCAACCTATAATAGAAAAACAATATAATAGACTTTAGATTTCAGAAAAATTAGTTGGGCACACAAATAATATTAGAAAATAATTCTATAATCATTTTCTTTAGATATAACTTTAACACGATTGTTAAATAATATGTTTATATAATTTTTGGGGGATTGGAGTAAGAATAGTAAATCTTCTCCCCCCAATCAATGCAATTTTCTCAATATTTGTTTGATTGGATTTAGAATGGCAAATCAGTCCTTTAACCCATATACATTCTCTTTCCTCAATGTTTGTAGATTGAAGTTAGAATATTAAATGTGCCCCCAGCTGCACTCATTAAATATACATATTTTCCACAGTGTTGTTGGGATTGGAGTTCGAACATTAATACTGACTCACGCCCTGAAAATATGGACTTCCCCTAATGTTTCCTGGGTTATAGCTAAAAATAGTAAAACAGTCCTCCCACCCCATGCCTAGCCCAATTAATGATTTTCCAAAATAATTGTTGTATTGGAGTTAGAATAGTAAATATGACCACCATCAAATGTTTGTATTTTCCCCAATATTTTTTAGATTGGAGCTAGGCTAGTAAATATGACCCTTGTTTTCCACTGTTTGTTGGACTGGACATGGAATAGTAACAGTAATTCTACCCTATTCCCAAATACACGCTTTACCTAATGGTTATTGGATAGGCGATATATAGTAGATCTAGCCTTAACCATATATTGGCACTTTCCCTAATGTTTATGGGATTGGAGGAAGAAAAATAGATCTACATCCCCTCATATGTACACATTACACACTCCTAAATATTTGAGGGATTGGAAGAAGACTAGTGCCTACCCCTCCAACCACTCAATCTTTGCAATTTCCTCAATGTGTGTTGCCTTAAAATAACAATAGGAAATTTAACTTCCCCAATATAAGCACGTTCCTCAAAGTTTGTGGGAATGGATTTAGAATAAACAATGTGACTCTTTTCACATATGCCCTTTCCCAATTTAAATGTGAAACATAAAATGATGCAACAATAATAAATGTTGAGGCATAAGAGATAAACCTCATCAATTATCAACCACATTATGTCTTCATTCTAAGGCTAGAAATATTAATCTACTAGGAATATGCTCTAACTTACTAACATAGGTATACGTATGCAGTAAGTGCGGTACTGTTAACTGGGCTGCCTATTACTACAGCCACTGCTGAGCTGTGGGAAGCATTGATATAATAAAGAATTCATATAATAAAAAATAATTAATTTGATTTTGTTTAAATATTTCATCCTTGTTGTTTGCCAAACAATTATTTCAAGCATTCCAATGCATTGGGATGTTTGAAATAATTATTTGGCAAACAACAAGGATGAAATATTTAAAGAAAATGAAATGAATTATCCCTTATTATATGAATAAACAACCATTCGAAAATCACCTACAATGCTCAGAAGAATTTATACACATTTGGATTATGATGTGAAAATTGCGTTGGGCGATTCACCACAGCTGCACCTAGAGGGACATTCTCTAAATTTAGAGAATGCTTTAACTCAGCTACTTCTATTATATGGCAACCCTCTTACAACATGCAGTAAATTGGCTTGATGAGAGAAAAAACTGGGAAATTAGATCACTACATGGAGCATTTGGGAAATATATATTGGGAAGTGTATTGACAAAATAGCGAATAAAAAGTACTGATACAAAAATATCATACTGGATGTAAAAAAAATTGCCAACAGGAATGTCAAAGGTAAACATATTTTTACTATTGTTGTAAACAATATTGGCTTACAAAATATAGGTGTAGGTAGTAGTAATACTAGGTGTATGTAATACGGCTTGTAAGTGTTGTATGCTTGTAATTTATTGTACTGTGTTTGATTTATGTTTATACATTTTTTGTGAATTAGTAAGAGCATTTATTAATTATGAGATTGTTGAAATTTGGGTTTTTAGATGCTTAAACATATAAAATATTGGTTTTAGCAGAGGTATATGAGATTTTTAGAGGATAAGTGAGTAAATGTATACTTAATGTTAAACTTTTTAATGATTTGCATATTAATATTGTATTTTTTAAATATTTGCATTACATGAATAATGTTTATAAATAATAATTTACAATTCAATATAAAATATTAATCATATTAAATGATCGCAACATCTTCCCCAAATTGGTATGGACTGGAGTGGGGATAGTAAAATGTACCCCTTTAGTGTCCAACACCTTCCCCAAATTGGTATAGATTGGAGTCGGAATAGTAAATGTCACCCTTTTAGTGTCCAAAACCTTCCCCAAAGTGGTTTAAATTCAAGTGGGAATATTAAATGTCATCCCTCTGGTGTTCAACACTTTTTTTTAAATGGTTTATGTTTTGAGTGTGAATTTTAATCTTAAAATGTTTGTGTGAATTTCTGTTTTAATTGTATTTGGATGCAATTGAAATAGTTTGTATTATTTAATTAGCAATGTGTGTGTGTAGAAATATAAGAGAAAAATAGTTATATGTTTGTAAAACATAATAATAATTACATATTTGTATAGACTAAAGACATGTAACACATTTTTATAATTGTATTTATGTTTTCAAAGTTTATGTAAGGTTATATTTTTTGTTTTTAAACATATATTTCAATGTTATATATATATATATATATGCATATATATATATATATATATATTCAGTGAAAAAACCATAGGTTATAGACCATATATAGTTAGGAATTAGCATTTAAAAAACCTTATTTTACTCACACAAAACCATTGAAATTCCATATATAGTTAGTTGCACTAACTATATATCACGCACCCGCAATCCACTGCTGATCATGTCACATATTACATCATTCATGACATGGTCAGTGACATCACTGATGACATCACTGATGACATCTCAAATGACATCACTGATGAGATCACTGATGACGTCATCCAGTGACTGTATAATTCTGTAAAGTTAAAATATGTCTTACATATTGAAGAATGAATGGATGTATAAGTGTCTTGATGAAGGATTTAGTAGGGGCATGGCTGACTGTATGAGTGACTGATTAAATGTGTCTCACTGAGTGCATGGGTTAGTGACTAAACTGTCTTAATTTGTGCATCATTATGTCTGTTGTTCTGTAAACTGCTGCATGTGTTGATCATTAGCTATATGATTAACTGTATGGGTTATTGATTGGTTGCCCAAGCATTTGTATGGGAGACTGAGTGTGTGTGTGGGTGGCTGGGAGGTGTATCACTCTCTGCATAGATGTGTGAGCAGTTGATTGACTGGATGTATGGGTTCAAAAGTGCATGTGGAAACAGCTGTATGGGCGGATGACTGTGTGCATGAGTGTATTGGTGAGTGAATGGATATCTCAGTGCTACATGTCAAAGTAAGTACATATGTAAAACACAGTACATGTGAGAGTTACCATATATAAATAACTGTGCATAAGAGCCAGTGAATGTGTGAGTGGCTGTATGGATCATTGTGAACTTGTATCCAGGATTGTATAAGTGAGTAAATATGTTTTAGTATATGTTTGAATAAGTAAGGTGTGTATAACTGTATAGTTGAGGAAATGGAGGTGTGATTGATTCTTTGCATGACTGACTAAGTGTCTGAGTAACTCCATGGATGAGTGACAGTCTATGAGTGTCTGTTTACACTGAGTGTATCTAAGGTTATATTAGAGTCTGAAGAGGTTTATCGTATTATCACATGAATGATGTCATCAGTGATGTGATCAGTAATGTCAAATGAGATGTCATCAGTGATGTCATCAGTGATGTCATTTGAGATGTCATCAGTGATGTCATCAGTGATGTCATTTGAGATGTCATCAGTGATGTCATCAGTGATGTCATTTGAGATGTCATCAGTGATGTCATCAGTGATGTCACTGACCATGTCATGAATGATGTAATATGTGACATGATCAGCAGTGGATTGCGGGTGCGCGATATTTAGTTAGTGCAACTAACTATATATGGAATTTCAATGGTTTTGTGTGAGTAAAATAAGGTTTTTTAAATGCTAATTCCTAACTATATATGGTCTATAACCTATGGTTTTTTCAGTGAATTTTCAAGGTTTTGTAAATGCTAATTCCTAACTATATATGGTCTATAACCTATGGTTTTTTCAGTGAATTTTCAAGGTTTTGTAAATGCTAATTCCTAACTATATATGGTCCATAACCTATGGTTTTTTCTGTGAATTTCATTGGTTTTTTAACAGCTAATATCTGTAGCTGTAAAATGTATTCTTCTTTAAATCCAAAAATATATTTTATATGTTTATGAATAATTTTTTTTTTTAATATTTTTTTTTCTTCGTTCCCGCTTCGCAAATCGGGAAGCTTCCCGTTAGCTGACCTTGATGCCGCGAAATAGACCGCGAGCCGGTAAACGTTTCTTTACCGCAAGTGCCGCGTTACAAAACAACATCGTGACGCCTCCCGTCCGCATGACGTTTCACGTTGTCGCGTGATACGTCATATGACGTACTACGTTAGCGAACTGGTACGCGAAGCGAGTCGCAAAGCGCAGGTTTCTGGAAGCAAACCGGGAGGCCCTGCAAAGCGCTTAACGTAAACACAGCAAGTCATGTGACTTGGTAATAACACTTTTCATTGGTTCATTTCACTTTTGGTTTCCTAATGATGTAAGACTAGGTCATATAATCTAAAATGAACACTTTTGATTGGTTGAGAACTCTTGTTTTTCCCAAATGATGAAAATCCCTCCTTCTTTCCTCACTCTGACTTTCATCATTGTGAGAGAAAGACCCTTTGTGATCACTGAGCAATGGCTTCTTTAGTAGCTTCAGCTGGTGCTTCCCCACCACCTCCACCACATCCAAGGAAGAGTGGACCACCTGCTCAAGTTATAATTCAACAAGAAGAAGAAGAGGAACAGGAGGACGAGCACGAAGAGAGGCAGTTTTTGCCTGAGCAGCCCAGGACGTCTCACCGGAAAGAAAACTTAATTTGGCAATTTTTTTAAAATTCCCAAAGGTCAGAAAAAAGTAAATGCAAGATACGTAACTTGCCTTATATGTCAAGATAGACTGTCCAGAGGGACCGACAAAAAATACAGTTTCGGAAACTACACAATGCATCGCCATATGACTAGGTGGCATCCTAACAACTACAGTGCTGCACAGTTTCGGAACGACCTAGATAATCTCCCTATTATGGCCAGAAGATCTGTTGTACCGGAAGTAACGGGACCAGAGGGCAGGGAGATGGTGCCAAATATACAAATGAGATTTGGTGATGTAAAACACATCTGCGTATTTTGCGATGGATTCATTTCCTACGGAGAAAAAAGCATCACTCTGATCAACAGAGCTATTGACTATCATATGCAAGTTTGTACGAAACGCCCAAAATAATAAATACTTCTTTTTTTTGTTTTGTTGCTCCTGTTGAGCCCTTTACAATGAATCGTTTTCATTGCCCCCTCCAAGAAAAACCCAAAAAAATATAAAACTGTTCCGAAAAATTCAAAAACAGTAAAAAAATGTTCAGAAAAAAAAAAAAAAGTTCTTTTCAGAACTACCTCCCCGTTATTAAAAAATTGGTACAATATTTGGAACTGTGCCAACCTCTATTTCTCTTAGTTCGCTTCCCAGTTCGCTCGCCGGTACGCGAACCGGAAGCGAACCAAAAACAGTAAGTATAAGGGAAGGAAACAGACACTTATGTTAAAAGAAAGACAGCTATAGGGGAGTAAACTAGAGATACTATTACCCGTAATCCACTGCTGATGATGTCACATATTACATCATTCATGACATGCTCAGTGACATCATCAGCAGAGGATTGCGGGTTTTTTGGCAACATGCCTTATCCACGGTTTAATAACGCTGCCTTTTGCTTTATATAAGTTTTCAAATTGTATGAAATATATACCAATAGGTCGTTATGAACCTTTAGGTAGTGCTTTTCTTCATGAGGTCTGGTCGCTTCCATACACATACAGATGTTTCAAAGATGATCAAGAAGTTTATCTGAATGGAGAGGAATGCACTGAGACGCCAGATCATTCACTAATGTGTAGGCACATACAGTTACACGGTTCATGCAACAAACACCGACCAAATATGGCTTGCGTGTTGCAAGGCACGCCAGTTCCTGCTATCATCCCCACGTTCAAGTTGTTGGAAAATGGTAGTTATTTGATGCTCAATAATGAAGATTGTTCTGAGTTAATTAAAAGTATTCCTTTTATCGTAACAGTAAGTGAACGGGTTATTTGCTGCAGAAATGTTCTATTTCCTCCCACACATGAACATAGGGAGTTTTCAATCTGGC
This sequence comes from Lissotriton helveticus, assembly GCF_964261635.1. Taxonomy (NCBI): domain Eukaryota; kingdom Metazoa; phylum Chordata; class Amphibia; order Caudata; family Salamandridae; genus Lissotriton; species Lissotriton helveticus. The sequence goes on from NC_136070.1 coordinate 887,174,105, forward strand.
CACAAATACCAACCTTGGGACACGTTTCAACGGCATGGCAAGAATAAGAGCTCTTTTGTCTCAGAGAGAGGTGGCCTTGAGTTCGGCCCGTGAAACTTTCGTACTTCACATAGCGAACACCCGTACAGAGGTGCACACCCTTTTCAATTAAGATTTGCCTTTCAATTTCAGCAACATGTTTCCGACTATCTTTAACGCATCCCCCACAAAGTCCCTGGCGCACTTTTTTAAAGTTGTTACCAGTGGTCTCGTGACTTCATTTGAGAAAATCTTTGGAGTCATCCCTGCTTCCTTTCATTCTATTTTCTCCACTCTGGTTCGTGGATTGGCATTTTTACTTGCATTACCAGCGGACGCTCTTGTGCTTTTTTACATTTTTAAATATGGATGTCCCTCCTATGCAACCTCCCACCCTGCAGCTGCTGACACTGTTCCGCAATCGCATGCTAGAATATTATGGCACAATGCCGTTGGCGATATTAAGCACGGCATATGGATTATCTTTTCGATTCTCCTACTTCACCTGTGTCCAGCCTGTATTTCACTGCCTGACCTGTGATTTCGATTGGGCCATTGATTTGTGTCTCTGCGGACCGGTTTCTCCTGACGTCGACTTTAATCAGCTGATGACTCCTATCATTACTCACGAGTTGGTTTGTCCTGGCGAAAGGATTATGGCTGTGGCATTGATGCATGGACTACTTGGTCCCTGGAATTTACTGGCGGCAGCACAGTCTTTCTTGGAACAGAGCTTTCTTGAAAACCCACCGAGCTGTCCTCTGATGGTGATAGAGGATCCGGTGCTGGGAGAGCACGTATGTTCTTTTCCGCTTTTAAATTGGATGGCTGAACTGTTTTCGGATGAAGACGGTGACTTCCTATTGGAGGCTGTTGCAGCTTATTTTGCATACACAGTTATGTCATAGACCTTTTTCATGTTTGATATGCTGAGTACTAGCATTTCATTGACAATTCATTGACTTATTTGTCAAGTTTTTATTATTTACCTTGCCTATTGGCTTAAGACTCGATAAAGTACTTGGCTGTTTTATTTTTCTTTAGCATTAAATTTTCCTAGTTTTTAATGCTTTACCTTGCGGACCGTCCACATATAAACTTGCAATCTGCTCTCATGAGATGGCACTTCTATTATCTTATTCAGTTCGTTTCCGGATCATGGGGAGGTGTCATCTAGGTCCTGGATATCTTTACACCGTGTTAAGTTAGCATGGGCTCATTACCGGTTTAAACGCCATTTTTCCTTTTTTGCAACTTCTGCACACGACACTTAGTTGTTGCTTTAGCTTTCCACCTAGTAGTTCATCGTGGTTTACATGAGAATAATATGTTATTGCTCTACTATCTGCTTTGCTTGTTAAACTATATCTGTACAGCGAGTGCTAAAGTTTCAAGAACAACACGATACAGAATTGTTATGAGGTCTGATCTCCACGACTTCATACTCATAACATAAGTTTATATTGCTTTGCCGAACACACATACACAACAGTTGATGCGGTTCACGGTTCACATGAAGAGAGAGCTGGTGTATGCTGATGTGATTCCTTCAAATCTAAGACACTAAAGTATGGGCACGCCCTAAACCAACACAAAGAGACCTTCTTAGCAAATAATATAATATGTGTATTAGGGAGGGTGAGATATAAGCAGCCGCGGGCCGTGGAGGGAGTTACGATGGTGCAGGGAGGCGGGGAGGGGGAGAAGCAGGGTGGAGCCCTCTCTACCTTGCCCCTCCCCCTCCCCGCCTCCCTGCCCCACCGTAACTCCCTCCACGGCCCGCGGCTGCTTATAAGTGTTGCTAACTCTTATTCATTTACAGCATGTTAACATACTGTCACCATTCGCTTTTTATGTACTAGTAACTATGCTGGTAATTTTGCTACTGATAATATGTGTACTTGTATTCTCCACCCTGCCCCTCCCCCTCCCCGCCTCCCTGCCTCACCGTAACTCCCTCCACGGCCCGCGGCTGCTTATAAGTGTTGCTAACTCTTATTCATTTACAGCATGTTAACATACTATCACCATTCACTTTTTATGTACTAGTAACTATGCTGGTAATTTTGCTACTGATAATATGTGTACTTTTATTATCTAAGGTACTACGCCTGAGAAGACGGCATTAGTAAATAAACATTTCAAATACACATCTGTTCTTCTTAACTCCATGTTCTGGTTTCTAAGAAATCTATAACGACCGACTGTTCATGAGTTCCACGTATCCTGAGGTACTATAAGTTCATATTCTGGATTGTCTAAACATTGAGAGTTTGTTATATCCAATGTGACACTGTACCTAGCTTGCTAAGGAGTTTTTCATTACTAACGTGAGTTTTGGGACACCCTAATTCGCCGAGGTTCCAATCCTCTGTCCACAGTTCTGTGTGAGAACAGAAACCCTGCGACAGGGGCACCCCCAACCCTTGCTGGAGCTTCATCACACTTGCGATACAACTCCAGCAATGCATTCGCCGAGGTTCCAATCCTCTGTCCACAGTTCTGTGTGAGAACAGAAACCCTGCGACAGGGGCACCCCCGACCCTTGCTGGAGCTTCATCACACTTGCGATACAACTCCAGCAATGCGCCACCTTTACGGCACAGATACATCACGCATCTGTGCTGTTTTTGCCCCATAATGCGCCGCATTGTAAATGCAGCACACCATAGGTGACGGAACAGCGGCACAGAATGACTAACACATCCCTGGTGATGCGCCAGTCATCATAAATGTATCCCTATGCTTCTTATCTTGTTAGAGATGAACCGCCATATGTATCATCAAAGTTTTTTGCATTTCCTAAATAGCGAACTTTAAGGAATAAATAGCGATTCTTTACCATTCCTAGTTTGCGATGAGCTATTTGCTAATTAGCCGAATGTAGCCCAATGAAGCCCAATGTAGCCCAATGTAGCCCAAAGATGGCCGCCAGACACACAAAAAAACAAATGTAGCCCAAATATCAGCCAGATGTAGCCCAACTATAGCCCAGTGACAGAATGACCAATCAGCTTCGCAAACCTCCGTTACGCGAAGCGGAGCGCTGTTACAGATATATATCTTTTTTTGAACGTTAATTTCTCAAAATCCACTGGAGCACATATATTGAGACCTAGCAAAGGCACATCGGGCTACCAGTCCCTAATATTTTGCCAAGTTTCGTGCAAATCCATTCAGCCGTTCGATTATTATTATTATTATTTTTTTTTGCCCCGCGGGGCCCTTTTAAAACCTCCACATCAAACCTAGGGGGTCAGCGAGGATCTACTATGCCCCCTTATAGTTATTTCCCCCTTTGTTTTGACCTCCTCTTGTCTCTCGATCCTACCGAGAGACAAGATGGCGGCCGCTACGGACTGTTTGGAATGTTGACAGACGCCGGAGAACCAATCAGCTTCGCTTCACAAAGCTCCGTTGCGCGACAAGTACGCGTCCTGGGCCGCTGCCCAGTCCGCTGTTACAGATATATATCTTTTTTTAAACGTTAATTTCTCAAAATCCACTGGAGCACATATATTGAGACCTACAAAAGGCACATCGGGCTACCAGTCCCTACAATTTTGCCAAGTTTCGTGCAAATCCATTCAGCCGTTCGGGCTAAAAGTGAGGCCAACCGCCCTATGGAAATTAACATGGGAAAAACGCGTTTTGGGACCCCCCTTTTTTCTCGGCCCCCCCTTGACGAACCCCCCCAAAATTTTCAGGGGCTGCTCAGAAACAAAATGTGCCATTTTCCTGAAAATTTCAGCCAATTCCGTCCACAAACGCCAAAGTTATTAGACATAGAATTTTCAAAAAACCCATAGAGAAAAAATCCTAACTATATATACCTACTGGCGACCGCCAGTAGGTAATATATATTCACTGAATAGGTTTCAGGGACGTTATAGTGAGAAATGAGCATTTAAAAAACCTTAGAAATTCTCTGAAAAAACACAGGTTTTAGGGACGTTATAGTTAATTGGACATTTCACTTGTACAAACCCAGAGAAATTTGGCCGTTATAGTCAGTTGAGATAAGTATAACTCGCGCCCCCACAATGCACTGCTGATGACGTCACATATTACATCACTCATGACATGGTCAGTGACATAACTCATGACATCACTGATGACATCTCAAATTACATCACTGATGACATCATCCAGTTAATGTGTATTTCTGTAAAGTTTAAATATTTTGCATATATATCTGTGCCAAGATGTATTGAAGAATGAGTGCATTTACAAGTGTCTGAAGGGATTATTTAGTAGGTGCGTGACTGGCTGTATAAGTGAGTGATTGAACATGTCTCACTGAATGCATGGGTTAGTGACTAAACTGTGTGAAAGTCTGTATTAGTCTCTCAGTTGGTGTGTAAGCGGCTGCATGGGTTCGTGAGTAGCTACATGAGTGTGTATATTGGTTATTAGTTTGTTTTTTGAGTATCAGTATGAGTGTCCGTATGGTTCGGTGGGGGATATTACTTAGCATATAGATGCATGAATGAGTGACTCACTGTTTGTATGTGTTTTGAAGACAGCATGTGTGCAGGACTGTATGGGTGGATGAGTGTGTGTATGGGTGTGTTATTGAGTGAATGACTGTCTCAATAGTGTCTATATGAGTAACTACATATGTTTTAAACTAGCATATGTGAGTATTGATGTATATAAGTGATTATATGTGAGAGTGAGAGATTGGAAGAGTTCCTGTATAAATAAGTATTTGTTTCTATAAGTGATTGTTTAAGAGAATAAGTATGTATACGTTTCTGTAAAAGTAAGTGTAGTGGTATGTGTATAGCTGTATATGCAAATAAATGGATGTTTGATAGTTTATTTGCATGTGTGAGTATGTGTGTGAGTAACTCTATGGATGAGTGTCGGTGTGTAACAGGATATATAGGTGTATGAGTACATATGATGAGTGAGTACATGTATAAGTGACTATATAGAACTATTGGTGAAAGAGTGGATGTGTGTGTAGATGTTTGAATTACTGATTAGGTTGTTGTAACTGGTATTGGTATCTCCTTTTTTTTAAAAATGTTAGTTTCTATTTTTGAATGTGTGTATCAAACGTTATATTACGGTGAGAGGAGGTCTACCACAAGGATGATGTTATCAGAGATGTCATCAGTGATGTCATTTGAGATATCATCAGTGATGTCATGAGTGAAGTCACTGACCATGTCATGAGTGATGTAATATGTGACGTCATCAGCAGTGCATTGCGGGCGCGCAAGTTATAGTTAACTATAACGGGGGAATTTCAATGGTTTTGTATGAGTGAAATGTCCAGCTAACTATAACATGTGTGAAACCTATTGTTTTTCAGTGAATTTCTAAGGTTTTTTAAATGCTCACTTTTAACTATAACGTGTGTGAAACCTATGGTTTTTTCAGTGAATTTCAAAGGTTTTTTAAATGCTAATTTTTAACTATAACATGTGTGAAACCTATGTTTTTTTCAGTGAATTTAAAAGGTTTTTTAAATGCTAATTTTTAACTATAACGTGTGTGAAACCTATGGTTTTTTCAGTGAATTACAAAGGTTTTGTAAATGATAATTTTTAAATGTATTAATTGTTATTTTTTTTTATACTGATTTACTACATTATTTTAAATTATTTATTTTTAGATATTTTATTTTTTAAATGACATTACATATTTTTTATATAAATTGAAAAATAAATGTTTTTTAAAAAATTGAAATTGTAATATTTTTATATTTTTTTATATTTTTTTAATTTATATATATTTTATATAGCAGGCAATGATATCCTATGGAAGGAAATTCAAGTTACTGTAACTACAATTAGAATTACTTTTCAGGATCAAGAGTGGGCTGAAAGATGCAGCACTGAGGTCTCTCCTGATAACAGGTGAGTAAATCAGAATTCGTAGTTCGGTTGATTTTTGAGGATTTTTTTAAAGTTCAAAAACTCCACACAGAAACATTTTCAAGTGAAACCAGTCAATGTTAGCCTATAGAAGGAAATTCAAGTTACTGTAAGTATGGTTACAATTACTTTTCAGGATCAGTAGTGGGCTGAAAGATGCAGCACTGAGGTCTCTCCTAATAACAGGTAAGTAAATTGGAATTTGTAGTTCGGCTGATTTTTGAGGAATTTTTTAAAGTTCAAAAACTCCACACAGAAAAATGTTCAAGTAAAACATGGCAATGTTAGCCTATGAAAGGAAATTGAAGTTACTTTAACTACGATTAGAATTACTTTTCAGGATCAATAGTGGGCTAAAAGATGCAGCACTGAGGTCTCTCCTGATAACAGGTGAGTAAATCGGAATTCGCAGTTTGGCTGATTTTTGAGCAATTTTTTTAAGTTCCAAAACTCCACACTTATAAGAATTTTCAAGTGAACATTTCAATGTTAGCCTATGAAAGGAAATTCAAGTTACTGTAACTACGATTAGAATTACTTTTCAGGATCAATAGTGGGCTGAAAGATGCAGAAATGACGTCTCTCCTGATAACAGGTGAGTAAATCGGAATTCTTAGTTCGGCTGATTTTCGAGGAATTTTTTAAAGTGACAAAACTACACACTTAGAAAATGTTTCAAGTGAAACCAGTCAATGTTAACCTATGGAACGAAATTCAAGTTACTGTAAGTATGGTTACAATTACTTTTCAGGATCAGTAGTGGGCTGAAAGATGCAGCACTGACGTCTCTCGTGATAACAGGTGAGTAAATCAGAATTCGTACTTTGGCTGTTTTTAGAGGAATATTTCGCCAATATTGAAGGAAGGGGTTGGGGCCTGAGGAGACATGTATGCAAACATGCCCTGTGGTGCGTTTTAGGTTGGGGAATATATTCCTCTTCAATCCTGAGGTCATCTGTGAGCCAACTAGCCCATCATGTACCTCCAGTTTGCGCCAGGGAGCCGCGTTGCAGAGAGGTGTTCAGAGGGCACGCCCCATTTTTACAACACTCTGCAATCCAGCTCCGTGGCACTTACTAGAGGTACCCGTTGGACTAGTTGGCCCCTAGGGGACCTCTAGATTGAAGAGGCATATATTCCCCAAGCTAAAACGCGCCACAGGGCGTGTTTGCACACATGTCACCTCAAGCCCGGTCCCCTACCGTCTCCACTGTCCAAACATGCCCCGTAACGGGTTCTAAGTTGGGGGGTTAATTCCCCTTGCATACTGGGGGTCCCTGGGGGCCAACTAGCACACCAGAAACCTCCAGTATGCACCAGGGGGCTGTGTTACAGAGAGGTGTAAAAAGGGGCGTGGCCTCATTACACCTCTCTGCAACGCAGCCCCCTGGCACTTTTTCAGAGGGGGAACTAATTCCCCTTGCATACTGGGGGTCCCTCGGGGCCAACTAGCCCACCAGGAACCTCCAGTGTGCGCCAGGGTGCTGCGTTGCAGAGAGGTGTAAAAAGGGGTGTTGCCTCATTACACCTCTCTGCAACGCAGCCCCCTGGCGCGTTTGCAGAGGGGGAACTAATTCCACTTGCATACTAGAGGTCCCTGGGGGTCAACTAGCCCACCAGGAAACTCCAGTATGCACCAGGGGGCTGCGTTGCAGAGAGGTGTAATGAGGCCACGTCCCTTTTCACACCTCTCTGCAACGCAGCCCCCTGGCGCTTTTTCAGAGGGGGAACTAATTCCCCTTGCATACTGGGGGTCCCTGGGGGCCAACTAGCCCATCAGGAACCTCCAGTATGCGCCACGGGGCTGCGTTGCAGAGAGGTGTAATGAGGCCACGCCCCTTTTCACATCTCTCTGCAATGCAGCCCTCTGGTGCTTTTTCAGAGGGGGAACTAATTCCCCTTGCATACTGGGGGTCCCTGGGGGCCAACTAGCCCACCAGGAGCCTCCAGTGTGCTCCAGGGGGCTGCATTGCAGAGAGGTGTAAAGAGGCCACGCCCCTTTTTACACCTCTCTGCAAGGCCATTAGGTTGCAAAAACTAAGGTGTCTAACAGCTACGGAATCGGTGGACGTACATTTTATAATTAAAATACGACAGGGCCAGTTACAATAAAATTATCTAGATATACATTTGCGGGCAAGTACCATGGGTGACGTTAATTCGAATTTTCAACAGTACAGTAATCAATAACACATCAGAACTTAATATCAATAGGGATGTCGAAATATTCAATCAATTCTCGTCCCCGCCCGCCATGTGCTTCAAAACTGCATACGTATCTCGTGATATCAAGGTTGTGCAACCAGTACACAACAAGGAGTTACGAGTCCCATTTATTCCGGCGCCATTTTGGGCGAGGACGGGCAGGTCCAGGATATAGTCAAAATGTCTCTACCAACCATCGACTATGATGATGTTCATATGCTGTATTTATTAGAGTAACACTCATCTGCCCACATGAAATTAATTTACCACAATCTAAACATGTCATTTTAATCTTTCCAAAGTTCTTCTAAAAATTTGGGACCGTTTCCCTTGCCTCTGAAGCTCTCAGTGCCACTTCTTTAATGAATGTACTAGCAGGTCAGGGGTTCTCCTCCAAATCTCTCTTTTATGCAGCACTATAATTAATTGGTGCCACCTCTCCATATGACGATGCATGGTATAGTTACCACAACTATATATTTTTTCGGTTCCTCTGGAGAGTTCATCGTGGCAGATGAAGCGTGTAACATACCGGGCATTTACCTTTTTTTGCATGTACAGGAAAGGAAAAAAAAATCGAGCGTTCGAGTTCTTAGGTGTCCCAGGGCCATTTTAGTGGACCAGGCCCAAATCCAAAGAACAGCTATCTCACAGGCTAATGGGGCGACCCACGCCGAGTTTCAGCATTGTAGGATGACCACACAAGTACAGCAACTTGCTAGACATCACCTCGGTGCCATCCGGATCTCGGCGCCCCACTGCAGATGAAGTGCCTCTCAACTATGAAACCACCACGGTGACATCCGGATCTTGGCGCGTTGTGCTGCCTTCGGCCTATTCGCACATCGGTCCGCTACTGACGCCATCTCACAGGCTAATGGGGTGACCCACGCCGAGTTTCAGCATTGTAGGATGACCACACCAACTTGCTAGACATCACCTCGGTGCCATCCGAATCTTGGCATCTCAACGCCTAGTGGTATCTTCCATACAGAAAATATTGTTACGCTGCCTTTGGCCCCATTCGCACATCAGTCCGCAACTTAGACATCACCTCGATGCCATCCGGATCTTGGCATCTCAGCGCCTTGTGGTGTCAGTCAGAAAATATTGTTGCGCTGCCTTTGGCCCCATTCGCACATCAGTCCGCTACTGACACCATCTCACAGGCCAATAGGGCGCCCCACGCCGACTTTTACCATTGTACGATGGCCACACCAGTGGCACAACTTGCTAGACATCACCTCGGTGCCATCCGAATCTTGGCATCTCAACGCCTAGTGGTATCTTCCATACAGAAAATCTTGTTACGCTACCTTTGGCCCCATTCGCACATCGGTCCGCAACTTAGACATCACCTCGGTGCCATCCGGATCTTGGCATCTCAGCGCCTTGTGGTGTATTCTCTTCAGAAAATTTTGTTGAGCTGCCTTTGGCCCCATTCGCACATCGGTCCGCAACTTACACATCACCTCGGTGCTATCCGGATCTTGGCATCTCAGCGCCTTGTGGTGTCTTCTACTCCGAAAATATAGTAGAAAATATTGTTGCGCTGCCTTTGGCCCCATTCACACATCAGTCCGCTACTGACACCATCTCACAGGCCAACAGGGCGCCCCACGCCGACTTTTACCATTGTACGATGGCCACACCAGTGCCACAACTTGCTAGACACCACCTCGGTGCCATCCGGATCTTGGCATCTCAGCGCCTTGTGGTGTCTTCTACTCCGGAAATATAGTAGAAAATATTGTTGCGCTGCCTTCGGCCCCATTCACACATCGGTCCGCTACTGACGCCATCTCACAGGCCAACGGGGCGCCCCACGCCGACTTTCAGCATTGTAGGATGGCCACACCAGTGCGGCAACTTACTAGACACCACCTCGGTGCCATCCGGATCTTGGCGCGTTGTGCTGCCTTCGGCCTATTCGCACATCGGTCCGCTACTGACGCAAACTCACAGGCCAACGGGGCGCCCCACGCCGACTTTCAGCATTGTTGGATGGCCACACCAGTGCGGCAACTTACTAGACACCACCTCGGTGCCATCCGGATCTTGGCGCGTTGTGCTGCCTTCGGCCTATTCGCACATCGGTCCGCTACTGACGCAAACTCACAGGCCAACGGGGCGCCCCACGCCGACTTTCAGCATTGTAGGATGGCCACACCAGTGCTGCAACTTGCTGGACACCACCTCGGTGCCATCCGGATCTTGGCGCGTTGTGTTGCCTTCGGCCTATTCGCACATCGGTCCGCTACTGACGCCGCCTCACGTGCCAACGTATTTTCTCCGCATTTTATACCCTATGCCGCATAACAGGTCATGTGACTTGTTTATAAAACTTTTCATTGGTTCATTTTACTTTTGGTTTCCTAATGATGGAAGGCATGATCATGTGACCTAAAAACAACACTTTTCATAGGATGAAAACTTTTTTTTTTCCCAAACGATGAAAGCCCCACCTTGTTTCTGGATGTTTCAGACTGAAGCTGGCGTCAGCATGAAAGCACCACCATCTCGTGGCTCCGTCGTGGTCATTCCGCGAGCAATCATGGCAGCCGCTCCCCACCAGAAGCCTGCAGGAGTCGGAGCCCCCAAAACTTTTGATGAATTCTCAAGGCGGAGGGGACGCTTTCGAGAATGGGGTCCAAGACCTAGCAGACAAGCGTCCGATTTCCAAGGTGTCCCAGGGCCATTTCAGTGGACCAGGCCCAAAAAGGAAACAGCCTGCCGCCATTTTGAGAGTCCTGTGACAGCCGCCTATCGCTGCACCGCAAGAGTGGGCGCAACTCAGCTGAATTGCGGCTTTTGACACAGTGGACCAAAAACGGACGGAATGGCAACTGAAACGGTAAAGGGGCGCCCCACTACAACAGATGACACTCCACCTGGAGAGGCCCGTTCACGCCGCCTCCCCCGGGGCGCTCCACGCCGTTATTCGGAGCAGCATTGTAGGATACCAAAACCAGTGCGGCAACTTACTGGACATCACCTTGGTGCCATCGTTCTGCTGCCTTGGAACTATTCGCGCAACAGTTTGCTACTGATGACCCACCCCCCGCGACGCCCCATGCCGTTATTTGCTGGGTGGCAACTTACTAGACATCACTTTCGTGTCATCTAGATTTCGGCGCATTCTGCTGCCTTGGAACTATTCGCACAACAGTTTGCTACTGATGACCCACCCCCCGCGACGCCCCACGCCGGAAATCTGGACGTTGTGCTGCGTTGGGACTATTCGCACAGCCGACCGCTACTTCGTTGTTTTTCCCTAAAAATGTTTATATGTTATTACTATTTTTGTTTTCTTGTATATATTTATAAATTATTAAAGTTTTATAATCTTACTACTTTGTCGGAGTCCTATATATTTTTAATGTGACACATAATTGTAAAAACTTTGATGTACAAACAGTCATCCCTGGAATCTTCCGCTTCAGGCTCGGTCCCCTCCCCAATCACAATACAGGATGGTTTTCAGATAATAGCAACGCTTCTGCTGTGACGGATCTCATCGAGTGTGGGCCTTGATCTACTATAACTCCTTTGAAGAGGGGTGATTCTTTACAGCTGTGGCCATAAACTACATCTGCAGGGCTAGCTGATAGCCTAGGACCGGCCTGGACAATCGGACACAGAGGAAAAGGAGTGTCAGAGGGTGCGGTAGTGAATAGGGCGAAAGGGAGGTGTCGGGCGGGCACAGGGTGTGATTCTCAGGGAACAGCAGCACAGATGGGGGAGGTTTATTACCCATGCATAAGACAGAGAGCGGGGGTGACCACTGCCTGGGGGAGATGCTTGCGAGGGTGGGGAGCCATGCTAAGGATCGACAGCGTGCACAGAGTGGGTCTGGTCAAGGCATCTAAAATGGCTGCCGTACACGACAAAAGTGTGGCATTTGAAAAAAGACAAGATGGCGCAGACAATGTTTTTCAACACTTCCTGATTTCCTTCGAATCGAACGTTAACAGACGTTGGGGCATATTACCAAAGTTAAGCGATATTTATCCCTAACGATGCTTAGCAACGATTTTTTTACCGTCAGAAATTATCGCAGATAAACCTTGCTATTATCAAGGTTTATCGGAAATACGATAAAAAACGACCGCAATGCATTAATATCGCTGAAAACTCAGCGATATTCATGCATTACCGAGCTAATGCTCTTAGCCATGTTATCCACCTCCCATTGGATAACATGGCTAAGAACTGCTCAGGGCAGGTGGTAGCTTTTGGAGATATTCGCCCTTATCTCGAATATTTCCAAAAGTTGATAATAGGAGATAGCGATGTTAGCGACTGTTTCCAGTCGCTAACATCTTGGCATGCCCACTTTGCATGTCATTAGTGATAAATATCACTCACATGCAAAGTGGGGCCCAAGATGGTCGCTATCTTCTACTAGCCGTCGCTAACTGGTGTTAGCAACAGCTAGGTAATACACATATAATTTTATCTCCGCGAAGCGGAGCGCTGTTACAGATATATATCTTGTTTCTGAACGTTAATTTCTCAAAATGCACTGAAGCACATATATTGAGACCTAGCAAAGGCACATCGGGTTACCAGTCCCTACAATTTTGCCAAGTTTCGTGCAAATCCATTCAGCTGTTCGATCCTACCGAGAGACAAGATGGCGGCCGCTACGGACTGTTTGGAATGTTTACAGACACCGGAGAGCCAATCAGCTTCGCTTCGCAAAGCTCCGTAACGCGAAAAGTACGCGAAGCGGTGCGCTGTTACAGATATATACCTTTTTTTGAACGTTAATTTCTCAAAATCCACTGGAGCACATATATTGAGATCTAGCAAAGGCACATCGGGCTACCAGTCCCTACAATTTTGCCAAGTTTCGTGCAAATCCATTCAGCTGTTCGATTATTATTATTTTTATTTTTTTTTGCCCCGCGGGGCCCTTTTAAAACCTCCACATCAAAACTAGGGGGTGAGCGACAATGTACTATGCCCCCTTATGGTCATTTGCCCCTTCGCTTTGGCCTCCTCTTGTCTCTCGATCCTACCGAGAGACAAGATGGCGGCCGCTACGGACTGTTTGGAATGTTGACAGACGCCGGAGAACCAATCAGCTTCGCTTCACAAAGCTCCGTTGCGCGAAAAGTACGCGAAGCGGTGCGCTGTTACATATATATACCTTTTTTTGAACATTAATTTCTCAAAATCCACTGAAGCACATATATTGAGATCTAGCAAAGGCACATCGGGCTACCAGTCCCTACAATTTTGCCAAGTTTCGTGCAAATCCATTCAGCTGTTCGATTATTATTATGTTTATTTTTTTTTGCCCCGCGGGGCCCTTTTAAAACCTCCACATCAAACCTAGGGGGTGAGCGACAATGTACTATGCCCCCTTATGGTCATTTGCCCCTTCGCTTTGGCCTCCTCTTGTCTCTCGATCCTACCGAGAGACAAGATGGCGGCCGCTACGGACTGTTTGGAATGTTGACAGACGCCGGAGAACCAATCAGCTTCGCTTCACAAAGCTCCGTTGCGCGAAAAGTACGCGTAGCGGAGCGCTGCCCAGTCCGCTGCTACAGATATATATCTTTTTTTGAACATTAATTTCTCAAAATCCACTGAAGCACATATATTGAGACCTACAAAAGGCACATCGGGCTACCAGTCCCTACAATTTTGCCAAGTTTCGTGCAAATCCATTCAGCCGTTCGGGCTAAAAGTGAGGCCAACCGCCCTATGGAAATTAACATGGGAAAAACGCGTTTTGGGACCCCCCTTTTTTCTCGGCCCCCCCTTGACGAACCCCCCCAAAATTTTCAGGGGCTGCTCAGAAACAAAATGTGCCATTTTCCTGAAAATTTCAGCCAATTCCGTCCACAAACGCCAAAGTTATTAGACATAGAATTTTCAAAAAACCCATAGAGAAAAAATCCTAACTATATATACCTACTGGCGACCGCCAGTAGGTAATATATATATATATTATATATATATATATATATATTACCTACAGGTAATATATATATATATATATATAAGTTATTAGACATAGAATTTTCAAAAAACCCATAGAGAAAAAATCCTAACTATATATACCTACTGGCGACCGCCAGTAGGTAATATATATATATATTATATATATATATATATATATTACCTACAGGTAATATATATATATATATATATAATATATATATATATTACCTACTGGCGGTCGCCAGTAGGTATATATAGTTAGGATTTTTTCTCTATGGGTTTTTTGAAAATTCTATGTCTAATAACTTTGGCGTTTGTGGACGGAATTGGCTGAAATTTTCAGGAAAATGGCACATTTTGTTTCTGAGCAGCCCTTGAAAATTTGGGGGGGGTTTGTCCAGTGGGGGCCGAGAAAAAAGGGGGGTCCCAAAACGTGTTTTTAACATTGAGTTTTCCATAGGGCGGTTGGCCTCACTTTTAGCCCGAACGGCTGAATGGATTTGCACGAAACTTGGCAAAATTGTAGGGACTGGTAGCCCGATGTGCCTTTTGTAGGTCTCAATATATGTGCTCCAGTGGATTTTGAGAAATTAACGTTTAAAAAAAGATATATATCTGTAAGCGCGGACTGGGCAGCGCACTGGTTCGCGGACTTTTCGCGCAACGGAGCTTTGTGAAGCGAAGCTGATTGGTTCTCCGGCGTCTGTCAACATTCCAAACAGTCCGTAGCGGCCGCCATCTTGTCTCTCGGTAGGATCGAGAGACAAGAGGAGGTCAAAACAAAGGGGGAAATAACTATAAGGGGGCATAGTAGATCCTCGCTGACCCCCTAGGTTTGATGTGGAGGTTTTAAAAGGGCCCCGCGGGGCAAAAAAAAAATATAATAATAATAATTGAACGGCTGAATGGATTTGCACGAAACTTGGCAAAATATTAGGGACTGGTAGCCCGATGTGCCTTTGCTAGGTCTCAATATATGTGCTCCAGTGGATTTTGAGAAATTAACGTTCAAAAAAAGATATATATCTGTAACAGCGCTCCGCTTCGCGTAACGGAGGTTTGCGAAGCTGATTGGTCATTCTGTCACTGGGCTATAGTTGGGCTACATCTGGCTGATATTTGGGCTACATTTGTTTTTTTGTGTGTCTGGCGGCCATCTTTGGGCTACATTGGGCTTCATTGGGCTACATTCGGCTAATTAGCAAATAGCTCATCGCAAACTAGGAATGGTAAAGAATCGCTATTTATTCCTTAAAGTTCGCTATTTAGGAAATGCAAAAAACTTTGATGATACATATGGCGGTTCATCTCTAACAAGATAAGAAGCATAGGGATACATTTATGATGACTGGCGCATCACCAGGGATGTGTTAGTCATTCTGTGCCGCTGTTCCGTCACCTATGGTGTGCTGCATTTACAATGCGGCGCATCATGGGGCAAAAACAGCACAGATGCGTGATGTATCTGTGCCGTAAAGGTGGCGCATTGCTGGAGTTGTATCGCAAGTGTGATGAAGCTCCAGCAAGGGTCGGGGGTGCCCCTGTCGCAGGGTTTCTGTTCTCACACAGAACTGTGGACAGAGGATTGGAACCTCGGCGAATTAGGGTGTCCCAAAACTCACGTTAGTAATCAAAAACTCCTTAGCAAGCTAGGTACAGTGTCACATTGGATATAACAAACTCTCAATGTTTAGACAATCCAGAATATGAACTTATAGTACCTCAGGATACGTGGAACTCATGAACAGTCGGTCGTTATAGATTTCTTAGAAACCAGAACATGGAGTTAAGAAGAACAGATGTGTATTTGAAATGTTTATTTACTAATGCCGTCTTCTCAGGCGTAGTACCTTAGATAATAAAAGTACACATATTATCAGTAGCAAAATTACCAGCATAGTTACTAGTACATAAAAAGTGAATGGTGATAGTATGTTAACATGCTGTAAATGAATAAGAGTTAGCAACACTTATAAGCAGCCGCGGGCCGTGGAGGGAGTTACGTTGAGGCAGGGAGGCGGGGAGGGGGAGAAGCAGGGTGGAGAATACAAGTACACATATTATCAGTAGCAAAATTACCAGCATAGTTACTAGTACATAAAAAGCGAATGGTGACAGTATGTTAACATGCTGTAAATGAATAAGAGTTAGCAACACTTATAAGCAGCCGCGGGCCGTGGAGGGAGTTACGGTGGGGCAGGGAGGCGGGGAGGGGGAGGGGCAAGGTAGAGAGGGCTCCACCCTGCTTCTCCCCCTCCCCGCCTCCCTGCTTCACCGTAACTCCCTCCACGGCCCGCGGCTGCTTATATCTCACCCTCCCTAATACACATATTATATTATTTGCTAAGAAGGTCTCTTTGTGTTGGTTTAGGGCGTGCCCATACTTTAGTGTCTTAGATTTGAAGGAATCACATCAGCATACACCAGCTCTCTCTTCATGTGAACCGCATCAACTGTTGTGTATGTGTGTTCGGCAAAGCAATATAAAACCCGCCTCATGCCCAGAATTGGCAGAAGTTGCGCTTATGTTATGAGTATGAAGTCGTGGAGATCAGACCTCATAACAATTCTGTATCGTGTTGTTCTTGAAACTTTAGCACTCGCTGTACAGATATAGTTTAACAAGTAAAGCAGATAGTAGACCAATAACATATTATTCTCATGTAAACCACGATGAACTACTAGGTGGAAAGCTAAAGCAACAACTAAGTGTCGTGTGCAGAAGTTGCAAAAAAGGAAAAATGGCGTTTAAACCGGTAATGAGCCCATCCTAACTTAATACGGTGTAAAGATATCCAGGACCTAGATGACACCTCCTCATGATCCGGAAACGAACTGAATAAGATAATAGAAGTGCCATCTCATGAGAGCAGATTGCAAGTTTATATGTGGACGGTCCGCAAGGTAAAGCATTAAAAACTAGGAAAATTTAATGCTAAAGAAAAATAAAACAGCCAAGTACTTTATCGAGTCTTAAGCCAATAGGCAAGGTAAATAATAAAAACTTGACAAATAAGTCAATGAATTGTCAATGAAATGCTAGTACTCAGCATATCAAACATGAAAAAGGTCTATGACATAACTGTGTATGCAAAATAAGCTGCAACAGCCTCCAATAGGAAGTCACCGTCTTCATCCGAAAACAGTTCAGCCATCCAATTTAAAAGCGGAAAAGAACATACGTGCTCTCCCAGCACCGGATCCTCTATCACCATCAGAGGACAGCTCGGTGGGTTTTCAAGAAAGCTCTGTTCCAAGAAAGACTGTGCTGCCGCCAGTAAATTCCAGGGACCAAGTAGTCCATGCATCAATGCCACAGCCATAATCCTTTCGCCAGGACAAACCAACTCGTGAGTAATGATAGGAGTCATCAGCTGATTAAAGTCGACGTCAGGAGAAACCGGTCCGCAGAGACACAAATCAATGGCCCAATCGAAATCACAGGTCAGGCAGTGAAATACAGGCTGGACACAGGTGAAGTAGGAGAATCGAAAAGATAATCCATATGCCGTGCTTAATATCGCCAACGGCATTGTGCCATAATATTCTAGCATGCGATTGCGGAACAGTGTCAGCAGCTGCAGGGTCGGAGGTTGCATAGGAGGGACATCCATATTTAAAAATGTAAAAAAGCACAAGAGCGTCCGCTGGTAATGCAAGTAAAAATGCCACTCCACGAACCAGAGTGCAGAAAATACAATGAAAGGAAGCAGGGATGACTCCAAAGATTTTCTCAAATGAAGTCACGAGACCACTGGTAACAACTTTAAAAAAGTGCACCAGGGACTTTGTGGGGGATGCGTTAAAGATAGTCGGAAACATGTTGCTGAAATTGAAAGGCAAATGTTAATTGAAAAAGGTTTTGCACCTCTGTATGGGTGTTCGCTATGTGAAGTACGAAAGTTTCACGGGCCGAACTCAAGGCCACCTCTCTCTGAGACAAAAGAGCTCTTATTCTTGCCATGCCGTTGAAACGTGTCTCAAGGTTGGTATTTGTGGCCAGATTGAAAACTCCCTATGTTCATGTGTGGGAGGAAATAGAACATTTCTGCAGCAAATAACCCGTTCACTTACTGTTACGATAAAAGGAATACTTTTAATTAACTCAGAACAATCTTCATTATTGAGCATCAAATAACTACCATTTTCCAACAACTTGAACGTGGGGATGATAGCAGGAACTGGCGTGCCTTGCAACACGCAAGCCATATTTGGTCGGTGTTTGTTGCATGAACCGTGTAAATGTATGTGCCTACACATTAGTGAATGATCTGGCGTCTCAGTGCATTCCTCTCCATTCAGATAAACTTCTTGATCATCTTTGAAACATCTGTATGTGTATGGAAGCGACCAGACCTCATGAAGAAAAGCACTACCTAAAGGTTCATAACGACCTATTGGTATATATTTCATACAATTTGAAAACTTATATAAAGCAAAAGGCAGCGTTATTAAACCGTGGATAAGGCATCTTGCCAAAAAACCCGCAATCCTCTGCTGATGATGTCACTGAGCATGTCATGAATGATGTAATATGTGACATCATCAGCAGTGGATTACGGGTAATGGTATCTCTAGTTTACTCCCTTATAGCTGTCTTTCTTTTAACATAAGTGTCTGTTTCCTTCCCTTATACTTACTGTTTTTGGGTCGCTTCCGGTTCGCGTACCCGCGAGCGAACTGGGAAGCGAACTAAGAGAAATAGAGGTTGGCACAGTTCCAAATATTGTACCAATTTTTTAATAACGGGGAGGTAGTTCTGAAAAGAACTTTTTTTTTATTTTTCTGAACATTTTTTTACTGTTTTTGAATTTTTCGGAACAGTTTTATATTTTTTTGGGTTTTTCTTGGAGGGGGCAATGAAAACGATTCATTGTAAAGGGCTCAACAGGAGCAACAAAACAAAAAAAAGAAGTATTTATTATTTTGGGCGTTTCGGACAAACTTGCATATGATAGTCAATAGCTCTGTTGATCAGAGTGATGCTTTTTTCTCCGTAGGAAATGAATCCATCGCAAAATGCGCAGATGTGTTTTACATCACCAAATCTCATTTGTATATTTGGCACCATCTCCCTGCCCTCTGGTCCCGTTACTTCCGGTACAACAGATCTTCTGGCCATAATAGGGAGATTATCTAGGTCGTTCCGAAACTGTGCAGCACTGTAGTTGTTAGGATGCCACCTAGTCATATGGCGATGCATTGTGTAGTTTCCGAAACTGTATTTTTTGTCGGTCCCTCTGGACAGTCTATCTTGACATATAAGGCAAGTTACGTATCTTGCATTTACTTTTTTCTGACCTTTGGGAATTTTAAAAAATTGCCAAATGAAGTTTTCTTTCCGGTGAGACGTCCTGGGCTGCTCAGGCAAAAACTGCCTCTCTTCGTGCTCGTCCTCCTGTTCCTCTTCTTCTTCTTCTTGTTGAATTACAACTTGAGCAGGTGGTCCACTCTTCCTTGGATGTGGTGGAGGTGGTGGGGAAGCACCAGCTGAAGCTACTAAAGAAGCCATTGCTCAGTGATCACAAAGGGTCTTTCTCTCACAATGATGAAAGTCAGAGTGAGGAAAGAAGGAGGGATTTTCATCATTTGGGAAAAACAAGAGTTCTCAACCAATCAAAAGTGTTCATTTTAGATTATATGACCTAGTCTTACATCATTAGGAAACCAAAAGTGAAATGAACCAATGAAAAGTGTTATTACCAAGTCACATGACTTGCTGTGTTTACGTTAAGCGCTTTGCAGGGCCTCCCGGTTTGCTTCTAGAAACCTGCGCTTTGCGACTCGCTTCGCGTACCAGTTCGCTAACGTAGCACGTCATATGACGTATCACGCGACAACGTGAAACGTCATGCGGACGGGAGGCGTCACGATGTTGTTTTCTAACGCGGCACTTGCGGTAAAGAAACGTTTACCGGCTCGCGGTCTATTTCGCGGCATCAAGGTCAGCTAACGGGAAGCTTCCCGATTCGCGAAGCGGGAACGAAGAAAAAAAAATATTTAAAAAAAAAATTATTCATAAACATATAAAATATATTTTTGGATTTAAAGAAGAATACATTTTACAGCTACAGATATTAGCTGTTAAAAAACCAATGAAATTCACAGAAAAAACCATAGGTTATAGACCATATATAGTTAGGAATTAGCATTTACAAAACCTTGAAAATTCACTGAAAAAACCATAGGTTATAGACCATATATAGTTAGGAATTAGCATTTAAAAAACCTTATTTTACTCACACAAAACCATTGAAATTCCATATATAGTTAGTTGCACTAACTATATATCGCGCACCGGCAATCCACTGCTGATGATGTCACATATTACATCATTCATGACATGGTCAGTGACATCACTGATTACATCACTGATGACATCTCAAATGACATCACTGATGACATCACTGATGACAACATCCAGTGACTATGTTTCTGTAAAGTTAAAATATGTCTTACATATTGAAGAATGAGTGGATGTATAAGTGTCTGAATGAAGGTTTTAGTAGGTGCGTGATTGACTGTATGAGTGAGTGATTAAATGCGTCTTACTGAATGCACGGGTTAGTGACTAAACTGTCTGAAAGTGTGCATCAGTATGTCTGTTGTTGTGCAAGCTGCTGCATGTGTTGATCAGTAGCTATATAAGTAGCTATATGGGTTATTGATTGGTTGCACAAGTATTTGTATGGGAGACTGAGTGTGTGTATGGCTGGCTGGGAGGTGTGTGACTCTGTGCAGATCAATGTGTACTTGTATCAGTGATTCTATAAGAGAGTAACTATGTGTTAGTATATGTTTCAAAAATGTAAGGTGTTCTGTGTTTAACTGTATAGATGAGAAAATGGAAGTGTGATTGATTCTTTTCAGGACTGACTAGGTGTGTGAGTAACTCCATGGATGAGTGGCAGAGTGTGAGTGTCTGTATAGGTGTATGAGTGCATATGATAGTGTTGTAAAGATGAGTGATTGTATGTATGAATGATTGTATGAGTGAATGTGTGTGTAGACATAGGAATCAGTGAGTGCGTATGTAGTAACTAGTATTGGTGTGTCAATGGTTTCAAAAATGATACTCTCTATTTAACACTGGGTGTAACGGAGGTTATATTACAGTGTGAGGAGATGCATTGTATTATGACATGAATGATATCATCAGTGATGTGATCATTGATGTCAAGTGAGATGTCATCAGTGATGTCATTTGAGATGTCATCAGTGATGTCATCAGTGATGTCATTTGAGATGTCATCAGTGATGTAATCAGTGATGTCACTGACCATGTCATGAATGATGTAATATGTGACATCATCAGCAGTGGATTGCCGGTGCGCGATATATAGTTAGTGCAACTAACTATATATGGAATTTCAATGGTTTTGTGTGAGTAAAATAAGGTTTTTTAAATGCTAATTCCTAACTATATATGGTCTATAACCTATGGTTTTTTCAGTGAATATATATATATATATATTACCTACTGGCGGTCGCCAGTAGGTATATATAGTTAGGATTTTTTCTCTATGGGATTTTTGAAAATTCTATGTCAAATAACTTTGGCGTTTGTGGACGGAATTGGCTGATATTTTCAGGAAAATGGCACATTTTGTTTCTGAGCAGCCCCTGAAAATTGGGGGGGGTTCGTCCAGGGGGGGTCGAGAAAAAAGGGGGGTCCCAAAACGTGTTTTTAACATTGAGTTTTCCATAGGGCGGTTGGCCTCACTTTTAGCCCGAACGGCTGAATGGATTTGCACAAAACTTGGCAAAATTGTAGGGACTGGTAGCCCGATGTGCCTTTTGTAGGTCTCAATATATGTGCTACAGTGGATTTTGAGAAATTAACGTTTAAAAAAAGATATATATCTGTAACAGCGGACCGGGCAGCGCTCCAGTACGCGTACTTTTCGCGCAACGGAGCTTTGTGAAGCGAAGCTGATTGGTTCTCCGGCGTCTGTAAACATTCCAAACAGTCCGTAGCGGCCGCCATCTTGTCTCTCGGTAGGATCGAGAGACAAGAGGAGGCCAAAGCGAAGGGGCAAATGACCATAAGGGGGCATAGTAGATCCTCGCTGACCCCCTAGGTTTGATGTGGAGGTTTTAAAAGGGCCCCGCGGGGCAAAAAAAAAAAAAATAATAATAATCGAACGGCTGAATGGATTTGCACGAAACTTAGTAAAATATTAGGGACTGGTAGCCCGATGTGCCTTTGCTAGGTCTCAATATATGTGCTCCAGTGGATTTTGAGAAATTAACGTTCAAAAAAAGATATATATCTGTAACAGCGCTCCGCTTCGCGTAACGGAGGTTTGCGAAGCTGATTGGTCATTCTGTCACTGGGCTATAGTTGGGCTACATCTGGCTGATATTTGGGCTACATTTGTTTTTTTTGTCTCTGGCGGCCATCTTTGGGCTACATTGGGCTACATTGGGCTTCATTGGGCTTCATTGGGCTACATTGGGCTACATTTGGGCTGCAACATATATATAGGCCAATGTAGCCCAATATATATTTTTCAAAGTTAATTTTCGTAAAAACCACTGGAGCATATATCTTGAGACATAGCAAAGGCACATCGGGCTACCAGTCCCTACAATTTTGCCAAGTTTCGTGGAAATCCATTCAGCCGTTCGAGCTAAAAGTGAGTCCAACCGCCCTATGGAAATGAAGGAAATGAATGGGTAATTTGTAATTAGCAAATAGCTCATCGCAAACTAGGAATGGTAAAGAATCGCTATTTATTCCTTAAAGTTCGCTATTTAGGAAATGCAAAAAACTTTGATGATACATATGGCGGTTCATCTCTAACAAGATAAGAAGCATAGGGATAGATTTATGATGACTGGCGCATCACCAGGGATGTGTTAGTCATTCTGTGCCGCTGTTCCGTCACCTATGGTGTGCTGCATTTACAATGCGGCGCATCATGGGGCAAAAACAGCACAGATGCGTGATGTATCTGTGCCGTAAAGGTGGCGCATTGCTGGAGTTGTATCGCAAGTGTGATGAAGCTCCAGCAAGGGTCGGGGGTGCCCCTGTCGCAGGGTTTCTGTTCTCACACAGAACTGTGGACAGAGGATTGGAACCTCGGCGAATTAGGGTGCCCCAAAACTCACCTTAGTAATCAAAAACCCCTTAGCAAGCTAGGTACAGTGTCACATTGGATATAACAAACTCTCAATGTTTAGACAATCCAGAATATGAACTTATAGTACCTCAGGATACGTGGAACTCATGAACAGTCGGTCGTTATATATTTCTTAGAAACCAGAACATGGAGTTAAGAAGAACACATGTGTATTTGAAATGTTTATTTACTAATGCCGTCTTCTCAGGCGTAGTATCTTAGATAATACAAGTACACATATTATCAGTAGCAAAATTACCAGCATAGTTAATAGTACATAAAAAGCGAATGGTGACAGTATGTTAACATGCTGTAAATGAATAAGAGTTAGCAACACTTATAAGCAGCCACGGGCCGTGGAGGGAGTTACGGTGGGGCAGGGAGGCGGGGAGGGGGAGGGGCAGGGTGGAGAGGGCTCCACCCTGCCCCTCCCCCTCCCCGCCTCCCTGCCCCACCGTAACTCCCTCCACGGCCCGCGGCTGCTTATATCTCACCCTCCCTAATACACATATTATATTATTTGCTAAGAAGGTCTGTTTGTGTTGGTTTAGGGCGTGCCCATACTTTAGTGTCTTAGATTTGAAGGAATCACATCAGCATACACCAGCTCTCTCTTCATGTGAACCGCATCAACTGTTGTGTATGTGTGTTCGGCAAAGCAATATAAAACCCGCCTCATGCCCAGAATTGGCAGAAGCTGCACTTATGTTATGAGTATGAAGTTGTGAAGATCAGACCTCATAACAATTCTGTATCGTGTTGTTCTTGAAACTTCAGCACTCGCTGTACAGATATAGTTTAACAAGCAAAGCAGATAGTAGAGCAATAACATATTATTCTCATGTAAACCACGATGAACTACTAGGTTGAAAGCTAAAGCAACAACTAAGTGTCGTGTGCAGAAGTTGCAAAAAAGGAAAAATGGCGTTTAAACCGGTAATGAGCCCATGCTAACTTAACACGGTGTAAAGATATCCAGGACCTAGATGACACCTCCCCATGATCCGGAAACGAACTGAATAAGATAATAGAAGTGCCATCTCATGAGAGCAGATTGCAACTTCATATGTGGACGGTCCGCAAGGTAAAACATTAAAAACTAGGAAAATTTAATGCTAAAGAAAAATAAAACAGCCAAGTACTTTATCGAGTCTTAAGCCAATAGGCAAGCTAAATAATAAAAACTTGACAAATAAGTCAATGAATTGTCAATGAAATGCTAGTACTCAGCATATCAAACATGAAAAAGGTCTATGACATAACTGTGTATGCAAAATAAGCTGCAACAGCCTCCAATAGGAAGTCACCGTCTTCATCCGAAAAGAGTTCAGCCATCCAATTTAAAAGCGGAAAAGAACATACGTGCTCTCCCAGCACCGGATCCTCTATCACCATCAGAGGACAGCTCGGTGGGTTTTCAAGAAAGCTCTGTTCCAAGAAAGACTGTGTTGCCGCCAGTAAATTCCAGGGACCAATTAGTCCATGCATCAATGCCACAGCCATAATCCTTTCGCCAGGACAAACCAACTCGTGAGTAATGATAGGAGTCATCAGCTGATTAAAGTCGACGTCAGGAGAAACCGGTCCGCAGAGACACAAATCAATGGCCCAATCGAAATCACAGGTCAGGCAGTGAAATACAGGCTGGACACAGGTGAAGTAGGAGAATCGAAAAGATAATCCATATGCCGTGCTTAATATCGCCAACGGCATTGTGCCATAATATTCTAGCATGCGATTGCGGAACAGTGTCAGCAGCTGCAGGGCGGGAGCTTGCACAGGAGGGACATCCATATTTAAAAATGTAAAAAAGCACAAGAGCGTCCGCTGGTAATGCAAGTAAAAATGGGAATCCACGAAGCACAGTGGAAAAAAATAGAATGAAAGAAAGCAGGGATGCCTCCAAAGATTTTCTCAAATGAAGTCACGAGACCACTGGTAACAACTTTAAAAAAGTGCGCCAGGGCCTTTGTGGAGGACGCGTTAAAGATAGTCCGAACCATCTTGCTGAAATGGAAAGGCGAATCAGTATTGAAAAGGGTCTGCACCTCTGTACGGGTGTTCGCTATGTGAAGCACGAAAGTTTCACGGGCCGAACTCAAGGCCACCTCTCTCTGAGACAAAAGAGCTCTTATTCTTGCCATGCCGTTGAAATCTGCTCCCAAGGTTGGTATTTGTGGCCAGATTGAAAACTCCCTATGTTCATGTGTGGGAGGAAATAGAACATTTCTGCAGCAAATAACCCGTTCACTTACTGTTACGATAAAAGGAATACTTTTAATTAACCCAGAACAATCTTCATTATTGAGCATCAAATAACTACCATTTTCCAACAACTTGAACGTGGGGATGATAGCAGGAACTGGCGTGCCTTGCAACACGCAAGCCATATTTGGTCGGTGTTTGTTGCATGAACCGTGTAACTGTATGTGCCTACACATTAGTGAATGATCTGGCGTCTCAGTGCATTCCTCTCCATTCAGATAAACTTCTTGATCATCTTTGAAACATCTGTATGTGTATGGAAGCGACCAGACCTCATGAAGAAAAGCACTACCTAAAGGTTCATAACGACCTATTGGTATATATTTCATACAATTTGAAAACTTATATAAAGCAAAAGGCAGCGTTATTAAACCGTGGATAAGGCACGTTGCCAAAAAACCCGCAATCCTCTGCTGATGATGTCACTGAGCATGTCATGAATGATGTAATATTTGACATCATCAGCAGTGGATTACGGGTAATAGTATCTCTAGTTTACTCCCCTAAAGCTGTCTTTCTTTTAACATAAGTGTCTGTTTCCTTCCCTTATACTTACTGTTCTTTTTTAAAAAAAAAAAATTTGGTTCACTTCCGGTTCGCGTACCGGCGAGCGAACTGGGAAGCGAACTACGAGAAATAGAGGTTGGCACAGTTCCAAATATTGTACCAATTTTTTAATAACGGGGAGGTAGTTCTGAAAAGAACTTTTTTTTTAATTGTTTTTGTTGTTTTATATTTTTTTATTATTTTTCTGAACATTTTTTTACTTTTTTTGAATTTTTCTGAACAGTTTTATATTTTTTTGGGTTTTTCTTGCAGGGGGCAATGAAAACGATTCATTGTAAAGGGCTCAACAGGAGCAACAAAACAAAAAAAAAGTATTTATTATTTGGGGCGTTTCGTACAAACTTGCATATGATAGTCAATAGCTCTGTTGATCAGAGTGATGCTTCTTTCTCCGTAGCAAATGAATCCATTGCAATATACGCAGACGTGTTTTACTTCATGAAATCTCGTTTGAATATTTGGCACCATCTCCCTGCCCTCTGGTCCCGTTACTTCCGGTACAACAGATCTTCTGGCCATAATAGGGAGATTATCTAGGTTGTTACGAAACTGTGCAGCACTGTAGTTGTTAGGATGCCACCTAGTCATATGGCGATGCATTGTGTAGTTTCCGAAACTGTATTTTTTGTCGGTCCCTCTGGACAGTCTATCTTGACATATAAGGCAAGTTACGTATCTTGCATTTACTTTTTTCTGACCTTTGGGAATTTTAAAAAATTGCCAAATGAAGTTTTCTTTCCGGTGAGACGTCCTGGGCTCCTCAGGCAATAAGTGCCTCTCTTCGTGCTCGTCGTCCTGTTCCTCTTCTTCCTCTTCTTGCTGAATTATAACTTGAGCAGGTGGTCCACTCTTCCTTGGATGTGGTGGAGGTGGTGGGGAAGCACCAGCTGAAGCTACTAAAGAAGCCATTGCTCACTGGTAACAAAGGGTCTTTCTCTCACAATGATGAAAGTCAGAGTGAGGAAAGAAGGAGGGATTTTCATCATTTGGGAAAAACAATAGTTCTCAACCAATGAAAAGTGTTCATTTTAGATTATATGACCTAGTCTTACATCATTAGGAAACCAAAAGTGAAATGAACCAATGAAAAGTGTTATTACCAAGTCACATGACCTGCTGTGTTTACGTTAAGCGCTTTGCAGGGCCTCCCGGTTTGCTTCCAGAAACCTGTGCTTTGCGACTCGGTAAGCGTACCAGTTCGCTAACGTAGCACGTCATATGACGTATCACGCGACAACGCGAAACGTCATGCGGACGGGAGGCGTCACGATGTTGTTTTCTAACGCGGCAGTTGCGGTAAAGAAACGTTTACCGGCTCGCGGTCTATTTCGCGGCATCAAGGTCAGCTAACGGGAAGCTTCCCGATTCGCGAAGCGGGAACGAAGAAAAAAAAATATTAATTTTTTTTTTATTAATAAACATATAAAATATATTTTTGGATTTAAAGAAGAATACATTTTACAGCTACAGATATTAGCTGTTAAAAAACCAATGAAATTCACTGAAAAAACCATAGGTTATAGACCATATATAGTTAGGAATTAGCATTTACAAAACCTTGAAAATTCACTGAAAAAACCATAGGTTATAGACCATATATAGTTAGGAATTAGCATTTAGAAAACCTTATTTTACTCACACAAAACCATTGAAATTCCATATATAGTTAGTTGCACTAACTATATATCGCGCACCCGCAATCCACTGCTGATGATGTCACATATTACATCATTCATGACATGGTCAGTGACATCACTGATGACATCACTGATGACATCTCAAATGACATCACTGATGACATAACTGATGACATCTCAAATGACATCACTGATGACATCATGACACACCAATACCAGTTACTACATACGCACTCACTGATTCCTACGTCTACACACACATTCACTCATTCACCCATACAATCACTCATACATACAGTCACTCATTATTACAACACTATCATATGCACTCATACACCTATGCAGACAGTCACACACTGCCACTCATCCATGGAGTTACTCACACACCAAGTCAGTCCTGTAAAGAATCAATCACACTTCCATTTCTTCATCTATACAGTTAAACACAGAACACCATACTTCAGTGACATCACTGATGACATCACTAATGACATCTCTGATGACATCTCAAATGACATCACTGATGACATCACTGATGACATCTCAAATGACATCACTGATGACATCATGACACACCAATACCAGTTACTACATACGCACTCACTGATTCCTACGTCTACACACACATTCACTCATTCACCCATACAATCACTCATACATACAGTCACTCATTATTACAACACTATCATATGCACTCATACACCTATGCAGACAGTCACACACTGCCACTCATCCATGGAGTTACTCACACACCAAGTCAGTCCTGTAAAGAATCAATCACACTTCCATTTCTTCATCTATACAGTTAAACACAGAACACCATACTTCAGTGACATCACTGATGACATCTCAAATGACATCACTGATGACATCATGACACACCAATACCAGTTACTACATACGCACTCACTGATTCGTACGTCTACACACACATTCACTCATTCACCCATACAATTACTCATACATACAGTCAGTTATTATTAGAACACTATCATATGCACTCATACACCTAGTCAGTCCTGTGAAGAATCAATCACACTTCGATTTCCTCATCTATAGTTAAACACAGAACACCATACTTTTCACACATATACTAACACATACTTACTCTCTTATACAATCACTGATACAAGTACACATTGATATGCACAGCGTCACACACCTCCCAGCCAGCCACACACACACTCAGTCTTCCATCCATCCAGTCATTCTTCAATATGTAAAACGTATTTAAACTTTACAAAAACACACAGACACTAGATGATGTCATCAGTGATGTCATCAGTGATGTCACTGACCATGTCATGAATGATGTAATATGTGACATCATCAGCAGTGGATTGCGGGTGCGCGATATATAGTTAGTGCAACT
This sequence comes from Lissotriton helveticus, assembly GCF_964261635.1. Classification (NCBI taxonomy): domain Eukaryota; kingdom Metazoa; phylum Chordata; class Amphibia; order Caudata; family Salamandridae; genus Lissotriton; species Lissotriton helveticus. The sequence continues at coordinate 887,203,137 of NC_136070.1, forward strand.
AACTATATATGGAATTTCAATGGTTTTGTGTGAGTAAAATAAGGTTTTCTAAATGCTAATTCCTAACTATATATGGTCTATAACCTATGGTTTTTTCAGTGAATTTTCAAGGTTTTGTAAATGCTAATTCCTAACTATATATGGTCTATAACCTATGGTTTTTTCAGTGAATATATATATATATATTACCTACTGGCAGTCGCCAGTAGGTATATATAGTTAGGATTTTTTCTCTATGGGATTTTTGAAAATTCTATGTTTAATAACTTTGGCGTTTGTGGACGGAATTGGCTGAAATTTTCAGGAAAATGGAACATTTTGTTTCGTCAAGGGGGGGGCCGAGAAAAAAGGGGGGTCCCAAAACGCGTTTTCCCCATGTTAATTTCCATAGGGCGGTTGGCCTCACTTTTAGCTCGAACGGCTGAATGGATTTGCACGAAACTTGGCAAAATTGTAGGGACTGGTAGCCCGATGTGCCTTTGCTAGGTCTCAATATATGTGCTCCAGTGGATTTTGAGAAATTAACGTTCAAAAAAATATATATATCTGTAACAGCGCTCCGGGTAGCGCTCCGGTTCGCGTACTTGACGCGTAACGGAACTTCGCGAAGCGAAGCTGATTGGCTCTCAGGTGTCTGTCAACATTCTAAACAGTCCGGAGTGGCCGCCATCTTGTCTCTCGGTAGGATCGAGAGACAAGAGGAGGCCAAAACAAAGGGGGAAATGACCATAAGGGGGCATAGTAGATCCTCCCTGACCCCCTAGGTTTGATGTGGAGGCTTTAAAAGGGCCCCGCAGGGCAAAAAAAAAAATATATATATATATATATTTTCCGGACGCCATCTTGTCTCTCGGTAGGATCGAGAGACAAGAGGAGGCCAAAAAAAAGGGGAAAATGACCATAAGGGGGCATAGTAGATCCTCCCTGATCCCCTAGGTTTGATGTGGAGGCTTTAAAAGGGCCCCGCGGGGCAAAAAAAAAAAAAATAATAAATTTCGGACGCCATCTTGTCTCTCTGTAGGATCGAGAGACAAGAGGAGGCCAAAACAAAGGGGGAAATGACCATAAGGGGGCATAGTAGATCTTCCCTGACCCCCTAGGTTTGATGTGGAGGCTTTAAAAGGGGAGCGCCCGGTACGCTTTTGTGCAATGGGCGGTGGTAATCTAAATGATGAGGGGGGGGGGCAGCGTTCAAAGCACATCAGCGTGCATAAACACGAAAATGTTTTTATCTACCACGTACTTGACTTATCTCTCTGAGATGCATTCCATTGTGTCTCGGCAATGGTAGTCTGTTCATTACATAGATCGCTCGAGGGCGGTAGTACAGACCGCGCGTAGGAAAGGGTCAAAAGCCAGGGGTATAGGAGTATGTAACAAGCGAGCCATTTAATTGAAAAAACTAAACGTGACAAACGGTTGCAGGATCAGTGAAGGTTGATTTTATAATTGAAAGTATAACAGGATCAGTTACAATAAAATCGTCCATACGCACACCATGGGCGAGTATCAGGGGTAGCATTACTTCGAAGCTTTAATAATACAATAATCAATAATGAAAAATCGACATCAATAGGGTTGTCCGTATGCCCAGTCAGTACCTTTCCCCGCACGCCATGTGCACAAAGACTGCATATATCCCCTATAACGTCAAGGCTAAGTAACTAGAACGTCATAAGGAGTTGCAAGTCGCTCCCATACTGGCGCCATTTTGGTCAAGGCCAGGCAGGTCCAGAGTATAGTTCAATGTCTCCAATAAGTAGCGGCAGCACCAGAATCCCTTTCGGCAGTTCAAAAAGTTTGTTAGCGCCAACAGAAAGAACAGGCAGCATGAACCATGACTCAAAGGCGAGGGAGTCAAATTCTTCCCTACCGGGTCACGCTGAGGTCCCACCGGAGCTGATCAAGTTGACAGTCTACAGTGTCTCTTAGTAATTCGGACAAAAACTGTCGTCAGCATGAGAGCACTACCATCCTGTGACAATGTTGTGGCCACTTCCGGAGAGCGGGACAGCAGGCGTATCCCTCCGCCGATGCACTGAATCAGCCTCCCTCACGGCACCAGATGTGGATAAGGTGGCGGACACCCGTGGCAGCGGTATATCCATGGGGGATAGTCGAGCAACAGTGGCGGTTGCCCCCATCGGAAGCCCCCATCGGGGTGGGTGAGACTCAGCTGGCCGAGCGAGGCACTGTGCCGCAAGAGGGGGCGCAACTGAGCTGGCCGAGTGAAGCGCTGGGGTGCAGCTGAGGAACCTCCACCTGGGGAGGTGGGGGAGGCTCGTTCGCGCCGCCTCTCCCTCCCAGTGCATCCTACGCCGTCTCCTGGCGCAGGTATATGTGATGGTCGGACCAGGCAATAAGAGGGGGGGGTCATCAGGAAGGCATTCACCCCCCCCAAAAATAGCTTCAATTAAGTTGAATGGCTGCAAGAGCCCCGATTACACCAGCAGCCCTGTTAATATGACGATCCTGGGAAAAGTTCCTCTGTTGGATTGCAATGGCTGCAGTGATGGTCTTGGGAAACTGCTTCCGAAAACTCTAAAGGCCACGAAAGCTTGCTATGCTGTTCCTTTGGAAATGCGGTGCTGGGTGATGGAAGTTATTGAAGAGTTGGCAGTGGTGTTTTTTGTGGATTTTGGATGCTCTGCCACAGTCCATTCGAGTTCCAGGGTAGACCAGAGTCGTTCTAGTGGACCAGGCCCAAATCCGGGGAGTCGGGCACCATTTTGAGCGTTCCGCAGCAACAGCCGCTCTTCACCCCGGACACCGGAGCGGGTCCCCGGCCATCCAACCGAGTGGAACGCCAATGGCAGTCATGGTGCAGCTGACCGGGGAGTGAAACGCTAAGGCTCGCCCTGCTGCAGCTGACCGCGGGGACAGGCCTTTGCGCGTGGTGTCGCCCCCGGGCTATTTGCACAACGGTCCTCCACCCCTAGGCCGCCACCTATGCTACCTCGACAGGAACAGCGTCATGCATTTGGTTCGATGTTGCAGCAGGCTGCTATGTAAATAGTTATTTAATAAAAAGTTTTACCGTGCTACTTTGCTGGTGTGTTGTATATATTTATAATATTTGCATAGGGTTTGTCGTTATTTTGGGTGGGGTGGGCGGCGGAGCCGAGCTAACTTCTCTTATTTAGTCAGCACATGAATTTACTTACTGGTGCGCATTATTTTGGGTGTACATTTGGGATATCGGTTGGGGTTGGGTTCGTCGTACTGAAATAACACTTCAAGTTTCTGGTGTAGGATACTCTCCCATTCACTAGCTCCAGAGAGAGTCGTTCCTAAGTAAGGAAAGTGCTATATTTTTTTCCATCCTTCACATGCGGATACCATGTTCGGGCTTATTTTTCTCATTCCATTAACCGTTCGATCACCGCCTCAGTCATACAAAAAGCATTTTTTTATTGACCCAGTCGTGCGCCACACATACTCATTCAAACCGTACAAATCAGGGCCCATGCGCACATTCATACCATACAATCTTTCACGCTCCCAGTGATGGTCTGCACTCCATGCAATATCTCATAGCGCTTGTCTATGTCTTTCCCTACATGGAGCACGGTGTGGTCCATGTCCACTCCATTCTTCAGTCGGAACTCCGATGTAACCTACAGAGGAGAAAAGAAAGGGGGGGGGGATACAGCATCCAGAGCATGTCAGCGCGCGCAAACACGAAAAAGGTTCTACTTATGTATCAGACTAGCTGCAGGAACGTGTGATACAACAGATCTTGGCTATCCCTTTCGCATTATTTTTCTGTGTAACATATCCTCCCCTTCTTATGATGCAAAAAAATGTTTCATTTTGTTTGTCTCTAAATTCGAGTTCCCTCTTCGTGTATTTGTTTCTCAATTAGTCGTATTTTATGGGACAAAATACCACACCTTACATTCGGCAGATACCTTAAGCTACGGTCGACCATTTTCTAATAATTCTGGAAAAAGGGCAGGTGTGACGGATACAAATTTCAATCAATCCAAAATTCAGGCAAAGGGTCTGCATTATCTGTTTTCTATTGTTTGGGAATAACAGCCACTATTCAAAAACCCAACCAACCTAGACGATTGTTATGACGCTGATTCCATACTTCCTTCGAAAATTGTTTATTGCAAAAATGTCAGTATACAAATACGGGCCTACAACCACGTGGGCCGGCCACGGAGCAAACTGGAATCGTATATGATGAGGGGACATTTACACTGTAGAAAAACGTAACGGGCGGGCTATTAGGTTGCAGGAATTAACGTGTCTAACAGTTGCGGAATCGGTGGACGTTAATTTTATAATCAAAGTACGACAGGGCCAGTTACAATGAAATTATCTAGATATACATTTCCGGGCAAGTACCATGAGTAACGTTAATTCGAATTTTTAATAGTACAGTAATCAATAATACATCAGAACTTAATATCAATATGGATGTCCAAATGTTCAATCAGTACCCGTCCCCGCCCGCCATGTGCTCCTAAACTGCATACATATCTCGTGATATCAAGGCTGAGCAACCAGTACATATCAAGGAGTTGCCAACATGTGGGATACATATTATCCAAATAGAAGCAGTTACCTCGAGAATGTTTGTCTGTATGAGGTTCTACAAAATTACATATTCAAGAGGAACATCAAAGAAGATATTGATAAAGGAGTGTATGCTGTAATTGGAAGTGAGGGATGTCTGGTCATTTTGGGGAGGCCGGGCAGGTCCAGAATATAGTCAAAATGTCTCCACCAAGCAGCGGTCGGACCAGAACCCCTTTGAGTAGTCCAAAAAGTTCAGTTAAATGACAATAGAAGGGACAGGCAACAAGAACCATCAGTCAAAGAGGGGAGGGCAAGTTCTTCCCTACCGGGTCACGTTGGGGCTCCACCGGAACTGATTGAATTGGTAGTCTACAGTGTTTCTGGATGTTTCAGACTGAAGCTGGCGTCAGCATGAGAGCACCCCCATTCCGTGGCTATGTCGTGGCTATTCTGCGAGCAATCATGGCAGTCACTCCTCACCGGAAGCCTGCGGGAGTCGGGGGCCCCGGTGACGCTTGTAGAATCTTCAAGGCTGAGGGGACGCTTTTGGGAATGGGGCCCATGCCCTAGCAGTCAAGCGTCCAAGTTCCAGGGTTGCCCAGAGCCATCCTTGCAGGCCAGGCCCAAGTCTGTGGAGGCGACCGCCATTTTGTGAGCTCCGTGGCAGCCGCCTGTCGCTGTTCCGCAAGAGTGGGCGCAATTCAGCCGGATGGCGGGTGAGACGCTGTAGCCGCAAGAGTAGGCAAAACTCAACCGGCTGAGTGAGGCACTGTGCCGCAAGAGCGGGCGTAACTCAGCTGGCCGAGCGAGACACTGTGCCGCAAGAGTGGGCGTAACTCAGGTGGCCGAGCGAGGCACTGTGCCGCAAGAGCGGGCGTAACTCAGGTGGCCGAGCGAGGCACTGTGCCGCAAGAGTGGGCGTAAGTCAGCTGGCCGAGCGAGGCACTGTGCCGCAAGAGCAGGCGGAACTCAGCTGGCCGAGCGAGGCACTGTGCCGCAAGAGTGGGCGGAACTCAGCTGGCCGAGTGAGGCACTGTGCCGCAAGGGCGGGCGGAACTCAGCTGGCCGAGCGAGGCACTGTGCCGCAAGAGTGGGCGGAAGTCAGCTGGCCGAGCGAGGCACTGTGCTACAACAGTGGGCGCAACTCAGCTGGCCGAGCGAGGCACTGTGCCGCAAGAGCGGGCGTAACTCAGGTGGCTGAGCGAGGCACTGTAGGTCTTCCTCTCACAAAGATGAAAGTCAGAGTGAGGAAACAAGGAGGGGTTTTCATCATTTGGGACAAAAAAAAAAGTTCTAAACCAATGAAAAGTGTTATTTTTAGGTCACATGACCTAGCCTTACATCATTAGGAAACCAAAAGTGAAATGAACCAATGAAAATTTTTATTAACAAGTCACATGACCTGTTATGCTTACGTTACGCGCTCCGCTCCGCGCTGCGCCCCGGATCGCTTCTGGGAAGCTGCGCTTCGTGCATCGGGTGCGCTAACGCGGCGCGTCATATGACGCATTACGCGACAACGCGATACTACAATAATTCTGGATGTTACAGACTGAAGCTGGCGTCAGCATGAGAGCATCCCGTGGCTACGTCGTGACCGTTCCGCGAGCAATCATGGCAGTCGCTCCCCACCGGAAGTCTGCGGGAGTCGGGGGCCCCGGTGACTCTTGTAGAATCTTCAAGGCTGAGGGGACGCTTTTGGGAATGGGGCACATGCCCTAGCAGTCAAGCGTCCGAGTTCCAGGGTTGCCCAGAGCCATTCTTCCAGGCCAGGCCCAAGTCTGTGGAGCCGATCGCCATTTCGTGAGCTCCGTGGCAGCCGCCTGTCGCTGTACTGCAAGAGTGGGTGCAATTCAGCCGGATGGCGGGTGAGACGTTGTAATAGCAAGAGCAGGCTCAACTCAGCTGGCCGAGAGAGGCACTGTGCCGCAAGAGTGGGCGTAACTCAGCTGCCGAGTGAAGCGCTGGGGTGCAGCTGAGAAACCTCCACCTGGGGAGGTGGGGGAGGCTCGTTCGCGCCGCCTCTCCCTTCCGGTGCACCCCACGCCGTTTCGTGGCGCAGGTAGGCACTGTGCCACAAGAGTTGGCGTAACTCAGCTGCCGAGTTAAGCGCTGGGGTGCAGCTGAGAAACCTCCACCTGGGGAGGTGGGGGAGGCTCGTTCGCGCCGCCTCTTCCTTCCAGTGCACCCCCGCCGTCTCCTGGCGCAGGTATATGTGATGGTCGGACCAGGGCACCGCAGGACGTGTCTTCAGGTCAAACGGATTGTGGGACAAGGTCCAGAATGGAAGAGTCACCAAAAGGCAAAAAGTTCCGCCGGACCCCGGGAGCCGACCGCCTATGTCGGGGGCGATCTCAAGCCACACCAGGGCAACAAGACTTGGGGAGGGGGCAGGAGCCAAGCGCCCCTTCCGAGTCCGCGCCACCACACCGCCCCACGGGGGCCTCCGTCAAGCGGCTCAGGGAGGCACCGCAGGCAGCGGTTCTTCAGATCAGTGGTCTCACCGGCAAAGCTCCCCTCCGTCAGCAGCGATCGTTGGCGCTGTGGTTGCGGCCGGAGGCCCCGCATAGTCAACGCCCTGGCCTCTCCATCTCGTAGGCCGCAGAGTAGTCGGGGAGAAATCCCGGGAACGGCGGCATGTATTTGGATCAATGTTGCAGCAGGCTGCCATGTAAATAGTTATTTAATAAAACGTTTTACCCTGTTACTTTGCTGGTGTGTTGTATATATTTATAATATTTGCATAGGGTTTGTCGTTATTTTGGGCGGGGTGGGCGGCGGAGCCGAGCTGTCTTGCAGCCATCATGGCGTCGAGCTCGGTTCCTCTCACTAGTTTCATATTTCTCATGAGGGGTTGTTCCTAATGTTTCTATTTTAGCGAGGTCAAAAAGAGATCCCATTAGTGGCCTACTGATTTTGCTTGATTCCTTTTGTTTTTTCTAACGATTTTTCACTATCTGCAAAGACTAAACAGAGTATTGCGACTCTGTGCTTGTTTGTAAATAGAGAATGAACCAAAGAGAAGCAATTCCAAAACAGTAAATGCTTGGATAACAATCAATCAAATGGAGAGGGAAGCAGGCACGACGGATTACAACGGGGGCAAAGGCCTGCGTTACCTACCCTTCACTATCTGCAAAGAGAGAATACTCCTAAAAGAAAAGAGGGGGGGGAAGCGTTCAAAGCACATCAGCGTGCATAAACACGAAAATGTTTTTACCTACCACGTACTTGACATTTTAAAGCTTTTGATATTTGCTAATAAAAAACCATTGGAATTCACTGAAAAAAACATAGGTTATAGACCATATATAGTTAGGAATTAGCATTTACAAAACCTTGAAAATTCACTGAAAAAACCATGGGTTATAGACCATATATAGTTAAGAATTAGCATTTACAAAACCTTATTTTACTCACACAAAACCATTGAAATTCCATATATAGTTAGTTGCACTAACTATATATCGCGCACCCGCAATCCACTGCTGATGATGTCACATATTACATCATTCATGACATGGTCAGTGACATCACTGATGACATCACTGATGACATCTCAAATGATTTCAATGGTTTTGTGTGAGTAAAATAAGGTTTTGTAAATGCTAATTCTTAACTATATATGGTCTATAACCCATGGTTTTTTCAGTGAATTTTCAAGGTTTTGTAAATGCTAATTCCTAACTATATATGGTCTATAACCTATGTTTTTTTCAGTGAATTTCAATGGTTTTTTATTAGCAAATATCAAAAGCTTTAAAATGTCAAGTACGTGGTAGGTAAAAACATTTTCGTGTTTATGCATAAGGTTTTGTAAATGCTAATTCTTAACTATATATGGTCTATAACCCATGGTTTTTTCAGTGAATTTTCAAGGTTTTGTAAATGCTAATTCCTAACTATATATGGTCTATAACCTATGGTTTTTTCAGTGAATATATATATATATATATATAACCTACTGGCGGTCGCCAGTAGGTAGTTATAGTTAGGATTGTTTTCCAAAGGAAATCCACAACATTCTATTGGGAATAACTTTGGCGCAGATTGAGGGATCTGCCTGTAATTTTCCTCAAATTTGCCTCGCTGCGCTCCGCTCCTTTCCTGAAAGTTTAGGGGGGATTCGTCAAGCGGGGGCCGAGATAAAAGGGGGGTCCCAAAACGTGTTTTCCCCATGTTAATTTCCATAGGGCGGTTGGACTCACTTTTAGCTCGAACGGCTGAATGGATTTTCACCAAACTTGCCAAAATTGTAGGGACTGGTAGCCCGATGTGCCTTTGCTATTTCTCAAGATATGCGCTCCAGAGGATTTTGAATAATTTAGGTTAAAAAATATATATATATCTATAAGCGCGCCCCGGTACGCGCACCGGGGAGCGTACCAGCGCGCACCGCGAGTTCACGTGCGGAAAGCTGATTGGCTCTCGGGTGTCTGTAAACATTCCAAACAGTCCGGAGCGGCTGCCATCTTGTGTCTCGGTAGGATCGAGACACAAGAGGTGGCAAAAACAAAGGGGGAAATGACCAAAAGGGGGCAGGGTAGACCCCCCCTGACCTCCTAGGTTTGATGTGGGGGCCATAAAAGGGTCCCGCGGGACAAAAAAAATGTTTGATTTTTTTTCGATTTTCGCGGGGGGAGCGTCCGGTACGCGCACCGGGGAGCTTACCGGGGAGCATACCAAAAGGCAAACCCAATGAAACAGTAAAATAATAATTTAAAGGTTTTAGAGGTAGGGTAGGTTTGCATAGAGTTGTTGTGTTGTGTGGGTGATATAAGTACCAGCATGTAGGTACCAATGCAGAGTTTTAAATTCAATGTAGATTGTCTCCTCTGTAGATAACTTGCATGTTGTTACAGAAGTTATTGTGGTATATGGAATCCATACCATAGTTTGTCAGGAAAGTAGAAACAACATGGAGGCAGGAGATGAAAAAGAGATGTCAAATACACATTGGAGATAATATAGTGGGAGAAAGGAAGTAACTATGAGCAAAATTACTATGCAACAAAAAAAAGTTGCACAGTATACTATAAGTCTCACATTATATTATATTCATTTTGGAACTATTTCATGAATTACATATAAAAAAGAATAATGTCTGGAAGAATTTTTAATTATTAAATAATAATTTATTGCTGTGATTTTTCAAAATTTAATAACACTTCCAACATTATATCGTCAGGAATGTCCTCATTTTCAGTCCATGATTCAATTTCTTCCACACAATTAACTAACTCTTCGTCTAGAGACTGATCCATAAAGTCACAGTCTTCCTCAGGATTGTTTTGAATAACTATTTCGAAAGAAATATTTGCTTCTCCTTCCATTTTCTTGCTGTAAATTGCATTAAAAATAAATATATCAGTAGAGTTAGGGCAGTGTTGGGTTTAAGTTTAGACAGGTACGTCTGAGTTTTAAACAGTGAATTTATCTTTGGGCAGTGTATGGTATCAGGCAGGAAGTAGAAATATCAAAAAAGTGTATGTGAAGAAGCCTAAGTAATTTCATATTTATACCAGAGAAGCCTAACTCAATCCATAACTATAACAGAGAAGCCTATCTCAATCTATAACTATAACAGAGGGACAGTAAATAACTATCAGAAAACGTTTTTACAAATTAACTTAAAGTGCCCCTTACAAATTAACAACCTACCTTATTAAAAGGTTATGAAGATAAATGGAGAATTTTTTTTCAAGATGTACCTCAGGTAGGTGTAGTCAAAATGGCTGTGTTTCCCTCTCATTTTTCATTTATATTCATGTACATAACCAATCAAATGTCAGGAAAAAAAAGTAGAAAATGAAAGTAACATTTTAATTGGTTGTAAATCCTAACACTTCATATGTGTTTTTGTCATGTCATTTACCTCAGGATATTTAGACAGGGCTACAGCTCAAATGGCTCAATGGAATTCCACCAAATTTGGGGAAATGTTAGGGACTGGTATGTAGTAGGGCCTATTCTATATTTGGTGAAAGTCTCTTCAGTAGTTTTTATGTAAATTAACTTTTAAACATTTTTGGGAGCGCTCACCGGTGCGCTCCCCGGTACGCATACCGGTAAGCGCAACGGGAGTCCTCCATCTTGTGTTTCGGTAGATTTGAGACACAAGATGGAGGACAAACAACGTTGGGAATGGGTAAAAGGGGGCACGGTAGACACCCCCTGACCCCCTAGATTTTCTGAGGGGGGCTTAGGAGGCCCATATAGGCCCAAAAATAACAATTTGTTTTTTAATTTTTCGCGGGGGGAGCGCCCGGTACGCGTACCGGGGAGCGTACTTTGGTGAAAAATAGTGAAAAAAGTTAGAGAAAAGTAATCATTTTGAGTGATCAGAGGTAGGGTAGCTCTGAAAAGAGCTTTTGGGTACTGTGGCTCATTTAGGTACCTACAAGTAGGTTCCAATGCACAGTCTTATATTCAGGAGGAATATTCTATTCCCCTCATCTGAGAAGTGCACACCATCTCCTCTGTAGATATCTTGCATGTTGTAACGCAAGTTATTGTTGTATATTGAACCCATTCCATAGTCTCTCATGTAAGCAGAAACAGATTTATTCACATGTTTCCGTGCTTTCTCAAATTGTGGACAAAATTGGTTGGACCACTTCCATTTCTGTCTTTGGCATATATTGGAATATACCAAGGCAGTTTGTGGAAAAAGTGTCATCAATTGCCCAAAGGTGTCCTTTAAAACCATCTCCAGACCTACCCCAGTCAAAGTGCCTAGGACATTTCCACCACAGTGCAAAATTATGAGGTCAGGGTGTGGCAGATGGTAAAAGGTTTTCACCAATGGTATCAATTGATGACATCTCAATCCTCTTTGGCCAATCCATTTTATGTGCACATTTGGTAAATCAAGGTTGTGAAAATTTCTGATAGCTGCATACCTTTGAGCCCAGTGAATATAGCTATGTCCAATAATCCAGACAGAGTACATGGTGAGAGGAGGTTCTGGTGCAGTCAGATGAAGTGTAGGAATGACATGGCAGTTGGAACAGTAGGAGTTTGCAAAAAAAAAATGTGGAGTTTCAGTGCTCTTGAATCACAAGCAATGATTGGTGGATTCAGATAGTTGAAAACTGAATGTTAGGGTGCATGGTTCTGTTCTATGAAAGAAGTAATTTGAATGGTTAAGAAAAAGTCATTAAAAGAAAGATTGCACTGATAAGCTGGTGTATTGAGAGGTCAAACATCCTTGCTGAGTTCATTTGCAACATTGTAGAATAAACTTTTAACCCTGAGAGGTGAGTGAGGAGGGAGTTGCTATGGTAACAGGCAGAAAGGGCTGAGGGGGGGAAGGGTGTTGGTTTGAAAATAGAGAGGGAAGAGTTTTAATTGGTTAACATGAGAGATATGTGTGTAGAATTAGAGGTTTTCTGTGCCATTCATGGTTGCAGTGCCTGCAGTACATACCTTTTGCTCTGCTAAAGAAATATTGGTGTGTGTATCTGACACTGTTGTCAATCTCCCAAAGCATTTGTAAAGGTGAGTTATGATTCATTCAATATAGATAGAGAGTTCAGATTAGGAAGCACATTGAGCTTTTTTGCTGTTGGTTTGTGTGATGCTTTTTGAAAATGCATGGTATCAATATTTGCAAGATAGAGGATTTGTATTTTGTAAAATAGTGAGGTTTTAGTAGTGAAATTGAATGCTTGTACATAGGACCTGCGCTCTGTTTCTAAAATGTTATTCAAAAAACGGTTTTGGGACAAATCTATGGCTTTTACATTTTTGAGAAGGAATAAATATTGTGTGCATGATTACATAAAAATATTTGAACTTTTCACAATCATGTCACCTGTGTTACCTCAGATTAGGAAGGACACTGAGCTTCTTTGCTGTTGGTTTGTGTCATTTTTTTGGTAATGCTTGGTAGAAATGTTTGCAAGAGAGGAAATGTATGTTACCTGTGTTTCCTCAAATTAGGAAGTGGATTGTGCAGATGAGGTGAGGCATGTCCAGGGGCGCAAAGGAGTTGAGGCCTGTGTCCATGAGTGCAATTGAGAGGACTTACCTCCTCTGACCCTTAGACAAGCATTATCTAATCTGTGCCCCTTGGACAGGCCTCAATACATTGAGTATAATTGATGGTAACAGGTGCAGATGAGATGAGGCGTGTCCAGGGGTGTAGATGAACTGAGGCCTGTCTAATGGTGCAGATGAGTTGAGGTCTATTCAGGGTTGCAGAAGAGGTGAGGATTGTCCAGGGGTGCATAGGAGGTGATGCCTGTGTTGAAGAGTGTAGTGGAAGAGAGGTCTGTCCAGGGGTAGAAAGGAGGTGAGGGCTGTGTCTAAGAGTGCAGTGGGGGATAGGCTTCATGAAGTGCAGTCCAGTGCACTCTTAGACACCGGCCTCACCACCTATGCTCCCCAGGACAGTCCTTACCTCATGTGTACAATCTGTTTACTAATCTGAGGAAACACAGGTGATATGATTGTGAAATGTGCAAATATATTTTTTTAGTCATGTAGATACTATCTAATCCTTGTCAATAATGTAAAACCAATTCATGTGCCCGAAATATTTTTTCAGAATTATATTTAAAAAACAGAGATAAGGTCATATGTATAAGTATTATAGTGTTTATATTGTTTGCTTATTGTCATTGTTTTGTTGTTTGGTAATAGTGGTCTACAATGATTTTTTTTTTGTTTTCCACAGATTAAAATCAAGATTTCAATAGTAAGGAAATATGCCCTCAATGCAAAGGAGACGAAAAGATGCTAAGCAGAAAAAATCAAAAACAGCAACGGAATTAAAGCAGTCTCCTACAACAAACCCTCTGACATACACCCCACACACACACCACACACACACCTTACAAACACACACACACAGCCACACACACACTCCTCACACACACACACCCACACATCCCCCCCCCCACACACACACACTCCACACACATACCCCCACACCCACACCCCCCCACACATATCTCACACACCCACACCTCCACCCACACCCAAACACCCCACACACACCACACACACACCTTACACACACACACACACAGCCACACACACACTCCTCACACACACACACACACACATCCCACACACACACACACACACACACTCCACACACATACCCCCCACACCCACACCCCCCCACACATATCTCACACACCCACACCTCCACCCACACCCAAACACCCCACACACCCACACTCACACACACACCTTACACACCCACACCCCACCTACACCCACTGACTCCCTATAAGTCACCCACATGGCCTTACTTACCTTTCTTTCCTGTTTCACTCAGACTCTTTCAGTCACTCCTTCCTTTACTCTCTCTCTCTTTTCTCTCTGTCACTCCCCATGTCTTATTCACTTTTATCCACCCTCTTTCACCCCTCTTTACTTACACTCACTGCTCTTTTCTCACCCTCCCTCACCATTGTTCATTTATTCCGGTTCCGTCACTACCCCTCATTCCCCATTCTTTACTGTCCTTCCTTTTACTTTCAACACCCACTCACATTCTACCAGTACCTCTACTTTAGTCTTCTTTTTGTCTCTTCCCTACTTTCGCTCCCTTATTCATTTTCCTTTTCTCACTTACACCCTATTACACCTTCTCTGTTTTTTAATATGTAATAAACAATCCCTCTGTGTTGCTCCCTCTAGCTCTTTTTCTATTAACATTACTCTCTCTGTGTTCTTCCCTCATGCTCACTCTTTCTTTATTTTTTTATTTTTGGGTGCGCGCCCCGGTGCGCGCCCCGGTGCACGTACCGGTACGCGTACCCTGCAGAAAAAAGATTGACAGAGATTCTTTAAAAAATATAGGTTTATTTTTATAAATTAAAGGTAGTTCTAAAAAGAACTGTTTTTTTATTTTTTTGTTGTTTTATTATTTTTTTATTGTTTTTCTGAAAATTTGTTACTTTTTTTGGCTTTTCTGAACAGTTTTATATTTTTTTTGTATTTTTTATGGGGAGAAACAAAAAACAGGGAATTGTAAATGGCTCAACTGGAGCAAAAAAAAACAGAAAAAATTAGGGGTTTTTCGGGCACTTATGGTTATCCCCAGCACAGATGATAAGTTTTATACTTTGCTCACCATAGCAAAGTAACTTTCCACAATAATTGCACACGATTTTAAAATCGTTAAATTTTGGTTGTATGATAGGCATTGTCTCTATTGCCTCTGAACCCGATGGAGTTGGTTCTTTCGATGTTGAGGGTCTGGATGTTGATGGGGTAGCTTACTGCAGAGGTCCCTTACCTCTGCAGCAGAATAGTTGATTGGGTGCCAACGGATCATGTGCCGAATCATGGTATGATTCCCGAAGGAATATTTTTTGTTAGGGTTCCCCCTGGACAGCTCAACACCACAAATCAGACAAGTCACCTTCGCAGCGTTGACTTTTTTGAAACCCCTTGGGATTTTGTAGAACTGCCATACGAAGTGCTCTTTTGGTTTGTAGGGCTGATTATCTTCAGGCAGGAAATGCCTTGTCTGTCCCTCCTCTTCATCATCCTCCTCCTCTTCTTCTTGACCACCAATGTGATCTTCTGGTGGTCTTTTTGATGGTGGTGGTGGTGGTGGTTGGGCAGATGCTCCAGCTGCTGATGTGACTGTAGCCATCTCTGTAAGGAAAAAGCAGGTCTTCCTCACTCAAATAACAAAGTGAAAATGAGGAAAAAAGGTGGGGGCTTTCATCATTTGGAAAACAAAAGTGTTCTTAACCAATGGAAAGTGTTATTTTCAAGTCACATGACCAGGGCTTTCATCATTTGGAAACCAAAAGTGTTGTGAACCAATGAAAAGTGTTATTTTCAAGTCACATGACCAGGGCTTTCATTATTTGGAAACCAAAAGTGTTGTGAACCAATGAAAAGTGTTATTTTCAGGTCACATGACCCGACGCGCTTACGCTACGCACCCCGGGGCGCGCTCCGGGGCGCGCCCGGGGGCGCGTTGCGTAAGCGCGTCAGGACGTTTCACGATCGTATGCGCTCGCGTGCTTCCGGGTGCGCTTACGCTGTGCATCATATGACGCATCACGCGGCTGCGCGATACGTCACGATGTTGTTTTCGTGCGCGGGAATAGCGCTAACGGGACGCTCACCGGTACGCGCCCCGGGGCGCGCCGTAGCACTACGCTTACCGGTGAGCGCATCGGGACGCGCCCCGGGAGCGCTCCGGGGCAAAAAAAAAAAAATAATAAAAAATAAATATTACATAATTATACAATATAAAATTCGTTATAAAAATATTACATTTCATACCTATAGAGATTTGCTATTAAAAAACCTATGAAATTCACTGAAAAAACCATAGGTTTCACACCAGTTATAGTTAGGAATTAGCATTTAAAAAACCTATTAAATTCACTGAAAAAACCATAGGTTTCACACCAGTTATAGTTAGCTGGAAATTTTACTTGCATAAAACCATTGAAATTCCCACGTTATAGTTAGTTGGACTCACTATAACTTGCGCGTGCAATGCACTGCTGATGACGTCACATATTACATCACTCATGACATGGTCAGTGACATCACTCATGACATCACTGATGACACCATCCTTGTGATACAGTGACAGACCTCCTTTCACTGTAATGTAACCCTTAAAACACATATTCAAAAATAGAAACTAACATTTTCAAAAAAGTGGAGATACCCATACCAGTTACAACAACCAATTCAATAATTCCACCATCTATATACACTTCCACTCATTCACCAACAGTTCTATATAATCACCCATACGTATACTCACTCATCATATGTAGTGATACACCTATACATCCTGTTACACACCGACAGTCATCCAAAAGATACTCTCACACATACTCACACATGCAAATAAACTATTGAACATCCATTTATTTGCATACACAGCTATACACACACTACCACCTTACTTCTAAGGAACCTTACACATACTTACTCTCTTAAACAATCACTTATAGAAACACATACTTATTTAAACAGGAACTCTTACAATCCCTTACTCTCACATATACTCACTTATATACATCAATATTCACATATAATACATTAAAACATATGTAGTTACTGATAAAGACACTAGTGAGACAGTCATTCAGTAGGTAACACACACATATACACAGTCATCCACCCATACAGTCCTGCACATATGCTGTCTTCAAAACACATACAAACAGAGAGTCACTCACTCATGCATCTATGTTCTAAGTAATACCCCCACCAAACATATAGACACTCATATTGATATTAAAAAAAACATCTAATAACCCATATACATACACATGTAGCTACTCACCAACCCATGCAGCCACTTATACACAAAGTGAAACACTAATCCTTAGATTTAAATATTTAAACATTACTCACTAATATATGTATTGCCTAAGATACACTTAATAAGCCAGTTAACCAATCAATTTAAAAAAAAAAAAACATCCATGTAAACACTTATTTAAACATTTATTCTTCCATCAACTTTTACATATACATATATAACACATATTTATTTGTCGGAAAGACACACATTCACTGGATGGTGTCATCAGTGATGTCATGAGTGATGTCACTGACCATGTCATGAGTGATGTAATATGTGACGTCATCAGCAGTGCATTGCACGCGCAAGTTATAGTGAGTCCAACTAACTATAACGTGGGAATTTCAATGGTTTTATGCGAGTAAAATTTCCAGCTAACTATAACTGGTGTGAAACCTATGGTTTTTTCAGTGAATATATATATATTCACTGAAAAAACCATAGGTTATAGACATATATAGTTAGGAATTAGCATTTAAAAAACCTTATTTTACTCACACAAAACCATTGAAATTCCATATATAGTTAGTTGTACTAACTATATATCGCGCACCCGCAATCCACTGCTGATCATGTCACATATTACATCATTCATGACATGGTCAGTGACATCACTGATGACATCACTGATGACATCTCAAATGACATCACTGATGACATCACTGATGACATCTCAAATGACATCACTGATGACATCACTGATGACAACATCCAGTGACTGTATTTTTCTGTAAAGTTAAAATATGTCTTACAGATTGAAGAATGAGTGGATGTATAAGTGTCTTGATGAAGGATTTAGTAGGGGCATGACTGACTGTATGAGTGACTGATTAAATGTGTCTCACTGAGTGCATGGGTTAGTGACTAAACTGTCTTAATTTGTGCATCATTATGTCTGTTGTTCTGTAAACTGCTGCATGTGTTGATCAGTAGCTATATGATTAACTATATGGGTTATTGATTGGTTGCCCAAGCATTTGTATGGGAGACTGAGTGTGTGTGTGGGTGGCTGGGAGGTGTATGACTCTCTGCATAGATGTGTGAGCAGTTGATTCACTAGATGTATGGGTTCAAAAGTGCATGTGGAAACAGCTGTATGGGCGGTTGACTGTGTGCATGAGTGTATTGGTGAGTGAATGGATATCTCAGTGCTACATGTCAAAGTAAGTACATATGTAAAATACAGTACATGTGAGAGTTGACATATATAAATAACTGTGCATAAGAGCCAGTGAATGTGTGAGTGGCTGTATGGATCATTGTGAACTTGTATCCAGGATTGTATAAGTGAGTAAATATGTTTTAGTATATGTTTGAATAAGTAAGGTGTGTATAACTGTATAGTTGAGGAAATGGAGGTGTGATTGATTCTTTGCATGACTGACTAGGTGTGTGAGTAACTCCATGGATGAGTGACAGTCTGTGAGTGTATGTTTATACTGAGTGTATCTAAGATTATATAAGAGTCTGAAGAGGTTCATCATAATATCACATGAATGATGTCATCAGTGATGTGATCAGTAATGTCAAATGAGATGTCATCAGTGATGTCATCAGTGATGTCATTTGAGATGTCATCAGTGATGTCATCAGTGATGTCAAATGAGATGTCATCAGTGATGTCATTTGAGATGTCATTTGAGATGTCATCAGTGATGTCATCAGTGATGTCATTAGTGATGTCATTTGAGATGACATCAGTGATGTCATCAGTGATGTCATTTGAGATGACATCAGTGATGTCATCAGTGATGTCATTTGAGATGTCATCAGTGATGTCATCAGTGATGTCATTTGAGATGTCATCAGTGATGTCACTGACCATGTCATGAATGATGTAATATGTGACATGAGCAGCAGTGGATTGCGGGTGCGCGATATATAGTTAGTACAACTAACTATATATGGAATTTCAATGGTTTTGTGTGAGTAAAATAAGGTTTTTTAAATGCTAATTCCTAACTATATATGGTCTATAACCTATGGTTTTTTCAGTGAATTTTCAAGGTTTTGTAAATGCTAATTCCTAACTATATATGGTCTATAACCTATGGTTTTTTCAGTGAATTTCATTGGTTTTTTTAAAAGCTAATATCTGTAGCTGTAAAATGTATTCTTCTTTAAATCCAAAAATATATGTTATATGTTTATTAATAATTTTTTTTAAATATTTTTTTTTCTTCGCTCCCGGTTCGCGAACCGGGAAGCTTCCCGTTAGCTCAATTTGATGCCGCGACCCGGTCCGCGAACCGGTAAACGTTCCGTTTGCGCAACTTCCGCGTTAGAAATCAACATCGTGACGCGTCGCGGAAGCGCGACGTATCACGTTGTCGCGTAATGCGTCTTATGACGCGCCGCGTTAGCGCACCCGGAAGTGCTCCGGTACGCGAACTGAGACGCGAAGCGCAGCTCCCCGAAAGCGATCAGGGGCGTGTCGCGAAAGCGCGACGTATCGCGTTGCCGCGTAATGCGTCTTATGACGCGCCGCGTTAGCGCACCCAGAAGTGCTCCGGAGCGCGAACCGAGGCGCGAAGCGCAGCGACCCGGAAGCGATCCGGGGCGCGTTCCGCAGCGCGTAACATAAGCGTAACAGGTCATGTAACTTGTTAATAAAACTTTTCATTGGTTCATTTCACTTTTGGTTTCATAATGATGTAAGGCTAGGTCAGGTGACCTAAAAATAACACTTTTCATTGGTTTAGAACTATTGTTTTTCCCAAATGATGAAAACCCCTCCTTCTTTCCTCACTCTGACTTTCATCTTTGTGAGAGGAAGACCTTTTTTGATAGTTCAGCAATGGCTTCATTGGTAGCTTCAGCTGGTGGACCCCCACCACCACCACCACCTCCTCATGGGAAGAGAGGACCACCTCCCCAGTTCATCAGCAACACAGAGGAGGAAGAGGATGAGCAAGAGGAAGAGGAGACAGAAGGACCACAGTTTTTAGAAGAGCAGCCCCGGGTTTCTCATCGGAAAACCAGTTTTATTTGGCAGTTTTTTTCGATCCCTGAAGGGCAGAAGAAAGTAAATGCCAGATATGTCACCTGCCTCATATGTAAGGAGAAGTTATCTAGAGGCACCTTAAAAAAATACAGCTTCGGTAACTACACCATGCATCGTCATATGAGCAGGTGGCATCCATTAAACTACAGCCGGGCAGAGATGCGTGACCAGCAGGACAACCCAACAACTCCTGTGGCCAGGTCATCATCACAGATATCTTTGACAGCAGCAGAGGCACGGGAAACCGTGCCAAACATTCAGGACAACTTTGTCCATATGAAGTTTACCTGCTTGTATTGTGGTGCATTACTGTCTTGTGGTAATATGAGTATTACCTTAATTAACCGAGCTTATGAAAATCACAATTGCCCTAAACGCCGCAGACAGTAATTTTTTTTTTTTGCTCCTGTTGAGCCCTTTCCAATGCCTGTTTTTTGTTGTTTCCCCTCCATCAAAAACCAAAAAAAACATAAAACTGTTCAAAAAATACAAAAAAAACAAAAAATGTTCAGAAAAATAAAAAAAAATATAAAACAACAAAAACATTTAAAAAAAAGTTCTTTTCAGAACTACCTCCCCTTTCAAAAAAAATTGCTAGAATGTTTAGCACTCTGGCAAGCTCTATTTCTTTTGGTTCGCTTCCCCGTTCGCTTCCCGGTTCGCGAACCAGGAGCGAACCAAAAAAAAAAAAAAAAAAAAAAAAGAAGAGTTAGTATAAGGGAAGTAAACAGAGAGTAATGTTAAAAGAAAGACAGCTATAGGGAGTAAACCAGAGATACTGTTTAATAGATGTATTTACCGAAGAAAAGATGGAAGAGGGTATAATTGTGAAAAACAAAATAAAAAAGGAAGTGAAAGAAAAAAAAGAGAGTAGAACAATAACAAAGAAGAGTTTCTTGGAGAATGTGAGTGAATGTTCAAAATAAGATTAAAACATGTGGAATAACAGAGAGAAAAAACAGAAAACAGAAAAGAAAAAATAACAGAAAAAGATTAATTGAAACAGCAAAGAAATGTAAATAACATAGAGCCATATCATCAACATAGCCAATAAAAGTTTTGCAGCTTTTATCGGCAGAAATGTGTCGCTAAAGCCGCTTTTGCGGCAGAAAACTGCCGCTAAAACCACTTTTGCAGCAGTTTTCTGCCAATAAAAACAGCAATAATTTTATTGGCTGTGTTCATAATATGCCCCTTAGTGTGCTTCAACTACACAGAGAAAGCATTATGAACAAGTAGTGAAAGAGTGATCAGTCAAAGACACTAAGAGTAATAGAGACGGAGTGAGTGAACAAGAGTGAGGAACTATGAGAAGAGAGGGACTGAGAAAAAGAGTGGAAGGAGTTGAGTAAGTAGGTAATAGAGAAAGGAATGAGGAAAGTAGCAAAGGCTGGAAACTGAGGGTTAAAGAAATGAAGCTGTGGAACTAATAGTAGGTGAATGTGATAGAAAAGTAACGAAAAGAGTACAAAACATTTACCTTATAATTGTCGTTAACTTACTCACTTTTTATTTTTATACTTTCAATCTGTGAAAGAGAGAACAAACATTTGAAAAATATTAAAACATGTATTTAAAAATTAGAAAAGACAAGGGAAAAGATTGAAGGACAAACAGTTTTTCAACAACTTTGACACTTACAGAAGCTTCTGCTTCTCCAGGCCCCCTACACAGTCCTAAAGATATACATTTTAAACTAACAGTATCTTGATGCAGATGAAGTGAGGCCTATCTTAAAACATGGTGCATCTTTTGCACTGCTGTTGTCTCACAAAAGTGTCGCAAGACACTAACATTTTAAATGATTGTTTCAGGATGCCAATAAGATGTGTCCTATCCAGAGGTTTGTTTGAGGTGAGGCCTACTCAGGGTTCCAAATGAAATTTCGAGTTGTTGAAGAGAACAGAGGACATAATACATGTGAAGGCCTACCAATGAAGTAAGTCATGTCCACTTCACTCTTGAACAAAGGCCAGACCTCTTCTGTGTCCGTGGACAGACCTAAGGTTCATCTGCACAATGTCATTCGTAAACTTAGGAAACACTGGTGATGTAATTGAAAAATGTGGAGTTTCTTTTCCTCATTTCACAATCACATCACCTGTGTTGCCTTTGGTTAGGTATCTCATAGTGCAGATGGAGTCTAGCATATCAAAAAGTGCATAGAAGTTGAGCAGTATATGCAAAAATGTTGACATTTACAGAAGACTTAGCTTCTTATCTTGTTGGAGATGAAGTCAGGCCTGTCTTGCAACATGGTGCATCTTTTGCATCACTGCTGCATCGGTTTCATGTGGCACGGGTTTTTTACAGCATGACACATCTGCCTAGATGCATCAATTTGTAATTTTGTCGCCTCATAGCAAATCTTTTGCACCGCCGCTGCATCACAAAAGTGACGCACAGTGGCGCAAAAGAGGCATACACCTACCATAAATCTGTCCCTAACATTTGAAATGATTGATTCAGGATGACGATAAGGTGTGGCCTCTCCAGAGGTTTGTTTAAGGTGAGGCCTACTCAGGATTGCATATCAAATTTATGCTTGTTGAAGAATACAGAGGAGATAATACATGTGAAGGCCTACCAATGAAGTAAGTCATGTCCACTTCACTCTTGAACAAAGGCCAGACCTCTTCTGTGTCCGTGGACAGACCTAAACTTCATCTGCACAATGTCATTCGTAAACTTAGGAAACACAGGTGATGTAATTGAAAAATGTGGAGTTTCTTTTCCTCATTTCACAATCACATCACCTGTGTTGCCTTTGCTTAGGTATCTCATAGTGCAGATGTAGTCCAGCATATGAAACAGTACCCAGAAGTGCAGCACTGCATGCAACAACTTTGACACTTACAAAAGCTTCAGCTTCTGCATGCCCCCTACACAGTGCTAATTATATACATTTTAAACTGATGGTATCTTGCTGGAGATGAACTGAAACCTATCTTGCAACATGGTGCATCTTTTACACAAAAGTGACCCACAGCGGAGCAAAAGAGGCGCACGGCCATCATAAATCTGACCCTAACATTTTAAATGATTGTTTCAAGATGCCGATAAGGTGTAACCTATCCACAGATTTGTTTCAGGTAAGTCCTACTCAGAGTTGCAGATGAAATTTAGGTTTGTTGAAGAATACAGAGGAGATAATACATGTGCAGGCCTACCAACGAAGTGAGTCATGTCCACTGCACTCTTGAACAAATGTCAGACCTCCTCTGTCTCCAGGAACAGGCCTAAACCTCATCTACACAATGTGATGTGTAATGTTAGAAAACACAGGTAATATAATTGAAAAACGTGCAATTTTTTTTGCTCATTCCACAATCATATCACCTGTGTTTCCTTTGCTTAGGTATCTCATTGTGGAAATGTAGTCTATCATATGAAAGACTACGTAGAATATGAGCACTGTATGCAACAACTTTGACACTTACAGAAGCCTCACCTTCTCCATGCCTCCTACACAGTTCTACATGTACATCATAAATGCAAACAGTACAGAATTAATTATACATGTTAAATGGTTTATTTTTGCTGTTCTCAGAATGTATCAAATTTCACTAAAAACAGTGACTTGAAGGTATTCATCATATAACAGCGGGTAAAAAAAACACAATCAAAATGATTGTGTTTAAAAAACCCATACAACATAACAAATCAGAATTCAGAACTCCTTAAAGTTAACTTACTTTCCATGACGTCGAAGGATGTCCTATGAACAGCTTACACTCTGTTGTGCTGTTATTACTTTCAGCCCGCCACTTTCTGAAAGAAAACCTCCATCGTTTTGAAAAATATGTTACATACAATAAATGACTTCTCGCTCTCTACCATACGTTTCCACAAGGCCAAATCATGTCAGAGCCATTTATAACTCTTGGAATTCTTGTAAGCCAATCCCGTCATGTTGTATTTCCGCAACTTTCAGAATTAAAATGTTGAAGATCATTTTCACAATCCTGGACTACTAATATCTTACCCTTCTTGCTCACTCATGTTCTACATTTCCTATGACACTGATACTGCTTACTATGAAGCAGACTTACACTACCTCTATGACTACTACAATTATTTAATTCTCTACATCACTTTTAATCACAAAGCAATATAAAACAGTAGACAGCATTGCAGACTTACATTCCCTCTACTCCATGTTTTGATTGGCTGCTTGAATTAGCTTATAAAAAGAAATAGTTTTTCTGAACTCATTCAAAGTGCACTTATTTTTCCATGACGTCCAGTGTTATGGTAAGAAGTTATGTCTCTGTACTACACTGATCCTCAAGGCCAAATCGTGTAGGAGCCATTAGAACTTCTTGAAATTCCTCAGAGCACATCCCGAGATTCTTTCCCTAAAATTTTGGTTTTAAAAACACCAGGTAAGAATTTTTAAGGTCATACGGCAATTTTTTTTGGAAAATTAAAACAGAATCGTTGCAGAATGACCAGCCATTTCTAGACTTTAAATAAGCTGTGTAATGTCCTGATGTTATTGAAGGGCCGTCATGATATATAATTGCTACAGTTACAAAAGTCCTTCCTGATATTGACAACTGTGAAGCCACAACATTTTTAATTAAAGTTGTCAATTTTGTTCCATCAGGCCTACATCGTTGGAACATTAAAATGACATACTGGCCATATGTTCGTATAAATAATGTTGAAATCATTTCAGATTTACATTGGCTACATTCCATGTTGTGATCAGCTGCTTTTACTAGCTTATTAAAGGAGACCGATTTACTGTCTGGCAAAGTTAAATATATAAATCTTTCTGAGTCTACACTAGTAGTACTTGATACCCTACAGTTCTCGCAGTCATGCTGCCATTGATAAGAAAGCCCAAACAGGTGATCTACATCTACACCTTCAGCATGCAATACATCAAGCATATACATTAAAAACTCCTGACAATCTTGCTGAATATTTTGAGAGAATTGTGTTTGGCCTGAACATCTGTCTAACAGATTTCGAATTTCAGACACACTTTCTATTTTTGTTCTATCAGTGCTACATTTCTCTAACACAGAATTTAACAAACTGCATAATCTTTGATCAGAATTGACCACAATCTCTTCTTTTACATTTTCTAGAGAAAACAAAACATTAACCACTACATTAGCATAGCAGTTGACACCAGAAGTGTTTTCAAATTGAAAACCAACAACATCTTCAACAGAATCCTTTTTGTTTCTGCTTATAATTTCAGGTTCATCGACTTTTCGTCTTTTTGCTACAACCTCCCCAGTATTGGTCACATTTCTTCGTTTCCGGCCTACCACACGTTTCTCAAACAAAGGATATTGAGGCAAATGTGGCGCATACTCTCTTCTCAACCTATTGTATTCCTTAACACAATCTAGATCCGCACAAATGTTTGTGACATCACACTCAATCAAGTACAATCCCGATAAAGTTCTAACTCTTGACAATGCCACATATGCCTTACCCTCCTTGAACACAGAACTGCCAATATTCACCAATGCACTGTCTACACTTAAACCTTGCGATTTATGGATTGTCACCGCATATGCCAAGCAAACAGGAAACTGCTTACGGTGAACATATAAGTCTTTTACAAGCAAAAATCTAGCAGAACAACGACCAATTAGCTGTACTTCCTCAATGCCATCAAATTTAATTTTTAAAAATTCAATTCCATCTCTATTTCTGTATTTCACAAAATCAACAACATTACCCATTGATCCATTTACCAGACCTCTTTCAACATGTAAATTCCTTCTTAAAATTATACGGCAGTTCAAGCACACATTCAGACTCTTTTCAAAACCTGCAGTTTTAGATATAGTCTTCTCTAATGAATCCAATTTTGATTTCAAATTCTCAGACAAAATAATTGTTGATCCCATATGCTCTACTCTGTCAATAGCTTCCAGTTTCACAATCTCTTGCTTTTCTAAATTCAACATTTTGTTGTTGAAGATGGCACATTCTGCAAGAGTTGGCATCAAACATATTCCAGATTTCTTCTCAGTAATTTTCTGAAAAATATTCTCAGGCACAACA
The DNA here is from genome assembly GCF_964261635.1 of Lissotriton helveticus. Lineage (NCBI taxonomy): Eukaryota > Metazoa > Chordata > Amphibia > Caudata > Salamandridae > Lissotriton > Lissotriton helveticus. The sequence goes on from NC_136070.1 coordinate 887,229,011, forward strand.
TCTTGTTCTGGATATAAATTTGACAGTAATCGTGCATGTAAAGCTTCTTTCCCATGCTCGGTCACTTTTCCTATTCTAACATCTTGTAGAATATTCTTGTAAACTTCATCCTTCGCCTGACGCATATTTTCATGCAGTTCAGCATAATTGAAGTTTAACCATATATTGACGTTGCCAATGCTCCCTAGGCACTTCCTGGTATCTTCATGCGTGAGCATTTTGAACACAGGTTGCCCTTTCACTGGTGTCAGCTGCAGAAGATCTCCGAAAACAATGATGTGTTTGCCACCAAATAACACATCATACTCTGTTTTGAGAACTTCTTGCATTCTCAAATGCACAAAGGCAAGCATGACATTGGAAACCATGCTTACTTCGTCAATGATAAGAAGTTTCATTTTCCTCAAGATTCTTGAAACTTCACAACAAGCATCTCCAGATAGCTTGTGATATTGTAATTTGTTGTCATGCTCCACTGGCAGCATCAGTAAACGATGTAAAGTAATCCCTTTAATGTTATGTGCTGCCAGTCCAGTTGGAGCGGTGACAACACAAGACAGCGATGACTCAGTCCTTTCCTGCAAATAACATGAAATTGCTTTAATAAGGAAACTTTTTCCAGTTCCCGCTTCTCCACTCACGTAGAGTCGGACAGGCTTCAACAACGTACATGAGCACTCTTTCTTCTCATGACTTAATCCATGATCAATTTGCATGGTACCTTCGTCATATATTTTCCTCTGCTCAACGTTGAGTTGCCTTTCCAACTCTTCTAAGTTAACCGCATCCTCCTGAGCATGTGCCATGGCTCTTTCCACTTCATTCATAGCAGTGGCAGCTTCATTTTCGATAACAGGTCCTCCTAGTGGATCCTGACTCAATGAAGCAGAACTCTGACTGTCCTGAGAACTGTCTCTGGCAATCTCGGCTGCAATCGTTGCTTCCTGCTCGATTTCCACATTCAACATTTCTACATATTTGGGAAAAGCAGGACATTCTATGGTCTCCTTGGCGGCAGTGAAAGAGTCTTCGTAACAGAGGAAATCTCCAAGCAGTTCCTCTTCTGCACGCCAAGGCTTGAAAAGTTGCAAAAGTGCTAAATAGAAAAACTCCTTTTTTTCAGGAGATTCGCCACTCAATTTTCGATGGTTTACCAAGTGGCATTTTCTTTGCTTTACCAGACATCCCTCACTTCCAATTACAGCATACACTCCTTTCTCAGTATCTTCTTTGATGTTCCTCTTGAATATGTAATTTTGAAGAACCTCATACAGACAAACATTCTCGAGGTGACTGCTTCGATTTGGATAATATGTATCCAACATGTTGCTCTTCAAAATGTCGGTACTGTTTGGCTCCTTTTCCGCCAAATACTCAATTTCCCGCACAGGTTTCAGAACTCGATTAAGCGTTGCAGCAAGACCAAGACTCGCCCAAACGATACTCCTAGATTTGGCATAGAGACTTGCTGAAGACAACCGGTCAGAACATTCGTAAGCTCCGATTTCTCGATGCGACAACATCTTCAGACTGAAACTGTACAACTTCTTACTGAGGCTCTTTTCATGGGAAATGTGCTCCCACATATCCTTCAATTCTGTCTTCTCTTTTTTGGTGATGTAAGATGTCACATACCGAGCCACAGCCATACAGTTATCAGCCACAAACTGTATATCCATGTTAGCATTCCACATGGACAAAATCACCGGGTTGTAGTCGTTGATGTACTTGGACTCTTCGTTCCTCTTCAAATTGTATGTGTTTTTAGGTGATTTCTTCATCACATTATGTCGCAGCGAAGACATCAAACTGTTTACTCTTCCTTTAGAAATCACCGGTCGTGGAAAGCCGAAACGACATTTGGTGTAGAACTTGTCCTTGTTTCGGAATTTACGACGACAGTACTTTCCACAACGATGGCTTTGGAAACGTAGAACTTTTTCTCTTAGGCTTTTCTTCTCCTTTGCGTTTGGAACAGCACACGTAGAATACTGTTGTATGAAACTCATCACTGAGTCTTCTGGATCTGTTCCAAATTTAGGTGCATCCTTGATCCACAACAGCATATGTATGTGAGGAGCACCTCTTGCTTGGTACTCCTTTCTCCAGAAGAAATCCAACACCTCTCCAAGAGGTGGATTCTTCTTATTCATGATGAAAGACATCATAGCTTCAAATCTATGATTGAAGTACCGGCATACATTGACTGGATCCAAAGAGCACAGTTCTCCGGGTGTCTTGAATTCGTGTTTTCGATGTTTCCATTTGCCTCTCGTAGAAATTCAAGTAAGTCTTCCCAGCCATACTCGGCACAGCTCAGAGTGAGGAACCATGTGGGAGTTCCTAAGTTCCTCAGCAAACATTTTAAATCACCATGACGACGGTACCAGTACTCATTAGTACCACGCTGACACGCCATGAGATTAATCAGGTGAGAATCCAAAATACTGTCTTGGACATTGACTTTATCCATAAAGTCACTTGCCGAGATGTTTTGCATGTGTATACCACTTTTCAAGATGTGGTTCACTGCATATGACAGTCCAGACAGATCGCTTTCAAACAGGAGATGAAACAAATAGGGAATACATTGTCGAAACCTAGCATCTCCTGCATACAATCGCAAAGTCCGGTATTCAGAAGCAGGAATTTGATGAGGTCGCTCATCATATCTTCCTCCCTGACCTGTTGGAAAAAGCTGTGGGAAACACCGAGCTTCCAAACTTTCCTCCCAAACACTAATGGGACTCCCTTTGGCTTGTTTCATTTGAAACAACTCAATAGCATTCCCCATGACTTCCTTGGAATGCAAAGGATGAACACTATAATGTTCATATATTTCTTCACTAGTAGAGGGTTCTACTTTCTCAATTTGACCAGCACACAAATCGCTATCCTCTTCCTCACTTACTTCCTCTTCTGCAACATATATATTCTTATAGTACTTATTATTTTTTTTCAAGTACAATGTTGCCTTTTTGACTTTCCTAACATTCACTATATCTTGCCATATTTTCTTATTCTTTGTCGGAACCCCATTAACTAAGATAACCAGAGGGTCCTCTTCCACTTTTTCTACTCCAATTGTATTAATGTTTTTCTTCAAATCTAGAGGCAAATAAACAACTCTTCCCTTTAATCCTCTCTGTAAATCTGATGGAGGCAATATCCCTGTCTTTGGCTCCATTCTTACAATAGCCTGAAAGGGATGGATACTTTGAATCAAAATAGATTCATAAGTATTTAAATCCTTCAATTCAGAAGGAATCTCAACCAATTCCAGATTATTATGAACTGCTCTAGCAGGCATCTGGTTTTGATTTAATTTGCTACAACAACAAGTACACACACGTTGATCCGATCCCAAATCAAAAAATTTTCTACCATCAAATATGTTGTGAAATCCTTCCATTCACTATTATTTTCCCTTTCACTTTTTGCATATAAATCCACTAACTTAGTCTGATTCTTATAATAAGTGCATCGACAACACACACAAGTGAAATTAGGCCTCTCACTTGATTTCACCTGAAACGTCGCAATTTCCCTCTGAAAATTATCTGTACTGGAAACCTGTACACTATCTTCCACATTACCCTCTTCTTCTTGGTCAATTTCAACATTCTCCTCTTTACTTCCAAAGTAACAAAACTCAATCTCTGCACAAATATTCTTCACATCTATTTCAGAACCATGCAAAAGAGCAGCGCATAATTGTTTAAGCATAATTGCTGGACTCTTAGCATAATACAACATTCTAACTAATTTCCTCACTTTATTATGATGCACTGCTAGCATCCTGAAATGATGAAAAACACTCTGGCATACTCTCCTGGAAAGACAAGCCAGTGAATGACCATGCAAACCTGTCACTTCTCTCACTCTGCAAGGATCTAATTCTTGCAACAACTTCATTTTCTGCTTCAAACTTTTCTTATTAAATGTCCGTACAAAATCACAAAGCAAATTGATGGAATCCTGTCGCACACTGCAAATACTACTACACTTCCAGGTGTACACAGGACCCTTAGGACGTCTTCCTAAAACCTCATTACCTAACACCTCTTCTGTCTCTGTTGTCACAAGTTTTTCTTTTTCAACTGGACAACCATCTTTCACTTCATAAGCTCGACCACTGGTGTCAACTGCATGCACCAAATCATTATCCTGGAAATAACTCTCCTCATTAAAAAATGCCTCACAACTTGAACTATGCATCCATTCTCCGGAAAAAGCTTCACCAAAATTACTACGATTAACTATTCTCTTCCATCTACTATTTCTTTTGAAATCATAAATTGCCTTGTTTAGCTTCCTAATTCTATTGATTATCAAAATAAATAACTAACGTTTAATTTCAAATGCCTGATCAATAACTTTCTCAACTTTTTTTTTTCTCTTATAAAAAACCACTTTCTGTTGACCTTTCTTAATATTTTTTAACAGATTGCCAATTATCCTGTTGCGGAACATTCGTTTACGAATGTCCCTAAACTGTTGTTTCCTTCTACTATCATGCACAGAGTTATCTCTTGCTCTAGCAGTAACATTTTTGATTGGCCTTTCCTTTCCGTTTAAAATGCTTCTCTTTTTCTGGACTGAAACATTTTCTGTAGTAATATTTTTTTTACTACAAATATTTCTTATAAATGTTTTTGTGCTCTTACCCGGTGCTTTCTTGGTGACTTGACAAGTTTTTTTGTTAGAGGACTGCTGCATTATATCATGTACCTGCTGTCTTTGACGTTTTGCAGCCTTTCTAAGTCTTTCTTTAGTTGGCATGCTGAAATCTTGAAATGATCTGCAGTTGAATCTGTGGTAAAATATAATAAAAAATGTTATTAACCACTATTACCAAACAGTAAATCAATAACAGTCATCAAAAACTTAACACACTACTTGACATTTTTAGTGCTTGGCAAATTTAGAATACAGAAATAGCAGAAAAGAAATGGAATTCATATTCATTTTACCTGTGCTGTTTTATATGTGAATCTGATCTAATTTTATGAGCATATTTTAATATTTTATTGAAGACACTACACATAACCTGTTTTTGAAGGTGTTTTTATTTTTAAATGAAACGGTTTACATTTTTACTTTTCATTTATTATAAATTTTTAAAAATAAATGTTTATAGTTCCATAGGCTCAAGCACGTCAGCTTCCCACCCTATGTCATACAATTCTGACAAATCTGCATCCTCATCATGTTCTTCTTCATCCTCAGGATTTAAATCATCCAAGGGATCTACTTCCACTGATGTTTCAATTACGAGTTCAATTATGAGGTCGAGATCAACTGATTGCTGATTGTCGCTCATGTTGATGTTGTCGTTATCTTTAAAGAAAGAGAACAACAATGAGATGTTGCAGAGTAAGGCACAAATCTCAGAGACTATAATAGTAAAATTGTTTAACAAGAGTAACATTTTGCAGCTATTATTTAGCCATGACCAGCGATGCTCAGGAGGTAAGGCCTATGTCCAAGTTTTCAGTGAACAGGACTCATCTCTTCTTAACCTTGGATAAGCCTCACCAACTCTGTGTCCCCTGCTCATACTTAAATGGAAAGTGGCAGATTTATGTTAACTGACGCATTCCCAGGGATGCACCAGTTAATGTGCACCGCTGCTCTGCCACCCATGGTGTGCCGCATTTACAATGTGGAGCACCATTGAGTGAAAACAGCACAGATGCGTCACGCATCTGTGCCGCAAAAGCAGCACATTGCAGGAATCACGTCGTAAGCGCAACATGTCTACTGCAATGCACAGGAGCAAGCCACACATTGCATGGTGCATCACTCCTTATGCCTGTTTCAAACAGGCGTAATGATTTGATTCAGCAATGCTATAAAGCTGAGTCAGTGAAATCTTCTAAATTTCACTGTGTTAGTTTTACAGGGCTTTCTTGCAAATTAATGCATACCTTGCAACAAAACACCTATATGAAAACTGACGCAGGTTTCATGTGGCACAGGACTTTACAGCATGACACATCTGCCTAGATGCATCAATTTTTAAATATGTCGCCACATAGCAAATCTTTTGCACCGCCGCTGCGTCACAAAAGTGACGCACAGCGGCACAAAAGAGGCACACGGCTATCATAAATCTGTCCCTAACATGTTAAATGATTGATTCAGGATGACGATAAGGTGTGGCCTATCCAGAGTTTTGTTTAAGGTGAGGCCTACTCAGGGTTGCAGATTAAATGGAGATGGGGCACCCCTGAGCCTTGCTGGAGCTGCATGGCACTTGCGATGCAGCTCCAGCAATGCGCCACCTTTACGGCACAGATGCGTCACGCATCTGTGCTGTTTTTGCCCCATGGTGCGCCGCATTGTAAATGCAGCGCACCATGGGTGGCGGAACAGCGGCGCAGGATAACTGGCACATCCCTGGGGATGCACCAGTCATCATAAATCTATCCCTAAGCTTCTTATCTTGTTGGAGATGAAGTGAGGCCTGTCTTGCAACATGGTGCATCTTTTGCATCACTGCTGCATCGGTTTCATGTGGCACGTTTTTTTTACAGCATGACACATCTGCCTAGATGCATCAATTTGTAATTTTGTCGCCACATAGCAAATCTTTTGCACCGCCACTGCGTCACAAAAGTGACGCACAGTGGCGCAAAAGAGGCATACACCTATCATAAATCTGTCCCTAGCATTTTAAATGATTAATTCAGGATGACGATAAGGTGTGGCCTATCCAGAGGTTTCTTTAAGGTGAGGCCTACCTACATTCATGGGGAAATGAATTAAAATGTCCTTAAGACACATGAAAGCGTTTTTTTCAAGCCTTTGCAGCATTTTTGGGTCACTTTTAACATGGCTATGTAACTTAAACAATCAAAATCTAAATTTGCCAAGCACAGGTGGGAGCATATTTACAAGGAATTTGCACCACGGGGAAAGGTCTTACATTAAAATGGAAAAATGACATCAGAGACACTCAAATGCCTTATAAAGAAGCATACACCATTATGTCCTTGTCATAAATGTTAAAAGCATTCCTTTTCCTCAAAAACGATTTTCAAGTCTTAATTTGAAAACACTGCACATGGGGAAATGACTTAAAATGTCCTTAAGACACATGAAAGCGTTTTTTGATTGCCTTTGCAGCATTTTTGGGTCACTTTTAACATGGCTATGTAACTCAAACTATCAAAATGTAAATTTGCCAAGCACAGGTGGGAGCATATTTACAAGGAATTTGCACCACGGGGAAAGGTCTTACATTAAAATGGAAAAACAACATCAGAGACACTCAAATGCCTTATAAAGAAGCATACACCATTATGTCCTTGTCATAAATGTTAAAAGCATTCCTTTACCTCAAAAACGATTTTCAAGTCATAATTTGAAAACACTGCACATGGGGAAATGACTGAAAATGTCCTTAAGACACATGAAAGCGTTTTTTGATTGCCTTTGCAGCATTTTAGGGTCACTTTTAACATGGCTATGTAACTCAAACATTCAAAATGTAAATTTGCCAAGCACAGGTGGGAGCATATTTACAAGGAATTTGCACCACGGGGAAAGGTCTTACATTAAAATGGGAAAAATAACATCAGAGACACTCAAATGCCTTATAAAGAAGCATACACCATTATGTCCAAGCATTCCTTTTCCTCAAAAACGATTTTCAAGTCATAATTTGAAAACACTGCACAGCTCCTATGCACAAAAACACCCTGTCAGTACTAATACTTCACATTTTCTCCAATTACAATTTCTCAAAGAAACAAAATCTATTTGTAAAACACTTGAGGCAAAGCAACATTTTAAAAACACAACTTTCTTCATAATTTTCTCCTTAAAGCACACTATTCTCTATCTAAATTAAATAAATCTTTTCTCACCTTAGCAAATACTTTATGAGTTTCAAAACAGTCTCAGAAACACACCACTTTGTCTTTAGTAGAGCAAAAGGTATGCACTCCAGAGTCTGCAGCTATCAAAAGCACAGAAATGCTGTAATTCTTCACACATATCTCTCATGTCACCCAATCAAAACTCTTCCCTCACTTTTTTCAAATCAAAACCCTTCCCCCTCTGCCCTCTCTGCCTTTTTTGCATAGCAACCACCTCTTGGAAGACCTCTGGTGTTTGCAAGTTCACACAACAATGTTTCAATTGAACTCTGAACTCTCAGTGCACCTGCATATCCAGTGCAATCTTTCATTTAATGATTCTTTCTTGACCATTCAAAATACATCTTTCAAAGAACTCATCCACGCACCCTAACTTTCTGTTTTCAGCAATCAAAATCCACCAATCACTGTTACTGCTTCATTAACACAGAAACTCCACAGTTTTTTTCATTTTAAACTCTTATTTTTTCAACTGCCATTTCATTGCCACACTTCATCTGACTGCAGCAGAACCTTCTCTCACCATGTTTTCTGTCTGGATTGTTGGAAATAGTTACATCTACTGGGCTCAGAGGTATGCTGATAACAGAAATTTACCTAACCTCAATTTACAAGATGTCGAAATTAAGTGGTTTGGCCACAGAGGATTAAAATGTCACCAATTGATACCATTGGTGAAAACCTTTATGCATTTGCCAAAACCTGACCTGTTAATTGTGCACTGTGGAGGTAATGACTTGGGCACTTTGACTGGGGTAGGTCTGGAAATGCTTTTAAAGGACACCTTTGAGCAATTAATGGCACTTTTTCCTCAGACTGCCTTGGTATATTCAAATATATGCCAAAGACAGAAATGGAGGTGGTCGAACCAATTTTGTCCACAAATTGAGAAGTCGAGGAAGCATGTAAACAAATCTGTTTCAGCTTACATGAGAGACCATGGAATGGGCTCCGTGTACAACAATAACTTGCGTTACTACATGCAAGATATCTACAGAGGAGATGGAGTTCACTTCTCAGATGAGGGCAACAGAATTTTCATTCTGAATTTAAGACTGTGCATTGGTACCTACTTATAAGTACCTAAATGTACCATAAACCCAAAAGTTCTTCTCAGAGCTACCCTACATCTGATCACTCACAATTATTATTTTACTCTAACTTTTTTCACTAATTTTCAACAAAGTACGCTCCCCGGGGCGCTACCCGGTACGCGGACCGGAAGCTAACCTCGCGAAATTTTTAAAAAAATGGTTTTTTTTTCGCACATATGGGCCTCCTCAGCCACCCTCAGAAAACCTAGGGGGTCAAGATAAGTCTACCGTGCCCCCTTCTACCCATTCTGAACATTAGTTGCCCTCCATCTTGTATCTTAATTCGACCGAAACACAAAATGGTGGACTCCCGTAACGCTTCAGGTTCGCGTACCGGGGCGCTCGCCAGTTCGCGTACCGGGGCGCTCCCCGGGAAGCGCTCCATCAAAAAAGGTGGGAAAGTAATTTACAGAAAAACGACTGGAGACACTTTCACCAAATATAGATTAGCTCATAATACATACCAATCCCTATCATTTTCACAAATTTGATTGAAATTCCATTTAGCCATTTAGCCTGTAGACCTCTATAAATACCGTGAGGTAAATTACTTCACAAAACACATCTGAAGTGTTGGAATTGACAACCAATGAAAATGTTACTTTCATTTTCTACTTTTTTTACCTGACATTTGATTGGTTATATACCTGAATATATATAAAGGAAGAGAAGGAAACACAGCCATTTTGACTACTACTTCCTGGTGTACATTTCAATTGGATTTTCACTAATCACTTCAACTTCTTTGTAAAGGTAAGTTGTTATTTTAAAAACTGAAGTATATTGTGCACTATCAGTTAATATGGTAAACTTTTTCTTGATAGTTATATACTATCCCTCTGTAGTAGTTATAGATTTAGATAGACTTCTCTGTTATAGTTATGGATGGAGTTAGGTTTCTCTTGTATAATTATGAATTTACTTACGTTAAATCACATACACTTTTTTATATTCCTACTTCCACTCTGATACTATACACTGCCCAAAGATAAATTCACTGATAAAAACTGTCTATCTAAAATTAATCCCAACAGTGCCCTATCTCTACTAATATATTTTTTTTTTATCCAAATTTCAGGCAACATGGAAGGCGAACAGAAAGTTTCATTTCAAATTGTCCTGCAAGAGAGCAGCCAAGAATTAATTGATCCAAATTATATAGAATTTATGGATGAAACTTGGGACCAAGAACTACTGCAATGTGTGCAAGCAGTAGATGACCTCCTTCAAAATGAGGACATTTTACACACTCAGAGATTACAAGCTATGTTCAATGAAAATGACGACATTTCAGACAGTGAAATGTTAGAAATGTTATTAAATTTTGAAACACAATCACAATAATAAATAATTGCTTAAAAAATAAAGAAATTAAAAAATAATCAACAAAACCAACAATCAATTAACATACAGTATTTTAAAAGTCTATCATTCTTTTTTCCTTATAGTACGCTCCCCAGAACGCTTCCCGGTTCGCGGACCGGGCGCTCCCCACGCAAAAAAACAAAATAAATTTTTTTTTTTTTTGCACTGTGGGGCCCTTTTAAAGCCTCCACATCAAATCTAGGGGGTCAGGGAGGATCTACTATGCCCCCTTATGGTCATTTCCCCCTTTGTTTTGGCCTCCTCTTGTCTCTCGATCCTACCGAGAGACAAGATGGCGGCCGCTCCGGACTGTTTAGAATGTTGACAGACACCGGAGACCCAATCAGCTTCGCTACGTGAAGTTCCGTTACGCGTCAAGTACGCAAACCGGAGCGCTGCCCGGAGCGCGCTTACAGATATATATCTTTTTTTGAACGTTAATTTCTCAAAATCCACTGGAGCACATATATTGAGACCTAGCAAAGGCACATCGGGCTAACAGTCCCTACAATTTTGCCAAGTTTCGTGCAAATCCATTCAGCCGTTCGGCCTAAAAATGAGGCCAACCGCCCTATGGAAATTAACATGGGAAAAACACGTTTTGGGACCCCCCTTTTTTCTCGGCCACCCCTTGACAAACCCCCCCCAAATTTCCAGGGGCTGCTCAGAAACAAAATGTTCCATTTTCCTGAAAATTTCAGCCAATTCCGTCCACAAACGCCAAAGTTATTAGACATAGAATTTTCAAAAATCCCATAGGGAAAAAATCCTAACTATATATACCTACTGGCGACCGCCAGTAGGTAATATATATTTATATGTATATATATCATTTCAATTCAATTAAAAAAAGTCTTTATTGCGATTGTTCATCTTAAAAGACATATATAAAATACACATTTTATCTAATCATCATAAAACATAGTGTTAAATTACATATTTGTAATAATATATATAAATACCTATAATTACATTTTAAAAACACTCAGTAAGACCGGATTAAATATATCGCATACAAAGACTTTCTATGTAATAAGTAAGTTAAAAGGCAGAAGCTATCAATTCATATGCTGACCATCTAACAAGGTCCCCCTGTTTTTCTCCCGTATAGCCCAGGACAGGCTCAAAAAATTTGGCGACCCCTATTACTGCGATGTCGTTACATCCAGTTTTCAGTAGCCTTTTGGCACATAGGGCTGAACTGATTCCCAGGGATCTGCAAAGGGGTTTAAGCCACATACTTCGTGGATGCTGGTAAGCAGGGCAAACGTAAAGGAGATAACCAATATTTTCAATATGCTCGGGACAGAACGGGCATTTATCTCCTGTACCTATTGCCCACTTACATGTGAACTTCCTTAATGGGAGACACTCAACTCGGAACTGATGGTAAAGCTTGCGATCTCTCGGTTTCGTTATTAGATCCCAATAGCTTTCTATACTGGGTTCATCTTTAAACTCACAGAAATCACTTGTCAGGGTAGAGCTAGACAGAGATGAATACCTCCTGTCTTTAATAAAATTCCTGTAAGCTGCTCTATAGATTGCTTTAGTTGGAAATTCAGCAGTCTCTGGACTATCCCACAAGTCCCTCATCCCCATATTGGTGAGTAAATCTTTAATACTAGTGAACCATGAGATTTTATTAGAGCCTTCCATTCCCCTAACTTCTATCAGTCACTTAGCAAATAAGGATAATTCGGGGGTTATCCAAAGCCTTCTCTAGAAGGCCAGCATTCTGTAGGGGTAGATTTTGGGAGGCTCACAATTGATCTTAAAAATTTGCTCTGAGCAAGTGCTAGGTGGTACAAATTAGAGGCTCCCCAAATCTCAGCCCCATAAAGTATTGCGGGGATTATTTTCGTAGAATACACTTTGACAACAGGGGCGATAGGCTTAGTATGTGACTGCCTATGTTCCTTAATTAGTGCGCCAACTAATTGCAAGTGTTTGAGCGCCATTAGCTTCAGTTGAGTTGACAAACTCAGTCTATCGCCAAAGGTGACCCCCAGGTAGGTGAAGACGTTAGTTTGCTCCAAAAGCCTTCCGCTCGTGAAGACTCTTGAAGTTACGGGCCTAGCCCCATGGAGAACCATGAACTTCGTCTACTCTACGTTAACAACCAAGTCATAATCGCAGCAGAACTCCTCAACACGAGACAGAGCCAACTGTAGCCCCTGTCTCGTTTTGGATAATATCAGGGTGTCATCTGCGAACATAAACAGGGGTACCCTATGGCCAGCAAGCAGGGGCGCATCCATAGGATAGTTCTCAAAGTACCTCACGACCCCTTTAATAAATAACAAAAATAGGGTGGGGTCCAGCACACACCCTTGGCGAACTCCCTTCCCCATCGCAAATTTCTCGGTAACCTCCCCTGGTTTTCCCATTGTACTTGAGCATAATTCTCACAGTGAAGCCTAACCACCAAGGAAACCAGTTCCTTAGGCATCCCTAGCCCTAGCAATACCTCCCACAGTTTAGATCTTGGGACCAGGTCAAACGCGCATTTTAAATCCACGAAAGCAGCGAAAATCATACCTTTTCACAACAAACCCTCTTTCCAATATAACATTACGACTCTGAAGGCTTGATCAATGGTCCCCATGTGTGCCCGAAATCCTGCCTGCAGCAGGGTGAGAATATTCTCTTCGAGCATCCACAGCTGGATCCTACCAAGGATACCTCTTGCTACAATTTTCTGTAAAGCATCAATAAGGCTTATAGGCCTATAATTGGCCGGCGCGGAACGATCACCCTTCTTGTAAATTGGAATAATTTCCACTCCGCACCAAGACGCTGGAATTGGAGCACCCCAGCTATCGCATTGATTAAATTCGTAATGTAAGGAATCCAAAGATCAGATCTTGCTTGTACAAGTCAGCAGGGATACAATAAGGCCCAGGAGCCTTGCCATTTGGAATGGTCTTTAAAACTCCCTCAACCTCTTTGGTATTAAATATCAGAGTTGTATCTAAGATAATATGTGGAGCCGGAGACTCGCTACGAGTGCCCTTCTTAAATTGAGATTCAAAATAGGCAACCCACTGATGTGGTTCCACATTGTTGTTAGAGGTATTTGTCCCTTGCCCATTTCCCCATTTTATGAACTCCCAAAACTGGGTCATATTCCTGCCTTTACATGCTACCAGCAGGTCCTGCCATCGCCGCTCGTCCCAATCTCTCCTTGCCTTACGGAGAGTGAATTTGTAAGCAATTCGATACTGTTTAATGGAACTATAATTCCTCAATTTGATGGCTTCTATTAAAACCTTATGGGTTGTTCTACAAGAAGCATTATACCAGTGTTAGGTTTGTAAACGTGACTCTTCCTAATCGGCTTGCAATTGATAAAAAAATTCTTTAGTCCAGTAAAGAGATCGTTGTGGATCCTAGGGAGATTAGCATTAATAACCTCTTGATTGCCACAATCGTTTAACGCCTTTAGTGACTCTAAAACTAGGGTCCTAATCCCTTGCACTTTACTTTCATCAAGGGCTACCTTAGCCCACCTAACCCTTCGCAAATCATTTGCCAGGACTACTTGATTGGGGCATATAGCAGCCTCCGTAACAGGTTTAGTACAGAAGCTCCTATCATTCCAAGTGAGGACCAGCGGATTATGATCACTTTCGGGGCGACTTTGGTCTTCCATATCTAAAATAAATGGCCACAACTCCACACTTACTAAGATGTAATTAATGCGGCTTTTGGAGCGCCCATTGTCAAAAGTCGCCACACCCTGCATGTCAGACACCGTCCTGCCGTTTACCGCCCTAAGGCCCCATTCCTGGCACAGCCCTTTGAGTTGGAGGGCAGCCTCCGTCCATTTCTTAATAGGCTGAAGGACCAATTGGGCCACACCCCAATGCTCATCCACCTCATCGCTGAGGCTCCTATCTTCAGTGTCCACGGGCTCAAAGCAGGTATTAAAATCACTTCCAATTATGATTGGTAAGCCCCTAGCATAGACATTGAGCAGTAATAAGTCAAGACCTGTCGTTGATTTGACTCTAATAGCCTGGATATCTGGACTGTCAAAGAAAACTTCCTCTACAATGATCCCCTCAAGTTGCCTTACCCAGCAAATTAGCCCACCCACTGATCTTCCCCTAAAACTTAACTAACCAGCATGAAACACCGGTTCAACTGACCATGTTTTCTGGAATGCCCAAACATCAACGCCATCAATAAAGAGCAACCAATCAGCGGAAACAGCCTTAGACTCCAAACCCGCTATGTTCCAAGAAGAAAAAACCATCGAAATCTTCTGAGGGGCAGGAACGGGTCGCCCAGTTGTGTAAGATCTTACTATTTGGTGTTTATCGGGCAACAACATTGGAGGAGCTGGGGGGGTAGTTAAAACTTTACAGTCTGCTTAGGTATATATAAATATATATATATATATATATATATATATTACCTACTGGCGGTCGCCAGTAGGTATATATAGTTAGGATGTTTTCTCTATGGGATTTTTGAAAATTCTATGTCTAATAACTTTGGTGTTTGTGGACGGAATTGGCTGACATTTTCAGGAAAATGGAACATTTTGTTTCTGAGCAGCCCTTGAAAATTTGGGGGGTGTTCGTCAAGGGGGGGCTGAGAAAAAAGGGGGGTCCCAAAACGTGTTTTTAACATTGAGTTTTCCATAGGGCGGTTGGCCTCACTTTTAGCCCGAACGGCTGAATGGATTTGCATGAAACTTGGCAAAATTGTAGGGACTGGTAGCCCGATGTGCCTTTTGTAGGTCTCAATATATGTGCTACAGTGGATTTTGAGAAATTAACATTTAAAAAAAGATATATATCTGTAACAGCGGACCGGGCAGCGCTCCAGGACGCGTACTTTTCGCGCAACGGAGCTTTGTGAAGCGAAGCTGATTGGTTCTCCGGCGTCTGTCAACATTCCAAACAGTCCGTAGCGGCCGCCATCTTGTCTCTCGGTAGGATCGAGAGACAAGAGGAGGCCAAAGCGAAGGGGCAAATGACCATAAGGGGGAATAGTAGATCCTCGCTGACCCCGTAGGTTTGATGTGGAGGTTTTAAAAGTGCCCCGCGGGGCAAAAAAAAAAATAATAATAATAATCGAACGGCTGAATGGATTTGCACGAAACTTGGCAAAATTGTAGGGACTGGTAGCCCGATGTGCCTTTGCTAGGTCTCAATATATGTGCTTCAGTGGATTTTGAGAAATTAACGTTCAAAAAAAGATATATATCTGTAACAGCGCACCGCTTCGCGTACTTTTCGCGTTACGGAGCTTTGCGAAGCGAAGCTGATTGGCTCTCCGGTGTCTGTAAACATTCCAAACAGTACGTAGCGGCCGCCATCTTGTCTCTCGGTAGGATCGAGAGACAAGAGGAGGCCAAAGCGAAGGGGCAAATGACCATAAGGGGGCATAGTAGATCCTCGCTGACCTCCTAAGTTTGATGTGGAGGTTTTAAAAGGGCCCCGCGGGGCAAAAAAAAATAATAATAATAATAATCGATCGGCTGAATGGATTTGCACGAAACTTGGTAAAATATTAGGGACTGGTAGCCCGATGTGCCTTTGCTAGGTCTCAATATATGTGCTTCAGTGCATTTTGAGAAATTAACGTTCAAAAACAAGATATATATCTATAACAGCGCTCCGCTTCGCAGAGATAAAATGATATCTGTATTACCTAGCTGTTGCTAACACCAGTTAGCGACGGCTAGTAGGAGATAGCGACCATCTTGGGCCCCACTTTGCATGTGAGTGATGTTTATCACTAATGACATGCAAAGTGGGCATGCCAAGATGTTAGCGACTGGAAACAGTCGCTAACATCGCTATCTCCTATTATCAACTTTTGGAAATATTCGAGATAAGCGCGAATATCTCCAAAAAGTAACAGCTGCCCTGAGCAGTTCTTAGCCATGTTATCCAATGGGAGGTGGATAACATGGCTAAGAGCATTAGCTCGGTAATGCATGAATATCGCGGAGTTTTCAGCGATATTAATGCATTGCGGTCGTTTTTTATCGTATTTGCGATAAACCTTGATAATAGCAAGGTTTATCTGCGATAATTTCTGACGGTAAAAAAATCTTTGCAATGCATCGTTAGGGATAAATATCGTTTAACTTTGGTAATATGCCCCAACGTCTGTTAACGTTCGATTCGAAGGAAATCAGGAAGTGTTGAAAAACATTGTCTGCGCCATCTTGTCTTTTTTCAAATACCACACTTTTGTCGTGCACGGCAGCCATTTTAGATGCCTTGACCAGACCCACTCTGTGCACGCTGTCGATCCTTAGCATGGCTCCCCACCCTCGCAAGCATCTCACCCAGGCAGTGGTCACCCCCGCTGTCTGTGTTATGCATGGGTAATAAACCTCCCCCCATCTGCGCTGCTCTTCCCTGAGAATCACACCCTGTGCCCGCCCGACACCTCCCTTTCGCCCTATTCACTACCGCACCCTCTGACACTCCTTTTCCTCTGTGTCCGATTGTCCAGGCCGGTCCTAGGCTATCAGCTAGCCCTGCAGATGTAGTTTATGGCCACAGCTGTAAAGAATCACCCCTCTTCAAAGGAGTTATAGTAGATCAAGGTCCACACTCGATGAGATCCGTCACAGCAGAAGCGTTGCTATTATCTGAAAACCATCCTGTATTGTGATTGGGGAGGGGACCGAGCGTGAAGCGGAAGATTCCAGGGATGACTCTTTGTACATCAAAGTTTGTACAATTATGTGTCACATTAAAAATATATAGCACTCCGACAAAGTAGTAAGATTATAAAACTTTAATAATTTATAAATATATACAAGAAAACAAAAATAGTAATAACATATAAACATTTTTAGGGAAAAACAACAAAGTAGCGGTCGGCTGTGCGAATAGTCCCAACGCAGCACAACGTCCAGATTTCCCGCGTGGGGCGTCGCGGGGGGTGGGTCATCAGTAGCAAACTGTTGTGCGAATAGTTCCAAGGCAGCAGAACGCGCCGAAATCTAGATGACACGAAAGTGATGTCTAGTAAGTTGCCACCCAGCAAATAACGGCGTGGGGCGTCGCGGGGGGTGGGTCATCAGTAGCAAACTGTTGTGCGAATAGTTCCAAGGCAGCAGAACGATGGCACCAAGGTGATGTCCAGTAAGTTGCCGCACTGGTTTTGGTATCCTACAATGCTGCTCCGAATAACGGCGTGGGGCGCCCCGGGGGAGGCGGCGTGAACGGGCCTCTCCAGGTGGAGTCTCATCTGTTGTAGTGGGGCGCCCCTTTACCGTTTCAGTTGCCATTCCGTCCGTTTTTGGTCCACTGTGTCAAAAGCCGCAATTCAGCTGAGTTGCGCCCACTCTTGCGGTGCAGCGATAGGCGGCTGTCACAGGACTCTCAAAATGGCGGCAGGCTCTTTCCTTTTTGGGCCTGGTGCACTGAAATGGCCCTGGGACACCTTGGAAATCGGACGCTTGTCTGCTAGGTCTTGGACCCCATTCTCGAAAGCGTCCCCTCCGCCTTGAGAATTCATCAAAAGTTTTGGGGGCCCCGACTCCTGCAGGCTTCTGGTGGGGAGCGGCTGCCATGATTGCTCGCGGAATGACCACGACGGAGCTACGAGATGGTGGTGCTCTCATGCTGACGCCAGTTTAGTCTGAAACATCCAGAAACAAGGTGGGGCTTTCATCGTTTGGGGAAAAAAAAAAGTTTTCATCCAATGAAAAGTGTTGTTTTTAGGTCATATGATCAAGCCTTCCATCATTAGGAAACCAAAAGTAAAATGAACCAATGAAAAGTTTTATAAACAAGTCACATGACCTGTTATGCGGCATAGGGTATAAAATGCGGAGAAAATACGTTGGCACGTCAGGCGGCGTCAGTAGCGGACCGATGTGCGAATAGGCCGAAGGCAATACAACGCGTCAAGATCCGGATGGCACCGAGGTGGTGTCCAGCAAGTTGCAGCACTGGTGTGGCCATCCTACAATGCTGAAAGTCGATGTGGGGCGCCCCGTTGGCCTGTGAGTTTGCGTCAGTAGCGGACCGATGTGCGAATAGGCCGAAGGCAGCACAACGCGCCAAGATCCGGATGGCACCGAGGTGGTGTCTAGTAAGTTGCCGCACTGGTGTGGCCCTCCTACAATGTTGAAAGTCGGCGTGGGGCGCCCCGTTGGCCTGTGAGATGGCGTCAGTAGCGGACCGATGTGCGAATGGGGCCAAAGGCAGCGCAACAATATTTTCTGACTGACACCACAAGGCGCTGAGATGCCAAGATCCGGATGGCACCGAGGTGGTGTCTAGCAAGTTGTGGCACAGGTGTGGCCATCCTACAATGGTAAAAGTCGGCGTGGGGCGCCCTGTTGGCCTGTGAGATGGTGTCAGTAGCGGACTGATGTGCGAATGGGGCCAAAGGCAGCGCAACAATATTTTCTACAATATTTTCGGAGTAGAAGACACCACAAGGCGCTGAGATGCCAAGATCCGGATGGCACAGAGGTGATGTCTAAGTTGCGGACTGATGTGCGAATGGGGCCAAAGGCAGCGTAACAATATTTTTTGTATGGAAGATACCACTAGGCGTTGAGATGCCAAGATTCGGATGGCACCGAGGTGATGTCTAGCAAGTTGCTGTACTGGTGTGGTCATCCTACAATGCTGAAACTCGGCGTGGGTCGCCCCATTAGCCTGTGAGATGGCGTCAGTAGCGGACCGATGTGCGAATAGGCCGAAGGCAGCACAACGCGCCAAGATCCGGATGTCACCGTGGTGGTTTCATAGTTGAGAGGCACTTCATCTGCAGTGGGGCGCCGAGATCCGGATGGCACCGAGGTGATGTCTAGCAAGTTGCTGTACTGGTGTGGTCATTCTACAATGCTGAAAGTCGGCGTGGGGCGCCCCATTAGCCTGTGAGATGGTGTCAGTAGCGGACTGATGTGCGAATGGGGCCAAAGGCAGCGCAACAATATTTTCTGAAGAGAAGACACCAAAAGGTGCTGACATTCCAAGATCCGGATGGCACCGAGGTGGTGTCTAGCAAGCTATGCAGTTGAGTTGTGTGCGCACTTGCGGAGAATAGGTCGAAGGCAGCATAACAATGTTTTCTGAATAGAAGACACCACAAGGCGTTGAGATTCGGTTACCACCGAGGTGATGTCTAGCAAGTTGCCGCACTGGTGTGGCCATCCTACAATACTGCTCCGAATAACGGCATGGGGTGCCCGAAGGGGGGGGGAGCCGGCGTGAATGGGCCTTCCTAGGTGGAGGCTCGTCTGCTGTAGTGGGGCGCCCCTTTACCGTTTCAGTTGCCATTCAGCTGAGTTTTGGCTGCTCTTGATGCTACAGCGACAGGCGGCTGCAAGAGGACTCTCAAAATGGCGGCCTGTTCTTTGGATTTGGGCCTGGTCCACTAAAATGGCCCTGGGACACCTTAGAACTCGGACGCTCGATTTTTTTTTCCTTTCCTGTACATGCAAAAAAAGGTAAATGCCCGGTACGTTACACGCTTCATCTGCCACGATGAACTCTCCAGAGGAACCGAAAAAAAATATAGTTGTGGTAACTATAACATGCATCGTCATATGGAGAGGTGGCACCAATTAATTATAGTGCTGCATAAAAGAGAGATTTGGAGGAGAACCCCTGACCTGCTAGTACATTCATCAAAGAAGTGGCACTGAGAGCTTCAGAGGCAAGGGAAACGGTCCCAAATATTTAGAAGAACTTTGGAAAGATTAAAATGACATGTTTAGATTGTGGCAAATTAATTTCATGTGGACAGATGAGTGTTACTCTAATAAATACAGCATATGAACATCATCATAGTCGATGGTTGGTAGAGACATTTTGACTATATCCTGGACCTGCCCGTCCTCGCCCAAAATGGCGCCGGAATAAATGGGACTCGTAACTCCTTGTTGTGTACTGGTTGCAGAACCTTGAAATCACGAGATACGTATGCAGTTTTGAAGCACATGGCGGGCGGGGACGAGAATTGATTGAATATTTCGACATCCCTATTGATATTAAGTTCTGATGTGTTATTGATTACTGTACTGTTGAAAGTTCGAATTAACGTCACCCATGGTACTTGCCCGCAAATGTATATCTAGATAATTTTATTGTAACTGGCCCTGTCGTATTTTAATTATAAAATGTACGTCCACCGATTCCGTAACTGTTAGACACCTTAGTTCTTGCAACCTAATGGCCCGCCCGTTACGTTCCTCTACAGTGTAAATGTCTATTCATCATATACGATTACAGTTTGCTCTGTGGCAGGCCCACGTGGTTATAGGCAAGTATTTGTATAATGAAATTTTCACAATAAAGGTTTTTAAAAGAAAACATGGTAGTAGTATATACATTGGTAAAGTTTTTAATAATAGTGACTGTTTTAGAATCATTAAAAGGCAAGTGAAATAAAGCAGACCAATTACATGAAGGGTAAAAGGTATAATACGAAGGAACGCAGTAAAGATAAATGGTCAAGGGCTGTTGTGTTTTCTATTCCTGCAACATAAAGTGATCGATAAGAATCTCATATTCAGGCGTATCGGCGACTAAGACAGCAGGTCGACCCTCTTTTGCTCAACGGCTCCGTCATGGGACGAAGAAACGCTCTTTTTCTCGAAAAAAGAATATATTTTACTTGCAGGACAGTTGTAAAATTTTCGGGAAAGTACATTAGCCTGGAACATTATAACATATATTTAAGAAAAAATAATGTTCGGAAGTAATGAAAAGCGTAATTTTTAGGTCATATGACCAAGCCTTTCATCATTACAATAAGAAAAGTAAAATGAACCAATGAAAAGTTTTATTAACAAGTCACATGACTTGTTATGCTTACGTTACGCGCTGCGCGCCCCGGATGACTTCCGGATGCGCTAACGCGGCGCGTCATATGACGCATTACGCGACAACGCAGGTACAGAATATAGTCAAAATGTCTCCACCAACCAGCGGTCGGAACACAACCCCTTTCAGCAGGCTAAATAGTTCTGTTAAATGACAACAGAAGGGACAGGCAACAAGAACCATCAGTCAAAGAGGGGAGGGCTAGTTCTTCTCTACCGGGTTACATTGGGGCGCTACCGGAACTGATCGACTTGGTAGTCTACAGTGTTTCTGGATGTTTCAGACTGAAGCTGGGGTTAGCATGAGAGCAGCACCATTTTGTAGCTCCGTCGTGGTCATTCCGCAACCAATCATGGCAGCCGTTCTTTATCGTTATTTTGGGCGGGGTGGGTGGCGGAGCCGAGCTGTTTTGCAGCCATCATTGTGTGGAGTTCAGTTCATCTCACTAGTTTTGTATTTGTCATGAGGGGTTGTTCCTAATGTTTCTATTTTAGCGAGGTCAAAAAGAGATCCCATTAGTGGCCTACTGATTTTGCTCGATTCCTTTTCTTTTTTTTTACACGATTTTTCGTTATCTGCAAAGACTAAACAGAGTATTGCGACTCTGTGTTTGTTTGTAAATAGAGAATGAACCAAAGAGAACTAATTCTAAAACAGTAAATACTTGGATAACAATCAATCAAATGGAGAGAGAAGCAGGCACGACGGATTACAACGGGGGCAAAGGCCTGCGTTAACTACCTTTCACTATCTGCAAAGAGAGAGTACTCCTAATAGAAATGAGGGGGGGGGGCACCATTCAAAGCAGATCAGTGTGCATAAACGCGAAAATGTTTTCACTTACCACGTACTTGACATTCGACAGCTTATGATATTTGCTATTAAAAAACCATTGAAATTCACTGAAAAAACCATAGGTTATAGACCATATATAGTTAGGAATTAGCATTTACAAAACCTTGAAAATTCACTGAAAAAACCATAGGTTATAGACCATATATAGTTAGGAATTAGCATTTAAAAAACCTTATTTTACTCACACAAAACCATTGAAATTCCATATATAGTTAGTTGCACTAACTATATATCGCGCACCCGCAATCCACTGCTGATCATGTCACATATTACATCATTCATGACATGGTCAGTGACATCACTGATGACATCTCAAATGACATCATTCTTGTGCTAATACGATAAACCTCTTCAGACTCTAATATAACCTTAGATACACTCAGTGTATACAGACACTCACACACTGCCACTCATCCATGGAGTTACTCACACACCCAGTCAGTCATGCAAAGAAACAATCTCACCTCCATTTCTTCAACTATACAGTTAAACACACCTTACTTATTGAAACATATACTAACACATATTTACTCTCTTATACAATCCCTGATACAAGTTCACAATGATCGATACAACCACTCACTCATTCAGTGGCTCTCATGCACAGTTATTTATATATGCCAACTCTCACATGTACTGTGTTTTACATATGTACTTACTATGACATGTAGCATTGAGATATCCATTCACTCATGCACACAGTCAACTGCCTATGTAGCTGTTTCCACATGCACTCTTGAACTCATACACCTAGTGAATAAACTGCTCACACATCTATGCATAGAGTCACACACCTTCCAGCCACCCCCACACAAACTCAATCTCCCATATAAATACTTGGGCAACCAATTAATAACACATATAGCCTCTCGTATAGCTAATGATCAACACATGCAGCAGTTTACAGAACAACAGACATAATGATGCACAAATTAAGACAGTTTAGTCACTAACCCATGCATTCAGTGAGACACATTTAATCACTCACTCATACAGTCAGTCACGCACCTACTAAATCCTTCATCCAGACACTTATACATCCACTCATTCTTCAATATGTAAGACATATTTTAACTTTACAGAAACATACAGTCACTGGATGTTGTCATCAGTGATGTCATCAGTGATGTCATTTGAGATGTCATCAGTGATGTCATCAGTGATGTCACTGACCATGTCATGAATGATGTAATATGTGACATGATCAGCAGTGGATTGCGGGTGCGCGATATATAGTTAGTGCAACTAACTATATATGGAATTTCAATGGTTTTGTGTGAGTAAAATAAGGTTTTTTAAATGCTAATTCCTAACTATATATGGTCTATAACCTATGGTTTTTTCAGTGAATTTTCAAGGTTTTGTAAATGCTAATTCCTAACTATATATGGTCTATAACCTATGGTTTTTTCAGTGAATATATATATATATATATATATATATATATGCCACACGTTTGTTCGCAAAACAGGACACAGGTAAGGGCGGTCAAGGCGCTGGGGGCGAACACCTCCATTGAACATACACACACTCCTTCTTTACCAGATGGAAAGAAGCACGCCGACCAGGCATCAAGATTCAAGGTACCGGTTTATTCAGGCAAAGTGGCAGCACTGTATGCAAATGTCTAATGCACTCATTTGGGCTTTGGTCTGCCAGGTAAGCACTTCAGTAAAGGGATCATATGCACAATGTCCAGACGCGTTTCGAGAACTCCTCGTTCTCTTTCTCAATGGCGTTAGTGCTAACTAGAGTTCGTGTTCCCACCCATTCACTTTAAAGGTCCTGCCCCGAAGTGGGCGTGGTGCATTGCATCTTGGGACCTGTAGTGCAGTGTCTGTCACACTCACCGTTAATCCGTCGAACTCTAGCACAATGTCTTATGTTCAACACCCAGTGGTTACACGTTAAGGCTTATCTTGCAGCATGTCGACCAATGTCCTGAAATTTGCATCCATTTCACGCTTGTTCCCTTTTGAAAAAAACGCTCGTCTGCCTTCAGCCAAGTGTGAACCGGTGCCTTTGAATTGATGCTGAACGTGTCGCACGCTTGTGCTCCACCTTCCCTCGCCCACAACTTGCACTGGGGCGCATTAATATTTGGAAAAACTCCGTGCTCGCTGGTAAACTCCGTGCCGCTTACCAGGCAAGTGCAGGCGGGTCCTGTTTTCAAAGAAATTTGCCACACGTTTGTTCGCAAAACAGGACACAGGTAAGGGCGGTCAAGGCGCTGGGGGCGAACACCTCCATTGAACATACACACACTCCTTCTTTACCAGATGGAAAGAAGCACGCCGACCAGGCATCAAGATTCAAGGTACCGGTTTATTCAGGCAAAGTGGCAGCACTGTATGCAAATGTCTAATCCACTCATTTGGGCTTTGGTCTGCCAGGTAAGCACTTCAGTAAAGGGATCATAGGCACAATGTCCAGATGCGTTTTGAGAACTCCTCGTTCTCTTTCTCAATGGCGTTAGTGCTAACTAGAGTTCGTGTTCCCACCCATTCACTTTAAAGGTCCTACCCCGAAGTGGGCGCAGAGCATTGCATCTTGGGACTTGTAGTGCAGGGTCTGTCACACTCACCGTTAATCCGTCGAACTCTAGCACAATGTCTTATGTTCAACACCCAGTGGTTACACGTTAAGGCTTATCTTGCAGCATGTCGACCAATGTCCTGAAATTTGCATCCATTTCACGCTTGTTCCCTTTTGAAAAAAACGCTCGTCTGTCTTCAGCCAAGTGTGAACCGGTGCCTTTGAATTGATGCTGAACGTGTCGCACGCTTGTGCTCCACCTTCCCTCGCCCACAACTTGCACTGGGGCGAATTAATATTTGGAAAAACTCCGTGCTCGCTGGTAAACTCCGTAACGCTTACCAGGCAAGTGCAGGCGGGTCCTGTTTTCAAAGAAATTTGCCACACGTTTGTTCGCAAAACAGGACACAGGTAAGGGCGGTCAAGGCGCTGGGGCGAACACCTCCATTGAACATACACACACTCCTTCTTTACCAGATGGAAAGAAGCACGCCGACCAGGCATCAAGATTCAAGGTACCGGTTTATTCAGGCAAAGTGGCAGCACTGTATGCAAATGTCTAATCCACTCATTTGGGCTTTGGTCTGCCAGGTAAGCACTTCAGTAAAGGGATCATAGGCACAATGTCCAGACGCGTTTCGAGAACTCCTCGTTCTCTTTCTCAATGGCGTTAGTGCTAACTAGAGTTCGTGTTCCCACCCATTCACTTTAAAGGTCCTGCCCCGAAGTGGGCGTGGCGCATTGCATCTTGGGACCTGTAGTGCAGGGTCTGTCACACTCACCGTTAATCCGTCGAACTCTAGCACAATGTCTTATGTTCAACACCCAGTGGTTACACGTTAAGGCTTATCTTGCAGCATGTCGACCAATGTCCTGAAATTTGCATCCATTTCACGCTTGTTCCCTTTTGAAAAAAACGCTCGTCTGTCTTCAGCCAAGTGTGAACCGGTGCCTTTGAATTGATGCTGAACGTGTCGCACGCTTGTGCTCCACCTTCCCTCGCCCACAACTTGCACTGGGGCGCATTAATATTTGGAAAAACTCCGTGCTCGCTGGTAAACTCCGTAACGCTTACCAGGCAAGTGCAGGCGGGTCCTGTTTTCAAAGAAATTTGCCACACGTTTGTTCGCAAAACAGGACACAGGTAAGGGCGGTCAAGGCGCTGGGGTGAACACCTCCATTGAACATACACACACTCCTTCTTTACCAGATGGAAAGAAGCACGCCGACCAGGCATCAAGATTCAAGGTACCGGTTTATTCAGGCAAAGTGGCAGCACTGTATGCAAATGTCTAATCCACTCATTTGGGCTTTGGTCTGCCAGGTAAGCACTTCAGTAAAGGGATCATAGGCACAATGTCCAGACGCGTTTCGAGAACTCCTCGTTCTCTTTCTCAATGGCGTTAGTGCTAACTAGAGTTCGTGTTCCCACCCATTCACTTTAAAGGTCCTGCCCCGAAGTGGGCGTGGCGCATTGCATCTTGGGACCTGTAGTGCAGGGTCTGTCACACTCACCGTTAATCCGTCGAACTCTAGCACAATGTCTTATGTTCAACACCCAGTGGTTACACGTTAAGGCTTATCTTGCAGCATGTCGACCAATGTCCTGAAATTTGCATCCATTTCACGCTTGTTCCCTTTTGAAAAAAACGCTCGTCTGCCTTCAGCCAAGTGTGAACCGGTGCCTTTGAATTGATGCTGAACGTGTCGCACGCTTGTGCTCCACCTTCCCTCGCCCACAACTTGCACTGGGGCGCATTAAAATTTGGAAAAACTCCGTGCTCGCTGGTAAACTCCGTAACGCTTACCAGGCAAGTGCAGGCGGGTCCTGTTTTCAAAGAAATTTGCCACACGTTTGTTCGCAAAACAGGACACAGGTAAGGGCGGTCAAGGCGCTGGGGCGAACACCTCCATTGAACATACACACACTCCTTCTTTACCAGATGGAAAGAAGCACGCCGACCAGGCATCAAGATTCAAGGTACCGGTTTATTCAGGCAAAGTGGCAGCACTGTATGCAAATGTCTAATCCACTCATTTGGGCTTTGGTCTGCCAGGTAAGCACTTCAGTAAAGGGATCATAGGCACAATGTCCAGACGCGTTTCGAGAACTCCTCGTTCTCTTTCTCAATGGCGTTAGTGCTAACTAGAGTTCGTGTTCCCACCCATTCACTTTAAAGGTCCTGCCCCGAAGTGGGCGTGGCGCATTGCATCTTGGGACCTGTAGTGCAGGGTCTGTCACACTCACCGTTAATCCGTCGAACTCTAGCATAATGTCTTATGTTCAACACCCAGTGGTTACACGTTAAGGCTTATCTTGCAGCATGTCGACCAATGTCCTGAAATTTGCATCCATTTCACGCTTGTTCCCTTTTGAAAAAAACGCTCGTCTGCCTTCAGCCAAGTGTGAACCGGTGCCTTTGAATTGATGCTGAATGTGTCGCACGCTTGTGCTCCACCTTCCCTCGCCCATAAGCGTGCGACACGTTCAGCATCAATTCAAAAGGGAACAAGCGTGAAATGGATGCAAATTTCAGGACATTGGTCGACATGCTGCAAGATAAGCCTTAACGTGTAACCACTGGGTGTTTCTTTGAAAACAGGACCCGCCTGCACTTGCCTGGTAAGCGGCACGGAGTTTACCAGCGAGCAAGGAGTTTTTCCAAATATAAATGCGCCCCAGTGCAAGTTGTGGGCGAGGGAAGGTGGAGCACAAGCGTGCGACACGTTCAGCATCAATTCAAAGGCACCGGTTCACACTTGGCTGAAGGCAGACGAGCGTTTTTTTCAAAAGGGAACAAGTGTGAAATGAATGCAAATTTCAGGACATTGGTCGACATGCTGCAAGATAAGCCTTAACGTGTAACCACTGGGTGTTGAACATAAGGCATTGTGCTAGAGTTCGACGGATTAACGGTGAGGGTGACAGACCCTGCACTACAGGTCCCAAGATGCAATGCGCCACGCCCACTTCGGGGCAGGACCTTTAAAGTGAATGGGTGGGAACACGAACTCTAGTTAGCACTAACGCCATTGAGAAAGAGAACGAGGAGTTCTCGATACGCGTCTGGACATTGTGCCTATGATCCCTTTCCTAAGTGCTTACCTGGCAGACCAAAGCCCAAATGAGTGGATTAGACATTTGCATACAGTGCTGCCACTTTGCCTGAATAAACCGGTACCTTGAATCTTGATGCCTGGTCGGCGTGCTTCTTTCCATCTGGTAAAGAAGGAGTGTGTGTATGTTCAATGGAGGTGTTCACCCCCAGCGCCTTGACCGCCCTTACCTGTGTCCTGTTTTGCGAACAAACGTGTGGCAAATTTCTTTGAAAACAGGACCCGCCTGCACTTGCCTGGTAAGCGGCACGGAGTTTACCAGCGAGCACGGAGTTTTTCCAAATATTAATGCGCCCCAGTGCAAGTTGTGGGTGAGGGAAGGTGGAGCACAAGCGTGCGACACGTTCAGCATCAATTCAAAGGCACCGGTTCACACTTGGCTGAAGGCAGACAAGCCTTTTTTTCCAAAAGGGAACAAGCGTGAAATGGATGCAAATTTCAGGACATTGGTCGACATGCTGCAAGATAAGCCTTAACGTGTAACCACTGGGTGTTAACCATAAGACATTGTGCTAGAGTTCGACGGATTAACGGTGAGTGTGACAGACCCTGCACTACAGGTCCCAAGATGCAATGCGCCACGCCCACTTCGGGGCAGGACCTTTAAAGTGAATGGGTGGGAACACGAACTCTAGTTAGCACTAACGCCATTGAGAAAGAGAACGAGGAGTTCTCGAAACGCGTCTGGACATTGTGCCTATGATCCCTTTACTGAAGTGCTTACCTGGCAGACCAAAGCCCAAATGAGTGGATTAGACATTTGCATACAGTGCTGCCACTTTGCCTGAATAAACCGGTACCTTGAATATTGATGCCTGGTCGGCGTGCTTCTTTCCATCTGGTAAAGAAGGAGTGTGTGTATGTTCAATGGAGGTGTTCACCCCCAGCGCCTTGACCGCCCTTACCTGTGTCCTGTTTTGCGAACAAACGTGTGGCAAATTTCTTTGAAAACAGGACCCGCCTGCACTTGCCTGGTAAGCGGCACGGAGTTTACCAGCGAGCACGGAGTTTTTCCAAATATTAATGCGCCCCAGTGCAAGTTGTGGGCGAGGGAAGGTGGAGCACAAGCGTGCGACACGTTCAGCATCAATTCAAAGGCACCGGTTCACACTTGGCTGAAGGCAGACGAGCGTTTTTTTCAAAAGGGAACAAGCGTGAAATGGATGCAAATTTCAGGACATTGGTCGACATGCTGCAAGATAAGCCTTAACGTGTAACCACTGGGTGTTAACCATAAGACATTGTGCTAGAGTTCGACGGATTAACGGTGAGTGTGACAGACCCTGCACTACAGGTCCCAAGATGCAATGCGCCACGCCCACTTCGGGGCAGGACCTTTAAAGTGAATGGGTGGGAACACGAACTCTAGTTAGCACTAACGCCATTGAGAAAGAGAACGAGGAGTTCTCGAAACGCGTCTGGACATTGTGCCTATGATCCCTTTACTGAAGTGCTTACCTGGCAGACCAAAGCCCAAATGAGTGGATTAGACATTTGCATACAGTGCTGCCACTTTGCCTGAATAATCCGGTACCTTGAATATTGATGCCTGGTCGGCGTGCTTCTTTCCATCTGGTAAAGAAGGAGTGTGTGTATGTTCAATGGAGGTGTTCGCTACCAGCGCCTTGACCGCCCTTACCTGTGTCCTGTTTTGCAAACAAACTGTGGCAAATTTCTTTGAAAACAGGACCCACCTGCACTTGCCTGGTAAGCGGCATGGAGTTTACCAGCGAGCAAGGAGTTTTTCCAAATATTAATTTCTCCCCAGTGCAAGTTGTGGGCGAGGGAAGGTGGAGCACAAGCGTGCGACACGTTCAGCATCAATTCAAAGGCACCGGTTCACACTTGGCTGAAGGCAGACGAGCGTTTTTTTCAAAAGGGAACAAGTGTGAAATGAATGCAAATTTCAGGACATTGGTCGACATGCTGCAAGATAAGCCTTAACGTGTAACCACTGGGTGTTGAACATAAGACATTGTGCTAGAGTTCGACGGATTAACGGTGAGTGTGACAGACCCTGCACTACAGGTCCCAAGATGCAATGCGCCACGCCCACTTCGGGGCAGGACCTTTAAAGTGAATGGGTGGGAACACGAACTCTAGTTAGCACTAACGCCATTGAGAAAGAGAACGAGGAGTTCTCGAAACGCGTCTGGACATTGTGCCTATGATCCCTTTACTGAAGTGCTTACCTGGCAGACCAAAGCCCAAATGAGTGGATTAGACATTTGCATACAGTGCTGCCACTTTGCCTGAATAAACCGGTACCTTGAATCTTGATGCCTGGTCGGCGTGCTTCTTTCCATCTGGTAAAGAAGGAGTGTGTGTATGTTCAATGGAGGTGTTCGCCCCCAGCGCCTTGACCGCCCTTACCTGTGTCCTGTTTTGCAAACAAACTGTGGCAAATTTCTTTGAAAACAGGACCCGCCTGCACTTGCCTGGTAAGCGGCATGGAGTTTACCAGCGAGCAAGGAGTTTTTCCAAATATTAATGCGCCCCAGTGCAAGTTGTGGGCGAGGGAAGGTGGAGCACAAGCGTGCGACACCTTCAGCATCAATTCAAAGGCACCGGTTCACACTTGGCTGAAGGCAGACAAGCGTTTTTTTCAAAAGGGAACAAGTGTGAAATGAATGCAAATTTCAAGACATTGGTCGACATGCTGCAAGATAAGCCTTAACGTGTAACCACTGGGTGTTGAACATAAGACATTGTGCTAGAGTTCGACGGATTAACGGTGAGTGTGACAGACCCTGCACTACAGGTCCCAAGATGCAATGCGCCACGCCCACTTTGGGGCAGGACCTTTAAAGTGAATGGGTGGGAACACGAACTCTAGTTAGCACTAACGCCATTGAGAAAGAGAACGAGGAGTTCTCGATACGCGTCTGGACATTGTGCCTATGATCCCTTTACTGAAGTGCTTACCTGGCAGACCAAAGCCCAAATGAGTGGATTAGACATTTTCATACAGTGCTGCCACTTTGCCTGAATAAACCGGTACCTTGAATCTTGATGCCTGGTCGGCGTGCTTCTTTCCATCTGGTAAAGAAGGAGTGTGTGTATGTTCAATGGAGGTGTTTGCCCCCAGCGCCTTGACCGCCCTTACCTGTGTCCTGTTTTGCGAACAAACGTGTGGCAAATTTCTTTGAAAACAGGACCCGCCTGCACTTGCCTGGTAAGCGGCACGGAGTTTACCAGCGAGCATGGAGTTTTTCCAAATATTAATGCGCCCCAGTGCAAGTTGTGGGCGAGGGAAGGTGGAGCACAAGCGTGCGACACGTTCAGCATCAATTCAAAGGCTCCGGTTCACACTTGGCTGAAGGCAGACGAGCGTTTTTTTCAAAAGGGAACAAGCGTGAAATGGATGCAAATTTCAGGACATTGGTCGACATGCTGCAAGATAAGCCTTAACGTGTAACCACTGGGTGTTGAACATAAGACATTGTGCTAGAGTTCGACGGATTAACGGTGAGTGTGACAGACCCTGCACTACAGGTCTCAAGATGCAATGCGCCACGCCCACTTCGGGGCAGGACCTTTAAAGTGAATGGGTGGGAACACGAACTCTAGTTAGCACTAACGCCATTGAGAAAGAGAACGAGGAGTTCTCGAAACGCGTCTGGACATTGTGCCTATGATCCCTTTACTGAAGTGCTTACCTGGCAGACCAAAGCCCAAATGAGTGGATTAGACATTTGCATACAGTGCTGCCACTTTGCCTGAATAAACCGGTACCTTGAATCTTGATGCCTGGTCGGCGTGCTTCTTTCCATCTGGTAAAGAAGGAGTGTGTGTATGTTCAATGGAGGTGTTCGCCCCCAGCGCCTTGACCGCCCTTACCTGTGTCCTGTTTTGCGAACAAACGTGTGGCAAATTTCCTTGAAAACAGGACCCGCCTGCACTTGCCTGGTAAGTGGCACGGAGTTTACCAGCGAGCACGGAGTTTTTCCAAATATTAATGCGCCCCAGTGCAAGTTGTGGGCGAGGGAAGGTGGAGCACAAGCGTGCGACACGTTCAGCATCAATTCAAAGGCACCGGTTCACACTTGGCTGAAGGCAGACGAGCGTTTTTTTCAAAAGGGAACAAGCGTGAAATGAATCCAAATTTCAGGACATTGGTCGACATGCTGCAAGATAAGCCTTAACGTGTAACCACTGGGTGTTGAACATAAGACATTGTGCTAGAGTTCGACGGATTAACGGTGAGTGTGACAGACCCTGCACTACAGGTCCCAAGATGCAATGCACCATGCCCACTTTGGGGCAGGACCTTTAAAGTGAATGGGTGGGAACACGAACTCTAGTTAGCACTAACGCCATTGAGAAAGAGAACGAGGAGTTCTCGATACGCGTCTGGACATTGTGCCTATGATCCCTTTACTGAAGTGCTTACCTGGCAGACCAAAGCCCAAATGAGTGGATTAGACATTTGCATACCGTGCTGCCACTTTGCCTGAATAAACCGATACCTTGAATCTTGATGCCTGGTCGGCGTGCTTCTTTCCATCTGGTAAAGAAGGAGTGTGTGTATGTTCAATGGAGGTGTTGCCCCCAGCGCCTTGACCGCCCTTACCTGTGTCCTGTTTTGCGAACAAACGTGTGGCAAATTTCTTTGAAAACAGGACCCGCCTGCACTTGCCTGGTAAGCGTTACGGAGTTTACCAGCGAGCACGGAGTTTTTCCAAATATTAATGCGCCCCAGTGCAAGTTGTGGGCGAGGGAAGGTGGAGCACAAGCGTGCGACACGTTCAGCATCAATTCAAAGGCACCGGTTCACACTTGGCTGAAGGCAGACAAGCGTTTTTTTCAAAAGGGAACAAGCGTGAAATGGATGCAAATTTCAGGACATTGGTCGACATGCTGCAAGATAAGCCTTAACGTGTAACCACTGGGTGTTGAACATAAGACATTGTGCTAGAGTTCGACGGATTAACGGTGAGTGTGACAGACCCTGCACTACAGGTCCTAAGATGCAATGCGCCACGCCCACTTCGGGGCAGGACCTTTAAAGTGAATGGGTGGGAACACAAACTCTAGTTAGCACTAACGCCATTGAGAAAGAGAACGAGGAGTTCTCGAAACGCGTCTGGACATTGTGCCTATGATCCCTTTACTGAAGTGCTTACCTGGCAGACCAAAGCCCAAATGAGTGGATTAGACATTTGCATACAGTGCTGCCACTTTGCCTGTATAAACCGGTACCTTGAATCTTGATGCCTGGTCGGCGTGCTTCTTTCCATCTGGTAAAGAAGAAGTGTGTGTATGTTCAATGGAGGTGTTCGCCCCCAGCGCCTTGACCGCCCTTACCTCTGTCCTGTTTTGCGAACAAACGTGTGGCAAATTTCTTTGAAAACAGGACCCGCCTGCACTTGCCTGGTAAGGGGCACGGAGTTTACCAGCGAGCACGGAGTTTTTCCAAATATTAATGCGCCCCAGTGCAAGTTGTGGGCGAGGGAAGGTGGAGCATAAGCGTGCGACACATTCAACATCAATTCAAAGGCACCGGTTCACACTTGGCTGAAGGCAGACGAGCGTTTTTTTCAAAAGGGAACAAGCGTGAAATGGATGCAAATTTCAGGACATTGGTCGACATGCTGCAAGATAAGCCTTAACGTGTAACCACTGGGTGTTAACCATAAGACATTGTGCTAGAGTTCGACGGATTAACGGTGAGTGTGACAGACCCTGCACTACAGGTCCCAAGATGCAATGCGCCACGCCCACTTCGGGGCAGGACCTTTAAAGTGAATGGGTGGGAACACGAACTCTAGTTAGCACTAACGCCATTGAGAAAGAGAACGAGGAGTTCTCGAAACGCGTCTGGACATTGTGCCTATGATCCCTTTACTGAAGTGCTTACCTGGCAGACCAAAGCCCAAATGAGTGGATTAGACATTTGCATACAGTGCTGCCACTTTGCCTGAATAAACCGGTACCTTGAATCTTGATGCCTGGTCGGCGTGCTTCTTTCCATCTGGTAAAGAAGGAGTGTGTGTATGTTCAATGGAGGTGTTCGCCCCCAGCGCCTTGACCGCCCTTACCTGTGTCCTGTTTTGCAAACAAACGTGTGGCAAATCTCTTTGAAAACAGGACCCACCTGCACTTGCCTGGTAAGCGGCACGGAGTTTACCAGCGAGCAAGGAGTTTTTCCAAATATTAATGCGCCCCAGTGCAAGTTGTGGGCGAGGGAAGGTGGAGCACAAGCGTGCGACACGTTCAGCATCAATTCAAAGGCACCGGTTCACACTTGGCTGAAGGCAGACGAGGGTTTTTTTCAAAATGGAACAAGTGTGAAATGAATGCAAATTTCAGGACATTGGTCGACATGCTGCAAGATAAGCCTTAACGTGTAACCACTGGGTGTTGAACATAAGACATTGTGCTAGAGTTCGACGGATTAACCGTGAGTGTGACAGACCCTGCACTACAGGTCCCAAGATGCAATGCGCCACGCCCACTTTTGGGCAGGACCTTTAAAGTGAATGGGTGGGAACACGAACTCTAGTTAGCACTAACGCCATAGAGAAAGAGAACGAGGAGTTCTCGATACGCGTCTGGACATTGTGCCTATGATCCCTTTACTGAAGTGCTTACCTGGCAGACCAAAGCCCAAATGAGTGGATTAGACATATGCATACAGTGCTGCCACTTTGCCTGAATAAACCGGTACCTTGAATCTTGATGCCTGGTCGGCGTGCTTCTTTCCATCTGGTAAAGAAGGAGTGTGTGTATGTTCAATGTAGGTGTTCGCCCCCAGCGCCTTGACCGCCCTTACCTGTGTCCTGTTTTGCGAACAAACGTGTGGCAAATTTCTTTGAAAACAGGACCCGCCTGCACTTGCCTGGTAAGCGGCACGGAGTTTACCAGCGAGCACGGAGTTTTTCCAAATATTAATGCGCCCCAGTGCAAGTTGTGGGCGAGGGAAGGTGGAGAACAATCGTGCGACACGTTCAGCATCAATTCAAAGGCACCGGTTCACACTTGGCTGAAGGCAGACGAGCGTTTTTTTCAAAAGGGAACAAGCGTGAAATGGATGCCAATTTCAGGACATTGGTCGACATGCTGCAAGATAAGCCTTAACGTGTAACCACTGGGTGTTGAACATAAGACATTGTGCTAGAGTTCGACGGATTAACGGTGAGTGTGACAGACCCTGCACTACAGGTCCCAAGATGCAATGCACCATGCCCACTTTGGGGCAGGACCTTTAAAGTGAATGGGTGGGAACACGAACTCTAGTTAGCACTAACGCCATTGAGAAAGAGAACGAGGAGTTCTCGATACGCGTCTGGACATTGTGCCTATGATCCCTTTACTGAAGTGCTTACCTGGCAGACCAAAGCCTAAATGAGTGGATTAGACATTTGCATACCGTGCTGCCACTTTGCCTGAATAAACCGATACCTTGAATCTTGATGCCTGGTCGGCGTGCTTCTTTCCATCTGGTAAAGAAGGAGTGTGTGTATGTTCAATGGAGGTGTTGCCCCCAGCGCCTTGACCGCCCTTACCTGTGTCCTGTTTTGCGAACAAACGTGTGGCAAATTTCTTTGAAAACAGGACCCGCCTGCACTTGCCTGGTAAGCGTTACGGAGTTTACCAGCGAGCACGGAGTTTTTCCAAATATTAATGCGCCCCAGTGCAAGTTGTGGGCGAGGGAAGGTGGAGCACAAGCGTGCGACACGTTCAGCATCAATTCAAAGGCACCGGTTCACACTTGGCTGAAGGCAGACAAGCGTTTTTTTCAAAAGGGAACAAGCGTGAAATGGATGCAAATTTCAGGACATTGGTCGACATGCTGCAAGATAAGCCTTAACGTGTAACCACTGGGTGTTGAACATAAGACATTGTGCTAGAGTTCGACGGATTAACGGTGAGTGTGACAGACCCTGCACTACAGGTCCTAAGATGCAATGCGCCACGCCCACTTCGGGGCAGGACCTTTAAAGTGAATGGGTGGGAACACAAACTCTAGTTAGCACTAACGCCATTGAGAAAGAGAACGAGGACTTCTCGAAACGCGTCTGGACATTGTGCCTATGATCCCTTTACTGAAGTGCTTACCTGGCAGACCAAAGCCCAAATGAGTGGATTAGACATTTGCATACAATGCTGCCACTTTGCCTGTATAAACCGGTACCTTGAATCTTGATGCCTGGTCGGCGTGCTTCTTTCCATCTGGTAAAGAAGGAGTGTGTGTATGTTCAATGGAGGTGTTCGCCCCCAGCGCCTTGACCGCCCTTACCTCTGTCCTGTTTTGCGAACAAACGTGTGGCAAATTTCTTTGAAAACAGGACCCGCCTGCACTTGCCTGGTAAGCGGCACGGAGTTTACCAGCGAGCACGGAGTTTTTCCAAATATTAATGCGCCCCAGTGCAAGTTGTGGGCGAGGGAAGGTGGAGCATAAGCGTGCGACACATTCAACATCAATTCAAAGGCACCGGTTCACACTTGGCTGAAGGCAGACGAGCGTTTTTTTCAAAAGGGAACAAGCGTGAAATGGATGCAAATTTCAGGACATTGGTCGACATGTTGCAAGATAAGCCTTAACGTGTAACCACTGGGTGTTAACCATAAGACATTGTGCTAGAGTTCGACGGATTAACGGTGAGTGTGACAGACCCTGCACTACAGGTCCCAAGATGCAATGCGCCACGCCCACTTCGGGGCAGGACCTTTAAAGTGAATGGGTGGGAACACGAACTCTAGTTAGCACTAACGCCATTGAGAAAGAGAACGAGGAGTTCTCGAAACGCGTCTGGACATTGTGCCTATGATCCCTTTACTGAAGTGCTTACCTGGCAGACCAAAGCCCAAATGAGTGGATTAGACATTTGCATACAGTGCTGCCACTTTGCCTGAATAAACCGGTACCTTGAATCTTGATGCCTGGTCGGCGTGCTTCTTTCCATCTGGTAAAGAAGGAGTGTGTGTATGTTCAATGGAGGTGTTCGCCCCCAGCGCCTTGACCGCCCTTACCTGTGTCCTGTTTTGCAAACAAACGTGTGGCAAATCTCTTTGAAAACAGGACCCACCTGCACTTGCCTGGTAAGCGGCACGGAGTTTACCAGCGAGCAAGGAGTTTTTCCAAATATTAATGCGCCCCAGTGCAAGTTGTGGGCGAGGGAAGGTGGAGCACAAGCGTGCGACACGTTCAGCATCAATTCAAAGGCACCGGTTCACACTTGGCTGAAGGCAGACGAGGGTTTTTTTCAAAATGGAACAAGTGTGAAATGAATGCAAATTTCAGGACATTGGTCGACATGCTGCAAGATAAGCCTTAACGTGTAACCACTGGGTGTTGAACATAAGACATTGTGCTAGAGTTCGACGGATTAACCGTGAGTGCGACAGACCCTGCACTACAGGTCCCAAGATGCAATGCGCCACGCCCACTTTTGGGCAGGACCTTTAAAGTGAATGGGTGGGAACACGAACTCTAGTTAGCACTAACGCCATAGAGAAAGAGAACGAGGAGTTCTCGATACGCGTCTGGACATTGTGCCTATGATCCCTTTACTGAAGTGCTTACCTGGCAGACCAAAGCCCAAATGAGTGGATTAGACATATGCATACAGTGCTGCCACTTTGCCTGAATAAACCGGTACCTTGAATCTTGATGCCTGGTCGGCGTGCTTCTTTCCATCTGGTAAAGAAGGAGTGTGTGTATGTTCAATGTAGGTGTTCGCCCCCAGCGCCTTGACCGCCCTTACCTGTGTCCTGTTTTGCGAACAAACGTGTGGCAAATTTCTTTGAAAACAGGACCCGCCTGCACTTGCCTGGTAAGCGGCACGGAGTTTACCAGCGAGCACGGAGTTTTTCCAAATATTAATGCGCCCCAGTGCAAGTTGTGGGCGAGGGAAGGTGGAGAACAATCATGCGACACGTTCAGCATCAATTCAAAGGCACCGGTTCACACTTGGCTGAAGGCAGACGAGCGTTTTTTTCAAAAGGGAACAAGCGTGAAATGGATGCCAATTTCAGGACATTGGTCGACATGCTGCAAGATAAGCCTTAACGTGTAACCACTGGGTGTTGAACATAAGACATTGTGCTAGAGTTCGACGGATTAACGGTGAGTGTGACAGACCCTGCACTACAGGTCTCAAGATGCAATGCGCCACGCCCACTTCGGGGCAGGACCTTTAAAGTGAATGGGTGGGAACACGAACTCTAGTTAGCACTAACGCCATTGAGAAAGAGAACGAGGAGTTCTCGAAACGCGTCTGGACATTGTGCCTATGATCCCTTTACTGAAGTGCTTACCTGGCAGACCAAAGCCCAAATGAGTGGATTAGACATTTGCATACAGTGCTGCCACTTTGCCTGAATAAACCGGTACCTTGAATCTTGATGCCTGGTTGGCGTGCTTCTTTCCATCTGGTAAAGAAGGAGTGTGTGTATGTTCAATGGAGGTGTTCGCCCCCAGCGCCTTGACCGCCCTTACCTGTGTCCTGTTTTGCAAAAAAACGTGTGGCAAATTTCTTTGAAAACAGGACCCGCCTGCACTTGCCTGGTAAGCGGCACGGAGTTTACCAGCGAGCACGGAGTTTTTCCAAATATTAATGCGCCCCAGTGCAAGTTGTGGGCGAGGGAAGGTGGAGCACAAGCGTGCGACACGTTCAGCATCAATTCAAAGGCACCGGTTCACACTTGGCTGAAGGCAGACGAGCGTTTTTTCAAAAGGGAACAAGCGTGAAATGAATGCAAATTTCAGGACATTGGTCGACATGCTGCAAGATAAGCCTTAACGTGTAACCACTGGGTGTTGAACATAAGACATTGTGCTAGAGTTCGACGGATTAACGGTGAGTGTGACAGACCCTGCACTACAGGTCCCAAGATGCAATGCGCCATGCCCACTTTGGGGCAGGACCTTTAAAGTGAATGGGTGGGAACACGAACTCTAGTTAGCACTAACGCCATTGAGAAAGAGAACGAGGAGTTCTCGATACACGTCTGGACATTGTGCCTATGATCCATTTACTGAAGTGCTTACCTGGCAGACCAAAGCCCAAATGAGTGGATTAGACATTTGCATACAGTGCTGCCACTTTGCCTGAATAAACCGGTACCTTGAATCTTGATGCCTGGTCGGCGTGCTTCTTTCCATCTGGTAAAGAAGGAGTGTGTGTATGTTCAATGGAGGTGTTGCCCCCAGCGCCTTGACCGCCCTTACCTGTGTCCTGTTTTGCGAACAAACGTGTGGCAAATTTCTTTGAAAACAGGACCCGCCTGCTCTTGCCTGGTAAGCGTTACGGAGTTTACCAGCGAGCACGGAGTTTTTCCAAATATTAATGCGCCCCAGTGCAAGTTGTGGGCGAGGGAAGGTGGAGCACAAGCGTGCGACACGTTCAGCATCAATTCAAAGGCACCGGTTCACACTTGGCTAAAGGCAGACAAGCGTTTTTTTCAAAAGGGAACAAGCGTGAAATGGATGCAAATTTCAGGACATTGGTCGACATGCTGCAAGATAAGCCTTAACGTGTAACCACTGGGTGTTGAACATAAGACATTGTGCTAGAGTTCGACGGATTAACGGTGAGTGTGACAGACCCTGCACTACAGGTCCCAAGATGCAATGCGCCACGCCCACTTCGGGGCAGGACCTTTAAAGTGAATGGGTGGGAACACAAACTCTAGTTAGCACTAACGCCATTGAGAAAGAGAACGAGGAGTTCTCGAAACGCGTCTGGACATTGTGCCTATGATCCCTTTACTGAAGTGCTTACCTGGCAGACCAAAGCCCAAATGAGTGGATTAGACATTTGCATACAGTGCTGCCACTTTGCCTGTATAAACCGGTACCTTGAATCTTGATGCCTGGTCGGCGTGCTTCTTTCCATCTGGTAAAGAAGGAGTGTGTGTATGTTCAATGGAGGTGTTCGCCCCCAGCGCCTTGACCGCCCTTACCTGTGTCCTGTTTTGCGAAAAAACGTGTGGCAAATTTCTTTGAAAACAGGACCCGCCTGCACTTGCCTGGTAAGCGGCACGGAGTTTACCAGCGAGCACGGAGTTTTTCCAAATATTAATGCGCCCCAGTGCAAGTTGTGGGCGAGGGAAGGTGGAGCACAAGCGTGCGACACGTTCAGCATCAATTCAAAGGCACCGGTTCACACTTGGCTGAAGGCAGACGAGCGTTTTTTTCAAAAGGGAACAAGCGTGAAATGGATGCAAATTTCAGGACATTGGTCGACATGCTGCAAGATAAGCCTTAACGTGTAACCACTGGGTGTTGAACATAAGACATTGTGCTAGAGTTCGACGGATTAACGGTGAGTGTGACAGACCCTGCACTACAGGTCTCAAGATGCAATGCGCCACGCCCACTTCGGGGCAGGACCTTTAAAGTGAATGGGTGGGAACACGAACTCTAGTTAGCACTAACGCCATTGAGAAAGAGAACGAGGAGTTCTCGAAACGCGTCTGGACATTGTGCCTATGATCCGTTTACTGAAGTGCTTACCTGGCAGACCAAAGCCCAAATGAGTGGATTAGACATTTGCATACAGTGCTGCCACTTTGCCTGAATAAACCGGTACCTTGAATCTTGATGCCTGGTCGGCGTGCTTCTTTCCATCTGGAAAGAAGGAGTGTGTGTATGTTCAATGGAGGTGTTCGCCCCCAGCGCCTTGACCGCCCTTACCTGTGTCCTGTTTTGCGAACAAACGTGTGGCAAATTTCTTTGAAAACAGGACCCGCCTGCATTGGCTGGTAAGCGGCACGGAGTTTACCAGCGAGCACGGAGTTTTTACAAATATTAATGCGCCCCAGTGCAAGTTGTGGGAGAGGGAAGGTGGAGCACAAGCGTGCGACACGTTCAGCATCAATTCAAAGGCACCGGTTCACACTTGGCTGAAGGCAGACGAGCGTTTTTTTCAAAAGGGAACAAGCGTGAAATGAATGCAAATTTCAGGACATTGGTCGACATGCTGCAAGATAAGCCTTAACGTGTAACTACTAGGTGTTGAACATAAGACATTGTGCTAGAGTTCGACGGATTAACGGTGAGTGTGACAGACCCTGCACTACAGGTCCCAAGATGCAATGCGCCATGCCCACTTTGGGGCAGGACCTTTAAAGTGAATGGGTGGGAACACGAACTCTAGTTAGCACTAACGCCATTGAGAAAGAGAACGAGAAGTTCTCGATACGCGTCTGGACATTGTGCCTATGATCCCTTTACTGAAGTGCTTACCTGGCAGACCAAAGCCCAAATGAGTGGATTAGACATTTGCATACAGTGCTGCCACTTTGCCTGAATAAACCGGTACCTTGAATCTTGATGCCTGGTCGGCGTGCTTCTTTCCATCTGGTAAAGAAGGAGTGTGTGTATGTTCAATGGAGGTGTTGCCCCCAGCGCCTTGACCGCCCTTACCTGTGTCCTCT
Source organism: Lissotriton helveticus (assembly GCF_964261635.1). Lineage (NCBI taxonomy): Eukaryota > Metazoa > Chordata > Amphibia > Caudata > Salamandridae > Lissotriton > Lissotriton helveticus. The sequence continues at coordinate 887,270,072 of NC_136070.1, forward strand.
TTTGCGAACAAACGTGTGGCAAATTTCTTTGAAAACAGGACCCGCCTGCACTTGCCTGGTAAGCTTACGGAGTTTACCAGCGAGCACGGAGTTTTTCCAAATATTAATGCACCCCAGTGCAAGTTGTGGGCGAGGGAAGGTGGAGCACAAGCGTGCGACACGTTCAGCATCAATTCAAAGGCACCGGTTCACACTTGGCTGAAGGCAGACAAGCGTTTTTTTTAAAAGGGAACAAGCGTGAAATGGATGCAAATTTCAGGACATTGGTCGACATGCTGCAAGATAAGCCTTAACGTGTAACCACTGGGTGTTGAACATAAGACATTGTGCTAGAGTTCGACTGATTAACGGTGAGTGTGACAGACCCTGCACTACAGGTCCCAAGATGCAATGCGCCACGCCCACTTCGGGGCAGGACCTTTAAAGTGAATGGGTGGGAACACAAACTCTAGTTAGCACTAACGCCATTGAGAAAGAGAACGAGGAGTTCTCGAAACGCGTCTGGACATTGTGCCTATGATCCCTTCACTGAAGTGCTTACCTGGCAGACCAAAGCCCAAATGAGTGGATTAGACATTTGCATACAGTGCTGCCACTTTGCCTGTATAAACCGGTACCTTGAATCTTGATGCCTGGTCGGCGTGCTTCTTTCCATCTGGTAAAGAAGGAGTATGTGTATGTTCAATGGAGGTGTTCGCCCCCAGCGCCTTGACCGCCCTTACCTGTGTCCTGTTTTGCGAACAAACGTGTGGCAAATTTCTTTGAAAACAGTTCCCGCCTGCACTTGCCTGGTAAGCGGCACGGAGTTTACCAGCGAGCACGGAGTTTTTCCAAATATTAATGCGCCCCAGTGCAAGTTGTGGGCGAGGGAAGGTGGAGCACAAGCGTGCGACACATTCAACATCAATTCAAAGGCACCGGTTCACACTTGGCTGAAGGCAGACGAGCGTTTTTTTCAAAAGGGAACAAGCATGAAATGGATGCAAATTTCAGGACATTGGTCAACATGCTGCAAGATAAGCCTTAACGTGTAACCACTGGGTGTTGAACATAAGACATTGTGCTAGAGTTCGACGGATTAACGGTGAGTGTGACAGACCCTGCACTACAGGTCCCAAGATGCAATGCGCCACGCCCACTTCGGGGCAGGAACTTTAAAGTGAATGGGTGGGAACACGAACTCTAGTTAGCACTAACGCCATTGAGAAAGAGAACGAGGAGTTCTCGAAACGCGTCTGGACATTGTGCCTATGATCCCTTTACTGAAGTGCTTACCTGGCAGACCAAAACCCAAATGAGTGGATTAGGCATTTGCATACAGTGCTGCCACTTTGCCTGAATAAACCGGTACCTTGAATCTTGATGCCTGGTCGGCGTGCTTCTTTCCATCTGGTAAAGAAGGAGTGTGTGTATATATATATATATATATATATATATATATATATATATATATATATATATATATATATATATATCACTCCAACTCGTCTTCAACTTCTATATCCAAAATGAACAGACAAGCGTGGACCCAGTTTGGTAAGTGCATTATTTTATTTTGCCAATGCCGCCATAACCCGTTTCGGGAGATCCCTCCCTTGATCACATGACCTATATATATTATTGCTCCATTCTTCACGCAATTCCACAGGCACAAAGAAAAGCCCTCTCGGGGGCGAGTCCAAAGATTTTATTGCGGACTCACGGTAACCAGACGTGTTTCGGCAGTCGCCTTTCTCGATGGTGATCACCATTGCGTGAAGAATGGAGCAATAATAGTTGCGGGCGCACCACCCGCGAGGAGCACCCACACGAGAGTTCACGGACGAGGTGGAACAGGAAGCAGTGAGATATATATATATATATAGGAATCCAACTCGCTTTTGGTGTGCGTTGTGCACAGACAGGTACGCAGACAGCAAAGAATCGAGAGCCAGACTTCTTACATCGGTTGCTTTATTTTGTCAATTTAATGGTCCATGTCATCAGACGCGTTTCGGGCACGTCCGTGCCCTTGCTCACTGATATCTGACGGTTAGCTACCACTGTGTTTTAAAACGGCAAAAATCACATTGCGCGCCAAACTACATTGCATGATAAAAAGAGTTGTAGGACTTTTTTTAACAGATATTCACCTTTCAGTAGGTGCCGGCGCCATATTGGAGTTGTTTTCCTATACAGTATTGGTATGGATGTAAATCAGTCAAGTTACATTAAACAAGTGCCATAGGTATTGAACTGAAACATTATATGACAGTCATTAAAGTGCATAATGCCCGATATAGCATATGGCCAACAGGATAACTTGATATACATCCTAGATCCAATTAACTGTTGTCAAATGGAACATGAACGGCGCACTGCCTAACAAGAGGGCTTCAACTGCAAAATGCAAAAGGTATACATGTCTCTGTACACATATGAAAATGTGCAAACTAGCCCATGCGTATATCAGCAAATCAAATTAAGTGCATTTGAATTAAATACGGGGGTGTGCAAACTTGTCCATGTGTATACATATCTCGGTACAAATACGAGAGTGTGCAAACTTGTCCATGCGTATCTCAGCAAAACAAATTAATTACATAAGATTTCAATACGGGGGTGTGCAAACTAGTCCATGCGTATATCAAAATACAGTTTAGATCAAAGTGTGTACATTTACTTCCTAGTCCATTGTAATAGGACAGAGATAAAATTAACCACATGATAATAAAATATATATGTATATATATATATATATATACATACATAGGCCAAGGTGTATTGAAGAATGAGTGAGTGTATTAGTGTCTGAATGGATGATTTAGGAGGTGCATGACTGACTGTAGAAGTGAGTGATTAAACGTGTCGTACTGAATGCATGGGTTAGTGACTAAACTGTGTGAATGTCTGTATCAGTCTGTTATTTGATGTGTAAGCAGCTGCATGGGTCAGAGAGTAGCTACATGAGTGTCTATATTGGTTACTGATTTCTTGCCCGAGAATCTGAATGGGTGCCTGAGAGTCTGTGTGGGTGGGTGAGGCTGGGTGACTTTGGGCATAGATGTGTGAGTGGGTAATTCACTGGGTCTATGGGTTCAAGAGTGCATCTGTGAAGGGCTGCATGGGTGGGTAAGTGTGTGTATGGGTATGTTGGTGAGTGCTTAGATTCTCAGTGGTACATGTGTGAGTAACTACATATGTGAAAGGCAGTATATGTGAGTGTTGGACTATATAAATGACTACATGTGAAAGTGAGTGATTGTGAGATTGGCTGTATGGATGAGTGTGTGCTTGTGTCAGTGATTGTATAAGAGAGTAAGTATGTGTTAGTATCTGTATAAATAAGTGAGGTGGTGTGTGTATATTTGTGTAGGTGAGTAAATGGGAGTGTGATTGATTCTTTGCATGACTGACTATGTGTGTGACTAACTCTGTGAGAGAATGGTGGTGTGTGAGTGTCTATATAGGTGTATGAGTGCATATGATAGTGCTGTATTAATGAGTGACTGCATGTATGAGTGACTATATCGGTGAATGGGTAGATGTGTGTGTAGACCTAGGAATCAGTGAGTGGTTATGTAGTACCTGGTATTGGTGTGTCTATGGTTTCCAAAATGGTAGTCTGTATTTTAGAGTGGTTGTATCAAAGATTATATTAGGGTGTGAGGAGGTGCATCAAATTATCACGTGGATGATGTCATTAATGACGCCATCAGTGATGTCATTTGAGATGTCATCAGTGATGTCACTGACCGTGTCATAAGTGATGTAATATGTGATGTCAGCAGTGCATTGTGGGGGCACGGGTTATACTTAGCTCAACTAACTATAACTAACAATAACGGCCGTATTTCTCCGATTTTGTATGAGTGAAATTTCCAACTAATTATAACGTCCATGAAACCTGTGGTATTTTCAGCAAAGTTCAAAGGTTTTTTAAATGCTAATTTCTAACTATAACGTACCTGAAACCTATGGTTTTTTCAGTGAATTTCAAAAGTTTTTAAATGCTAATTTCTAACTATGCCTACATAGGTAGGACATGTGCAGAAAGAGGAAGAAAGGTGCAGAAAGAAGCAAGAGAAATGCAGAAAGGGGCAACAGAAGTCCAGAATGAGGAAGAAAGGTGCAGAAAGAAGCAGGAGATGTGCAGAAATAACCAACAGAGGTGCAGAAAGAGGCCTTGTTACAAAGTCATCCTGTGCCCTGGGCACCCCCCAATTTTGTACTGATAAGTACTGGTGGTAAATCACTCTGACTGGCCCTGGGCTCTGCCTAACCAGGTTTAAGCCAGTGCTATGCTGAAAGAAAATTAGAATAAAGTGAAAACACCTACATACACTAGGGTACGCTATGGGTTGGTGTACCCCTGTGATTGGCATGACCTCCCCTGTAAGGCCCTAGTACATAATAGGGCAGGGGGATACAAACTACATCTAAGTCCCTAGCATATAATGGGGCATGCCAGTTTAGAGTCCAGAAGCCCATTTCTGCACTTGCATGTGTGCACTTCTGAGCCTTAGGTCAGTTTAAAAGTAGCCCGGTGTGTGTAGAAAGAGGCAAGAGGGGTACAGAAAGAAGCAAGATACGTATAGAAATAAGCAATAGGAGTGCAGAAAGAAACAAGAGAGGTGCAGAAAGAACCAACAGATTTGCTGAAAGAGGCAAGAGGGTGCAGAAAAAGGCAACAGAAGTACAGAAAGAAGCAAAAGAGGTGCAGAAAGAGGCATGAGGAGGGGTGCAGAAAGAGGCAAGAGCAGTGCAGAAAGAACAAAGAGACCTGCAGGAAAAAGGGAAGAAGGGTGCAGAAAAAGGCAAGAGATGTGCAGATAAAGGGAAGAAGGGTGCAGAAAGAAGCATGAGAAGTGCAGAAAGAGGCAGTTAATGTGCAGAAGGAGGCAAGAGAACTGCAGAAATAAGCAAGAGAGTTGCAGAGACAGGTAAAAGGGGTGCAGAAAGAGGGAACAGGTATGCAGACAGAGACAAGAGAGGTACATGAAGAGGGAAGAGGGATACAGAAATAGGCAAGAGGATGCAGAAATTTGCAACAGAGGTGCAGAAAGAAGCAAGAGCAGTGCAAAAAAGCCAACAGAAGTGCAGAAAGAGGCAAGAGAGGTAGTGAAAGAGGCAAGAGAAGTGCAGAAAGAAGGAACAGAGGTACACAAAGAGGCAAGAGAGTTGGACAAAGAGGGAAGAAGGGTGCAGAAAGAAGCACAAGGGGTACAGAAAGAAGCAACAGAGGTGGAGAAAGAAGTATGAGAAGTGCAGAAAGAAGCAACAGAGGTACAGAAAGTAGCAAGAGGGATGCAGAAAGAGGCAACAGAGGTGCAGAAGGAAACAAAAAAAGGTACAGAACGAGGCAAAAGAAGGGCCAAAAGAGGCAAAAGAGGTACAGAAAGGGGGAAGAAGGGTGCAGAAAGAGGCATGAGGGGTACAGAAAGAAGCAAGTGAGGTACAGAAAGAGGTATAAGAGGTACAGAAGGATGCAAGAGAGGTGCAGAAATAGGGAAGAGGGGTGTAGAAAGGGGCAAGAGGGATTCAGAAATTTGCAAAAGAGGTACAGAAAGAAGCAAGAGCAGTGCAGAAAGAACCAACAGAGGGGCAAAAAGAGGCAAGAGGGGTGCAGAAAAAAGTAGGAGAGGTGCACAAAGAGGCAAGAGGGGTACAGAAAGAGGCAGGAAGGGTGCAGAAAGAAGGAAGAGAAGTGTAGAAAGAAGCAACAGGGGTGCTGAGAGAGGCGCGAAGGGTGCATTAAGAGGCAAGAGAAGTGCAGAAAGAAGCAATAGAGGTACAGAAAGAGGCAAGAGCGTGTAGAAACAGGTAATAGGGGTGCAGAAAGAGGTGAGAGGGGTACAGAAACAAGCAAGTGAGGTGCAGAAAGACGCAAGAGAGGTTCAGAAGAAAGCAAGAGAAGTGCAGAAAGAGGCAAGAATTTTTTTTAACGAAACAACAGAGGTGTAGAAAGAAGGAAGAGGAGTGCAGAAAGAGGCAAGTGAGGTGCGCAAAAAGAGGCAAGAGAGGTGCACAAAATGGCAAGAGAACTGCAGAAAGAGCCAGGATGGGTGCAAAAGAAGCAAGAGAGGTGCAGAAAGAAGCAAGAGAAGTGCAAAAGAACCAACAGAAGTGCAGAAAGAGGCAAGAGGGGTAGTGAAAGAAGCAACAGAGGTGGAGAAAGAACTAAGAGAAGTACAGAAAGAAGCAACAGAGGTGTAAAAAGAAGCAAGAAGGGTACAGAAAGAGGCAATAGAAGTGCAGAAAGAGGTACAGAGAGAGGAAAGAAAATGCAGAAAGAGGCAAGAGAAGTACAGAAACAGGCAGGAGAGGTGCAGAAAGAGGGAACAGGGGTACAGAAAGAGGGAACATGGGTACAGAAAGAGGGAAGAAGGGTGCAGAAAGAGGCAAGAAGAGTACAGAAAGAAGCAAGTGAGGTACAGGAAGAGGTAACAGTGTTACAGAAGGAGGCAAGAGAGTTACAGAAATAGGGAAGAGGGGTGCAGAAAGAGGCAAGAGGGATGCAGCAATTTGCAAAAGAGGTGCAAAAAGAAGCAAGAGCAGTGCGGAAAGAACCAACAGAGGGGCCAAAAGAGGCAAGAGGGGTGCAGAAAAAAGTAGGAGAGGTGCATAAAGAGGCAAGAGGTGTACAGAAAGAGGCAGGAGGGGTGCAGAAAGAAGGAAGAAAAGTGCAGAACGAAGCAACAGAGGTGCTGAAAGAGGCAAGAAGGGTGCAGAAAGAGACAAGAGAAGTGCAGAAAGAAGCAACAGAGGTACAGAAAGAGGCAAGAGAGGTGCAGAAACAGGCAGGATAGGTGCATAAAGAAGGAACAGGGATGCAGAAAGAGGCAAGAGAGGTGTAGAAAGAGGTAAGAGGGATGCATAAAGAGGCAAGAAGGGTGCAAAGACAAGCAAGTGAGGTCAGAAAGGGGCAACAGAGGTCCATTCATTGAGATGTATATCTCAATTAATGGTTTGGGACAGATTTTGAAGGTCCTATCGATAATCCTGGTTGACATTGGCTTAGTTAGTTATCTGCTGCTGAGAACATTAGTATTTGTTTATCATATGAAAGGAAAGGTTCCTCATTATGTGTCATTGTTAAATGTTCAGGTATTTCTATGCCTTGGTATCTTCTTGGTATCTTCTAGAAGCAGGAAGAATATCACTGGTGGCCTTTTTAGTACATGCAATTAAACATTGTATAGTGGATATAGATGGTAGTTGGACTGTTGGGGGTCTTTAGGAAGTATATCTTTTAGGATTTTGTTTTTGGGTTTCTGGGAGCTAGTGCTTGCTTCTTTTATAATGTGCAATACCTCCCTTACTTTTCTTTCTGTCACATTTGGGGGGGGGGGTAATTGTGTTCTCTTACAGGAATTTCAACATCATCTTTTGCAGTAGGCCTCCCACAGCATGCATTAGAATAATATTGGGTGAATTTCCAATTCACATTTTCTGTTGATGCACTTTCTTGGTTGTAAGTGTAACCCTTGTGATTTAGGGCCTTATTATGAGTTTGTTGGTCCTGGAGTGGGCGGCCTTGCCACCGCCCCGCAGCAGGACCGACAAATTTGTCTGCTGGCCACCCACAAAATTATGTGCAATCTCGGGGGCTGGTGGGCGGTCCTTTGACATCCCCACAGCGGTGCCTGTAAAAAAGGAACTGCAATGGGAACACCAAAGCCTATTCCAGCATGTATTTGGCTCTCTCAGTCATTATATCTGAAAGTAGTAAAATAGTACAAATAAATACAATTTTTGAAAATGTACATGTTTATTTACTTATAAAATTATGCAAAGTGTTCTATTTTTTGTACATAAATTTGTGTTGTTTTTGGATGTTTCACACTGTTTTGCAGCTTTTCCGTTGGGGTGTTCTAATGTAGAGCAGGTGATTTCTTTTCTGCTTGGAAAAAAAAGCATCAGTTTAATTTTAAATGTTCATTTGTTTGTAGTTTGTAGAGATTGAGGTTGTTATGTTTATTATTTACTCGCTATTGGGGTGAGTTTGTATTTGTTAATAATTTATGTTTACTTTGTTATAGCATTTTGCTGGTTTGTGATAGGTGTGTTTTTTCTGGCAGATTATCACTTTTCGAAGTTATAGTTTGTATTTAGGATGTACATGTAAAAAGATAGATGTTGGAGAGTGGTTTGTTAATTATTTACTATTTTACTTTTTAAGTTTATTTACAAGTACGTTTTGTTTAAATATACATATACTTATTTAGTTAGGTAGTTGTTGAGGTGTACAAATCTTCTTTAAGAGTCTCCTCAGAAAATCTGGTAGAGTTTCTCTGTCTCACAGCGCTTGTCATTTTTGAATTATTTAGTTATTAAATTTGATTTTTTTTAATCAGTAATAGTCTTTTATGGTAAACGCTAGTTTATGGTTTATTTATAATGTGTAATATGCAGTTTGATAGTTTTTAATGTGATGCTCTTTATATATATGTATATATATATATATATCTATATACATATTCACTGAAAAAACCATAGGTTATAGACCATATATAGTTAGGAATTAGCATTTACAAAACCTTGAAAATTCACTGAAAAAACCATAGGTTATAGACCATATATAGTTAGGAATTAGCATTTAAAAAACCTTATTTTACTCACACAAAACCATTGAAATTCCATATATAGTTAGTTGCACTAACTATATATCGCGCACCCGCAATCCACTGCTGATGATGTCACATATTACATCATTCATGACATGGTCAGTGACATCACTGATGACATCACTGATGACATCTCAAATGACATCACTGATGACTTCATCCAGTGACTGTGTGTTTCTGAAAAGTTTAAATATGTTTTACATATTGAAGAATGAGTAGATGTAGAAGTGTCTGGATGAAGGATTTAGTAGGTGCGTGACTGACTGTATGAGTGAGTGATTAAATGTGTCTCACTGAGTGCATGGGTTAGTGACTAAACTGTCTTAATTTGTGCATCATTATGTCTGTTGTTCTGTAAACTGCTGCATGTGTTGGTCAGTAGCTATATGAGTAACTATATGGGTTATTGATTGATTGCCCAAGTATTTGTATGGGAGACTGAGTGTGTGTGTGGCTGGCTGGGAGGTGTGTGACTCTGTGCAGATCAATGTGTACTTGTATCAATGATTGTATAAGAGAGTAAGTATGTGTTAGTATATGTTTCAAAATGTAAGGTGCTCTATGTTTAACTGTATAAATTAGAAAATGGAAGTGTGATTGATTATTTACAGGACTGACTAGGTGTGTGAGTAACTCCATGGATGAGTGACAGAGTGTGAGAGTCTGTATAGGTGTATGAGTGCATATGATAGTGTTGTAAAGATCAGTGATTGTATGTATGAATGATTGTATGGGTAAATGAGTGAATGTGTGTGTAAACATAGGAATCACTGAGTGCGTATGTAGTAACTAGTATTGGTGTGTCAATGGTTTCAAAAATTATACTCTGTATTTAACACTGGGTGTAACAGAGGTTATATTAAAGTGTGAGGAGATGCATTGTATTGTCACATGAATGAGATCATCAGTGATGTGGTCATTGATGTCAAATGAGATGTCATCAGTGATGTCATCAGTGATGTCATTTGAGATGTCATCAGTGATGTCATTTGAGATGTTATCAGTGATGTCATTTGAGATGTCATCAGTGATGTCATCAGTGATGTCATTTGAGATGTCATCAGTGATGTCATCAGTGATGTCACTGACCATGTCATGAATGATGTAATATGTGACATCATCAGCAGTGGATTGCGGGTGCGCGATATATAGTTAGTGCAACTAACTATATATGGAATTTCAATGGTTTTGTGTGAGTAAAATAAGGTTTTTTAAATGCTAATTCCTAACTATATATGGTCTATAACCTATGGTTTTTTCAGTGAATTTTCAAGGTTTTGTAAATGCTAATTCCTAACTATATATGGTCTATAACCTATGGTTTTTTCAGTGAATTTCAATGGTTTTTTAATAGCAAATATCATAAGCTGTCGAATGTCAAGTACGTGGTAAGTGAAAACATTTTCGTGTTTATGCACACTGATCTGCTTTGAATGGTGCCCCCCCCTCATTTCTATTAGGAGTACTCTCTCTTTGCACATAGTGAAGGGTAGTTAACGCAGGCCTTTGCCCCCGTTGTAATACGTCGTGCCTGCTTCTCTCTCCATTTGATTGATTGTTATCCAAGTATTTACTGTTTTAGAATTGGTTCTCTTTGGTTCATTCTCTATTTACAAACAAACACAGAGTCGCAATACTCTGTTTAGTCTTTGCAGATAACGAAAAATCGTGTAAAAAAAAAAGAAAAGGAATCGAGCAAAATCAGTAGGACACTAATGGGATCTCTTTTTGACCTCGCTAAAATAGAAACATTAGGAACAACCCCTCATGACAAATACAAAACTAGTGAGATGAACTGAACTCCACACAATGATGGCTGCAAAACAGCTCGGCTCCGCCACCCATCCCGCCCAAAATAACGATAAAGAGCAGCTGCCATGATTGGTTGCGGAATGGCCACGACGGAGCTACGAAATGGTGCTGCTCTCATGCTAACCCCAGCTTCAGTCTGAAACATCCAGAAACACTGTAGACTACCAATTCGATCAGTTCCGGTAGCGCCCCAATGTAACCCGGTAGAGAAGAACTAGCCCTCCCCTCTTTGACTGATGGTTCTTGTTGCCTGTCCCTTCTGTTGTCATTTAACAGAACTATTTAGCCTGCTGAAAGGGGTTGTGTTCCGACCGCTGGTTGGTGGAGACATTTTGACTATATTCTGGACCTGCGTTGTCACGTAATGCGTCATATGACGCGCCGCGTTAGCACATCCGGAAGTCATCCGGGGCGCGCAGCGCGTAACGTAAGCATAACAAGTCATGTGACTTGTTAATAAAACTTTTCATTGGTTCATTTTACTTTTCTTATTCTAATGATGAAAGGCTTGGTCATATGACCTAAAAATTACGCTTTTTATTACTTCCGAACATTATTTTTTCTTAAATATATGTTATAATGTTCCAGGCTAATGTACTTTCCCGGAAAATTTACAACTGTCCTGCAAGTAAAATATATTCTTTTTTCGAGAAAAAGAGCGTTTCTTCGTCCCATGACGGAGCCGTTGAGCAAAAGAGGGTCGACCTGCTGTCTTAGTCGCCGATACGCCTGAATATGAGATTCTTATCGATCACTTTATGTTGCAGGAGTAGAAAACACAACAGCCCTTGACCATTTATCTTTACTGCGTTCCTTCGTATTATACCTTTTACCCTTCATGTAATTGGTCTGCTTTATTTCACTTGCCTTTTAATGATTCTAAAACAGTGACTATTATTAAAAACTTTACCAATGTATATACTGCTACCATGTTTTCTTTTAAAAACCTTTATTGTGAAAATTTCATTATACAAATACGAGCCTATAACCACGTGGGCCGGCCACGGAGCAAACTGTAATCGTATATGATGAGTAGACATTTACACTGTAGAGGAACGTAACGGGCGGGCCATTAGGTTGCAAGAACTAAGGTGTCTAACAGTTACGGAATCGGTGGACGTACATTTTATAATTAAAATACGATAGGGCCAGTTACAATAAAATTATCTAGATATACATTTGCGGGCAAGTACCATGGGTGACGTTAATTCGAACTTTCAATAGTACAGTAATCAATAACACATCAGAACTTAATATCAATAGGGATGTCGAAATATTCAATCAATTCTCGTCCCCGCCCGCCATGTGCTTCAAAACTGCATACGTATCTCGTGATTTCAAGGTTCTGCAACCAGTACACAACAAGGAGTTACGAGTCCCGTTTATTCCGGCGCCATTTTGGGCGAGGACGGGCAGGTCCAGGATATAGTCAAAATGTCTCTACCAACCATCGACTATGATGATGTTCATATGCTGTATTTATTAGAGTAACACTCATCTGTCCACATGAAATTAATTTGCCACAATCTAAACATGTCATTTTAATCTTTCCAAAGTTCTTCTAAATATTTGGGACCGTTTCCCTTGCCTCTGATGCTGTCAGTGCCACTTCTTTGATGAATGTGCTAGCAGGTCAGGGGTTCTCCTCCAAATCTCTCTTTTATGCAGCACTATAATTAATTGGTGCCACCTCTCCATATGACGATGCATGGTATAGTTACCATAACTATATTTTTTTTCGGTTCCTCTGGAGAGTTCATCGTGGCAGATGAAGCGTGTAACGTACCGGGCATTTACCTTTTTTTGCATGTACAGGAAAGGAAAAAAAAATCGAGCGTCCGAGTTCTAAGGTGTCCCAGGGCCATTTTAGTGGACCAGGCCCAAATCCAAAGAACAGGCCGCCATTTTGAGAGTCCTGTTGCAGCCGCCTGTCGCTGTACCATCAAGAGCAGCCGAAACTCAGCTGAATGGCAACTGAAACGGTAAAGGGGCGCCCCACTAGAGCAGACGAGCCTCCACCTAGGAAGGCCCGTTCACGCTGCCTCCCCCCCCCCCTTCGGGCACCCCACGCCGTTATTCGGAGCAGTATTGTAGGATGGCCACACCAGTGCGGCAACTTGCTAGACATCACCTCGGTGGTAACCGAATCTCAGCGCCTTGTGGTCTCTTCTATTCAGAAAACATTGTTGTGCTGCCTTCGACCTATTCGCTGCAAGTGCGCACGCAACTCAGCTGCATAGCTTGCTAGACACCACCTCGGTGCTAACCGAATCTCAGCGCCTTGTGGTCTCTTCTATTCCAAAAATATTGTTGCGCTGCCTTTGGCCCCATTCGCACATCGGTCCGCTACTGCCGCCATCTCACAGGCCAACGGGGCGCCCCACGCCGACTTTCAGCATTGTAGGATGGCCACACCAGTGCACCTTACTAGACACCACCTCGGTGCCATCCGGATCTTGGCATCTCAGCGCCTTGTGGTGTCTTCTATTCAGAAAATATTGTTGCGCTGCCTTTGGCCCCATTCGCACATCGGTCCGCTACTGACGCCATCTCACAGGCTAATGGAGCGCCCCACGCCGAGTTTCAGCATTGTAGGATGGCCACACCAGTACAGCAACTTGCTAGACATCACCTCGGTGCCATCCGGATCTTGGCATCTCAGCGCCTTGTGGTGTCTTCTAGTCAGAAAATCTTGTTGCGCTGCCTTTGGCCCCATTCGCACATCGGTCCGCTACTGACACCATCTCACAGGCCAACAGGACGCCCCACGCCGACTTTTACCATTGTAGGATGGCCACACCAGTGCCACAACTTGCTAGACACCACCTCGGTGCCATCCGGATCTTGGCATCTCAGCGCCTTGTGGTGTCTTCTATTCAGAAAATATTCTTGCGCTACCTTTGCCCCATTCACACATCGATCCGCTACTGACGCCATCTCACAGGCTAATGGGGCGCCCCACGCCGAGTTTCAGCATTGTAGGATGACCACACCAGTACAGCAACTTGCTAGACATCACCTCGGTGCCATCCGGATCTCGGCGCCCCACTGCAGATGAAGTGCCTCTCAACTATGAAACTACCACGGTGATATTCGGATCTTGGCGCCTTGTGCTGGTTCCGGCCTATTCACACATCGGTCCGCTACTGACGCCATCTCACAGGCTAATGGGGCGCCCCACGCCGAGTTTCAGCATTGTAGGATGACCACACCAGTACAGCAACTTGCTAGACATCACCTCGGTGCCATCCGGATCTTGGCATCTCAACGCCTAGTGGTATCTTCCATACAGAAAATATTGTTGCGCTGCCTTTGGCCCCATTCGCACATCGGTCCGCTACTGACGCCATCTCACAGGCCAACGGGGCGCCCCACGCCGACTTTTACCATTGTAGGATGGCCACACCAGTACCACAACTTGCTAGACACCACCTCGGTGCCATCCGAATCTTGGCATCTCAGCGCCTTGTGGTGTCTTCTAGTCAGAAAATATTGTTGCGCTGCCTTTGGCCCCATTCGCACATCGGTCCGCTACTGACGCCATCTCACAGGCCAACGGGGCGCCCCACGCCGACTTTCAACATTGTAGGATGGCCACACCAGTGCGGCAACTTACTAGACACCACCTCGGTGCCATCCGGATCTTGGCGCGTTGTGCTGCCTTCGGCCTATTCGCACATCGGTCCGCTACTGACGCAAACTCACAGGCCAACGGGGCGCCCCACGCCGACTTTCAGCATTGTAGGATGGCCACACCAGTGCTGCAACTTGCTGGACACCACCTCGGTGCCATCCGGATATTGGCGCGTTGTGTTGCCTTCGGCCTATTCGCACATCGGTCCGCTACTGACGCCGCCTCACGTGCCAACGTATTTTCTCCGCATTTTATACCCTATGCCGCATAACAGGTCATGTGACTTGTTTATAAAACTTTTCATTGGTTCATTTTACTTTTGGTTTCCTAATGATGGAAGGCTTGATCATATGACCTAAAAACAACACTTTTCATTGGATGAAAACTTTTTTTTTTTCCCAAACGATGAAAGCCCCACCTTGTTTCTGGATGTTTCAGACTGAAGCTGGCGTCAGCATGAGAGCACCATTATCTCGTAGCTCCGTCGTGGTCATTCCGCGAGCAATCATGGCAGCCGCTCCCCACCAGAAGCCTACAGGAGTCGGGGGCCCCCAAAACTTTTGATGAATCCTCAAGGCGGAGGGGACGCTTTCGAGAATGGGGTCCAAGACCTAGCAGACAAGCGTCCGATTTCCAAGGTGTCCCAGGGCCATTTCAGTGGACCAGGCCCAAAAAGGAAACAGCCTGCCGCCATTTTGAGAGTCCTGTGACAGCCGCCTATCGCTGCACCGCAAGAGTGGGCGCAACTCAGCTGAATTGCGGCTTTTGACACAGTGGACCAAAAGCGGACGGAATGGCAACTGAAACGGTAAAGGGGCGCCCCACTACAACAGACGAGACTCCACCTGGAGAGGCCCGTTCACGCCGCCTCCCCCGGGGCGCCCCACGCCGTTATTCGGAGCAGCATTGTAGGATACCAAAACCAGTGTGGCAACTTACTGGACATCACCTTGGTGCCATCGTTCTGCTGCCTTGGAACTATTCGCACAACAGTTTCCTACTGATGACCCACCCCCCGCGACGCCCCACGCCAGAAATCTGGACGTTGTGCTGCGTTGGGACTATTCGCACAGCCGACCGCTACTTCGTTGTTTTTCCCTAAAAATGTTTATATGTTATTACTGTTTTTGTTTTCTTGTATATATTTATAAGTTATTAAAGTTTTATAGTCTTACTACTTTGTTGGAGTGCTATATATTTTTAATGTGACACATAATTGTAAAAACTTTGATGTACAAAGAGTCATCCCTGGAATCTTCCGCTTCAGGCTTGGTCCCCTCCCCAATCACAATACAGGATGGTTTTCAGATAATAGGAACGCGTCTGCTGTGACGGATCTCATCGAGTGTGGGCCTTGATCTACTATAACTCCTTTGAAGAGGGGTGATTCTTTACAGCTGGGGCCATAAACTACATCTGCAGGGCTAGCTGATACCCTAGGACCGGCCTGGACAATCGGACACAGAGGAAAAGGAGTGTCAGAGGGTGCGGTAGTGAATAGGGCGAAAGGGAGGTGTCGGGCGGGCACAGGGTGTGATTCTCAGGGAAGAGCAGCGCAGATGGGGGGTGGTTTATTACCCATGCATAAGACAGAGAGCGGGGGTGACCACTGCCTGGGGGAGATGCTTGCGAGGGTGGGGAGCCATGCTAAGGATCGACAGCGTGCACAGAGTGGGTCTGGTCAAGGCATCTAAAATGACTGCCGTGCACGACAAAAGTGTGGCATTTGAAAAAAGGCAAGATGGCGCAGACAATGTTTTTCAACACTTCCTGATTTCCTTCGAATCGAACGTTAACAGACGTTGGGGCATATTACCAAAGTTAAGCGATATTTATCCCTAACGATGCTTAGCAACGATTTTTTTACCGCTAAGCATCGTCAGAAATTATCGCAGATAAACCTTGCTATTATCAAGGTTTATCGCAAATACGATAAAAAACGACCGCAATGCATTAATATCGCTGAAAACTCAGCGATATTCATGCATTACCGAGCTAATGCTCTTAGCCATGTTATCCACCTCCCATTGGATAACATGGCTAAGAACTGCTCAGGGCAGGTGCTAGCTTTTGGAGATATTCGCGCTTATCGCGAATATTTCCAAAAGTTGATAATAGGAGATAGCGATGTTAGCGACTGTTTCCAGTCGCTAACATCTTGGCATGCCCACTTTGCATGTCATTAGTGATAAATATCACTCACATGCAAAGTGGGGCCCAAGATGGTCGCTATCTCCTACTAGCCGTCGCTAACTGGTGTTAGCAACAGCTAGGTAATACAGATATAATTTTATCTCCGCGAAGCGGAGCGCTGTTACAGATATATATCTTGTTTTTGAACGTTATTTTCTCAAAATCCACTGAAGCACATATATTGAGACCTAGCAAAGGCACATCGAGCTACCAGTCCCTACAATTTTGCCAAGTTTCGTGCAAATCCATTCAGCCGTTCGATTATTATTATTATTTTTTTTTTTGCCCCGCGGGGCCCTTTTAAAACCTCCACATCAAACCTAAGAGGTCAAGGAGGATCTACTATGCCCCCTTATGGTCATTTGCCCCTTCGCTTTGGCCTCCTCTTGTCTCTCGATCCTACCGAGAGACAAGATGGCGGCCGCTACGGACTGTTTGCAATGTTTACAGACGCCGGAGAACCAATCAGCTTCGCAAACCTCCGTTACGCGAAGCGGAGCGCTGTTACAGATATATATCTTTTTTTGAACTTTAATTTCTCAAAATCCACTGGAGCACATATATTGAGACCTAGCAAAGGCACATCGGGCTACCAGTCCCTAATATTTTACCAAGTTTCGTGCAAATCCATTCAGCCGTTCGATTATTATTATTATTATTTTTTTTTGCCCCGCGGGGCCCTTTTAAAACCTCCACATCAAACCTAGGGGGTCAGCGAGGATCTACTATGCCCCCTTATGGTCATTTGCCCCTTCGCTTTGGCCTCCTCTTGTCTCTCGATCCTACCGAGAGACAAGATGGCGGCCGCTACGGACTGTTTGGAATGTTCACAGACGCCGGAGAACCAATCAGCTTCGCTTCACAAAGCTCCGTACCGCGAAAAGTCCGCGAACCGGAGCGCTGCCCGGTCCGCTGTTACAGATATATATCTTTTTTTGAACGTTAATTTCTCAAAATCCACTGGAGCACATATATTGAGACCTAGCAAAGGCACATCGGGCTACCAGTCCCTACAATTTTGCCAAGTTTCGTGCAAATCCATTCAGCCGTTCGGGCTAAAAGTGAGGCCAACCGCCCTATGGAAAACTCAATGTTAAAAACACGTTTTGGGACCCCCCTTTTTTCTCGGCCCGCCCTTGACGAACCCCCCCCAAATTTTCAAGGGCTGCTCAGAAACAAAATGTGCCATTTTCCTGAAAATTTCAGCCAATTCCGTCCACAAACGCCAAAGTTATTAGACATAGAATTTTCAAAAATCCCATAGAGAAAAAATCCTAACTATATATACCTACTGGCGACCGCCAGTAGGTAATATATAGATATATATATATAAATATATTAATTTAGTTATATTTTATTGTGGTATATTGTAAATATTTTGGTAAAGTAATACACTTTCTTTTAAACTAAAACTGTGTATGAAATATTTTATGTCTATTTAAAATATTTGATTTACGTAAAAACATGTATTTCTATATTTATTAACAATATTGTAATTATTTGGCAATATTATTTCAGTTGATATTGTTTGAATGAATGTTTGTGACAGATTATATGCTTATTAAAAGGTTAAGATATTTTTGTTTCTGTTATTTATGTTTTTCGTATAAGTAAATATGTATCTGTTTATCAACGATATTTGTGGTTTTATTAGCTAAGTATAGGAAGGTGATATTTTGTTATTTATTTTCTAACAGTTTTGTGTTTCGATATTGTATGCATCGATATTATGTCAGTGATCCACATGGGGAATATACACTTCTTGTTAATGTGTGGTCGAGTGGTGTCCCCGCTGGTGTGCCTTTCATTATAAAACAGGGCTGTACGGTATGTGATAGAGCAATTGTAAAGGTGTTGAAATGATCCTATTTCCAATGAACGTGCATATTTGGAGTATTCATCCCTTTTTTTTAAACATATTTTTATAGATTTTATGCAGATCATACACACATTGCAGAATTATATAGCAGCAGCTATTATGAATATTTCCTGTGTCTTGATATGGCATCAGTTACATAACAGCTCTTGAAAAACAGACCCTTTAAATTCACACATTGGAGTATTCTTTGGAAGCAACAGGGTTATCATGCTCTGGCAGGCCTCTCTCAAGATAATAGATTTGTAATCTGTGCTGCTGCAAAAGAAAATTTTGGGCTAACTGAAGGTCAATTTCTACAATATCCAAAGTTATCACATAATTCTAAAGAGATGTCTCCTACCTTTCCAGAGGAACCCATGCCCACTCGCACTATGATAGAATTGTATGCCATGTCAGGTTGCAGAGAAGTAATCACATGTATGCAGAGCTCTACATGCAGATAGACCCACAAGACAAAATACAAGGCAAATGGCAGGAAATCATACCCAAACACATCACAGACTCTCTGTGAATAAATTAAAATGGGGGTAAAGTCGTTGTCCAGTACCACACTGTTTAAGCTTATACAGTATAATAATATATTAACTTTTAGTGATTACATATTTAGCAAGTTAAAATATTTGTTTTTATTTGGAAATATCTTAGAACTCAATACATCTTTTAAATAAAAAATAAACTACTTAATAAAATGTTTTAATATGTTTTGAATGGAAAATAACTATGTTTTTGTATATTTAACTTTTTATATTGTAAATACATATTATGGTTATATTGTTTTTTTTTAGAAATTCTATATTAATGTAGTCTTTGTTTTTGTTGTCAATTTCTGTATTTGCTATAACAAAACTACCAATATTTTCATACTCAACATTTATTTTATACACGTTATAAGTATCTAAGTTCAATATATTTACCAGTATTTCTGACATGATGTTGTTGTAGTGTATATTCCATTTGCCAAGGTTCGCTTGTAAAAGTGGGCAGCCTTTGAAATGAGGATGTCACTTTTCTCTCCCCTCCTCTGTCTTATCTTCAAAAACACAGTCACTGGGGCAATAAGGTCACACAGAGATGGCCAAAGGGCCATAGTGGTACTGCACATTTGCAGTCATAAAATGAAAAGAAGAGAGAATACAGCAATGCAATTTCTTTTGGTTCTATTCTCAGTTGAATGCCTTCCCCTAGGATCAGAATTAAGGTTATTTCAGGAATTACTAGGTGCTGCCCTGTGAATGTGCATCTCCTAGTTTCCATAAATGCCCCTTTGTTTTATTGATTGCAGGAAAGGGAGAATCCAGAGACTGAATTCCATAATGAAAACCTTGTGGTCTCTACAGTGAACCTCTTCTTCGCTGGTACTGAGACAGTCAGCACAACCCTGCGATATGGCATCATGATCCTTCTCAGGCACCCGGAAATTGAAGGTATGTTGGGGGAAAATCTGATATGGTGATAACAAAATGATTTGCTCTGGAAACACAATGATACTATGTGCGAAGATGAGTGAAATTTTACTTCAGAGCTTCCTGAAACCAAGATCAAAGTAGACTAAGGACTGATGGTGTGTTCAATTCTACCTAGTAAAATTGTTGGTCAGGCTACACAGCTATTGCACTCATGAAACTTTGGCAGTGCCTGCTTCGAGCCACTGGATACATATGTGGACACCAAAATACATGTTTGGATTCTGAATTTATTTTACATCATCATAATTTGGCCCAGAATAAGAGAAAGAATATAAATTAGAAAAAAGGAGCAACAGAAATATTTGAAAATAGAGGCAAACGGTGGAAGAAGAAAGATGTGTAAGTTGAACGCAAGACTATGTAGCTTTGGTATTCCATAACCACAACATTTATTTATTGTTGTACAAAGTAAACTTCATGCCATGGTATTAGGACTTTCATATTTGAAGGTTTGTTGTCTTGTTTAAGACTTACCTGGGTGCTTTGCTACTGAACACGCCGACTTCCTGAGATTTAGCCTCCCTGTATCCCCGGAGGGATTGACCGCCTCTGCCGCTCGTTTACTTCTTGCAGCACCCGCTTCGCGGGTGCCGCTGCGCGGCTTGAGGCGTGGGGTCGAGGCTCTAGGAGGACTGCTCAGCGTGAGTAAGGAGGAGGGAGCTCCGTGAGGCTGAGGAGAGCGCGCGCCGCAGGGACTCAGAAGACCAGGAGTCCCTGCGCTGCACAGGTGTGCACGGCCGCGCCCCCAGCAGGACACAGCCCCCGGCCGCAACGCCCCTCTATAACCAACAGCCTGACGCTCAGCGGGACGTGAGCGGGACGCCGAGCGAAGCCCGAGCAAAGGGCGGGCAGTCTGAGGCAGTCAGGGGCAGACAGAGGCTGGGCTGGGCCACATCTCTTACATTCAGCTCTGGGCCCTGGTGGGTCGCGTTACATTGTCTAAAGGCATTCCTTTTATCATGTCAACCCGTTCTGGCAAATTACTTAGGTCTGAGGGCGAAAGGGGTGGTGCTGTTGGGAGCCCAGTGATTGGAACTATGGACCGTTTTATTACGAGAGTGGCGGCGGTCATTGAAAATGAGATCGCCATTTCTGAACGGCGACTCTCCGAGGTCTATCTCCCTGCCAGACGCTCCTCTCTGGGGGCTGTAGCCCAGGTCTTATCACCTGCTAGCGAGAACACTCATTCAGTTCCCCCTGATGTCCCGGATGCTTCTGCAGATCTTCCCCAAATGGTAGAAACTGGGAGCAATATAGATAGGCCGGAACACCCATCTGCGCTTCTATCTAGTGGTGTTGTGGAAGTCTGTGACGCAGATACAGCACCTCCACCTGCTCCCCTAATCACAAGCTCTACTCAAATAATATTGCCAACCTCACCTGTTCATAACATAGTAAACCTAGTTGGGGTGCAATCTGTGCTTGACTCGAGTGGGCAAAATAAAAGGGCCAAAAATAAAAGGGCAGTATGCTCTAGTAAGGGTAGGCCGGTGAAACAGGCCGCGCTATATAAGCAACCGAGAAAAACTCTTGAGCAGGGTGTGAGGGACGTAAGGGGGTCGGTCCCAGCAGATAAGGTAGTGGTGGAGGGGGGCTCTGTGGACGCACCCACGGGTAGAAACTACTGCTCGCCCTCTATTAGTAGTGCTGCTAATGTTTCCTCAGTTTTTGAACAAAATATGATTGATAGGATTATGGAGAGGGTAAACACTCTCTTTGTGCCGTTGCTGACCCAGGTTAAGGGTTTGGGGACTAGAATAGACAAATTAGAGCAATCAACCCTTGACGGCTTCTTCTCACTTAAATCTATATTTAAACAGCACAAAAGAGTGAGTGAGAACCAGGCCATGGACCTAAATGAGAGTGCGCCTTCAGTAGTCCCCGCGCAAACTCAGGCGGATTCTAATCACCCAATTAGGGCAAAGAAGGTAAATACTGGCAACATACAAGCACCTGTACCTGTAATTCCTCCCCCAACAAAAGTAGGGCTCCAACACAAGGGAATGGAAACATCTTCTGAGGTCGCCAAAAGTACACCTAAATTAACATCCCATCCGCAGCCCTCGGTAAGCGGAGGGATGGTAAAGGTTAGCCAAGCCTCTGGCACACAAGACAAAGGCAAGGGAGTAGCGACAGAGAAGGTCACTAAAACTGCCCCTCATCCTGTAGCCCCGGTTACAACTACAACGGTCCCCCGTAAAATTCCACGGCGGACTCCTCCAATAAATTTACCACCAGATTGTCACCCCTTTGTTGGTGTCCTAGTAAACGTTCCCCCACTGAAGGAAGACCAAGTGGAGAATCATCAGTCCCTCAAGAATAAGTGTATTCACTGGCTAAAATCAAATAAGCCAATCCCGAATGGTCTAGATGGGCTAATTTTAAGCGTCCGCAGAGTAGGGTGGATAGGCCAAGGAAAAAAAAAATACAGGAGGGGGACTGTGTAATTATAAACTTCCAAGATCCCAGAGTGGTGAGTTCCATCTGTGGCCCTATAAAAAATATGGATGAGGTAGGGGTTAAACTAGTGGACCTAACCTTTTTTTATCCCAGGACAATTGTAATGCCATCCCGGGTGGGCCCTAGCACAATTGACTCCGGCCAAAAATGGGACCCATGTGTGGTTGGGGGTCTGGGATACAACGGGTCGAATCCTCTGTGGGGGCCAAGGAGTTGTTGACTGGAGGAGGGTGATACGAGGGTGATTGTAGTGCCTGATCCCAGCATGGTAACTGCCATTAGAATGGGCTTAATGACAGTACTACCACCCCAAATATTCTCTCCTATAAGTACAGGCGATAGTGGACCGGTAGACCCTCTCCCCATTCCCTTGGACAGTAATTTGTCTGTTCCCCCTGCGAGGCCTATGGACAGGAGTGTTCTCGCGGTCTGTGACGTACCAGCTGTGACGGACCGTAATTGTAAGGTTTTCAGTTGGAATGTCGCAGGGATCGCAAGAAAACTGGCCCTTCCAGACTGGAATGCTTTGGTTGATGACCATGCCATATGCATTTTCCAGGAGACCTGGAGTTTCGACCCATTACACAGGGTGGGATTTTCCTCCTACTATGTGCCCGCACAAATTTCAGAATCGGGGAGAGGACGCCCCTCGGGAGGTTTGCTTATATGGGTGGCAGCTTCCCTAGACTGTAGAATAGAGGACCTTCAGACAGGATGTCCAGATATTCAAAATATTATTTTAAGAGACTCTAGGGGTCGCATAATATTGAATATCTATAACGTATATGCCAGAGGGACTAAGGGCGGGAGGAAGTCGACTGTATTATCTCTCCTGGAAAGCTACCTTAGTACAACTTCACACAAGTCGTGTACCCTGGTAGCGGGCGACATGAACTGTACGTTCGAGCCCTTGGGCTCGGATGTTGCCTTAGAGCAAGATGAGGAGGACGCGAAGATAGGGATCCCAACCTTGGAGATTCCTCCCATTAGGAGATGGTCACAGGTGGCGTTACAGTTATACACCTTGAGCACTGAATTTAATTTAAGGGCAGTGAATGGGAGGACGATTTCAGATAGGGGGGGGCACATACTTATAACAGACCAGGACATACTTCTAGAATTGATTATATTCTATTAGATATATGTCTGTGGAGCCAGGTGAGGGATATGGTTGTGGTACCCACGGTCGAAAGCGATCACAACCCGCTTTCCTTGACCATGGTTCAGTGGTGGTGTCATTCTATGAAGGTGTATAACAACCCCATATTAACTCACCCAGATGAGTCGGTAGTCTCACTATGTGGAAGGCGCCTAAAATGGGCTAAATTGGTCATGTCGGAGGAAAATGTTGGAGAAATATCAACCCTTTTAGGTCATGCACTGACAAATTTGGGGACCATCCCGGAAGGGGTGGGTAGGGCTTGCGAGGTCTTTGCCTCACTAACAGAGGCGCTGACTAATGTGTTTTCTATCCCCCCGAGTAAGCTAGGGAGGAAAGGAGGTGTAAAGAAAGCTAGCGGGTGGTACACACAACTGTGCAGGCTAAACAAATCAAGACTTGTTGAGGCAGTGAAATCCAAATCCCACCCTGACATATTGGAAGCAAGGAAGGCATATAATAGATCCCTTAAATTTGCTAAAAAGGAGTGGGAAGAGAAATTTTGGGAGGACCTACTTGTCGCTAGTAAAAGTAAAGACCCTAGGAGTTTTTGGAACCTTGTATGCTCCCGGAATAGGCCTGATGAAGCTATGAGACCCTGTAATATCCCCCCACAAAGCTGGGTCAAACACTTTGGGGCCCTATACCTTCCGGCGGATGGGGCACTAAATGTCAGGATGCTCCCCCCACTAGTATCTGAACCCCATGGCTACAATCTCTTTTCAGCTCTAGAGATTGAAAAGGTGATTGGGCGTGTAGCCCCCCGGAAGGCAGCAGGCCCTGATGGCTTACCGGGGGACCTCATGCGGGCATATCCAGTGGCCTGGGGAGGGGTTATAGCGGCACTCCTTAATGATATTATGAAGGGGGGGCCAGTGCCTGATTCCTGGAAAGGGGCGGTGGTGGTCCCAATCTATAAAAAAGTTCTAGAGAAATCCCAGGGAACTACCGCCCCATAAGCCTCATTGACTCCACCCAAAAGATAGCAGGTAAAGCTATCCTGGGTAGGATTCTTCATTGGGTGGAGGAAAACAAAATACTAACAGATTTCCAGGCAGGGTTTCGGGCAGGTACAGGGACGATTGAGCAGGTGTTTAGGTTGGCACTCCTTGGTTGGAAGGTGGTGGAACTAGGCAAGGGCAGTCTATACTTGGCTTTTATAGATCTAAGGACTGCTTTTGACCTAGTTCCCCGGGAGGAGTTATGGAGGGTGCTCTATGGGTTGGGGTTACCTCCTTACATTTTGTCCCTCCTTATTAGCCTACACGAACATACCTTTGCTCAGGTTCGTTGGGGGAGAAAGGGAGAGATAACTGAGAAGATCCCAGTGTCTTGGGGTGTGAGACAGGGATGCGTCCTAGCGCCCACCCTCTTTTCATTATATGTCAATGGGGTGGTGGACTATCTCCGGCAAGAACCAGCCGATGCTCCTTGTCTAGGGGGAGTGCGGATCCCAACTTTACTTTTTGCGGACGATACGCTCTTGATTTCTAAGACTCCGCAAGGCCTCCAGAAGTTGCTTGCCCGCTTCCAGAACTTTTGTGCTTTAAGGGGCTTGGTAATCAATGTAGATAAAACCAAGTTCCTTATTCTAAACCCTCCAAAGAAACTGGGCCGCCCACCCACTCTTAACTCTGTTCCTTTGGAAAAAGTATCAGAATTCGACTATCTCGGAATACGGATTACGGACACCATGAATTGGTCACCCCATATTGCTAAGATGGTCTTGAATCACAAGAGAGTAGGAGGGGCCCTCCTGAGGGAATTTCGGGCTTCACCAAGGAGGTCGCTTGCCCCAGCAATTGACATCTACAAGGCTAAGGGAGTAACATCAGCCCTATATGGAGCAGAGCTGTTGGGGCATTGCTGCCTGGATTCCCTGGTAACATCAGAGAGCAAGCTCTTGAAATCTCTAATCGCCCTGCCTCCAAGCACCCCTACAGTGCCTGTGCTGTTGGACACTGGGTGTAAGAATATCAAAGATCAAGCCCGGCTTCGGCCACTCCTTCTATGGGCATGTATTTGGAGGGGTGAAGAGTTAAAATAATATGCTGAAGGGCTGGCAGAGATAATGAGATTGGGCGGTTGGGCAAAGATCAAGTGGTTGAGAGACACGAAAAAACTTTTGGAGGATATTGGGCTTGGGGACTGCTGGTCATCAAGAACGGCTCCACCAAAAGATGTTTTGAAAAGTCTCTACTGGAAATGGGTAGCGGACCAGCTAGTGACAAATTCTAGACATTGTAAATCTACAGCTGCCTTTTTAATAATTAAAGATGTTGTAGTCTATGAACCATATCTGGACTTAATTACCCTGGCAACTGATCGAGCACTGTATTTTAAATTTAGAGTGGGCTCCCTTCCAGTTGGTGCCCTGGTGTCTAAGTGGAAATCGGGTATCCACACGTCCCCCCTTTGCGCCTGTTGCACCACGAGGACAGAGTCCATACCGCACATATTGTTTGAATGCCCGGACTATGCTAAACCCAGGGGCTTTTGGCTCAAACCTCTTTGTCGCAATATGGGCACGCGTAGCCATCTGGTAGCTCTTCGCATCCTTATGACGGACACTTCACCTCCTATTGTTTGTGGTGTAGCCAAATTTTTAAAACATTTTTGGTTGATTCGCTGCAAGAGATTGTCAATAGCGGTTTAATTCGTTTTTTAGTTAATTTATTCTGACATTTCATGTCTTTTTATCTTTTTTAACTGTACATTCAATACTGCTTTTAAAATGTCTTTTTCCAGTTTTCTTAAAAATGCTGTATTTGTGTACGCTTTCAAGATATCTTGCATATCGAATAAAAGCTTCAACCAATATTCCAAAGAGATTTGCTGTCTCTTTTGCGTTTTTTTCTTTGTTTCCTATAGCTCTGTGACTTTTTGTTTACTAACACAAGAGAAGATGGCTTTGATTTCTGAGTAACCGAAACACAAATTAGTTGTGTTTTGCATCTGCAGTATTTAAACTGCACTGGTTGCATACTGAAATTTCAAGTAAAGTACTTAAGATAAAGAATTGATGGAGAAGACACATCAGAATGACAGGTGAGAAAGCAAGTTTCTCTGAAATGATTGTTCACTATTAGTGACACTGTGACATTGTTGTGGACAACACCTGTTAGAGATTCATACTGGTCAGGCACTGGGATGAAGATTCTTATAGAAACTAGAAAGACAGGATGCTCTTCTTTGCTGGATCCTTGCATGGAGGACAACGTAACGATCTGGAACATTTAGTCCCCATCTTCACTCGTACCTCTTGCTGGACTTTTATTAATAGATCATGCCTTCTCTAAACTCTCAAACCGGGGGGCTGTTATGCCCTTTTTGCTAGTAAACCCACTGACTCTAGATTGCCCCGGCGGATATCACTCAATTTATAACCTTCCTTTTCTTCTGTATATCATTGAAGGCACTGTAGCCATGTTGAATGCAACCAGCTGTAAAACATTAAGGGGCGTGACGCAAGTGATTGCACGGCAACGCAAGTCCTTATTTGTAGATTTACTAAACCATGCAAAGCCATTTTGCATGGCTTTGGGTGGTTGAGTAAATAGTACAAAGTAATGCCTTGTGTTACTTTGTGTTGTGCATATATTACATGGGTGGAGCAAGGGCGTTCCCACCCATTCACCCATGTATTTTGACTCAAACCCAGATTTAAAAAAACTTGTAAACATTGGTTTTTGTGCCAAAATGGTGCCCCATCCCGACAGAGGAATAATGAGGAGCAATATCTTTATTTCTTCTCATTAAATCCTCTTTCCACGTGGGTTGCACTCTGCAGCACACGTAGAAAGAGGAATATGCCATTAAGGATTGTCCTACCTGTAATGCAGATACCTTTCTATTATGGTCCAACTGTGCCTGTTTTGGTGCCAGATAGTACAGTTCACCACCACACGGAGAGAGCAGAAATGCTTCATATGTTTGTAAATATGAAACATTTCTGCTCTCTTCCTTTCACACAACACAGCACTACACGTTCCTTTCCTGCTTTGTGTTGCATTGAAGAATAGTAAAACTGCCCCACTGAGTCAATTCTATGCATCACAAAGCTGAATGCCTGATCTCTAGAATGGTAGGCTGAAGGATGTCAAAACAGTAAATGAGCAGAGGCAACCAGACAGTACTGAAGAAGACTAGTTGGATGCCTGAGACACCTTTAACCGTCCTGTGAGAAAATAGGTTATTAGTTAGGAAGTATGTGAGTTCTTTCTAAGTAATGAGTCCAAAATCATCTCTGGTCCAATACATAAGTTCAATAAAATGAACCTGGGCTGAACTTGTGGTAGCAACAACACAGCGATGAAAGACTTAAAGTAAGGAAATGTGCTAAATATTTGACAGTACCTAAATAATTAAAAAGTAAAAAAACGACTCCTATTTTTAAAAATCAAGATAAATGTAATGAGAAAAAGTGACTTTAAAATTATTAAAATCCAATCAGGTAACTGGGATATGAATTGTCAAAGTTTAATCAGAAAGTAAGATGCCAATTAGAAGTCATTGTCTGTATTTAACCATGACCTTGAGACAATTTGAGCCTGACTGTGATGGAGCAGAGACCGGACACACCAAGGGGTTTGTATCCACAAAGTTTACCTTCTGACGTACTCACAGAAATGGAAGTTGAAATACTCGAGAGGGATGCCAGTAGCTTATCCCAAATGAAAGTACGCAACAATTGTATTTTAAGGGCACTTAATACCTTTAGGGGCTAGTCACTGTAGGAACATGCCAACATGAAATTCTTACACATTCTACTTTTAAATACTAGGCATTGTATCTTGTAGGCTAAAATACAAACTTAAGGATGACTATCTTATTATTTAAAAGTAGGGCTCCGTCCTGTCTAAAATATTTATTTTAAGAGGTTCACCTGCTCTGAGGTTTTGTGAATGTTATCTGACCAGTTCTAACAGTGACCTGCTCCACTCTCCAAAGTGTGTCCCTCTCCATACCTTGAAGGATGCACCAGACAGGGTCAAACACCAGAGGGTTAGAGGTGTGGGTTTAAGAATGAGTGAGACACAAAAAACACTACCTTTAGCATGATTTTCTTATGTAATGTTCCTGGTCGCAGTAGGATGTTAACAGAGTCTCTTAGATGGCAGAGCGACATACTAATCAGAGAAGCAACATCCAGTTCCTTAATATTAATGACAGCTTTGTGATATTTCGAATAAACATATAATAAGCCTGTATACAAACAGGCTTTGAATCAGTGCTCTGCTGTGAATATAAGCTAAGCAGGAGGGAACAGGGCCGGACTGGCCATAGCGGGCACCGGGCAATCCCCCGGTGGGCCGCACAGGTGGGGGCCAGTTTTGGTCCCCTGGGGGCCATTTTGTTACAGGGCCGTTTCTGCAGCTTAGATGCAAAATTGACCCTGTAACAAAATCGGCCCAAAAAACGGCCCCGGCAAAGAGCTCGGCAGCACCTCCAACCCCCCTGGAGGAGGGTGTAGGGCGGGGCCGGTCAAGCACTTTGCCAGGGCCGGTTGTGGTTCCCAGTCCAGCCCTGGGAGTGAAGCTGGTAGGCCCCAGCCTCAGGAAAGGGATGGGAACTCTTCTGAGCAGGGAAAGGAAAATACAGCAAAACAAAGCAAAAAGATAGTACAGGGATTAAATTCAACATAAAAGGCCAGGAGATAACAAACCACAGATGGAAAACTACAGAGGTGTGTCAAAGCCAAAGTACAGTCCAAATAGCAAGGTAAGAGTAACAGGCAAAGACGGTAGATTACAGAAAAAGAGTAATGGGGAAAAATATAATAGTTTGGGACAGGAATGGCAAACAAACTAGGAGCAAGGGATGAGACAATATAGCACAAAAGGTAGCTGTCTGTTTCTTAATATCTTTGTGCTGTTTAAATATTTCCACTACCTGTTGTGACCCAGAAATTACTCCTTTGACCCAGACTGGGGAGCTATTAATGCTGCACCTGCTGCAATATGCCGGTCCACCCCAGCCTTATAGAGATGCATCTCACTATGGTTCTCATAGCCATTCTCAAGCCTCGAACATCCTCAAGCCTCAGACACCCTGCTTATTCTGGACACCTGAAGAATTAAAAGCTACAGGAATCAGGCTGCACATGTATGAAAGTAATATATACCAACTGGAGATTAGCCAATTTTACCATGTGTAACAGGTTAGAACTCATACAATGGAGAATAGATGGCAGTAGTTGAAAACCAGCATTAGCAGCAAATATTCAGGGTGGCTATACAAAAAGAGTAATTTTCTCACATTTGCTCTAGGAGCAGAGGACAGAATGTGTGGGTCTGACATTACAGTTAGAAGAGCTAACTATAACTGGCGTCGCCGCATTGACCTGCTTATGACCTCACATATTACATCACTCATGACATGTTCTATGATATCATATATGACATCACTGATGATATCTCATGCCAGGCTCTGCGTCCAACTCCCCATATGGAACAACCTAGAAGAAGGCAACCCCACACTGAGCACAGCCTTTAGCCACGCGTGGTGTGAGGTTGGCCACAGGGCCGGTCTTGCAGCTAGGGCCTGCTCCCAACTCCCTGCAATCAGCCAACCACACGCTGCATACTGTCTTTGGCAGCGTGCAGTGGGGGGTTGGCCACAGGACTTGGCCTGCCACCAGGCCCCATGGCCAAAGCCCGGCAGGCTGCCAACCCCACACCACGCACGGATTTTGGCATGCACAGCATAGGGTTGGCCATCAGGCCCCTAGGGCCCCATCCCCTGAAACCAAATCATATATATTAAGGGGAAGGAGGCATGTAGCTCCCTTCCTGACCCTTTACTGGTCCCGGGGACGCCATCCCCGGTAGCCAAATTCCAATAAAAAGGGGAAGGGGCTGTGGGACCTCTCTCTCCAAGCCTTAAAAGGCCCCAGAGACCCTACACCCAGGGGCCAAATACAATTAAACAGGGGAGGAGGGCATGCAGCACCACTCCTTTTCCCTTAATAGGCCCTGGGGACCACATTCCCTGGGGCCAAAAACAAAACTAAGGAGGATGCCCCTCCCACTCCCCAATCCTTCTTGGGCCTCAGGTACCCGATCTCCCAGGGCCAAACTCTAAGGGAAGGGGGCGTGCAGCCCCAGTTCTCAAGCCTTATTAATCCATGTGGATTCCAGCCCCCAGGGCTAACCAAATACAAAAGGGGCTGGGCTATGTGGCTCACCTCTCTGATCATTTACTGCCCCCTCCCCAGATTATTTGGGGCCCTAAGGACACCTGCCCCTGGACCAGGTATATTTAAGGGGAGGGGCATGCAGCCCCTCTCCTCTAGTCATTTTTGGCCCCAGGGACCCCAACCCCTGGTGCCAAAATCCAAGGGCAGGGGCCTGCAGTCCTGCTTCTTGAGCCTTATGAGACCCCGGGGACCCCATCACCCAGGACTAAATATAAGTCCTGCTTCTTGAGCCTTATAAGACCCCAGGGACCCCATCACCCAGGACCAAATATAATAAAAAAGGGCAGGGGCCACATGACCCTCCTTCCCAGTCGTATTAGTACCTGGGGATTTCATCCTCTGGAGCCAAAACAATAAAAAAGGGACAATGGCCACGTGACCCCCTCTACGAGCCTTCACAGGCTCCTCCCCAGCCAATTTAGGGCAGGCTTGCATTCCCCATCTCAAGCTATTTTTGGCCTGCAGATCTCCATCCCCTGTGGCCATTTCTGTTTAAAAGAGGAGGGAGAGCTACATGCCCCCCTTTACCTTGCTGCTGTGCAAACGCTGGATCTGTTGTGCCCCTGAACTTTTCACTGCATTTTAGTTCAAGTGCTCGCGGAACCCGCTGCGCGGGTCCCGCTTCGTTTAAGGCGGACTTTGAATTGCTCTCACCTGAACCATCGCTGAGGGAGCTCGCTTTGCAGGGCTGCGAGCGCGTTACTGGCGCAGGACTACCAGTCCCAGGAGCGCCAGCAACCATCCCCAAGTGTTTCCAGCTGGGACGCTCTCCCTGCAGGCTCCTCCCTCGCTCTACTGTGAGTTGAAAATCTTCCGCTTCAGGCTCTTTGGTGACTCCCTTTACCTTGCTGCTGTGCAAACGCTGGATCTGTTGTGCCCCTGAACTTTTCACTGCATTTTAGTTCAAGTGCTCGCGGAACCCGCTGCGCGGGTCCCGCTTCGTTTAAGGCGGACTTTGAATTGCTCTCACCTGAACCATCGCTGAGGGAGCTCGCTTTGCAGGGCTGCGAGCGCGTTACTGGCGCAGGACTACCAGTCCCAGGAGCGCCAGCAACCATCCCCAAGTGTTTCCAGCTGGGACGCTCTCCCTGCAGGCTCCTCCCTCTACATCCCAGCTAGTTTATCTACAGCTGGAGAGTCCCGCTGCGCGGGAGCGCGCGGGAGGGCGCCGGGAGAAGCCCGGGACAAGGGCGGGACCGACTGTGACCGACAGAGACTGATAGAGGCTGGGCTGGGCCACTTCCCTTTAGTATTTGTTATTTCTTATACACTGATTGAGTGTCTGGTATATTCTGCTCATTATTGGATTATATTGTGCTTCTCTTGTATCCTTGTTTTTTTTCTGTTTTGCACATCTTGTTAATATTTGCTCATTTGCAAGGTCTTATTGTATATTGCTCCTTTTAACAAGATGACTACTAAGAAATTAAGATCTGGAAGAGTAGTAGTCGGTAGAGCTTGCTCCAAAACTAAATCAAATCCTTTGCGTAATAGAAATGGGCCAGCCCTACAAGTAAAAAGCACATGTCAATTATACTCCCTATGGGATAAGGGTAAAGATAAAGTAGATCGAGAAGGGGCCACCATTGAAAATATTAATACTAGTTTTAAAGAACTGGAGAGAGACTCCTCTGTCACTAAAAGAAACAGTACTATATCAGGTATTATTGCCCTATCTCATTCTGAAGACATATTTTATAAGAACCAAGAAGAAGATCTTCCTCTCCGTTCAGAAGTTCAAAAATTGCCAACTAATGTTGTCGAACAAGATAATTCTTCTGAACCCCCTGTTGTAGCAGTAGTTCATAGTTCTTTTCCTTTATTTAAGGATGATCAAAAAATGTATACTGCTCTTTCTACCTCTTTACATATTACCCCAGAGGATTATACTCTTCCTGATATAAATATTGAGTCCCAGAGAGGCCTAATTAAAACTAAAGCCCAAATCTCTACTACTCACCAGAATATTGCAGCTACTCCAGTGCTACATCTTTTTAGCAGTACACCTTCAAAAAATTCTGAGTTCTCTACCCCTGAAATGAACTTATTTCCTAGCCCTACTCATGCTCATAATAAAGACTGCCAAAGTTTTTATACACGAGAAGATAATGTAATATCTAATTCATTGACCTCTTTAGAACGGCTTATTACATCAATTTTACAGCTTTTGGAAAAATTAGTTAATGGGTCAGATAATGTATTCGATACAGTAACCTTGATTTTAAAGGCTCTACTAAATCACAACACAGGATCGGATGATGTCATTTATCCAAAAGCAATCACTCCTCCTAAAAAGTTAAGTAAGGAAGGAAATAAGGAAATAAAGGACAAAACACTTTCTGATGTACCTCTTATATCTGAGCCCCCGATTAAAATTAATATTGCTCCTGCAGTTTTTACTAAAACTCTTACCTGCAGGAATGAGAACCCAATTAATAATAAGTGCGTTGCTTCTATTAGCCAAGAGATTAAGGTTTTTTCACCTACGGATGATAACGAGTCTAATATTCTACCTCCTATTTTTCCTATTTTTATTTCTCAACCAAATAAAGAAATACAACATTTTCCAGTTCTTGCAGAAAAAGCTTCTCCGTTAAAAGAGAAAAAACCCGAAATAATAGTATAAAAAAAACAACGTTGTAAAAAAAGAAAACTAAATCGTAGATTCTACAAAAAAAGGCAAAGGAGAATTACCTTTGATAATGATAAAGATCTCTCTTTGAATAATTCCATTACTGTGGATGTGGACTTAAATTCATCCAATGAGCATGTGGAAAGTCCAAAGATAATTCCCACAGTATTACAACTAGAACTACCAATTTCTTCAAACCAACAATATACTAAAGATCAGATTACATTAACTAATGATCAAAACTTAATTTCATTCCCTAATTCTAATCCTAAAGCATCTCTTAATCCCTTGGCTACTCCTTTTTCAGAACTAGTTGCAACTACAATTACATCTAAGACAGTGTCTAAAATTAGAGAAAACGTCGACACACTTTTTCTTGATTTTATACCTATTTTTGATCCGGACCTTATTTTAAATAGATCTGCTTTAGTTAAATGTTTTCATGAAATAGAAAGCTTAAAACTAATTCAATCGGCAGACATAGATGTTGTAACTTTAATAAATTCGGAAAATGGAAAGATAGCACGTGTAAAATTTTATTCCAAATTGGTATTAAATCATATCTTACATTGGGTAGAAGACTTTCAAAAAAGAGGAATTGATGTTGATCCTTTTATTTCGATTAAAATAGAAAGTCAAAATCGCCAAAAAATGTTAGTCTATCAGGACACTAAATCATATCCCTCAGGTAGTCTTCCTATAACGACGGAAGAGTTAAAAATGTGTGTATCTAATAATAAGCGACAGGTGATAGTAAACAATCCGATCCCTATAAAACAAATGAAGGTAAATGATGCCGATTTGGAGTGGAGTTGGTTGCCTGCCACTCTGTCAGATAAATCAGGTTTCACTTCAAGATTAAATTCGGATTTTTAACGATAACCAAAAAATAATATCATGGAACACTGCAGGATTAATCCAGAGTGCTGAAAAACTGTCACTCCTATACTCTTTAGAGGCAGACATTATCTGCTTACAGGAAACTTGGGTGGTAGGGAACCTTCCGACATTAAAAGATTATTATGTACTGGAGAGTAATGCTACTCCCTCTACAAGAGGCCGTGCGAAAGGAGGGCTAGCTTGTCTTTTGTCAAATAAAGTCAATTGGAATTATACCCATTTCTCAGACTCAAATAAATTATTTCAGGCTATAACTCTAATCAATTTTGCCAACAATGGTTCCAATAAATCACTCGTAATAATAAATGCATATTTACCTCCTGATTCAAATTATAATATTGGAATTAAAAAGATCTGTTCCTTTATATTAAATTTACAGGAATCTACTGTCCCCCCCTATATTTTATTACTGGGTGACTTAAATGGTAAAATATCTAATAGTACCTTAGAGCTATTTAGAGATAGAGAAAAAGAGGAAACGTTCCAGATACCTAAAGCTATATTCCCAAAGAATATTAAAACAAATAAAAGAGGGAAATTGATTTTGGAGAGTTTAGCCGAGGCCGATTGTTTAATAGTCAATGGAAGGTTTCCCTCCGATAATCCTGCTCACTTTACACATAAAACAGGGAATGGCGGTTCGATCCTGAATTATGTGATAGTTGACAGTACTTTTTTTGGCTCCTTAAAGGACCTATCTGTAATAGTTACTGATCTTAGTGATCATAATGTTTTACTTGTAAACTTGAATGTAGCATTTCCTCAAAGGGATTCATGGAACATTGGGGATGACTTATTGAATCTCAATACTAAAAAAAGGAAATGTTACTGGAACTTAGGGTCCATTAGAAATTTGACTAATATATTAGAATATACTGCAAAGAACTTAAACCTTTGGGAAGGAAGAGAGCTATTCTGCTTGGCGTCTCTCTTACACATTTTAAAATCCAAAGCGCAAAAGCCCTTATCAGCAAAGATAATTCCAAAAATTCCCCCTGAGGTACGTCATCTAAATATAGAAATAAATAAACTTGTTAGAGCCCAATATCTATCCTTTATTCCTGGGCGTAGACACAGAATTTCCCTTTTGAGAAGAAGAAGAAATAGGATTAAGGCTAGATTAAAACGCGAGAAAGAAGATGCTCTTTGGATCAAACTCCGTGAAGCATCAAAGAGTGGGCAGTCAAAAACCTTTTGGTCACTAATTGGGGAGGGCTGCGGGATAAGAAGCAGACCCTCTCCGATATCTATAAATGAGCAGACCTGGGCCGATTTTATTCAATGCCTTTATAGCAGTAATGGTGAGAAGTTTGATTCTGTTAAATTACAGGAAGATTTATCTCCATATGATCCTCCTTCTGAACTGGAAATTGTTGGTGCAATTAAAGCATTGCGCTCTTCTGGTGCATTAGGCCCAGATGAAATTCCAATTTCAGTATTAAAAGCTCATAGTATCCTATGGGGGAAAATCTTATATCCAGTTTTTAAAGTTTGCTATACAGAGGGCATCGTTCCATATTCTTGGAAAGGGAGTTTGTTAATCCCTCTCTATAAAAAAGGGGCTAGAGATTTGCCGCAAAATTATAGACAAATAGCACTCCTAGATGCTATAGGCAAGGTTTTTACTAAATGCCTATTGAATTCTTTGAATGAATGGGTGTCTGTGTCTGCAATACTACCACTAGAGCAGACTGGCTTCAGGAAACAGCATGGTACTTTGGATAACCTAACTGCTCTTCAGATTTTGGTTGAAAAATATGTTACTGTCCGTAGAGGAGCCGTTTACGGGGCGCTTATCGACTTCTCTGCGGCCTTTGATAAGGTAGACAGATCTTTTTTGTGGAGCAAGTTAATTAATTTAGGGATACCTTCCAGCTTGCTGAAACTAGTTATTGCACTCCATACAGATACCTGGAGCAGAGTTTTAATGGGTGGTGAGAGAGGACTATCTAAGGTTATACCCACAAACAATGGACTTAAACAGGGCTGCCTACTGGCTCCATTATTATTTTCTTTATATATTGCTGACCTCCCCAAGGCTTTATCGTCATCCAGCAATGGTATTGCACCAGTTTTGGGGGGATCACAAATTACGTGCTTAATGTACGCTGATGACATCTTAATTTTGGACCTTACTCCAAAAGGCTTGAATTGTCGATTACAAGCTTTGTTCTCTTATGCTGAAGCTCATTTTTTAAAAATAAATACTTCTAAAAGTAAAATAATGTGCTTTCAGGGAAAGAGAAAGTCCAAATATGAAAACTATTGTTGGACGGTTGGGGGAGAAAGACTAGAAGTAGTCACCTCTTATCCCTTCCTTGGGAAGATAGTCATGAATAACTTGAACGAAAAAACCCATATGGAGACCAATAGTAGGAAAGCTCTGGCTCAAGGGAAGAGTCTTATCTCTCTTTACAAAGCGACAGGTAAAAGGCATTTTTCCATATTGCTCGAGGTTTTCCGAGCAAAAATTCCGGCATCCCTAATCTATGGCCTAGAAATAGTGGACATGGCATGCTGGAATTTTTTGGATTCTACCGAAGGAAAGATACTTCGTAACCTAGCTTCTGTAAATACGGCAAATTCTACGTCTTCGTTAAGACAAGAATTTGGATTGCGCAGCTCTCGGGCACAGGCAGCTGCGAATGTGGTGCGGTGGGTTTTTAATATAGCTGGAGGAACGTGCGGCACATTGAGGTTTCAAATAAAAAATGAGTTGCTGGGTTCTTTTAATGCCTACTCCTCAATTGTAAGGAATTTTAGACAGGCGATTGCTTTATTGCAGCTAGATGAACAAAGCCTCTTTTCTCTGTCTATAGCCCAATTAAAATTATCTCTGAAGACTGCGTCTTGGGAGTTGAGTTTTGGAATAGATAGTAGGACAAATAAAGTAAAAAGAGGAATGTTATCTATCGGTAATTTTTATGAATTTAAAAAA
Organism: Lissotriton helveticus; assembly: GCF_964261635.1. Classification (NCBI taxonomy): domain Eukaryota; kingdom Metazoa; phylum Chordata; class Amphibia; order Caudata; family Salamandridae; genus Lissotriton; species Lissotriton helveticus. The sequence continues at coordinate 887,306,949 of NC_136070.1, forward strand.
CCTCAGCCATATTTAGGTTGGAATCTCCCGCATGGAGTCAGGCGATTTATCCTTTTGCTAAGAAACAACTTGCTCCCTCTGAACTGTCTTCTTTCAAAATGGTATGGTGGATCTGATATTTGTGATCTTTGTCATCTTAATTCCCAGGATTTATACCATGTTGTTTTTGTTTGTCCAGCACTTATGGCTTTTAGGCGTAAATGGTTAAAACCTATATGCCTTCAATTGGGCATTTTTACTGCCTTTGATTTTTGTGCAGCAATGTTGAAACCCCCAAATGAAATGTTTTGTTTTAAATTGTTTAATTATTTTAAATGTTTCTTACCATTGTATTGATATTTTTATTTCATTCTGAAGTAATTTTGCTGTTTTCTTTTTTGTTAAATTGATATGCGGATCTCAATCGAGTTCCGTTATCATCAATAAATAAATAGGAAGGGGCTGTGGGACCTCTCTCTCCAAGCCTTAAAAGGCCCCAGAGACCCTACACCCAGGGGCCAAATACAATTAAACAGGGGAGGAGGGCATGCAGCACCACTCCTTTTCCCTTAATAGGCCCTGGGGACCACATTCCCTGGGGCCAAAAACAAAACTAAGGAGGATGCCCCTCCCACTCCCCAATCCTTCTTGGGCCTCAGGTACCTGATATCCCAGGGCCAAACTCTAAGGGAAGGGGGCGTGCAGCCCCAGTTCTCAAGCCTTATTAATCCATGTGGATTCCAGCCCCCAGGGCTAACCAAATACAAAAGGGGCTGGGCTATGTGGCTCACCTCTCTGATCATTTACTGCCCCCTCCCCAGATTATTTGGGGCCCAAAGGACACCTGCCCCTGGACCAGGTATATTTAAGGGGAGGGGCATGCAGCCCCTCTCCTCTAGTCATTTTTGGTCCCAGGGACCCCAACCCCTGGTGCCAAAATCCAAGGGCAGGTGCCTGCAGTCCTGCTTCTTGAGCCTTATGAGACCCCGGGGACCCCATCACCCAGGACTAAATATAAGTCCTGCTTCTTGAGCCTTATAAGACCCCAGGGACCCCATCACCCAGGACCAAATATAATAAAAAAGGGCAGGGGCCACATGACCCTCCTTCCCAGTCGTATTAGTACCTGGGGATTTCATCCTCTGGAGCCAAAACAATAAAAAAGGGACAATGGCCACGTGACCCCCTCTACGAGCCTTCACAGGCCCCTCCCCAGCCAATTTAGGGCAGGCTTGCATCCCCCATCTCAAGCTATTTTTGGCCTGCAGATCTCCATCCCCTGTGGCCATTTCTGTTTAAAAGAGTAGGGAGAGCTACATGCCCCCCTACCCGAGCCTTGTCAAGACCCAGGGACCTCATCTCTGGGGCTTAATAATAAATAAAGGGAAAGGGCAGGCTGCCCATTCCCTGAGCCTACTTAGATCCCGGGAACCCAATCCCCTGTGGCAAAATGTAAATAATAGGGGAGAAGGGTGGCATGGCCCCTCGCCCGACCCTTACCAGGCCCTTGGTATGTCATCTCTCAGGGCCAAAGTCAATTAAAAAGGGGAGGGGCATGTGGCCCCCTTCCCTAAGCTTTTTTGGGCACCAGTGATCCCATCCATGGGGGACTAAATGTAATAAAAAAGGGGAGGGGGCACAAAGCCCCCAATCTGAGTCTGATCAGGCTCCAGGGACCCCATCCCGATGGCCGTACTTTATTGGACAGCAGCACTCATTGTGCCATCCACAATAGTTAAAGTGCAAACACGAGAACAGGCCTACCTTGCTGTGCAGTTGTAAAATTGAAAATTCAACCTGTCAAAATAGCCCCTTTTGATTGGTATAAAGTTTGCTTTTAAATATTCAGAAGTCAGCCCTAAGGCAGGGTGCACAATATTTAAAAGTAAGACATGTATAAGTTTAATGTTACACATGTTCTTACAGTGAAAAGAGCCCAAAAGTTATTTACACTGTGGCAAGGTTGGCTGGTCCATAGGAAGAAGTATTTCGATACAATATTAATTTTTTTTTTTAAATCATTTTTATTTTTCAAAACAGAAATAAAAATTACAAGACAATACAATAAGGAGCAAAGAAGCATAAAAGATATTACAAACGATTCTCCAAGTACAAAGATCTGATTATGCTAGAGAAAAAAAGAAATGGTGAGTGAATCATTGACTCATTAGTGAAGCAGACAAACCTAAATAAGGAAAAAGAGACATTAACGAACTTCAGTGGTCATACATTTACATATACAGAAATACATTCGCAGTTGCATAACCATCAAGTAACACGCATAGGAACTCATCTTGAAGGTTTGCTGACTAGAACAGTTCGGCTTGAGAATAGCTCAGTGGCCTAAGGGGGGTCAAACGAGAAGGAGGAAGCGTCCAGGGCCTTCCAAAGTTTTTTATGGGAGATGCGCCCTTGGGAAGAGTGCAATGCAGGATTATCGGCACCTCTTAGGAAAGACAACCACTCTTGCCACATTTTGAATGATACCTCAGAAGTATTTTTCCACTTACAAAGGACAACCTTGCATGCCAAGGTTAGAAGGAGATCAAGAAGTAGGGGGTCAGCTGCATTTGCCAAGTGTGGTTCCTGTATCCCCAGTAGAACATACACAAACTCTCTCGGCGGGTTGATACCAAAACTGTGCTTAATGCAGTCAAATATTCTGTCCCAGTATCCCTTCAGTAAAGGACAATCAAATAACATGTGTGCCAAATCCCCCACCTCTGCCTCACAATTCCAGCACGTTGGGGAGTCTCTTAACTTTATTCTATAGAGTTTCTCAGGTGTCCAATGTGTTCTGTTGATTAACATGAATGTAGTCTGTGACATTATAGGTGAGACCTTATTTCTAAATGCAGTAGTATATATTATATCCCAGTCGAAGGTCACACCCGTGGTATTTGACTGTGTTTCCCATCTCTTCTAATTTTTCCTACTCGCTTTCTGAGGGAGGGGAAGGAGCATTTTATAGATCTTCGAGACGAAATGCCCTGATTTATTGATGCGTGGTACAGAGCTCCATAGCCATGGCTCAGAGGGGGTCAAGGAGCGCGCAGAGAGGAGTGTTTTTAATTTAAAAAAATCATAGAAGTCTAATGGCGTGAGGGCATGTGTGGCTTGTAGTGACGAGAACGGTAGAGGGTCATTACCCTTGAAGAGATCACTTGCCAAGTTAATACCTTTCACGGACCAGTGATCCCATTGGAACGGTGCTCCGTTGAGTTTCAGTAAGGGGTTATGCCAAAGAGCTATTGAAGTAGACTTTTTGATCTTTAGGCCTTTGTGATTAGCTTGGTCGAGCTTCAGGAAAGCCCTTCTTGTGTTTAGAAGAATATATTTAGAGTGGGGTATATGTGCAAGGTCCATGGTGAGTAGGGCCGTGAGTGGGGTATTGCCCAATATAGCCTTTTCGATGTCTATCCATAGTGGGGTATAGTCTGACTCTTTGGTTAGCCACAGAGCACCCTGTTTACACAAGCACGCGGTTTGGTAGTGCCTGAAGTTCGGGAGGCCCAGGCCGCCTTTTTCTTTAGCTAGTTGTAGCTTTTTCATTGATATCCTTGGTTTCCTACCTTGCCACAGAAACGTACCAAACAACTTCTCTACCCTGTGGATGAAGTCATCGGAAAAAGTCATTGGCAGCATACTTGCTATGGAATTAACCAAAGGTGTTACCATCATCTTCAGGGTTCTAGCCCTGCCCCACCAGGATAAGTATTTAGGCGACCAACCATCTAGTAGCTTGTTTATTTTGTTCAGAACGATGCTCTCATTAGCCCGTATTGTAGAGATTAGGTCGCTATCAAAATCTAACCCCAGGTATTTAAAGCAGCCTGGTTGCCATGTTAAGCCCGAATCTCCTATAATGTCTTTGTTCCCTAAGTTATTGAGTGATTTGACTTCTGTCTTGTCTTTGTTTAATTTATAGCCTGATACCTTTGAAAATTCGTCAATAGTGGTGAGGAGGGCCGGTATAGCTTCATTCGCTTTCTCTGAGATTACCAATACATCATCTGCATATGCCGTTAATTTTATGATACAGTCGTTGAAGGGGATTCCTGGTATGTTTTTGTTTTGTCTAATTTGGTAAAGGAATGGTTCGATAGCCAACACGAATAGTGACGGGGAAAGGGGGCAAGCTTGTCTCGTACCTTGGTGTAGTCGAAAAGGTGACGAGAGTGACCTTCCTGCCCTGACTCTCGCTATCGGGCAGAAATAAAGAGACATGATCATCTTTATGATTGATGGGACCAAGTTAAATTTACGTAGCACGGCCTCCAAGTACCTCCAATCTACTTTATCGAATGCTTTTTCAGCATCTAATGTTATTGCCGCTGTGTGTTCACTCCGTGGAGCAGACCAGCCCCGCATTTTAAGCCTGGGACCGACTTATTAAAAGCGAGTACTATAACCCCGCCATTTTAGACTTCAGATCGCCGCGCAAACATCCATTGCCTCATTGGGGTTGCAAAGGGCAGCTTTCGGTGTTAGCGCCTAGGTATGAGGCTGTGTGAGTATCTGGCAGGCTTTAGCAAGGCTTTAAAGAGTGCACTTATGGTCGCTGTCTTTTCCGACCTGGCTCGCTGCGCGGATTCCGGCCCCTCACTGTGTGTTCGGCCCCACTTGCATCTACACACTGCTGGCTATACTTAATGTGGCTGCAGTCGATTTTCTATTTGGAAGCTTGCGTTAGTTGTGTATCCCGCTACCATCCCGTAGTGCCAAATGACATAAAAGTTGAAGCCGATGAATAAACGGCATTTCAGGGATCCGTGTTTGCTCTTGCGCTATGTGGAAAGTGCGCCCGCCATTTTGAGTGAATATGCCAGCCCTCGGGTACTCGAGATGTGGATAGTGCGGACCTTATCGATTGCAGACTCCCTGTAGTAGTCAGCCTGAGTATGCTTCGCCCATAGCCCACTGTATCTCATGAAAGCACAGAGTCATTAATTGTAAGCCGTTTTCAGGCTGGGAAGAGTTGCGCCCGCCATTTTGATTTCGCTTCCTTTGTCCCGGGACCCAATGCCGGTAAATATCAGTGACAAGTTGTACTCACTGTTGGGCTCAGTAATGTGGCGTTGCCGGTGGCGCTCCATGGAGGAGCATGTCGGCAGTTCGTTCTATACCTCCGCCAAAGCCGCTGAAGCCGCCGCCAGAGCCGCCGAGTCTCCGCCCTTTTCCTACGCCGGCCGCAGTCACGGCGGGGATTTCACATTTAGGGCAGTTCTAGGGGGACCTCACGGCTGCAAAATCACTCCATAGATGCCCCTCACCTTCCGATCCATATATTTGCTGTCGGGAATAGTTTTAGCCCGATTAAGGGGTTCCAGTCCCTTATTTGGCCGATTACCACGGAAGGAGATATGCGCTAGGCTGCCATCTTCCTCGGCGTCCAAACCACGCCCCCCCGATACAATATTAAATTTAACTAAATTATCACTAGCCAGGAAACTTCTACAAATTTCATTTTTGGACTTTTTTCAAATATTTAATTTAAGCCTAATTCAATGGTATAGTCAAATTTGAAATACATTTTTTTGACACGATGCTTTAAGAAAGTTATCATTTCTCTGCCTAAAGGCACTGGATGCCTATTTCCAGAAGCTTTGGGTGTTCTGTTCCTCTGACAGGGTGACCACCTGGGTTCTGCTTAGTGACTTAATTAACTTCAAAACGGCCTGCCATATCACATGCAAATGTTAGCTGATAACAGAGCAGGGCCCTTCTTTGTTCTCCAAACAAGGCAGGCTCCCATTCCAGGGGGAGAGGGGTTTCCCCCAGAACTGGTCTAGATTGACCACAGAAGAGGGGTTGCTCATTTACCTAGCCATACCTATGGCTGGGTAGGGGATAGACAGGCTCTGAGCATTAGGAGAAGGGTTTTGCCATCATGGACTGAGGCAGAGATGCACTGTGGAATAGTTTCCTGTCGGACACATTGGAAGTGCTGCAAAAGTGTGTAGTGTCACCCATAGGAATTTATACCATCAATTAGGAAGGGGCCAGGAGGTACCCCCACCCACAGACTGGTGCCAGACTGGTGCCATGCATAGATCTGGCGCCCATAATACCTTCCTGAGAAAGTTTTTGGGATGTGTGGAAGAACAGAAACAAACTGCGCCTGTTCTCTGTTACCAGTAAAGATTCCTGAAGACTGGACCTGCACTCCTTCTTGTACAGGGGTCAAAGCGGTGGATTTCAAGGGTGATAAGACAGACCTCATGTTCAAGCTATAGGGAAACAACAAGGTACAAGAGGCATTTCCTGCAACTTCCCACCGGACTATTCCCAAATGGACCTACCCTGGGCCCTGCTAGATTGAATCTTGACCTCCAAGTGCTGTCCCCCAGGTCCTGTGCCCTTGGCTGGTGTCAAAGTGTACTCCCCTCAACTTTTCCTGAAAACCGGGACTTAGCAACTTTTTGCTTCAAAGTCCTCCAGAGGACAAGGACCATCCCACCATCCAAAGAAGGTGTGTTGGTACTAGGCTAAAGATTCAAGTGCTCTGCTCAGAGCTTTTCCACAGCCTCATATCCTTTTGGTCAGGCTCTGCCGACAATGGTATCTGGCCTCGTAGAACTCTGTTCAGCTTCAGTCTACAGCCATGGCCCACTGAAGAATTCCGAGTTTAAAAAAAGTGACTAAGTCTGAACATAGAATGGGCAGTGGCACTGGCACGGGACCTTCTATGGTACTGAATTCAAATTTCTACAGCTTCGAGCTGTGCCCACAAAAGTCAACAGCTTCACCGAGTCCTCATAGTGGGCATCCAATGACATGAAGTAATCTTTGGCCTCAGCATGCTGCCTTCCCCCACTGAGGATTTTTGACTTCGATTCCAGAGAAAAAATCTGATTTAATTTTTGTTGGTTTAGTGTTATTTTATGTATTAAACCTTACTCTATTTTACTCATTTGGTTTGGGGGTTTTCTTTAGTTGTGTTTTAACTTCATCACTGTTTTGGTACTGTATTAGTTCTTTACTCATTGCCTCTAAGGGAATCCGTGCCACTCTGTGCCATAGCTCTCAGGGGGTTGAGCTTGGATTAATTTAGTGACTTTAAGTGTTTACCCTGCAAGTGTTGTGGTTGTTACTTGAGGTGAGTACTGTCTCCCCTCAACTAATACAGATAATTCTTACAGTCATCAAACCCGATTTAGTTTAGACTGACCATAACTAGAAATCCCTTGATTTTTCCACCCAAGACTGTAATATGAGGTATTGTTTAAGAAATATTTCCTTGTTCACATTTAATAATTATAAATATTCAGTACCTAAATTATTCACATTGCAATATTACCTTTCTGTTATGATTAGTTCTCAGTTTTAATGTTAGCAGTCATTAGAATTTGATACAATGTAAGTGCCTACATCTTTGAACACCAGCCAGAATGAAAGTGCCAGAGATATGATATGAATCAGGATATCCATTATAATAAGTGCTAAATGCTTGGTCTGTGTCTCTCAAAACAGGGAGTTTATGCAACAGTGTACATCGGATCATATGTGGCAGAATGGTCATGCAGATCACTAGTGAAGGATATTGGTGACAAAGCAAAGCAATTATAGTCCATTACTTTGAGACACATTTTTGTATTTTTACATTATAAATGTTTATATGATTGCATGACACTATGTAAATGTAAATAATATTGACATACAATAACTTTGCATCCATTACTTCGATCTTCTGCTACACAGTAGGTGGTATCTAGAATAGTAAACCTATACTTACCTTACCATATAGTGGTACATTTATGTAGTGGATGCAATCTTACTGCAATGTGATATATCTTATGTGATAAAGAGAGACCAGCATTTACCTTTGAGAGCTCAGGCACATAATTTGCTCAAAATCTTGAAATGTTCGCTCAAGCTTCAAAGGCAGCAGTAGAGGCAAGGTTTCCAAAATACAGGTCAACAACATGTCCAATAGTCCAAACCCCTCTTCAATTTACATTTTGGTTTGCTTTAGACTACTAAGATGTGCAATAATATGGCAACGGTATCATGACCACCGCTTCCCTCCTCAGAAAAGATACATCAGGAGATCGACAGAGTGATTGGCTGTAACCGCTGCCCTTCCATAGAAGACCGGAGTAAGATGCCATACACTGATGCTGTGATCCATGAGGTCCAACGATTCAGTGATATCATCCCAACAGGGCTTCCACATGCTGCAACCCATGACTTCCAGTTCAGAGGCTACACGATTCCCAAGGTAATGGCCATATCTCATGCCTGGCTCATTCAATTGTTCTTAAGCTTTAGTAACTGAAAGTCTTCTCTTCAAATGATTTATCTCTGCAAGTAATAAGATTGTATCTATTTTGCTGCAACCAGTCCAAAAGACGTTCCCAAACTACCGACTGCACCTGATACATTTAAATGTTTGCACAGACTCTATTGCACCTCAATAGCATTCCACAAGATGAGTCTGGCAGTGGATGTGAGATGTATAACTTGTTCGGCCCCCGACCCAACATTTACACTTTTAGCCTGGACATGCCCAATGGTAGCAGGCTACTGGCAAGATGTGGGTACAATTATTAGCCCCACACTTCTAAACCCATCATGCCTGACCCCCTTACATGTCTATTGGGACGTTAAGGACGTACCGGATGCTAGCCATCGACTGGTCGCAATGCTGCTAGTGTTGGCCGGGCACAGGGTGGCGATTCACTGGGGTTGCAGGCTGGCACGAATGCCAAAATACTGGCTAGCAGATGCAGCACACTGCCAGATGCACCTAAGTGAGTATTGGAACTTAATACCTCTGGTGAATAGGCTGCACAACATCTGGGCCCCCCTGGTGACATATCTCTGCCAACTAGACGATGCTGAGGAACCTTCTGACCATGTCTCTGGTCCTTTAGCCCTGATTGTCAGTGCAATCATCAACAGTGACAGACCCACATCTCTATGATGTGGAGATATTGAGACTTATATACATGCCAGCCCAAGACATTGTTTGCATGTCTGTATATTCACCAAGTTGCCATGTATTTTCTATGTGCCGTTGCCGATATGATACTCTGCCAAAGACCTGGACTGAACTGTATAATTGAATGCACAACATGTAACATGCCTTCCTTTCAATAAAGTTTAAAAAAATTCTTTTAAACAGACTGTATCTCACACAATAATCATCACTGAACAGGAACAGTAGAAGTGTAGTAATATTAAAGGCTTGATTTAGATCTTGTATATGACAAAAGTTAGGTGTGGGGGCTATATACAAGAAACCTTAGGAGAAGAACTATCTCAGGCCTATAAGAGTGAGTCCAATGTTTTATTTTGCACAGACCCTTTTAATATTTTTGTGGTCTTCCAATTGAGGAAGGCAATTCCATGAATTAGAAGAGGTGGGCACACTCACGTAATGTGAAATTATAGCCCACCTCTTCCCACCCTGATAGGATGGTACCACCAGGGCGGAATCAACCTTTGGTGGGCTATCCAGAGTGAGTTCTTAGATATTTCTTTTCTACTCCGGATGACAGTGGTCTAAATACTAACTAAAATACCTCAAGATATACCAACAAGTATCCTTTTATTCATGTGGTACCTTGGGTAAGAATACAAATGATTATCATAAGGTAATGGAGGGGAATGATATTATGATCCTTGCATCGCCAATTTTTTTAACACCATGTTTCTGCCCTTCCTTCTAGCCTAATTGGTCTGGAACATTCGTCAGGGATTTTTTACACTTTATTTCTCCTACCCTATTAGTAAGTGAGCATGAGAATGATGTATTATGCTAAAAGTGTAAAGAAAAATTGAGAGGGCCTACCTGAGATAGAAACATCTGCTTTAGATATCTGTACTTGTTTAGCTACTTGCATCATGGTCTGTTGTGGGGGGCACATCCTGCAGTCACACATTTGTCTAGGAATTGTGACCTTTCTGATCCTAGCCATTCCCTTACCAACTGCCGTCTAGTCGGATGATTTATAACTTGACAGGACTTGTCCTGCCGTCACTTTTTTACCGGTCTTCTGCCACCTTGGCAGTCTGCCCGCTAGATTTAGATGTTGGCTCAATACTGAAGGGAACAATGCAGCAGTCCCTCTGCTTCCACCAGAATCTTTCTCTCGCTTCGATGGCCACAGAGGCAGAAGTTGCTGTTGCAGGCAGTCCTGCCAAGATTCCCGCCATCTGGATTACGGTGTGCCTTTCCATTGAGGCAACTGTAGCAGGGAAACCTCCAAACGCAAGTTGGCAAAAACAAAGAATAAGAGATGAAAACTGACCTTTCTAGGGGGCTCCACCCCCGATTCCATCTTGAATGCATTTGGACAGGTCCTTCCTGTGTTGCTGCTACTTGATCATGATGCTCAGCCACCCTGTTGTAGCTCGAATCTAAGGTAGGGCTTTGAGTTGGATGTGGGTATACATTCAATAGTGCATGTATGTTGTTGGTGTGGAATGCTCTATGTAACAAAAATGGGAAGTACACATTACCTACATGTACATTTTGACAGATTCACAACATATATGTGTATTGAGATTACATTAAGTAGTACTTACCTGTCTCCACACCACCATGGCCTCACTCTATAAGGACTCTGCCACCAGGACACACAATAGGAATATCTAAATCATCTCTGTGCAATCTCATCAACATGATGGCATCTGAGTACGTTAAGTGAGCAGAGAAGACCACCACCGTAGCAGTCTCCTGTTTGTAGCCGCAATATCTAAATACAGTGTGCAGACCTTCAACAGCTTGACAGAGTACTTTGGACTGTCACTGGACTACCACTGGACTGCCACTGCTGCTGACTGGCGGTAGTCTCGCTAAACTTTAAAGCAGGCCTTTAGACACTGGCTGTCAATCGTTTCAGAGAGACGCAGCCGATATGGAGGGCAGAAGGGGATCGTGGAATATGAGACATTGGTTGTAAATAAAGTATAAAACTCCAGCAGACCTAGCAACTAACAAAACATGCAGAGGATGGGTTGTGCAATATTCCACAGGACAGGTCCCACTTGCTTCAGAATGGGAACCAAGAGAGTGTGAGTTCTCTCCCTCATGAAAGCGTGGGGTCTGCAACTGACTAAGGATTTGTGTCAATGAAGAAAACCCTTGTTTAGTTGAAAAATATGGTATAATTGTGTTCGTGTTGAGCTTGTAACACTGCAGGCTCAGAGCCACTGGAGTGTGGCACAAGAGACTAAGGATATTGCACGGGGTCCTTCTGCAATAGAGCATACACATGGAACCTTCTTCGGTGTCTGGGGGAGTGGCCTTGGAAGGTGAACTACTGAGGAACACCTTGCTGCAAACTGAACAGCACCTGCGTCTTGAATAGAGCCCCCTGGAGGCCTGTGGGGTCCTCTCCATCTGAATTGTAGCCGTACTAAATATTTGGATTAATAACATTGCTGATGTACTTGATATGGGATAATAGAGCTGTAAACTAGGTATTAATAAATGCAGAAATTTAAAGTGTGCACATGCCAATTATAGGGGAAAGTCATCATCAGCTGTTATTGCCCTGTAGGCAAGTTAATACAACCTATCAGTACCAAAACCTCCCATACAATTAGCAGGGCTGCAGGAGTAGCAGCTGTCTCTTGCCTGCAGAGTTTGGAAAAAATGGCTCCATATCCTTGTGAGAAAAAGTATTTTCTACAGATGGCTGTCTGGGCTCCTCCCTTTGAATGGGAGAAGCCCATCCCGCCAAAAAATTTAGAAAAATGTTTGTTTACAGTTTATTTGGCTGATTGGGCCAATCTGCACTGGAAGAGGTTGTGGCCTTCACAGCCCTAGGCAGTGTCTTAGACTAGCAGGTCAGCACAGAATCCTATGTCAAGGCAAGAATCTTCAAAGCAAGGGCTGCCTTCATTCTTCTGAAGAAGATCTGGAGCTCCAAGGACCTCACGCTGCAATCCAAGATCAGGCTTTTTAACACCAATTTAAAATCGGTCCTTCTGTATGGAGCAGAAGCTTGGAGGACAACAATGACCACCGCCAACAAAGTCCAGATCTTCAGGAATACCTGTCTGAAAATCCTCCAGATCCACTGGCTAAACACCATCAGTTACAATGCCTTATAGCAGTAGGCTTTCCAACTCCCTGCTCACAAAGAAATCATGAAAATATGCTAGAGCTGGATGGGTCAAGCCCTCCGCAAGCCTGTATCAAACACCACCAGGCAAGCCCTGACCTGGAACCTTCAAGGAAAAAGGAAAAGAGGAAGACCAGGAAAACACCTGGTGCTGAGGCCTCGAGGCTTACTACAAGGTGATGCGTAACACCTGGAGTCAGATTGAAAGAAAAGCCTAGGACTGAGATGGCTGGTAACTCCTTAGTAGCATCTTGTGCTATGGGTCTTCTGTACCCATCCTTTTCGATTTTATATATAAGGACCTGATTCACAAAGTAAGTTACACTTTTGAGTAAGTTTAATCATTTTAGTAAGTTTACTACTTTTGGTATTCACAAACTCCGAGAGTCAACTTACAACAAAAGTGCAAGATACATGTCTCCACCCCATTCCCTTTAGTAGTCAGTCTGCCCCTTTTCCCACCCTCTCCCCTATGTCCCTCCCATATTTACTACTAACTAGGTTGTCGTGGTCTGTGGGGGTGTGGGCAGTTACCAAAGAGTCAGAAAAGAATTAGGGTTACTCTATGGCGTTGGTCATCTGCAGGTGCAAGTGGAAAAAATAGGCACAGTAGACCTGAGTCTGGAAAGAGATGAGGTGGAGGCTAGTTCATCTTCACAAAGTGACACAAAAGTAGTGGTGATTATTACATCCACACTTAATGGGGATTTAGAAATGATAGTAGAAAGGTGAATTTATAGTGTCAAAAGTTTGACTCATAATAAATATGATTTGGCATTTTGGGTGCAGAAGCAGGAAAACATGCACAAAATGCAATTGGCAAGATTGAACAATTGATTAAAGAATTAAATGTGGATTTGGACAAAAAGAAAACCTGTGAAATATTTAGAATGAAATCGACAAAATGTGAGTAACAGAAACAAGGTGTTAAAACCCTGTGATGCTACCCTAAGAGTTACTAGACATTATTAAAGCATGGGAAGGTGTGGCAAGGGACAGAGAAAAATAGAAAGAAGTTCCTGATAAGCCTGAATAGAGAAAGAGTGAAAGGAACAAAAATGTGAATGTGAGTGATTCTGAATGTGAAGTGGTTGTTGACATGGGGGTTCCTTTGAGATAAGTGCAGGGAGGAGCAAATGTCATGAAGTAATCTTTATACATCAAAAAAGAAGGTTCTGATGCTCAGAGAGTAGCCAGAAACAAGGTATACAGAGGTAGAAAGAATTGTGACTATTTCAAGGGTACTTTGGGCAGATTTGGATGCCTTATTTTCAATTGCTTATCTTTGAGATTTGTTAGCTGAGTGTACGGCTTTAGTACAGTTGCCAGAAGATGAACCGTAGAGGAGAGATGCTCTTAATATGACTCCCCAATCGAAATATAATCGGGTTATTGAACTTTTAAAAACAAAGGTTTCCCAGAAACAAGTCGATTGATCAAAAATGAGAGGGGCGTAAAATCTTTATGCATATTATGAGAGATTGATGCAGATTTATAGGCAGGACAGTGAGTTGATGACCCTGCAAAAGAAGGTGTTTCGGAATTTGTTTCTGCATTTGTGTTATGTGTGAATCCAAAGATTCGTGCTCACATTCAGCAAAGTGTGAAATGTGTGCAAGTGAAATCGTTAGACGAGATCCTTGCCTGCGCAAAGTATTGCAGTGACTGTTGTGATACTACAAGGAAAATGACTAAGAAAAGGTTAATGATGGCTCAAACAAAGGGGCATATTGACGAGGAAGTGGCGGTGAGAGGCATTAGCCTCCTTGACTTAACTACTCTCACCGCCTCTTCGAAAACGCCAGGCTGCACCATATTCACAAGAATGTGGTGAAGCCTGGCGTTTCCCCCCGCGACGGCGCTAAGTCTCATAACTTATCTCCAACGTAGGCACCCTTGCACCAGAGTGCAAGGGTGTCTGCGAGCAGGGAGGTTTGTTTATGTACAGGAAGATGTCCCTTCCTGCACATAAACAAACCGAAAATGCTGTTTAGTAACTTAAACATGTGTGCTGCATGAAGCACCACACATGTAAGTTACAAAACAGCATTTTTTAAAAGGTTTGTTTATGTACAGGAAGGGATACCTTCCTGTACATAAACAAACCATGGCATTTTGCTATTTCCATGTGAGCTGCACAAGGCAGCACACATCGAAATAGCAGAAACGAGGAGAAATTAAGCATTTCTCCTCATTTCGCCACCTTTAAGACCAGGATTTTTCTGGTCTTAAATTTGGCGCTGGCATCTATTATCGCCACCCTTGATAATAGCCGATAATAGGTGGGAGCGTCGAATTCAATTGGTGTTGCAGTGGTACGCCCACCGCAAAACCCACTGCACGCCCCCTCTCATGCTAAGTTTAGCGTGAATGGGGCCTAATTCTCAAGGCAGCTTTAAGCCACGTTAAGTTAACCCTGCCTTGAAAATAGGGCGCCGCCCTATTGCCACTGGAATGTCAAAAAAAGTGACGTTCCCATGGCGATAGGGGCTTGAGAATATGACCCAAAGTTTTTTCAGCAGTGTGGTTAAGATGCTTTTGAGGGACCTGGTTTTGGTACTGGTGCTGGTATGTAAGGTGATAATGCACACGGCAATGTTGTGCAGTGTGTGCAATATGGAAAGGGTGGTCTTCCTGGCAGAGACATAGGATTTAATACCAATGCTAATGTGAGATGTGGAATTAACAATGCACAGATGAATATTAATCTGTGTGAAAAATGGGCACTGGAAACAGGCATGTTGATTTAATGCAAATACATGTCAAAACAAGTTGCAATGTTTCCCCAAATGCATCAGAATACAAATCAAATATCACTGAATGGGATGACACAGTGAATGGTCCCAGCCCTACCGGCCTCTGTTCAGAAACTGCAGAATACATAGCAATTTAAGGAAATTTGCCTTCTACACGGGTCATGCAACAGTTCATTCACAGTACCATGCCAGGATTTCAGCCACATTTCAGATTTCAGCAAAAACATTCAGTAATTAAGGATACTTTTCCACAGTTTGCAGCTAGTTCTTACAAGACCGAGTTCTTACTTGACCGAGTTAAGCACAATGACAGTGCATGACAGGAGAGGAGGATGTAATGCATGGTACAGTCCAGATGTAGTCCTGGATGGCCATCCAGTATCATTTTGAATCGATACAGGTGCTACTACTCCACGATTAAACTTGTGGCTGTTCTTAACTTACCCTTCTTGAGAAAAGTTGTAGGCATAATAGGCCAATAATCAGCAGACTAATAAGATGTCAGCTAATGTTCAGTCAAAAGATTTTAATATAAAAAGAATCATTAATTTATAAACAATGAGAAAAGTCCAGATACTATGTTTGATCTCATTCTCTTTTGTAAACTGAACTGTGTGATTTACTGCATACCAGATGGTGGTTTCATCCAAACACATGAAGGGGACTTAGATTTCAAAATAAAATCACAAGCGATAAGGTAGAGAGAGAGGTAGAGTAAGAGATGGGGTAGTCAGATGTATAAGGAGAGCACAACACAGTAAAAAGATAAGTTAAAATAGATAAAATAAAGAACGTGATTCAGAGAAATAAAGGGAGACAGAGACGCGGAAATAAAGAGGTACTGGTGCAGAAAGAGGTGGCAATAAATGGGCAAGTTAGTGAGAGAGGTGAGGTAGAAGAAAATAATGTTGGAGAAAGGACATGGAGAGTAGAGGTAATTAACAAATGCTGAAGTAAGTTGTAAGCTGAGGTAGTGAGTGACACAGATAGTGTAGAGAGACACTGGATAAAGCTAGATGTGTTAGTAAGAAAGATATGAGGTAGAGATGAGGTCAGGCGGTTGGAATTTGAAGAGGACACATAGCACTGCTCCAGTCTCTCTGCTTCAATTCAGTTTTCTGTGGACTTCTTTGTTGCTCAATTATCATTACTTGAACAAAAAATTGCTGCTGAATCATACATCAATTTTTCATTTGTCCTCAAGTTGATCCCTCATTTTAGATGTCCAAACTTGTTCTCCCAGAGCCTGCCATAATCCTTGCTTGGACACTGGCTTAATGCCCGGCCACCTTAGCCTCTTGCTATTCCTTGACAATCACTGCAAGAACCCTCAATTTGGATTTGCACCTTTTTCCTATTTCAGTGTCCTCCTTATTACATCTTACTCTCAAACTCTTCGTATTGTTCGCCTTTCCTCTGTGCCTGCTGCTTCCATGTTGCCAGCAAAGGGGACTCTAATCCCCACAAGTCACCAGTCCCCCAGGAGGGGGAGGAGCTGTCAACGCGCCCAAAAGTGCTGCTTTCGTCCCGCGGCGTGGGACGCCTTTCCCTCTGTGCCTGCTGCTCCCGTGTTGCCAGCAAAAGGGACTTTAATCCCCAAAAGTCACCAGTCCCCCCAGGAGGGGGAGGAGCCATCAACACGCTCAAAAGCGCTGCTGTCATCCCACAGCACGGGACACCTTTCCTCTGTGCTTGCTGCTCCCATGTTGCCAGCAAAGGGGACTCCAATCCTCTCAAGTCAACAGTCCCCCAGGAGAGGGGGGAGCCATCAATGCACTCAAAGCACTGCTGTCATCCTGCGGTGTGGGGTGCGCGAGTGCTGCACCCGGGCAAAGCCCAGGCCAAGGGCGAGCCCGTCCAGCGCCCGTCATCGCCCGGAAGGGGCTGGGCCACCCCCCTCTCATCCTCAGCTCGAGGACCCAGGCAGTAAATTTATGAGGCACTGCTTTGACATTTTGATTATCATCCAACAATTGCCCATTTTCCTGCTTCGCCCGCCACTTGTATTATCCTTTTGCAGACTTGATTTACTGGCATATTCCTTGGTCTAGTGTCTGCTTGAGATGGGGAAAAGGAAGGGGATAGAGGCTGGGGAGGTAGATGTATCAAAGAAGAGACTCAAGAGACTTAAGAAACGTCCTTAGGCCCCAGGGCATGCAATTCAGAATGAAAGGGTGTACGTGGGGGGGACTGCATCGGGACCATTGTTGCTGTTTTCTAGGGGTTTCATATGCCACCTGCTGTCACCACATACACGCTTACCCTTGAAACCACCTTCAAGCCTTCTCACTCACTCACCTCGATTGGGTCTAAATGCACTGGGTATGGGAAAATTTCAACTTTACTTAAGAAAGTGGCGAACAAATCTCAGACAATAGTAATGCCTATGCCAGCTCCTGAAGTCTCATTAGAACTTTCTTGAATTCTTTTGTGTCCATTGAGTGCAGTGTGCCCTTCTGAGCTTGCTGTACTAGGCGACCTTCCATTGAGCAATCGGTTTCCCCCTCTTGCAGATAATCCGGCCACAAATGACATACACAGTGGCCTAGAGTATACAAGCTCATCTGTTCCTGGGCATACAACACGCTCCCCTCAGGGGAAAATGGGAGCTGTCAATTTATTTGCACCCTCCAACTTAGACCTGCAGCGGGAAATAGCTGCCCTAAAAGGCTCTATTGAATCTGACTAATCTAGTGTCTAAAATCTATCGCAAATTAGAGGAATGCGCTAGACCTCAGCCCCCCTCATCTGTGCCCACTCCACATTACTATGCTAACTTGAGGGCGGGGCCTGTACTGTACCTGTCCAAGCGATCTGGTCAGAGTGCTCCAACTAAGAACACCACCCTCCAGCTTGGCCCATTTGTTTCCAACGTCAGGGCACCGATACTCCACCATCTGCCCATTACTGGTTTCAGGAGGACCAGGGTGAGAAATATAGGGGGACCTAGCTGGGTATGGGACTCTGCAAACGGAAGCGTCACAGAGACTTAATAGAGGTTGGAGTAGGGTATCTCCACCCCCCCCCCAATTTCCTCAATCAGTTTATCCCATGCGTACTGCTTCCCAGCCTACACCTATTTACATGACCAATGTTCCCAAAGTGGACAATAACTGCTCCAAATACGAGAATGGAGAATCCCTCAAAAATAAAGCCATACATTGGCTGACAGTAAACAACAAAAAGCCAATACTGATACACAATTCACATCTCAACGGCAGCACATTGAAGTGAAACAATGTAGCCACAAAACCTCTGTTTCCATATGTGTTAATCAGAATTTATTCAGAAACATAATCAAATATATAAATTCCATGGACATAATTAAATAACATTAAAACAATGTATCTTACCACACCACAATAAATCCCCCTTTTCACCATACCACAATAAATCTCCTTTTAGAGGATTCCTCCACTCACCGTCATTTCACTTTCACACCCATACTTTCACAATCATCCACTACTCCCACTCCCCACACATTCCAGCAGCCCTACCCCCTGCCCACTTTTTAAGATTTCAAATCAAAACCCAGTCAAAAATACAATTAGACTATAGGCCAAAAAGGAGTGAGTTCAAAAAGTCATAAAATTGATCAATTATTTGCATATTATGTACACGCAATTGGCCACACAAAGGTCGACGCGTTTCGAACTTCCCAAATCCGGGATTCTCCTCAGGGCCAGAAAGCTTAATGAAGTCGCTAGATCAGCCGATCCAAGCTTCAGATAGAATCAAACTGTGTATTAATCACGGCGGTCAATCATAGACCGCAAATCGTTGAGTCCTTTTTTCAATTGAACTGCCAGTGGACGCCTGAGTGAGTTTTATGAGTTAGGGGTGGCTCACATCCCATTTCCTTCAACCCGAGTCAATCCGCAATGTGTATCTCCACGGGTCACCGGAGAAATTGGCTGAGGAATACCAGGGGCTGTAGATCCATAATAAAGGATGATATTGTCCAGGCAAAAATATATGTCCTTAAACATAGTACAACTGATGCCATAGAGCTTATTTTAGTTAATGATCATATGGTACATAATCTAGTTGCCCTGGAATCGAGATAGTACTCTCCACCTTCTACAAAGATTAGGCTGAAACTAAACATTTCCTTTAAAATTGGTTGAGATAAAACTGTTCCCCAGCTCCCTGGGGATTCTCCTATTTCAACATTATCCCAGAATGATTGACTTCTTTTACCCTCTACTAAGGACCCCAAGAGCATCCCTAGCATAGAATATGAGCACACCCCCTCTATAGCTCATAAGTACCAAGAGGGCCTCCCTCAAGAGCTTGAGAGCATGTTTTCTATCCTAAAGGCAGTCTCAGATATTGCTACAGTACTTGTACCAATCGATCACGTGCAGGCCAGCAGTTTGGTTATATGATTAGCCACTCCTAATTAAAGTCAATCCATTCATATACCCCATTGTCTCCCCAGGTTCGCACTCCAACAACCATTGGTAGGGTGCTGAAAATAGTGTCATGGAACGTGGTGGGCATAAGGGGGAAACCAGCCTGCCCCTACTGGCTCGAGCTTATCAATCAACATGAGATCTGCCTATTGCAGGAAACATGGAGCCTGACCCTGACATTCATACCTGGAATTATGACTTTTTACAGACCGGCCATTGTATCTAAACATTTCTAGCCATCAGGTGGGCTGCTCATCCTAATTAATATCACACTTAATTGCGATATTAAGGAGCTGGATACCAACAGCTCTGATATCCTAGTGGTACGGCTGAATAATGGTACGGGCAAGTCCATTGATATTTTCAACGTGTATGCCAGAAGTACCAGAGGAGGTAGTTCCCCAACTCTACATTCCCTGGATAATCTATTGGAAGCTGGGCACGACAGCTACTCCTTAATAATCAGTGATGACTTTAATGTGATATTTGAGCCACTAGATTGGGTAGAGTCTTACAATGTGGGTGAGGAGAATAAGGTGTGGATGGTACGCCCTCTGGAGCTGACACCCATAAAAAAATGGTCGAAAGCAGCATTGCAGCTGAATGCTATTTCACTCGAACATAGGGTAAGGGCCGCTAATGGGAAAAACAGCTCCGACAAAAGAGGGGGTGACCTTTAGCGGACCGATAGGGGCGAGTAGGATTGACTACCTACTACTGGACCTTACTGTATGGACTCTAGTACAGGACATGGTCATCAGCCTGTCTTGTGATAGCGACCACAACTCCCTTAGCCTGATTGTCGAACATCCATGGGGCGAAAGGAGGAGGGTCTCTCAGATTCCATTGAGCACAAAGGAGGTAATCCCTACCAACAACAAATGTCAGCTCAAATGGCCTGCTGCTATGGCAGATGAAACAAAGACTAGATTAACTAAAACTGATTTAAAAAAGCAACTGGAGATTCTGTCCACAGAGACCGATGACCCGCCCACACAGTTCACTTGCAGCATCCTTTACAGAGACTCTTTTGACCACTTGGCCAGTTTCTTTCTCGTCAATGGCCTTAAGACCGTGTCAAAGCAGGGGATGACCATTGGGATCAAACTTATGGTTTAATAGGGAGTGCAGGGTGTTGAGTGGGAGACTGTCTAGCCATCAGGAATAGGGATGCACCGAGGGTATGTGAAGTCAGGAAGGCATGCAAACAGGCACAAGCCAAAGCGAGGTGAGAATGGGATGAAAGGAGATAGGATGGTATTGGGGAAGACATCCTGCATCCAGATAGTAGGAAGTTCTGGACCGTTTTGTCCAAGGGCAATTTTGAAAGATCGCCCCCTTTGTCTAATAACATCTCAGCTGTAGAGTGGCACAAGCTCTTTAGTGACCTTTATTCCATCACCGAAACACACAACAGACTTCAGATGGTTCACGATATAGGCTATCCAGTGTGTAACCTTTCATTTACTAAAGAGGAAATCCTGTACTCCTTGGATACAATTATACCTGCAAAAGCCCCAGGCCTGGATGGCATCCCTGGTGACCTTTTCCGTGCAGACAGGGAAAACTGGGCAACATACTTTATGACACTGGCCAATGATATAGCTGGTGGGGGGTGGATCCCAGATTCGTGGAAAGGGGCTGAAGTAATTCTCATTTGTATGAAAGGGGATAGGTCGATACCCTCCAACTACCGTCCGATCAGCCTGATCAATTGTGCCCAAAAGGTCTTCTGTCGTTCCCTCCTAGTTAAGATCTAGGACTGCATGGATGAGAATGATCTCCTCTCTCCACTCCAAGCAGGATTTCGGCAGAAGACCGGCACAATCGCTCAAGTATTCCGTCTTGTCACGCTATATTGGAAGGTAGTTGTCTTGGGCAAGGGAAGATATACCTTGCCTTTATAGATCTAAAAAACAGCATTCGACCTTGTGCCCAGGGAGTCACTCAGGTGGGTGCTAAGGGATATGGGAATGCCCAGGCGACTCTGGAAAGTTTAATCAGGTTGCACAATGAAAACTACGTCCGGGTGAGATGGGGAAACCAGGGTCAATCTACTGAGCCTATTAAGATCCAGCAGGGGGTCCGTCAGGGATGTGTTTTAGCTCAAACCCTTTCTTCCCTCTATGTTAATCAGGTAGCAGACCTTCTGTGATCCGTACCAGCTGATGCACTATCTTTGAGGTACCATAACATTTCCATACTACTATTCACTGACAATTCCCTACTGGTTTCCAAAACCCCCATGGGTCTCTAAAAACGTTTGAACCAAGGCCTTTTGCGAGATGAGGGGCTTGGTCATTAACTACACCAAAACCAAGCTAATGATGCTGAACCCTCACAAATCCGCTAAGGGAAACTTGTATCTGGACAACGTCCGCTTGAGAGGGTCAGTTCTTTCGATTACTTGGGTATTAAATTATCTGAGGGAATGGTTTGGAAGAATCATTTAGAGAAGGCATCCTTGAAATTCACTCAGCTAACTGGGGCTCTGAGGCGGGAGCATTGCCTATCATATACCAAGCCAGTAGCTCCTGCTCCTAAACTGTACATCTGTAAGGCTGTGAGCAGTGATCTCTATGGGGCAAAGCTGTGGGGCACAGTACTCACAAATGAGCTTGCAGTTGTAGAAAATAGGTTCCTTAGGAATTTGATATCCCTTCCCCTAAGTACGCCTCTCTTTCCTCTTAAGCTTGATCAGGGTATTAAGTTATCAACGATCTTGCGAGGCTTCGCCCATTACTGTTTTGGCACAGACTGGTCACCACACCTGAACTGGCACCTTATGCTGCTGCCCTTTGTGAGATCTCCAATTTGGATACCACTAATAAAATTGGCTGAATCAAACGGGTAGACGCTCTTTGGTCCAGCATTGGTCTGCCAAATCAAGTTACCTGTCATCCACCATCTCATTCCAGAGGACAAGTAATACTCTTGTACTGGCATGGGTTGATTAAAACAACCTCCAGAAAAGACAACTCGGCAGCCTAACAGATGCTTTCCTTGACCTGGAAACAAATCGTCTTTTTGAAGAACTACTTTGATATTATCAAGGTGCCAGCCACCAGGAAATTGTATACAGAGTGCATACATGTTAGCTTACCTATTAACGCTTCTTCTATTTCCTGGATGATCAGTAAATCCCAATCCAAGTGTTGTCCCTCCTGTTCATGTTCACATATAACAATAAGTCAAGCCTTTTTTGCCTGCACAGCCTATGCGAAACCAAGGAGCAAGTGGTTAGCTCCTGTGTGCAGACAATTATAGACCTGACGCTCTAAGGGCGCCCTATGGATACTAAAGTCAGATGCTAGACCCCGTTTCGCCTGTTCCACAGCCAAATTCCAAGGCCACTACTGGGCGATTAGAAGAAGGGCACAGCTAACACCTGTTGCCTGGTCCTGATCGACAAAATGGAGACTGTACTGACCAGAGAAGAGTGGTTTAATCCCCATTGCTGTTATTTTATATTGTAAATGCCTGTTCTTGTGTCAATATTTTATGTATTTTAATCTTGTTTATTATTGACAGCAAAAGGGCACGATCTTCGGACACCGGGCAATCATCCTTTATCGTTCAACGTTGGGGTCAATGTTAGAAATGGGGGCCTCTAGTAGGCAGAGGTAGGTACCTTTGTCCAAATAGGGACCCTTGGTTCTAGTCAGGGTAAGCAGGACACACACTTTAGATAACCCCTGCTCACCCTCTTGGTAGCTTGGCACGAGCAGACAGGCTAATCCCAAAGGCAAAGTCTAAAGCATTTGTACCAACACTCACAGTAACACAGTGAAAACATCACAAATAGACACCACATCAGTTTAGAAAAATAAAATATCTTTATCTAAACTAAATAGGACCAAAACAACAAAAATCCAACATACAGATACTCAGTAGAATGTCTTTAAAAAGGGTTGATACAAAAATAAACTTGTAGATGATAAAAGTACCTGGTATACGAAGCGCAAAACAATCAGAAGGGGCACAGAGAAGGCGATGCGTCGATTCTTTCTGCGCTCCAGTTCCAATGCGACAAGATGGCGCCTCGATGCGTTGCGACGATCCAGTGTGATGCAACAAAATGGCAGCTCTGTTGCGATGCAACAACGTGGAAGCGAAATGTGCATGCCCGACGGCTGTGTGGCGAACCCAGTGGTTTTCTGAGCCGCAACAGGCCCTGCGACACACTTCTACTGTGATGCGACGACACCCTTGGTGATGGCGACAAGCTTCTCTGGTGTTGCGGTGGCGATCAGCGGCAGCGTGCTTCCTCAGCGATGTGACGGCCCTGCGACACGCTTCTCCGGAGAGTGATGGCGAACAGCGGCAGCGGCGACACACTTCCTCAATGATGCGACAGCGGCTGCTGCTGTCACATCACGCTTCTCTCTCGTTGCGTCGTGCTTCCAGCTCCCCACAGCAAAAAGGCCTCACACAGAGGTACATGCCCTCCTGGCAGACTGGAACTCCCAGGAAGGAAGTTCAGGGAAGCTGGGGGTGAAGTCCTTTTGTGGCCCTTGGAGACTTTTTTTCACATGAACACAGCACACAGCAAAGTCCTTCTTCAAGCAGGGGACACAGCACAAGGCAAAGTCCCTTTGTCCTCTCCTCAGTAGAAACATTAAACTGCAGGCCAACCCCAGATACACAGCAAGGGCAGTACTCCTCAGTCTCTTCAGCTTATCGATCTTCTTTGGCAGGTATTTCTCTTGATCACAAAGTATTCTTGGAAATCTTTATATCCCTGTGTTTCCACAACAGGAGGCCAGCTCTTCTCAGGCCCTTGGAGACTTTCTTTTCAGGACACAGCACACAGCAAAGTGCTTGTCAAGCAGGGGACACAGCACCCAGCAAAGTCCCTTGTCCTTCCTTTGGCAGAAATAGCAACTGCATGACAACCCCAGAGACAAAGCAAGGGCAGTATTTCTCCTCCAGCTCTTCAGCTTTTCTCCTCAGCAATGGTTCCACTATGACTCCAAATGAGTCTCAAGTTCAGGGTTTCAGCTCCCATATTTATGCCCCAAAAGTCTTTGTTCTCTATGTGTGAGGGGTTCTCTATGTGTGAGGGGTCCTGGACCCAGTCCAAACCAGTTCTGGGTGTACTCTGCCAGTGCACAACTTCTTCCTTTGTCAGTGTGGGCCTGGGTCAGCAGACGCACCAAAGGAGGTGGAGCCAGCATTGTGGAAGGCAGGAACTGCCCTATTCAGTTCCAGGTGCTACTCCTCCCACTACTCCAAATGCAGATCGGCCTATTCGGCCTAGTGCTGACTCACCCAGACTCCTGGAGCCACCCCAGCCCCTGTCACTCTCAAACCAGACAGTCAATCCACAAACAGGCAGAGGCACACAAAAAGGTTGAACAAGAAAATAGCCACTTTCTAAGAGTGCTATTTTCAAACACAGGATTTAAAAAACATCCTTCCAAAAAGATGTGTTATTAAATTCTGAGTTAACGGATACCAGACTCCAAGTTTCTGTCTCACCCCGATGAGAAGATATGCAGGTAAACATGTTACACAGCATTCCACATTCTGTTCCATGGGCAAGATAGCTTTGCAATAGTGAAAAACGAAATTAGCAGTATTTCACTATCAGGATATGTTACCCACACTAGTCATGTCCTACCTTTCACATACACTGCACCCTGCCCAGGGGGGTACATTGGGCCTACCATAGGATGTCAAATGTGTAAGAAAAGGGAAGGGACAGGCCTGGCAAGTTTGTACACTGTAAGAGTGACAGAGAAAATCTCCGCACCCAGAGCTTAAGGCTCTATGGAGCACAATGTGTCCAACCTTATGTCAGGACAAGCATGTCCTTTTAAAAGACCCCTCACTCACCAACCTGGTTGGTGACTTTCTTCATCATCGGGGTCCCACCCCGAAGGCCGAGTGCCAACAGGGTGTGCTGCGACACCTGATTACAGTGGAGCGGGTATTTGTTTATTATATGTGCAATGATTATGAAAAACTAAGTGGGTTAAAAAGGGAACAATGCTACTCACTACAAGACTTTATTCCTGAGTGATTGGAATAGTAATCTTTCTCCCTATGCTATCCAACACTTTCCCTACTGTTGCACTCTCTGGAGTGGGAATAGTAATTTTCCCCCCTACGCTATCCAACGTTTTCCCTACTGTTGCACCCTCTGGAGTTGGAATAGTAATTTGTCCACCTACGCCATCCAACGCTTTCCCTACTGTTGCACCTTTTGGAGTTTAAATAGTAATTTTTATTTTTACGCTATCCAACGCTTTTTTTACTGTTCCACCCTCTGGAGTTCGAATAGTAACTTTTTACCCATACGCTATCCAAAGTTTTCCCTACAGTTGCACTCACTGGAGTGGGAATAGCAATTTTTACCCACCCGCTATCCAACGCTTTCCCTACTGTTGCACTCTCTGGAGAGAAACTAATAATTTTTCCCCCTACACTATCCAATGCTTTCCCTACTGTTGAATCCTTTGGAGTTGGAATAGTAATTTTTACTCATACGCTATCCAACGCTTTCCCTAATGTTGCACCCTCTGGAGTTTGAATAGTATTTTTTACCCTTATGCTATTCAATATTATTGATATTTATTTATGTATTTAATATGTTACATAATGTTGTATTTAATTATTTTTTAAAATATTGAAAGTATATGTAATTGTTTTTGTTTATTAAATATAATCATTTATTATTATTAATGTTATAATTTTATGAGTGTTGATGTTTTTGTAATTTATAGTATTTGTTAATATATTTTAATTAATTAAAAAACTATATATATATATATATATTATTAATTAAGTATATATTAAATATTGTATGTTTACATTTAATTAAATGTTTAATATTAAATATGTATTATTTAATCATTTTAAACATTATAACATATTTTTTAATAAGTTCAAATTATATATAAGTATTATTAACTTAATTTAACTTTTTTTAAATTAAAAAAAAAACGATATTTTAAATTATTATATTTTTAACATCGATATATTTTTTTTCTATATTTTTGTACTTACCGTATTGTAGATAGGGTGTCGATATACTTGCCTTCGATATTCCAACGTCAATATTTTGCCTGTCGATATTCTGACCCTGGATATTCTGTCATAGATTCAGGAGTGAAGTACTTTTGTGCCTGAAACAGGAGGCCATCTCTTCTGAGGCCCTTGGAGACTTATGTTCAGATGGATAAAAGCACACAGCAAAGTCCTTCTTCAAGCAAGGAACACAGTACACAGCAAAGTCCCTTGCTCCTCTCTCTCAGTAGAAACAGCAAACTGCAGGTCAACCCCAGACACACAGAAAGGTAGTACTTCTCCTCAGTCTCTTCAGCTGATCTTCTTTGGCAGGGATTCCTCTTGAGCACAAAGTAGTCTTGAAAACATGTATATCCCTGTGTTTCCACAACAGGAGGCCAGCTCTCAGGCCCTTGGAGACTTTCTTTTCAGGACAGCGCACACAGCAAAGTCCTTGTCAAGCAGGGGGATACAGCACCCAGCAAAGTCCCTGGCAAGTGGGTACACTGGCCAGGTCAACAGGGCAGTTAACAAACTGCACACAGGCACTGCGGTGGCAGGCCCGAGACCTCTTTTCAGCGCTACTCATGTGGGTGGCACAATCAGTGCTGCAAGCCCACTAGTAGCATTTGAATTACCAGCCCTGGCAGACTCAGTGCACTTTACTAGGAACCTACTGGTAAAACAAATATGGCAACCATGGATACCCAATCACAATAACAATTTACACAGAGTGCACATGCTCTTTAGCACTGATCAGTAGTGGTAAAGTGCCCAGACTCCTATAGACAACAACCACTAGTCAGGAAAAACAAAGGAAGAAGAGGCAAAAAGTTTGGGAATAAGCCTGTAAAAAGGGCCATTTCCAACAGTCAAAAATCTAGAAATTGATTTGTACAAGCTTTGATAATGTACTAGCACTTTAGCCTCTTAGTCTTGCCAGAGAGATCACAACCATGAAATGTTGGGAATTGCAACACCTATGCTATGTCCATGTTGTTTTATTATGTCAACCTGAGCACTTATTTTCACTTGCAAATTCGCTTCCTGAATGCTCTTTTTAGCTTAGTATGATTTAATCTTGATTTGTATGCTTGTTTTATGGTTCTTGTAACTGAAATAAAGACATTTTGATTGATTGAGTCTTGATGATGATGCTTCAATTTAATGGGTTTGAAACACTGTTAACTTTGTAATTTACATACCCATATTGCCATTGCATAAAATACAAGGTTTTAAATAATTCACTTGTGTGTTTCACAATTATATGCCACGTCTTAATTTGTGCGTCATGTTTTTGAGCATTGAGCACATTTTCCTCACAGACATTCTCTTATTATTTCTGCTTCAATTAATTTGTTTTATGCATGTATATTTTTTCTATTATGATATTAACACATTATTATTCTAATGTATCTTTCTATGATATTGAACCAGGTATTATTGTTGTTCTGACTGCATATATGTAACGAAGGTCCAAAGGGATATCAGGGTTACCCTTGGGTTTCTTTGGAGAGACATCCTTTAGATCGTGATCAGTACACCGCGCCGTGATGCAGTTGCAACGCAGCCGTTACAACGCAAGTTGTTACATCGACTTGTGCTGGATGGCGCTATAACCTAAGGAATATTAGAACATTGGAATGTTGGGAGCTCCATTGAAAACAATGTAGTGCTCCAGGCTTATAATGACTGGTATAAGCCTGGAGCTCCAACATTCTAATGATTCTTTGTTCACAGCTCTGGCTGTGAACAAAGGCTTCAAGGACCCTGAGGGGATTCCAATCCCCTCACTCTCCCATATGGCTTTGTTCTTTTTTGTTGGAACATTCTGCCCTCTAGTGGCAGAATGTTGTAATAGCTTTATAGCCCTTCGTAGCTGGGTATAAGGCTTGGGGCCTTTAATGCTGGAGAGGGCCTTTAATAGCCGGTATAGCCCTCTATGGCGGGCTATAAGGCTATAGTAAGATTTACTATTCCAACACCTTCCCTACTGTATGTAGACTGGTGTTGGAATAATACATTTTACCATTCCCCAGTCCAGCGCCCTCCAGCGCAAGTCGTTGTAACGACTTGCGCTGTAAAAACTGCAATGTAACATACCGCAATCATTTTGATTGCGTTGTTACATCACGTATTCGTTTCTTTGACATTAATATAAAGTTAGGCACACAAAGTGATGATGTCATGAGGGACAGTTAGAAAGGGGTGGAGTAGAGAGAGGTGGATTGAAAGTGTTGAAGTGGACTAGTGGAGATAGAGGCAGGTGCGCATAGATATGAAGATAAAGAGAGGCAGGGATTGAGAGGTAGATATCAAAAAATGCAAAAAGAGAGACAGGAGACAGATTGATAGGTGAGATTGAGAAGGACAGTAAGAGTAAGAGGGTTCAAGAAAGAGGTGTTAGTGGTCATCAGAGAAAGTGATAGCTAGAGAAGAGATATTTGATGATTGGTGAGGTAGAATGAGATGCAGTTCAACAGGCGCTGCAAGAATTTTATTGAATTTGATTTAGACCTCAACTGAGGTCAACAGATACATAATAAGAAAATGATCAAAACAGCTGTATTATTCAATATTAGAACATTGGAATGTTGGGAGCTCCATTGCAGACAATGGAGTGCTCCCTGCTTCTACGGGCCGGTAAAGGCCCACAGAGCAACATTCCAATGTTCTACAAAGGCTTCTCGAAGTTCGATGGGATTTATATCCCCTCGAGCTTCGAGAACCCTTTGTTTAATTTGTTAGAACATTCTGCCCGCTAGTGGCAGAATGTTCTAATAGCCTTATAGCCCTTCGTAGCAGGGCTATACGGCTATTAAAGTCCCGCTGTTTCATTAAAGTCCCTCGACTTCGGCTCAGGCCTTTAACGATTCAGCGGGCCTTTAATAGCCGTTATAGCCCGCTACGGCGGGCTGTAAGGCTATATTAAAACAGTTTTAAAAAACTTTTTTTAAACTTATATGAACTATAACAAGTAAATTCATCTGGTGGAGATTTACAAAACTCAATTAAACTTCTTGCAGATATAAGATTATGTCTAAAGCATATGGGCTTTATAGGCCAGTGCCAGGCCTTTACCAGAATTGAGTTTGGACAAATTAATAACTCGTGTACGAGATCCTGCCGTCCTCCATTACATAAATCACAAATGTCTGTGGAAATATCTGATTTGTCTCATTTAAAAGTCAGGGTCTTCAAGGTTAGGATCCCCGCCTCATTAAAATTATGGTACGCCTGACCATGTGCTCTAATAAAAAACGTTTGTACCGTTGTGGAGTTTTATATGGTTGACTATCGGCAAAAAATGCATAATTTTTAACCCAGAGCAGTGGTCTAACTCATAGCTTAATCTTGAGGTCAGGTTCTTTAGATAAAGCTTCAGATGTGAGAGGGTCATAGATTTCAATAGTACAAACGTGCTACCAGACTGAGTTAATGAGGTGCATCGTCTCTGAAAGACTCCAAATTCAGGACATACCTTATGGTCCCTTGTTCTGCATGTAAAAGGTTATTGGACCAGCTGAGTATATTTATAATAGCTTTTGCATACATGCTGGCTATAGATAGCTCAAGGTGAATTGCTTGGAATGGTACTGACTGGTTGACTCTCAGCAATTTACGCAGTAGAGTCCCTTCTTTTACATTCAGTTGGTCTGATGCCTTAATCGGGATATGTTCCAATGCATATAGTAAAATTGGTGGTATCTTTGAGCGGTAGACCTCAAGCATAGAGGCAAAATGTCTGTTGCCTGAGGATGAGTAGAATCTCAATAGTCCAGCAACGTGGGCTTCGGCCTTTAGGCTGATGTGTCCAAGGTGGGGAGAATTTTGTAAGGTCTGGTTGAAGATTATTCCCAAGTAAACATACTCTTTAACAACCTCTAGAGTTTTCCTATCTAATGTCCAGTTATAGTACAGGTAATGCTTTCTACCTCTAAAGGGGAAGACTTTAGTTGTAGAGGTATTTGGTATAAGGTAATTATCTTTACCATTCTTATCTAGTGCATTAGGATGTCTTTGTAAACCTACCTGTGTAAGATCCATTATTATTACATTGTCAGCATACATTAAAATGTGCATATTGCAGGAGGCTATTTTTGGTGGGAGGTTATTGATTTTTTGTAAACACTCTGGGAGGTCATTTATGTATACGGAAAATAGAATGGGGGCTCAGACGTAGCCTTGCTTAAGGCCGTTCCTTGTAGCAATGGGCCCTGTCAATCCTTTTTCTCCCCCCACCTAAACTTTACACCAAGTTGCAGAATGTAATGCCATGATTATGGTGAGCAAGTCGTTCGGTATTCCAAGCTTCCCTAGCTTAGTCCATCAAGTTGGCCTGTCTTTGCGGTCAAAGGCAGTGGTAAAATTGACAAAAACACAATAAACCGTGTGCTTCTTCATTACTACATATTTGTCTATGACTGTTTATAACACTGCAATGTTATCCTTCACAGAGTGCTTTGGTCGAAAGCCAGCCTTAGTCGTTGGTATCACTCCTGTAGAAAATGCCCGGTCTTTCAGATGTTCCAACACACATTTAGCAAAGATATTCCCTGTAGCATTCAATAGTGCTATCTGTTGGTAGTTATTGGGGAGTAGTCTGGATCCTTTTTTGAAAATGGGCACCACAATGCGCCCTGCCATGATTTTGGAATTCTCCTGGTGGAAAGACAGTGGGACAATACCAGAGCCAAAAACTTGCTCCAGTTTTCAGGGTTGCTTTCAAGAACGTTAATGGTGATTTTATCTGTGCCTATTGCTGCAGTTGGTCTTGCTGCCTTTATGTGTAGTGCTATTTCTTTCGCTGATGGTGCAGTTATATAAGGAAATATTTCCTCTTTTCTGTAGCCAGGTTGTGTTGAATTTACCAGGTCATAAAGATTTGGCTTATACAGCTTGAGGAGATATTTTTCCCACTCTGATGGTGGAACTGGAGAGGAGTTGCTAGTTTTCTGTGTGCCTGCTGCTTCTGCTAAGATCCTCCAGAACTCCTTACTGTTTTTTTGGCGCACTGCTATTTAAATGTTGACCCAGTTTTGATCAGTTTGTGCATGCCTAGTTTTCTCCTTCTGCCGTTGACATGTTTTTAAAAACTCTACAACCCTCTTTCTGTCTGGCTCCAGAATATTTAAGAAATTATTGCCTAATCAGTTTGTTTAACTTAGAGGTTATGCTGTCTGAGTGGTTTGAAGCTAATTGACCCTTATGCATCCCGCTCCTCACTGTGCGGGCGGTCAATGGGACACTATCTCGGCAATCGTGTTCTCATAGTCTGTTATCGAGTCCACCTCTGTGCTTCCATTAGTCAATATTGAAGAAATGACAGTGGAATTCATTTTTTAAATTGATTTTGAGTTCCACTTTATTCGCCTGTTCTTGGAGTAGATTTCTATGGTTGTATTTTGTTGCATAAGAGTCCATGTATCAAAGGGTTGTAACAGGATCTCAGTTGTCAATAACAGAACTGCATGGTCGCTTTCTTTTGTAGTTTTAACGGTCAGGGTTTGCATCATCCCATAGAGATCCAGACTGCAGATTACATAATCAAGAATGGATGTACTAGATAGTCCCTTTCTGTTATTAGCCTCTGGAATGTCCCCTTCCATCCTTCCGTTTAGTATAAGCCCATTTGAGGCCGTCACCTAGGTGAATAACATTTTCCCTCTTTTGTCAGCCTTGTCTCGAAGGGAATAACTGTGATGGAATTGACAACTTATCCTCATATGCGTAAGTGCTCCATTCAGACAATAGGGTATTAGAGATTTTCCTATTAAAGTCCCTGCTATTAATACTGAAGGAAATCCTTTGGAATCTATAACAGAGTAAATTTTGGAAAAAACTTTGATCATTAGATGGTCATTCGCAAGTCCTGGTGTATATAAACATTAAAGATAAGGAGATCGTGCTTAGAGTTAGCAGTCTTTTTCCTATACCTAATTTTTATACTTTGGATATTTGGCAGACACATATTAACTACTTCCTGATCCCAAAATATATCTTCCCTCAGTAAAATGGCACGGCCTCCTTTTGTGTGGCCCCTTCTCACAGTCTTTTTGGTCAAAGAATGCTAATGCCCATGTCTCTTGCAAAGTCACAATTGACGGTGAGTTTTCTAAGATCAATGCTAGTTTTCCAGAGTCTTTCCTGGCTATATTCCATGATGCAATAGTTAAAGGTCTGTTAAAAGCGAAGCTTGTTTGCCTTGCCCGACTTATGGCTATTCAGATTTTTGGGGCTGTGGGCTAAAGTTTTTTTGAGTGAGGTCCACAATTCGTTGTTCCCCGTTACTTACAGAAACTGTTAGTGTTCCTCCAAGTGCTATTGCTTGTGCCATTGCACTATGTGGAATGTGGGTGTAACACGTGCTCCTAGTGTCTGTTTGTATATTGTGTTGTTTTGGGTAATTTTGGTTTTCCTTGAATTTGACAACATAAAATCCATGTTTGTAGATGATATCTTTCTCATTTAAGATAATTGAAGGTATCACTTTAGACCAAAATTCAACATTTGCCATCGTAAACTAGGGTTTATTTGGAAATTACACTAATTTATTTACGAAAGTGTTAGGCCGTGAAGCAGGTCGATTTCCTGTACCAAGTTTAGTATTCTCCCACAGTTTAAAGGTGTATTTCCTACAGAAGACAAATCGGTTATTTCAAAAGTATAGGGAACAATCGAGTTTTCATTTGAATTTCCTGGGGACGAATGTTGTCTAGATTGTTCGCCTGAAAGGGGCCAGCTGGGATGCCAATAGTAAAGATTGGTGCAAGAGGAATTTATTTGCGCTGCAGGAGCATTTGAATTATACACACATAATGACTGATCTTTTGTTAGGGCGATATCTGGGGTTTTAGAGAGTTGAGACTTATCCTTTGTTCCCTTTCTGGTAATGATTTGGGGGGGAATTTTATTTTCCTTGCAGATTGCAGAGAAAGTCTTCATTTTGTTCTCTTCTTGCACCCTTTTTCTTTATGATTCTTTTTACATTTCTTTCCCTTTTGTTTTGGCTGCAGTCCGGTCTCTGATACGATTGAAGATTCAGAAGTGACTGTTGCCTCAGTAGCAGGTATATGACTTGACATGGTTTGGCTTCTTTTCTGATCACAAAATTGGAAAGAATTAAAAACTTTCTTTTATGTTGGTGTCACTTGAAGACTCCTTAAATAATTTCTGGAGTAAATATATGTTATTATCGAGGGGCACTTTAATTATGGCTTTTTGCCAGCGGCCCTGGTGGTCTGCGTTGATCTTTGAATGTTTAATGGAGAGTATGATTTAATTGGCAGAGAAGGTGACAATTTTAGTTTTACTTCCTCATCTGTGTTTTCCAGTTTCATTGGAGAAGCTTATTTTTTGTATTTGAGTTGTTTTTCCCGCTTTTTTATTTACTAGGAATTGAAGAATACCTCTTTGGGTTTCCAGTAATTGATTAGAGTTGTCCATATAGTTTCAATTAGAGCCAGTATAGAGTCTAAAGGGAAACATCCTTTACAACGCAACTTTTACCACGCAGTGCCTTTACGACGCAACTATTACAACGCATGTCATTACAACGCATTGCACTGGGGGGCGTTCTAGGATAGGGAATAGATTTAATTTACTATCCAACACCTTCCCTACTATCCACGGGGACTGGAGTTGGAATAGTAAATTAAACTATTCACTATTCAGCACCCCTAAGCGCTATGCGTTGTAACAGCATGCTTTGTAAAAACTGCGTTGTAAAGGCATGCGTGGTAAAAGCATGCGTTGTAATGTCATACATCCGAGTCTAAATGTTTTTGGAGAGTAAAAAGTGCGCTAGAAATTGAATCTTCTCTGTCGAGTGAGTGCAGTGAGTTGAACAACATTAAATCTGGTGACTGAGACAGGTTTTCGTTTTGATCAGGAGTGTGGCTAGGGGAACTATTAAGTACCAACAGAGTCTCCTTTGTTGATTCTAAAGGCACTGTAAGAGGAAATAAATTAGTATTTATATCTGGTAGGGTAAATTTGTGTGCTGAAATTGTGAGCGGTATCTCCTCTGCCTTTTGTGGTTTTTGTTTCTGCAGGTATGATGATTGATCTCCTTTCGCATGTTCGATAGCACAGATCCTTTCTTGTTCCTCTAAAGGAGCTCTATCATTTATTAGTATTAAGGATTAATTCTCCAATACGGAGTGTTTTCTCTGAATTTTCTCTCGGTCGGCTCCTGCCAATGGGGTGCTTGATTTTGAAAGACTTGAGAAGAAATTTGATATCCCAGTGGTTCCAGTTACGGTTCCTGTATGAAGGGCTTTGCATTTGTTTTTAGTCAAGGGTTGTTCCATGCCCAATATTTTCATGTGGATAGTTCTAATACTAAGTGTCTTATATGCCATTGGAGCACAGTGGGGAGGGGGAGAGGGGCCACAATCCACCCTTTCTCAGTATTGAAGTTTACTCCCAGTGTTGTCTCCTGATTTGCCAGCTCTTCTCCCTAACTAGGAGATTAATGCCATGGATATAACAGGCAACTGCAGCAGATGACAACAAGTAATAATTCCAGTGTCTGTATCTGCACCAGGAATGCGGTCTCTCAACAGCACTAGTAAATAAAAGATGATTAGTGAGTGGGGCCCCCCTGGTGGCCCACAGGCCGCACCTGAGCTAACCGGGCCGCCTTCGTAGGTCTCTGGGGGCCACTCTCAGCAGATGCAGACTGTCAGCTGCTGCACTCGCAACTTCAAAAAATTATGATGAGGGGGCCTCCAATGGCCTCTTTCAGCAGCTTTATAAATCTCTGTGGCCACACTCCCACTCCCCGTAGTGTTTGTCTGAGTGATGGGGGCATGGACCAAGGTCTTCTCAAATAGGTAAGTAAAATAAAGACACCAATCAAGAGGATATTTGAGAGTTATTTGGGAGTTATGGGGGTGGATGCTGGGGCTAAGAGCAGGTAGCAGGCAGGTAGCAATCAGTGAACTATTAGCTGCCTAAAAGCCCCGCTCCCCCCGTTAGTGCTTCTATGAGCTGGTCGATGCCCTGGAGGCTACAGGCTTGTCACCCGCCCTCAGCCTCCAGATCCTCAACTCACTCACAGAGGGCGGTTGTGACTCAATGCAGCTTAAGCAGGGGCTCTGCTCAGCACAGGGATCATGAATCGGAAGGTGAGCTAAAAAAAGAAGGGTAACTGAAGAGAGAAGCAAGGTTGACAGAGGGAAGTAAGAGGATGTTACAGAGAAAAGGGATGAGCAAGGTAGGAAGAGAGAAATGGCAAATGATTAGATAGATGGGGTAGAGGAAAAGAGGTATTTAGTGTTGAGTTAGAGATGGGTAGAGTAAGAGAGAGTCATTGGTAGAGGAAGAGAGAGAGGATATGAAGCAGAAAAGAAAGGAAAGGAGAGAGGAAGTCTACTGACTGTCATGATCCCATGATCAGGTGCTCCTTTGAAGAGGGATCTGGAAGTTGCCCACTAAGTCTATGCCTTGAAAAGGCTCTGATCACTGTTTCAGGCAATGATCCTTATGTGAGCCCTTAGAGAACTAGAGTTTTAATTCTTAAGCTAACTACTCAGTATTTAAAGACACAGGGTAGTCTACCTCCTCTTCTTCAGATGACAGCAACGTAAGAGTTGTACTTCTGTTCTGGTCTAGATGTCTCTTGGTCAAACCTTCAACTAGTAGAGCACTAATGTTCAACTCCATTACAGGAGGGGGCATTTTCATGGCTCACAGTGGTACTTGAGGGTACGAGTGGGGGTGACCTAACCAGGTAATTTTGGGGAGATTCCAATCTTGCTCAGGTTTCAGAGTATCATTATGCTGAAAGTTCAATGTGGTTTATTGTTGACAAGCATTAGAATGTTGGTGTTTGATTGGTTACTTAAGTTTTGTGTTTTTGTGTAGCACCTACAAGTTCTGTGGGTATCATGTGATTCACAAAGCAAGCCTGAAAATGCATAAACATTAGACTCAATATCAAAAAATAAGTAAAGTCACAAAAAAGCAACATCCCTAAGATGTAAAAATGTATAAGTTTAGATATTGCAGTTTCACAAGAATGGAAGACAAACGGGAGGGGTTAGTGCAGATGAAGGTGGAAATAGAATCCTACATTTTGGAAATAATAAGAACTGCTATAGGGCGCTGGGATACAATGCAATTACGACAGTTAGGTCTGTCAAAAATAAGATGACAAATTGGCACGACAAATGTCTTTTGATGGATTTGGAATATAGATACCTGACAGGATGTTGTTTGTGACATTTGATCTGGAGAACCCAAACACCTGTATTAGGAAGGTTTTGGTTTGAGAGCTTCTGAGTTCTTTCTATCTACCAGGTTTGCTAATCTGTATGAGCATTCACAAATGCTAATAGGAATGTCAGATCTGATCTTGAGTAACAATTTTTCTTGTATCATGGACAGTGATTCCAGGAATCACAAGGCACTGCTATGGAGTCCAGCTTTGCCACCTTTTATGCCAACCTTTGTATGGACTGGTTTGAGAGAGTGCATGCATGGGCCCCGGTGGCTTCAGAATGAACTGAATATGTCCATTTTTGGGGACACTACATAGAAAATATCATAGTTATATTGGCAGGGTCTCTCTCCTTGATGAAGAGCTCTCTTGAGTATCTAAACAGTAACAACTGGAATGTCTGATTCACCTTCAATTGCCACAAGACCAGGATTAACTTTCTAGATGATAGGTTTCACATTTCAGACAATATGATTCAGAGCAGTAGCCCCATTGTCACCCATACCCCCAGGCAGGAACAAGAGTTCTTCTAACTGGCTGCCTCAACAACCGAAAGGTTTTTACACCTGCACCATGTGTACTATGTGTCCTTAGGGCATGAATATAATGACTACCTTCATGTACAATACATCCTTTAATCACAAGATCAATGCTTTTATCAATTAGCAAATGACATTTGTGGTTTACACCATAGTATGCAGTTGTGGTAAGGTATATATTGGCAGTACCATGAGGGAGCTTAGACAAAGGATATCAGAACCTGTTAGGGAAAAATATATGTGACAGAGATGTTAAATCACCTTTTAAGTTTCATGGTGTCGATGTGGTGCCTGCTGATGTTCGAGGTGGGGATAGAGAACGGACTTTTGTTCAACGTTAAGACAAATGGATATTGCGTCTAGGCACAGTGGAACTAGGGCTCAATAAGGAACGTGAGTTTTACCATTTTCTGTGAATGTTTGCAGGGTATGGATGCAAAGGAAAATTTGAGATGACATTTTCATTGCTTCTTAGTTCTAATTTGCACCCTGTATTTTGAAATACCTTACAAGGCATGGCACTGTTTATAAATAGAGCTGGTTGCCCGGACCTACTGAGGTCCAAGGAAATAGGGAGTGCCATTGGTTTTCATGTTGCTTTCCATATGGTTCCATTAAGCTGACCTTTAGACTGATTTTGGTATTCCCATACGGTTGGCTCTTTTTCTGTTATTAGCTGCTTTGCGGATCGCTTCAAATTATTGCGATGATGTTTATTATTTTAAGATGTCCCAAACTTTTACACTTTTTAGATCGTCGAATTTTGGTGTGAGTACACTGCTGTACTTCCCTTTTTGTTCATTTTGAAATATTCTTTTTATTTTGGTATTGGTTATTTTGATACTCCTCTAAGTTTGATGTGTTTTTTGTTGTTAGTCTATTGAAGGATCACTTTTAGTCCTTCAGGTGTACTTTTTAGTATTATAAGATGGCCGACACCTTTATTCCATTCAGATCATCCAAGTGTGGCGGATCACTATCTGAAATTCAATATAAGTGCATGATGTTCCTTTTTTTAAACTTTTTTTATTATTGTGCTGGTTTTTAGTATGTATTTGCTTACCTAGTACTGAGTTTGTGTTCTGGGTACAGATTCAGTCTTGGCTCACTCATGTTGAGATATGTGGGCTTTACCTCTATAAGATGGCCAACGTCGAATTTTGTTTTTATCAATATTTAATATTTACTGGTCATTTTGGATTTTGGGTGTATAAGCAGATGGTGTAAGCTTTGGTTCTACCATTTTATGACAGACTTATAACATGTATGTCATAATATGTAAGTTATACCACTGTAAGATTGCTGACTGTAATTTCTCTAATTATCATCATCTATTGGCTATCTTGACTCGAACTTGCATGCTGACAGTAAACAAGCTGTTTGAACCGGTTTCACTCTCAAATGAAGTCCATATGAGTTCTGTGCTGGATTGTGGATCAATATTAGAGGCCTTTTGATCTTTAGGGAGGATAGACCCGTTTATATCATTGGACATTTACCTCTTTAGGATGGCTGACACCTTTCCATATTTCGATTAGATCCCTCTCTCAAACAGGCACAGCTAGAAATATTTCACTTTTCACGCTCTGTCAGTATTTATAGAGTGCCATATTGACAGCATAGATCTGCTCTGATACATGCGTCTACTTAATTGCGGTCTTTTGGGTTGAAACATTCGGAGATAAGAGATTCAGCCAGTTTTTTTGTTAGACTATTTGGAATACGTATCAGTTTGGTTTTCTACCCTGAGTTAGAGGTTTTTGCCTTGGGCTCTTAATGTTACTGCTGGCAACTAAAGCAGCGAAGGGTTTGCTTTGAGCAGGTACATCTGGCTTTTGTGGTTAGAGCATGTAGCTCCGGTATTGTGTTTAGAACCAATTGTTTCTTGCCTTTACTATGTCTCCAAGTAAATGTTTTTTCTTGTGGTCCCTAACTAAAGCTTAAGTGTAAGTACTGTTGTGTTTGGGTTATTGCTTGCGAAGGGTAAGTGCCATTATTTAAGATTTTCTGAAGAAGCGGAGTGCTCACACTTGATTTCTGGGGCAAGAGCATTTAACATGAATTGCCGAAATTGTTTTTGGAACAAGTCATTGTTTTGGCTAAACTTTGTTTCCGAGTAAATGCCATTAGTTGTTGTTTACTTATCAAAATATTTGGGATCACAAGCGTGACTATTGTCATGTTTGAATTATTTCTGGAATGGGAGTGTTCCACTATTTACAATTATCCTCAGAAGAAATGTTACATGAGGTTCATTTAGAGAGATTGCACTTGCTCTAGGAGGATAATCTATTCCCTTTGTTTTGGCGCTTTTGGATTTTTTTTTGAGTTTAAGAAGTTTTTATTGAGTTTTCAAGGACAAAATATACAAAGCAAATAACATAATGATGTAATATAAATCTAATATTGGAGAGAAAAAGGAAGAAAAAGAAGAGGAGAAAGAAGAGAAAAAGAAAAGATGGAAAAAGAAAAAAAAGAGAAGGAAAAGTCTAAGATAGTATATGAGAAGAATATAGAGAAAAGAAGAAGAAAACTAGTGTACGAGAGTACGAGTAGAGAGATATGATGTAAAATGTAGCCAAAGAAGATCAGATTTAATTTTTGGGAGAAAGGGAAAGGGAGGAAACATTAGCAATTCTGTGCTCATCACAAATAAAATTCCACCAAGTTAATGAAGACATTTTAGAGTAGTCTTTCTAGGATGACACAATAACTTTAAAGGCTAATGCAATAAAAAGGTCAAATAACATGGAAACAGAAGATGAGTCAGCAATATCTGGTGAAGAAGAACATAGCAAAACATTACTGAACGATAGTGTAAGATCACACTTAAAAATTGTCATGGAAATAGTCCAAACAGATTTCCAAAAAGATGAAACATTTGAACACTCATAAAGTAGATGTTTCAATGTGCCCATATCTTTAGAACATGACCAGCATAACGGAGAAGAGAGTGGCGAAAATTTAGAAATACAAACAGGAGTAATAACAGCTCTATTATAAATAAAATATAAAGATTGGGTTATTCGAGCACCAGCAGAAACTTTAAATAACTTAGACCACAATTTATCCCAAGTCGTAACAGAAAAAGAAACGGACAAATCATTTTCCCACGCAATTTCAATAGGGGATTTGGGTCTTTCAGTAACATTTGATAACAAAAACTTATATACAAGAACAGCTTTAGATCTATCTGTTGGAAATAAAAGATATAAAGGAGTGGTAGGGGTAAGGGATGGTGAATCAACAGGAAGGTCAATAGTGGTTAATTGTGATTGTAAGGCATAACAAATGATGGTATATTCATTGATGCAAGAATCAGGTAATTGGTATTGAACTTGTAGTGTATGAAAGGGAATATCAGAATTTTGGTGAAATAATTGATGCACAAAAATAATTCCCTTTTCCTTCCAGTATTTGTAATAGAATGATTTACCTTTATATTTAAGAAATGTTCTATACCATATTGTGGAGGATAAAAAACATTGAAATAGAGTGAAACCATTAGAAAATGTGTTATATAATAGATTCTGGGAGTATTTTAAAATAGGATTATTGGACATGAAAGTGCTGTTGGACATAAAAATTACATTTTGAAAAGAAGTCTTTTAGTAAGGAGCGTTCAAAAATAATCCATCTGGGGATAGGGATATCAACAAAATCATAGGATAAATCAAAGCCTTGCTTAATCAAAAAAGCCGAATGATAGGCTTTAAAATTTGGAAAACGGACACCACCCTCATCCTTAGGACGAATACGCTTGTTAGGAGCAATTCGTAGATGTTTCTTGTTCCACAAAAACTTTATACAAGCGGAGTTAATTTGAGAAAAATAGGAAATGGGAATCCCAATAGGCAACATAGATAATGTGTAAAGAACATGAGGAACAATCATCATTTTAATAGTATCAGATCTACCCCCATCAGGAAAGGTGCAGGGGGGACCAAGTGAGAAGAAAGGATTGGATTTTAATAAGTAACGCATGAAACGTGTATCTAATTGTGGCAGGTAGAGATGAAGAAAACCAAATACCAAGGTATTTAATTTTGGAAGGACACCAAGCAAAATTAGTATCATTAAACATGAATTGGTAGCATAAGAAATTCAGAGATAAAACTTCTGTTTTTGAAAGGTTAAGTTTGTAACCAGAAATACTGGAGTATAATCGAACTTCATCCAATAAATGTGGGAGGGAGACAGTGAGTTTGACATATAAATCAATATATCATCTGCATAAGCAGATATTTTAGTTTCTATAGAATTGTAATTAAAGCCAGCAATCTGTGAGTTAATACGGATATGCTCCAAGAAAGGTTCTAGGCATAAGACAAATAATAAAGGGGATAACGGACATCTCTGCCTTGTATCTCTGGATAGAGAAAAAAATTTGGAAAAATGATTATTAACAAAAATACTAGCTCGGGGACATGAATATAATAATTTAATATAATGAAAGAAGGCCCAAAGCCAAACCATTTGAGAGTTGTAAACATAAATTGCCAATTAATACGGTCAAAGGCCTTTTCGGCGTCCAAAGACAGGGCAGCAAGAGGAGATTTATATCTCTTGCCATATGAAATAATATTGGCAAACATTCGAGCATTATCTGATGCCAACCTACCTTTCACAAACCCAACTTGGTCAGTTTTAACCAATAAGGGAATAATAGTTTCAAGTCGAGATGCAAGAATTTTGGCAACAATTTTGCATTCATAATTTATTAATGATATAGGGCGGTCATTTTTACAATAGGAGTGGTCTTTATCTGGTTTAGAAATTATAATGATTAAGGCATCCATAAAAGAGCCGGACGCTTTGGCATCCGCAATAAAGGAATTAAAAATGCCAAAAGTTTGGGAACAAAAATGGAGGTAAAGGTGGTATAGAATTCAACAGATAGACCATCAGGTCCTGGAGTTTTTGACTTTTTTAAAGATTTAATTGCAGTAGTTACCTCTTCAGAGGTGATCTCTTTCTCTAATGCATTAAATTCAAGGTGGAGAAGGAAGACCTGACAAAAAGGTGGGAAACGTATCATCAGAATAGAGACATCTATAGTATTTATGAAAAACTGCAGCAATATCTTCATCTGATGAGACCAGTTTTTTGGTAGATTAATTGAGAATGGGACCAATATTTTTACGTTCAGATTTAATTTTCAAATAATTGGCTAACATTTTACCCGCTTTAATTTGACCGCCATGATATTTAGATTAAATTTTAAGCAGAATATTACAGGCTATAATTGTTGCTAATTTGTTGAGATCGGATTTTGCCTTAATCAATGCATAAAGGGTGGCAGGTGATTTAGATGTAAAATATGTATGTTCTAATTCTTTAAGATGGTGTGATTGATCTTTATAAAGCACTAAAAGCACTAAAAGAGGCCTTGAAAGCATCCCAAGTGTTAGGTACAGAGGTGTCCAATGGGTTATTGAAACCAAAAAATATATTAATAAAAGTGGTTGCTTCTTTGATAAAAACAGTATCTGATAATACAAAAGTATTACGTTTCCAACGACTAAATTGAGGGGAGGTAAGTGAAAGGTCTAGTACAGCATGAACGGGTGCATGGTCAGAAATAAAAATGGAGCCAATTTCTGAAGTTTGAATAGAGGGGAGCAGGGATTTACTGACTAAAATATAATCAATTCTAGAGCGAGTATGATGAACATTAGAGAAAAAAGTATATTCAAGCAAATCAGGGTTACAAGTTTTACAAACATCACAAAATGAACGAGAGGCAATGGCTGATTGAAATCCTTTGTGAGATCTATCTGGGTTAAATTTGAATTTAAACAATCTGTCAGAAAAGGAGTCCAACCATTGGTTAAAATCACCAGCAACAATAATGTTAGGACAATCAACTGAGGAAAGTAGAATTTTTATGTTATTCCAGAATTTATGGGCTGGTTTAACAGGACCATAAATATTTAGCAAAATTAAAGTTTTATTTTGGACAGCAATCTGAGCCATTACCCAACGTCCTTCATCATCATTTTGTGTAGATAG
This sequence comes from Lissotriton helveticus, assembly GCF_964261635.1. Taxonomy (NCBI): domain Eukaryota; kingdom Metazoa; phylum Chordata; class Amphibia; order Caudata; family Salamandridae; genus Lissotriton; species Lissotriton helveticus. Next base: position 887,349,963 of record NC_136070.1, read on the forward strand.
AATTTCTACTGATAATGATTTATGAAACAATATAGCAACACCCCCCTTTTTGTTGGATGCAGGAGAATAAACAACTTGACCCACCCATTGTCTTTTCAACTTAAGTGATTCAGCCTCAGTACAATGGGTTTCCTGAAGAGAAGAGATCTGAGAATCAAGTTTGGATAAATGAGACAATACCTTTTGTCTTTTGACTGGATTCCCAAGACCACAAACATTCCACGTGACAAACTTACACATAATGGAGGAATGGGAGGGTAAGACACAGATGGAGTTGAAACACGTCAGGAATACCACTACAAGAAAAAACACACCTCATAAGAAATGTATAAACGGAAAGTGTCACTGAAAGACATAGAATACAAATATACTCAAGCATGTGATGATACAAATACATTCTGATCATAAAACAAAAACAATAAATGAAGAGAGAGCAGAAAGGAAAGAAAAAGAGAAGAAAAGAAAGAAAGAGAAGTAGAAAATCGTCAAACAGATCAAAGGATATCATCCAGATCTGCGAGAAGAAGGGAGAACGAAATGAAAGGGACATAGTGAGGGCATAGGACATGAGCCATAGTATCAGGTAGAGGAAAATGGGGAGACAGAAAACCTCATACGTGAAGGTAGACGGTAAAGCATCAGAAAAATACTAAGTATGCAGGCTATTTGAAAGCAACTTAACAATCTTGACACATAAAGAAAGGAAAAGTCAAGGATTAGTGTCCATGCCATGAGATGTCAGGGTATTGAGGAATAGTTTAAGTTTTTCCGGATCATCAAAAGAACGTGACCGACCATTATGTGTAATTTTGCAAAAACAAGGATGGAGAATTCCATATTGGATGTTCAGGTGTCGCATTTGAGGTCGGCGTTTGTTGCATTTGAAAAATCTTGAGATATGTAGATATTGTGGCCCGACCAAATAAGACGACGTTTGAGTCTAACAGCTTTCAAGACTTGCATCAATTCGGTGAATTCCAGAAAGAGCATTATGATTCCACGAGGTTTAGTAGCATTAGGATGGAGACGTCCCAGACGATGTGCTCTTTGTATATTAAGAGGAGTGGAAGATGTCTGGAGATCCAAAAGTTCTGGGAGGAATTTTTGCAAGAAAGAAACTATGTCGGACCCTTCAATATTCTCCGGAAGACCATAAAGGCGTAGGTTATTCCTACGATTATGATTTTAAAGGTCCTAAGTGTGAATTTTTAACTTATGAATCTCCATCTCTCCTCAATCTGTTTTAATCGTTCATTAGTAGTGGCCATAAAGGGCTGTAGACCATGCACCTCGTCCAATATAGAGTCCAAAACTGGATACTGCGAGGAGAGTATAGGAGATGGTGGATCATTTTTGTGTCGTTTTAGTTTCGTACCAGTTGAAGAAGATCTAGCACTGTGTAGATCGCTAGCCATGTCAATGACTAAACGAAAATCACCTTATGGAGATGAAGAAAAACTTTTAAGAAAATGTCTCAGCGAAAGCACCTTGTTCCAAATTAAGTCAATGAGGTCACAGCAATGAATAATTCCAAATATGAAAAAAATATAAAAAGACTCAAACAGTCCTGCATAAAATAGTAGGAAGTAGGTAGTTAAAATCGCAAAAGAAAAATTCTACTTTGTTTAAAGGAGGCCTTCAGCATTGAGGAAATGAAGATGAAGTAACACAATCTCCACAACTCAAAATGGCGACCGTATATAGTACTTATGAGGAAATGGTGGCATCATACAAAAGACTGGCACCACATAGGAGGATAGGTGGGAAGAGAAGACAGTCAAGCATTTCAGTTTCAACTGACAGGTTCACTAAATTAATCTTGTTGTCGGAATGAATGACCTTTCAACCCTAATCCATTAATTGTGGTTTATGAAAACAATTACTCACTTGGAGATGAAGGAGTAACTATAATTGTGCTCTTAAAAAGCAGTAGAGAAGTGCAGAGATTGCAAAACATGTTAATGCTGGCAAAAAGGTGAGAGGCACATTAAGAAAAAAGCCAATTGCCAGAGGTATATAGTATTAAAATACCTGCATGCAATAAAGTCCTTGGGGAAAACTTCAACCTATATGTAGCATTCCTTGATGAGAAATCCAGGAGACATAAGCCGCCACACTGAGGAAAATGCAAGCGCCGCGCTGTGCACAAAATGGCGGGTGCCCGCGATTTAATTAAGGAAAAACACCGCCGCGGCAAGAAGGGTCAAACAGGGCAACGGGGAGCAGCGAAACTACCTCCAAACTGCTCACCGCAACTTCATATCTGCATAACACCGGTCGAAGCACACGGGACCAGGCGTACGAGGCTCTCTCCCCGCACCGCATTCCCGCGACAAAGCGGAGCTCAGGGAATAGCCGCCATGTCGCAATGGCGCTCAAGCCACGCCCCACTTTTGAATTTTCAATAATGCTATCTGTCACCATTTTATAGTAAGTGTGAATTAGGCAATCACCTCTTGTTCGTAAAAAATATTTTCTTTTTCTTTTTATTTTTTCTTGACTCTTTGCTTTACATTACAGATAGGTGCACTTAAGCGTGCTGCCTGAAACATGGTATTTGGAATGCTTCGGTAGCAGTTTTGAATTTGGTGCACATGGAAACCATCAAGTTTTGCCCACAGATACAAACGTTTTTGTAAGCTGTTTACTAGTCCCCCTGATATGGGGTATATGGACAAATACTGATATTTTTAAATGAAAGCTGCTTTTGGGATATTTGTTTGCCTTTTTTCAAGAGATTTTTTAATAAATCTGATATTTAAATCAATGTGAGATCGCATTTGGTTGATTCTCTTCACTTTTTTTCTGAAACAAGTGTGTACATTGTGCACTTAAAATGACTTGGGGACGACATTAACATATAATATGGGGTTAAACATTTGCCTCGGCCCATGTATTTCAATGTTATAGATATTAGAGACTTAGTAATCATAACTTTGAACATGATTACATATGCACCTTACTTATAATTTGAAATATAAATAAGCGTGTATTGTATATTTGTGGATTTACACGTATACTGCTCTCCATTTGGTGTTTTTTATGTTTTATATGCGTTACATGCTGTTTTTGTATTGTTCAAGATGTTTTGTATAAGTATTCGTAACATTGAATATTTTGTTGTTATTTTGTTTGTCTGCTTAAAAGTCTATGTCATGTGTATTTTTTAACAGCCCAGAAGAAGTCCTTATGTTAAGGGACGAAACGCGTTGGCTGTGTCTCTGTTTGTTTTTTCTCTATGGAAGCAAGAAATAAAGAATGTAAACTAAGAATTTACGCGGTTCATGATGCTTTAGATCTGTATGACAGATATATGCGATCAGTCAGATTTCTGACCCATTTTGGGTATTGCACCCAATGTGACTGAACTTTTTATGATTTATATATTGTTTTGGGAACTTGTTCTTAGTTGAGTGCTTCTCCACCTATTCTTAAAACTTTCTGTTTTTGGGGCATTTTAGACGGTTGGCCCTGTGAGTTACCATTTCTTCTTTAGGAACTATACAGTGTGCAACAACTATATACCACAACCGTTCTAGTTGTGTTTTTTAAAATATTTTATTAGTATCAGGAGCCTTAGTTGATTTTTTAAAATTTCTTTGCCTTGGTGCATATAGAATTTTCGAGTTTAAGTCTCTTGTCGATAGGAAATCTAAGGAATTTAAAGCATACAAGAATAGGTGGTTTGACATGGAGTATGTAGAGATAATCATGCCATGGTTGAGTTAGACTGCTAGAGTAGGTAGGAGAAGTAATTAGGAACACTGTTTTAAGGAGATCCTATTTTAGATGATGAGGATCATCAAGGTCTGGATGTTTTTGAGTCACTTATCAAAGAGTGATAAATCATCAGGAGAGAAGTAATTCACGTATGTCATCTGCATTTTCACATTGCTAAGTGCTGGAGTTACAAAATAAGCAAATCATTTTGCAATTCTTTACTTTTCATCTGGGTTAGACAATATCATGATTGGGTTCCCACATTTGTGTTTCCTAATTACTAGTCAACCTTTAGCAACAACTTTCAGCCCTCAGAGATTCACAGCAAATGCTGTGCAATTCCAAACTAGCCTTTTGATACTTACCCAGTCATTCAATAACCCATATCAGTCAGACCAATCTAACCACCCTTTCTTTTCTTTTTGCACTCACTGAATTATGCACAAAAGATCTAGTGCACTGATTCAGCTCAATCTAATTTACTGCATTAGACAAAGCACATTTTATTTTGCACTACTTGATGTTAGTTTGTTGTGATAGGAAGGCTGTAGTGGCACTTTGGCTGATAGAAGGTGTCAGATGAGGACAGCTGAGGTACCCAAATCACGGACACCCTTCAGTTTTACTTAGGCTGATGGGTGGGGAAACAACAGCATAGGATGGGATTTAATGACAGGAAGGTGAAGTGAATGGAAGAGGTGAGATTTGCACAGGTAAAGGCAATTGAATAATATAATGACTGAATAGGCTAACTGACGTGGAATGTGCTGAAGGGTATGGAGATGGGGAAGTGTAGGAAGGAATATGGTGTTCTTCGTAAAAAATCACAGTGGTCTTCCTCATGAAAATGAAGTTCAGTGGTTATCTATATGGAAGACTAAAACAGAGGGGTCTCTCATGTGTTCAGCTCTCAAATGAGAAATCGAGTGGAAGAGAATAAAGAGAATGTGGCATTTTCTCCTGTTTTAACCTAAACATGGATGCTCCTTAAAAGTAGAGAATCTTAATGGGATCTACTGCTGTACTAGAAGCAATTGCTACAGGAAAGAGGCAACATCTGGGTCCCCATGGGTCACTCCTATTGCAGCGGAATTGTAGGCTTAGATATCCCCCTTCCCTTGCAGTATCTCCCAGCCTACAATGGAGCCAGCACAGCACATTGTTGTTGGCCCACTCTGAATTTCTGTTCGTCTTTCAACAAAGAACACTCAAAGCAGGAGTATAAAACAAAAACTATAAATATTCCTATTCATCAGGAACATTGTTTGATTTCCTTGCCCGGCACCACGAGCCCCAAACAGGAAAATCTAATGACGGTCGTCTGCCTTATGTAGAGTGGGGTGACCCTCACTATAAATTGGCTGCCTAGTGACAGCCAGCATGTCAGTTCAAGGGTTTGCAGCAGCAGCACCAGCTAAGGCTTCACCAGCACAAATCCTGTGGTTCCTCCACCTGTAAAAGGGGCAGGGGAACCTATAGTTTGGTGGTATGTGTGAACCCCTAGTTAATGAAGGTCAACCTTATACATCAAACTCTAAATGATCACCTGCGTCTTGATAGGTAAGCCGTAAAGATGCAGCAAAGAATGCCTAATTACCTTGTTTTTTCTCATGTTTCATGTCATGTGACCAGTCATTGGCTCCACCTATTTTAAATAGTCTTTTATCCACAATGCCAATTACTCACACTTCATCTATTTATGGCCTTAATTACGAGTGGCCTGATAACTATGGTGGAACCAGTAGCAGGGGTTACTAACCCCATCAGAATTTTTAACTACTTTTTAATTTTTAATCCTGCAGCTAAGTGGTGTTTTTCTTGGAGAATGTACCTGATAGAAGCAGGAGAAGTCCTTGAGTGAAATACTGGGGTGAAATGGGTAAGGAACATTTATAACGAAACTTTTAGCACGCAGGGAATCACAACGCGGTCGTTACAACAACCGTGTTGTGATTCCGCATACCATTACTCCGCAAGTCGGAACAACGACTTGCGGAGGGGGGGTAGATGTTGGATTTAAAATCCAACACCTTCCCTAGTGTCTGCACAGACTGGAGTTGGAATAGTAAATTATACTCTTCCAACATCCAGCACCCCCCCCCCCTCTGAAAGTCGTTGTTCCGACTTGCAGAGTAATGGTATGCAGAATCACAACACAGTCATTGTAACGGCCGCGTTGTGATTCCCTGCATACTAAAAGACTACGGAATAAGGAGGCATATTTGGTGAAATGTGATGGAGGTGGCACGGTAAATCCTATTCCTGGATATTATTCTCCAAAAAGATGTAATCCTGTTCACCAGGGATTGTTCTAAGCCATTTGTAATTATGGCCCAAGTGTCCACATTAATGATACTACTATTTAAAATTATTGGGAACCGGGCAAATGCCTAGAAAGCTGTCCTAAGAACGTCTGCATCAAATAAACAAAAATAAGAGGGATTATCAGTTTTTGTAGAATTGATTATTATAAAATATACTAAAAATGTTTCTGGGTTAATATCTATACAGCAGAAAACCTACACCTGGACAGCACAAATAAATGGGAAAAATAAAGTTACTTTTCTTGGAGATTTTCTAAAGTAAAAAGCTGGATTCTGCATGTTTAGTATTTACATACGAACGAAAGACTACTTGAAATATGTATTCAATTAGGTATCTAGTACAAGAGCACGAGCCACTCTATCTCAATGATTTTTCTGTTCTAAACAGTGAAAATATTTATAGAAAATGTTGCTGGTTAAAATGTTTTATTTAGAGGCATATGTAACCAAAACAATTTGCACAAATTGGAGTGATTAACTTAGCAATGAATGAGCATTTACAAATAAAATAAGAAAGAAGAAATTTGAATTCTAGGAAACTTGTTACACATATTTATATATGACTGAAGATTATTCGTAGAAAGCAATGTATCTAGTGACATGAAACGTAGCTTATCTGATGAATGTATTTTGACGCACCTTTACCATCTGCCTGAAAAACACAGCTGATTAACCATATTTAAAAATAAGTTACATTTGTGAATTTACTTTTAGGACTTTTTCGTGAAACAAATCACAAAAATACCATTTAACATAATAAAACAAATATCTACCTTGTTCGCAGCAATGCGAAAAATAAACAACATCTGTTATGCAATTTAAGATTACATAATTTAATTATTCATTATCCGTGAGGAAGAATAACTAAAACAAGTGAAGTTAAACAATAACGTTAGATGCGAAAATCGGGAAAATGTTAATGAAAGGTTTCTACACTTTCTTCATTTCAGGGTATCGATGTCTACCCCTTGCTGACGACGGTCCTGAGGGATGACAGTCAATTTGCAAATCCAGATCAATTTATCCCTGAACGATTCCTTGACGAAAGCGGTGGCTTTAAGAAAAGAGATGCCTTCATGCCTTTCTCAGCAGGTACGTTGTCAATGAAGTCCCACCAGATAGAAAGGCAGTAGCACAGCAATCTGGCACAACATAACCCCTCTCCCTCAACAGATCTCATCCTCAAGAGAATGTCTTAACAGAATGCCCGGAACATTATTAATAAGCTAACACAGAGTCAAAACCACTACTGATTCAACACATATTTTGATTCTATTTTAGGTGAATCAATTACTTTGTCAAAATCTGCCAGGACCTCATGCCAGTAGGATCTATATGATCATAATTGTATTTTGCATTGTAAGCTATTGAATTTCACCACTAATATAAAATAAATAAACAGTCAACTGTCAGTTAAACTATATTAACCCCTTCCGCGCTAATGACAAAGCCAGCTCGTCATGGGCGTTACCTGCGCTACGCGGATGACGAGCTGGCTTTGTCATAAACAGCGCATTTTTGAAATTCCAGCGCACAGCGGTAAATCGCGGTAGCGCGGAAGCGGTTAAGATTTCGTACCATTGTTTAACAAATGCCTTACTCTCTTTACAAAGCACAGGAATCAAATATACGTACTTCTTAGTATATGCTGTGCAAAACCGAGGGGCATATTACCAACAACTAGCGAAAATTATCGCTAAATATGCTTAGCGACAAATATTTTATCGCTGCCTATTGCTGGATATGTTAGCGGAGAAAACATGCTATTAGCAACGTTTTTCTCCATTGTGCTAAAATATCCATCAGAATAGAGAGATATTCACGCATTAGCGACAAAATGCTCTTAGCCATGTTATCCACCTCCCATTGGATAACATGGATAAAAACTGGTCTGAGCAGGCGTTGGTTTTTGGCGATAGCGGGAATATTTCCATCGCTACGCAGCCTTGCTAATAGGCGATAGCGACGTTAGCGACTGCTTTCAGTCACTAACAGGTTGGTTACACCCACTTTGCATGTCATTAGCAATAAATATCGCTGACATGCAAAGCGGGCCCCAAACCGCTCGCTATCGTCTAAAAGCTGTTGCTAACATCAGTTAGCGACAGCTTGCTAATAGAGCGATAGAATTATCGCCGCTTGGCGGCTGAAAATGGCCGCTAAACCGGCGATAATTGCCTATCGCCACCCTTGGTAATATGCCCCCAAATTCTTAAGCAAAGGGAGAGAGGTGACAGTATTCTAACTAGGATGATACAGACAAAAAAAAAATATCTTAAAAAAATATAACTGATGAAAAAATATTCAGATCTGCAGGACTGGTTCATGGTTTTCAGTTGCAGGGGATCTCTACAGCCTCCAATCAGGTCCACAGCAAAATGTCCTTTGGCACTCACTCTTGGTCCCTTCTGCAGTAGCACCCAGCTCCCTCCATCCATAGGGCATTACCCCCAGGTCCCTCCGTCCTCTACACCTTCATTAACTAAATGAGATATTCCATCTCGCTTACAGAAAAAAAGAAGAAGGAATGCTGGACCTACCCTCCCCCTCCAGCCGGGAGTACATAAGCGTACAGGTCCCAGCATTCCCTCTGTTCTTTTTTTCTGTCATTCTGACAGGATGTTTGAAGTGTGAGGAGCGTGGGCGCTCCTGCCCTGGACTTACTTCTGGAGGGCTCTGTTCTCTCTGGTGGATTGTCTCTCCCTCATTGCCGGGCTTGGGGGGAGTGGCGCAGGCTGCTATGGACGCTTCTCCGGGCCGTGCGTTGGTGTTTGGACCGCGTGGGCTCAGCGTTTGCCCGATGGCCGCCCCTCCTGGTCTGCCGGGCTTACTGGGGGGCATGGCCTCCTTCGTGACTCCGGATTGGCTTGCCTTGCTGATGCCTTCCGGTTTTTCCGCTGCCTGTATTCCGTCTTGAGTCGGGTCAAGCACTTCTGTCCCGGCGGTTTTCTGAGGATTTAAAAACCGGGGCAGTGGGTGAGTACCGCATAGCGGTTTGCGTAATATTGTGGTGCTTGCTGTTTTGCCGAGTGTACTGTTCCTCGTGTGCCTGCTTCGTGATTGGAAAAAGTTCGAGAAAAAGGCGTCATAGGGAGAGGTCCTCTTCTCCGAGTGATTCTAGCTCTCCGTCTCCTGCCCGGTCCAGGCGCCGCGGTGGGGTGAGGATGCGCGCTTGAAGCGCTTGATCAGGGAGACCATTACGGAGATGGGTGACGGTGGGGCCCGCCGCAAAGGGCCGGCTCCGGATTCCTCTGTGTCTTCTGGCGATTAGGCTGCCTGGGCTGGGGATTCTGACCTGAAGGGGAAATACATTGACAAGGCCTGGCATCTTGAAACATGTAACGGAGAACATGGGATTCCCGGATGAGGCTGCTCCCAGTACCTCTAGGGGTCCTTTGTTGAGGCAATTCCAGAGTTCTGCCACAGTTGATGTCCCGGTGCATCCCTTCATTAAAGATGTCCTGAAGAGGGAGTGGGCTGATCCGGATCGCATTTTGGTTCCGTGATTTATGGCTTGCCTTTATCCCCTGCAGGAGATGGCTACGGAACTCCCGGATTCAATCCCCATTGACTCCTTTGTGGCTAGTTTGGTGGGTCGCACTTCATTGGCGGAGGATGCCGTGCTGAAGGATCCAGTGGATAAAAAGGCGGATGTTGCTCTCAGGAAGGTTTATTCTGGTTCCCACCTGGCCTTGAGGGCCGGTGTTTATGGGACTTATGTTTCGCAGTCTCTGCTGTCTGACATTAAGTCTCTCTATCAATCGATGGATGATGCCACTGACTGTTCCGGTCTTCTTGAACACATTGAGCGTCAGGTGGAGCTTCTGTCAGATGTCTCTTTTGACGTTGTGCGTGCGGCTGCACTGTCCAATGGGGCTTGTGTGGCGGCTCGTCGCAGTCTTGTAATTAAGGACTGGAAGACTGACTCTGCACAGAAAGCTTGTGCCTTGAGTTTGCCCTTCCAGGGTTCTATGCTGTTTGGGGGGGAGTTGGAGTCCAAATTGCATAAGCTGTTTAAGGAGAAGAAACACTCTTCTTCTTTTAAGGGTTCTTCTGCTGCTGCTGCTGTCCCTTCTAAGCATAAATCTTTCTTTTGTCCTTCCTATCGTAGGCAGTTTGGGAAGGGCCAGGGGAGGTTTGCGTCTGGCCGGGGTCGGGATCATAAGGCTAGGTCCCTCCTCCCGCTAAGCCACGCTCCTGACTCTTTGGCTGTGGTTACTGGGTTGTTGGTAGGAGGGCAGCTGCACTTCTTCCTGGATGCCTGGGTTCAGTCCTGTTCCGACGCCAGATTCTGGCATTCGGCCGACTCCCTGGCCTGCTTGCCATTCCAGGAGGGCTCATCTCTCTCAAGGGGATCTTCTTCTGAAGGGTGCCGTTCAGGAGGTTCCTCCTTTGAAGGTGGGGTCGGGCTTCTATTCCCTGATCTTTCTGGTACCCAAAATTACGGGGGGTTTCCGCCTGGTTCTGGATTTGAAGGTAATGAACCGATAGGTGTTGCGGGTTCCCTTTCATATGGAGACCTTGCAGAAGGTGATTCCTTTGGTGCTTCCAGGTCACTTCATGTGTACCCTGGATCTTCAGGACGCATATTACCATGTCCTGGTTCATCCTCGGTCCCGTCGCTTCCTGAGGTTTTGTGTTCAGGGGCGTCACTTTCAGTTCCGGGTTTTACCCTTCGGTCTTCGTTCTGCCCCAAGGGTCTTTACGAAGGTGGTGGCTCCCTTGGTCGCCTGGCTTCATCTTCAGGGGGTGATAGTGTATCCCTACCTAGACGATTGGTTGATCCATGCTCCCTCTCGGATCCTGTTGGAGGCCAGGGAGTTGGTGTGTTCTGCGTTGTGTCAGCACGGGTTTCTGATCAACTTGCCCAAGTGCCAGCTCACTCCGTCTCAAGACCTGGTGTTCATTGGGGCTCGGTTTCGCACGGATCTCAACTGTGTGTTCCTGCCCGATCCTTGGATTGTGACCGTGGTGTTCCTGGCTCGGCAGTTCCGGGTGGGGGTTCCTTTCCGGTGTGCCTTTGATTGCGTCCTATGGGTCTGATGGCAGCGACTGTCTTTACGGTGGCCTGGGTTCGTTTTCACCTGCACGCCCTGGGGGGTATCTTCTGTCCCACTGGAATCCGTTGTCCCGCGATTTGGAGTTTCTTCTGCCTGTGTCTCCTGTGATCCTCCCACCTCTTCTTTGGTGGTCGGCGCGGTTCCATCTGTCTCAGGGTCTCCCTTTGCAGCCTTCTCCTTTGCTGGTCTTGACGACGGATGCCAGCTCCTTGGGGTGGGGGGCGACATTGGGGTCCCGGGCCCTTCAGGGTCGTTGGTCCGTCTTGGAGAGTTGCCGGTCTTCCAACTGGAGGGAGTTGACGGCTGTGTCCCGTGCTGTGATGGGTTTTCGGGGCCTGTTGCTCGGCAGGAACATTCTGGTGAGGTCGGACAATATGGTGGCTGTGGCCTATCTCAATCATCAGGGTGGGGTCCATTCGGCCTCCCTGAACGCGGTGGTCATTCCCCTGGTCTGTTGGGCGGAGGGTCATCTGCTGTCTCTGATTGCGATTCATATCAGGGGAGTGGATAACTGTGCGGCAGATGTCCTGAGTCAATGCTTTCCGGGTACTCTGAAGTTGTCTCTCACCCGGGTTACATTTCGGCTTGTGTGTGGGAGGTTTGGGCATCCCTTTCTGGACCTCTTTGCTTCACGGCACAATGCGCAGCTTCCCCGCTTCTGATCCCGGTTTCTGCAGGAGGGTTGTTGGGGGGTGGATGCCCTGTCGGTTTCTTGGCCATCCCGCCTGCTCTATGCCTTTCCTCCTCTGGCACTGATTCCCCGGTCTCTGTCCCGCTTGTGTCTGGAAGATCGGGAGGTGGTTGTGGTTCTGCTCTTTCGGCCTCGGAGGTCGTGGTTTCCGACGGTTCGTCTTTTGGCAGTGCGGGGCCCTTGGTTTCTCCGCCTGTCCCCGTCTCCCCTGAGGTCCTCCCCATCCCTGTCTCTTTTCCGGTTGCGGCTGTCGGTGCGGAGGTTGAGAGGCAGGGGTGGTGGCGGTGAGGTTTCCCGGAACATTTAGCGGTGGCTCTTCAGGGATCCCGTCGGCCTTCTACCCTCAGGTCTTATGATCGGCATTGGGGTAACTTCAGTCGTTGGTGTTCGGCATTGAGGCTTTCCCCTTTGCACTGTTCTTTGCAGTCTTTGCTTCAGTTTTTGTGGGAAGGTTTCGAGAAAGGTTGGGCTGTATCCACTTTGCGTTCTCAGTGGGCCGCTGTTTGGGCTTTTCGTTCTCCGTGGAGTATCCTTTCGGATGTTGAGGACTTGGTTTCTCGTCTGCTCCGCAGCTTTTCTCCTTCTCGTCCCGAGTCCCGGCCTTCCTTTCCCCTGTGGGATTTGCCCTTGGTCCTTCGGGCTTTGATTGGTCCTCCTTTTGAGCCTTTGTCGGAGGTGGACTTGAAGTTCATTACCTTGAAAGTTGTGTTTCTGGTGGCCATCACCTCTGCTCGTCGCCTTGGCGAGTTGGGGACCTTGATGGCGTGTGAGCCTTTCTTGTCCTTTTTGGAGGGTGGGGTGGTGCTTCGCCTTGATTCGTCCTTCGTGCCTAAGGTCGCTTCTCAGTTTCACAGGTGCCAGGAGTTGTTCTTGCCTACGTTGGGCTCTGTTCTGGATTCCCCTGGTGGTCCCTGTTGGTCCTTGTTGGATGTGTGCAGTGCTTTGCGCGTTTATCTTGAGCGCACGGCGGCCTTTCGTGTGACTGATTCCCTTTTTGTAACCTTTGGGGCTGCTTCCCGTGGGCGTAGGTCTTCCTCTGTGTCTATAGGTTGCTGGCTGAAGCAGGTCATTTCCTTGGCCTACTCTCTTTCTGGGTCCCCTCCTCCGGTGGGATTCAGGGTCGTTCTACGAGGGGGGTGGCGGCCTCTTGGGCTGAGGTCTGGGGTGTCCCTCTCTCTGAGATTTGTAGTGCGGCCACTTGGGCTTCTTCCAATACTTTCATCAGGCATTACCGCCTTCTCAATTTGCTGGGTGATGAGGGCGGTTTTGCTTTGGGGGTGTTAGGTTGTGTTCGCCCATGATATCTGTTTTCTCAATAAATCTCTGGGTTTCCTTGCTGTCCTGGTGGTTTGTTGTGTTATTTCTTTTGGGATGAATGGCGGGGTTTGCTTTGGTATTTCTCATTTAGTTCATGAAGTTGTCGAGGACGGAGGGACCTGGGGGTAATGCCCTATTACTAACCGGTAATCTTCATTACTCCGGGTCCCGTAGTCCTCAACACCTCCATGGGTTCCCTCCCTCCCTCCCAAACTGCCGGCCTTCATCCTTGACTTGGTATTTCAGAGGGAATGCTGGGACCTGTACGCTTATGTACTCTCGGCGGGAGGGGGAGGGTAGGTCCAGCATTCCTTCTTCTTCTTTTTTTCTGTCAGCGAGATGGATTATCTCATTTAGTTAATGAAGGTGTCGAGGACTACGGGACCCGGAGTAATGAAGATTACCGGTAAGTAATAGGACATTCTTCACTCCACTAAGATAAAGCAGAAGTTTCACAAGGCACAGTAGATGAAGGATGTATGACGTTACAACGCGGTCTTTACACCGTGATACCATTACGACGCGGTCATCACAACGCAAGTCGTTACAAGGACTTGCGCTAGAGGCGCAGGATTTAGGAATAGTATGATTTACTATTCCAACTCCAGCCTACGTAGCAGTAGGGAAGGTGTTGGAATAGTAAATCATACTGTTCCTTGGTATATAGTGCCATCCAGCGCAAGTCGTTGTAACGACTTGCGTTGTGATGACCGCGTCATAATGGTATCGGGTGTAAAGACCGCGTTGCAATGGTTGTCTCCCGTTGAGGAAATGGTGGTGTTGCTATTGGTTTACTGGCCTTTTCACCTTCCTCTAACCCCGTGACCATCTTCACTCTACAGTCATAATTGATCAGTTCCAACAAGCAAGGAATCTCATCTGGTGTAATCCGGACAGATCTGCACTTATCTGTCAGTGACAAGCCTGGGCCCTTGGGGCAGCCAAGGCTTCAATGGAGACATGTGTCAGTCAAATCGAATTCTTGCAGCATACAGATGTCAGTCTTCTCTTCTGGTCTGGTCTGGTCAGCTCTTTTGATCAGAGATGTGTTGCAGCTGTTTTTAAAATGTCAACACAGCTGTGATTAGCAAACACTCCCTAGCAATTCAAACTAAAATTCGTACAGTTTCCCCATGTGTTTTTTTATCATACCGTGACCCAGTTCCTTTCTCAAAAAGGTGCATTGCTGTAAAAGTAGCCTTCCCCAAACTTCCCTCTAGCTTTCCCCAAAGTCAGCAAAATGTCAGTCCGCTCCTGCCACCAGATGATCAAAGAAAACTCCCATCTCTCCAGAATCTCCCCTGAACACCTTGGGGCATATCCACAAGCCCCTATCGCCACCAAAGTGATGTTGTGGTGGCGATAGTGGCCTCACCTTATTCATAAGGCAGCGTTAATCCACTGTACGTGGCTTAACGCTGCCTTGTGAATAGGCCCCCTTTCACGCTGTGTTTAGCGTGAAAGGGGTGTGCAGAGGGTGTTGTGGTGGGTGTTTCACCGCAACACCCATTGATATTTACGCTGCTCCCTATTCACAAGGCAGTGTAAATAGGAGCTAACGCCAAACTTAAGACCAGGAAAACCCTGGTCTTAAGTTGGCAATAGGAGGAAAAATGCTTTATTTGTCCTCGTTTTTTTCATTTTCCATGGGTTGTTTATGTACAGGAAGGTGCCCCAAAGCAGTTCCGGATGCACTCAACCTGCTGTTGTAAATTATACAGTTTATTAACTTCTGGCAACCAACAATTTAATCCCGGTTTTTAAATTAACAATGTCGACGCGTTTCAAAGTTCTAGCTTCTTTTTCAAAGGCAATTGATGAAAAGTCCCCCAGAGTGCTCTGCATGTTTTAAATATAGTACCTGCCCTTCGTGGGCATTGCTTCGTGCAATCTCAATACAATGCATGCTGGAATCAGTAGTCCAATTTGGAGCTTTATTTTCAACCTTTGTAGGTTCAGTAGACGTTATATAATGCAGTTATTAGATTTCTTTCCCCTTGTAGGGCTCCAGGAATACTTGTTGATTAATTATGCCACAACAACCGTGCTGATACCGGTGCAGAAAGGTTCCCACCGCAGCCTCTCATTTTATAGCTGAGATGGTGCAATCCAGCGCAGCAGGGCAGCTGCGTAAATAGGTTATCATACACA
The DNA here is from genome assembly GCF_964261635.1 of Lissotriton helveticus. NCBI lineage: Eukaryota > Metazoa > Chordata > Amphibia > Caudata > Salamandridae > Lissotriton > Lissotriton helveticus. Next base: position 887,365,226 of record NC_136070.1, read on the forward strand.
TGCCCCAAAGCAGTTCTGTATGCACTCAACCTGCTGTTGTAAACCATACGGTTTATTAACTTCTAGCAACCAACAATTTAGTCCCGGTTTTTAAATTAACTATGCCAATGCATTTTGAAGTTCTAGCTTCTTTTTCAAAGGCAACTGATGAAAAGTCTCCCAAGGCGCTCTGCATGCTTTAGTATAGTACCTGCCCTTCATGGGCGTTGCTCCGTGCAATCTCATTACAATGCATGCTGGAATCATTAGTCCAATTTTGAGCTTTATTTTCAACCTTTGTAGGTTCTGTAGACTTTATTAGATGTCTTTCCCTTTGTAGGGCTCCAGGAATACTTGCTGATTAATTATGCCAAAACAGCCGTGCTGAAACTGGTGCGGAAAGGTTCCCTCTGCATTCTCGAAATTGGACTAATGATTCCAGCATACATTGTAATGAGATTACATGCTCTTTTGGGTACCTGGTGCAGGCCCAACACAACGGCTCCTGTGGATAGGAACGAGGCGCGGGCGACCCACTTTCCTCTCCCAACACCCCACCCCTGAGAGCTTGGTTGTCCAAGCCTCCCCATCCCAGAGTGCATTCCAAACCGCAACCCCGGACAGGGAATCCAAGAGACTGGACAGTTGGGGAAGAAGATTTTCTCTTCCACCAGTTCAGGGCTGCGTTCTGTGAACACTGCATTCCTCTTGGGCCGTTATTTCCACTCTGTGTGGATACGGTGGCACAGCTGCTGCCTCAGTGTCCGGACGAGGCGCAGACAGTGCTCTTTCAGGCTATTGCTGAGGGGAGAGATTTAGCCAAGTTCACAATACGATGTGGCCTTTACACCGCCGACTCGCTGGGCAGGTCGATTTCCACGACAGTGGCACTCTACCACCACGCCTGGCTGAGGGCTACTGGCTTCTCGAGGGATGTCCAAAACACCCTGATGGACATGCCCTTTCATGGCATTCGCCTTTTTGGCAACTTGCGGGCTGCGGCCAAGTCCTTGGGCCTTTCGGCCACTTGCCCTCCTCCCCCTTCTGCTTTTTGTTCCTTTCGTCGCCATGGAAGGGGTGCCCCAACACTTCGCTTCAGAGCCACAGGCCGCAGCAATCTCAGCGTGGACTTGGGAGCTGCGAAGCCGGGTCAGGGGGCCAGCGGCTGGTCAGTCCACTTCCACCCCGGCCACCACTGCCCCAAAACCTTCCTAGGTCGGTCTTTCAGGCCCATCAAACACCAGTGGGAGGCAGGATTTGCCATCACCTCCCCCACTGACACACCATCTCTTTGAACAGTTGGGTTTTACAGATAGTCCGAAGGGGCTACTCCCTCCCCTTCAATACTACCCCTCCAGCCATGCCACCCCAGTACTACCGCATGTCGGGGGATCATTTAGCACTTCTTCAACAGGAAGTCGCGGCCCTCTTGGCCAAGGGGGCCATCGAGCGCATTCCTGCGCCATCAGTAGGACGTGGTTGTTATTCCCACTCCTTTCTGGTGCCCAAGAAGGACAAGGGCCTGCGTCTTATCTTGGACCTCAGGGACGTCAATTGCTTCCTCCAGAAGGAGAAGTTCAAGATGCTAACCCTGGCTCAGGTCTTCTCTGCCCTGGACCCTGGAGACTGGATTGTAGCGTTGGACCTGCAGGACGCATATTTCCACATTCCTGTCCTGCCCGCCCACAGGCGTTACCTGCAGTTTACGGTAGGTCATGAGCACTTTCAGTTTACCGTGTCCCCCCTGTGGCCTTACCTGCGCCCCTTGGGTGTTCATCAAAGTGATGGCGGTGGTCGCAGCTCATCTGCGCAGATCAGGGGTTCCAGTCTTCCCCTATCTCGACAACTGGCTGTTGAAGGCGGGCTCGCCCCAGATGGTCGTCTCCCACCTCCAGACAATGGCCGACCTACTACATTTGCTAGGGTTCTCCATCAATGTGCCGAAGTCGCACCTGATTCCCTCTCAGAAGCTCCTCTTCATCTGATCGCTTCTGGATACAAAACAGTTTCAGGCTTATCCTCCCGAACGGCGAGTCCAGGATATTTAGGCTATGATTCCAATCTTTCAGCCTCTATCCTGGGTTTCGGTCAGATGACCCTGAGGCTGCTGGGCCTCATGACCTCCTGCATCCTGCTGATCACTCATGCCAGATGGCATATGTGGGCTCTGCAGCAGGACCTGAATTTGCAGTCGGCGCAGCATCTGGGGAACCTGTCCGATTACATCGAGATCTCGGAGGGCACTGCACAGCAGCTGCAGTGGTGGCTCATGAACCTGCACTGGGTCCTAGGCAGATCCTCCCCCTTCCCCAACCAGAGCACAAGGTAGTGGCAGACGCGTCCCTCCGGGGATGGAAGGCCTCATGGGAGAGGTGGAGATCAGAGGCCTCTGGTCTCTGGGGGAGTCCGGGCTCCATATCAACCTTCTCGAGCTTCGGGGGATCCGACAAACACTGAAGGAATTCCTTCCCTCTGTCAAGGGGAAAGTAGTGCAGGTGTTCACAGACAACACCACCGCCATGTGGTACTTCAACAAACAGGGCGGGTGGTGTTGTGGACCCTATGTCAGGAGGCTCTGTGCCTCTGGACATGGCTGGAACATCAGGGCATTTCCCTGGTGGTTCAACACCTGGCAGGTACACTGAACGCCAGGGCTGACAAACTCAGCCATTGGTGCATGATGGATCACGAATGGCGTCTTCACTCGGACGTTGCGCAAGGTCTCTCTAAACAGTGGGGAAAGCCTTGGTTAGATCTATTTGCCACCAAAGAAAATGTGCAATGTCAGTAATGCTGCGCTTTTGAATTTCCAAGGCGGCACTCGCTAGGCGGCGCTTTTCGTCGCAAGTGGAGTTGCGGTCTGTTGTACGCCTGTCCCCCTATACCACTTCTGCCCAGAGTGCTGAAGAAGATCAGGCGCAACCGAGCCCAAGTCATTCTTGTGGCTCCGGACTGAGCTCGAAGAGTTTGGTATCCCGAGCTACTCAGTATGACAATCGATCCCCCGATTCAACTGCCTCTTCGGGAGGAACTTCTGTCGCAACAGCAGGGGTCGGTCCTCCACCCAAACCTGTCCAGTCTCCACCTCTTTGCATGGAGATTGAGAGGCGGCAGTTGATTCCTTTCAACTTGCCTCCTGAAGTCTGTGACATTATTCTGGCAGCCAGGCGTCCCTCCACTAAGTTGGTATAGGCCTGCAGGTGGAATTTGTGGCATGGTGCACAGCAAAGGCTGTGGATCCCCTTTCTGCCATTCTTTCAGAAGTTCTTCTGTTTCTTCTTTCTTTGGCCCAGCAGGGCTCTGCTCTGGGCACTATCAAGGGCTGCCTTTTTGCTATTTCGGCCTTTCTCAGGCTCCCTGAGTAGCCCTCTCTTTTCAAGTCCCCTGTTGTAAATAGATTTCTCAAAGGCATTACTCATCTTTTCCCTCCTATTCCTTTCATAATGCCACAGCGGGACTTGAACCTGGTTCTTACATATTTAATGTGCGCCCCCTTTGAGCCTCTTCATAACTGTCCTCTTCGTCTGCTGACTTTGAAGACTGCTTTCCTGGTTGCCATCACCTATGCCAGGAGAGTGAATGAGCTCCAGGCTCTTTCTTGTAAACCTCCTTTTCTATCTGTCTGGACAAGGTTGTGCTCAGAACACGACCATCCTTTCTGCCAAAGGTTGTCACTGCTTTTCACATCAGGCAGATCATCACTTTGCCCACCTTCTTCCCGCCTCCTTCCAGAGATGACGAGAGGCTCCACCTTCTGGACCCAAAACGTGCGCTCTTGTTTTACTTGAACCGCACACAACAGTTCCGGGTGGATGACCAGCTCTTTGTTGGCTACGTTGGCGACTAGAAAGGTCAGGCCATACGCACGCAGACTATCTCCCGATGGGTCGTCTTGTGTATTAAAGCCTGTTATTCTCTGGCTAAACGATATCTCTGTAAGAAACATTAGTAGTGATGTCATTACTGAAGTTCCTTGATTTTGTATCTAAATGTATTCCAGTGTGAAACTTAAGGGGTGATCATTGTTTCCATCCCAACATCAATGCTGTTCCACAGAGATTGCCATTCTCACTCATGTTTGATGCTTATGTGCAACCACTAGAGAATCTGCTTAGGGAACAACACCTGGAATTCAGTACTTATGTTGAATAAATGCAGGCATCCCTTTGTTTCACAGAGGCTTTGGAATCAGTTTTCCACTGTGTGAGGAGGCCTGATGATTGAAGCATGCATACACTCTGAGGTTCATAATCCTGCTCACTGTTCTATAGTACAGTTCCCTGAGATGGATGAGCTGAGCCTAGAGCAGCTAATGGGTAAAACCAAATCTGGCTCCCCAGCGGACCCATGTCCCCCGAGTGTCTTCCGTGTGGCACGGCCGCTATTGGAAGCTCAAATTATTTCTCTTTTTAATAGGTCTCTAGAAACAGGACATCTACCAAGTGATCTCAAGGAGGCGCGTGTCAGACCCCTGCTGAAGAAATCAGGCGCAGATCCGGCTGTCCTGAAGAACTACAGGCCGATCTCCCAGTTGCCCTTTCTTGCAAAGGTCCTAGAGCAACACGTGCTGAAGTCCCTGTCCCTGTACCTCGAATCCCATAGCTTACTGCATGAGCGACAGGCGGGGTTTCGAGCACACCATAGCACCGAGTTAGTGATGCTCTCGGTGCTAGACGAACTGAGAGGCATGGCTGACAGCAAAACACCAAGCGCCCTGATTTTATTAGACCTGTCAGCGGCGTTCGATACCGTCAGCCATGACCTGCTCCTGGGAAGACTGGAGGCCTTTGGGATCAAAGGCTTGGCCTTTAAGTGGTTGCAATCTTTCCTTTCGGGAAGGACACAGAGGATACAATTGGGGGAGTTGATATCTGAGGTGGGGCTCTTAGAGTGCGGGGTACCACAGGGCTCCGCACTGTCCCCACTTCTGTTCAATCTCTATCTGCAGCCTCTGATTGCGTCCTTGGCCGAGATGGGCTGTAGAGTCTTCAATTATGCTGACGATACTCAGCTTGTGCTGAGTATCGATAACACAGGGACAGCACAAATCCAAGCTCAAAACATCTTGAGGTATACCGTGGGGTGGATGACGGAAAACCTACTAAAGATCAACCCGGATAAGACCGAGGTACTGGTAATCCCATCTACCACCTCACCATGGAGTGATCTGTATTGGCCTGCTGAGCTTGGATTAGCCCCAAAACCTAGTGCCAACGTAAAGAGTTTGGGGATTAAACTAGACTGTGATCTGTCAATGTGCAGCCAAATTTCCAGCGTTGTTGGAATCTGCACGAACATCATTAGACAACTGAGAAAGCTAGCCCCCCTCCTCTCTCATTCTATGATGCGCTCAATTGTAGCAGCAACCGTCATTTCACGGATCGACTATGGGAATGCCCTGTATCTTGGCCTCCCAAAAACATTGACAAACAGACTCCAGGTCGTAATGAATGACGCCGCACGACTGATCTTCGGATTACCCAGACGAACAAAGGCCTCCCCTCTACTTCAAAACCTTCATTGGCTCCCTGTTAAAGAGAGGGTTGAGTTTAAGAGCCTCTGTATAGCGCATAAGGCGATCTATGGCCATGCGCCGGCCTATATCAAAGCTCGTCTGGAAGTATATAGCCCGAAGACAACACTTAGATCATCGGATGCTCAGCTACTGGTCTGCCCCCGCTACAAATTAGTGACTAAGGGAGGGAGAGCCTTCTCTGTTTTGGCCCCTCAGTTATGGAACAAGTTGCCTGAGGGGCTACGCAGGGAGGTGAATCTCCTACGGTTCAGGAAATCACTAAAAACACTGCTGTTCAGAAGAGCCCTGATCGCAATATAGTCCTGTAGCTGTGTCTCTTGGAGGAGTGAAGTTAAGTTATTGTAATAACATCTATTTCCAATGCGCTTAGAGACCTGTAGGTGATTGGGCGCGTTATAAATCTAAATTAACAATAACAACAACAATAACAATAACAATAGCATGAGTCTGAACAGGAAAGCCTGAGGTCCTAGTAAAGGAGACACCCACTTACTGAAGAGAAGCAGCACTGTCTCCCCCCACAATCTTCTTTTGATAGTTACATAAAGAAAAATATTATCATTTTTGGAACATTGTGATACTGACTCGATGTAACTACACAGCTAGGAATCATAGTCAAGACATATTTCTCCAAATGAAGATGTCAAGGAATAGTAGTGGTTGTGGCTTTTGGTTGGGATTAGCTGAAGTATGTAAATAGTCCTCATGCCAGGCTTCCCGTCGACTTCCACTTTTAGTACTTGCTGACGCAGAGGAATGCCTCATTTAATTAGCTTTTTGGGCTTTGAAAGTGTCATATTTTTGATGGATTTTCGGAATTTAATACTAGTTCCTACTTAGAGCTAGATATATTTTCTAAGATTTTTTTTATTGGAATGGGTTTGGTGCATTTACAAAAACATTCAGCTAATACAAAGACAATTTGCAGCTCTACTAAGAGATGCATTTGCTATATTGAGATGAAAAAAGTATTTGAGAACCTGCTGTACAGGTGTGTGGAAATGTACATTAAAAAAAAAAACTGAAAAAGGGTTGAGGCAGAGGTTTCCATTAGGTTCACCTTCTTTCCACAGTAATGAACACAAACAATCCGGGATACCAGAAAATTGAACCTAGCTCACGGAGAAAAAAGTGAGACTTCCATTCAAGGTGGAGTGGAAAAGTCTACTGGTAGGAAAGAAAACTTTCTTTCTATAGTTCCCTCACTCACCAGGGTTTTCCCTTGGTGACATGCTTCATCATAGGAGTCCTCTCAATCTGCTACGGATTGAGGCATGCTGTGACTTGCGTAGTTACGTAGGAGCAAGTAAGTGAAATAAATATGTATTGCAGTGATGTGGAGTGGAGACAAAATGGGTTAAAAATACCTAGCTAGTGGGCGAATCACTTTATTCTTGCTCCTAGTTGACACCTAGGGACACCTAACTCATCATGGTTATGTTGTTTTTTCCTAGTAGTTACCCCAGTTTTTAAACATACCAACTAGGAGCAAGAATAAAGTAGGTCACCCACTAGCTAGATTTTTGGTGGTACAAAAGGGGGTGGTGATGGACGGAGCATCTGAACCAATCAAACACTCACACCCAGTCAAAAGATCTGGGTTTGATCCATCACTGTTCTTTAGCCCACTATGCCACCCCAGTTCAGACATGGCTATATGCAAATCAGTCTGACCCTGTGCCTCATGGGAACAGTCCAGCCCGAACTGCCAAGCCATGCCTTCCCTGGACCGGAAACAAGCTTCCGAGGACCGGTTTCTGGCATTACAGCCGTCTTCAGCTTGGCTTGCTTGAATCCAGTGGCAAAGTGAGCAAGGGACTCACATCTGAGCATACCCTGCCACACTTATGGCAGCCAAAGCAGTACAAATATTTTTGGTGGGACATGCTGTAATGTCAACGAACCACATATCTCTGCATGTTATTATAGATTATTATAGATTCCTGGAATTGATACATTATTTATATTATGGTAACCTGTGTTCATTTGCCTACTCTTGTATTTTACATTTTATGAGCAGCATACCTTTGGTTTTATACTGAAATCACAAACTAATTTGGTCTGGAAGTATACAAAAATTTTTAAAAAATCAGAAATCCATTACAAGTGTAGCTACTACTATTGCACAAACAGCAATGGACTCCACAGGAATTTGACCAGTGAGTTGTTTACCATAGTTCATCGGAATCCCATACATTTCAGAAATTATGAATCCCAGCTTCAGCAGTTTAAAAGAAAATGTTATTTTCTATGTAATTTAAAATTGCATGGTGAGTCACGTGCATTTTTTGTCCGATAATTCAATTTCAAGGTTTGGTAACATTTAGAAAAAACTTGCCCTGTTGCTTAAAAGCCTCTCATTTGACACTGTAGGTTGTATGAGATTTGTTTGGCCTGCCAATCGGCCAAAATGCAGTTTTTAACTCGTTTGTAATTTTTTTTTTCTCTCCAGGAAAACGGAACTGTATGGGAGAGGGGCTGGCACGCATGGAGCTCTTTTTGTTCATCACCACAATCCTGCAGAACTTTAATTTAAAACCACTCACGTGTCACGAGGATGTGGACCTGACGCCGGATTGCAGCTCGGCTGGACACTTACCGCGCTCTTACCAGCTCAGAGCCATACCCCGCTTAAACGGATAAGCTGTTTAATGGCGCATTATGTGGGTTGGGGTGTAATGAGGATCTTATGCAAATTCTCTCCCTTTAATAGAGATTTCATATGTATTTAAAGGTCACTTGTTATGTCATACAGGATAGAAGTAAATTCAATCCAAGACTCCTATGATTTTGTCACAAATAAGAAGAGTAACCTCAAAGTCCACCAAATAATTGCACTCCTCTTTCATGAAAGCAATGATCACACAATGCATGGAAAATACATCAACCACCAATAGGCTTTAAAGTAGCAAGAGAGATGAAATCACCATTCCCAAGTAATGCTAAAGGCAGTAGACCTCCAGCGTGAAATATTTGTACTCAGTGGTGCAGCTACTATCTGTTTTATCAGATCCAGGGCTGTCCTTGATAGGAAAATAGAGATTTCATTTGAAATGTTTATTGCAAGTGTAGTACTCTGATCCATGCCTCCTCTATAATTTTTTCCTGATGGAACTTCTCTGTTGCTCAAATTAAAATCAGCCTAGACTTTCTAAAAATTACACTTGTAGTCATGGCTACCTTATGAATTGCTATATTTTGTCGATGAGTGCAACCTCACCTGTAAACATTACAAATTTAACTATTACCTGTAATAAAGTTAGTTCATTTTGTAACTGTTGGCTTTGTCAGAACTCACCTAGACTGTGTTGGAGTGTGTCAAACAGATTGACTTATTCAGGTATACAACCTTTACAACGCAACTTTTACAACGCACTACCATTACAACAAAACTTTTACAACGCAAAATCTATTACAACGCATACATTTACAATGCAGTCATTACAACGCATGACACTACAACGCACACCATTACAACGCATACCATTACAACGCAGTCATTACAACGCATACCATTACAACGCAAAACTTACCATCCAACACTTACCCTACAGTTGCACCCCCTGGAGTTAGAATAGTAATTTTAACCCCTACACTATCCAATACTTACCCTACTGTTGCACCCCCTGGAGTTAGAATAGTAATTTTTTACCCCTACACTATCCAACACTTACTTTATATGCAATATAATGTAATGCGTTGTAATGGTATGCGTTGTAAAAGTAGTATGCATTGTAGTGGAATGCGTTGCAAGGGTAGTTTCAAAGAATTCGTTGTAATGGTATGCGTTGTAATGGTGTGCGTTGTAATGGATGTTGCGGTGTAAAAAATGCGTTGTAAAGGTATGCGTTGTAAAAGTGTGCTTTGTAATGTCATACATCCCTTATTCAACATCTCTGCAGTTCTGATAACAAATGAGAAGATGACGAATCAAGGTTTTTTGTAGTTCATAGTGGAAAATGTTAGGATATGTTAGCTCGTAGACCGTACAATTTTATGTTATAAAGTGGGTCACACCGAATAAACGTATATTTGTTTTACACACTCTGGGCCTTATTTACGAGATATGACACTGCAAGTAACCTTGCTACGCTGCACTGCATCACAGGGAAAGGGTAGGAATGCAAAGTATTTAAGGCATACAGTGCATTCCTGGCTTTTCCTCCTGCAATGGCACACAATAGGCTCCCTAGTCTCAATGCAGGCACCCTTGCACCATGGTGCGAGGGTGTCTGTGTTGCATGCAGAATTGTTTTGTGCAGGAAGGTACACCTTCCTGCACAAAAACAATCCTGAGAGGCCTACTCCTCTATCCTGCAGCACACATAGAAAGAGAAAGTAAGGAGAAATAAATATATTGCACCTCGTTACGCCTCTCATGGGAGGCTTATCTTTTTGATGTATTCCCAGGCTTATAAAGTCTTGTAAATCTGAGAATGTGTCAAAGACCAGGTGAGTTGTGTAGGAACACATTGCAATACCCATGGAACATCTTACCAGGGCAGAGTAACACAATGTAGTGATTTGGCTCCTTTGCATTACTCCAGATTTTTGGAACCACTCAAAGCCAATAATCTGACATAGAGGTTTGCTCAGGCATGTACCACGTTGCGTGGTGCTCCTCTCATAAATATGCCCCTTTGCCTCAATAGAGGATTGTTGCAGTATTGACTGAAGAAAGACACTATGGTGTTACACCAATAGTTTGATATACTATTATTTCCATTAAGACTAACAACCATTCTGCTTTTGAAAATGAGTTAGTTTAAGATACAATACAACCTTAGTACCAGGAATTCAAGTGATATATGAGCATTGATCCAGGGCTAATCTGTACCTGTTATGTATCCTTAGGTTAAAGACCTAGAGCAAAGCATGGTGGTGGTTCTATGTAAGAGTACATTCAAACGAAACACAAATCTAAATTGTAGGAGGAGATTATAATATCATACTAGATCCGAAAGTAGATAGACTGCCTCCTTCTAAACAAATGAACTCACCAAAGATGAGGGAATGGCTGGGACTATACAAAAAAGACTTAAATCTGGATGACATGTGGAAACAAAATGGAGAGAAAACTTACCCTTTTACTTTTCACACTAAGAAGCTAGGGCATAAATCCAGAATAGACTTCTTCCTAATAAATAATTTGCTTCGGGATAAGGTTAAAAGCATTGAGCACCAACCGGCACACTTATCGGACCATTCAGCAGTCCTATTAAAACTGTTATTACCACAAATTCCAACTCCGACTAGATGGACACTGGACCGGTCGATACTAACGGTGGAAGATATGGTGAATCAACTTTTAACATCCACCATCAATTATTTCGCTGATAATGATGTGGGAGCTCCTAAAAGAGTAATATGGGACGCATACAAAGCGGTAATTAGAGGTAATCTACTCAGCTTGGGAGCCTACAAAAATAAGCGAAGAAAGTTAGACATTAAAAAATTAGAAGTAGAAATCAAAGAAATAGAAGTACAGCTAGATGATGGGATATCTTCGGAGTTAAGAGAAAGACTAGGAGAGAAGAATCGCAAGTTAAAAGAGGACCTGACAGATTATCTGGAGAGTATTGTTCAAGAGAAATGGGAGAACAGTAAATTGGCTAACTATGAGTACGGGGAATGCTGCGGAAAGATGTTAGCATGGAAACTGAAAACGGACCAGACAAGAAATACTATATTAAGTGTACATACTAAAGACCAATCAGCATTATGTGTGGATGATGTCTTAATAAGACAACAGTTCCTAGATTTTTTTTAAACGATATATAAAGAAGACACAAACCCCACAGAAGAAAACATCAAGAAATATTTAGATGGTATACCTTAGCCAAAATTGACTGAAGAGGAAGTGTTTTTTTTGAATAGCGAGATAACAACAGAGGAAGTGAGAACTGCTATAAATAGTTTAAAAAGAGGGAAAGCTGCTGGTCCCGACGCACTCCCTAACGAATTCTACATAGCTCTAAAAGAGCCGTTAATTGCCCACTTGACAGAGGTCATGAACAAGACCTACATGGATTGTGAAAAGATCCCTGATTCATGGAATGATGCTACAATAAGTCTAATATTAAAACCAGGGAAAAATCCAAAGCTATGTGAGTCTTATAGACCAATATCACTACTCAATTGTGATTATAAATTGTTTATGAACGTAATAGCAAAAAGACTATCAAAAGTAATACCGAAACTGATTGATCAGGATCAGAAGGGTTTCATAAAAGGCAGACAAATTCAAGAAATTACACATGAATTATTAGCTGCGATTGATGTAGCTATCTCGGAACAATTACCTCCTACAGTCATTACGTACGATGCGGCGAAAGCCTTTGATCGTGTGAATTGGGCCTTTCTAAATAACATCATAGAAAAAAGCAATCTAGGGAGTAAGTTCAGTCACATGGTGAAGGAAATCTATATAAGCCCCAGAGCAAAAATAATAGTGAATGGAAATCTGACAAGCAATATTACTATTCAGAGGGGCACGAGGCAAGGTTGCCCCTTGTCTCCACTGCTCTTCAATGTATATATTGAACCACTGGCTTGTGCGATCAGAAACCATAGACAAATAACACCATTTAAATACCGGAATTGGACAAAGAAAGTGGCACTATATGCAGACGACCTCATGGTGTTCACGGATAATTATAACTCCTCAGAAAAAGCAATTAATGAAATAATGACTAATTTCGGAAACGTCTCAGGATATTTGATAAATAATAGCAAGACAGAGGCAATGAGTTGGAATAGCAATCCAAAGCCAGCCTTCTCAAAGGATAAAATAAAATATGTAGGAATTACGCTAACCAAAGACCTGGAGAAAATACCACAACTAAATTCAAATATAGTAGTAAAAGAAATGAGAAGACTTTTTAAAATCTGGTCCGGTCTACCATTAAATTTTTTGGGTAAATCAAACGCAGTCAAAATGACAATCATCCCTAAATTTACATATCTTTTCAATGCCATTCCGTTGGAATTTAACAAAGTAGCTCTTAAAAAAATACAAGGAGAAATATCCAGCTTTATTTGGTCGGAGAAAAGCACAAGAATTGCTTGGAACAAACTTAGGAAAAGAAAAGAACAAGGCAGCATAGCAAGCCCAGATGTGTTTGAATATTATAGAGCTTTTCAGTTTAAAAATTTCAGAACTCTGCTAAGAAAACACTGTGTATACCCAAACTTCCTACAACATCTTACAAATGGAGAAGATTATTTTCTCTTCAAATTTGGCCATCCAAAATTTTTTAAGTAAGTAAAACTGAAGATTCTAAATAATGCGGTCAAATTGTGGACTCAGATTAGAAACGTAGTGAAGATCCCATATTACAGTAATATGGCCCCAATATGGGATTCACCTGGGACACCGGAGTGCTTAAAAGATGCATTAGCAAGACCATTCAGACAACTAGGATTTGAAAAATGGGGACAACTTCTATTTGAAAACGCCTCAATATCTAGGGATCATCTACACACAATAACGGAAGGGAAGGTTTCGAAATTTAAATATTATCAATTGAATAGCTGGGCTAATACCATACCAAAAGAAGCAACAGATAAGAGTAATTTTGAAGAAGAAATGGTAAAGGAGTCCACAATAAAAAAAGAGGTTTCAAAATGGTATTGGGCTCTAATTGAGGCTGGAGATGAAGATTTATCAATATCAGAAAACATTTGGAGAAAAGAGTTCCCTAACGAAGATATTGACTTGAAAGTGATTTGGAAAAAATCTTCGGAAAAATGTTGGCCCTGTGTGAAATCGGCAGCTTTAAAAATAAATCATCTGCTCTCAATTCATAGAGCGTACTGGACGCCAAAAAGATTATCGAAGTTTAAAGGTGCACCAGTAAAAGCATGCAGTAATTGTGGCGAAGATAAGGCGGATGACATTCATATGTTTCATCGATGCCCGGCCCTCATGTGTTATTGGCAAGAGATTGGTAAGACACTATCGGCGGTATTGGGAACACCAATAACTGTAAGTACGCCTTTAATTATCTTTGGGATCCAAACAGATGTCCTAAGGCTAAGTAAACTTCAAGAAAGCCTAGCTTTTGTCTTGATATTGTTAGCACGAAGAGAGATTTGCATAAATTGGGTAAAACCAGTAGCACCGACACATGAGGACTGGCTAAATTCTGTTATTAAAGTATGTAGACTAGACAGGAAAGGGAAACACACTAAAAGATCGCTGTTCTGGGAGATATGGGAAAACTTTACTACCTCTAGTTGATAACCTAGATTCCTTTGTCTTTCTCTTCTTCTCTCTCCATGCTCTTTTTCGTTCTTTTCTTTTTCTTTGTTCCTTTTCCTTTTTTTTGTTTTTTTTTTTGTTTTTCTTTTGTTTACCAATGATTAAAGCGGAGACAATAATTTCCAGGCAAGATCGGAACTCTGCCGAGTAGCTATATAGCTAGCTCATCTCAGGAACGTTGGAATTATTGTGTAGGATAAAGGTATAATGGAGTACGTTGACTGGTCCCAAGTGACAGCTGGGAATCGACAACCATATGGGGCAGTGAAGGCACACAATTTGGAAAGACCGTCAAATCTCTCAAATACCTTTTTATCTACTCTCTCGCAAATATGAGGTATAAAAAAAAAATTCAAAAAAAGAAACACAAATCCAATTTACTGCTACATGTAGATGCCTGGTCACTTCATTGACCACCCCACAGCACCATAACAGTTACCCTTTAAAAGCCTTAAAGAGAACTGTTGATAGTACTCAATGTTGACATAGTTAAGCAGAAAAAAACATTTTCTTATGAATGTATATTAACTTACCAGCAGGCATAAATGTGTTCAGCTCAGTGTCATTATTTTGGAGAGGAAGGTAATAAAAAGCTGGATAAACATGCTTTCCTTTAAATACCAATTTCAGACATGAGCAGAATGGGACCTAGAATTAGAAGAGACTAAGGAAACTTCTGTATCAACAACAAACAGACTAAGGGCCCGATTTAGAATTTGGCAGAGAGGGTACACTGTTAAAACGGTAACAGAGTATGCCCTCATGCAAACTGAAGGCCCGTCTGCCTCATTCAGAGTTGGGCGGACCATCAATAGGTTGATGGTGGAGACTTTTCTGTCTCCGTCGGCAACATACACCTTCGGCAGTACAGCGGAGTAGGGACTGTTGGAGGTGTTACCCCTTTTCCACTGGCCCTATTTAGAGTTGGTGACCAAATGACAATTTTTCACTGTCTGTAAGGTGCAATAAAAACTGCAAAATGGCACCAAAGGCATGGAAAAAAAATCCATAGCAAGGGAGTCATTTCTTTCCATATTTTCAAAAACAAAATCCCCTCTGTCATTGAAAATACAAAAAATATTTCAAAGTACCGTCCAACAAACTTTCAATGCATTTATAGGCACCGCCATGTTGGGAGTTCCTGGAAATGCAAGAAATGTCTTCTTGGCTAGGACTGTTGCCTAAGGCTGTCTTGGGGTCCAGAGGGACCACAATGTTGATTTCCAGGCATTCGAAAGGGGTTGCCATGGCAGGGGAATATTTAGAAAAAAAACAACTCCCTCCCTGATTTTTGTATAATGTTTGTAAAGCCTCTGGCTGGTTTCCAGATTCCGTGGCACATGGTTCAATCCTGCTGACCCTTAACTTTGCAGAGACATCATTTGCAACCTGCTTTTATCAGTTCAAAGGTCCTTCCAAACCCTGCCAATTACTAACTTTACACACCATTATCTTGGCTAGATATATCTTTCAGACAAGAGTCTTTGATAGTTCTATCTTGCAGGCACTGCAGCTTCCTTCTGCCTTGGGAGAGAGTTAACCCTTGCACGCTTGTCGTGTTATATTGCAAAGTAGCATTTATGTTTCATTTACACCCATTTGCACTATGTAATTACAACAAACAAAAAACAAACATGAAGACATAAATTAAATATAAATGCCACATAGAGCGCAAGTATCCGTCATAATTAGCTAAATGAGCAGACACCTGTCAGTCTAGAGAACATCATGGTCTATATGGAATTATACTACTATACTACTACAGGCGCTCGGAAAGATCGCTCAGCTCCTTGGTTCAGTGCTGAGTTGAGACTGACAAAGGCAGACTGTAGGCGGGCAGAAAAAGTCTGGAGGGTGTCTTATGACAACCAGGCCAGGGATCTATTTCTGGAAAAAAGGCGCATTCACCACAGGCTGATAAAAAAGTCTAAGGCAGCCTATTTTGCGGAACAAATTCAGGGGGCGGAAAACTCTGCCAAGGAACTTTTTGGCATCTATAAATCCTTGACGTCGGTGCAGGCATCTACAGAGCCGGAGAGCTGCTCTACGGAGTCTTGTGACCGAATTGCAAACTACTTCTCCGCTAAAGTAGAGAAGATTTATTCAACTTTCCCTATTCGGCCTATAGGGCTGGACCTAGAGGAAGCAATAGGGCACACAGAGACGGCAGGGCATATTACACGCTTTTGCACCCCTCCTCCTGAGGAATTATTAGTGGTGTGCCGCTCTGTAAAAACAGGTTCCCCGTGGGACCCGGTGTCGCCTAAACGCTTGGCAGACAGTCTGGTAGTCCTGGAGCCTTATATAAGGCATATCCTCGGTGTATCTTTCGGGTCAGGGAAGCTGCCGGTCGGATGGAAACAGGCGGTGGTGCTCCCGCTCAGGAAGAAACCACATTTAGGCTTCGAGGTATTAGAAAATCTGAGGCCCATCTCCCTCCTGCCTTTTCTGTCAAAAGTGGCGGAAAAGGTGGTTAATATCCAAATTATGAAGCACGTAGAGGAAAGGGGACTGCTCCATGCGACGCAGTTTGGTTTCAGGCCACGTCATTCCACTGAGTCCGCCCTCCTCATGGCAACGGAACATCTGAGAGAGGGCGTGGATGCAGGCCAAACTATGGCTCTGATCTTGTTGGACCTCAGCGCGGCGTTCGACACTGTAGCACACAACATCTTGCTACAGTGTCTGAACAGAGGTGGCATCTCTGGCACCGCGCTGAGATGGATCCAAGACTTCCTCAATGAGAGAAGTTTTCAAGTCAGGCAGGGAGACTGCTATTCTAGGGGGGTGCCTTTGGGCCAAGGCGTGCCGCAGGGCTCGTCCTTGAGCCCTACCCTTTTTAATTTGTACGTCGCGCCTGTTGCATCGATTGTGGAGAGTCATGGCCTCCAACTAGTCTCTTATGCCGACGACACGCAGCTGGTAATCTCCCTGTCGCAGGCGCCCTGTCTTGCTGCCGATGGCTTCCGTTCGTGTATGAAAGATCTTGCCGAATGGATGGCCAACAATTGCTTGAAGCTGAACGGCAGCAAGACAGAGGTGCTGGTGGTAGGGAGAGCCCAGTCTGCCTGGTCGCCGGCATGGTGGCCCTCCTGCCTTGGCCCCACCCCTACCCCGTGCCTAGAGGCGCGCAATTTGGGGGTGTGGTTTGACGTAGGGCTCACCTTTGGCCCCCAGATTAATCGGGTGGTGGGAGTCTGCTTCGGGATTCTGAAGAAGCTGAGAAAGGTCCTGGACTTACTCCCGCTGGAAGCACGTCAAACCCTGGTTCATGCCCTGGTAACAGCTCGGGCGGACTATGGGAACCTGCTGTACCTGGGAGCGCCAGAAAAAAGCATGGCCCGGCTGCAAGTGCTGCAGAATGCGGCTGCACGGCTGATACTCAGACTGCCAAAAAGGGCGCACTCTAAGGCGGCCCTCCAGCAGCTACACTGGCTCCCTGTAAGGAGAAGAGTGGAGTATAAAGCCCTATGTACCTGTCACCGTATTTTGAATGGCAGGGCACCCCTCCCCCTGACGAATTTGATCGAAGCCTACATACCAACACGGGCACTTAGATCAACAGGGGGTGGCTTACTGAGGACCCCAAGAATCAAGAAGGCCCGCATGGGAGGCAGGTCTTTCAGATATTTGGCGGCAACTTACTGGAACAAACTGCCAACGGACCTGCGTCTGGAACTAGATGAGGCCAGATTCCGGGCAAAATTAAAAACCTATCTTTATAGCAAATAAGGGCCCGTGATGTTTTTGCTCCCTGTCATCTGTCTACTCCCACTCTCAGCGCGTGGACACGCCGGTGTGCGTAAGCGCAGCGCTCAATAAATGTCCCAATAAATAAATAAATAAATTGTGAGCAGGGCTTCCCAAATGCTTCTTATCACCATGCCCCTCTCCTAATATGGGTTCGTGAGTGGGGGGGGGGGGTAGTTGTAGGGGATGAGCAGGTAAGGCCCAGATTACAATGGGCACTTTAGTCAGCAGCCTGTATTGGTGCAGGAACCTAAACAAAACCAATGCTTTGCTCAGTGCAATAAAAACAAACTATCTTTTGTGCGGTTCAATAGCAAGAAATAGATGAGATGAGTGTTATTCAGACCAGCACAAAGTTTGCGGAGAGGTAGTTGGCGATCTGAGACTCAAACTGGGCCTTCATTTTGGATGAATGTTACATTTTTTTGTGTAGTGTGTGTGTGTGTGATGAAGAAGTAGATATAACTATGTTCGATTTTAACGAGGAAAAGACGGGTGAGGATGTGTGTGCAAATGATCACCTCTCTGTGGACGATGGTAACATCCTGACCTTGTTTGATCTCCTTCCTCACCTAGATAATGAAATATTCATGTGGTATTAGAGAGTCTAGTGTATCCTATGTGTGGTCATAGAGCCCAGTTTCAGTAAAGTAGATGAGAGCTAAATTGTTTTAGTCATAAGGTCAACAAACTGTGTATGATTTGCTGATCATGCATTGTGGAGCATACATGTTTGATAAGAACAGGATGCATTAGAGTCACACATTTGATGCGTATAAGGTTTTTTAGATTTGCTTTCCTTTGATGTTGGTGGAACATCTGAGGGGTGTGTCTGAGTAAACACTTGCTGGCAGATTCTGAAGCGACTGTATGTGTGTGTGTGTGTATACATATATATATATATTTACATAATAATAATCCAGATTTGTAAAGCGCAAACACTCATCCGTAAGGGTTTCTAGGCACTGGGGGCCGTTGGGAAGATTAAGGAAGCTATTGCCCAGAGTCACATGGTGCTGGGCTAATCTGCCACTGGCACCGTGGATCGAACCGTGATCCCCAGATTCCGGAGTCAGTCGCCCTGGCACCACACCTCTACATATATATGTGTGTGTATATATATATATATATAAAATATACACACATCACACACACACACGTATACATGCATACTTACTCAATCCTTGTAACACAAGAATGAGCCACTCCGGATCGCGTATTCACGATGTTGTTTGTTTTCAGCAGAGAAACTGATAATGTATTTCAGCAAACAGGTTGCCTTGGTCAAAAGACAACAGTAGCAGAAACAAACACATTTTATTCACCGTTACACAAGACACAACAATCATGGACATAGTGAAAAGACTCAAAACTTTGTGCTCATAATCGGTAACGTGAAAATACATTCTGACATTATCATCATGTCAGTTATGATTACGACACACTTGTTTGGACATTACCAATCTATGCCCAAACAAAAATAATAAATAAATGGAAACTATAATACAAGTGAAAACAGACATGTACAGTGTTCAGAGACTCAGACAATAGTGGCTATAGTAGCCCATGATCGGCATATCCCACAGTTTCCCAGTTCTGTCAATAGAATCATTTGAGCAATTACAGTTTCTACAACAAAACTTATGTTGTCTCTGGGATAGTGTGATGCACAGTAGTGACTCAAGAGCATGCATTAAGGCCCATACAGCAAAATAATAGTGCATAGTATCACAGTTTGCACATTCTGATCAATGCATTTCATCACAAATGGGATGCTTGTGTTTTCATACGAGGGAAAAGTACCAATAACGTATCTATAGGAGGGAATGAGACATTTTCAAAATAATAGTGTTGGATTAATCCAGTTTCTGACTGATGTGTAATCACCAAAATTAAACTTGCAGTAACCATACTACTAGTATCTAGTCTCACCCAATGGAAAAGCATAGTACACCTATCCCGTGCCAATTAGCTGTCTGTATGTGGCTATCTCACAGTCATACGTGCTCTCAACTCAAAAAACCTACAAAGTAATAAACACATAGTTACTTATGTCTGTGGAATATATTACACAAACAAAGTCATAAAAACATATCTATTAAACCCACAGCACTGGTCTCACATATAAGGTAAAACCATAGTGGAAAAAGGAGACCGTTCTCCTGGGTAGTACATGCCTACTTTAAAAACAATGCCTTTACACCAACTTGAAAATCACCCTATTGTGTTACAAACGTGTAAAAATTCCTTACTGTGTTGTAAGCGAGGGCTTATGACTTTGTTATATCTTATAGATGTGCATGTAGTTCTTCATCGTTATTCATCCCTGTGGGAATGGTGCAACCAGCCTGATGGACAAAACAGGATTCACGTTTGCATACTGCAGCTACTCTGTTCCCACCTCTGAGATGTCTGGGTACCGAATCAATACCAAATTACTTGGCCATTGTCTAGTCTTCATGGTGTGCTTCTTGAAAATGTCTGGCCGTACTACATGTTTGGTCATTGTTGGTAATGGCTCTCCATTGTTCCAGGATGTGTTTCTGTAAGGGGAAAATGGTGTATGTGATGTTAGCCCGGTCGGTTGGCAATGGAAGGAAGTGAAGCCCTTTGTGTTGGAGCAACATAATTTAGACTGCACCCTTTACATGTACTGCATTTATCTGTTATGATATCTAATCCGTATATTCAACGTTGCCTTAACTCAATAACTCCTGTGTTTGACCTTTATGCATTAACGTGTATAAACATTGCTGTGCATATTTAGAAATCACATGTAGTTGTGTTGAAGTGAATGCATTATTCATGTAATTACATTTATTGGATATTCACGTTGTAATGATGACAGACTGCTTTCCTGTGGTCATTAATGCTATAATGTGCCTCCATTTTGATTCACGAGGTTACTTAGGTTTACATTAGGCCTTAGCCTAGTGTTGTACATTTTGAAATTGTTAGTATGCTGTTTATTCCTTTCTTTGCAAGTGCATTGTCAAGTCCCTCATTAGCTAGAGAAAGTCTCATTGTTTTGTACTAGATTGATAGTGAGGCATGAAGATGAACGTTGGTAGCAGATGCTGAGAAATGGTGATGAGAGGAGTCTCCTGTACCCAGCGTACCATGAAGATGCAACTCTCAATGATGAGCAAATGTGTACTTAATTGTGTTGAGATGAGAATTTAGAGGGTTATCAACTCCCCAGCAATGCCACCATGGGATTGGTTATGTACTGTGGGAGGGAATTATGGATGTTGTGGGACTTTCAATTGTTGTTCAATAGTTGTGAGAGAGATTACCTTTTCCTGGTTTGGAAGAGAACAAATCTCTCTAACTTTCTGATTTCTCAGAGTGTGAAGCTGCATGCTAAAAACTCTGGGCCTGATTCATAAAAGTAAACTTAGACCTGAAGTCTAAGTTTAGATCTAAAGTCTAACTTTACTACTACTAAAAATAGACTTTTGGTCACAGTTTAGACCAAAAGTCTAACTTTAGCTTAAAGTCTAACTTTAGTAGTAGTAAAGTTAGACTTTTGGTCTGAGTTAGACTTTTGGTCTAAACATAGACCAAAAGTCTAACTTTAGTAGTAGTAAAGATAGACTTTTGGTCTAAACTTAGACTTCAGGTCTAAACTTAGACTTTTGGTCTAAGTTTACTTTTGTGAATCAGGCCCTCTTTAATTTCCTCAGACCTTCTTGTACGGTTCATACGATTTTGACACCTTTCTCTTTTCCCCTCTAGAAAATCCATTTGCACTTTCATTGCCTAATTTATCTATTGCTAGTTTCTTTATGGATCACTCAGTTTGGATACTTTGCATTCTTTACATATTGATTATTTGCATTCTGTGCTTCATAGTGCTTATATTTAGAGTGTGTGAGCACCTTAACATGTTTCCTGTAATTATATATTTCATTAATCATTTCCATCTTTGTTGATTGTGATAAACTAAAAATTTGTAAATAAGCCTTAATGGTCGCATACCATCCTCTCTGTCGTTATTGTGCAACTGTATTGGTTTCTTGTAAATTAACTCTGAATGCTAGCTCTCTCTCAACACTTCAAGTCGACTGCAAAAGGTCCATAGAACGAGTGAGCGATTCTGTTTAATGTCTATACCAAGAGATTGAGGTTTAAAGATCCCCTCTCCATATGTGTATTTTAAAGTAAGTTCAACCTGAAGAGAAAGTTGTGTACTATGTGAGAACCATTACAATTGGCTTAGCCTTGAATGTAGCTTTATAGTTCAGGTATGTGTGGGCTAGGGCCGCACAGGCCTTTTATTCCATCCGCCATTTCCCTGGTGGGTGGAGTCCTTTGAGGCTATTTTTCAAAGCCCAGCGTGGCTCCTGTACCTCTTTCACTTTCTCCTGCTACCTGAGGTTTATTGCAGGAGGCACGGGAGGCTTCAAGAGAGCCAAAGAAAGAGAGCAATGGAGGGAGGAGTAAGGTGGTGAAAAACTGTTTAGAGAGGGATATGAGAGAGAGGAGAGAGAGACAATGGATGAATGAAAAGAGAGTGGCAGCACAAAATGATGAAAGAAGTGGGTCTGGTTGAAGCATTTTTGCAAGGACGGCTTTTTAATCCCCTTCAAGCTCTGATGTAGACGTAGAAATAAAAGTAAGGGACCAGTCCAGGCTGCCACTGTTGGGGTAGTATTGCAGAATCCTGTCATCTGGTAGATATTTTGGAAGCTTGCATGGCTTCCTTGCCTTCACATAAGATGTTAGTTCAAGTGTTAGATTTGGAGGAAATTAGTTTTTCAAATTCAAATTCAAATATTCTTTATTTCGATCATGAGAGATCATAAAAGAAATACAAATGAATGCCACCGTTAAAATCATTAGGAAATAAGCTCAATATTTTAGAAAACACAATTCATGATTGCAATCTAATTAAGAAAAATACAATTTTTGATTTAAGAACTAGGAGTTCGCACGGCATTAGAGTCCCTTATAATTCTTCCACGCAATCTCCACAATGCCGTCAAGAATTTCGCCATAACGAACACAGTTGGAGCAGTTAAATCTGTTTTGAGTACTCTGTAGGCTGGGGCATAGGTTCGGAAGCCCAGGTTCCTTAAATAGGGGACCAACCAATAGCTCCTAATTCTGCTATAGGCTCTGCAGAACAGGACCACATGGAGATCACTTTCCAACTTATAGTTACATGCTGGGCAGTTCCCCGAGTCCAAGTTGCCGTTCCAAGATTTAGTGAAAGACCTCAGGGGAAGAGAACCGTACCTCCATTGCATGAAGATCTTCCTTACACACACTGGCGTCATACCGTCTAAGACATACTCAGGACTATAACAAAGTTTTGTCTTGATAAATGTATCAGTTAAGGATCCTTCCCGGGTAGTACTCAGAGATTTCTGGAGCATAAAGCTGTAAAACACTTTGGAAAGTTCTTTCCTCGGGAGCCTTGCGGACATTGCTTCCGGATTGGACCATAGCTCTGGGACTCCGAGGGTCACACACATGTCCCTGATGTACTTTAGCCATGGAATTTTAGTCACATGGATTGATCTGAGAAGTTCCTGCAGTTCGGTTCTATAGTGTACCAAATCCTGGCTGCTCCACAAGCGCCTCCAGTAAGTCAAGGGTTTAAGGCCCAGTTCCTCCGTGATTGGTCGTAATGCCAAATCCATTCTTAAAGGGAGAAGGGGAGTGCTCAATGGAAGTGCCACCAATTGTCTAATGAAGTTGTTTTCTGCTACCTGTATGGTCTGTAGCGGTGTATGTCCCCATAACTCAGCCCCATAAGTAATACCTCCCCGAGCTTGTGCTTTATAAATGTGTATGGCAGGAGCCAGTGGGCGAAGAGGAGATTTTTTGGCGATTCTTGTTATAGCACCAGCCCTCTGGATTAATTTTGTAGTTGCTTTTGTTTTGTGGGGCAACCAGGTCAGATTCTGGTTGAGGGTTATGCCAAGGTACTCAATTATATAGACTCTTTCCAGGAAAGTGGATCCCAGGCGGGGGTTCGGGCAACTTTTGGGTTTCTGATTGAGGATCATGAATTTGGTCTTGGAGGGGTTTATTTCTAATCCCCTTTCATTACAAAATCCCAAGAACCCATTCAAGACTCTCTGTAGCCCCATTGGTGTTTTTGACAACAGCAGGGTGTCATCCGCGAACATAATCGCTGGCACCCTGCTGCTGTTCAATTGTGGCGCGTCAATGTTAGGGATCCTGCTCAAATGCTCTATCACCCCATTCGTGAATAAGCTGAACAGGGTGGGCGCCAACACACAGCCCTGCCTTACCCCTCTTCGGACAGGGAACCTATCTGTCAGCTTACCGTCCTTTCCAAATCTTACTCGGGCGTAATTGTCTGTGTGTAGCCTGATTAGAATCTGGAGAATATCTCCAGGGACACCCAGATCAGCCAGCACCGCCCACAACCTGGCCCTAGGGACCAAATCGAAGGCGGCGCGGAGGTCCACGAATACCGCATACAGTGACCCACCTTCTAGATGTACCGTCTTCCAGTACAAAATGTTCAATCTAAGAATTTGGTCGACTGTAGAAACTCCTTTTCTAAATCCCGCCTGAAGAGGGCTTAAAATGTCGGCCTCCTCCATCCAGCTTTGTAGCCTATCAAGAATTAATCTGCCAAACATTTTCTGGGATACATCAATGAGGCTGATTGGGCGATAGTTGGCGGGGAGCAGGGGCGACCCCTTTTTAAAAATCGGGACCACCTCCGCTCCCAGCCAAGTATCCGGTATTTTCATTCCCCCCAGCACTGCATTGAAAAGAACCATGAAATAAGGTGCCCAAATCCCTGGTTCCTGCCTGAAGAGGTCGCCCGGGATCCCATCCAAGCCCGGCGCCTTTCCAGAGGAAAGCCCCGCTATTGCCACCCTGATGTCTTTTATAGTAAAGGGGTCTGAGGTGTGTGTGTAAGTAATGGGTAGTATTGATTCTGGCTCCTCATTTTCGGGGGAATATAGCTGCTGGAAGTGTTCTTGCCAGACATCTGCGGCAATGTTGGGTTCAATTGCCGTAGGAAGGTCCCCACTTCCATGGTTAATCACTCTCCAGAATCTACGGGAGTCCCTGTTACCCAGGGACTCCGATAGATTCTCCCAGTGCTGTACATCCCACTCTACTTTAGCATTAGCTATAAGTGTTTTGTAAGCCCTCCTTTTGGAGCGGACCTCTTCCCTAGGGCCTCCTTCCTTTATGGTGGATAGGAGGTCTCGTTTTGCCAGTCGGCAAGTACTATTGAACCAAGTGTTTTTGGGTGGTCCTTGGGTCCTAGGTCGTCTGGTGCTGAAGAGATCGACTTCAAGCTTCCTGATTAGATGTTCGTGTACCTGTGCTAAATCTTTGCTAGTATTTTTAGGGGATTCCGAGTTCCATAGGACAAAGGCCTTCTCAAGGATGGGGATAATTCCAGAATAGAGGGAGGCTATCTTCTCTTCACTAGAGGCAAGCTTTTCCCATCTTATCCTCCTCCTGTTGTTGTCCAGGAGGTGTCCCTCTCTCAATTCTTGCTCACTTGACACATTCACCTCAAAGCAAGGAATGGCATACTCTAATTCCAGAGCATTATGGTCACTGTCCTGCCTGGGTATTATTTTGAAATCCACTACCCTTTTCCATGCCTGCATCTGTACCAGGAAGTAATCTAATCTGGATTCCCTCCCTACTTTATTAAATGTACATTTGCTCGGGATGTCTGACCTAGTGCAGCCGTTACAAGCTCTCAACCCAAAGGTGAGATTTAATGTGTTTATTTGAACGGCCAGCGGTGTCCATGCTCTAGGGGGGGTGCTTCTGTCAAAGGAACCTGCCAACTTGAATCCTCTTCTAGAGAGGGTCCATCAAGTAGTCCAGGTAGTGGTTCAAAATGTGAATTGAAGTCCCCCCCTATTAGGTATGACATATCCCCTGGGATGGTTTCTAGGAGGCTAGACAGGGCCTCAATGGTTTTAGAGGTAGCCGCTATTGGGGCAGGCCTGGAGTAGATATTTATAACCAATAATTTGAAGGGACCAGGCCATTCGAGTAGGACGGCCAATATATCTTCAGAGTCTACTATATATCGTGAAGCTAGACAGCCCAAGTCGGAAGCTACCCAGGTTGCCTAGCCTCCAGATGGACGACCTCTCCCGCCCCAGGTGGCTGGGATTGAAAATGTCTGGAAACCCCTGAAGGGGATCTCATTCCTTGCCCAAGTCTCTTGAAGGAGACAAACGCTTTTTGGGTGTATTAGCTCGGCCCATAAGTCCGAGTCTATTTTATTGGCAAGGCCTGCCACATTCCAAGAAAGCAATTTTATAGTTTGTGGGACAGTCATGTTACCAGATTGGTCAACCGTTTGGCTTGTGCGGGCTGATCGTAATGCCCTAACTATATGCCCTTCAGCCGTGGGTGGACCCTCCATATTAGTTTCCCTTTCTTTTGTCTCTTGGGTGGATCTAGAGTCCCAGTAATAGGTATCTCCTCCTCAGTATTACGGATGTCAAGGTTATCTTCATTAGGATTACCTTCGTCAAATCCTGATGTTTGCCCATATACCCTTTCTTCGACAGCCAGATGTCAATCCACCATTTCAAGGCTGTCGTATCGATTAGACAGCGATAGAGATGGTGGCTGATAGAATCTTGGAGGCCATGGCACCTCTCTATCAAATCCACCCATTCCCGTTCCTCTTCTCTTTACAGTCTCCCAACCCTGGAAATTGCTATGTATAGTCGGATGATCAGGGCGTATTCGCGTTTGGTTAAAAGGGGGTCTCCTCCTTCCCTGGTTGCCCTCCCAATTTCCCTGTGAGTTCTGATGGTATCCTCTTATCTGGTCATTGGATTTGTGTTTGTTTGGTGGATAAAAGAATGAAAGGGGAACCGGGTGAATGGTACTTTCCTCGTCCTCCAGAAAGGGACTACAAATAAATGAGACTGTTCCTGGTTCTTTGAAACTCACCAGTATACAGTCACCACTTATTGTTTTAGGTCTCTTACCTACCCATGAGACTCTTCTTACCATGCGAATGTCGCTGGTCGTGCCTCTAGGAAGCGGTCTATGTGTTGAAAGCCAGTTGATTACTTTGTTTTTTAATGACTCCCCTGTCTCATTTATATCCAATTTTAGCTCGGGAGCTCCAACTAGAATAACAGTATATGGAGCTACCTCAGGTGGGAGATTAACAGTGACTGTTCTTTGTGATTTTGCCACTAAATTATTGAGGACTTGGGGATTTTGATTGATGGTCAAGGGCGGTTTGGGAGGGCTTTTGTGTAATGAATTGAGCTGCATGTTATCATTAACCAGAGATGATTGTTGTTGCACAGCAGGAGGTTGCTTTTTGAGGGCACCTACAGGAGTCGCTGGCATGGGTGATTTGGGTTTTAAGTTTGGTGGTTGATTACCATGTAGTTTGGCATTTTTAACACCCGATAAAGTTGTTACAGCCTCAATATTTTTTACGAGTTTTGGAGGCTCTGGGTTATTTTTATGTTTTGGATCAGTGTAAGAAAGTAAGGGGCCGGGAGCCCCAGGTTTCCAGCAGTCCAAAAACTGTAATGCAGTTTTCTCAATTTTAATTAGTCTCGCCTCCATTTTAATTAGGCGTGCTTCTAGGGGGCTTAAGATTGACTTGAGAAGATTTCCTATATCTGCTAAAGTTATGTCCTCTTCAGCTGACTCAGAATTGTGTTCAGTGGTTGGAGGTGAGAGATCAGTGAAAGTGTCACTAGGTGGATCCTGGGAAGGGTCAGTCGATATTGGGGCTGGAATTCTATCCTGGATAGTGTGGTCTGTACTAGGTGTATTGTGTGTTTCCCCTACCTTTTGCCTCGGTTTTTTTGTCTTCCTTTCGTTAATACTCTGTTCCCCCCATTTTCCTTTTTTGTATGGCACCCTCCCTTAAGCCCCGATCTGTATTTGATGGCCCTGCTAAGTTTGAGGTGTCGGTTATTGATGGAGGTTCTTCCCTCGGTGAAATAAAGCTTTCAGTGATTAGAACAGTGTCCTCTCCCATATTTGTTATGTTTGGAGGTTGAGTAGTTTGTGTCAGTGGCAGTGAAAGAAGGCTCATGTCCTCTAAGTCGCTTAAGGTTTCCTCAGAGAGATCTATACTAGTGGTTTGCTGGGCCCCACCGCAAGCACCAAGCTGTGGGCTATCTATATTCTGCCTGTCCTCAGGAGTTTTTGCCATCGCTATAACGCCCAGCGATGACCTCTTGACCCACTCTATTTCTTGTGAGATTCGTCTTTCTAAAAGAGTGATGTCATCTATCAGGAGGGATCCTGCCTTCAAAAAATAATTATCAATTTTACCTTGGGTAGGGGCAGTTATCGTGGGTCCAGTAACTGCCGAATTGGCTTTGCTCCTCGTCTCCATTTTACTCATAATGAGTAATATGGTTAGAGGACACCGGGAGAGACAGATGGTCTAGTGGTAAGAATGAGGGGATATGGAGGAAATCCTTATGTAAATGGGGTGGCCCAGTCCAGTCCTTTCCGTCCTCGAACGGCCTCAAACGGCCCGCTCTTTGCCCGGTCTTCGCCCCGGGCTTCGACCCGCGCGCGACCCGCGTGCGCGGGCGTCGGTGAGATTATGTAGACTGGGGGAGAAGGGAGGGCGGGAAGAGTCGCAGGTGCGCTGGTGGCAAGAGCGCTAGTCCTGCTGGGACTCGCAGTCCCGCCCTCGTACACCGGCACAGGCTTGAACAGCTCCCAAAACGATACTCCGCACTTCCAGGGACAATCCGCCTTTACTCGCGTTTATGCCCAAAGTCTGTAATGCCAGGAAATCCACGTAAAACTCCGACAGTGAGCGGCTCCCGCGGAGCGGGGGCCGCGAGGAGTCTTTATGCAGCAGGGGGAGGAGGGAGGGCGGGAAGAGTCGCAGGTGCGCTGGTGGCAAGAGCGCTAGTCCTGCTGGGACTCGCAGTCCCGCCCTCGTACACCGGCACAGGCTTGAACAGCTCCCCAAACGATACTCCGCACTTCCAGGGACAATCCGCCTTTACTCGCGTTTATGCCCAAAGTCTGTAATGCCAGGAAATCCACGTAAAACTCCGACAGCGAGCGGCGCCCGCGGAGCGGGGGCCGCGAGGAGTCTTTATGCAGCAGGGGGAGGAGGGAGGGCGGGAAGAGTCGCAGGTGCGCTGGTGGCAAGAGCGCTAGTCCTGCTGGGACTCGCAGTCCCGCCCTCGTACACCGGCACAGGCTTGAACAGCTCCCCAAACGATACTCCGCACTTCCAGGGACAATCCGCCTTTACTCGTGTTTATGCCCAAAGTCTGTAATGCCAGGAAATCCACGTAAAACTCCGACAGCGAGCGGCACCCCAATTAGTTTTAAAAAGTGATAGCTTATAGAGTACAAACTGATGACGGACATTAGTGTTCTCATTACACATTGGTCAGAATACGGTGGGGTGTTTACAGCATGCAGCAAATACTATTACAACAGGGTAAAGTATTTGCCACATGTGGAAAATATCTCCTATTTTGAGGCTTCAACTTGAAAATGAAGCGCAACATGCAGAATCTGTTTTGAACGCATCAAATTCTGCATGGTTTGCCCTTTTACACCTTTTCTTCAGGTACATTTTGGCAGGTTTACATTTTGTTTCTATGAAAGATAACTGTGAGGGTGTAATAATTATCATGCAGCTAGTAACTCCGATCCCTGTTAAACTCCTGTTTGTTTAGACTAAATAAATTAGCCTTTAACTTGTGGTGAGGGTCGGTTTGCCACAGAGACCTGCTGTCAAAGCCACTGTGACTGGTTAGATATCCAGTATTGTGTTGGTCACATGAATTCCCTCAGGGGCGGAGCAATCAATGGTGCTGCCATTTCAGTGGCACTGGCTCCCAGAGATAGGAGGAGACCCTGTGTGCCCTGATCTGGGCAATCTTCTGACTGAGGTTATTTTCGAGGACGCTCCTTAAGAATTTGCCTGGGGCCTTGCTCTGTGTTTTATCTTCAGGGGAGTGTGAGGGTGGGTGAGGATGGAGGAGAATGAGAGGGATGGAAAGGGGGGGAAATGGATAAAAGAGAACCAATGGGTGAAATATAGAAAGTGGGGTGGGGTGGGGTGAAAATGGCAGTATGGGAGGACATATGGATAATAGAGAAAGGAGATAAAATGAGAAATGGGGAAGAGGAAGAGAAAGTGGGCACACATTAGGAAGTCAAGGAAATAAGGGAGTATGGAGATAAGGAGAAGAGAGAGACAGAGAGGGGAAGAGTGAGACAGAGAAAAGGGATACAGAGGGGAAAGTAAACAGGAGGTAGAGATATGATATCAGTGGAAAGAGGGGTGGAAATCGGAAGTAGAGGAATGTAGAATGAGGGTGCAACTAGAATTAATGTGCCAGTGTAGTGACACTTAGGACCCATTGCACCTCCATTATCTCTTTATTCAAGTTTTCCTTGCTTGCAATAGTGCCCATGACAGCAAGGCTAATGCCACTTAAATCCTTGTAATGAATACTACCTCTGAGGGTAAGCACTTTGTACATTCTAGAACATTAGCACTGACAAATGAACATTCTACTCACATGGAGTATCCAAAAGAGGACACATAAGCAAAACTGAAAAATTCCTATTGGTGTAATGATGCATTATGCCCACATGAAAGCAGAAGAATGAAATGTACAGGATGTGCGGAGCACTACATCAGATTCGGAGTGTGATTATTGAGGAGATATAGCCTTTGAAAGATCGCTGCAGACTTAAGCGGATATTGCGTGCAACCAGATAGTACCGTGGTTTCTATTGGTTCAGCAGGTGCAGTGGCACGGGGGCCCAGAGTGCTGAAGGTGGTCCAGCAAACTCTAATTAATTTTGTTTTTTTTATATTTCAAACAGCCCGGACCCCTTTCCTTCCTTGCACCAGAGTCCACTAGACACTGACTTTCCTTCTGGACCCGGGGCATACATGAGCTTATAAGCCTTACATTGTGGGGCTCACGTTATAGGTAGATCAGTAGACTATAACTTATGAATGTTAGTGTTGTTATGTGTTTGAAATTTTTTATCTCGTATTAACACCTAACTATATTTTCCTTTAACCTTTGTGGAGCTGAATGCGGGGATCCAGCTGCAGCCCCAACCATTAAATAAGTAGTGGGCATCACAGGTGGAACTGGGCATCCCCAAAAAATATGAAAGATGGAAAAAAAATGAGCTGCTGGAGCCACTCATTTATAATTCACTACTCCCAGCTAGGAGCTTTCCAAGGGCCCCTTTATGGGCTAATTTGCAAATTGTTCTTGCTTTGTGGTTTGCCAATTTGGAAGCGGCACCACCAACATGTTACAAAAAGGGTTGTGGGAGCAGCAAGGAGAGCAGCAGTTCCCAGAATATGTGTATATGGGTGTGTGAGTACTGGTATGTGTCTGTGAATGAGTATGTGAGTGGTTGTATAGGTGTGTGTGAGTGGGCATACGAGAGGTTGTATGGGGGTGTGAGCGGTTCTGTGCGTGATGTCATTAGATTTAAATCTGTGATGTGATTTGAGATGTCATCACTGCATTGCGGGGGCGTAAGTTATAATTAGTTCAGGTAACTGTAACTGCGGAATTTCACAGTTTTTGTACAAGTGAAATCTGAGCCTAGCTACAATGTTCCAGAAAAAAACAAAGGTTACAGAGATGTAACTTTTGTAGTAGGTTAGTATATAGATTTAACACACATAAACTCTTAAAAGCACTTACACTCACTTGTTGTCATGAGTGATGTACTATGTGAGGTCATAAGAAGTGCATTGTGGGGGTGTAAGTTATAGCTATAGCTCAGGTAACTATAACTGCTAAATTTCACTGGTTATGTATGGAAATCTTAGCCTAACTATAACGTTCCTTTAACGTTTGTTTTTTTAGTGAATTTCTAAGGTTTTTTTTTTAAATTCTATTTGCTAATCATAATGACCCTGTGGCCTTTGGCTTTTAAGCAAATTTCTAAGGTTTTTCAAAATCTATTTCCTAACTATAATGTCCCTGTAACCTTTATTTTTTTATGTGAATTTCTATGGTTTTTGTTAACTAGTAATCGCGTTTGCAGAGTGGTGGAGAAAGGGGGCGGGGCCTCTGACCAGCTCTCAGGAATCATGTTATGTCGGACTTACTGGAAGTAAACACAAGGGACTTACAGGAAGTAACAGTAGGGCATCTGGGCAGTCAAGAACCCTCAGCATCCAAGAGGACTACATCCTCCAACCAGCATTGCACCAGGAGGCATATTTTCGGAGTTGTGGGGAAAGGAGGCATGGCTGCCCAACACCTCTCGGCAATTTCCACTGTGTGGGACAGACTTCAGGTAACAGGAGGGTTTCTTGACCACAAAGGCACTCTAGAGCCAAGGTGATTTCATCCCCCAACCAAAAGTGTACCAGGAGGCTTGTCTGCACAGTGGTGGATGGGACATGGCCTCCGAAATCTTCTTAGCAATCGCGCTCTGTGGGACTTACAGGAGGTAACAGGAGGGCTTGTTGTCCCCCAGGTAACCTATGGAGCCAAAGATACTTCACACCCCAACCAGCAGTGTGCCAGGAGGAGTGATTTCAGAAAGGTGGAGAACAGGGGCGTGGCCTCTGAAGTCCTCTCTGCAATCACACTCTGTGGGACTTACAGGAGGTTACAGGAGGGTTTGGTGGCCCCCAAGGACCCTCAGTATCCAATGGGACTTTATCCCCTAACCAGTAGTGTGCCAGGAGATGCGTTTGCAGAGTTAATATGAAAGGGGTTGGGCTTCCGGTGACATGCTGGTCTTATATATATATATAAATTCGGGGAGGGAGGCCCCATGGCCCCCTATTCCATGGGCCAATCTTGTCCCCAGGGACCCCAACTCCGGGGTCTGGCCTATTTTGAATTGTGCGATCACTGGGCTGACACAAATTTCATACCACCCAGCATTCCCCCAGGTCTCTCAAAAATGGTACCTCATGTCTGTGGGTGGGCCAAGTAACCGCGGCAAGGAAGGGCCCAAAATTTATTCCGGAGACATCAGAATTATCTATCACAAAATGACCTGGTTTTGCAAGGGAGGCACCTGCGTTTTGGTCCCGGGATTGGTGACCATCTAGGGAAACCTACCAAACCCACACATTTCTGAAAAGTAAGTACCCGGGGAGTTCGGGAAGGGATGGCTTGCGTGGATCCCCTAATGTTTTCCTACCCAGAATCCCCTGCAAACTTCAAATTTAGTTAAACAAAATCACATTTTCCTTACATTTCTGGCTGGGATCACCGCCCCAGCACAAATGTCCTACTACTCAGTTTTCCCCTCAGACTCCCCGATTACAATGAGGCCTCACTTGTGTGGGATGACCAAGGGCCTATGACTGGGCAGGGCCAAAAACACAGTGGTTGAGTGTATAGCCCAGCAAACTCTAAGCGCTATACTTTTTTAAAAATTAATTTTTTGGCGATTCTGCAGTGGACTTTCAATACAAGTGAGGTATAATTTTTATCGGGAGGCCAAGGGGAACGCTGTGTGGTAGGACATTTTTGCCGGCGCCGTGATCCCACACAGAAATGTACAGAAAATATGATGCTAAATTTGAGGTTTGCAGGGGATATTTATGTAGGAAAACGTTGGGGGATCCAAGCAAGCCCCACACATCCCTGAACTCCTTCGGGTGTCTAGTTTTTGGAAAAGTCTGGGTTTGGTAGGTTTCCCTAGATGGCCGCCAAGCTCAGGACCAAAAAAGCATGTGCCCCCTTGCAAAACCAGTCCGTTTTGTGATAGATAATTTTTCATGTCTCCACAATACGTTTTAGCCCTTCCCTGTCACAGTTGTTTGGCCCACCTACACAAGTGAGGTACCATTTTTATCGGGGGAACTTGGGAAAATGCTGGGTGGTAGGAAATTAGTGTGAGCCCGGTAATCCCACAACTTTTCCACACAGAAATGTAAGAAAAATGTGATTTTGCCAGCTAAATTTGAGGTTTGCAAGGGATTCTGGGTAGGAAAACTTTGGGAAATTCATACAAGTCACACCTCCCTGGACTGAAATGTGTGGGTTTGGTAAGCTTTTCTAGATGGCCGCCGAGCCTGGAACCAAAAATGCAGGTGCCCTTATCTATCACAAAACTACCTGGTTTTGCAAGGGGGCACCAAAAGGTCAGTGCCTAGTGGGCTTTCTGCCACCCTGGGGAGAAGCAGGGGCAGATTTGGGCCATTGAATGACTGTGGCTATTTTTTGGGGGGGTGGGAGCATTGGTTTGCCCATTCTGGGCAGCCCCACCCCTCTGTATAAAAAAGCCAATGTAGTCCCTGGCACCTAGTGGGCTCTCTGCCCCCCGGGGGGCAGATAAGGGGCAGTAGCCCCCATATGCCTCCCAGGGGGGCAGAGAGGCTGTGGCAATTATTTGGGGGTGGGGCATTGTCATGCCCATTTGGGGCAGCCCCCACCCCTTCATATAAAAAAATAAATAATCCCTGGTGCCTAGTGGGATTTCTGTCTCCCTGGGGGGCTGATCAGGGGATACTGCCCCACTCGCATAAAGGCTGTGGCACTTTGTTTTGGGCTGTGGGCATCGGCATGCCCATTCTGTGCAGCCCCCACCTCTACCCATTAAAAAAATAATTATCCCTGGTGCCTAGTGGGCTTTCTGCCCCCGTAGGGTCAGATCAGGGGCTACTGCCCCATCTGCCTCCTGGGGGGGGCAGAAAGACTGTGGCATTTGTTGGGGGGTAGGGGCATTGGCATGCCCATTCTGGGCAACCCTCACCCCTGAAATTTGAATAAAAATAATCCTTGGTGCCTAGTGGCCTTTCTGCCCGGAAGGGCAGTTAATGATCTATTGCCCCTGGATGCCTCCGTGGCTACTGCCCCATCTGCCTCCGGGGGGCAGAAAGACTATGGAATTTTTAAGGGGGTGGGGGCATTTTAGGCAGTCCCCACTCCTGAACTTTGAAAAAAATATTCCCTGGTGCTTCTTGGGCTTTCAGCCCCACCAGGGGAGCATATAAGGGGCTATTGCCTCCATCTGCCTCCCGGGGGGCAGCAAAAAGACTGTAGCAATTTTTTTGTGGTGTGAGCATCGGCATGCCCATTCTGGGCAGCCCCCACCTTTATTCATTAAAAAAATAATAATCCCTGGTGCCTGGTGGGTTTTCTGCCCCCATCTGCCTCCTTGGGAGGAGAAAGACTTTTGAATGTTTGGGCGGGAAATGGTGGGGACATTGGGATGCCCATTCTGGGCAGCCCCCACCTCTGGCCCATGAACAATAATCCCTGGTATCTAGGGTGCTTTGTGCCCCTCCCTGGAGGCAGATTAGTAGCAACTGCTCCCCGGGGGGGGGGGGGCAGAAAGACTGATTATGCCAGATTTTAATGGGAGGACACCTCCCTCGTGCCTAGTGGGTGGATCCCTGCTTGGGGATCACCCTCCTGGGAAGAGTACCATTGGAAAGGGGGGATTCTCCACTTTCCAACAATGTGTTTCAGTGCACAGGGGGCTGAGATAACCCCATGAGCACCAAAAGAGTGAAACTGAAAGTTTCATTATCAATGTAATGACGTCAGCGCGCCATGCACATGATCTTCATAACATTGAGAAAAAAAAAGCTTGGGAGGTTGGGAAAGCTCTTCCACACCTCCCTAGGCCCAAAAAAGTAAAGGAAATCCCTCTGCTGTTTGCAGCGGAGGGATTTAGTGCGCCTGTGCACATGACAAAATGGTTCCGTCATGAGCACAGGAGCACTGGTGCTCATGACGGAACCATTCCGTCATGAGCACCAAAGGGGTTAAGCACATTGATATTTGAAATTACATGTGTTACCTTCTAAGCACATAGCACCATGCCCTGTGACCTACCTACACACTGCCTTAGGGTTGACTTACATGTAGTCGAAGAGGAGTATAATGCTTGGCAAGGAGTTATCAATGCCAAGATGACCTGCCGTTAAGACTATACAGACAGCAATCAAAATGCATGTTTAAAGGTCTACTAGTCTGAATGGGTGACTAGGAGTGTATCTACTTGAGTACATATCTAAATAAGTCTTACTATCTCTATGGGTCTGTATATGTGTATTTAAGTGGATGTAACGACTAGTTACTGACTTTATTAGTGAGTGTACAGGTATGTAACTAGATGTATAGGTGAATACATTATTATGTTAATGATTTCATTGATATCCCTTTCAGTGTGTGGGTGTCTGTGTGGGTGAAAATCATATACTTTCAAATTATATTGTCTAATAAATATTCCACATCCACTTCCAAACACATTCTTTCAGTAGAGCTTAATACAATAGCTATTTTTTCTCTTCCTGCATTTTTATTCCTCCTTTGCTGTTCACTATGTTTTTCCCTAATATCATCATCTCCCCTACCTTTTATTTTCCCTTTTGCTGTTGAGTATAATCTTTATATGTTATTCATCTTTTACACCCTCATACATGTTTATGTACATGTTCTGTGGCTCTGGGTCTGGGTTTCTGAGGTGGTTTGTGAGTGGGTGTCTGAGTGGGTCTGTGAGTGGGTGTGAGAGTCTTTGAGTGAGTCTGTGAGTTGTTGCATGGCCGCATGAGTCTCTGAGTGGATCTGTAAGTGAGTGTGTAAGTGTCTGTGTGGGTCTGTGAGTGCATGTCTGACCGTGAGTGGATGTATGAGTATATGAGTGTGTCAGTGAGTAGATGTATTTTTAAAATTTACGATTGAATTCATGGACCCACTGCGATTTTTTACTGGGGGCGCTCTGGGTGTCAAGGCAGATCCGCAAATTTGCTGATGTGGAAAAAACATACTTTTAGGCAATTACTTTTTAATCATGGGTTCCTCATACACCCCTATATTGCACGCTTACCGATCCATCAAAATACTTCCTCAGTCAAGAAGACTCCGGCACTTCCAGCTGTTGTTTGCTTCAATGGTTTATTAGGCTAATGTTTTGCTCCTGATTGGACCTTGTTCATGGTTATGGAGGTCAGACTGCCTTCGATATTTAAACATGTCACATGTTGAGCAAATGAACAAAATAAACAAAGGACCACAGTGTGCATACTAATACATTTTGCATGTGGCGGCAATCTTAGCATAGCACATCACCTATCTTTAAGTGGGGGATATCCTTTCAAAAATGGTATTGCCTGAATATATGTACCTTTTCTAAACAATTTATAAACATTTTTTTAACATTTTAAACAATAGTACTTTTCAACCTGTTGGGAAATTATATTAATGTTGTTATATCTAGATACAGTACCAGGGCCTGAAAATATTAACTGACAAAAGGGGTCATGGTTTAGGTACCCTGACCCTATGGGTGTGATACAGGGGTTGATAAGGGATCCCTGATGGGCAAGAAATTGCCCCCAATTTTTTTTTCCATGTACGAGGATCTGCTAATCGGTTGGGCTGCTTAGAGTGGCCTCGCATGAATCTGTCACAAATCCACAGATCTAGAATCTAGAGAAAAAAATACACCCACTCACAGACCAACTTATACACTCTCTTATACCCCCACTCTACCACTCGTACACCCAATCACACATCCATACAGCCACTCACAAACCTATTTCCATGCCCACTTCAGTACTCAAACACCAACAGACAAACTCACACAGCTGCTCACACATCCAGTCACACACTCACACACCCACTTAAATATCCACAAAGCATTCACACACTCATCCAGCCTCTCCCACACCCACTCAGACACCCATCCAGCCAATGATACACCCACCCACAGACCCACACAATCAATCACATACCCACTCACAGACCCACACAATCACTCACACACTGACTCAGAGATTCTGCAGATACACTCACATACCCAGTCACTTACACACCCACTCACTCACACCAGCCTCTCACACACGCCCTCATACAGTCACACGGCCACTTATACACCCACTCACACACCCAACCAGCCTCACACACACCCACTTGCCTACCAAATCAGCCACTGGCAGACCCACTCACACACCCAGAAAATGACTTACATACCCAAAAAGCCACTCGGACACCCACTCACATACCCAACCAGCCTCTCACATATCCACTCACATTCCTACACAGTCACTCACATACCCAACCAGCTACTGAAATCCCACTCACACACTCAGAAAACCACTTACACCGCTATTCACAGACCCACATAATCAATAATATACCCACTCACAGACCCACATTACCACTCACACACCAACTCACAGACCCCACAGAACTCACACATCCATTCACACACCCATCCAACCACTCACACACCCACTTACATACCCATGCAACCTCTCAAATACCTACTCAGACACACATCCAGCCACTTTCACACCCACTCATACACCCATACAGTTATTTACATACCCATTCACAGACACACAATCAATCACATACCCACTATCAGATCCACATAACAATTCACTCACTCATCGACTCATAAACCCCACAGACACTTGCTTCCCTATTCACACATATATACAGCTACTCACCCACCTACGCACACACCCACACAGCCACTCACACACCCAACCAGCTTCTCACACTTACTCACACATCCATCCAGCCAGACACAACCACTCACCCACCCACAAAACCGCTTAGACACCCATTCACAGACCCACACAATCAACCATATACCCACTCACAGACCTACACAACCACTTGCACACTGACTTACAAGCCCCGCAGACACTCACATACCCATGCAGCCCCACGCACATCCTCTGATACACCCACACAGCCACTCACACATCCACTCCCACACCCATCACACAACCTATCACAGACCCATACAATCACATACCCAATCACAAAACCAGATACCCACTCACACACCACTCACACAGCCACTTACACACTCATTCAGAGATCCATAAAACTACTCACACACCATTTCACAGACCCATGAAATCGGTCAGACACCCACTCACAGACCCCACCACACCTCACATACTGCTCACACTCTTTCAGCCACTCAGACAGCCACTCATACACACATACAGCTACTCAAATACCAACTCACATACTCCCTCACACACTCACATACCCACTCAAGGATCCACGCACCCAGCCGCTCACACACCCAAACAGCCTCTCTCACACCCATTCACTTACACATCCAGCCACTGAGACACCCACTCACAACCCATAAAAGCACTTACACACCCATTCATAGACTCACAATATTAATCACATATCCATTCACAGACCCACACAACCACTCACACACTGGCTTGGGAAATAGCATGGAAAAAGTAGAAATTCACTTAAAAAAACAAAGGTTAAAGGGACGTTATAGTTAGGAAATAGAATTTAAAAAGTAATGGAAATTTACTGAAAAAAACAAACGTTACAGGAGCGTTATAGTTATGCTCAGATTTTACAGGCAGTGGGCTTGAGCCCATTACATTTGTCAGGCATGAGAGGGCTTCTAAGGGGGTGGGAAAACAGGAAGACATTTTGTGGAAAGCACTGCCCAAGAGGCACTCTACCCTTCCCCTATTCTCCCTAAATAACTCAAACAAAGGCTTCTGAAGCTGCAACTGATGGTCTGAGGAGTTTGCATCCCACCCCCCCCACACACTCCCCATTGGACACAATGTGTACACAACCTCCTCAAAGGAGCTAATAAGACACCCTGCACAGGGGTTCCAACTCAGGTTGTCTTCACCACAGACCATGTGAAGAGAGCCAGTGGCATGTGACACACTGTGACACCATGTGAGTTGACAGGTCTGGTAGTACAGGATTGGCCCAGGCATACTTGACGCATTCATTTACGAAACTGAGGTCAGATTTGGAAGGTTCCAAAAGTGGTAATTGGCAAAATGATTCCAGTGAATGATCAGGGTTAAACAGTTATTGGGTTTCTTGTGCTCCAGTTCAGGGAGGATCTTGCAGTTCGTTGTGGAATGTTCCTGTTCGAGTAGGCTCAAGGGTGGTTTGCATGTGGCACGGACTAAATTGAGGTGTCATAATGGGCAAAATAATTATGGGTTGGAATGCTACCCCAAGCAATGGCCAGTGGTTAGACTTAATGCAAGCATTCCTCCCATCACCTTTTTTTAGTTTGATGTAACACTGTAAGTGGCAAAGGTATGCC
This sequence comes from Lissotriton helveticus, assembly GCF_964261635.1. Taxonomy (NCBI): domain Eukaryota; kingdom Metazoa; phylum Chordata; class Amphibia; order Caudata; family Salamandridae; genus Lissotriton; species Lissotriton helveticus. The sequence continues at coordinate 887,404,780 of NC_136070.1, forward strand.
CAGACATGAGTCCCATGCTCACTGACCCAATGGAACCACGTTAATCCTGATGAATTATTTTTAATCAGGATGAAATCGGTCTTGTGTTGCATTTGTGTCTGTTCAGGGAGTACATGACATGGCAGTTCAGGCTTGACTGCTCCTGGTGCAGTAGGACCGAGACTGATTTGCATATGGCTGGGTCCAAACCGGAGGTGACATGGTGGACAAAAAAAGAGATGGGTTGGAAAGATACTCGGAGCGATTACAAGCATTTCTCTAATCACTTTTTGGGTTTATGGCATAGTGATGATATCAAAATAAATTACTCCTTTGACCTGACAATCTGTTCACAGCCAATGGCATCACTTGTTACATAACCTAGATCAGATCACAAGAAACCTTTGGTGTCCACTGATGCACATGGCATCATGAGAAATTTTACAACTTGAGTGACACTGAGAACTGTGTGCAGCCTTAACTTCCCTAACATTATCCATAACATAATGTAAAAAGACTGTCAAAGCATTAAGTCAATAAGTGTCCCATATTTGTTTTATTTTTACTTGTGCCCTGGCTTAGACGTAAAGGTGCTTATTGGATAAGGAGAGATGTTGGGTGGCAAACCTGATACCAAGATGCAGAGTTCTGTGCCCGGGACATCACTGTGCAAATGACTATTCAGTGAACTGGACTCACTTCTTTTCATTCCAAGTCATACTCACTAAATGAATGAATAAATGAAGACTCAAGGCTTTTAATGTTTTTTTTGCATATTTATATAGTGCGAACTTGACCCGAAGGTATTGGAGCGCTTTACATGAGCACCATATTTACATAACACATTCAGGCACAGGGAGATTAAGGGATTTGCCCAGAATCACAGGAAGTGGACCCAACCCCGAGGCTCGAATCCTGTTTTCCATCACCAAAGTCGGCAGTCTAGCTGACGGACCACATCCTCTCCCCAAGTACAACAGAGTACAAGGCAGCAATGCTTATCAGCACTTCCTGGATGGTCCTAGGGACTAAAGTCCGTCTGATGGAGGTAAACATTGGACAGTGTCAATATACACATTTTCATACATCTATTAATAAGGCATCTTTATAGGGGTACTCTCGGAAGGAGAGGTTTCGATCCTACTAATACTAATGCATGCTTTGTCATTTGTCCTCTACTTGTTTCCTTTGGGGTATATGTGGTATTTGCAGAAACTTAAAACTCTACAACAGCCTTACTCACTCCTTGCTGAGCTATAAAATCCAGGAATGTGGAGGCAGTAAAAACCACAGCTGGATACACTAACTAAATCTGGAGAGAACCAGATATTTTTTGTATATCATACATCATCCCGCAACATTCTGGGATTGTGTACACTGTGAAAAGAAAAAGTAGCCATTAACAATATGTCTCTTAAAAATGTGAAATGCTTTTACGACAAGTTCAAATAATACGGAGAGCCTTGAGACCTTTTTTCAGGAAATGAGAGTAAAAGTAGCTTATCGTTGTTGGGAAGTGCCAATGAAATATAGAAATCTTAATATACAATGGTGTGCCACCATTGCTCTGAAAACATTTACCAGGTTATGAGTTGATTTTCAAGTTCCACTGTGAGAAATTGGCCTGATATATGATGTTTCCAATTCTGGAACCACCTTGTATCAGTCCAAACAACCCTTATGGTGTCTGGTTGTAAGTCAACCTTATTAGACAAGCTATCCTAGGGGTAGCATGGACTAAGCAGCCTAAAGGCTTAACTCAAGAGGTCGTGTTAAGCGAGCTGTTTTACCAAATACAATCCTGTAATATCAAATGAAAGGACACCACTAAGCATGGGCGGATTTTGCGGATTGGCAATCCGCGAACTTGCGTATTTACGGATTCGCAATCCGCGAAGATCCGCGAACTCTAGCGGATTTGCGGATTTTTCCGTTTTTTGTGTTGGCGCGTGTTCGCGCCGATTTTGGGACAAGTTCGCAATTGCGAACTTACTTTTCGGCTTGCAACGGCCGCGACTATGTTGTTTCTACGTCTGGTTTATCATCACAGGTTCACAGCACCCTCTGTTTCACCACTGCCACCCTCTGGGACACCCATGCCACCCTCTAGTACATCCTCACAGGCACCTATTAGGTTTATTTATTACTGTAGATTATGGTGGTTGAAAAAAGCTAGCACACCTGCCCTTCTTCAACTGCCATCAATTAATTTGTGTTTCATTAATGTGTCAGTAATTTTGAAAGTTCCAGTCTGGCTGGCACCTGCTTCCTTCCTTATCTGTAATTTGCTTTTTGTTGCAGTGAAATTTTTTTTTTACAGGACCTTTATGGTGCTATTCTATGAGCCTGCTGTTTGGGTCATAGCAGGGTCATAGAATTGTTGCAAACTCTGGAGGGGCCCATCAGGAAGCACTACCTTGAATGTTACTAATGTTAAGTTTGAACTTTTGCACCTGCTCATTGCTTTCATTTTAGCTAAAATCGTTTTTTTTGCAATTTCGCGCGTTATTTGGGGCGCGAATCCGTGCGAGATCGATTTCGGAAGCCGCGAATACGTGCGAATACAAAATTGTTTTTGTTGCGACGTGTATGTTCGCGTGATCTTGCGCGTGTTCGCGAGGCGCTTCTAGCTATTCGTTTGCCAAGTTACCCTATCGGTCGTACACGGGCGCGGCCATCTTGTTGGCGTGACGTAATTCCGTTTCCGCCCGCTATGTGTAATCTCGCAAAGTGTGCTGCTCGCGAGTACAATTTCGCGCGTACTCGCAAGGAAAATCTCGCGCGAACTTACCCACGCGGTCGTGAACGGGCGCGGCCATCTTGTTTCTCATTCATTGCTATGGTTCTGGGCATGCTTTCTGTATTCTGTATCCTCTCTCAATCTCTGCCATCCTTTGCTTGTTTGAAGTTTTTTTGATCTAATTTTACTTATTATCTAACCCTCTATTTTTCTAGCTCTATATTTTTGTGTTTTCTGCAGCTTTTATTTACTTTTAAACTACTTTTTTAAACTCTTTTCTTTTCTTCTTCACTATTCTATTTTTTCTTTATCATTTAAGTTTATTTCTGCCCAGACCATGGTAAAGGGAGCCGGGAAGCACCCTGAGAAGGGGAAGGGTCCCGCACCCCGTGCCCGGCTCCCGTGCGGGCGTTTAAGGGGGGAGCAAGTGGTCCCGAGGGAGATCTTCAGCGCGGAGGAAGTGGCGGCACTGATCTTCTATGTCCAGCGCCGCCTCCCCAAGACGATCCTGGGAGGCGGCAAGATCGCGACCGGCTATGGCATCCGGGAGCGCCGCCAGCGGTGGGAGAAGGTGTGCCGGGCCATGTACAAGATCTCTGGGGTCCGGCGCACATATAACCAGGCCACCCACCGCTGGACCGATGTCATGGACCGGGAGCGGGACTTGCTGGACGCGCTCGGCGTAGAGGTCCCCGGGCTTGGTGAGTAGTAGTAGTAGTACATTTACTACTCTGTTTTATCCTGCTCTGTTATTTGCAAATCTTTGTTCTTTACCAAGAGCAATAATGCTGCCGATTACATTGAGGTAAATTATATTTCAAAATCTTCTATGCATTTCATTTTCAGGTGCACTGCTCTCCTTCTCAGTAGCCTTGCTTGCTACTATGCTTCTTTGTTTTGTATGTTGTGTTCAGAAGCATTTCATTGGCCTGAGAAATTATGTATCAGTGTACTGTAAAGAAAAGAACTGCGTAATGCTAGACAGTAAGGGTCATATTTTCAATTACCGGCGCATCCCTGCAAAGTAACAGGGATGCGGCAGTAATTGTGTGCCATGCCACCACCACCCATTGGCCCAAAACGTCACAGAAGCCTTACGCATCTGTGCCGTAAAGGCAGCGCATTGCTGGAGTTGCGTGCCAACGATGGCGCAGCTCCAGCAATGCTCTGGGGTACCCTATCTCCCCAATGCTGCATCAAGCCGTACGTCGGCTTCAAGCGCGCAGGGTTTGAGTCATGCATCATTGTCCTAAAAATGACTGATTGACATCTTGTAGATTTCCCTCAGCCACTTTTAGGATTCGTTCCTGCGCAGGTACGCCCTCCCTTGCGCCGGAACGCCCCCTGATGGCGCAGGGCTTTACAACGTGATGCATCGCCCATATGCCCATATGTGTTTTTTTTTTAATATATACGCCGCACCAACACCATGGCGAGTCTTTTGTTCTGCCGCTGCGTCAGAAAAGGCACGCAACAATGGAGGAAAATCAGCCGCAACTTCCGCAAGGGACTTATAAATCAGCCCCAACAGACTGAAGTCCAGTGTCCTTCCTTTAGACAGTCACATGGCTATCAGAAGAAATAGTGGCGGTGGTGGCGGGTGGATTGATAGTTTGAGTATTCACTGATCTGCAAGCAGGATGGACTTTGTCTGTCACGTGTTGCGCACTACTGCCTGCAGTGCCAGGCCTAGGCAAACCTCTTTAGTAGTCTGTTTATTGAGTTACATAGGAACTTTCTAAGTCAACGTTCCGCAAATCAGGCAATACGAATAACGTAGTATACCACATGAGATAGATCCCGTGGAATAGTTGTCTATCTATTTGCTATTTTTCCAAAATATGTTGTTATTGTTCTTTTGAAATGTTTGATTTGGTTGAAAAATCTCATCCATGTTTTATGGTTTTTCTTTCTTTCATGTTGTACATCAGCTCCCCCCAAGGGCAAGAGGACACAGGAGGAGGGTGCTGAGGATGCAGGCCAGGATCGGGCAGGCGAGGGCTCCTTTGCTGGCCCCAGTAAGTTTACATTTTACTAAACAGTACCTATTTTTTCCTAGCGTTCCTCATTCGATTTTTTCTAAATCGTCTTTGATCTTCTTGTAGACTGGATATAAATTCTTATCCTGCCTCGAATATGACTCCCTGTGGTATTACTAGACTATTCTTATTAGTCTGTCTGTGTAGCTAACTAAGATTGGACATTTGGCAATTCCATTGGACTCCCATTATATTCAGCAATACCTCTATGCACTGTCTCCTTACTGACTAGATAGTGTGGCAGAGTCATTCAGCTCCCGAAGTCACCGATTATAGATCCCCAATGATCTCTAGATTATCGTACGCAGGACAAGAGAGTAGTACGGAGTCACAGCATAGTCAAGAAGTGTCAGAGGCACTCATGCTTGCAAAAATTCCAAAACCTTTAGCTCATCCACTCTAGTCTAGAGGAACAAAAACCACAGAGTCTATTTAAGTGTAAAAGCTTTATTAAAAGTAAACACATTTATTAAAATCTACTTTGTCATAAAACTATTTAACTGTAAACGGAAAAGTGGTTAGTGCTGACGATTAATTGGACACATTTCTTGTGGTCGAGCCGAACTCTCACCTACTTTGAACTTGATCCTGGTCGTGTTCTTAGGACTCAGGAGTCAAGCTTCTGTCTGTTAGGAGAAAAAGTGGTGCGTGTTAAAAATCAAAAGCAAGCATTCATCAGTTGTGCATAAAAGTGCAGCAAGACAACAGCCTTCCCTGGAAAATGGGACATTTTTACTATGGAGTAGACAGTCACAAATTATTACATTGTATTCTGTTTTTTTAACATTTCTCCTAGACCAAATATTATATAGTAGTGAGTGGTGTATTCTAACTTTCTTAAATGTACTTTGTAGGTGTAACATCTGGTGACGGGGCCAGCGCGGAGGTGGCTGTGTTGGACTTGGACTCGGAGGCCTCTGGGGAGGATGCGGCGTTAGAAGAGCTGGTGGCCGTTCCTGTGGGGGATCAAACGGTGGTGGCGGAAACAGGTAAGCTATATATTCCTTACTTATTGAGATTGAAGACTGCATAGTGTGCTTTCTGCACGGGTGTATTACAATTACAAATCAACCAGGTAGTAGCCTCCTCGAAATGTACTTCGACTTAGCTGTGAAGTTTTTGGTGAGAAGAATCCCAATAAGTTCTTAGACGAACGTGATGGATGGGATGAACGAAAAGCGAAAGAAGGGTGTAAGTAAGTGGGACGCGAACTTGTATGATGGCTGGCAAAGAAGAACGATATGTGTTTGCTTGGACCCAGAGGTGGCTGGGAAGGAAAGAATATGGTATGGTGCATGGCTGGGTCAATGATGAAGCAAGGATGGGTGGAAGGACAGCAGCCTGGGTGGGTGAAACAGAAACTGTATGTGTGCGTATACTTTGAATGAATGGATGCCTGGAGCATGGTATTCTCTGACTCTTACATAGCAAATGTGTATCTAGAGAGAGTAGATGGTCGCCAGGTGAAGTAAGTGTTACCTTGAAGAGCATGTACCACCGCACCCGCACGTCCGTCCCAGTGCAGGGAAGGCAAGGAAAAGAAATTGTAAATGTGTCCAATACTACCATGAATAGTAGCAGTACTTTGTATTGCGTTTGCATTCACAGCATATATCTGGTTATTACGGTGGACACTCCGTACCTCTCTTAATAACTTTAGTTTACTTGTAGTACGTCATTCATGTGTGGGTGTATCACTGTGTTCACTCAATATTAAGCAAAGCACCTAAAGTCATCTCATCTGTCATTAAATACGTCCCATGTGAAGTGATAGATAATCAAATTAGTTAGCTTCTTCAGTTTCCTTTTCTAGTACTCATTTGCACTGTAGGGTGAAAGGTAAATTAATTAAGCAGTAGCCCTTGTAACAGAGTATTCTCAGTGCCACCCGTAATAGAAAAGTAATAGCTTCACCACCTGCATGTACTGGACCGGTACAGTAACGCAAGTCTGTCTCCATCATCATGGTGTGCAACTTTTTTTCTCGGGTGCAACTTCACTGTGCTGTGTCCATGTCATTCTGCCGGCTTGCATAAGATAACGTACCCATTTCCCTAAACAAGAGAGAAGAAGAAGAATAAGACTGGTGTACTGTCATAGTCGACTGTAATGGAAGTCCATAGTGGTCGTAGAATTAGTTCATTAAACTACCACTACTGTTAGAGCAAGGATGCAGAAGTGGGAGGTTACATAGATACTGTCCTCAATAGTTATGTACTGTGCTTTCAATTTGCTACTTGTACTCTGTGACCCAACTTTCGGCTCAATCACTTTGTGTTATTAATAAGGAGCATTGGTTACAGACTATGTCTTTCTTTCTTCATATAGTTGCTCCTTCCAAATCAACAACAAGGAGGGAGCAGGCTAGATTGGCCCGGCAACGGAGGCTGGAGGCCACAGTCGCCGAGTATCGGCGGCTGGTGGCCCTGGAGGAGGAGGAGGACACGCAGTCGAGCGGGGCAACATCTTCGACTGTGACCACTGCATCCTCCTCCGTGACTAAACCAGCGGGACCGAGCCGGGCTAAGAAAGCCGACCGCCACCGCCAAGCACCCGAAATACCAGCTGCCCCCCACAGGAGCTGCAAGGAACGCCAACGCCGCCTACGAGTCCGCATGTCCAACCTGGAGCAGGAGGTCCTGAGGTATAAGACCTTGGTTAAGGGCCTCCGCTCCGAGCTTGCCACCCTCCGCAAGGAGTATGATGCCCATGCCGCATCATGCACCAGCACCAGCACCCTCCAGTAGTGGAGTGTCCCTTGCCCTTTTTTTATAGACTTTTGGGGGGTGGGATTTGGGAGTTGGGATCGTTTTGGGACGTTTCAGAGACAATCGTTGGGGTTAGGGTGGGTGAGGGAGATTATTTTGTTAGGGATAAATAAATATATTTTTCAACTTTATCTGACCATACCTGTTTTTTACTGCTTTTCAGTCTGGTGGGTGGGGGGCGGGGGTGTAACAGTAACTTTGTTTTCCTGAACAGTCGTAGGACTTTAGTAGTACAACCGTCAATCTCTTGTCTACTCCGAAATAATACTCCATTATACTACCTCCCACCAAACGCTTATCTTACCTGTAATTTGTGTTAGAAATTAGGGCTAGGCCCAGGGCTGGCTCCAGGTGAAATGGGGATTAACGTTGTCATTCCTGGGCGGGTGACATTTCCTCATTGCGGTGTTACTAGTGGTGTGACACAGTGGCAGTTGCATGCCTATGGAAAAAAAGAAAACGAAACCTTGTTTGTACTCCTTACTGTAGCATTACAACGGTTACGGTACGATCGAGAAAATAGCAGGTGACAGTACACTAGAACAGTGCCATAATGTAGCCTAACAAATGGTAAAGTATTGCAAGTATAACTAGTACTTGCGTTGAATTTATTTGACATTGGCTACTACTACTAGAAGATATAGTACTGAAGCTGAGTAAGTCTAGAAGATATCCTCGTATTCCTTCACCAGCCTGTTGCTGCTATCACCTTATCCTCCCCAGCAAGTGTGTGGAATTATTGATGTCATTTTAGTCAGACATCAAGCAAAACAACACAGCCCGGGGGAAGAGGGTTAGGGTTTGTAAAATGGATGGGAATGGGGGTTTCTTTTTGGGTAGGTTTTGTTGAGAGAAGAAAAAAAAAGCAGAGCATGGACAAACAATAATTGAAGATACAGAGTTTACAGACAATCTTTGGTTACAAAGTAAAGGTAAGCACATGCAGTCACACTCATAGAATAAAAGACAACAATGGATACTGTATCTGTATTGCGTATGTTGTTGGAGTTGTCCTGTTGAAATTGGTAAGTAAGTTGCATGCAGCAAACAATTCCTCTTATTGGCGGCACTCCTCCATTCCAGCTGACGCTTCGTCCATCAATGTGGTGGTGACCACTGACAGAAGAGACACCCTGTCCACTGCCTGCCTGGCGGATGTTGACTGAAACCCGGCCTGTAATTATTGAACGGAAAACAGGAAGTGCTATTACAATACCACTGATAAATAAATAAAAGGTATGTACGCTGTGTGGTTCAAAAAGTGACACTTTGATTTCCCTAATAGACAGTACAATATTTTTGAAATTGCGTGCTCTGTCTGAGTCACCTTTTTAAGGATCAATAAGTATGGCCAAAATATTATAGCGGATCTTTCCCCTCAAGGTGGGTGTACTACTGTGTTTTAGAACAAAATTTGACCTTCCCAGCAATGCTCCCACCAAGACCCTTACTAAAGCCAGTCGCAAAAATGTAGAAGAACCCAATCATATCTCCAAAAACGATGCCTAGCAGAAAAATGGTTACAAAACGTACTTTGAAAGTAACAGTAGACCCAAATACAGACCGTGGATTGTATTCAAACCACTTGCCTGCAAGCAAAAGTATCCATAGCCAGCATCGCTCCAACAGTGCTCTACAACAACAGAACCGCGTTGCAATAGAACCCCCCTAAACACATGCAATCCTGCTGCTAGGGCTAACCCTAACGAACCCTAACTTACAAAAAGTGCAAAAACTGGTGTTTCCTTATGGATTTTGTCCAACAAACTTCTAGCCGGTATTAGACCTTCCCAGGAATGCCCCAGGCAAGACCCGCCAACCCACCCGCAAAAAAACACGCGACACAACACCACCAAACAGCGAAAAAGCTAAATCTCATACTTACAATGTCTCTCGGCCTTCGGTCCAAACGCGGCGCTGTGCAGCTAGGTCGTCATCATCATCAATCATCATAACTCCTGTTTTCCACCACGGATTTCCTGAAAAGCAAATGCAATCAAGATTAGACTGTCGCAGCAGTGCTTCGACAGAGACCCCGGCCGCAACCCACCCACGAACAGCAGGAAGCCCCCCAAAACGCTACATTGAGCAAGATGTCTGAAGAAATGGCAAAAAAAAGGCTTTTCCTTAAGGATTTTGTCCAAAACACTTCTATCCGGCATTAGACCTTCCCAGGAATGCCCCAGCCAAGACCCGCCAACCCACCCGCAAAAAAACACGCGACAACACCCCCAAACAGCGAAAAAGCTAAATCTCATACTTACAATATCTCTCGGCCTTCGGTCCAAAGTAACGCGCTGTGCAGCTAGGTCATCATCAATCATCATAACTCCTGTTTTCCACCACGGATTTCCTGAAAAGCAAATGCAATCAAGATTAGACTGTCGCAGCAGTGCTTCGACAGAGACCCCGGCCGCAACCCACCCACGAACAGCAGGAAGCCCCCCAAAACGCTACATTGAGCAAGATGTCTGAAGAAATGGCAAAAAAAAGGCTGTTCCTTATGGATTTTGTCCAAAACACTTGTATCCGGTATTAGACCTTCCCAGGAATGCCCCAGGCAAGACCCGCCGGCGCCAACCCACCCGCAAAAAAACACCCGACAACACCCCCAAACAGCGAAAAAGCTAAATCTCATACTTACAATATCTCTCGGCCTTCGTTCCAAATGCCGCGCTGTTCAGCTAGGTCATCATCATCAATCATCATAACTCCTGTTTTCCACCACGGATTTCCTGAAAAGCAAATGCAATCAAGATTAGACTGTCGCAGCAGTGCTTCGACAGACACCAAAAATTACACACAAACCCCCGGAACCCCGCCAAAGAGCACCTCAAAGGCAAGCAAGTCAGCAAAAACGGCAAGAAATTTCCACCTCATATTTGGTCCAAAACACTTTTGTCCATTATTAGAGCTTCACAGCAATGGGCCCAAAACCGTCAACTCACCCGCAAAGAAGTACAACACCCCCACAAGTGCTGAGTCTTTCTTCATTGTGCGTAATCCAGCACTCTGCTTGGAGGGAAATCGCAGTCTGGAGGAGGAGGATAGAGGAGCATGTTCTTCAGAACTTGTGAACCTGAGGAATGTAGACTGCGGCACCTTCAAATCAATAAGCAAACAAGTGAAGACAGTTCTGATGATGGTCTTGTTTTTGGGATTAGGTGATTAAAGTTTGAATTAAATTAACTGTGCAAAACAAAGAAAGAGAGACACAAAGCACACAGGAATAAAAGTGAATAAGGACGAAAAAGAAAGTTCTTGATTGATTGTCTCATTTTCAGGGCTCGGTGTCAGGGAATAAGAACAAGATTTCGTCATCATACTCTGCGAATTCAGGCTGGATGAGGTCAGTGGCACCGAACAGAGAAAAAATCCCCTCATCTACGTTGCTGTCCTCATCGTCTTCATGTGGCGTGCTTTCTCGCACTTTGTAATCTGGTGGTATGAGGTGCTGATTCATCTTGATCATTGTCAGCCGCTCCACATTTTTGGGCGATAGGCGGCTCCGTTTGGCAGTTACAATGCCACCAGCAGCACTGAAAACACGTTCAGAAGACACACTTGCGAGTGGGCAAGACAAATAGTTTATAGCCAGGATGTAGAGCTGTGGCCACAATTGTTTTTTGCCATGCCAATACTGCAATGGCTCCTCATTAAGAAAGACCACTGTTGAGTCATTCAGATAGTCCTGCACCATCGACTCAAGGTCATCAACTGTTCCTCCACTTTGCTTACTTTTTGCTGTGCCTGTGACATTTTTTCGAGAACCATACCCCATCAAACTTAGCCAATCCTCCTCCCCAGCCACTGTTAGTGTTGTCATTGTGTGTGGTGCAGATGATCCAGTTGCCGGTGTCTTTAACGGCTGAGAGGTCACTTGTGCCCCAGCCACAGGTGCAGAAGTGGATTCTTGTGACTGCGGATGGCCTGCTGATGCTGATGCTGATGTACTGGCTTCTCCTTCAATAACCTGCCGTTCTTTTTCAAACCTCTTGGCTGACCAGGCTAACCAATGTTTGTACTTTTGAACATCTGCATCAGCGAAAGGAAAGAATGCGTTGTCTGCCAGCGCCTTTTTGTAGCGTGGATCCAGAATAGTAGCACAAATGTAATGCTGATCTGAGTTGATGTTTTTAAGACGTTCATCACCACGTAGGCGATGTAATAATTTCTCAGACAAAATGAAATGTTTTTTTTTTTTTTCATCTTTTTCAAACTCAGAAGAAACCGCCATCAGTTGGTGCTCCAGTATGCACAACAATGGGATAGCTTTTCACAAATTACAGTCCTCCTGGCTGACTGCACGCGTGAAGAACTCAAAAGGACGAAGCATGTCTGTCAGGCTTTTAACTATGGCCCATTGCGCCTTACTCATCCGCAGGTCCTCCTTCTGAGATGTAGCCTCTGTCAAGAAATAGTGATCGAGTACCGTATACTGCTCATGCAGACGCTCAAGCATGTAGAAGGTTGAGTTCCAACGTGTTGCCACCTCCTGGATAAGTGCTTTCACTGGCATTCCACGTTGAAGTAGCAGTCTCCGCAGATGCTTCCGGGCCTTAAAAGAATGGCTGAAATGGTTGCACATTTTGCGGCAGGTGGCCATTACCTCGAACGCTGGACTCTCTTTATCACTCAAGAATTTTTGAACTACCAGGTTGATACAGTGCGCCAAACACGGCACTCTAACATGGTGACCCTGTAACATGGCCTTAACTACATTGGCGCCATTATCCGTGGAAACATAACCAATCTTGCGTTTTAGGGGGGATAGCATTGACAACACCTTTTTGTCAAACTCTTCCAAAAGGTTTTCTGCTGTGTGACTTTTCTCCAAGGCAAACATGGCTAGTGTTGCATGTTTCCGAGCAGCTTTGAAAACTTGGTCCGGGTCAACACCTGCGTTTAGCTTTGCTATAACACCTGAAAAAGAGACCCAGTGTGCAGTGATGCACATGTAATCATCGCCTGGGCCACTGGTCCACATGTCTGTTGTCAGATGTATTGTGTGAACAGCACTCTTCTGCAAAGCTGCCCCAATCGCCTGCAGCACATCTTCATGTAGTGCTGGAACCGCAACTCTGGCAAAATAGAACCGGCTCGGAACCTTCCATTTAGGGCAGAGCGTTGCAACTAATTCAAGAAAACCTACCGCTTCTACAAAAGAAAAAGGTAGAAGGTCCACAGCTAGCATTTTAGCCAGCTTAGTGTTATACAGACGCGTCAGTGGGTGGTTGCGTTCATATGGCACCTCTGAAGTAAGCATTGTTCTAATGTTGCCCTGGACCAAGCATTTACGGGCTGATAATGACTTCGTTGACCCAATTTTGCTCGCTGGTGAACTTTTGTGCGTTGGTGTCTCACTCGCTCCAACACTCTTAGTGTGCCTCACATTGGGTGTGCTGCTGAGAGGGGTACTGGGTGTAAGGGAAGTGTTTGACACGTCTTCTTCCTGCTCGTCAACATCAGATGAAACATCAACGTTTCCTTGATTTTGGCCTTTCTTGATCGCAGCTAGGTGCGCAAACCATTGGACAGCGTGCTTTCTGTCAAGATGACCACTCTGGCCGCCGGTACCATAGTTGCTACCTGGCTTACCACGACTAACTGCAAGCTTACAAAGGGTACAAATGGCAAACCTTGGATTTTTGGGACAAACAGTAAAGAAGTCCCAAACTGGGGACTTGAAGTGTCTGTGGGACCTGGAGGAGGCGGCGATACTGGTGGTGGTGGTGGTCATGAAGCTAATGCCAGATGAAGTGGAGGATCTGGATTGGCCAACTTTTGTACGTTTTCCACTTTCACCGCCACTAATTAAGGTCGAGGTTGACGCAGGTCTCTTCTTGCCAGAAAGACATATGGAAGCGGGACGAGTTGGTGTACTACTTAACTCCAATGATTGTGGTGTTTCCACTGCCTCCTCATCGACAACATCATCATCATCATCATCACGCGCAGCAGCTCTTCGGGCTAGGGTCAAAATGTCTGTTTGCTGCATGCCCGCTGGGGCTGCAGTGACCTTTATGATGACTGGGTCGTCGTTGGCAGAGTCTTCATCAGCAGCAGTATCCGCCACTTCTTGTTGAGCCTCATCACACTCCATAAGTCTGAGACTTTGGACGAGCTTCCTTTTACGCTTAAGTACCTTTGTTGGATCATGGTGTGCCTCACTCTCAGACGGCTGTGGTGCTGGTTCCCAAGTTTGATCCGTATCATCAGAAGGAGGTGTGCTTGAAGAGGATGTAGACACCACCCTTGATCTCTTCCTTGCTAGGGTTGTGGAAGACAATGAAGGATCATCAGGAGGAGTGGCTTCCTCAAATGATACCTCGCCTTGATTGTCGATTTCCTGATGTGCCCCTACTTCGGGAGGAACAACTATTGTGGGCACTTGTTGTGACCCTCCATGCACCTCTGCATGCGCATCTCCTTGCGCTGCCTCTCCTTCCACATGTACTTGGGCTTGTACTTGCACATGTGATTGTTGTTGCCGCTGTGGTTGTTCAACACTCGTCAGATGAGCTACAACAACCTGTGTTGATTGAGGGACATTGCTGCTGCTTTCTTGCGATGAGCCAACATCACTGGTCGATGGTGATTGAAGAAGTATACTGGCTGCCTCTGCAGCACTCAAGGGCTTGGACTTAAGTTGGCGTGGTGGTGGTGGTGGCACTGAGCCCAATGGAGCGGGGGTGCTGCTGCCAGCTTGGTCCCCAGCAGATCCCGCTGCAGCTGCTGCAGGCATACTTTTTTTTTTACTCACAAAAAAAGGGGCGGGCGGCACACCAGTGTCCTTGGTAACTTGCTTCTTCTGCTCCTTACTGGCACCTTTCTTGCTAGAGGAGCTACGGGTTACTTTTTTTGGGGCCATCTTCTTCAGAGCAGGTCAGCAGGCAGCAGTTGCACGAGTTGCAGAGGGTTCTGTGTCCAGACGTGACGTCGCGTGACGTTATGCTGCACACACCGCTGCAGGACTTCTTCCTGGCACTGGTGGTTCTATTGAGTCTTCTTGTGCACCTAAAAGCAATGGAAGACAGAGGAACATCAGTTCAGTTATACACCCCAAAAAATCGACAAAACAAAGAAAAATGAGCACAATCCCATGCCATCCATGATGTTTACATTGAAGACACCCCACAGAAAGACTAGGGACATGCAAGTATGCAACACTCACTACCCCTGGGCATAAGGGATGAAAAGTAGGCAAAATAAGTGCAGGCCTCAGACTCTGCCTCTCCTCAAAATGGCCCCCTTACACCCCAAGCACATGTTGCCTGTACCAGCCAGCACTCAAGATGGCCACCACCACCACCCACATGGCCAGTCCACATCAACAGTACACCCCCAAAAAACAGAAAAACTGCCAGAAATCACCACAATCCAATGCCATCCATGATGTTTACATCAAAGAGAGTGAGACAACACCACAGGCACACTCAGTCCATGCACCACCACCACCCCTGGGCAAGCAAAAGGCCACACCAGCAGCCCCCCAAAAACGACAAAAAACAATAAAATAAGCACAATCCCAGCCCATCCATGGCCTCAATTATGTTTAAATTCAAGAAGACACCCCACAGAAAGACTAGGCCCATGCAACACTCACCACCCCTGGGCAAAGGGCCACACCAGCAGGCCCAAAAAAACGACAAAAAACAATAAAATCTGCACAATCCCAGCCCATCCATGGCCTCAATGGTGTTTAAATTCAAGAAGACACCCCACAGAAAGACTAGGCCCATGCAACACTCACCACCCCTGGGCAAAGGGCCACACCAGCAGGCCCAAAAAAACGACAAAAAACAATAAAATCTGCACAATCCCAGTCCATCCATGGCCTCAATGGTGTTTAAATTCAAGAAGACACCCCTCAGAAACACTAGGCCCATGCAACACTCACTACCCCTGGGCATAAGGGATGAAAAGTAGGCAAAATAAGTGCAGGCCTCAGACACTGCCTCTCCTCAAAATGGCCCCCTTACACCCCAAGCACATGTTGCCTGTACCAGCCAGCACTCAAGATGGCCACCACCACCACCCACATGGCCAGTCCACATCAACAGTACACCCCCAAAAAACAGAAAAACTGCCAGAAATCACCACAATCCAATGCCATCCATGATGTTTACATCAAAGAGAGTGAGACAACACCACAGGCACACTCAGTCCATGCACCACCACCACCCCTGGGCAAGCAAAAGGCCACACCAGCAGCCCCCCAAAAACAACAAAAAACAATAAAATAAGCACAATCCCAGCCCATCCATGGCCTCAATTATGTTTAAATTCAAGAAGACACCCCACAGAAAGACTAGGCCCATGCAACACTCACCACCCCTGGGCAAAGGGCCACACCAGCAGGCCCAAAAAAACGACAAAAAACAATAAAATCTGCACAATCCCAGCCCATCCATGGCCTCAATGGTGTTTAAATTCAAGAAGACACCCCACAGAAAGACTAGGCCCATGCAACACTCACCACCCCTGGGCAAAGGGCCACACCAGCAGGCCCAAAAAAACGACAAAAAACAATAAAATCTGCACAATCCCAGTCCATCCATGGCCTCAATGGTGTTTAAATTCAAGAAGATACCCCTCAGAAACACTAGGCCCATGCAACACTCACTACCCCTGGGCATAAGGGATGAAAAGTAGGCAAAATAAGTGCAGGCCTCAGACACTGCCTCTCCTCAAAATGGCCCCCTTACACCCCAAGCACATGTTGCCTGTACCAGCCAGCACTCAAGATGGCCACCACCACCACCCACATGGCCAGTCCACATCAACAGTACACCCCCAAAAAACAGAAAAACAGCCAGAAATCACCACAATCCAATGCCATCCATGATGTTTACATCAAAGAGAGTGAGACAACACCACAGGCACACTCAGTCCATGCACCACCACCACCCCTGGGCAAGCAAAAGGCCACACCAGCAGCCCCCCAAAAACGACAAAAAACAATAAAATAAGCACAATCCCAGCCCATCCATGGCCTCAATTATGTTTAAATTCAAGAAGACACCCCACAGAAAGACTAGGCCCATGCAACACTCACCACCCCTGGGCAAAGGGCCACACCAGCAGGCCCAAAAAAACGACAAAAACCAATAAAATCTGCACAATCCCAGCCCATCCATGGCCTCAATGGTGTTTAAATTCAAGAAGACACCCCACAGAAAGACTAGGCCCATGCAACACTCACCACCCCTGGGCAAAGGGCCACACCAGCAGGCCCAAAAAAACGACAAAAAACAATAAAATCTGCACAATCCCAGCCCATCCATGGCCTCAATGGTGTTTAAATTCAAGAAGACACCCCTCAGAAACACTAGGCCCATGCAACACTCACTACCCCTGGGCATAAGGGATGAAAAGTAGGCAAAATAAGTGCAGGCCTCAGACACTGCCTCTCCTCAAAATGGCCCCCTTACACCCCAAGCACATGTTGCCTGTACCAGCCAGCACTCAAGATGGCCACCACCACCACCCACATGGCCAGACCACATCAACAGTACACCCCCAAAAAACAGAAAAACAGCCAGAAATCACCACAATCCAATGCCATCCATGATGTTTACATCAAAGAGAGTGAGACAACACCACAGGCACACTCAGTCCATGCACCACCACCACCCCTGGGCAAGCAAAAGGCCACACCAGCAGCCCCCCAAAAACGACAAAAAACAATAAAATAAGCACAATCCCAGCCCATCCATGGCCTCAATTATGTTTAAATTCAAGAAGACACCCCACAGAAAGACTAGGCCCATGCAACACTCACCACCCCTGGGCAAAGGGCCACACCAGCAGGCCCAAAAAAACGACAAAAAACAATAAAATCTGCACAATCCCAGCCCATCCATGGCCTCAATGGTGTTTAAATTCAACAAAACAGTTGTATCATGCACCCATAACCAACCCTGGTCCTACTGGATACTGTGGCTACCCACAATATAATTTATTTAATTTTCTGAAAAAGTTCCAAAATTGTACTTGCAGCAACTGTAATGCCCCAAACAAACTTACTTGTGAAAGTTGATTTCTAATCCAAAAGTGATCCAAAGACAGTCAAAAAGGCCTCAAATCCAAATATCCAGCAGCACCCACAAAAAGTAATCCTTCCAGCTCCAGATCCAAATGAAAGTGACCAGGAGATGGACAAAGCACTGGGAGGAGCCTGCTGGACAGGAACAGGAAGTTGGAGACTGTGGGGCACTTCCTTCCTCCCCCCCCCCCCAAAATGGACTCCTTGCAAAAAAAAAGGCCATGCAAATGTCAACCTGAGGAGTGATTCTGATAAAAATCATAATTTTCTGAAGGTTTATCCTGTTTGCTGGTGATTTTCTTGTGCGAAATTGCAAAATCTCTATTTCGCAAGTGCGAGATTGTTCCTTTCCGCCGCAACTACGTGTTCGCAATTGCGAACTCTCGCGAGGTGTGCTGTGCAAGGTGGCAAGCCGCGAGTACGTATTCGCGGGCGAGAAACTCCCGCGGGAACACGCAGCAAGATCTAAAATGGCGCATCACTCGCAAAGAAAAACAACTCGGCAAACGCTAAAATGACGGAAAGTGAACGCCGTGCACCACGCCGCGCGCCGCAACCAAGCAAAAAATCCGCCGCGAGCGGATTCACGGATTTTCGACAAATTCGCGAGCGTTCGCGGATTGCGGATTTGCCGAAAATCCGAAAAATCCGCGAGCGGAGCGGATTTTACGCCCATGCTTAGACACCACACAAGTATATATTATAAAAATATATGTATTTATTACTAAAAACAATCCCCAGTATTCTTTATGAACAAAGGGGCACAAGCGTTAAATCAAAAGCACAGTATAACATACAAAGTTGCACAATTTTGGATGAGGCCTAGGGGCCACTCAAACCATATACTAAAAAAATGGTATAAGAGATACCATTCGATCAGTGGTTAGGCCTAGGGCCTAGGGAATCGCTGGGAGCAGTCGGGACAAGCAATGCTGAAGTCGGGAAAAGCCTGCGGGATTCGGGTGCAGTGCTGAAAGCACAAGTATGTACCAATGTTAACCAATGGTGCGTAAAAGTTACACAAATAGAGTTTAAGGACACTTCTGCTGAACCTAAAAAGACAAAACTTAAGACACAGACCCTAGAGGTGTGTACCAGTGTGGGAACACCGGCGTTGCAATGTTACCTCACCCACAGGAAGCGGGTGCACAGGGTCGAAGTAGTGTCAGGTTTCGTCACGCAGGTTCTTGGTGCTTGGAGCTGAAAGGGCTGCACGCGAGGTGAAAGAGAAGTGTCCGGTGGAGTCCAAGGGTGGACTCAAGTCGAAAAGTACCTGAAAGCAGAGGGTACAGAGTCTGGGTCACTCAGCAGTGACCAGGGTGGAACCAGGACGGAACCAGGCAATGTCGGGCGCAATCAGGTGGTTGTCGTGGAGCTTCTCTCCACTGTCACGTGGGCTCTGGGGCATCTACGACGTCCAGGAGCGGGTCACGATCTCTCCCACGCAGGCTCTCGCCGTCACGCTGTCAGCTTCAAGATTGGAGCAAACAACACTTGGCAAAAGCAATCCACGCGAAACCAGGAGATTGCTTCTCACTCGAACCAGGAGGGTCAGAGTGGGGACTCCATTTTAGGGGAGCTGGTGCAAATCTGGAGCAACCAGAATCGCAGGTCGTTTTTCAAGTTTCGTTGGCACAGGGGCCACAAGCCAGCTGGCAAGTGACCGGACCAACGCATTGAGCCAAAAGAAGCAGAAGGGCCCCACGCAGCACTCGTCGAGTGTGGAGGGCTGAACTTCGGTGCAAGAGTGGCTCAGGGTTGGGGCTTCTCAAACCCCGGTGTACAGCTTCGAGGGTCACTCGTGGGCTGCACGATCAGCGTCTCGTGGTCTTTTCAAGATGGCGTGCCGCACGCTTCCGGTCACCTCCACGGGTCTCAGCTCTGCAGGGACTGTGGATCGAGCTGTTGGAAGGCAGGCAAGCTTGATCTCGTTGATCTCTGTCGCTCGAGTTCCGGCGGGAACTGCAACAAAGCAGACGTTGATGGCTGGATGGTGCCTGTTTGCACAGGGTGGTCACTCCTTGACCACAAGGGAGATTCTTCAGTCTTCTACGTTGAGTAAAATGTCGAAGGGTCCAGAGTTTCATTTCTTATGTTTCATCAGGATAATCTGAAGTGCATTGGCTCTGCTCCCACTCTTATTCGAATCTAGGGGGCTGGATTACCTGCTAGGTCCCCTCCTATGGGTGGGACCCAGGAAGTGGGTGGATACACCCCCTTCCTTTGATCCTGGCCGTGCTGGGACGGGGGCTGGAGTGCCCCAGAACCGGTTTGGCCGGATTATGCAAGGGGCAGCCTTGTGCTCCCCAGGCAGTGTCTGGTTTCTTTCAAACCTCCCTGCTACAATCCACTATCTCCTGTCTGAGGGGGTGTAACACCGCCCTGCGACAGGAAACCCTTTGTCCAGGCCCCCTTGGCTGAGTTTCGGTCATCTGCAGGGGGTCACACCTGTGTCTGTGGCAGAAGCATCCATTTTGTGGATCTGAGGCTCTTTTAAAATTAACCGCATTTCAGTAAAGTAACATGTCTTCTCCCTCTAGAGGGGTGGAATGCTATCCCCGTCACCAGAACTGGCGAGGGGATAGTATTCCAAATCGTATGACACCTTACACGACATGTTTTGATAAAGCCAAAGTTGCTATATAACTGCGAGGATTATAATGCACTTAATAGTATATGGTATGGCATTATCCTGAAACAGCTTAGGGAGTTGTTCCCGACAGCTGCAGACAGGCTCAGCTCATGCTAGAGCTCCATCTCACATTAAACCACGCACTCTGCCTCCTGGATTGATGAGGCCTTCCATAGGAGTGGCTCACAGGTTTATATGTGTCCAGATATAGGTTTAGATATAGGTATACTATACCTAAGCAAGTGGTGATTACACCACCTTGCCCCAGCTGAGTGATCAGTCAGTTGTGTCAATTTAAGAACCAGTCAGGGGTGGCAAAAGATATGCTGCAGCCCCTGGTAGGCCTTGGTGGCACCTATGCCCTGAGCACCTATAGTGCATGGTACAGGGGCTGACAAGGAGTCCATTTCAAATTGTGGTATGTACCTATAGCACATGTATTAATAATTTAGAGAGAGAACAGCAGGCTGGGGGTCTGATTAGCAGGCCCACAGCCTCAGTAGTCGAAAACCAGTGAAGCAAAAAGCAAAACTTTGGGGTGACCATAGGATAGCAGACCCTACTCTCCTACGCAACCCCCCCCCCAAACGCAGGGACATTAAACTAACCTTGACCAGATAAGTCTTCATGTTCTAAGTGGAAGTACCTGGAGAGACCATATGCATTACCATGGTCAGTCCCTGGGCGGTGCTCCAATGTAAAGTCCATCCCCTGTAGGGAAATGGACCACCTGAGCAGTTTGGGATTTTCACCCTTCATCTGATTTAGCCACAAGAGGGGCTTATGGTCTGTCTGAACTAGGAAGTGAGTACCAAACAAGTATGGCCTCAACTTCTTCAGGGCCCAAACCACAGCAAAGGCCTCCCTCTCAATAGCTGACCAACGTTTCTCCCTGGGGGTCAGCCTTCTGCTAATGAAAGCAATGGGCTGGTCTTGACCATCTTGATTAAGTTGTGAGAGCACAGCTCCCACCCCCAACGCAGAAGCATCTGTCTGTACAATGAACTGTTTGGAGCTGTCAGGATTCTTCAGGATTGGTGCAGAGCACATGGCCTTCTTCAGGTCATCAAATGTCTTTTGACAGCTAACTGTCCACTGAACCTTTTTTGGCATCTTCTTGGATGTCAAGTCATTTAATGGTGTCACAATGGACCTATAGTTTTTCACAAACTTTCTGTAATATCCAGTCAGGCCCAAGAAGGCTCTGACTTGTGTCTGGGTAGTTGGAGGAGCCCAGTCCTGTATGGTCTGGATCTTGCTCTCCAGTGGCTGAACCTGACCTCCACCTACTAGGTGGCCCAGGTGTACAACCTTGCTCTGCCCTATCTGGCACTTGGTAGCCTTGATAGTCAGGCCTGCCTTTTGCAGGGCCTACAGAACTTTCTTCAGGTGGATCAGGTGATCCTCCCAGGTGGAGCTAAAGACAGCAATATCATCTAGATATGCTGCACAAAAGTCATCCAACCCAGCAAGGACTTGGTTCACCAACCTTTGGAAAGTGGCAGGTGCATTCTTCAAACCAAAGGGCATTACCACAAACTGATAATGTCCACTAGGGGTAGAGAATGCTGTCTTGGCTTTTGACTCTTCAGCTAGTCTGATCTGCCAGTAGCCAGCTGTCAAATCAAATGTGCTCAGAAACTTGGCAGAAGCCAATTTATCAATGAGCTCATCTGCTCTTGGAATGGGATGTGCATCTGTCCTAGTGACAGCATTGAGACCTCTGTAGTCCACACAAAATCTCATTTCTCTCTTTCCATCTTGGGTATGAGATTTTGGCACAAGGACCACTGGGCTTGCCCATGGGCTCTCTGATGGCTCAATCACTCCAAGCTCCAACATCTTTTGCACCTCAGCCTTTATACAATCCCTGACATGGTCAGGTTGCATGTAGATCTTATTCTTCACAGGCAGACTGTCACCGGTGTCCACCTCATGGGTGCACCAGTTAGTTTGACTGGGTGTGAGTGAAAACAAATGTCTGTGGGCTTGCAAAACGTGTCTGCAATCCATCTGCTGCTGGTCAGTGAGGCTGCCTGCCAAGGCTACTCCATCAACTGAACCATCATCAGGGTTCTGAGAAAGCAGGTCTGGGAGAGGGTCACTCTCTTCCTCCTGTTCCCCACCTCTGGCCATGAGCAAGCTCATGTCCTCCCTGTCCACAAATGCTTTCAAACATGAAGGGGCTCCTAGGGGTTCCAAAGTCAACCAAGTAGGTGACTTCTCCCTTTTTCTCAATGATAGGGTAGGGTCCAGTCCATTTGTCCTGGAGTGCTGCTGGGGCCACTGGCTCCAACCTCCAACACCCACACCTTCTGCCCTGGCTGGTACTCAACCAGAACAGCCTTTTGGTCATGCCAAGCTTTCTGTAATTCTTGGCTTGCCTCCAGGTTTTTGGATGCTCTCTCCATATACTCAGCCATCCGGGAGCGGAGACCAAGTACATAGTCCACAATATCTAGCTTAGGCTTTTTGAGAGGTAACTCCCATCCTTCCTTCACCAAACATAGTGGACCCCTCACAGGGTGGCCAAACAAAAGTTCAAAGGGGCTGTAGCCAACCCCCTTCTGTGGGACCTCTCTGTAAGCAAAGAGCAAGCAGGGTAAAAGGATGTCCCATTTCCGCCTGAGCTTCTCTGGTAAACCTTTTATCATTCCCTTGAGGGTCTTGTTGAATCTCTCCACAAGCCCATTGCACTGTGGGTGATAGGGTGTGGTAAACTTGTAGTTTACTCCACACTCGTTCCACATTGCTTTTAGATATCCAGACATAAAGTTGGTACCTCTGTCTGATAACACCTCCTTTGGAAAGCCCACTCTTGAGAAAACTGCAATGAGGGCTTTTGCCACCACAGGTGCTGTGGTGGTCCTTAGGGGAATTGCTTATGGGTACCTGGTGGCATGATCCACTACCACCAGTATAAATCTGTGCCCAGATGCTGTTTGAGGATCCATGGGACCCACAATGTCTATTCCAACACGTTCAAAGGGTACCCCCACCATACAGGTAGTGTTATGAGGGGGGCCTTTGTTGTGCCACCTGACTTACCACTGGCTTGGCAAGTGACACAGGAGCGACAAAACTCCTTGACATTTTCCGACATATGAGGCCAGTGAAAGTGTGGGACAAGTCTTTCCCAAGTCTTGTTCTGGCCTAAGTGTCCTGCAAGGGGAATATCATGGGCCAAGGTGAGAAGGAAACCCCTAAACTGCAAAGGTATGACCAACCTCCTGGTTGTACCAGGCTTGGGGTCTCTAGCCTCTGAGTAAAGGAGTCCATCTTCCCAATACACACTATGGGCACCTTGGGCATGCCCTGCAGCCTCAGCAGCAGCTTTCTGTCTGAGGGGTTCAAGTGAAGGGCAATCTAATTGGGCCTGCCCCAGGTCTGCCCTTGAGGGTCCCCCTGTCCCCCTGTCCCCAGAAACTCAACCTGATCAGGCGCCAGTTCCTCTGAGACAGTCTCCTCTTGGACTGCAGAATCAGTGTCCTGTGAGATCTGATCCTCAACCTGGGGCAAGGGGGAAGACATAGCCTTAACCCTCTGATTTGTGGATCTGGCATTACTGTTAGCGAAGAGGTCAGTGGCGATGAGATGGAAATCGATGAGACCGCCAGACATAGAGACCTGGAGCGGGGAGGTGATCAGATGGGGCAAGGCTGAGGGACAGGAATTAGGTAGGGAAGAACGCAGGGGACTCAGGAAACATCCCATCTCCATGGAGTGGAACGCAATACTTATAGAGTTCGAGCAGGGCGTACAAGACCAAGAAGAATAGTATGAGTGCACCACCTGACATGGGGGGACGCTATGCCTGTGGCCCAATGTCCACGGGTACCGAGTTGCAGACACACTAGGACCTATCTGATGCACATGAACGAGGTAATCGGGGGACGATACCCCCACTGGATACCAACTGTAATGTAAATGTTACCATCAACCGACATAATGCTGATATGTGGAAGAGTAGGTGCCGGGGGGGGAGGGGACAGGGAGGGAATAGGGGAGTTGGGGTGTTATAACTTGCAGAAACCAGAAAATGTTAAGATTGAAATGTATACTGAAATGTAAGTCACGATGTGGAGATATGCTATCTGTCTGCTTATAATATATGATGTGACCTAACTTTCAAATAAAGAAATTTTCAACAAAAAAAAAAAAAAAAACAACCCTCTTGCTCCTTCTCTTGGGTTGTGGTTCGTCTATTGTTCCAAGATCCACCACTGGTTCAGGAAGGCACTTCTTAGCCTGAGTCCTTGTCACTGCAAGGACATGTGCTGAAATCCCTAGCATTTCTGCATGAGTCCTGTACTCCACTTCTGACCAAACTGAGATTTCAAGATCATTGCCTAACAGACAGTCTACTGGGAGGTCTGCACTCCCAACAACTTTCTTTAGGCCATCTACCCCTCCCCAGGAGAAGTTCACAACAGCCACACTATGGGAAGTAGTGGAGTTGCTTGCATTGGTCACTAGGTAACTTTCACCTAGTACAATCTGTCCAGGGTCCACAAAGTCAGGTGTCACCAGTGTGACACTGGCACATGTGTCCCTGTAGGCCTGAGCCAGTTTCTCATTTATCAAAGGCGTCTGCCTATATTTGCCCAGGTTACTGGGACTCACTGTAGTGGACAAAGCTAGGTCCACATCATATAGGAGAACTGCCTGAGTAGGGACTCTGACTAGGCCAGGTCCCACCTCAGTACCCAGGGTTAACCCTACTACACCCTTTGGCTGTGTACCACCACTGCTTACTGAACTAGGGTTTGCAGGTGCTTTAGGAGCTGCAGTGGTGGGGACTGGATTTTTCTTGGTGCATTCACTGCCCCAGTGTGAAACTGATTTGCAGGTATTACACCAAGGTTTCTTTGGGCCATCATTCTTCTTTTTCTTATTTCCATTTTGGGAACCACCCTCCTTATTATTAGTTTGGGGGCCTGAAGACTTCTGGTCCTTTTCTTTATCTTTCTGATTCCCACCCTTCTGGTCTGTTTTCTTCTGGTCACCACCTTGGTTCTGGGGTTTCTGCTTAATCCTTGTTCTGACCCATTTGTCTGCCTTCTTTCCCAATTCTTTGGGAAAGGTCAGATCAGAGTCAATAAGGTATTGATGCAACAGCTGGTTTGTACAGTTATTAAGGATCTGTTTTCTCATGATAAGATTGTACAATCCTGTATAGTCTGAAACTTTACTTCCCTGCAACCAACCTCCAGAGCCTTAGTGGCACAATCAACGAAATCAGTCCAGTCCTGAGTCTGTGCTTTTTGGGTGTCTCTGAACAACAACCTGTATTGCTCAGTGGTTAGGCCAAACCCTTCAATAAGAGCACTCTTCAGGACAGAGTAGTTTTTGGCATCCTCAGGTCTAACTGTGAGGAGCCTGTCCCTCCCTTTCTCAGAAAAGGAGTACCATAAAATTGCAGCCCACTGTTCCTGAGGAACGTGCTGTACCATGCAGGCTCTCTCAAGTGCAGTCATCCATTTGTGGATGTCATCCCCTTCCTTGTAGGGGGCAACATTTTTTGTCAGGTTTCTATTATCATAGCTCCTGTCTTTTTCTCTAGGAAATATGCTGCCACCAGTGGCATCTAAGCCACACAATTTCTGCTCTCTTGCCAAGGCAAGTCTAGCTTGAGCCAGGGCTACCTCCTCCCTCTCTATTTGGAGTTTGACAGCCCTCATCCTGGCCCTATGTTCTTTCCTCTGAGAGGAGTCCTTCCTCTCTGAGATTCTCTTGAGGCACTAGAAATATGAGAGTCCCCTGATGGAGATCTCACCCTTCTGTTGCCTGGGAGAATGTGGTTTTGGGATCTGGGGAGGTGCTGGCCCTCTCCATTCCCAAGTAGGTTTAAGATGGCCTGGTTAAGCCTGGCAACTATAACATGGCTACCCCTCTGATCCTGATCTTCAGGTTCTTCTAAGTCTGAACCTTCCTCCTCCTCTTCCTCCTCTTCTTCTTCCTCCTCTGGAGTGGTATCAGTTACAGGGGGGTTCACTCCATCTCCTGACTCTAAGGGAACTGCATTCGCCTTTTCTAAGTCATCCTGTTCTAGAATGGCTATCAGGGAAGGACTGGTGGGACTTCTGCCCCTTTTTAACCCTCTTGAGATGCACAAGGCAACCAATTTTCTGTGGGTTAGCTTGTCATAGCTGGAAGTTGCCTTGGTAGGGTCAACTGTCACAGAAACAGACCCTGAGTCTTTTCCTGTGTCAGACATGACTCTAGTGTGGTGTAAGTGATGCACCTACCTACACTAAGTGTTTCCCTACTGTACCTTGCTAGTGAGTTGTAGTCAGGGTGTGCTAATCCCTTTAATCTACAACTACTAAGTTCAGTAGAACTTAAATATGCTAAGCTTTTGATTTATATGTACCTAGAGGTACTTGATGTGATCTTTCAATTTGATAAAAAAGATTGCAATGGTAAAACAAACAGCAAGCTCAAATCCGCACCGCTGCTCACCAATGTGAGAAATTGGCCTGATATATGATGTTTCCAATTCTGGAAGCACCTTGTATCAGTCCAAACAACCCTTATGGTGTCTGGTTGTAAGTCAGCATTATTAGACAAGCTATCCATGGGGTAGCATGGACTAAGCAGCCTAAAGGCTTAACTCAAGAGGTCGTGTTAAGCGAGCTGTTTTACCAAATACAATCCTGTAATATCAAATGAAAGGACACCACACAAGTATATATTATAAAAATATATGTATTTATTACTAAAAACAATCCCCAGTATTCTTTATGAACAAAGGGGCACAAGCGTTAAATCAAAAGCACAGTATAACATACAAAGTTGCACAATTTTGGATGAGGCCTAGGGGCCACTTAAACCATATACTAAAAAAATGGTATAAGAGATACCATTCGATCAGTGGTTAGGCCTAGGGCCTAGGGAATCGCTGAGAGCAGTCGGGACAAGCAATGCTGAAGTCGGGAAAAGCCCGCGGGATTCGGGTGCAGTGCTGAAAGCACAAGCATGTACCAATGTTAACCAATGGTGCGTAAAAGTTACACCAATAGAGTTTAAGGACACTTCCGCTGGACCTAGAAAGACAAAACTTAAGACACAGACCCTAGAGGTGTGTACCAGTGTGGGAACACCGGCGTTGCAATGTTACCTCACCCACAGGGAGTGGGTGCACAGGGTCGAAGTAGTGTCGGGTTTCGTCACGCAGGTTCTTGGTGCTTGGAGCTGAAAGGGCTGCAGGCGAGGTGAAAGAGAAGTGTCCGGTGGAGTCCAAGGGTGGACTCAAGTCGAAAAGTACCTGAAAGCAGAGGGGACAGAGTCTGGGTCACTCAGCAGTGACCAGGGTGGAACCAGGACGGAACCAGGCATTGTCGGGCGCAATCAGGTAGTTGTTGAGGAGCGTCTCTCCGCTGTCACGTGGGCTCTGGGGCATCTACGACGTCCAGGAGCGGGTCACGATCTGTCCCACGCAGGCTCTCGTCGTCGGCGCTGTTGGCTTCAAGATTGGAGCAAACAACACTTGGCAAAAGCAATCCACGCGAAACCGGGAGATTGCTTCTCACTCAAACCAGGAGGGTCAGAGTGGGGGCTCCTTTTTAGGGGAGCTGGTGCAAATCTGGAGCAACCAGAATCGCAGGTCGTTTTTCAAGTTTCGTCGGCACAGGGGCCACAAGCCAGCTGGCAAGTGACCGGACCAACGCGTTGAGCCAAAAGAAGCAGAAGGGCCCCACGTAGCACTCGTCGAGTGTGGAGGGCTGAACTTCGGTGCAAGAGTGGCTCAGGGATAGGGCTTCTCAAACCCCGGTGTACAGCTTCGATGGTCACTCGTGGGCTGCACGGTCAGCGTCTCGTGGTCTTTTCAAGATGGCGTGCCCCACGCTTCCGGTCGCCTCCACGGGTCTCAGCTCTGCAGGCACTGTGGATCGGGCTGTTGGAAGGCAGGAAAGCTTGATCTCGTCGATCTCTGTTGCTTGAGTTCCGGCAGGAACTGCAACAAAGCAGACGTCGATGGCTGGATGGTGCCTGTTTGCACAGGGTGGTCACTCCTTGACCACAAGGGAGATTCTTCAGTCTTCTACGTTGAGTAGGATGTTGAAGGGTCCAGAGTTTCGTTTCTTATGTTTCATCAGGATAATCTGAAGTGCATTGGCACTGCTCCCACTCTTATTCGAATCTAGGGGGCTGGATTACCTGCTAGGTCCCCTCCTATGGGTGGGACCCAGGAAGTGGGTGGATACACCCCCTTCCTTTGATCCTGGCCGCGCTGGGACGGGGGCTGGAGTGCCCCAGAACCGGTTTGGACGGATTATGCAAGGGGCAGCCTTGTGCTCCCCAGGCAGTGTCTGGTTTCTTTCAAACCTCCCTGCTACAATCCACTATCTCCTGTCTGAGGGGGTGTAACACCGCCCTGCGACAGGAAACCCTTTGTCCATGCCCCCTTGGCTGAGTTTCGTCAGCTGCAGGGGGTCAGACCTGTGTCTGTGGCAGAAGCATCCATTTTGTGGATCTGAGGCTCTTTTAAAATTAACCGCATTTCAGTAAAGTAACATGTCTTCTCCCTCTAGAGGGGTGAAATGCTATCCCCGTCGCCAGAACTGGCGAGGGGATAGTATTCCAAATCGTATGACACCTTACACGACATGTTTTGATAAAGCCAAACCAAAGTTGCTATATAACCGCGAGGATTATAATGCACTTAATAGTATATGGTATGGCATTATCCTGAAACAGCTTAGGGAGTTGTTCCCGACAGCTGCAGACAGGCTCAGCTCATGCTAGAGCTCCATCTCACATTAAACCACGCACTCTGCCTCCTGGATTGATGAGGCCTTCCATAGGAGTGGCTCACAGGTTTATATGTGTCCAGATATAGGTTTAGATATAGGTATACTATACCTAAGCAAGTGGTGATTACACCACCTTGCCCCAGCTGAGTGATCAGCCAGTTGTGTCAATTTAAGAACCAGTCAGGGGTGGAAAAAGATATGCTGCAGCCCCTGGTAGGCCTTGGTGGCACCTATGCCCTGAGCACCTATAGTGCATGGTACAGGGGCTGACAAGGAGTCCATTTCCAATTGTGGTATGTACCTATAGCACATGTATTAATAATTTAGAGAGAGAACAGCAGGCTGGGGGTCTGATTAGCAGGCCCACAGCCTCAGTAGTCGAAAACCAGTGAAGCAAAAAGCAAAAATTTGGGGTGACCATAGGATAGCAGACCCTACTCTCCTACATCCACCTACTAGACTGTGCATACCCTAAATGTTACAATATATGTTGTTAGCTTACAGTGTGCTGAGAGACTGCCCATTGTTTACCATTGGTTGGATTCACTGTCATTCTTCTGTGCTTAATTCTTATTCATTAGCTTGTGTGGGCTTCATTTCTTGGGCTTGGGCACATTACTTATGTCCTTTCACTGCTCATTTTTCAAGTGCTACTTTTTTCTTTTTGTTCGAACACTCTATGAGAGTGCATGGTTTCCCAGCTGTCTCCCTAGCGGGATTTTCTTAGCATCTCCATGCTGTACTCTTATGCCTGTGTGCTTCCCACCTGCCCACTCCCGTTGCTCTGTCAACTGTTTACTTCTCCTACATACTCCAAATTGCTCTTTAGCCATTAGTTTGCTTACCTCCCTGCGTCCTCCATGTGGCTTCCTCACTCTCACACCTTAGTGTTGCTACAGCCACACCCTCTGTGTTGCTTTCTCTACACTCCTGTGCTCCCCCACCCATTTGATTCCAGCTGACCCTCAGTATTGCTTCCACCCACTCCCCCAGCACTTTACATTTTGTTTCATGCCTGCATTTCTCCCTTTGCGTTTGAGTCACTGAGAAGCTTAAGATATTCGGATGTGCTTCACTAGGGAGCACATCACCTGTACAAGTTTTGGCAAAGTTTACCAGCGAATAAATAGTGCAGCTCCCCTTCTAATGGGGCATGGTGGCACCAAGATTCCTGGGACTTACAATTGCGAACTAGGATGTTGCAGTGGAGGAAGTGAGGTCCTCTGCTTTCTTTCACTGAAGTGCATGACTTTCCCCTCTGACATGTAACAACAGATGTGTTCCCGCCCTCTGAGAGTCGCTACAGAGTTAGTGCTACAGAGGGGCAAAGCATTTGCTTCTTCTTTGGGGCATATTATCAAGGAGGTATCGCTGTCATTGTGAGCGGTGTTGCCTGCAATCCTGTGCGCCTGCTGCATCCCAGGCCGCTGGTCCCCTAACCCGTCTTGCCCACCCAGGCCTCACTGCTCACCTTTGACACCGGTGTATGTCTAGGAGGGCCCACCACATTCCGGTTCAAGCTCCAAGCCCGAGGCCCGTAACCCTGGCCGCCTGCTCAGACCATCACGGCTGCCGTGACACAGGGCCACAGTACTCCTTTCTCGTACTCCACTGGCATACACAGCGGACTAGTAGGTCACACATTTGAAGTCTTGATTACACTATGGCAGAGGACAATTTTTATGGCTGAGTTTATATCACTATACTCCCTCAATGTGGTGCCATCAAGTCCGTGTTTAGCATTCAAACCACACGTGTGTGTGGGCCCCCTCGGACTACTGCCCTCGGGCCACACTAAGCTTGAGTAGGTCACACGTTTGAACTGAGTCTTGATTTATTCATGGCAGAGTTCATATCATTGCACACAAGGAGAGGTGTAAGAGAAAGACGCATGTCAGTCAGGAGGAAAAAGGGATCATCGTTTCAGAGGTGATCGAACACTACCAACAACTAACCTGGTGTCACTAATTCTGTGCATCGCGTGCCAATGACACGTGGCTCTGGGCCCCTGCTGAGCACTGCCTCCGGCCTACACTGTGGTCGAGTAGGTAACACATTTGGGACTGAGTCTTGATTTAGCAATTGCTAAGTTCATATCATTGTACCGGCCTCATTCCAGACTGCATCCCCTCTCAGCCCCAGTGCCAATAAGTCTGTTTCCCAACATTCATGGACACTCTCTGGTTGAACTTTGGTGGCATCTGAGTCTATGGACTGGGGGTTGTCTTCATCCTATTGTAGCTGATATCGACTTAATTATAAAAACGAGGCAGTAGCATTCCACTCCTCAATTTGCCGCTTCTGGAGGGCTTCTGTCCTCTGCATCATGCCCTGGAGGAAACCTTCCACTGTCCCCCGCAGCCCTCTGCCACATTCCCCTTGGAAATCAACGAGGACCCGCTCAGTCCGCGTGGCCCTTCCTCAGTGCACCGCAACTCCCATGGCAGTGTGCCTGTGCCGGCGGCAGTGCATCCTGGGCCACTAACTCTGTGCAGCTCAAGTCAGGGACCCAGTCTGCTGAAATATTGGATGGCCTCTGAGACGATTGCCTTGAGTCGTCAACGCCATGTGTACGTCACCCTACGCTGTCCGCTGCCTCTGGCCTACACTGCGGTCTACCAGGGCTCACACATCGAATCAAGTCCTGACCGGCCCGGACGTCGCATCACCCGAGCAGGAACACACCACCACCGCCAGGACCACATTCAAACGCCAACTGCCAGAGCTGAAAAAGTCTTACTGCCAGACTATCAGAGTTGCTAACACCTGTCGTGGTGCCATCATCTGCCTGATACCCTGCTCAGCACTCCAGGTGCCACTAACTCAGTGCACCACAACTCATGAACCATTTCTGATTGAGTTTTGTGATGTGGAGAGCTCATGCAGCAATGTCACCTCAGTCAGTGTGGGAGACCTTGTATGATAATGCGGAAGATGATACAGGTGTACCACACCCACTGCAGCTGCATCAGGAATATCCGGAAGGGTCACAATCTTAGATATTATCTTTGCTTGAGTGCACTCAGTTCGAGTGCCCCAACCTCAGTGTACTGCAACTCACGGACACTTCTGTTTGCTCATTGGGTGACCTCTGTACTTGCTCTTGCTTCCACCATGATGCTCCGCAGTTGTCTCTGTAATGCTGGTGTTTTATATTTCCGTTTTAATAGTGTTCACTGTTGTAGTTGTTGCCAGCACC
Source organism: Lissotriton helveticus (assembly GCF_964261635.1). Lineage (NCBI taxonomy): Eukaryota > Metazoa > Chordata > Amphibia > Caudata > Salamandridae > Lissotriton > Lissotriton helveticus. Next base: position 887,436,941 of record NC_136070.1, read on the forward strand.
AACCACTCCATGCGGGCTGGCTTAAGCTCACTCCACACACATTCAGCACAGGCGTCACTGTACATGTGACACTTCCAATAAAGGGGCCAGTTGCACGTGCCCGTAGCCAGCCCCACAAACTATCTGCGTGTGTCCGTGTGGTCATAACGTATGCCTGAGGGCCCCGGGCCCTACAACATTACATTGTGCTGTGTACATCGGACGCAACCATGTCCCCGCTGGTAGCGGGTATGACCTTGAACATGTAGCTTTGTCATCATCCACTCAATACGTAAAAGGAGTGGACTGGGCTTTCGTACGGAGGTCCAGCGTGGATGTGTGAATGGTAATCCCGGGGTTCTGGGGTTGGTTCAGTACAGGAAATGTGCAAATGCATGTGTCTCTGTCTCAGTATGAGTCTCCTTTGTGGGGTGTAGGTGGTCCCTGAAGGGACTTAGACACCCACGTATGTGATGTAGTTCGGCTTCCATGAACTCTGACCCCACCCGCACCTGTTTGGCCACCTTTTTTTGGAATTCTGACACCTGGCATTTGAATGTGATGTGTGTCTCGGTTTAGTGTTGGGAGCCAGCCGTGGTGGCGAGTGCTTTCTGCTCTGTGGTGTGTGCAGGGGATGGGGTCTACTCTATGTAGCTTGGCTGCCCTGCTCCTGGGGGTGGGTTGCCTAAGATGTGCAAGAGCTGTTGTAGGGCGTCGGTGTCGAAGGTGTGGTTGTCTTCTCCAGCATCACTGATGAGTTGTCTGGTCTGCTCTGCTGGAGGTGTTGTTGGTCCCTCTGCAATGTGAAGGGGAGATGCATGTTGACATTATGTTGATATGCATGTTGGCACATTGCTCTTGTTTACATGAAGACTGTATGACAATGTACATTGTGACTGTTTGGGAGGTGCTGAAATGTTGATGCAAGACAATGGACATTTGGACTACATGACGGATGTGAGGTCGTACACGTACATTTCAATCTCACAGTTTCCGGCTATGTTAGATGTGATTGGCCTGTTTCTGCACATGAGCAGACCCAGTTGTGTCCTCAGTTCTGCAGTGTCGGTGTTGCACTTTGCACCACATTGTTGTGGGATGTGCTGTGATTGCTATGTGTGGGTTGCAGTGTGCCACGTGGATCAGGGACATGATCCTGGGTCATTGTGCGTGTGCCGTGTGCTACACATTGTTGGGCATGTGTGCCATTGTGCCCATCCCCCCAGTCCCTGGTCGATACTCACCCTGTTGATGTTGTGTCAGGTCCTATTGTGCAGACCTGTCGCTGGTTTTCGCTGCTTTTTGTATCACAATTGGCCTCGTCGCAACTATTTTGTGTTCGTGTTTTGCAATTTTGCGGCACCGCATTGACTTTATCGCGGACATTTGACGCGTTGTCGTGGGCCTATCGCATGGTACCTCCTTGTTGTGAATACTAAGTTAACATGGCGTTATTTTCCAGCGATAGACTGCGATGTGAAGAGTTGCGTTAATCTAATTTTGCGGTAGTTATCACACGTTCTTGAGAATATCTCCCTTTGTGTTCCACAAGTTTTAAATAAACTCCAAGGACTTCAAAGTTTTGCTTCACAATTTTTACGTCTTGCCTACGAGACTGCTTTTAACTCTCTGTAGGCAAAAGCCTATTGTGACAAAGTGCTTTCATTGACATGAAAAAGATGAGGGGTCTCTATGGCCTACATAATTAGGAACATATGTTTAAAAAACATGTGAACTACAACCCTGTACATTGCATAGCATGCTGCCTGACCTGTATTTAGATGCCTCTCTGTGAGTTTTCTGCTTTGCATCCAGATATATCTCTACAAGAAACACATTCCTAAATTCAAGACACAACTATTGGCTTTGTGAGTGCTTGATAGCAGTTTGGTTTAAATGAGTATCAACAATGAGTTTGAATGTTGAAATTGAATGTTGTAAATAATTCGAATTGATCTTTATAAATGGTATATATGTGACCATTTATGTGCGCACTGGAGATAGGCCAAAGATTGAATGAGCCTTTAATCTGAACACTTTTATGGCCCATGATTCACAGTGCTTTCAGTCCCTGCTCCTGTGCTCTCTGTCGTGTCCCATCATGAACACTCTCCAGCACCCAAAATACCTAACAACACCTAAATGCGACTCAATAGCTGAGTCTTTTAGAGCTGAGACATCATGGTTTGCCAATACTCAGTAAAGTGAGTTCAAATTACAATACGAAATTGCACTAAAGCAAAGAGGGTATACAAATGTTAACAAATTGTAAGTTTTTACTTCCATTAATGCGGCGTGTATATATAGTAACATATTGTGAAAATCTTGGACAAAGCCAATAGGTCCCAAAGGCGAGACATATTACGGTTGCCAATGGTTGTTAGCATCAGATTGCATTACTGCTGTAGTAGTAACAGGTTTGTGTAAAGAAATATATTGGTCACACCTCTCAAATTGCCTAGCCAAATGCTTATCTCGTCCAGAAAATGTTTTTTCTTGTAATTGTGTTGCTGAAATTATAAAACCAGGACAACATGTACCATAATTCCAAGAAAGAGCCGAGAATGGACGAGATTTCATGGAACTAGGAAATTTGGCAGCTCTGCAAGTTAGCTTCATAGAGATAGGAGAGCCTTTTGGCATCACCCGTGGGGGACAGAGCACACCTGTAACGGGATTAGGGCTGCATTCTGTAGCCTTGGACGCAAGACGAATCCATGTGAGATTGATCACTGATTTTGCTGCTTGACAGGATGTTCCGAGTTTCACTGCCTCAGCTGATACGCCAACAGTCAAAGGGGTCGCTTATGCTTGAAGGAAACAAAATAGAAAAGAAACCCTTCACCATTTGCTACGTCCGCTGGAAACGTAAAACAAGCATTTGCAATGCAATAGGTCTCGCATTAGGAAACTTTGAGCTATTGGTATTGTAGATGACACATTTTTTATTTATGTGTTGGTTCTGAAAATAGCGAAATTAATAGCTTTGTCATTTACAATGCCAATATTCATAACTTTCGCAAATGTGACACCTATAGCATTTGTAATGCAATATGTGTTGTATTTACATGACTTAGATGTATTGCTATTACACATAACAATGGCTTTTATTTTTTTTTATAATAATACTTAAATAAAAGTTATTGTAATTTATAACGGCAATAGCTTAAACTTTTGTAAATAACTTTTGTGAAGATTATGTTCAGTGTATTTTATTGTGACGAAAATCCAAGAACAGAAGTGAAATATTAACATCTTTTTGGGATATTTGTGATAAAGCTTGAAACATTGAGAGAACATATTTGAACCAGTTGTTGTTGAATGGTTGCACAGATTGATGCTGTGGTGGCGCTGAGTGATGTTGTGGTGGCGACGAGTGATGCTGTGGCGTTCAGTGATGCTGTGGTAGCGCATAGTGATGTTGTGGTGCCCCTGAGTGATGCTGTGGTGGTGCTGAGTGATGCTGTGGTGATGCGATAGATAGAGTGAGTGCGATAGATAGACAGAGTGAGTGCGACAGAGTGAGGGCGATAGATAGATAGAGTGAGGGTGAAAGATAGATAGAGTGAGGGCGATAGATAGATAGATAGAGGGAGGGCGATAGATAGATAGAGTGAGGGAGATAGATAGATAGATAGATAGATAGATAGATAGATAGATAGATAGATAGATAGATAGATAGATAGATATATAGATAGATAGATAGATAGATAGATAGATAGATAGATAGATAGATAGATAGATAGATAGATAGATAGATAGATAGATAGATAGATAGATAGATAGATAGATAGATAGATAGATAGATAGATAGATAGATAGATAGATAGATAGATAGATAGATAGATAGATAGAGGGCGATAGATAGATCGAGTGATGGCGATAGAGAGTGAGTGCGATAGATAGATAGATTGAGGGAGCTAGACAGATAGATAGAGTGAGGGCGATAGATAGAGTGAGGGCAATAGATAGAGTGAGGGCGATAGATAGAGTGAGGGTGATATATAGAGTGAGGGCGATAGATAGATAGATTGATAGAGTGAGGGGCGATAGATAGAGTGAGGGCGATGGATAGATAGATGGATAGATGGATAGAAAGATGGATAAATAGATGGACAGATAGATAGTGTGAGGGCATGTGGGGTGTGGGGGTGTGTGTGGGGGGTTGTGTGTGTGGGGGGGTTGTGTGTGTGGGGGGGTTGTAAATGTAAAAATGTAAATTGATACTTGTATAGCGCACTACTCACCCGCAAGGGTCTCAAGGCGCTTGTACGAATACCGCTGTGGAACCCATCCTGGCTTTCCCTGTGAGGTGTCCACTCCTGGGCACCCCCAAGATGGAGGCCAGGCATCCTTAGCATTGTGGGGGCCGTTGTGGAAATTAAGCAAGCTATTGCCCAGAGTTGCAGAGTGGGACTCCATGATTGGAATAGGCACCAAGGCGAGAATTATCAGGTCCGTGGAATTTTTGAGCCCAAGACCCGCCGAGGCGGGGAATTGAACCCTGGTCCCGGGCTAGACCTCTGCATCAGGGTCTGCCACTCTAACCATTGTGTATGTGGAGGGTTGTGTGTGTGGGTGTGGGTGTGTGTGGGGTGTATGTGTGTGTGTGTGAGATTGTGTGTGGGGTTGTGTGTGGGTGTGTGGGGGGGTGTGTGTGGGGTGTGTGTGGGGTGTGTGTGGGGTGTGTGTGTGTGTTGGGCGTTTGGGGTGTGTCTGTGTGTGTGGGAGGTTGTGGGTGGGGGGTTGCGTGTGTGTGTGGGGTTGTGTTTGTTCGTGTGTGGAGTTGTGTGTGTGGGGTTGTGTGTGTGGGGTTATGTGTGTGGGGATGTGTGTGTGGGGTGTGTGTAGGGGGTGTGGGTGGGTGTGTGTGGGGCTTGTGTGTGTGGGGTTGTATGTGTGGGGGGTTGTGGGTGGGGTTGTGTGTGGTGTTGTGTGTGGGGTTGTGTGTGTGGTGTTGTGTGTGTGTGGTGTTGTGTGTGGGTGTGGGTGTGTGTGTGTGTGTGTGGGGGGGGGTATGGGGGGGTTGTGTGTGGGGGTGTGGGGTGGAGGTGGATCACATTACAAAGAAAGGCAATAAAGACACAGGGTTGTGAATTAGGCATGCGGGCAGCCTCGAAGTCAAATGGTGTGAAATGTGAAGGAGGGATATGGGGACAGCAAGGAAATACTTGTGAGGGAGGGGGAGAGTGGTGGATTCAGATGGGGATTAAAGAGGTAGTGTTTGAGCAGAGATAGGGATATAAAACAAGAATTGTGTCTGGATGGGCGAGAGATAGACTGAAGAGAGAGGGGGCTTGGAGAGATTCCTATTAGCCTAGCTTAATTAGCAGTATTCCCAGCTGCTGTCTGTCGTTTGAACTTTTATTTTCTCTCGACCCAAGCTGCACCAGGCATTGCAGTACCTCTAGAAATGGTGCACTTCCTCGTCTGTGGAAAACAATGTTGTTTTAAGAAAGAGGAAAAAACTAAAGTAGCGCTTTACTGGCAACCTCTGTAAAATGGCGCTAATGTGTGTGGATAGTGAGTCACCAAAATAGGAGAGGAATACCTGGAAGAAAGAGAGAGGGGGAGGGTACAGCTGCTAGCGGAAAGCGGAAATGAACATTGTTGTTTAAACAAACACGATAAAATGAAAGTAGCGCTCCACAGGAAAACCTATAAAGGGCAGTGTGAACAAAGCCAAATGCGGCCACCATATTTAAAGAACACAGCTCAGGGTGTCCAGCGAAACAATTACAAGACGTGCTGCTGCCATTGTTGAAAATGTTAAAAAAAACAATTTGAGTGGGGGTGAGCAGCAATAGTTAAAGACACGCAGCTGGTATTGTTGAAGATGTTAAAAAAAAATCTTTGAGTTGGGGGCGAGCTGCGTACAAAATGATGCGTGGCTGCCATTGTTGAATATGGTAAAATGAAACATTGAGTTGGGCGTTTCGTGCACAACAAGTCGTTGTTTAAGATCAAGCTAAAAAATGTATATAATGTTGCCTTGCACTTGCATTTATGGCACAGCGCATGCTAATGCAAATGAAAGCATAACAAAACTCACCCAAAATTTTAGCTATTGTGCCTGCAACTGAAGATACAACAAAGAAGTGATTAAAACAAGCTCTCGGCATTGCTGTGGCGGTGGCGGGGGAGCGCATTCCTTTCAAGTTTGATGCGGTAGGCGGGGGAGCGGAGCCTGTGAGATCAAAGGAAAGGCGTGCGAGCGAGCATATAGAGAGTGAGGGGGTGTGCAGCCTGGTGAGCTGAAGTGGCAGCAGAGGTGGAGCGCGGCGCGCGTGCCCGAGCGCGTGGTTGTGGTCACATGCACTGTACCCGATCCGCAGTTTGGGTAGACTTTTGAAAGCCTTACTATAATCTCGCCAAACATGCATTGCTAAAGCAATGCTGTAGGTGAGACCTAAACATTGGTTGAACTGTCATTCATTTTCCCACAATGTTATAAACAGTGCAGGCTTCGTATAATTCATATAATTCCTATTGTTCATATCAGCTCTGCAAAAGATGACACTGCTCTGATGAGAATATCTTCATACAGAAGTGCAGTATCCCATCCCCACCGCATTCCCCTCCCTCAGCACCGGGAGTTCAGCAGTGATGTAGCGCAACATTACTCACTCTTTACACGTCACAGAACACCGAACAATAATGATATCTGATACACAAAAGTGCACGTTCACCTTGTATGTGATTTCTACTTGATGCCGTGATTGTGCACAGGTTGCATATGATATGGAAAGAGAAAGAATGTGTTTCTTTAGAACCTAGGTCTTACATAGAATGGTTTACTAATGTCAAAAGAAATATTTGATGTTAACTTAGAAACGCTTACAGTAAAATTCGATGACATTAACGACATTGATTTAGTAGAAATTTACTTGATGCTGATTAATAAAGTTGACTAACGTATCATGCTTGCTTTGCATTCTTTGCACAACTAAAAGGAATTGCAATTGTAATACAGGTATATATTGAAAAGTGAAACACTGCAATGTGTCGTTTAACCCTTTAAGCCATTCTCTTTCCATTAGCCTTTTACACGATTCATAAATGTGAGCACCATTGCCTGTGTAATTGTTAGAGATGTCGTTCTTAGCTTTAAATGATCCTTATACATGCAAATATTGGTATCGGTCGAACAATAACATTTTATTCATGTATACATGTAGTAAGGTGGATACCTGACTATGGTTACCCCAGATTTTTTTGCCTTGTGTTTAGCTGGTTTTCGACTTAGTTGGCCTGGGATTCTGCTAATCAGGGCCCCAGGCTATCTGCTCTCTCTTTAAAATGGACTCCATGTACCCTAGGTGCATAACTAAATTGGATTGGGTCACCTTATCAGCCCCTGTCCAGTGCACTATAGGTGTCCAGGGCATAGGTGCATCCAAGGCCTACCAGGGGCTGCAGCATATCTTTTGCCACCCCTGGCTGGCCATCCAAAATGACACAACTGGCTGATCACTCAGCTGGGGCAAGGTCGTGTAATCACCCCTTGCTTAGATGTAGTATAACTGTGTCTAAACATATATCTGGACACATATGCACCTATAAGTCACTCCTATGGCAGGCCTTAACAATCCTGGAGGCAGAGTGCTTGGTTTTATGTGAGATGGTGCGCTAGCATGAGCTGCGCCTGTCTGCAGAGTTTGGAACCATTTCCTTACTGCTGTTCCAGGATATTGCCAAACCATATACTCTTAAGTGCATTATAATCCTCACGGTTATTGCTAACTTTGGTTTGGCTTTATCAAAACATGTCGTGTTTGGTGTCATACACTTTGGAATACTACCCCCTTGCCAGTTCTGGCAACGGGGGTAGCATTCCACCCTTCTAGAGGGATAAGAAATGTTACTTACTGCAAATGCGGTTAATCCTAACCAGAGCCCCAGCATCACAAAATGGATGCTGCTGCCACAGACACATGTCTGACCTCCTGCTGCTGGCCGAAACCTGGCAGAGGACGCCTGGACAAAGAGTTTCCTGTCACAGGGAGGTGTCACACCACCCCAGACAGGAGATAGTGGATTGTAGCAGGGAGGGTTGAAAGAAACTAGACACTGCCTGGGGCACTCCAGTCAAACCGGTTCTGGGGCACTCCAGTCCCAGTCTTGGCGGCAAACTGGACAAAGGAAATGGGTGTAACCACCCCCTTCCTGGGTCCCACCCATAGGAGGGACCTAGCAGGTAATCCAGCCCCCAGATTTGGAATATAAGTGGGAGCAGTGCCAATGCACATCAGATTATCCTGACTGAAACTTATGAAACGAAACTCTGGACCCTTCGACATCCCACTCCTCGTGGAAGACTGAAGAATCTCCCTTGTGGTCAAGGAGTGACCACCCTGTGCAAACAGGCACCATCCAGCGCCCATTGGTTTGCTTTGTTGCAGTTCCCAAAAGAACTCGAGCAACAGAGATCAACAAGACCAGCTCCACTCAACTTCTAGCAGCCCAATCCACAGTCCCAGCGAATCTGAGACCCATGGAGGCGACGTGAAGCGGGAGCCGGCCATCTTGGAAAAACTATGAAGTGCTGACCGTGCAGCTCCCAAGGGTCTCTTGAAGCTGTGCATTGGGGTTTCAGAAGCCCCAACCCCAAGCAGCTTTTGCACCAAAGATCTCCCCTCCACACTCATCGAGTGCTGCGTGGAGCTCTTTTGCATTTTCCTGCTTGATGAGTTGGTCCGGCCACTTGCCCATTGGCTAGTGGCCCCATTACTGATGATCCTTTGAATTTACACTGCTGGTCTGGTTGCTCCAGATTGGCCCTCGCTCCCCTTAAAAGGAGCAATCTATCTGACCTTGCTGGTCCGAACAAGAAGCGATATTCCAATCCTGCGTGGGTTGCACTTGCCAAGGCTTGTTAACTCCGATCTGAAAGCCGACACCGCCGACAGCGAGAGCTTTTGTGGGACAACTCATGATTTACTCAAGGTCACCCTCGATGCCCCAGAGACCACGTGGCAGCGGAGACAAGCTTCTGGTCAAGCACCTGATTGCGCCCGCCATTGCCTGGTTCCTTCCTGGTTCCTTCCTGGTCACTGGCTAGTGACCCAGACTATGTCCCCTCTGCTTACAGGTACTCTACATCTTCGATCCAACCTTGGATCCAACCGGACTCTTCTCTACTGGCCGCCTGCAGCATCTTCAGCTCCAGGCTCCATATTTGATACCAATGCATCCGCTTCCTGTGGGTGAGGTAACGATCTAACACCAGTGCTCCTGTAGTGGTTTACACCTCTAGTGTCTAAGTTTAAAGTGTGGTAATTCTATTCCAGTCGGAAGACTCTTAAAACTGTAACTCAATAACTTTTACGCACCATTGACTTTGCATTGGTGCATGCGTGTGCTTTTAGCGCTGCACCCGATTCTCGCGGGCTACTCCCGTCCTAACTGCTGTTAGTCCAGTGTAGTCCCAGCGATTCCCAAGGCCCCAGGCCTTACCACAGTTCGAAAGGTGATACTTTTACCACTTTTTTGATATATGGTTTGAGTGGCCACCGGCCTCATCCATAATTGTGCAACTTTCATATGTTATACTGTGCTTTTGTTTAAACGCTTGTGTTCCTATACTCAAAAAGAGTATAGGGGGTTATTCTAGTAATAAATACATATATTTTTATAATATATAACGTGTGTGTAGTCCTTTCATTTGATATTACAGGATTGCATATGGTAAAACAGCTGGCTTCACATGCCCTCTTGAGTTTAGCCTGAAGGCTGCTTAGTCCATGCTACCATTAGGATAGCTTGTCTTTTAAGGTTGACTTACAACCACCACCATAAGGGATTGTTTGGACTGATACAAGGTGCCCCCAGAATTGGAGACATCATACATCAGGCCAACTTCTCACAATACAGGAATGTTACATGTGTGTACTTTTAAATGTAGTTCTCAAGTATACTTACTGTTATGAAATGTCATTGCTTGCTATATGATTTATGCAATGAGCTAAAAGTACTAAAGGGATAGTATATACATATATGTTTAAATGTGCATATGCATATTAAATGTGCATTATTAATTTAATGTCAAGTCATCAGAGTTTCTCTCGAAATTCTTGTCCCAAACACATGTGGAAACCTACTGTGCTTCTGCATTTTTTTCTGACATGCTTCTTTTACAAGTGTTTCCACGAAGTGTTAATTTCGAATACCTGCATTTCTTGTAGCAAGCAATGGATACATGCTTGGGAACAGATTTTAAGGTCGAGCACTTGAGACTTCTACAGACGAACAATGGACTGTTGTACTAAACCCTGAACATGAAACCAAGATAATGTTCCCATGTCCAGTGTGGGATTTTTCCTCAATGTTTCGTTATGCACCATGTGAATCCATGGCATACAGACGATGAAACAAATATAATGGACTCTTATTGATGACGCACAAAAAGGGTTTGCAGCCATTGTCCCGCATTTTTTATCCCGCGGACTTTTAGGCCGCATACTATGATACTGCAAGGTCATTGACCCCGCATACCATCATCACGAATTTTTTTACAACGCATGTGCTTTTATCACGCATGCCTTTACAACGAAATACGTTGTAAAGGCATTTATGGTAAATGCATTTGCGTTGTAAACCACGACGATGACAGAGGTAAGTGGGTTTGGGTTAATTTTTTAGGGGTGGGGTCGTGCTTGGGTAGTGATTGTGTACTGTAGTGTTGTGTTAGTGTGGTGTAGAGTTGTGGTGGTTGTTTAGTGTATGGTCATGCTGGGGGAAGTGTTATAGGGGTTAGGGTATTGTTGTAGTGTTTGTGTAGTGTAGGGTCATGCTGGGGTGTAGTGTTTTAGGGTTTAGGGTAGTGTTGTAGTGTAGGGTCATGCTGGGGTGTAGTGTTTTAGGGTTTAGGGTAGTGTTGTAGTGTTTGCGTAGTGTAGGGTCATGCTGGGTGTAGTGTTTTAGGGTGTAGGGTAGTGTTGTAGTGTTTGCGTAGTGTAGGGTCTTGCTGGGGTGTAATGTTTTAGGGTTTAGGGTAGTGTTGTAGTGTTTGTGTAGTGTAGGGTTATGCTGGGGGTAGTGTTTTAGGGTTTAGGGTAGTGTTGTAGTGTTTGTGTAGTGTAGGGTCATACTGGGGTGAAGTGTTTTAGGGTGTAGGGTAGTGTTGTAGTGTTTGTGTAGTGTAGGGTCATGCTGGGGTGTAGTGTTTTAGGGTTTAGGGTAGTGTTGTAGTGTAGGGTCATGCTGGGGTGTAGTGTTTTAGGGTTTAGGGTAGTGTTGTAGTGTTTGCATAGTGTAGGGTCTTGCTGGGGTGTAGTGTTTTACGGTTTAGGGTAGTGTTGTAGTGTTTGTGTAGTGTAGGGTCATGCTGGGTGTAGTGTTTTAGGGTTTAGGGTAGTGTTGTAGTGTTTGCGTAGTGTAGGGTCTTGCTGGGGTGTAGTGTTTTAGGGCTTTGGGTAGTGTTGTAGTGTATGTGTAGTGTAGGGTTATGCTGGGGGTAGTGTTTTAGGGTTTAGGGTAGTGTTGTAGTGTTTGTGTAGTGTAGGGTCATGCTGGGGTGAAGTGTTTTAGGGTGTAGGGTAGTGTTGTAGTGTTTGTGTAGTGTAGGGTCATGCTGGGGTGTAGTGATTTAGGGTAGTATTGTAGTGCTTGTGTAGGGTCATGCTGGTTGTAGTGTATTAAGGTAGTGTTGTAGTGATTGTGTAGGGAAGTAAAGTGCTTTATGGTAGTGTTGGGGGGTCGTGCTGGGTAGTGTAAATGTAGGTAATGGACCGTGTGTCAAGGGTGGGTGGTGCGGGGGTACTACATTAGAGTGTAGTGTAAGGTAGGGTAGGGTACTGTTACTTACCTTTACTACTTTTACAACAAGTATACCTTTAATATGCATGCCTTTTCGTTTTAAAGGCATGCGTGCTAAAGGTATATTCGTTTTAAAAGTTTGCGATCTCTTAGTTTGCGGGCTAATAGTACTTGCGGGATTATTTTTGCGGGATGATGGTATGCGGGATGTTTTTATGCGGGCTAACGTCATATATTCCACAAAAAGGGAGTTGCCAACGAACTCTATTGATGTAAATTATTGGTTGCCCTGTATGAGGGTCCATATGACTTCAGATAACTTTTACTTCTGAACCCTTTTCTGAAGCATAAGCAGAACCTTCCTTGAACTCCAACCTGAACCATTTCTTATGCCCCTTGCCCCTTGAATGGACTCTAATGGAAAATCCCATGTGTCACTTCATTTCCTTTGGGAGTACCTTAGACTAATTTCCGACTCGTTGAAGACTCTTGACCGAGCTTCCAAAATGCGTCTATGAGTATTGCTTTTAGTTCTTTTACTTCTTCATATTGTATTCCATAGACTTGTGTGAATTCTGAAATTGGAATATTCTGCTCTCTGGGTTTTTGTACTTGGAATATTTGGATTACTAATGTTAAAATCTGTTAAGGCGAAAGTACATTCAGGGCACCAACTACTAATGTTATCATTGTGTGTCTCAACCATGGAGTTGTAAGTCTGTTTGATTCTTGTTCGCTTAAATTTCTTTAGGAGGTTTGGCTTCCCTGTGGCTATTCTTTATCTGTACAGTCTGGTCTTCTGAGTGATTTACCTTAATGTGATCAGTAATTTATAATAAACATCCTTGAAAGCCGGTCCTCATTGTGTAGCCAGATGGTTGCACTATTAATGTAAATGTATTGATCAAATAGAAATTGCTCTCTCTCTTTCCCCTCATCAGAATACCAAGTTAACAAGTAAGTAAGTGTGAAGCCCTGTCCTCTGCAGCTCCTGATTAACCGTTGTGCTCCTCTCAGACCCTGGCAGGTTTTCTTAGTTTGCTTTGAGTTTTGTGGGGTTTGGGGTTCATATCTCACCGCATATGGGCAGAAAAGATGTACAAATTATGTAAGGTGATTAGAATTCTAAAATGAAAAATTGAGGCAGCCCCAGCACTTAATTTTTCAAAAAAGTGAGGCCCAGTGTCCTTCTCAGGAGGCTGCTGCAGCTTGCACCATATTTTGCCCCTGCCAGTGAGGCCAAATGACAGTACCAAACCACCTACTAATCATCACACTCCTACAAATGTGACAATTCAGACTCTACCCGGCAACCCAAAGCGATAAGAAAAGTGCGGGTTGCAGGCATTATTCATTGTTCATATTTATTGAAATATTGAACACTGTTATGAAGCTCATCTTAAAATTAGACAAACAGTGCCACCATGTGGTAGAGTTTCATTAGTGCCTTTGGGTTAAATGCCCGTGCCGAGAAAACTCTGGTTCCTAATTAAATAAACATAGGGCAAACCAGTGACATATACAAGGTATTCTAATGTTTGTTCGTGGCACCGACGTTGTCCAAAATTTAGATGCTGAAATGGAAAACCGCATTTTAACTGTGTACAACTTTGTTCATCCTCTATATACAGTAAGAATAGGTACCGTCAGCGTTCATGACATTCTACCAAAGACCAGCCCTGGCATTTTTTTTATTTTTTTTGTTAGCTAAATGCCTTATGCGTCTCGGCCTTGTAGTTTTTGCTTTTCCCATTATAACTTCAGGCACAAACATTCAGCAATGTACAGTTGTTGAACAAGCAAAACAATACTGCCTTAATGTGTTACTGATGACACATGGGGCAGATTTACAAGCCCCTTGCACCACTTTTGCGTCATTTTTAACATCGGAAAAATGAAGCAAAAGTGGTGCAAGGGGCTTGTAAATATACAGCATGTCATATTCAAAAAGGGGCTTATTTATAAGCTGCTTGCAACAATTTTGCACTGCCGTTGCGTCACTTTTTTTTTGACGCAGCAGCGGCGTAAGCAATGTGCCAGGTTGTGGCCCATTTAGAACGTGACGCATCTAGGCAGATGCGTCACCTTGTAAACCCCTGACCCACATTATACCTGCAGCAGGTATAATGTATGCAGTGTGGGCGTTACCAATCGAGAAAGCCTAGTAGAAGTGACGCCGTGAAATCTATAAGATTTGACTGCAACACTTCTAGGACGCCACTGCATCAAAACCTTGTAGTGTAGTTCCTATATTCCCAATAGGCTCTGCGCATTGGAATAATATAAACAGCAGTGTAGACATAGGACTGAGGTCGACTAGGTCTCTACTGACTATATTAGACGTAATTAGTTTTGCCAGCTAGCTCAGAGGTCACCAGAAACTTTCTTGAGTAAACAAGGAGGAGTTTAACTTCCCTGGATAGAAAAGAAGGGATTAGCTTCTGACAACCATAAAACATGACGACTTTGCTCCCTCAGAATAAGAGTGTATCTCTAGAGTCGTGTGAAAACAATAGACAGCTATTTTACTCAGTCAATCGTGCATACTTAGTTTCACCAGAGTGCAGAGAAATAGAGAGACGGGCGTTTTCAATAAAAGGTGTTATTTATTGAGCAGTCTTCTTTCTCATGCAAGAGAAATGAATTGCCACAATTGCAATACTTACATGAAGTAAAGTGCGTACAGTAAAAGGAGTATTATGAAATAATACTGTAAAAGCATTGATATGGTTTCTTAGCCATATGATACTTTAAAATGGATAAAATATATACATACATAAAAACATTGACTAACGTACTCAACTGGTGCTTCTAATCTACGCCTACCCCGGTCTATCTGACCTAAGCCTAATACGTGGGAAGGAGTAAGTAAGTTGCAGTTTAAGTTAAGTTGGGTTTTGCCAAGGAATCTGAATCAAGGATTCTCTCAAGGGTTTAGTCAGCTCAGTACCTGGGTAATAGAAAGCAGGAGGTCTGGTATCTCTCTCTCAGGACTCGATATCCCAGCAACCCGCAAGGGCGGCTGGAAACACCGGAGCTGGATTTTCTCGGCTGGAGAAAAAGACAGCGTCGTTCTCAGTGCGTCAAAAGGGAGGGGCGGCGTCCGTGGGCTCTCGCATCAGCTGGGCTCTCGGGCAAGTAGATAGCCGCTCTGCTCCAAACCACCGTGTGTTTGCTTAAGGCAACATTGGTATATTTATACCTGAAGGTGCCGGGTTTATGTAAGGTTGGACATAAGACGTCAATAAAGATGTCACTAAGAACTGGCCGTTCTTTCAGTGCTCGCAGGAGTTCTAGGACAAATCAAAACAGAAGCATGGGGATTTCCCATGTTGCTGGAGGTTTGGTTTGTTTAAATAATGCGTTGTACTTTCTAGGAGTCTAGGGAAGTAGCCTTGCCGTATTTGGACTGCATGGGCTATTACTAAATATGGATATGATTCTAATGCTTTTATAAGGATATTATTTATTATAGCCATATAAGGGCATACATCAGGAATATGGAATTAGGGTCCTAGATAGAAATACAACAACCTTACACCTGCTTGGAGCAGTAGGGGCGTAAGGAGTGACACAGTTTATTAAGTATATGCCTCCCCCAACCATTGCTGGAGTTGTGTCAGGCTTACGACACAACTCCAGCAATGCATGACTTTTGCGCCAACAGATTCGTCAGGATTCCTGATGCATCTGTCAATCCTTGCAACATGGTGTACCGTATTGTTAATATGACGCATCCATGGTGGAGCAACGGTTTCTTCCCCCGCACAAGGAAACATACGCATCACTGCTCAAATGCAGAGATGCATCAGTTTCTTGTGAATAAACCCCATAATGTTTCTCAGAAGTAAAAAGCTAATAGGAAAATGGAACTCTCTCATAAAATCCACACAAGCATCACTTCACACAGTCCTTAGTAAAGGTGCACCATTGCAAACTCAAGGGGGCAGATTTACAAGTCCCTTGCAATACTTTTGGCTGCAATTGCGTCACTTTTGTGACAAAGCGGCGGCGTAAAAAATGCGGTCAATTTACAACGTGCCGCATCTAGGGAGATGCCTCACGTTGTAAAGCCCTGCATCACATTATACCTACGTCAGATATAATGTGTTCAAGGTGGGCGCTCCCATGCAGGAAAGCATTGTAAAAGTGACACAGTGAAATCTACAATATTTCACAGTGTCACTTCTAAGACGTCACTGAGTCAAAACCTTACGCCTGCTTGAAGCAGGCGTAAGGAGTAACACAGTGTAGTGGGAATAGACCTCAAAATGCATTACTGGAGTAGCGTTATGCTTGCGACACGACTCCAGCAATGCGTGACTTTTGCCCCAACAGATGCGTCAGAATTGCTGATGCATCTGTCAATCCTTGTGTAATGGTGCTTCTGTATTGTAAATACAGCGCATCCATGCTGGTACAAGGGTTTCTCAGGGTGGCGGAGAGAAAGTTACACATCTCTACAAATGTGTCACTTTCTTGTAAATCTGCCCCAAGAAGTCTCGAGGACAGGAGTAGAGATATATTATGTGGAAACATATTGCAATTTCTGTACTGTCATATGGTGAAGAAATACTTCCTACCCTGTGCAGGTTGCATTCACCCCCAATAGGCTATGAAATCAGACTTCTCAGTTTTATAAATTAGCAAATTGATGTGACACCTTAAGTCTTGTTTTATCAAGTGGCCTCATGTCTCTGCATAGTTTTTGTGCAGGAAGGTGTCGCTGCCTGTACAAAAAGTATGCTTTTATATATTTCTGTCTTAGTATGTGTGCTGCACACATGTAAAGAGGATAAATGAGAAGAAATAGAATTTTTATTTCACTTTACTCCTGTGTCAAGGAGGCACAGGATTTTGATCCAAATCTCTGTCTATAATTATGGAAATGCCAACGCACCACTCATTGCATTGCTTTGGGTTCCAATTAGGGGTGGGCAGAGTTCCACTCCATGAAATTCCATGGGTGAAAAAAACTCTGTGACCATCGCCTTACTCCATGTAAGCTGGCAGAGTTGTGCTCGGCTGCTTGTTCATGCTGACTGGTGTGAGTAGCGTGCTCCGTGAAACAACGCATGTCTAGCCGGCACCACGTGGTCTACTGTGCGGCCATTTTGTTTTTCCTATTCTATAGATGGTGCTGGACCTACTTTTGAATCCTAAATATATCTTTGCCATCCCAACTTAATTTAACTTATCCGCCTCTGTTTTACATTTATTTCCTTGGTGTGTGTATTTGTGTTGGTGTATTTTACATTTTGCCTCTATTATATTTTCTGTGACTTTTTGGTCCCCTAACTTACCTATGCTTCCTAATTTCTGCCTCTCTAGTCTATTCCTTCTGTTCCTCCTGTCTTTCCTTTTTTCAGAATCACCCAGCCCCATGCCAGAGCTTGTGAGAGGCAGCGCCAGTGCAGAAGGTACAGCAAATCGCACATCCTGTGTGCACTGGTTCCACCAGGGGGTGCTGCCTTGTGCCATGTTTAATGAGGAGGTGGTGGCCACACTTACTTTTTGGGAGCAGCACCACCTCCCATCCATGCTAGTAGCAGGCGGTATGCCCGGGAGTGATTACTGCCCGGGGGCGCGTCAGCTGCTGTGGGGAAGGGTTTGCAGTTGCGTTTGCCAACACACTGGGGTTCGGCCACCCAGCAGCGGCTGATGCACCCCTGGGCTGACATCCCGAACAGGGAGGGGAACCTGCTCAGCCTGCTGGGCGTCCAAGTTATCGGGTTTGGTGAGTGCTAGTAATTAATTATTACTCATTTGTTGTGCCCTATAATATGTTGCACATTTTTATTTCCAAATAGCATGCTGCTTAGACTCAAAGGCAAGTTACGTTCATGTAACTTAATGTTACGAATATTATGTGATTCAATTTGAGCGAGCCAGCTGCCCGGTACTACCTAGTTCTGCTCGTTGCTGTAGTCACTCACTTGGGCTGATTATGCAAGACGTTATGCTGACTCCTCTGTCCTCCTGTCACTAAGATAGTGGTGCTGTGGTAGTAGTAGTAATATATTATTGGTGAGTTAGAGTTTTATGTGTCTTTCTTTTTTTATAGCTTGTACCATCCCAGACAATCTTCCAGTAATGAAGTATGCAAAATATGCATCTATGCAGTGAAAAGGTAAACTGACTGGGTTGCCCAATCCAAGGGGGTTAGATTTATGAAGCAAAGATCAACCATTTCCAAATGTAGTTTAGAAAATTTGGAATAGGTCTAAGGTAATGTTTTGGAAATTTAGAATAGGTCAACTGGATAATACAGGCATTCTGTTAGAAATGTATAATGTCAATATGTTACTGTGTTTGCCTTTGCATGACAAAATATTTTCTAGGAGATTTACTGCACCAGTAAACATTATTGCTATTTTCTTTATTTCTTTAACACCCTAGGGCCAGAAGAGGTCATTAACGGGTCTGGCCCGATGAGGGTGCCACCACCAATGCCGCGACGAGTGGAAGTTCCACCATCGCCATGGCGGATAACTCTGCTGGCCCCAGTAATCCTTACTAATATTATTAATTTCTCTACCCTTTCCCTCTTCCCATTAGCTACATTTTTCTTCCTTTCTGTTATATTATGACTTTTTTTAAATACTCATCATCCTATTTAATGTTTGTCATTGTTAAGTATCCCTCCCTGCAAAATCTTTTTACTATTTTTCTTGTTTATGTAGCTGAGTTCCTCCTGTGTCTGTACTAGTCTGTAGCTTAAGCTTACTTATGTTTGGTTATGCTGTCCATCTCCCCTAACTTTATACCCAGTGGCTGGTACTGTAAGACTATGACCCTAGATTAGGTAGTCTACAGTGAAGATTTGAGAGTTTGCAGACCCAAGGAAGCTCTTCTCTGATTGTATGTTGAGAAGGCTTTCTATGTCTTTCTCATGCTCAAATGATGAGAGTGTGGCCATTGTTATGGTGACCCCCCCATGCTGTGTTGTATTTATTATTATTCAGAATCCTAGCAGTTTCGATTACAGTGATGCACGGCAGGAGATTAGTGTGAGGACAGTCCCATTGCATTTGCCAACCAAAGCCAAATGTCTTTTTTTGACCAATTTATTCTACTACTACATTGTGCTTTAAAATTACTCACAGTCATCATATCTCTGAACTTCCATTACGGTTGGCTTGACTGCTGGCTTTTCTAGCAGTGTTAACCAGCAAAATGCCCAAAGTGATGTTTTAGATGGGAGAGGAGATACTGTGAACTGACCTGTAGTCATGTGTTGCTGCTGTATTTTGTTTAAAAAGATAAAAAGAGGGAAGTGTTTCTGGCATCTAAAATGTGTAATGTTTTTTCTAGGCACACAGCCCACCAGTGACAGGGCCAGCAGCACCAGTGTGCCAGACCCAGCTGAAGGGGGAGTCTATGCTATGGGAGGGACGGGTGATGGTAAGTCACATTGCTTGGTTATCGACATTTACTAGTGTACCTACTGTATTTGTTAAGTGAGGCAGATCCCACGCATCATCATTCACCCATGACCTCCTTGGCCATGCCCCTAAGCGAGTCGCGACCCATGGGCCATGACACCACCCAACTGCAGCATGATTCAATCCGACTCTGCAGTGTTGGCTGCGCAATGTGCATCTGCTTCTGTTAATGCAGCATTTACAAAGCTTTCCATGGACCGCAAACTGGGGTGAAAACAAAATGTCTTTCTCTACCCTATTGGAATTCCCTCCCTGTTACGCTTAGAACTGAGGCAAGCTACTCGAACTTCCGCAAGATGCTTAAAACCTGGCTATTTTACAAATAAGTTTTCCCAGGCGCTGCCTGCTATGGCCTTTTCGTATGCACCGGGAAACCCTTTGTGGGTAGCTGTCGCGCAATATAAATTTAAACAATAAATATAATACCCTCCCAGTACCCACTCAGTCACTCATCTCCTAATACTGTACTCCTTTATTCGTTCCTAATTTTGTCTGTCCCAGCCTACCAGAAACAATGGAAAAAACACGTTTATGGCAGGTGCCACATGTTACAGAACAAGTGTTTCATATGGCTTCCATAATGGATTTACGCCTGTTCAAATTTGACATTCATCAACTTTCAGTTTCAACTATGGTGTCTGACTAAACCTAATCTACATCATCAGTGAACCAACCAACTCCCCACTATTCTATAGGAAAACCTCTACCGTACTTACCCGATCTTTTCCCTGTACCTTACCTTCTGCAGCAGACTAAGGGCCTGATTTTTAGTTTGGTGGCGGTAGTTCCTCCATCACAAACTTAATGTACATCCCATCCACCTAATACGGATAGTGACAGAGTGTTCTGAAACCTGTCAACCTAGCATATGGTTATTACCCTGCACCTTTGACATATACTATGAAGAGCCTTTGTCTAATGTAACAAATAACGAGGGACCAGTAGTCCAAACGAGAATACCGCATTAACCATATTCCACTTTGGCGTAAATGCCATTGCACGAACATGGACCTGCAATGCAAGTTAGATAATGCCTTACAAAGCCCGTAGCCAATAGGTCCTCTAGGGGACGCCTCACTAGCACTTACCTAATGCAACCCAGCACTATGCTGAACAATAAATGTTATGAGGAGACAAGTAACAGATTAGATCACAGTAGAAAATTATCATGCATATAGCGGCCTTATCCATGTTACAGAAGTATATCAATCTGTACCTAACAACTTTACTTTAAGAACCTTAGAGGAAATGTGTTATATTTATCAATATTGGATGCAATATCAAACACAATTACCTGTTTGTCGAGAACACTCAGCTGTTACAAAATGGATGCCACTGTGGCTTTACAATCTGATGGTAATCTAGACCTTGTCCTTTTTCAGTGTTCATTCATCTGTATGTAAATGTGTGGTGGTTAGAAACGCCAGTGTATGAACAAGACTGCATTGACAGTTGAAACGCGTTACTGGCAATAAAATCTGCGGATCAGCAAAATTCCCTGAGTGTGCGTCTACTTGGTTTTTGATGGAATTTGACAGCCGGTGGGCTCTGTTGGCAAAAGTGAACCAACTACCCACTGGTGTGTGGGGCAGAAGGAGCAAACTGAGCAATTGAATCAGCGTTATAAAAGTGGATTCACCTGAAATATCCGGCCGCTGCAAGCGCGTGGAGAAGAGAATGACTGGGGCACCGGACGTGCAAGAGCTTTAAGCGGAGAGAGCTCATGAATATACGGAAGCAGATGACGCACCACATCCCAGAGGTAGGTGGACCGAGCCCTGTGTTCGGAGGGTAGCGGGGATTAGGACAAGTCTGAGTACGCGTACAATCTAGCACGACACCCGGCACATAGGACGTAGTTCATTTACGGTTCTGGAGGGTGGGTGGAAGCCGACAAAGGAATAAATCTGCATTGAACCTAAGAACTGCTTTTAGGGAATTGTGACCATTCCGTATAAATTGGATTTCTGATCTCTGAGAAATACGACGGAGTGTCTGGATCTATAATAACAGTTAGTTTACCTCATGTACTTAGTCCAAGAGACTACTATACTATTACCAGCCTCATATTTCTCACCGGAAAGTGCCTGTCCAACCTTAAGGAGAAACGGAATACAAATATTCTGTACATGCTTGAGAATCTACATGACACCATTCTACGAATCCCCGAATCCAAAGATGCTGGAGGAATGGGTAGAGAACTTGGCCCAGAGCTCTAAAAACATGCTAACCATTCTGGTGAAATATCTGTGGGAAGATAGGGAACACATTGTCAAAAACCTTAAATCTCTGGAAGATGGGCTGAAAACACATAAAGAGCTGGAAGTGGTAAGAAAATATCTAACGGGTTTGAAGGTGAGACTAAAACTTTACGAAAAAGACATCAAAGCTCACAAGCAGAGAAAGCTCCACCGGGACTGCACGGAATCTGAAAACAGGAGAATCCTCACCTACAGCCACAAATATGATCATCTGTATGATAAATTGACAGCAAGTGAGGATATTGAAGACATAACAATCTTGACAAGTGGGACAGAATGTGTAACAAGCATTGATACAGAGACCTTACCAAATCCCAGGATGACTAGACAAACATCACGAGGAGGCACCACAAAAGTACCAACAACTTTTTTAGATGTATATCACCTCTTGAGAATGGGGCGACAAACACCAAGAACAGCACCCGCATCGAAGACAAAAGGAAAGCGACGGGGACAGAAAGGAAGAGGCGGGGGAAGAGGTCAGGAAGAAACAAGCGGAGAAGAAAGCAAGACAAACAGAGAAAACAGAAGAGGCAAGTGACGAGGAAGAGGGCCAATGGGAAACAGGTAGACAGACCCAAAGAAACAACAATGATGGTACAAAAAACTATTGTCAATCTTTCCAACAGACCCTTAACTATACTTGAGAAAAGAATACTCGGCTTAGGACTATCCTGCTGCCCATCAGGCAAGTTGAAATTATAAAAATGGCACCACTTGTAAAACTCTAGAGCTATAAACTTGAATTACAGAAATGTTAGAAATAATGAAGAACCCAATATTACAGAGCTGAGGGTCAAAGATGTAGGTACACTCCTTATCCTACAAGAACTACTAGTTGAAACTGGTTTGGAACAAAGTAATTTACTTGATGCAGTTGATGTCACTCTTCATTGACCAGCTGCCACAGAGATGAACAGTATATTGCTGAACAAGCTTATATGATTGATAGATTCAAAGAAAGAGGTTACCCTATGTGAGTCCTCAACAGAGCAGGTAAGAAAGTAAAATCAATTCAGAGAGAGCAAACACTGAAAGAGAATGACAAAAAGAGTACCATTGAAGATTAATCTAATATCACGAGAGTGATCCTCACTTACAATACTGAATCCGGTGAGATTTTCAAAATCCTGACAAGAAATTGGAACATCCTAGCCTGTGATCCTGTCATAGGGCGTGGCCTACCCTCACGCCCAATGGTGACCTACAGAAAAGGAAAGAACCTTTCGCGCTCCAAGAAGCGCTTGTTCAAACCTGTGAACAAGCGCTTCTTGGAGCGCGAAACGCGTCACGAAGGGTTTATGGAGTAATAAACCTTTTGCTTGAATACCCAGTGGTTGCCCTGCTTTGTTTGCTGCCTGAGTGCACGTTTGGAACGCCGTTTGTATTGGATTTTGTCACCGGCTGCTCCGCCGGTATCGAGCCACCCCTGTATAGGCAAAGGATTTCCAGCAGGAGCTTTTTTCGTTGAGTATATATATATATATATATATATATATATATATATATATATATATATATATATATATATCCAACCATAGCAGAGTCCAAATTGAGAAACAAGCCTCGTGAAGGTAAATTTCAACCCGCTTTATTGATAATGAACAGCCTGCCAGCAGGCTCGTTCCAGGAAGCCATGGTGTCCCAAGTTCAAACGCCAGACGCGTTTCAGGCGAACTGCCTTTCTTCAGTGGCGTTAAGTGGCAAATGCAGGCTGCAGGCGCTTTACAAGAGAACACTCCGTTTTTCATCCCCTGCTGCGGTAGGCGTGGCCTCATGTGAGGCATGCTGGGTGATGTAGTCTTCTCATATTAATCCACAGTGGGCGCGCCTCCATGTCTGCATGTAGGATCTGCCTAGTAAAGGTGAGTCTTCCAGGGCAGCACCTGCCCCGCTTTGTGTGCTGTTCATTGGGGTAACGGAGCTTGCCTCCTCTGCGTGATTACAGCTCCGCCTTCACTCCTTCATAGACAGCACATACCGTCCAGGATCCGCTGTAGCGACAGGTTTGTTCTCGCGACCTGGGGGGCCGCTATAAATCCAACCATAGCAGAGTCCAAATTGAGAAACAAGCCTCGTGAAGGTAAATTTCAACCCGCTTTATTGATAATGAACAGCCTGCCAGCAGGCTCGTTCCAGGAAGCCATGGTGTCCCAAGTTCAAACGCCAGACGCGTTTCAGGCGAACTGCCTTTCTTCAGTGGCGTTAAGTGGCAAATGCAGGCTGCAGGCGCTTTACAAGAGAACACTCCGTTTTTCATCCCCTGCTGCGGTAGGCGTGGCCTCATGTGAGGCATGCTGGGTGATGTAGTCTCCGCCGGTATCGAGCCACCCCTGTATAGGCAAAGGATTTCCAGCAGGAGCTTTTTTCGTTGAGTATATATATATATATATATATATATATATATATATATATATATATATATATATATATATATATATATAGACCCGGATTAAAACTGGCTGCACACTGCATGCGGTGTGCGTGTTTTGGACTTGAGGGATCAAGGAATCCGGTGTCCGCCGAGAGCAGAGTGTGTCATATGCGGATGAGGGTATTCAACCTTCGCGAGGGTGCTGTGAGCCTCATGGCTGCCCCCACATAAATGTATCACGCTGTTCGAAAGCCTCACAGCCCGAGGGGACCCAAGGAGGAACTTTGGATCACAGCGGCGCAAACGTGGGTCCTACCAGCGTTGCTCACAGTCGCTGGATTTGGCAGCATTGTTCTCTGCTCCCCACGCCACCACCCTGTGTGCACGTGGCAGGTGCACCCTGGGAGTTGGAGTCAGATACCAAGCGGAAGGACTCCGACAGGTGAAAGGACTACTTCCTGGGGGAGGAGTACCAGTGACCACACCACTACATAGGTGGAGCACAAGCAGCTGGTCATCATTTGGACTCTGGTGGGTGCAGGGCGCTGCCGAAGGCGGAAGGAGCCGAAATGCATTCGCCGCCACCTACCTGTTATGCTTTGAAATAAAGTGTTCTTCAAATGATCCCCCTCTGGCCTCCGCGCTTTCCTGTTTGGTGAAGTGGTTTGGTTATATATATATATATATATATATATATATATATATATATATATATATATATATATATATATATATATATATATATATATATATATATATATATATATATATATATATATATATATATATATATATATATATCCAATACCAAGAAAATTGAATCGCGGCACACTTCTTGGTTGTTTTAGCAGTTATTTATTTCCAAACGTGACAACTCCTACGCGTTTCGAACCGTAGTTCCTGTTCACGGCATGTATATGTGAACTGATTAGTGACAGCATCATTTCTTTATGTTTGTAGAGCATTCCCCTGAGGAAGGGCTACGCCTTAGCCCGAAATGCATTGGGATTGGGATTGTTGAAATTGGATGATACCAGATTTGGATTACGTACTTTGAATTTGCATTTCAAGCTTAACCTTAACCACTCATGAAATCAATGAGTATGGATTAATAAACCAGAACAATCGTTTACATTGGTGGATTTAACTTTTTTCTGAACTGGCTTAAACCTTTAGACTTCATTGTCACATTCAAGCTGAGCACCGGGGAGTCTCTTTCTTAACAGAGGGAGCTTTGTATTAGTCGTTATTGCCCACGCTGATTGGTTCAGACAGCGTCATCCCTGGTAGCTTGCCACAGATCATCATTTCAGGCATCAACGTTTGGATACACTACGCAGTGCAGGTCCTTTCACATTTCTTTATTGCCCAGGGCCCTCACTGATGAGGCACTCTCCTGCTGGACAAGATTCTGGTGGAGCCCTGGGCCCTGAGTGCCTATGTCACTGTCTAATACTGAGGTTGGTGCCCTGCATCCTGGGTTTTTGCTGGTGCAGGGCCCTGCCAGCTGCACCACTATGACTTCCCAATGCAACATGAAGAAGGACACAACACTTAAAGATTTGTATAACAAACACCAGCAAAGAAGTACGAGCGGGTCAAGGAGCCCTCTTCAACCCTGCTGCCATCCGAGGACTCTGAGATAGGCAGCTTGCAGAGTAACAAAGCCCCCATCACAAGGGCATTTCTGGCGCAACTGTTCGTGATCTTATGGGATCACTTTGCCACCCTTAAACAGGGTGTAGCGACGGAGGTGAAGGACCTCGGATCAGACCTAGCCGATCTGGGCCAGACGGTGCACTCCTTAGAAAAAACCCTTGACTAAAGGGAAGAAGAGCTAGGCAGATACCTTCAGGAGCTCCTCGAGCTGTGAGACAAGAATGCGGTGCTTCATTACCATAAAAGGGGTGCCCTTACAAGTGATACTGGTAAGCTCAAAGACTTTGTCAGCTGTTGTTTCCGCCCTGTGGTCCCGGAACTTGAAGACCACAAAATCATCCTCGATTGTATGCATAGAGCAGGCCACCCAGGTCATGCTCCTGGTCAACCACAGGACATCCTCACATGCCTACATTACTACAGGCAAAAATAATTTATTATGAATGCCGTGCGTGATAAATCTGCAATTGAATTTGAAGAGCTCAAATTGTGGCTGGACCAAGACGTCTCTCTGATAACTCTGCAGCGCTGAAAGGCCCTTCAGCCTTTAACAGACTATCTATGAGACAAGGAAATTAGGTACAAATGGGGGTTGTTTGGAACAATGAGACTCAGAGCATCCAAACACTACAAGAAGATCAGTCACTGTTGGATATGACAGCAAAGCTGAGGCCCAGTCCCCTTTGCAAGACAGAGCTTCCACCATGAAGGGCCTGCGCCACTATGCCAGAGAAAAAAATTACTGCACAAACCTTCTGCACCCGAGAGGCGCACAGAAAGGGCTGTGCTGCTCCAACAGCTACAGCATCACGATAGTGCCATGGAAGCGGAAAGCGACCCCTGAGGACTGTGCAGGCTGGCTAGTCTCCCTTCCTCCGGAGGGCCCGGTCCTTTCCGCTCATGGTTATAGGTTTCCACACCTGAAGCAGCTTCTCCCCTCCTTTTCGTCTTTGTAGCTGAGCCACGGCAGTGGAGTTCCACGGATGCTTTGAATTGGAGCTCGAAGACTCACAAAACCCAGGCGGGGTTCTAGATTGTTGACTTGTTCATTGTTTTTCTTCCCACCTCTCACCCTGACACTATACCTCTAGTTCCCATACTTCGGACACCACATAGCAGCGATACTTATCCAGTGTCTGTGTATCTACTCTAGGTCACACTCAACGGAGCGCACAAGGCAGGCCGGTTACTAGGCGCTTAGGCTGTGCACCATAGAGTGAATGAACTGACGATTTCTGATGGCATCCCAAAGTACCAGGATGAACTGATTACCCAAGAATTTAAATAATTCCATGCCACCCTCTACTCGGCTGATGATTTCGACGCTGCCAACATCAACACCTATCTAGCTCAGGCTCCCCTAACTTGCATCCTGCAGACTGCCATTTCTTCTCTCGATAGGGATATTTCTACCAATTAGGTCCTTATGGCCATTCACCGTTTGCAACTGGGTAAGGCCCCTTAGCATGATGGTTATAGCACAGATTTTTACAAAGCTTTTGGCATATTGCTGCCCCCGTATTGGCATGGTTATATAATACCTTTAGCTCCACAGGCACACTGACTGAAGCAATGCAACTTGCCATGATCCCTGTGATCTCCAAAACCGGAAATACTGCCCCAACTCTTTACTAAATGTCGATGCTAAGATTTTTACGGGCATTTTAGCGCATAGTTAACACCATAAATTAAAGGCTTGGTGGACCCCGTTCAAACTGGGTTTATACCTGAAAGGGTCTGAAGTGATAATACAAAATGTATCTGTCACCTCCTAGATAAAACACAGCTCTCTCAGACACTGGCTCCTCTCCTGTTGATTACCGCAGAGAAGGCCTTCAATTGAGTCCACTGGTCGTCCCTCCGTGTGGTGTTGATGCACTTTGGCCTGGGGCTGCAGTTTTATAAATGGACTCTATGCAGTTATTCTTCCCCCGAGTCTTGGTGCGTGTTAACAGACTCTTATCCCAGCCCTTCCAAATTGCTAAGGGCACCAGACTGGCTGCCCCCTGTCACATTGAGTTTTTGCTTTGTACATGGAGCCATTTGCGGAATGAGTGCTCACCAAACCATGGTATACCCATGGGAGGCAGGGAGCAGAATTATTTCTCCACACACCGATGATATCCTCCTACTACTATCAAACCCTCTCTGCTCCCTTCCAGCCATGATTGGGGAACTGGCATCCTTCAGGGAGTCCTCTGATTTCAAGACCACCCTCCAGAGCCCTCTATTCTCAACTTTACAATTCCTATGACTGAACAAGATCAGCTTGAGTCTGGGTTCTTGTTCACATAGGTTTCCCAAGGGATAGGTTCTCTGGTTCTGCAGATACACCCTACACCAGACCGGGCTGTGGCTCATAATTATGAGGGGCTCCTGACGAAAACATGCTTAAATTTATCCAGGTGGAAGGGTTACAGTCTCTCATGGCTGGGCCACTTGGCAGTCGGTCAAGATGACACTTTTACCTAAACTCTTATATGTGATGTAAACCCTGCCTCTCCAGCCCCCTCCGTGGCTGCTTGATTAATTGTAGACCCTCATCTGGGTCTTCATTTGGGATGGCCAAAAGGCACGGATGGCTAAAGCATTAGCCTATCTCTCTCAGTCGGAGGGCAGCTTGTGCGTTCCTCATCTTAAATGTTATTATCAGGCAGCACACCTGTGATTTATGGTGGAGAGGTCTCGGTCTAGTACCAAAAAACATTGGTCCTTTATAGAAGAGGCGGTGGCAGGCATTCATGTCTGGAAGGTTCCATTGCTCCTGAAGCCACACCGACTTGATGGGCTCTACATTTCACCAGTGCTCCGAGCCACTGTAAGACTCTGAGACAAAGTGCACCTTCAACAGAGACTATACACCCCTCTTTCCCCCAGATGCTGATAATAGGTAACCCAGATGTCCCCACTGCGCTTGACGGATGCATGTTTGCGGTTTGGCAGGAAGCCAATTGCAAACGGAGAGGTGACCTCTTTGATGTTGATGCCCTTATGGACTTCTCCCAGGTCCAGTAAGCCTTTGGAATCGCATCCACAGCCTGCTAGAAATAGAAAGTGAGTATTCATTGCTGACACAGGCTTGTCTTCACCCACATGTCAGTTTATCGCTTACACCATTCACGAAATGGCACCTTACTCGTTCTTCTGACAAACTCATCCTCTCGGATATTTACACCTTCCTTACCACCCCATGGAAACCGGCAAAGGCACCCGCTGAGCAATGGTGGGAAGTGGAATGTGAGCGCACCTTTACTGATAAGGAGTGGAGTAACATTCTCCATCACTCCCACACATGTGCCTGCAACACTAAACAGATGTCTTGAAGTCTGCACATTACTGGTACTTTACCCCAGCTAGGGTCACCCTGTGGAATGTGAATAATGACAGCTTGTGATGGTTACATTGCCGCAGACAGGCACTCTTACCCATCTGCTTTGGCAATGCGACAAGATAGGTTCCTTCTGGAATGAGGGGCTGACTGCTGTGAATTACATATTTGACACTGACCCCCCAAGAATTTCCAGCTATGTCATTTTGGGCACCCCCAACACTTTGACATACCAGATGGGGTTTAGAAAAAATCCACACGCACCTCGACTGGCTCTACAAACTTTGGGACTTACTGGGATTGGAGAAGCTGACAGCATAAACAACCTGTTCACTCCCCATATTTGACAAGACATGAGGTCCATGCATCCGGTACTATCGGACGAGTTTAGAGAGTTGACTTGCCCATTATATTTACGGACCCTCCAACTAATGCCCCCTGACCGAGAACATCCCTAAACTAGCACCTGGTGGCAGTTTCCATCATCTACATACACTGGTTACCTCCATTATATGATTGATGTCCTGCTCCTTCTGCAGGTGTCGCCTGCTTCTCCCCACCCTTTTCCTTTCTGCCCACACAAGTCTCCCCTTATTTATGTTCTTCCGCCCTCATGTTACTGATTATTGATACTTCCCCACCAGTCGTTGGATGTAGATGAACAGATTGTTGGAACTTGTTTTTTGCACTAAAGTGGCAATAAAGGGATATTAAACGTAAAAGAATGGCTGAAATGAGTGCAGATTCTTCTGCAGGTGGTCAGTATGCTGCTGGCTATATCTTATTTTTTGAGAAAGTCTTTCACAACCAGGTCGATGCAATGCGTCGAACACAGGACCCTGAAATAGCCACCACCTGCCATGGCATTTGACTATGTTACTACCATTGTCCATAGCAACAACCCCAATTCTAAGACCACTGGGTCTCTGCCATTCAGACACCTTGTTGTTAAATTGGTCCAAGATGTTTGCAGCTGTATGTGATTTCTCCATGGCAAACATTGCTACTGCTGATTGCTGCTGAATGCTCTTACAATTTTCTTCAGAGGAAAGACCTGTAGATAGTTTTTGCATTACCCCTGCAAAAGAGCAAGAGAGATGGGATTTTAGTGCACAGGAAGAAGATGGCGCTCAACAGGTTACGTAAAAGGTATGAGAATACAGTGTGAAGCGGTGCACCTTGGGAAGGGGAAATCCTCATAACCCCTTAATTGAGATTGGGAAACCCTGTCTCACTATGCAAAAGGGATAAACCCAAGCACACACACGAATTACAATGACATAATGTCTAAGGTTGATGCACAGCAAAATTTAATACAATCCAACGACGGTGTCTCTGTATTTTCTTGTTTTATTGCAATGTTCTATATGACACAGCCAGCCGACACGTGTTTCATCAGAGAAAGAATTATCTCTGAATCTTCAGGGCTGAACGGCACAATCGCAATCGCAATCCATGTATTCCCTCAACCGGCTCCACTTGCACTCCGGGACTGAGGTGGAGCCGCCAGGAAGTGCTAAGTGTACCACGGCCAAGGCAACGGACACACTACCTGTGTCACCGATGTTTGCCGTTCTACTCTTTTTCTACCCACTTGAAGTTAAATTTTCTATTTTGATTTGATTATATTACGACTATTGGGGTACTTTTACTGGCGTGATGGACTAATTTTTCTAATCATAGATTGTTCGCGTATCATTACAAGGGAGTATCCTCCATTAGGATTTGAGTGGTCTTTTTATTTACATGCCTCTATCCGTCTCACCTTGAATCAGCACACAGTGCTTGTGTTACAACAACTTCTTACTGGTTGCTACTAGCCCCACTGGGTTTGAATTATCACCGGTTGAGTGAATACATGGATTGCGATTGTGCCGTTCAGCCCTGAAGATTCAGAGATAATTCTTTCTCTGATGAACCCCTGCAAAAGAGATCCAGTGGGCATTGATGCATATGTAATCAGTCAACTGACAACTAGTCCACATGTCTGTCATCAGGTGGATAGTGTGGACAACACTTTGATGCAAAGCTTGCCAAACCAATTGCAGAATATCGTGAGGCAGCGCTGGAACAAAAACTCTGCAAAGTAGGTCCAACTTGGAACCTTCCCTTTAGGGCAGTTTGCTGCCACATATTCTAAGAATCACACATCTTCCACAAAGGAATTAGGGAGGAGGTCCAGCGCTAAAATTTTTGTCATCTTCTGTTGTGCAAACGTGCCGTTGGGTGGTTGCAGCGATGGAGCTCCTCCTGCCTAAACTTGCCCATAATAATAGCCGGTATTTTCTTCTTTTCTTGGGCCACTGACGTAGGGCGATGTTTGAGTAGTAGGTAATGGTAGATTCAGTGTGTGTTGTGGTAGGGCAGTCACTGTATCTCATGGTATATCCATCTGACTCTGAGTCTTCTTGTGCCATTGTGATGTTGCAGAGGTGTGTGTTTCTGCTGGGGCACTACTGGAAAAAGGGCTGCTTTGCGTGAGGATGTCACCCTCTTCTTCCTCATCATCACCTCCCACCATAATTAGACATGTAGCTTATGTTGCCCGACTCTCCTCACCTTTACCACCACAACCATGTTCAACACATTTTTTACGCTGCTCCTCCCACTGGATTACGTGCTGTTTTTTCATATGGGTTGTTTAGCCTCCAGTACCAAAAATGTGAACCAGACTTACCTTGGCAAGCATTTGTATGGCAAGTGGTGCATGTTGCAATGTGCTCCCCCTGTGTGCTAACCGTAAAAAGACCCAAACTGGGGAGAAGTACTTTTTTACTGGGCCACTGCCACTGCCAATGCCTGAAGAAGAACTGGAGGTAGGTGGGTGTGTCATCAATTGCCTCTCTGCAGTGCATACTTATACTGAGGTACGGGTTGGTTCAGGTCTCAGCTGGTGCCTTGAAAATATGGGAGCTGGCGGTGATGCCTGTTCCACATCCCTCAGGAGCAGGTTGTGTAGTAATGTCGGACTCCTCTGTGTCACGTTCCACAATTACAAGCTCATTGTTGTCATCCTCCCCTTCTAAAAATTCCAAGGCTTTCAGGTACTTTTCTTTTCCCTTGCCTATCCTAGCATCTCCTGGACTCTGCCGGTATCCACGTCACATCCCTATAATCATCATAAGAAGTGGTGCTTGGAGAAGATGGTGGAGTAGTACCCTTCCTTTTCCTTGCCGGAGATCTGGGAGCCAATGGTTCTAAAAGAGGAGATACTTGCTCAAGATGATGCTTGACTTTCTGTCTGCTCCAACATCAGGAAGATGTACTACTTTGCTCTGTTTCCTAAAACGTTCGGGTACTACTTTGCCAAAGGGACAAATTCAATTCAGTGCCAATGCTCATCAGCGTCACCATGATTGCAGTGGTCGCCTCACTGACTGACATTGTCTTGGTCTTAGGTTGGGGTGGGGGAGTGCTGTTGAAGCAGGAGAGCGGCTCCCAGGTTCCTCCCCCGAGACCAGTCTGGCAGGCACACATCTCCAGAAAAAGGCTGTGGTCTGCACGCCTCTGGTGAAAGGTGCATTCTTC
The DNA here is from genome assembly GCF_964261635.1 of Lissotriton helveticus. Taxonomy (NCBI): domain Eukaryota; kingdom Metazoa; phylum Chordata; class Amphibia; order Caudata; family Salamandridae; genus Lissotriton; species Lissotriton helveticus. Next base: position 887,469,272 of record NC_136070.1, read on the forward strand.
TCACTGAGCACTTTCTTGGGAACAACTTCCTTTGGGGCCATCTTAAAGCTATCAGTTGGCAGCTTCACTAAGCTGCACAAGCAGAAGTGATTGAATGGTTTATGTCACTGTACAAGCCTTCTCTTTGGCAGAAATGCAGGTGATGTCTGTTCTTCTCTTGGGCACCAAAAAGCAAACAAGCAAGAAAAACATTTAGTGAAACATGACTTTATTGCAGTTTTAATTTGTACAGACAAAGGCCATATTAGTGTGGTTGGTTACTTAGGTAAATCAGCCACTTTAAAGTCAAACCACACCACTATACCATAAAATGTCATTTCAAAACATGGTAACAAAACATACATATATCGCTGTTTGCTTTTTGTCCATACATTCTAAAGAAGACACATCTGGCACTCAGGGAACTGCATGGGTAAATGGAATAATAATCTTTAAAAGAAATTAAGGTTAGTGTGCGTCTATGGCAGGTAATGTGGTCCAGGGGGAACTGGAATAATCATTAAAAAAATGAATGATGCTAATGTGTTTACAGTTCAACACAGTCAGGGTGTCCAGGAGGAAATGGAATTATACCGAAAAAAATGAATGCTGTTGCCCCCTGCCATGCGCCCATGGTTAACGGATGCAAGGATTGACCAAGGCAAAATACAAAAAAAAGTTAATAAATAAGTGTAAAAAACAATTACAAAAATGTTAACAAAATCTAGAACATTAAAAAAATTATATTTCATTTTTTTTACAAGTTGTTGCATTTTTTACTAAAAATAAAATCAAAATTAAAAATTAAAATAACATTTAAAAAAGTTTAAAAAAAAGAAAGAAATGCTGATGTTTGTATGGGAGGATGAGAAGAAACCTATTGCGAGGCAAGGAGGTGCAAAATAAAAAAATGCAAAGAAATGCATGTGATATATAAGCACTGTTCATCAAAACCATATTCTTAATATGTGTGTACTAGACTGATCCTCATGCATATTATTACACTGATATCATATCTATCCATGCAAGCCTATGGCAAATGCACACTGGCTGGATGCACAAAATGGATGACAGCCAGTGCCACATGGCCAAACAACAACAGCGCACAAGGAGGCATGGGGAGCAAAGAACGCATGGAAGCCAATGGCAAAAGCACACTGGCTGGATGCACACAATGGCTGCCAGACACCTGGCTAAACAACAGTGAGCAAGGAGGCATGGGGAACAAAGAGAACACATTCAGGCCTATGGACACAGACTCCACAAAATGGCCCCTGACCACATGGCATGTAGATAAAGACAAATGGTGGCCTAAGGGAAGCATACTCACTACCCAGACAAAGTAGGCATGGTAACACTGAAGCAAACACAACCATTAATTCGGTAATAGCAAACAATAAAATGAACTTTGCTATAAATATGTTACAACACAACACATCCTTCCAAGGCATCAACTAATACCCCACATATACACGTTTTGTACAAAAAAAACAAGAAATACAAAAAAACACAGATTTTTTAATTTAATGCCATCCCCAGCCCTAAGTGATGTTTTAAAAAAACATATACCACAGAAACAGTTGTTTCATTCACCCATGACTAGTACTGGCCTGGGCCTTCTCACGGGATGGCCCATTGGCAGACTAGGCCACATAGTAAAATAAATAAATATTGCAAATTTAACAAACATGGGAACATGTACTGAACTGTGCAGCATTGTTCCTTTATAAAAGAAGAACAATTAAATGCAAAAATATAACTAGGTCCCTACTGAAACTGGTAGTCACCCATCACAATTTTTTTTAAAGTACAAATAAATACTGGTGCATGCCCTCTATCAAAAAAATAACAACACCCTTATACAAGAGTTTTTTAACTCCTTGTGAAATCTCAAATACAAAGTCCTTAAATCAAATGGTATATATGCAGCAGACAACGAGAGTGACCAGGAGATGGACAAAGTACTAGGAGGAATCTGCTGGACAGGAAAGGAAGCTGGAGTTTCTGGGGCACTTCCTCTATGTTGTAAAAAAATGTTTTTAAAAGTCTTTTCGCACTAAAAAAACAACTTGAGTGGTCCGTTAAAGAAGAAAATCCACATGTAAACATCTTTTTGTCAATTTTGCTGCTTCACGTTCACCAGCGACACTACATGTGCCGTCCCACGCTTGCTCACTAGCATCCCAAGAATATCGTGGCACTCACACACGAGTGCCAAATCAAATCTCAATTGCACGAATGGAAACAAAAACACTGCTTCATACCCGGAAGCTGGAATCCATTAACTTCATGCATTGACGCAGAGCGTGGAGTGCCTGAATTCTGAAAATTCCACAAGTGTAGAGGAGTTTTCCACCCAGTCCTAGTTACAATCCAACACAAAACATAGGGGCATATTATCAAGGGGCTTTATCTCCGCTTTTTTGGCTTTAAAAGCCAAGAAAGCGGAGATAAAATTATCTCCCTATTACCAAGCTGTCGCTAACACCAGTTAGCGACAGCTAATAGGAGATAGTGACCATCTTGGGCCCCGCTTTGCATGTCAGTGATATTTATCACTAATGACATGCACAGTGGGCGTGCCAAGATGTTAGCGACTGAAAACAGTCGCTAACATCGCTATCTCCTATTACCAACTTTTGGAGATATTCCCGCTAAGCGCGAATATCTCCAAAAGCTAACACTTGCCCAGGAGCAGTTCTTAGCCATGTTATCCAATGGGAGGTGGATAACATGGCTAAGAGCATTTGCTAGATAATGCATGAATATCGCTGACTTTTCAGCGATATTCATGCATTGCGGCCGTTTTTTATCGCATTTGCGATAAACCTTGCTAAATAGCAAGGTTTATCTGCGATAAAATCGCCGATGTGCGGCGATAATTTTTGTCTCTAAACAAGTTAGAGACAAAAATTATCTCTATTGGTTGGTAATATGCCCCATAATTTGTGTTGGATTCTGCCTCACAACACTAGACTCTGCGTCAGTTCTGTGATGAAAAGTAGCATAAATCCAATGCAAAATCTTTGTAAATCTGGCCACTGTGTAATACAGTTTGTTTACGCCATCTTCAGATAATTTCAGTCTTGTATGCTAAAGGTGTCTTGAGGTAAGAAAGCAATGGCAGCAGGCCAAAAACTAAAGGAGCGTTAACTAAAACAGAGGGGCATATTACCAACCAATAGAGATAATGTTTGTCTCTAACTTATTTAGAGACAAAAATTATCGCCGCAAATCGGCGATTTTTATCGCAGATAAACCTTGCTATTAGCAAGGTTTATCGCAAATGCGATAAAAAACGGCCGCAATGCATGAATATCGCTGAAAAGTCAGCGATATTCATGCATTATCGAGCAAATGCTCTTAGCCATGTTATCCACCTCCCATTGGATAACATGGCTAAGAACTGCTCCTGGGCAAGTGTTAGCTTTTGGAGATATTCGCGCTTAGCGCGAATATCTCCAAAAGTTGGTAATAGGAGATAGCGATGTTAGCGACTGTTTTCAGTCGCTAACATCTTGGCACTCCCACTTTGCATGTCATTAGTGATAAATATCACTGACATGCAAAGCGGGGCCCAAGATGGTCACTATCTCCTATTAGCTGTCGCTAACTGGTGTTAGCGACAGCTTGGTAATAGGGAGATAATTTTATCTCCGCTTTCTTGGCTTTTAAAGCCAAAAAAGCGGAGATAAAGCCCCTTGATAATATGCCCCAGAGTCTTTTGATTATATGTATCATGATGGTTACAGAATGTGTGACAAGGAAAACGTGCAAATTGGGGGGTTCTTGAATGTGCTGAGAAATGAAATGCTGGCACAAGTATGGATTGTGTCTCAGACAAACTCTGGGGCATATTATCAAGGGATTTATCTCCGCTTTTTTGGCTTTAAAAGCCAAGAGGGCGGAGATAAAATTATCTCCCTATCAGCAACAGGGTGCTAACACGCAAATTCGCATGTTAGCACCCTTTTTCTCTACGCTTCCCCTTGCATCTCTAATGAGATGCAAAGGGGGCGTTCCAGAGAAAAATAATAGGAGAAATGTTGTTAAGCGACATTTCTCCTATTATCAAGGATTTCGCTAACCCGGTTAGTGATAAAAAAAGCAGTGCTAACCGCGGTTAGCATTGCTTTTTTTACACCTGCTATTTTCTTGACTTAGCTATGATATCCTATGGAAGGTGGATATCATGGCTAAGTTTGTGAGCCCCTATCATCAAGCTAACTCCAAACTTCGAGAGATTATCGTTGGTTTTCCAGTGATAATCTCTCATTTGGCAGTTAGCGTGAGGATTTTTATCACCTCTGGGATAAACCTTGCTAATAGCAAGTTATCTCTGCGATAATTTCCGGCGATGCTTAGCGTTAAAAAATTCGTTGCTAAGCCTCGTTAGCGTTAAATATCGCTAATCGTTGGTAATATGCCCCTCTGTCCTTCCAACTGCAGGTTATACAGTGTTCATAAAATGTAGCTTTTAAAAAACAAATGTCCCAGTCTGCAGACTTGCTAAATACACAGTGTTAATGGTTAACCAATCAGCACATGAGTGCAGGCTTTAGCCCCTACTGCTCTTTCAATGCCTGAAACCACTTTCCGGAAAAAAGGAGACAGAATCGGACTTACTTTAGGGCATGGACCCTGTGATGAAGAGGGCTCAAACCCTAATGAACAGGTAAGAACTATGGGGCATATTACCAACGATTAGCGATATTTAACGCTAACGAGGCTTAGCAACAAATTTTTTAACGCTAAGCATCGCCGGAAATTATCGCAGAGATAACTTGCTATTAGCAAGGTTTATCTCAGAGGTGATAAAAATCCTCACGCTAACTGCCAAATGAGAGATTATCACTGGAAAACCAACGATAATCTCTCGAAGTTTGGAGTTAGCTTGATGATAGGGGCTCACAAACTTAGCCATGATATCCACCTTCCATAGGATATCATAGCTAAGTCAGGAAAATAGCAGGTGTAAAAAAGGCAGTGCTAACCGCGGTTAGCACTGCTTTTTTTATCACTAACCGGGTTAGCGAAATCCTTGATAATAGGAGAAATGTCGCTTAACAACATTTCTCCTATTATTTTTGTCTGGAACGCCCCCTTTGCATCTCATTAGAGATGCAAGGGGAAGCGTAGAGAAAAAGGGTGCTAACATGCGAATTTGCGTGTTAGCACCCTGTTGCTGATAGGGAGATAATTTTATCTCCGCTTTCTTGGATTTTAAAGCCAAAAAAGCGGAGATAAATCCCTTGATAATATGCCCCTATGTGCTTATGTAAGAGATCTGTGCACTCTGAAGGCAAGGGCTGCACCTACTGTGGACATTCTGCTTAGCCATTCTCTACCCTCCAACACTGCATTGACAGTTCACGTCTTCAACCTAATGATTAATTTGTAAAAATGTTAGTGTCGGACCCCAAGATCTTTCACCACAGTTGTCATCACTATCAGCTCCTGCCACTGCACCCGAATGCCAATGCTAGTATTATGTACTAATAATAACACGTATACATGAGTGAAAGGTAGGACAATTACAGCTCACCCCAAAAATAAGGACAGTCCTGGAAGTACTACTTCTATATGTGTTTTTTAGTATATTGGCTTTTTAAACACTTTTCTGAAGTGCATTGCAAGAGACTGTAGGGCATATTTATAAAGACATTGCACCACTGGAACATCACATTTTAGGATGCTCTGGTTGCGTAATGCCCTGCTCCATATTTACAAAGCGGAGTTAGATTGGTGCAACAAGGAGAAACTCTTTTATTTCCCCGTAATCCCAAAAATGGAGGCGCTGCCTGATCAAGCACTGCCATTGGGATTACAATGCACTTTCCGACAGCCTTTTCATGTTGGTTCTTCCGTCATGAAAATGCTGTCGGAAATGGTCTTTTGGTGCTCTTAGCAGGGCTCCCCTCCCCGTGACACTTAGCTATGGGTCCTGGGGGGCACCTGTGGTGCCCCTCAAAATATTCATGCATCGTGTGGCAGGCACCACTTGGTGCCTGCCACTCGGTGCATGGATGTTTAAAAAGTGTATTTTTCATATTGCGGCTTCTGCTGTGGCCCTCAGCACAAGCCACAAAAGAAGAAATATACTTTCTGACTGCCATGAAGGCGGTCGCATCATAATTTGGGAAGCAGGATCGTCGACTCCTTGCTAGGAGGTCCTGTTTACGCGCCTGAGTGGTACTAAACCTGGCAGATATTTGGCAGCCACCGGCAACCCCAGAACACGGCCTATCCCTGCTGGCGAGGGGTGATACCCCGAAACACGTGTCCAGGGATGGCGAAGACAGCGAAGATAGCAGAGAATCGAAAGAAGATGCATCGCGGAACACGTAACTACATTTACCATAGTCCTTAGGGGTGATACCGCAGGTGTGTGAGTAGTGTGCGACCCCACCCCCAATTGTAATGTTAAAGCTCCCTCGAGCAGTTGGCTGACGAGCCTGGGACCCCGCACCTACGCGCCTGAGTGGTACTAAACCTGGCAGATATTTGGCAGCCACCGGCAACCCCAGAACACGGCCTATCCCTGCTGACGAGGGGTGATACCCCGAAACACGTGTCCAGGGATGGCGAAGACAGCGTAGATAGCAGAGAATTGAAAGAAGATGCATCGCGGAACACGTAACTACATTTACTATAGTCCTTAGGGGCGATACCGCTGGTGTGTGAGTAGTGTGCGAACCCACCCCCAATTGTACTGTTTCCAATGTGATGCTGGTCAGTTGCTCTTCCGACCTGCATCCTAATGAGGCCCAAAATGTAGAAGTGATAATCTCCCCTTCAAACAGTCTACAGGCGCCGGGAAACCCATTGCGGGTAGCTGAGCGCAATATAAATTCAATAAAATAAAATAATACAGAGCTGTACATTTCTTGCAGGAACATGGTGTTAAAATACTTGCTAACATTCTGTGACCAAAAAGAAGCAGGGTTTTTCTGGTTTCAGAATTCGTACTTAGCATAGTGATGTCATCAGAAATTACACAGTATAGGCCTTTGGTTATCCTCACTTTTGGTGTTGCACTTTTATTGAAACAGAAACAAAACATAGGAAAATAGTCTGTACAATAACAAATGTGTTACATACTGAGATCTGCCAAGGTGAAGACTTTTCTGTAGAAAGGGAAACATTCCTTGACAAAAACAATAGATAAAGGCGATTTCCTCCTTCTATGTCTGCTGCTGAATGAGAAATACGTTTTTCTCCTTGTTGCACATCCCATACATCCCCCTGGAGAGACATAGGCTTTTGACGCATTCCCAAGTTATATAGAATGTTGTAAATCTGAGAATGTGTCAAATGCCAAGGGTGTTATGTGAGAACGCCCACTGTAATGCCCATGGCATGCCTCATCATTGCAGTGTGAGGCAATTCAGAGTCTCACATTACCTCACATCATGTTTTGCCATGATAAACCTAGCAGGGTGGCTTTACGTGGCCTTGTAGATATGGCTCTGCACAAAGCGCCGCTGTTACGTCAATAAAAGTGACGTTCCGGCAGTTCACAGGGGCTTGTAAATGAGTCCATCAAATCCTGCTGCATAGGGCTGACATGCTCTCTATATAACTGAACCCGCCTCTTAATCTTTTGGCACACAAGGGACTAAGGGCTGGCATGATATGGCCAAAAGCCTGTGACAGAGCCCAGGTGGGCACAGTTTCCTTTCCGTACCCTCCGGTCCATATCTCTCATTACTGCTATGTAGCTCCTCTTTCTTAATAGCTGGCAATGACCCCAATGTCGTGTAAAGTCTTCTACATGGTAAGCATTTTTGACACTTTGCATTTTTAATTTGCTGAGTCCTTATTTAGAATGTAAAAACAAAACTCCAAATTACCTAATGCAACACACTTATGATTGACAGCCATAACTGGCAGAATGTGTAACCCCTAGCATATGAACCTTTGGAAGCTATTGACTGCTTGTAGTCATTCTTGAACACGTTGTTTTTGTTCATGCATGTGTTTCTTTCATCTGCATTCAGGCCCAAGATCTGTCTTTTTCCTCTGACCTGCCTTCAGCCTTACACTCCCTGTGTTTTGTGCTCTTGCTTCTAGATCTGCGACGCTGCACTTCTCTGTCTGTTCCAAATCCCATACTGTTGTCCCATGTGCTAATTATTTTCCCATCTAACCCCCAGCAAGAGGACAGATGAGACCCAGAAACCTGGTAACAGGGCTATGGAGTCAGTATCACCACCCTTCGCTGCTTCTCATTTGCTGGGCATACTGAAAGGGCTGCAAACACTGCTGTTACTTCCAGCCTTATTCAGCTGAGCTGATATGTTTCGTTTTCCCCCCTGCACATGGGCAGGACCAGTCTGACAATAAAGGAAAAACATTCTTGCAGTATCTTCATAATGTATGGCTGAGGGTACTTTATTCCATCTAACATATGTTCACACCATAACCCTTCCCACAAACCATTGAAGTTCTTGGTGTGTTGCTCTCTCGTGTGAAAAGGGTGGGATACACCAACATTCAATTAGATATTTGTTTCAAAAAGATATTTCAGATAAAAAAAATAACATTGTAGCTCCGAATGTGTAGAAACCGCAGAGAGATTCTGGGGTATATTACCAACCAATAGAGATAATTTTTATCTCTAACTTGTTTAGAGACAAAAATTATCGCCGCAAATCGGCGATTTTTATCGCAGATAAACCTTGCTATTAGCAAGGTTTATCGCAAATGCGATAAAAAACGGCCGCAATGCATGAATATCGCTGAAAAGTCAGCGATATTCATGCATTATCGAGCAAATGCTCTTAGCCATGTTATCCACCTCCCATTGGATAACATGGCTAAGAACTGCTCCTGGGCAAGTGTTAGCTTTTGGAGATATTCGCGCTTAGCGCGAATATCTCCAAAAGTTGGTAATAGGAGATAGCGATGTTAGCGACTGTTTTCAGTCGCTAACATCTTGGCACGCCCACTTTGCATGTCATTAGTGATAAATATCACTGACATGCAAAGCGGGGCCCAAGATGGTCACTATCTCCTATTAGCTATCGCTAACTGGTGTTAGCGACAGCTTGGTAATAGGGAGATAATTTTATCTCTGCTTTCTTGGCTTTTAAAGCCAAAAAAGCGGAGATAAAGCCCCTTGATAATATGCCCCTCTGTCTTTCCTATAATTACCTCAAACCTGGAAAAATAAACATGTTGCCCTCAATAGCTCCTTTCTGCGTATCAATGTTCATCTAGGAAAACAGATTAGAAGAAGGAAAATTTAGTTTATGCGCTGTGACATACCTTGTCCCATTGCTGCTGGCATCACGATGTCAGAATTCAACTTGACTAGGTTACAGAAGAGCGGCTAAGTCGATTATTTATTACAGGTGACCTGGGACGTCACCTTCAATAACGAAATTAGAGATTTGCTTATACTGGGTTTGCAGGCTCACATATATTATAAATAAAAAAATATGAGTTTAGGTGTTAAAAGAGCTTTTGGACTGTGATGAAAAGGAACAACGTGGAAATGATCTTTTATGACGACAGCCAGTTAGTGAGCAGGTTAAAGGCTTAAAGGCATCCCTTTACCCTTGTTTCTCTGGGTTCACAAACCCTACAGCAAGTTGTATGGATTCTGTTCTGTCACACAGACGTACACATGCCCTGAGAAGTGCTTTGCGAATTTTCCCTTTAATTCCCTGGGTTTTCTGTTCTTGTAGCAAAACGCTAATCCCAGGGGATAAAGCAGAGAAAGAGAGAGTAGATTAAAAATATAATACTAAAACCAACTGCTACAAATGCGCTAAATTGTGACCTAGAAAGAAATGCAGAAATGGGAGTTATTTTACTAGCATGCTTTGAATGAAGCTTGTTTGGAAAGGAAGTCTTGAGCTTATTATACCCACCACCTACAATACGTAGAATGGATAATAGCAGTGCTTCTGACTGAACTTATTTTCAGCATTCTTTCTTTACTTAGAGTAAGAGAGAGAAAAGCCGAAACGGGAGAAAGAAGGAGGAAGAGAAATATAGGAAAACAGTGAAAATGGGGTGAAGGATGGCTGAAAAAGAATCCGTCAAGAAAGCGAAAAGGCGACAGAAAGTGTAGGGTTGGTGGAAGAAAAATGAAGAAGGTGGAGTCGAGACCAAACACATTGGGGCATATTATCAAGGACCGGTGTTAAAATTATCGCCGTTTTATCGGCAGGAAACTGCTGATAAAACGGCGATAATGGGCTTGATAATACGCCCTTGTTGATTCCCATAGAAGCCCATGTTAACACTAGAACATGGGCTTCTATGGGAATTAACAAGGGCGTATTATCAAGCCCATTATCGCCGTTTTATCGGAAGTTTCCTGTCGATAAAACGGCGATATTTTTAACACCGATCCTTGCTAATATGCCCCATTGTTATTCAGAAATACTGGCATTTAGAGATATCAGCATCTAAAACCTAAGGGAAACTTTATGCCCCTGAACTTAGGTTAAAAAACAAATTAGGCACTGGGTCTGAAAGGTGACCAGTCACAGACCTATATTGGAAATTTTTCATACACTGCTCATGCACCAGGATGAACTGGCCATGTACCTCATCTGGCATTTCCCAGTAGAGGGGAGTGGAGCCGCGGGAGGCTGTTTTTGAGAGTCCACTGCTGCCACTAGTGCCTCCATCACTATCTCAATGTCCCTAAGGTTTATTACAAGAGACACAGGGCCAGACTGGAAACCCAAAGCAGCCCTGGCAAGTTCAGTCAGACCAGCCCGTCTGCGATGGAAGGAGCTAGCACAGTGAGTGAGCCGGACCACTACAAGGGGGTCTTGGGGGGTTCTCCCCAAAGACAACCTGAGAAAAAAAGGTAACAAATGGTGGATTCTACAACACATTTTTCATTATATATTCAATTGTATTAGCTTTTAAAGCAAATGATGACCTTACAGTACACTTGGATACAACAATCTTTGTCGGGGCGCTTCAATGATTCCTCACTACCACCCAACACTGCCCCTCATCTCTCTAAAGCCCAGGGCCGGACTGGGAACCAAAACCATCCCTGGCAAAGTGCTCGGCAGGCCAACCCCTCCCCCGGAGGGGGGGGGGAGGTTGGGGTGCCGCCAACTTCTTTGCCAGGGCCGATTTTCGGCCGGTTTTGGGCCCCCCTGGGGCCCAAAACCGGCCCCCACCCGTGCGGCGCACCGGGGGATTGTCCGGTGCCCACTCCGACCAGTCCGGCACTGCTAAAGCCCCTCTCTCACATGTATTTAATTTGTGGTATAGCACCTCTCATACCAGTGTTGGGTGTCTGAGCACTTAGTAAATGTGTAAATCTTGGTATGGAAAATGTTACATGAGTCAAAGGGACTACGAGGTGTAGGACTCACATGTCATCCATTCTGGGAAGCATTCTTTAAGAGTGCTTCTTCTGGAGAAGCACAACGTCAGGATTCAAAATATAACACAGTGGTTAGAATTGGCTTCACGAATAAGAATTTATTTCTACCAAAACCCTTTTTTGAAACTTTAGGATCAAGAAAAACTGGGATAAAACATAACTTACTAACCTGTACTAGGCAGTTTGCATGCAGCTATTTGATAGCCGGTGATAGCTCACTGTGCCAGACTACGAATGTAACTTATGAACTGCACAGTAACAAAACGATCTCTGTGACAAAAGCAGTAACCTACTAGGCTATTCACATAAAATACAGTTCTGTGATCTGCATGGATCATGTTCTTTGCAGCAGGCATATTACCCCTCTGCGCTACCTTGGATGAGTCAAAATTGCCACTACACAAAGCTCTGATCTCTCTCTCCAGCAGGAAATCAACAGAGATATTGCAACACTTTTATTGTTGAGTGAAAGCTGATTGATATACAAGGAGCTCTGCAGAGGGTGCTTTTGACACACCACATGGAGGCTGGAAATGAAAGGGAGTGCTGAGTGGATTATACCCACCTGCTGATTTTATGTCTGGGTGCCAGTATTGCAGCACTGCTATGAACCCAGGCCCTAGTGCCAAAACAGGCCCCCCAGTAACAAAACCAGTCCACCAGACTTCCAGCCTCCAGAGTCATCGCCCAATACGACGAGTACGCTCTTGAGCAGACACACTTGGGGCATAAGCATTGAGAGACAGATAGTGTGTTTGTTGAGGAGAGAAAGAGAAACAGAGAGGAGGGGAACAAAACAGAAGGAAAGAGAGAGAGAGAGAGAAGATGGAAAGAGATCAAAGAAAGAAGAGATAGAGGGGAGATAGAGGGACACCCAAGAAGGGATTAGAAAGGAGCAGGGCTAGTTTTAACATTCTTGCCAGGGCTCTATTTATTTCCTAGTGTGGACCTGTCCATGCATGACAGGGTTAGTGGCATACTTCTGTTAAAATGTGGCAACATTAAAGAAGGCCTTGATTTCCTGGCTTTATGGCTTTTCACTGTACAGGGACACTGGACTGTGCATGAGAAGTGCAGGGAACAAGACAAGGCAAATTATGTGGGTTGATGCAGCACATTCTATGGCAGTATTACCTTGCTATTTTGTCATTTGGTCACACATTTATGCAAGCAGACTCTGAGCACCATGCAAAATGGAAAGGTTTCTTAAGGAAGGAAAGTATACACATTCACCTGAAGCTAGTGAACCTGTTATTCACACAGAATTGATGGGTTTGTGTTGTGTGAGTACAGAGGAACACCATATTTTATTAACATTGTCTCTTCTAAATTCCAGAGTAAATTAGTGTATGTAAAGCATTCAATGTTGCATTTACAGAAAAGAAGTGTATATATTCAAACATACTGTAATACAAGGTGTGCCTCTTTTATTCAGCATAAACTCTACATGTAATAAAATGTGTGCTACTGCTTTTCCAATTATGTGTTAGAACTAGTATTCAGGTTTGTGATTTACACTGTGGCCAACTACAGGCCTCAAGAACCAATTATTTCCATTAAGGAACAGTTGATTTCTTGCAGAACATTATTAAACATTATGCAGCGCTCCGCTGCTTTTTGGCTTGCTTTGTGCTACATAAATACCATAAACATACACAAATACCTACATACATGCATTACAAATGTGCAATGTAAGTGCCCCATGAAGAGAAACTAAAGATTCAGACATCAGATGGTAAACGGAACAGTATACTATTTGTAGTGCTTCTGTACTTTGATTTCTCTCTTGAAAAATCAGATTTTTACAACAATGTTTGTGATATAATAAGAACTTGCACAAAGAATGAAGCAAATCATTTTCTTGACAAAGAAGCAATTCACATGTTGTTTGAATAAATAGGGTAGCAAGGGTCCCATAGTCCTTAATGTAAGCTAAAAAAACATTGGCAATGCCAATCAGTCGGGTATATACCTGAAAGTGCATTTTCAGTCACTGAAGAGTACAGGCCCTCAATAATCATCATACATGCACCAGTGGCAGCTGCTCCTGGGAAGCAGCATTGGGGAGGCAGGGGGAGGGGTAAAAGAAAAAAAAGATCGCTTACCTTCTGGCCAGCTGCTGCCTCTTGTCCGTCCTCTTCCTTCTGTGAGAACAGGAAGCACCCAGGTTCCCAAAAGCCAGTCATAACGGTGCAATGCAGCGCTGTGATTGGTCTGAGTACTGTGGTTCAGCGCTCAGACAGGGACTGGGAGACTGGACATGTTATCCACCCAGGCTGTAATGCAGCCAGGGTGGAGAACATGCAAAGTGCGCATGACTTTTTGGCCGGCTCATGACGGCTAACCAAACAGTCATGCTCACTTAGAGAGTACCACCACTCCCCCCCCTGCTCTGTGTAGTGTTGGTGTGCTCATGTACTCGAGCTGTCTCGTGGTGTCCATGGAAGACTCGAGTGCATGCACTACCTGACAGTGGGTTGGGGTGGTTCTAGAGTGTGATGTGAGTGTTGATGGAAACTGTGACTGGTGGCTTTGCTCACACTCTTCTTCTGCCTAAAGGGGTTTAAATCGAAATAAAGAGGTTCATCTTTACAATCGCCTGGCGTATGATTGAACTTAGGAACATTACCCTAGGGGTCAAAGATGAAGTAGTAGAAGAACTAAAAAAAACTAGTGGATAAAAATATTATTGAAAGTATAGAATCATCTGATTGGGTTGCTCCCCTTGTCGTCGCGCCCAAGGGCAACAGAAAAATCCATTTATGTGTGGATTTGAGAGACCTAAATAAAAATATCTTCATTGATGTATTTCCTCTTACTAAGATATTCAAACTACTATCAGCAACAAAGTTCCCTACTATAGACTTAACGTCTGCGTACCATCAAGTTCCTTTGCATGAAGATAGTAGGCATCTTGCAGCTTTTGTAACTCCCATTGGCATCTTCCAATTTAAACGTGTTCCTTTCGGATTAGCATCAGCTGCTGCTATAGTTCAACGCATCATGTACCAGTTGTTCAAAGATATGAAAAACGTACTGTTTTTCCAAGACGACATTCTTGTCTTGGGGAAGGATTTAGAGGAACATAAAAAAGTTTTAAGGAAAGTCTTACAAGTTCTGGAATTTAAAGGTTTGACCAGCCGCGGCATCCCCAAATGCAATGCAGTGCACGCAACGAAATTCGTTTGATTTATTTATATGTTTACTTACCTGCAAACATCCATTATCCATACATTACTAACCCCCACCCTGCCCCTCCCCCTCCCCACGTCACCGCCCCGGCAGGTACTCCCCTACCGACCGCGGCTGGGTTTGACAGCTGAAATATCTAAATGTAAATTCGCCATGAAAAGTGTAACATACCTAGGCCACAAGATTTGCGCTTATGGTATACGCCCTAAATCTGTACTTATTGATACAATCAAGAAAGCAGCCTCTCCTCAAAATAAGGAAGGAGTCAGATCCTTCCTTGGGATGTCTGAATTTGATTCTAAATTTGCGTATAATTTTGCTGACAAATTGTATTGCATTAGACAATTGTTGAAGAAGGGTTCTACCTTTTCTTGGTCGGTTGAATGTCAAGAGTGTATGGATGGTATAAAGAAAGATATCTGCTCTGCTCCAGCACTTCAAGGTTTTGACCCAAAACTTAAAAGTTATATCACTACAGATGCCAGTGGGAGAGGCCTAGACGCAGTACTTTCCCAGTTATAAAGCTATAGATCTGAGTGTGTAGTCGCTATTGCTTCAAGGGCTTTTACTCTGACGGAAGAAAAATATTCTGTAATTGAGAGAGAAGCTCTTGGGTGCTTATGGGGGCTTAAGCATTTTAGGCAATTCGTTTGGGGTACTTGTGTCACTTTACGCACAGATCACAAACCCTTTACTAAAGTTCTCACATCACAAGTCCTCAACAATGCATCTCCTAGAATTTCTTGTTTCTCTGCAGAACTCTTGAATTTTATTTAGGAGGTTGTTTACGTCCCAGGCATCCATATTAGAATAGCGGATTTTTTAAGTAGATGTCCCTTACCTGTTGGTAAAGACTCCGGTGATGATTGGGACCAGTGGTTTATTGCCAGTGTGTTTATAAATGAATTAGCAAGTATTTCTCATGATGACTGGGTGAGTCAGATTTCTGAAGATGAAGAACTTCATGCAGTTTGCGATTTTGTCCTCAAAGGCTGGCCTGACAAATCTTCTTTACTTAAAACTGTCATACCATTTTGGGAAATTAGGAACAAATTGTCTTTTGAAAATGATTTACTACTCAGGGGCGGTAAACTTGTTCCACCTAAGATTTTTCGTGATAAAATTATTAACTTATGTCACAAAGGTCATTTAGGAATCGTCAAAACTAAATGCGGAACTAAGCAGATTTGTCCGGGACAGTGGTGAGTGTATAAATTCGGATAAAAGTTTAACCGCATTCAAACCTAATTTACATCCCATCATGCCTAGGGAAAGGATAGGTGTTGACATTTTTGGTCCAGTTAAAACCAGAGAGGGTTTACAGAAATACATTTGTGTGGTAATTGACCATTTTTCTAAATGGCCTGAGTACAGAATTGTGGAGAAACCTGATACTGACTGTCTGTTGTATTTTCTGGGTGATGTGTTTGCTTGGGAGGGTCTCCCTAAGGATTTGATTTCTGATAATGGTGGGCAATTTGCTGGTGAAAGTTTCAAGAACTTTATAAAGGAAACTGGAATTGTACATAGAACCACATCTAATTATCACCCAGAAGGGAATGGAAGTGCTGAGCGCTTTAATAGAGTTATTAAAGGCATTATTGAACTTTCTTATAGTAACTAAATGAATTGGGAGGTTGAATTGAGGAAAACAGTAGGTGCCTACAGAGTTACCAAATGTCAATCCACAGGTCACTCACCATTTCAATTAATGAGAGGACGTTCTCCCCGCACCAAAGACAACATGGGTTGGCTTGGGAGCACTAAGATTGTTCCTTTGAAAAGGTTAAGCACTGTTTACAAACTAACCAGGCTCGTTTACTTGAGAAACACATGGATATTAATAAAAGGAAGAAAGTTAGTTTACCTTTGGGAGATATTGTGAAGGTTACGTTGGGGAGAATTGTACGCAAGGGTGGGAGCTCATTTTCAGCTCTCCTCAAAGTTGTCAAAATTCAGTTTAATTCTGCACTTTTTAGCAAGGGTAAGGTCTGGAATGCTAACAGGATAGCTTTATATAAAGGACACAAGGAGGTTGAGCACAGTAATGTTAGATGGTCAATTAAATATGAATGGATTGATGATATCAATGACATTGTCATTACTGAAAATCCCTCCTACATTGAACCTGTGGTGATTGATGAGGATTAACAGAATTCCAGACCCACCACCTCTGATGCACAAGGTATGTGTGAGTCTGAGGATGTAGTGGGGGCTCCTTGCACTAATCTTATATGCTCAAACCCAAGCGATTAGAGGATTATATTATACGTTAACACAAATGTATTATGTTTATGTTTTTTTATTTTTTATTTGAAAGGGGGGGAAGTGTAGTGTTGGTGTGCTCATTTACTTGAGCCATCTCGTGGTGTCTGTGGAAGACTCGAGTGCATGCACTAACTGACGGTGGGTTGGGGTGGTTCTAGAGTGTGATGTTAGCGTTGATGGAAACTGTGACTGGTGGCTGTGCTGCACTCTTCTGCTGTCTAAAGGGGTTTAAATCGAAATAAAGAAGTTCATTTTTACAATTGCCTGGCGTATGATTGAACTTAACACTCTGCCCAGCCCAGCCCCCCCCTTCAAAACTGCCTCAGCACCGAAAAATTAAAAATGATAAGAACATCGCATTGTCATCGTTTTATTATTCCTTTTTTACAGTGCTGAAAGGCAGTGGAGCGACTCTCCTCCGTCTTAGCGGAGTAGCCGCCCATGACATGAACTCTGTCATTCATTCTACCTTTCGTACATGCATTCATCCACTCAATAGTTTTTCATGCATTCACCCACTTACTCACCTGCAATAAAAATACACACAAACTCAACAAGCTTATGATATATACATTAACCAAAAATGTAGAAAAAGAAAACATGTCAACACCCAAACTTGGCAAGCATATGCTTTCAATATATTGCAGTATAGCTATAAGCATTATGTTGGCCATCTTGGAGCAGTAAAAAAACAAAAAAAATACACATGAACACTATCATTCAAAGATTTCTGCTCAGTAAACATCACACCAAGTGTTCCTTTTCAGTAGCAGCTGGGTACTCTTAAAAAAAGGGTGACAGAAGGCAAAATAAAAGGGGGTCAACAAAAGGAAAAAATGGAAAGCTAAAGAATTGACCACCACCCCACATACTGAAGCACATTAATTTTTAGGCAGCTGTGCACATGATGTCAGGCAAAATGCCTTTACTCACAGGACAGCAAGGCAGCAGCGACTCTTCCGTTATGGCGAGGAGCATTTGCTCCCTCCTGCAGATGCAGAACTTTAAAAATAAAATGATAATAACACAGGATTTTTATCATTTTATTTTTATTCATAGGGCTGAGTCTTGGACGTGAGGCCATCGTGCATAAAGGAAGAATGGTGTGCACTGCTGCAAGTGCGCATGTGGGTTAGACCAGCCATATTAGGACAGCCAAATCGACATGCACACTGAGATGTCTCCAACCCAAGATGCTCTGCCGGGTTGGAGACAGCAGACAAAGGCTCCCAATCCCAGTGGGAGCATAAATCCAGCCAACTCAGGACAATAAAAGTGCTTCTCTAATACTGCCAGCAGCATGACAGCACTGTGTGGTTTGGCCATAGGGGAGTCTAGGAGCCTCAGCATGTGCTGCTGTGGAGCCAGAGGAGCAGAAGAGTAGCGATGCGGAGAGCGGCAGGTAAGTTCTTATCTTTTGTTGTTTGTCGTGTTGTTGTTGTTGTTCCAATCCACCCACACTGCCACACCACTTTTCCCTGACACCAGCCACTACTGCAACAAGGTAGAGACAGAAATGGGCTAACCTATTGCCCCATGCTGTATGCTGTCATGGAGAAAGGCAGAAAATGAATGACAAAAGTGGGCTGACTAAATGTTCTTCGATGTATACAGAGTTTTTAATGTCTTTTTGTCACATGGCCTGGAAGATAGCTACACCTGGCAGGCCCTCCTAGGAGGGTCCAATAACAATATCACAGTGCAAATCTCCTGTCTCCAGGATTGGCCAAAGGAAGGAACCAACACCAAAATCCTTTCTTATAACAGAAATCTGTGACATAGCATGTAACAATATGCCCGTAAAGTGGCATACACTCAGTGTTATATCGATCCGATATTAAAAGCCCCTTGACATTAACATATGAACGTCCAAAATCTTTTTAGTAATTTTTTATAACAAGCAGATTGGAATGGTGTCCTCTGGCATAACTTTTCCTTATGAACCGTTTTGGCCTGCATTTATCACTAGCTTGTCACTGTAACCAAATAAGGCGCACTGTATTCCGCATAAGCTGTATTACAAGGCATCTATTGGTATACAACCCTTAATTAAAAATGTGTGCAAAATTAAAGATGACAAAACAATATACAGTCCTTCCTAAATTGTTTAACAAAGATTCTCTTCTAATGAGATGGTTCACCAGAGGGGTAACCTACACCAATTGTTTGCCAAGTAGGACAATCTGTGAGATTCTCTGAACCAAAATACGTGCCTGCAACCTTTAATATCATGTAGTGGTAATTAACCCTTAAATTCCAATTGACTTTAAAATATGCTTTTCACCATAAATAATAATGAAGGCTTGTCACTGAAACCAATCTAGGCACGCTGTACTGATCATAAGCTTTCAAAAGTGCAAAACAAACTCTCTTTGCAGTGGAAGTACACAAGTGCTGCCCAATCAAAATCTGTACTCAAGGGGATGAAATATTTGGGTGGTACCAAAACCACTCTCTAAGTAGGTTATACAATTACAAATATGTACAACATTACAGTTGGCAAAACAATATACAGCACTTCCTAAAACAGCAGAAGAAAGATTCTCACAGTAAGACTCGTATACCAGGAGGGTTTGTCATTGGGATTAACTAACACCAAAACCCTGGCGAACTATGCTAATTTGTGGGATGCACTGTTAAATTCGTTAGGGGATGAGAGGCTGATTGTATATATATTTGGGTGGGAGACTTCAACATCAATAAATCTAAATATTCAAAGTTGGAAATGTGCAGATACATCGATGCCTAGAGAAACAATCTGGCCCATTTTCCACACAATATGTGCGGGAAATGATACATGAACTGTTATATAAATATAATTTAGACTTGTTTGTAGAAGACATTTTTGAAAAGTGCGCACTCTAACCTACTATTCATGGGAATAGGAGCTCTTCTTATATTGACCATATCATCACATCAACAAATGGTATTAAGTCACTTAGCTCCCTTATTGTAGAACATACCAGCCTTAATGATCACCTTCCCCCTTCCCCTAACCCTGAAAACTAACATTTTGTGATGTAAAGATGCACTCCTAGCACCTAATATTGCCTGGAATAATGGTATTAGCCTCAAGTGGACAGAAATAGCTGAAGTGTCACTGTGGAAAAAAGTGGTTAAAGCCAACAAAGAAATTTTTCTGATATGTACTGATCTGGAAACACCACAGGAGATCATAGTGGCGGCATGTGGTAGGATTACACCAGCCATATCAACCAACTTAAAAACGATAAATAAAGGGACTAAGAAGCGGAATAACGGCTGGTTTGATCACCAATGTACTCAGGCTAATCAAAACCTAAGAAGGCCCTACAGCCAGGTATAAGGGGCAAGGAAGAGTTCAAACATCTCAGATATATATATTAACTGAAATTAGGGCTGAGAAAGAAAAAGTTACAAGAAGTCGCCTGGATAAGCCTGGAAAGGGCTGGGGGAACTAGAGACTCCACACTTTTTTGGAAAACAAACAATTCCCCATTCCTGAAAGACAATTAAGAATTAAAGGTGGAAACACTTGTCACACCGACAGGTTAAATAACTCACTTTGGAAACATCTTTAATCCTAGAAAAGACTATGCAACCAATATTGATGGCAACATAACTTCTAGCCCATTTGTCCAATTACATCTAGTTAGCATTGAAGAGGCTACACGTGCCATAGAGGAATCTGCCAATGGGAAAGCCCCTGGCCCGACAGGGTCCCAGTTGATGCATTTAAATCTAATAATATCTTATTGGCTCCAATATTGACACTTGCCTGCAATGCAGCGTCCCTAGGATTATTTCCATCTACCTGGACAGATAGTATCATTGTCCAATATTTAAACAGGAGGACAGGGGGATGCCAAATGTTATTGCCCTATATATCTCCATGATTTATCTGCAAAGATAATGGAGAGTATTGTACCTGACAGGCTGGGCACCTGGGCAGCCAATAAACATGTGCTTACGGACTCCCAATATGGATTTAGGACGGATAGCGGGACGGTGGAACAGTCCATTAATCTTAATCTTCACATTGATGAAAGCCAAGAAAAAGACTCAATATGTGAGAAATCATAAATTAGAACAAATCAAGAGTTTTAGTTACCTGGGCATACTCTTCTCCCATAATGGTTCCTGAGGCCCCCACTTAGAACTAGCAAAGCTTAAGTACATTAGATCAGTCGAGGTACTGTTTAGATTTTCTGGGAAAATTGGTGGAAAACCTATCTGAAAAATGGCGCAATTGCATTAGACTAAGTGTATTCCAACGGGCTCCTAGGGGGGCCACTGTTTGGAGTGTGGCTGAGATCTCCATACTACAATCATACGAAAATATTTTTTTTGTAGACGCATGGCTTATCTCCTTCCACTACTTCATACATCACGTACAGGCAAGCAAGCGTATCATGTCTAGAATATACAATTCATGTTAGTGCAATCATCACTTGGTATAACTTCTGGGGCAAGAAAGAAACAAAGTTCACCAGGGAAATCATTAAAGGTTGTTCTTCAATTGAGTATTATAAGATCCCATGACTGGTGTATATAGACAAATTAATAAAAGAAATGGATGAAACATTAACGGTTAAGAGCCCTGCTAGTATTTTGCCATTTGGCAAAAAAGAGCTGAGATTGACATTTTTAGGGAAACAAGAGTCTGACAGAGAAGGAAGAGAAAGGAAAAAAGGAAAAAACTGAGAGTATCAAGGGAAATGGAAGGACCTATGCAACAAGGCATACAAAGCTATTTAATAAGGGTAACACATTTCCAAGAGAGATTTTGTCTGATGAAAATGTGGATGGGTGTTCTCCATCATTTCGCTGTTTTCCCAAAAAGGGAGGCATGGCCAAAAGTTTTTCCTAAATGTCCTTGCGACTAGAAAGCCAACCAATCTATGGCACATTTTGTCGTGTTTTGTAGATTTTATGATGACTTTAGAAAGTCTCTTTTAAGAGAAAAAGTTATGTTTTATAAGGATGTATTGAGCTTTTTATGTAAACTTGAGGGTGACATTATCTGCCAAACTGTCTCTGCCTTTATTTGCCAAGCTATGAAAATAATATAATTCCTTATGTATTTATATGACATGACCTAAGAGAAACTCTAATGGCCTGTGGACAGGACTAGGTTCCCTAGGAAAAAATCTATGAAATTGACAATTAAATTTTAGTTTTTAATATGTTTATATGAATGCTACATGATGTTGATGTCAACAAATACAATTCACCGTTGAATATTTTTTACATAATTTACTTTATCCACTTATTTTAGAGTGTTTGCATATCTTACACATTTGCCATTTTTCACAGCAGCAGCTATTATAGATAGTATGCATATATTCTCTGGACGGCAATTATGAATATCGCTGCTCAACGGATACTGTGTATAATGCAATGTGTCCTATTTTATATTTTATGTTTGTTATACCAAAGATGATTTTTAATGTAATATATGGACTTTTTATGTGCTATGTAATTTTATGGATTCAAAGGAAATCCGAATAAAGTTTTATATGATGATGATGTGACTCACTGTCACACAATACCTGCCTATAAGTTTAACAGTGTAATGATAATCCAACCTTAAATGTCTATTGTCTTTAGCATGCATGTTTCCTAATAAATTGGCCTTTATCATAACTTTTCTTAATAAAGACATCAGGCGTAAAGGTTTGTTCAATAGCTTGCTAGCATAACCAACTTAGTACTGTTTTGTGGAACATAAGCATCCCCACAGTGCAAAAAGTGCATTCCAAGTACTCAGTCAGTAGAAGCACAGAAACAGTGGCCCATCCGAAATCTGTACTCGTCGTAACCAACGTTTGGCTGGAGCCAAAGCCCCTCACTCTCAGTAGTGTTTCTTAAAGCTTTTTATTCTGTTGGTCAGATAAAGTCTGGCAACAACTGTGCTGTCAAGCCAGACCTAAAATGGCCACCAGGGGCGTAATACAGGCTCACTTTTTGTTATGCCAGTGGCCCCCTCATCCATAAGCTGCATATTATTGGAGTTCACAGGGCCCTCGACATCTGGGCTCAGGTGGCACTGCCTTTGCTGTGTCTCTGGTTTGGATGACATTTAAATATGTACGTATGTTTTCACACTGCATATTCACGACTATGCCCAGTCTATCAAATAATGAATTTTACACTAACTGGGAAAACCTTTCACCTCATCTGTATCAGTTTAGTACCAGAACAAGGTGATCAATTCTTGCAATGCAAGCTGTCCAGCTAACCATTCGAAAGTTTCTACCACTGTCCTGTGTCCTGTGTGACAAATGTGTTTTAGAAACATTGGATCGGTTTTGGGCTAAATCTTTTTTATTTCTGTCAACTGCTAATCATGCAGCCAAGTGTGGAATATGTAGCCAGTACAGAACTTCCATGGTTGCACATGTAATTCCACGGCTGCATAATTATTTTTTTACAGTGGCCTGTCCAATAGCCCATTGGGGAAGGGGGGTTCAGAGTTTTTCCTCAGGTCCGACTGGTCACCCACACGTGTGTTGATCCATATGCCAGGTGCTTGCCACTTAGGGCAAGTCTCTGGCGGAACCAAATGGCAACCGAGCATTGAAGAAGTTCTAATCTGGTCTCAGTATGGCACTGTTTGGGGGAATAAGTGAAAGATACACAGGCCCATATTCATCATTATTTTAATGAGCGCAATGCATATAAACGAAATGCATATCCGGTCTTGCAGGCAAGCAGTGAAGGCGTGCTTCACAGGGGCCAATGCTAAACTAATCTGCAGTTCTGTCCACTTCATGAAAGCTGCACAAACAAAACTTTCCGCTGCAGCCTGAGTATAACGGTTTACGCCCAAGCCCTACAGTCCGGGAACTCTCTTTGACTCCCACCACGCTCCGACAGTAAGTCTAGCAGATCACGACCAAACAATAGAACATTTGATCTATGGACACAGGCGTTGCCCCTAGACTGGGACTTACCTATAGCCTTCACTCGAACTATAAACTTTTACCGCAAATATATTGTATGTATTTTAATTAGTCAACCGTTTTATTTTTAGCACATGGCCACCCTGATTTTAGGAAATATGAAATTATGCTACACATGTATTCACAGGGTTCCCTTCCTGCACAAAAACAATCTGAAATGCTGTTTTTCAATTTATATGTGTGCTGCATAAGCACACTTAGAAGTTGAAAAGCAACATTGCTTCAATGAGTTTTTATGTGCAGGAAGGGAACCCTTCCTGAACAAAAACAATCATTGGTGGTGATTTCCCTTTTATGCATGTTGCAGAATGCAGCACGCACAGAAACAGGAAACACCCATTTCTCCTCGTTGCGCCTCCCAACTCCTCCCCTGGGGAGGCGTAGCATTCATGCGCATTTCCAAATTTACAATTCCTCATAAATCTGGAAATCTGTCAGGTTCCATGGGTGTTACGTGGGAACACCAACAGCAACACCCATGGAATGCCCCTTTCACGCAAAGTGCTGCGTGTAAAGGGGCATATTTACAAGGACAGGAAAAGCCACACAGGGTGGCTTTTCCTGTCCTTGTAAGTATGTGGAAGGGAAATGCGCTGCCAGTATGACACAAAAAGTGACGTACTGGCAGCGCAAGGGGCTTGTAAATCTGCCCCTTTGACTGCAACATCACCGAGCTTCACTTCTGTCCTGGTGTCACTTATTGGACACAGCTTCTGATGGGTTTGAGGATTTCTGCATTTTGTTATGAAATCTCTGACTACTGCCTCTTATCTTACCCTCGCCACTATCTCACTTTACAACACTTCTCATGGCCCTCATCTAGAAGGTCTTTTTAAACAAAAGGTATTTTTCTAGGTAGCCATGAGTGCATCCACTTCATCGGATGACTTAGGCTCGCTCATGGACAAGGTTACTTACCTTGGGGAATTTCGAGACGTGGTCCTGCACCTTTGCCCATTCTTTTTCTTAAAATTGTCTCTTAATTCCAAATATACAGGAGACTACATTACCTTTCACCTTTCAGACTTCATCTAAAGACCAGTTTAGCCTCCACATTTTGAATGTGACTTGAGTAGAAGGTATCCATCTAGTTTGCTCAGCATTTTACCATTATCTAGACGATCTGTTAATTTTGGAGAGGCCCAAGCTAGTATAAAATCTTTACAAATGAGGATGGCATTGATGTATGTCAGAACAGAGTTAGCCTTACCCAGTTTTACTGAGGGCAGATCAACTAAGGGGGGGGGGGACTCCCTATCAGCCTGAAGTCGGAAAAAGCTATCTATTCTACATCAATCCAGTGTCTAAAAGACTGCATCATCTAGGAATTTCTCTGGATTATCCTCTTTATTTTGGTCTCTCACTATTCTCTGGACTCCTTCCAACATCAGGTTCTCTGCAGGGTGATGCATGTTTGATGTTAAATTCCTGTTTGGTGTGTCATTACAGCGGGTGTGTTTATGCTTGTCCAATGGTCCATATTCTTATTTTAAATTAAATTCTTATTTTGCCAGTGGAACAGAGATAAAAGCATGTCACCTCAGCATATCTTTATGCAAGCAAAGACTGAAATCTAGAAGAGGATGATCAAATAATGTGCTTGTTATCAATTAATAATCTTTATTACTCTATTTCCCACTTTATAGTCACACAAACACACACACACACATACAGTTAATATTTTTGCTGTTCCAGTGCATTAACTATCTCAGTCTTACTTCGCTGTCGGAGCAAGGCAATTTACTTTCACATGCACTTACGTTCCATCCTAGTTGCAAAAGCATTGTTAGTGCTGCACTCCCCTTTAATGCTATGTTCATTTTGTCTCTACTTCATTTCCTACCCTTTAGTAATGCTTCCTACATCCTTGCACCACCCTTTGTCAGCTCAACCTACCATTTCTTTGGATTCTGTTAAGCCACTTCATCTAAATTTTAAAAGTGCATTACTTTCTTGGTTCATGTACCATCCCTAATTCTTCCTGGGATGTCTTGACTTCTGCTAATTGGGAGCAACCTAGCCATTCTATGCCTTCCTAGTCGCATTTTCCTCCTTCAGTTTCACTGATTTTTGAAGCTATCCTAAACAAAATGCAAGGGAAGGATGGTGCAATTGCTAGTGGTTTATTGATTTTGTTTATTTAATTTCTAAAGCGTACTGTCGCCTAGCAGGCATCCTGGCGCTGGCAGGCTCGAAAAACAGTGAGGGGGGACAAGACTGGTGACAATCTAGGACTTCGGGAATAGCCAGGTTTTTAAACTCCTGAACGGTAGGAGGTCAGAGGTTTGTCTAAGCTCGACCGGAAGAGCATTCCACAATTTCGCTGCCGCCACACCAAATGATCTGCCTCCTGCTTTAGCTCTCTTAAACCTTGGTATCCTCACCAGTCTAGCCGAGGAGGATCGAAGGTTACGAACCGGCACATGCCACGCGAACTTCCTTTGCAAAAGGACAGGGCCCAACCCATGGAGGGCTTTAAACACCAGGCAGAGAGACTTGAATTGAACTCTCTGTCTCAACGGGAGCCAATGCAGCTGAGCCAGAGCCCTAGAGGAGGAAGACCTAGTAGGCCACCACAGGGCTAGCTTGGCCACGGCAGACTGGATTCTCTGAAGTCTGTCCAGTAGATAATTTGGGGACTCCAGCAGCAGAGATTTACAGTACTCTAACCTACTGAGCACGGTGCAGCGTACCACCTCCGCCCGGGCATAGGAAGGCAGCAGAGGAAGGATTTTCCTGAGCAATCTAATAATGGCCAGGCAGCCAGCCACTATCTTCGAAACCTGCGCCTCCAAGGTGAGGCTGCAGTTAAACATAACGCCCAGGTTCCAAACCGCCTTCACTGACTGAACCGATAGAGAGAAATCAGCAGGACAGAAGTTGCAAGGTAGGACAGATTGAACCCTGGCCCTTGGGCAGTAAAGCACCTCCGTTTCACCTGCATTAAATTGCAGGGAATTAGCCTTCAACCAACCCGGCGTGTCTCGCAGACAGTTGTGAAATACTTCCAAAGCAGTTGAATGATCTCCCTCCAAAGAGAGAATCAACTGCGTGTCATCAGCGTAATTGACGATCTCAACGTTATATTGCTTGATGACCAAAATTAAGGGCTTCATATAGATGTTGAATAAAATCGGACCAATTGCCGAGCCTTGAGGAACGCCCTGTGAGATGGTGGAAAAGGCAGATTGGTAAGGAGGGAGGGACACAGTTTGTTGCCTGTCCTGGAGAAAGGACTGAAACCACCCAAGGGCACTACCTGCCACCCCCACCTCTTTCCGCCTATCCAACAGGATCCCATGGTTCACCGTGTCGAAGGTGGCAGACAGGTCAAGCAGGATCAAAACACCTGCTGGCCCGTGTCTGCCCGCCAACGAAGCTCATCTAACACGGTCACCAGAGCCGTCTCGGTTCCATGGGCTGGCCTGAAGCCAAACTGGACTTCCTCCAGGAGATTATGCTGTTCTAAGTACCTGGATAGAGTACCCGCCACCACCCGCTCCACAATTTTTGCTGGGTAGGGTAGAAGCGAAACAGGCCTAAAATTCTTCAAGCGGGGACACAGTTTGTTGCCTGTCCTGGAGAAAGGACTGAAACCACCCAAGGGCACTACCTGCCACCCCCACCTCTTTCCGCCTATCCAACAGGATCCCATGGTTCACCGTGTCGAAGGTGGCAGACAGGTCAAGCAGGATCAAAACACCTGCTGGCCCGTGTCTGCCCGCCAACGAAGCTCATCTAACACGGTCACCAGAGCCGTCTCGGTTCCATGGGCTGGCCTGAAGCCAAACTGGACTTCCTCCAGGAGATTATGCTGTTCTAAGTACCTGGATAGAGTACCCGCCACCACCCGCTCCACAATTTTTGCTGGGTAGGGTAGAAGCGAAACAGGCCTAAAATTCTTCAAGCACTGAGGATCGAGGGAGGGCTTTTTCAACAATGGGGTCAACATCGCTTGTTTCCACTGAGGTGGGCCCGCTCCTGTGGAAAGAGACTGGTTCCAAACCATCCGGAGCGTAGGGAAAAGCTCGGCCTCGAACTCTTTCCAAATTTGTAATGGAATCGGATCAAGCGGAAACCCGGACATAATACCAAGGGCCACTCTACTGAACTCGTCTGCAGTCAGCAGTGCAAACCCCAAAAGGGACTTATCTCCGCCCTGTTCAGAGACGGCCCCAGGATCCAGCACAACCTGCTCCAAAAGACCGCCACAGCCACCCAACACTGAGGGAACGGCTCCAATCTGTTAATGCACTTATAAGTAACCCCACAAGATTGAACACAATGGGGAGTAGTGTGCTACAGATCTCTGAAAACACTCATCTCCTTCTCAGAGGTATGAATCATTATTTAAACACAGTTGCAATACAATACAAAAATCACATATGAATTGGCGGGTGGCTTGCAAGGCCACTAGGCCAGAGGAGATCCTGGCCTCTGCTCCCCTGGCAGAATACCACTCGCCATATTTAGATATCTTCACCAGTCTTTTGGGGCTGTGTGGCCTGCAATGTATCCTCCAGTGCATCAGATGCACAAACAGTAGAGGAAAATATTTTGCAGGCACAATAGGGCATATTTACAAGCCCCCATCGCCACAGGAACATCACTTTTTAAGACGTTCTTGTGGCGATAAACCCTTTGCTTTAGTTACAAATAAGGCCCTCTTTCACGCTGCACCTAGTGTGAAAGGGGTAGGCAATGGGTGTTGCAGTGGGTGTTCCGCCGCAACACCCATCAATTTGGATGCTGCCCCCTATACACAACAGTGGCATAAAGAGGAAGCAGTGCCAAAATTAAGACCAGGGAAAACCTTATCTTAACCTGGTGAAGAAAGGTGAAATGGTTAATTTCTCCTAGTTTTTGATGGTTCTATGTTTGCTGCATTGTGCAGCACACCTAGAAATAGCAGATCACCCTGAATGATTGTGTATGTGCAGGAAGGTATCCCTTCCTACACATAAACAATCATTAAACAAATGGCGATTTGCAAATTCTATGGGTGCTGCACAATGCAGCACACATATGAGTTTCAGATCGGCATTGAAGATTGTTTATGTGCAGGAAGGGATACCTTCCTTCACATAAACCATCATTCCCCCAACACAGACACCATTGCACTGTGGTTTAAGGTAGCATGCGTTGACACTAGACTGCTAAATTTAAGCCAGCGCTAGGGGAAACACCGGTCTGCATTCTTGTGACTATGGTGCATCCCTGCATTTTCAAAATGGCAGACGGTGGCTTTAGCAATGTTTGCTTAATGCCACACTTCACCATTCTGTTGTAAATATGCCCCTTAGTTTCAGCATTTTATGAGACAGTTGCACAGTTGTGAGATGGAAGTATATCTTACATTTTAACTAGTATGTTTTTATCTGACAGACACTCTTGACGGACGTATCTTTAACACTCTTTTTACTTATTTTCAGGTGAAGTCTAGCGTTCTCTTTACTTTGCAGTTAATGTCGTATGCATCCTATTCGATCATTTGCACTATTGCGGGAAGTGGGAAGCATGTGCACCTTAATACTATCTTTCATTTTGCACAATGATGCAAGAGAATAGTAACTTATATTAAGGAATCATATGGCCGGTTTGAGCAATAAGTTCTGGATGGCTCTTTTTTTCTTGATTGATGTTATCATGATGTTCATTCTTTGCATGTAATGTTTTCCATATGTTTTTCAGCCGTGCAGGTAAGAGTGGTGGGGCTGTGTGGGGGAGGATTACAACAGCCAACGACCAAGAGAACGAGGGAAAATTAATTTAATATTTAATTTTCCTCATCATCGGCTGTCGAAATCCCCCCACCCAGACTCACCACTCTTACCTGCACGAGCCGCAGCTGATGTTTTTGCAGAATCTTTATTGTGGTTTTTATTTTGTATCGCTTACCCTTTGAAGCAGAATCATTTAGGTTTGGTGATTCAGTGATTGAAGCTGAAATTCTACTACACTAGTAATGATTGCCCCTTATTCTGCCTAAGAGATGCCTAGTTTCTCACTCTGGTTTGTTGTACACGACATTGACCCCTATTGGTTGAGTGCGCTCTACAAAAAAAAGTAGAAATACAAATAAACACAGTACAATGCAACATATGGATTATTTTATTTTTGTAGAAAGAACTGATGAGACACTATTCAGATGCACAGAACACAATCACAACAACATGTATCCACTGTACTCTGTATAAAAACATAGATTAAATCCATGTTACTCATTAAAATCGACAGTGGCTGACAGTGTGATACCATAATATCATAGTCAGAATATTGTCTGAAATAAATATTGTATGCCAAATAGCGTCAACAAACATATAGTCCTTTTGGAAATAATAATAGAAAATCTACACCAAAAGGGATGATATTTTTGTAAACAATATTTAGGAAACAACATTTATGTCAGACTACCATATTCTGATATACAACAGTGGCTGGCATTGCCGTCAGATTAATGTAATTGATAAAAACCTCTATCTGGGTTTACCATAATGACACCTTAAAAATATACCCCCACATGCATCAACGTTTTTTGCATTCGCAAACGGTGCGAATCGGAAAAATCGGCCGTTTGCGAATGCAAAAAACGTTTTTGGGATGCATCAAACTTTTGTGCACAATTCGCATTTTTTAGCATTTCTAAAAAATGCGAATGCATTTAAGGAATCGCATTTGTGCGATTCCTTAAATGCAATGCATCATTTTTTTTTAAATTGCGATTTTGTAAATTGGAAGTGCAAATTAACATGAGGTTGACCCTCGTGTTAATTAGCGAAAATTGTTAAAAAAGCAAAAAAAAGCATTTTTAAAACTTGCATGTTACAGACACACATGTCCATAGGACATGTGTGCGTGAAACATCCACTTAAAATACATTTCAGGGGTGCAGGGGGGGGTCCTTTGGACCCCCTCCTGCACCCATGGAATGCATGAAGATTTTGGGAATTCTAATTTGCGAATTCGCAATTCCCATTGATTCCTATGGGCCTTTTGGCCCATAGGAATCAATGGGAAATGCGAATTAGCAAATTAGAATTCGCATAATAATAGCGATTCGGTAAAAAATGCGAATTTTACCGAATCGCTAATATTATTAGAAAATATTCATGCATCCCGTTTTGCGAATTCTAAATTGCGTTTCGCTATTTTTCGCAATTTAGAATTCGCAAACGGCCGGGATGATGCATGTGGGGGATAATGTGTTAGTAAATGCAGAAACCAATGTGTCTGCAATGTCATCTGCTTTATAGGATTTGAGGTTCTATATACCTTCTTGATTCCGTGTATGTATAGAAGTTTTATTTAATGTGCAAATCTGCGTGACGGGTTATTTGTGTGAATCTCTCATTTTTAAGTTACACACAGTCATAACAGGTGAATTGATGAGATTGCTCTGTAACTGATAGGGAAATATAGCTTAGAAGTGAGGTAAGCATAATTTAATCATGTCATTACTCATAATTTCGATTAAGACACAATTTTATTAGAAATGGGTGCTGATTTCGAATTTACCTTGCTCCTGATTTTTACCCCTCCCAGTAAGAGACCCTCTATAAACTCTGCCTTTCACAGTTTCAATGGACATGGCAGCTAAGACGTCAATTGTACCATTGGTAAGAAAGTGTGTATTGTGAATGAAAGTTTCTTCGTGTTCCTTGTGTACCATTTTGAAGGACCACCGCTGGAAGTTCCGATGTGGGCCTGCTGCAGGCATTATTTTTTGTATGTGTTTGTCTAGAAAATGTTTCATATTGAATTTCTATATCTCCTGATAAATGTTGCTGAGGGAGTTTCGGGAGATGTACCCTACCTCAGGAAATGGGTTAGTACTGAGAATTAATACTTATGAAGCTTGCATTCTGATTTGCCCAAAGTGAGCTAACCGTGATCATACCATGGTAAATCTGCAGTTTTGAAAATTGCTTATGGATAAAATGTGTATTAAAAAACCTTGTTTTTAGGGCTCTGCAGTGACTTCTCATTTTACTTCGGAAACTGTCCACTTTTATTGGGATTTTCCTTATATAGAATGCTGTCAAAACTCTATGGGCCGATTCACAGAACTAACTTAAGACAAAATCCTAAACTTACTACTTTTGGTATTCACAGAAGTTAGGATTTTGTCTTAAGTTTGACTTAAGACAAACTTAAGACAGACTTAAGACAGACTTAAGACAGACTTAAAACAAACTTAAGACAAAATCCTAACTTAAGTCTGTCTTAAGTTTGTCTTGTCTGTCTTAAGTCTGTCTAACGTTTGTCTTAAGACAAACTTAAGACAAAATCCTAACTTCTGTGAATACCAAAAGTAGTAAGTTTAGGATTTTGTCTTAAGTTACTGTGAATCGGGCCCTATGAGTATAGTGCGTAACATTAGGGACAAACTGCTTATTAAGAATAATATTTCTGTTTCTGAGTTTGTATTTCAGTATCTGAGTCTTTATGACATTTCTTACTTAATTTCCTGTATGCCTCGTGAGATTTCCTGTATTAAATCTTTTAAAGTTATTTCTGACTTAGAACTCATTTATTGAGTGGTCCCAATCACTATTTGATCATACTGTTTATACACTGCTAATTGAACAGGGTCAAGGAAAGAGGATGGTATGTCTAGCCGCTAGATTACCTAGACTGAAGGCACTGAGCTGCCAGCTTATTCCTAGGGTGTCTGAAAATATAAGGGTTCACTTGATCATTGTGGTTTGGCGCACACATATGCTTACACCAAATGATTATTATCAGTATTACTACCACATCACAGAACCGACGTTAGCGAAATATACATTTTGACAAGGATACAAATAAAATAGCCAGTAACTTTTTTGCTTCCGTCAGAAATGTGATAAAATCTCCCAAGGATGATTTAAGGTTGCTAAGGTTCTTGTGCACAAAGCATTCACATGGATACATTTTTATAGAATGAAGGTAATCCATCAAATACTTTTTAAAGTGTTCAAAAGATGGAGACCTTTTTCCTACACCTAACAATGTAAAGCAGAGTCAATGGCTTGCAAAAGGACAACCATGCCTGCTCACTGAATGGCAATGCGTGAAAATCCTCAATTTTATCTGACTCTATCAATACTGAAATACTAACTTGGAAATTACATTATTATACCTAACCTGTATACCACACAAATGTACAGGAGAGGAAATCAGGTTTATGATGAGGAACATTAAAGAAAAGAAAAGTAATAAATGCATTACTACATCGACGCTCTTCCTCTTTACAATATGCTGATATGCAAAACAGAGCCAATAGAGTTTGAGATGTAGAATGTGGTACAATATTTGATTAGCCAGGTCTCCTGCCAGTGCCCCCAAGTGCTGATGGCAACTTACCTAACAAAGAAGGTTGTTTGTGATGATATAGCTTTTTAAAGAGACACAGTATCCCAAAGAAGCATCTAAATGCAACATACTATGAGTATGGAACCAAATCTAGGTCTTTCAGGAGTTATATTGGAAGAAATGCGGCTGTAGTGCCCTCAGGTGAAGGTTGCTGCAAAAGCAAGCCCACACTATTTGCAAATGACTGTCCTTGCTTTAGAGCCAGTGGCACCTACTGCCAAGACCTGGAATGAAACCAAGTATAGCTGCATTTCCCAAGGCTCGAAAAATATATTGTCGATAGAAAGACTGCGGCCTGCATTGCTCTTTGAACACCTCTGCCTGACTTTGTTGAAGTCATGGTCATCCAGTGTTCAGCCTGAGAGGGACACAATGTGTTTTAATTTTACTCAAGGTCCTTGAGTTTTAGCCTTTAGACTGGGCCTGGGGATACAGATTTTAGATCAGTTCAAACTATCTACATATGAAGTACAGTTTCAAAGATGTATAAGGTAGACGGTGCAGTAAACCCAAAAAAGCAGTCTGAGTCAATAGAACCATGAGCTGTCCAATATCTTGTCATTATCAGTGCCACAGAAAATGTTTAGGCACAATCAGCCATGTGCAAATACATTCCCTTAAAATGTTGCACCTTAGGGAGGCAAACCATTGCATGCACCAGCAGCCCCATTGGTTTTCACACCACCTGGTACTATATAATTGCCGTCTTGTTGAACTGTGTGTGCTTCTTCTTTCTTGTTGAATACCAGACCCCAGTGGCAGTTGTAAAATTGATTTTAGAACTGATTTGTGTGGTTTGGACATTCTAATTAACATTTCTGTGATGGGTTAGAGTGGTTTTCAGACACCAGTACCAAGGGTAGACAAATCATAACACAATTAGTCAAAACACAACATTGCCCATGATATAGAGGTGAAACCTTCAGGCCTGATGAGAGTGCCAATGATTCGTGCTCTCCAGGCCATAGTATAACATCATCTGTAGATCCCTTTGTGTTTAATTAAAACACCTCTTAATAAGAGAATTATAAAACAGTTTAGGGTAGCCCGTGACTGGCGCTTTTGAATATAGGTGTACTGAAAACCAAGGCTGCTTAGTCTTAATTCCACCTCATTCCTCCTCAATCCACTACCAAACACTCACCTACCCCTTTATCTCACTGTGGCAGGTTTCTGCTTTCTCTCTCTGTCACAATTTTTCCACCTTTCTCTTCCTCCTCTTTCTGCCTTTTGTGTCGTTCTCTCACATGCTCTGTGTCAAAGTCTGATGAGGAAAATTAAGGATCAGTCCCAAAAAATGAGTGTTGATAGGTCCCACAGGCAACCACCAGCTCAAATTAAGCTCTGATTTTAACCTTCCCAATGTATCTGTAAATATTCTTTTGAAAAAACAACTGTTCTAACTGGACATTGAGTTACTGAATCAAATTGTATATGTGTTCTAAATCTAAATCCATCCCATCGTGATTGACTTAAGTACTCATAGAGAGTCAATTATAGAAAGGAAGTAACTTGGGTATGCAGCCTGAGTGCAATAGTAGTTGATGTCCTGGGACACAAGTGTCAAGCAAGAGTACACACGATAAACTGTCCCCAATAACCACTGACCTACACCCAAAACCGAGAAAAATGCTCTTGGAACAAATTTAATTGAAAATAGTCCAAAATGGATTTTCATGCATGATCGCGACCCAATTACTCAACAAAACAATAGTTCATTTGGGACTTATTACAATCTTATTTAATCTTTTACAGGCATAACAAGTTGCATTGTTTAGTGTCAAAAAGTGACAATAAAAATGGTACTAGCCTCTTAACTGCTCCATGATTTTATTCGATTTTAATAACCATCTTTAATCACTCTCTGTCCCTTTGTTTGTGTGAACACAAGGGACACCAAGCACTTTTTCTGTTATTTTTGTATGTAGTATATATGGAATAACTGTGTATATATGGTTATTAATAGTGATTAAACTCATCTACAAGGACAAAGAATATGTGTGCCACCAGTATTCATACTCAGTAGAAAAAGTTTGGTTTGAGAACATATCAAACGATGAACGATAGTCAACATCTCAAAAAACAGAACCAATCACAACATCATTATTCATAAGCCTTCCTGTTGTGGCTTACATTCAAGAAATTTGAAGGCTGGACCAAATAGTGTTACAAACAGTGTTTCAGTACCCTGATAAGTGAACCCATGGGTATACCCGACATGTGATTTGGAGTTAAAATTCATTCTTTCAGCATGGACGTACCATGACTTATTTGGTGAAGAGCACCTTATACTTTGTAGGAATGTGTTGGTAACTTTCGTATAAGTTGTTTGGTCTTCTACACATGATGAATTTGCATCAAGATGAAACAAGATTTGTCTAGAGTGGAGGAGTAATAAAGAAGAATTTGAACATTAACAGCGACCAGAGTATTCTATATTGAACTACTAGAGATCAGATCATTGTTGTACTTTTGAGAATTTTATTTCCTTTCTGTGAGTGTTTGGTGGCCATTCTCTCTCTCTTGAAGCACCAGGACTGTGGGACTGGGAAACTACTGAATGTTAATATTTAGGCTACCCTTTTTGCTGTTTTGAGTGTTCACCATATCAGTTGCAAGAAAGTCCCCGCAAGAGACGGAATACATCAGAGCATATGAAATAAATGAAACTAACGTTGTGGGGCCAGTCATTAATTGTCCCCCTTTTTAAAAAAGGATCTAAATCAGAAGCCTGTAACTACCGTCCCATATCGTTGCTGGACTCGTCCATCAAGGTAATGAGTAGAATTTTGCTAAAAAGGCTTGAAACTTGGACCTCAGAGAACAAAATCCTCTCACAAGTGCAATATGGGTTTAGGAAGGGCCTAGGTACTTTGGAACAGTGTGTTAACCTTGATCTTCTTGTCAGTAAATACACATTGGCGAAAGGGGGCAACGTGTTTTTATGTTTCGCAGACTTAAGTAGTGCCTTTGACCTAGTGGATCACTCTATATTGTGGCGCACATTACGTGACTCTGGTTCCCCAAAAGAAATTGTATACTTCCTGGCAAGAGTCTATGAGAGATTATCCAGTAGAGTACGCCATGGGTCTGCAGGTGAATGTACCCCCCCGTTTTAATGTTAAAAGGGGCATCCGTCAGGGTTGTGTCCTGGCTCCACTTTTGTTTTCATTATTTATTAACCAAGTTTACGCAACACTAAGACAGATACCCGCTGATGCCCCCCTGCTAGACGGTCAGGCTGTTCCAATTTTATTATATGCAGAGGATGCGGTTTCATTATCACGTACCCCTATTGGCCTCCAGCATCTTATCAATAATTTTATATTGTTTATTAATAGCAGAAAACTTTTAATTAATAAATCAAAGACATTTGTTATAAGATGTGGGAAAAAACACCTAAACCAACTACAGATTTTTACCTAGAGAGTACAAAAATGCACTCGGTAAAATTATTCTGCTATCTTGATGTAACATTCGCAGGAAACAGGAAATGGACAAGCGAATATGATAAGATACGATATAAAATGAGCAGGAACACCAATAGCATTTTTAGATTTTCGACAAAAGTAGGGGCCAGAAGAGTTAAAGATATGGTGGCGATTATAATGCTAGGTGTGTATCTTGTGAGCTTTATGGTGCAGGAATTTGGGGCCACTATTACGAAAAGTCATTGCAGCAAGACAAAAAC
Organism: Lissotriton helveticus; assembly: GCF_964261635.1. Lineage (NCBI taxonomy): Eukaryota > Metazoa > Chordata > Amphibia > Caudata > Salamandridae > Lissotriton > Lissotriton helveticus. Next base: position 887,506,065 of record NC_136070.1, read on the forward strand.
ACCTTTCTTAAACGTTTGCTGAGTGTGCCACCATCGGCCTCTATAGATTTGATACACCAGGAAGTGGAACTTAACTATATTTCAGATTTAGCCGCTTTACGCCCTCTGTTATTATGGTGATCTATTTGGTCAAAAGAGGAAACATTATTCACAATTAATTATTAAAGATTGCCTGAAGCTTGGCCATTGTTCCCGTATCCCCTGGTTAAGTTTTATTCATCATTGGTATAGCCTTTTGTTTAATTGTAACATCTATGCAGAACCAGAGTATGCAGCTCTGATTGCAAAAAAAGAACTTAAACAAATCTATTTAGTTTATAAAGGGGAGACATGAGGGAGACTAATAGGGCAACAACCTACCCTTGTTTTTTACCAGCAATTAAATCTTAAAGCTGGTTTCCAGGCATATTTGACTGATGTAACAAAAACCTCCCATCGCTTTGTCCTGACACGCTTAAGGCTAGGGATCGTTCATCATCTCGTGGCCTTCCCGATCATGAAAAAAAGTTCTAGTTCTGTATGCCCATATGAGAATATATCTAAACAAAGTTGCTGCCATTTCTTAATGTTTTGTAAATTTTACTCATTTCTAAGGAAGTTTTATCTGAAACCCCTGTTTTTAAAATATAATGTTCGATCCACTAAAAATGCTATGAGGCTAATATCTATTTTGGAAAGCCCAGATGTTTGCTTTTATGTGGCATTCTATATTTTAAAATGCATTTCTGCTAGGAAATCTATTATTTTTTAAATCTGTATACTAGTATGATATTATGCAATTAATTTAGTACCAAAGGCATTCTGCACTTTTTGCATAATTTGCACAAAAAGGTATATAGTTGGCAGGTGACACTTTATTGTGAATTTTGCACATAATGTACAATGGTAGCACTTGTCACTTTTGGTAAAATGTGTATAATACGAATACAAACTATAGAAGGTATTTTTATTGTGTTATTTACACTTTAGACAACACTTAAAATACCTGGTTGATCTTTGTTTGGTATGTATATTGTAAGCACTTGTCACTTTATTGCGAAATTTGCACATATTGTATACAATCCTTTAGCACATGCCACTATTTCAGAATGGAAGTTGTAAATTTATATATGATACTTTATGTAATTTGTACAGTTTCGGACATCCTTTTTGCGACTTTGCACGTATGCATAATGCTTATATTGCATAAATTATTGGCCATGCTATGTACTAAATATTTTGAGAATGTAATGGGGGCTGTTATTATTAGTTTCGTATTTTTATGTTTGCTTCTATGGTTGTCATTACAAACCGAATAAAGCTTTTGAACTGAACTGAACTGAATGAAACTAACAGACATGCTCCTAAATGCTAAATCAGTCACATTCTGACAAAGTGGAATAGACATTGCTAACATACAAAACATAAATGACTTTAAACTTTCACCACGATGGGTCACTTCTAATTCATTATATGCACCTCTTTGTTTCAGGATGGACACACCATGACACTGAGATCAGAACCTTGGAATCAATTCAACATCAATAGTAAAGCAGAAATTAAAGGTTAAAAAAAAAATGAATATTCCGACTTTAGAATAGTAATTAATTACTGGAAACCATGTAAGTATGTAAGAGATCTACTATTCCTGACCTTTAGGGATCTGCAAGCAATGCATAGACCGCCATTCTCAAAAGCAAATATTTCTCAAAGATGTACACAGGTCATTAGAAACGTGTGGACAAGTCATCCCCATAGCTCAAAAACAAGCAATATATAAAAGAGCAGGCTGCAGAAATTAACTACGTGAAGTTGCCACAAAGGAACATGCTAATTTAAGCTGGCATCTAAAACAAAAGTCCTGGGAAAGTTATTTATTGGCAAGGTAAAGTGGGGCAATTCGGAGAGGCCAAAGAGCTTCTATGGAAAGGCAGTCCTGACAAAATAGAAGGAAGTGATCAAAAATGATCTGTAACTAAAAAGAGGATCCATAGACCATAGAGCATATCTTGGAAAGTATTAACAACAATAGTAGAAAATCTTGACAATTATTAAAACCCCTAGAGCCTCCATTCCTAAGAAATTGATAAGGTAGACTAGAGAAATTACAGATGTTGCAAATATTGCCAGAAGAATACATCAGCTTTCAAGACATAAGAATTTCTTACTAACATGATCCTGAAGCCTGCATTGAAAATTGGTTGGACATGATACGACCTGCAGCAAGTCATGGGCAACCTTCAGCAACCCTCATACTGTAATGACTGTTGCAAGTAAAAGGTATGTTGTTTTATTAAATATTGCACTCTACAGTCACATCAGTGGCAAAATTCAAAATCAAGTGACCAATGTTTTACTCTTCTGAAACTTGCTACAATTGTATTCAATATTGCTCACCTTCTTCAAAGAACAGCAGGTCTGCACTGTTGAGTATTTTCTGACACATGGACTTTCCATACTGAGTGAAATGTTTACACATCCACTATAATCTTATCAGAGAGTAAGTGGGTGTGGTATTGCTTTTTGATGCAGATATTGTTTATTCTAGATTACCATAAAAGGTAGTGATCGGGTGTATTACAACATTTTGCGACTAGCTTGTTTTTAAAGAGTCAGTGTGCTCTTCCCATTGATCAGACTTTAAAAAGTTCAGACAATATTTTTATGTATCCACATTTGTGACTTTTGATAAGCATCTCTCAGTAGGCTGTCTGCCTCCCTATGATCCTATCGTTTCATGATGTATTATTATAAATACAAACACCAGAGAATGCCCATGTTTGCTAGGCACATAAATATTAATGCCACAAACACATTTTAAAATTGCCATCATGAGTGCATAAACACTGCAAATTCTTTATTCATTACACGATAAACATGGCTCCCATCAATACTTCCAGACTTGGGGTTGGTGCCGTACTCCGTCGTATGTATTCCTTCAAAACACAAGCAATAAGTCAAATAATCTTAAGGTGTTAAAATAGCACCCACAACCTTGCAACCCTTCGAACATTTGCTGATTTGCTACTTTTTCTTCATAAGATCTATTCTTGAGCAGTAAGAGGGTGAATCCCATTCATAAGTCTTACTGGAAAGCTGGGATTCAAAAGGCGAACCCTCCAAAGTCAAAGGCGTCAAAATCATGGTCCATTCCCTCATAGTCCATTCCATTGTAGCCACAGCCTTCCACATCTGCGGATGGGTGGTAACCAAGTTCCTTAAAATCTGGAGGAGGAGCTTCCCCCGAGTTGGAGGCATTAGCTGATGTAACCATGTAGCCCAGGCTTGGTCCAGCTGCTGCTCCACCCATTAGCAGGCAGGCAGCCTTCACCCCTCCATGCATCTGGGTTCCATGTCTCAAGCAGCTGGGGGAACATTTGTCTTTGCCATGCCTTGATCGTGCTGTGGAGAGAATAAAAATAATCTCTAATCTAAGACTGCCACAGACCATCTTTATGTTCTCTATTTTACAAAATAAATATATTCATGCACATAATACTGCCATTGCACTAGCAAATTAACATAAAATGGCAGGCCTGCCATTCATAGGGTAGGACAGACACATGCATTGTTAGTTTACAGAAGGTAAATCATTTTGTAATCCTCTTGGAGCAACTATGAAACAGCAGGGAAGGAAGCCTATATAAAGGATGTCTGGGACGCAGTGCTGAGCCAATAGTGATCGTCTGAGCCAAATGTTAGAAGATTGAGTGGGTACATGTAGGACAGTATCTGATGGGTAACATTATGAGTGCTCTGGTAGACTCTAAAGATCAGCCTTTGAGGTAACTGCCAAAATGCCTGCATAGCAGCCGTATGGGATTTGAACCTGCTGCTCTGAACTGCTTAGTAGAGGAAATAGGTACCTCTTTTGAAGGACCATGAACCCAATGAGTCCCTACTGAGGATCCATGCCACAATTGCCTGATTCTCTTCAGCCTAGGTTATAAAAATGGACTTTATCCAAGGGCTCTCATAATTGTTCTTCACATACTCCACTGCATCCAGAATGTTGCCCCAAAGCATCTCCTGCATTTGGCAATGATATGGCACCAGAATATAGTTATCAGAATATCATCTGAAATAAATATTGTGGCCTAAATAATATACGAAAATATATTGCCCTATTTGAATAAATAATAAAACATATACAACCAATGCAATTACATTTTTGTGAAACAATACTTAGGTCAAAATATTTATGTCGCACAATATTTCTGACAATGGTATTCTGGCATAGCCTGGGCAACCATGATCACATTTGTCTTCAAAGGCAATCTGTGTTCCCCATTGGCCATCTGTGATGCAGACACATATTATTACAACTCAAATTCTGTACCTACCACCTAAGAAGAACGGTCAGATCTAGACTTTTCACATTTACAAACTATCCAGGTTCAGAACATTTTACACTGTTGGAACCAATGTTGCACTACAGATAGCCAAGCTATGAAAATATCTAGTAACAAGAATATATCACAACCACTTTGATTTCCGAAGAGCTGTAAAGACCTAGATCTCCACAATTACTCTGCAACTGTGCAATGTGGTATAACCTGACCTTGAGTACTCCTGCCATGAAGATCACCAGGAGATGTCCTGTAATGACAGGCATAACTCTCTCTGCCAAACACTCATCTAGAGCACTTACTTACTTGTGCATAGCACCAAACCTCAGTGACACCATTAAAGCTCCTATGTACTACATCTAACTCTTCCTATTTAGGCCACACTACACAGATATACTCTCCTATTGATACAACCATACAAATGAAGCTAGGCAGATTGAAACCGATTTTGAGGTCATTCAAGTAATATTAGGTGCTATACACGTTACAAAGCAACACAATACGGAGTGTAAGAGGTGCTCCATTACCTTCCAATGTCTGGCTCTTCTCTCTGTAAGGGGATCCAGATTCTTTCCAGCAACATCTCTTCAAGGGAGAGTCATTATGGAGCTTACAGCTTCCTGGAGAAAGGGGACCATGGGACAAACTCTAAAAAAGAATGTGGAAGCCTCAGCTTATTGATAATGTAAAACGTATCAATGGGCGAATCAACAGAAGGAGAAGCAGCATGCAGAGGATCTACATCAGGATTTACAGAAAGGTAGGTCACTATATTGTTGTATATTGTGCACCTGTTCTTGCTGCCTGTTTTTTGCAATGCGACATACATACTAGTAAAATCACCAGTGTCAGGGGCCTGTAGGATAACTTTCCTAATGAATATTAGTTAGACAGGTAGCTTTTTGAAACCCAATCTGATTTTCTACAAACACAGGGATGGTAACCTGCAAGGAACAGCAGAAGACCATCAATGTGTGTGCATTTCCCAATTGATTTTTCTAAGAAGGATGTGTTTTTTTAAAAAAGAACATGGTACTGCTTTCAAAACAAAATTCCCATTAGTGAAGACTTTTAGGGCAGGAGCAAACAGTGCATACAGTGAGGTTGCTCAACACAATTCACAAAGGGAAGGCTCCCACTGGGAGAGCGTCTCCGATGCGAATGGGATATTGCCTATTGCCTTCTTTGAGGAGCTGGTCACTTATCAATGGATTTTAGCTGTAATCAGGACACAAATTATCAATACATTTAAATGTAAAATGTAAATGTGATGGAACACCTCAATTATGTCGCTCACTTTTCGCACTTTGGAATTAATTGCTAAACCCATTGCGCAATTTAGAAAGAATTTACTGAATCACAAAATAGGGGTATGACAAGGCTAAATACCAATTTCAGGTCACTACACTTTTTAAATCATATGGTTTACAACTGCAAAAGTTCTTAGGGCATCTAGCCCTAAGTCATTCATATATTTTGGGCGGAAGTTGGAAAGATTGTACATCTCACTGTTTGCACACAGCTGTCACCGATACTGAGAAAACATCATTGACAGCAAAAAGTCAGTTCACTGTTTTGTAACTCTTTATGGAGGGGGTGGGTTCTGTGCTGTCATTGTAGCTGTATTTTATTGTATTTTTATTCATTCATTTTTGCATTTATATGTATATAATCTTTTTTTTATTAGAGTTGACAAGATCATGTACATATTACCCTAAATACATCCTCATATTGTCATCAAGATATACATCTTAAAGTGTGTCAAAATATGCAACCTAGTAGCACATAAAACCTCTAACCCAACAATCCATAACTTTAGACATATTTTTTAAGTATTAACATTTTTCTGTTAAAATCAAAGAGGCAGTAAAACTGCACCACAAAGAAAAAAGTGTGTGACAAAGATTCTATTGATGAGCCGCATAGAAAACATAATGACATATAAAAGTCATGTGCTATAGGGCTAAATTGATATTTCATATGCTGTTTGATTCAAATATGACATTTCAACAAACCACAATTATTTGTGATGGGATTTACCATTAACAGAATCTTCATAATTTCATACCTCTATTAAAATTTAATGCAAATAGTTTGCCTGCACTGTGCACTATTATAATGTAAGAGATATGTGTTGTGTTAGAGTTCTGAAATAAAACATCAGGCCTAGTTATGAGTTTGGCGGTGTGGGAGTGGGCCGCTACTGCCTCGCTCCCACACCGCCAAACAGGAACGCCGCCTGTCTGCCAGATTACGAGTAATTTTGTGTTCTGGCGGGTCAGGTGGCTTGGCAGTCCCATGGCAGTGCAGTACAAAGGTTCATAGGTGAGCCTTGGAACTGCTTCGCTGCAGGACCACCAATGCACGCTTGTGCATGGCATGGACTGTGTAGTCCATGCTATGCAGGAACAGCTGTGCATGTTCACAGGAGGGGGCACAAGATGTGCCCCCCTGTATGCATGCCCATGCAAAGGGCACTAGGGGGTCCTGAAAGCCCCCCTTGTTGTCTAACCACCAGCAGTTTCATGGCGTGAGAACAGCCATGAGACTGCTGGCAGTGAGGAAACTCGTAATATGCTTGGCAGTGCTGCATGCCCATAGCTTGAATATTTCCCCTTAACTCCATTATTAAACAAAAATCCGAATTACATTTGACGAGGAGCCTCTGGGTTCACAACTCAGGCTAAAAAAAAACCAGTACAAAACCAGAGCAACTAACAGTTTAATTCACACACGCTCAATAGAAGTAGGTTTGCTAGCTCCTAGGCAGTGCCAAATTTATAAAAAGATAAGTACCAGGGCTCTCGTCAGGAGGCGACTGCAGCTTGGACCAAACACTTCCCCAGCCTGTGCTGCCAATAATAGTAACTACACAACTACTAATCATCACACTCCTGCAAGTGTGAAAATTCGGATTATTTCAGGCCTCAAGGATATAGGAATGGCTTGGTTGGCATGTAATAGTCATTTTTAATGTGCATTGAATTAATAATTAACTACTGTTGTGGTCATCTCTAAATTAGGTAGACAGCGTTGCCTTGTGGCAGACTGTCACAAGAGCCGGTGTTGACAATTAAGTGCCGGTGCTGTTCACCGGAAACCACCGGCTGAAATTAAGCACTGGTCCTAGGTGGTTAAACTATAAGGTGCATTTCAGGACATGATAGGCATGGTGAGCTCAGGTGGTCACAGTGAAGCACAATATGAAATAGCTAAAGTAATTTCGGCATGCTAGACCAATAATAACAGACTCAATGAAAATCCACAGAAGTGATAATTTAATTACAGATCACACTGAGGAAATGATTTCCTGTTTCTGCTTCAGTAAAACAAGAGAGCCCATTATCAAAAGGGGTACCTTATTATTTACATTAATTAATTTGTTGTGATGTGGAATTTTTGAAATACCAACCAGGCTTACAATTAGTGGGGTTTAATTATCCTAGAGAGTTTGTGGAAACATATTTCTGCCAAGCAGTGAAGCCCAAAAGGTGTCGGGTCACATGCCATTAAATCATTGATATAATATAATATATCAGTTTTACAACTATACAGCGTGGGTGGAATTGTGCAGGACATGTTCAATGTCCATGTTGTCAGTTGCAGTATCATAAATGAATTAGCTTTTTCCCGTCTCGTTTTAATGGAAAGGTGAGAAAAAATGTTTTTCTCTTGGGTAGTATACAGAAAGGGTTTCTGCTGCCTTAATTCTATGAAGATAATTTAATTTCTGAACGATGTGATAAAATTCTACACAGCCCGTTCCTTTTTACAGGCTGGGTTTAAATACGCTAGAATACAGACGAATATTATGGCCCAGAGCTTACCCTTAACAAATTGATAAACTAATGCCTTCATAACGTCTTTCCACTGAATATCAATAGGTCTGGTAATAACATTTACTAACCCCATTGGAATTACGAGTTTTTCACTTTCATATTGAAATCCCAAATGCTGAAAACAGCCACATTTTCCATCTGAAAGTCCAGGGCAAAGTGAGGATTTACTTGTGAGATCAACTTGGAATTACCGATTCCCCCAGTAATTATTTATTTTGTATTGGATCCTCAGGGTTCAGCTCATAATGGGCCAGTTGTTCCCACCCCTGAAATGTATGTTGCCCCTTTCATCTGCAGCTCCATAGGTGAGATAAGTCTGGTCTATTTTCCTCGCCATGAGAGTGTTACTAGCGTACCATTGTCCCAGAAGGCGGTCACTCAAACCTACGAGTTTGTGACTGTTGTAGTTCATTTGATTTTTGTAGAATCTTGAATGAGGCTAGATGCATCACTTGCACTTTAAAAAAAAAATCTCCTAACTTGGGGCCAGATGTAGGTGGCCAATTACCGGTCGGTAACGGCCGAAATCGGCCGTTACCGACCCGTAATTGGATTTTGAGATGTAGGGCATGCATTTACAGAATCGGTATTTTACCGATTCTGTATTTACCGATTCAGTAAAATTACCGAATTGGTAAATACAGACTCGGTAAAATACAGATTCTGTAAATGCAGATGTTGCTGGCACATGTCAGAGTGCCACAGGACTTTAAGAATCGGTATTTTACCACCCAATCCAATTGGGTGGTAAAATACCGAATCCAGGTGTGCATGCACACCTGTGCCATGTGACACACAGACATGCCCTTAGGGCATGTCTGTGTGCCACATGGCGCACATGCCTATTTTTGGGGTGCCAGAGGGTGTCAAAGTGACACCCCCTGCACCCTTGCTAAAATCGGTATTTACCGATTCTGTAATTACAGAATCGGTATTGCCCATTGATTCCTATGGGCTGCAAAGCCCATAGGAATCAATGGGCAATACCGAATCGGTATTTACAGAATCAGTAAATACCGAATCTTAACGATTCGGTATTTACCGAACCTGAAATACCTACATCCCCCCCCTCTATTTTACCACCTCTTAAATACCGATTCGGTATGAATCGGTATTTAAGAGGTGGTAATTTAAAATTACCTGCATCTGGCCCAAAATGTCTTAGAATGCTAAAAGTTGCAATATTTTGCCTGTTTCAATATCCATCCCCATCAGTGCACACTTTACTTGGTGTTCTTTATTATTGCATTGTGACTTTAATAAATGCATATCTCTTGTGCACTTATGCATCAGATGGCATGGTTTGCAGGTAATAATATTGAAATGCAAAACATTTATGTGGAATGGACAGCATGGTAAATTGTAGAAATGTGAAAATATTGATTGTAGCTATGGAAACAATGAAACAATATTAACTTACTTCTTTGACTTTTCGCAGAATGTTAAGCCATTGGCTGCACAAAGACAGAAAGGAAACAGAATATTAGAAAAGGAAGAAGACATAGTGGTTCAGTACAAAAGGTAAATGTAAATGTAGGTATACTTATATAGCGCAACCTGTCACCACAAAGGGCATCCTGGCGCTTGCCTAGGGAACCCGTCCTGGTATTCCCCTGTGAGAAGCCCCGACAGGGTGTCCACAGGGTGAAAATCAGGCATCCCGCCACGAGGGGCCGTTGTGGAGATTAAGCAAGCTATTGCCCAGAGTCGCAGAGTGTGAACCCGTGAGTCGAGGAGGCACCGGGACGAGAATTATCGAGTCTGTGGAATTTTTAGCCCAAGACCCGCCAGGGCAGGGAATTGAACCCTGGTCCAGGACCGATCTCAGATTCCGGGTCTGCCGCCTCTAACCCCTGAGCCACACTTCTCCACAACCAGGTAACCAATATCTAGTGTGATATAGTTCATCCATCCTCGTTATTGCTACTATTTGTTCCTGCACTGAGGCCGTTTACTGACCAGATCACCATTGAAATACCCTGTTGATATTATACTGTACAAACCACATCAGATTCCAACCCGCCTAGTCCTAGTCTCCTATCTGTTAATGGTTGTATTAGGAACTTAATAGCGACCAAGATGAGATTCTGTGAATGGTTCATCAACAAAGAGTTGTATTCTTTGTTGAATATTTTCTTTAGTTATAGATAATTCTGCTTTTCCGGACTTTGAAACTTACATTTTTTGTTTTGTTGATTTTATGGAGAATTCTAGTCAAATGGAAACTAAAGGGTTCAAGTTTTAAGATTAAAATATTATCTTGGTACACTTCATCAACAGACCTTTGCTGCCTAAGACACAAGGGGTACAGGAGGTCTTTAAAGTGCAGCAAGCTTTTGCAAAGCCAATAGATCTCACTTTTTAAGAATTGTTTATGGTGGGTGTCACTTGCATGTTTATAGGCAAATGGGGAAAGCATTGGTTGATGTTGCTATGATTACGGCACATAGAATAACCAATGCTACTAGCCCCAGAAGAATTAGAACATGGATTCAAGAATCGATGAGCGAGTGTATGGATGCTTGAGTGAGCGGCAAAGGCACTGGAGAGGAACATCCTGCCACCAACTGGACCATGGCACCCCCCAAAATACTGACCTTAGCCATCCAGGCACTCACTCATCATTTTGCCCACATACACATAATGTGTTCACTTTTCTCTACTTTCTCGGCCATATATGTAAACACTCACCCTTTCTTCCTTCTCTTCATAGACTCAAGCATCCACCTATGCATTCATCATGTTTCATGTGTATATGAGAAGCCACTGTGTTAATCATGTAGAAGGTTTATCCCCGTTACAAAGAACCTTAAGCATGGTAAACAGGTAAGCGTACTCACGGTCCAATGTTTAGCAAGATTTTATCTTGTATTAAGTGTAAATTGTTTTTCAAAGAAGGATAAAACACACTGTTTATTTCTATTGGGTTATATTGACATGAAACAATTGTTTAGTTTTGTATTTTCTCTTTTCTCTGTTTCTTCTGTCCATGTTAGTCCATGCGTGCTGTAATACTGATATTATTTACTTTGTTAATGATTGTATTTCTACTCTTGAAAGAGAAAAGTGGTAAAAGGAGGGATATGTTATGGTTTTACATAGTTCGGTAATATGATGATAGAATTCAACTGTCACACAGAATGTTAACATGAGAATGCTGCCCTACCATTGGCTGGTGTGGGGAGCTTAAGCATCCATTTCGTTTATGGTGATATGCTGTCTTCTCAAATAAAACATATCCTATTATCGCACATAATTGGAGTCTGGGGGATGCGTATAATTTAACAATGTTGTTGTTAAAATATATGCACCCCTTGTGAAAATATATGCACCCCATCAGGGCTTTAAGTGGGATGAAAAAACTGGGGGTCTCTTAAAGGGGCGTGACCAGTGTAATTAGGGGCGTGGCTTTAAACCACTTACCCTAAAAATCTATCTGTATTTAGCATAGTGTGCCGCCCAACTTGTATTTTGCTGGTTCTGTCATTGCATCCAGATATGCGATACAACAAGTAACATCATACCTACAACAAGTAAGGACTATTGGCTTTGTCAATGGTTATTAGTTGCATAAGATAAATAAGCTGCAACTATGGCTTGTTACATATAATATTGAACACGCTTCCAATTAAAGCCCTGGTGACCCTACCACTATGTTGCTGCTCTTGCATTTAAGAAAGAGAAGGAAAATCCAGAAAGAAAATAATTCTTTAAAGGACTTCCCTTCTCCCACAACGCTCACCTGGCATGCCGTAACTTCTCCACTAGTGAGAAGTGAGCAGTGTGAGCAGCGCACATCGATGTGCCTGCTGTCTCGAAACGGGTCTCTATCACGCTGTTTTGCGCCCTGGCACTTTTTTCCGGACTGCTGTCACTACAGACCTACAAAAAACTCGGAACCTGTGCCAGGGCTCAAAACAGAGCCCGACAGAGACCCGTTTCGAAGCCCCCTTTAAAAAACTGCCGGTGCTCAGACCCCTTGAGACCCGGCCCACTTAAAGCCCTGCACCCCATACTAATTCCCACTGCTTTGTTTGCCAAAATCAAAGGTCCAAGCCATTCATAGGCTCAAGTTTCTTCAACCACTCCACTGCCTTTCATCTGTCTCAATTCACTTCTCAAAGTGTCCATCAAATTCAAAATCCTATGTGATATATATGGTTCATTTTTTCATGCATATTGCCAATTAAACAAAAAAGGAGATGCGATGGAACAAAAGTTAAAGAGTAATAACATTAGCACTTAAAACTTGGTTAACATCTATAATGGACTTCAAGAAATATATTCTCTTAGCCATAAACACAATTAATATTGGTACAGGCCGTCCAGCAGGCAGACTAATGATCTTTGATAAAAGGCTACTTCTTTTTACTAGCGCTTTATTGATTTTAAAATGTTAATGATTAACAGTATATCCTCACCACCTTCTTCCTTCCACTATCGGGTGGAACTACTTCACCTTATACCCTGCATTGTATGGAAATCAACTAACAGATGACCGGTGCTTAATTTGTGCCAGTGGTTTTCAGTACTCGGCACCGGCACTTAATTGTCAGCACTAACACTTGTGACAGTCCTCTACAGTGTGGTGCTGCCAGTTTAATTTTCAAAAGAGCACAAAACCCATGTTTATTAAGCGAATTCACATTGAAAATGAATAATACCAGCCTGTCGCGCCATTATTATAGCTTTGTGTGTCCGGAAATAGAACGAGTTGTCACACTTGTAGGGGTGAGATGGTTAAATATTATGTTGGTACTGTCATTGGAAGTGCTGGCAGTGGCAATGGGTGGCACAGGCTGCGGTGGCCTACAGAGAAGGGCCCTGGTGCCTTACAAATTAAGCACTGCATGATCACAGTGCACAACATTATGTAGCACAATGCCCATAATATTCATTACAGGGTCTTGAGTGTAGTACTGAAGAGTGCCAGTTAACACCCACTGTTCCTTCTAAGGGAACCACCCACCAGATTATTAGTTTTCTTGTGTCTGGCAAGCGTTTCTTTGGTGGTCCCACAGCGGTGCCTCTGCAAAAAGGGCACCGCAATGGGAGTGTCAAAGGCAGTTCCTGCATGTGCTGTGTAGGTACTGGGGTGCATGTACATGGGGGCAGAACGTGTGGCCCCTTATGTGCACCTGATAGCCCTGAGGCAACAGGGGACCCGATTCCTCTTCTTCACAGTTTTCATGGCGGACTCACCGCCATGAAAAATGAGGTGGAGTAAACTTGGAATATGTTTGGTAGAACTGCAGCGGCACCGCCAAGCATATTGTGGCCTCAAGACTGCCACAACACTGCCAGGGATCTCTAATCACTAGCCATTACGGCGGTCCCACTGCCTAACTTGCAATCAGTTGATCAGACTGCTGGTGCATCGGTGCCAGCACTACAACAATGGCACACAATCAGGCCCTAAATGTTCTCCTTGGTCGTCTTCGTTCAGCGCTCTTTGCTCCAATGCAATTTTCACCAGAGCCCTTGACTTCCCTTTCAAATCTTGAATTTTCTTACAAAACCCACATTCTGTTTTCTTTTTACATTAAAATACTTTATTTTCGATCACACAGATCTTATAAAGTGCAAGGTGCCATACAACGTAAAAATAGTGCAAGCAATATACAAAATACAAAATACGGCAATAGATAAAGGCAATACAGAGTAAAAAATCTAAAAGTAGCCCCGTACAAAGATTTAGGAAACTATGTAATACATTTGGAACGTTTGATCCATAATGTATGCCAGATTCTGGCCAAACCAAATATCACCACCCTGCGCGGGTCGGTGGCTAGGATTCTCATAGCATCCAGATAGTGCCCAGGTCATATCAATCTACATAATGGCACAATTCACTTGGCCTGCAGAGTTTTATAGTAAGGGCAAAAGAATAGCAATTGGACTATTGACTCTGAGCAAGCATTGCATGCAGGACACTCATCGTCTGTGGAGGCCTTACTACACCACTTTTTACAGAACACTTTAGTTGGCAAAGTTTTACAACGGTATTTGATGAATAATTTCTGTGCCACTGTCATCAATAGTTTCTTCGTAAAAAGGGGCAAATTTAAAATTAGTAAAATCGTGGGCCAGGGTGCCCACCTCTTTGGCCACCTTCTTCTCCATAATAGTATCCCAGTATATCTTTTTGAGTCTACATTTTGGAATAAGGCCCAGGTTTTCTGGAGCGGACCAATATTCTTCCATCCCAAGGCTCTTCAATAAATTATTCAAACAAATAAACCATGGGATATAATTGACCTGGGATCACTTTAAGAGATCTATTGTCTCTGCTTTATAAGGAGTGAGCTCATTTACCAACCAGAGGCAGTGCCAAAACATTAACTGCTTATAATCCATCTTGTTCAGCAGCGTTTTTTGACCCAGATCTAAAAACATAAGGACCAGGAGAGTGCTAATAAGGAGGTTTAACACTGATAGAATGAACTTGTTTTCTACCGAGGTGAGGGAGTTTGTATTTTCAGTGCCTCACAATTCAGCCCCATAGAGAGTTCCTCCCAGTATTTTGATGTTATATTTTTCTATGCGTGGCCACTCTCCGAGAAACTGTTTTTTTTGTATCTTGCCTAAATGCACAGTTTGTTGGATTAATGATAGTTGGGCTTTTTCAATTTGTGGTACCCAACTTAAGTTTGAGGTTAGATGAATACCCAAGTAGTCAAATGCAAACACTTGTTCAAGGGGGGTATCTCCTACATACATATGCCTTTTTGGTTGCTTAGTGTTCCCCTTCGAGAAGATCATTTATTTAGTTGTTGCCTCATTTAGTACCAGGCCTTGCTCCTTACAGAAGTTGGTAAAATTATTCAGCAATTTTTGCAGACCAAGGGGGGATTTAGAGATTAATAGAGTATTATCCACGAAGAGTAGGGCTTGTACTCTTCGCTCCCCCACCTTTGGGGCGTCACATCCATCCTTCTCTAGATATTCAATCACACCATTTATTAAAAGAGAAAACAGCATGGGCGCTAAAAAGCACCCTTTTCTCACTCCATGATTGAAGGGAACTGCTCAGTGAGATGGTTATTACCCCCCCACCTAACTTGTGCGGTGTTTATGGAGTACAGCCAAATTAAAATGTCTAATAAATTGTGTGGCAACCCTATTTCGGACAACAGTCTCCACAGCTTTGCTCATGGTATCAAATCAACTGCAGTACCCACGCCCACGAAAGATACATATAGTTTTCCCCCTCTAATACTAACCTCCCTCCAGTAGATACACAGGAAGCGGAAGTCCTGGTCCAACAGGCTAATGTTCGCACGAAAGCCTGCTTGTAGGTCGCTCAAGAAAAGGTGCCCAGAGATCCATCCCTGTATTCGTTGCAACACCTGCTTGCAGAAAAGTTCTGCAGTGAGTTAATTAAGCTTTTAGACCTATAACTGGCCAGGTTTGCTCTATTACCATTTTTGAAGATTGGGACAATCTCCGCTATATTTCATGAGGGAGGAATGTCCATATCTGCTGAGATGGCATTTGTAATAATGTTAATATAGAGGCCCCAGGCTGTTAAATTCTCTTTATACAAATCATTTGGGATTCGATCAATTTCGGGAGCTCTAGCTCCAATACTAGAGCAAATTGCCACCCGGGTTTCTTCAATGGAGAACACCAGGTTCCCCACAACTTTGTCCTGGTTTATCCCCCAATCTCATGGTGGTGTCTCCAACTCACATTCACCTTGTGAATTAAGCCCCGGAAAGAGGTCACCCATTTCGCAGGTTGGACTGTATACTCCAGTTTCAGTTCCCTACCATTGAGCCAAAAAGCCTATTGTTTCCAAAAGGACTTGGAATCCTTAGCTAAGGATTCCATTTGAACGGTGGCTATAGAGAGTCTTCCCATCTCTTCCTAGCTGACTCTAGAGCTTTATTGTAATTTCTTCTGCATATCACTGGATCTGAGTGGGCATTCCATTCTGTTTTCACCTATTTAATCATTTCATTGTCCCACTGTTGCCTCCTCAGAGCTGCTGTTTTTATGCATCTGATTGCTATACATTTCCTGGACAGCTATTCTGGTCATTTGCTGGGTAATTCTAGTCCTGGGCACCTGACCCAGTAGACATGCTCAAATATTTTAGTGCAGCGTTATACCTATCAAGGCACACAATTGCTCGACAACTACATTTTAGAATCTGCTTTTACTTTAACATTCCATAGACATGTGTATGCAAGTTCTACATTTAGCACAAGTATCAGAGAGTGCGGGAATAATTGCATATAACAATAGTGGGGTTACAAGTGCCCGATGTACACATTTATCATGCACCTATTTCAGCCCCTCTGTTCGGGTAAATTTTCGGCAATTCTGTAAGTTCCTGCGCCTATGTTGTTCCTGAATTTACTCTCTCTCCCAAATCCCTGTTCCAATGTACCTTAATATTTTCGAGTTTGCTCAAATCATAACAGTAATTATTAAAAAAAATAAACAAAAGTTAATAAGTGGCTGTTGTTTGTGGCGCTTTTATTTTTTTCCACTTTATTTGTGGGAAAGGCATCCTGGCATCCAAAGAGGACATGATGATACATTTTGCAACAAAATAAGGTGACAAATGCCAGTTTTGCATTTCACGTATTAGCCTGCAATTGAACATTTTTTTGCCAACATTTCACAGAATTATGCAAAAGCAAATTACCTGAATTTCATAAGGGGTATTCATCTTCATTAATAGACCATGCAGCAATCTCTCTACATGTGTTTTCCTCTGTTAATGAGTTGGGAGGAAGTCATTTGTGGTATCCTAGGTTATAGAACCACCTTGACAGCAGATTCTGTAACCTAGGATCCTTGCGTTTGGTGTCAACCAAGCTTCATGGGAGACTATAGGAAGGCTTGGATTAGGCCAGCTGCTTATACCTGTGCTCCTGTTACCAGTTTCTTTAGGAGATCGGTTGGTCTCAAGACTTTTCCAGCGCTCAAGAAACAAAATCATAAGTGAGTCTCAAGCACAACAATCTAGTGTTTCGCGCATCCAAGACTAGGCTTGTCACTCACATGTAACTGGAACGCAGAGGCTGTTACATTGCGAGAAGACATTTGATGGCCATCTTGGAACAGGACTCGCCTTTGCGTGTCTTAGTGATACACACAACGTGTTTACTCTAATTCCTTATTACATGGCTAAATTTAAGTTCTAAAGTTATTATTGGATGCACGGAAAAGGGCTGTACTAGGTATCAGTAAAACGTGTCACTGTGACACGCACATCATTTTTTCCTCAATCATATGTAAAACGAGCGTCACAGCTTCGGTGACACGCACACCATACTGAGAAGACTTTCAGTCAGGCTGTGTTGAATGCTGAGATCTACGTTCTGATCAACAGGTTAGGGTGTTTTTTTACTATACTGTACTGCTTGGAAATCTAACTTGCGCAACTCAGGGAGGAAGAAGTTGTTTCAACAAAGACTGTTCAACATGCAAAACATTCCTCAGACCATCATTTTTTTAACTCTCCAGGAGAACCGCCTATAAGATGGGCAAAATGGAAAAAGGTTTTCCCACACTACGCAAAAGTGTGTGGTGCCTCTAAGTGTGGAAAGAAAGACCTCTTGGGTCAGAGGGGCAAGAGTTGCTTGAACATCTTCCAGAATTATCTGGAGATGATGTAGCAGATCTAAATGAATACAAGATTGCTATAAAGAAACTCAAGCTGCATTGTTTACCCAAATAGAGTACCGTGTTTGAACAATATAATTTTGGGAAGAGAATGAAATGTCAAAATGAGAGTGTGGAACAGTATACAACTGTGTTACATAATTTGTCTCAACCTCTAACTTTGGAGGATCAACCGTAGAACGTCTAAGGGACCACTTCATGTTGGGATGTAATTTGGATAAGGCCAAAGAAACAATGTGGAAGTATACCGATCCTTCTTTGCATGAGGTTTTAGCCATAGCAAAGACACTAGAACGCTCAAAAGCATGTGTAAAAGTAATTTGCAGAGATGCCTTATTAGCAAACAAGTATGATGAAACTTTGTTTGTTGTAGATAAATATAAGGATGCATTAACCAACTCAGATATAAGGTGACGAAAAGAGTAAACCAAACAAAATGTTTGTGGGGAAATACTATTGGTGTGAAGATGCAGGTCACATGGCTAATAGTAAGTTATGTCCGGGCTGGAAAGCCATATGCAAAAATTGTGGGAAAAGAGGTCATGAGTCCAGGTGCTGTAGATCCACAACAAAAAAAGTTAGGGAAATTGACTGTGAAGATGACAATGTAGAAGAAGTAGTTGTTTGGCAAAACGTATTTGAGAGATTAGATGGACCTCTAGAAACTGTGCAGGTCAATGGTCAAAATATTGAGATGTTATTTGACTCAGAAGCCAAAATCATGTGGATACCTTTTGTGTTTTATGAAAGAAGACTCAAACATAAAGTGAAGCTTTTGAAACCAGATCTTAACCCAAGGGTTATGGTGGAGAACCTATAAAATTGGCTGGATATTTTTGGGATTCGATTGAGTTTAAAGGTTGGATCATTCTAGGGAAAATATATGTCTCTGTGAAAGGGGATTCACTAATAAGGTGGCTTCACCAAAATGGTCTACATGTATTTCTTGATCCAAATGCCAACCCCATGGTTTGCTTGAAGGAAAAAAATGACTGTCAGCAGTGTCCAAGATGGATGTGATGATCTGCTGGGTGAGGTTTCAGAGATTTTTAAGGATGAGCTTGGGTGTCTAAAAAATGATGTCCATTAGATTAGGTTAAAAGTAAATTCTGGCCTGAAGGCAGCCACATTTAGAAATATTCCCATGGTGATTAGAAACAGCATGAAGCAGGAATTAGACAAACTGGTTAGAAATGGTATTATTAAAGAGGCAGAGGCCTCAGAATGGGTTGCCCTGTTGTCATGGCTTGCAAAACCAATGGTGAAGCTGTCTTTTGTATAGATTTAAGGGAGCTTAATAAGGAAGGCTGTTGTTGTGGATCACTATCCCTGCTCAAAATTAGTGGGACGATGAGTATGTTGAAAGGTGCAAAGTATTTTTCATCTCTAGACCTCAGTTCAGCCTATCACCAAATAAAACTCACAGATAAATCACAAGAGTTGACCATCTTTACCACTCCCTTTAGTACTTTTACATTTCTAAGAATGCTGTTTGGACTTATATAAGCTGACTCTCTGTTTCAGAGGGCTATGGAGAAAATATTAAATGAAATAGTAGGTGTGAAAATATACCAAGATGACATACTTGTGGCAGGATCTACTGTCCAAGAACAAAACAAGAGGTTACATGAGGTATTGGAGAGACTGTTAAAGTGTGGTCTGACTCTCAAACAAGGAAAATGTAAATTCTGTCTCCATGATGTAGAATACTTGGGACATCTCATCACAGGTTCAGGAATTAGACCTAAGAAAGCTTTAGTTGATATAATACAAATATGTATCTCAGAAGTTCAAAGATGAGCTTGTCAAATTTTTAGGTATGGCTGAGTTCTACAAGTTTGTGCCCAAAATTGCAGTAAGAACAGTGACTTTAAGATCATTGTTGAAAGTTTGCATGGTCTGATTGATAGTTGTGAAGCTGAATTTAGAGATGGTGAAAGTCTCAAATCAAGGACGTTTTGATGCAGGAGATGATAATATTGTGATGACGGACACAAGCTCAAAAGATTTGGGGTGGTTTTATTGCAGAGATCTGTGAATGTCTATAGAACAATTACTTTCATTTTATGTGGCCTGAGAGGTGCAGAGGTCACTCAGTTGGATCACTGACATAATATCGAGGGACATAATATCGACTATCAAAAATATCGTTGTCAAAATATCGACAGACAGAATATCGACTTTGTATCTACAAACAGGTAAGTACAAAAATATCGAGTAAAAAATATCGTTTACAAAAATATAGTTTATAAAAATATCAACTTTATTAAAAACAATGTTAAATTAAATTAATATTAAAAATTAATTACTAAAATATACTTAAAAATACTTATTTACCTTATAATGATTAAATAATTAATGAAAGTTATAAAAAAAGCGTTGGATAGGGTAGGGGTAAAAATTACTATTCCCACTCCAAAGAGTGCAACAGTAGGGAAAGCGTTGGATAGCGTGGATAGCGTAGGGGTAAACATTACTATTCCCACTCCAGAGAGTGCAACAGTAGGGAAAGCATTGGATAGCGTAGGAGTAAAAATTACTATTCCTACTCCAGAGAGTGCAACAGTAGGGAAAGCATTGGATAGCGTAGGAGTAAAAATTACTATTCCCACTCCAAAGAGTGCAACAGTAGGGAAAGCGTTGGATAGCGTAGGGGTAAAAATTACTATTTCCACTCCAGTGGGTGCAACAGTAGGGAAAGCGTTGGATAGCGTAGGGGTAAAAATTACTATTCCCACTCCAGAGAGTGCAACAGTAGGGAAAGCATTGGATAGCGTAGGGGTAAAAATTACTATTCCCACTCCAAAGAGTGCAACAGTAGGGAAAGCGTTGGATAGCGTAGGGGTTAAAATTACTATTCCCACTCCAGTGGGTGCAACAGTAGGGAAAGCGTTGGATAGCGTAGGGGTAAAAATTACTATTCCCACTCCAAAGAGTGCAACAGTAGGGAAAGTGTTGGATAGCGTAGGGGTAAAAATTACTATTCCCACTCCAAAGAGTGCAACAGTAGGGAAAGCGTTGGATAGCGTAGGGGTTAAAATTACTATTCCCACTCCAAAGAGTGCAACAGTAGGGAAAGCTTCGGATTGCGTAGGGGTAAAAATTACTATTCCCATTCCAGTGGGTGCAACAGTAGGGAAAGTGTTGGATAGCGTAGGGGTAAAAATTACTATTCCCACTCCAAAGAGTGCAACAGTAGGGAAAGAGTTGGATAGCGTAGGGGTAAAAATTACTATTCCCACTCCAAAGAGTGCAACAGTAGGGAAAGCGTTGGATAGCGTAGGGGTTAAAATCACTATTCCCACTCCAGTGAGTGAAACAGTAGGGAAAGCGTTGGATAGAGTAGAGGTAAAAATTACTATTCCCACTCCAGTGGGTGCAACAATAGGGAAAGCGTTGGATAGCGTAGGGGTAAAAATTACTATTCCCACTCCAGTGGGTGTAACAGTAGGGAAAGCGTTGGATAGCGTAGGGGTAACAATTACTATTCCCACTCCAAAGAGTGCAACAGTAGGGAAAGCGTTGGATAGCGAAGGGGTAAAAATTACTATTCCCACTCCAGAGAGTGCAACAGTAGGGAAAGTAAATACTTCTTATATTATTTAAAAACAGTATAAATTAATATCTATAAAAAATTAATTAAAAGTAATTATCAATTTAATATAATATAATAATTACTCAAATAAAATTACAAATTAAAATTAATTTTTACTATTAGTAACCTATTCAAATTAATTACAAATTAACAATTATTTAATTAACAATTAAAAATTAATTAACAATTAATTCAATTGAAAAACAATTAAATAAATTGAATTATTTAATTAATTATGAATAAATTACTTCCCACCCTATTCCCCTATAAACTCACAACCCGCTACAGAAAATAAATTAGTAAAATTAACATAATTAGCAATTAATCAATTAAAATTAATAATTGGCAATTAAAATTTAATTAATTACCCATAAAAATGTAATTAACAATTAATTCTAAAAAATACCAATAAATATTTTTACATATTTAATTAATTATAAATAAATTACTTCCCACCCAATTCCCCTATAAACTCACTACCCGCTACAGAAAATAAATTAGTAAAATTAACATAATTGGCAATTAATCAATTAATTACAATTAATTACCAATTAATATTTAATTAATTACCAAATATAAATTAATTAACAATTAATAAAAAAGGAATACCAATACATAAATTTACATATTTAATTAATTATAATTAAATTACTTCCCACCCTATTCCCCTATAAACCCACAACCCGCTACAGAATTAAATTACGCAAAAATTAAAAAAACAAAATTTATTAATTACAATTAATTATAACATAAATACACACTTTTCACACATATAATAAACTAACAAACACTATAAATAATTCGATATTATTAAAAATTCGATAGTTTTAATAACCTATATTATATACTTCGATATTTTAACTTTCTATATTTTTAACATTCGATATTACATTACTTAACTTCAAAACGATATTTTTGATTTCTATATTCTGTCCATTCGATATTTTGTCCAGCCTATATTTTGTATTCAATATTATGTCCATTCAATATTTTGTAGTCGATATTATGTCTGTTTACCACTCAGTTATTGAGGAGGAGGCTCTGGGAGTCTATTGGGCTGTGAGAAAACTAAGAACATTTTTGTGGGGGCGAAACTTTGAAATTAAAACAGATCATAAACCACTTAAGCAGGTATTTGTAAAGAAAGGCGTTGATCAGATTTTGAGTCGCATTCGCAGGTGGATCATTGCTCTTCCAGAGTTTGAGTTTGGACTGACGAATATACTGGGTGCCAGTAACTTACAAGCAGACTGTCTTTCGAGGTTGTATGTTGACTTAGAGGATGATGATTCGCTAGTATAGGAATAGAGGATGATGATTCGCTAGTATAGGAGAGTTTTGCTGGTGAAGCCTTTCATGAAAATTTAAATGTCTGTCTTGTGACTGAAGGTATAATACAGGAAGAGGAATGGAAGAGGATGATGGAGAATGATGTGTGCTTGCAAAGCGTGGTTAGGATGGTATTAAGAGGTTGGTTGGTCAAAGAGAAGTGTCAATCAATCAATCAATCATGACAGTTATATAGCGCGCTACTCACCCGGAAGGGTCTCAAGGCGCTTGGGGAAGGGGGTCCGCTACTGCTCGAACAGCCAGGTCTTCAGTTGCTTCCTGAAGGAGAGGTGGTCCTGGGTCAGCCGAAGGTGGATGGGGAGGGAGTTCCATGTCTTGGCCGCCAGGTAGGAGAAGGATCTGCCTCCGGTGGTGGTTCTTCGGATGCGTGGTACGGTGGCGAGGGCGAGGCTGGCAGACCGTAGCTGGCGGGTGGGTGTGTGGAAGGTCAGGCGGTCGTTGAGGTACTTGGGGCCCAGGTCGTGGAGAGACTTGTGTGCGTGGGTGAGGAGCCGGAACGTGATCCTCTTGCTGACGGGGAGCCAGTGCAGGTCCCTCAGGTGGCCGGAGATGTGGTTGCGTCGGGGGATGTCCAGGATGAGTCGGGCGGAGGCGTTCTGGATGCGTTGGAGTCTTTTCTGTAGCTTGGCTGTGGTTCCGGCGTAGAGGGTGTTTCCGTAGTCCAGTCGGCTGGTGACGAGGGCCTGGGTGACTGTCTTCCTGGTTTCGGTCGGGATCCATCGGAAGATCTTGCGGAGCATGCGGAGGGTGTGAAAGCATGAAGAGGAGACGGCGTTGACTTGTCTGGTCATCGATAGGGAGGAGTCCAGGATGAAGCCCAGGTTGCGTGCGTGGTCTGTAAGCTTGGGTGCGGTGCCCAGGGCTGGGGGCCTCCAGGAGTCATCCCAGCCGGAGGGTGATGGTCCCAGGATGAGGACTTCTGTCTTGTCTGAGTTCAGTTTCAGGCGGCTGTTCTTCATCCACTCGGCGACGTCTTTCATCCCTTCGTGGAGGCTGGTTCTGGCAGTGTCGGGGTCTCTGGTGAGGGAGAGGATCAGCTGGGTGTCGTCGGCGTAGGAGATGATATTGAGGTTGTGTTGGCGTGCGATGGTAGCGAGAGGTCTCATGTAGACGTTGAAGAGGGTAGGGCTGAGTGATGATCCTTGCGGGACGCCGCAGATGACTTCAGTGGCCTCGGATCGAAACGGGGGGAGGCGGACTCTCTGTGTTCTTCCGGCGAGGAACGAGATGATCCACTTCAGTGCTTTCCCTTGGATGCCGGTGTTGCTGAGGCGTTGGACTAGGGTGCGATGGCAGACCGTGTCGGACGCTGCGGAGAGGTCCAGGAGGATGAGTGCTGCTGTTTCCCCGTTGTCGAGCAGGGCTCGGATGTCGTCGGTGGCTGCGATGAGGGCGGTCTCGGTGCTGTGGTTGGCTCTGAAACCGGACTGCGAGGGGTCGAGGGATCCATTTGTCTCGAGGAAGGCGGCAAGTTGTCTGTTGGCGATCTTCTCCATGACTTTGGCAGGAAAGGGGAGGAGCGAGATGGGGCGGAAGTTTTTGAGGTCGGTGGGGTCCGCTGTTGGTTTCTTCAGTAGGGCGCTGAGCTCGGCGTGCTTCCAGCTCTCCGGGAAGGTGGCGATGTCGAAGGAGGTGTTGATGACGTCTCGGAGTTGGGGTGCGATGGTGGAGTCGGCCCTGTTGAAGACGTGGTGGGGGCAGGGGTCAGTCGGGGATCCGGAGTGGATGGTGTTCATCGCGCGGGCTGTGTCTTCGGTGGTCACCGTGGTCCAGGTGCGGAGGGTGGCGGTGGGGTGCGTTGGTTCGACGGTTGGGAGCGTGGAAGGGGCGCCGAAGCTGTTGTGGATGTCGGCGATCTTGCGGTGGAAGAATGAGGCGAGGGAGTCGCAGAGATCTTGTGAAGGGGTGATGTCGATGTTGCCGGTGCTGGGGTTGGAGAACTCCTTGGCGATGCTGAAGAGTTCCTTGCTTTCGTGGGCGTTGTTGTCCAGTCGGTCCTTAAGTGATTTCTTCTTGGTGGTGCGGATAAGCTGGTGGTGCTTGCGGGTCGCGAGTTTGAGGGCGGTCATGTTGTCAGTGGTCCGGCCGAGGAGCCAGGCTTTCTCGAGGGTGCGGCAGGCCTTCTTGGAGTCCTTGAGTTCGTCGGTGAACCAGGGGGCCTTCTTGCTTCTGGGTTTGCTGGGAGGGTTCTTCAGTGGTGCGAGGTCGTCGGCGCAGGCGGTCAGCCACTGCGTGAAGTTGCGGGCCGCTTCGTTAGGGTCCGGTGTGCTGGCCGGTGGGTTTTGGCTGAGGGAGGTGGTGAGCTGGTCGGCGGTGATCTTGCTCCAGCTTCTGTGAGGAGCCTGTTGCGGGTGGTGGTGGGTTGTGGTTCTTCTGAAGCTGAAGTGGACGCAGCTGTGGTCGGTCCAGTGAAGTCCGGCGGAGTGGCTGAAGGCGATGTGCTTGCTGGATGAGAAGACGGGATCAAGTGTGTGGCCGGCGTAGTGGGTGGGGGTGTTGACCAGTTGCTTGAGTCCGAGGGTGGCGAGGTTGTCCAGCAGGGTGACGGTGTTGCGGTCCTTGCTGTTCTCCAGGTGGAAGTTGAGGTCTCCTAGGAGGATGTAGTCGGCGGATGGGAGGGCGTGTGGGCTGATGAAGTCCGTGATGTCTTCGCTGAATTGTGCGCGTGGTCCCGGGGGTCTGTAGATGAAGGTGCCTCTGAGGGTCGTCTTTGGGTTGGTGTGAATCTGGAAGTGGAGGTGTTCGGCGGTGGTGAAGGTGTCGTCAGCGTCGGTCGTGATGCGGATGGTGTTCTTGTGGACGATGGTAATTCCTCCCCTGGTCTGGTTGACGCGGGGAGGTGGACAAAAAGTGTGAAAAAAATTTACACAATTTCTGGGAAATCCGCAATGAGCTGTCTGTGGTGGATGGTGTACTTCTAAGAGGGAACAAACTTGTGCTTCCCATGGACTTAAGGAGTCTTTTAGTGAAAAATGCCCATGCCAGTCATATAGGTATATCGAAAACCAAGGCGAGAGTGAGAGAATGTTATTGGTGGCCCTCTATGGATTTGATGATAGAAAGGGAGGTTAGAGAATGTGCGAGTGGTGGTAAGGTATTGAAGTGTAGGGTACAACCAATGGTCATTAAAGAATAGGCTACTGGGCCATGGGTGGACATCGCTTTGGATATACTTGGGCCAGTGAAAGTTAAATCACGGGATAGGTATGTACTGGTATGTTTGGACATGTTTTCGCTGTGGCCTGAGATAATGGTGATCAGATCTATTGAATCTAAAGATGTCATTGGTTTCTTGTAGGAACTGTTTGAGAGGAAGGGCGGTCCCTCCAGTGTTCTCACCGATAATGGTGTTCAATTCACTTCAGCAGTAGTAGAAGACTTTCTAAG
This sequence comes from Lissotriton helveticus, assembly GCF_964261635.1. Taxonomy (NCBI): domain Eukaryota; kingdom Metazoa; phylum Chordata; class Amphibia; order Caudata; family Salamandridae; genus Lissotriton; species Lissotriton helveticus. The sequence continues at coordinate 887,532,203 of NC_136070.1, forward strand.
GATAAGGGGTGTGAAACATAAGAAATCTGCGCTATATCACCCAAAATATAATGTGGTGGAACACTTTGTTAAAGAGTTGAAGAAGAGTTTGCAGAAGTCCGTCATGTGTGAAATCAACTGGGTAGAGAATTTGAGGAAGAAAGGTAGAGAATACAGGCCTACTTCTCATTCTATGACAGGCGCATCACCATTTCGCTTTTTCAAAGGGAGAATGCCCTGTGTTGAAATCAGTCCTGCTTTGGTCAATGATAAGAGAGAAAAGGTGGACAAATGAGTTGGTAAATTAATGCGAAGCAATGGAAGAGAAGAAGAAACTGATGTCCAAGGTGCTGTAAGACAAAAGGAAGGCTGTGAAAGAAACAAAGGTACAAGTGGGTGATTGGATGAAAATTAAATCCCTGAGGAAGAGTGGGAAGAGTTCAAAGTACAGTAAGAATTGTAGAGTGAGAAACCTTTTCGAGAATGCGGTGAAGACTAATGACAATAAGATTTGGAATCTCAATAGAGTGCCCAAATGCTGTTCGGAATTGGGTTCAGATGTTTCCTCTCCTGGGAAGAGGGTGCCTATGTGACCTCAGCGAGTAAAAAAAAAGTCCTGTTCGGTTTCATGACTATGTTTAATTGTAAGCTTTATTTTGTTGTGTTATTTTGCATAACTTCTTTGTTACTTGATGTCATTAGTATTATTGGGGTCACAAATTCTTTGTGAATTTATTATAAAGTAATGTTTATTATAAATGAGGAGGTATCCTACGTAATAGATACCTTGACAGCTGATTCTGTAACCGAGGAGCCTTGTGTTGGGTGGTAACCAAGCCTTGTGGGAGACACACAGAAGGCTTGGATGAGGGTGGATGCTTATATCTGTGCTCGTCTGTGCACGGGGCTTCTGTCATATAAAAATATATATCTCAATAAAGATATAATGAAATCTTTGGATTGAAGGATCTTTTCTACATAAGTGCTGTCCTTTAAAAGTCATAATCAACTTAAGGAAGTATGATTATAATTTAAATGTTGATAGAGACCCTTGAATATGAAAAAAGGTAATAGAATTTACTTGTGGAAAAGAGGCTGAAATATTTTGCACTAAAGTAGTAAGTCGAACAAATGAATTAATAAATAAGACATAAAATTTATAAAAGCATATCATGATTTTCTAGCAAACCGGAGTGGGCTAATTTATGAGAGGCTTGTGCACCTGGAGCATCATATTTTGTGATGCTCCAGCGGTGGAAACCTCTCAACCATATCTAAGAGGCCACGCAAAGTCACTTTGCGTGGCTTTGCATGGCCTCATAGATATGGAGTAAGGCAGGGCTGCACAAGTCACTGCTTTGCCTTACTCTGCACCAGTGAGGCGTTCCATGGGTGTTGTGGTGGGTTTCCCATGCAACACCCATATATTTGGATGCTGCCCCAGATCTACTTAATCAAGTAAATCTTGGGCAGTGCCAAAATCTTACGCCTCTGCAAAGCAGTGTAACAAGAAGAAATATTTTTATTTCCCCTTGATTTTTCCACTTTCCGTGTATGTTGCATTCTGCAGCACACGTAGAAAGAGGGAAAAGCCTCTCTGGATTGTTTTTGTTCAGGAAGTTGTCCCTTCCCACACAAAAACAATGCCGCAGGCAATGCAGCACCCTTTCACCATGGTGTAAGGATGCTTGCATTGATGCTAGGCAGTAAATTGTGCGGCAGTGCAGGGAGAAAGAATATTGGGGTAGGGCAGTGCAGCAAGAAGACCTGTGGCACTGCCCTTTGCAATTCCCCATAAATGAGGCCCTGAGTGTGTGAAAGTGCCTTCCATGCATCATAACCTCCACTTTGTGTAGACTGATGCTGCTGGTTTGTTAATCCTGCACACTGAGGTACTGCCGTTCAGTCCACAGTGCATGTGCTCTGACCCCTAAAACGTGGTAAAATTGGCTAAACCTCATTTGGCACATTTCACTTTTTACACTAGGGCTATAGTATGGTGTAAATAAATACTTCAATAACATAAAAATGTCACCTGTGGACCACAGCACCTATTGTGCCATTCGATTCGATTCGATAAGTCTTTATTTCGAATAAAAGATTCATAAAAGACAGTGTACAATCATACATACATATTAAAAAACATTTTACAGTAAGATAATGATATACACATTTCATTTCTAGGAACAATAAAAAATACTTCACAACTGTGTATAATAAGACAGATGGGACGCAAATTAAATGCACATAGATAGATAACGCTAAAAGAACATACAGGATACTACGTGTAACTGATTGAGAGCTTTCAACATACGGGAATACCCAATTTTTTTGGATCGGATCAGCCAAGCCCAGCCCATTTCAAAAATTTGGCAACACATACCACTACGATTTCAGATCTGATAGTACGAAGTTTCAGAAGTGCATCTTGATAGCCACCACTGTTAAGGGTCAAGCAAATCGGTCTTAACCACTTACTTCTTGGTGCTACATAGATAGGACAACCAAAGAAGAAGTGTCCAACACTTTCTTCCTGGTCAAGGCACCATGGGCAATTGTTACCTACAGACTTGTCCCATTTAGCTCTAAAAGTGTTAATGGGCAAAGTACCTATTGTGCCATTCACTTTGCAGACATCGGAACCATGGTTTCAGTCCTTTTAAAAAGTTGTACTTTCCATACCTGAAGGCTCGGCTAATTAGCATTAGCCAGCCTTTGATGAGGTGTGAAATACTGTTCTTAGAGCAGAGGCAATGGTGGGAATTTTGCCCGAGACTAAAGGGTAAGCACACGCATTGGAGGCTGATGCCTTCCTCGTTCGGTTTAACCTATCAGGATATAACTTAACTCTAACCCGCATTTCCCCCCAGATCGACTTGGGATCACAAGGCGCATAGCGTAAAAAAAAATAGAGCTGGTTTGATTTTGACGACGGTAATCCACCTCACAATATAGATATACTCGTAGCCTCACCACCTGCCTTCTCCCTAACCACTTACCGCAGCGACCCAACCCCATACATCCTCCCCCACACACACCGCTTTGTTTGTATGCACTGATCAGAGATTACACCACCAGTCCCCCGATAAACAACCCCCTTCACACGCCCCCGTACGCTGCACTGGGGCTGACCCCTAGCTCCCGATGTAGGGTTGGGACGAGCCCGGTTAACATTTCTATACATTAGTTCAGAACAGGTTATGGTATGCTTTCTACCTATGCTGCCCGAGAACTAACCAAGTTATTTTCTGTTCACTTTCCTTCCGATCCCAACCCTGCCATTTGCTACGTGTAACGTAACTATACAACTCCTATAACTCTGTATGCACTGGTTTTTATATGTCACAAATGCATACATGACCTGGCTCACTCTTTTTGGAATGTCGCTCTCACTGTATATTCAAATAACACTTCAGGATGACTCCTCTGTATTTTTTCGATGCTTTACGTCACATTGCCGAAACTCATATCCTGTTCTGTCTTCCCTTTCTTTCGTGCACGTTCCTGTTCCTTTCGCCCCCCTCCCACCCCTGCCTGTCAATGTTCAAATGAACCCAAACATATTGCATGACGATGTCGCGCATTGCCTAATATTATGATCTTGATTACTGCACTATCCGTACTTCTCTAACTATGTTACTACTATGCATGCTCTTTTATACAAACTATGTTGGGCGCTACACAATGGTCCCCATGTGGATCATGCTTTCTCCCATACACATTGGTTTCTGGTACTTTTATGTGTTAATGTGTTGTTTAGGTCCAATTTTATTTTGACATTCTTTCCCCTGATGTTCGTATGTCCATGGTCAAATGGTATTTGGCACTGTCACCTTGGACCTACTTGTCTATGTATCAATCAATCAATCAAAGCATTTATATAGCGCACTACTCACCCGGAGGGTCTCAAGGCGCTAGGGGAGGGGGGTCTGCTACTGCTCGAACAGCCAGGTCTTGAGCTTCTTCCTGAAGGCAATGTGGTCCTGGGTCAGGCGGAGGTGGGTCGGGAGGGAGTTCCAAGTCTTGGCGGCCAGGTAGGAGAAGGATCTTCCTCCTGTGGTGGCTCTTCGGATGCGGGGGACGGAGGCGAGGGCGTGGCCGGTCGATCGAAGCTGGCGTGTGGGGGCGTAGAAGTTGAGGCGGCTGTTGAGGTATCCTGGGCCTTGGTTGTGTAGGGCTTTGTGTGCGTGGGTGAGGAGCCGGAAGGTGATTCTCTTGTTGACCGGGAGCCAGTGCAGATCTCTCAGGTGTCCGGAGATGTGGCTGCATCGGGGGATGTCCAGGATGAGTCGTGCAGAGGCGTTCTGAATCCGCTGGAGTCTCTTCTGGAGTTTGGCAGTGGTTACGGCGTAGAGGGAGTTGCCGTAGTCCAGACGGCTGGTGACGAGGGCCTGGGTGACCGTCTTCCTGGTCTCGGTGGGGATCCACCGGAAGATCTTACGTAGCATGCGCAGGATGTTGAAGCACGACGAGGAGACGGCGTTGACTTGTCTGGTCATGGAGAGGTAGGAGTCCAGGATGAAGCCCAGGTTGCGTGCGTGGTCTGTTGGTTTGGGTGCGCTGCCCAGGGCGGGGGGCCACCAGGAGTCGTCCCAGGCGGAGGGTGAAGATCCCAGGATGAGGACTTCCGTCTTGTCCGAGTTCAGTTTCAGGCGGCTGTTCATCATCCACTTGGCTACGTCTGTCATCCCTTCGTGTAGGTTGGCTCTGGCGGTGGCGGGGTCGTTGGTGAGGGAGAGGATCAGCTGGGTGTCGTCGGCGTAGGAGATGATGTTGAGGTTGTGTTGGCGTGCGATGGCTGCGAGGGGGCTCATGTAGACGTTGAAGAGGGTTGGGCTGAGCGAGGAGCCTTGGGGAACGCCGCAGATGACTTCGGTGGCTTCTGATCTGAACGGGGGGAGGCGGACTCTCTGTGTCCTTCCGGCGAGGAACGAGATGATCCATTCCAGTGCCTTCTCCTGGATTCCGACGTTGCTGAGGTGCCGCAGTAGGGTACGGTGGCAGACAGTGTCGAAGGCCGCGGAGAGGTCTAGGTCTTGTGTTAATGTACCGCCCTAAAGAAGCCCCAGGCCGGATGGCCATGTAAAGGGGCAAAACAAGTGTTGGCTGTTTGTCACCTTTAACAATCCAACTCAGAATTCTTAAATCACGGGCAGAAATGCACAACAATATGCATCCCTTGCAGGAACAAGTGGTGCAAATCTACAGGGGGACACAACATGTGCCCCATTGCATGCCCCCCATTTCCCAGAGGTGACAGAGGGCCTGTAGGGCCCCCTTAGTTTCCTCAATGCCACCCTTTTCAAGGTGGGCTTACTGACATGAAAAGTAGGGTGGTGAGGAAACTCGCAATTTGCTTGGTGGTGCCGCAGCAGCACCATTAGCATATTTCAGCCTCTGACCTCTGCAACACCGTAAGGAATCATGGATCCCCGGCAGTGTCAGTGGTCCTGTGGTGGTCAAACAGTCAGTGTGGCTGTGGGCGCACCCCCACCACACAATTGGACCACCATAGTCGTAATCAGCCCCTACGTTCGCAGGTAGAAATTGTGACACGGCTAAGGCACCAACATATCTGCAAAACGAGAGAACTTTAGTGGCTGAAAAAGTGGAATTTTCCCAAACTGAGCTTTTCCTACCAAAAGCAGTGACTTGAGTGCAACCCTGTCCAAGGCTCCCTGAAGTTCAAATTAGTTTTAAAAAAAGAATTTGTCAACTGATTTGGATGTCTACTTTTGAAAGTGCTTGTGGAAAAACTGTATATTCTAAAAAATGCTGTCATACATGGTTTATATAGATCTGATCGTAGCATTTTATTTGGTGGATAAAAATCAGTTAGGTGTACAGTTCTGAATGAAGAGCTTTTGGGCTGCTTCTGCCTTTAAAAATAGAATTGCATGAAGATTTGTGGACAAGGATTCAATTGGGAGAGAACGAATCTCCGTCGCAGAAAACACCAGCAGGGATGTATTTTAGCCCTTTATTATTTGCAATTAATCATTGAGTCACTCCAAAATCATTGTTTCCTTTCATAAGTACATTTATAAGCTTTGCAGTACATCTTTTATGTTATTTTATTTAATGTTACAGCTAAAGAACTACAGCATGCTTTGGATACATTTAGCTCCTATTGTACAGTTAACTTCTTAAAGATAAATATAGCCTGAACTAAATTGATGTCTTTTAGAAGAAAAGTTGTTTAATCTTCTGGAAGCTACACTGCACATTATTAGAGACTGGTTTTGGTTATCGTACCTTGGTGTGACAATAACTTATGTCTTTTTCAGATCATGTTAATTTGGCCATAATTAGAGGAAGCATAGTGGCAGGTTCTCTATCTAAAGTAGATGCAAAATGACCAATTGATGGACAGAATGCGGAACAATATCATACATTCACCCCAGTTCAGAGATCTGGGCCTAAATCCATTGCTTTTTTGCTCCCCATGCCATTCCATTTAGAACCCAGCCATAGGCAAATCCGTCGACCCTGCTCCCTATGGGAACAGTCCAGCCCGAACTGCCAGGCCAGGTCATCCCTGGACTGAAAACAAGCATCCTAGGACCGGTTTTGGGGTTTCACCTCTCCTCAGCCAGGCTAGCTTGACTCCAGTGGCATGGAGAGCAAGGGACCCATGTCTGAGCATACCCGCCTCACTAGGGTAGACAAATACAAAAAGAAAAATTGATGGACACCATCCAGAACAATGTCATACATTCACCCCAGTGCAGAGATCTGGGCCTAAATTCATCGTTTTTGTGCTCCCCAAGCTATTCCAGTTTGAACCCAGCCATATGAAAATCGGCCTTTACCCTGCTTCCCATGGGAACAGTCCAGCCCGAACGGCAAGGCCAGGTACTCCCTGGACTGGAAACAAGCATCTTGGGAATGTGTTTGGGGTTTCATCCCTCATCAACATGGCTAGCTTAACTCCAGTGGCATGGATAGCACATGACCCACTTCTGGGCATACCCGTCCCACTTGGAGTGACAAACGCAAAAAGAACAATTGATGGACACCATCCAGAACAATGTCATACATTCACTCCAGTGCAGAGATCTGGGCCTTAATCCATTGTTTTTTTGCTCCCCATGCTATTCCAGTTTGAACCCAGCCATATGCAAATCAGTCTTGACCCGGCTCCCTATGGGGACAGGCCAGCCCAAACTGCCAGGCCAGGTCCTCCCTGGACTGGAAACAAGCATCCTAGGACTGGTTTTGGGGTTTCTCCCCTCATCAGCCAGGCTAGCTGGACTCCAGTGGCATGGGGAGCAAGGGACCCACATCTGGCCATACTCGTCCCACTCGGGGTGATAAGTGCAAAAGGAACAATTGATGGACAAAATGCAGGTCAATCTCATACATTTCCTCCAGTACAGAGATCTGAGCCTAAATCCATCGTTGTTTTGCTCCCAATGCCATTCCAGTTTGAACCCAGGCATATAGAAATCAGCCTTTACCCTGCTCCCTATGGGAACAGTCCAGCCCAAACTGCAAGGCCAGGTCCTCATTGGATGGAAACAAGCATCCTAGGACCGGTTTCGGGGTTTCATCCATTCTTGCAAGAAGAAGCAGGATGAGACACTGCGCCTGTGAGGCCTGAACTGATTGATACTACGATTAAAGGGTCAATCAAAAAGGAGGACTCACATTAGGAGTTTGGATGACCTGAGCATCCCCTCGCAAGCTGGTACGAGAGACACAAGCTTAGTGAGGTTTTTCTAGAATGGTGTGTCCAACTATGTTGCTGTGACGAGTTGTCTAGCCCTGAAGAATTTTCCAAAGTCTGTAGGCAATGAAACATGTTGGCATGTGAAATTGGTATGCATGGATAGCAACCAGCACACATTTCTAATTTGACAGTTCACTCCTAGTGAATAATAAAGTAACTGTGAGAAAGGTGTGCCTGTCAATTTTAATCACTCTTCATCACCACTATAGAGTGTACTTAGTTGCCACTCTATTGCACTTGCACAGTCTAATTTCTTTTGTTTGGACACTGTTTTCTTTTTGGGACAAAGTGACCGCCGATGATGAGAACAGTGGGCTTATCTGGTGAGTACCTGCCAGTTACCCCTTTGGTGGTTCGCCCGTGAGGGGTCACTTTGTCTTTCCACATTTTTCACTAATATTTGGCGTTGACTGTTTATTAAGAAGCTGATTGGTGTACTGAACAGATCGAGTAATGCGCAAAACATTATAAATCAGTCACTGCTTTTTCCTTCTGGAGGACAGTCAGTGGAAAAGAGTTTGCAAACAACCACAAAAAAAGAATAAAGGTTTTTTGCTAAAAAATAAAAATGTATGTGATGTACACACTTCGCAGAGTAGGAAACCAAAGCAACCAACATACTCTATCTTAGTACAATTTGCCTTAGAGAATGGGTTTACTTGTGTTTGTGATCAAAATGACTTGAACAGAGAGGTTAGTATTCAAAATCCCTTTGAAGTTTTCAGCCTAACAAGTTATTTCCCCATTTTGCCATGTGCACCTTCCTTGTGTCTCTCTTCTCTTGAATACAATTTTCATATAAGTGTAACCTACCCAATCAATGTTGTCTTCTTATAACCCCTTGGATTCATATCCAGCACTTCCAATTTATCTTTTCCTCCCCAACATTTTTACCCATTGCTATCTCACATTAAATTGTAAGGTGAGCCTGAATCAGCCAACGCTAACATTTTCCCCCAGACCTCAGTCTCACACTCTGGCATCACCATCTACTAATCATTTTCAACTTTATGTATTTGCAAAACTTTCTTCCAGGCTTTTTCATCCACATTTTCAATTTGCTGCATTTTTCCATGTTTATACATGTGAGCAAGGAGCATACCATGTCTGTCACAATGTATTTTCTGAAGAAAATTGTTAGCTATTTTGAGTGTGCCCAGTGGTCAAACATTTGTATTTTCCACTGCGTATGCTCATTTGTTGTACAGCATCTTTTGACTCTCTGTATTTGTCCCTGTTCTCATGCTCTTGGACTCCTGCAATAATATCTTTTTAATCACTACTCTCTCACTTCTCATCTGCTTCATCTATCCAGATTTACCATCCATTCACAATTCCTTTGACTAGTGCAACACCCTCTTTTAAATCAGGACTCTTCACCAGATGTTCTTTGTTGAAGAGTATAGGTGTAAGGCATGTCTTGATCTCTCATCAAAAATGGCTATTTCACCAAATCTATAAGTCCTGGTGTGATCCTCAATATGAACACATAATCTGTTCTATCCGTTTTCCCTTGAACTCAGCCAAAAATGTATGATTCTCTAATAGTATGATAATGTGTGATGAAGAGCAAAATCAATTTTTTATTGTAGGGGTGCATTTTAATCACACGTGTAGACTGCATCATCATATAATCTTTTGTCATGTTAACCTAAGTGTTAGAATCTTGTAAACTGATAACATAAACATGAAGTGTTTAGGCCAAAATGTAGAATACGTGAAGAAATAAAGTGGATTAATGAATATAACTAGCAGAAAATATTAACTAAAATAATTGTGTTGTACCATAGACAATTATTTAATTATTAAATGTGCTTATTAATTGTGTTATTTTATATGTAGGCGCAATTATTAACTGTACATGATTCATATTCCATATAATTTCGTGAAGTCCATGTTCCACTTTTCTTATGTTAGCTGAACTCTGTAGGCTTTAAATGCATTTCCCTTGGAAGCTCTCGCATTAGAATTAATAATTGAATTTCATGTGCACGTTGGATTCTGTTCTTTCTCACGTTTCTCTTGCAGGTGGAAGAATCATGCTTGTTTCGTTCTTTAGCTTTATTCGATTTTTTGTTTAAAATCATAAAAGCATACATTTAAAAACACTCATGACAAGAATTACATACAAATACACAAAGTAGAAGGAAGATAAAAAATTAGTCCATGTTGCATAAATAAGTTCCTTTGTTTCATAGTAGAATTCATGATTTTCCATACCCATGGCCAATAAACATTGTGACAGGGAAGTTCAAGGCGGAGAAGTCATGGCCACACAGTGTACGCGTATTTCTGCTCTTCCGGTGAACTGACTCTGCCCTTAGTTTTAGTCTGGGGGTATATGCCCTGCTTGGGTAGAAGTCTTGTAGGTCTCAGATGGATATAGGGCCAACACCTTCACAGGGGTACAAAGTTCGCAGGTAAGGAACGACTGAGCTGCTTTTAAATTTTATTAGAACGAGGTCCCCGTCAATATCTTTCTGTAGGGGGCCTAGCCAGCCCACCCTTCTAACTGACTTGATAGTACCATCTAAATCAAGGGGCAGAGGCCTGTTTTTAGTTAGCCAATATATGACTTTGTTAAGTAAGTCTTGTTCCCGCTCAGTTTTTCCATGTTTGATTTCGGGAACTCCTGCAAGAACACACACAAAGGGTGCAGCCTCCGGGGGTAGCTGTATGTGAGTAGTATTCTTATTATGCTCTACTTTTGAAGCAGTATATTGTAAAGGGCCCGGTTTGTGATTAGCTTTAGGTGCATTGGGGGGTGGAAGGATAGGGACTAGGGGACAAGTTTGAATGTTACTTTTGGTACCAAGTGAGCTCGGACAGATTGATGTTAAAGAACTTTCAGTGTGGGTTTGGCTGGCCTTTAAACATTTCTCTATTCCCAACAGCCTATCCTCTAGGGTGGTAATTTTAACAGTCAGTGGAGAGATGAGTGAGCCAACCATTTGTTCAATCTGAGCCAGAAAGTTCGAATTGAAGGAGGTTATCCATTGGTCTATTTTTTCTTCCAATTTTTGAAGGGGGTTAGTTGCAGTCAGTGGAGAGCTAAAACATAATGTTTGCTGTTTTGTTTTATTCCCTATGTGCTTAACCCCATCCCACTTCCTTTTACTAGATGAGGACTGCGAAGAGACTGTGTTTGGTGTATTAACATTTTTGGGTTGGGCCCGGGGGCTGGCGATTGGGGTAGACATACTGGTTTGTTCAACGAGGGAAGGGGAGGAACTTTTAATTTCATTTCTGGGTTCCACGGTGACATACCTTGTTTTGCAGAGGGAATTTAGTTCATCCAGGAGCGAGAGGTGTTGCGTTATGCCCTTGGTTGGGTCAAGCGATTGGTGAATAGATGTAGTAGGTTCAATCAAATTGGCGGTGGACGGAGATGGCCTGCTTAGAACTTGTGACCCTGGGTGCAAGTCTCTCTGGCTGATAGATCTATTGATCACCCCCTTGTGTGTCATGATGGGGTGTGCGATTGTTAGGCTATCACAAGGGTATGACAAGGTCTCATGAAAGTCAGAGGATATTAAAATGTTCTCAGCTAAAGTTCAGTTTGTAATCCCTTGCCAAAATGCCAGGAAGGACATAAAGGTATTACCTTAGCAGTGAAATGGAGTCAGGGGGAGTGGCCCCGTCCCGTCCTCCTCATGCCTCTGAGGGCCACAGAGGGCCCGCCCTTTGCCCGGTCTTCTCCTGGGCAGCTCCCGCGCGCAACTCGCGATACGAGTGGAGGGCGCGAGCTATGAAGCGCCTCCGGGCGCGCTGGTGATTCCTCAGGTGTGTGCCGGTCCCGGGGCTGCTGGATAGTGTAGTTCCCCGATGGGAACTACCGCCGTTCCCCTCACGGCTTTCCCGGTCCGCTTGGCTGTTCCCCTCACGGTGCTAAGGTCAGGACTGCAGCGTGCCCCCTGCCACGGGCTGTGCAGGCAGGCAGGTTTGTTTGTCTCCCCCCGAGCTCGCCGAGGGCGCGAGCTATTAAGCGCCTCTGGGCGCGCTGGTGATTCTTTAGGTGTGCACCGGTCCCGGGGCTGCTGGATAGTGTAGTTCCCCGATGGGAACTACCGCCGTTCCCCTCACAGCTTTCCCGGTCGGCTTGGCCGTTCCCCTCACGGTGCTAAGGTCAAGACTGCAGCGTGCCCCCTGCCACGGGCTGTGCAGGCAGGTTTGTTTGTCTCCCCCCGAGCTCGCCGAGGGCGCGAGCTATGAAGCGCCTCCGGGCGCGCTGGTGATTCCTCAGGTGTGCGCCGGTCCCGGGGCTGCTGGATAGTGTAGTTCCCCGATGGGAACTACCGCCGTTCCCCTCACGGCTTTCCCGGTCGGCTTGGCCGTTCCCCTCACGGTGCTAAGGTCAGGACTGCAGCGTGCCCCCTGCCACGGGCTGTGCAGGCAGGCAGGTTTGTTTGTCTCCCCCCGAGCTCGCCGAGGGCGCGAGCTATTAAGCGCCTCCGGGCGCGCTGGTGATTCTTTAGGTGTGCACCGGTCCCGGGGCTGCTGGATAGTGTAGTTCCCCGATGGGAACTACCGCCGTTCCCCTCACGGCTTTCCCAGTCGGCTTGGCCGTTCCCCTCACGGTGCTAAGGTCAAGACTGCAGCGTGCCCCCTGCCACGGGCTGTGCAGGCAGGTTTGTTTGTATCCCCTTGCAGGTGGAAGAATCATGCTTGTTAGTTAGGATAATGTATTTGTTTTAGGAGTTAGGCAAGGAGAGAAGGGGATACGTTGAGCGTTGATACTGATAATGGAGAACTGTTTGATTTTCTCACCAGAAAGAGCCTGGGAATCAAGGTCATCTCACCACTGCTTGGGAGCATCGCTGCCCAATGGAAAAGTATCAATGAGGATGTGGCCTGACCAGATGGCATGACCCATGAAGGACCCTGGGGAGCCACCTGTACTATTGATGTATCGTAACTAGGGAAAGAGCCCCTGGCCCTTCTTTGTCGTGAGAGAGAACATCTTAGAACGAGCTCTGTAGCTTCATGCTGCTTGACCCAACTGATGTGGGGAGATTTCTAAAGAAGAATCCACACGCTGACACCTTAACTGATCCTGCCGGCAAAATGCTTATTTAAGGAACGTCACATTAATGCTAGTGTAGGGAAGGATTAAAGCATTATTCTCATGAACGTCCGTTGTAGGGGAACTTGGACGTTTGTCCCCTAATCTTTTGTATCCTGATTCTTGAACTAATAATCTTGTGCATGTTGCACCACCTTAATTTAATTCTTAGATTTGGCTTTGTATTATTCCCAATGTATATTTACACCCTCATCTTGAGGTGCCCTTATTTTCAGTTCTTTTTGGCTTTGTAATAAATCAACTAACATCATTTGTTAGTCTGTGATTCTGAAGAGTCATAGCGAATTGAAATTTAAATGATTGACACGCTACCAAATTCTCCCCTCTCCGCTTTCATGCTGAGAAAAAGTACAATCGACTTGAGCTTCTAGAGCAGATCTAGAATGAGGAAACTTGGTTCCTTCATGTGTAATCAAAAATGCCCTTGCATCTCATACACATCCCTCGATCCTCATTCTCCATGGTCTATTGCTATTTTTCTGTACTTTTATAAAGCTTATGTCTTTCTATACCATAAATAAAACTCCTTGTTTTCTGGCAGGAGATACTTTTACCTCTGTTAGCAACCAAATATGAAACAAATAATTTCTTTCATAGGTTTCAAGTTAACAAAGCGTCACCCACTTCCGATTAAAACAAAGATGGCAGTGACATGTTAGCCCCTGCCATCTTCTAATTCAACAAACCAAAATAATGCACTAATACTAAAGCCTGAAAAAAGAAATAAAATAAATAACATATCAACAACATGCTTTCACATGTTGCTGAACTTGCACACCCCACAAGTAAGTCCGGACCTGGTCCACCAAGTTCACAGTCGCAGTTCTTCTACCATCTCTTTTTATCCACTGCTTGCACGCCAAAAATGAAAATGATTACTTTCTGTAAGCATCACACTTTCACTTAATTTGTCTTATCCTCTGTAGCAATCCTCTTTGGCAAGGTGCACATTTGTTGCCTTAGAAACAACACAAAAAACAGCAGCTACAATAAAATGTATCCTTTTCACTCTGGTTCATGTCCGGACACAGCTTGTCAGATCAGGCACATAAAGCATACATTCCTCCTTCCCAGTGGTGTCTCTACTTTGAAAGATGCTCTGAGAGCCTGCGTTGCTCGTCCTGGAACTGTTCCTCTCATTGCTCTGTCTCTTCTGCACATGTGGCACCTAGCCCTATGCTGAACTGCCCTTTATGCCAACTGACTTCAGCTGTGGGCCATGCTGCTCTCCATTTTGGCAGGTTCCATCCATGTTAGCTCTTATCTCATATTAACTGTCACTCCAACGTCTGCACAACCAAACCTTCTCAGCTTGAAATAAAACTGTACTTTTTACCACTGTTGCAATCCTTTAAATTGAAGGGTTGGCTGGTCCAATGTTAAGCAGGAAAATCCCACATACACAGTCCCTCTGTTTGTAAATAAAAAAACAAAGCAAGCAGGTGGTAGTGCTCAAAACAACCTGTGCGCTGCACTGGTTTGGCTCCTTGCCACCAAGTATTATGTTTATCACAACTCCAGTAATGTTCCAAGGTAGGTATAATTGATTGGAGAAGAGTGAAGGCTATCAGAATCCAAAAGATTCTTAATCATCCAACAACTGCGAAGGGAAGCTCAACATTCTCGCTTTAACATTCTGATAAATTCTAATAGCAAATAATAATAGCTCTAAAAGATCATTGACTGAAAAAGACCTAAAAACTAGATAGGATAAGCCCAAAAGTGAGATTTCAAATAAAATAAAAGGTAATATAAAAGATATTGAAGTTAAGAGTTGGTTCTTATCCAGACTAACATAAGATCTGAAAGTTATTTGGTCAAAGCCAGCAAATCGAAGTTCTGCCTTTGCTACTGTTTGGTTTAGGCTCATTGTGGCCTGCCTTTCGGTGAGTAAATATGCTTGTTTGTGCTTATTGTGAACAGTGTGTTCTTTTCATCATTTCTAGAAGTGGGTTATTCTATTTCCGGAGAATTTCCATGTATACCCATGCTGTAACCAGAGATGTGACACCTGAGAGAGCTGTGCTAAAAAGACCTAGGAATGCTATGTGTGTGTTCCTCACCCTCTCTCACTCTCTCTCATAACCATTGCCCTTTGTCTCTGGTGGTTGCCTTTGTCTGGCATACACTTCTATGTACAGACATCACCACACTGTGGAAAGTGTGGCAGATTTTAATCAGAACTAATCAGACAATATTCTCAGCCACTTCATAATTACTTGGGGCTGCATTCTAGTCTATCCTATTTTGCCCACCATGTCATATTAGACAGGGACCACCCATATGAAGATAAGTCTTGTTCCTGCTCCAAGAGTAACAATCCAGCCTGAATTGCTTGAAAAGGTCAACTGGTAATTGGACACCAGCAACAGCGGACAGGTTTCAGCCTACTTGGGTGTACTACTGCTATGCTTAATTTGTTACATCATAAGTGCAGAATGCAGTTTTGCTCAGAAGCCAACATTTGATGTTACTGAATGCCAGTGAGCCAGATACCAAGACAGACAGTCTTGCTTCCATCTAATGCTTCTCCAATCAGACATTCACTACCCCTTCATCCCACTCTTGCAGTTTCCTATTTTCTCCTTTGTCACTGTTGTCCTGTCTTCTTTTCTCCTTCTTTCCCCTTGCATGCTTTACCTCTTTTGCTCTGGGTCAAAGTCTGCTGAAGAAAAGATTTGTGTCGGTAAGCCCCACCTGCAACCACCTGTTTAAATTAAGCATTCAAGGGGTCAAATTAAGCATTGACTGCCACATTTAGGGGGTCACACTGAGGAAAACAAAAAACTGATGGGTGGACTGCCTGTATTCATCTCAGCCACTGGAAATGATTTGGACAGCATTTCAGTCAATTATATAAATCTGCATGTCTAATTGTATACCGAAGCAAACCAGAAATTATGATTTTAGTAGAGTGCCAAGGCTAAATAAATGGTTACTGGGGGCATGTAAATTGAGTCCAGTAAACAAATGCAAGTACCTGGGCATTTGGGACAACGATCACCTGATTTGGAAATATCAACGTCATCAAAAGAAAAAGAATGCCCCAGCAGCAGGAAGTGCTCTAAGCAGATTAGGTACCAATACTGGGATGGACCTTCTTACCAATAGTGAAGGGTGGGCCTAAGGCAAGCCCGTCTGTGCCCATTGGCGCCTGGACCGCGCCCAGTGCCAGGTCCCTTGGACCCTGTAAAACCCCAGGACGCCTGCCTCCACTACTACTCCAGCACCCTCCACGCCCACTCACTCAACACCGGACGATCACGCACCTGCTGTCTGGCTGCCCCAAAGCACACCAAAGGACCCTTCTCCTGCCGGAGCTGCAGCTTCACCAGCATCCGGCCTACCAACCTGACCAACAAGGAACCCAACTTCCTCAGATGCATCCTGCTCAACAACCGCTCCGCCCGCAAACACGTCATTGAACTCTGGGACCTACTCGACACCAACGCCCCAGACGTCGCCTTCCTGACAGAGACCTGGCTGACCCCCTCCTCTGCACCTGACATCGCCATAGCCATCCCGGAAGGCTAAAAGATCACCGCAAGGACCGCCCCAACGGAATAGGAGGAGGAATTGCCATCGTCCACAGAAACACCCTCAAAATCTCGACACACGCTGACAACACCTTCAGCACCACCGAACACCTGAACTTCCAGATCCTCACCGACCCCAACACCACCCTCAGCGGCACCCTCATCTACAGACCCCCGGACCCCGGCCGCAGTTCAGCGACTCCATCACCGACTTCATCAGCACACATGCCCTCGCCTCCACGGACTACATCCTCCTCGGGGACCTGAACTTCCAACTCGAGAACAACAATGACGCCTACTTCTCCACCCTGATCGACAACCTCCGCAACCTCGGACCCAGACAACTCGTCACAACATCCACTCACTCCGCCGGCCACACACTTGATCCCATCTTCTCAGCAAGCACCCACGTCTTCTTCGACCGCACCACTGAAATTCATTGGACCGACCACCGCTGCATCCACTTCACCTTCCAGAAACCCACCACACACCACCGCACCCAGCAGATGCCGTGCCGCAGCTGGGGCAAGATCACCAAGGACCAGCTAACCGCCGCCCTCACCCAGAGCCCACCCGCGGACCCGACCAACCCTGACACCGCAGCCTGCAGCCTCAGACAATGGATCAACGACTGCGCCAACACCCTCGGCCCCCTCAAGAAGCCCCCCAACACCCACACCAACAAGAGAGTCAGCTGGTTCACCAAAGACCTCCAGGCCTCCAAGCGAACCTGCCGAAAACTAGAAAAAAACTGGACCCGCGAAAGAACTCCGGAAAGCCACACAGCCCAGAGGAACGCCACCCGCCGACACCACAAACTCATCAGATCCGCCAAAAGGACTGCCTTCAGAGACCGCATAGACAATAATGCACACAACAGCAAAGAACTAATCAGCATTGTGAAGGAACTCTCCAACCCCAGCTCCAACACCAACGAGATCCCACCGTCACAAGACCTGTGCGACTAACTGGCCACCCTCTTCCATCGCAAGACAGCAGACATCCACGTCAGCCACCAAACCGGCAACCGCCGACACCCCCGCTCCCACGACCGCTGCCCGCACCATCCGCCTGCTCGCCTGGACCAACATCAACGACGACGACACCATCAAGATCATGAACACCGTCCACTCCGGATCCCCGGAAGAGCCTTGCCCACACCACATCTTTAACAAAGCCAGCAGCTCCATCGCACCCCACCTTCGGAAAACCATCAACATCTCCTTCGAGACAGCGACCTTCCCGGAGAGCTGGAAGCACGCAGAGATCAACGCCCTACTAAAGAAACCCAAGGCGGACCCCAAGGACCTCAAGAACCTCCAACCCATCTCCCTGCTCCCGTTCCCGGCGAAGGTCATCGAAAAGACCATCAACAAAAAATTGACCAGCTTTCTCGAAGAGAACAACATCCTGGACCCTGGACCCTGGATCTGGGTTTTGCAGCAACCACAGCACCGAAACTGCCCTCATCACCTCCACCGACGACATCGGGATCCTGCTCGACAATGGAGAAACCGTGGCCCTCCTCCTCCTGGACCTGTCAGCCGCTTTCGACACAGTCTGCCACCGCACACTAAGAGCACACCACCACAATGCCAGAATTCAAGAGGCCCTCGACTGGACCACCTTCTTCCTCACCGGGAGAACCCAGTGTGTCGGCCTCCCCCTTCTGCTCCAAAGCCACTGAGATCATCTGCGGCATACCCCAAGGCTTATCCCTCAGCCCAACATTGTTTAGCGTCTACATGGCACCGCACACCAACGTCACCCTACAGCACAACCTAAACATCATCTCCTACGCCAATGACACCCAACTGATCCTCTCCCTCACCAAGGACCGTCACACCGCCAAAACCAACCTCGACAAAGACATGAAGGACGTCGCCGACTGGATGAGGAACAGCCGACTGAAGCTGATCTCGGACAAGATGGAATTCCTCATCCTCAGATCCACCCCCTTGGCCCGGGACAACTCCTGGTGCCCCACTGCACTAGGAAAACCCCCAACACCCACCGACCATGTACGCAACCTAGGGATCATCCTCAACTCCACACTCTCCATGACAAAGTAGATCAACGCCGTCTCCTCCTGCTTGTACACCCTTTGCATGCTTTGCATGATCTTCAAGTGAATTCCCACTGAAACGAGAAGGATGGTCACCCAGGCCCTCATCAGCAGTAGACTGGACTACGGCAATGCACTCTACGCAGGAGCCCCGGCCAAACTCCTGAAATGACTCCAACACATCCAGAACGCCTCCGCATGCCTGATCCTCAACATCCACAGCCACATCACACCACACCTGAAGGACTTGCACTGGATCCCCATCAACAAGAGGAGAACCTTCAAGATCCTCACCCATGCACACAAGGCACTCCACCACACCGGACCAGTGTACCTCAACAGCCGACTCAGCCGCTACACCCCACCCACCAGCTCTGCTCCACAGACCGCACCCTCGCCACCATCCCCCGCATTTGAAGAGTGACCGCCGGTGGCAGATCATTCTCCCACCTCGCTGCCAAGACGTGGAACACCCTCCCCATCCACCTACGGCAGACCGAAGACCTCCTGACCCTCAGGAGACTCCTCAAGACCTGGCTCTTCGAACAGTAGCAGCGTTCCCCCTCCCCCCCTAGCGCCTTGAGACCCTCACGGGTATGTAGTGCGCTTTACAAATGCTATGATTGTTTGATTGATTGATTGATTGAAAGCTGATGAAACAAAGGCTGTCCCACTGATCTGCAGCAGCAACTTGGCTCCCCTACTGATGATTTTCAATTGATTGGGTTGAGACTATATTGGTCACTGACAAAGAGAACATAGGAAACAGAAATATTGTGTGGACATAATATTGTGTCAAAAATATCGAGAACCAAAATATCTAGAAGGTAAGTGCAACTACATAAGTATAGATTTACTATTCTTAACTCCACATCTACGTACCTTGATGATATGTATATCATCAAGGTACATATATGTGAAGTTATATATAGTAATACTGGCTTACCTATAGAAACTTAACAGCCCAATATTTTTGTCCTCGATATTCTTGAAACGATATTCTGTCCCATGATATTTCTGTTTCTGATATTCTGTCTGAGCACCGACTGCAATCTTACTTGGCTATTGTCCTGTTTCTATATGCTTAACACTAAACCCGGGCCAGCATAATATTGCACAATTTCTTCCATTTTATGCTCTGATGGTTAGTAGAATGACTGAGATTACGTCATTTCGACACACCGAGAAACTGAGGCACCGTTCGTATTAAAATTGTATTGGTGGAGCATGAGAAGAGCACAAATAAACCAAATGCAAGAGGCTGTTGTTCATGTAGTGTCTTATAAGTTAGAAACAATGGGAAACTTTTGGCTCCTGAAAGACTCTGTAGAACTGTGAGGTAAGTGTTAGAGCGGAATATAAAAAAGACTGGTTTAGAATGTGAGGTTCAAGTATACATACAGATGAATAAACTAATGTAATACTAAGTTTCACTTGTAGCATAGTCATTGGCAGGTACCCAGGTTGGTGTGGACGCTACAACTGGTGAAGAGTTAAGGGATAGGTAACCTGTAGATCAACAATGCTCTCCCTGAGAGTTTGCCATGGTACAAGCAAACTGCTTGTGCCTGCCACGTGTTTTGCAGATGAAGTATAGAACCAATGCTTAATGCATGTGGAGACAGAGAGCAACTACAGCCACTGTAAAGAAGTCGAAAACAATGATAGCATTGCAAGAAATCTACATATCGGTGACTGAGAACCTGCTGGTCAATTAGTAAATAAAGGTACTGTGCTGTTATGCAATATACAGTCATATATTATCTGGAGCATTAACGCTGAAGGCAGATACAGCCAGGTTTTCAGAGATCAGTTATTGATAATCTCAAATTGCACGATAATGTTACAATTAGAAAGTGGTGAAGACAAAGAGCAAGCAAATAGTCGCCAAAGGGTATAATAGTTATTTACTCACCAGAACCTGAATAAAGTGAGCCTGAAAGATCTCAGCGCCAGGCTCTGCAACTCAGATCAAGCAAATCACCACAGTCTTTGATATCTTTACAATAGTGAAATGCTGCTTTTTCAATGGAGGAAAAGACTGGGCCCGTCTTTCCAAAAGTCATTAAGGATGATCCAGAGGCCAGCATGTCCCAAGGCCTCAGAGATGGCTCACACGGCCAGGTTCAAGATGAACAGCTGAGAGCTGGTAAGAGCTCCACTCTAAATGTCAATCACTTCCATAAATGGCTACAATGTTGCCACTTCCCTGAAACCACCATTTGAAAAAGCCAAAAAGATGAATATTGGAAGAGATAGTCTACTTGATAGAGACATTTGATGATTTGATTGATGCACATGAAGAGACTGATATCAAAAAGGTTATCAAGTATCACAGGAATCTTACTTGTGATGGTGTAAAAGAAGTCGCAAAGAAACGTCTGCAAGATCTTGAATTGTTACTTAAACATGATATTAACAAGTGTTCTACTGCTCCAATGCCATGGGTTTCTCCCACAGTAGAGGTTCCAAAAAGGACAAGGAAAGGGCTATAAGCATGTGAATTGACATGCGTCAGGCAAACAAGGCGATTGAATGAGAATGACATCAAGGTCCACACATTGCTGACATGATAACACAACTAAATGGCTCAAAGCTCTTCTCTCACCTTGATATAAATAAAGTTTATCATCAGTTGGAACTCAAAAAAGATTGCAGGTACATTGCAAACTTTTCTACACATGTTGGTCTGTTTTGATACAAAAATCTGAGTTTTGGTTTTTCATCCGCTGCAGAACTGTTTCAAGACATCATTCGACGTATCATACAGCCTGTCATGAATGTGTTTAATTACAGTAATTACATGTTGGTTTTCCTAGCTACACAAAAAGAATATGATAAAGCTCTTACACAAGTATGTTGTTTACTTGCCGAAGCAGGTTTGACTTTGAAAGCCTACAAGTGTGAGTTCCATAAGACAAAGCAAAAATTCTTTGACCATATCATTTCTGATGGGGTAGGACACCAGATCCTGCTAAAGTGCAAGTACTGTCAAATGCTGATCCGCCACAAGATGTTTCTATGGTGCGTTCCTTTCTTGTGATGGCCAGTTACTGTTCCAGATACATAAAAGATTTTGCCAATGTAAGTGCTCAATTGAGAGACTTGCTGAAAAAGAATGTTTCATTTCATTGATCAAATAAATGTGAGTAAGATTTTAAGAAAAACAAACAAGCCATTGAAAATGCTACTGAAATGGCATTCTTCGCTAAAACTTCATATAGAGGTTGTTGTTGATGCAAGGCCAGTCGAGTTAGGCTCTATCCTTGCACAAAACAGCGGACACCCAAATTCTCGAAGACGTATTGTGGCATACACAGTTGAAGTTTGTCTCAAACAGAACATGCTTACTCACAACCAGAAAAAGAAAGTTTAGTAGTAGTATGGGCTTGTGAATATTTCCATGTATTCCTGTATGGAAAAGCTTTTACGTTAATAACTGATCATCAAGCTTTTGACAGGCCAAAATTCCTCCTTGCATTGAATGATGAAGACTATGGTTACAAGAGTATAATTATAGTCGGGGAAAAGATAGGGATTTAAATATCATACCCAATCATTTTGCTGGTCTCGATTGGTCTAACCATTTTGTGAACCTATATTCCCCTACAGAGGATGGATGTCTGAAGGAGCTATGGGGCACCCCTGACATCCCTCCTGTAGGGAACAATAGAGAATGCTTCTCGCAGGCTGAAATAGTCAGCAATTCCGAAGCTAGTCCCTGCCAAGGCTCCAGAACCGGATGGTCTGCCAGGAGATCCTATAGGGTGGTCGTGTTATTTTGATCTTTTGCTCAATGCCATAGCTGCAGGATGCCCAGTTCCAGATTCCTGAAAAAGGCGCAGAAGTGGTTCTTATTTATAAAAAAAACAATGATAAGGAAGAACCTTTGAATTATAGGACTATAAGCCTAACTGATGTAAAGCAAAAGGTGTTAGGTAGGTTCCTCCTGCAGAGAATACAATCATGGGCGGAAGAAGAGAATATCCTCTCGCAATACCAGACAGGCTTTAGGGCCAATACCTGGACAATCGATCCGGTTTTTAGGCTAATGCTCATATATTGGAAAGTTGTAATTGGGAAAGGTAGTCTCTATATGGCATTTATTGACCTCAAAACTGTGTTTGACCTGGTACCGAGAACCAAATTGTGGCAGATTTTAAATGATATGGGCATCCCACCATTAATTCTTAATGTATTAATACGTCTCCACGAAGGAACTAATGCTCAAGTGAGATGGGCTGTCAAAGGGGCATCTAACAAACCAGATTCCTGTTGCCAAGGGAGTGCGCCAGGGTTGCGTGATGGCTCCCACCCTGTTCTCCTTGTATATGAACGGAGTGGTGAAGTTTCTCCAGGAGGACCCAGCAGACGCGCCTATCTTACTGGGTGACAAAGTGCCAACACTCCTGTTTGCCGACGATATTTTGTTGGTGTCCAAGACTCCAGTTAGGCTACACAAATTGTTGAATAGGTATAAATCCTTCAGCGATGCTCGGGACTTAGTTATTAATACTACGAAGACAAAGCTTATGGCTTTTAACACTCCTAAACCCTTCAGGAACAATTTCTTACTAAATAGCACCCCCCTGGAGAGAGTCAGGAATTTTGAATATTTGGGCATACGGCTCTCGGATAAAAAGCTCTGGAGGCCTCATATAGCCAAAAAGATATTGAACCATAGATGTGTGACTGGGGCAATAAGCAAGGAACATCTCTCCTAATATAGTAGGCCTGTTGCCCCTGCGCTCGCAGTCTATGAAGTAAAAGCAGTTCGCTGGGGTTTGTATGGAGCCGAGCTATGGGGCTTCGAAAATGTGGACGAAATAAGTAGGTCAGAGCACAAATTTCTGAGGGATTTGGTGACGGTCCCACGAAACACCCCTTTAACACTATTAATGTACAACATGGGTAGGCGTCCGTTTGGAGCTATAGCCAGGCTACGAGCTTTACTCTTCTGGGCTGGCCTACAGCATACCGAAGAGCTTACCAACTATGCCTTAGCCCTAACGGAGGTAATGAATCTGGATGTGAAACATAAGGTCAAGTGGCTATCATATGTGAAGAAAGAAATTATGCAACTTGGCCTTAAAGATTCATGGGATACCCAGACTCTGCCATGTAAAGTGGAACTTAAGAGATACTACCTGGACTGGTTTGACAGGCACGAATTATGCAAGCCAATGTTGGGTAGATTGACAGAAGAGTTTCTCTTGTTTAAGCAAGTCAGATGTCTAGAGCCTTACCTAGATGTGATCCAAGTCCCACGAGACAGGACCCTGTACATTCAGTTTTGGTTTGGCATGCTCCCTGTTAACACCCTCATGGTAAAGTGGCATACAGTTGAGAACTTGACAGAGCACTGTCCGTACTGCGGAGCGTTGGTCGAGTGCATTTCCCATGTCCTCTTTGCTTGCCCTGCATATGCTACAGCTAGGAGCAAGTGGATAAAACCAATATGTAGTAACATGGGTACCTGCGACTTCCGATCTGCTCTACGCATTCTAAAATCCGACACCAGTGTCCTATTTTCATGCGGAGTGGCCAAGTTCTTAGGCCGAGCCTGGCTAATCAGAAATAGAGCCATACAAGGTGTGACCCTAATGTAGATACATGACTTATTATATGTGTTTAAACTAGATACTATATTGGTCTGCAATTTAACTCTCAAAATATTAATTATGATATAGATAGCACTAGCACCATACACATTGCTATACACTGCTCACTACAACTGACAAAGTGCCCCAGAATGAATTCTCTTGTATGATACTTTTTTAATGTTTTTTTAACCAAATAAGCTGCTATTAATTCTATCTTATGAGACTTTTGTATAACCCTCTGTATTACATGATCTTTTTCTCCTTTTATTGTACAGATTCTATTTTATTGTAAATATGCTATTCAATGCTTTTATGACACATGCTGTCGAATAAAGCTATTATGAATTCAAATTTGAATTTGTATAATTATACTACTGTGCATCATCCAGGAAAGAATCAGAACCCGCCTGCCTACTTTTGCAGAGTGCCTATACAAGGTCACAGTACTCCATCCAGTACACTGACAAAATATCGACACCCAAAATATCCCCATACAAAAATATTACGACAAAAATATTGAAGTAAAAAGTATCTACACCCTATACTTCTGATGGTAAGTACAAAAATATTGAAAAATATCGATGTCATAAATATAGTTGTAAACAGCTTTGTTTCGTATACATATATATATATTTTTTTTCACTTACATTGTGAGAATCCAGTTATCCCCACCTTCTATCATCTTCCCAAGGTGCACAAAGACATCAAAAACCCCCCAGGGAGACCCATAGTCTCTTCAATGGGCAGCCTTTTGGAGAATACATCCAGATTCATTGATTCATATTTGGCACCCTTTGTTAAAGATTTGCCATCTTACATAAGGGACACCCAGGATTTCCTTAGACAAATTGACGGCATCAAGTGGGATACAGACATGCTTCTGATCACCCTTGATGTCGCAAATTGTATACCTGCAAAGGCCATGAGGATGGCATTCACGCGGTTAAGTGGTTTCTTGGTAGGGAATCACTGAGATTCCACTAACATAACTGTATGCTTCTAAAAATTACGAAATTCTGTCTTGAAAATAACATCTTTTTATTCTCAGGTACCTTGTATCGACAGACTAGGGGGACAGCGATGGGCACGTGCTTCGCCCCCAGCTACGCAAATTTATTCGTGGGCTGGTGGGAGAAGCACATGGCTTGGGGCGGGACAAATGAAAAATGTCTAGATCAAATTATGATCTGGGCCAGATACATCGACGGTCTCTTTATTGTTTGGCGCGGCGACAGGGCCTCGGCTGAGGAGTATGTGGCCTCTCTGAACTGCAATGATTTAAATCTGAGATTTACCAGCACTATCAGCAACAGCTCAGTGTATTATCTGGACCTAGAGGTCTATATGGTAGGGAATACACTACACACAAAACTCTACAAAAAGCCCACAGTGGGCAACACAGTGTTGCACGCGGCAAGTCATCATCCCAAAAGCATGATCCGTAATATTCCATTCGGAGAATTGCTCCGTCGGAAAACAAATTGTTCAGACATTGAAGAATTTGCACAAGCTAGGGATGCTGCCATAACAAGAATCCAAGAACAAGGCTATTCAAGAACCTTGCTGGCAAATACAGCAAGCAGAGTAGACCTAATTGACAGGAAGGACCTTCTAAAAGAGAAAAAGAAAATTGATTCAGAGGGGACAACACGGATGATTACCAGTTACAATATGAGATCTAGTGAACTGGTTCAGGTATTTAACAACAACTGGCACATTTTAAAAACTGATGCATTTTGAAAGAAATCATACCTTCACATCCGTCTATAACCTATAGACGCTGTCAGTCATTAAATGACCACCTGATACAAAGCCACTTCAAAGACCCGTCTAAATCCATCAGGACAAAACCCATCAAAGGTTTCTTTCCCTGCATGCGTTACAAGGCGTGCAAATACAGAAGGAAAAGAACTAAATACGAAGGGAGACCCAATGACCCACGCCCCACGAGAGAAATGTTTAAATTCCTAAATTGTAATTCTGATTTTGCAATCTACTGTTTAGAATGCCCATGCTCTAAAAGGTACATTGGCAGCACCATTAATCCGGTAAAAAAGCGTATACTGGAGCACATGCGTGCGATAACTAACCACGACAAAAGCTACCCAGTGGCCTGCCACTTTGAGACCCACCACAATAGTAATCGAGATTTACTCACCTTTTTCTGCTTGGACCAGGTAGATAGAAGGGAGAGAGGCGGAGATCGGATCAAAGATCTAAGGGTCCTGGAATCGAAATACATAATTGACCTACAGAGCAAACAACCGACAGGGCTGAACAATGTTGAGGAATTATGGGTTCATCTAGAATAGATCAGGTAACATCGGTACTGGGTTAAAAGTTAAGGACAGGAAAGAGAAACAGGATCGGATAACTGTGCTTAAAACTGGACCATTGTACTAACCAGCTTTGATTAATTCACAGTAAGACTCAACATCTATTAGCTTTTATATCTATGTTAGTACTTTCACTTCAGCTTCGTGGTGGGCCTCTGGCCGGTCCCACTCTTCAACATCCATGAGCTGAAATAGAATGGACTAGATAGGCCCATACAGGGCACAACCAACTTATAGTAAACAACAAAGTCGAAAATGCCCATACAGGGCTGTATATACAGACACATACCCAAAAACACAAAGAGGGCGATCATAGATATTAAAATATGACTAGAATGCCATTGTAACATTCTATGACTAAAAAGCATAAGGGGAATAGTGCAATATTAATATTCAAATATATGTTTTGACGAAAGAGGATCCCTTGTATGAAGACTTGGGAACCTGTGCCCCTAGAAATCTATTTCAGCCATGAGCATTAAAATACGAATATTTCTTTGTTTTTTTAACAAAATTGATTTTGCCTGAAATAACCTATGTGGTATGTGCAGAAGTATCAGCTCGATTATGAATTGTGCAACGGTAACTGTTTTTAATATCACACTTGCACCTCTGAAACCATTATTTTTAACAAGAATACAACTTAAAAAACCTATTTCACGAGTCCACTGAAAGATGGCCACCTTACAAAACAGGTTGAGACAGTCCACTTTCACTCTCTAGTAATGCTGTGGACAATATAATGGTTTCCTTTCAACACACCCGCTGACACTGACGAAGCCGAAAGGTGGAACGCGTCTGTCGGAGGGGGCAGGGGGACTGGCAATAAATCTTTTCTGAACACGACCTTGGAGTGCTGTCTGATTTCGTTGAGGAACGGAGTTGTTGTTAAATTTTTTTTATATATAAATATATATATTACCTACTAAGCAGTTCACAGTGGTGAAGGTAGGGGGCGAGGCCTGAGGTGATATGTGTGCAAACACGCCCTGTGGCTCGTATTAAGTTGGGGAATTAATTCATCTTCAATCCAGAGGTCACCTGGGGGCCAACTAGCCCACCAGGTACCTCCACTAAGCGCCAAGGAGCTGTGTTACAGAGTGTTGTAAAAAGGGGCATGGCCTCTGAACACCTCTCTGCAACGCAGCTCCCTGGAGGTACTGGAGGTACCTGGTGGGCTAGTTGGCCCGCAGGGGACCTCTGGATTGAAGGTGAATTAATTCCCCAACTTAATACGCACCACAGGGCGTGTTTGCACACATATCACCTCAGGCCCCGCCCCCTACCTTCACCACTGGGCAATCAAGCCCTGTGGCGCATTTTAAGTTTAGGGATTAAGTCCCCTTG
Source organism: Lissotriton helveticus (assembly GCF_964261635.1). Lineage (NCBI taxonomy): Eukaryota > Metazoa > Chordata > Amphibia > Caudata > Salamandridae > Lissotriton > Lissotriton helveticus. Next base: position 887,559,884 of record NC_136070.1, read on the forward strand.
AATCCTGAGGTCCCCTGGCGGCCAAAGAGCCCACCAGGTACCTCCAGTAAGCGCCACAGAGCTGCGATGCAGAGAGGTGTAAAAATAGGCGTGGCCTCAGAACACCTCTCTGCAACGCAGCTCCCTGGCGCAGAATGGAGGTACCTGGTGAGCTAGTTGGCCACCAGGGGACCTCAGGATTCAAGGGGACTTAATCCCCCAACTTAAAACACGCTATGGGCGCGTTTGCACAGTGGTGAAGGTGGGGGGCGGGGCCTAAGGTGATATGTGTGCAAACATGCCCTTTGGCGTATTTTAAGTTGGGAAATTAATTCCTCTTCAACTACCCCACCAGGTACCTCCACTAACTGTGTTACAGAGTGTTGTAAAAAGGGGCATGGCCTCTGAACACCTCTCTGCAGCTCCCTGGCGCATACTGGCGGTACCTGGTGGGCTAGTTGGCCCCCAGGTGACGGCAGCATTGAAGAGGAATTAATTCCCAATTTTAAAACGCGCCACAGGGCGTGTTTACACACATGTCACCGCAGGCCCTGCCCCCTTCCTTCACCATTGTACAAATATTACTCTAAAATCAGTTGAACTACGAATTCCGATTTATTCACCTGTTATCAGGAGAGAACTTAGTGCTGCATCTTTTAGCCCAGCACTGACCCTGAAAAGTAATTCTAAGCGTACTTACCAGTAACTTGTATTTCTTTCCATAGGAATCCATTGTGTGGTTTTCAGCAGAAATGTTTCTAAGTGTCGATTTTTGAAATGTACAAATATTCCTCTAAAATCAGACGAACTACGAATTCGGATTTACTCACCTGTTATCAGGAGAGAAGCCAGTGCTGCATCTTTTAGCCCAGCACTGCCCCGGAAAAGTAATTCTAACCATACTTACCAGTAACGTGTATTTCCTTCCATAAGAATCCATTGTCTGGTTTTCACCAGAAAAGTTTCGAAGTGTCTATTTTCAAAAACTAAAAATATTCTTTAAAAATTGCCAGTATGACTTAAACGCATTCTTTCAACTGTTTACAGGAGATGCAGCAGTGCTGGATCCAGTATCCACCACTGAGTAAGAAAAGGTAACGATAACACTACTTACTTGCTAAGGGAATTTCCTTCCATAGGGTAACATTGAATGGTTTCACTTGGAAATTCTTTTAAGTGTGGAGTTTTGGAACTTTAAAATATTCTTATAAAATCAGCAGAACTACGAATTTCGATTTACTCACCTGTTATCAGGAGAGTCCTCAGTGCTGCATCCCTGAGCCCAGTACTAATCATGAAAAGTAATTCTAACCATACTTACCAGTAACTTGCATTTCCTTCCATAGGCTAACATTGACTGGTTTCACTTGGAAATTCTTCCAAGTGTGGAGTTTTGGTACTTTAAAATATTCACCTAAAATCATCCGAACAACTAATTCAGATTTACTCACCTGTTATCAGGAGGAAACCCAGTGCTGCATCTTTTAGCTCAGAACTGACCCTGAAAAGTGATTCTAACCATACTTACCAGTAACATGTATTTCCTTCCGTTGGAATCCATTGTCTGGTTTTCACCAGAAAAGTTTCAGTGTCTATTTTCACAAACTAAAAATATTCCTAAAAAATTACCTGTATGACTTAACCACATTCTTTCAGCTGTTTACAGGAGATGCACCAGTGCTGGATCCAGGATCCACCACTGAGTAAGAAAAAGTGACGATAGCACTACTTACCTGCTAAAGGAATGTCCCGCCATAGGATAACATTGGTGATTCTATGTGAAAACATTTCTAAGTGTCAACTTTTAAAATACAATAATATTCCTTGAAAAGCACTACTGTAACTAAAACGCTTTTACTCAACCGTTTATAGGAGATGTCCAAGGACTGAATCTAGGTTCCAGTCCTGTGGTTAGAAAAGTAATCCATAAAGTAACTAATTGCATTTAACTAGAAATTCACATTGATGTCAATGTTGCACTGTGTTTGAAATGGTGTTGCCCATTGCAACAACTGTAACTACTGTACTTAAAAGTCTATTGCCTATTTGCAAAGTATTTAAACTAAAGTATTTCATTCTGAGAAAGTATATTTTGTAATGTAATGTATAATGTAATTATAATTTAACTTAAAAAATAAGATATCTAAAAATGTTTAGTTAAAAAAATGTAGTAAATCAGTATCAAAAAAATAAATATAACAATTAATACATTTAAAAATTGTCATTTACAAAACCTTCGAAATTCACTTAAAAAAAAGATAGGTTTCAGGCCTGATATAGTTAGAAATTAGCATTTAAAAAACCTTTGAAATTCACTGAAAAAACCATAGGTTTCAGGCCTGATATAGTTAGGAATTAGCATTTAAAAAACCTTAGAAATTCACTGAAAAATCATAGGTTTTAGGGGTGTTATAGTTAGCTGGACATTTCACTCGTACAAAACAATTGGAATTCCTCCGATATAGGTAGTTGTACTCACTATATCTCGCGCGCCCGCAATCCACTGCTGATGATGTCACATATTACATCATTCATGACATGGTCAGTGACATCACTGATGACATCTCAAATCACATCACTGATGATATCACTGATGACATCATCCACGTGACAATCAGATACACCTCATCATACACTAGTATAACCTTTCATCACTCACTGTAAAATACAGAGTACCATATTTGAATCCATTGACACACAAATACAAGTTTCTAAAAACCCACTCAGTGATTCCTAGATCTATGCACACATCTAATCACTTAACTATAGATTCACTTATACATTCAGTCAATGATCAATAGAACACTATCAAATATACTTATACACCTATATCGACATTACACACCAGCACACATCCTATTCACTTATGCAAACAATGGATCACACTTACATTTACTTAGCTATACACTTATACAAACACCACTTTATCTATTCATATATATAGTAACTCATACTGTGTGTGTTATAAAATCACTATTACAAGTATACAGTTATCCATATAGTCACTCATACAATCACTGAGTCTTATGTATACCTATTTATAAACAATAACTGACACTTACACTGCCTTTTATTTTTCTAGTTTGTTGAACATGTACCATTGAGAGACATATTTGCTGATCACCACACCCATAAAGATATTCACTCACCCAAACAACTGTTATAACATGTAGTTTTAACTTCCTATACCTACTGAATCAACTATTCACACATCTTTGGGCAGTCACACCCCCCCCACCGAACCACGCACACATTCACTCTCCCATACAAATACTCAGTTAACTAATTAATAACTAATATAGACTTTCAAATAGCTAGGAACCGACTGGAGAAGCAGTTTACACAACAACTGACAAACTGATAAAGATGTTCACACAGTTTAGTCACTATCCAAAATATTTAGAGAGACACTTTAAATTAGTCAAGTAAACAGTCAATCACACTGCTACTAAATCCTCCATCCAGATATTTATATTTATATATCCACTCATTCTTCAATGCAAATTGCTATATATATAATACATATTTAAATAACAAACCAAACCACATTCACTGGATGATGTCATCAGTGATGTCATTTGAGAAGTCATCAGTGATGTCACTGACCATGTCATGAATGATGTAATATGTGACATCATCAGCAGTAGATTGCGGGCGCGCAAGATATAGTGAGTGCAACTAACTATATCAGAGGAATTTCAATGGTTTTGTACGAGTAAAATGTCCAGTTAACTATAACACCCCTAAAACCTATGTTTTTTTCAGTGAATTTCTAAAGTTTTTTAAATGCTAATTCCTAACTACATCAGACCTGAAACATATGTTTTTTTCAGTGAATATATATATAAATATATATATATATATATATATATATATATATATATATATATATATATATATATATATATATATATATATATATATATATATATATATAAACAACCGCTCCAAAGGATACTGCGAACTGCCGCACCCTCACGGAGAAAAACGGACAACAACTTCAGGTAGCGTTTGCAGTGTCTCTTGTTTTATTTTATTTTCTTTGATAAGTGCAGCGGAAGTGCCATAGACCGGACGCGTTTCGGCGACCCTGTCGCCTTGTTCACCGGAATTAAAGAGTCAAGCTATAGGATGCACTCTCCATTTGTTCAAATAAGGCTGCAGCGTTCTCTGCCACACACAGGTAAAGTATACACAGGTAAAGTATAATGCCTGACGCGTTTCGAACAAAGTAGTTCTTCCTCATAGGCAGAGCGACCTTTTATAATTCAGGAGGCAAAGACCACTGCTTAAAATATACCCATCACTTTAATGGCCCCCAGGTGGAGCCTTGTAGAAATTTCGCTTTGCATTATGGGATCAACAGTCCGTGCATGTTATCCTAGAAGATCAATAGCTTCAAAAAGTCACTCAAAATGTACAAACTTACAATAGTGCCATTAATGGGCCATCTGTGCAAGGCAGATGACGCTGCAAATCATCTAGCGCCAACAAAATGGATCCAAAACAACCCCAACATCGAGGGCCGTCGGCCGCTTTCTCAGCGGTTGGTGCAGTCCCCGCGGTCTGGTTACCGCGTAATACATGAAGGTCCACATTGCCAAAAGCTATAGGATGCACTCTCCATTTGTTCAAATAAGGCTGCAGCGTTCTCTGCCACACACAGGTAAAGTATAATGCCTGACGCGTTTCGAACAAAGTAGTTTTCCTCATAGGCAGAGCGACCTTTTATAATTCAGGAGGCAAAGACCACTGCTTAAAATATACCCATCACTTTAATGGCCCCCAGGTGGAGCCTTGTAGAAATTTCGCTTTGCATTATGGGATCAGCAGTCTGTGCATGTTAACCTAGAAGATCAATAGCTTCAAAAAGTCACTCAAAATGTACAAACTTACAATAGTGCCATTAATGGGCCATCTGTGCAAGGCAGATGACGCTGCAAATCATCTAGCGCCAACAAAATGGATCCAAAACAGCCCCAACATCGAGGGCCGTCGGCCGCTTTCTCAGCGGTTGGTGCAGTCCCCGCGGTCTGGCTACCGCGTAATACATGAAGGTCCACATTTTGTTGGCGCTAGATGATTTGCAGCGTCATCTGCCTTGCACAGACGGCCCATTAATGGCACTATTGTAAGTTTGTACATTTTGAGTGACTTTTTGAAGCTATTGATCTTCTAGGATAACATGCACGGACTGCTGATCCCATAATGCAAAGCGAAATTTCTACAAGGCTCCACCTGGGGGCCATTAAAGTGATGGGTATATTTTAAGCAGTGGTCTTTGCCTCCTGAATTATAAAAGGTTGCTCTGACTATGAGGAAGAACTACTTTGTTCGAAACGCGTCAGGCATTATACTTTACCTGTGTGTGGCAGAGAACGCTGCAGCCTTATTTGAACAAATGGAGAGTGCATCCTATAGCTTTTGGCAATGTGGACCTTCATGTATTACGCGGTAGCCAGACCGCGGGGACTGCACCAACCGCTGAGAAAGCGGCCGACGGCCCTCGATGTTGGGGCTGTTTTGGATCCATTTTGTTGGCGCTAGATGATTTGCAGCGTCATCTGCCTTGCACAGACGGCCCATTAATGGCACTATTGTAAGTTTGTACATTTTGAGTGACTTTTTGAAGCTATTGATCTTCTAGGATAACATGCACGGACTGCTGATCCCATAATGCAAAGCGAAATTTCTACAAGGCTCCACCTGGGGGCCATTAAAGTGATGGGTATATTTTAAGCAGTGGTCTTTGCCTCCTGAATTATAAAAGGTTGCTCTGCCTATGAGGAAGAACTACTTTGTTCGAAACGCGTCAGGCATTATACTTTACCTGTGTGTGGCAGAGAACGCTGCAGCCTTATTTGAACAAATGGAGAGTGCATCCTATAGCTTTTGGCAATGTGGACCTTCATGTATTACGCGGTAGCCAGACCGCGGGGACTGCACCAACCGCTGAGAAAGCGGCCGACGGCCCTCGATGTTGGGGCTGTTTTGGATCCATTTTGTTGGCGCTAGATGATTTGCAGCGTCATCTGCCTTGCACAGATGGCCCATTAATGGCACTATTGTAAGTTTGTACATTTTGAGTGACTTTTTGAAGCTATTGATCTTCTAGGATAACATGCACGGACTGCTGATCCCATAATGCAAAGCGAAATTTCTACAAGGCTCCACCTGGGGGCCATTAAAGTGATGGGTATATTTTAAGCAGTGGTCTTTGCCTCCTGAATTATAAAAGGTTGCTCTGCCTATGAGGAAGAACTACTTTGTTAGAAACGCGTCAGGCATTATACTTTACCTGTGTGTGGCAGAGAACGCTGCAGCCTTATTTGAACAAATGGAGAGTGCATCCTATAGCTTTTGGCAATGTGGACCTTCATGTATTACGCGGTAGCCAGACCGCGGGGACTGCACCAACCGCTGAGAAAGCGGCCGACGGCCCTCGATGTTGGGGCTGTTTTGGATCCATTTTGTTGGCGCTAGATGATTTGCAGCGTCATCTGCCTTGCACAGATGGCCCATTAATGGCACTATTGTAAGTTTGTACATTTTGAGTGACTTTTTGAAGCTATTGATCTTCTAGGATAACATGCACGGACTGCTGATCCCATAATGCAAAGCGAAATTTCTACAAGGCTCCACCTGGGGGCCATTAAAGTGATGGGTATATTTTAAGCAGTGATCTTTGCCTCCTGAATTATAAAAGGTCGCTCTGCCTATGAGGAAGAACTACTTTGTTCGAAACGCGTCAGGCATTATACTTTACCTGTGTGTGGCAGAGAACGCTGCAGCCTTATTTGAACAAATGGAGAGTGCATCCTATAGCTTTTGGCAATGTGGACCTTCATGTATTACGTGGTAGCCAGACCGCGGGGACTGCACCAACCGCTGAGAAAGCGGCCGACGGCCCTCGATGTTGGGGCTGTTTTGGATCCATTTTGTTGGCGCTAAATGATTTGCAGCGTCATCTGCCTTGCACAGATGGCCCATTAATGGCACTATTGTAAGTTTGTACATTTTGAGTGACTTTTTGAAGCTATTGATCTTCTAGGATAACATGCACGGACTGCTGATCCCATAATGCAAAGCGAAATTTCTACAAGGCTCCACCTGGGGGCCATTAAAGTGATGGGTATATTTTAAGCAGTGGTCTTTGCCTCCTGAATTATAAAAGGTCGCTCTGCCTATGAGGAAGAACTACTTTGTTCGAAACGCGTCAGGCATTATACTTTACCTGTGTGTGGCAGAGAACGCTGCAGCCTTATTTGAACAAATGGAGAGTGCATCCTATAGCTTTTGGCAATGTGGACCTTCATGTATTACGCGGTAGCCAGACCGCGGGGACTGCACCAACCGCTGAGAAAGCGGCCGACGGCCCTCGATGTTGGGGCTGTTTTGGATCCATTTTGTTGGCGCTAGATGATTTGCAGCGTCATCTGCCTTGCACAGATGGCCCATTAATGGCACTATTGTAAGTTTGTACATTTTGAGTGACTTTTTGAAGCTATTGATCTTCTAGGATAACATGCACGGACTGCTGATCCCATAATGCAAAGCGAAATTTCTACAAGGCTCCACCTGGGGGCCATTAAAGTGATGGGTATATTTTAAGAAGTGGTCTTTGCCTCCTGAATTATAAAAGGTCGCTCTGCCTATGAGGAAGAACTACTTTGTTCGAAACGCGTCAGGCATTATACTTTACCTGTGTGTGGCAGAGAATGCTGCAGCCTTATTTGAACAAATGGAGAGTGCATCCTATAGCTTTTGGCAATGTGGACCTTCATGTATTACGCGGTAGCCAGACCGCGGGGACTGCACCAACCGCTGAGAAAGCGGCCGACGGCCCTCGATGTTGGGGCTGTTTTGGATCCATTTTGTTGGCGCTAAATGATTTACAGCGTCATCTGCCTTGCACAGATGGCCCATTAATGGCACTATTGTAAGTTTGTACATTTTGAGTGACTTTTTGAAGCTATTGATCTTCTAGGATAACATGCACGGACTGCTGATCCCATAATGCAAAGCGAAATTTCTACAAGGCTCCACCTGGGGGCCATTAAAGTGATGGGTATATTTTAAGCAGTGGTCTTTGCCTCCTGAATTATAAAAGGTCGCTCTGCCTATGAGGAAGAACTACTTTGTTCGAAACGCGTCAGGCATTATACTTTACCTGTGTGTGGCAGAGAACGCTGCAGCCTTATTTGAACAAATGGAGAGTGCATCCTATAGCTTTTGGCAATGTGGACCTTCATGTATTACGCGGTAGCCAGACCGCGGGGACTGCACCAACCGCTGAGAAAGCGGCCGACGGCCCTCGATGTTGGGGCTGTTTTGGATCCATTTTGTTGGCGCTAGATGATTTGCAGCGTCATCTGCCTTGCACAGATGGCCCATTAATGGCACTATTGTAAGTTTGTACTTTTTGAAGCTATTGATCTTCTAGGATAACATGCACGGACTGCTGATCCCATAATGCAAAGCGAAATTTCTACAAGGCTCCACCTGGGGGCCATTAAAGTGATGGGTATATTTTAAGCAGTGGTCTTTGCCTCCTGAATTATAAAAGGTCGCTCTGCCTATGAGGAAGAACTACTTTGTTCGAAACGCGTCAGGCATTATACTTTACCTGTGTGTGGCAGAGAACGCTGCAGCCTTATTTGAACAAATGGAGAGTGCATCCTATAGCTTTTGGCAATGTGGACCTTCATGTATTACGCGGTAGCCAGACCGCGGGGACTGCACCAACCGCTGAGAAAGCGGCCGACGGCCCTCGATGTTGGGGCTGTTTTGGATCCATTTTGTTGGCGCTAGATGATTTGCAGCGTCATCTGCCTTGCACAGATGGCCCATTAATGGCACTATTGTAAGTTTGTACATTTTGAGTGACTTTTTGAAGCTATTGATCTTCTAGGATAACATGCACGGACTGCTGATCCCATAATGCAAAGCGAAATTTCTACAAGGCTCCACCTGGGGGACATTAAAGTGAGGGGTATATTTTAAGCAGTGGTCTTTGCCTCCTGAATTATAAAAGGTCGCTCTGCCTATGAGGAAGAACTACTTTGTTTGAAACGCGTCAGGCATTATACTTTACCTGTGTGTGGCAGAGAACGCTGCAGCCTTATTTGAACAAATGGAGAGTGCATCCTATAGCTTTTGGCAATGTGGACCTTCATGTATTACGCGGTAGCCAGACCGCGGGGACTGCACCAACCGCTGAGAAAGCGGCCGACGGCCCTCGATGTTGGGGCTGTTTTGGATCCATTTTGTTGGCGCTAGATGATTTGCAGCGTCATCTGCCTTGCACAGATGGCCCATTAATGGCACAATTATAAGTTTGTACATTTTGAGTGACTTTTTGAAGCTATTGATCTTCTAGGATAACATGCACGGACTGCTGATCCCATAATGCAAAGCGAAATTTCTACATGGCTCCACCTGGGGGCCATTAGAGTGATGGGTATATTTTAAGCAGTGGTCTTTGCCTCCTGAATTATAAAAGGTCGCTCTGCCTATGAGGAAGAACTACTTTGTTCGAAACGCGTCAGGCATTATACTTTACCTGTGTGTGGCAGAGAACGCTGCAGCCTTATTTGAACAAATGGAGAGTGCATCCTATAGCTTTTGGCAATGTGGACCTTCATGTATTACGCGGTAGCCAGACCGCGGGGACTGCACCAACCGCTGAGAAAGCGGCCGACGGCCCTCGATGTTGGGGCTGTTTTGGATCCATTTTGTTGGCGCAAGATGATTTGCAGCGTCATCTGCCTTGCACAGATGGCCCATTAATGGCACTATTGTAAGTTTGTACATTTTGAGTGACTTTTTGAAGCTATTGATCTTCTAGGATAACATGCACGGACTGCTGATCCCATAATGCAAAGCGAAATTTCTACAAGGCTCCACCTGGGGGCCATTAAAGTGATGGGCATATTTTAAGCAGTGGTCTTTGCCTCCTGAATTATAAAAGGTCGCTCTGCCTATGAGGAAGAACTACTTTGTTCGAAACGCGTCAGGCATTATACTTTACCTGTGTGTGGCAGAGAACGCTGCAGCCTTATTTGAACAAATGGAGAGTGCATCCTATAGCTTTTGGCAATGTGGACCTTCATATATATATATATATATATATATATATATATAAAATAAATTAACAAATATTAAACATATTAAAGAATTAAATTAATTTACCCCTTGGTGCCCGCCACACTGTACATGCCTGGATAGGGGGGCCCATGGGTACAACCCCATGACAGATTCGGAGGGTCCTGGGTGAAGGAGGGCTTGCTATGGCCCCCCCAAAGTACTATTCAGACAGCCGTTTCGTCTCACGGAGACTGAGGCGAAGCGTCTGTTCGAATCGTACATTCAGCTCCATTGCGAAGCACGATTTGGCTACGAACAAGTCGTAAGGACAGGTTTATGTCTCAGAAATGATTCGGTTGACAAGTACGCGATCTTCGGTCGTTGGAACTCATGTACGATTTGGTCCAAAACAAGGGCCACAAATCGGATCCAGGAAACCCAAATCCAATTTGGAGACCTTCCAAACGACATCGGAATGGGGCCCCCGGTCTGATACATCATTATCAGCTGTCGCCTCTACACCACTGATGCATATCATTGATAGTGGTGGTGACAGTTCCCAGTTTCCAAGAACAAGATCAGATGGAAAAATTAAAGCGCCAAAAAGATTGATTGATGAGATTTAATTCTACATGTTTCTATGTCTATTTTGTAAAAATAAATGATATTTTATTTATCAGAGGGAGAGATGTAGCGTCTTTTGTGCTAGAAATGATGGAACCTTTTTGGTTCCTGATAGACTACGTAGAATTGTGGAAAAAGTGTTTGAGTGAATTGCAATGAAAACTTGTTTAGAATGTGAGGATAGCAAGCATTCAAAACATTGGCCAACTCACAATATGTTATGTAGGTTATGATAAAAATTGAACAAGCATTTGAGGGCAACTACACAAAAGTGAAGGTAATGCATACAGTTATTCAACCCTATTCATAAAATCTAAACAAATCAAAAAGTTTGACAGAACAATTCACATCCACACTTCAGTCATGTCTGCATTTGCACTCATTCAATTATTTATTTATTCAGCAACTAAAGTACATTTAATATTCACAGGGCATATCTTAAAACTTTAAGACAAGAATTTCATAGAGAATAAATATAAAATCAGAGAATATATCATTAGACTATAAGACTATTCTAGTTAATATTCATTGTGAATCGAGCCCGGACTGCTGTTTTTAAAAACGTACCCACATAAAAAAGCTCTCATCATTATTAAGTTAAAGAAGCTTGCTATATGCTTCCCTAAAACCTGTGATAGCAAGCTTCTTAACTAAAGGAAGTCAAATACTCTTTGTTTATATGGAATATATTTAACAGTTTCCCTCCTATAGCGAAACAGTAGACCTTGTTCTCAATGTTTTGTTAAATGCGATGCAATGCGATGTGTACTCTGATATTCATATAGGCCCTCAAATTCACCTCTATGGTCTCAGATACTAGTCTTTCATCCTGAAGGTATTTAAAACGAGACTACTTACAGCTGTTTTTTAATGATGGCATGTGGGCTGGTAGAATTCTCAATCAGCAGTTAGCAAACTACCTTACACAAATGAGATTCCACAATTGCCAACCATGGAATACTCCTTCCTTTTTCACAGGCGAGACAATCTGAAATGATATCTATAGTAAGGCTAGCCTGCATGTTTCTCTATACTGCTAACCATAGTAACAGAGGATGAACACACAAATAGTCTTCTATAAAAGGTATTTTCACTTTACTATGGCAGATGAAATTTAAGGTATAAATGGGAGCCCCTAGAAGTCTTCTACAGAATCTATTTTCTTCAGCTCAGATTGAATTACACTTACTAATCCCATATCTCGACTTCATATGTAGCTATCTGGAGGCATTGCTTTCTTAAAATCTGCAGGTGTGGGAGAAAAGCTCCACCCTTCATTGGTTGCGGTAGAGTGAACAGTGAACTGAACACCCTGGAAAATGTGTTTTTACATTGAGCAACATGTATGTAGAAGTATTCCCACTCAATGCACACATATATTAAATACAAAGTACACACACTAGGACATGAACACATATATAAATAGAGAAGCACTAACTATAGTGCTTAATATCTGTGATACAAAATGTCCTTGTGTGTGTACCTTGTTTTTATTATGTGAGTGAACTGAGTGTGAATGCAGACATGACTGGAGTGTGGATGTGAATTGTTCGCCCACACTTTTTGATTTGTTTACATTATATGAATACTTTGAAAAAATGTATGCCATAACCTTTACCTTTTTGTTGTTGCCCTCAATTGTTTGTTCAAGTTTTATCATACACTACATAAAATATTGTGGGTTGACCTAGGTTTTGAACGCTTGTTACTTTTCCATGCCAAGAAGAACTCTCATCTATATGCTTTACTTTAGAATGTGAGGTTAGCAGTTTAACGCAGACAAAGAAAGACGTGTAATACAAAGCTTCGTGTGTGGTGTAGTCGTTGGCAGAATCACACGCTAGGGAGGACGCTACAGTTCGCACTATGAACGATTTTTTCCTATTTTTGGGTTTTGCATGAAATTCATCCAAGCATCAATAATGGACACAACGACGCATATCACACCAAAAATACTGAAAAATACGGAAACTGGTACTTTTTCATAATAGCGTGTACATTTGCACATTTTGTTTGCAAGTATGCTTAATTTCTGCAAAGAAAATTACACTAGTTTCACCTTGGCCTACATAATAGAGCAAACAGCAAAAATGATCATGTTTATTATAAACTTAGCCTGGATTCTATACCTAACACAGAAACTTGTGCTGCTTTTCATTGTCACTAGAATAATGTTCCTTTTATTCAGCAGTGGATTAAAGTTCTCCAATACACTGAGCACATTAAAACAGCAGTTTCAAGAAAGTAATTTTAGGCCAGCATAAACAGGCAAGTAAAATATTTTCACGTATTTTAGGCATGAATTCATTATCCAATGGGCATTTAGATAATATGTATGTCAAATTTTGCCTTGCAACGGAAATCCCAGCTTACTTAAATGCACCACTTTGCTCACCACAAAGATTATAATGGCTATGGAATTCCCTTTTCACATATGTCTGTACTAAGGGGCTTGCACTGGCATAATGTATAAAATCGGATGTTATTGCTCAATGGGTGCAACTGAGACATTGTTACATATTTTATTGCTATGACAATCATAAGAGAATATCAAGGGTACACCTTTTGCTAAATATTTGCAGTTTATTTCTGAATCTGATAATGAATATGCTGCTAAACTATCACAAAATGCTGAGGAAAAGGTTTCCCTTGTGAAATGTGCAAATTTTGAAATGCTGGTGTTTGCAGCTTCTGAATTGAGTGAAATTTTGACCTGTTTTATGTAACTCTGTAATATGTTATTCCTGGAAATTATTGTGTTTATGTTGTTAATATACATGAAAAAGAAACTTTTTAAACAGTCAATCTATGTATGAATAATACATTTTTAAGAAACATAGCTTCTCTCCTGATAAATATAAAAAAATATGTTTGGAATTAAGAATTATTCTGCAGTAGGGACAGGATCTGAAATGGTCAATGCTTAGCTCACACCTGCACAGGTCCTTTCCTCAGCATCCTAGCTTCATCCAAGCTATCACCACTGAACAAGCAGCAAAGCTAGTCCTCAGCCTGAGGCCTGTGCGAAAAATAAAGAAATGGAGATCTGGGCACCTTTGGCTTCCTCCCATGACAAATTATAAATGCAGATGCCCAGATTTACTATTATTTGGAGCAACGCAGCAAGACAACTTGCTGTGCTGTGTTAAATGGAGAGAGCAGAAATGCACCATATTTACTAATATATGGCACATTTCTTCTCTCTCTCTGTGCTAGCGCACACAGTACACTCTACAGCTAACCTATGGTGCAAGGCTACCTGTGTTACTGGCAGGAATATTTTTGTACAGGACACCTCTCTTCAAAAAAACACTCCTCAGAGACATTTTCCTAATTATATTTGCTCTGCAGATTGCAGCACATAAAAAAATAATGAGGAGACATAAACATATTTCTCCTCGTCACAACTCTGTTGGGAAGGTGTGTATTGGAACTGCCAGCCTTAGGGTAGTCATTCCTCAAATGTCTTGCCTTCAGCCCTCCTGTTGTTCTGAATTTGTTTTGTAGGCCTAAGGGCTCTGTGCACGTTATCACTGCTAACCAGTGCTAAAGTGTTTGTTCCCTCTCCTTTCAATACAGTAAAATTGGCTTGCACCCAATTGACATATTTCACTTACGTGCAAGCTCCAGGTAAACTGGTAGTATATATTACTTCTCATATTGCAATATTAGATAAAGTTCTTTCTCTATTTAGAAAATATGGGGTAGTACTAAAGGAAGAAAAGTGCTCATTTTTACACCCAAAAGTTTCATATTTAGGTCACGTAATTTCATGTGATCGTATTAGACCTAAACCTGGTTTGTTGACAGTAATTATGGATGCCCTGGCACCTGTAGACAAGTCAGGGGTCAAATCTCTTCTTGGATAGTGCGAATATTTTTCCTCAAAAAAGGTGTGAAGTTTGATTGGTGTGATGACTGTGATGTTGCTTTTGATGTCATCAAAACTACTTTGAAATGTGGTTCTGCACTTAAACCCTTTGATTCCAATCTACCCTGTTGTGTCACTGTTGATGCAAGTCAAGTAGGTTTGGGCGCCATGTTTACTCAGTCAGATAATGGGTTGGAAAATAGTGTATGCTTGGCATCTGGAGTTCTGAGGTCAGCCGAGCTTCAGTACTTTGTCATTGAAAGAGAGTTGTTGGCTTGTACTTGGGCTATCGAAATGTTTCGCTCTTCCATTTGGGGCAAATGGTTCTTGTTGCAAAATGACCATAAACCTTTGGTCAAAATCCTTGGAGGTGGTATGGTTAAATGTTCCGCTCCAAGGATTTTACGGATGATTTCAAAACTTCTTCAGAATCAATTTGATATCAAACATTTTTCAGGGGGAAGCAATGGACGAGCTGATTTTTTGTCCCGTTCCCTGTCAAGTCAGATGATCTTGAAGATGTTGATTTGCATGATTTTTCTAGCGAGGATTGCGATGATTGTTTGGTAGCAGCTTTGGAGATACCCAACATGAATCTTTACTCAGAGAATGAATGTATGTGAGCTGTAGAGGCTGACTGTGTACTCTAAGAAGTTTGTTATCATGTGATGGGTGGCTGGCCTAGTGAAAGAACTGTTTCATATCTTGTTCAATCATTCTGAAAGGTGCAAGATGAACTTTCCCTGGAAGATGGCTTGCTTCTTGGAGGTGGTAAGTTTGTTCCACCTCACACTTTCTGAAATGAAATAATACAAAGAGCTCACGAGGGTCATCTTGGATTCACACTCACAAAGCACCACATTTGTGACACTTACTGGTGCCCTAAAATGGACACTGAGATTGAAGATGAGGTTTCAGGTTGCTGTAGTTGTGGTGCAGCTGATAAATGTCTCAAGGTGTCTGTCCCTCCGATGATACCTATTGAGTGTCCACAGGGGCCCTGGTTAAAACTTGGTATAGATATCATGGGCCCTTATGATTTTCTCCAAGGTGGTTTCTGCTTCATTTTAGTCCTCATGGACTACGCATCCAAATGGCCCGAAGTTAAACTAGTCAAAGAAGCCAGCACCAAGTGCATTATCCAATTCTTGAGAGAAGTGTGGCTGAGAGAAGGTTGTCCAGAAATTTTGGTCTCGGACAATGGCACACACTTTGTCAGTCGTGAATATCAAACTTTTCTGTTGGAACCTGGGGTTAAGCACATCAAAACTTCCTTAAATCATCCTCAGTCCAATGCCCTTGTGGAAAGGATGAATCGGTTGATTGGTGAGTGTGTCAGATGGGCAAGGGCATGAAATTATGCTGTCTGAAATGCTCTTGACAGTATGATTTGGTTCTATAGAATGACGCCTCACACTTCCACAAAGATTTGTCCTTTTCAATTGGTAAGAGGGAGAAAGGCCAATACCAGTTTCGGGCCTGGTAGGATGACTAAATGGGAGAAGTCTGAATCTGATATGTCAAAATTAATGTCTACTGTTATGGAAAATATGTCTGAATCTCAATCCAAACAAAAAATGTGGTACGATGCCAAAAAAGCTGTGAATGTTTCTTCTCTTGATGTTGGTGACATGGTCAAAATTAAATCTCCAGTACATACTAGAAAGGTGACAGTAAATTCAGTGAGCCAGTCGAAGTGAATACAATTGTTGGCAATGCTGTTAAAGTCAAGGTTGGTCATTGGTGGAACCTCAACAGAGTTGTTAAGGTTCGTACCAAAGTCTCCCCTCCTTCTGGTCAGTGTCCCGAACTTTCTCATAGTCACCAGACCAAGGTTAGATGGAGTTCAATGTCCATTGTTAAACCTGCTAGATATAGATCTTAATTCAGTGGTTGTTTTTTCTTGTTGTTTTGCTTTTGTTGTTTTTTTTGTTGGAAGAAAGGAAGATATGTAATATCTTATGTGATATCTTTGTTATGAATGTTGCTTTGCTCTCTGTGCTAAGAATGTTATGTAGCTCCTAGCAACTAAGCTAGGATGATTCAGTTGTCTTTGAGCTGCTGTTGGAGTCCGTTCCTTCTGTCTCCTTTTACCATGTAGCCTTAAATAAACCACTTAACTCAGCATTGACCAGCGTGGTTACTACATACAGGTACGCTGGGCCTGTAAATTAAATGCTAATGTTGGACCTGCAGCACTGATTGTATCACCCACTTAAATATCCTTTCTAACATGCCCCAGGCCTGCCTGTGTGAACAATTTTAGACTGCCATTTTAACCTGACAAAATTAGCCTTTGCCAAGCCTAGGCCTTCCCTTTTAATTACATATAAATTGCTTCAAGGGTAGACCCTAAACATCCTATAGGGCATGGTGCATTTTATCCTAAAAAACTGGACATGTACGTTTGAGTGTTACATGTCCTGGTAGTGAAAAACTCTCAAATTAGTTGTTCACTTCTGCAAGGCCTACCTCTCCTATATGATAAAATTGGGTTACCTTATTACATTTAATGTAATAACTTTTGATTGGGAACAGGTAGGAAAGTCATGTCTGATGTCTTAGGAATTAAACACTCTTATATGGTAAAATTGAAAGTTACAATCCTGAAAATGACACATTTCTCCATTTGGTGCCTGCAGCTTGTTCTAGGGCCACATGACTAGGTGTAGTTAGCAATTGACGTTTGTGTATTTC
Source organism: Lissotriton helveticus (assembly GCF_964261635.1). NCBI lineage: Eukaryota > Metazoa > Chordata > Amphibia > Caudata > Salamandridae > Lissotriton > Lissotriton helveticus. The sequence continues at coordinate 887,577,141 of NC_136070.1, forward strand.
TCCCAGACAGCATCTTAAAGAAGGGTCTATGTGTTGGCAGGATGGGCCATCTCTGACTTGATAGAGGGGCAGAGCTGTTACCTCCCACATGTGCATTTCAAAGGCACTGGTTCAGCTCACACACAAAGGACTTCACACTAGCCTATTGTACCTCCAGACAGACTGGGACCAGGGCAGGGAGGTAGGAAATTCCATATACCTCTGTACGGGAACTCCAGAAGCTTCTCCTACTTCAATGTGGGCACCTCAGATCCAACTCTTTGGTACACCTGTGAATACTACAGAAGAAGGATGCCCTGCTGCCCCCTTGCTTTAGATTTTTCTTGCTTGCTGAGAAGGAAGACTGGACCTGCATCCTTCATCCCAGGCAGAAGTAACTCCAAGGGTCAGCTGAATGACCTTCTATTCTGAGCTAAGTCAACACAACAAGCCCCAGAGGACTCCCTACAACTGCCAAGCTGACCTGCTGCACTGGACATGCCTAGACCTGCAGCTGGACCTGTTTGAGCCCTGCTGGCCTTTGCTGGAGGACGTCCTGACCCCCAGGAGGTGCTCCTCAGGTCCTGGTGTGCCATTAGTTGAACTCCAATTATATAATAGAGAGGGGGAAAAGTAAGTGATGCGTAAATGTTTAATTCAATCCCCAGCGAGTGGGTGGTAACCACACAGGTAAATTAGTGCCCGCACCACATTTTCTGGGGTCTTTATCCTTTTTCCAGGTATGTATGAGTCTGTATATATATGCTGCTGCAGAGGTAATCCGTCCATATATATATATATATATATATATATATATATATATATTCACTGAAAAAACCATAGGTTTCACACCAGTTATAGTTAGCTGGACATTTTACTCATACAAAACCATTGAAATTCCCCCTTTATAGTTAGTTGTACTCACTATAACTCGCGCACCCGCAATCCACTGCTGATGATGTCACATATTACATAATTCATGACATGGTCAGTGACATCACTGATGACATCACTGATGACATCTCAAATGATTTGGATTTGGATTATCATGTCCTATACTTTGGAATGTTTGAAAGACTCACTTTGAGGATGCTATAAATTACTCAAGTCTGCCCGAATTGTGTGGGTAAAATTGATACCTAGTCACTTTGAATAACAATGTACATAAACTTAAGGAAAATAAAAGCATTTGAATAGACACCAAGATTCAGCGCTTCAATAAGACTCTAAGTGATATGATTTGATTGGACTTGTTGTGCAAGTGGTGCTGTGCCAAACTTTGGAATATTCTCCACTATTCTCTACTACTCACTCTCTACTACTCCACTACTCTCTAATACTCACTCTCTACTTCTCATTCTCTACTACTCTACTACTCTCTACTACTCTCTCTCTACTACTCACTCCCTACTACTCACTATCTACTACTCTCTACTACTCACTCTCTACTACTCACTACTACTCACTCTCTACTACTTTCTCTCTACTACTCACTCTTTACTACTCACTCTCTACTACTCTCTACTACTCACTCTCTACTACTCTCTACTACTTACTCTCTACTACGCTCTCTCTACTACTCACTCTCTACTATTCACTCTACTACTCACTCTACTACTCACTCTCTACTACTCACTCTCTACTACCCTCTACTACTCACTCTCTACTACTCTCTCTCTACTACTCTCTACTACTAACTCTACTACTCACTCTCCACTACTCTCTACTATTCTCTCTCTCTGCTACTCACTCTCTACTACTCACTCTCCACTACTCACTCTCTACAACTCACTCTTTACTACTCTCTACTACTCACTCTCTACTGCTCTCTACTACTCACTCTACTACTTACTCTCTACTACTCTCTTCTACTCACTCTCTACTACTCACTCTCTACTACTCTCTACTACTCACTCTACTATTCACTCTACTACTCTCTACTACTCTGTCTCTGCTACTATCTCTTCTGCTCTCTACTACTCTCTACTACTCACTCTCTACTCTCTATTACTCACTCTCTACCTCTCTCTACTTCTCTCTACTTCTCTCTCTACTAGTCTCTACCTCTCTACCTCTACCTCTCTACCTCTAAACCTCTACCTCTCTACCGCTCTCTACACGCTCACATATACACATATATATATGCATATGCATTTATATATATGTATGTGTATATTACCTACTGGCGGTCGCCAGTAGGTATATATAGTTAGGATTTTTTCCCTATGGGATTTTTGAAAATTCTATGTCTAATAACTTTGGCGTTTGTGGACGGAATTGGCTGAAATTTTCTGGAAAATGGAACATTTTGTTTCTGAGCAGCCCCTGGAAATTTGGGGAGGTTTTGTCAAGGGGGGGCCGAGAAAAAAGGGGGGTCCCAAAACGTGTTTTCCCCATGCAATTTTCCATAGGGCGGTTGGCCTCACTTTTAGCCCGAACGGCTGAATGGATTTGCATGAAACTTGGCAAAATTGTAGGGACTGGTAGCCCGATGTGCCTTTTGTAGGTCTCAATATATGTGCTCCAGTGGATTTTGAGAAATTAACGTTTAAAAAAAGATATATATCTGTAAGCGCGCTCCAGGCAGCGCTCCGGTCCGTGGACCTTAAGCGTACCGGAACTTCGCGTAGCGAAGCTGATTGGCTCTCCGGTGTCTGTCAACATTCTAAACAGTCCGGAGCGGCCGCCATCTTGTCTCTCGGTAGGATTGAGAGACAAGAGGAGGCCAAAACAAAGGGGGAAATAACCATAAGGGGGCATAGTAGATCCTCCCTGACCCCCTAGGTTTAATGTGGAGGCTTTAAAAGGGCCCCGCGGGGCAAAAAAAAAAAATTTTTGCGTGGGTAGCGCCCGGTCCGCGAACCGGGAAGCGTTCTAGGCAGCGTACTACAATGAAAAATGAATGATAGACTTTTCAAATGCTGTATGTTAATTGATTGTTGGTTTTGTTGATTATTTTTTATTTTCTTTATTTTTTAAGCCTTTTTTTATTGTGATTGTGTTTCATAATTTATTAAACTTTCTAACATTTCATTGTCAGAAATTTCATAATTATCATTGAATATACATTGTAGTCTCTGAGGGTGTAAAATGTCCTCATTTTCAAGGAGGTTATCTACTGCTTGTACACATTGCAGTAGTTCTTTGTCTAAAGTTTCATCGAAAAATTCAATATCATTTTCATCAATGATTTCTTGGCTGCTCTCTTGCAGGACAATTTGAAATTCAACTTTCTGTTCGCCTTCCATTTTGCCTGAAATTTAGATTAAAAAAATATATATTAGTAGAGATAGGGCACTGTTGGGATTAATTTTAGATAGGCAGTTTTTATCAGTGAATTTATCTTTGGGCAGTGTATAGTATCAGAGTGGAAGTAGGAATATAAAAAAGTGTATGTGATTTAACGTAAGTAAATTCATAATTATACAAGCGAAGCCTAACTCCATCCATAACTATAACAGAGAAGTCTATCTAAATCTATAACTACTACAGAGGGATAGTATATAACTATCAGAAAAAGTTTACCATATTAACTTATAGTGCACAATATACTTCAGTTTTAAAAATAAAAACTTACCTTTAGAAAGAAGTTGAAGGAATTAGTGAAAATCCTATTGAAATGTACACCAAGAAGTAGTAGTCAAAATGGCTGTGTTTTCTTCTCTTCCTTTATATATATTCAGGTATATAACCAATGAAATGTCAGGTAAAAAAAGTAGAAAATGAAAGTAACATATTAATTGGTTGTCAATTCCAACACTTCAGATGTGTTTTGTGAAGTAATTTACCTCACGGTATTTAGAGAGGTCTACAGGCTAAATGGCTAAATGGAATTCCAATCAAATTTGTGAAAATGGTAGGGATTGGTATGTAGTATGAGCTAATCTATATTTGGTGAAATTGTCTCCAGTGGCTTTTCTGTGAACTACTTTCCCACCTTTTTTGATGGTGCGCTTCCCAGGGAGCGACCCGGTACGCGAACCGTTGAGCGCCCCGGTTCGCGAACCTTAAGCGTTACGGGAGTCCACCATTTTGTGTTTCGGTCGAATTAAGATACAAAATGGAGGGCAAATAATGTTCAGAATGGGTAGAAGGGGGCACGGTAGACTTATCTTGACCCCCTAGGTTTTGTGAGGGTGGCTGAGGAGGCTTATATGTGCGAAAAAAAAACATTTTTTTTTTAAATTTCGCGAGGTTAGCTCCCGGTTCGCGTACCGGGTAGCGTCCCAGGGAGCGTACTTTGTTGAAAATTAGTGAAAAAACTTAGAGGAAAAATAACAATTGTGAGTGATCAGATGTAGGGTAGCTCTGAGAAGAGCTTTTGGGTTTATGGTACATTTAGGTACTTATAAGTAGGTACCAATGCACATTCTTAAATTCAGAGTGAAAATTCTGTTGCCCTCATCTGAGAAGTGAACTCCATCTCCTCTGTAGATATCTTGCATGTAGTAACGCAAGTTATTGTTGTACAGGGAGCCCATTCCATGGTCTCTCATGTAAGCTGAAACAGATTTGTTTACATGCTTCCTCGACTTCTCAATTTGTGGACAAAATTGGTTTGACCACCTCCATTTCTGTCTTTGGCATATATTTGAATATACCAAGGCAGTCTGAGGAAAAAGTGCCATTAATTGCTCAAAGGTGTCCTTTAAAAGCATTTCCAGACCTACACCAGTCAAAGTGCCCAAGTCATTACCTCCACAGTGCACAATTAACAGGTCAGGTTTGGGCAAATGCATAAAGGTTTTCACCAATGGTATCAATTGGTGACATTTTAATCCTCTGTGGCCAAACCACTTAATTTCCACATCTTGTAAATTGAGGTTAGGTAAATTCCTGTTTTCAGTGTACCTTTGAGCCCAGTGAATATAACTATGTCCAACAATCCAGACAGAAAACATGGTGAGAGAAGGTTCTCCTGCAGTCAGATGAAGTGTGGCAATGAAATGGCAGTTGAAAAAATGAGAGTTTAAAATGAAAAAAACTGTGGAGTTTCTGTGTTCATGAAGCAGTAACAGTGATTGGTGGATTTTGATTGCTGAAAACAGAAAGTTAGGGTGCACGGATGAGTTATTTGAAAGATGTATTTTGAATGGTCAATAAAAAATCATTAAATGAAAGAATGCACTGGATATGCAGGTGCACTGAGAGTTCAGAGTTCAATTGCAACATTGTTGTGTGAACTTGCAAACACCAGAAGTCTTCCAAGAGGTGGTTGCCATGCAGAAAAGGCAGAAAGGGCAGAGGGGGGAAGGGTTTTCATTTGAAAAAAAGTGAGGGAAGAGTTTTGATTGGGTGACATGAGAGATATGTGTGAAGAATTACAGCATTTCTGTGCTTTTGATAGCTGCAGACTCTGGAGTGCATACCTTTTGCTCTGCTGAAGACAAATTGGTGTGTTTCTGAGACTGTTTTCAAACTCAAAGTATTTGCTAAGGTGAGAAAATATTTCTTTAATTTAGATAGAGAATAGTGTGCTTTAAGGAGAAAATTATGAATTATGTGGCGCAAATTGCTTGTAAATATGCTCCCACCTGTGCATGGAAAATTTAGATTTTGAATGTTTGTGTTACATAGCCATGTTAAAAGTGATACAAACATGCTGCAAAGGCAATTAAAAAACGCTTTTATGTGTCTTAAGGACATTTTAAGTAATTTTCCCATGTGCAGTGTTTTGAAATTATGATTTGAAAATCGTTTTTGGGGAAAAGGAATTGTTTTTAAATTTATGACAAGGACATAATTGTGTATGCTTCTTTATAAGGCAATTGACTGTCCCTGATGTTATTTTTCCCATTTTAATGTAAGACCTTTCTCTGTGGCGCAAATTGCTTGTAAATATGCTCCCACCTGTGCATGGCAAATTTAGATTTTAAATGTTTGTGTTACATAGCCATGTTAAAAGTGACCCAACCATGCTGGAAAGGCAATAAAAAAACACTTTCATGTGTCTTAAGGACATTTTAAGTAATTTCCCTGTGGGCAGTGTTTTCAAATTATGAATTGAAAATCGTTTTTGAGGTAAAGGAATGTTGTTAAAATTTATGTGCGCCATATGCCCCCAAATTTCTTTTTCAGGGGTGCAGCAGGGTGTTATTGAGACACCCCTGCACCTTTGGAAAAATTCCTAATTTGCGATGAGCTAATTGCTAATCGCAAATTGCACCTTCTTTCATATGGGCATCCTGGCGCATGGAAATGAATGGGTAATTTGCAATTAGCAATTTGCTCATCGCAAATTTGGAATGGTAAAGAATCGCTATTTATTCCTTAAAATTCGCTATTTTGGAAATGCAAAATAGTTATATGATACATATGGCGGTTGATGTCTAACAAGATAAGAAGCTTAGGGATACATTTATGATGACTGGCGCAATGAAGTGGACATCACTTACTTCATTGGTAGAGCTTTACATGTATTATGTCCTCTGTATTCTTCATCAAGCGTAACTTTAATCTGCAATCCTGAGTAGGCCTCACCTTAAACAAACCTCTGGATAGGCCACATCTTATCGTCATCCTGAATTAATCATTTAAAATGCTAGGGACAGATTTATGATAGGTGTATGCCTCTTTTGCGCCACTTACAAAACACTGTCCATGGGGAAATGACTTAAAATGTCCTTAAGACACATGAATGTGTTTTTTTAAAGCGTTTGCAATTTTTTTGGGTCACTTTTAACATGGCTATGTGACTCAAACAGTCAAAATCTAAATTCACCATGCACAGGTGGGAGCATATTTACAAGGAATGTGCTCCATGGGGAAAGGTCTTATAATGTAATATGGGAAAAATGACATCAGAGACACTGAAATGCCTTATAGAGAAGCATACAGCATTATGTCCTTGTCATAAATTTGCAAACCATTACTTTTCCCCAAAAACGATTTTCAAATCATAATTAGAAAACACTGCACATGTGGAAATGACTTAAAATGTCCTTAATTCAAAATTTGCTATTCCTTATTTTGCGATTGCACTGAAGGATTTGCAAATTTTGCGATTCCTTAAATGCAATGTATCAAACAAAAAATATGTAAAAAATGACATTAAGGATTTGGAAACTACCACCAACTTCTAGTTTGTGGTAATTTGCGAATTCTTTTCAAAAAGCATTTTTTTCCAAAAAACAAAAGGTGCCATATGACGCCAATACATGTCCTTAGGGCATGTATGTGTGCCATATGCCCCCAATTTTCTTTTTCAGGGGTGCAGCAGGGTGTTCTTGAGATACCCCTGCACCCTTGAAAAAATTCCTATTTTGTGATGAGGTAATTGCTAATCGCAAATTGCAACCTTCATTCCTATGAGCCTCCTAGCCCATGGAAATGAATGGGTAATTTGCAATTAGCAATTTGCTCATTGCAAATTAGGAATGGTAAAGAATTGCTATTTATTCCTTAAAATTCGCTATTTAGGAAATGCAAAATAGTTTGTTGGTACATATGGTGGTTCATCTGTAACAAGATAAGAAGCTTAGGGATACATTTATGATGACTGGCAAAATAAAGTGCAAATCACTTACTTCATTGGTAGGCCTTTACATGTATTATCTCTTCTGTATTCTTCATCAAGCGTAACTTTAATCTGCAATCCTGAGTAGGCCTCACCTTAAACAAACCTCTGGATAGGCCACACCTTATCGTCATCCTGGATTAATCATTTAAAATGCTAGGGACAGATTTATGATAGGTGTATGCCTCTTTTGCGCCACTGTGCGCCACTTTTATGATGCAGCGGCGGTGCAAAAGATTTGCTATGAGGCGACAAAATTACAAATTGATGCATTTAGGCAGATATGTCATGGTGTAAAAAAAACGTACCACATGAAACCAATGCAGCAGTGATGCAAAAGATGCACCATGTTGCAAGACAGGCCTCACTTGGGGGCATATGTATCAAGCTAATTAGCATTTGCAAAGATCAAAATTCTGCGAATTTCGGCCTTTGCGAATGTTAATTAGACAAATGGTATGTATCAAACAAGTTTGATGCAAAATAAGGAGTAGCAAAATTTGCTATTCCTTATTTTGCGATTGCACTGAAGGATTTGCAAATTTTGCGATTACTTAAATGCAATGTATCAAACAAAAAATATGTAAAAAATGACATTAAGGATTTGGAAACTATTGTGGTAACTTGGTGGTAATTTGTGAATTCTTTTCAAAAAGCTTTTTTTAAAAAAAACAAAAGGTCCCATATGACGCCAACACATGCCCTTAGGGCATGTATGTGTGCCATATGCCCCCAAATTTCTTTTTCAGGGGTGCAGCAGGGTGTTCTTGAGACACCCCTGCACCCTTGGAAAAATTCCTAATTTCTGATGAGCAAATTGCTAATCGCAAATTAAACCTTCATTCCTATGAGGCTCCTAGCCTATGGAAATGAATGGGTAACTTGCAATTAGCAATTTGCTCATTGCAAATTAGGAATGGTAAAGAATTGCTATTTATTCCTTAAAATTCGCTATTTAGGAAATGCAAAATAGTTTGATGGTACATATGGCGGTTCATCTGTAACAAGATAAGAAGCTTAGGGATAGATTTATGATGACTGGTGCATCACCAGGGATGTGTCAGTCATCCTGCGCCGCTGTTCCGCCACCCATGGTGTGCTGCATTTACAATGCGGGGCATCATGGGGCAAAAATGGCACAGATGCGTGATGTATCTGTGCTGTAAAGGTAGTGATTGCTGGAGTTGTATCGCAAGTGCGATGCAGCTCAAGCAAGGCTCAGGGGTGCCCCATCTCCACAATGTTGCGTCAAGACCTATGCCTGCTTAAAGCAGGCGCAGGGTTTTGACGCAGCTTTCTCCTATCTGATTGTAAATACGGCACACCATGGGTGGCAGAGCAGCGGTGCACGTTAACTGGTGCATGCCTGGGGATGTGCCATTTAACATAAATCTGCCCCTTTACATTTAAGTATGTGCAGGACACACAGAGTCGGTGAGGCTTATCCAAGGTTAAGAAGAGATGAGTCCTGTTCAATGAAAAATTAGACATAGTCTTCACCTGATCAGCATTGCTGGACATGGCTAAATAATAGCTGCAAAATATTACTCTTGTTAAACAATTTTACTATTATAATCTCTGAGATTTGTCTCTTACTCTGCAACATCTCATTGTTGTTATCTTTCTTTAAAGATAAAGACAACATCAACATGAGCGACAATCTGCAATCAGTTGATTTTGACCTCATCATTGAACTTGTAATTGAAACATAAGTGGATGTTGATCCATTGGATGATTTAAATCCTGAGGATGAAGAAGAGCGTGATGAGGATGCAGATTTGTCCGAAATATATAACATAGGGTGGGAAGCGGACCTGCTTGAGCCTATGGAAATATAAACATTTATTTTTAAAATGTATAATTAATAAAAAGTAAAAATGTAAACCATTTAATTTAAAAATAAAGACACCTTCAAAAACAGGTTATGTGTAGTGTCTTCAATAAAATATTAAAATATGCTCATAAAATTAGATCAGATTCACATATAAAATAGCACAGGTAACATAAATATAAATGTCATTTCTTTTCTGCTATTTCTGTATTGTAAATTTGCCAAGGACTAAAAAATCTTCTATTTAAAATGTCAAGTAGTGTGTTAAGTTTTTGATCACTGTTATTGATTTACTGTTTGGTAATAATGGTTAATAACATTTTTTATTATATTTTACCACAGATTCAACTGCAGATCATTTCAAGATTTCACCATGCCAACAATAGAAAGACAGAGAAAGGCTGCAAAACGTCAAAGACAGCAGGTGAAACAAAATAAGCAGCAGTCCTCTAACAAAAAGATTTGTCAAGTCACGAAGAAAGCACCGGGTAAGAGCACAAAATATTTCATAAGAAATATGTGTAGTAAAAAAAATATTACTACAGAAAATGTTTCAGTCCATAAAAAGAGAAGCAAATCAAATGGAAAGGAAAGGCCAATCAAAAATGTTACTGCTAGAGCAAGAGATAACTCTGTGCATGATAGTAGAAGGAAACAACAGTTTAGGGACATTCGTAAACGAATGTTCCGCAACAGGATAATTGGCAATTTGTTAAAAAATATTAAGAAAGGTCAACAGAAACTGGTTTTTTATAAGAGAAAAAAAAAGTTGAGAAAGTTATTGATCAGGCATTTGAAATTAAACGTAAGTTATTTATTTTGATAATCAATAGAATTAGGAAGCTAAACAAGGCAATTTATGATTTCAAAAGAAATAGTAGATGGAAGAGAATAGTTAATCGTAGTAATTTTTGTGAAGTTTTTTCTGGAGAATGGATGCATAGTTCAAGCTGTGAGGCATTTTTTAATGAGGAGAGTTATTTCCAGGATAATTATTTGGTGCATGCAGTTGACACCAGTGGTCGTGCTTATGAAGTGAAAGATGGTTGTCCAGTTGAAAAAGAAAAACTTGTGACAACAGAGACAGAAGAGGTGTTAGGTAATGAGGTTTTAGGAAGACGTGCTAAGGGTCCTGTGTACACCTGGAAGTGTAGTAGTATTTGTAGTGTGCGACAGGATTCCATCAATTTGCTTTGTGATTTTGTACGGTCATTTAATAAGAAAAGTTTGAAGCAGAAAATAAGGTTGTTGCAAGAATTAGATCCTTGCAGAGTGAGAGAAGTGACAGGTTTGCATGGTCATTCACTGGCTTGTCTTTCCAGGAGAGTATGCCAGAGTGTTTTTCATCATTTCAGGATGCTAGCAGTGCATCATAATAAAGTGAGGAAATTAGTTAGAATGTTGTATTATGCTAAGAGTCCAGCAATTATGCTTAAACAATTATGCGCTGCTCTTTTGCATGGTTCTGAAATAGATGTGAAGAACATATGTGAAGAAATTGAGTTTTGTTACTTTGGAAGTAAAGAGGAGAATGTTGAAATTGACCCAGAAGAAGAGGGTAATGTGGAAGATAGTGTACAGGTTTCCAGTACAGATAATTTCCAGAGGGAAATTGCGACGTTTCAGGTGAAATCAAGTGAGAGGCCTAATTTCACTTGTGTGTGTTGTCGACGCACTTATTATAAGAATCAGACTAAGTTAGTGGATTTATATGCAAAAAGTGAAAGGGAAAATAATAGTGATTGGAAGGATTTTGCAACATACTTGATGGTAGAAAATTGTTTTGATTTGGGATTCGATCAACGTGTGTGTACTTATTGTTGTTGCAAATTAAATCAAAACCAGATGCCTGCTAGAGCAGTTCATAATAATCTGGAATTGGTTGAGATTCCTTCTGAATTGAAGGATTTAAATACTTATGAATCTATTTTGATTCAAAGTATCCATCCCTTTCAGGCTATTGTAAGAATGGAGCCAAAGACAGGGAAATTGCCTCCATCAGATTTACAGAGAGGATTAAAGGGAAGAGTTGTTTATTTGCCTCTAGATTTGAAGAAAAACATTAACACAATTGGAGTAGAAAAAGTGGAAGAGGAACCTCTGGTTATCTTAGTTAATGGGGTTCCGACAAAGAATAAGAAAATATGGCAAGATTTAGTAGATGTTAGGAAAGTTAAAAAGGCAACATTGTATTTGAAAAAAAATAATAAATACTATAAGAATGTATATGTTGCAGAAGAGGAAGTAAGTGAGGAAGAGGATAGCGATTTGTGTGCTGGTCAAATTGAGAAAGTAGAACCCTCTACTAGTGAAGAAATATATGAACATTATAGTGTTCATCCTTTGCATTCCAAGGAAGTCATGGGGAATGCTATTGAGTTGTTTCAAATGAAACAAGCCAAAGGGAGTCCCATTAGTGTTTGGGAGGAAAGTTTGGAAGCTCGGTGTTTCCCACAGCTTTTTCCAACAGGTCAGGGAGGAAGATATGATGAGCGACCTCATCAAATTCCTGCTTCTGAATACCGGACTTTGCGATTGTATGCAGGAGATGCTAGGTTTCGACAATGCATTCCCTATTTGTTTCATCTCCTGTTTGAAAGCGATCTGTCTGGACTGTCATATGCAGTGAACCACATCTTGAAAAGTGGTATACACATGCAAAACATCTCGGCAAGTGACTTTATGGATAAAGTCAATGTCCAAGACAGTATTTTGGATTCTCACCTGATTAATCTCACGGCGTGTCAGCGTGGTACTAATGAGTACTGGTACCGTCGTCATGGTGATTTAAAATGTATGCTGAGGAACTTAGGTACTCCCACATGGTTCCTCACTCTGAGCTGTGCCGAGTATGGCTGGGAAGACTTACTTGAATTTCTACGAGAGGCAAATGCTAACGTAGATAACATCGAATTCAAGACACCCGGAGAACTGTGCTCTTTGGATCCAGTCAATGTATGTAGGTACTTCAATCATAGATTTGAAGCTATGATGTCTTTCATCATGAATAAGAAGAATCCACCTCTTGGAGAGGTGTTGGATTTCTTCTGGAGAAAGGAGTACCAAGCAAGAGGTGCTCCTCATATACATATGTTGCTGTGGATCAAGGATGCACCTAAATTTGGAACGGATCCAGAAGACTCAGTGATGAGTTTCATCCAACAGTATTCTACGTGTGCTGTTCCAAACGCAAAGGAGAAGAAAAGCCTAAGAGAAAAAGTTCTGCGTTTCCAAAGCCATCGATGTGGAAAGTACTGCCGTCGTAAATTCCGAAACAAGGACAAGTTCTACACCAAATGTCGTTTCGGCTTTCCACGACCGGTGATTTCTAAAGGAAGAGTAAACAGTTTGATGTCTTCGCTGCGACATAATGTCATGAAGAAATCACCTAAAAACACATACAATTTGAAGAGGAACGAAGAGTCCAAGTACATCAACGACTACAACCCGGTGATTTTGTCCATGTGGAATGCTAACATGGATATACAGTTTGTGGCTGATAACTGTATGGCTGTGGCTCGGTATGTGACGTCTTACATCACCAAAAAAGAGAAGACAGAATTGAAGGATATGTGGGAGGACATTTCCCATGAAAAGAGCCTCAGCAAGAAGCTGTACAGTTTCAGTCTGAAGATGTTGTCGCATCGAGAAATTGGAGCTTACGAATGCTCTGACCGGTTGTCTTCAGCAAGTCTCTATGCCAAGTTCAGGAGTATCGTTTGGGCGAGTCTTGGTCTTGCTGCAACGCGTAATCGAGTTCTGAAACCTGTGCGGGAAATTGAGTATTTGGCGGAAAAGGAGCCAAACAGTACCGACATTTTGAAGACCAACATGTTGGATACATATTATCCAAATAGAAGCAGTCACCTCGACAATGTTTGTCTGTATGAGGTTCTTCAAAATTACATATTCAAGAGGAACATCAAAGAAGATACTGAGAAAGGAGTGTATGCTGTAATAGGAAGTGAGGGATGTCTGGTCAAGCAAAGAAAATGCCACTTGGTAAACTATCGAAAATTGAGTGGCGAATCTCCTGAAAAAAAGGAGTTTTTCTATTTAGCACTTTTGCAACTTTTCAAGCCTTGGCGTGCAGAAGAGGAACTGCTTGGAGATTTCCTCTGTTACGAAGACTCTTTCAGTGCCGCCAAGGAGACCATAGAATGTCCTGCTTTTCCCAAATATGTAGAAATGTTGAATGCGGAAATTGAGCAGGAAGCAACGATTGCAGCCGAGATTGCCAGAGACAGTTCTCAGGACAGTCAGAGTTCTGCTTCATTGAGTCAGGATCCACTAGGAGGACCTGTTATCGAAAATGAAGCTGCCACTGCCATGAATGAAGTGGAAAGAGCCATGGCACATGCTCAGGAGGATGCGGTTAACTTAGAAGAGTTGGAAAGACAACTCAACGTTGAGCAGAGGAAAATATATGACGAAGTTACCATGCAAATTGATCATGGATTAAGTCATGACAAGAAAGAGTGCTCATGTACGTCGTTGAAGCCTGTCCGACTGTACGTGAGTGGAGAAGCGGGAACTGGAAAAAGTTTCCTCATTAAAGCAATTTCATGCTATTTGCAGGAAAGGACAGAGTCATCGCTGTCTTGTGTTGTCACCGCTCCAACTGGACTGGCAGCACATAACATTAAAGGGATTACTTTACATCGTTTACTGATGCTGCCAGTGGAGCATGACAACAAATTACAATATCACAAGCTATCTGGAGATGCTTGTTTTGAAGTTTCAAGAATCTTGAGGAAAATGAAACTTCTTATCATTGACGAAGTAAGCATGGTTTCCAATGTCATGCTTGCCTTTGTGCATTTGAGAATGCAAGAAGTTCTCAAAACAGAGTATGATGTGTTATTTGGTGGCAAACACATCATTGTTTTCGGAGATCTTCTGCAGCTGACACCAGTGAAAGGGCAACCTGTGTTCAAAATGCTCACGCATGAAGATACCAGGAAGTGCCTAGGCAGCATTGGCAACGTCAATATATGGTTAAACTTCAATTATGCTGAACTGCATGAAAATATGCGTCAGGCGAAGGATGAAGTTTACAAGACTATTCTACAAGATGTTAGAATTGGAAAAGTGACCGAGCATGGGAAAGAAGCTTTACATGCACGATTACTATCAAATTTATATCCAGAACAAGATGTTGTGCCTGAGAATATTTTTCAGAAAATTACTGATAAGAAATCTGGAATATGTTTGATGCCAACTCTTGCAGAATGTGCCAAATTCAACAACAAAATGTTGCATTTAGAAAAGCAAGAGATTGTGAAACTGGAAGCTATTGACAGAGTAGAGCATATGGGATCAACAATTATTTTGTCTGAGAATCTGAAAACAAAATTGGATTCATTAGAGAAGAGTATATCTAAAACTGCAGGTTTTGAAAAGACTCTGAATGTGTGCTTGAACTGCCGTATAATTTTAAGAAGGAATTTACATGTTGAAAGAGGTCTGGTAAATGGATCAATGGGTAATGTTGTTGATTTTGTAAAATACAGAAATAGAGATGGAATTGAATTTTTAAAAATTAAATTTGATGGCATTGAGGAAGTACAGCTAATTGGTCGTTGCTCTGCTAGATTTTTGCTTGTAAAAGACTTATATGTTCGCCGTAAGCAGTTTCCTGTTTGCTTGGCATATGCGGTGACAATCCATAAATCGCAAGGTTTAAGTGTAGACTGTGCATTGGTGAATATTGGCAGTTCTGTGTTCAAGGAGGGTATGGCATATGTGGCATTGTCACGAGTTAGAACTTTATCGGGATTGTACTTGATTGAGTGTGATGTCACAAACATTTGTGCGGATCTAGATTGTGTTAAGGAATACAATAGGTTAAGAAGAGAGTATGCGCCACATTTGCCTCAGTATCCTTTGTTTGAGAAACGTGTGGTAGGCCGGAAACGAAGAAATGTGACCAATACTGGGGAGGTTGTAGCAAAAAGACGAAAAGTCGATGAACCTAAAATTACAAGCAGAAACAAAAAGGATTCTGTTGAAGATGTTGTTGGTTTTCAATTTGAAAACAGTTCTGTGTCAACTGCTATGCTAATGTAGTGGTTAATGTTTTGTTTTCTCTAGAAAATGTAAAAGAAGAGATTGTGGTCAATTCTGATCAAAGATTTTGCAGTTTGTTAAATTCTGTGTTAGAGAAATGTAGCACTGATAGAAGAAACATAGAAAGTGTGTCTGAAATTCGAAATCTGTTAGACAAATGTTCAGGCCAAACACAATTCTCTCAAAATATTCAGCAAGATTGTCAGGAGGTTTTAATGTATATGCTTGATGTATTGCATGCTGAAGGTGTAGATGTAGATCAGCTGTTTGGGCTTTCTTATCAATGGCAGCATGACTGCGAGAACTGTATGGTATCAAGTACTACTAGTGTAGACTCAGAAAGGTTTATATATTTAACTTTGCCAGACAGTAAATCAGTCTCCTTTAATAAGCTAGTAAAAGCAGCTGATCACAACATGGAGTGTAGCCAATGTAAATCTGAAATGATGTCCACATTATTTATACGAACATATGGCCAGTATGTCATTTTAATGTTCCAACGATGTAGGCCTGATGGAACAAAATTGACAACTTTAATTAAAAAATTTGTAGCTTCGCAGTTGTCAATATCAGGAAGGACTTTTGTAACTGCAGCAATTATATATCATGACGGCCCTTCAATAACATCAGGACATTACACAGCTTATTTAAAGTCTAGAAATGGCTGGTCATTCTGCAACGATTCTGTTTTAATTTTCAAAAAAAAATTGCCGTATGACCTTAAAAACTCTTACCTGGTGTTTTTAAAACCAAAATTTTAGGGAAATAATCTTGGGATGTGCTCTGTGGAATTTCAAGAAGTTCTAATGGCTCCTACACAATTTGGCCTTGAGGATAAGTGTAGTTCAGAGACATAACTTCTAACCATAAGACTGAACGTCATGGAGAAATAAGTGCACTTTGAATGAGTTCAGAAAAACTATTTCTTTTTATAAGCTAATTGAAGCAGCCAATCAAAACATAGAGTAGAGGGAATGTAAGTCTGCAACGCTGTCTACTGTTTTACATTGCTTTGTGATTGAAAGTGATGTAGAGAATTAAATAATTGTAGTAGTCATAGAGTTAGTGTAAGTCTGCTTCATAGTAAGCAGTATCAGTGTCATAGGAAATGTAGAACATGACTGAGCAAGAAGGGGAAGATATTACTATTCCAGGATTGTGAAAATGATCTTCAACATTTTAATTCTGAAAGTTGCGGAAATGCCAAATGACGGGATTGGCTTACAAGAAATCCAAGAGTTATAAATGGGTCTGACAAGATTTGGCCTTGTGGAAACTTGTGGTAGAGAGCAAGAAGTCATTTATTGCATGTAACATGTTTTTAAAAACGATGGAGATTTTCTTTCAGAAAGTGGCGGGCTGAAAGTAATAACAGCACAAAAGAGTGTAAGCTGTTCATAGGACATCCTTTGACGTCATGGAAAGTAAGTTAACTTTAAGGAGTTCTGAATTCTGATTTCTTATGTTGTATGGGTTTTTTAAACACAATCATTTTGATTGTGTTTTTTTTTCCCCGCTGTTATATGATGAATACCTTCAAGTCACTGTTTTAAGTGAATTTTGATACATTCTGAGAACAGCAAAAATAAACCATTTAACATGTATAATTAATTCTGTACTGTTTGCATTTATGATGTATATGTAGAACTGTGTAGGAGGCATGGAGAAGGTGAGGCTTCTGTAAGTGTCAAAGTTGTTGCATGCAGTGCTGCACTTCTGCGTATTCTTTCATATGCTAGACTACATCTGCACAATGAGATACCTAAGCAAAGGAAACACAAGTGATGTGATTGTGAAATGAGCAAAATAAATTGCACGTATTTCAATTACATCACCTGTGTTTCCTATCATTACGAATCACATTGTGCAGATCAAGTTTAGGTCTGTCCAGGGAAACATAGGAGGTTTGGCCTTTGTTCAAGAGTGCAGTGGACATGACTCACTTCATTGGTAGACCTTCACATGTATTATGTCCTCTATTCTCTTCAACAACTCGAAATTTCATCTGCAACCCTGAGTAGGCCTCACCTCAAACAAACCTCTGGATAGGACACATCTTATTGGCATCCTGAAGCAATTATTTAAAATTTTAGTGTCTTGCGACACTTTTCTGAGACAACAGCAATGCAAAAGATGCACCATGTTTTAAGATAGGCCTCACTTCATCTGCATCAAGATACTGTTAGTTTAAAATGTATATCTTTAGGACTGTGTAGGGGGCCTGGAGAAGCAGAAGCTTCTGTAAGTGTCAAAGTTGTTGAAAAACTGTTTGTCCTTCAATCTTTTCCCTTGTCTTTTGTAATTTTTAAATACATGTTTTAATATTTTTGAAATGTTTGTTCTCTCTTTCACAGATTGAAAGTATAAAAACAAAAAGTGAGTAATTTAACGACAATTATAAGGTAAATGCTTTGTACTCTTTTCGTTACATTTCTATCACATTCACCTACTATTAGTTCCACTGCTTCATTTCTTTAACCCTCAGTTTCCTGCCTTTGCTACTTCCCTCATTCCTTTCTCTATTACCTACTTACTCAACTCCTTCCACTCTTTTTCTCAGTCCCTCTCTTCTCATAGTTCCTCACTCTTGTTCACTCACTCCGTCTCTATTACTCTTAGTGTCTTTGACTGATCACTCTATCACTACTTGTTCATAATGCTTTCTCTGTGTAGTTGAAGCACACTAAGGGGCATATTATGAACACAGCCAATAAAATTATTGCTCTTTTTATTGGCAGAAAACTGGTGCAAAAGTGGTTTTAGCGGCAGTTTTCTGCCGCAAAAGCAGCTTTAGCGACACATTTCTGCCAATAAAAGCTGCAAAACTTTTATTGCCTATGTTGATGATATGGCTCTATGTTACTTACATTTCTTTGCTGTTTCAATTAATCTTTTTCTGTTATTTTTTGTTTTCTGTTTTCTATTTTTTCTCTCTGTTATTCCTCATGTTTTAATCTTATTTTGAACATTCACTCACATTCTCCAAGAAACTCTTCTTTGTTAATGTTATACTCTCTTTTTTTTTCTTTCACTTCGTTATCTATTTTGTTTTTCACAATTATACCCTCTTCCGTCTTTTCTTCGGTAAATAGATCTATTAAACAGTATCTCTTCTTTACTCCCTATAGCTGTCTTTCTTTTAACATCACTCTCTGTTTACTTTCCTTATACTTACTCTTTTTTAAAAAAAAAAAAAATTTGGTTAGCTCCCGGTCCGCGTACCGGGAAGCTAACCCGGGAGCGAACCAAAAGAAATAGAGCTTGCCAGAGTGCTAAACATTCTAGCAATTTTTTTTGAAAGGGAAGGTAGTTCTGAAAAGAACTTTTTTTTTATATTTTTGTTGTTTTATATTTTTTTTTATTTTTTTTTATTTTTTGTTTTTTTTGTATTTTTTGAACGATCTTATATTTTTTTGGGGGTTTTTTGGGGGGGGAAACAACAAAAAACAGGCGTTGAAAAGGGCTCAACAGGAGCAAAAAAAAAATTACTGGGGGCGGTTAGGGCAATCATGGTGTTCATACGCCAGGTTGAGTGCATTGATGCTCATGTTGCCACACGCTAACAACGCACGACAGTGCATACAAGAGTGTATCATGTGGCCAAAATTTTCTTGTATATTTGGCACAGTTTCCCGTGCCTCTTCTGGTGTTAATGAAATTGGTATTCTTGGTCTGGCCACAGGAGTTGATCTTGGATTGTCCTGCATATCCCTTATTTCCGCCCGGCTGTAATTTAGTGGATGCTTCCTTGTCATGTGCCTGTGCATTGTGTGATTTCCATAACTATATTTCTTGTCCGTCCCTCTTGATAATTGTTCTTTGCATATGAGGCAGGTGACATACCTCGCATTGACTTTTTTTTGGCCACGAGGGATCGAATAAAACTGCCAGATGAAACTGGCTTTCTTTCTGGAAACCCGGGGCACCTCTTCTAAGAACTGTGGTTCTTCTCCCTCCTCATCCATTTCTTCATCTTCCTCCTCAGTGTTGGTAATGACCTGGGGAGGTGGTCCTCTCTTCCCATGAGGAGGTGGAGGTGGTGGTGGGGGTGCACCAGCTGAAGCTACCAATGAAGCCATTTCTCATATAGTAGTAAAGGTCTTCCTCTCACAATGATGAAAGTCAGAGTGAGGAAAGAAGGAGGGGTTTTCATCATTTGGGAAAAACAATACTTCTCAACCAATGAAAAGTGTTATTTTTAGGTCACCTGACCTAGCCTTACATCATTATGAAACCAAAAGTGAAATGAACCAATGAAAAGTTTTATTAACAAGTCACATGACCTCTCACGCTCATGTTACGCGCTGCGTAACGCGCCCCGGTTAGCTTCCGGGTCGCTGCGCTTCGCGCCTCGGTCCGCGCCCCAGGACACTTCCGGGTGCGCTAACGCGGTACGTCACAAGTCGCATTACGCGGCAACGCGATACCGTCACTATGTTGATATCTTACCGGTTCGCGGACCGGGTCGCGGCATCAATTTGAGCTAACGGAAAGCTTCCCGGTTCGCGGACCGGGAGCGAAACAAAAAAAATATTTTAAAAAAATGATTAATAAATATATAAAATATATTTTTGGATTTAAAGAAGAATACATTTTACAGCTATAGATATTAGCTTTTAAAAAACCAATGATATTCACTGAAAAAACCATAGGTTATAGACCATATATAGTTAGGAATTAGCATTTACAAAACCTTGAAAATTCACTGAAAAAACCATAGGTTATAGACCATATATAGTTAGGAATTAGCATTTAAAAAACCTTATTTTACTCACACAAAACCATTGAAATTCCATATATAGTTAGTTGTACTAACTATATATCGTGCACCCGCAATCCACTGCTGATCATGTCACATATTACATCATTCATGACATGGTCAGTGACATCACTGATGACATCACTGATGACATCTCAAATGACATCACTGATGACATCACTGATGACATCTCAAATGACATCACTGATGACATCACTGATGACATCTCAAATGACATCACTGATGACATCACTGATGACCTCTCATTTGACATTACTGATCACATCACTGATGACATCATTCATGTGATAATACGATGAACCTCTTCAGACTCTAATATAACATTAGATACACTCAGTGTAAGCACAGACTCACAGATTGTCACTCATCCATGAAGTTACACACACACCTAGTCAGTCATGCAAACAATCAATCACACCTCCATTTTCCCAACTATACAGTTATACACACCTTACTTATTCAAACATATACTAAAACATATTTACTCTCTTATACAATCCTGGATACAAGTTCACAATGATGCATACAGCCACTCACACATTCACTGGCTCTTATGCACAGTTATTTATATATGGCAAGTCTCACATGTACTGTGTTTTACATATGTACTTACTTTGACATGTAGCACTGAGATATCCATTCACTCACCAATACACTGATGCACACAGTCAACCGCCCATACAGCTGTTTCCACATGCACTTTTGAACCCATACATCTAGTGAATCAACTGCTCACACATCTATGCACAGAGTCATACACCTTCCAGCCACCTACACACACACTCAGTCTCCCATACAAATACTTGGGCAACCAATCAATAACCCATATAGTTACTCATATAGCTACTGAACAACACATGCAGCAGTTTTCAGAACAACAGACATAATGATGCACAAATTAAGACAGTTTAGTCACTAACCCATGCACTCAGTGAGACACATTTAATCACTCACTCATACAGTCAGTCATGCACCTACTAAATCCTTCATCCAGACACTTATACATCCACTCAAGACATATTTTAACTTTACAGAAAAATACAGTCACTGGATGTTGTCATCAGTGATGTCATCAGTGATGTCATTTGAGATGTCATCAGTGATGTCATCAGTGATGTCATTTGAGATGTCATCAGTGATGTCATCAGTGATGTCACTGACCATGTCATGAATGATGTAATATGTGACATGATCAGCAGTGGATTGCGGGTGCGCGATATATAGTTAGTACAACTAACTATATATGGAATTTCAATGGTTTTGTGTGAGTAAAATAAGGTTTTTTAAATGCTAATTCCTAACTATATATGGTCTATAACCTATGGTTTTTTCAGTGAATTTTCAAGGTTTTGTAAATGCTAATTCCTAACTATATATGGTCTATAACCTATGGTTTTTTCAGTGAATATATATATATATAAAACATGTGGACACCCTTATCCTCTTGAGTGCTGCTATCTTTTTCCTTGAGGAGTGAAAAGGAAATCTTCAGCGCAGTGTATATATATATACTGCTGCATCCTGGGAAATGGAGTCCCATGATTCAATCGGACCCTATGCATCATCACCTGAGGATCCTTTCGCTGAGGGGCGGAGCTACCATTCGCACCTATCCAGCGCGAGTAGGTGCATTTCAACTGCAGAGCGTCAGGACTTCCGTTCACACCACCGCAGGCGCTGATGAGGCCATACCGGCCGAAATGCATTCGCCATCAATCTGTCATTAAAGGCTCTGCCATTGAATTCCCCGTGGAAGTTCCTGCTTCTTTCATTGAGAGGAGGCGCTTGTTTCATATAATAGTGCGCTTTCCAGAGGCGCGGTTCAGGAGCCCCCCTTCACAAGTGGCCTGGAGATTCTGGAGTTTGCCTTGGCATTGCGTGTTTCTTCAATCACTGAATCTCTCCAGACTCGCCGGCAGCCCGAGGATTTGCAGCGATACAGCGAGACATTGTTCTCAGCCAGGGCGGGTTGTATGCACCTCCTGCTCACGCTATTATTTTTGCTCGGACTAATGGTTGACGGGGTTTTGGGGACTCAAGGCGGGACGTTTTGTTTTATTTTGCGGGAAGAACGCTGTGCAGAGCACCTCTCCCATAGCTATTTCATTGGATTTCACCAATACCGCCCTCCAGCATTACTCACCTGGGAGCCACTGCTGCATCCTGGGAAATGGAGTCCGATGATTCAATCGGACCCTATGCATCATCACCTGAGGATCCTTTCGCTGAGTGGCGGAGCTACCATTCGCACCTATCCAGCGCGAGTAGGTGCATTTCAACTGCAGAGCGTCAGGACTTCCGTTCACACCACCGCAGGCGCTGATGAGGCCATACCGGCCGAAATGCATTCGCCATCAATCTGTCATTAAAGGCTCTGCCATTGAATTCCCCGTGGAGGTTCCTGCGTCTTTCATTGAGAGGAGGCGCTTGTTTCATATATATATATATATATTCACTGAAAAAACCATAGGTTATAGACCATATATAGTTAGGAATTAGCATTTAAAAAACCTTATTTTACTCACACAAAACCATTGAAATTCCATATATAGTTAGTTGCACTAACTATATATCGCGCACCCGCAATCCACTGCTGATCATGTCACATATTACATCATTCATGACATGGTCAGTGACATCACTGATGACATCACTGATGACATCTCAAATGACATCACTGATGACATCACTGATGACAACATCCAGTGACTGTATTTTTCTGTAAAGTTAAAATATGTCTTGAGTGGATGTATAAGTGTCTGGATGAAGGATTTAGTAGGTGCATGACTGACTGTATGAGTGAGTGATTAAATGTGTCTCACTGAATGCATGGGTTAGTGACTAAACTGTCTTAATTTGTGCATCATTATGTCTGTTGTTCTGTAAACTGCTGCATGTGTTGATCATTAGCTATACGAGAGGCTATATGTGTTATTAATTGGTTGCCCAAGTATTTCTATGGGAGATTGAGTTTGTGTGGGGGTGGCTGGAAGGTGTGTGACTCTATGCATAGATGTGTGAGCAGTTTATTCACTAGGTGTATGAGTTCAAGAGTGCATGTGGAAACAGCTACATGGGCAGTTGACTGTGTGCATGAGTGTATTGATGAGTGAATGGATATCTCAATGCTACATGTCATAGTAAGTACATATGTAAAACACAGTACATGTGAGAGTTGGCATATATAAATAACTGTGCATGAGAGCCACTGAATGAGTGAGTGGTTGTATCGATCATTGTGAACTTGTATCAGGGATTGTATAAGAGAGTAAATATGTGTTAGTATATGTTTCAATAAGTAAGGTGTGTTTAACTGTATAGTTGAAGAAATGGAGGTGAGATTGTTTCTTTGCATGACTGACTGGGTGTGTGAGTAACTCCATGGATGAGTGGCAGTGTGTGAGTGTCTGTATACACTGAGTGTATCTAAGGTTATATTAGAGTCTGAAGAGGTTTATCGTATTAGCACAAGAATGATGTCAAATGAGATGTCATCAGTGATGTCATCAGTGATGTCATTTGAGATGTCATCAGTGATGTCATCAGTGATGTCACTGACCATGTCATGAATGATGTAATATGTGACATGATCAGCAGTGGATTGCGGGTGCGCGATATATAGTTAGTGCAACTAACTATATATGGAATTTCAATGGTTTTGTGTGAGTAAAATAAGGTTTTTTAAATGCTAATTCCTAACTATATATGGTCTATAACCTATGGTTTTTTCAGTGAATTTTCAAGGTTTTGTAAATGCTAATTCCTAACTATATATGGTCTATAACCTATGGTTTTTTCAGTGAATTTTCAAGGTTTTGTAAATGCTAATTCCTAACTATATATGGTCCATAACCTATGGTTTTTTCTGTGAATTTCATTGGTTTTTTAACAGCTAATATCTGTAGCTGTAAAATGTATTCTTCTTTAAATCCAAAAATATATTTTATATGTTTATGAATAATTTTTTTTTAAAATATTTTTTTTTCTTCGTTCCCGCTTCGCAAATCGGGAAGCTTCCCGTTAGCTGACCTTGATGCCGCGAAATAGACCGCGAGCCGGTAAACGTTTCTTTACCGCAAGTCCCGCGTTACAAAACAACATCGTGACGCCTCCCGTCCGCATGACGTTTCACGTTGTCGCGTGATACGTCATATGACGTACTACGTTAGCGAACTGGTACGCGAAGCGAGTCGCAAAGCGCAGGTTTCTGGAAGCAAACCGGGAGGCCCTGCAAAGCGCTTAACGTAAACACAGCAAGTCATGTGACTTGGTAATAACACTTTTCATTGGTTCATTTCACTTTTGGTTTCCTAATGATGTAAGACTAGGTCATATAATCTAAAATGAACACTTTTGATTGGTTGAGAACTCTTGTTTTTCCCAAATGATGAAAATCCCTCCTTCTTTCCTCACTCTGACTTTCATCATTGTGAGAGAAAGACCCTTTGTGATCACTGAGCAATGGCTTCTTTAGTAGCTTCAGCTGGTGCTTCCCCACCACCTCCACCACATCCAAGGAAGAGTGGACCACCTGCTCAAGTTATAATTCAACAAGAAGAAGAAGAAGAGGAACAGGAGGACGAGCACGAAGAGAGGCAGTTTTTGCCTGAGCAGCCCAGGACGTCTCACCGGAAAGAAAACTTCATTTGGCAATTTTTTAAAATTCCCAAAGGTCAGAAAAAAGTAAATGCAAGATACGTAACTTGCCTTATATGTCAAGATAGACTGTCCAGAGGGACCGACAAAAAATACAGTTTCGGAAACTACACAATGCATCGCCATATGACTAGGTGGCATCCTAACAACTACTGTGCTGCACAGTTTCGGAACGACCTAGATAATCTCCCTATTATGGCCAGAAGATCTGTTGTACCGGAAGTAACGGGACCAGAGGGCAGGGAGATGGTGCCAAATATACAAATGAGATTTGGTGATGTAAAACACATCTGCGCATTTTGCGATGGATTCATTTCCTACGGAGAAAAAAGCATCACTCTGATCAACAGAGCTATTGACTATCATATGCAAGTTTGTCCGAAACGCCCAAAATAATAAATACTTCTTTTTTTTGTTTTGTTGCTCCTGTTGAGCCCTTTACAATGAATCGTTTTCATTGCCCCCTCCAAGAAAAACCCCAAAAAATATAAAACTGTTCCGAAAAATTCAAAAACAGTAAAAAAATGTTCAGAAAAATAAAAAAAAAAGTTCTTTTCAGAACTACCTCCCCGTTATTAAAAAATTGGTACAATATTTGGAACTGTGCCAACCTCTATTTCTCTTAGTTCGCTTCCCAGTTCGCTCGCCGGTACGCGAACCGGAAGCGAACCAAAAACAGTAAGTATAAGGGAAGGAAACAGACACTTATGTTAAAAGAAAGACAGCTATAAGGGAGTAAACTAGAGATACCATTACCCGTAATCCACTGCTGATGATGTCACATATTACATCATTCATGACATGCTCAGTGACATCATCAGCAGAGGATTGCGGGTTTTTTGGCAACATGCCTTATCCACGGTTTAATAACGCTGCCTTTTGCTTTATATAAGTTTTCAAATTGTATGAAATATATACCAATAGGTCGTTATGAACCTTTAGGTAGTGCTTTTCTTCATGAGGTCTGGTCGCTTCCATACACATACAGATGTTTCAAAGATGATCAAGAAGTTTATCTGAATGGAGAGGAATGCACTGAGACGCCAGATCATTCACTAATGTGTAGGCACATACAGTTACACGGTTCATGCAACAAACACCGACCAAATATGGCTTGCGTGTTGCAAGGCACGCCAGTTCCTGCTATCATCCCCACGTTCAAGTTGTTGGAAAATGGTAGTTATTTGATGCTCAATAATGAAGATTGTTCTGAGTTAATTAAAAGTATTCCTTTTATCGTAACAGTAAGTGAACGGGTTATTTGCTGCAGAAATGTTCTATTTCCTCCCACACATGAACATAGGGAGTTTTCAATCTGGCCACAAATACCAACCTTGGGACACGTTTCAACGGCATGGCAAGAATAAGAGCTCTTTTGTCTCAGAGAGAGGTGGCCTTGAGTTCGGCCCGTGAAACTTTCGTACTTCACATAACGAACACCCGTACAGAGGTGCACACCCTTTTCAATTAAGATTTGCCTTTCAATTTCAGCAACATGTTTCCGACTATCTTTAACGCATCCTCCACAAAGTCCCTGGCGCACTTTTTTAAAGTTGTTACCAGTGGTCTCGTGACTTCATTTGAGAAAATCTTTGGAGTCATCCCTGCTTCCTTTCATTCTATTTTCTGCACTCTGGTTCGTGGATTGGCATTTTTACTTGCATTACCAGCGGACGCTCTTGTGCTTTTTTACATTTTTAAATATGGATGTCCCTCCTATGCAACCTCCCACCCTGCAGCTGCTGACACTGTTCCGCAATCGCATGCTAGAATATTATGGCACAATGCCGTTGGCGATATTAAGCACGGCATATGGATTATCTTTTCGATTCTCCTACTTCACCAGTGTCCAGCCTGTATTTCACTGCCTGACCTGTGATTTCGATTGGGCCATTGATTTGTGTCTCTGCGGACCGGTTTCTCCTGACGTCGACTTTAATCAGCTGATGACTCCTATCATTACTCACGAGTTGGTTTGTCCTGGCGAAAGGATTATGGCTGTGGCATTGATGCATGGACTACTTGGTCCCTGGAATTTACTGGCGGCAGCACAGTCTTTCTTGGAACAGAGCTTTCTTGAAAACCCACCGAGCTGTCCTCTGATGGTGATAGAGGATCCGGTGCTGGGAGAGCACGTATGTTCTTTTCCGCTTTTAAATTGGATGGCTGAACTGTTTTCGGATGAAGACGGTGACTTCCTATTGGAGGCTGTTGCAGCTTATTTTGCATACACAGTTATGTCATAGACCTTTTTCATGTTTGATATGCTGAGTACTAGCATTTCATTGACAATTCATTGACTTATTTGTCAAGTTTTTATTATTTACCTTGCCTATTGGCTTAAGACTCGATAAAGTACTTGGCTGTTTTATTTTTCTTTAGCATTAAATTTTCCTAGTTTTTAATGCTTTACCTTGCGGACCGTCCACACATAAACTTGCAATCTGCTCTCATGAGATGGCACTTCTATTATCTTATTCAGTTCGTTTCCGGATCATGAGGAGGTGTCATCTAGGTCCTGGATATCTTTACACCGTGTTAAGTTAGCATGGGCTCATTACCGGTTTAAACGCCATTTTTCCTTTTTTGCAACTTCTGCACACAACACTTAGTTGTTGCTTTAGCTTTCCACCTAGTAGTTCATCGTGGTTTACATGAGAATAATATGTTATTGGTCTACTATCTGCTTTACTTGTTAAACTATATCTGTACAGCAAGTGCTAAAGTTTCAAGAACAACACGATACAGAATTGTTATGAGATCTGATCTCCACGACTTCATACTCATAACATAAGTGCAACTTCTGCCAATTCTGGGCATGAGGCGGGTTTTATATTGCTTTGCCGAACACACATACACAACAGTTGATGCGGTTCACATGAAGAGAGAGCTGGTGTATGCTGATGTGATTCCTTCAAATCTAAGACACTAAAGTATGGGCACGCCCTAAACCAACACAAAGAGACCTTCTTAGCAAATAATATAATATGTGTATTAGGGAGGGTGAGATATAAGCAGCCGAGGGCCGTGGAGGGAGTTACGATGGGGCAGGGAGGCGGGGAGGGGGAGAAGCAGGGTGGAGCCCTCTCTACCTTGCCCCTCCCCCTCCCCGCCTCCCTGCCCCACCGTAACTCCCTCCACGGCCCGCGGCTGCTTATAAGTGTTGCTAACTCTTATTCATTTACAGCATGTTAACATACTATCACCATTCACTTTTTATGTACTAGTAACTATGCTGGTAATTTTGCTACTGATAATATGTGTACTTTTATTATCTAAGGTACTACGCCTGAGAAGACGGCATTAGTAAATAAACATTTCAAATACACATCTGTTCTTCTTAACTCCATGTTCTGGTTTCTAAGAAATCTATAACGACCGACTGTTCATGAGTTCCACGTATCCTGAGGTACTATAAGTTCATATTCTGGATTGTCTAAACATTGAGAGTTTGTTATATCCAATGTGACACTGTACCTAGCTTGCTAAGGAGTTTTTGATTACTAACGTGAGTTTTGGGACACCCTAATTCGCCGAGGTTCCAATCCTCTGTCCACAGTTCTGTGTGAGAACAGAAACCCTGCGACAGGGGCACCCCCGACCCTTGCTGGAGCTTCATCACACTTGCGATACAACTCCAGCAATGCATTCGCCGAGGTTCCAATCCTCTGTCCACAGTTCTGTGTGAGAACAGAAACCCTGCGACAGGGGCACCCCCGACCCTTGCTGGAGCTTCATCACACTTGCGATACAACTCCAGCAATGCGCCACCTTTACGGCACAGATACATCACGCATCTGTGCTGTTTTTGCCCCATGATGCGCCGCATTGTAAATGCAGCACACCATAGGTGACGGAACAGCGGCACAGAATGACTAACACATCCCTGGTGATGCGCCAGTCATCATAAATGTATCCCTATGCTTCTTATCTTGTTAGAGATGAACCGCCATATGTATCATCAAAGTTTTTTGCATTTCCTAAATAGCGAACTTTAAGGAATAAATAGCGATTCTTTACCATTCCTAGTTTGCGATGAGCTATTTGCTAATTAGCCGAATGTAGCCCAATGAAGCCCCATGTAGCCCAATGTAGCCCAAAGATGGCCGCCAGACACACAAAAAAACAAATGTAGCCCAAATATCAGCCAGATGTAGCCCAACTATAGCCCAGTGACAGAATGACCAATCAGCTTCGCAAACCTCCGTTACGCGAAGCGGAGCGCTGTTACAGATATATATCTTTTTTTGAACGTTAATTTCTCAAAATCCACTGGAGCACATATATTGAGACCTAGCAAAGGCACATCGGGCTACCAGTCCCTAATATTTTGCCAAGTTTCGTGCAAATCCATTCAGCCGTTCGATTATTATTATTATTATTATTTTTTGCCCCGCGGGGCCCTTTTAAAACCTCCACATCAAACCTAGGGGGTCAGCGAGGATCTACTATGCCCCCTTATAGTTATTTCCCCCTTTGTTTTGACCTCCTCTTGTCTCTCGATCCTACCGAGAGACAAGATGGCGGCCGCTACGGACTGTTTGGAATGTTGACAGACGCCGGAGAACCAATCAGCTTCGCTTCACAAAGCTCCGTTGCGCGAAAAGTCCGCGAACCAGAGCGCTGCCCGGTCCGCTGTTACAGATATATATCTTTTTTTAAACATTAATTTCTCAAAATCCACTGGAGCACATATATTGAGACCTACAAAAGGCACATCGGGCTACCAGTCCCTACAATTTTGCCAAGTTTCGTGCAAATCCATTCAGCCGTTCGGGCTAAAAGTGAGGCCAACCGCCCTATGGAAATTAACATGGGAAAAACGCGTTTTGGGACCCCCCTTTTTTCTCGGCCCCCCCTTGACGAACCCCCCCAAAATTTTCAGGGGCTGCTCAGAAACAAAATGTGCCATTTTCCTGAAAATTTCAGCCAATTCCGTCCACAAACGCCAAAGTTATTAGACATAGAATTTTCAAAAAACCCATAGAGAAAAAATCCTAACTATATATACCTACTGGCGACCGCCAGTAGGTAATATATATATATATATATATTACCTAGTGGCGGTCGCCAGTAGGTATATATATATATATATATATTACCTAGTGGCGGTCGCCAGTAGGTATATATAGTTAGGATTTTTTCTCTATGGGATTTTTGAAAATTCTATGTCTAATAACTTTGGCGTTTGTGGACGGAATTGGCTGAAATTTTCAGGAAAATTGCACATTTTGTTTCTGAGCAGCCCCTGAAAATTGGGGGGGGGGTTCGTCCAGGGGGTTCGAGAAAAAAGGCGGGTCCCAAAACGTGTTTTTAACATTGAGTTTTCCATAGGGCGGTTGGCCTCACTTTTAGCCCGAACGGCTGAATGGATTTGCACGAAACTTGGCAAAATTGTAGGGACTGGTAGCCCGATGTGCCTTTT
This sequence comes from Lissotriton helveticus, assembly GCF_964261635.1. Lineage (NCBI taxonomy): Eukaryota > Metazoa > Chordata > Amphibia > Caudata > Salamandridae > Lissotriton > Lissotriton helveticus. The sequence continues at coordinate 887,607,397 of NC_136070.1, forward strand.
GTAGGTCTCAATATATGTGCTCCAGTGGATTTTGAGAAATTAACGTTTAAAAAAAGATATATATCTGTAACAGTGGACCGGGCAGCGCTCCGGTTCGCGTACTTTTCGCGCAACGGAGCTTTGTGAAGCGAAGCTGATTGGTTCTCCGGCGTCTGTAAACATTCCAAACAGTCCGTAGCGGCCGCCATCTTGTCTCTCGGTAGGATCGAGAGACAAGAGGAGGCCAAAGCGAAGGGGCAAATGACCATAAGGGGGCATAGTAGATTCTCGCTGACCCCCTAGGTTTGATGTGGAGGTTTTAAAAGGGCCCAGCGGGGCAAAAAAAAAAATTATAATAATAATCGAACGGCTGAATGGATTTGCACGAAACTTGGCAAAATTGTAGGGACTGGTAGCCCGATGTGCCTTTGCTAGGTCTCAATATATGTGCTCCAGTGGATTTTGAGAAATTAACGTTCAAAAAAAGATATATATCTGTAACAGCGCTCCGCTTCGCGTACTTTTCGCGTTACGGAGGTTTGCGAAGCTGATTGGTTCTTCGGCGTCTGTAAACATTCCAAACAGTCCGTAGCGGCCGCCATCTTGTCTCTCGGTAGGATCGAGAGACAAGAGGAGGCCAAAGCTAAGGGGAAAATGACCATAAGGGGGCATAGTAGATCGTCCCTGACCCCCTAGGTTTGATGTGGAGGTTTTAAAAGGGTCTCGCAGGGCAAAAAAAAAATATACAGTTTTTGTAGTTTTTTTGCGTGGAGTGCGCCCGGTTCGCGAACCGGGAAGCGTTCTGGGGAGCGTACTTTCTTGAAAATTAGTGAAAAAAGTTAGAGTAAAATAATAATTGTGAGTGATCAGATGTAGGGTAGCTCTGAGAAGAGCTTTTGGGTTTATGGTACATTTAGGTACTTATAAGTAGGTACCAATGCACAGTCTTAAATTCAGAGTGAAAATTCTGTTGCCCTCATCTGAGAAGTGAACTCCATCTCCTCTGTAGATATCTTGCATGTAGTAACGCAAGTTATTGTTGTACAGGGAGCCCATTCCATGGTCTCTCATGTAAGCTGAAACAGATTTGTTTACATGCTTCCTCGATTTCTCAATTTGTGGACAAAATTGGTTCGACCACCTCCATTTTTGTCTTTGGCATATATTTGAATATACCAAGGCAGTCTGAGGAAAAAGTGCCATCAATTGCTCAAAGGTGTCCTTTAAAAGCATTTCCAGACCTACCCCAGTCAAAGTGCCCAAATCATTACCTCCACAGTGCACAATTAACAGGTCAGGTTTTGGGAAATGCATAAAGGGTTTCACCAATGGTATCAATTGGTGACATTTTAATCCTCTGTGGCCAAACCACTTAATTTCCACATCTTGTAAATTGAGGTTAGGTAAATTCCTGTTTTCAGCGTACCTCTGAGCCCAATAGATGTAACTATGTCCAACAATCCAGACAGAAAACATGGCGAGAGAAGGTTCTCCTGCAGTCAGATGAAGTGTGGCAATGAAATGGCAGTTGAAAAAATTAGAGTGTAAAATGAAAAAAACTGAGGAGTTTCTGTGTTAATGAAGCAGTAAGAGTGATTGGTGGATTTTGATTGCTGAAAACAGAAAGTTAGGGTGCATGGATGAGTTCGTTGAAAGATGTATTTTGAGTGGCGAAGAAAAAATCATTAAATGAAAGATTGCACTGGATATGCAGGTGCACTGAGAGTTCAGAGTTCAATTGCAACTTTGTTGTGTGAACTTGGAAACACCAGAGGTCTTGCAAGAGGTGGTTGCTATGCAGAAAAATCAGAGAGGGGGCAGAGGGGGGAAGGGTTTTGCTTTGAAAAAAAGTGAGGGAAGAGTTTTGATTGGGTGACATGAGAGATATGTGTGAGGAATTACAGCATTTCTGTGCTTTTGATAGCTGCAGACTCTGGAGTGCATACCTTTTGCTCTGCTGAAGACAAATTGGTGTGTTTCTGAGACTGTTTTGAAACTCAAAGTATTTGTTAAGGTGAGAAAAGATTTCTTTAATTTAGATAGAAAATAGTGTGCTTTAAGGAGAAAATTATGAAGAAAGTTGTGTTTTTCAAATGTTGCTTTGTCTCAAGTGTTTTACAAATAGATTTTGTTTCTTTGAGAAATTGTAATTGGAGAAAATTTGAAGTATTAGTACTGACAGGGTTTTTATGTGCATAGGAGCTGTGGAGTGTTTTCAAATTATGACTTGTAAATCGTTTTTGAGAAAAAGCAATGGTTTTAATATTGATGAGAAGGACATAATGGTGTCTGCTTCTTTATAAGGTAATTGAGAGTCTCTGATGTTATTTTTCCCATTTCAATGTAAGAAGTTTGTCTGTGGAGCAAATTGCTTGTAAATATGCTCCCACCTGTGCATGGCAAATTTAGATTTTGAATGTTTGCGTTACATAGGCATGTTAAAGGTGACTGAAACATGCTGCAAAGGCAATCAAAAAACGCTTTTATGTGTCTTAAGGACATTTTAAGTCATTTCCCCATGTGCAGTGTTTTCAAATTATGAGTTGAAAATCGTTTTTGAGGTAAAGGAATGTTTTCAAAATTTATGTGCGCCATATGCCCCCAAATTTCTTTTTCAGGGGTGCAGCAGGGTGTTCTTGAGACACTCCTGCACCCTCGGAAAAATTCGTAATTTGCGATGAGGTAATTGCTAATCGCAAATTGCACCTTCATTCCTATGGGCCTCCTGCTGCATGGAAATGAATGGGTAATTTGTAATTAGCAAATAGCTCATCACAAACTAGGAATGGTAAAGAATCGCTATTTATTCCTTAAAGTTCGCTATTTAGGAAATGCAAAAAACTTTGATGATACATATGGCGGTTCATGTCTAACAAGATAAGAAGCATAGGGATAGATTTATGATGACTGGCGCATCACCAGGGATGTGTTAGTCATTCTGTGCCGCTGTTCCGTCACCTATGGTGTGCTGCATTTACAATGCGGCGCATCATGGGGCAAAAACAGCACAGATGCGTGACGTATCTGTGCCGTAAAGGTGGCGCATTGCTGGAGTTGTATCGCAAGTGTGATGAAGCTCCAGCAAGGCTCAGGGGTGCCCCTGTCGCAGGGTTTCTGTTCTCACACAGAACTGTGGACAGAGGATTGGAACCTCGGCGAATTAGGGTGCCCCAAAACTCCCCTTAGTAATCAAAAACCCCTTAGCAAGCTAGGTACAGTGTCACATTGGATATAACAAACTCTCAATGTTTAGACAATCCAGAATATGAACTTATAGTACCTCAGGATACGTGGAACTCATGAACAGTCGGTCGTTATATATTTCTTAGAAACCAGAACATGGAGTTAAGAAGAACACATGTGTATTTGAAATGTTTATTTACTAATGCCGTCTTCTCAGACGTAGTATCTTAGATAATACAAGTACACATATTATCAGTAGCAAAATTACCAGCATAGTTACTAGTACATAAAAAGCGAATGGTGACAGTATGTTAACATGCTGTAAATGAATAAGAGTTAGCAACACTTATAAGCAGCCGCGGGCCGTGGAGGGAGTTACGGTGGGGCAGGGAGGCGGGGAGGGGGAGGGGCAGGGTGGAGAGGGCTCCACCCTGCCCCTCCCCCTCCCCGCCTCCCTGCCCCACCGTAACTCCCTCCACGGCCCGCGGCTGCTTATATCTCACCCTCCCTAATACACACATTATATTATTTGCTAAGAAGGTCTCTTTGTGTTGGTTTAGGGCGTGCCCATACTTTAGTGTCTTAGATTTGAAGGAATCACATCAGCATACACCAGCTCTCTCTTCATGTGAACCGCATCAAGTGTTGTGTATGTGTGTTCGGCAAAGCAATATAAAACCCGCCTCATGCCCAGAATTGGCAGAAGCTGCACTTATGTTATGAGTATGAAGTCGTGGAGATCAGACCTCATAACAATTCTGTATCGTGTTGTTCTTGAAACTTCAGCACTCGCTGTACAGATATAGTTTAACAAGTAAAGCAGATAGTAGAGCAATAACATATTATTCTCATGTAAATCACGATGAACTATTAGGTTGAAAGCTAAAGCAACAACTAAGTGTCGTGTGCAGAAGTTGCAAAAAAGGAAAAATGGCGTTTAAACCGGTAATGAGTCCATGCTAACTTAACACGGTGTAAAGATATATAGGATCTACATGACACCTCCCCATGATCCGGAAACAAACTGAATAAGATAATAGAAGTGCCATCTCATGAGAGCAGATTGCAACTTTATATGTGGACGGTCCGCAAGGTAAAACATTAAAAACTAGGAAAATTTAATGCTAAAGAAAAATAAAACAGCCAACTACTTTATCGAGGCTTAAGCCAATAGGCAAGCTAAATAATAAAAACTTGACAAATAAGTCAATGAATTGTCAATGAAATGCTAGTACTCAGCATATCAAACATGAAAAAGGTCTATGACATAACTGTGTATGCAAAATAAGCTGCAACAGCCTCTAATAGGAAGTCACCGTCTTCATCCGAAAAGAGTTCAGCCATCCAATTTAAAAGCGGAAAAGAACATACGTGCTCTTCCAGCACCGGATCCTCTATCACCATCAGAGGACAGCTCGGTGGGTTTTCAAGAAAGCTCTGTTCCAAGAAAGACTGTGTTGCCGCCAGTAAATTCCAGGGACCAATTAGTCCATGGATCAATGCCACAGCCATAATACTTTCGCCAGGACAAACCAACTCGTGAGTAATGATAGGACTCATCAGCTGATTAAAGTCGACGTCAGGAGAAACCGGTCCGCAGAGACACAAATCAATGGCCCAATCGAAATCACAGGTCAGGCAGTGAAATACAGGCTGGACACAGGTGAAGTAGGAGAATCGAAAAGATAATCCATATGCCGTGCTTAATATCGCCAACGGCATTGTGCCATAATATTCAAGCATGCGATTGCGGAACAGCGTGAGCAGCTGCAGGGCGGGAGCTTGCACAGGAGGGACATCCATATTTAAAAATGTAAAAAAGCACTAGAGCGTCCGCTGGTAATGCAAGTAAAAATGGGAATCCACCAAGCACAGTGGAAAAAATAGAATGAAAGAAAGCAGGGATGATTCCAAAGATTTTCTCAAATGAAGTCACAAGACCACTGGTAACAACTTTAAAAAAGTGTGCCAGGCCCTTTGTAGAGGACGCGTTAGAGATAGTCCGAACCATCTTGCTGAAATGGAAAGGCGAATCTGTATTTAAAAGGGTCTGCACCTCTGTACGGGTGTTCGCTATGTGAAGCACGAAAGTTTCATGGGCCGAAGTCAAGGCCACCTCTCTCTGAGACAAAAGAGCTCTTATTCTTGCCATGCCGTTGAAATGTGCTCCCAAGGTTGGTATTTGTGGCCAGATTGAAAACTCCCTATGTTCATGTGTGGGAGGAAATAGAACATTTCTGCAGCAAATAACCCGTTCACTTACTGTTACGATAAAAGGAATACTTTTAATTAACCCAGAACAATCTTCATTATTGAGCATCAAATAACTACCATTTTCCAACAACTTGAACGTGGGGATGATAGCAGGAACTGGCGTGCCTTGCAAAACGCAAGCCATATTTGGTCGGTGTTTGTTGCATGAACCGTGTAACTGTATGTGCCTACACATTAGTGAATGATCTGGCGTCTCAGTGCATTCCTCTCCATTCAGATAAACTTCTTGATCATCTTTGAAAATCTGTATGTGTATGGAAGCGACCAGACCTCATGAAGAAAACCACTACCTAAAGGTTAATAACGACCTATTGGTATATATTTCATACAATTTGAAAACTTATATAAAGCAAAAGGCAGCGTTATTAAACCGTGGATAAGGCACGTTGCCAAAGCAGTCAACCTTTTGGATTTATACTGGAAATGTTAAAGGAAGAATTACGGAGTAGGGCCTGTAAATCTTTAATGGACAACGAGTAAAATTACTCCAAGCATCATATTCCTGTAACTCCGGGATAGTAGGGGTGTTTAATTTTTTAGAAGTAGCCAATCCAAAGCATTTGGTCTGGGAAATTGTTTCATTCACAAACAACATATGATTTGGGATGAGACATGCACGGTGCAAAGCCTCAGTGCCTTGTACCTGCCAGGTTCGTGAACCCCAAACTGATGTAGATCCTGGATATCTTTACTCTGTGTTAAGTTAGCATGGGCTCATTACTGGTTTAAACGCCATTTTTCCTTTTTTGCAACTTCTGCACACGACACTTAGTTGTTGCTTTAGCTTTCAGCCTACCTGCGTCAAGATCTATGCCTGCTTCAAGCAGGCGCAGGGTTTTGATGTAGCTTTGTCCTATCTGATTGTAAATGCGGCACACTGTGGGTGGCAGAGCAGCGGTGCATGTTAACTGGTGCATCCCTGGGGATGTGCTAGTTAATATAAATCTGCCCCTTTACATTTAATTATGTGCAGGGGACACAGAGTCGGTGAGGTTTATCCAAGGTTAAGAAGAGATGAATCCTGTTCAGTGAAAAATTGGAGATAGGCTTCACCTCCTCTGCTCCTCAGCATCGTTGGACATGGTTAAATAATAGCTGCAAAATGTTACTCTTGTTAAACAATTTTACTATTATAATCTCTGAGATTTGTCTCTTACTGTGCAACATCTCATTGTTGTTATCTTTCTTTAAAGATAAAGACAACATCAACATGAGCGACAATCAGCAATCAGTTGATTTCGACCTCATCATTGAACTCGTAATTGAAACATCAGTGGATGGTGATCCCTTGGATGATTTCAATCCTGAGGATGAAGAAGAACGTGATGAGGATGCAGATTTGTCAGAATTGTATGACATAGGATGGGAAGCTGACTTGCTTGAGCCTATGGAACTATAAACATTTATTTTATAAATTTATAATAAATAAAAAGTAAATATGTAAACCGTTTAATTTAAAAATAAAGACACCTTCAAAAACAGGTTATGTGTAGTGTCTTCAATAAAATATTAAAATATGGTCATAAAATTAGATCAGATTCATATATAAAACAGGACAGGTAAAATGAATATAAATTCCATTTCTTTTCTGCTATTTCTGTATTCTAAATTTGCCATGTACAAAAAATTCTTCTATGTAAAAATGTTAAGTAGTGTGTTAAGTTTTTGATGACTGTTATTAATTTACTGTTGGGTAATAGTGGTTAATAACATTTTTTATTATATTTTACCACAGATTCAACTGCAGATTATTTCAAGATTTTAGGATGCCAAGCAAAGAAAGAGTGAGAAAGGCTGCAAAACGTCAAAGACAGCAGGTGAATGAAAAAAAGCAGCAGTCCTCTAACAAAAAGATTTGTCAAGTCACCAAGAAAGCACCGGGTAAGAGTACAAAAACATTCATAAGAAATATATCTAGCAAAAAAAATATTACTACAGAAAATGTTTCAGTCCAGAAAAGGAGAAGCAATTCAAACGGTAAGGAAAGGCCAATGAGAAATGTTACTGCTAGAGTAAGAGATAACTCTATGCATGAAAGTAGAAGGAAACAACAGTTTAGGGACATTCGTAAACGAATGTTCCGCAACAGGATAATTGGCAATTTGTTAAAAAATATTAAGAAAGGTCAACAGAAAGTGGTTTTTTATAAGAGAAAAAAAATAGTTGAGAAAGTTATTGATCAGGCATTTGAAATTAAACGTAAGTTATTTATTTTGACAATCAATAGAATTAGGAAGCTAAACAAGGCAATTTATGATTTCAAAAGAAATAGTAGATGGAAGAGAATAGTTAATCGTAGTAATTTTTGTGAAGTTTTTTCTGGAGAATGGATGCATAGTTCAAGCTCTGAGGCATTTTTTAATGAGGAGAGTTATTTCCAGGATAATGATTTGGTGCATGCAGTTGACACCAGTGGTCGAGGTTATGAAGTGAAAGATGGTTGTCCAGTTGAAAAAGAAAAACTTGTGACAACAGAGATAGAAGAGGTGTTAGGTAATGAGGTTTTAGGGAGACGTCCTAAGGGTCCTGTGTACACCTGGAAGTGTAGTAGTATTTGCAGTGTACGACAGGATTCCATCAATTTGCTTTGTGATTTTATACGGTCATTTAATAAGAAAAGTTTGAAGCAGAAAATGAAGTTGTTGCAAGAATTAGATCCTTGCAGAGTGAGAGAAGTGATAGGTTTGCATGGTCATTCACTGGCTTGTCTTTCCAGGAGAGTATGCCAGAGTGTTTTTCATCATTTCAGGATGCTAGCAGTGCATCATAATAAAGTGAGGAAATTAGTTAGAATGTTGTATTATGCTAAGAGTCCAGCAATTATGCTTAAACAATTATGCGCTGCTCTTTTGCATGGTTCTGAAATAGATGTGAAGAATATATGTGAAGAAATTGAGTTTTGTTACTTTGGAAGTAAAGAGGAGAATGTTGAAATTGACCAAGAAGAAGAGAGTAATGTGGAAGATAGTGTACAGGTTTCCAGTACAGATAATTTCCAGAGGGAAATTGCGACGTTTGAGGTGAAATCAAGTGAGAGGCCAAATTTCACTTGTGTGTGTTGTCGACGCACTTATTATAAGAATCAGACTAAGTTAGTGGATTTATATGCAAAAAGTGAAAGGGAAAATAATAGTGAATGGAAGGATTTTACAACATACTTGATGGTAGAAAATTGTTTTGATTTGGGATTGGATCAACGTGTGTGTACTTATTGTTGTAACAAATTAAATCAAAACCAGATGCCTGCTAGAGCAGTTCATAATAATCTGGAATTGGTTGAGATTCCTTCTGAATTGAAGGATTTAAATACTTATGAATCTATTTTGATTCAAAGTATCCATCCCTTTCAGGCTATTGTAAGAATGGAGCCAAAGACAGGGAAATTGCCTCCATCAGATTTACAGAGAGGATTAAAGGGAAGAGTTGTTTATTTGCCTCTAGATTTGAAGAAAAACATTAACACAATTGGAGTAGAAAAAGTGGAAGAGGAACCTCTTGTTATCTTAGTTAATGGGGTTCCGACAAAGAATAAGAAAATATGGCAAGATTTAGTAGATGTTAGGAAAGTCAAAAGGGCAACATTGTATTTGAAAAAATATAATAAATACTATAAAAATGTATATGTTGCAGAAGAGGAAGTAAGTGAGGAAGAGGATAGCAATTTGTGTGCTGGTCAAATTGAGAAAGTAGAACCCTGTACTAGTGAAGAAATATATGAACATTATAGTGTTCATCCTTTGCATTCCAAGGAAGTCATGGGGAATGCTATTGAGTTGTTTCAAATGAAACAAGCGAAAGGGAGTCCCATTAGTGTTTGGGAGGAAAGTTTGGAAGCTCGGTGTTTCCCACAGCTTTTTCCAACAGGTCAGGGAGGAAGATATGATGAGCGACCTCATCAAATTCCTGCTTCTGAATACCGGACTTTGCGATTGTATGCAGGAGATCCTAGGTTTCGACAATGCATTCCTTATTTGTTTCATCACCTGTTTGAAAGCGATCTGTCTGGACTGTCATATGCAGTGAACCACATCTTGAAAAGTGGTATACACATGCAAAACATCTCGGCAAGTGACTTTATGGATAAAGTCAATGTCCAAGACAGTATTTTGGATTCTCACCTGATTAATCTCATGGCGTGTCAGCGTGGTACTAATGAGTACTGGTACCGTCGTCATGGTGATTTAAAATGTATGCTGAGGAACTTAGGAACTCCCACATGGTTCCTCACTTTGAGCTGTGCTGAGTATGGCTGGGAAGACTTACTTGAATTTCTACGAGAGGCAAATGCTAACGTAGAAAACATCGAATTCAAGACACCCGGAGAACTGTGCTCTTTGGATCCAGTCAATGTATGTAGGTACTTCAATCATAGATTTGAAGGTATGATGTCTTTCATCATGAATAAGAAGAATCCACCTCTTGGAGAGGTGTTGGATTTCTTCTGGAGGAAGGAGTACCAAGCAAGAGGTGCTCCTCATATACATATGTTGCTGTGGATCAAGGATGCACCTAAATTTGGAACGGATGCAGAAGACTCAGTGAAGAGTTTCATAGAACAGTATTCTACGTGTGCTGTTCCAAACGCAAAGGAGAAAAAAAGCCTAAGAGAAAAAGTTCTACGTTTCCAAAGCCATCGATGTGGAAAGTACTGTCGTCGTAAATTCCGGAACAAAGACAAGTTCTACACCAAATGTCGTTTCGGCTTTCCACGACCGGTGATTTCTAAAGGAAGAGTGAACAGTTTGATGTCTTCGCTGCGACATAATGTGATGAAGAAATCACCTAAAAACACATACAATTTGAAGAGGAACGAAGAGTCTAAGTACATCAACGACTACAACCCGGTGATTTTGTCCATGTGGAATGCTAACATGGATATACAGTTTGTGGCTGATAACTGTATGGCTGTGGCTCGGTATGTGACATCTTACATCACCAAAAAAGAGAAGACAGAATTGAAGGATATGTGGGAGGACATTTCCCATGAAAAGAGCCTCAGCAAGAAGTTGTACAGTTTCAGTCTGAAGATGTTGTCGCATCGAGAAATCGGAGCTTACGAATGTTCTGACCGGTTGTCTTCAGCAAGTCTCTATGCCAAGTCCAGGAGTATCGTTTGGGCGAGTGTTGGTCTTGCTGCAACGCGTAATCGAGTTCTGAAACCTGTGCGGGAAGTTGAGCATTTGGCGGAAAAGGAGCCAAACAGTACCGACATTTTGAAGAGCAACATGTTGGATACATATTATCCAAATCGAAGCAGTCACCTCGAGAATGTTTGTCTGTATGAGGTTCTGCAAAATTACATATTCAAGAGGAACATCAAAGAAGATACTGAGAAAGGAGTGTATGCTGTAATAGGAAGTGAGGGATGTCTGGTCAAGCAAAGAAAATGCCACTTGATAAACCATCGAAAATTGAGTGGCGAATCTCCTGAAAAAAAGGAGTTTTTCTATTTAGCACTTTTGCAACTTTTTAAGCCTTGGCGTGCAGAAGAGGAACTGCTTGGACATTTCCTTTGTTATGAAGACTCATTCAATGCTGCCAAGGAGACCATAGAATGTCCTGCTTTTCCCAAATATGTAGAAATGTTGAATGTGGAAATTGAGCAGGAAGCAACGATTGCAGCCGAGATTGCCAGAGACAGTTCTCAGGACAGTCAGAGTTCTGCTTCATTGAGTCAGGATCCACTAGGAGGACCTCTTATCAAAAATGAAGCTGCCACTGCTATGAATGAAGTGGAAAGAGCCATGGCACATGCTCAGGAGGATGCGGTTAACTTAGAAGAGTTGGAAAGACAACTCAACGTTGAGCAGAGGAAAATATATGACGAGATTACCATGCAAATTGATCATGGATTAAGTCATGACAAGAAAGAGTGCTCATGTACGTCGTTGAAGCCTGTCCGACTGTACGTGAGTGGAGAAGCGGGAACTGGAAAAAGTTTCCTTATTAAAGCAATTTCATGTTATTTGCAGGAAAGGACAGAGTCATCGCTGTCTTGTGTTGTCACCGCTCCAACTGGACTGGCAGCACATAACATTAAAGGGATTACTTTACATCGTTTACTGATGCTGCCAGTGGAGCATGACAACAAATTAGAATATCACAAGCTATCTGGAGATGCTTGTTTTGAAGTTTCAAGAGTCTTGAGGAAAATGAAACTTCTTATCATTGACGAAGTAAGCATGGTTTCCAATGTCATGCTTGCCTTTGTGCATTTGAGAATGCAAGAAGTTCTCAAAACAGAGTATGATGTGTTATTTGGTGGCAAACACATCATTGTTTTCGGAGATCTTCTGCAGCTGACACCAGTGAAAGGGCAACCTGTGTTCAAAATGCTCACGCATGAAGATACCAGGAAGTGCTTAGGGAGCATTGGCAACGTCAATATATGGTTAAACTTCAATTATGCTGAACTGCATGAAAATATGCGTCAGGCAAAGGATGAAGTTTACAAGACTATTCTACAAGATGTTAGAATTGGAAAAGTGACCGAGCATGGGAAAGAAGCTTTACATGCACGATTACTGACAAATTTATATCCAGACGAAGATGTTGTGCCTGAGAATATTTTTCAGAAAGTTACTGAGAAAAAATCTGGAATATGTTTGATGCCAACTCTTGCAGAATGTGCCAAATTCAATAACAAAATGTTGCATTTAGAAAAGCAAGAGATTGTGAAACTGGAAGCTATTGACAGAGTAGAGCATATGGGATCAACAATTATTTTGTCTGAGAATCTGAAAACAAAATTGGATTCATTAGAGAAGAGTATATCTAAAACTGCGGGTTTTGAAAAGACTCTGAATGTGTGCTTGAACTGCCGTATAATTTTAAGAAGGAATTTACATGTTGAAAGAGGTCTGGTAAATGGATCAATGGGTAATGTTGTTGATTTTGTGAAATACAGAAATAGAGATGGAATTGAATTTTTAAAAATTACATTTGATGGCATTGAGGAAGTACAGCTAATTGGTCGTTGTTCTGCTAGATTTTTGCTTGTAAAAGACTTATATGTTCGTCGTAAGCAGTTTCCTGTTTGCTTGGCATATGCGGTGACAATCCATAAATCGCAAGGTTTAAGTGTATACTGTGCATTGGTGAATATTGGCAGTTCTGTGTTCAAGGAGGGTATGGCATATGTGGCATTGTCACGAGTTAGAACTTTATCGGGATTGTACTTGATTGAGTGTGATGTCACAAACATTTGTGCGGATCTAGATTGTGTTAAGGAATACAATAGGTTAAGAAGAGAGTATGCACCACATTTGCCTCAGTATCCTTTGTTTGAGAAACGTGTGGTAGGCCGGAAACGAAGAAATGTGACCAATACTGGGGAGGTTGTAGCAAAAAGACGAAAAGTTGATGAACCTGAAATTATAAGCAGAAACAAAAATGATTCTGTTGAAGATGTTGTTGGTTTTCAATTTGAAAACAGTTCTGGTGTCAACTGCTATGCTAATGTAGTGGTTAATGTTTTGTTTTCTCTAGAAAATGTAAAAGAAGAGATTGTGGTCAATTCTGATCAAAGATTTTGCAGTTTGTTAAATTCTGTGTTAGAGAAATGTAGCACTGATAGAACAAACATAGAAAGTGTGTCTGAAATTCGAAATCTGTTAGACAGATGTTCAGGCCAAACACAATTCTCTCAAAATAGTCAGCAAGATTGTCAGGAGTTTTTAATGTATATGCGTGATGTATTGCATGATGAAGGTGTAGATGTAGATCACCTGTTTGGGCTTTCTTATCAATGGCAGCATGACTGCGAGAACTGTAGGGTATCAAGTACTACTAGTGTAGACTCCGAAAGATTTATATATTTAACTTTGCCAGACAGTAAATCAGTCTCTTTTAATAAGCTAGTAAAAGCAGCTGATCACAACATGGAGTGTAGCCAATGTAAATCTGAAATGATGTCCACATTATTTATACGAACATATGGCCAGTATGTCATTTTAATGTTCCAACGATGTAGGCCTGATGGAACAAAATTGACAACTTTAATTAAAAATTTTGTGGCTTCACAGTTGTCAATATCAGGAAGGACTTTTGTAACTGTAGCAATTATATATCATGATGGTCCTTCAATAACATCAGGACATTATACAGCTTATTTAAAGTGTAGAAATGGCTGGTCATTCTGCAATGATTCTGTTTTAATTTTCAAAAACAAAATTGCCGTATGACCTTAAAAACTCTTACCTGGTATTTTTAAAACCAAAATTTTAGGGAAAGAATCTCGGGATGTGCTCTGAGGAATTTCAAGAAGTTCTAATGGCTCCTACACGATTTGGCCTTGAGGATAAGTGTAGTATAGAGACATAACTTCTTATCATAACACTGGACGTCATGGAGAAATACGTGCACTTTGAATGAGTTCAGAAAAACTGTTTCTTTTTATAAGCTAATTGAAGCAGCCAATCAAAACATGGAGTAGAGGGAATGTAAGTCTGCAATGCTGTCTACTGTTTTACATTGCTTTGTGATTAAAAGTGATGTAGAGAATTAAATAATTGTACTGCCATAAAGGTAGTGTAAGTCTGCTTCATAGTAAGCAGTATCAGTGTGATAGGAAATGTAGAACATGATTGAGCAAGAAGGGGAAGATATTACTAGTCCAGGATTGTGAAAATGATCTTCAACATTTTAATTGTGAAAGTTGCGGAAATACAACATGACGGGATTGGTTTAAAAGAATTCTAAGAGTTATAAATGGCTCAGACACGATTTGGCCTTGTGGAAACGTGTGGTAGAGAGTGAGAAGTCATTTATTGTATGTAACATGTTTTTGAAAACGATGGAGGTTTTCTTTCAGAAAGTGGCGGGTTGAAAGTAATAACAGCACAACAGAGTGTAAGCTGTTCATAGGACATCCTTGGCCGTCATGGAAAGTAAGTTAACTTTAAGGAGTTCTGAATTCTGATTTGTTATGTTGTATGGGTTTTTTAAACACAATCATTTTGATTGTGTTTTTTTTCCCCGCTGTTATATGATGAATACCTTCAAGTCACTGTTTTAGTGAAATTTGATACATTCTGAGAACAGCAAAAATAAACCATTTAACATGTATAATTAATTCTGTTCTGTTTGCATTTATGATGTACATGTAGAACTGTGTAGGAGGCATGGAGAAGGTGAGGCTTCTGTAAGTGTCAAAGTTGTTGCATACAGTGCTTATATTGTACGTAGTCTTTTATATTTCATTACTTTCACTGTTTCTGACTGATCTAAAAAAATTTTTTTTAAAAGAACAGTAAGTATAAGGGAAGGAAACAGACAGTTATGTTAAAAGAAACACAGCTATAGGGAATAAACTAGGGATACTGTTACCCGCAATCCTCTGCTGATGATGTCATTGAGCATGTCATGAATGATGTAATATGTGACATTGGATTACGGGTAATAGTATCTCTAGTTTACTCCCCTATAGCTGTCTTTCTTTTAACATAACTGTCTGTTTCCTTCCCTTATACTTACTGTTCTTTTTTTAAAAAAAATTTTTTGGGTTCGCTTCCGGTTCGCGTACCGGGGAGCGAACTGGGAAGCGAACTAAGAGAAATAGAGGTTGGCACAGTTCCAAATATTGTACCAATTTTTTAATATCGGGGAGGTAGTTCTGAAAAGAACTTTTTTTTTATTGTTTTTGTTGTTTTATATTTTTTTTATTATTTTTCTGAACATTTTTTTACTTTTTTTGAATTTTTCTGAACAGTTTTATATTTTTTTTGGTTTTTTTTCGGAGGGGGCAACGAAAACGATTCATTGTGAAGGGCTCAACAGGAGCAACAAAACAAAAAAAAAGAATTTATTATTTGGGGCGTTTCCTACAAACTTGCATATGATAGTCAATAGCTCTGTTGATCAGAGTGATGCTTCTTTCTCCGTAGCAAATGAATCCACTGCAATGTACGCAGACTTGTTTTACTTCACGAAATCTTGTTTGTATATTTGGCACCATCTCCCTGCCCTCTGGTCCAGTTACTTCCGGTACAACAGATCTTCTGGCCATAATAGGGAGATTATCTAGGTCGTTACGAAACTGTGCAGCACTGTAGTTGTTAGGATGCCACCTAGTCATATGGCGATGCATTGTGTAGTTTCCGAAACTGTATTTTTTGTCGGTCCCTCTGGACAGTCTATCTTGACATATAAGGCAAGTTACGTATCTTGCATTTACTTTTTTCTGACCTTTGGGAATTTAAAAAAATTGCCAAATGAAGTTTTCTTTCCGGTGAGTCGTCCTGGGCTCCTCAGGCAAAAAGTGCCTCTCTTCGTGCTCGTCGTCCTGTTCCTCTTCTTCCTCTTCTTGCTGAATTATAACTTGAGCAGGTGGTCCACTCTTCCTTGGATGTGGTGGAGGTGGTGGGGAAGCACCAGCTGAAGCTACTAAAGAAGCCATTGCTCACTGGTAACAAAGGGTCTTTCTCTCACAATGATGAAAGTCAGAGTGAGGAAAGAAGGAGGGATTTTCATCATTTGGGAAAAACAATAGTTCTCAACCAATGAAAAGTGTTCATTTTATATTATATGACCTAGTCTTACATCATTAGGAAACCAAAAGTGAAATGAACCAATGAAAAGTGTTATTACCAAGTCACATGACCTGCTGTGTTTACGTTACGCGCTTTGCAGGGCCTCCCGGTTTGCTTCCAGAAACCTGTGCTTTGCGACTCGGTAAGCGTACCAGTTCGCTAACGTAGCACGTCATATGACGTATCACGCGACAACGCGAAACGTCATGCGGACGGGAGGTGGGATGATGTTGTTTTCTAACGCGGCAGTTGCGGTAAAGAAACGTTTACCGGCTCGCGGTCTATTTCGCGGCATCAAGGTCAGCTAACGGGAAGCTTCCCGATTCGCGAAGCGGGAACGAAGAAAAAAAAATATTTAAAAAAAAAGTTATTAATAAACATATAAAATATATTTTTGGATTTAAAGAAGAATACATTTTACAGCTACAGATATTAGCTGGTAAAAAACCAATGAAATTCACTGAAAAAACCATAGGTTATAGACCATATATAGTTAGGAATTAGCATTTACAAAACCTTGAAAATTCACTGAAAAAACCATAGGTTATAGACCATATATAGTTAGGAATTAGCATTTACAAAACCTTGAAAATTCACTGAAAAAACCATAGGTTATAGACCATATATAGTTAGGAATTAGCATTTAAAAAACCTTATTTTACTCACACAAAACCATTGAAATTCCATATATAGTTAGTTGCACTAACTATATATAGCGCACCCGCAATCCACTGCTGATCATGTCACATATTACATCATTCATGACATGGTCAGTGACATCACTGATGACATCACTGATGACATCTCAAATGACATCACTGATGACATCAATGATGACATCTCATTTGACATCATTCTTGTGCTAATACGATAAACCTCTTCAGACTCTAATATAACCTTAGATACACTCAGTGTATAGAGACACTCACACACTGTCACTCATCCATGGAGTTACTCACACACCTAGTCAGTCATGCAAATAAACAATCTCACCTCCATTTCTTCAACTATACAGTTATACACACCTTACTTATTCAAACATATACTAACACATATTTACTCTCTTATACAATCCCTGATACAAGTTCACAATGATCCATACAACCACTCACACATTCAGTGGCTCTCATGCACAGTTATTTATATATGCCAACTCTCACATGTACTGTGTTTTACATATGTACTTACTATGACATGTAGCATTGAGATATCCATTCACTCATCAATACACTCATGCACACAGTCAACTGCCCATGTAGCTGTTTCCACATGCACTCTTGAACTCATACACCTAGTGAATCAACTGCTCACACATCTATGCACAGAGTCACACACCTCCCAGCCACCCCTACACAAACTCAATCTCCCATACAAATATTTGGGCAACCAATCAATAACACATATAGCCTCTCGTATAGCTAATGATCAACACATGCAGCAGTTTACATCACAACAGACATTATGATGCACAAATTAAGACAGTTTAGTCACTAACCCATGCATTCAGTGAGACACATTTAATCACTCACTCATACAGTCAGTCACGCACCTACTAAATCCTTCATCCAGACACTTATACATCCACTCATTCTTCAATATGTAAGACATATTTTAACTTTACAGAAACATACAGTCACTGGATGTTGTCATCAGTGATGTCATCAGTGATGTCATTTGAGATGTCATCAGTGATGTCATCAGTGATGTCACTGACCATGTCATGAATGATGTAATATGTGACATGATCAGCAGTGGATTGCGGGTGCGCGATATATAGTTAGTGCAACTAACTATATATGGAATTTCAATGGTTTTGTGTGAGTAAAGTAAGGTTTTTTAAATGCTAATTCCTAACTATATATGGTCTATAACCTATGGTTTTTTCAGTGAATATATATATAGACATACATATATAAACATATATAATCTGCATATCTATATAAATACAAATATAAATGCATGCATACATATACATATTCTCAACACAAAGGTAGCCCCATAGGAGACGCCGATAGGTAGATAAATGCTTCTTTTATTGCAAAGACAATGTTGCAAACAAGCACCCCTCTGGAAAACGGCATCAAAAGTCTTTTGCCAGCCAAACGCGTTTCAGGATCAACTCCCTTCTTCAGTGGCTTCGTAAAGGTGGGGCGGTTTAGACCTGGCACTATTTATCTTCAAAGTTCCCGCCCATGTGGGCGTGGCCAATCGCATGGCCTTCTGGATCTTGTAGTGGCAGGATTCTTGCTCTCAAGTGAGTCCGTCATTGCACACCTTTAAAAAATAAAAAAGGCACAGTGTTACCCATGTGGGTGGATGCGAAGTCCCATTAGAATGCTTGCGCCGCTTTCACATGTCGTCATCAGAAACTACCTCCCGTAATGCTGACAGCACCGTTGTGGCGCTGTCACGGGCCCGCACTGGAGCGGTGAGCGGTCTCCTGCGGCTGGACAAAGCCGCTCAACATTCTCAACACAAAGGTAGCCCCATAGGAGACGCCGACAGGTAGATAAATGCTTCTTTTATTGCGAAGACAATGTTGCAAACAAGCACCCCTCTGGAAAAGGGCATCAAAAGTCTTTTGCCAGCCAAACGCGTTTCAGGATCAACTCCCTTCTTCAGTGGCTTCGTAAAGGTGGGGCGGTTTAGACCTGGCACTATTTATCTTCAAAGTTCCCGCCCATGTGGGCGTGGCCAATCGCATGGCCTTCTGGATCTTGTAGTGGCAGGATTCTTGCTCTCAATTGAGTCCGTCATTGCACACCTTTAAAAAATAAAAAAGGCACAGTGTTACCCATGTGGGTGGATGCGAAGTCCCATTAGAATGCTTGCGCCGCTTTCACATGTCGTCATCAGAAACTACCTCCCGTAATGCTGACAGCACCGTTGTGGCGCTGTCACGGGCCCGCACTGGAGCGGTGAGCGGTCTCCTGCGGCTGGACAAAGCCGCTCAACATTCTCAACACAAAGGTAGCCCCATAGGAGACGCCGACAGGTAGATAAATGTTTCTTTTATTGCGAAGACAATGTTGCAAACAAGCACCCCTCTGGAAAAGGGCATCAAAAGTATTTTGCCAGCCAAACGCGTTTCAGGATCAACTCCCTTCTTCAGTGGCTTCGTAAAGGTGGGGCGGTTTAGACCTGGCACTATTTATCTTCAAAGTTCCCGCCCATGTGGGCGTGGCCAATCGCATGGCCTTCTGGATCTTGTAGTGGCAGGATTCTTGCTCTCAAGTGAGTCCGTCATTGCACACCTTTAAAAAATAAAAAAGGCACAGTGTTACCCATGTGGGTGGATGCGAAGTCCCATTAGAATGCTTGCGCCGCTTTCACATGTCGTCATCAGAAACTACCTCCCGTAATGCTGACAGCACCGTTGTGGCGCTGTCACGGGCCCGCACTGGAGCGGTGAGCGGTCTCCTGCGGCTGGACAAAGCCGCTCAACATTCTCAACATAAAGGTAGCCCCATAGGAGACGCCGACAGGTAGATAAATGCTTCTTTTATTGCGAAGACAATGTTGCACACAAGCACCCCTCTGGAAAAGGGCATCAAAAGTCGTTTGCCAGCCAAACGCGTTTCAGGATCAACTCCCTTCTTCAGTGGCTTCGTAAAGGTGGGGCGGTTTAGACCTGGCACTATTTATCTTCAAAGTTCCCGCCCGTGTGGGCGTGGCCAATCGCATGGCCTTCTGGATCTTGTAGTGGCAGGATTCTTGCTCTCAAGTGAGTCCGTCATTGCACACCTTTAAAAAATAAAAAAGGCACAGTGTTACCCATTTGGGTGGATGCGAAGTCCCATTAGAATGCTTGCGCCGCTTTCACATGTCGTCATCAGAAACTACCTCCCGTAATGCTGACAGCACCGTTGTGGCGGTGTCACGGGCCCGCACTGGAGCGGTGAGCGGTCTCCTGCGGCTGGACAAAGCCGCTCAACATTCTCAACACAAAGGTAGCCGCATAGGAGAAGCGGACAGGTGGATAAATGCTTCTTTTATTGGGAAGACAATATTGCAAACAAGCACCCCTCTGGAAAAGGGCATCAAAAGTCTTTTGCCAGCCAAACGCGTTTCAGGATCAACTCCCTTCTTCAGTGGCTTCGTAAAGGTGGGGCGGTTTAGACCTGGCACTATTTATCTTCAAAGTTCCCGCCCATGTGGGCGTGGCCAATCGCATGGCCTTCTGGATCTTGTAGTGGCAGGATTCTTGCTCTCCTATGGGGCTACCTTTGTGTTGAGAATGTTGAGCGGCTTTGTCCAGCCGCAGGAGACCGCTCACCGCTCCAGTGCGGGCCCGTGACAGCGCCACAACGGTCCTGTCAGCATTACTGGAGGTAGTTTCTGATGACGACATGTGAAAGCGGCGCAAGCATTCTAATGGGACTTCGCATCCACCCACATGGGTAACACTGTGCCTTTTTTATTTTTTAAAGGTGTGCAATGACGGACTCACTTGAGAGCAAGAATCCTGCCACTACAAGATCCAGAAGGCCATGCGATTGGCCACACCCACATGGGCGGGAACTTTGAAGATAAATAGTGCCAGGTCTAAACCGCCCCACCTTTACGAAGCCACTGAAGAAGGGAGTTGATCCTGAAACGCGTTTGGCTGGCAAAAGACTTTTGATGCCCTTTTCCAGAGGGGTGCTTGTTTGCAACATTGTCTTCGCAATAAAAGAAGCATTTATCTACCTGTCGGCGTCTCCTATGGGGCTACCTTTGTGTTGAGAATGTTGAGCGGCTTTGTCCAGCCGCAGGAGACCGCTCACCGCTCCAGTGCGGGCCCGTGACAGCGCCACAACGGTCCTGTCAGCATTACGGGAGGTAGTTTCTGATGACGACATGTGAAAGCGGCGCAAGCATTCTAATGGGACTTCGCATCCACCCACATGGGTAACACTGTGCCTTTTTTATTTTTTAAAGGTGTGCAATGACGGACTCACTTGAGAGCAAGAATCCTGCCACTACAAGATCCAGAAGGCCATGCGATTGGCCACGCCCACATGGGCGGGAACTTTGAAGATAAATAGTGCCAGGTCTAAACCGCCCCACCTTTACGAAGCCACTGAAGAAGGGAGTTGATCCTGAAACGCGTATGGCTGGCAAAAGACTTTTGATGCCCTTTTCCAGAGGGGTGCTTGTTTGCAACATTGTCTTCGCAATAAAAGAAGCATTTATCTACCTGTCGGCGTCTCCTATGGGGCTACCTTTGTGTTGAGAATGTTGAGCGGCTTTGTCCAGCCGCAGGAGACCGCTCACCGCTCCAGTGCGGGCCCGTGACAGCGCCACAACGGTCCTGTCAGCATTACTGGAGGTAGTTTCTGATGACGACATGTGAAAGCGGCGCAAGCATTCTAATGGGACTTCGCATCCACCCACATGGGTAACACTGTGCCTTTTTTATTTTTTAAAGGTGTGCAATGACGGACTCACTTGAGAGCAAGAATCCTGCCACTACAAGATCCAGAAGGCCATGCGATTGGCCACACCCACATGGGCGGGAACTTTGAAGATAAATAGTGCCAGGTCTAAACCGCCCCACCTTTACGAAGCCACTGAAGAAGGGAGTTGATCCTGAAACGCGTTTGGCTGGCAAAAGACTTTTGATGCCCTTTTCCAGAGGGGTGCTTGTTTGCAACATTGTCTTCGCAATAAAAGAAGCATTTATCTACCTGTCGGCGTCTCCTATGGGGCTACCTTTGTGTTGAGAATGTTGAGCGGCTTTGTCCAGCCGCAGGAGACCGCTCACCGCTCCAGTGCGGGCCCGTGACAGCGCCACAACGGTCCTGTCAGCATTACGGGAGGTAGTTTCTGATGACGACATGTGAAAGCGGCGCAAGCATTCTAATGGGACTTCGCATCCACCCACATGGGTAACACTGTGCCTTTTTTATTTTTTAAAGGTGTGCAATGACGGACTCACTTGAGAGCAAGAATCCTGCCACTACAAGATCCAGAAGGCCATGCGATTGGCCACGCCCACATGGGCGGGAACTTTGAAGATAAATAGTGCCAGGTCTAAACCGCCCCACCTTTACGAAGCCACTGAAGAAGGGAGTTGATCCTGAAACGCGTATGGCTGGCAAAAGACTTTTGATGCCCTTTTCCAGAGGGGTGCTTGTTTGCAACATTGTCTTCGCAATAAAAGAAGCATTTATCTACCTGTCGGCGTCTCCTATGGGGCTACCTTTGTGTTGAGAATGTTGAGCGGCTTTGTCCAGCCGCAGGAGACCGCTCACCGCTCCAGTGCGGGCCCGTGACAGCGCCACAACGGTCCTGTCAGCATTACGGGAGGTAGTTTCTGATGACGACATGTGAAAGCGGTGCAAGCATTCTAATGGGACTTCGCATCCACCTACATGGGTAACACTGTGCCTTTTTTATTTTTTAAAGGTGTGCAATGACGGACTCACTTGAGAGCAAGAATCCTGCCACTACAAGATCCAGAAGGCCATGCGATTGGCAACGCCCACATGGGCGGGAACTTTGAAGATAAATAGTGCCAGGTCTAAACCGCCCCACCTTTACGAAGCCACTGAAGAAGGGAGTTGATCCTGAAACGCGTATGGCTGGCAAAAGACTTTTGATGCCCTTTTCCAGAGGGGTGCTTGTTTGCAACATTGTCTTCGCAATAAAAGAAGCATTTATCTACCTGTCGGCGTCTCCTATGGGGCTACCTTTGTGTTGAGAATGTTGAGCGGCTTTGTCCAGCCGCAGGAGACCGCTCACCGCTCCAGTGCGGGCCCGTGACAGCGCCACAACGGTCCTGACAGCATTACGGGAGGTAGTTTCTGATGACGACATGTGAAAGCGGCGCAAGCATTCTAATGGGACTTCGCATCCACCCACATGGGTAACACTGTGCCTTTTTTATTTTTTAAAGGTGTGCAATGATGGACTCACTTGAGAGCAAGAATCCTGCCACTACAAGATCCAGAAGGCCATGCGATTGGCCACGCCCACATGGGCGGGAACTTTGAAGATAAATAGTGCCAGGTCTAAACCGCCCCACCTTTACGAAGCCACTGAAGAAGGGAGTTGATCCTGAAACGCGTTTGGCTGGCAAAAGACTTTTGATGCCCTTTTCCAGAGGGGTGCTTGTTTGCAACATTGTCTTCGCAATAAAAGAAGCATTTATCTACCTGTCGGCGTCTCCTATGGGGCTACCTTTGTGTTGAGAATGTTGAGCGGCTTTGGCCAGCCGCAGGAGACCGCTCACCGCTCCAGTGCGGGCCCGTGACAGCGCCAAAACGGTCCTGTCAGCATTACGGGAGGTAGTTTCTGATGACGACATGTGAAAGCGGCGCAAGCATTCTAATGGGACTTCGCATCCACCCACATGGGTAACACTGTGCCTTTTTTATTTTTTAAAGGTGTGCAATGACGGACTCACTTGAGAGCAAGAATCCTGCCACTACAAGATCCAGAAGGCCATGTGATTGGCCACGCCCACATGGGCGGGAACTTTGAAGATAAATAGTGCCAGGTCTAAACCACCCCACCTTTACGAAGCCACTGAAGAAGGGAGTTGTTCCTGAAACGCGTTTGGCTGGCAAAAGACTTTTGATGCCCTTTTCCAGAGGGGTGCTTGTTTGCAACATTGTCTTCGCAATAAAAGAAGCATTTATCTACCTGTCGGCGTCTCCTATGGGGCTACCTTTGTGTTGAGAATGTTCAGCGGCTTTGTCCAGCCGCAGGAGACCGCTCACCGCTCCAGTGCGGGCCCGTGACAGCGCCACAACGGTCCTGTCAGCATTACGGGAGGTAGTTTCTGATGACCACATGTGAAAGCGGCGCAAGCATTCTAATGGGACTTCGCATCCACCCACATGGGTAACACTGTGCCTTTTTTATTTTTTAAAGGTGTGCAATGACGGACTCACTTGAGAGCAAGAATCTTGCCACTACAAGATCCATGAAGGCCATGCGATTGGCCACGCCCACATGGGCGGGAATTTTGAAGATAAATAGTGCCAGGTCTAAACCGCCCCACCTTTACGAAGCCACTGAAGAAGGGAATTGATCCTGAAACGCGTTTGGCTGGTAAAAGACTTTTGATGCCCTTTTCCAGAGGGGTGCTTGTTTGCAACATTGTCTTCGCAATAAAAGAAGCATTTATCTACCTGTCGGCGTCTCCTATGGGGCTACCTTTGTGTTGAGAATGTTGAGCGGCTTTGTCCAGCCGCAGGAGACCGCTCACCGCTCCAGTGCGGGCCCGTGACAGCGCCACAATGGTCCTGTCAGCATTACGGGAGGTAGTTTCTGATGACGACATGTGAAAGCGGCGCAAGCATTCTAATGGGACTTCGCATCCACCCACATGGGTAACACTGTGCCTTTTTATTTTTTAAAGGTGTGCAATGACGGACTCACTTGAGAGCAAGAATCCTGCCACTACAAGATCCAGAAGGCCATGCGATTGGCCACGCCCACATGGGCGGGAACTTTGAAGATAAATAGTGCCAGGTCTAAACCGCCCCACCTTTACGAAGCCACTGAAGAAGGGAGTTGATCCTGAAACGCGTTTGGCTGGCAAAAGACTTTTGATGCCCTTTTCCAGAGGGGTGCTTGTTTGCAACATTGTCTTCGCAATAAAAGAAGCATTTATCTACCTGTCGGCGTCTCCTATGGGGCTACCTTTGTGTTGAGAATACATATACATATATGCATACATATGCATGTTATTTACATGAAAGTTTGAAAAACACTAATATAAGCAAAGCTAAAAAGCCACCTCATTACAAACAGAATGGCTTTAACTTAAACGAGGGTGATATCTATTGCATTTTCAATGCTTGTTTACTTTGGTTCCATCAAGAAGGCATTCAGGTGTGTCACACATTTGCCATGCATTCTGAATGTTAGCACTCTAGTTGCTCATTAGATCACTGTAGTAAAGCTACTGCTCACCAGGGAAGTCTGCTGCTGGTATTCAAAGTGCATGTTTCAGTCTGCATGTCAGAATTTTTTTAATGAAATAGAAGAGGATTTGAGAAGTCAAAATGTGCCCTAATTTTTCTTTCTTCAGCAGTAATCATAATTTCTATGGTAAAATGAACCCCCTCATTGTGTTCCTTTGCAAATTAAATGTTTTAAGTGTTACCACTTTATTCCAATTAAGATGACTTCAGGTGTGCCATACTTTTGTCATAAGTAAGACTGTTAGCGCTCTAGTTGTTCTTTAGAACACTCTGGGACATTCTGTCATTGGGCTATACTTGGGCTACATCTGGGTGATATTTGGGCTCTTTTGTCTCTGGTGGCCATCTTGGGAGACTGCATGTCAGAATTTTTTAATGAAATAGAAGGGGATATGAGAAGTCACTCAAAATGTGCCCTAATTTTTCTTTCTGCAGCACTAACCATACGTTCTATGGCAAAATATACCCCCTCATTTTGTTCCTTTTTAAATTCAATGTTTTAAGAGTTACAACTTTTAGGTTTTTAACGCGGCTGCGTTAATTGTGATAGCGCTTGCGCTCGTTTTTAATTCTCCCTCGTTTTCCTATCTTTGTTAATTTTTTGTTTTTCTTACCCCTTGTTCTTATTAGGAGCCCCCTTACTGCACATAATTTTGTGATCTCACCGCCATTTGGGCGGATCCGGTTACCGGGGCAGTTGTGTTGTGGGCGCCATCTTGGGTGAGGGCACGGACCATTGGAAGCGCCATTTTGAGCGTGGTAGCGCTCTGGCAGCTTCGCGGGACACCTACTTAAAGTCGCTCCCCCCGCGCAGTTGGGGCGCCGTCGCGTTGCCGGAGTCGTGCCTGAGTCCTGCCCGTCTGCGCCCGTCCGTGCTAAGGTCACGCGGGGCGCAGCGGGCTAGTTGACCATTTGAGGTTAGTTCCTTTTGTGTACCGTGATGCTCACCTACTCTAGAGAGAGTCTTTGGCCTATTGGGCAGACCGTCCCAAGGTGTGACCTAGCACCGATTCATCCTCTGTGTGGCCCTTACCATTGCGCCTGCAAGAGATGGATGCTCAACTCCCCTGTGCCTATTCGCCAGAGGGATATTATATCTGTCCCTCGGAGCAATTGCCCCGTGCGTATGCTTCGGGTGTTGAATCTGAATGCTAGGTCTGTGGTGAAACACCACCAAGCTATCCATGACCTTATTAAGGACGAATCTCCCGATATATTTACCATCACGGAAACTTGGCTTCAGGAGGCTGATGTGGCAATTATCAACTTGGTCTGTCCCCCTGAGTATTCTATTTACATCTTGAACCGGCCTACTAGAGGTGGTAGCATTGCCCTTATAGTTAGGTCCTGTTTTACCTGTATTTGGAATGGCCTTAACATCGCGGGTTGCGAAAGTGCCTCTTTTAAGATCTCGATCAGCCCCCAGTTTACATTTTCTGGGATGGTTGTCTACCGACCCCCGGGTAGCGATGTAGTGTTCAGAGAAGCCTTCCCAGACGCCGTTAGTGCGTTAGTGATGGGCTGTGCCAATTTTTCCATCTTGGGCGATCTGAACCTTCACTTCGATAATCAGACCATCCCGGTGGTTAGTAATATCTTAGCTGATCTAGAGGCCCTCCAGCTATCCCAACAGGTATCTCAGCCTACCCATGTTGGGGGCCACATTTTAGACCCCTTTTTTACAAACGTAGCTGGAGCCAGTGTCCTGTCCATCTCTCCACTAGGGTGGACGGATCACTTCTTGGTGTCCATTCGGTACCCTTTGCCGGAGACCCCTTCCATTCCATCTGTTAGACGGGTCCCTAGGCGGCACTGGAGTAAGCTCAGGTTGGAGGACCTGCATCGGATCCTGGTGGAAGAGCCGTTAGGCCCTTTGGACAATGTGGAAACGGGCTATGAACAGTTCTGCAGGTGGATTTCTAGAGCGCTGGACTCTTTGATTCCCATCACTCTGAGCAAATTGAGCTCTAGAGAGTCGAGTCCCTGGTACGACAGTGCCTTACGCGCTCTGAAGGGTACTTGTAGACGGGCGGAAAGGGAATGGCGGAAGGCCTATGCAGCCGATAAGAAAGCCGCTTATGTGGCCTCCGTTAAGCTCTACCATCGAGCCATCTGTAGAGCCCGCGCGGCGTTCTACGCCCTGGAATTCCGCAATAGTCCGACCCCGTCAAAAACCATCTTCAAAGTGGTGAAAGATCTTTTGGCAAAAAGGACTTCTTCCCTGCCAACCGGTTCCATCTCCCACTGTGAGGCTCTGGCATCCTTTTTTTTGGAGAAGGTCCAGGTTATTTACCAGGCCTTCCCTAATACTGGGCCAGCTCTGGGAGGCACTGACTGTGCCCAAGGACATACCATCTTGCACTCTTTTCCACCATTACTACCTGAGGGGTTAATAAACTGGCCCAGCAAATTAAATCTGGCTCCCCTTCGGATCCTTTGAGACCTGCTTTTTTCAGAGACCAGTCTTTTTTGGGACGCTCTACGGTGTGTTCCCTAGTCAATCTTTCGCTGGCCTCTGGTATAGTACCAACCAAATGGAAGCAGGCGGTGGTTTCTCCGATCCTGAAGAAGTCCTCTTTGGATCCTTTGAAACCTGAGAACTACCGCCCTATTTCATTACTCCCCTGGCCGGCGAAAGTCACGGAGGCCCATGTTAATCTGGCCCTTTCAGACCACCTTACTCGGGCCAATGTTCTGGAACCCACGCAGAACGGCTTCCGTGCTGGTCACAGCACGGAGACGGCCCTCCTTGCTATGGTGGAGCATTTGCGTGCGGTGTTGGATGCGGGTCAGACGGCGGTGCTTGTATTATTAGACCTCAGCGCCGCCTTTGACACCGTCTCTCATCGCATTCTGCTGCACCGGCTGGAGGAGATTGGCATCGGGGGGCCTGCTCTGCAGTAGTTCCGCTCCTTTCTTGACAACCGCTCTTTCTGCGTGGCCATTCCACCTTATCAGTCCAAATTCCATCCTCTGGCCATGGGGGTTCCGCAGGGCTCCTCGCTGAGTCTCACGTTATTCAACCTTTACGTGAGACCGCTGGCTGAGGTCGTCAAGCAGTGGGGCTTGACTATGGTTTCATATGCTGACGACACTCAGCTGGCGGTTACTCTCAGCGGGGATGCGGATCTGGATGCCCCTAGGTTTCAGAGTGGACTGAAGGCACTGCCCAGCTGGATGACTGCGAATTGTCTCCAGCTTAACGCCAGTAAGACAGAGATCATGGTTGTCGGTAAGCGAGCGGAGCTCTGGGGAGATAGGTGGTGGCCTTCGGAGTTAGGACCATCTCCGACTCCGGTCTCTGAATTGAAAAATCTGGGAGTTTGGCTAGATTCTAGCCTTAACTTTGTTGGCCATACAAAGAAAACTGCGGCCTGCTGCTTCGGTGTGCTGCGGGGCTTAAGACCTGTTCTTAAATTTTTTGATGCCCCGACCAGGCAGCTGGTGATTCAGGCGACGGTTATCTCCCGGCTTGATTACGCCAGCTCTCTCCTGGTGGGGGCTAACCAGGCTGAAATTACTCGCCTGCAGCGCGTCCAAAATGCTGCCGCTAGAGCTATAGTCGGCTTGCCTAGATTCTGCTCTGTTTCTAACGTCCTTCGCTCCCTGCATTGGTTGCCGGTGAGGATGAGAATCCAGTTTAAGGTTTTATGTTTGGCCTTCAAAATTCTGAAGGGCACTGCCCCCCAGATCCTGACCAATCTTTTATCTTTGTATGTTCCGTCTCGCTCTCTCCGATCTTTGGGCCAGGCTCTCGCCATAGTCCCCCGGTTTAAGCTTTGTCGTGCCGGTGGCCGTTCCTTTCGAGTGAGAGCTGCGGCTATCTGGAACTCTCTCCCGGTTGAGATCCGTTTGTTGGAGGATCTTCTACAGTTTCGTAGGGCCATCAAAACCCTTTTATTTTAACTTTGTCCATAGCTGTTCCTCTGCTCCTGTTGTTAGCGGTGTTGTGTTTTACCTTGTCACGCGCCAGGACGCTCCTTTGCTGGAGCAGCTGTGCGCACGATAAATACCTATAACATAACATAACATAACTTTATTCCAATCAAGATCGCTTCAGGTGTGCCATACCTTTGTAATAGGTAGGACTGTTAGCGCTCTAGTTGTTCTTTAGAACACTCTGGGAAGCTGCAGTAGAACACAAAAGAATCAACTGACAGTCTCTGTCCTTGTTGGATGTACATGTTTTACTGAGAATGTCAGACTTCATTCTCACATGACTTAGAAAGATAATGTGAATTTACAGAAAATATGCTTTCAGTTTAGCTTATAGATCCCCTTCCAAACCACTGTGGGAAAAGCATGAGATAATAGTTTTCTTTCAAACATGATTCATGATATCCCAGCAGAAGGCTTTTTCAAAGGGTAAAATCACCTTAGAACACACCACAATTCCTAAAATGAGTATGGTACCATCAACAAATGATTTATAATGTAACTAAAGTCCTAAAACCTTCTATTAACTGCAATGCTTTTTAATGAGGTGCTATCATGTATATTGGTCCCAAGATGGCTGCTAACACTTCTTGGATGAAGTGCTGACAGCCAATCAGATCTCACGATGAGATGTGTGGTTAGGCTCCGCCCAGATATATATATTTTTTCTTTTGATTTTCTCAGGAACTATTCGAGGGATATACACCATTTAACAAGCAGGTTGATCTGCGTACCAGACCCTACCATTTTCCCAAATTTGGTGTAATTCCGTTCAGCGGTTCGGGCTGTAGCCGTGTCTAATCGTCCTATGGAAATTAACATGGGGAAAACACGTTTTGGGACCCCCCTTTTTTCTCAGCCCCCACTTGACGAATCTTCCCAAGACTTTCAGGGAAGGAGCGGAGCAGAGCGGGCCATCTTCTCTGAGAAATTCGCGAAGATTGAACAACCGGCGCCAAAGTTATTCCCAATAGAATGTTACGGATTTCCTATGGAAACTAGGTCCTAACTATAACTACCTACTGGCGACCGCCAGTAGGTAATATATAAATATATATATATATATATATATATATATATATATATATATATATATATATATATATATATATATATATATATATATAGTGGCTCCAACTTCCTCTGAGATACCCAGCCGGGTCTGAAGAAATACAGCATTCAGCAAAAGGATTTATTAAAGAACAAACGCGTTTCGGGAATGAGATCCCTTCGTCAGTGTTCACATCTGAAAACGCTGCGCAGCACCATTATCTGTGTTTGTTAGGGTCATAGAAACAAACAGTGGACTTCAGCAAACATTCAATTTTGCGCGCCATCTTTGAATATGTTATACCTTACAATTCATCATAATAGGTTTCAAAGAGGCTATTCTGCCATCAATTCACGCCGTGTATCGGCTAAGGATGAGATGCAAAACTTAATCCCCAATGAAGATTCATTTACTATAAGCTTATAAGCATTGTTCTAAGCATGGGCGGATTTTGCGGATCCACGATTCGCGGATTTAGCGGATCCACGGATCGTGGATCCGCAAAATCCGCGGATTTAGCGGATTTGCGGATTGGGGGGCGGGGCTTCATCGAGTGTGTGGGCGGGGCCAAACGGACGGGGCTTCCACGCGAGCGCACATGCCTCTTGTGTGTCTAAAAGGTCAGAGACCGATCAGAGCAGCATCACAGCGGATTTTCGATGGTATATTTGGGAAGAAGGCACATCTGCCCAGCCTCCCAACGCTCACGATTTTTTTTGGGCTGATGAATGAGTCACTGCATTTGCGCTTCAACTAGTTCCAGCGGCCAAGTGTGTGTTACTATGCAATCGCGCCGAAGTGCGCAGGGGTCCCTTGAGTGAAATGTCCATCATAGTGGGTAAATGGCGGGAAGACGGTGCACACCTCGAGTGTGTGGACGGGGCCAAACGGACGGGGCGTCCATGCGAGCATGCCTCTTGTGTGTATAAAAGGGCAGAGACCGATCAGAGCAGCAGATACATTTTTGGGCTGATGAATGAGTCACTGCATTTGCGCTTCAACTAGTTCCAGCGGCCAAGTGTGTGTTACTATGCAATCGCGCCGAAGTGCGCAGGGGTCCCTTGAGTGAAATGTCCATCATAGTGGGTAAATGGCGGGAAGACGGTGCACACCTCGAGTGTGTGGGCGGGGCCAAACGGACGGGGCGTCCATGCGAGCATGCCTCTTGTGTGTATAAAAGGGCAGAGACCGATCAGAGCAGCAGATTAATTTTTGGGCTGATGAATGAGTCACTGAATTTAAGCTTCAACTAGGGCACATGCTTTATTGATATCTGCAAGTGTTTCCTGTTGAGGTTTATTTTTTTGTGCCAGGACCGTCGTGCCCGAATGAACCCTGCCCTTCATATTTATTCAAAAGACACCACCGTTGAAATAATTTACGATGGCGCCGGCAAGCTGCCAGCGCCATCCTGCAATAGTTACTTAATTAGCTTCAACACGAAGCTCCAACTGTTAAAATAAAGCAGGCGCTCGAGCCCCTGCTGTATCTTATCTATTAGAGCTTCCTGTTGAAGCTAATTAAGTAACTATTGCAGGATGGCGCTGGCAGCTTGCCGGCGCCATCGTTAATTAGGCTCGCTTGAACTTTTGACCGCAAAATCCGCTCCGATCGCGGATTGCGGATTTTCGGCAAATTCGCGAGAGTTCGCGGATCGCGGATTTGCCGAAAATCCGCAAAATCCGCGATCGGAGCGGATTTTGCGCTCATGCTTACATTGTTCATCCAAGCTTCAGATTCCTGAGAAAAATGACGTGATGAAACCTCAACGTCCCTGTAAATACGTATATCGTCATTTTTCAATAGCAATTTTTTTGCAATATCTTGCTGTGTATCGGCAATCGCAGCCTAAATGGCTGCCTAAATCTCAGGTTAAATTCATGAGCGAATGGATTTAAACAAGCCACAAACATTTCTAATGCCCAACATAAATCACAGCTAGGTGCATCTTCACTGATAAAAAACCCTTCTTGAACTCATATTCTTCATATTACTACAAAGAGTAACAGTTATTCTACAATTCATTTAAACATCTTAACAATCATATTTTCCAATATTAATGTTGCTCTCATTATCCCAAATGGGATGCCAATTCCTCTCCCATATTAAGACCCCCTGGTGCCCTAGTCTCTAAGTCGATAATATATTGAGATTTCAATCTCCTGAGTGTCTGTAATTTGTTACCTCCCCCTGGATTTTCAGCAACACAGTCCAAACAGAAGTATCTCAGAAGATCCCTGTTGCTATTGTGTTTGATTGCAAAATGACGGGCCACCGGATATGAAAAATCTTTATTCACGATGGCCCGCATATGCTCCAACACCCTCAGTTTAACAGGGTTGATGGTACTGCCAATGTACCTCAGTGGGCAAGGGCACATTAGACAGTAAACCGCATGATCTGTGTGGCAAGACATAAATTTGTTAATTCTCTTGCCTCCTTTGCAACCTTTTACATCATATATCAGAGTTCTCTTACTAGCTGAGCAGGCTTTGCATTTTCCACAAGGGAAAAAGCCTTTGGCATCTTTCAACGTACCTTGCTTTTTATCAATCGGCTTCAAATGGCTGTGGACCATGTGATCACGTAGTGATCTGGCCTTTTTGAAAGTTATGAGTGGAACAGCAGGTATGTCTGGCCCTACAATTTGGTCAGCTTTTAAAATATGCCAATGCTTGGTCAAGATGGATCTTAACTTAAAAGAGTTTGCTGAATACGGTGTTATCATGCGGAATTTTCCGTCTGTGATAGGATGGGTCTTTTTTACAAAGAGGATACTGCGTGGTAATTTCCTAACTCTATTCAGGGCATCCTGTAAGAGATTGGAATTCTAACCTCTATCTAAGAATCTTTCCACACTATCGCTGGCTGCTTGTTCAAAATCCTCATTTTGAGTACAATTACGCTTAAGTCTTAAAAATTCCCCATAGGGGATATTATTAATGAGTTTCCGGGGATGACTGCTGGAGTCGTGCAATACACTGTTGCCAGACGTGAGTTTACGATACAGTTGTGTGCAGATTTTTCCGTCCCTCACACTAACTTGAAGGTCCAAATAATTGACCTTTTCATTATTCACTTCTCCCGTGAATCTCAAATTACACTCATTGTCATTAAGCACTTGTATGTACTCATTAGCCTCAGCTATTGACCCATCCCAAACAAGGAACAGGTCATCAATATACCTGCTCCATGCCACCACTTTGTTGTTCCAAGTGGCATTTCTGGGGGCCCAGGCTACCTGTTCCTCCCACCAGCCAACAAATAAATTTGCATAGCTGGGGGCGAAGCAGGAGCCCATCGTCGTACCGGAGAGCTGTCTATAAATATCATCCTGAAAGAGAAAGATGTTATTATATAAGCAAAATTTAATGAGCTCTAGCAACATTTTGTTATGCATTGCATATTTCAATTCTCTTTTGTTTAGGAAGTATTCTACAGCGGAGAGACCTTGTTCGTGATCAGTGCATGTATATATGCTTGTTATATCTAAGGTTATGAGTACATAAGATGGTTGCCAGTCTAGGTGTTCCACCTTTTCAATGAAGTCTGATGTATCTCTAATGTAAGACTTCAATGAAAGTACAAAGTTGAACAAATGGTGATCTAAGAATTTTGAAAGACTCTTAGTAAGTCCTCCCTTGGAGGAGATGATAGGTCTCCCTGGGGGATTGGCAGTGTTCTTATGAACCTTGGGCAGATGGTAAAAGCAAGGTAAGATAGGATTTACAGTCTTTAGAAAAAGATATTCTTCAAGTTCCAACATTTGCTTGTCATGCCATTTCTTAAGCAGAGCATGTAAAATGTCAATTTCAGCTTCTCCGCACCCTAACCAGGTGCCGTGAGCGTGAGGGGTAGGTGTCCCGCCGATCCAGCGCCTGAACAAAGGTTCATCTAACCTAACAGCGCTGGCCTCACGGGAGTATGCTGCGAGGCCCTTATCACTTCCCTTAGGGTCGCCTAAATAGAGCAGGACCCCCTGGCCCTCTATACCCCCGACCCAGAGAGGTTGTATCTGCCTTTTTCAAAGTGAATGAGCATCTAATTCTTATGTTTTTTTGTGTGTAGTACTCTGTTGAGGTCCTGACGAATCGCCGGTTGGCGAGAAACATGTTGACCACACCAGGGGGTTGAGCTAGTTTTCTGTATACCCACGTCTCTAGCTCCCCTCTCACCCCTTTTAATCTGGGAATCAGCCACGATAATAAAAGTCAGTGTGGACTGATTACCCTTTTTAACTTTCACTCACTTTCGCACCGACTACACTTTCTTCCATCCTCACTCACACCCACCATCGGCAAGGAACAAAAGAACCCCGCCAAAAGAGTGCCTTTGGGTACTCCGTCAGACATTGCAGCGCCGATCTGTCGAGGGGCAGTGAGTCGATGATGACACTGGAAACCCTTCAGTCAGGGTGTGTTTCACACCTAATACTCTGGGTGTGTGAGGCTCTCTAAGTTCCGACAAGGGAACCCCCCAGTCCCTTTACCTGTGACATCAACTCCTTTCTCCACTCTGTAACACTTTCCCCGGGGAACTTTGTATTCTGCTGTATGCGTCTAATACCAGCCCACTTTCAGAGATAGTGAAGAACCATGCCGTTGCCCTCCGCTTTCTGCGTTCCATAAACAAGGTTCTCTTTCCGGCAGAAACCGGCACACATACTGGTACCACCTGTGGCTTGCTTCATCATTGGACCCTCACTCATGCCCCTAATGTGCATGAGTGGGTTCAGCATGATTGTAAGCGGAGCTCTTATAAATACGAGTGCAGGGGAGTAATAGTGAGTTAAAATTACCTCTAGCTCCTCTATTGATGGGTTCTATTCTATAGGGTCTAGGGACTGTAGAGGGTGGTGTGCCACAGCAGGTACTGCCATGTTCCTGAAGGAGCTTAAGCAATATGTAAAGGAACTAGCTGGTAAAACCCCAAGTTCTGCAGGCCTCTCAGATGAGGGGTCATAGAAAGCCCAGCAAGCACAGTGCAATCTCGCAACCTTCTGGTATGATAAAGGAACAGTATTACATGAATCACAGGATCCTTGTGGGAAGCAGGGGTATCCATAATTGAATTGGGTGGACTCTAGGATCAACTTTAATCCCCCAAAGGACTTCCATTACCTTCTGCAAAGAAACCAAGGGCAGGCCCAGTCTTCAAACTAAAGATGCTAAGTTGAAGGTAACATTGCTCCCATGTTAACAGACGCTGGGGATTGACTATTGCCTAGAGACCATTTTCTTAAGTGGCCAGGAAAGTATAGAAAATAGACTTCACTTTGGGTTACTAAAATGCAGAGAAGCTCCTCACTGCACCACAGGCGGGTCTGCCCCTATCTACATTTTCTTGAGCAATGTCGACCCAGCAGAATGGAGTAGAATTGTGGGATAATATACAGTGATTACCCTTACATTCCATATGTCCTATAAGTCTAGATTTAAAAAGTAGTATAATAAAATACTTTTCCTTTTCAGTAAAGATATAGACTGGATAGTCCAATATTAAATGTTATTGGGAGCACTGTCGACTTCTGGGTCCCTAAGCCGACATTCCCTCCTTAAGAGTCAGGTGCTAGCACCAATGCATGGTGCAAGGGTGCCTGCATTCCAGATAGGATTGTTTTTCGGCAGGAAGGGGCACCGTCATGCACAAAACAATCCAGGGAGGAAAATTCCTCTTTCTATATGTGCTGTAGAAAGCACACATAGAAAGAAAGCACACATAGAAAGAGGAAGTAACGAGGAGAAATAAAGATATTTCTCCTTGTTACGCCTCCACTAGGAAGGCGTACAAATTTAGCACATCACAGGTTTACAAGTTCTTGTAAAACAGGGAAAGCATCAAAATCCATGGGAGTTGCGTGGGAATACTGCAAAGCCCTAGGGACGCTTACCCAGGGTAGAGTAGCACAACGCAATGATGTGCAATCTTACACCCTTGCCAGTACAGGTTTAGAAACGTTATAGATACAATCGAGCAATGTTTGAATCTAAACTTAAGTATAGGCATTTAAACAATAGCTAAGCAAATACCAAAGTGCATTGCACAAATAGATTTGAGTTTTGCGTTTGATTGTGTAATTTTCCCAAAGCTGTGGAAACTTCTAGTTTCTAAGGGGATGGAGGAAGCACTTGTACACGTTGTAGTATATTTGCATGAGAATATAAAAGCTAGAATAAGATTTGGTCAAATGGTGAAGCCTCCAATAAAATAAAAGTCCTCTGGGGTGTGCGACAAGGCTGTGTGTTGGCACCTCTATTGTTTATATTGTATATTACTGAGCTTATCCCTTTTTTATCTACTTTTACTTTGAATGTCCCAAAGGTAAATGGTGCCTTAATTCCCACATTGTAGTGTGCAGATGACGCAGTGCTGATGGCTCGCACCCCAAAAGCACTGCATCTGATGGTGCACTTATTTGTCTAATTTATGGTTGCTTTTGACCTACAAACGGAGAGGCAAGCCCACTACGTTGCCAGTGCATCACTTTTATTGACGTAGCAGCAGCGCAATGGGCTTCCCCATATTTACAAGGCCATTTACACTCTGGGTGACTTTTCATGGCCTTGTAAATATGGTTCTCTTTCACGCATAACTCTGCGTGAAGGGGGGTTCCATGGGTATTGCAACGCAACATCCTTGAAACTTGACGCATTCCCAGATTTACGACATTTAGTGAAACTGGTAATGCTTCAGAATTCTAAGCCTCCCCATGGGAGGTGTAAGGAGGCACAACAAGGAGAAATACTTTTAGTTCTCCTCGCTTTTTCCTCTTTCTATGTGTGTTGCATTCTGCAGCACAAAAAGAAAGAGGAAAAGTAATGTAATGATTGTTTTGTGCAGGAAGGTGTCCTACACACATGTATGCCCTTGCTACACAGGCTGCAATAAACTCTGGTAGTTGGAGAGTCTTTTTGTAGGTCTAAGAGGCCCTGGGCCTTCAAAACTGCTCTCCAATTGCTCCAGCCCCTAAGGAATATGCCCCATGTGTTAAAAGCCCTAATTGCCCGACAGGCTGCTTCGTACATTAAGGATCTTGTACCTGGCCTCTATTTCCACCACAGCATCAGCCTGGAATGAAGACACTGCACTTGCTGCAGGCTTGCCTTCTCTATCAGTCTACAGCCACCCCCCACCCCCACCTGTGAATTATAGCACTTTCAAGGCCCTCCACAAAATGAAGAAGGAAGAAGAAATATAATTGCAGTGCAGTGGATTAACATTTCTTTTAGTGTGAATGGCCGCTGGCACACTGCCCTAGGCTTCAGGGTGCACTGGGGAGTTCCTGAATGTTAAAACAAGTCATGGGTAATCATTGCCCCTTTCACCTTCATAATAAATACACTGCTATTGATAGAGCATCAGGCAATTGTCCACATTCTGGCAATAGAAGGAAAACACAATAGTAGACTCGTGGGGGCATATTACCAAGGCAGGCGAAATTAAATTATCGACGCTTTTGCAGCCGTTTTTGGCCGCAAAGCGGCGATAATTTTATCACCCTATTAGCAAGCTGTCGCTAACATCAGTTAGCGACAGCTTTTAGGTGATAGCGAGCGGTTTGGGGCCCGCTTTGCATGTCAGCGATATGTATCGCTAATGACATGCAAAGTGGGCGTACCCAACCTGTCAACCTATCGCCTATTATCAACGCAGGCGTAACGATTAAAATATTCGCGCTAGGAATATCGCCAAATCCTAATGCCTGCTCAGACCACTTCTTAGCCTGTATATCCAATGGGAGGTGGATATTCAGGTTAAGTCCCTATTAGCGATAATGCCTGAATATTGCTGAGTTTCCAGTGATATTCATGCATTTCGCCGTTATCGACGGATATTTTATCGCTTTGGAGATAAACGTTGCTAATAGCACGTTATCTCTGCGAGGAAATCCGGCGATGCGCGGTGTTAAAAAAATGTCTCCAAGCTTATTTAGTGATAAATATCACTAGTTGTTGATAATATGCCCCATGGTTTCTCTCCAGCTCACAATTTAACTCACCACTTAGACCAAAGGCTCCAACATAGATTTGTCACCTCATGTAAGGAGACATTTTTAAACCTTTGACCTAGTCACAACTCCAGTACCACATCAATTCCTTATTTACCTGCATTCTTGTCTGGTGGAAGCTAGGAGCAAAAGGAACTTGCCGTCACTCAAAATAAGAGCCAAGCAGTTGTCTCTCTGTGCCCCCATCGGCAGCTTGGGCATTTCATTGATTTCCTTTCCATCCAGGATGGCATTGCAGTTGCTGTGCAGAGAGATTTCCAGATCCGGTGGTGAGAGGGTGTCCCGACAAATCTGCAGGCTGCCCTCTACGGAGAGGTAGAGAAACTTTTCTTTCCATTGCTTAAAGACAAACCCACCTGTAAGCAAATCAATACATTGTCTTAGAAGCATGTTTTCAAAAGGTAAGCTAATTAAACCTGATTTCACAATTTGTTTTGTAATGTAGTTTTAGACCCTAATTATAAGTGATTCAGAAAATTCTATTCTCCACATAATCCTGTATGTACAAGGGTCAGAATTATGAGTTGCGTGAACTTTATCACATCTAAAAGTTATTGGGTGTGATATAGTCTGCATCATCCAGATAAACTGCAGCAGGTTGACCGCCGGACTTTTTATTCTTTCAATTCATAACTTATTTGGACCATAAATGTCTTAAAACACATACATATGCATAAAAACATATTTGGGCATATGAATATTGATAACATCACAATTATATGCATACGACCTATTTATAAAATAAAATGTACAATTACTCACAATTTTCCACTTCATTCCTAATCACAGTAGCCTCTTTTATGAACTAACGCACTACAAAACAAAACAGTATAAAAGTCCTCTCTTGGGTCAGTATAAAATTACAAAAAAAGAACATGTATAGCAGTTTGAATGGACACATTATCACAAGGGCAACAAAGAGTTGTTTCTAGAGCCTCCACTGTCAGAAAACGAAGCATGCCAGCTAGCAGCATACCTACTCTAAAAAGGTTCATATCTTAAGCAGCGGGGATCCAGTATAAACAAGTACAATCCAGTTAGAACACATTGGGGCATATTTACAAGGACATTGGGCCACAGGAACATCAATTTTAATGATGTTCCTGCGGTGCAATGCCCTGCTCCATATTTACAAGGTGGCGATAAGCCACTTAATGTGGCTTAACGTCACCTTATAAAAAATGCCCCTTAACGCAGCAAAGGGGCAGGCAATGGGGGTTACTGTGTGCATTCCACTGCAACACCCATTGCTTTTTGACACTGCCCCCTATTTACAAGGGTGATGTAAATATGGGGCAGTGCCAAAAATAAGACCAGGGAAAACCTGGTCTTAAACAGGTACAACAAGGAGAAATAATTAATTTCCATTCTGCAGCACACAAAGAATCAGCAAACTCGCCATATTGATTGTTTATGCTCAGGAAGGGACAGCTTCCATCACATGAACAATCATTCCCTTTAACGCAGGCACCCTTGCACTATGGTGAAAAGGTGCCTGTGTTGGCACTAGATAGCTAAATTTAGCACCAGCGCTAGGGTCAACGCAGGGGCAGAAGCGGTTCCTGGTGGTAGTGCTGTCGGGCGGTGACGTGGGGCTGGGAAGGGGGAGGGTGGGGGTAGTAAACACCGGAATACGGATGAATGCAGGTAAGTAGACAATTAAATCAATAAAACGAATTTCGTTGTGAGCGCTGCATCGCCAAAGACGATGCAGCGTGCGCAATGAAATTCATTTTATAGTAGGACCCCTCTCTATTATTTTTACAATTGTAATTGTTACAGGTTTGTATTTGCTTTTAATACAGTTTAAAATACACAGTTATTACTTTGTAATACTTTTGGATTACATTGACTGCTCAGGGTGATATACCTAGAAATCACACTGTGGATCCTACAATACAAAGGTAAGTAAGACTGTTTGTGGTTTAAAGCACAGTTACTTTTCTTTCATACAAAGCACGGGTCAACAGAAATTTTTGGGAACAAAAACTTGTAACATTGGATCCTAAGATGAAAAGAAGGTTATTGGTTTGCAGGTAAGTAAACGATCTGCAAGAACAGTATTTGGGGGTTAGAACCAAGGTTCCCCAATGTTCAGTTAGGTACTCAAATTGCATCACTAGCGGCACTGGGACGGCTGGGGGCAGAGTACAGGAGCCCAATGTTAGCAAATGGGGCTAAGGGGCTCTTCAGACAGGGGCTACTCACGGGTGGGCCACTCGGTCTTGGGAGCCAAGCTCCTACGGTTAAGGTCAGGGCACAGGGAGTCCCAGGTTGGCACCAAGTCCACACCACCAGTGGTGCCGGGGTGTCTGGGTGCATGGTGCTTATGAAGGGTCGGGAGCCCAATGCAATCCAATGGAGGTTGCCGGTTTTGGCTTTTGGCTGCAGGCTCAGTCCAGGAAGTCTTCCGGGAGGTACCAACAGTTGGGCAGGTAAGTTGGAGGGCTTGAGGAAGCAGCTGCACCTCAGGTCATCTTCTCCAGGGTGCAGGGTGGCTGATGCAGGGGTGCCTTTTGAGGTTGGATTTCACCTTACCTGGCCACTCGCGGAAGAGGGGATCTCGGTGCAGAGGCTGCAGGTGATATCGGGGATTCCTGGAAGGGTCAACCCACAGTGGACTCAGACTCTGGAGCGCTGAGGAACCTTGCTGGGACCGCTGGACCACTAGGACTTGGGCCGTAGGCGACGGGTGCAGTGGTGGTTCCAGGCATTGAGTTTCTTCGTCCTCAGTAGGGATCAGAGTCTTTCTTTGCAGTTTCTTTTGCAGAGAGCTGCTGTTCGCAGGAGATTGTGGTAAATGAATGATGCACAGTCCAACTGTGTAGATAAGTTTCTTTATTGTAAGTTCCTTCCAAGATATTAAGTACAGAAGTAAGATCCCACCAGGAGCCAGCTGTTAGCAGCTCAGCCTGAGATGACCAACTGCCACAGTAAGTTATAGAGAGGGCACTGTGAGCCAGAGGGACAACCAGGCATTCTATGATGTCACAGAGCTGATTTGCATATAGCCAGTGTCTAACCCAGGGTGGTGTGGAGTGCAAAAAAAAGATGGATTTAGGCCCTGATCCTTGT
Source organism: Lissotriton helveticus (assembly GCF_964261635.1). Taxonomy (NCBI): domain Eukaryota; kingdom Metazoa; phylum Chordata; class Amphibia; order Caudata; family Salamandridae; genus Lissotriton; species Lissotriton helveticus. Next base: position 887,648,350 of record NC_136070.1, read on the forward strand.
ACTGGGGTGAATGCATGACATTGTTCTACATTCTGTCCATCAACTGTGTTTTTTGCAATTTTCACCCCGAGTGGGCTGGGTATGCTCAGACGTGAGTCCCAGGCTCTCCACACCACTGCAGTCAAGCTATCCAGGCTGATGAAGGCTGATAGCCAGAAACCGGTCCTTGGATGCTTGATTCCGGTCTGGGAAAGACATGGCTTGGTAGTTCGGACTGGACTGTTCCCATGAGGCACAGGGTCAGAGCTGATTTGCATATAGCCAGTGTCTAACCCAGGGTGGTGTGGAGTGCAAAAAAACGATGGATTTAGGCCCAGATCCTTGTACTGGGGTGAATGTATGACATTGTTCTACATTCTGTCCATCAACTGTGTTTTTTGCAATTTTCACCCCGAGTGGGCTGGGTATGCTCAGACGTGAGTCCCAGGCTCTCCACACCACTGGAGTCAAGCTATCCAGGCTCATGAAGGCTGACAGCCAGAAACCGGTCCTTGGATGCCTGATTCCGGTCTGGGAAAGACATGGCTTGGTAGTTCGGACTGGACTGTTCCCATGAGGCACAGGGTCAGAGCTGATTTGCATATAGCCAGTGTCTAACCCAGGGTGGTGTGGAGTGCAAAAAAACGATGGATTTAGGCCCAGATCCTTGTACTGGGGTGAATGTATGACATTGTTGTAAATTCTGTACATCAACTGTGTTTTTTGCAATTTTCACCCCGAGTGGGCTGGGTATGCTCAGACTTGAGTCCCAGGCTCTCCACACCACTGGAGTCAAGCTATCCAGGCTGATGAAGGCTGATAGCCAGAAACCGGTCCTTGGATGCTTGATTCCGGTCTGGGAAAGACATGGCTTGGTAGTTCGGACTGGACTCTTCCCATGAGGCACAGGGTCAGAGCTGATTTGCATATAGCCAGTGTCTAACCCAGGGTGGTGTGGAGTGCAAAAAAACGATGGATTTAGGCCCAGATCCTTGTACTGGGGTGAATGTATGACATTGTTCTACATTCTGTCCATCAACTGTGTTTTTTGCAATTTTCACCCCGAGTGGGCTGGGTATGCTCAGACGTGAGTCCCAGGCTCTCCACACCACTGGAGTCAAGCTATCCAGGCTGATGAAGGCTGATAGCCAGAAACCGGTCCTTGGATGCTTGATTCCGGTCTGGGAAAGACATGGCTTGGTAGTTCGGACTGGACTGTTCCCATGAGGCACAGGGTCAGAGCTGATTTGCATATAGCCAGTGTCTAACCCAGGGTGGTGTGGAGTGCAAAAAAATGATGGATTTAGGACCAGATCCTTGTACTGGGGTGAATGTATGACATTGTTCTACATTCTGTCCATCAACTGTGTTTTTTGCAATTTTCACCCCGAGTGGGCTGGGTATGCTCAGACGTGAGTCCCAGGCTCTCCACACCACTGGAGTCAAGCTATCCAGGCTGATGAAGGCTGATAGCCAGAAACCGGTCCTTGGATGCTTGATTCCGGTCTGAGAAAGACATGGCTTGGTAGTTCGGACTGGACTGTTCCCATGAGGCACAGGGTCAGAGCTGATTTGCATATAGCCAGTGTCTAACCCAGGGTGGTGTGGAGTGCAAAAAACGATGGATTTAGGCCCAGATCCTTGTACTGGGGTGAATGTATGACATTGTTCTACATTCTGTCCATCAACTGTGTTTTTTGCAATTTTCACCCCGAGTGGGCTGGGTATGCTCAGACGTGAGTCCCAGGCTCTCCACACCACTGGAGTCAAGCTATCCAGGCTGATGAAGGCTGATAGCCAGAAACCGGTCCTTGGATGCTTGATTCCGGTCTGGGAAAGACATGGCTTGGTAGTTCGGACTGGACTGTTCCCATGAGGCACAGGGTCAGAGCTGATTTGCATATAGCCAGTGTCTAACCCAGGGTGGTGTGGAGTGCAAAAAAACGATGGATTTAGGCCCAGATCCTTGTACTGGGGTGAATGTATGACATTGTTCTACATTCTGTCCATCAACTGTGTTTTTTGCAATTTTCACGCCGAGTGGGCTGGGTATGCTCAGACTTGAGTCCCAGGCTCTCCACACCACTGGAGTCAAGCTATCCAGGCTGATGAATGCTGATAGCCAGAAACCGGTCCTTGGATGCTTGATTCCGGTCTGGGAAAGACATGGCTTGGTAGTTCGGACTGGACTGTTCCCATGAGGCACAGGGTCAGAGCTGATTTGCATATAGCCAGTGTCTAACCCAGGGTGGTGTGGAGTGCAAAAAAACGATGGATTTAGGCCCAGATCTTTGTACTGGGGTGAATGTATGACATTGTTCTACATTCTGTCCATCAACTGTGTTTTTTGCAATTTTCACCCCGAGTGGGCTGGGTATGCTCAGACGTGAGTCCCAGGCTCTCCACACCACTGGAGTTAAGCTATCCAGGCTGATGAAGGCTGATAGCCAGAAACCGGTCCTTGGATGCTTGATTCCGGTCTGGGAAAGACATGGCTTGGTAGTTCGGACTGGACTCTTCCCATGAGGCACAGGGTCAGAGCTGATTTGCATATAGCCAGTGTCTAACCCAGGGTGGTGTGGAGTGCAAAAAACGATGGATTTAGGCCCAGATCCTTGTACTGGGGTGAATGTATGACATTGTTCTACATTCTGTCCATCAACTGTGTTTTTTGCATTTTTCACCCCGAGTGGGCTGGGTATGCTCAGACGTGAGTCCCAGGCTCTCCACACCACTGGAGTTAAGCTATCCAGGCTGATGAAGGCTGATAGCCAGAAACCGGTCCTTGGATGCTTGATTCCGGTCTGGGAAAGACATGGCTTGGTAGTTCGGACTGGACTCTTCCCATGAGGCACAGGGTCAGAGCTGATTTGCATATAGCCAGTGTCTAACCCAGGGTGGTGTGGAGTGCAAAAAAACGATGGATTTAGGCCCAGATCCTTGTACTGGGGTGAATGTATGACATTGTTCTACATTCTGTCCATCAACTGTGTTTTTTGCAATTGTCACAGATATCATAGCACAGTCTATCCAGAGAAGAACAGTGGAGAGGACATTTACCACGCATCCTTTTCCCTTATGGAGTAAAAACAGAATAAAGAAACAATCGGCAAAGTACTTTAAAAACAACAAGTACAGCATGAGATATCATTAGCATGAACATAAATACAATAACATGCTAGATTTTAAATGAACAAAAACAACTAAATGCTACTATATGCCACATCCCCTTCCCTTAGGGTAAAAGCATAGTTTAGATGGATGAGGACCAAAGTAGCAAAGAAAGGTAGTCACGCTCACAAACGGGTACGCCAGAGGGTAAACACCCTGATAAACAAAGGCGAGCGTAGACACAAACCCTTTTCAAGTTCAACCTGTCAAAAACATGCTGACAGTGAAAAAAATACGATACAACTTCACACAAAGTCCCACCGACATGAAACCCTTGGCCACGAATCTCAGGGAGGTAGACTTTGACAGAAGCAGAGTGTCAAAAAGAAATGATGTTTAACAATCTCCACCAAAAATAAGGAACAACACAGGGTACTGACCCAAAAACACAACCTATCCTGGGAACAGAAACGGGGCATTGACTACCCACAAAAATACAATTTTCCTAAGTAGGGTACACCGCAGGATAGTGAACGTGGGAACTGGAACGGGGCATTGACTACCCACAAAAATACAACTTCCCCTAAGTAGGGTACACCGCAGGATAGTAAACCTGGGAACTGGAACGGGGCATTGACTACCCACAAAAATACAACTTCCCCTAAGTAGGGTACACCGCAGGATAGTAAACCTGCGAACTGGAAGCGGGGCATAGACTACCCACAAAAGAAACAACTTCCCCTAAGTAGGGTACACCGCAGGGTAGTAAACCTGGGAACTGAAATGGAATGGGGCATTGACTACCCACAAAAATACAACTTCCCCTAAGTAGGGAACACCGCAGGATAGTAAACCTGGGAAGTGAAATGGGCATTGACTACCCACAAATACACCACCTACTTAATACACAACTTCCCCTAAGTAGGGTACACCGCAGGATAGGTAACCTGGGAACTGAAATGAGGCGTTGACTACCCACAAAAACACAACCACACCCAATAAGAGCACAACTAAGGATACACACCCTTGGAACTCAAAACAAGAACATACCCTACCGCAGGGTAGTAAACCTGGGAACTGAAATGGAATGGGGCATTGACTACCCACATGCAGTCAACCTACCCAAAATATGGTACACCAGGACAACAATGAGCTAAGAGCACTGACCCTTAAAATAACACTTGGTCTAAAGATAAATTAAAAGTACACTAACCGCCCACAGAAGAGTCAACAACAAACACTGAGTGCCCCCCACCTAACTGACAAACGAGGTCAAACAGGCATTGTGAAAACAATGAAACAGTAAAGTTCCTCTCAAACTTTTACTCAATGGGTGCCCACACGCCTTACACACAAAACGAAAAGAAAATAGGCATTGCACACAGAAATAAACTGGGTCCAACACGAACCAATGCATGGCACACTCCAAACATACAGTAAAGTGTTGACTAGCACATCATTCATTTACCACAGAGATCCAGTCTTTGTTGAAGGCAGTCAGTCCTCCATGGAGCTCTGGAGGTCACTGGCTTCAGGACAAGTCAACTTTTGGCACAGGATCTCTGGAAACTGCTGATGGGCCAGTAGGGCTGGGGCCTCCTCTACAGTCTCCTCTGCTGTGTGACTTCTTCCGTCCTTCTTCTTTGTAGGTTGCAGGAATCTGAGCAGGCAAGGTTCAGGGTCACCCCTAAATACTAAATTTACGGGTGTTACAGAGGTGTGCAGGTTGAGAGCAAGGGTCCCTTTTATGGGGTGAGTACACCACCTAGTAGCCCACCTCCAGTGGGAGGAGAGCTTTAGCCTCTCTCTAATTGGCTGGGTGCTCTCATCTTCAAGATGGAGGAGACTGAGATGTGTGCTTCACCTCGCCTCCCCCACCGGAGGGGTGGGGTTGGCAAATGTAGGCACACCTCGCCTCCTAACTTGGTTTTTCCGCTGATTCTCCCGCCCAAAGTGGGAGTCAGAACCGGTGAGAGCCAGTTGCTTTAGGCAGCAAAAGGCAGGGCCAGCTTACAAAGGTGGCAGGCCTGTGAAGCTCCCCCTTCATGGACCCAACCCATCCTGGGGGACGAGGCATGACACATCTGCCCTGGATGGGCTTTGTTTCTGGACCCAGAGAGCGGAGGCCTTCTACCCAGGGGTCCAAAAACCTGTCTGGTGGTGGCAAATGGCAGGCAGCCTTTCAGGAACCACACCTTGGCTGATCATTTTTCAGGGTGCATCTTTCAGATGCCATCTGAGTGGATATTACATTAAATCCCACACTGGTATCAGTGTGGGTTTATTGTGCTGAGAAGTTTGCTACCAAACCGCCTAGATTTCAGCAAAGCCATCATGGAGCTGTGGAGTTCATAATGACCAGCTCCCAGACCATATGTTCTTTATGGCTTTACTGCACTTACAGTGTCTATGTATGGACTTAGACACTGTAGGGGTACAGTGCTCAGGCTACTGTTCCCTCACCTGTGGGCTAGGACACCCTGCTAGTGAGGTGGCTTACCTAGGTCCCAGGTAGTGGTTTGCAGGTATGGCACACATGAATGTGTGTCATGTCTACTCTTCACTTTTCTCTGTACCAAAACATACAACCTGCAATGGCAGTGTGTGAGTGTTAAGGTGCAGAGTTTCTAAGGGTGGCACAATCGGTGCTGCAGCATTCCCTGCTTACAGTGATCTGGGTACCCATGGTACCTTTTACAGGGGGCTTACCTGTGACCAGAGATGTTCCAAAGATGGGTACAAAAGTAGAGTTTCGGGAAAGAACACAGGCCGTGGGGAACCTGATTGGCAGGGACTCAGGCCACATCAAGTCGAAGTGCATCAAATGTCAGGAAAAAGTGGGGGGGGGGGTTACTGCAACAGAAACCCACTTTCCTACAGCTAAACACCACGCTTCAACTGTTTCTTGTGAATTTCCCCCATTGCTTAAAAGGGAAATACGTTCTAACTGAGGAATTCAATCACTCTGTCAAATCTGAATCAGCCTTTAACTTATCTTAAAATGTGTTTGAATATGGTATTCATCACAAGGCCTCAAACCAAGGGCCTCATTTACAAAGAGAAACAAAAGGGGATGATGGACGGAGCATTTGAGCAAATCAAACACTCACCCCCAGTCAACTGATCTGGGTTTAATCCATCAGCATTCTTTAGCTCACTCCGCCACCCTAGTTCAGACATGGCCAAATGCAAATCAGTCTGACTCTGTGCCTCAAGGGAACAGTCCAGCCCGAACTGCCAAGCCATGTCTTCCCTGGACCGGAAACAAGCATCCTGGAACCGGTTTCGGGTTCATAACCCTCATCAGCCAAGCTAACTTCAATCCAGTGGCAAAGTGAGCAAGGGACTCACGTCTGAGCATACCTTGCCAACTTAGGGCGAACAAAGCGATACAAAAGGGGATGATGGACGGAGCGTTTGAGCAAATCAAACACTCACCCCCAGTCAACTGATCTGAGTTTAATCCATAACCATTCTTTAGCTCACTCCGCCACCCCAGTTCAGACATGGCCATATGCAAATCAGTCTGACCCTGTGCCTCATGGTAATAGTCCAGCCCGAACTGCCATGCCATGCCTTCCCTGGACAGGAAACAAGCATCATTTACAAAGAGGCTGCCCCTCGGAGCATCACTGTTTGCAGCGCCCCGGGGGCGCAGGTGCCTACTCCATATTTACCGGGAAGCACCAAGCCACTTTGCGTGGCTTAGTATGTCCTTGTAAATATTGTTCCCTTTACCAGTGTGTTCTGTGTTAAAGGGGCATGCCATGGGTGTTGCTATGGACATTCCCTGCTACACCTGTGGCTTTTTGACACTGACCCAGATTTACGAGGAATCGTAACTCTGAGGCAGCTGCAAAAACGTATACCTCCCTAGCGAAAGCATAAGGGAGGCGCAACGAGGAGAAATACCTTTATTTCTCCTCGTTTCTCCTTTTACTATGTGTGCTGCATTCTACAGCACACATAAAAAGAGGAAAAAGCCTCTTGTGAGTGTATTTGTGCAGTAAGGTTTCCCTTCCTGCACAAAAACAATCATCTCTGCAATGCAGGCACCCTTGTCCCATGGTGCAATGGTGCCTGCATTGACACAAGGCAGCCCATTGTGCACCAGCATGGGGAAAAATGTCAGTCTTTTGCCTTAGGGCAGCGAGGCAGAACGAGGCAGAAATGCCTGTGATGCTGCCCTGCCCCAAAATCTTTTAAACAAATCCCCAAGAGAGAGCCCAATAAAAATCATTAAAGCCTAAATACTTGCCAGTTTTTACAGCTATCTGCATGCAAATGGATTGGCTAACACCCCTAGATTTCAAGATAACCTCAACATGGCAGAAGAATTAACCCTTAAAGACAGCCACAAATCCATAAAGGCACACCTGCGCTAACCTCTAAAAAAGCAATGATACTTCCACATGAATAAAAATAGATATAGATATTGAGAGACCAAGCAGCCTTTCTAAACACAATTTTTCCCACTAGCAGTTTTGCAATAGGTATATAACCCCAAATACCTTCACCAAACAGCAGGAACCGTTTTTGCTCTGTACATATTTTAAATTAGGGAAATATGTAGACACCAATGCCATACTTCAAAATCCAAAAAAGTTACACTTTATACTTGCTGGTATGCTGCAAATTATTTCTGTGGATTTATTCCAGATCAGTTTTGAGATAAACATCGCACCTACATATAGAAACAAATCTACAGTTTCCAAGCTTAACTTTTTAGCCAAAATACTCAGGAATTGTCTTTGTAGCAACCAAAAACTTTGACTTACCAAGACTGCTCCTTAAACCTTTATCAGCTATATCAGCACTGTCTGCACAAAGTAATAGGGGTATTGAACGAATTTGTGTGGTTTCAAACTATTTCCAGTTTATGGTGCGAGACCCATGAGTTATCCGGAAAGCGACAAATTCCGGAGAAGTAGACAAAAGTTTGAATTCACCATAGGGTCATTTGTGTAGATCCCTCAAGGTTTTCCAAAAGAAACTAATCATTTAAATATAAAGAATTATATAAATGGGTGGGTAAAAATAGCCATAGGAGACCATTTTTCATGTCATGATGGTAGATTTACAAAAGTACTATTCTGTTATTGCTCGTAGAACCTTCTAGTCGAGGGGATATATAGGGTTTGTAATTTCTTTAAAAACAGGTGATACCCAGAGCCAACTACTAAGTTGCAGCTTATGATGATTTTTCATTGCATACTGACCATACTACTCTTCATATTGTGAAATATAATGAATGCAAAATGAGTGTGAAGGAAACTTATGTATTTCTGAAACATACATATAATACTGAATTTAGGAACAGTAGTTATTTGTACCTCTGAATTTGAGGTTACCAATACTATCATGTGACACAGAGGGAATTTTCAAAATGTCTTGTTTCTTGCATTCTGGCATGCATTTGTAAGCCAAAATGCAGAGCAATCCTATTGGTAATATCAAATGTCCTACTATTTTGTGTTGCCACACATCTCCAAATAGAAATGATACCCCACTTGCATGGCTGGGCCTAGTGCCTGCGACACAAAGAGCCCAAAAACATGACCTAGAGACATCACATTTCACTCAGCAAAAGCAATACTTATTTTACAATGTGGATAGCTGGAGAATGTGGGCCCTAGCTCAGCCGTCGGCTAGAAAAACGTACCAAACTCAGACATTTCTGAAAACTAGACACCCAGAGGAAACCAGGGTGGTGAGACTTTTTGCAAAATAATGTTCTATCCCGAAGTGCTTGCAAACCTCACACTTTGGCTAAATACAACCATTTTCCTTGCATTTCTGTGGGGGAGAGAGCTTCGTACATCCACACTTTTCTTATTACCCAGCGTTCCCACACATCTCTTGATAAAACTGTAACATACATGTGTTGGTGGGCCCAGCATTTGCAGTAGGAAAGGCCTCAAAACACAACATGGGCGGATTAAATTGTTCTGTTCAAAACCAACAGTTTTGTGGCAGGTGGAAGCTGTGAATTTTGGGCAAAGGCTACTCAGTGAAAACTACCAAACCCAGACATGTTTTAACACAAGAAACCCAGAGGAGTACAGGGCGGTGTGCCTTGTATGGATCTTAAGACATTTTCTTACCCGCAATGGCCTGCCAACCTCTAATTTTGTCAAAAATCATGCATTTTCCTCACATTTCTGCAATGGAAACTTCCAGAATCTGCAGAATTCCACAAAATTCCTACCACGCACCTTCTCCACATTGGTCTCAATAAAAACGTTACTGCATTTGTGTTGCTGGACGTAATGCCTACAACAGGAAAGGGTCAAACCAGTGACAATGGGAGTCCAAGGTCATTGTCCCTTGGGGTTATGTGACTGAGTAGCCAGGTGACAGAACTTGGATCCAAACATCACAGCTAGTCTTACTACTGTAGTTCTACATTGTGTTTTATCATTTGTGTCACAAGCGCAAGGCTGAGCTGCACAAGTAGGGAGTGTTTTAAATAGGGGAAGTGTGGGAATGCTGGGTGGGTAGAATTTTATGGATGCCTACAGTTCAGGGTCACTGACAAGTAAGAAAAATAAATTGCTTTAGGCAAGGTTTGAAAGCTACAGAGCATTGTGGTAGGCAGTATCATGGGATCCGTACAAGGCGCACCACCCTGACCGCCCCTGGGTGTCTAGCGTTCAGGAATGTTTGGGTTTGCTAGGTTTCCCTGTGTGGAGACCAACCCTGAGCTTAATAGGGTAGGCGTTCAGCATGACAAGTGTGATAAAATGTTCCTGCCATTCAGTGGCAATTCAGCACCCCAAAGGGGCAAATTAGGGCAATCCACATCTACCCTCTGGGGGGCAGAAAGACTGGATTGCCCCCTTTTGGGGTGAGGTTATGGCCCAATGACAGGGTGGGAGACCCCATCCCTCTGTTTTGTCAAAATGTAAAATCTCTGGTATCTAGTGTCTTTCTACCCCCTGGTGGGAGACTTAGGTGAAACCCCCATATCCAGAAAACTTTCAATTGCCCCCCGGAGGTAGAAAGACACTATTGACTCTTCTGGTATGGGTGCATGGCCTGTTGCCAGGGTGGGTCATCCCACCACTTTGTTTTTAATTGAAAAAAATAATCCCTGGTGTCTAGTTGACTGGCATCTCAAAGAAGAAGAAAGACTGCATTTCTCTCCTTTCAGTGTGGGTGTGTAGCCCTATTTCAGAGCCAGCCACCCCACCCCCTTTTTAAATTAATGTTCCCTTCTCTGGTGGCTTGAGGGCTTTCTGCTCCCAAATGAGGCAGATTGGGGTAACCCCCACTCTGGCTCCTGCGGTGGCAGAAATAATGTGTTCCTTTGGGGTGGGGGCATGGCCTTTTGCCATGGTGGGCCGACCCCTCCCCTTTGCTTTTTTCAAAAAAGAAATCCCAGATTTAATGTGAGCATTCCACCACCAGGGGTAAAAAGCACCCCATTCTGCCTCCCTGGGGGGCTTAATGACTGCACTTAACTTTTTCAGTGTAGCAGTTTGGCCATATGCGAAGGAGGCCTACTCTCATCCTTTTGCATTTACTTTTACCTCAAAGGTGAGTAATGGGTTTTATGCCACCCAGGAGGCCTTGTTGGGGGATAACACCGCAATCTGCCTCCTTGCAGATGGGCAAAAAGCCTGCATTGCCCTTTGACAGGGGGCATGGCCTTATGCCTGGACAACCCATCCTATCCCTTTAAAAAAAAAAAGTAAACTGGTATATAGTGAGTTTTCTGTCCCTCTGCATAGAGCAGACTCGGGGAATCCACCAATCTGCCTTCAAAGGAGCAGAAAGACTTCCCCCTATTTCAGGGTAGGGGCATAGCCCTATCTCAGGGTTGACCGTTCCCACCACCTTTTTCCAGGAAACATCCTTTACAACGCAACTTTTACCACGCAGTGCTTTTACATCGCAACTTTTACAACGCAAACCATTACAACGCATTGCGCTGGGGGGAGCTCTAGGATAGGGAATAGATTTAATTTACTATCCAACACCTTCCCTACTATCCACGGGGACTAGAGTTGGAATAGTAAATTAAACTATTCACTATCCAGCACCCCAAAGCTCTATGCATTGTAATGGTATGCGTTGTAAAAACTGCGATGTAAAAGCATGCGTGGTAAAAGCATGCGTTGTAATGTCATACATCCCCTTTTTCCACTCTAATTTTTACTTTAACTCATCTGGTGGCTAGGAGGGCTTTCTGTTTCTCCTGATGCCCTCAATCTGCCTCTTTCCGGGGGCAGAAAGACTATATTGCCCCCTTTGGATTGGGGGCATGGAACTATGCCAGGGTGGGCCACACTGTGCTGGGGCAGAAGCTTCCTTCACTCAGGTGTGCTCAATGCCAAACACAGACACAGGGACAGAAGAATCACTCAACACCCATCCCAAAGCCCTGCCATTCCCAAGCATCGGGGATGGTGGGAGCATGGCGGTGCTCATCTCTTTTCTGCCCCAGGTACTGATCTCACGTTTGACTTTGTCCGCAGGGGCAGTGGGGTCCCAGGGACATAAGCAATAAGGATAGGGGAGAACTGTGCATGCATTCCCATGGTAATCTGCTCCCCGGAGGCTTGGACCACCCCAGGAAGTTCTTGGAGTATCAGGAGAGTGATGCTGTTCATGTCCCACTCCCAGTCGGTCTTCTGGGGACTACACTTCTTGTTTTGTTTCTTCTGCCCCAGTTTGTCCATTTCTGGGCTCCTGGCTTCTAACATTATCTTGACTATGGGAGGGGCCGAGTGCAGGCCCATGCCCGGGGGCTGCTCCCCCCAAAAAAACAGTGAGTTCTGTAATTCACTGGTACCTAGTGGGACTATCTCCCCCCCCAGGGGGCAGACTTGGGCTAAACAGCCTTTATTTGCATCCCTGCCTGGGAATCATGCACCAGGTTCAACGTTGTCCCTTTTCCAACACTACCTGTCCTGTGTTGATTGGTTGTTGTAGGGCACAATTATGCCCTCCATCATTAATTAAAAGTGAGAGCAATGAAGTCAACTGTGCAGTCTTTTGTTTTGCTGTGATGTCAGTGTGGTGTGGGTGCTGCACACCAAAACAAAATATAACAAAACCTAGCTCAGCACTAGAGAGAAGTTCCTCCCTCAAGCCCAACTGTGAGTTAGACAAAGAAGTGCTTCTGGTGTTCTCACCGGAAACATTTTCCTTTCCAGTACGGTGGACAACCCGTCACACTGTGACTATAGCACAGTGGAAGTCAACGGGCCATCCACCACAATAAAACAGTTACGTTTTATCAATAGTGTTTTAGTCCTCTTATGCTCAGGGGAGTGGCTCTTGGGGGGATGAAGGGGGAGGGTGTTTGATGTGTTACACCCCTCTAATAAATGCATTTCTGATAAATAGTTGGGTACATATCCTTTCAGTCAGGTATGGTGAGGTGTCTGTTGGATTTCACCTGGGATTTTTGTATGCGAACGCTAGTAAAAACACACACACACTCTCATCTCCGTTTTGAAAGTCCTAAAATTTTTTTGATTATTTGACAAAATATTGTGTTTCTCTCACTCAGTACTCATACCAATCCACATTCCTCGCCCTTTCAGCTGTCCCATAAGCCCCTCTCATGCGCTCAGCTTGTCATACAATGTATTTTGACAGTTTATGACAGCGTGCTTGTCGGTAAATCTGAAGCTCAACCCCCCCCTTATTTTACTGATCAAGCAACGCCCCTACCTAAGTTCAAGGTTAAGAAGTCAAGGCAAATTATGATTGGTTATCTTTTTTAATTTGTCAAAGCTCTAGGCAAGTAGGATATTTTATCTCTTTTAAATGTATGTGTGTCCAAAATTTCAGTTTTAGGTCTCTATGCAGGTGAAACAGAAACTCCGGAGTTTTTAATGAAATCAGTAAAAAATATCATCTCACCTTTGGAAATTATGGGTTTGTTAAAATCACTCCTGATTGAGGTTGTTGCCTGCAATTAGGTTTTCCCAGAAAAATATATAGAGGCCAGTGCTCAGCTGATATTTAGTTTTATCTGTTTAAAGCAGCAGAGAATATTTAAAAAAACATAGGGGCATATCAAAAAGTGGGAGCGATAATTATCGCTGGCCGCCCTTAGCGTGTGGAATTTTATCACCGGCTATGGCAGATAATTATCGCCATGCCAGTGATGTATTACCAACGCATAGCGCAATGGCGATAATTATTCCTGTGATAGCAATGTTTTCCATGGAACATCGCTGGTTTTCCAGCGATGTTCCATGGAAAACAGCAATATCCTTGTTGATAGGGCTGGGTGGTCTCAGCCCTATAATCCACCACCCATTGGCTAACATTGTTTAGTCAGAGGAAAAGAAGGTGTAAGGAAAGTAGCGATAACCAAGGTTAGCTCTACTTTTCTTATCACTATGCTTGTTAGCGATTCCCTTGATAATTGGAGAAATGTCGGTTAGCTACATTTCTCCGGTTATTTCGGGACAGAACGCCCACTTTGCATCTCATCAGAGATGCAAAGCTTGGCGTTCAGTTAACAGGCGCTAAAGCATGTATTTACGCATTAGCGGGTCCATGCTAATAGGGCAATAAAATTATCGCCGCTTTTCGTCCAAAAACGTACGCTAAAGCGGCGATAATCTTATTGCCTCGCCTTGCTGATATGCCCCTCAATTTGGAAAGTATTGTGCAATTATGTTAACCACAGCTTTACTTTCTCAAAGCATTTTAACTTCTTGATAGAAGCACCTGGATTAACAATGAAAGAGGTAATGGAGCAAAACAGTAGACCCACTATGTAATCCTGGCTAAGGTCTATAATAATAGTAAGGTGTTATGAGCGTGACCTTCGATGCGCGTTTTCCAACTGACGAATTGCCTATATTAGCCAATTTGCATGTTTAGGTCATGTCCAGTTTCATTTAGAAGCAATATTTAATCCTCAAGTTAAAATATGTTGTATTAATTCATAGCTGAAGTCTATCAATGGGTGACAATATTTGGTTGCAGTGTAAAAATAGAAGCACACATGTTGGTTGCCAAATGTGCCACAACCCAATGAGGATTTACATCGTGCTTTTCCCCATCCAGGTTTGCTAAATCAACAATTGAGATTATTTAAATTTGATTTTTTTGGTGTCAAAATATAAAACTGATTTTGATATTTTAGAATTGCTATATTCTGCAATCATTCTTGTGTGTATCTCTTATATCTTAATTTAAATGTGTTAAGTATATGGTTTTATCAAACATATAGCATAAAAAATATATTTTGTACGGGTGCATGATCTAAAATTTGTTTTTTTTAATCTTTAATTGATTGGCATTTCATTTCTAACACAATAACACGATAACCTTAAAAGGAAAAGGGTAATTGCTATTTTAGAAATAAGATGATGAACTCCTTGCAGTGGGTTAGGTGGAAGGTTTTCTCTATATTAACGAAGCATATGTGTTCCATTTGAAATCCTGAACTTCTTCAAAATCTATGCTATATATCATTATTAGTTAATGGTAAAAACATGTTAATTAGTGGTTAGAAGCATCCTCAATCGCCTCCTTGTCTATAAGTGGTGAATGGCCAAAGTGAATATGTTTAGTGCTAGGCAGTAAGCCGTATATTAGAACAAACTCATGGGTATATCTCTACAAGCGGCAGCGATAATTATTGCTGGCCGCTCTTAGCGTGAGATTGCATATCGCTGGCTATCGCTGGAAATTATCGCCATGCTAGCGCTGTATCAACAACGCATAGCGCAATGGCGATAATTATTCCAGTGATAACGGTGTTTTCCATGGAACATCGCTAGTTTTCCAGCGATGTACCATGGAAAACGGTGATATCCTTGGTGATAGGGCCTGTGGTCTTAGCCACAATCACTTTGTCCACCCCCCATGTTAGGTATGCCTTCGTCAGGAATTTAACAGACATTAAATTCCTGTTTTAAGGAACACTTAACGTGATTTCAAATATCGCTAACCCTCGTTGTTAATATCACAAAGCTGTGTTAGCGATATTTTCCCATGGTGTCTTGTCAGGCAAGCCTCCTTTGCATCTCATTAGCAATGCAATGGGAGGCGTGCTGACAAGGGGCGCTAATACAAGGAAACACGCACTAGCGTGTCCTTGTTGATAATGTGATAATATTTTGCTGCACCTTGTTGATATGCCCCTCAATACGTCATGATTCCATGCTTCATTGTTATATATATATAGGAAATATTCACTATATATATATATATATATATATGTGATTCATAAAATGCAGGTGTGCAGTTTTATATATGTGAAAGTAAGTTCCCAAAATGCATCTTAGCTCATTGAAAGGAATAGATGTTCAGTCGGAAAGTCATCACTTTATGAAGATGTTAATTACTATACACATTTTTTGATTACTTAGGGCCCGATTATGAGTTTGATGCAGTTGCACCAGTTCTCCAAAGGCACAGCTGCGCCAAACCCACGAAAGGACTGCCCGTGATATTACGAGATGAACTTGTAATACGGCAGGCAGTCTTTTGTACTTCCCATGGCTGTGCCTGGAAAACAAGCACCGCAATAGGAACAGCAAAAATGTTCCAGCATGGCATAGACGTGGACATTCATGCTGTGCTGGAACTCTGTGGGCATACAGACAGGGAGATACATGTTGTGCCCCCCTGAATCTATCCCCATGGCAGGATGGACATGGGGGCCCTGTAGGGCCACCTTTGTTTCTGTACTGCCAACTATTTCATAGACTCCGCCATGAAATGGCTTGTGGTGCAGGAACTCATAATATGCTGAGCGGGACTGTGCCAGTCCCTGCCCAGCATATTATGTTGTGGCACAGCTGTGACACCACCAGCCGGCGGTCCACTTCTAATGTGACAATGAACATCGTAATCGGCAGAACGGTGGACCACCTGTGCTGCGCCAACATGAGTGTGGCAGTCAGAAGACCGTCAGACTCGTAATTAGCCTGTTAGTTACAGTTTCACTCTGTCTACTATGTTATGCATTGTTGTAGTATGTAGTATTTCATCCACAAATTGAGTAAATGGCATCACGTATTAGCAGAACAATGATTGAACAAGGTTTCATTAAAACAATTTATTTTACATGGCAGATCACTGTCGTCGATTATTCCCAATTATCCCAAATGCAAAAATAAAATTAAGAGCCGGTCCAGATTTACTAACATTGTGCATCACGGCTCCACTAGTTTTGCTGCAGCCACAACTCAAATTGCTACTTGAGATTTACAAAACCATACAAAATCCGATTTGTGTCACCTTGCCTGGCTTTGTAAAAAAAAAAGTAATGCAATGCCGCACCTTGCTCTGCGTTACATTACACTGCATTATGAAGACGTACTGTGGGTGGAGCACGGGCATTACCATGCATTCACCCATGTATTTTGATGCAAACTAAGAGAGTAAATTTGGGTTTGCGGCAAAATGTGACCCCACCCCAAGAGAGACATAAGGAGGCAAAACATCTTCATTTATCCTTGTTTCCAGAACTTTCGATGTGTGATGCACAATGCAGCACACATAGAAAAACGAATATGCCTCAAGAACAGTTTTTCTGCAGGAAGGTATTGCTTTATGCACAAAAACCATCCTGCCAGTAATGCAGGCACCTCTTGACAACATCACAAGGGTCACTGTGTTGGAGCTAGGCTGCCTAAAGTGCACCAGTGCAATGAGAATGCTGAAGTGCTTCACATCTTAGAAGCTATGGTGCGTTTCTGCTTTGTCCCTTTCACGCAAATAACGCACATCAAGGTAATAACCTAAAACACTTTTTGTCAACTTTAACAAAGTAGAAGGGGTCCCCCGGGCATCCCTTCACATTTGGAAATTGGTTACCACCTCCTTTGAGGTGTCAGTAGAATATGAATGTTTTAGACTGGAATTCAGTTGCAAAACATTAATACATCCCACATGAAAGCTGCTATTTGGAAGGTATGTCCTGAACATGTTCCTTCCAAATAGCAATTCAGTATGTATCACAAACCCAAATTATGATTCAATAACATGCTACCAAATCGCAATTTGGGTTTTGTAAAAACCAAAAGGTAATTTTGCTGTCTCTAAAAAAGGTCCTGATTTTAAATTTGGAGTCTTTGTAACCGTACAATCACTTTGTGCATCTGGCCTTTCATACATCTGGCCCCATATGTATGGAAGTGAGGGAGGTGAGTGTCCATGTCAGAATAATTTACCACGGAGGATCTTTGAGGTCTGATATTTTATTTTATAGCCATGTGAGTTCATGCAACACTGTCCTCAACATGAGAATCATGTCAGGGGTGATGAGGCACATTGTTTGATACTGCACCATAATGGAGCAGCCAACCTCAGGTTTGTCTGGGTACCAGCTTATGTTGTCCTATGGACCGTTGAGCACTTATAGTATCCCTTTATGTAAAAGGCTACTATAGGCATATATACGCTTGCACTTATCTGTCTACACCTTTAATATAATGCGCCCTGCCTCCAGGTCTCATGAGGCCTTCCTTAGGGGTGATTGGAATATATTAAAAATAGTGCATTGAGCTTACTACACATGCTGAGGGCAAAGTCGAGTTTGACCAGTTTGCATTGCTTCTCCAGCCTGCAATGACAGGACTGCTGTCATTTGTTTACTTGGGCCACTCAGGGTGGCACAAACAGTGCTGCAGGCCTAGGTGACTCCTTTAATTCCTATGCCCCGGGTACCACTGGTAGCATATACATGGGACATGTAAGGAGGTTAAAGTCCTTGCCAATTGGGGTTGCCAATTCACATGTATCAGTTTTAGCGAGAGACAACTGGCATTGGGGTTTGGTTAGGAGCATTCAGTGCACTGTCAGAGTTGAAAACCAGCACCTTGTAAACCAAATAGAGCAAAAAGTGGGGGACACCTGCAAAATTGCCTGTATTCTTACAGATGCTAAGAATTTTTCTTTTTTTTTACTCTATGAATATAGAAGAAAATAAAAGGCTGCAGCATCTCAGTCAATTTCTGCACAACTGAACATAGGAATTTTAGGGATCATTTTCACACCCATTGTCTTTTATATGATATTATCAAACTTAGTTTTTTCATTAACTTTATTATTCTCATTCTTTCATAGTCAGCTCACCAGTTTCAAGGTATGTTCCACAGTTGACAAGTACCATGATCTCATGGAATGTCATCACACACTGCTTCACTAATTCTCTCTAGATTCTTGTATTTTTTAAGAAGAGTAAATTGTGGATTTGTGTTTCACTTAAAGAAAGGTATGATTTGCCATGGATTCTTATAATATTCCGACACCTGTTGCTGAGGTCATGTAGCTGCGTTTATGCTTGCAGTGGAAATGTTATAAGATATATCTGTGCATTCATGTCACTGTGCTTATATCATTATTAGGGGAATTTTTCAACAATTTTTGTTATTTCAAGTAACTGTAACTAGCGTCCTCGCCATATACGCACACACAAACATATACACATGTTACCTGCTGGCAGTTGCCAGTATTTAATTATAGTTAGGACCTAGTTTCCATTGGAAACATGTTTTTTCTTTTGTTAATAACTTTGGTGCTGTTTGATGAAGTGAACCTGCCTTGCTTTAATAGTTATCCACTACAGATGTTAGATCCGGTTCTCCGCGAGTGTTTGGTTTTCTATGTTCCTTTAACGGGAGAGGCCATGAGATACAAGTCAGGCCCTCCCCGGAGGTGGGATCCGCGCAACTTAAATTATAACTATTAAAGCAAGGCAGGTCCGTTTTTAAAGAGGATGGGGCATTTTCTAAATGTATTGGACTACATTTGTTTTTTAGCACACGCTTGTATCTGACCTCGACGAGGCGGATGAATTGTTTGACAGGAAGATTTATCATGATAGGATCTCCTGGTTAATACGCCCCAGTTGATAGAGGGTCCAATAAAGCCCATAAAAAGGTGAGGTGTGACCATTATGGATTTTGACTGTGTGTGACAGATAGGGAAGTTTGTTTTAAGACATATACCAGCCAACAAAATGGTAGTGTTAGATCTAATACCCCCTCCTTTTTGCCTTTATATGAAGTGTCGGTGAGTACATCTATCCGGCAGCCAATACACATTTAAAGGCGGCGGAACAAAGGTGGAGGTGACACTGTTTGATTTGGTGCCCTCTATAAAAGCCACAGGTAATGCGATTTGGATATGGATACATGTTAGATTAAGATAAATATCAGATTAAAATAAGATGATAAAAATAGTGGTATTGGACTGTAATAATATGATGAAAATCGTGGAGTGGACAATGTTCCCTGTTTCTCCTTTACAGAGTTGGAATAAGTAGTTATGATTTTAACTAGTAGCAAGTCAATATAAGAGTATTATTGGAGAAGATACTTACTGATTGTAAAGAGAAAGTGGTGAGTGGTACACGTGATTTGGGGTACAATGGTTTGAATGAGAGTGCATAGGACCATTGCTTTTTCTGGGAGGATTTTTATGGGGAAAGTTTTACCGATAGGGACAAGATTAAGATGCAGCGCACTGGATCTGATGTACATAAATGTATGAAAAATAGAATCTGTTAGACATAGCAGATGTATTCATGTGAAAAAGATATGCCAAGTTGCATTGAAAAGTGCTCTGGTCTGTGTTTTTTAATTGTAGTTTTCTAATCATGAACTTTTGAGGGGCAACTTGAATGGGGGTGGATTTTCTATGATGTACTGTGAATGGTTATCGGAATGAGGAACTTGCAAATCATGAGATTGTTCAGATTTCACCAATGTAATAATGTTATAGCAATCAAGTCACTAAAGTCCATTAAATTCCGTGCAATTGTAGATAGAGGAGTGAAATCCCATATTTGTTGAGTCCTGAAAAAGGTGGTCGGTTATCCTCTGTGTCACCACCGAAACGCGTTGATGCAATTTTTTAATTACAAGGAATCCAACAAGGGAGGGACCCCAAGGGTAGGAGCAGGGCTCATACCAGGTTTCCCTCATGCATTAGAGCGTTGGATCCATTCAGACAACAGACTTTATATCTGTGTCTATAGGGTTTCCTTGTGTAGATTGATTCTAATGTGTGTTTGTTTTTTATGAAATACTCTGTTCATGTTAGTCTAGGAAAAAGCAGCAAGAAGATTACTGCACACTTGTAATGTATTTTTAACTATTGTGTGATAAAGGTCAAAATTGGTGCTATATTCTTTGGCACTGAGATTGATCCCTTTTGTGTTTTTAAAAACTGACAATGATCTCTTTTTTAATAAAAGTATATATTTGTAAGCGCTATATCTGAATCTTAGGGTCTTCTATTGTAGGGGGCTTTGTTTTAAAAGGTTTTTTCCCCTCTTTTTTTAAATATAACTTGTTTCAATGCTCCTAAGGTGTGATGAGTAAATGCCAGTGAGAAGTCATCATATGTATGCATGAGAAGCTGCAGATGTGTGTCACGTTCTAGAGGAGTCTCTTGGTTTTCCACTGAATTTGAGTGCTCGGTCCCCTAGGACTATTGAGCCACCGCTCTCTTTTTGACTGTGTAAAATCTAAACCTAACTATAATGACCCTGTAATCTTTGGATTTTTAGTAAAATATATTACCTACAGTAGGTAGTTATAGTTAGGACCTTGTTTCTAGTCAAAAAGCGTTTTTTTCTTTTCCTAATAACTTTGGCGCCAGTTCACGAATCTTGGTGAAATTTTCAAAACTAGTAGGTGTTAGTGCTTCGGTCAGCTCTAGTCTTGAAAGTGTCGGGGTGATTGGTCAAGCGGGGCCTGAGAAAAAAGGAGGGTCCCAAAACGCATTTTCCCCATGTTAATTTCCAAAGGAAATTTCAGACAAAGCTACAGCCCGAACTGCTAAACGGAATTACACCAAATTTGGCAAAAAGGTAGGTCTCGGTTCAGAAAGAGCCCTTGTGTAAATCCGTTCAGTAGTTTCTGAGAAATTAGAAAAAGAAAACGTTTCGATATCTATGGCTGCAGTGGGTTAGCAAACCCTCCCGGGCATAAGCTTCACTGATTGGCTGCCAACACTCCAAACCAGGAAGTGTTGGCAGTAGAACTGAGTCACAAGAAACCAGTGAAGAAAATATGAAAAACAACAAGAGAAGGGGGCAGGGTAGAAACACCCTGACCCGCTAGACTTTCTCAGGGGGTCCCACAAGTACCCCCAGGGCCAAAAAAACATTTTTTTAAATAATTTCGGTGGAATTCGCGCTGGGGTCGTGAATCCTGCCAAAAGTAATAAAAAATGAAGCATAGGCTTTCACGCTTCATTTTATTGAGGCCCCCGGGGAGGCCAGTTCCTGGGGGCAATGAAAAAAATTAATAGCGGGGGGCCGCGAGGTCCCCGCAGCCCCGGGGACTGCCACCTCCCCGGGGCTATGCTCATGTGTGGGGGCATGCGGCCCCCCACAGCCCTGGGGACCCACACCTCCTTGAGGCTTTTTTATCAATTAATGCCTGGGGGTCCCAACCCCCCATGCTGCCCCATTGACTGCAAACTCTCAGGGCTTCATAATATAAGGGTGGGGGGCCTCGTAGGCCCCCCTAAACCCAGGGGACCGCCACCTCCCCAGGGCTGTGACAATTGATGAGTGTGGGGGGGCTCAAGCCCCTCCACACTGGCCCAGGGACCACCACATACCCGGGGCACATTGCATTTAAATGCGGGGTCCATTATGGGCCCCGGGGACCACCAACTCCCCGGGGCATTTAAAAAATTGGGATGGGGCTGTGCGGCCCCATCCTAGAGCCCTTGATGGTGCTGGGGACCGCCACCCCCCAGGCCCGGCTCCTGCAGTGTCCCGTGGTGCCCACCCCTGGGACACTGCTGTTTGCAATGACAGGGCAGGAGCCGTGCGGCTCCCGCCCTGTCATTGCAAATGCTGCTGTGCTTCATTCAAGCTCGAGCAGGGAAACCTGCTCTAGCTTCAATGAAGCATAGCAGGATTACTTTTCCACAAGGGAGCTGCATGTCAGCAGCTCCCCTTATGGGAAAGCAATACCGGGTCCCACTGGAGGCGGGGAAATGCCACGGACCATGGGGCATTGGAGCTCCTCCCACGGTCCCCAATGGAAAGGGCTGGCCCCAGGGAAAAAGGTCCCTGGGGCCAGAAGTAGCCCGGGAGGGGGCCACGTGGCCCCCCTCCCTGAATAAAATAAAAAAGAATGAAATAAAAAGAGCCACTGCCCCGGGGGATGGGGCCCCCAGGGCTAATAGAGGCCTCAGGTGGGGGGCAATGCAGCCCGCCTTAAAAAATAACAAACTAAAAAAACATATATATGGCCTTGTCCCGGGGATGGGGTCCCCGGGGCCAAAATTTGCCTCGGAATGGGGGACCTCAGGACACAAGTGGACTTCATCCTCTGAGCAGCAGTGCGCCAGAAGCTTCATTTGCAGCGTGGTGTAAAAAAGAGTGTGGCCTAGAAACACCTCTCTGCAAAGCATCTCTGTGGCGCTTACTGGAGGTACCTGGTGGGATACTTGGCCACCAGGGACCTTCAGGATTCAAGGGGACTTAATAGGGATGTTATAATTTAAAATAAGCATTTAAAAACATTAAAAATTCACTGAAAAAAACATAGGATTGAGGCACATTAGAATTAGAAATTTTCATTTAAAAAACATTGAAATTCAGTGAAAAAAACCATAGGTTTCAAGGATGTTATAGTTAGAAATTAGCATTTAATTCACAGAAAAAAAACATAGGTTTCAGGCACGTTATATTTAGAAATTAGCATTTAAAAAACATTAGTAATTCAATGAAAAAAACATAGGTTTCAGGGACGTTATAGTTGCGCATTTCACTTGTACAAAACCATAGAAATTCCGCTGTTATAGTTAGTTCAGCTAGTTCAGCGCGCCCCCGCAATGCACTGCTGATGATATCACATATTACATCATTCGTGACATGGTCAGTGACATCACTGATGATATCTCAAATGACATCACTGATGACATCATCCAAGTGAAAATCTGATGCACCTCCTCACACCCTAGTATAACCTTTGATACACCCACTGTAAACTACAGACTGCCATTTTTTAAACCATCGACACATCAATACCAGTTACTACATATGCACTGACTGATTCCTAGGTCTTCACACACATCCACTCATTCACCCATACAATCGCTCATATATGCAGTCACTCATGAATACAACACTATCATATGCACTCATACACCTATACAGATACTTACTCACCACCACTCATCCAGAGTTACTCAAACACCTAGTCAGTCGTACAAAGAATCAATCACACTTCCATTTACTGACCTATACAGTTATACACACACCAAATCACTTATTCAAGCAGAAACAAATGCATACTTACTCTCTTATACAATCACTGATACAAGTACACACTCATCCATACAGCCACTCTCATAATCACTGACTCTCATGTATAGTCATTTATATACTCCAACTCTCACATACACTGCCTTTTACATATGTAGTTACTAGAACATGTACCACTGAGGCATCCATTCACTCACCAACACACCCATACACACACTCACCCACCCATACAGCTGTTTCCACATGTACTCTTGAACCCATATACCCAGTGAATTAACCACTCAAACATCTATGCACAGAGTCACATACCTCCCATCCACCCACCCACACACTCAGGCACCCATACAAATACTCAGGCAAACAATCAATAAACCATATAGACACTCATGTAGCTACTGACCAATCCATGCAGCAGCTTATACAACAACAGACTGATACATATATTCAAACAGTTTAGTCACTAACCCATGCATTCAGTAAGACAATTTAATCACTCACTTAAGCAGTCAGTCAAACACCTACAAAATCCTCCATACAGACACTTATAGACCCACTCATTCTTCAATACACCTTGGACTATATATAAAAAATATTTAAACTTTAAACAAACACACAGTCACTGGATGATGTCCTCAGTGATGTCATTTGAGATGTCATCAGTGATGTCACTGACCATGACATGAATGATGTAATATGTGACGTCATCAGTAGTGCATTGTGGGGGCACGAGTTACAGATAGCTGAACTAACAGCGGAATTTCTATGGTTTTGTACGAGTGAAATGTGGAACTAACTATAACTTCCTGGCTGAAACCTATGGTTTTTTCATTGAATTTCTAAGGTTTTTTAGATGTAGACTATAATGTACCTGAAACCTATGGTTTTTTCAATGAATATATATATAGTTAGGACCTAGTTTCCATAAGAAAAGCTTTTTCTGACTTGCCTATAACTTTGGCGTCATTTGACCAATCTTCATGAAATTATCCAATAAAATATGTCAAAGTAGGTTCTGTGTGTCTTGCAAACTTTTGGGGTGATATGTGCAGTGGGGACCGAGAAATAGGTGCACGTTTGTAATGTTAATTCCCATGGGAACACATTGTCAAACCTACAGTCTGAACCGCTGGACGGAATTACACCAAATTTGGCAGAAAGGTAGATGTTGTTATGCAGATTGTGCTTTTTGTTATTTGGTGCATATCCATGCAGTAGTTTTTCAGAATTTTAAGTTGAAAGTTATAGTGCTATCGCTGGTCGCAAAGCCTTCGCGAAAAAAGATGAGCTCATGCTGGGAAATGCAATGCTGTTATTGGCTGCCAACACTTCAACCAGAAAGTGTTGGCAGCCATCTTGGGACTTGGCTTCACCGAGTCCCCCCAAAAAAAGAGAAAGTAAAGAAAAGGGGGCTGGGTAGAAATATCCTGACCCCCCCCAAGCCTTAGTGTTGGGATCCGACTGGGACCCCAGCACAGCCTAAAAGCATTTTTTTTTAAAAAGAACAATTTGCAGTAAAATTGTGATAATCATGAGTTTGTAGAAAAAAATGCTTTAAAAAAAGCAAGAGTGGGCTCCCATGCTTGCTTTAGGCTAACCCCTGGGTTGGCCAAGTCCCGGAAGCAGAGTCAAAATAAAGAAAGCAGGCTCATGAGGCCACACTCCTTGAGCTATTCAAAGCCTTGCGACTGTCATCTCCCCGGGGCACTGTTCCATGCAAATACGGGGATCCCGCTTGGCCCTCCCACTACCCCGGGATCACAATCTCCCTGGGGCAAACACTTAAAAAATAACGATGTGGGAGAGGTTGCACGGCCTCCCTTGCAGTCCTGGGTACCGCCCCTGTCCAGGGCTAAAATAAATCATAAGGTGTGGGGGGCTCTTGTCCCCCCATGCAGCACCATGGACCTCCACCTCCCCGGGGCAGAAATACAATAATTAATGTGCTCTGTTGCGGACCCCCAGCCCTGGTGACCACCACCTCCAGGGCTTACTGAACAAAGGAGGGGTGCTGAGCGGCCCCCTTCCAGGAGCCCTAAATGGCCCTGGGGACCACTACCCCCCAGGGCCGACTCCAGCAATGTCCTGGGGTGCCCACCCCGGGATATTGCATTTTGCTCTGGCTTGAGGGGAGTACTACGCCCGCCAAGCCATAGTAAGCACTGCTTAGCTTCGTGGATGCAAGAGGATTAAAAATGCTTTGACTTCCACAAATTGGACCAGAATTGCTTTTGGCCATACGGAGCTGCATGTTAGCATTCAGGCTCCCCTCCGCGGTCCCCAAAGAGCTGGCCATGACCCTGGGAATGGGGCTCAGGAGAGGGGTTGCGCTTCTCCCCTCCCATGTATAAAAAAGAAAATAATAGGTAGACCCCGTGGGATTGGGTCCCCGGGGCCAAAACTGGCCCAAGGAAGGGGGGGGCCACATGGCATCCCTTCCTTTAGTTTTGAAAAAGGAGGGGAAAAAGTCCAGGCCCTGGAGGATGGGGTCCCAGGGGCCATAATCACCCTGGTGAGGAAGATCACATGGCCCTCTTCCCCATTTCATGAAAATAAACAAAAGTCTGACAAGTTCATTTTATTTATAATCTTTATATCGGCACAATAGAGCCATAAAAGATACATAAAAACAATCATTACATAGTACAAAATCTATATGGAGGAATTAAAGATTTTGAAGATAACATGGATACGGTTAGGAAATCAGTACAATAAAATATTGATATAAATATGTTAAAAAGGCATCAATTTATAAAAAGCACATAGGAAACATTGCTTAAATTCATCTTGTCGTTTTTCCAATTGCTAGTAACTTTAACATTTGTGAATATAAATTGGACAATGTGGTGAACACAAAATAGTAACAACATTATATATTCAAATGCAAAAAGGAATTACATTGCAGTTCCATTTATAGCTTCAGGCCCACTTTGTTACATACAAAGCTTATTGCAAATAGAAACCTGCTAACACCAAAAACTATCATCTGCCTAGTATCAGTCTTGATGATCCTTTCCGCTTCTTTATATGAGCGCACTCCTAGGTTGAAACAAAGAGGCTTAATCCATCTTTTCCTGGCCGCCTCATAAGCTGGGCAAAAAAAGAGGATATGAGACTCGTCTTCTTTTGAGTTGCTTTGGCACATAGTACATAGATCACTAGTCTTTTCTTTACAAGTGCTTGTCCACCTGGCTATGGTCTTGTTAGTTTTCACAGTTCCATACCTAAATTTCATATATAATGTTTTAGCCAGGGGTGGTTGAACCTCATCTAAAAACTGTTCAAAACAATGACTGTCTTTAAAAACAAGGATATTACATGTCATGGTTCCACCTGCTTGGTCATTTGACAAGTTATGACCAATGTATGCCCAAAAGGCCGTTTTCAGCAATTTTTTCGTGTTTTGCGTCAAACTCAAAGGCTCTTCCCAAAACTGTGCCAACCGAATTCTATTTAACCATGTGCGCACATGTTTTAGCCAAATATTTGAAGTATTCAGGTCTAGTCTCATTATTTCCTGAAGTCCATTTTTATAATCGACTAGCTCAGGTGTACACCAGAGTCTCACCCATAGTGATAATGGTCTCAGGATAGCATAATGATCCGTGCGCTTCATGTTTAGGTCAAGCATTAGGGGTATTAACCCCTTCGACGCTCATGATGAGCTCAGCTCGTCATGAGTTACGCCTCTCGTACGCTCATGACGAGCTGAGCTCGTCATGAACCGCGGGTTTTTGCAAATGTCAGCGCGCAGCAGGAAAATGCACCGCACGCGTGGGGTTAATGGTGTACTTGTTGGTAACCTCAAAAGGGTCCTATAATTTTTTTTTCGTTATTCGCGAAAACATTCCTACACATTGGCCCCCATATTTCTGCCCCATATAATGCAGCGGCCTGGGCCTTGAACATAAAAACTTCAAGTCCCGGGAAAACAGCCATGTTAAGACTCGCCCCATGTTTTTTCATTATTGGCAGTGTATTCTGTGTGAGTATCATTTTACTTTTTTCTACTTGGGTTTTACACCAAAGTTTTGAGTCCAGTGAAACTCCCAAGTAAGTAAAATTCTGTACGGATTCTAGTTTTTGATCATTTGGAAACAGATTCCCCCTAAAGATTTTGTGAGGATTTATGGGCATATATTTAGTTTTGTTAGTATTAATCTCAAGGCCTTTCCTGTTGCAATATATTTGAAATTAATTTAAAAGGGATTGCAGACCTCTTGGCGTTTGAGATATCACTATAGTGTTGTCTGCAAATTAAAAGGCTGGAACCCTCTCTCCATTCAGTTTCGGTGCATCATTATTTCAGCCCTCTAAGTATGATGGGATGTCATTGACAAACATTGAAAATAATGTGGGAGCCAGCACACATCCTTGGCGGACTCCTCGCTTAATTGGGATAGCATTTGTTAGTTCGCCATTTGGCCCCCATCTTACTTTGGCATAGTTATCATGCAACCTTATAATCTGTTGCAGAAGACAAACCGGGAGCCCTTTAGAATATAAAGACTCCCATAAGAGTTTGCGTGAAACGAGATCAAAGGCAGCCCTAAGATCTACAAATGGAACGTAAAGATGCCCTTTCCTTATGTGGACATAGTTCCAACATAGGCAGCAAAATCTAAAAACCTGATCTATGGTGCATATTCTGGGTCTAAAGCCAGATTGGAACTTAGTGAGTACAGAACATTCCTCCATCCATATATTCACACGTGTTAAAATGTGTCTTGCATAGATTTTTTGTAAAATATCCATTAAACTAATGGGGCGATAGTTTGCTGGCTCATTCCTATTGCCCTTTTTAAAAATTAGTACGATTTCCGCACCCCTCCAGCTATCCGGAAAATCTGCGCCTGCTGCTAGGGCATTACATAGAGAATTAATGTAAGGCGCCCAGACATTGATTTCATGTTTATATAAATCACCCAGGATTTTATCTAGTCGTAGTGCCTTTCCATTTTTGACTGCGTTAATTGCTAGCACTGTTTCCTCTATTTCAAACTCCAGTTTGGCTACACTGGGGCTTGACCATAATATATCCTTATCCAGTACCCCAATATTTTCAGGAGCCCTATATAAGTGGGAAAAATGTTCAACCCAAGTCATTTCATCAAGAAACACATCCCTGACCAGTCCTCCAGTATGGTTCCCCTTCGCCACCAATCTCCAGAACCCTACTTGGTCCTTAATCTTAGCTGCCGTAAGGAATTCGGACCAACTTTCCTCATCCCAATTTATTCTCGCCTTCTCTTGTATCGCCTTATATTCTTTTCTAGCCTCCTTAATCTCGACAGGAGTCGTAATTGTTATTGCTTGTATTAGTCTAGCCTTGGCATTACGGCAATCCTTGCCGTACCAGGGTTTCCTACTTGGTATATTGTTTATATTTTGATTTGTTTTTTTTTGGCATTTTAGTTACCAATGGTATTAGTGATTTAAAAAACCTGTTATGTAGTTCAACAAAAGTACTCCCCTCAGGTGGTATGCTTAGATATCTAGCAAACGTGTCAGCTAGTAATCTATAGATTTCCGCTAGCACTTATCCATGCTCCAATATATGGGCTTATTTTAATGAACGGCGATTATTGCTGGCTAATATAACATCATTAGTTACTTTGGCTAAGTTAACTATATCGTTTTTTGAAATTACATTGGACAGTAGGCTGGAGGAAAATAGCAGTTGGAGTGGACGATGGTCGCTCTCAATCCTAGGCGTAATCTTAAGATCAATTACATAAGACAAATATCAAGGGAAACCATAACAAAGTCAATTTTGCTTTGGGAGTTATTCCTTATGAAAGTCGGGGCCTTTATTATATCTGATGGTAGTCGACGATTGCATGCTCTCAATCCATGCGCAGCTGTCAGCCTCATAATTTGAACTGCCAATACGGTACACTGTACCGGATCGATATTATGTATTATGGGGATATTGTTGGCCCTATCCTCATCTTCAAAGATGTCTCCAAGGCCTATAATTGGCTCATAATTACTGTTCAGGTCGCCACCTAATATTATATTTGGTTTCTCCTCCATGCAGTTTAGGAAGGAGTCCAACTTTTCCAATATCACTGACTCTTTTGATAAAGGACATGGTCTATTATAGACATTAAATAAGTATAGCACCCTTCCTTCTTTCGTGATTATTCCTAATCCGAGAATATCCAATGAATTCGCACCTTATTCGCACCCCAAGCAATGTCCACAAAACAACAGGGTCCTTATCAGCGAAGCGGCACCCGTGCAGCGGGTGCCGCGAGAAGTTAAATAGTGGCATCAAGGTCCTGTGGGCGTGTGTGGGCGGGCACAGCGCGGATGGTGGTAGTGCCGGGTCTCTGGGGCTCATTGGACTCGTAGTCCGTTGGGATCTCCTCACTCGCACCCCAAGCAATGTCCACAAAACAACAGGGTCCTTATCAGCGTAGCGGCACCCGCACAGCGGGTGCCGCGAGAAGTTAAATAATGGCAGCAAGGTCCTGTGGGCGTGTGTGGGCGGGCACAGCACGGATGGCGGTAGTGACGGGTCTCCAGGACTCCTGGGATTCGTAGTACGTTGGGATCACCTCACTCTCACCCCAAGCAATGTCCACAAAACAACAGGGTCCTTATAGCGGCAGCAAGGTCCTGTGGGCGTGTGTGGGCGGGTACAGCGCGGATGGTGGTAGTGCCAGGTCTCCGGGGATCCTGGGACTCGTAGTCTGTCGGGATTACCTCACTAGCACGCCAAGCAATGTCCACAAAACAACAGGGTCCTTCCCAGCGATGCGGCACCACAAGTTACCGGAGGCCATGGGCCCTTCACCAACACTCTGCAAACGCACCTCCTGGTGCAGATGTGGCTAGGGAATGAAGTCCCCTTGAATGCTGAGGGTCTTTGGGAGTCAACAAGTCCTCTTGTGACCTCCAGTAAGTCCCAGACTGTGGGATTGCTGGAGAACTTGCCTGCCATGCCCACTTTCTCCACTACTCTGCAAACGCACCTCCTGGCATGCTTCTGGTTGGAGAACGAATTCCACTTTACTCCTGAGGGCCTCAGGACAAAAGTGGACAACTTCCCCCAACTAGGAGTGCACCAGTAGGCACGTTTGCAGAGTGGTAGAGAAAGCGCGCGTGGCCTCTGACAACATCTTAGCAATCTAGCTGTGTGGGTCTTACTGGAGGTGAAAGGGGGGTAATTGGCCCCCCATGGACACTCTGGAACCAAGGGTACTTTATCCCTCTACTAGCAGTGCGCAAGGAGGTGTGTTTGCACAGTGGTGAAGAAAGGCGGCGTCACCTCTGACAACCTCTCAGCAGTCCTGCTGTGTGGGACTTACTGGAGGTGACAGGAGAGGTAGTTAGCCCCCAAGGACATCCTTGGGGGCCAACTACCCCTCCTGTTACCTAGAGTAAGTACGACACAGCAGGATTGCTAAGAGATCTTTGTAGTTCATGCGACCTTTCTCCACCACTCTGCAAACGTGGCACGTGGTGCACTACTGGTTACTGGTTGGTGGACCTTGGGGGCCAAGAAGCCCTCCTGGTACCTTCTGAAAGTTCTACACAGCTTCCTGAGAGCTGGTCAGAGGCCCAGCTTCCCTTTTCAACCACTCTGCAAACATGATTACTAGTTAGAAAAAAACACTGAAATTCACTGAAAAAAACAAAGGCTACAGGGAGATTTTAGCTAGGGTCAAATTTCACTCATACAAGACCAATGAAATTCAGCAGTTATAGTTACATGAGCTAACTATAACTTATGCCCCCGCAATGCACTGCTTATGACCTCACATATTACATCACTCATGACATATCCATTGACATCACTCATGACATCACTGATGACACCATCCAGTGAGTATAAGTATTTTGTAAGAGTTTATGATTGTTAAACATATATGCTAAGGTACTACAAAACTTAAAGTAGTATGTTAGGTGTACTACTAATAAGGGGTACTACCTTTAATATATATCATGTGAGTGGCTGTGTGACTGTATGTATCTTTGTGCATATGTGTGTGTAAATGCTGTAGGGGTGTATAAGAGGTTGTGTAAGTAGCTGTGTGGGTGAGTGAGATGCTGAGTGAGTGGCTGTGTTGGTGAGTTAGTGGGTACATTAGTGGATGTATGGGTGGATGAGTCACAGTGTAAGTGGCTCTATTGGTGGATAAGTGGGTGTGTAGTGACTGTATGGGTGAGTGAGTGGGTGTTTGCATAGCTGTATGAGTAAGTAATTGGGTGTGTAAGTTGCTGTATGGGTGAGTGAGTGGTTGTTTAAGTAGGTGTTTCATGTGAAGTGACTTTGTGTGTAAGTGACTGTATTGAACAGCAGAACGATCTTTATTATCCCATACAGAAGATTAAAATAAAAAACCAGAAAAAAGTGTCCATAATCGTTCATTAGATCAAAGTTTTAAAAAGCTGAACAAGGGAATGATACCTTAAAACCAGCACCTGTGTACAAGAAGGGAGCCGTAATTGTGGTGTAAAGGAAGAATTCAGATAGAAATACAAAGGCTAGAAATCAACTAATCTAATCGAGGTGTTAACCTCTGATAACTCGTATGAGTAAGATAGACTTGCTCATACAACATAGCCAGAATGAGACAAGGCTTATGTGCTTAGTGCTTTTGTGCTTTTGATAGGCGTCAATTCCAAGCCCCGCCCCCTTCGTACATTATGCTTATGAGTTAGCGGAATGTGTCTAACTAATTACTTGCATTTACGCATTTACGTTTATGTTCTCATTATGCAGTTATTCACTTATGCGTGTAATATCGTTTGCAGTGTTCTTAGCTTAGCATGTGCGCCACCATTTTGAATTATTTCTCTCTGCGGGCAAACTGCACTTGCTCATTCCCCCTCCCGTAGGAATAGGAATAACTCCTCGTGTCAGCATATATGCATTTCTTGGTTTACTGTAGCTGAAGCTCCTGCTAGCGAAACTCCTTATCAGGCCGTTCTCATGCGCTGGGGATGTAGCGGCCTGGCTCTGTGTCCTTGGGAGATGATAACAAGTGTTGCTATTACAGGTGCAGATGCCTCTTGTATGAGGCCATTGTCCACACTCCTGGTGGACCAGTACTTTTCCATTATGGGCGTGTTTACTCTGCCTTCTCGTAATATAATGTATCACCATGATGATGTGAGGCAGTCCTTCTCGGCACACTCTTAGGGGTGAGGTCGATATAGGGCCCTCTCATATGGGAGTTTGTGGCCTAATAAACTTGCTTTGTTTATTCTTCTCCACTGTCCGGCTGACTTATTTTGGGTAACTGTAGGTGAGTGAGGTAAGTCACTCGGGTGGTATTTTAGCCACGCTTATCAGATGGCGCCCGAACAGGGACTCCTCGATTAGGACCTTTTTCACCCGTAAGTGGGTAGCAGAAGGCCGGAGACCCCCTGGTCGGCACGGTGGGCCTGGGTACCCACTTTGATGCCGAGCTTGGTTCTCGCAGCGCTGCCCCACCCTGCTGATCGGAGGAGGTCTCGGTCCAAGATCCTACGCCGGAGTCCGGAAGGCGGAACCTTGGAGCTGACCGTGTTGGTCCAGCCAGCCGGAAGTGGAGAACGGTAGAGGTCGGGACCGCGCACGGAAGGTAAGTGGTCCGACCGGTGATTGAGGGGCCGGAGTGCTCCGTGAGACCGGTGTGTCTCTGGTGATTGGAGGAGCCGGTGTGCTTCTGGGGCTAGTGTGCTCCGGGAAACTCAGGGTGCAGATAGCGCTCTGACAGACTTGATGGAGATTGGGGAACGTTGGTTTGTGAAAATCCGACTGGATAGTACTGCGGGTTGGTGAGCGGCTTGCTACGCGAGGATTTTGGGCTCGCCCGAACACCTAATGTGGTGATTTGCGGGAGAGTGCCGGGTCCCGCGCGGTGTGGCGCCTGCCGACTTGTAGTGCTGCCCGGGAAACGGATTGGTTTCCCAGTCTCGGAACAGCGGGTGTGTGCTGTTCAGTCTGCGGTAGGGTCCAGGTTTCCCAGGACTTGGTCGACGGGCCTTGTCCCATTTTGGTAACACGTGTTTTGGTGCGGATTCTATTTGATCGATATATGCATATTGAAGCTGTGAATTTTTTTTTTGTGCTGTTGTGTGTTTGTAAGAGAACAAAATGCCGTGCTTTAGTAAATTGCGGTGTTTCGGGTGTTGTGATGAGGTTTCAGATGTGAGATTGGCTAAGAGCCAACCTGCCCCGCAGGAAGGCTCTCCGAATTTCGACATGTACGTCAAGCATGGCTTACCTCCTATTTTGTTTTCCTCTTTGTGGCATAAGTATACAATGGATAATGTGGATTTGCAGTGGCCTTTGCTGGGCTCTTTTGACGCAGAAAAATTAGACTATTTACAAGACAAATTGTTTGCTAGGCGCAGCCGTCAGAGTATGTTTGATTCTTTGCGAATGTGGCAGAAGGAGGCACGAGAACGGCAGATAAGGGAGGAGAAGGTAGCTCAGAAAAGATCGGCACAGACCGTGGCGCAGAAGGCGAGGGAACACACTAAGAAAGAGAATGAGCTGCGGATTGAGCGCGCAGATAGGCGTTTTAGGTTATTGGAAAATAAGTGCTATGTGGTAAAGGAAGAGGATATAGACGAGATGGAAGATATTTTGAGCACCCGACCCCCTCCCCCATATGCTCCACAGCCGCTGTACCCCGTGCTCGGAGATTCCGCCCCACAGGCGGTGGTTTCAGTTCCCCAAGTCAGTGCCCCTCCCTTGTCCGGTACACCTGCTTCCTCTGCAGGGGGACCTACTTCCCCTTCTACCACGGCACCCTTGCTCCCTTTCTCGGCGGCGAGCCCTGCGTCTGCTGCGCTATCCCCGGTGTTCTCTGCCGGCCCCGCTATCCCCACTGTTTCTGCCAGCGCCACCCCTCAGAGCGCGTTGCGAACACCTGCTAGAGGAGCGGAGGGAGGACTATTTACTCAGGTACGAAAGTTACTCACACGTGCTACTGTACCCCTAGATGAGAAGACCATGGTAGCTAATAAAGCTTGTCAATGGGCCAGGAATAATATTTATTCACTAGAGGATATTTGGTCTACTATGAAGGATTATGAGCCTTTGATGCAACAGCATGCTTTGTGGCACATGTCAACGACCCTAATAGCGCTATGGGAGCAGGGATATGGTGGTGTGGCGCCAGCGATTCTTCGCGATATTAAGACTCATGCTTACAGGGCTAATACTGGAGCAGCGGAAGTGCTCCGTAGTTTGAGGTATTTGTTGGAGTACAGGAATGAGCTAACAGCGACAGGTGAGACCCACTTCCCGGGGATACATCCAATGCGTGAAGTACACCCTATATTTCACCCTGAGGTATCTGAAATAGTAGACTCGACCACCCTGGTAGTGACTAGACCACGTGTAGATGCTCATTTCCAAGAACAATGGGTGTATACGCCCTGGAAAAGGAGCGAGGTATTAGCTCTGAAGGCGCAGTTACCCGACTCAAGGAAAAATCCAACGGCTTATTACAAAGAATTAACGGAGGCAGCCTCCTCAACAGTAATGACGTTAGCAGATATTGAACTGTTTTTCGGATTATTGGTCCCCGTGGATGTGTGGAGACAGGTGAAGGGTTCGGAACATAGAGAGGAGTTAGGCGGAACTTGGGAAGAATTTACAGATTGGGATAAGGAACGAAAGCCAGGTGAGAAGCCGAAGCCCGAGATACTAGCATTACCCGGGCGTATTATTAAATATATGCATTCACTCATTCCTCCTAAGAAGGTAGATTGGGATAAGTTAACGGCTTGCAAACAGAAAAAGGATGAGGCAGTTTCAGATTTCTTCACTCGTTTTGAAGAAACATTTATGGATTTTAGCGGACAAGATATCTCTCAAGATGGAGGGCTCCGTCTTTTTGTCAACAGATTCGTTACGAATCTGCTGCCAGAAATATCGGCCCGACTGCAAGCGTCAGAGAGTACATGGACAACATCTACCCCCTCAGGAATTTTGAGCATGGCCCAGTATTATGAACATAGAGAGAATGAGAATAAGGACAGGCAAGAAAAGAAGGCGAAAGATTTGAAGACGAAGGTTTTGTTGCAGCAAGTAGCGAAGGGCAGAGGACGGGGAGCCCCGCCCGTGTCAGGTGGTCGAGGAAGTAGCTTCGGGAGGGGAGAGAGAAGAGAGCGTTTGGGACCCAACCAGTGCGCTAACTGTAAACAGGAAGGGCACTGGTGGAAAGATTGCCCACTACTACGGTCCCAGGGTGGACCTGGTAGAGGACGAGGTCGGGGAGATGCGAATAGAGACACTAGACAGTGCGAGGAGGGCAGGGGACCGGGAGGAAATTATTTTGACGGAGGAAAGGATAGACAGCATTCTCAGAGGGAGGGCGATGACGGCAGGGATAGACAGTTCTACAACGATACGTACGCCATGGATGATTTCACAGGATTTTCCTATAACTAGGACAGCGTAGGGCAGAGTGAGGGACCTGTTTCTGTGGATGTTGATCAACGTGGGCCTTATGTAACGACAGACTTGTCGGGATCCCATCAGAAATTTTTATTGGATACAGGTGCTACGAAAAGTTCTGTAGCACGTTCTCAGGTTCCAGGGGCGGCTCTGTCTGGCAAGACTAATATTTCGGTGGGGTTCTCTGGTACCCCGGTGGTTAGCCCCATCTCTAAGCCCTTGACACTTACGATTGGCCCCTTCACTGTTGACTCCTCCTTTCTCTTGACTTCGAATTGTGGTGAGAATTTACTGGGTTTGGATTTGTTAAAAAGGTTGCATGCTACGATTTACTGTTCCCCGGATGGTGTGTACCTTACGATGGGTCCTTCTGTCGCGCGTGCGCAGCAATGTTTTTCAAAGGATGAGCCCCTCCCAGTTGAGTTCAGGGATGTCCCCCCGAGTCTGTGGGCCAGTAGCGATACTGATGTGGGAAAAATGGACATTGCACCGGTGTCCATAAATGTTAAGGTGGGAGCGAAGCTGCCTCGCATACCTCAATACAAGATCTCTAGAGATGGAGAGAGGGCTCTGTTGCAGATTATACAGGATTTGATTGGATCGGGGGTAGTCGAGGAAACGGACTCGAATATCTGTAATAGTCCGATACTTCCGATACTTAAGAGATCCTCAGGTGACGCTGGTGAGAATACACCTGATGTCTATCGTTTTGTGATTGATTTACGCCATGTTAACAAGGTTGTTGAGCCCCAGTACCCAGTGGTTTCTGACATTACTACCATTTTGACTATGATACCCCCCTCAGCTAAATACTTTTCAGTGTTGGACCTTAAGAATGCGTTCTTTAGTATACCTGTACACCCAGATAGCAGGTACCTCTTCGGATTCTCATTGGCTGGCCGCAGTTTTAGATTTTGTAGAATTCCTCAAGGCTATACAGAAAGCCCTAGTATTTACAGCCAAGCATTAAAAGCACAGTTAGATGATTTGGAGCTCCCGCAAGGAAATGTCTTGTTGCAATACGTGAATGATATTCTCATCGCCTCCGATACTAAGGAGGGGTGCCGAGAGTCTACTGTTAAATTGTTACACCATTTGGCTCGTAAGGGACACAAGGTGTCCCTCCCTAAATTCCAATACTGTCGACAGGAGGTCACCTACCTCGGTCACCTCCTATCGAAGGACGGGAGAAGGCTGACACCAGAGCGCGTCAAGGCAATAACTAACATGGCAGTACCTAACACACAGCGAGAGGTGCGCGCGTTCTTGGGCATAACATCGTACTGTCGCCAGTGGATACCTAATTATGCTTTACTAACGAAACCCCTGCTGTATCTGACCACAAAAGAGGTGTGCGAGCCCCTACCTTGGACACCTGAATGCCAAGAAGCGTTTGAGTTGATGAAGACTGCTCTATGTTCTGCACCCGTTTTGGGAACACCCAATTACCAGAAGCCTTTTGTACTCTATGTGCACGAGGCGGAAGGTTGCGCGTTGTCTGTCTTAACACAAGATTTTGGAGGGAAACAGAGACCGTGTGCTTACTTCTCTGCAATGCTCGACAACGTGGCAAGAGCGCTTCCGAGCTGTCTAAGGGCTACAGCGGCTGCTGCAGTCTCGATAAGACAATCGGCAGGGCTCGTACTGGGTTCAGCTCTTACGGTAATGGTACCACATGCAGTGGACATTTTGCTGAACAGAACACAGACGCAGCATTTAACTAGCGCTCGTCTGACTGGTTATGAGATGACACTATTTGCCCCACATGTAACGATAAAAAGATGCGCTACCCTGAATCCAGCCACACTGTTGCCTCTCCCTTCAGATGAGAAAGATGGTGAAGTGCATGACTGCCTGTTCCGAACAGAGGAGGAGACAAAAGGGAGAGTAGATTTGACGGATAAGCCCCTAGATGACCCTGACGGAGAGTTGTATGTCGACGGGTCTTGTTTTAAACTAGCGGACGGTACCACAACAGCAGCATATGCAGGCACGACATTACAAACAGTGGTGGAGACTTCTAGAGTCCCGTACAACTCAGCCCAAGCTGCAGAGATAATAGCGTTGATGCGTGCATGTGAACTGAGTGAAGGATTGGATGTGAACATTTATACTGACAGCCAATACGCCTTTGGCGTGGCTCATAGTTATGGAAGACTGTGGGCAGAGAGGGGATTTTTGACATCACACGGACAACGAATTCAACATGGCCCATTGATATTGCGCCTGCTGACGGCTCTAACGCTTCCCAGACGGCTAGCAGTAATAAAGTGCAGTGCACACAAAGCGGTGGTTGATGACGTAGGGCGGGGAAACGCGTTTGCAAATCAGACAGCTAAAGAAATTGCCAGGAACAGACTCCCGCGAATGTTTGTGGCTGGACCGGCTAGATGGGTACCAGACGTTAACATGTTTGCAGACACTGTACAGAGTGTGCGGAACATACAAGAGAAAGTGACTGAGGAGGAGCTGAAGGAATGGAAGAATGGAAAGGGACAGTTGGACTCGGATGAGTGTTGGACGGATGTGACAGACAAAAGACGATGGTTGCTCCCAAATGCATATGTCCTCCCAGTGGTGACAATGGCTCATGGACCAGCTCATATAAGTGCCAAGGGAATATGTAAATTATTACACCCAGTATGGAGTAATAAGAACATTTCCAGGGTGGCCACACGTTTGGTACAACAGTGCATGATTTGTTTACGACACAATCTAAGGCCCTCCTTTTGGTTAATAAATGGAAACAAACGTGTTAGCCACATTCCGCTAAAAGGAGGGTCTGATAGGCGTCAATTCCAAGCCCCGCCCCCTTCGTACATTATGCTTATGAGTTAGCGGAATGTGTCTAATTAATTACTTGCATTTACGCATTTACGTTTATGTTCTCATTATGCAGTTATTCACTTATGCGTGTGATATCGTTTGCAGTGTTCTTAGCTTAGCATGTGTGCCACCATTTTGAATTATTTCTCTCTGCGTGCAAACTGTACTTGCTCATTCACCCTCCCGTAGGAATAGGAATAACTCCTCGTGTCAGCATATATGCATTTCTTGGTTTACTGTAGCTGAAGCTCCTGCTAGCGAAACTCCTTATCAGGCCGTTCTCATGCGCTGGGGATGTAGCGGCCTGGCTCTGTGTCCTTGGGAGATGATAACAAGTGTTGCTATTACAGGTGCAGATGCCTCTTGTATGAGGCCATTGTCCACACTCCTGGTGGACCAGTACTTTTCCATTATGGGCGTGTTTACTCTGCCTTCTCGTAATATAATGTATCACCATGATGATGTGAGGCAGTCCTTCTCGGCACACTCTTAGGGGTGAGGTCGATATAGGGCCCTCTCATATGGGAGTTTGTGGCCTAATAAACTTGCTTTGTTTATTCTTCTCCACTGTCCGGCTGACTTATTTTGGGTAACTGTAGGTGAGTGAGGTAAGTCACTCGGGTGGTATTTTAGCCACGCTTATCACTTTGATTGAAGATTGTAACCTTCTCCACTTTCAGATAATGGACTCGTGATCACAGAATATCATCATGGTTATTTAAGATTCGCCCAGTGAGTCTTTAGGTAAGCCTTGGTAGACCTGTGAACTGTGGCTTTCACTTTGGTGACTTGTACTGTAGATCACATAGTATTTAACATTTGGGGCACACTTCTGTATTTATTTTTTCCCTTTGTTTGGTTGTCTTTCCCTGGATCACAGTTAATTGACGGATTGTATTCGTGGAAACACTGAAACTTGCTGATACATCTATACCCTCCTGGTTGGCTCGGGATAAGGGGCCCTAAGGTGATTATTACTATTGCATCATTTATATCCAATCAGCATAATCGTTAACCAGAGGAGCTGATAACGGGTTTTATTTGTACTTACAGGACATTACTTTACTTTATTGGTGGACTGTTGACTGACTGGATTTTCGGTTTAGGGTGGGTGCCAGTGAGATCATTTACCATTAAATGGACCACCCAAGCAGTTTCTATATGCCCGGGATATAAGTCCTGTAAAGAATCCTTGGCTCACCTTCTCTTTGTCTGTGCTGCTTATGCTGCCCCGCGTCGTGTCTGGTTGCTTCCAATTTGTAAGCTCCTGAGCACTAGACGGGCAACAGAAGCAGAAGCATTCTGCGGACTGATACCTCACCGCCCATTGCGATAGCCATGGCAACATTTTTAGGGTGGTCATGGGCATTGAGGACCCGCTTATTACTTCAGAATGAGGTTAAAAAATGACGTGATCCAAACTAATTGCCTTTCTATCAAGCAGTATAGGGCTTGATAGTAACAGTCACTTACTATGACCTAAACGAGTTTTACATGTAAGAAGGTACAAATTAATTTGTTAATCATATAGAAGATTCTGATGAGTTTTGTACATATTTTAATTGTTTTATGACACTCTCCAAGGAGTTTTTATTGTTTTATGATAAGTGCACTCACTTTATTCTCTAGATACACGATTAAGTGCCTCTAAAGAGGGTTTGTTCTAGGGTGCATACTTTATTTTTATCTATGAAATATGCAAATAGTGATAATGAAGCAATTTCTTCTTATAATTACCTAATTTATGTTCTCCTATCGACAGCTGTTTTATATAATTAACTTCATTTGTATTTTTGTAAATGCTTTTATGACTTACATTTATCGAATAAAGCTGTTGAAATGGAAAATAGACTGGATTGGGAATTTAGTTCGCTCCAGCATCAGGTTAATACCTTGATTAGACTAGTTGATTTCTAGCATTTATATTTCTATCTCTATCCTTCCTTTACACCACAATTCCGCCTCCCTTCTCGTACACGGGTTCTGGTATTAAGGTAGCATCCCATTGCTCTACTTTTTACAACTTTAGTCTAATACATGATCATAGGCACTTTTTTCTGGTGTTTTATTTTAATCTTCTCTATGGGATAATAAAGATCGTTCTGCTGAAAATATGTTGATTCACATTGCGAGTTAACTATCGGTTGATGGATTCTTGGTTGCATGATACACTGGTGATTAGGGGTACTATGTCTCTATATAGGGACATTGATGATAATATCTTTTTATTTTGGGTTTACAGCCCTGAAGAAGTCATTGTGTGTAAATACACACGACGAAACACATGTTGGCTGTCAATTGTTCTACTGTACTTCAACATCTTTGGAAGCTGTGTATTGGAAACATATGTACTGTTGAACGTCGGACGCTGAGTGCCTGAATAAATAATTGGAACAAAAGGGAAATATGAATCTTTTTTATTACTGTTGGACTTTTCATTATCAACCTTTGAGTGCTCGGGGGTGAACCATATTGTCATTGTATTCCCTTCATTGGGAGGATCATTTGTGGTTGAATTGGCAGCCGACCACTCTTCCCTTGAAGCACCAACATATCATTGTTTTCATTATCACACTAGCCCTATATGAATGTAGAGAGGTCGGTCATTCTGTAGTTTTGCCTGGCTGCCAAATTTCCTCATTTTATTTTTTTTAACAGTGTAACCCATTTGGCTACTCAATGAGGACCAGGAATCGGAAGCCAAGTTTAAGAACATTTATTATAAAGTAAGAATCAAATTAAGATACACAACTCTTAACACCATGCTACAATGATACAGAATAACAGCTGGTAAACCAACCTCCTAAAGTCGATTAGGCGTACCAATATTAAACAAACAAGGAATTCAGTCACCGCAATACAAAAGAGCACGACCAGGATTTGATGCTTAGAGGAAAAATCACAGGTTTTTTGTATCTATGCATAGGTAAATCTAGAGTCACTTAGATCAAGTTCCAAGCTAAATGGGTAGATATATTAATCTAAAGAATCTCACAATTCTGGAAATTCCATCAAGGAAATTGGAATTACGCAAGGGAAAAATAAGTAGG
Source organism: Lissotriton helveticus (assembly GCF_964261635.1). NCBI lineage: Eukaryota > Metazoa > Chordata > Amphibia > Caudata > Salamandridae > Lissotriton > Lissotriton helveticus. The sequence continues at coordinate 887,689,943 of NC_136070.1, forward strand.
GAAGGTGTCAGCATTTCAGAATCTCGGACAAGAGTCTTCTTAGGTTAGTGAAGTAAGTGTTAACCTAAGACACACTCAGTAAAGAATCAAGGAAAGCATAGAGGTCTAAACCTCTAAAAGTCCAAAGGAAAGTGTTCTAAGCATTGGGGGGAAAATCTCTGAGGGGACATCAAAGAGAATCTGAATCTCCTATGGTGTGAACACTAAATTTTAATACACAAGAGTCTTCTTGGGCAACACCCCTTTGTACGCATCACCAGGGATCTCATTGTTCTTATCCACTTCTCACATTGTAGACTTTAAAATTAGCAAAAGATCCCAAACCGGACATAGGAAAAACATCTCCTTCTCACGCACAAGAAGGTTCAAACATTTGCTGAATAGGCCTTTCAGTTAACACCATAGTCCTTCATGATCTTTCTTCAAGGCCTTCTTCTCAGACTCTTTCTCTAGCTGTATTACAATAATGTATCTATTCTAAAGCTAACAATGCATGTAAATATCTGCAAAGAATGTTACGTAAGCAGAAAATGGAAAACTATATGTTATGCAGCATGGTGAAATACAGGCCTAGTCAGGACAACTTTGAGCATTAACTCAGAGGTGAACATTTAATATGCGTTTTTTTTAAACTGTTTTTATTTTTAAACATCAGCCAAAACATCAGCAGGTGAGTCTTACACACATCAAGTTTGAAATGATTACAATCAATTGATACTTTCAGGGATACAGAAATTGCACAATGTGGTAACCTCCTCCTGTACTCCTCCCCCCTCCCTCTCTCTAGATTAGGTATGGCCCATCTTGATTGCACAATCTTAGAAATTGAGGTAGTCCACCAATTATGGATCTTGTGTGTTGGGGGTACATTATCAGTCTCAACCCTCTGCATCTCTAGATTATAGTATCTTAGCCAAGGCTGCCAGATTTTCTTACATTTTTTGGGACACCCTCTGGTCGTGTATGTTGTTTTCTCGGCACCCATATACAAGTCTGTACTGGCACGCGATTCCACCATAGTGGGTAGGTCTTCCCCTCTGCAGTGCTTGACAATGTTTCTTTTTGCAACTATGAGTCCCAGGCTGCACAGTAGGAGTCTGTATCTAGGGATATCAACATCTGTAGGGATGTCCAGGCTGATATATGTGAGGTCCATAGGAATCTGTGTTTCTAATATGTCACTTAGTTCCTTCACTATTCGTGGCCAGTATCTTTGTACCTGCTGGCATTCCCATAGTATGTGTATGTAGGTGCCTTGATCGGTTTTACAACGCAGACAGTTGGGCGTTTATGCCCTACCCATTGCGTGAAGTCGCACCCTGTCATAGTACACCCTGTGCAGGACTTTAAATTGTATGAATCTTAAACGGAGCTTAATCGCAACCTTCCTTGGATGAATCAATGCTCCCTCCCAATCACTGTCCCCTAGCAGGCCTGTGGTTTCCTCCCATTTGCACCTGAGGGATAACAGTCTGTCGGAATGTTATTTATTAGGGTTTTGTATGTCCAGAAAACTTCCTTTGAGGGTGTCTCCTCCTGTAACAGTCTACTACTAGTGGTGCATATTCGGGGATATCTATAATGTCAGGTTTTTGTCTCCTCCAAACATGTTGTAATTGTAAATATATGTATTGTTGCATAGTTGATTTTCGGTTTAGAACTCCTGAAAGGTAATGAGGTCCCCCCCTTTGATTATGTCACCTAGAGTTGTGATCCCGACTGTGTCCCAGCTCTTGAAGTCCTGTAGTTTCACCAGCTCATGCAACCGCATACTCTCCCATAGTGATGTGGCTTTAGTTAGTCTCTTGCCCCATTTCATCTGACGTACCGCCTCTTTCCAGGCCTCGATTATCCTCTGTGTAGCAGACAGTAACTCTTCTGCACCCCCATGGAGATAGTGAAGGTAAGTATGTTTTCGGAATTGGAGTATCTCCAGGGCATATATAGGGTGATCTCCCGGGGCATGACTGCATTAATTGATTACTGTTAGATGCACAACCCGATAATAGGCTTGGATATCTGGCAGGGCAATGCTCCCATTGTACTGGCCACTCAGCAATGTTTGCAATGCCACTCTAGGGTGGCCCCATCCCATAGGAATATGCGAAGTTCGTCGTTAATTGTCCTAAAAATGGGATCTTATGGTATGTGTTTTGGAGTATGTATAGTAATTTAGGGCGCGTTATCATTTTATACATGATGGCAGCTCTCCCTTGCAACATCAGGGGGACCCGTCTCCATCTAGCAACGTCTTCCCAGAATTCTGACACACCTCACTTAATGTTTTGAGAGAGGCAGTCAGCCTCATTCATGGAAATGTACAACCCCAAATATGTAAAGCCCTCTTCCGTAATATGAAGATATCCTGATATTAGGAAAGAGGTGTTGCACAGAGGCCAAGGCGGCTGACACCGGAACACGGGGGCTCAGGGTTCGATCCACTGCGCCGGTGGCAGGTTAGCCCAGCACCATGTGACTCTGGGCAATAGCTTGCTTAATCTTCCCGATGGCCCCCAGCGCCTTGACACCCTGGGGTAATTGTTCACACTTTACAAATACTGGATTTCATGTATTAAGCGTGTGTCTATGGTTCCTCCTAAGGGGTATAGACTCGACTTCCTCTAGTTGATATTGTATCCTGTGTGTTTGCTGTATTCCTTAACTAGTTGTAATATCAGAGCGAGTGTAGTGTCAGGGTTGGTGATATAGAGCAGAATGTCATCTGCATCAAGGGATATCTGCTCATCCGTAAGATGACCTCCGGTGTCCTGGAAACCTCTAAGTTCTGGGTGGGCCCTGATCTGACAAGCCAGTGTGTCTAGAACCAACTTGAAAAGTAGAGGAGATAGAGGGCAGCCCTGCCTGGTTCCTCTTTGAATGGGGAAATCTGCAGATTTTACCCCATTGACCCTAACAATAGCTCTAGGGCTGGTGTATAGTAGCTCCACCCAAGTCATAAATTCTTGTCCAAACCCGAACTTTGCAAGGACTTGTCTCATGAAAGGCCATTGCACCTCCAGCCAGGATCCGTAACAGCTCTGAGATGCCCCTGGGTGTTATGTGCACTATAGCAAGTAATATTAACATAACAAAAAAGAGTCGAAGGCCTTCTCCGCATACAGTGAGAGGAGCATTTGCGGGGTAGAACTGTCCTTCACCGTGTCTAGCCAATTGGCGAGTTGACGGATATGGAAACGCGTAGATTTGCAGGCATAAAGCCCGATTGGTCACGGTGGACCAATGATGTAATAACCATTAAAAGTCGTGCTGCTAAGATAGAGGCCAATATCTTTGTTTCAATATTTAGTAATGATAATGGGCGGTAGGATCCTCATCTCTCTGGGGGTTTACCCAGCTTTGTTATGACCACCACTGTGGCCTGGTGCAGCTCTGACGTCAGCGACCTCTCTTCCCACAACGCCTGAAACATGTTTAGGAGGTGAGGAGCCAACAAGCTAGCATTTTGCTTGAAACATTCCGCTGGTAGCTCATTTGGGCCAGCAGCCTTCCCTTTTTTTTGTCTATTTATGGCGTCCTGTACTTCAGTTAGGGTGATTTCTGTCTCCAGGGCTTCCCTATCTTCTTGCATCAGAGTGGGGGTATCTATACTACTAGAATATTCTGTTATCTGTATTTTGTCTGCTAGTTGCATATCCTCATATAGTTCTGTGTGAAAGCGTGCGAAGGTTGCCGCTATGGTGTGTACGGTTACATGTCGTTCTTCCGACTCCTGGATCTGGGCCACCCAGCTCGCCTCCCTTTTAAGTATGGGCGAACTTTGCGAATTCGCGGTACGCGAATTCGCGCGAAAGCAAACTTTGCGGTCCGCGAAATCGCAAAAAATTTTTTGCGTGTTCGTGGGGCTTTTTGCGTGTTTGCGGGGCTTTTTGCGTGTTCGCGGGATTTTTTCAGCGAGGTTACACATGCGGTCGTACATGGGCTAGTTGCATGCTCGCGTTCTGCAATTGCGTGTTTGCGTCCGTTTTTGCATGCTCGCGGACAAAAAGTCTTGTGACCAAGCAAAAAAATCCGCAAGCTTGCGAATTGCACATTTTTTTTACAAATTTGCGTGATTCGCGGAACGCGAACTTGTCAAAAATTCGCAAACTCCGCGAGCGGAACGGATTTTACGCCCATGCTTACTCCCTTTCCCTCCTGCTAAGCCAGGAGTCTCCCTGTTCTATCTCCCGACTCGTAGAGTTTGTGAGGTGTGGCCTGAATTTGGGTCTTTACCTCCCTTTCTGTTAGGGTACGCAGCTCCCTGTGTGTGATGGCTATTTGTCTTAGAAGGGTGGTCTTAGTATCCGGGGTAATGCTTCTCCCAAGTTCCAGGAGCTTGTCCTCTAGTGTTTCTATTTGGCGGGTTCCTTCCCTACGCGTCCACGCTATAACATCTTACACCCAGCCTCTAATTGCCGCCTTATAGGCCTCCCAGAGGGTGATAGTCAAGGCCACTGAGCCCTCGTCCTCTTGAAAATATAGCTCAGTCTCCTTTCTTATCTTTCCTGTTACTGTTTTGTAATAGAGCTCCCAGGCATTCAGTCTCCAGTCTGAGCGTTGCCTGCTACCTCTACCTCTTACCATTAACCACAGTGGTGAGTGGTCTGAAATGCCCTTTACAAAGTATTCCACCTTGTCAACTGTCCGTATTTCTTCTGCCGGAGCAAAAAAGTAATCGAGTCTGGAGAAGACTCTATGTGCCCCAGAGAAGTAGGAATAAGTGCGATCTAGTGGATGTTGTCGCCACCAAAGGTCAGTCAGTCCCAGCGACTTCACAAAGTCCGCCAGTGGGGTGGGAACTCGAGTTCCTGTGGCAATGTGTGTGCAGTCCAGACTTGGGTCAATTACAACATTAAAGTCACCTCCAATGATGTGTGTGGAGGGGCTTGATCCTAATAGTATCTTAGCGATTGCCTTAAGTGTTTGGGGTTGCAGTCGTGGCGGGACATAGACACTGATTAGTGAGAGCTCTCATCTTCCCCAGGTCCCCTGGATGGCAATGAAAGTCCTATTGGGATCTGTCCAGATTTTGGTGGTGTGGAAGGGAAGGGTTTTCTTGATTAGTATGGCGACTCCTCGAGCTCCAGGGGAGAATCCCATGTCAGCGAGCAGTGTGTATGACCCCCTCACCATAAAAGCACAATGTGTACACAGCAGGTGGGTTTCCTGCAGAAACACAATGTCAGGCTTAAGTCTCCTAATGTATCTTGTGACCAGTCCCCTCCTGATCTTGCTACCTAGCCCATTGACATTCCATGTCAGTGCTGTGTATGCTTCGCCACTCATTGTGTATGTATCTCATATTTATATTGATGTGCGCGGGCAGGCCGTACTCCTGGTCTCTTTTCCTCTATCCCTGTCTGTAAACTCTGGCCCACCTGCTTCTGGCTGTATGGGGAACATATTTACAAACTGAGCTGTAAAGCTTTTGGGGCCAGATGTACGACGGTTTTTGCATGCGCAAGCGGGATTGCGAACCTGTTTACGCATGCAAAAACAATTAGGGGTACATACAGTACCAAAATAGTGAGTCGCAATTTATTTGTGACTCGCTATTTTGGTATTGCGAGTCGCTATTAGGAAGGGGTGTTTCCTTATTAATAGCAAGCGCAACCCATGTACATTGGTTTTGCGGCTGCATTTGCGGGTGCAAAAATCTCACAAATTACCACCCTCTTCAAGAGGGTGGTAATGGGGTTGCTAAAAAGAAGGGGTCCGCAGGGGACCCCTTCCCCTTTGCAAACGTTGGGGATTTTTTTTTAAGGGCAGGGACCACTGCCTGCCCTTATAAAAATTAAACAAAAACATTTCATTTTTGTTTTTTTAAATGCATCTCGTCTTCCTTTAAGGAAAACTGGCTGCATTTGAAAAAAAATCTGCTTTATTTAAAAGCAGTCCCAGACATGGTGGTCTGCTGAGCCCAGCAGGCCACCATACCATGAAGGGCATGCCATTCCCAATGGGCTTGCAAATTGCGAGAGACTCATTAATATTCATGAGCCTCTCTATTTGCGACCCATTTGGAACCGCAAAACACTAGTACATTGTACACTGTTGTACAAGCATAATAGCGCTTTGCAAATTGCGAGTCACAAAAGACTCGCAATTTGCAAAGCACTATTTTGAGGGTCGTACATCTGGCCCTTGGTCCCTTAACCTATCCCCCCACCCCTCTCTTTCCCACTTCCTATGCCTATCCCCTGAACTGTCAACATGAAAACCTGGAGCAAGTACAGCTTGAAAAGTCTGTAGTCCGACCCCTTCCTTAAACCCGCTAAACTCTGGTCAAGTCAATAAAGGATATAAACGTCAAATGAAGTGTTCCGCTCAAAAATGCCGAGCACAGTAGCGTCTTAGGGGGCTCTGTAGCAGTTCTGCAATTCATCTGCCATCGACGTAGCCGGTATTTTAGCCTTCTTCGCCAGTCTTGTCTTGATGCTGGTGTGTGTTCTCCCGGTTTCTTGTCACGGTGCCTTGATCTTCCACACGGTTAATGTTCTTGAGGCGTGGACAGTCACTGTCTGTGCCTGCAAGGTACTCCTTGTCTGAGGGTTCTGTATGGGTGGTTTCCCACTGGCTGGAGAGCTTCTTGCTGGCTTTGTCCTGGATTGAGTCTTCATCCGATTCCGAGCGCATATGCGTCTCCGGAGTGTGTGGAGTTCCCCTCAGTGGGGTTTCTGTCCCCTTCTGCGCCCTCCCATGAGCAGACACCTCTTTTTAACCCTCTGCGGTTTGGGTTCCGGCTGTGTTGTTGCGTCCCTGGATTGCGACCCTCTGGTCCTTGTTTCTCGTCATAGCGGGGCGCTCCTCTATCCAGGCCCATGCTTCTTCTGGAGTTTGAAATAATTGTGAGGTGCCTTGGAAAATTACTATTAGCTTGGCAGGGAAGAGGAGCATGTATTGGACCTGCTTTGCTTTCAGCTTGACCTTCACCGAGTCGAATGTTCATCTCATCTTCTGTACTTCTCTTGAGTAGTCAGGGAAAATCATTATCTTGGCATTGGCAAGCTTAAGTTCCCCTGCGCGTCGTAACTCTCCAAGAATTGTGTCTTGATCTTGGAAATTTAAGAACCTTGTGATTAGTGGTCCCACAGGGGCACTAGGTGGCGGTCTTGCATTGGGCATCCTATGGGCCCGTTCGATGATAAAACAGGGTGAAAACTGAAAACATTGCCGTTGGAAGGAAGTCACGCAGCCAAGACATTCAAGAATGTCAATGGGTCTGAGCCGTCCGTTCCCTCTGGGAATCCAATAAAGCGCAGGATATTTCTGCATGCTTTGTTTTCCTCGTCGTCCACCTTCCATGCTACTTCTCCCTTGGTTGCCTTCAGGTCATTGACATCTGAGTGCAGCTTGTGGGACATGTCTTGCACCTCTGCGATGCAAGTTTCAGTTTGAGTCAACCTTTCAGTGATACTGCACATATCTTGGCACAGTAGGGACACTTCAGACTTTATTTCTGAAATGTTGCCCTCAATGGCATCTCTAGAGGTGTGGAGCACTTGGAAGATGGCTGTATTATCCGGTGGTTCTGATGGTTCTCCCTTCGTTTCCCTTGGTGGGGGAGCACTTCTGTGTACTTGTCCATTTTACCCTGCCTTTGGGTTTTGGGTGCTTTATCCCTCGCATTTTTTCTGTTGAAAGGGGTGGGATCTTCTGGGAGGCTTCTTGTCACTTCTGTGTTCTCTGTGATGGGCCCGAAGGGTGGGCACCGTGCGTCCGGCCCAAGAAGTATTTGGGCGGCTAGTCTCTGATGCCTGGGGATGAGATTCTCATATTTCGTTGATGTTGGGCGATGTTGGGCCCAATCTGTGGCTGCACAGTGTCAGCTTCCCTCTTTTGTCTGTGTCGACACAACACTGCTACTATCTCTGTCTCACAGCAAACATAAAGAGATGATGGATGGAGTGCTGAAACTTTTCAGACACTCACCCCTTCCGTGACGGATCTGGGTTGAATCCATCATCGTTCTTTAGCTCACTTCGCCACTCCAGTTCAGACACAGCTATATGCAAATCAGTCTTGACCCTGTGCCTCATGGAAACCGTCCAGCCCGAACTGCCAAGCCATGTCTTTCCTGGACAGGAAACAAGCATCCTGGGACCCTCATCTCCTTGTGTTTGCTTTGTTCACCCTAAGTTGGCAGGGTATGCCCAGATGTGTGTCCCTTGCTCACTTTGCCACTGGATTCAAGCTAGCTGGGCTGTTATCTCGAAGCCGGCCCCAGGATGCTTGTTCCCAGTCCAGGGAAGACATGGCTTGGCAGTTCGGGCTGGACTGTTCCCATGAGGCACAGGGTCAAGACTGATTTGCATATAACTATGTCTGGCGAAGTGAGCTAAAAAACAATGATGGATTCAACCCAGATCTGTGACTAGGGGTGACTGTCTGAAAGGTTTCAATGCTCCGTCCATCATCTCATTGTGTTTGCTTTACTATCTCTGTCTCCTCTGCTGTCACTATCCCAGTTACCAATTTATTCCTTACTTCCAGACGACTTGTGGGGTCACCCTCCGAGGTCCTCTGTGTACCTGTGTAGCTTCTCGCCACATCAGCTGAACTACGGGGTTGTGTCTATCGCATGCTGGTTTCTGAGTCTTCTTCAGTTTCCAGGGATCCCGGGGGGCCCCTAGTGCCCCACTTCTACCTCGAATTAACAGGGGGGAATGAAGCCCATGCGCAGCCCCTCTCGCCTGCACACGGACCCGGGCACAATGCTTTGGTGGAGTTGCCCAGTCACCCCACCGGACCTACTCAGTAGGTGACGGGGTCACCCCATCCCCTTCGCTGTAGCCATGTTGTATTCCTGGGTGGCACTGATCAGTTGCTCCTCTCCGGCCTTCGCTATGTATCTTGCTGCTCTCCCAGGGCTTATATTACTGCTCTCTTACTTTCATATGTCTCCCCAGAGTGTGGGCCGGTATCTCTCATGGCCCTCACTGGGCTACTATAGCTGCTCAAGCATTGGGCTATGCAGCCGCGCCTATCGCCCCTCGACCCCGAGCCGTTGTAATTTTCCCCTAAGAGGTCCCCGATGGGTCTTTCTCACCCCCCCATCGGTGCAGGGACCCCCTGCGCTCAATTCTCTTTTCTTTTGGGGGGTGTGGGCCGGTATCTGCGTCTGTCCTTTGCGGCCCCCAGAAGGCTGATATAACTTCTGTGCCTCACTCGTTGGTCTACAGGGTCATGCTTCCCACACACCGACCCCAGGCCGTTGGTTTATAGCTGAGGAGGTCCTCCAATCACTGCCTCTCATCTAGCCGGTGCAAGGATGCGGCCCAGCCTGCTCGGTCTTGTCTGCGCACAGCAGCTCTCACCTGCCCACAAACCTGTGCCTAGGAATTTGCACGGTCCTGGAGATGACCCGGTCACCCCATCCCTCCAACCTGGCCAACACTGGGGTCGCCCCTCGCCTCTGGTCCAGCCCACACCGCAGGCCCCGAGGGAGATCCCCCAGGCAGCCACCCACTCTGGTGTTCTGATTTTATCCCAGCAGGCGGATCCGGCCTAGTTTACCCCCGCACGTTCTCATGTAGTCCCTCTCACCTGCACATAGGTTGGACCTGGATTCTCATGTCCCTCTGAGTGCGGGTCAGGTCCTCAGGTTCCTGACCCAGCTGCCTCTCGGTGTGTCTCAAGCCCTCATTGATTCATAAAGTGCAGCTGGGGGTTCGGCACTCGTAGTCCTTTCCCGGCGCGACATAGCGACCCTTGGTTAGCTCATCCCGTCCGTCATTTTGGGTGGCCGTGCCTCGCCTCGGCTGCTTCCAGTTTCTTAGACGCTATACGCCTCTCTCAGCTCAACGGGGACAGCGTTTATTTTGCTAGCATGCCGTAGGGAACGAGCGGCACCGTTAGTGAACTGCAGATGGTGACTTGAAGGGCAGGATTTTTATCAGGATTCATTTCGGGTTGCCGGAGCTCCAGCAGACGATGCTAGTCGGCCATGTTCTTGGCCATGACCCCCAAGTGTGTGCATATTTAAACACAAATTAATATGGATTTCCAGTGCATTAGTTTCACATTACATGTAAAACACAGTAAATCTTTAAAATAATCATGTGTAAATATATCTAAGAACTACATTTAAAACAAATATTGGTATAACATTAGTGCACACCTAACATAAATTATTTACCATTTTAAGTGAAATCACATTCTGCATCTTTGAGGATGGCTTCTATTTAGTTTGCTAATCAATAAATGTAATTCAAGGAATTAAAGCACTCATTATGAAAGTTGAATTCCATCTAAATAATAAGTAGATGATCTGCTAAGTAAAAGTAGTTTATAACTTTCGTCAAGACTTCAAATAATATCAATCAGTTGTGGTAAAACACGCTATGTGAGTATCCTCGAATCCTACAGTGAATGCACTCTTTAATAATGATATCAAGTGCAATTCTTACATTAATCGTTAAACCACACAAGAAACATGTGCTAAGTGCACGTTCAAGTCATGTATCTATTAATTATTGGTGATATATTTGTAACTTATAAAGGGTGAGCAGCTCCAGACCTATTATGCAGCTCAGTTTTTCTACTGTCTATGCCGATTGTCCTGCATATCAGATGTCGGTTGTTCCCTTCTATACTGAGGCCCATAAATTGTGGGACTTATTTTCATGATTATCGGATGCACATTGTAGAGTGAACATTGAAAGCAATGATGCCCTTTCATACTCATTTAGAACTCTGAAGCAAAAAAACGTGTTTATGTTAGGCTGTGCTCGGGGCCGGATTGGCCGTAGCGGGCTCTGGACGTTTTCCCGGTGGGCTGGAAGGGTGGGGGCCGGTTTCTGAGTGGTGAGGGCTGTTTTTGTTACGGTAGTCGGTTTTGCAGAAGTGCTGCAATATCGGCCCCTGTCAGAAAATCAGCAGCAGTGACTTCCCAATAGCAACCCCTCCCCGAGGCCGGTCCAACTGAATTGCCAGTGCTGGTTTGTATTCCCAGTCCGGCCCTGGCTGTACATGCTTGGTTTCCCATGCCCACCCTTCTGCCATCACCATTTTGTGAAAGTTCAGATATGAAACAATTCAAATGTGCCCCCCTTTCTCCGTGATCTGTTGCAGAAAAACAGCTAACAGCTGCCCAACATCGTGGCTTGTACAACATTGCCAACAAATGATTTCACAGTTCCCTGTATGCTAAGCGCTGGGGAGGGCTGATGTGCCTAAAGTGTGTAGATTTAAGGCTTAGCTATCACGCTATGTACAAGCTGCCCTAATCTCAAAATGGGATTGTCTGAGTGAAACACGTTGCAGAAATCTTCACATTGAATAGAGGGAAATATAGAAGCACCCAGATCTGAAGTCCTGTAGCTCATACTGGTTTCTGTTCTATTGGAAGCTAGGGTAAGAATCTATAACAGATATTGATAAAATAACTCCCACACACCTATTGTTGTTTAATCTGTATTTATGTATGTACAGGAAAAATTATACATTTCTCAAAGTAATTTTTTTTCTGTTTCATGGGACAGCATTTTCAAATGTTTCTGAAATGTTCAATTCACTGAACAGTTTATGCAGTACAACATATTGGAGCCATTTAACAACCGAGGGGTTCCTACACCCTTCGAAGATATGTGAAGTGGGTGCACATAAAAAGGGTGAAAACAATTCAATTAATGACAATAGTTCTACATTTACTAATGGTTGCTCCATGCCATAGTCTAAATAATAGACACCCCATACTTAACCTTCTGTCTGCACATTCAATCAACAACTGTGGCTTTTACCTTTTGAAAATTAACAAAATCCTCTCATCCTTTACTAGCTTCCTCTTAATAACGTCTGGGACTCTCAAAGCTCTCTCTGTTCACCTCTTAACACCTCCCATGGAGCTGGTCCCCATCCACAAATTAGCAGCCACATATTGTTAACTATCTGAACCCTTGGCACCTTAAACATTCAAACATCTCTTATCACTCACGCTAGACCACTCCTCTCTGACACATCCCCTTTCTCCGTAAACAACCTGCTGATCCTATTTTCTTATCCGCAGTCTATTACTCTTTTTCCTCACTTTCATCTGTAAAATCATTGAGAGGCTAATCTCTAATAGACTTGCCACATATCCACTTACGATCTCTATGAATCCCTTTAGTGTGGTTTACATAGCAAACGTTCCACTGAAACTACTCTCACCCATGCATCAACATTAGTCACCATGACTTATCACAACTACCTACATTATTTTCCATTCCCCTATATCTCTCCACAACCTTTAACACAGTCAGCCACTCCACCTTATCCAATACCATGAGAAGCGTGTTTGGCACATTCTTCCCATAGTTCCCATAGTTCTCTGCCTACCTTTTGAACAGTGGGAAAAGCACAGGCTCCCCATCCAATCCAGATGCTGTTCTCATAATATGATAGCAACACCAGGATTGGTCTGAGTGGCCAGGTCTGCCATTCAGACAGTGCCTTGGAGCCTGCAGCTTTCCCCCAACCCAGCTAGCCAAACTGACATGGGCACTTCTACGTGCCCACTACTCCTCCCTGTCATGGCCCGCCCTGCCCTGAATGCATGCCAAAGGCAGAGCCAGTCACAGAAAAATAAAATTATATTGTTTTACTATCATTGTATTTTTGGGTGACTGACTCTGATGAGAAGGCCCATGCACCTCCGCCATTATGGAGGAGCCGCCCCTGCTTTTGAATAGGTATTATGCAGTAACCTAGAGTAGTTCTGACACCACTATCCCACCATTACTCGAGGGAGTCCCCCTTTACTGGGTTCCTTGCTCTTCTTGCTATTGACAAATTCCTTGAGGACATCAACACCTCTTTTTGGCTTAACAACCACCAGTCAGCGCACATTACCAAAGTAATAATATTTGGGCTTTGTTTGTTTTTGTATAGAACTAGAACCACTAGACATGTTTACTCTTTATTTTACATCAGGTCTCATTAACTTGCTGTCCAACTGACATTTGAAAATAGATTTCCCTATATTACCTTGCACTAAACCCTTCAAAGAGTGAGACCATCTGATTGCTGCCATTCATGTCATCCTCAGCTCTCTTGTTGCCCACTTCAATATAACCTGATCTCATCTTGAACTCTTGCCCATGCGATCAGTCAAATTTCCTCAGTTGGTACTTCCACCATCACCCCGGTCTGACTTTAGTTCCTCAGTAGCCCAAAAAGAGTGCACCACTTCTGGGACCAAGTGTTGGGGCTCTCATCAGAGGGCCACTGCAGCTTGCACCACACACTACCCCTGCCATGCTGCGAAAGGATAGCAACACAACTACTAACTATCAACTCCTACAAGTGTGATAATTCAGACGAGTTCAGGCCCCCAAAGCTATACGACTGGATTGGGTGGCAGGTAATAGTCATTTTTAATTTATATTGAATTAATAATTTACTCTCGCCTTGGTCATCTCTAAATTAGCCAGACAGTACCACCTTGTGACAAACTGTCACAAGCACCAGTGTTGACAATTAAGTGCTGGTGCTGAGCACCAAAAACCTTGGGCTCAAATTAAGCACTGGACCATTCATCCAAGTCATGGATTTCATTTATTATATTTCCTCATACTAACGCCATTCCCTATCTCTCAAGATTTGACAGCTTTTTACTCCTCTGATCCCAAAGGAATAATGCAGCTTGGTGGCGACAAGGCAGGGGGGGATATCATACATGGCCTGTTATCTTCAATAAGTGAAGGCCAGGGACCCCATTAACCTAGCAGACTGGCAAGCTTTTCACTGAGGTCTAAATGACCTCTTATGTCACTGAAAGGATTCTGTTTAAATAACAAAACTGCTATTAAAGCCTTTTGTGGACATACTTTTGAAATTTGTTCCCTTGGTATATTTCGGCAGGTTTGACTTGCTGAAATGTATCTGTAGAAAACTATGGTCAATTACCAGTTACAATAAACAGCCTGCTTCTTAATCAGAGCCTAATAATTCCTATGTAATACAGTCCTTTCAGAGCTGCCAACCTATGGGTCTAGGGGCTTACTTAAATGTGTCTCTGTGGAAGATGCTATGACTTTTAGACCTTAATCCTATCTTATGTAGCCTCTCCCCTTCACCTTGTTCCACCAGCAGAAACGTTTTTTTCCGAACAGTATTTTGTTGTGTTATTATTTCCACAACAATTCCACAGACTATGCAGCGTAGAAAATGGGTTCCACCTGTTTAGTCCACCAAGACTTTTTGCTTATGACTACCCCATTTGCGGACATTTTCTAAGGGTGGGTTTCACTACCTGTGTCTCAGTCATTGCAGTTTTCCCAGCAATTGAACTGAGCATGTTTAGAACTAATTATGCACAGGTAGCTTGGAATAGAAGGGACTCTGAATGGATCGATGCTGATCTGGGAAAGCCATCCAATATTAGTCAGCATTCGTAGCTGTCAGCAGGTTTACAGGAATATCTGTAGTGCTTTCACTGTATTATACATATAAGCGAAGTCTGCCCTAAAGTTCAGTGTGTAGGAAAGTGCCCCTTTTTGCATGGTTGCCCCCACTTTTTGCCAAACTGTTGATGTACTTTGACTGAGTGCGCTCTGGGTTCCTGCCAACCAAGTACACAGGGCCTATGTTCTTTCCCTACACTGTACTGTTTCAAAACCCAATTGGCAACTCTCTGGCAACATGTAAGTTCCTTGTAAAAGGTACCATAGGTACCAAGGGCACTGTGACCAAGGTAGGCCTCTAAGGGCTGCAGCACTTATTGCGCCACCCTTAGAGGCCCAATACCTTCACACACACCCACTGTCATTGAAGGCTGCATGTTTTGGTGCAGAGCAAAGTAAAGAGTCGACATCGCACACATCCCTGTCTGCCATGCCTACAATCCACTGCCCTGGCATAGGTGGGCCACCCCTCTAGCTGGGTGAACTATACCAGTGGTGGGGTTACAGGTGCATGAGCCCTGTACCCCTACACTGTCTAAGCCAATTCTTAGACATTGTAAATGAAGTAATGCCATGAAGAGTATATGGTGCTGGGAGTTTGTCATTACAAACTCCATAGCCCCATAAGTGCCTTACTGAAAACCAGGAAGTTTCTCAGCACATTAAACCCAATATGATGCCAGTGTGGAATTTAATTAAAAACGCACTCAGAGGGCAACTTAGAGATGCCCCCTGAAAAACGACCTAAGTCTAGCGTCCTGGCTGAGTAGCTGCTCGCCTGCTCCCATCACCAGACATGTTTCTAGGCCCCTTGGTGGAGAGTCTGCCACTCTCTGGGTCTTGAAACAATGCACATCCTGGGACGAGGTGCCAAGCCTCCTCCACCAGGATGGGCAGGGTCCAGGAAGGGGAAGCTTCAAAGGCTTACCGCCTTTGTGAGCTACCCCCAGCCATTTGTTGCTCCCAGCAACTGGTCCCACCTGTTATGACCCCCCCTTTTGGGCAGGAGAATCGGTGGGAAAACCTAGTTAGGAGGAGAGGTGTGCCCACCTCTGACAGCCGAGGTGAAGCACAACTCTCAGGCCCCGCCAATTGCAGATGGGGGGACCCTCCCAACCTGATTGAGGCTTAAGCCTCCACCCCAAGAAATTGACCCTTTGGTTCCCAACCTGTACCTACCAGTAACACCCCTAAATCTAGTATTTAGGGGCAACACTGAACCTTGCCTCCTCATACCAGAGCCAAAAAGAAGAAGCAAGAAGAAGGACCGAACAGCCATGCGGAGAGAAAAAGAGGAGGACAGCCACTGACTTGGCCCGAGCCCTGCTGGCCTGTCCCGGCACCTCCAACAGAACCTTGGTGTGTCCTGCATCCAACAGTCCTCAAAAACCTGGAGAACTTGCCCTGCCTTGCAACTAAAAAGGACTGTGTGTGCTATGTAGCACATAAAAACCCACACGCAAAATAAGGAATCACAAAATTTGCGATTCCTTATTTTGCGAATGCATTTAAGGAATCCCAAATTGCGATTCCTTAAATGCAATGTAGGTAGCACCCAAGTTGTGCGATTTTGGCTTAAGGAATCGCAAATTACCATCAACTTCAGGTTGGTGGTAATTCGCGATTTCTTTGAAAAATGCACTTTTTTTTATTTTTCAAAGTTCCATGTGGCACACGTACATGCCCTTAGCGCACATATGTTTATGTCAGGGGTGCAAAAGGGTGTCCTATTGACCCCCTTGCAACCTTGAAATTGCATTCTAAATTTGCGATTCTCTTATTGAGAATCGCAAATTGAGAATGTCTTCCCATTCATTCCTATGGGCCTTCTAGCCCATAGGAATGAATGGGAAGGTATTCCTTATTTGCGAATCTCAATTTGCTATTCGCAAATAAGAAATAGATGGTATTCATAAAATACTTTGCTAATCCTACCTACATTGCGTTTTGCGATTCTCTAATTGCGATTCCCTAAAAATCACAATTTGAGAATCGCAAAACATGTATTACCTACTTATGGCCCTTGGTCTCCAGTGAGTACCAGACATGCTAAAAAGTAACAGACTCTTACCCCGGCTGACTCCGTGAGTCCACTCCGTTCCAGGCGCCCTGAGCCTAGTGAAAGAACACCCTAAGTAGGTCAACTTAGTGATCCTAGCCTTGTTCACAGTGACCCCTGAACCTCAACAAACTCCCAGATCAAACCTGCAGCCAAGAACCGAAAAGGTCCCCTAAACTGCGACCGAAGATGACCCGCTGACCGACTCCATAACCAAAGCGGTCCTGACCCAGAAACCGCGTCTGTCTGACTGACTCCGTCACCGCATGTTTGCAGTCACGGGACGATGCATTCCAAAGCTCAATTTGCCTCCACAGCAGCCGACCGACA
The DNA here is from genome assembly GCF_964261635.1 of Lissotriton helveticus. Classification (NCBI taxonomy): domain Eukaryota; kingdom Metazoa; phylum Chordata; class Amphibia; order Caudata; family Salamandridae; genus Lissotriton; species Lissotriton helveticus. Next base: position 887,706,716 of record NC_136070.1, read on the forward strand.
CAGAGGGCACTGCGAGGGACTCTGCAGCATCTGACAAGACAGCATCCTACACAAGCCTGCCCTTGTGCCGCTGTAGAGATAGTTCTTGTGTTGGCAATTGGGCCCTACCGTGCTGACCTCGACCCCAGGATCTTTTGTCCCCCAATCTGGTGGCCTGCTTGCCACAGTCTCCATCCCACGACCATGCTTAATCCTTTGGCTAACGTGTGGTCCATGTGCTCTGCACCAGGCTGCCTCTGGGCTGCTGGTTGTGTGACTTGAGTGCCCATTTGACCAAATCCTACCCATGGACCTGTAAACCCTGTTTTCCCTTTTCAGGGCTATATGTGGCTTGTGAGTAATACTTTAAACCTGTATTAAGTTTGCAAAACGCATTGACTCATTTGTATGCCCTCCCTCAGGAAATGCACCAACCTTGTTTCTAGAGATACCTGGCTGTGCAAGAAATGTTATTACAAAGTAATTCTACTGTAACCACTTCACTGCTTCCAAACTGTATTTCTACCATTTATGCTTGCAAAGTATTTCGATGCTTACCTGTGCCAGGCTTTCTTGCTTTTTGGAAATAAATATAACTAAATAATATTTTTTATACAAAACAAATTGGTCTAAGTTCAGTTTTTGAGTGTGTAAAATAAATGCTTAGCACTACCCTCTGATAAATACTTACTGCTTACCCAGACTACCACATATAGAGAGTAAGGTATTATCTATTTTTACCTCCGCCTTCCTTTGAGGTTTTACTGGACTCTTTGCACACTATACCTTACTTTGGTATAGTATATACAGAGCCAGCTTCTTACACAGTTTCACCCCACTTATGCCTACACAGTCCAGCAAAGAGTCAAACTGGGGTAAAAATGCATGCTGAGTTTGATCTTACAGTTCCCAACACACTACATCTTATGGGCCTTCAGGATTTATCGGGTTTCTCCGGCTCAGCTCATAATTAGATTCAAATCCTTTATACCCCTTACTGGGCCAAGTTAATTACTCTGCTCACCAACAGAGGGAACAGAGTCCTCTACACACAAAATGAGAAAATATCAGTAATTGACTAAGTTCCTGCGAAGCAAGCGGTAGGGAGGACATTCTTCATCTTATTATTAACTTGTTACCCTGCACCTGGGCTGGATCAGCCCAGGCCCACTCAACAGTAGGAGGAAGCTTATACCTCTGGAGCCAACACAGTAGGGGCGTGACTTTAAAGTCTAGGTGTTAGGCGTTGTGGCAGTGAGTTTAACTAGGGGTGAAGCAGAGGCCCTCAGAGAAGCTCTTTCCAGAGAATACTTGAGGTTGCCATAATGGATTGTCCCAAAATGCTACACAGAAGGGTTGGGGCAAAAGGGGAGGGATGATGTGGTATTTTAGGATTGAGATGGGGTGTCTGTCTCCTAAATGTGTACACCTCCACTTACAATCCCCTGCACAAGGGAGAGACAGTTGAGAAGACCATGGATCGTGGAAGCAAAAATGATTGAATGGATGCCCAGGTGGAAAGAGAAACCACCTGATGCCTCGAAAAGATGGATTAAGTACTTTGTCACATGCTGACCTCCAGGACTAGGATAGGTCTCTCCAGGGCCAGATACGCTGGCCCCTTTACATCTCCTGAGGACCAGTTGAAGGAAAGACCTGGACTCCACTGTTCCCCAAGATGTACTCTGCAAGACAGCCAGGAGGCTCAGGGGCCTAGGGAGTGCAGCCAGAAGGGTTTTCTGCTGCCATGTAGCATAAGGGCTGCATGAGATGCCCTCACTAGCAGGATAGGAGCACCAGGAGCCAGGCAGAGGAGAAAGCTGATGCAAGGAGCCAGAAAATCCATCTCCCCACAAGATGAGCACATTTAAGGGCAAGAGGTCTGTTGAACGTGCTCCTTGTGACAATTGTCTCACCAGGTTTAGAGATAGGCCTACCTGATGCTTTGCCGGTTGGAAAAGAAAAACAAGTGTTGTGTGGCACTAAGCCATAATCTTAAAGGTTTTCCCCCTGGAGGTAGGGCAAGTCAACAAACGTTGCCAAAAATGCATTAATCCCTTTTCAATTTGGAGGGGTCATGTGTGGGAATGCTCCTCCAGAGACTTTTTAGGCAAAGGATACCGTGGGCCCGACAGTATCCCCCAGGACACCAAAAGGAAGCAGAGTAACTGCCGGTCAGGCACAATGCCACTCACCCCGTGGCCCTGTCTGGGGGGCCATCGTGCTGGACTCCTACCTTCCTGCCCATGCTCCTTGCGAGCAGGGAACAAAGCATGGCTCCCATCCCACAAGGGATCCAAGAGGAAAATGCATCTGCATGGCTGTGTCACAGATCAAGTGTTGCTAGCCCACTGGGGCTGCAAGTGATACCTGGCAGAATTGTAGGGGGTGCTTGTGGCTCACCTGCTCCCCCCAATAAGTACTCAAGTCCGGGGCTGCCCAGGAGGGACTGGGGTACCTAAATCCAAAAAGTTAATAAATACTAAAAAATTAATGTATCGCAAGGCCAAGCGTAACCGCTCATTGCAAATGTACTGGTCCTGATCAACGAGTGCCCCATATTGCTCCACATAGGCCCATTTAAATTTTTTCTTTACTTTTGGAGGCCCTAGGGTGGCAGGGGCACCACTAACAGATTTGCAAAGAGATGTGAAGGTTATAGGAAGTGCAGCACCCACTCCAGCCTATGGAGTGTTTTACGAAGAAATCTGACCCTATGTCTCCAAGGTATTAGAATGCCTGACCTGGAGAGAAGGTTCACCATTGTATAAAACATTTAGAAAGATGGAGCTTTTGCTTTTAGACATTTGTTTCAAGAGACCCCTGGTGGTTGGTCGTATAGCAGCATTGTGTATATTGATGAGGGTAAAAGAAGGACTCAATACATATATTTGTGGTTGCTTTGATTATAAATGTTTTACTAATAGTTTGGTTGATGGAACTGCAATACTTTTACTTTTAATGGTTGCGAGTGAGTATCGTTATTATTTATATTGGTTTTTAACGGTGGTATATAGCTAAAGTTAAACATGTGGTTGTTTTTATTAATGTGGTGACACTTAATATGACACTCTGACAAATCCAATAGGCTTGGCAGTTAGGTATGGAATGTTCCTATTGAAGCAGGTTCAAATTTGATTTGCTTATGGCTGAGACCATACTGTGGTGGCATGATGTGCCAGATACCGATGAACTGGGATGCAACCCGAGTAATTACCAGTGGCTAAAATTAACTTTAGCATTACATCTGTCACATTTTTGTATACTTTATAACTTATGACATACCCTTATATATTGTGATGTTGCATCAGGTATACATGGGGGGTATTGTGATATGGGGATCCTGGTGAGAAGTTCCGATTGTGAGCTCCCTGGCTAGTGATTGCCTTTTTGGATTCAATCCCATGGAAGCTATCCCCATTCTTGGACCCCTTCTCACACCTGGGCTTAGATTTGGCTGTTGTTCTCATCTCACCAACTCCCGCATTTGAATTTGACTTTTTCAGATTAATCCACGATCATCATCCTGACATCGGAGACCGAGCAATATGTCCGATGCCCAGTGGATCTGCCTAGGCAGCTATAGAGGAGATCAGCCCTGGTTCACCCGATTGGCCGTCACCAACCCAGCCGGACATTGGGCGCTGTTCTCCCCGTCTCCACGCTGTGTCCCCTCCCCCCGACGAATTACCGTAACTTTGCTTCTTTTTCTTATTGTTTTACTATGCTCATGTAACGTATGTTATTTGTAACTTGTAACACACAGATCCTCATGTAAAGCGCTCTGATACCTCCGGGTTTAGCTAGCGCAATATAAAACTCATCAAATAAAATAAGTAAAATAATAAAGACCCACTAGGGGTGTGATGTGTTATAAGGGTGCTACCAAAGATTCTTACATCTACCTGAATGAATATATTTGTAACTAAATGCATAGTGCTTAGTACTGTGTGTAATGAAAGTAGATTTCATTTTTTAAAGAAAAAGCAAATACTGCACAATAATTTATTGAGTGTTGTTTTTGCCTGTCAACGAATTGAGATTACGAGCAAATACCACATCCCCTGAGTGGGCCTTGCACTGCTCTGCTTCGCTGCCCTGAGAGAGAAAAGTGCTGCAATGGTGTACTTGGTTCCCAGCAAAAATGCAATTGCAGACTTATTTCTTGGGAATGACTCATATCCTTCACAACTAATAACTCTGTTTCCTACAACCTGCCTTAACAATTTCAATGAATACAATACATTCTGCTTACTTCACAGAGCTTCCCCCCGCCCGCCCAACTTTCATGTAGTGCGGATGCAATTTGCTCTCATCTTCACTAATATGTTGTGATCATGTGCTTTCACATCTCATTGTACCTTCCCTGATTTCATTGCATTTACAAGCATACCAGCCTCAGCGATCTCAGCGATCTTGGACAAGCTAATGCCGTCTCGTGCCACCCCTCTCCCACCCAGCCCCCTGCCAAAGTAATCAAGAAAAGGTTTCCATAAGCTTTCAAGCTTTCCCCGTTATCATTTAAGTCGTAAGCCATCATTAGTTTTCCACTTCTGAGCTTTTCGTTGCTTAGCTACTAAAAGCATTTTTGTAATAAGTCTCAAGTTGCCCTTATATAACCCTTGAATTTCCAATGACTTTAGTCCCAGTAGTATCATTGCTGGATAAGGGTCCGTTGGGTACTTCAAAATGCACTTGATGTGGCTCAGAATTTCCTTCCAGAAGATCTGTAATATAGGACATGCCCACCATATATGCAAACCATCTCTCAATCATGGCCACATTTCCTCTAACATATGTATGTGAATTATCATGCAAATGCTTAATTTCCATAGAGGTAATAGCAACATATGTCCATACATTGATTCTCTATGTTCATGATATATCATCACTATGCATGTGTTATATTGCATGACAATACTATTGCATCCAAAACATTGACCTAAATACCACATTGTAAAGCAGGTAGGTAATAAGATGTGGGGGTAATAATAATACTGATATAGTTACCATGTTGATGTATCTGTAGGCAATGTACTACATGCAATATTATTGTAGGTCAATATTATTGACCTTAGCTTCGTATCATACAACCATTTCAGATATTCCACCGCAGTATGAGACAGTAATGCATGCACTAAAGACATACTGAATGATATGACATGGAATAACAGCACAAACCAAAATAACAATGTAACAAAACACAAACTGTAGTACAAAATACACAATGACACATAAAATAATTACTTGCTTTCATTATATTGCTTCCTACCATGTGCCCGACGTTTGTGGGGGCTGTACATAGCATATTAATATTATCCAATTTAATGATACCTATTTTAACAACTTCGGAAGTATGGAATATTGAGTATATCTTGCCACATTTCACACATACTCTTCCAATGACTAAAGGTGGCAGCAGTAAGATATATCTCGCTGTGCAATTTAGCTGGTAGCACATAACATAAAAGCTGACAATGTATATGATAAAAATAAAAACGGATTAGTATCTTGTTTTCTGATAGAGACTTAGTCGTCAGCACTGATTATCTCATTTAGGGGTGCTCTGTAATGGAACAAATGCTAGAATTTGATAGAGGTTCTGTCTACCCAGCTCTCACTTTTCCAGCCATATTTACAAATAATGTGGAGTAAAAGGCGTTTTAGAATGTCTATTTGTTCGATGATATTGGCTGGGGTTTTGAGATCTATTGTTACGTTAACGTCCCTTTTAATTGCTTAGACAAGGTATTTTCGATGATGTCAGTAGAAAATCAGAGAGTAATCTGACCTGGAGATAATCCAGCCGCGGTCGTCACAGGTAAATGTGGTGGGGCGGGGCGGGGTGGGGTGGGGAGGGAGCAGGGGAAAGTTGATAGATGATCGAATAGGTATAATTAAATAAAGAAATAACACCTATTCCGACTTCTGTCTGCTTCCCCCCTGCCATGACATGCCATGTCCTGTCCGGCCCCCCGTGCTTACATGTGCCGGCCGCTGCTGGTGGAATCATTGGCTCATCCTTGGCAGTTTAGCAATCAGCAAGTCCTTCCTTGGAGAAAACAAATGAAATATATGTGCAAACACCAGCCTAGCAATAATACAGTTAAGAAATAAAGAATCTATAAATGGAATGAACATCCATCAAAAAGATCCAACTGGACCAGGCTGGATGGCTGCGGAGTTCCACGCCTCCGTGTAGCCTCCTGTGACCCGTGGTCTGTGACCCCGCCCCTCGAATGGCGGAATGCCAAAACGCTGTTTGAGATATCGCGGCCACGACGGGGAGATGCTGTTGCTCCGGCGTCTATGGATTTAGCCGAGGAATCGTAGCGTTTCAGTTGTACGGCGGGGGATGCCTGCTGCGAGCCGCTTGGAGAGTCGCGGTTCAAGTTTGCCGCTCGGAGTTCTCCTGGGTCCCGGCGCTGCAGTCTGCCTCAGCCTCAGCCTACCCCAGCCTGCCATAGACGCTGCACCCTTCCGAGGTTACTTGCTCACGGCTTTGGGTGTTTCTAGCTTCTAGAGCCCGGGGCAGATTTCCCTGGATTTCGTCTGTGTTTCTTTGGATTTTTCGGGACTGCTGTGTGCGAGTGTGCTTTGCTGCTCTGCACTGCTGGCTCGGGGACTGGGCTGCAGCTGCTGGACCAGTGTGGGTGGTTCCTTTGAATTCAACTCTGTGAGCCCCCTGAAGAGAAGCTCCCCTTGAAGAAAAGGATCCTAAAGAAAATCTTCCTTCCTGTGTTAAAAAGGTCAAACCCACAGCACTGTGAGTAGCGTCATTGAAGGGGGAGAGAAGTCTGCACAAGGAGAATTATTTTTTTTTTTTTAAATTGACAGAGAGTATCTTTAAAGGCAGCTAAATTTCTTCATTTCTTGACATTTCCTGACACATAAAAATGGGCAAACCTCAAAAGGAAGGTGAGGAGGCTATTAAGACCAGCAAAGCCGAATTAGCTGCCCGTCAGAAAGCGAGAACTCGTTTAGCCCTAGCTAAAAAGTCCGCTCGCAAAGCAGCTAAGGAGCATGAAAAAGGTAAAGCTGGGGGGGAAAGCTCAGCCGGGGATACGCTACCGGAATCCTCAGAGGATGAATTACCTATTCCTCCTAACCCAAAGGAGATAAAGAAGGCTGGGATAGATTGTCATGAAAGCAATGACTTAATGATACAGCCAGATCCAGAACTTGAGCTAGAGCTAGAGCCAGATCCAGAGCCGGAAGCAAAACTACTAGCCGGCACTTTAGTATCAGTTCCGGAAACGTCACCTCAAGCAGGAGAGGTTAGAAATAAAAATGGAAAAGGAGGAAAGGAGGTTAAAGACTATCCGCTCTTTGCGAAAAAACCCACTCCTAGGTCTCTATCTGCACAATCCCCCGTTGCCTTAGCTCCTGCCACCTCACCAACTGCAACATCTTTATCAGCCGCACCTGCCAATATGGCACGTTCTAATGACCAATCTAATGACTCAGGCCCAATAAAATTGTCCAAATCAATTTGTCATGATAAGACGCCTACGCCTCTTCATCTAAGTGCTTTACAACCTTCTAGAAATTCCACACTAGAGACTCTCGGAGAAGCGGGCTATACGCAAGTCTGCTCTTCATCTCCAGTTAAACAAAGCGAGGTGTTGGGAGCCCCAAATGCAGAGGGGAATGAAGTACAGTTGTGCTCCGTCGAAGACAATTAAGGTGCTACAATAAATCTTTCAGTAGGGGAAGATAATTTTGTGGGACGAGAAGAGAGTTCGGAGGCAAGATATCAGCTGGGCATTCGCGAAATGTTGAATCTGATTCTAGATGAAATTCGAGAAATCAAACATAATCAGCAAGTGGAGATAGCTGCCCTTCAATTAAGAATGGATAAATTTGAGGAATCCATGCTGGTAATTCCAAAGAGACTTCAGGAGGCAGAGACCAGGATCTCTACACTCGAAGATCAAATGAACCTGGCTGCGGGAGAAGCTAAGGAGGCAGCTAAGAAGAAGAATGCTCTTGAAAACAAGCTAGATGAGCTCGAAAATCATTCTAGAAGGTCAAACCTAAGGATCGTGGGGGTTCCGGAAGGATCAGAGGGCTCCGATCCCATTCAGTGGGTTGATTCTTTTATTCACCATACAGTTCTACCTGAATTCGAGGGAGACCTGACAATAACAAGAGCTCATCGGGTCCCAGCTCAGCGTTTCCCTAATTCTCCATTTCCAAGGACTATTCTTTTGAATTTTGCGGACTATAGGATCAAGGAGAAGATTTTATCAAAAGCCTTCCAACAACGCCAATTTGCAGTATCAGAAACTGTGAAATGTAGGATCTTCTCTGATATGACTGCAGCAGCGGCAAAAAGAAGAAAAGAATTTTGTGAAAATTTGACACTTATTCAAGGCAAATGGCGTTCAAGCATCGATCGCGCAGCAGTCTAAATTGAAGGTCCTGGTTAAAGGAAAATTCTATTTGTTTACGGACATAGAAGAAGCACACTCTTTTCTGAAGGAGATTTCTTTGGGAGCTAGGCCGGAAAAGGGGAAATTCTAACTTAGGTCTGCTCTAGCTCTGATGCTTTTTTCTTCCTTAGCATGAATAGCGTGCAATATCTGTATGGGGCGGTAACAGATCTATGGGTCACTCAGGGTGTAACAAAAGGACACCCAGATCAGAAGAAGTGGGAGGAATGTGGCCAGCGTGGCAGGGAGGGGGACCTCCACATTCCTGGGGAGGGTGGGGGGTGGTGGGGGTAAATGCAGCAAAAAGGAATATGAGCAATGGGTATTTTACTAGCCTTAGTTCTTTTAATAGGTACACAGCAGTGATAAAATATTCTTTCAGATGAAAAGTAACACTTGTAATATCCTGTCAATTAATGCAAATGGAATGTTAAACAAACAGAAGTATGGGGCGTTGCTGAAATGGATAATTTTTATTAGACCTCAGGTGGTCTTCTTTCAGGAGACTCACTTGAAGTCCAATAGCCCGAAGTTGTTTGTTCCTAATTACTTTTCTAAGGTATTTTTCTCATCAGCAGGGGTGGCCCAGAGAGGGGTTGCTATTTATTTCTCAAGGGATCTTGCCTGGGAATTCCTTCAGGTTCATAGAGATGATAAGGGCAGGTGGATTTGGGTGGTGGCCGAATTGCAAAATAAAATTATAAACTTTGTCAACTATTATGGCCCCATCCACGATGATATTTCCGGTCTGTCAGAAAGTTTTTAATCTTTGAGGGGCGCCCCAGGACAGATAATACTAGGAGGAGATTTTAATTTTATTCAAGACTTGTCAAAAGATACTTCTAACAAGAAAAAGAAACAGCTAAAGCCCAAAACAAAATGTTTTTTTGAAGCACTCTTACATGAATATCAATTGAGGGATCCATGGCGTTATAGAAATGCTACAAAACATATGGAGGGTCGGGGGAATATTTAACGACATGTCTGCTCGCTCCCCAATACTTAATGAAAAAACACAAGAGAGCAGAACAAGTCCGGATGTGGTGTATGACCATCACAAGGACTAAGGGACAGTAAGCCATATATATGAACCCAAAGTTGTTGGAAGTTATTGGTAAACATTCTGCTAGTACAAATCCCATCAGACCACCATTTGTACTAGCAGAATGTTTACCAATAACTTCCAACAACTTTGGGTTCATATATATGGCTTACTGTCCCTTAGTCCTTGTGATGGTCATACACCACATCCGGACTTGTTCTGCTCTCTTGTGTTTTTTCATTAAGTATTGGGGAGCGAGCAGACATGTCGTTAAATATTCCCCCGACCCTCCATATGTTTTGTAGTCTTAAGTGCAACTTTTCAGTTGCGGGTCTAGTAATTTGGATGCTAACGCAGTTTCAGCGTCCTAATAGCTCACCTAACGTGCCTGTGTATGTTTTCCCTCCTGTCTATTTAGTCATTATCACACTCCCCGTTTTATGAGTCATGGGATGTTATTTTACTGACAACTCATTGTTGATACCACCATAATTAAGCAATGTCATTTTAATGCAAGATCTATGTTTGAGATTTTTATCCATATGGCTTGTTACCACTGTGGTTTTTTGAGTGCAGGATACTCATTTGTGACTTTTATCTGCATGGTTGTTCCAATTCTGTGTTTAGCCTGGTTGAGTGTTTCTGCATTTTTATTTTGAGTCTCTGGGGACGATTTTTTCCGATTGACATGGGATGTACATCATACCTATTGCCAATCACAACGTTCATAAGAGGCTCTGCATGCCACGTAGTTTTAGAGCATGGCAGTCTGTGACACTAATGATATAGTGGTTTTCATGCGCAGCGTCACTCACTTGTTCGAGTGATGTGCGCATGCGCGACAGAGTAGTGCACCTTTCGCTCTGACACGAACGGGGGTATGTAAGTAATTATACTTTGAACCTCTTGGTTGTTTAACGATTATGTGACGCGTCTTACTTACAGCCACGAATTTTGCAATCTGGCATTCGTAGGAAATAAAGGGTTTGTTTCTTCGAGCCTCATTTGCATGGCTCGTACCATCTGCGCATGCGCGAGAGGATAGCATTCCGCTATGGGTGTGGGATTTTTTGACCGTTATGCGTGAGCCACGTTAATCACCATTCGGTGGCTATTTAAAGGGAACAAAAGAACCAAGGAGTGCCTCCCCTTCCGCTTGGTTTACATCTGAAGGCACCGACGGACAGGTGAGCGTCCCTCTCATTTGGTTCATGTCACCAGGGAACACAGAGTAGTAAGGTTGAGTCATGTTTTGGTTTAAGTCAGAAAACCACGAGCAGTTTTTGGACAAGTTGTTTTCTATGCAACGGGGACATGAGAAGAGGGTCTTAGACGCACCCTATGCCCTGTCATTGTAAGGGCTTTATCTTCCAGCCCAGATAGTCTTGCATGCATGTGTTGCAGTTCCTTTTATTAATACCACTATACTGGACTGCTCGGATGGAACCTTGATAGATCATGACAACGCCCACTATCTAGTCCTTTACATATACGATTGAACACAAGTTCCCTATATGTTCGCACTATGCCAGCTTCGTTGCGACACGTGGGCAGTTGTGATATGGGAACTTAGTTTGACAGTTGACTACATGCTACAGACACGTTGGGTTTGTGTGTAGAGCAATTGGCTTGGGCACAGTGTACCTATGGATTTATTGTGTCCTTTTCTACACCACAGAGCGGGGTCTTATTCTCCCGAGCGGTTGCCGGGTGAGGTGAGGCCTTCATCCACACAATGCTGGGTGAGTATCACTTTGAGGAAAATCCTCGAAATGATCAAGCAATAACAATGTTGCTAATTATGCAGAATACAAATTATTCATGCAGGTGTATATGTCCACATATTGCCTTTGTGTACAAGGGTTTTGTATTTGTAATCTAAAGTTGTTGTGCAACATCATCTTATTTGTTGATAGGAAGAAGACATGCTTCTTTCCCTCAAGTGGACGTTGAATCGCTGAAGTTCATGATAGATATGTATCTCGCTACTAGTCTTCTTATTGTTAAAAAATGTTTATCACATCAATTGTGGTTATGGCTGCAGTAGCTGATTGAATAGGTCCTGAAGAATGCCGGGGTCATGTCCCCTTTTGGCTGAAACATGTCGACCACACTGTACATAGCGCCATTAGGTAGACGTTCTACCTGGCGCGGTTTTTATCCATTGACACACTTACCTCGGTTAAAATGCTGCTTCAGAGTCAGTGTAGTCAATTTTATTTTATCACTTTATTAAGAGCACTGCACATTATTTAGTCCACTACATGGCAAACACCTTGCTAGTCTATTGTCAACCAGTTCTACACCGGCACTATATGGTCGGCTGAGACACGGATTGATTTACAACTCCCACATGACGCAAAATCCACCGCAATGGTGGTCTGATGGGATTTGTACTAGCAGAATGTTTACCAATAACTTCCAACAACTTTGGGTTCATATATATGGCTTACTGTCCCTTAGTCCTTGTGATGGTCATACACCACATCCGGACTTGTTCTGCTCTCTTGTGTTTTTTCGTTATAGAAATGCTGAAATTGAATCTTTTACATGCTATTCCCACCGGTTTCGGACTGCATCCAGAATAGACTTTTTTTTAATATCTAGATCTTTTTTGATCTTAAGAGCTGTGATTGGATGCAATCCGTTTTCGGACCATGCTAGAATTGAATTAGAATTAGAATTGGGAGGAGTGGATGAAAAGCGCCCCAGGTGGCAGCTGGATCGCACCCTCCTACAGAACCAGGAATGGGTTTCACAATTCAGAGATTGGATTATACAATACTTTGTAATAAACGATAATACAGCTGAACCCTTCTCTGTTTGGGGCGGATTCAAAGCATCAGCAAGCGCCCAGATTATTGCATATACTAGCGCTAAGGCAAACGAAAGAAAGTTAAAAATAGCTAAGCTTCAATCAGACGTAGAGAGGGAATATGCATTGCAGCTCCAACATCACTCAAGCAAACTAGAGCAGGCTAAAACTCTTCTTCGGGATTATTTTGTAGCGGAAGAGATTAACAGCTCGAAAGCCTTCCAACAAAAGGTCTATGAAGACAGCCAGTTGGTGGGGAAATTACTAGCTAACTCTACCAGAAAAAAGCAGGAGTCATCACTGATAGTGAAAATTTGTGATCCTCAGAGCGGGCTGGAGGAGGAGGATAGAGACAAGATCTCAAAAATCTTCCTGGATCATTTTGAAAAAATTTACTCAACGGAATATCAGGTAGAGGATGTAATGATCCAGGACTATTTTTTAGACATTCAAATCCCCAAAATTTCCGAAAGTCGGGTAAATCAAATTAGTCTGGAAATAAATACCCCTGAAATACAAAACTGTATAAAGGCAACCTCAGGGGGAAAAGCTTCCGGCCAGGACGGATTCCCAATAGAATTTTATAAGGTCTTTTTTAGAGAATTAGCAACTCCTTTGAAAAAGTTATATAATCATGTTAGGTTAGGCGAGCTCGTCCCTGCTGAGTTTAAGGAATCTACAATCATATGTTTTCTTAAAAAAGATAAAAATCAGTACGATGTTAATTCATACAGGCCGATTAGCCTACTAAATTCGGATTACAAAATCCTTATGAAAATATGGGCTGAAAGATTTGTCTTTGCTGCCCAGGAGGTCATTCATCAGGACCAGTCTGGGTTTATTGCAGGGCGTTATATGGCAGCAAACACAGAGTTCCTAATTCAGGCATTGGACTATTTTAATATTAATTTGACCCCAGCCTGTATACTGATGATGGACGCGGAAAAAGCGTTTGACCTAGTGAATTGGGCTGCATTATTTTACTCTCTCGGTCAATTTGGTTTTCCAGCCTCAATTATTAAGATGCTTTATAACATCTATGAGGGAGCATCGGCCCAAGTAATAATCAATATGAAACAGGCTGGTAAGATCAAGATAAACAGGGGCACAAGACAGGGCTGCCCGTTGTCCCTGCTGCTTTTTACTTTCTTCATCGAACCTTTAGTAATTAAGATTAGGGACAACGTGGCTATCCAGCCCCCTTTAGTCGGTATGTCTAAATTAAAGCTGTTTGCCGACGATATTATTTTATATTTATCACCCATAAAAGAAAATATTGAAAATTTGATGAGAGAGTTCAATAATTATGAAAATATAGGGGGTTATAAAGTAAATTTAAAAAAAACTAAGGTCCTTGCATTAAACACTGATCCTCATTTTCTCCCTGCTGATCTGCAGGCCCAAGCTGCAAGAAGCGACCCAATAAGATATCTGGGTATATATGTGACCACCGAATATGATATGCTCTATTCTATGAATTATATCAGAATGAAGAACAAAATTCGGAACCTTTTAGATCACTGGCTTCTTCTTCCTTTATCGATTATAGGTAGGGTCTCATTGATCAAGATGTCGGTGCTGCCTTTGCTTATCTTTTTGTTCAGTAACGTGCCCATCAAAATTAATTTAACATTTTTTAAAGAACTCGAAACAATGCTGAGAGGCTTTATATGGGGTAACAAAACTTCAAGAGTTAAACTTCCAGTATTACAACTTCCAGCTGAACAAGGAGGCTTAGCCCTACCCCACTTAAGGACCTATTATGAAGCCGCATTTTTCAATATATTGGCAGGATTACTGAGGAATAATCAAACAAGAGATAATTTCTTTCTAACAAGAATGCTACAAGAAGTAGGCTCCCAAATTCCAGTTTTTTTAAAAATCGCAAAGCTCCCAAAGAGGTCAAGATATAAAACATTAAGAGAATATGCCTCAAGAATGTCGCTTTTTTTCAGAAAACATGGTACTGATAGTTCTCATTATCTAAGTTTAAAAGAATGTACTCAAATAGGCCTTCCACTAAGCCTGAATTGTATTAAATCTTGGGAACTTTGCGGCTTCCGAGAGTTAAGACATTTTGTAATCCAAAACAGGGTAATTAGCTGGCAGGAGGTAGCCGCTAGAATAAATGGTTCATTACACCCGACTTTTTTTGAATATATGCAGATCTTTAATTTTATTAGAAAAGAGATAAGTGGCCTGTTTAATCCCCCTAATATCATACTAACAGCTTTGTATGATGGAATGAGGGAAGGTATCGGATACTGGTATAAAATGCTTCATTGTACAAATCAAAATGTTTTAGTAGACAGCCATCTTGAGAAAATAAATCTCGCTACAAAATGTAACTTTTCTACAAAGGATTGGGAGGTCATTTGTCAGTTGGGGAATAGATCATTGCGAGCTGCCAACTATAAAAGGATGTGTTTTCTGTCCCGTTGGTTAGCATACTATACACCGGAGGCTTTGGAAAGGATGTTTCCCGGAGCTGAGAATAAATGTTTCAGGTGTTTGGCTGGTGGCCAGGGAGGATGGCATCACATTTTTTTCTCTTGCCACCAGTTAGAAACTTTCTGGAAGGGAATATTTGCCGATATCGAACAGGCTATTGGGAAATCTCTTCCACCAACAGCAGAAGTAGCCCTGTTTGGTATATGCAAAGATAGGAACAGGTTTAATAAAGCAGAAGAGGTATTTATATTTATATCTTGCGCAGTTGCTCGCTCCTTAATTCTTCAAAACTGGAAGTCCAGCGAGATCCCATCACACTTAAAATGGTTCAACAAAATGAGGAGAACATGTTTTTTCGAAAAGGCATATGCGGGTAGAGTGGGAGCTGTTGGGAGATTTGAGAGGAACTGGAAATATTTTGAGACTCTAGAAGTAATTAAGGGAGGATGAATCGAGAAGTAAATTGTGAGGAGATGACTTTTCTTTTAAAGCCTTCTATCTGATTTCCAGAACATCTACACTTATTGCACCTTTTCCTATATCAGATTGCACTTTGCACTTTTCAAGATAGTACTTTTTGTACTTTTGGCACTTTTGCACTAGCACTTTATTGCAGTTTTGCACGTCTTCGCTGATGCACTTTATAAATTGCATATTTTGTACTTAATGTCCAGGAAAATTTTACCGCTGTAGTGGGCTGACTTCTTCTATCTCGAGGAACCTTCCTTTTATCTTTGCATATCGTTTTCTACTTTTTTAACTTCTTATCTCTTGTTTGTTATTTGAGAAATTTATTGGAAATTCGTGATTATTGAATTCTAAGTATATCATGTTTTGTACCTTGGCTTTCCTGTTGCTCTATTCAATAAAAAAAAAAAAAAAGATCCAACTGAAGCTGGTGATTCCGTGCATATCCAAGCTCCAGCTGTGGCCGGCATGGATCAGAGGTACGGGGCGGGAGGGAGGGAGGACGCGAGGGAAGCGGGAATACAAAATTCGATTAAAACGTACCTTTTTGCCGCTTCCTTGCTGCGTCTCTCCTCCGTAGTCCCCCCTCACTCGGCCGCAGGAAGCACACACAGGCTCCCAGTCAGCCTATCACAACATCACAACGCTGCCTTAGCAGCGTTGCAATTGGTCTGAGCCCCGTGTTTCGGGGCTCAGACGATGGCTGGAGGCCTGTGCATTTATCCACGTAGGCTGAGATGAAGCCTGCATGGAGAACATGTGAAGAGTGCAAGACTGTATTGGGCGACCAGAGAGGGCCCGCAAAGCAGTCATTGTGCACTTTGGAGGGAGCTGCCTACCACTCCTACCCTGCCCCCACCCCTCATGCAAAGCTGCGTAAGTAGGAGGAAATAATATTACAATAACAAAAGTTATCATTTTATTATTCCTCTGTTTCACTGCAAAAAACAGTGGGGAGACACTCCACCGCCTTAGAAAAGGAGCCACCACTGCCAAGCTCATTGATTTGTCTCCAGTGACTGAAAATGATTTACAAATGAATGGTAGCTTTCTATTTCAGTATGCTCCTTTTTTCAATAACCCTAAGTGGGTGTGTGCATAGTGCAGTCCAATGTATTGCATGCTGGGATTTATAGTTTCTTATCAGAACCAAACAATATTCCCTAAGTGAGTCTCTGTGGTAATTGTCTTTTTTTAAGGTTTTGTAAATGATAATTTCTAACTATAACCTGCCTCAAACCTATGGTTTTTTCAGTGAATTTCAAAGGTGTTTTAAATGACAATTCCTAAGTATAATGTTGACCACTTCCCCATATCTTCAACAAGAAACCAAATCTTCAATGCTTCCTAAAAAACACAAGCAATAGTTCCACTTACCACTAACAAATTAACATCAAAATTTAACTAGTCTAAGGACGTCGACTATGTACTGCATGAATTACATCCAACTCACAACCATATTTAAAGAGCAATATGTGATAGAGGTACTAATTTTACACTTCCGACACCCAACAAAATCACAATACCCAGCGCCACTACCACTACAATCACCCCTCCTGACCCCTCCCCCTCTACTACCTCAGAGGCAGCACATAACAGGACAACAGACCTTCCCAAAATAATATATCTCCTCAACAGCACACTAGCTCAATGTTCAGAGATGTGGCAACCAACTATGTATAAGGGAAGGAATTTGCACATCAACAATAATATTCACAATACTAACACTATCGGTGATATTCTATACACAACTCACTATACAAACCAAAAACTTTTCTGTGTGAAGATATTCCATTGATATGTGAAGTGTACTCCACAGTGGACGCAACCATATTATCTCAGACTCTGGGTAATATCTCGGTCATCTTGCTGTATTGTCTCCCCCCTTCAAGCAGAACTGAAGTGGGCTGATCCAATGTATGCAACGTCAGCGTAAGAGTATAAATAATTAGCCTATGCCTTGGGCGTGGTTCACTTCTGCAAAGAGAAAAGACTCTGCCACAGCGAAGGCCCTCACCCTGCCACGTGGCTGCCTCCATGACCACGTGCCTCCTCGATAAAGGCCGATTGCGAACTCAGCGCCACAGCACCGCAGACTTATGTCTGTATCAACTACTGTCTTCCATCTACACTGCGGACAGCAGGGTTTACAACTTGAATTCAGATTTCCATCTACACTACGGACAGCATTCAAGTTAGCCTTGATTTATGTAAGGCAGAAACAATTTTGTTAATGGATGTCACAAAAAACATTCCTCAATGTTTGTACAAAGTACTGCCTTCAAATGTACACTGCGATCAACAGAGTTCACTACTTGATACCAGAAGTGCAGAAGCACTACAAACATTTAATTCAGTCTCGGTTTATTTCAGGCAGAGACAATTGTACTGTGTCCTCAGATTCTGTTAACTGTGAACTGCGTACAACAGGGTTCACAACTTGAATTCAGCTTTCCATCTTTACTACGGACAGCATTCAAGTTATCCTTGATTTATGTAGGCAAAGACTATTTTGTTAAAGGATGCCACAAAAAACATTCCTCAATGACTGTAGTGTGTTCTGTTTTCAAATGTACACTGCGATCAAAAGAGTTTACGACTTGATACCAGTGGCGCATAAGCACTACAGATAACATAAAATTCCATCTCAATTTATTTAAGTCAGAAAAATGGTACTGTGTCGTCAGATTTTGTTAAAATATGTGACAAAAAAGCATTCCTCAATGTCTGTGTCAATTACAGCCTTCGATGTACTCTGCAGACAGCAGGGTTCACAACTTGAAGTAACCTTTGCATGTTTACTACGGAGAGTAAGGAATTCAACCTTGATTAATTTAATGCAGAGACAATTATACTGTATGTTTTCAGTTTCTTTCAGCTAGAATGACGATTGTACATGACGCATTCCAGTAGACAAGTGACATTATACCACTGCGACTCCCCTGAACCACGAATCATCACAGGGTACGCACACGCTGAGTTTTTTCAGTACCACTAACTCACTGCACCACAAGTAATTTCCCCGTAGCCTTGTTAAAGCAGAATTCACTAGGCAAAAAACATTGCTCCCAGTACAGCCTCCCTGAATTACGCATTATCGCAGGGTACGTACAAACTCAGCGCCAAAGATACTAACTCAGTGCACTATAAATCATCGGAAAGAAGAGAGAACAATTTTATGTCAGCAATGAGGCATACTATCACTTTTAAGTGGAATTCATGCATAATCCAATCAACAAAAGACATTACTCCAATTACTGTGCCCCCCTCCCCCAGACCACACATCAATGCAGAATATGTACACGCTAAGCACCAAAGGTAGTAATAACTCAGTGCACCAAAAATGATTATCACGTGGCCTTACTAAGGCAGCATTCACAACACAAAAACCATTACTATCAGTAAGGCCTACCCGGACCACACATCATCGCAGGCTCCACAGAACCTTGTTTTAGATACCACTAACTCAGTGTAAACCAAACTAAGTATAACACCTATCAAACCCTAAACAATATCCCTTTATTATGCTTCCTTGAAAAACTTATTTTATATCACTTATAGATTTAGTTGAATAATAAAATGCACGCTGCATACGTGTTCTATCTTCCACTTCAATCATAATTGCAGATGATGCACTCCACCCTAGGATCTACACTGCAGACAGCAGGGTTTACAACTTGAATTCCCCTTTGCATCTACACTATAGACAGTAGTAAATGCAACCTTGATTTAATTAATGCAGAGACAATTATACTGTATGTATTCAGATTTTGTTAAAATAAGTGAAAAAAAACATTGTTCTATAACTGTACTGACTACTAGCTTCTATGCACAGTAGGGTTCACAACTTGAATTTACCTTTTCATCTACACTACAGACAGCATTAAATTCAGCCTCAATTTATTTAAAGCAGAGAAAAACATACTGCTGTTGCACTGCTAGTATCTCAATAGCTGCATGGTGTGAACTATAATAACAAAGAATGTAGAAGATTGCGCCAAAATGTACCTCCACCACCAGCAATACCAAGTACCACTGGGGTATCACCTTCAACTTCGCCAATTTGTGAAAGTTACAATGCACTGCGTGAAGAGGAATCATTTAATTTGTTATGGGGAGCAATCAGTACACCTAGTTTGCACAGCAATTGATAACCATTGATGATAGGTTTTTTTTCCCCCCTCAAAGTTCATATAGTCCAGTATGCAACAGTGAATGATTTCAGTGCAGCCCGCTCAGACTACGCATCATCGCAGGGTGAGCACACAATAAACACCAGAGGTACCATTAACTCAGTACACCGTAAATAATCGCCACGTGCCCTTGTTAAGGCAAAATTCAATAGTCAAAGATTTGTTTTACCAGTGCGATCTACCTGGACCACGCATCATCGCAGGCTTAACACAAACCGCCCCTACCTCAGTGCACCACAACTCATGAACTCTTTTCGAAATAATCTTCTGTGTATTATTCCACATACAATGCTCCTACCTTTGTACAGCAGAAGTCATAAACCGTTATGATTAAATATCTGTATATGATATCATGATTACTATTCTACTTGTTACCAATAACAACGTAATAAAATGGAGTCAAGCACACGTGCCCGTACCCACTTCAACTTTCTATCTATGTCTGTGTATATATTATGTTTGTAAAATGCTGCTCCTCCGCCCTACCACATTATATTGTGCTATAAATAGCATATGCAACCATCTTACCTGTGACAGTAAGTGTGGACTATTCCTCCTTTTTTTTTTTTAAACATATTTATATAGCGCAAAATCAACCCAAAACAAATACATTTTCAGGCATGCGTACATTACGTCATTACTCTACAATAACAGGATGTGGACGAAACTCCGAGCCTCGAACACTAATTTCCAGCACCAAGTTCTACAGTGTACCTGAATAACCACACACGTGAATATATTAGCTTCCCTTCATGTGCCAAAAACTGCAATTTAAATCTTTCACAGCCCTGTATTACTACAGCTACAACACTTCACTGAATGTACAACAAACATTCATAATCGCAGAAATGAGTCATGTCCACCATCTTTTATGTGTGCAACTATAAACAAATATAGAGTCAGTAATAGCCCGTACCTTCCATGTTGGCCAAGTTGTGGAAATTTACAGATATAATGACACATTTGCGTTTAAGACCCGGGTTACGTCAGCAGTACAAAACGGACACCCAAATCACATAATTTGTCATACAGCTCACAACAGGACCACGCCTATAGCTCCGGAATCATGGTTTAGAGCCTCGCGCAGCACTAGCATACGGCAGGCCAGCCCACTCCACTTACGCTACCAGGAAGAAACAAAAACAAAACATTGCCCAGATTTCCATTGTACTGATTTCTTAGTTCCAGATCTAGTTGTCAGATCAGCACACACACACTCCCTCATGGCTGGGATATACCCACACCACACCCACCCAGTGCATGCGTCACTACACAAGTGACCCTACCAATAAAAAAGACGGGGCGCACGTGCTCTACGCCATTTTAGAGTTGCTTTCATCCCAAGCGCTGTGATGGCTCGTCCTAGTGGTTCGGACGCCTCATGTAGGCCTGAACCAACGAGTACAAGGGCCCACCACTGGATATATGACGTTAAAACGCATGTTTTTACAACGCATACCGTTACAACGGGACTTTTACAACGCCAATACTATTACCACGCATGTATTTACAACGCATTTTTTTACAACGCAGGTACCTTTACAACGCATACCATTACAACGTAAGTATTGGTAAGTATATATATTTTTTTTAATTGTATATTATTTAAAATTAATATAATGTAATGTAATTGTATTTAATTTAATTTAATTTAATTTAATTTAATTTCATTTAATTAATTTAATTTAAATTTAATTTTATTTTATTTTTACCCTATATCCCTTTACCCAAAAACCCAAAACTGACCCTGAACCCTAAAAATACCCCTTTACCCAAAAACCCAAAACTGACCCTGAACCCTAAAAATACCCCTTTACCCAAAAACCCAAAACTGACCCTAAACCCTAAAAATACCCCTTTACCCAAAAACTGAAAACTGACCCTAAACCCTAAAAATACCCCTTTACCCAAAAACTGAAAACTGACCCTGAACCCTAAAAATACCCCTTTACCCAAAAACTGAAAACTGACCCTGAACCCTAAAAATACCCCTTTACCCAAAAACTGAAAACTGACCCTGAACCCTAAAAATAACCCTTTACCAAAAAACTGAAAACTGACCCTGAACCCTAAAAATACCCCTTTACCCAAAAACTGAAAACTGACCCTGAACCCTAAAAATACCCCTTTACCCAAAAACTGAAAACTGACCCTGAACCCTAAAAATACCCCTTTACCCAAAAACCCAAAACTGACCCTGAACCCTAAAAATACCCCATTACCCAAAAACCCAAAACTGACCCTGAACCCTAAAAATACCCCTTTACCCAAAAACCTAAAACTGACCCTGAACCCTAAAAATACCCCTTTAAAAAAAACCTAACATATAACATTTTAAATATAATTATATACTTACCAATACTTACGTTGTAATGGTATGCGTTGTAAAAGTACCTGCGTTGTAAAAACATGCGTTGTAAATAAATGCGTTGTAATGGTATTTGCGTTGTAAAAGTTCCGTTGTAATGGTAGTGCGTTGTAAAAAATGCGTTGTAATGTGTGTTTACCCCCACCACTACATGCATGGCCTCTTTGGTCACTGAGTTAGTGGTAGCGGAAGGACTGAGTGAGTGAAGAACCTGTGATGATGATGGGAGCATGAGTATGTCGTTAGCCATAGCGATATCAAGACTCATTACCATATGTGAGACTTCTTGGTGGCAGAGCGGGACTGCATGATGTAGAAGGTGTCCTGACCACGAAAAGGTTAGCAGTGAGGCCTGGGTGCGCATCGAAGGGAGTCGATGGGCTGCAGCAGACTGGATAAAAAAATCGGGCGCAGCGACATAGACAAACTCAGTCCTATATACCTAATCTTATTCCATTAATATTTTTTTTTCCAATAGCAGGAACTTTTTTATAATCGGTCAAACGCCTGGAATATAAACTGCACAAATAGTTGTTTTTAAAGGCGAGAGGGAAGGTGTGTAAAAGTGCAATGTTATTGTACTCCGCATTAAAATAGTAACAAATATCAATAATAGCATCTTTATTTTACTCTCTTTTAGATGTAGAGCTTCAGGGTACATTATTTCCCGGCACGTGGTGAAAAACACACCGGTGACAGAAAGGAGAGCTGTGAATATTCTTTTCAGTCACTCTCTCACTTCCTCTCTCCTTTCATAAAGAAATGACACACAATCTTAATTTCCTTTTTATCTTACAGGTTGTGTTTCACAAATTGGCGTCACGCCCCCCCCCTCCCCCAAAACCTACAAACTTCTACGTTCATGTATTCTGCGATGATGCGTGGCCATCGTATCAACGTGTGAGAAGCCTGCTTCGACGACACGTAGTGCACTCTCTTTGAATCACGCCAATGGCACAAGATGAGCAAATAAGCTTGTTTCCGAAGCAACCAGAAGTCACCTGTGTGCAGAGAGAGTGGGTACTGTGCAGAAGCTTGACTGCGTAGGAATGTACAATTACCTCTGGGCAGTGAAAATGGATAGGTTGCAACAGTGTGAGTGTGCAAATAAAGGCACTCACCTCCGGACTCTGGGAGTCAATGGGGTGCAACAGTCTGGGTACGCAGTAATGAGAACTCACCGCTATGCAGTGGGAGTGCATGGAGTATAGTACGCTGGGAGAAAAGGAGCGCACAGACACCACCTTGCACTGAAAATTGATGTAATACAGTATCCTGAATGTCCAAAGACATAAAGCAGAAATATACTTGTGCAGTTGTATGTACTCTGCTATTACTAACTCTATACTATCTTTCAGATCACTAAACTTGAGGGTGCACTATGAACTGGCACGTGCTTGGACACACAACGGAGGCAAAAAGGTGGGCTACAAAGATTTTCTCCAGTATTAACACTACCTCTCCTGCTCCATCTATTACTTTCTCTCTCTCACACTTTGATGCACAACTTCTACGCGTTTGGGAGCCGGCATAGCTTTTCCACATGGGGAGCTACTAACATGCTGCTCCCCATGTGGAAAAGCAATCTGATTTAGATTTTAAAAGAGAAAACGGATTTCCTTGCTATGGGAGGGCGGGATGGACACCCTGAGACACTTCAGGAGCCGGCCCTCCCACAATATATAAAGCCCCGGAGAGTAGTGGTCCCCGGAGATTTGGAGACCTTGCAGCACCCCCAATCATTTTTTTTGTAGACCCAGGGGGTAACGGGGCCCTCGAGTGCTCCAGGAGGGGGGCCACGCAGTCCCCCTCCCACAATACATAAAGCCCCGGGGGTGCTGGTCCCCGGGGCTTTTGGGGACATTGGACCCCTCCCCACCATTTTTTTTAGCCCTGGGGGGTGATGATCCCCGGGGGCCCCCCATAACATGTAATAATTTTGTCCCCGGTATTTAGCCCCCCGGAGTTTTATTTTATTTATTTTCTGGCAGAATCCGCACACCCTACACGCAACTGCTGGGTCTTTTTTTAAAAAACATTGTGGGCCCTGGGGGTCCTTCTGGGACCCAATAAGCAGGTCTAGAGGGTACAATGATTTCTACCCTGCCCCCTTTCTACGTTTTGCACACATATTCCACTGACTTCCTCAGTCTCGCTTCTACAGAGGCACAAAATGGCTGCCAACAGTTCCTGCTTTCAAATGTTGACAACCACTTGACAGCCAATTAGCATTCAGCGCGTGATCGGAAGGGTGAGCTTATGGTACGGTGACAATGCGCGCAGAATCCGCGGATCCACCGTGCCCATATATATATATGCCGTTTGGACACGCCCACTGGGGCAGGCTCTTTAATATGGAAGTGCACGCAAGGTTTTCAGAGTGAACAGCTGCCATTGATAAAGGGATGATGATCCCGAAACCGGTTTGGCAAGATGAAGGTGAGATGCCTGTGCTCGAATGCGTCTCCTGCTGCATCTGATCCCGAAGGAAATGGATGCAAATTTTCTGACTGTGTTGCTGCTTCCCACTGAGGGCTCAAGTGGAGTGTTGGGATGTTTGCGGCTCGAGTCCAGCCGCGGGGATCAAGCAAGCCGCTTCAGGGCGGACCCGTGATGGCGCCAACCGGTGTCACCTTGACGGGAGGTCGGAGTCCTGTGAAAAGATGAATAAGCACAACAGGATGCCCAACGCCACAGTGCATCAGCCCACAGGGGTGTTATTAACTTTTAATTTCGCTGCCACTTTGAATCTACTCACCTGAGACATTATCATAAGCACTACACGAACCAGAATGCCGTTTGGACACGCCCACTGGGGTAGGCTCTTTAATATGGAAGTGCACGCAAGGTTTTCAGAGTGAACAGCTGCCATTGATAAAGGGATGATGATCCCGAAACCGGTTTGGCAAGATGAAGGTGAGATGCCTGTGCTCGAATGCGTCTCCTGCTGCATCTGATCCTGAATGAAATGGATGCAAATTTTCCGACTGTGTTGCTGCTTCCCACTGAGGGCTCAACTGGAGTGTTGGGATATATATATATATATATATATATATATATATATATATATATATATATATATATATATGATTTTAACTGTTAATTTTCTCAGGAACTACTGAACGGATTGACACCATTTAAGCAAAAGGCCCAAGTCTGAACTGAGGGCTACCTATTTGCCAAATTTGGTGTCATTCCGTTCAGGAGTTCAATCTGTAGCTGTCGCTAAAGTTCCTATGGGAAATTGCATGGGGAAAACATGTTTTGGACCCCCCCTTTTTTCTTGGCCCCCACTTGATGAATCACCGTGAAACTTTAAGGATAGGAACGGACTAGAGCTGGCCAAAAGTTTGGAAAATGTCGGAAAGATTCATCAATCGACACCAAAGTTATTGGGAATAGAATGTTGCGGATTTCCTATGCATAATAGGTCCTAACTATAACTACCTACTGGCGACCGCCAGTAGGTAATATATATTATATATATATATATATATATTTATTTATATTTATACATATTTCAACGCCTTGCCTTTCGGTTTTACGAAACAAAAACAATGTCCGGGCTAAGGATGTCAATAAAGTGCGTTTATTTCAAAATCGCTCCACTTATATATATATTCTATTCCAATCCTGGCGGCGGCGAATAGTCAGGCACAGACTCCGTGAAATAGTGGCACAAAGGTTTTTTAATCCGACAAAAGCTAGACACGTTGCGGCGGTCATACTGGTTGCATGGCTCCCAGAGAAACTCTCTGCTCTGGTTACCATGATGTATTTTATTGCTGAAATTTTTATGATGTTTTAACTCATTTTTATTTCTTAACTTTTTGTGCTCATTTGATTATGTGATATATAATTATTATCTGATTATTTTTCTCTTGTAATATTTGCTTGTCTTTTATGGGCGTTTTTGACTGAATAACGCTATTTGACAGACTGACTGACTGAGCTAGTTTCATTGCTGATGTTATCTGTAATAGTATGGTTAATTTATTGTATTTTCAGAATAGTTTACAAAGGCGCGAGTTACTGTATACAAATAAAAACGAAACTGGTGAAGCCTCAAAGTCGTCCTGTACCTTATGCACTGGCAGTGTCTCACTTGGAATATGTGCCTGTCTGGGTCTTTCTTGTGTCTATTTCATGCTACAGTGGCATAGGAAACGTGCAATGAGCCCTTAAGCAAACAAGGAAGCAGACCCCTCATGCTCTGGTTTGGTAGTAAAAAAAGAAAAAAAATTAATTGGGGTGAAGTGGGTGCCACACACCATTGTTCCTGGTGCCACTGCACCTGCCGCACTGATGCTAGCAATGCTTCTGACAGGATATGATCTAATGCATGGGATTATCTGTTCTGAACAATTTCTCCAGAGTCCAAACCCTTCATGGCCCTCATGGCTGCCAACTGTCCTAAATATGCAGATGAGACCTCTTTGAATCATTTAACCTGTAATTAAAGTTTCACTGTTTTGGTGTATTTCATAGATTCACATACGGCCCTTCTTCCTCCTGATTTATGAGCTTCCTATCAGTTCCTTCATTTGAGATGTTGACAATACTGGCCCACTTAAGCCATCTAATTGGCTCTTTGTTAGGTATTCAAATGAGCTGGATATGCTATATCTAGAATATGAATATGTGCATAATATCAGTGTAGTTCCAACATCTCTTTGCAAGGGTAACCAGTTTAATTGAAAGATATAATTCATGTTTGTGAATCCATAAGTAATTACAATGATGGAGAACTGTAGCTATAGGTAAGTCACTTTTTCTTCAAATGTACGAATTTTGTTCTATGGTCAGGGTATGTATTTTATAGGTGTGGCACTCAAATTGCTCACTGTCAATCAAGTTTCATTTATATATAAACCATAAATTATAATTTTTGGGTAAAGTGTGAAGGCTTGGCTGTTGAGTTACTGAATCAATTCCAGACCCCCATACATTTTTCAACAGTGAGTGAAGTTATTAGTTTGTTACTACAATCAGAAACTGGATATTCAATTGCACTACCATTGCAAGCCGGCCTTGGAGATGACTGTTTTTTGGCCTTGATGTTCTAAAAAGTTTCTAAAAGTTGGCTCCAGCCCTTTTAAAAAAACATGGGGTGGACCAGGAGCTGGGAGGTGCCATAACTTGATGTTCAAGGGAGGGAAGGCTGCAGCCACCCTTCCCAAACCGTGTATAGACTCCAGGGGCCTCATCTCCGGGGGCCATATTAATTTTTAAGGGGACGCAGTCCTCCCCCCCGCGCTTTGTAGAGGCCCCGGGGACCCTGTCCCCCAAGGGCGCAATGCATTTCTATAGGGTGGGGCATGCAGCATACTTCCCCGGGCTATCACCCTGGACCAATACAGGGCCCTGGGGACCCCAGTGCCTCTAGAATCAACCCTTTAATTATGGTGTGACAGACGTGTAGCTCCCTTCCTTGGACCATCTTGAGGTCGTGAGGACCCCATCCCCCAGTGGACCAAAGCAACACTTGTTGTGGTTGCCCTGATGTCCACCCAAAGACACCCACATTATTTTTTGGCCATGAAGCTGTGGGGCGAGGTCCATAGCCCCCGCAGCCCTAGCCAGATCCCCAGCCTACACCCATTGAGGTGCAGCGGGAGTCACCTGAATTGGTTTACTCCTGGCCGGAGGGAACTGCTTTTCTCTGCTACCAACGTGCGGGAGCAAAAGCTTCTTCTGCCTGCAAGAGCGCATGTAAGGAGTTTAAGTTCACCCTACCCTCACGCTTACAGGCATAGAAAAGCAGTGGCTCAGGGTTTGGGATCCTTGGGACACTGCTGCCAGCGGCCCTGGGGGATGGGGTCCCCGGGGACAGTGGATAGAAAGGTGAGTGGGGCCTCTCGCCGTTCTCCACAACCCAAAAAATTGGCCTGGACCTGGGGGATAGGGTACCCAAGGACCATATGAGGCTCGGGTGGAAGCCTCAAGCCCTCTCCTCAAAAACAAAACACAGCTCCAGGGTACAGTGTCCCCAGGACCCATAAGAGTCTTGGGGAGGGAATGCTGCATGCTCCCTCCTGAAAAAACAAAAAACGTACCCCAGGGGTTGGGTTAATGAGGCCCTAAGTTGGCTGGGGGGACCCACACCCCCTATCTAAAAATAAAAATCATCTAGAGAGATATGGTGTCTGGCACCCTTAAATGGCCTAAGTGTTACCCCCTTAGAAAGAAAATCTTAAATTGGCCCTTGGGATAGAACCCCATGTCATATAGAAAGCTCACCTAGGGGGGGGGATTTATGCCGCCTTCAAAAAAAAATAATCATTGGTCCCAGGGGATAGTGTCTCCAGTGTCTATAGAGGGGTTCAGCAGGGGTACAGCATGCCCCACCCCAACATAAAAAACTAAATGTGAATGTGAAATGAGCAGCATAGCTGCTCATCTCACATTCACTGCTTCAGCTCAGCAGCACAACATAATGCCCTGCTAGGGCTTTTTAAAATATATTTTGGGGATCCTTCTTTTGTGGAGGACTGCAGGGAGCGCAGCAGCCCCCAGCAACATTAGAAAAACACAATAAATCTTGTGGATCATTAAATAATTGACCCAGGAGAGTTTATCATAATATTTGTTAAAGATCTCTGAGCTGAAGCTGTAGGCTCTTCAGCTGGAGTGTGGAACCTCTTCTGGTTGGTTTTGTGACTGCACTTTTTGGCCAGAAAAAAAGCTTTAAAAAAAAAGCCTGAAAGACATATTAATTTTATTTTTGATAAAATATTTTATGACAATTAAACATTGCTATGTGGGAATTTATTAAATATATATTTGATTAGGGTTATTAGTGACTATTTGACATAGACAAGAGGTCTGCTTTATATATGTTGATGTGCTGACCCCTTAATAAAGCTAATAAGCCCACTTTGTATATTTTAGAAATTACACTCCTTATATGGTTACATTATATAGTCTGCCAAATGCATCCAACCCCACTGCTACGCATAGTCAAAAGCTGTGCACAACAGAGGGTAGGGTGTCCAGGGGGTGAGAGGGGTGAGGGGGCAGGACATGTATAACAGAAGGGTGTGCAGTTCCTAGAGGGGTTGGGGAGGTCTCTTCTTTGTGATGCCCTCACACACCCCGAAGGATGCCATGCTTCATCATTGGGCCAAGCTCCTCATCGGGCCGGCGCTGCAATGCCCATCGGGCTAGCGTAAACAGGGCTCTTTGGCAGATATCTTTTGAAGAAACCATAGGGCGAGTGTGAGGGCAGGGCAGTGCACAGGGTAGTGGGTTAAAATAAGTCTAGAGCTGTCCTATTCTTGTATGTCTTTAGTGATGTAGTAGCTCAGGCTTAAATAAAAAGTATTGAAGCCGTATATAGAAGTTATGTACCTAAAGGGCAGTCAAGGTGTAGTGGGTCAATATGTTTCATGCCTGTAATGCCCCGAACGGGTTAAGTGGCACTTCATCAGGAACGTAGAAAATTAAAGGTGAGTGGTGCACTAACTAAAATGTCTGGAACTCCTCAATGTGGTTGATGTCTAGACAGGTGGGAAGGTACCCTAGTAGACTATTACCTGGGTAGGAGACCTGCCGAGGTAAGGTAGTCTACAGCTGACGGGGAAGGTAGAGCACGTTGTTGCTCTGTAGTTAAAGGTGGCAGCCGGAATGCGTCTATCCTACCCTGCTCTGGAGCCTAGCATGCAAGACCTGTTTAAATACAGCTCCTGGTCACATCGTTTGGGGTGTGTGAGGGCATCACGAAGAAGAGACCTCCCCTCCCCATCTAGGATCTGCACACCCTTCTGTTATACAGTCCTACACTGGAGCTAGTGTGCAGGACCTGTTTAAATACAGCTCCTGTTCCCCACCTTTCTTTACTTGGGGGCAGGCCATTGCCACACCCAACCCCACATTGTATGTGGTAGGGTTTCGGGCACCTGCTGAGGTTTGGACGCAGGGCCAGGCCTTATTCCCAACTCCACACCCTGCATGGCAATTGATATCTTACTTTATATTAAAATATCCATAAAATTCACTGAAAACACCAGAGGTTAAGGTGACGTTATAGCTAGAAATTGTAATAATATGTTAGTTTACATTAAAACATGAAAAGCTAATAAGAATCCACTGGAAAAAACAAAGGTTAAATTGATGTTATAGTTAGGTGAAAATGTCAGTTAAAATACTATGTTATATAAACAAAACCACTGAAACTCACCAGTTAGAGTTTTCTCAATTAAGTATATTATGTGCCCTTAAGTAACTATAATACACACACCCTCATATAGTTTGGCAAAATGTATATGGTGCAGAATTTAGCTATCATTTAAGATTTAAGTGCAAGCAGTACTTCCTTAAATCAAGATATAGACTTAACATAACTAGTGTGAGTTGCAGTCATATCTTACAGACAGCTTGTGCCTTAATTCAAAGGCCTGTTAATGAAATTATGTGAGAAATACTTAAGCTTCTCCTTATAATACATTATTCACCTGTGGAAGTCTGTTTACATGCTGATGTGAAAGAGTTGTCATGTAGAAGAACAGATACTATAAAAATGCAGATTTACAAAGTTGAGATATTTACTTTCAGACGTTCACTTAAAATACTGAAACATATATTGTTTTAGAATGTAAAATGTATGGCTGACCCACTTGCAGAAACATCAAATCATGGTTCGATTGTAAAGGTTCTTAAATTGATATACTTAATTCTGCTCATTTTGGGAATATGTGTACAGGATTTTTACATACTAGGGATGGTTGTCCATATAACTGGGTAGTACATACCTTTATATTGGCTAAAGTATAGAAGTGAAACCGTCGACTTGCAGTTCTATGCAGATGAGGTATTTAATAGACACATGTCATTAAGGTAAATAATAATAAAACACTTTTTCAATGGTATGTTAAGTTTAATCAGTTGCTGGTGTCATGTAGGTTTACTGACCTATTACATTTCGTATGCACCTCAATACCAGTAAAAATAATATAACATCCACTTAATGTGAGTGATTTCACAGATGCTTCATGGTCTACTTTTCGGCTTGTTGCAAAAATATGTGCACATGAGTACTGCAGATGTTATGAAATAATGAGTGTATGTGTACCTTCTACTATGAAAAGCTTATAGCAAACTGTCACATCCATTGGATGATGTCATCAATGATGTGATCAGTGATATCATCAATGATGTAATTTGAGATGCAATCAGTGATGTAATCAATTATGCCATTTGATATCATGAGTGATGCAATATGTGACGTCATAAGCAAGGCATGGCCGGGCACAAGTTATAGTTAGCTCAGTTAACTAACTGGTAATTGCGGTGTTTTTTAGTTTTTTACAAGTTTGTTCTTAGGTCAGTACTGCAACTAACCATAGCTGCCAAGGTTTCAGATTGCTGTGTGTGACATTTTAATAATTTTAGAGTAATATGAGTGACATTTGAAGGACTATGAGTGACACTGTCTCGTGAGCAAAAGTAAGCAATGAAGAGGAGGGAAACAATAATATCAGAAAATGCACACATTTGAGGAACGAGAAACTAAGTTAACTGCTGCAAAACGTAAGAAATATAAAAGACTTCCATTGACCAGCCCTAGCTAAAATTGCAGAAATTAAATAAAGCAGCTTGGAAGTGGTTCAAAATGTCATTATAATCAGCTGAGTGACTCGCAGTCTCACTCAACAGCCACCAGTGACCTGAGCTGTAACGCAAATTAAAAACAAAGCAGAGACCTCCTACTGTGTGAGTGACAGGGGCACAGACAAACTCAGAATAAGTCTAGGATGGAGTGCATTTGCAAGTAGGTGTGTGGGTAGGCACCTGATTGACATGAGCCACACTTCACACATAGAAATGGGTAAGCTTTCTAGTATGTTTGCACTGTCTGTTTTTATTAGTTTAAATGGTTACATTTCTCTGCAGTTTAAAAGGCCCTAATAAATCGAAAGTAATCCGTGGCATTTAATTTGACTTCCTGAATAAACATGGCACCCTTTATTCGATTTAATAATAAGCTCTAATAAATATTGGTTCGCTAAGGGAGTAGGGTTTGCTGTCCTGAGCTAGCTGCCCTGACCCAGGCAGACTGATTGTTTCTGAATAAGTGAAAGATCAGCCGTGGCCTTGATGTGCTGCTTCTTATATCTTTTCCTCTACTTGTGAGGAAGAGAGTCGCTCTGAACAAACAAGGAGGCCCAGTGAGAGGGTGGGTGGGGGGGCTCCTTTACTAAGCAATACAATAAACTTTCCAGTCGCTTCGGAGACCCGCGGCCTCTCCAAGGCTACACCGAGGAGAGATAACCGAGATACGGCAGAAGAGCTGCACGTGGGGGTGGGGGCTCAGCCTGCATCTCAACTTAGCGCACACAGGCTCTCTCTCCCACTGACCACGACGACCAGTCGAACATGATGAGGCAATAGCAAAGTTTCACTAACCTCACAGAAGAAGGGCCCTCCACCTCCAGTCTGTCCAGGTGGCCCCGGTGTCACTGACTTCTCTCCGTCACGGTCGGCTACAGTAATGCATGATTCAACGGGGGCAGGGGGGGGGGGCGGCGGTAATTGCAATAGCTTCTAGCACATGGTGCCCGAGCCGATTGGTGCTGTAGTTATAAGCAGTGCTACCTTCAAAGATGATGACATGCTGCGCCGCCCGCAAACTATCCAGCTGCATCGAGCGCCCAAAATAAACTGCGCGCGCTTCCACAGTGACGTCCCACCGTGATGACATCAGCCTGCCAGTAAGAGCCGAGCCGACTGAACTAAAGCTGCCTGCAGCCTTAGCCTAGCTGAACACCAAGCCTGCTGGAGCAGCACGCAAAAGCAACAGGCTGCGCGCTGCCACAGAGACTCAGTTTTTACTCAGGCTTGACAGTGAAATCCTCAAATACTGGTAATCACTCAGCTTCTTAAATACGCTGATTTGCGTGACAATCCTTTAACATGCGGTAATGCGGTAATGTACCTTAAAATGCGTTAGTGTCACACCGGATGTGTGACACTTGGCAGAGCTGACTAACTATAACGTTACTTAAACCTTTATTTTTTCCAGTGAATTTCTAGTTTTTGTAAATGCGAAGTAATATTTTATTACCATACCTATCTATGATGTCACTTTAACCTTTTGGTTTTTTCAGTGAATTCCTGTGGGTTTTTTATCATATTTATCCAACACTCCTACTGAGAACCGATTTTGGCCATACAAACAGGGCGTTGGCCACAGGGCCTTTCCTGCAACCAGACTCTCTCCCAAGGTGGGTAACCCTTCGCTGCGCATGGTGTTCTACAGTGTGCGGTAGGGTGTTGGCCTCAGTGCCTGGCCTGTGGTCAGGTCCTATGCCCATCACCCCACAGCAAGCAAACCCCCACCATGCACACCCTTCAGTCATGCACAGCATAGGGTATGGTGCAGGGCCTGGCACCCAACTGTATCTGTAGAGTACTTCTTTTTTGTGACTGCATTTTTTGCGGTTTTCACTTTTTTTTCAGTTCAAACAGTATTACTGTATTTACAGGAAGGTGCCACCCTTTGTTTTCATTAGGAGTCAGGAATTGTGTATTGGGTTCATTTTGTACTGTCCTCTGTTTCTATTTTTGGAGAACACCTTTGGCAAAGTGCCAGCACACTGACGTGTACAGCATAAGGCCATGCAGTGTTTGGGGTTGGCCCTGCACCCAACATCATGTGGCTGTCGAAAGCCCATACAACCCCACCCTGCATCTTTCATAATTTAAACAATATTTATTTGGTATAGCAGAACTCCTGTGGCACCGCCACCAAGTCTTAACACTCTGTACCATGAGACCATGCAAGCTTCTGTTTGTGAAGCTTGTTAAAGTGCCTCCTGTGGTATCAAACTGAGGGCCGAGGAAGTACTACGAGACCCGCAGCACAATTTCTTTTTATTTTGGGCTTTTTTTTTATCCCCACAAGAAGCTGCTTGTTTCTTTTGTACCCCTGCATGTGCTATGGTTTTGGGTGCATAGCGCTTAAGAGCTTCCACATTTCAGTGGTTCCCATTGAATACTAGCCATCCTTTACTTTGTGGAGCATTTTCTAGCATCCAGAGCATATCCCCTCTTGTGCACTATTTTTTTTATGCCAGCTAGAAAGTCAAAAACGTATTACTAAAGAGAAAGGAATGTATTGAAATGTCTGCCTTTGTAGGAGAAAGGCTACGCAGTGACATGCATAACTGCCAGCTGTCCAGTGAGTTACTTTCAGACAGTTGTGAATTTTAAGACTACATAATTTGCTTGAAAACACACATGTTTAAAACTGGAAGCTAAATTACAAGTTTAAGAATGTAATGTGGTGTGGGCCAAAAAGCCAAGGTTCTCTTGCTGTGCCACAGATGATAAGTGGGCATACTGTAGTAATGCACATGAATCTGTAATGAGAATTATTTCCATCCTCTACATGGTGAGAAAAAACCAATTCATATCCCAGTGTTGTGTGCCTGTGCCAATCCTTGACGCGCACTATAGAATTCCCTTAGACCCCAGGCAAAAGAGGAGTACCACCTTGCCATCTGAACCGGGGGAGCATACGGGTGATGTCCTATGAATTTCTACCAAACGGACCCAAAATGTAATACTTTAGGAATGATAGTTCCTGCCACATGCACCAATATCCTTTTGGGTGTCCCTCACCCTTTCCCCAACGAGAGCACATGCACAGAAATCTTGACGATTATTTTTATAAGCTTTTATTATAAAATATAAGCTTTTATTAAAAGTAAGGCTCCTAGTTTTCCGTTTTTACTGATTTTTACAGATAAATACACAATGTGTTTCCTGTCTGCATCTATTTTTAAAAGTGGAAAAATACCGAAAATGTTGCTTCTTGTGGGTGACTCTCCATGCTGTCTTTCGTGCTTTCTGGGACAACAGCTGCGCAGATACATAGAATGGGAAGTTAAAAAAACAGATTTAGATTTCCCTGAATATAGGCATGTGCTAGCATATATTTGAATCAGAATACTGATATTTACCTGTCGGTGCAAGGTTTGGCTATTCTTGACTGCATAGTTTGCTAAAACGCGACATGCAGCAAAGAATGAGTGCATGTTTATCAGTTAAATAAATGGGTAAATATACCATGTTATGACTCGATTTATTCTCAACACACAAAATAAATATGGATAAATACTAATAAGATGGTCAAAAAATAAATATGGATAAATACGGACGGAAAGGTTAAAAAAATAAATACCATAAAACCAGGAGCCCTAATTAATAGTCAAGCTAGTGTAGAATATATTCAAAATTATAGTATGATGAGTATGCTGTTTGTAAGATTTAACACAAAGTAAACAATATAAAACCAGACAATCTAGTATTCTATATGTTACCCTTACTTACAAAGTTTTTTCAAAGGAAAACACCACTGAAAAGGAAGCCATGAAGCTAGATGCTGTACATCACACACTTGTTTGGTGCGGCCAGGCTGTGTGCCAGGCCAGACTCAGTCTGTGAGAAGCCAGGATGTTATCAGCCAGTTTTTTTGGCAGTAGGGAAAGGAGAAAGCTCCTTGGAATGAAGATGTGCCTCGCCATCTGAAAGACTCAAAGGCACTGCATTTGTACTGTTTTGTGTATCGTGAGACAGCGAACTCGTTATTTATATGGCAGTGCCAGACATCTCCTCGGACTTGTTAACCACCATCATTCTTCTAAGAAACAGTAAAGGGCAAGCTATGAAACTCTTCTGATATGAGTGAGAGGGGTGGCACAGCGGCCAGAGAGGCTAACTTCGGAGGGGGCTCATGATTTGATCCCCGCTGGCAGCTCAGTTCTCCACGATGTGACTCACTTAATCTCTCCGAAGGTTCCCAACGCCTTGAAACCTTAAGGATTGATATGTCTGCGCTTAGCATATACGGATTATTATTGTTATGACTATGTGAGCTAAAATTCCAATATCAAAACACATAAAATGTACAGAGCATATTGTAATATAATTATTTGTTGAAATACGATTTGATGCAAGCACTTCCATTACGTAATTGGAGGCCAGAGGCAATAAATTAAAGGTAAGCATGTGAATAAGATGATGGGCACCTAGGCAAACAAAGTAGGAACAGGACGCAATAACAGCCTCAAAATGTATGCAGGCATGGATGGGATTGTAATACTACTGCATACATAAACACGTAACAAAATATTAAGGAACTGGTTCAGAATATGGTTGTTGCGAGCTAAAAGATGATTGATGTCCAGATCTCTAAACGTGTGATTCCTCTTGCTATTTTGAGTTATAGTGCCAGGCATTGCTTTAAGTGGGATGAAAAAACTGGAGGGGTCTCAAAGGGACGTGGCTTATGTAATTAAGGCTGTGGCTTAAAAGCACATAAGCTAAAAACCTGTGCTGAGCATAGTGTGCTTCCCCAGCCCCACTGGTCTTTTGCTGTTTCTGTCATTGTATCCAGATTTATGACACATCAAGTAACATTACAACTACAAGTCAGGACTGTTGGATTTGTCAATGGTTGTTAGTTGCTTTAGATAAATAAGCAACAACTATGGCTTTGTTGTATATAATATTGAAAATGCTTCTGTTCTGAAATGAGACAGTGAAAGAACTAAAACAAGTCGCTTTGAAGTTACATCAAAGGCTTTGAGCAGTGGTACTGCTGCTGAGTTGAGTTATTTTTTCACCCGAAGGGCTAAGGGTAAAAATGGAGAGCCCGATAGGGACCGTCTCAGCACCTGCTTCTAAGAACTGCCAGTACTGAGCACTGACAGGACCCAGCCCACTTAAATAAAGCCTTGGTGCCTGGTCTCTGACAGCAGAGCCTCAGCTGGCTCGGCTGTCA
Organism: Lissotriton helveticus; assembly: GCF_964261635.1. Classification (NCBI taxonomy): domain Eukaryota; kingdom Metazoa; phylum Chordata; class Amphibia; order Caudata; family Salamandridae; genus Lissotriton; species Lissotriton helveticus. The sequence continues at coordinate 887,743,252 of NC_136070.1, forward strand.
GAAACCTTTGACCAACAGTCCATCCACCAAAGGTCTGTCAGTCAATGTATAACTATTTAGGTCTGTCATTCCGTAGACCATTTTTCCTATTCAGGAACACCACTGAAAACCTGGTTGTCCTGTATGGGAAATAAAATGAATTACCCATACATGCTGGGAGAAACCTTTATGTACGTCAGGGCCACTATTTCATTGTTTTTCAGAACCTGTTTCTGAGAAACAAAAACTTTGTTGAAGGGTTGCATGAAACATGCTGCCAGTTCTACAAAGCATTGGTGCCTTTACATGATTTCTGTGAGGGCATTTCTGATGAAGGCACAGAGAAACCCAACTCCTGGCGGGTGTCTCTGAGTGTGGGGGATATCTTCTAACGTGGGAGGAGAGGCCATAGTCTCCACTGAAGTGGACAGGACGATCAAACGTTCACAAAACTCTAAACCAGCCCTTAAGTCTTGTGGACTGTAGAAAGCTGGCCAATAAAGCAAGATGCAACAAGCTTTGACACCGTAAGACTCTTTCCCCTCTACATTTTGCGAAGTCCCTTAGACAGTTTTATTTAATGTGGACGGTAGTGAAAGGTGGAGCTTTATCAAGTCCGATGAGTTCAATATTGGTGTACATAAACAGACACAGACAACATGCAGACAGGCACAATTGAACACACACCAACAAACATACAGGCACATGTGTACACACAGAAACACACCTTGAATCACTTAAGCATATCTATACCAACACACATTTAGCATCCATACATGCCTATTTGCATCAAATACCCACTTAACTAGTGATACACAAAAGCACAATTACAAGCATTCAGGGAAACACAGACCAACACATAAAAAGATATCCATTGACATGCAACCAACACAAAGAGGAACAAATGCAAACACAGGTGGTTCACATGCAGGCACACACATGCGACCACAAACTACAGGCATTTAAACAACCATGAACACAGGTTGATGGGTGATTCGTGACTATACGGCTGGGTGCTCAATGGAAGCAAGCATGTAAGTGCATCCCTGGAGAACTAGATAAACACGAGTGTGGGCAGATAAATGAAAGCTTAGGTGAATAGCTTGGTGTTATACATGTATTAAAAGATGAATGGATTAGAGTGTGGGTGGTATCACGGATAAATATGTGACAGTGGGAATAGAATAGATTGGGTGCCTGATTGCATGGATGTGGGTGGATTCATAGGCAACTTGATGAACTGACTAAAATATTAAACAAATCGTCTGGCATTAAACCATCAATTATGCCATCCATGCACTTGTTCATTCATCAATCAGTTACACATCCATTCAGTTAATCATGCAGTCACCCAATTGTCCATTGACTGAAACACTAACTAGGGACATGACTATCTCTAGTAAGTAAGTAAGTAAAGCTTTATTCGATTTTCCAATAAAATCATAAAAGCACAGCAGAAACATCAATTCAAATTTCATAAACATTATTAAAAGAATAAATGCTTACTTCTACACATTCATTTAAAAACATGTATATGGGCGGCAAGAAAAACATTCATTGAAATACATTTACAATGCAATATCAACAAACAACAACCGGGGGTGTCATCGAACCCAGAGGGGAAATGTTATGCCACATGGATTTACGATACTTTATGACAGATCTTAAAAAACATGAGACAACGAATATCACATGGTCATCTTCTAATCTTAACAGTTTTAAAAAAGCTGGCCTGCAGTTTCTTAAGCCCCACCGTTTTAATAAAGATTTCAGATATAATTTTCTGGGGTTAGAATAAAATGTGCAAAAAAACATTATGTGCATGTTAGATTGCACCGCGATTTTATCGCATGGACAGATCAGCTTGGCAGACGACCAGTTGTTCGCGTCAGGTAAGGTTACCATACGGTAGAAAATCCCTAGACGCAAGCGGGACAAAAGCATTCGGTGGTACGGACTGGGATCAACATTCAAATAAGTTTGCAAGCCTTCGTTGGGGGTAATTTCCTGAAATTTTAGGATGGTATGTTTAGATTTTTCAAAATTCCATCTCACAGTATCCAGGTGGGTAATTATTATTTTTTTGAGAGCTGATCTAGGGACATCCTCCATGGATCTTGGATTTTCAAAATATTCCAGGTGTCCTAGTTCTGTAAGTAATAATCTTACATAAGATAGCCATCTAAAGTTAGCAACCCCATCTAAGGCTAAGCAGTCTTCTATGAGATCCCTGTTAAAACCAGCTTCGTGTGTTGTCCACACCTTGTGCCACAAAAGAATTGGAGACATCTTAATGATATCACTAAGGTGTTTAACGCCTGTCTCAATATGCGTCATAAATGTAGATGTGCTTTTGGGGACTCCCAATAAGTAGCAGATGAATTGGTTTTCGCAGCACTGCAGGGAGTAGTCCTTCTCAATACCCCATAAGCCCGCACCATAGGTAGCTGTGGAAGCGCATTTGGCCCGGTAGATCTGGATCAGCTCCTTGATTGGTTTGCCACCTAGTCTGTCAGAAAAGGCACGCAAGGCACCTATGGTGCGAGTGAAAGCCAGCTTTCTTGCTGCTTGCAGCCGCACCTCCTGTCAAACAAGACCCCTAGGTAGCAAAACCTATCAATGGTAGCTATTTTTTGTTTGTCCAGAAATATAGTGCAAGGGGCCCTATTAAGCTTTCTAGTGCATGGCATGGTGTATGTTTTGGAGATGTTTACTTTAAGGCCTCTCTCCTGCATAAAACCCGCAAACTTGGTAACCGCCCTCTGTAGACCTACTTGAGTCTGAGACATTATTGCCGCATCGTCGGCGTACAGGAGGATTGGTACTGGTAATCCTTTCACAGTGGGATAATCATTTGGAGAGAGGGAAAGATATTGTCCCACTAAATTTATATAATACGTAAAAAGCCGTGGGGCTAAAATGCAGCCTTGTCTTACCCCTCTTGAAAGTGCAAATTTATCCGTACACTCCCCCTGTTTGCCATATCTCACTCTTGCCCCGGAATTGTTGTACAGCTCCTTAATGAAGATGATTATACGGGCATCAATGCCCAGATCATCCAGCGTGGACCATAATAATGTATGATCCACGCAATCGAAAGCGGAGCTTAAGTCGACAAAGGTTATAAAAAGTGCTCCGCCTCCTGCCTGTGTGTACTTGGAAGTAAGGAGGGACAGGTTTAAGCACTGTTCAATTGTCCCTATACCTTTCCTAAACCCGTATTGCAAGTGTGACACAACATTATGGTCTTCCTCCCATGCTTGGAGTCTTTTTAAAATGATCCTTCCTGCTACTTTCATTAGGCCATCCAATAAGGATATTGGCCTGTAGCAGGTCGGGTCATCCCGGCTGCCCTTTTTAGAAATAGGAACCACTATAGCGTCCGACCAGGTTTCAATGAACCCGTTTCGGTTTCCCATATTCAAAAAATTTGTAAGCAGGGGGGCCCAGAAATCCGGTTCGGCCTTATAAACGTCTACCGGGGTACAATCGGGGCCTGCTGCTTTGCCTGGTGCGCTTTCCCTGATTGCTTCTTGGACTTCTCCTAATGTGAAGGTTAAGTCTATCGGGAATGGATGAGATGGGGAATATGTACCTCTACTATTGACTATGCTTTTATCCACAATTGATCTAGACCCTGAAGGTAAGATAGTGTCTGCTATGCTTGGTTGATTATATAGTTGCCTGAAGTGGGTTAACCATCTTTCAGCAGTTATAGCGAGGTCTATTTTGTTTCCATTATCCCTCGGTTGGTATAGGGTTTTAACCAGCCTCCAAAACTGAGAGCTATTTTTCTGTGTAGAGGCTTCTCTCAGTGTTTCCCAAGCCTGCTTTTTTAAAGCCAGTCTTCTTTCTTTAATTGCAAGTTTGAATAGTTTCATGGCCTCACGAATTATATAGGGGGATCTTGGTTTCATGGCCAGTGCTTTTTTTAAGGCTTTTAATGCTTTCGTGCACTTCCCGTTAAACCAACCTTCAATACTAGTGGGATTTTTTTGGGGAACACGGGTCAGCAAATTGTTAATGTGGTGTAGGATATTGGCAAAGGCTGACATGACCATAGTGGGCTCCCCATGTTCCCCCAAACATATGTTCACATCCACTGCACAGTGGGTGATCAGCTTTTGTAGGAACATACTAGGTACAATTTTTTCCCATTTTATCACATAGCCATTAGTTTTAGTTAAGTCGACCTTATATGGATACGTGCAAGAGGTTCCCTTATTTTCAGAACGCCCTTTTACATTTATACCAATTATCAAAGGATAGTGGTCGCTAGATACATCTTTTCCGACTTCCCACAAGGTTATAAACCCTTGGTTGACATGAGTTATAAGAATAAAGTCAATAGTCGATTTGCAACCCCTTCCAAAGAAGGTTGGCTCAAAAGGCACGGGCAATGCACAATTCTGGTTAGCAAAGGAAAAGTCAAAATTAAAAACAATACCATTTAACAGCGTCCCCATCTTAGTATGGACGAAATGTATCGGATCCTCCCCCATAGTCATCCAAACCACAGAGGCCTGAATCGGTGTGTGGGCAAATAGTACAATTAAAATCCCCGACCCAGATTATTTTTGCCCCCTTAAATAGGTCGACAGCTCTAGCCATATAACACAACATATTAGACATGGTGGACTCCATTTCACTATTAGGCATGTTGTTATAAAAGTTCACCAATACAATTTTCTCATTCTGGCCCCAGTTGAGAGATAGGATTTGGAAATACGTGCTGGAGAGAACTTTATTAACCTTTACCTCTGCAGATGTTGAAACATATATACAAAGCCCACCCTTATTGTGACCCTGTGCTGACAGCTTAGCCGGGGAATGAATGGTCTGATACCCTAGCAAGTGTAGTTCTTCATAACACCATGTCTCTTGGAAGCACAGGATATCATGCTTGTGTATGACATCCAACCAAGCTGTGTTGGTGGCTTTACTGGCTAACCCCGCAACATTCCATGATAGGAGAGAATTGGAGTAAGGTACCCTGCTACTGACCGCGGGTAAGCTGCCTGCGCTCGCTAAAGAATTTTTGCAGTCGCGAGGATGGAATGTTTAAGATGGCAGAAGGGGTCCTAGGGGTAGCAATGGGACGATTATGGGGAATTAATTGAGAATGGTAAGGAACGACGCTAAACATCGTAACATCTCCTGATAAGTTTTCCCCCAACCGCATGTTAGCCTGAGACGCCTTTGGTGGACTTACTAAAGGATTTTGGATAGTGATAGGCTGATGTTTCTGGTGCCCCTCGGGCATCTTTTCTATGTTGATAGGCTCATAATGTCATTCGTTCTCATCCAGTTCAGAAAGAGGGTGAAAAAAATTAGTCAGAGGTATACTCCAGGAGTCCTTAGGGTTGTGAGATTGAGAGTTGTCCCAATAATTATAAGAGATAGAATTTTGATAATTTGGCGGTTGATAGGTTGGCTGGGAAGGTGGAAAGCGAGGATCATTAGTAAAGTCATAAGAGTTCTGGCCCCTTGTCATCAATGGGGGTTCTAATCTATGGGGAACATAGGGTCTGTGACTCTTGGGTTGGAAAGGGGTGGGCCTAGGTTGGAAGGAAGATGGATTGTATCCCATGTGGCAACCTTGAGCTGGAAACAAAGGTTTTGTGGCTCCATAAGAACCTTTTGGATGCCAATTGTTCATGTGATAAAAAATTCTATTCCTCGGTGGTGATTTATTAGGTGGTAATGGCCTCAGCATAGCTTCAGGGTAGAAATAACCCAGTTTATGCGTTGAAATCCCCCCCTCACCCTTCCCGGGAAACCAATCACTGATGAATGTGACCAGTCTGTGATCTTTAAAGTTGACTATGATCACATCACCATCTATGTCCTTAGGTCTAGTGCCTACCCAGTTGCATCGCCTGACCGAAACGATATCACCGTTTAGGTGCGGGGGGAGTGGTCTGTTTTTCCGCAGCCAGTAGATAACCTTGTTTTTTAAATTATCCTGGTGTTCTGGCTTACCATCTGGCGGAGGCGGAACACCTGTTAATACAATGACATAGTTTAGGCTCTCTGGTGGTAAATCAGCGATATTGCTTGATCTTCTTTTAGGATTATAAGATGTATTAACTGGAGGCTTTGTATTATTTATTAGAATGAGTATTGTGGGTCCCTGTGTTTTTACTTGTGATGTTATTGGCTGTGGCAAATTTATTTTTAAATTTGTCGTTAGATTTATTATCCTGCACTGGTTTAGGGGTCCCAGTTATCAGTATTGGGTTTACTTTAGGGGTACCAGTCCATGTCTTAAGTTGTTTAGGAGCTTTTGTGGACTGGGTTATGTTACTAAGAGCATTAGATTGACGGCACAATGTACCCTTCTGCTCTTGAAGGATTTGATCAACATTCTCCCCTAATATTCTAATCCTTTCTGAGAGGGGGAGGATCAGGGCCTTTAAGAGACAGTCAATATCATTCAATAACCCTGCATAACTAGGAACAGATATTGAATTAGGAATCGTGTCTTTCATAGTGTCCGATATTCCATCCTTGTGGGTAGTAGTAGACTGGGTATGTGTGGGATTTATAGAATTAGTGGGAGGAACAATTCTCCTTTTTAATACACACTTCCTTCTTTTCTTCCTCGGCGGAGAGCCAAAGGAACCCTTAGGGTGTTTATTGGAGACATTGGTAGATAAACTTGGAGGCTTTCCATCGGGAATACTAAAGGGATGTTGGTCAGACCCGATTGGGGTAAATACGGGAGAAGGTATATTTTTATCGTAAAGAGGGGCTGGTTCGTTTTGAAGGGTGCTTAAATCTGTGGTCTGTATGGCTGGTGACTGAGAAGGAATAGAGTCAAAAATGGTTATGATGTCCTTCTGGTCGGGGGACTTAGTTTGGAAAATGAGGGGAATATCTTCTATGAAAGAAGAAGTATTATCATGATCTTTAGGTGTGGTTAAATCTATTAGGGGTCCTATAACTGTATCCTGGGGCTGAAGTGGTCTTTGTTTTAACTTCTCGATAGAGAGACGTCGCCCAGCTCGTTTCTCTGCGAGAGTAAGCTCCCTTTCGACTTCATTCTTTATTTTAGCGAAGAATTTATCCAGCGGACCTAAAAAAGAAGAAGAAGACCCTGACGTTCCTGGGACAGAATTTGCCTCGAAGCTGGACATCTCGTGGAAGGGAGAGGTGATAATATCCTTTTCAGGAGCACGACAGTGGCAGATACTACAGTGACTAGGTCAGATCTATAGAACAAACTAGTAAAGCTCGACAGTCAGACAAGATAAAAAAAAAAAAAAAAGGAACAAAGAGAATAGGCCCAGCCCGGCCTCCTTCGGCCCCGGACGGCCACAGACGGTCCCGCCCTTGTCCCGGGCTTCTCCCGGGCGCGCTCCCGCGCCGCGGTGCTCCCCAGTTGATGATGTACTGCCTCAAGAGTAAGGGGAGGAGCCTGCAGGGAGAGCGTCCCCGCTGGTAACAATTGGGAGTTGTGGGCGCTCCTGGGACTTGTAGTCCTGCGCCCACAACACGCTCGCAGCCCTGCAGGTCCCGGCACCCAGAGTCAGAGTTCCTGCGGTATCGATGGTAGGAAGAAGCCTCAGGCGAAGCGGGACCCGCGCAGCGGGTTCCGCGAGCAGTATCCAGGAAAAACAAAGCAAGTTTCAAGGCACGTCACACCCAGCGTGGAGACAGCAGCAAAGGAGAAGCAAATCCGCCGATGAAAGGGAAGAGGAGGCTTTTTACCGCGCTAAGGCACCAGGGAGGAGCCTGCAGGGAGAGCGTCCCAGCTGGTAACAATTGGGAGTTGTGGGCACTCCTGGGACTTGTAGTCCTGCGCCCACAACACGCTGGCAGCCCTGCAGGTCCCGGCACCCAGAGTCAGAGTTCCTGCGGTATCGATGGTAGGAAGAAGCCTCAGGCGAAGCGGGACCCGCGCAGCGGGTTCCGCGAGCAGTATCCAGGAAAAACAAAGCAAGTTTCAAGGCACGTCACACCCAGCGTGGAGACAGCAGCAAAGGAGAAGCAAATCTCATTTAGAAGTGGCAAGATAGTTATGTGATAAGGTTAGCTCCCTTCACCTTTGTTACATTTCAGCAGGTAAAGCCAGGTGGAATGCAGCAAGAGAAAAAGACCTATGGGCCCATTAGGATGGTGGGCGGATTGCCCCCGCCAGGCTGGCGGTACCCACCGCCGGCCTGGAGGGGGCAATCCGCCCGCCATCCGCACAGAAATGACCCCCCGCCACATTAGGATGGCTGGGGGGGTCCGCGGCGGACAGAAAGAACATCCGTCGCTTTTCCGCCTCGGTTGCCTTGCGACTGGGGCAGAAAAGGTCTAATATGGTGGCGGTGTCTATCAGACACCGTCAGCCATATTAGGATGGGCTTTGGGGAATGCCTTTCCGTGGCGGCAATGCCACCATAGAAAGGCATGCAGAGACTCCCTGCGGGGGCCCGTTGCGGGCCCCCTGGGACTCCAGGGGGGTGGGGGTGCACATGGGGGGTACCTATGGTACCCCCCGCATTTCAAAGTGCAAAATGGCAGGCACCGCGCGGTGCCTGTCATGTTGTGCTTTGAAACGCACAACATGGTTTTTTAGCATTACGGTGGGCGGTGCTTTTAGCACCGCCCGGCGCAATGTTAAAAATGCGGGATGCACATCCTAATTCCAAGGACGGCACCCCCGCCCTTATGGCGGGCGGTCCCGTTGTCTGACAGGATAGCAGGCAGACTTTAATAGGCCCCCTAGAATTCACTGGTACCCGAGGAATTTGTTGAGTAACCATCAAAAACTGCATGTTATTCCTTAAAATTAGAGAATAGGGGACAATTATTGCAACAGATGAAATCCAAATACTGCAGTAATTGTTTTTATTGAATGCTACAGTTATCCCATCCAACCAGGGGTACTCATTATTTTCATCTCGCTTTTACCCACTCATCCATCCAGACAACTACACACATGAATGCGCTAATCAATAAAGAAGCACTGTTATTTATTGAAACTAATACCTATTGATATTGTCAATATTTGTAGGAGCAAAAAGCATTTTGTCCTTCATTTGTTCATTTTGCTTTGGTTGCCCTAAGTGGAAGGGTATGCGGGTGATACCACGAAGAGGATGCTTGTTTCCGCTCCAGAGAGGACCTGGCTTGGCAGTTCAGGTTGGCCTGTTGCCAAGAGGAGCAGAGTCAAGACTGATTTGCATTAGGCTGAGTCCAAACTAGAGTGGCGTGGTGAGCAAAAAAATGATAAATTAAAGCCCGATCTTTGTGACAGGGGCTGAATGTTAGCATTGTTCAGCATTCCGTCCATCCTTTGTTCTTTTTGCTTTTGTTGCTGAAAGTGGGAAGGGTATGCCCAGACGTGGGTCCCGTGCTCACTCCGTGACTGGATTCAAGCTAGCATGGTTAATGAGCGTTGATACCCCGAAATTGGTTGCAGGATGCTTGTTTCCAGTGCAGGGAGGACCTTGCTTGGCAGTTTGGGCTGGACTGTTCCCATGAGGAGCAGGGTCAAGACTGATTTGCATATGGCTGGGTCCAAACTGGGGTACCGAAGTGAGCAAAAATAGCGATGTATTAAACCCAGATCTTTGTGACTCGGGGTGAATGTTTGCATTGTTCACTATTCTGTACATCATTTTTTTTCTTTTTGATTAATATTTGTAGGAAGTCATGGCTAGAAGCAATCTAAAGCTCTGGAAAAAGGTAGCATGTGACAAAAAATACTAAGAAATCATTGGAAATGGCACTGAAATTGAGATTAACGTAAATTAATGTGATTCTAAAATATTTAAATAAAACACATTTAATGAGACTCACATTTCCGAATGTTTAGAAAGCCTGTGAATTGCAGCTCTGTGCGTCTTAGACACATCTACCTTGCTACTTATGCATGCTCCCTGATGTCAGTATCTGTGGCCTTTTCTCATCCTTCAATTTCCTGATTACAAAGATTTCAGCTTCCTTAATAATGTTATCTCAGACCGCATTTGAGTTTTCCATGCTAGCTAAGAGTACACACAGGGCTTGATTCACAAACATAACTTTACCTGTGCAAATCAACCCTTCACCTAGGGGTAAATGTCCATTTTGTTGCTATTCACCATTTCCAAGTAAAAATGTTCACCTAGGCCTAAATGTACACGTCTCCACCCTGTCCAATAAGGGGATAGAGTATCATTTGAATAAATTCATAAGTGTGAAATTAACCTGTGACCCTTTTGGGGACATTTCTGCAACTGGAACTGAGATCTCCATATTGGAAGGTATAGAGAAATGTATTAAAGTGTATGTATTGAAAACGAAATTACTATTAATAACATATATAAATGCAAAATAATTTAAATTAATTAATATTAACTGGGAAGTAACAAAATATAAAGTTACATATCATCTCCTCAAATCAAGATGTGTTATATAACAAGTTATGTAAATAGATTGACTTAATTTACAAATCTTTATTTTTGAATACTTACCAACATTTTTTATTTAATTTGGAGTAAATTTGGTTAAAAGTTGATTTTTGTTGGTAAACTTAAGTGTAGCCATTATTTTCTACTTAATTGTTTATCACTAATATACGGCGATGTGATTGTGATTATATATATATTGTTTACATTTAGAACTATTTTAATAACTTTTCCACTAATTCCTATTGGTTTTAGTTTATTTCCCTACCTCTATTGTTTTCCATGGGAGTGTGTTGCAATGCCAGTGGTTGACCATGTTTTGTGTTTGATTTACTCCAAAGGTGGCTGGGGTGTAGTTAAGTCTATTGTGACACAACTGGAGCTGTAGTAACTTTAGAAGTGTAATTTGTGAATTTCAATGCTCTTGCTCTTTTGTAATACCATGTCTCTTACAAACCACTCCTTTATTGCCCCTTAACCCACCTATTTTTGAGTAATTATTCTTCATTTTCCTATCACACCCCTAGTCCCTCCCACAGTTACTGCTAAATAGTATACTTAACCCCTTGTATGCTCATGACGAGCTCAGCTTGTCATGGCATACAGTTCTCGGGTGCTCATGACGAGCTGAGCTCGTCATGAGCCCCACCCACGGGGGGAGCGCTGGCCCCCGTGGGTGCCACGATCTAGATTATTTTCACGGGGAAGGCAGGGGAAGACCTTCCCCTGCCTCCCGCGCCCCCACCCGCGTCATCAATGACGTCAGCGCGCGAGGCAAGCTGATGTCATTGGAGGTTCCCCTTTCTACTCCGACGCGCAGGTAAGCCATTTGCTTTCTGCGCGTCAGAGGAGAAACAGGTTAGTTTGGGGGCTGGGGCAGGGGGGTTCAAACGAAAGAGGCATCGGGGGAAAGGAAAGGGTTTTCCTTTTCCTCGATGTCTCTTTTGTGCATTCCTGCTGCACGATCGTGAGATCGTGCAGCAGGAATGGCCACTGGACACCAGGGATTTTTTTTTGTATTTTGCCGGATTTTGTTTGCTCTGGGAGCGGCCCCTTGGGCAAGAGTCGCTCCCCCTTTTGGGGACACTTAAGTTGGCTTTGTCTGCCCCCCTGGGGGGGGCAGCTTATGAATAATTATTATATTTACGACGACTTTTGGCAATGCACAGGGGAGTGGACCCTTGGGCAAGGGTCACTCTCATTTTGATGGCCATTTTGCGCAGCCCTATTGTTTTTTTGTTATGGGGAGCAACCCTTGTGGGGGCAAGTAAGAAGGCTTTGCCTGGCCCCCGGGGGGGTGCATTTTCTTTAAATTTTAGGATGTGCTGGGGAGTGGCCCCTTCAGCAAGGATCACTCCCCTTGGGGGCATTTTTGGAAGCCAACAATGTTTATTTGTCTAGGGGAGCGACCCCTTAGACAAGGGTTGCTCCCCTCTTGGGGGCAATTATGAAGGCTTTTTCAGCCCCCCTGGGGGGGTCAAATTTACTGTACATTTTAGGATGTGCTTGGGAGTGGCCCCTTGGGCAAGGGTCACTCCCCTTGACGGCCATTTTAGGAAGCCCATATTTTTCGTTTTTGTTTTGGGTAGCGACCCCTTAGGTAAGGGTCGCTCCCCTTTTGGGGACCAGCCTTTTTGCTTTGTTTGACCCCCTGGGGATGGGCAGAATAACATTTTTAAAAATGTATGTGGCACACTGTGCCAATTGAGTAAATCTAGTGGGAAGTGGCCCCTTGGGCAAGGGTCACTCCCCTTTTTTGGTGCATATATTTTGCCTTGCCATTTTGGTATTCCCATGATGTTAGGTTTTAGTTGGTGTAGCTCACTCCAGCATCCCGGTTCAGACATGGCCATATGCAAAGTAGTCTGACCCTATGCCTCATGGGAACAGTCCAGCCTGAACTGCCAAGCCATATCTTCCCTGACCCGGAAACAACCATACTGGGACTGGTTACTGGCTAATCAGCCAGGTTAGCTTGAGTCCAGGTGCAAAGTGAGCAAGGGACCCACGTCTGCCAACTTAAGGCAATCAAAGGGTACAGGGTCAGTCTGATTTGCATATGGCCATGTCTGAACTGGGGTGGTGAAGTGAGCTAAACAATGATGATGGATTAAACCAAGATCAGTTGACAGTGGGTGAGTGTTAGATTTGCCCAAGGGCTCCGTCCATCATCCCCTATGGTATCACCTTGAAGGGCAGTTTTGCTAGGCCACCAGGGTTTATTTTTATGTTGGGGATCCGCCCCTTGGACATGGGTCGTTTCCCTTTATGGGAGGATGATTGTGGCCTTTTCTGCCATTTTTGAGTGGCAGAGTAGCAGTATGTGTTTAGTCCCATCTGTCCCCAAGGGCGGCAGAAGCCACTATACACCAGAGTTTTTTTAATTTTTGTTTTGATGGGGGTGGCCTCAAGGGCAAGGGTTGCTCCCCTTTTGATTTTATACTGTTAGGCCCACCTACACCTTAGCTTGGCAGGAGGACTGGTGCATTTTTTGAATGTGATTCTAATGTTTTTTTCTTCTTTTTAAATCTAGTGTAAAGCTTGTGTTTCCTGTTTGCGGTTTCGACAGTGGTTGTTCTGCAGTTTTGTGTAGTTGCATTTTTTAGGTAAGAAAAACATTTTTGTTGTATGTACTCTAAATGAGTAATATTGCAATGTATGAATTTTTTTTGTAAGTGGTGTCATAGTGGCATTTAGTTAGTGTTTTGAGCATGAAAATCTTTGTGATGTGTTTTGCATTGTCTTATGTGTATTTTTCTCTTTCATTTTTTATTGGGATATTGTTGATCCATACTGTGTCTGTCCAGAGTACATGGTGGTGAGTTTAAGTGCTTCTGGCAAGTGAGTGGTATTGTTTTGCAGTGTATTGGTATTTTTGATAAAGGTGAATTTTGTTCATTGCTTACTTTACATAGTGTTTGTTGTTGTTGACTTGTGTGACAAGTTACCTTTATTAGTAATCATTATGGCTAGCCGTAGAATGACTGCTCAGCAGGTGGTTGGTATGCTTCTTGAGTCTTCCTCTGAGCCAGATTATGATGTGTGAAAAACCTGATTTGTTCAGCTAAAATTGAGGTTTGCAGGGGATTCTGGATAAGGAAACGTTGGGGGAAGCACACAAGCCATACCTCCTTGGAAGCCCCCGGGTGTCTACTTTTCAGAAATGTGTGGGTTTGGTAGGTTTCCCTAGATGGCCGTCGAGCACGGGGCCAAAAACCCAGGTTACCCCCCTTGCAAAAGTAGGTGTTTTTGACATAGGCAATTTTGAAGTCGCCACACTACGTTTTAGGCCTTTGCCTGTCGCGGCTACTTGGGCCTCCCACACAAGTGAGGCATAATTTTTATCAGGAGACCTGGGGGAATGCTGGGTGGTAGGAAATTTGTGTGAGCCCAGTGATGCCACGCTTTACCACACAACAATGTGTGAAAAAAACAGATTTTTTCAGGTAAAATTGAGGTTTGCAGGGGATTCTGAGTAAGGAAACGTTGGAGGATCCACAAAAGCCATACCTCCTTGGAAGCCCCTGTGTGTCTACTTTTCAGAAATGTGTGGGTTTGGTAGGTTTCCCTAGATGGTCGTCGAGCACGGAGCCAAAAACCCAGGTGACCCCCCTTGCAAAAGTAGGTGTTTTTGACATAGGCAATTTTGAAGTTGCCACACTACGTTTTGGGCCTTTGCCTGTCGCGGCTACTTGGGCCTCCCACACAATTGAGGCACCATTTTTATCGGGAGACCTGGGGGAATGCTGGGTGGTAGGAAATTTGTGTGAGCCCAGTGATGCCACGCTTTACCACACAAAAATGTGGGAAAAAACTGATTTATTCAGCTAAAATTGAGGTTTGCAGGAGATTCTGGGTAAGGAAACATTGGGGGATCCACGCAAGCCATACCTCTTTAGAAGCCTACGGGTATCTACTTTTCCAAAATGTGTGGGTTTGGTAGGTTTACCCAGATGACCGTCGAGCACGGTGCCAAAAACCCAGGTGACCCCCCTTGCAAATGCAGGTGTTTTTGACATAGGCAATTTTGAAGTCGCCTTACTACGTTTTTGGCCTTTGCCTGTGACAGGTACTTGGGCCTCCCACACAAGTGAGGCACCATTTTTATTGGGAGACCGGGGGAATGCTGGGTGGTAGGAAATTTGTGTGAGCCCAGTGATGCCACGCTTTCCCACACAAAAATGTGTGAAAAAAATGATTTTTTTCAGCTAAAATTGAGGTTTGCATGGGGATTCTAGGTAAGGAAACGTTGGGGGATCCACGCAAGCCATACCTCCTTGGAAGCCCCCGGGTGTCTACTTTCCAGGAATGTATAGGTTTGCTCGTTTTCCCTAGGTCCCGGCAGAGCTAGGGTTCATAAACTCCAGCTAGGCACTTTGCCAAAAAAGGTTAATTTTTCACTGCGAAATTGAGGTGTGACCACGTTGCGTTTTGCACCATTTCCTGTCGCAGGCACTAGGCTGACCCACACAAGTGGGGTACCATGTTTCTCGGAAGGCTTTGGGGAATGCAGGGTGGAAGGAAATTTGTGGATCCACGCAGATTCCAGAACTTTTCACCATAGAAATGTGGAGAAAATGTGTTTTCTTTGTCCATTTGTTAGGTTTGCAAGGGATTCTGGATAACAGAACCTGGCGGGAGGCAGTAAAGTCACCCCATCCTGCATTCCCCTGGGTGTCTAGTTTTCAAAATGTATAGGTTTGCTAGGTTTCCCTAGGTGCTGGCAGAACTAGGGTTCAAAACCTACAGCTAGGCACTTTGTCAAAAAAGGGTCATTTTCTACTGCGAAATCGAGGTGTGACCACGTTGCCTTTGGCGCCGTTTCCTGTCGCAGGCACTAGGCCGATCCACACAAGTGGGGTACCATGTTTCTCGGAAGACTTTGGGGAACGCAGGGTGGAAGGAAATTTGTGGATCCACGCAGATTCCAGAACTTTCCACCACAGAAATGTGTAGAAAATTTGTTTTTTTTGTCCATTTTTTAGGTTTGTAAGGGATTCTGGGTAACAGAACCTGGTGGGAGGGAGTCAAGTCACCCCATCATGGATTTCCCAGGGTGTCTACTTTTCAAAAGTGTATAGATTTGCTAGTTTCCCTAGGTGCCGGCAGAGCTAGGGTGCAGAAACTACAGCTAGACACCTTGCCAAAAAAGGGTCATTTTTCACTGCGAAATTGAGGTGTGACCACGTTGCATTTGCGGCGTTTCCTGTCGCGGACACAAGGCCGACCCACACAAGTGAGGTACCGTTTTTATCGGTAGACTTAGGGTAATTCTGATTTGTTATTACCTATTGAGTTTCCATGCATTTCTCCTTTCCAAATGAAAGACATTGTGTAAGAAAAAAGTCATTTTAAAAAAATGACCAATAATTCTCATGCTAGTATGAGTATTCCCAATTTTGAAAATGTGCAAATATATACTGTTTCTAAACTCTATGATTTGTACCCAATTCAGAAATACATAGGTGTCTTTTATACCGATTTTTCCATGTATACATTATCCCAGAATAATTGCACTATACCCGGTATATAATAAAATACCATTGTAAGTTGCTGCTCAGTTTTTGGCTCTGGGTTCGTCGGGTTCTTGGTGAACCTACAAGTCTTATATATCCCCACAACCAAGAAGGTCCAACGGATGTAACTGTATATTGCTTTCAAAGAGCTGTCATAATTACAAAAAGTTACAGGTGAAAACATTGAGACAAAAGGCTGTTTTTTTCAACTAATTTTCAATTTTTCCAATATTTAACTGTTAGTTTCTATAAAGAAACCTTAATGGATTTAGACAAATGACCCCTTTCTGAATTAAGAATTTTGTCTACTTTTCTAAAATGCTTTCATACTCTTTTTTTACCATTAACTGGAAGGTGGTTGGAAGCACTAAAAATATCAAAAATAGGCTATGTCCCAGAAAACTGCCAAAACTGTGTGAATAATGTTGGTTCTCTGACAAAAGACGGTCATTCCCTAAAAGCTGGGAAAATGGTGATTTCAGCCCCACAAACTCTTTTTTGATAACATTTGCAGGGAAAACCCCAGAGGCTTTCATTTGCAGCCCGTTTTTCCCATTTTTCTGAAAAAAACAAAACTTTTACTGTATTTTGCTTAATTTCTGGGACCGCTCCAAGGGAATCCACAAACCATGGGTACCTTTAGAATCCCCATGATGTTGTAAGAAAAGATCGCAAATCTGGCATGGATACCTTATGTGGTCAAAATGTTACAGGGGCCTAAGCGCGCACTACCCCAAATTGCCAAAAAAAGGCTTAGCAAAGGAGGGGAAAAGGCCTAGCAGCGAAGGGTTAAGTGAGTGGAGACACCTGGCACTGGGTCGGAGAACTCCGCACTGAAAATATAGTAGAGGTGGAGATCTCCGTTGATAGGTTTGCAAATTGCATTTTGAACAAAGTATATAACCCAACTCTCGTACTACAGCAGTTTGTGAATTGGTCCTATGGTTGCAACATTCAGTCACTGTGGATAGCATGAAGACCTCATTGACAATAAAGGGAGAGAGGAAAGAAATATCTAGTCCTTCGTACAATACTACAGATCACAAGTCAAAAACTAGGCTTATCAGGACCATTATTGTGCCCATTTAAACAGAACAATCTCTGGGAAATGTAAGGTTCTAACCCCTATAAAATGTCACAT
Organism: Lissotriton helveticus; assembly: GCF_964261635.1. NCBI lineage: Eukaryota > Metazoa > Chordata > Amphibia > Caudata > Salamandridae > Lissotriton > Lissotriton helveticus. The sequence goes on from NC_136070.1 coordinate 887,760,273, forward strand.
GCTTCATCACTGGGCTTCTCATATCTTTGCCCTGATTAGGACCAGGGTGGGCTTCTACCACATTAAATGGGAGCATTTTTTTTCTTTTTTAAATGACCTTATATAGAGTGACCAGCTGCCATAGTAAAAAACTGTTGAAACTCTCTAGGACTGTCCAAACACTATTTATTAGCAGATGCCATGATAAGGAAAAAACTGCAAGGGTGTGAAATAAGGAGGTTACCAATCACAACGACATGCTCACGACGTCAGCATGTTTCTACCGATCAACATAGTGCCCCTGCTGGTCAGTGGTCTTTTTTAGGATGTCAAACACATTGGCTAGTAATATACATGATCCCCTAGATTATATGAGTGTGTCTCACTGTTAACTGCCATTGGGAAACAGGCGCAAAGACACCCAATGTGCAATACTGTTGCAGGGATTCTGCTCATGCATAGAACTATGCGCAGGAAACCAGGACCTCAGTGTATTGTGGTGTACCAAAAACCCCCCTCAGTTCCCAGAGCCCCGATCCAACTAGTATTAGTGTCTCATTTGTTCTACGTGCTACAGAGAAGCTACCAATGATTAGACAACCTGGAACATGCGACTTAGGAAATTCTCAGAAATAGTGGGAATAAAGAACACTCTTTTGTTCTCGCTCTCATACCAGTCCACAACGTGAGTAATCAGAGACACGGTATAGTTTAAAATGTTTATTTTAACTAACGTGCTCTAAGATGCAGCACTTTCGCCAATACCAACAAACAGATGCATAAGAATAAAACGATCAGCATTGTTACAATTCTGTAAAACACAAAAGGGGAAAACATATTATAAATGAAACAGAATTATAGTGCAGTTACCACCCTCCACGTGTCTGGAGCTAGTTTTAATTAATAATAGAAGAAGACCTCTAGGCTTTGACGGGGACCCCATACCTCCAAGATCAGATGGAATGAATCACATCCCACCACAAGAACAGCTACTTGATGTTGGAAAGGTTGTCTCCAAGTACCTCCTCATGCGTGCAATGCAATATTAAAAGCACATGAGTTTGAGCTTGAGCAGCTGCATTTTCTGGTATGTCTAAGTTGCGTGGGACTGATCAACATGAATTAACAGCATACATTATTATTCGAACTTCAACGTGATATGCAGACTGAGGGCAAAGAGCACACCTAGATTTGTGAATAACAGACAGTTCTCATGTGAAAGAGCACAAGCAGGTTATTTTCGAGAGCCATATAGTGTTGAGTACAAAAGCGGCAAAAGCAGCAAAATTGGGTTTAAGCATATACCTCGCTTATGCTAACATAGCAATGTCTGCAGTTGAACCCGTATCCTCACTACAATACCAAGCGCTACATGCACAATGTCATTGATGGAAAACTGTAAATTCACGATTTCCTGGTGGTGACACCCAAATGTTTCCATGAGATCATTCCTCCTGGTGTTGAGGAATTTTCTCTCAAACTGGGTAAGACAGCGACGCATCTCCCGCTTGTCACACATACACCAAAGGATGGGCGCTGGCATTCCTTGACTCATTCTTTGCCATCAATGGGCTGGCTAGGTAGACCAAGCAAGGCATGTGAGCAATGACAGTAGGTCACACATCATGCAACTTCACTACCTTTGTCTGCCCTCACATACAATGCTGGAGCTATTTTAATGCCATTGTAGGCAACTGGCTGCTGGGCCACACTAAGTGACCAAAAGGGGAACCAAATTGTACAGATGGCCACAAACTGGCCTTATTGTGAGGTGAAATGGAGCATCCTAATGACAAAATGTTATCTACCCCCAGGCTTCAAAAATCCTTGCACTAGAGTTTTACAAATGGCACAGCAGTACATGTGAGCATGGATACACTCAGAGTGAGTTGCAATACCGTGCTACAGCAGTGAACAGCCACGAGGTTCAATGAGTGACACAATGAGGATGGTGAAATGTTCCTCATTGTGTATAAGCATATACATATGGACAGATGTTTGCATAGTCCAAAACTAACTAGGGATCAATGGACCACTCAACAGAAGAGCAAGAGCATGAGTCTACAATTAGAGCTTCCCCCTTGAGTTTGGGAGCTGGTTGGTATATAACCGGTGACGATGTTGTGTTCAGAAAAGAGATAGGTTTCAATTAGATGGTACATTGCTTTGGTATCACAGTTTAGCTATTACGACATTTTACACATATTGAAACAAATTGGACCCAACGCTATAGAAATATAGCAATTTTTTAAACATAGAACACTCTAGAGATTTAGCAGACCCCTATTCAAAGAGGTAACTGCTGACAATTATTGAATTTGTTTTGTCACGTATCAATCACAAGAAGGCAATTTCACCAAGGTGTAAAATATATTTAATGCCTCGCTCAGAAGAAATCAGGCCTACATTTCTTTAAAAAAATACGTTTTATTCTAGGCATCTCTGAGTGAATTCCAATTTTACTCTGTGTTCACAGTAAAGTGGCCCTCGAATCATCTCTTTCCATCACAAAACTGCACCACAGAACAGTATTGTGCGTTAAATGTGTATTTTGTAAGTGTCACACGAATGGGTTCAATAAAGATGCAAGAGATCAGATTTGAATAGAAGCAAAATATTTTGGGGTTTTGTAAACTCTGAGTGTCATCTTGAAATAATCTCTACTTTTATAATTCTATAATGTAATCATAGATTTGCTCTCATAGTCAAAAGAAAATAGTTTTGGCAAAGAAGCAATAATTATTTTTCGCTGTGCTTGAAGTTGTGCAATGTGTTGCCTTGAGTTACTTTGCGTCAAGGGTCCATTCAATGGGTGGTGCATGGGCGTTCCAAAGCAACGACCCCTGAGTTTTGACACTAAATCCCTATCTACAAAGAACTGTAGGCAAGGATTTGCACCAAAATCCTGTGCCTTCTTGAGGCCAGTGAAACGAGGAGGAATGCTTTCTTTTCTCTTTATTTTTCTCACTTTGCATGTGTGTTGCATTGTACAGCATACATACAAAGTGTGAAAAACCTCATATTTTTGTTTTTTGTAACTAGATGGTCCCCCTTTCAGTACTTAAACTAAGCTTCTGACAACACAGACACGTTGGCGCATGGCTGCCTAAAGTGCACCAGCGCAGGCAGGTAGCAGAACAACACTACATCTTAGTAGATGTGGCCCTGTTCTGTTCTGTCCTGTTCATCAACACTGCACATCAACTTTACTTGCTGCTTAGCAGTGTGTCACTTCTACGTAAAACTAGGCCCGATGTGTTTCTGCATTGTACATGAGATTACAAGTAGTGAAGAGGATAGACAGAGATGAGATTATTACACTGAATTTCATACAGAAGAAATCTTTGGGATTAAGGCTCAATCAGATCTTTGTTTAAGAAGCATAATCCTCAGAAAAGCACGGAAATGTGTAGACGATTAAAAATATTGCGATGAGGGCGCATTTACGATAAAATGCTGGTCCAGCAAAAATATTCTCTTCTAATAACATGAGGAAGGGAGGTGAAAGGAGTCCATCAAAAGGTGAGTTGTAAAGGACAATTCTTCCCTCGTAGGCTGTGAAATACTGATTTCCTAATTGCGATTTTCTCCAAATCACAATTAGGAAATCAGTAGTCCTTATGTATGAAACTATTTTAAGTTTCATTAGCAATACCTAGTGTGCCACAAATAGACCTACCTCATGCATATTAATGATGCAGGTTACAATTTGCGATCTATTAGAAATAGTAGCCATCACAGGGATGGTGGCCTGCTGAAATCACAGACCATCATGTTCGTGAATGCTTTTTAATAAAGCAATCTTTGTTTTTTGATTGCATCCATTTTTGTAAAAGGAAAATGGATGCATTTAAACAGAAAAAAGAAAACTTTGCAGGCAATGGTCCATGGGAACTCTGCCTGTTCTTAAAAAATATTTGTTTTACATTATCAAAGGGGATGGGGTCCCCTGTGGACCCCTTCCCATTTGCAAATGGATTACCACCTCCTTCAAGGAGTCAGTAAATATTAAGGTTTTGTGACCATAATTTGGTCGCAAAACATTCATACATCCCATTAAGATTTGGTATTTGGATGGAAGGCCCTAAACACTGCCGCTTCCAAATACCAAATCGCAAACACAAATTGTGATTTGGTAACGTATTACTGAATTGCAATTTGTGTTTTGTTCATATATAAAAGCATTTTTGTGTTTGGAAATGGCTTGATCAACCATTTCCAACTGCGAAAATGCTTCGTACATGTGGTCCTAATTGAAAGTGAATATGTCTACTACATACTTGGCATAGATTCAGCACCCAGATTATGCAGCCCGAGTCCTTCTCAATCTTCCACTGAGAACCCAAATGTCCTCACATTTGAAGGCACTTCACTGGCTTCCCATTTAAAAAAAAGACCCTCTTTAAATCCCTGGTCCTTGTTCATAAAGTTGTCAAAAAAGATTACCTTTTGGGTACAACCTTATATCATAGAAACAGGTAGTAATCACCACATCACATACATACCGGAGCAATAAAGGAAAAGTTAATTAAAATAGAACAGTTTATTCAAAACAGTTGATTAAAAAACTTATTGTTACTATTTTTCAGACACAAATTAAAATATACAGAAATTAGACACAATAAAATTTCATTACATAATACAATTATATGTCACAAGTGGGAAACAAGGCTTAAGCAAAAAACATAAATCCTATTAGCATGAGGTAAGGTCAGTAGCCACAATTGTGATCACGCTCTGATCTCAAACTAATTTTAGTCAGAGTTGCTGTCACTAAAGCTTAAAGTACTTTAACTCAATAAAAAGGGGCATCGGCGCGTTTCGGTGGGCATAGTATTTTTAGGAGCCAACACCTTCTTCAGGATATAATGGTTGAGTCCCACAATAAAAGTGCAATATCTTAAAAAACAGTTGAGAACTGTTGTTTTTACCAGATTAAAATCTTTTGATACCACGACAGTGGTTATCTTTCAATTAAGAGCAGCTTCTTCCTCGGGTTATTATTCCAAAAGGCCGTTCGTGTGCCAGTCTGCGATTTTTTCATTAGATCTTATAAGTAGTGGGTGGAGGTTTTAGCCGTATTTCTTCAAATTAAAATGGAACGTGTGTCACTTGCTCCACGAATCCTTGGGTTACTTAGTAATCCCCGGCCTTGGCCACCTGCGGTCTGGTGAAAATTGCTCTTGCTCCTCGTCAGGACACACGATTCATACAGATACAGATGAATCGTGTGTCCTGACGAGGAGCTCGAGCAATTTTCACCAGACCGCAGGCGGTCAAGACCGCGGATTACTAAGTAACCCGAGGATTTGTGGAGCAAGTGACACACGTTCCATTATAATTTGAAGAAATACGGCTAAAACCTCCACCCACTACTTATAAGATCTAATGAAAACATCGCAGACTGGCATACGAACGGCCTTTTGGAATAATAACCCGAGGAAGAAGCAGCGCTTAATTGAAAGATAACTACTGTCGTGGTATCAAAAGATTTTAATCTGGTAAAAATATGAGTTCTCAACTGTTTTTTAAGATATTTCACTTTTATTGTGGGACTCAACCATTATATCCTGAAGAAGGTGTTGGCTCCTAAAAATACTATGCCCACCGAAACGCGTCGATGCCCCTTTTTATTGAGTTAAAGTACTTTAGGCTTTAGTGACAGCAACTCTGACTAAAATTAGTTTGAGATCAGAGCGTGATCACGATTGCGGCTACTGTACGTACCTCATGCTAATAGGATTTATGTTTTTTCCTCAAGCCTTGTTTCCCACTTGTGACATATAATTGTATTATGTAATGAAATTTTATTGTGTCTAATTTCTGTATATTTTAATTTGTGTCTGAAAAATAGTAACAATAAGTTTTTTAATCAACTGTTTTGAATAAACTGTTCTATTTTAATTAACTTTTTCTTTATTGCTCCGGTATGAATGTGATGTGGTGATTACTACCTGTTTCTATGATATAAGGTTGTACCCAAAAGGGAATCTTTTTTGACAATTGTCGCTTGCTACCCTACCCTTTTGGACACTGGGGTCCCTCTCTTTTGTTAGAGACCTTGTTCATAAAGCCCTGCACAAGACTGATGCTTGCTATCTAAGAGAGAGGATATGTGAGTATGTTCCTCCCAGAAACCTACGGTCCTCCTTCGATCAACTGGATAAAGTTGCAAAAATCTGCTGGCCTAGAATAGGTGGCAGATCCTTTTTCTAACTTCAACCAGTGACCTGGAACAAACTACCACTAGAGCTACGTACCACAACTGAGCAATCCATCTTTAAGAAAAAAGTAAACCATGGCTTTTTCAACAAGCTTAACAGGATGATCTGTGTTATGTAGGTAGCCTCTAATCCAGCGCAGGGACACTCCTGGGAGTCTCTGTGAACTCTACAAATCTCATATCATCATATCATACCATTATCGGATTCCAAAAACTGACTTCCCTTACTCCTCCAACATCCTATAGAGTTTCACTGAAGTCTATCCTCTTAAGAGCTCTGGGTTATTCCCCAAACCTCCACTAGATACTCTACTCACTTTAAAAAAAACTCTCTTTGGGCATGCGTATGATGTTCTGGTCTTGACTCTACAAGCACTGCAGAATGCCAGTACTAAATCTGTTTTACAGTTATAAAAGTTGTCCATTGACCACTCCCCATAAATTTTTCCTGCACTGAATATATATTACTATTATGTAAATGTTACTCTGCTGAGCTTATTTTTGCTGCTGTGTGTATGGAATATTTCCTGTATATCCTGCCCAAGCTCTAGGATGACCTCATGAAACTGGGCAACCCTAAACAAAACTGTAGTGCAAATGTATGTTCAGCTCTTACGTCCCGATCATGATTGGGATGCTAAAATTTGCTGAAAATTGAACATTTGCTAATTTGCAATTGCACAGGGTTCACAAATTAGGGGCTGTTCAATATGCGCTCAATTATAAGAGACGTGGGCAGTAACATGTTAATAGCGCATGATTTCCCCCTTAGTTCCATGTGCAACTGCAAATTTGTGCTTTTTGATCCAATGGTTTACACAATGTTTCACAGAAATAAACTGTGGGAGCAAATGGCTGTGATGTACGCGCCAATGGACAATGTGTTTTGGGCGCAAATAATTTGCAGCCCGATCATAATCAGGTTCTAAATATTCTTTTATGTTTGAAAAGCTTTATTGAGAGTAAAAGAATCATAACAGATTGACATCAGCAAACAGAACTACATATTCTCCAATAAATTACAATAAAAATAAAAAAATCATAACAGTGATGATGTCAAACTAAACGATAAAAGCATTTTCTGGGATTTTCAAGGGGAAAGAGGGGGGAAGGGGAAGGGGTATGAAAAATATGGTATAACAAAACGTTGCTACTATGAACAATTGAAAAGCTAGAAATGGCACAGGCGAAAATTAAAACTGTATAGTATATGTGAAACAATGCAATAGAGAAAAACTGTATTAAGATAAACAAGGAGGAGAGAGTAAAATCTTCAAGTGGGTTTAAAATGTCGGAATTAATAAGAACAGGTTTCTTTTGGGCTAAAGGATCTAGGTATCTGGTAAGAGGTAACCAATAAAGGTCTACATTACGATGTGGTGTGCAGGAGGAGGCACAGGAGACGTCAAGTCTATGAAAATGACATAGAGAGTTCCACCAATTTTGTATGGAAATATTTGTGAGAGATTTCCAGATGGAAGAAATATGCTGAAATGCGAGTGCAAGCATGAGGTCAAAAGACCCTGTGAATGTGGGGGAAGAACTAGAGAATCTGAGAGACTACCAAGAAAAAGAATGGAGAATGAGTATGGGATGGAAAGTGTGAAAATACGAGAAATGTATGACCAGACTTGCTTCCAAAAAGCAGAAACCGTAGGACAGAGAAAGAACATATGCAAAAGGTCAGCATTGGGAGACTTACAAGTCCAGCATTGAGAATCAGAGGAAGATGAGAAACGAGATAGAGAAAGAGGAGAAAGGTAAAGTCTGTGATATAGAAAAAATAGAGATTGAGTAAGAGAAGCAAATCGAGAAACTTTCAAGATTTTGGACCAGAGTTTGTCCCAAAGGGAAATGGGCCAAGTGCATTCCAAATCTGACTCCCAAGAAAGTTCCAATTTGGATTTAACACTATCAGGGTTAGGAGAAGAAAAGAACTTATAAATAAGAGACGCTTAGGAGAGTAGAGATTATCCCAAGAATAGTAGAAGGAATAGTAAGGGAGGTGAGGGAGGTCAAAGAAGGAAGTGAATAATAGCGGTCAAGAATAAGTTCCATGAGAGAAGTGTATTTCTGTAGCAAAGAATGAGGACAATGAAACTGGAGTTGAAAATTAGGAAAAGAACGAGGCGAAACACCATCAAAGAGATGGTAAACCCAAACAATACCTTTTTGTTTCCAAGATGCCCAATAAATGGGTCTATTATTGAAAAGAATAAGTGAGTTGTACCAAATGGGTAAATGTAGGAAGGATTCACGCCAAATGACCAACGGAGAAAGCAAAGGTTTAAGAAGAGAGGAAGTATGTCTTAACAAAGGAAGGCTATCATGAGGAGATTTGGAAGAGAAACACAAAACCTCCTCAAAAGAAAAGGGTAATAAGAAAGTTTGTTCAATGTGGAGCCAAAGAGGAGAAAAGGGGGAAACTTCTGACGATAAACATCGTGATGCCTGACGGAAAGAAAAAGATTTGTGATAAAGACGGAAGTCTGGAAATTTACCACCACCATTTAATTTAGATTTACGGAGAGCTAGGAGAGAAATTCTAGATTTTTTATTTTTCCAGAGAAATTTGGAGAGAGAGGAATCAATACGTTTGAAATAAAAGGCAGGAATGTGTACGGGTAACATAGAAAGGATGTAAATAAGAATAGGGGCAATCATCATTTTCATCGAGTCAAGGCGACCCCACCAGGAGAGAAAAAGAGGATTCCAAGAAGAAAACAATAGTTCAAGTCTAGACAGAGCTGCAGTCATATTCAATTTAATGGAAGAGGAGATAGAATTAGAGAACCAATTTCCAAGGTACTTAATCTTCGTATTGTTCCAAGCGAAGCCAGTGCAAGAAAAGAAATGAGGGAGACAGAATTTAGTGAGAGGGAGGATTTCTGTTTTATCTGAATTAATCTTATATACTGAGACAAGGAAGAATGCTTTAAATTCAGATAATAAAGGAGGGATAGAAAGTTCCGGATTTGAAATAAACAAAAGGATGTCATCAGCGTATGCAGAAAGCTTTAATTGATTGTCACCATAAGGGAAACCGGAGATGGAAGTATTAGACCGAATAGATGATAAAAATGGCTCAAGAACTCAAACAAAAAGAAGTGGGGAGAGAGGACAGCCTTGACGCACACCTCTTTGAAGGGTGAAGGATGAAGAGAGCCGACCATTTACGAGAACAGAAGCTTTGGGTGAAAAATATAATAAAGAAATGAGAGAGATAAATTTGGAGCCAAAGCCATGCCATCTTAATGAAGCAAACAAGAAAGACGAATCTACTCTATCGAAGACTTTCTCCGCGTTAACGGAAATAGCAGCCAAAGGTATTGAAAGAGAAGGGGCCTTGTTTAGGACATTGAGGAAGAGGCGAGAATTGTCAGAAGTGAGCCTTCCTTTAATAAAACCACACTGTTCCTTACCAATAAGATGGGGCATGAGTGGATCCAAACGTAAAGCAATTAATTTAGTGAATAGTTTATAATCAACATTAACTAATGAGATGGGGCGATATTTTTTACAAAATTTGGGGTCACGACCATCTTTAGGAATGAGGCAAATGGTGGCATCCTGAAAGGTACCTGCAGCCTTGCCAGAGGAATAAAAGGATTGGAATAACAATAAAGTTTGGGCAATAAAAGATCATGAGGACCAGGAGTTTTACCCTTAGTGAGGGAAGATAAAGCTGTAGAAAGTTCATGCAAGGAGAGGTCAAGATCAAGGGCTGAAAAGTTGAGCTGAGAGGTAGAGGGCTTAGGTAGTTTTTCAAAATAAGAATGAATCATAGAAGGAGTAGGAGGAGATTCTGGAATATACAACTGTTGATAGAAGATTTGAAATTGGTCAAGGATATCTTTATCAGTATGTAGAAGAGTATTGTCAGAGGAAAAAATGGATTTGATGGTAGTACGCTCCTTACGGGATTTAAGATAATTGGCTAACAGTTTTCCAGACTTGTTACGACCACCATAGAAACGTGCACTACTACGAAGAAGAATTGAAGAAGCATTATCAGTGGTAAGCTTGTTGAAAAAGAAATTTGCACACAGAAGTACTGGTGACATACATTTATCAGAAGAGGTGTAGAATTATTGTTCCAATTTTTTAATATGCGCGAGGGAGGACCTACGTTTCTGAAGGAATTGTTTCTTCTTCCTAGAAACAAAATCAATAATAAATCCCCTTGCGGTAGCCTTAAAAGGGGTCCCAGAGTTTATAAGAAGAAATATCAGGATCAGAGTTGAGTTGAAAGAAATCAGTGGTGAAAGATCGAAAAGAGAAAGAAAAATTAGGGTCAGAAAGAAGTGTGAGATTAAAACAGCAACGAGAAGGTTTAGGATGAGGTGGAAGCAAGTCTAGATCCGTAATAATGGGGGCATGATCTGGGATAACAATGGGTTCTATAGAAGAAGATAATACGTTTTGAGTTAAAGATGGAGAGAGAAGGATATAGTCTAGTCTAGAAGAGGAAGCGTGAGGGTGTGAAAAAAAGGAATAATCCAAAGTGTCTGGGTGTGTAGGTCTCCAAGAGTCAGAGAGATGCGTTTGTTGTATGGTGTGTAAAAATTGTTTGTGTGGTTTGTGAGGAATAAAATGAACAGTGGACTTTCAGTCGAGGAAGGGATCTATAATCTGATTACAATCTCATCCTAAGAGAAATAGATTATCTTTGAGTTGTATACGTTTGCTCGTGATTAAGGGCCAAAAGGAACAATCAGGTTGAGTAGGTCCATAGATATTAAAAACAGTTAAAGGAACAGAGTTAATTAACAATTTAACCAAAATCCATCAACCATCAGAATCCTTTTCCTCTAATAAAATCTTACATTTCAATTTTTTATGAATTAAAATAGCAACCCCATTTTTCTTATTGGTGGAAGGGGAAAACAAAACTGTACCAACCTAGTTCCTTTTTAATTTAAGGGATTCAAGATCGTTAAGATGAGTCTCTTGTAAAAGAGCAATATTGGGGGTGTAGGAAGATAGATGAGAAAGTACTCTCTGCCGTTTAATGGGATTAATAAAACCTTTTACATTCCATGAAATAACTCTGAATTTATAAACAAGGTAAGTATAATAACATCAAAAATTGCACACAAAAAAAAGGATTGAAACAACAGTAAGCGTAAGAAAGGGAAAGGCAAAAAAGCCAAAAGAAGAAAATAGGATCCAATGAATAGAAGAAGAGTAAAGGAAAGAAAAGAAAAGAAGGGAAAGAAAAAAGAAGGCGGAAGAAGAGACAATACATGTTCAAAAGTTGACTGTAATTAGCATTCCTGAAAAGGATAACACAAGGAAAACGGGAAAATGACAGCTCTTCACAAGACGGATTTAGGAATTAACGAAGAAAGAAAATAACAGAGGTAGAAGCATAGACATGAGAAATAAAGAGGAAGGAGAGGAAAGAAAGGGAGGAAAGAAAGAAACGGAAGAAGAGACAGTACATAACCAAAGGATGACTGAAATTAATATACCTGAGGGAAACAAACACAAGGAAGATGGGGAAATGGCGACACTCAACAAGACGGACCAGGCAAAGGGTGGGAATCCAAACCACACCAGGACAAAGGAAGTAAAGATGCCATGCACACAGAGTCAGGGACGAACATCCTGAACCTATCTAGGGAGAGAAGAAGACAAATAACAATTGGGAAATAACAATATCGGCATACAAAACAAAATTCTTTACATAACAAACAGAATAGCTAAGTAAAAGCAATATGCAATAAGAAAGGAAATAAGAATGATGGCAAAATTAGGAGTGAAAACTGGAAAATGGAAGAACAACAAACAATCTATAAGGAGGAATCAAACATAGACAAATCAAGAAGATGAAATGATCAGCCACTGGAAGAGTTTGAAGTATCCATGGCGGCACCGGAGTGAAGATGAAGAACATTTTTAAGTTCTCCAGGATCTTGAAAGGACCAAGTTTTGTTTTGATAAGTAACCTTCAAAATACAAGGATGAAACAAACCATATCGAGCACCGAGAGATCGTAGAGGTGTACGAAGATTTAGAAACTCCTTTCTTCTAGACGCCGTGGCATTGGAGACATCCTGAGATAGTGTTGGACTTGGCCCTTCTGGCAGGTTCACCCCTGAACTTTTTGCTTTTTAATATGTCACCTGGTGTTAGTGATTTTCGGTTTCTGCGCACTTTTCCACTGTGTCCCAGGGTAAAGTGCGTGCGTGTGGTAAGGTTAGCCTGCCCTCCCATAGGAATGCATAGGGAATGTATGTGTCCATGTTAGTTCCTGAGGTGTGGGGAGTGCAGGCTCGAGTTTGGTATGTGCGGACTCGTGTGTTTAAATGCTGCGCGATGATGTGTGCGGCGTGAATGTACCTAGTGTGGAAGTGCCACTTTTAGAAGTTGAAAAGATAGTGGGTAACCCAGTTGACCCTTGTAGGTATGGGGGATGAATATTTTAGAATGAGGAAAAACTACAAGGGATTTTATTTGTTAACTAAGTTAAATTATTTTGCTGACATCAGTCAATAGAGTTCGTTCACCAGAATCAAACTCAAATGTAACCAAAGGATAACGATATAATTTCTTTCAATAGGAAAAACATTCAATGGCAAAAGCAGCATTTTCAATGTTGAATACTGAGGCTGTCGATTTGTTCCCCGAAACTCTGTCTGCAGAGACTTAATACAAAAGCAACCTATTGGTGAACCTGGTTTTCCATTAAGTGGACCCACTATTTTGATTCCAGATGCTCTTATAGAAGATACCCATATCAGCAACTAGAAGGGTGGTATCCGAATTTCCCTTTTGGTCCTTTGGCCTGATTATCGTTGGCCACATCGTGAAGGGGCAACGTTTGTGCAAAAATATTAGTCCTGATGATGGACAACAGCACTCAAGACCGAAACGTCGACCAAATCATCATCTCCAAAGCTAATTATCGCTTCAAGAGTATACCTCTGTTTTTGTATGGACTCGGTTACACTGTATCAAAGAAAGGAGTAGATGAATTGTTATGTACTGATCCGTTAACTTATGCATACATCTGTCCATAACTTTGATTTGCCTACATTTATATGTTGTTGATTCCCCATGAAACAAACCTTTTTTGATTAATTTAATATAAATACCTTTCCAGATATAACTATTGTTGCGTGTGCTTCTTTTATCTTTTTTCTTTCCTGTGCTTTTGCCTTTGAATGTGTTTCTTATTGAAAGAAATTATATCGTTATCCTTTGGTTACATTTGAGTTTGATTCTGGTGAACGAACTCTATTGACTGATGTCAGCAAAATAATTTAACTTAGTTAACAAATAAAATCCCTTGTAGTTTTTCCTCACTTCTAGAAGTTGGCATGTCTGTGTAATAAAGGTGAAATAGCTGTCTGGCTTATGATTGGCTGGTGTGCCAGGCTCCAGGAGTCAGGATGGGTCTGCCCCAGTGGTGAATGGGAGATCTGCATGAGTGATGTGAGGGAGGGGTGCACCTGGGACCTGAATAGGGCTGGGCTTTCCCCACACAATGCTGGCTCCGCCCCCTGTGGTGCGACTGATGACCCTAGCCTGACTAGTGAATGGAAAGGGTGGCTGAGCACAACAAAGTGCTCCAAAACCAGTTGCATCTGGTTTTTCCCCTCCCTGCACCTAAGGACATAGGGTTTCTTAGTATAAGAAAGGGCTGTGTCCCCTTACAGAATGTTCTTCTTCCTGATCCTATCCTGAGGGGGGCCTGCTGCTGCTGGGCGCCAGGAGGACCGCCACTGGGACTGCCTCTCTGCCTTGAGGGCCCTGTGAGCTGGCACCTGGGCCCAGCCTTTGCCCCCCCACCTCCTAAGGAACTTTGCTGGACTTTGGCTAGGAATCTGCCTCTAAAAGCACCAGGGGAGCGCTATTTCCTGAGTGCTGGGAGCACTCCTACTTTTATCTGCAGCCCAGAGCTGCTTTCCCCTACCTCAAGGGATTCCCCGGCGTGGGGATCCCCCTTTGTGCCTCCAAGCGGCTGCCCACGCAGCATATTTGCCGATTTTTTAGTGCCTCTTAACGGGTGCCCACCCCATTTTATTTATTTATTTAGCGGGTACTCACCCCGCTTATTTGTCCATTTGAGAGGGAGCCTACCCCTCGCCTGAGTGAAATCACCGCTGCCGGCCCGGGGATCCTCTGTGAGGCACTGTGCCCGCCTCCATACCCCAGGGCTGCGCTGCCATTAGCTACCTGCAGCCCAACAACCCGGAAGCATTTTTGCAGAGAACCGGAAGCCAACGGGAGCCCATCCCGTGCTCCGGTGAACAAAGGAGGTGAGGGGAAGCGTCCTTGGTGCCGAGGGCGGACGGAAGCCCACCCCGTCTCCCAGGACACCCCGCCCCAGGAGCAGAGCCAGCGCGACCGGAGGAGCCGGGAGAGAGAAGCGGAGGTGGGGGCTTGAGGCACGTCGCTGGTGCCAGCCCTCGCCGCCTGCCAGCCCCGTGTGGCCGCCAGCAGACTCCTGGAGAAAGAGACAGGACTCTGCGAGGGAGTCCCAGGTGAGTGGGACGTGCCCCCATCTCCGGTCCCTGTCTCCCCGAGCAGTCCCGCAGTGCAGCGGACTGCTCCAACTCTGCACAGGGGCATTGCTTTGCTTGGGAGCCCCCGAGGCTCCTGGGGGCATTAAGGCATTCCGAGTCCCCAGTCCTCCAGCATTTGGGGTCATTTTGTATTCGAGCCTGCGAGGCTCCTGGGGGCACCTTGGTATTTTGAGTCCCCCAAGCGGGACTCCAACGCATTTGGCAGCCTCTTCTAAGAGCCCACGAGAGGCTCAGGGCACATTCTTAATTAGAGCCCGAGAGGCTCCTGGGCATAATTGTATCTTGAGTCCCCCGAGAGGGACTCCAACGAAGGGGCCATCTTTATTAAGAGCCCACGAGAGGATCAGGGCACATTGGCTAATTCCGAGTCCCCAGAGCGGGACTCCCACAGTAACGGGGGCATTTGTTTCGTGCCTGAGAGAGACACCCTTTCATTCAGAGAGCCCAGAGGAGATCCCCAGCTGCCCAGCACTTAGTGGGCAGCTGCTTCGTTTTGGCTTGCCCCTTTGCACAATCTCCTTTGGCTGCCCGCGCAGCCTGCCCTGACTTTTCTGGACACAGGGCGTTGTAGCCCCTGAGAGGCCAGTTGGCCGGGGGACATTTCTGTTGTTTTGCCCTTGCGTGGGGTATGTGTTCATGTCCTCTGTGATATTTTGCGCAAATGTGATACCTGCCTAATGTCATTGCTGCATCATGTGTAATGTCTTTGTGCCTAAACCTCTGAATGTATTGTGATGCTTAGGAGGTTGTTTTTCCTAGTATAGTTATACTAGTGAGTTCATGGTTCCCTGCGTGATATTTTCCTAAGGTGGTTAGGGTTGCGTAGGTGGTACCTACCTTTTACCACTGGTTACTGGTTGTGTGCTACATTTGCTATTTGGTGCTACAATGATATGTTCTATGTTCTAAGTGTTATTCCTACAAAGTGCTAATTCTACAAAGTGCTAGTTCTAAAAGTGCTCATTTCCTGACAGTGGCCCACGTGGCCTTGTCCCATATACATAATCCCCTGTAAATTCCGCCCGTGCCTGTTGGCACATTGTAAAGTGTGTATTCATTATCTAATGTGTTTTGGTATAATACAAAGGCTATTTTTATATATAACCTTGTGTGGAGTTTCCTTTGTGGTAGGCCTTGGGTGTTGTTGCTGGGTGCGCGCGCAAACACTTAACCTACATTGCCTCTGAGATTAGCCTTGCTGCTCGCGTCACGTTACCTAGAGGGTGAGCAGGGGTTATCTTTGGTGTGTAACTCTCTTGCCCTGACTATAGTGGTGGTTTCTGCCTGACTTCGGCGCAAGCCTTAGCCAACCGAAAATCCCATTTCTAACAGATAGGAATACTCTCTGACCCATCCAGGAAATCTGACGTTTGGATCTAGCTGCAGAAAGAACTGAAAAGAGATCCGTAAATTTCAGAAAGAGAATAATAACACCTCGATGCTTTGGGGAATCAGATGCAGGTTGACCAAGCCTATGGGCTCTCTGGATACTAATAGAAGTAGTAGGCGGCATATCCAATAGCTTTGGAATGAAAGAAGTGAAGAACGTAACAGGGTCCTCCCCCTCCAGAGATTCTGGCAGACCATAAATGCGAAGATTATTCCTTCTATTCCTATTCTCCAAATCTTCGGTATGTTGCTGGAGAGCGAGGACCGACTTCTCCAAAGAAGAGATGCGTTGAGAATTAGATTGTACTGCCGAAACGTGTTGTTCTACAGAAGTGATTCTAGTGTCCATAGACGCCCAATTTTCTTTCAAAATGTGCATGTCTTTGCTGGTTTCTTCAACAAAAGGGCGGAGGGCACGTATTTCCTCTAAAAGTAACTCCATTGAGATTGGAGAGGTAGGCTTATCCGGTGGGGGAGGATCCTGCTTCAGACGTTTAGAAGAAATATTAGGAGGAGAAGATTTATTTAATGGAGGCTGGGTTGAGGAAGATCGATGCGGAGCTAGGCCTGCCATTTGATCCACCGCTGTAGAGACACCAGAAGGAGCTGAGATGGATGACTCTTGATGAGGCTTGGAAGAGATAAAAACAAATTTTGGTTGAAGCAGCTTGCCCATGCACAAACGATTACTGCAGCTTGACCAGCTGGTTGGTAATTGGAAATTATTGAAACACAGCTCCCCAGAGATGGGGATAGTAGAAATCCTCTAGCTTATAAATCCAGCTTACAAATCCAGCTTACATTAGTGATCTGCTACTGCTCCTGATGAGAAGAAATCACGCCTCATAATAACAGTCGTTACCAAACACAATATCCAAAGATGACAACAGTAAGTGTGATATTGATAGAAATGGATGACTCGTGATGAGGCTTGGAGGAGACAAAAACAAATTTTGGTTGACGGAGCTTGCTCATGCACAAACGGTTACTGCAGCATTTGACCAGCTGATTGGTAATTACAAATTGTAGAAACACAGCTCCCCAGAGATGTTGACAAAAGAATTTCTGTAGCTTATAAATCTAACTTATATAAATGATCTGCTACTGCCCCTCATAAGAAGAAATCACACCTCAAATTGACAGTTGTTATGAGACACAATATCCAAAAATGACAATAGTAAATATGTCATTGGTAGAAAAATCCAGTAGAAAACTCAGTGTTGAATCCAAAGAAAGTGTTAATTAGAAAGGCGCGCATCTGAATGAGGAAGTATGAACATTATATTATGACAGCAGTAAGGAGGCATATGTGCAAAGTGCCTTTCATGTAGAAAACTCCGTAAGCACCATAAAAAAATTAATTCAATCTTGATGAATTGCAGGAAACAGAAGCCATGGAGCGTCAAAATGAAGAAACTGGTGAAAAATAACAAAATATACTCTCCTTGCACACATTGGGAGATGCAAACAGCATTTGGGAGTTGAAAGTATCCAGGAAGGGAGCCAACCTGAGGAGACACGTGTCTGTGGCCAAGAACTTGCTCCGTGAGGTAAAGACGCACCGTAAAATGACGGCCGCGGCAGGCTCCAATGCAGAATGCAGATAAGCGCCGGTAACATGAACGCGCTGACGGGAAGTCACTGGAAGCAGCGCATTATAGGCAGCTCACGTTCCGCTTACATTCCGTGGCAGAAAGGTTCGTGGAGACATCGTAGGACCGCAGGAAATTGCAGAGAAGAGGTCCGGTGAGGAGGAGAGACACCACTATGCGGCCATATTGCGTGGCGCCGTAGCCACGCCCACCAGGTTCTAAGTATTCTAACGCAGTAGATGCACATTTTTTTTGTGTAGTGCTCACTGTCCTATTTTGTTGTCCTTCCTGGGTGATAGAATGTACCCAAGACTGCTTTGTTCACATTTCTTTCATTGGTTAGGCATGTCGAACTCTTGAAGAGAAGAGGCCGAGTCACCCCCAAAACCCTCAATCAACCTAAATTTACCTGGTAGGAGTCATATCACACAGGAAGCAGCTTTTACCATGCAGGCATTACAACGTAATGTCTTTGCCGTGCATCAATTACCACACAGTGCCTTTACCACAAATGCTGATACAAAGCATATGCCTTTGCCAAGCATGCCTTTAGAATGAATGAGTATATTAAGGAATGTGTGTGTGTATATGCATATTAATTCAAATATATATATATATTCATTGAAAAAAACATAGGTTTCAGGGGAGTTAGCTGGACATTTCACTCTTAAAAAACCATTGAAATTCCTCCGTTATAGTTAGTTGTACTAACTGTAACTCTCGCGCCCACAATCCACTGTAGATGATTTCACATATTACATCATTCATGACATGGTCAGTGACATCACTGATGACATCTCAAATGACATCACTGATGACATCATCCAGTAAATGTGGTTTGGTTTGTTATTTAAATATGTATTATATATACACCAATCTGCATTGAAGAATCAGTGGATATATAAATATCTGGATAAAGGATTTAGTAGCAGTGTGATTGACTGTTTACTTGAGTAATTTATAATGTCTCGCTAAATATATCGGATAGTGACTTAACTCTGTGAATATCTGTATTACTTGATCAGTTGTTGTGTAAACTGCTGCACCAGTTGGTTACTAGCTACGTGAAAGTCTATATTAGTTATTGATTAATTAACTGATTATTTGTAATGGAGAGTGAATGTGTGTGTGGTTCGGTGGGGGGATCTGTGTCTGCCCAAAGATATGTGAATAGTTAATTCAGTACGTATATGAGGTTAAGACTACGTGTTATAATACTTGTTTGGGTGAGTGAATATCTTTATGGGTGTGGTGATGAGCAAAAACATTTCTTAATGGTACATGTCCAACAAAGTAGAAAAATTAAAAGACAGTGGATGTGACAGTTGTATATAAATAAGTTTACATAAAATCAATGATTGCATGAGTAACTGTATAAATAACTGTATACTTGTAATAGTGATTTCATAACACACTAAGTATGAGTTACTATCTATATGAATAAATGAAGTGCTATTTGTATAAGTGTATTGCTGAGTAAATGTAAATAGGATAAATTGTTTGCAAAAGTGAGTAGGATAACTGCATAACTGAATAGGAGGTGTGCTGGTGTGTAATGTTAATATAAGTGTATACGTATATTTGATAGTGTTCTATTGATCATTGACTACATGTATGAGTGAATCTATAGGTAATTGATTAGATGTGTGTGTGTAGATCTAGGAATGACTGAGTGGGTTTTTAGATACTTGTATTGCTGTGTCAATGCATTCAAATGAGATACTCTGTATTTTACAGTGAGCAATGAAAGGTTATACTAGTGTATGATGAGGTGTATCTGATTGTCATGTGGATGATCAGTGATGTCATTTGAGATGTCATCAGTGATGTCACTGACCATGTCATGAATGATGTAATATGTGACATCATCACCAGTGGATTGTGGGCACGAGAGTTACAGTTAGTACAACTAACCATAACAGAGGAATTTCAATGATTTTGTATGAGTGAAATGTCCAGCTAACTATAACACTCCTGAAACCTATGTTTTTTTAATGAATTTCTAAGGTTTTTTAAATGATAATTCCTAACTATAACCTGCTTGAAACCTACGTTTTTTTCAGTGAATTTCAAAGGTTTTTTAAATGATAATTCTTAACTATAACCTGCCTCAAACCTATGTTTTTTTAAGTGAATTTCAAAGGTTTTTTAAATGACAATTCCTAATTATAATGTTTATTATGCATATCTGGTTTTTTCTATATTTTTTAATTATCATCCCATCTCAACAACGTAAAAACAACAAATAATACCATTCTTCAATGTATTCCTTCCTCCAAGAAAATCTTTTCAAACCAGAACCACAACTAACATTAACGATATACAAACTTGACGTTCCCTTTGTAAAAAAACAAAAAAACACCACATCCCCGTATTTTAAACAACAAGCCAAATCTGCAATGCTACCTAAAAAAGCAGGCGATAGTTTCACTTGCCACTAACAAATTAATATCATCATTTAACTAGTGTAAGTACGTGGACTATGTACTGCGTGAGATACATGTAACTCACACCCATACCTAAAGACAAATATGTAATACAGGTACTAATTATGCACTTCCAACAGCCAACAAAATCACAAACCTAGTGCCACCACCACTACAACCACCCCATCTGACCCCTCCCCCTCTACTACCTCAGAGGCAGCGCAAAACAGGACAACCTTCCCAAAATAATATATATCCCCACAACAGCACACTAGCTCAATGACCAGAGATGTGGCAATCAACTATGTATAAGGGAAGGAACTCGCACCTCAACAATATTATACACAATGCTAACACTACCGGTGATATGCTATACACAACTCACTATACAGACCAAAAACTTTTCCATGTGTAAATATACTATTGATACGTGTAGTGTACTGCACAGTGGACGCAACCACATTATTTCAGACACTGGGGAATATTTCGGTCATGTAGCTGTGTTGTCTCCCCCCACCCCTTGAAGAAGAAGCGGAGTGGGCTGGTCCAAAGTACGCGACTCCAGGGTAAGACTATAAATAATTAGCCTACGCTTGGGCATGGTTCGCTTCTACAAAGAGAAGAGACTCTGCCACAGCGAAGGTCCTCACACAGCCACGAGGCTTCCGCCATGACCACGTGCCTCCTGGATCCAGGCCAATACGAACTCAGCGCCACAGCACCGCAGACTTATGTCTCTATTGACTACTGCCTTCGATCTACATTGCGGACAGCCGGGTTCACAACTTGAATTCAGCTTTGTATCTACACTACGGACAGCCTTGAAGTTAGTCTTGATTTATGTAAGGCAGAGACAATTCTACTCTATGTCCTCAGACTTTGTTAAAATAAGTGACAAAAATCATTCGTCGATATCTGTGCTCACTACTGCCTTCGATCTACACTGCGGTCAGTAGAGTTTACAACTTGATACCAGTTTCGCATCAGCACTACAGACAACATTGAATTCAGTCTCGATTTATTTAAGGCAGAGACAATTGTACTCAGTCCTCAGATTTTCTTAAAGTATATGACAAAAAGCATTCCTCGATGTTTGTGTCATCTACTGCCTTACATCTACACTGCGGACAGCAGAGTTCACAACTTGAATTCATCTTTGCATCTACACTACGGACAGCATTCAAGTTAGCCTTGATTTATGTAAGACAGAGACAATTTTGTTAAATTATGCCACAAAAAACATTCCTCAATGTCTGTACTGACTACTGCATTCAAATGCACACTGCGATCAACGGAGCTTACTACTTGATACCAGTTCCGCATAGCACTACAAACAACATTGAATTCAGTCTCAATTTATATAAAGCAGAGACAATTTTACTGTGTCCTCAGATTTTGTTAAAGTATGTGACAAGAAAGCCTTCCTCGATGTCTGTGTCAACTACTGCCTTCGATCTACACTGCGGACAGCAGGGTTCACAACTTGAATTCAGCTTTGCATCTACACTACGGACAGTAGGAAATACAATCTTGATTTATTTAATGCAGAGACAATTGTACTGTATGAGTTCGGATTTTGTTAAAATTAGTGACAAAAATCATTCGTCGATATCTCTGCTGAATACTGCCTTCGATCTACAGTGCGGACAGCAGAGTTCACAACTTCAATTCAACTTTGAATCTATTTTGACTTTGAAAAACTTTTGACTATACTACGGACAGCATGAAATTTAGCCTTGATTTTTTTAAGGTAGAGATAATTGTACTTTATGTCCTCAGATTTTGTTAAAGGATACGACAAAAAGGATTTCTTGATGTTTGTGATGACTACTGCCTTCGATCTACATTGTGAGGGCTCACGATTCAGGAGGAATGGCAATAGCACAAGAAGCATTCCAGAAGCAAGAGGCATTGTACCACTGCGACCCGCCCGAACCACGAATCATCGCAGGGTGCGCACACGCTGAGTTCTTCAGGTACCACTAACTCAATGCACCACAAGTCATCTCCCCGTGGCCTTCTTAAGGCAGTATTCACTAGGCAAAAAACATTGCCCCCAGTGCGGCCTGCCCGTACCACGGATCATCGCAGGTTACGTACACGTTCAGTACCAAAGGTACGACTAACTCAGTGCACCATAATTCATCACCATGTGGCCATTTTCAGGTAGAATTCAACAGCCAAAAGACATTGGTCCAAATGCGCCCCCCCTGCACCACGCATTATCGCAGGATATGTACAAGCTCAGCGCCGAAGATACTACTAACTCAGTGGACCATAAATCATCACAAAGAAAAGTGAACAGTTTTATGTCACAGTGAGACATACTGTCCCTTTTAAAGGAATGAATGCACAATTCAATCGGCAAAAGACATTACTCCAATTACTGTGCCCCCCCCGACCACGCATCATCGCAGGATATGTACACGCTAAGCGCCAAAGGTACTAGTAACTCAGTGCACCAAAAATCATTGTCACATGGCGTTACTAAGGCAGAATTCACAAGATAAAAAACATTACTATCAATACGGCATGCCCGGATCACGCATTATCGCAGGCTCCACAGAACCTTGTTGTTTCAGGTGTCACTAACTTAGTGCAAACCAAAGTAAGTATAACACATATCCAACCTATACAATATCCCTTTAGTATGCTTCCTTCAAAAGCTTCTTTTATATCACTTATAGATTTTGTTGAATAATAAAATTCATGCTGCAAATGCAAAGACATACTTAATGTCATTCTACAATGCGGACAGCACAGGTCACAATTTGAACTATAATGTCCCTGAAACAGAAATATTTCGACAATGTATTCCATACATGTTCCATCTTTCATTTCAATCGTGATTACAGATGATGCAGTCCAGTCTAAGATCTACACTGCGGACAGCAGGGTTTACAACTTGAATTCAGCTTTGCATCTACACTATAGACAGTAGGGAATTCAGCCTTGATTTACTTAATGCAGAGACAATTATACTGTATGTATTCAGATGTTGTTAAAATAAGTGAAAAAAAGCATTCTTCTATAACTGTACTGACTTCTGACTTTGATGTGCACTGCGGACAGTAGGGTTCACAACTTGAATTTAGCTTTGTATCTACACTACAGACAATATTAAATTGAGCCCTGATTTAGTTAGGGTAGAGACATAAAATACTGCTGTGGCACTGCTAGTATGCGCAAGCACCTTCAAACCCTGCATCATGTGAACTATGCTCACAAAGAATGTAGAAGACTGCGCCAAAATGTACCTCTACCACCGGCAATACCAAGTACCTCGCGGGCATCACCTTCAACATTGCCACTGATCCAGCGGACTATAGAAAATATATCATAAACAACGCTACCCAACTTCATAACCTATAAACAAAATTCTATACTAAATATGGACCCATTTATGAACCTGATATATTTTGGGCCTACTGAATCAGGTGGTCAGAATAAATCTTTATACACATTATCTACAAACTATATACATATTTATACATTTGCTGAAAGAATATTGTCATTAGAATAAAACCCAACCATTTAAACGACCACCATAGGCGACGTGATCTAGCTAATAGTAACCTACACTTCTGAATAACCAAGACCAGCTTGTTTGTCAAAAGTAAGATTTTATATACTAAATTATGGTATATAATTTGGAGGTTTTATAAATGAATTTTATTAGCAATAAAGCAAGCATGATTGTAAAGAATTAAGAGAAAATACAATTTAAGCAAATGAATCAAAAATCAAAGTGAATATTTAAAGTTTAGCATTTCTAAAACCTAAGTCCCTAAATAAGCTAAATAGATAGAAATTAAAGTAAAGTTCTTTGAGGATTCTTACGTGCTCCACGCAAAGTCCAGCAGCACTTCGCCCTCATCGGAAAGTCAGAAAGCAGCAGTCAGCCCAACCCTAAGGGCATGACTTTTTATACCTTTCTACGCTAACTAAACTAGCAAAGGAAAGTTTTCAGAAATCCTCGACGTCCCATTGGCTGAGAGTGACAAGTGACATGTCACCCAATTCTCAAAAAGTTCCATAAAATCAAGTCTCATAAGGACCATTGTCTCTTCCACGTGAAGCCAGAAGCTTCCTGAGATTGCAACAAATGTATTAAGTCATTCTCGCAGCGTCCATAGACTTTCAATACAACTTCCGCGGATGCCAAGTTAAGGACTGACAAAATGTTCACTTTCGACCTTGGCCATGTCCGACAGAATGATGTCAGCTCATCAGTTTTTGCTTTGTGAATGCAGCTTCAATAAACGCTTTAATTCAGAATGGGCGTCTCGTGACTTTCTGCAGAATTATATGTCAGCTCTTTTTCTGCGGTTCAAATGACTAGGCCCAAAAGCAGGCAACTTATGATTTCTAATATAAAACAAACACAAGAAAAGTATTAATGTAAGAAATAATGTAGATTCTGTATCCACCCCAAGTTTTACTAATTAATTAACCCACCCGATTAATCAAATGTTACCTAGCCATTGCAAACAAATAAAGCAGCGTTTATATCTACCAGTCTCCGTTTTTTCATGAGACCCATATGCACCTAGAATAGTAGAAATGACATCACACAGACAAGGAAAAGCAAAACAAGCACATGCTTCTTTTAAGTTTGCAGCAGTTAGTAATGACAAAAACGAAAACAATAATTTATTTTATTATTTTGCACGAACAAAAAGATGCAACATTTATGCACGTTTATGAGCACATATGTTAGTCCCCCCACATGTAAAGTTTAATCTAAGTTGTATTAGTACAACATATCACAAATCATTAATATTATTATTCATGTTATGGAAATATGACTTTGCGAGTTTAAACAAAATTTTGTTTTCTATCTCGCTCCATCAACTCCCTCATCTGGTGATTAACAAATCACCACACCAGCACTCAAAATTTTGGTAAATTAAATTTATAAGAAATCGATTCAAATTCATTTGTATCAGTAAACCTAAAAGTCTGTTTCTGCATAATCTTTGCAATTAACATGACGCTCTCTATGTAATTCCTGTAATTCGATCTCCCTTTCTTCTTCTTTTCTGAGTTTATAGATTCTTTTCTTTTCTTTCAACTGTTTCTTTCTTTTATGTAACAAACAACCTAATTTGGTCAAAATAAAAATGAATACTATTACAATCAAAGGTGCCAGAATCTTGCCAAGAATTGAACTTCCGATATTATGAAACCAGTTTTTAATTGCTTGAAACCTTTTTGAAAGTTTCCCTGTAAAATCTTCTTCTTCTAAAGGAATTATCTCTGAATGCATTTGTGTAATATTCTTAATATACATTTCAATATTTTTACTTTCGTCAGGTATATATGTACAGCAATGTTGAACATGTAAAATGCCACAGACTCCTCCCTCTTTTGCTAGGAGTATGTCTAAAGCAAGACGGTCTTGAATTACCATAGATCTAATTGCAATAACTTCAACATTCACTAATTGAAATCCATCAGCAGTGTCAGTTGATAATCTATCAACTATAGTAGACAATTTTCTGATTCTCCCTGCATTTAGGGTTATACCAACAAAAGGAATTACAGCTTGAAAAATATCTCCCAGAACTTCAGTAAAAGTTTCTCTTTTAGCTCTATTTACATAATTATGAATTTTAAACAATCCTTCTGAATCTCTGTCAACATGAAACACTTTAGGAAAAACAATTCCCACATAACAAGTTCCATACCAATGGTCTGGAAGGTTGTAGTAGGCCCTGTCACCACAAACAAAATAAATCCCAGGAAAGATAGGATCTTTTCCACCTTTAAATCCCCAACCTCCCATAATCTGATAAGTATCTTCACAGTTACTTGCACCTACAAAATAATTATCAAAAAGTGTGTTATCTCTTCTAATGCAAAGTTTTCCACTAACAGGTTTGTCTATGTGAATTGCAATATTTTCAAGCATTTTACCATTTAACTTCTCATCCTCTTTTTGCCAGAAAGCAGTTTTAGTCTGCTTGACTAATTCATTCCTTTTATAAATTGCTCTTCTCTCTTCAACCATATTCAAAAATTTCTTTCCTTCAGCACTTAATTTATATGTTAGATTATTCTTGTAAGCATACTCATATGTGAGTTCGTTAGTAACAAGGAAATATTCTCTCATTTGTTTTGCTTTCTTATGCTTATTTAAAGCATTATCAATCTTAACATTAGCAAAAATCTCATCATAATTTGAATAGTAATATTCTAAACGTCCATTTTGATAAAATAAACTAGTTAATACACTACATGTTACAGCATAAGTGAGAGGAAGCATATTATATGTTACTCCCTCAGAAACAGAAGCAGGTAACTTAACACAGACATAACAGTCTTTTGCATCCATTACCTTGACATATTCACTCAAAAGCTTTGTGAATGTATTACTTGAAAAATCACCTATTGATTTATCTTGATGAATGTTAGGCTGATGATCAATAACTTTTGCAGATGCACTATGTTTAGTTTGGCTAACCAGAGCTTTGCTTGTTAAATTAACTTTGTGTAATTCTCTATTCATTTCTAAAGGGATAATCACAGCTAGAACCAACCAGAGCAGAACTAAAATGAGCAGACATACCAGAGTCATCTTACAGCATCTTTTAAAAACAGAACATTTTGAAGTGTTCTCCTTAACATAAGGCATTTTTGGTTAAATTTAGCCTCAGAAATAAAAATAAATTTTAAAATTTCTAAATTTATATTTACACCCCCCTTTTAAAATATATTTTTCTTTCTCTTAAAACCCTAAACAAGATTTCTTCGACCTTATGTCATACATAAGTTTCTTTTAACTAAAAACAGTTTTTCTTCGACCTTGTGTCAACTAACAAGATTTCTTCAGCCTTTTGCCAATTTAATATTTCTGTACTTCAATCATTGTCACTAATTTCTTGGATTTCGTTTTCTTCTTCACTACTATCATATATGTCAATAACAGGTGGAATTACTAAGTAAGTCCACTCAGGAGACTTGTATTTTTGATTTGGTCTTATTATCCTCTTCCCTTTTCTTGATATCACTTCAATTTTTCTTCCAACTCCAACTTCTTTTCCAGGACTCTTTTGACTACTGATTTCTTCAACTTGTTCTATTGGCTTTTTGATCAATCTGACTCTCAATCTTCCACCAAGCCAGTAGTCTGCTTTTCTCACGTACTTCTTCTTTGGTTCAGAATTATTTGATTCTGACTTCCAAGTCCTTTTCTTTCTCTTTTCACTTTCACTTTCCACGTCACTTTCTTCAGTTTCGTAGTCTGAAATTTCAATTGACTCAGGAACTTCTCTATTCGGCAATTTCACTCCTTCAGGAACTTCACTTTGTCTTCCATCACTGGTACTCGGTAATTCGTTCTCTTCCTCTTCTTCAATTACCTCTAACTTCCCAGATTTTGGATATTTGTTCCTTACTTCAGAGCTTGTTCTCTGCCTTTCGATACTCTCCTGGTCTGAAACTTCCTTTTGTTCAGCTTCTCTGTCTTCAATGGAGACAACCGAATCCTCAGTTATCTTTCCTTTTAACAGATTCTCTTCACCTTCAGAATCTATTTCAATGATTTCTAAGTCTTTTCTTGTTACATTTCCATTCACAGGCACAGTTTCCAGATGTCGACTTTCTTGTCGATCTTCAGAATCTGGAATTATTTCACCTTCTGTTCTGTCTTCTGCCTCAGAATCAGAATCATCTGTGGTGTCACTTTCAACATCAGAACTCTCAGGAGTTGGTACTGGAATAGTATGACTAGGATGTATCCAACGTTTTAATCCTCTGCACTTTACAGCATTAGTAGTGATCAAGATTATCTGCCTAGGTTTTTGCCATCTAGGAGCTAGACAATTCCTCCTCCGATGTACTTTCGTTCTGACCCAATCGCCAGGTCTCAGATCATGAGTCAAAACCTTTTCATTTGATTGTGCTTCAGTTCCCACCTGATTAGACACAGAAGTTACCATATCAGATAACCTTTTACAGTAATCCAAAATTGCACTGTCATTTATGCTCAACAGTTTACCTACAGGTACAAAAGCTTGCCTCATAACTCTTCCCATTAAAATTTCATGAGGACTCAAACCTGTCTTTTTATCTGGTGTACTTCTTATTGACATCAAAACAAGTGGAAGAGCATCTGTCCACTTAATTCCTGTTTCAAGACACATTTTTCCAATTCTGTTTTTGATTGTTCCATTTATTTGTTCAACTACACCTGATGCCTCTGGTCTGTATGCACAGTGTATTTTCTGCTCAATGCTCAAAGCTTCGCAAATTAATTTCATCAGTTTGTTATCAAAATGGCTTCCTCCATCACTCTCAATAGTGACTGGAAAACCGTACCTTGGGATGATTTCTCTTAGCATTAGTTTTGCTACTGTAATTGAATCACAATGTCGTGTAGGGAAAGCCTCTACCCATCTTGAGAATAAGCAAACAATTACAAGTACATATTTCAAACAATTGTGTAAGGGCATTTCAATGAAATCCATTTGTAACCTGGTAAAGGGACCACCTTCTCGACCAATTATTCCTGTCCCCACCACTGATTTTCTGTTTGGATTCATTTGTTGGCATGACAAACACCTTTGACAAAAAGATTCAGCAATAGTTCTAAACTTGGTATTGAACCATGTTTCTCTGAAAAGTCTGACCATAGAATCTCTTCCTAGATGTGCTGGACCATGATATAATCTGGCCATATCAGCAATCAAACAATTTGGTAAAACTACTCTGCCATCTTTGTAAACCCACACTCCATCTTCTTCACGTGGTCTACAATCTGATCTTAACCACAAGTCTTTTTCATCATCTTCTGCTTCGTTTTGTAAATCTCTAATCTCATGCCATGTCTCTACAACAGTTGTTAGCATTAATGAATTTGAATCAGTTTCTTTACTCCTCTCCCGATTGTAAGAATAATTTTTCCTTGCGCAGTACTTTGCTGTTTCATCTGCGAAGGCATTTCCCTTGGAAATATAATCAGTTCCTCTAGTGTGCGCTGCACATTTGACAATGGCAATTTCTTTTGGTAATTGTATTGCTTCAATTAATCTCCTAATGAAAACTGCATTTTTAATTGGTGATCCTGTTGATGTCATGTATCCTCTCTGTGACCAGAGTTGTCCATAATCATGCACAACTCCGTACCCATACTGACTATCAGTAATGATGGTAACTCTTATATCTTTTGATATTTCACATGCACGAATTAAAGCAATCAATTCAGCCACTTGTGCTGAACGAACTCCTTCAAGACATGATGCTTCTTCAACATCTACGACTGTACAAACTGAGTATGAAGCTTTCAAGACACCTCCTTCGGATCTTAAACATGACCCATCTACAAAGTAGACATAATCCGATTCAGACAAAGGTCTGTCTTTGATGTCTTTTCTTGGTTTAGTGCAGAATTCCATGACATCTAAACATTCATGTTCTGTCTCAATGTCATCAATAATTTCAGAATCAGGCAGTAATGTAGAAGGATTCAGATTTAAACATCTTGAAATCGAAACATTATCTGCTCCCAGTATGATTTTCTCATATTTTGTCAATCTGCTACTTGTTAGATGTTGAGTCTTACCTCTTGTCAATAATATTTCAACTGAATGAGGCACAAAAACTTTCACAGGAAATCCCATAATGATTCCTTCACTTTGTTCAAGGCTGATACTTGTAGCTGCAACTGCTTTTAAACAACCCGGTAATGCTTTTGCAATTGGATCAAGAACTGCAGAGAAGTATGCAATAGGTTTCTTTAAATTTCCATGTCTCTGAATTAACACAGATAATGCACATCCTTCTCTTTCACTGCAATACAGTTCAAAATCTTTCTCATAATTTGGCATGCCTAAAGCAGGAGCTTGGCATAAGCTCTTTTTCAGGTTTTCAAAAGATTCCATCTCAGCATCATTTAGAATAATTGGATCTTTTACATCTGATTTGGTCAGTCTTTGTAGTGGTTTTGCAATTACTGAAAATCCACTTATCCATTGTCGACAGTAACCTACCATTCCCAAGAACATTCTGACCTGTCTTTGTGTTCTTGGTGGTAACATTGCTTGAATCATTTTTATTCTCTCTATTGTTACTTGTCTTTTTCCCTTTGCAATTCTGTGACCAAGATATTTTACTTCTTGTTTGCAAAACTGTAGTTTTGCTGGGGACACTTTATGTCCTTCTTCTGCAAGGCGATTTAACAGAATTATTGTGTCTGTTACACAATTTTCTCTTGTCTTTGCAGCTATCAGCAAATCATCAATATACTGCACTAGCGTAGACCTACCTGGTAAATCTAGGTCTTCTAATGATCTTTTTAACAGTTCGTTAAAGATTGAAGGACTTTCTGTATAGCCCTGAGGGATTCTTGTCCATCCAAGGGTCTTACCTTGGAATCTGAAAGCAAATATTTCATAACTGTCTGGATGTAAGGGAACAGTAAAGAATGCATTGCAAAGGTCAATGACTGTATACCATTCAGCATCATGTGGAATCTGAAATAGAATTACTGCTGGATTTGGAACCACAGGACAACATGGAACGACAATTTGATTAACCTTTCTCAAATCCTGTACGATTCTAAATGTTCCATTAGACTTTTTAACTCCCATAATTGGTGAATTACAAGAGCTACTCTTCATTTCCTTTAATACACCTTGCTTGATTAATTTTTCAATTATAGGTGTAATACCTTCAATTGTTTCTGTTTTCATTTTATACTGTGGAGTGTTTGGAAATTCTATTCCTTGTTTCAATGTAATCTTTACTGGATCTACATTTTTCATCAGACCCATTTCATTTCCAGTAAAATCCCATATTTCAGATTTCACTGTTCCTTTGAGTTCTTCAGGTAGATCTTTTTCTTCAAATGTAGGAAACAATTTTGTTTCTTCTGCTTCTATCATCATCATTGTCATTCTGTATAAACCATCTTCCTCCATTGTTTGTAACTCAACTCCATCAGGAGAACAATATATTCTACAATTCATTTTACATAGGATGTCTCTGCCTAATAGATTTACTGGACTACTATTACAAACCACAAATCTGTGTTTATCTTTGTAGTTTCCAATTTCAACTGGTACTGGATCAGTTAAGTCAGTTTTAATTTGTTGATTACTTACTCCGACAACTTGGATGGTATCCCCTGAGAGAGGTAGGTTTTCAATTTCCACTGATCTAACAGTAGAACGGGTAGCACCAGTGTCCACTAGAAAAGTGATGTCTACATCATTAACTTTCCCGTTTACATAAGGACCAGACTGGTCAACCTCAAGAGTGGCTCCAACAACACACTCTTCCTCCTCTCTCGGGCACCGTCAGCAATAATCATCAGAATCGCTGTCTTGACTTTCTGTTAATAAGAATTGTTGTGACGCATTTTGCATTTGAACCCTTTGCTGCTTTTGTTGTTTCTGTGGTTTTATTACCTGTTCACTTCCCTGAAATCCCACGTTTGGATTATATTTTTGAACTCCCCCACAATTCGGAAAAGGTGGTTGTGGTAATTGGTCTTGACGATTATTCACCTGTTGTTGTTGCTGTTGCTGTAACTGTCGCTGAATATTAAATTCGTTTAACCCCTGTTGCATCTGTAGCTGTCGCTGCAGGTCAACACCATTCTGCATCTGTGGATTCAATAAGGGATTCTTTAAGTTTTTAGGAGGATGAGGACACTCGTCCCTCCAATGTCCAATTTCGCCACAATTAAAACAAGGTAATCTTTGCTTTAACTCCTCAATCTTTGGGCTAAATTTCTTTGGGAAATTATTACTTTTAAACTTTCCTTGTATCTGGTTTGTATTTCCAGTTTGAACAAAATTAGTGTTCTTATTACCCATGCTGGCAATCTGTTGCTCAGCCACCTTTACCTGAGCCCACATGGCTTTCTCCTTCAGCTTCTTCTGTTTTACTTCTATTTCATCACTGCAATACTTTGCTTTTCTTAGAATATCATCTACAGATAGTGATTGCCATCCGACAATACTAGTTCTGATCATTTCTCCAATTTCAGGTTTTAATCCATAAACAAATCTATAGACAAAATGACTCATGTCTTTTTCATCTAATTTTTCATAACCACTGTATTGTTTAAAGATTAACAGTAGCCTTTCATAAAAGGAATGAACTGATTCTTTTGTTTCCTGCTCTGTTCTTTCTATTTTAACCCAATCAACTTCTTTGGGTGGAATTTTGTTTTTCATCCAAACAATTACTTTTTCATAGAAGTCCATTACAATTGGATTTGGGGCACCTGTTTCTTTAATTCGCTCAGGTTCTGCTTTTGGCCAACTAATCGATATTTTGCATTCTGTCCAAAGATCAGATGGAACAACAATGTCAAAAAATCCATCTAAATCAATCCACAGAACTTTTGACACTTTGATAAATCTATCAACTTGCCTGTACCACTCAACTGGTTTTTCCCTCAATTTTGGAAAATCATTTGTAAATAACAGAATGTCTTGTCTCGACCACGGGATATGAACATATCCTCCACCTGCAACTTCTCTCATTGGAAATTGTTTTGACAATTTATCCAATCTTTCATCTTCCTTCTTTTTCGTCCATTTTACTCTCCATTTATTCAGTTCTCCTAGCTTTTTGATATAGACAATCAAATCTTTAATATGAACTATTCTTCCCATTGAGTTTAAACTCTCAATGTCACTTTCTGAAAAGTCTAATCTGTAATGTTTTGCAAAATTCTTTTGTTTACTCACATCGATTTCAAGTTCTGCTGCTAGATCCTCTAGTTGATCATATTTGTTTTTCGTTTTCCACTTAATGCTTTTGCAAATGAACAGTAGTTCATCATCTCGATAGTAATTTAAACTATCTGGACCAATTGTTCCAATTATTAATTCTTCGATATTCGCTTTTAATTTGGCCACGTCAAGTTTTGGTGTGGTTACCCTGACTTCAGGACTCCCTATATCTGATACAGCACCCATTGGTGTTTTTGGAGATAAATCCTCATTAAAGGTTAAATCAGGCATTCTCGTTTTAGAAGTGTTTATTTCAGATAAATCTGAATAAAATCTTTCAGCAGCCTTTTGAATTTCTGTATTTAAAGGAATAGTTAATCCAGTTTTGTTTGTTTCTCTTTGCTCAAATACGGGTTGAACAGGACCAATCGTTACTGGAACTGTGACAGCTTCCATGCCTTTTGTCATTCTTTTTATTAATTCTTCCTTTGATCTTATATATTCATTATAATCAACATCTTCAACATTTCTTGTCTCTCTTGTATAATCTTTTGGAGGTTCCCTTGCTCTTGGAGTCATTGTAAAATGTCTACCTTCATTTCGAACATTCTCAAATTCTGATCTTCTAGGAGTTTCAGTGATTTCACAATTATTTGGATAAAGTTTAGGAGCTTCACTAATTGGAGGTGCACTCGGTGAAGTTTCAGTAGAAACCACCGGAGTAGACCATGATCTAGGAGGTCTCAAAGGCTGATTAGGCTGATTCTTTCTAGTAGTTGTATATATTTCTTCCATAACTGCATCCTCAGATTCACTTTCCATAGATTTCCCTGTAGGAGTACCCATTACCATTTCATGAATTAAATACAATCCTTCACTCATATTTCCCTGTCTCCACATTCGCAATCTATCTTCATGAGTTTCTCTTTTCCAAGATGGATTTTTAGAAGGTCTTTTAATTCCACTAGCTTCTCTTTGTAACTGACACATCTCATCTTCCCACTCAACTAAAGCTTCAAATTGAGTTGGTCTCGGTTTAGGAACAAGAGCATTCATTTTCTCTCGTAAATTTCTTAAGACTCTTACATTAAATGAACCTTCATCAGGCCAAGTTAAAACACCGTCATTTTTAGTATAACGTTTCCAATTATCGAACCATAAGACAGTATGATATCCGTATTCACCTTCCATATACGCTGCAGGTGTTTTATACTTATGAAGTAGTTTACCACCTCGCGTTTCGATTTTCTTGTCAGGTGAAAATAAATTCTTGAATTTCTGAAATAATGTTGACTTTTTCTCAACATGTTTAAAATGATAACTCATTTTTAAAGTTAAATCTAATTCACAAAATCGTTCGTAAAATATTTCCGGGATGTTCCGTAAAACAACCAATCCGTGCGCGAAACACACCAACAAGCCAATGACAGTTGAGCTACGTCACTTTTCTGCTCAACCAATAAATTTGGAGTTTTTCCGAACTACCAATCAGCTCACAGGCTGTCAGAGACTCAAGAGCCAATCAGAATACAGCTTGTGACGTAGGTCACCCAATCCCAGCGCGGCTCTGTGACGTACACAGTAGCTGCGGTTTCTCGTTTCTCACTCCTGGCGCTTACCCCTCCTTCACAAAATCTTTTCACAGCGCCATTTTAAGAACACTTTTCAGTGTAAATTAATTCTTAACGATGACTATAAAGACAACATCTGTTCGTTTCACTATTTAGGATAGTTTACATACATTCAAGTATCCACACTTCGGAATAGACGGTGCTATTCACACTAAGGATAATATTCAATTGTCAGTAGAGTAACCTTACCCCACCCTTCTAACACGTATAATTATGAACTCGCTTTGCTCTGAACCCACCGCGAAGTGAAAGTTCTAAGAGTTCCACTTGAACATAAAATACAATTCAAACTCGCACTTTCATACGGAAAATTCCCTAATTTCAAACACACATGAAATCCGTACAGGACTCTCACCTGTTTATAGAAATCATGCACCGTTAGCAAAATAACGACTTTATCCGTACAGGGCTCTCACCTGTTTATAGATATGAAGCATGTACCCGTACAGGACTCTAACCTGTTTATAGATAATCATGCACCGACGTTAATTTACCCTTCACTCAAGCTCGAATATAACTAATACTCTCATCACAGTGAGTTTTATGGAAGGCGCTTTGTCCCTATTCTCATGCTGCTTTGATTTCTTAGAAAACCCTCACTATACAAGATTCAGACCTAGCCCTATAATTGTGCTGCTCGGCGACAACACTATGGTACTCGGCGATACCTCTTGTGATACTCGGCGATATCACTACAAACAGAACAGATGGCATGCGTGACTAATTTCTCGCCACACAATCTATACCGGTATAGCTTACAGATAGGCACGAAAAACGAACTTAACATGTGTTAGAACATCGATCCTATTTCCATACCATAACGCAACCCTTAGCAACCAACATATTACCTTGGTTACCTCTTAGCAACCATCAATTTCTGCTACCAGAGAATTGATCCAGCGGACTATAGAAAATATATCATAAACAACGCTACCCAACTTCATAACCTATAAACAAAATTCTATACTAAATATGGACCCATTTATGAACCTGATATATTTTGGGCCTACTGAATCAGGTGGTCAGAATAAATCTTTATACACATTATCTACAAACTATATACATATTTATACATTTGCTGAAAGAATATTGTCATTAGAATAAAACCCAACCATTTAAACGACCACCATAGGCGACGTGATCTAGCTAATAGTAACCTACACTTCTGAATAACCAAGACCAGCTTGTTTGTCAAAAGTAAGATTTTATATACTAAATTATGGTATATAATTTGGAGGTTTTATAAATGAATTTTATTAGCAATAAAGCAAGCATGATTGTAAAGAATTAAGAGAAAATACAATTTAAGCAAATGAATCAAAAATCAAAGTGAATATTTAAAGTTTAGCATTTCTAAAACCTAAGTCCCTAAATAAGCTAAATAGATAGAAATTAAAGTAAAGTTCTTTGAGGATTCTTACGTGCTCCACGCAAAGTCCAGCAGCACTTCGCCCTCATCGGAAAGTCAGAAAGCAGCAGTCAGCCCAACCCTAAGGGCATGACTTTTTATACCTTTCTACGCTAACTAAACTAGCAAAGGAAAGTTTTCAGAAATCCTCGACGTCCCATTGGCTGAGAGTGACAAGTGACATGTCACCCAATTCTCAAAAAGTTCCATAAAATCAAGTCTCATAAGGACCATTGTCTCTTCCACGTGAAGCCAGAAGCTTCCTGAGATTGCAACAAATGTATTAAGTCATTCTCGCAGCGTCCATAGACTTTCAATACAACTTCCGCGGATGCCAAGTTAAGGACTGACAAAATGTTCACTTTCGACCTTGGCCATGTCCGACAGAATGATGTCAGCTCATCAGTTTTTGCTTTGTGAATGCAGCTTCAATAAACGCTTTAATTCAGAATGGGCGTCTCGTGACTTTCTGCAGAATTATATGTCAGCTCTTTTTCTGCGGTTCAAATGACTAGGCCCAAAAGCAGGCAACTTATGATTTCTAATATAAAACAAACACAAGAAAAGTATTAATGTAAGAAATAATGTAGATTCTGTATCCACCCCAAGTTTTACTAATTAATTAACCCACCCGATTAATCAAATGTTACCTAGCCATTGCAAACAAATAAAGCAGCGTTTATATCTACCAGTCTCCGTTTTTTCATGAGACCCATATGCACCTAGAATAGTAGAAATGACATCACACAGACAAGGAAAAGCAAAACAAGCACATGCTTCTTTTAAGTTTGCAGCAGTTAGTAATGACAAAAACGAAAACAATAATTTATTTTATTATTTTGCACGAACAAAAAGATGCAACATTTATGCACGTTTATGAGCACATATGTTAGTCCCCCCACATGTAAAGTTTAATCTAAGTTGTATTAGTACAACATATCACAAATCATTAATATTATTATTCATGTTATGGAAATATGACTTTGCGAGTTTAAACAAAATTTTGTTTTCTATCTCGCTCCATCACCACCAGACATACGTCCCCAATTTGGGAAAGTTAGAATGCACTGCGTGAAGTGCAATCATTTAATTTGTTACCGGGAGCAATCAGTAGACCTAGTTTGCACAGCAATGAATAACCATCAATGCTAGTTTATTTTTTTTCCCTCAAAGTTCATGCAGTCCAGTATGCAGCAGTCAATGCTTTAAGTGCAGCCCGTTCAGACCACGCATCATCGCAGGGTGAGCACACGCTAAACACCAGACGTACCACTAACTCAGTACACCATAAATAATCACCACGTGCCCTTATTAAGGCAAAATTCAACAGTCAAAACACATTTTTACCAGTGCGGTCTGCCTGAACCACGCATCGTCACAGGCTCCACACAAACCTCCCCTACCTCAGTGCACCACAACTCATGAACCCTTAATGATAGAATCTTCTGTGTATTATTTCACATATAGTGCTCCTACCTTTGTACAGCAGGAGTGAAAACCGTTTACGATTGAATATTATCTGTGTATGATATCATGATTACTATTCTACTTGTTACCAAGAGCAACGTAATAAAATGGAGTCGAGCACACGTGCCCGTACCCACTTCAACTATCTATCCCCAGATTAATGCCGTAGTCTCTTCCAGTTTTTTTCAGTTGCGGAAAGTCCAAAAGATTGCCCGTTTTCTGACCATTGAGGCCCTTATTTTAGTTCTGTTAGCCTTAGTCATCTCAAGGTTAGATTACGCCAACACCTCTCTACGTTGGCATCCCGGCGTATCTAATGAAGAGGTTACAGCTTGTTCAGAACCAGGCTGCACGTCTCATCTATCACCAACCCAGGCACCAACACGTCCGTCCTCTGTTAAAATCCCTTCATTGGCTTCCCGTGTCCGAGCGCTGTAAATTTAAATTAGGTTGCACTATTTTTAAGTCCCTTGCCGGAACGGCTCCGTCCTTTATCTCCTCGCTAATACACCCTTATGTTCCCTCCTGCAACCTTTGCTCCTCTCATCTCGCCTTGCTTGAGGTTCCAGTCTTTAAACACAAGAAACAAGGAGGTTTGAGATATTCCTTTCTTGCCCCTTCTTTTTGGAACTCACTCCCCCAGATATAAGATTTGCTTCCTCCTATATTCGTTTCAGGACCCTTCTTAAAACTCATTTGTTCTGTAATGTTTTTCACTAACACCTTTTGTTTTGTGGACTGTCTTCCCCCTTGTGCTCGAGCGCCAAGAAACCGTCTGGTGTTAGCTGCGCTTTAGAAATATTTTTTACATTACATTACATTACATATCTGTGTCTGTGTATTTATGTTGATAAAATGCTGCTCCTGCGCCCTACCACATTATATTGTGCAATAAATAGCGTATGCAACCATCTTACCTCTGCCAGTAACAAAACCTTTGATTATATAACTTTTTCTCGCTCATTCTACAAATATGAACGTACAAACTGGATCATTACAATACTGCCAACAAAGTGTATAGTAAATTTATAAGAGTGAGCTATTCCTCGTTTAAAAAAAATATATATATATTTGCATATTTATATAGCAGGAAGTCAACCCAAAATTATATTAGCAATTTACATGAGCACCGTATTTACTGTACCTTTTCAGGCATGCGTAGATTACCGCATTTCTCTACAATAACAGGATGTGGACGTGACTCCGAGCCTCGAACACTGATTTCAAGCACCAAGTTCGACAGTATACCTTAATAACCACATACGTATATATATTAGCTGCCCTTCATGTGCCAAAAACTACATCCTAAAGCCCTGTATTACAACAGCTACAACACTCCACTGAATGTACAACAAACATTCATATTCGCAGAAATGCGTCATGTCCACCATCTTTTAAGTGTGCAACTATGAATGAATATAGGGTCAGTGATACCCCGTACCTTCCATGTTGGCCATGTTGTGGGACTTTACAGATATAATGACACATTTGCGTTTAAGTGTCATAAATCACTTAGGGAAGGATCACTTGTCCTGCATAACCTGGGTATACAGGTGGTGTGTATGTCCCAAAATAAAACCCTCATGCACGTGTGAAGTTTGTTCGAAATAGCGGTATATCTTCGTTCTCCGCTGTTCACTCACGTGACTGCATAATCATTGGGTTAGTTGTTATGCAACCTCCGCCTGGAGGTATTTACCCTTGGTTAAAAACAGTAGTGATCAGTGATAGGTGATAAGTGAATAAAATTAAAATAACCCGGACAGCCAGACCGTTTTCTTTATTTTTCTGGATTCGGGTTAACTGCGTGTTGAGAATAATTAGGATTCTTACGCACTCAATTTTCGTGTTTCTAAAAAGGTCGACATGTTTCAGTCCTAAGTCGCCTAATAAGGTCAGTCGGACTTTCTTCAGGACCAAGTGAGAAATAGTGGTGTCTCATACATAAATATTTCTTTCTGTGATGATTGTGTAGTAAAGTGACGTAATAGTCCTTCACTTCTGGGAGGTCAAAATGTACCTGTTAAGATAAATGGTGTAGATAACCAGAGGATAAAAGTGGGTTGGGGGACATTAAAAATAATTCAGTTATCACTCTTTTTGCAACTGAAAAATGGCAATACTTTATAGAACACACGCCCATCGGGCAAATGACACACACTCATTTACCGGCTCACACCCATGATTATGGTGTATTATCAATTGTCAAATTTTCCCTACTTGATGAATGAAAAAGATTAATGAGTAGGGAAAATTTGCCATTTTTCAGTTGCATTTTGACCTTCCAGAAGTGAAGGACTATTACGGATGTATGACGTTACAACGCAGGCTATTACAACGCCTGCCTTTACAACGCGGTTTTTACATCGCATACCATTACAACGCATAGTGCTTTTAGGCGCTGGATAGTGATTTATTTAATTTACTATTCCAACTCCAGTCCCCGTGGATAGTAGGGAAGGTGTTGGATAGTAAATTAAATATATTCCCTATCCTAGAGCGCCCCCAGCGCAATGCGTTGTAATGGTTTGCGTTGTAATGACCGCGTTGTAATGGTAGTGCGTTGTAAAAGTTTTGTTGTAAGTGATGTTTACCACTATTACGTCACTTTACTACACAATCATCACAGAAAGAAATCTTTATGTATGAGACACCACTATTTCTCACTTGGTCCTGAAGAAAGTCCGACTGACCTTATTAGGCGACTTAGGACTGAAACATGTTAACCTTTTTAGAAACACGAAAATTGAGTGCGTAAGAATCCTAATTATTCTCAACACGCACATCTATATTTTTTCAGACAATTAACCCGAATCCAGAAAAATAAAGAAAACGGTCTGGCTTTCCGGGTTATTTTAATTTTATTCACTTATCACCTATCACTGATCACTACTGTTTTTAACCAAGGGTAAATACCTCCAGGCGGAGGTTGCATAACAACTAACCCAATGATTATGCAGTCACGTGAGTGAACAGTGGAGAACCAAGATATACCGCTATTTCGAACAAACTTCACACGTGCATGAGGGTTTTATTTTGGGACATACACACCACCTGTATACCCAGGTTATGCAGGACAAGTGATCCTTCCCTAAGTGATTTATGACATTAGATATAAAGGAAACTGGACGGATCACGATTTTCCTTCTCCCCCCAGAATTGATTTACGAACATTTGCGTTTAAGACCCGGGTGACGGCAGCACTACAACACGGAAACCAGACTCACTTGATTTCTCATGTAGCTCACCACGGAACCACGCCCATAGCTCGGAGTCATTGTTCACAGCCTCGCGCAGCACTGGCATATGTTAGTCCAGCCCACTCCGCTTACGCTTCCAGAAAAACACAACACTACATGGCCCAGATTTCCATTGTAGTGATTTCTTAGTTCCAGGTCTAGTTGTCAGAATGGCACACACACACACTCCCTCATGGCTGGTATAGACCCACACCACACCCATCCACCACAAGCGTCACAACACACGTGACCCTACCAATAAAAAAGACAGGGGGCATGTGCTCTATACCATTTTAGAGTTGCTCCCATCGCAAGCATTGTGATGGCCCGTCCTGGTGGTTCGGATGCCCGAACTACCGAACAAGATGCCCACCACCACTTGCGCGGCCTCTTTGGTCACTGAGATAGTGGCACCCCAAGGACTGACCGGGTGAGGAACCTGCGAAGAACATGGGTGCACAAGTATGTCCTTTCCCATAGCGATATCAAGACTGAGAACCAAATCTGAGACTTCTTGGTGGCAGAGCGGGATTGCATGATGTAGAATGTACCCTGTCCACGAAACGGTAAGTAGGTAGGCCTGGGTGCGCACCGTTGGGAGTCGATGGGGTGCAGCTGACTGGATACAAAAAGGCGACGCAGCGATTTAGGTGTACGCAATCCTATATACCGTATCTTACTGCATTTGTATTTTTTTTTTCCTATAGCAGGAAAGTTTTTATAGTCGGTCAAAAGTCAGTCACTCGTGATAATTCAAACCACGTGTATCACTGCGCACTACATGTTTTCTATAACCGGATGGAAAACATTACTACTGTACTAATTCTTCATAAACCGAAGCCAATTTGTTGGAACTGTACAAATAATTGTGTTTTTAATGCGAGAGGGAATGTGTGTGAAAGGGCGATGTTATTCTACACCACATTAAGATAGTGGCAATTACCAATCATAACATCTTTCATTTACTATCTTTTAGATGTAGAGCTTCAGGGTGCACTATGTTCCGGCTTGTGGTGGAAGACACACCGGTGACAGAAAGGTGAGCTGCAAATATTCTTTTCAGTCACTCTCTCACTTCCTCTCTCTCCTTTGATAAAGAAATGACACACAATCTTATCTTCCTTTTTGTCTAACAGGTTGTGTTTCACAAATTGGGGTTCCCTCCCCACAACCCCTCAAAAGTTCAACGTTTGAGGATTCTGCGATGATGCGTGGCCTTCGTAACAACACCTAAGAAGGTTGCTTCGACACGTGGTGGACCCTCTTTGAATCACGCCAATGGTACAAGGTGAGCAAAGAAGCTTGTTTCCAAAGCAACGAGAAGTCACCTGTGGGCGGAGAGAGTGGATAGTGTGCAGCAGCTTGACTGCGTAAGAATGTACAATTACCTCTGGGAACTGAGAATGGAAAGGTTGGGTGCGCAAAAAAAAGCACTCAACTCCGGGCTCTGGGAGTCAATGGGGTTAAACAGGCTGGGTACGCAGTAATAAGAACTCACCGCTATGCAGTGGGAGTGCATAGGGTATAGTACTCTGAGAGAAAAAGAGTTCACAGACACCACCTTGCAGTGGAAGCTGATGTAATACAGCATTCTGAGTGTCCAAAGGCATAAAGCAGAAATATACTTGTGCAGTTGTATGTAGTCTGCTATTGCTAACTCTATACTATCTTTCAGATCACTAAACTTAAGGGTGCACTATGAACCGGCACATGCTTGGACACACAACGTTGGCAAAAAAGTGAGCTACGAAGATTTTCTCCAGTATTAACACTACCTCTTCTGCTCGATCTATTACTTTCTCTCTCTAACACTTTCAATGTTGTGTTTTCTCTACTTCTCTCTCTCCCTCTCTCTCACATTGTTTCTCTATCTCTTTTCAAGTTAGGGACACTGCTGTCCACTTGGCAGTTAAATAAATGAAGGCTGAATTTAATACAGTCTGCAGTGTAGAAACAAAGCAGAACTCAAGTTGTGAGCTCTGTTGAACACAGTGTTTACAAAAG
The DNA here is from genome assembly GCF_964261635.1 of Lissotriton helveticus. Taxonomy (NCBI): domain Eukaryota; kingdom Metazoa; phylum Chordata; class Amphibia; order Caudata; family Salamandridae; genus Lissotriton; species Lissotriton helveticus. The sequence goes on from NC_136070.1 coordinate 887,802,854, forward strand.
GTAAGGACAGGAACCTAGATACACAATGCCTCCAATTAAATGCATTGCAAATAAATGATATTGTCCTGCATAATAACGTGATCTCTCACCTAATTCTGTCTCATCTCTGAATCATTTTAAAGACCTACTGAACCATACTGCACATCTGAGGCAGTAGGCACTTCCCTACAGGTATCTCTTCAACGCGGGCCACTGAGAGGGGTGGGATGTATCGGGTACACTGCACACGTGCAAATATACAATATTGCCAGGTGTTATGTTAATTTGTGATCTTTTACCTCATTCAGTCAGATCGATCTAATTTTAAACACTTATTTTCATTTTTGTTTTGCAGGTTACCTACCCTCCTACCATTGGAGTCCATCTCACATTTTGTTTATTATATTGTTATATTAAAGTTACGTTTCTAGTTATTTATTTTTGTTCTAATGAAAGTTAATTAAAAAAGTGTATTATTTTTCTGACAACATTTCACTATTTAGTGTGATAATCATATGCTTCGAGAACATTTAACAATAAAAAGTACAAATGATGTTTATAGCTAGAAGTATAATACTGAGACTAACTCTGTATCAGCTCTTTACCAGAGTCTGTAGCTGCGATTAACGGATCCTATGGAAAAAAAATTAAACTCCAGCACAGTTACTGTTTGGATTAGCAACATTGTGTGGTGAACTTGTGACCTGTGTGCTCACTTTAGTGCTCCATGAACTGTTACTATGGTAACAGGCAGTAAGCAGTTTGGGGGTAGAGTTGAAAGGTACTGGCTGTACAGAAACCTTTATATTTACCCAGGATCCTCTACATGACAGGGGGAAGCAAACTAAGACGACAGAACACTGTAGAGCATATTTACAAGACACTTTTGTGTCACTTTTCTCATGTTAAAAGTGACGCTATAGTGGCGCAAGGGACTTGTAAATCTACCCCTATGTACATTACAAGCAAAAGAAGTACACAACTCTTCGAATTACCCTCAAGACAGGGCTGGAGGACCAGCCACTGACGATACAAACCCCCTATGTACAATTTACCTACTCTGTACTCAACAATGAGAAATTCTTTATCGATGGGGGGGGGCGTGGGGATGAATTGCTGCTGGCATGATTGGGATGCAGTAGTGGGAGGGGGGTTGCGTTCTTCTGGGGAGGGAGTTTGGTTCAGCGGGGGGCAGGGCGTCTGGTTGGTCGTTGTGCAGGTCGGTATCGCCTGAGGGCAGATGGTTTTTTTGTGTCTACTATGGCATGCTGCATTTCTATGATGTACCCTACTTTATGGCGGGTCTGGGGCTTAATGCACGATTGAGTTGTATGTCATGGAATATAAGGGGTCTTAACAATGCCAAAAAGTGTCGAAATGTGATTGCATACTTAGATCGTCATCACGTTCAGATTGCCATGTTGCAGGAAACACACATATCACCGCATACACGTCCTACCTTTGCAAGCAAATGGGCTAGTGCTCGTGTTTTCTCTTCTTATTCTACCTATGCGAGAGGAGTTGCTATCCTAATCAAACGCACTGTACCGTTTCAAGTGTGTGGTGAACTAACGGATGCAGAGGGCCGCTTTGCCTTGATGTGGAGACGTTTAGGCGTGACACTATCACCTTCGTAAATTGCTATGCACCTAACATAGATATGCCTTTATTTTTTACTACACTTTGGGTCAAAATTCTGGACGTAGGGTCTCGACATATTATTTGGGAGTGACACATTACAAACCTGGGTCCAGGGAGGCTCTGGGGTGAGTGATCTCGGAGGGAGACCTGGTGAACGGATGGCGCTATCTACACCCTCTCCGAATGGAGAGAACACATTTCACATCACTGACAGGTACATGGGCAAGACTGGAATACATCTTCACGTCTAGAGAGATTTGCGCAGGGGTGGCTGATGTGGTGCACCTTCCGAGGACATACTCTGACCATAGCCCGGTCCTGATGCACCTACAGGTACCTGGATGGGACAATCCCAGACCCCACTGGAGGTTACAGCCAGCGGCCTTACTGGACACTGTGTTCCGCACTGAACTCGGTGAGGAAGTTGCCGCTTTCTTCCCCAGAAATAAGGGTTCCGTCGACTCTGTCGAACACATTTGGGAGGCATTCAAGGTGACGGTCAGGGGATATTGCATATCAAAGAGCTTCGGGGTTCTGCGCGACATTCAACGCACAATTCGCACACTTGATAGCGAACTGAAGGCCTTGGAGGTTCGGATGGTGGAGGGAGATGGTGCTGACATCCACGCAGAATTTAGGGATAAACTGACACGAAACGAGGACGAAGCTAACAGGGAGGTAAAGTTTAGAGGGAAGCACTGGCAGGTGAGAAAATACTGTGAGGGAGACAGACCGGGCAAGGCACTGGCAGTGCTAACGCGTACCCAGCACAATCATACCACGATTCTGGAAGTTGTGAACTATCAGGGGCACACAGTCCGAGACTCTGATGACCTACTCACTGCCTTCGTTTCTCACTATCATGCGCTATACACCGCAGCCGCAATCTCCGATGTACCATATGATAACTTTCTTGGTGATGTGGCTCTCTGCTGGCTTAGTGATGGTGACAGGGCCTTCCTAGCCGCCCCTTTTGAGCTGGACGAAATCCGGGATGCTATCATGTCGCTGCAAAACTGTAAGGCGCCCGGCCTGGACGGCATCCCTGCCGAATTTTATAAAACATACGTAGACATTATGGCCCCTGTCCTCCGTGAAGTCTTTGAGGAATCACTGGCTGACGGGGTCCTCCCCAGGTACATGCGCGAGGTCGTAATCACTTCGCTGTTAAAGCCTGGCAAGAATCCTACCGCTCGTGATTCATATCGTCCGCTTTCGCTCTTGAATTGCGATGTTAAAATCTTGGCGAAGGTGCTGGCTACCAGACTGTCTCTCCTGATGACCCGGATTGTATTACCTGACCAGTCTGGGTTTGTCCCGGGTCGATCTACCTCCCATAACCTGCGTACTCTGTTTTCCCTACTTCACACGGTGCATCCGGACCTCCCTGTCGCATCGGTTTTTCTAGACGCCACTAAGGCCTTCGATTCGGTCGAATGGCCATACCTGTTCACCATCCTAGCGCATATGGGAGTCCCCAAATTATTCATCTCCGGGGTCCAATTGCTGAATACGCAACCAACAGCGAAAGTCCTGATTAACGGTCGCCTTTCAGGCTCTATTGTCATTTCCAGCGGCACCCGACAGGGATGCCCATTGTCCCCCCTATTGTTCGCAATCGCCGTCGAGCCGCTGGCCTGTAGGCTCCGTCAGCTGCACCGTGAAAGCGCGATTCGCTGCTTCCGGCGCCAGATTGATGTATCGTTATATGCTGACGATATGACGCTATTTGTCAAAGACCCGGCATGCAACTTGAATCCATTACTCAGGGAGTTTGTTGTTTTCGGTGGACTGTCTGGTGTGCATATAAATTGGACCAAGTCACAATTTTACCCGCTCACGGACGCGGTCGCTGACTTCCCTCTCGACTATCTTTTGGAATGGTGCCGTTCAGACCTCCGATACCTGGGTATCCAAATCTCGCGTGATAAAGACGAAACATTACGCTTAAACTACGGAGTCGCAGTCACGAAGCTTGCCGCACTAGTGGATCGATGGATTACCCTTCCTCTTTCCATGGCAGGTAGGGCATCACTCATCAAGATGGTGGTGCTCCCTCACTTTCTTTATCTTTTCCTTAATATCCCTTATTACCCGGGTGCCTTTTTCTTCAAAACATTGAAATCAGAACTTTGTCATTTATTTTGGGGGGGTAAGAGCCCGCGACTACGGTGGTCCATGCCGACCCAACCTTATGATAAGGGGGGTTTCGATATACCCGACTTTGAGGTTTATTATTTATGTGCTCAAGCACATTATGCCTATCACTGGATAGTTCCCACTACATGTATGCCTCAATTGGCGGTGAAAGATTGGATTGCGAATCCCCTTTCCCTCAATGGGCTCCTCTATTGTCCGGCGTCGCTCATAACACCATATACCTCCGTCACGTGCACGATAGATGCCTAGTGCCGCTTGACTAAGAGGCTGGACTGCGTACTGCTATATTCCCCCCGGATGCCACTGGCATATCACCCTAAGCTTGAACTCCTACAGGAACATGGCTTTCATGTGCTCTGTGAGCGACTACGAATACCCTGCTGGGGTGACCTTTTCTCCGCTGGCCAATTCAAAACCGCGGAGCTCTTCTTTGCCTCGCACAGTCGTACTCCGCTCGATATATTCTACTATCTTCGACTGCGTCAGGGGATGAAGGAAATCCTACCTGAATTTCTTAGTGAGCCTGAGGCTCTATCTCCACTTCACTTCATGCTATGCTCACAGGACGGCTCACATCTGGTGTCGGGCATGTATCGCCAAGTCAGGATATGTATTCCGGGCCTGGAGGCCTCTGCCCGAATGCACTGGACCGCTGAACTAGCAATCGAGATTACTGACGAACAGTGGTTATACTGCTGTAACCTCGCGGCCCGAATCTCAGCCAGTAGCAGGCTCAAGATGCTCCACTACAAATTCTTGCAGCGACTATATTAATCCCCCCGGTAAAAAAATACAGGTTTCGGCTGTCTGATAACGATAGGTGCGAGCGTTGCCACGCGGAACATGCAGGTTTCCTACACCTTGCATGGGAGTGCCCTCCTGTACACGCCTACTGGCAACAGGTGCATGATGCCCTCGAATCAATGACTGGGGAATCCATAAACCCTGATCCATTGTTGATGCTTCTGGGACACACACCACACATCCCCACGACATGCAAAAAATTCCTAGATATTGCGCTGCTCCTTGCGAAACGGCGCGTTGCGTGTAGGTGGGGTCGTGGCAGGGCCCCAAAGTTCAAGGAGTGGCTTGCAGATATGACACACAGTCAGGAACAACACAAGACTTTTACTGAATTGCTCCCGCTCTCTAGCAGGCCGGGTGACATTTGGGGTCCCCTAGTCGGACATCTTCTAGCCCAGGCAGAACGGGACGAAGGTCTGGATGGGGGTGGCCTCCGGGGCGACGGGGTTGTCCAGGTATGATGAGTCTGCTCATTCAGATAATCCACCAATGGATGGCCTCAGCTTATGATCGCTTGATCTATATGTGATTGCATACTTCTCTGACTAACACGTTTCACTTCTGCCTGCCATCGATATGTTTGTACGCACCTGTTGTTACCTCTTGCACACCCTAGTTATGTACTGTTACATGGCTCGTCCCTAATGTGTACTAGTAATATGGCACTACCCCTGATTGACGAACATTGTGCACAGTCTGATGACCTACTGCCACTCTATTAATGCTGTTAATTTGCCATATACCTTACATGCTAAATGTTTTGGATGCTACCTCGCTGATTGTAAGACCAAACCTCTGTATTGTTTTGTGTTGAAAAAAACCAATAAACAAAGTTTAAAAAAAATAATAATAAATTCTTTATCGATCACAATTAGACAGTGTTGCTTCACGATTCACAGTGTGCACTTCACTAAATACTTCATGCCTATTTAAAAGGGAGACGGGATTGTCGACATTACAAAACTTAGGGGCATATTTACAAGGACGACGTTAAAATTATCGCTGCTTTAACGCCAGCAAACTACAACTAAAAAAGCGATAATGGACTTCAAAATCCTTTGTTGTCTTACCGGAAGATTTTTTCAACACTGCTATTTCCTATGGCAGGGTGAGAGCTGAGGCTCCCGTCCTGCCAAAGCTTTTGCTTTTTGAAAGAAAACCTACTCTCTCTTTATGGGGGTCTCTTCCATGTTATATTGTCATAGGAACACCTACATTGCAACTCATTGGAGATACGAGGCGAGCTGTTAGCAAACCAGCTGCTAACATGCGTTAATGCATCTTAGCATCGCCTATAAATGGCGATATAATTTTCACTGCATTTTTGGCTCGGTTTAAAAAATTGCATCGAGATGGCACTTGTTAATATGCCTTCAAGATTGCTATCACAGAGCGGGAACCTCAACTGCCGCCCTGCCATAGCAAATAGCAGTGTCCCAGGCGTAGGCACCTCAAGACACATCAGGAGCCGCTCCTGGGGGGTGGTGTTCCCCAAGGCTTTCGACTACTCCAGAATGGAGACCACGTGGGCCCCCTCCCAAAATATAAAAAGACCCGGAGGGTGGTAATCCCCGGGACTTAGATGGACCTTTGAGCTTCCTCACCCATTTATTTTGTAGCACCGAGGAATTGCTGTCCCTGGGCTACAGGGCCCCTCTGAACCACCATCAAATGTAATATTTTACACCCCGGGATTTGACCATCCTAGGTAGCTAATTTTTAAACAAGCACATGAGCCCACGCTTCGTTTTTATTTTTTTAACGGTGGATCCATGCACCCAGCGCACATTTCTCCATTTAAAAAGAAAATGGGGGGGGCCCTAGGGGTCTTTGTGGGACCCCCTAAGAAGGTCTAGAGGGTCAACATATTTCTTACCTGCCCCCTTTATACATTTTGAACACTTGTTCCACTAATTTCTAGATCCTCGCTTTTACCGAGGCACAAAATGGCTGCCAACACTTCTTGGTTTCGAATATTGACAACCACTTGACAGCCCATTACCATTCAGCGCGTGATCTGGACGGTGCGCTTAGAGTGTGCGCAAGACGCGCGAATCCACCAAGGCCATAGATATATATGTACTTTTAATTGTAATTTTCTCAGAAACTACTGAACGGATTTACACCATTTGAGCAACAGGCACAAGTCTGAGCCGAGGACTACCTCTTTGCCAAATTTGGTATAATTCAGTTCAGTCGTTTTGGCTGTAGCCGCAATGAACGGTTCCTATGGAAAATTGCATGGGGAAAACACGTTTTGCGACCCCCCTTTTTCCTGCCCCTGCTTCAAATGCAATATTTAGACCCCGGGATATGTCCTTCCCAGGCAGCTAATTTTTAACCAAGCACAGGAGCCCGCCCATCGTTTTTATTTTTTTTATGGCTGATCCCTGCACCCACCGCACATTTCTCAGTTTAAAAAAAAAAAATGAAAAATTGGGGGGGCCCTAGGGGTCCTTGTAGGACCCCCTAAGTAGGTCTAGAAGGTCAAAATATTTCTTACCTGCCCCCTTTATACCTTTTGAACACTTCTTCACACTAATTTCTAGATCCTCGCTTCTACCGAGGCACAAAATGGCTGCCAACACTTCCTGGTTTCGAATGTTGACAGCCACTTAACAGCCAATCAGCATTCAGCGTGTGATCGGGACGGTGCGCTTATAGTGCGCGCAAGATGCGCTGATCCACCGAGGCCATAGATATATATGTACTTTTAATTGTAATTTACTCAGAAACTACTGAACAGATTTACGACATTTAAGCAATTCAATTCAAGAATCTTTATTTCGGTAAAAATGTTACCATAAAAGCCATTTAAAACATACATTTTTAAAACAATTGTAATATTAAGAAATGTATAATCTAAAATCAGACGCTAACATAGTCCCGTATTACACCGCAGTGTCTTTGATACATTGGGGTCAATTGCCGTCCCTAAGACATTTCCTTCTAACACTCCAGATGGCACCCAGGTATTTTGCCACCGCGAACACAATATGATCAGTCACATTGGTTTTCAGGACTCTCAGAGCAATCAGGCACTTCACAAATCCCAGATTTTTACATAGAGGGACTATCCATTGTTTGCGAATCTCTCGGTAAGTGGGGCAGAAAAAGAAAATGTGAAGTTCAGATTCGTTGGAGGTTCTACATGCTGGACAGGTACTGGTTGCATCTTTACTCCATTTACTTGTTAGCGAACGAATAGGAAGCGACCCATGTCTCCACTGCAGGTATAATTTCCTGAGCAAAGGAGGATGCACTTTATCAAGAGTTGGTTCAAAGCAATAAGTGTCTTTAAAAGATATGAAGAATTCTGTCAGTGAACCAGGTTTTAATTGGTTGAAAAGTGCCAGTGATTTCCTATTGTGGTATGCCTTGGCTAATTCCTTTTTGGGGATAAGTTGGCAGGTAGCCAAAGGATCAGACCACATCTTAGAAAGTCCCAAGCCCTCCAGTTCTAATTGGATTGGTGTCACTACAACGCATGCTTTTACATCGCATGCCTTTACAACGCGGTTTTTACATCGCATACCATTACAACGCATAATGCTTTTAGGCGCTGGATAGTGAATTATTTAATTTACTATTCCAACTCCAGTCCCCGTGGATAGCAGGGAAGGTGTTGGATAGTATATTAAATACATTCCCTATCCTAGAGCGCCCCCCAGCGCATTGCGTTGTAATGGTTTGCGTTGTAATGGTTGCGATGTAATGGTAGTGCGTTGTAAAAAATTCGTTGTAAGTGATGTTCCCCGTTCTAATTTGATGTGTTTGAGCCATTTGATTTTTCCGGCACCCGGCATGGCAAGCACCTCCTGTAGTCCCTGTCTGTAGCTAGCCAGTTCTGGGGTTGCCCACAGTCTACGCCAGAAGGCCAGCGGGCGAAATGCCAATTCTTCATCTAACGGGCGCAGCCCTAGGTCCAACCTAAGGGGGACTAAGGGTGTGCTAGGGGGGAGTCCTACTAGCCTTCGGATGAATTTATTCTCCTCTGCTTGGAGGTCTGATGTACCTACATGACCCCAGAGTTCAGGTCCATTCATGGCAGCCCCCCTTGCCTGTGTTTTGTAAATCTGCATCGGTGGACCAATGGGCCTAACTGAGGATTTATTATTCGCCGTAAGGTTCATAATACCCCCCGAGTATTGGGTCAATTTGAGGAGAGCTTTTTCCTGATGTGTCTTCCAGGATAGTTTGTCATTCAGCATGACACCCAGGTATTCAAAAGATTTCACCCTCTCAAGCATGTTTTGCCCTATTCTGGGGTAGGAGTGGAATTTCGGTGGAGGATTGAAGACCATGAACTTAGTTTTCAGAGTATTAATTTCTAAGCCATGGCCCTCACAAAAGTTCGCAAAGCCATCAAGGATACGTTGAATTCCCGTTGCGGACTTTGATAGCAGCAGGGTGTCATCGGCATACATAATAGCCGGCACCCTTTCCGCAGCCAATTTGGGAGCATCAGAGTTGGTGACCCCATGCAGCCGAGCGATTACCCCGTTGACATAAAGGCAAAACAGGGTCGGTGCAAGCACACAACCCTGTCTTACCCCCCGGCCAACGGGGAACCTCTCAGACAGTACCCCCATCCTGCCACATCTCACCTGAGCAAAATTTGCACTATGAAGGTGCACTATCATTTTCAACAAACCCCCGGGGACGCCCAATCCTGCTAACACCTCCCACAACTTATTCCGGGGGACCAGGTCAAACGCCGCCCTTAGGTCCACGAATACAGTATAGAGGCTGCCACCCTCCAACTGCACCGTTTTCCAATGAATGAGGACAAATCGAAAGACCTGGTCTATGGTTGAAACCTTCTCCCTGAAACCTGCTTGGAAGGGGCTCAGGATATTGTGATTCCTTGTCCACTCCAGCAGGCGGTTCAGCAGCAACTTGGCAAAAAGTTTTTGTGACACGTCAATCAGGCTAATTGGCCTGTAGTTTGCCGGTAGCAGAGGTGATCCCTTTTTGAAGATAGGGACTATCTCTGCCCCCGGCCATGTCGAGGGGATTGACATGCCATTCAGGATTGAGTTGAACAATACTCTGAGATACGGAGCCCAGACCTTGGGTTCGTGCTTATAGAGGTCGCCTGGCAACCCATCAAGGCCCGGCGCCTTTCCAGCAGCCAGGGCCGTGATAGCCATGGTGACCTCCTCCATGCTGAAATCATCCATGGGAACTACGCTTTCAGTGGATAAGTGCACCGCACCTTCGGGGAGAATCATTGAAGGGTCACTAATGTGTGTTTTATATAGATTTTTAAAATGTTCCTCCCAGACAAAGGGTGCTATGTTTGCCTCTACTGCTGCAACTGGTTCAGCTGAACCTTGCTTAACGATTTGCCAGAAAATCTGTGCATCTCGTGTTGCAAGTGCAGCTGACATTTCGGTCCAGTTTCCCTCATCCCATTCTACTTTTGCTGCACGGAGAACTGATTTATAAGCTAATCGTTTTACCTTAATTTCTCTTGGGGTATCTCGTGCTTTGAGTGAATCCAGTAATGCGGCTTTCGCTCTGCTGCAGGAGGCGTTGAACCAGGTGACTCTTTTCTGCTTGGGCCTGTTTGGCCTGGCCACCGGGTTCAATACTTCTGCAAGGTTGGTACATAATTCTAAGTGAATTACACCTAACTCGTTCAGTTGCGCATTCTTACTGGAGAACGGATTGATTGCCTCGAGATTTCCTGAGGAGCGGGATTTTAAATCATTAGCTGATTGGTCCATACAGCGCACAACCTTTTCTAGGGCGGGGGCAACTAGTGCGTACAGTCTTTCAATGTTAGACGGCTTTTCCAGCAATTTCGCCCATTTGATTCTGCGTCTATTACTGGATAGTGCTAGGTCCACCTGATATGCAGGATATTCATCTACCGTACCTGTATATGACCCCTGAACCTCAAATCTTAATGAGAGTGGATTATGGTCACTATCGGATCTGGAGAGTACTCCAAAATCCTTCACTTTGTCCCAGACCCTGACTGAGACCATAATATAGTCAATACGTGACTCATGGCCGGGTCTATTAAAAGTATATTTTGGCAGAATGTCCCCTTTTATTCGGCCGTTGCAAGCCCTTAGCGAGTGACTGAGCATGAGGGACGTAATTTGAGTAGCGAGTGGAGTCCAGGCCTTTAACAATGGGCCACTCAGGGTGGGGATGTTCCACTGTTCATCCTCTTCGCTAGTTATGCCTGACAGGTGGTCTGGGAGAGGTTCGAATTGGTGGTTGAGATCACCACCTATAATAATTGGGGAACAGAGGGTGATTGAGTCAAGGAACATCGCTAGTTCCTCGACTGCTCCCGAGGTGGCTGCTACCCCCACGGGTCTTGAGTATATATTAATCAGTGTTATTTTACCTCCACATGGCCATTCCAGAGATACACACTGGAAATCCAAGGAATTGGTTTCCAAGTGTGTAGCCCTGCAACCCAGGTGGGCACCAACCCAAATTAAAAAGGCCCCCTGATGGTCGACCCATTCCGCCCCATTTTGCCTGAATCTCAAAGGTGGCGTAACCCGGACGGGGATGTTTCTCCCTGGCCCAGGTCTCTTGAAATAGGCATATATCATACCCTTCAATGAGTTCCCCCCATTCGGGTGAGTCTACTTTGTTGGCTAACCCGGCGACATTCCAGGAGAGTATGGAAATTACTCCTGGAGCCCCCAATGTATCAGTGGGAGCTAATGGCAGAGAATACTCATGTGGGGTAACTTCGTCTTGTTGGATAGGGATGACTATGTCTGATAGAGGTGGATTTAATTTTGGGCAACCCTCAGTAAAAGGGCTGTCCCAGTCACTACACTCTGAATTGTAAGTTTCGATTTTGAAGGACTTAGGTGCTGCGAAGGGGTGCCTGCCTACCCCTTCAATATGATTATGATCCTCCAACTGTTTTTGGGGTGGGGGAGAGACTTGTCGGCCCGTATATGATTTAAGTGTGTTGGGAGCTGGTCGTCCCGTAGGATGGATTGGGCGACTTATTAGGACGGGTGCTGCGGCTGAGATAGTAGGCGTATGTGGGCGTCAGTCCACATCCTCAAGGCACCCGTATCTATTAAAAGTCGGTACCCCGTTCCAACCGCCGTGCGTGTCAGGCCAATGGTTGGGTAGCCCTCCCCAGCCATCCTTCCTCTGCGGAATCCGTCTCCAGTTCCCTCCCAGGTTCGAATAAGAGGGGGGTGGGTAAAAATAGGTAAGGGGTCTGGATGCTATTGGTGAGTATGTACTATTGTGGTTCCCAGAATGTATGACGTGTGCAGTATTAGGATCCTCAAAAGAGACGATCACACAGTCGCCATTAATGGACTTGTGTGTGGTGCCTACCCATGGAACCCTGCGCACCATGAGGATTTTACTCCTTAGAGGTTGGGGTATTGGCCTATTGACATTGAGCCAGTGGATTACCTTGTTCTTTAGCGAAGCAAAGTCCTCCTGCTGGTTGAAAGTCAACTCTGTGACCCCTGTCAATACTACTACATAGGGTCTTAGCTCTGGTGGGAGGTCTACATAGCCCCTGTGTCTAGTATTGTGGGTATTAACTCTCTGGTTTGAAGGGTGGTTGTAATTATGACCAGTGTGCCTCAGATTAGACTGATCTGTCACAGATGGTACACGTTGGCCTACCAGGACTGATGGAGTTGGTGGTAGGTTATCAACCACCAATTGGTTGGAGGCCATCATCACCCTATTAGCAGAGATATGTGTGTTGGTCCTCTGCCGAGGTTTTGGGATCGGTTTGGCCGCCTTTGGAATAGCAGTGATGGTTGCCGCTGCAGGTGTTATAGCAGCAGGAAGTGAGATAGCATTACTAGTTCCCGGGGGCTTGATCATTGAGGCAGCCAGCGGGGTAGCAGCAGCTGGGGTTATAGCATCGTGTGATACAGTAGGGGTAGCTGTTCCTTGCGGTCGAGTTGGTTTTTTGTCCTGCATACTGATGGTTGCTAAATTCAGGATGCTTTTTTCTGTTTCCAGGAGCTGGGTTTCAATGTGTGAAAGTCTCACTTCAAGGGGGGTAAGCAACTTTTTGAGTGTTTCCCAGACTATTGTTAAAAACTCAACATCCTTCCCTTTTATAGTGCAAAGAGGAACCCCAGTGGTTTCATTTCCACCATAAAATTAACATTTTCGTGTGTAACTACTGGTTGTAAAGAGATAGGTTCCGGTCTAAATTCAGGGGAGTGTGTGGTAGTCACTGGGAGGGGATTTAGGGTCACCTGGGATGATGCCTTGGAGTATAGCTGGGCCTTTGCTATCTTGGCTTTTTTCCTTGTATATGCCGAGGTATTTTTACGCTTCCTTTTGATGTGTATTCCATCTTGTGGGGTAACAGAATTCCCTCCCCTAGATGACGTAGATTTGCAGGTTTGCGCCGTTATCAGCGGACCCTCCTCAACCTCCTTCTCCTGCGCTGAGGGATCACTCAGCGAAGATTTTGGGGAGTTGGAGGATATTGAAATGGACCCCCCCTGAGATGTAGTTGTAGTTGCTGTTTGTGGCTGATGAACATCTACGTGCGCAACAATCAGGCTAGGTCCTAGTGGGCGGTCAGGTGTTTTAGCCCAAGCAATGGGCCCAAGGGAGGATTTTTTGGCTGCAGCTATTTCCTGTGACAGTCTCCTAGCTGCGTCTAGTTCAAGGGACACTCTATGCTGCATTTTGACGATCTCCGTGTCGATGGCTGTGTGAGTCCTGGTGATAAAATCGTCTAAAGTGCCGTTTTTCAATTTGGTCTTAGCCGCTCTGTCTCTGTACTCACGGGTTGACATGGTGTTTGGTCACAGTGAGTAGAAAAAGGGGTCCGATGTTGGATAGCGATGGGACCAAATGATGTGGCCCAGTCCAGTCTCTACCAGCCTCTAACGGCCTAAAACGGCCCGCTCTTAGCCCGGTCTTCGCCCGTGCGCGTCCGCGCGCGTCCCGCGGGCCGGAGATGTATATCCAACTATATGGTTCCTGTTGATGTAACCACGCCCCTAATTTCATGGGCCAGGGAGGAATCGGCGGGAAGAGGACCAGCTGTGGCAGATTAACGCACTGCCCGCTGGTCCTCCCAGTCCCGCAGCCCTGATCGAAAACGGCTTCACTCCCTGGTCTGCCGCTCTTGAAGCTCCCCACAAGCAGAAGGCAGAAGGGTCACAAGCACTCGAGCGGCTCCCGCGGAGCGGGGGACGCGAGGCGTGGGTGCAAGTTCAAAAAGGTGAGGCAGCAGGTATGGGAAAACGTCCGTGCAGCAGCCCGTTAGCAGGGTAGAGACACACACTCCCAAAGTCCAGCCTCAATTTCAAGGGCCAGGGAGGAGTCGGCGGGAAGAGGACCAGCTGTGGCAGATTAACGCACTGCCCGCTGGTCCTCGCAGTCCCGCAGCCCTGATGGAAAACGGCTTCACTCCCTGGTCCGCCGATCTTGAAGCTCCCCACAAGGAGAAGGCAGAAGGGTCACAAGCACTCGAGCGGCTCCCGCGGAGCGGGGGCCGCGAGGCGTGGGTGCAAGTTCAAAAAGGTGAGGCAGCAGGTATGGGAAAACGTCCGTGCAGCAGCCCGTTAGCAGGGTAGGGACACACACTCCCAAAGTCCAGCCTCAATTTCAAGGGCCAGGGAGGAGTCGGCGGGAAGAGGACCAGCTGTGGCAGATTAACGCACTGCCCGCTGGTCCTCGCAGTCCCGCAGGCCTGATGGAAAACGGCTTCACTCCCTGGTCCGCCGCTCTTGAAGCTCCCCACAAGCAGAAGGCAGAAGGGTCACAAGCACTCGAGCGGCACCCGCGGAGCGGGGGCCGCGAGGCGTGGGTGCAATTTCAAAAAGGTGAGGCAGCAGGTATGGGAAAACGTCCGTGCGGCAGCCCGTTAGCAAAAGGCATGAGTCTGAACCAAGGACCACCACTTTGCCAAATTTGGTGCAATTCCGTTTAGCCGTTCAGGCTGTAACCGCGATGAACGGTTCCTATGGAAAATTGCATCAGGAAAACACGTTTTGGGACCCCCTTTTTTCTCAGCCCCGCTTCACGAATCACCCCAAGACTTTCAGGATAAGAGCGGACCGGAGCGCCCAACCAGTTTTGAAAATTTCGCGAAGTTTCATCAACCGGCGCCAAAGTTAATCCAAATAGAATGTTGCGGATTTCCTATGGAACATAGGTTCTAACTATAACTACCTACTAGCGACCGCCAGTAGGTAATATATATATATATATATATATATATTTACTACCTACTGGTGGTCGCCAGTAGGTAGTTATAGTTAGGACAGTGGGGCATATTTGCAATCCCTCACCTCCACCGGAGCGTAACCTTTTTTGATGCTCCGGTTGCGCAGCACCATATTGCATATTTACAAAGTGGCACTGTGCCACTTTGCGTGGCTTAACAGCACCTTGTATATATGCCCCTTTCTGTCGCAGTCCTCTGCAGCAAAGGGGCATGTCATGAGCGTTGCTGTGGGCGTTCCACCCACCAATTGCTTTTTGATGCTGCCCCTCTTTGCAAGCCTGAGGCAGCACCAAAAACAAATGCCATGGAATACCAGGCATTAGAATGGTGATACGAGCAGAAAGTATTACACTCTTTTCATCAGTGCTGCATTCCGTAGCACAAATAGAAGGTGCAAATCACCACTGTTATTTATTTATTTTATTTATTTATTCAATGTTTTCTATAGCGCGAACCAGACCCAGAGTGTGGGTGTCAGAGCGCTTTACATTTCAACCACCTACGATATCAGCAGATATCCAATTCTTTCACGTCAAGAACATGTCTATGTATTCCACTAACATTGGCATATATTTATCCATACACAAAACAAATGTAACGAGGAGGAATATAAATCATTAGATTACAATCAAGATTGTCATGTCATACTTAAATTTAAGATAAGACCATTCCTGAGTTCTTCATTATCCAAGCCGGTTATAGTATTGTTATGTTCAACACATTGTTCGTTATGGGAGAAATTTACCCATCAGAAAGGACTTAGTCTCATTTTTTAATCATGGAGCACAGGAAAATTCCAAATCCTTGGTACAGCTCCAGTGAATGCTCTATTGTAAGTTTGTTTCTTACGAAGAATGCTGGTTTCAGTAGAAAATCCTCCAATCCCCTCGAGGGTCTAGTGCCTCCGGACAGCGTCATTTTATGGGCTAGGTAATGTGGAATTTTGTGATGTATTGCCTTGTGTTTAATACATGCAATTTTTAGCTCTTTTCTTGCCTCGTATGGTAGCTAGTGGAACAATTTCAGATGCGGAGTGATGTGGTCGTATTTTTCTGTTCCCATTATAAGTCTAGTTGCTGCATTGAGACAAGCTTTTAGGGGAGCTGTAGAGATTTTAGGGAGTCCTGATAGAGTTGCGCATCCATGTGAAAGGAAGTGTTAGCCTTATGCAGTACTTCAGTTAATGGTTCGATATATAGGTTAAATAGTGACAGGGATAGGGTTGATCCTTGTGGAACCCAAATTTGATTTGGAGATGGTGGGGATAGCTTTTTGTCCACCAGGAATCTTTGTGATCTGTTCTCTTGGAAGGAGTAGAACCATTTCAGTACAGTACCCAATAAGCCCACCCTATTTTCCAGGTGTTTTAATCATTTTGGATGGTTTACTGTGTTAAATGAAGACGATAGGTTCAGAAGGATCAGGAGACAGGTTTCATTATGGTCGAGGGCTAGCAGAGCGTCATCTACTATGTGTAGGATTGCTGTCTCCGTACTGTGGTTTGGTCTGAACCCTGATTGGCAGTCATTTAGCAGTTCAAATTCAGTAATGTGTTGACTTAATTGATTGTGCGCACATTTTTCTAATACTTTGGCTAGTAGGGGAATGGTTGTTACTGGACGGAAGGTATTTGGTGTCAATGGGTTCTGTGTAGGTTTCTTTAGGAGAGGGATAACCTGGCCTGTTTTTAGCAGTCCAGAATTGATCCTTGAGCAAGCGATTCATTAATTATCTTAGTCCAGAATTTCAGCAAAGTGTTCAAAATTTCCAATAGCATCCTTATTTTAGCCCAGGGCCCATCGGGGGCCTTAATAGATCAAGGCGTTATGAGCTGTGAATGGTCACCTCACCCGACCGCCATCTTGCTTCCCATGTGGTTGTTTCCTGAGTGTGGCGTCCACTCTCCTCAGTCACTATCCTAATTTCCCAAACTGGAGAATATTGCTCTCATTGCTCCTGATTGTGGTCTCTCTAGGTCAATATAGAGCTTTCGGCCCCAGGCTGGAGACTTGTATAAGGTGGCCGGGGTGAATTTGGCTCAGAGTATGTCTAGGATGTAGGTATCATTTGGAGTCTTTAGTTGTTAAGAAAGCTCTTCATGTGGATGTGATTCATTTTACTTTCACATGAACCATATATAAAAATAAAATATAGTTTAAAAAAAAATCGCTGCAAACGGCACATAATCATCGGTGGCCCAAAAAAATAAAAATACACAACTGGTGAATAAAAAGTCATAGCCATATGATAAGAGTCTAGAGCAAAATATGCTAAGATGCCATGCATATGGTAGATTGCACTATAGAAATGCTGGTAACATAACGTATAGTAAAATAGCATAGCAAAGCATAGTATAGAATCACATATCGCAGTGTTCACTGAAAAACATTGCAGATTAATTCCTCTACAAAAACATGTTGAAAGGTTGTATTTAATTATAATCACCGCTAATTATTACTCATTTATGTGCAGATGGAGAAATTGCTAAAATCACTGGCAATATCTCACTTACGATTGTGTAATAAAATTGCTACATTGGGGATATACCTTCAAATTTAGCAACAATCTCTATATCTTTGGTACACATATTACGGCCTGTGGAATGCCAGCAGCTGGGCAGGCCTTCCTTGGCCGCCCGCGGACCTTGCAGGTAATGTACACATGGCCCCCCAGAGAGAGAGAGAGAGAGAGAGAGTGAGTGGAGAGAGAGAGAGAGTGAGTGGAGCGAGAGAGAGCGAGAGAGTGGAGAGATAGAGAGAGAAAGTAGAGAGAGCAGAGAGAGACATTGGGGAGAGAGAGCAGAGAGAGACAGTGTAGAGAGAGAGTAGAGAGACAGTGGAGAGAGAATGGAGAGAGAGGAGAGAGAGAGACAACAGTGGAGAGGGAGAGTGGAGAGAGAGAGTGGAGGGAGAGAGAGGTGAGAGAGTGGAGAGAGAGAGTGGAAAGAGACTGGCTGACTGATAGAGAGAGAGAGAGACAGACTGACAGAGAGAGTGAATGATTGACTGACTGACAGAGAGAGAGACTGACAGAGAGAGTGACTGACTGACACAGAGAGACTCTGACTGACTGACAGAGAGAGAGAGACTGACAGCGAGAGAGACTGGCTGACTGACAGAGAGACTGACTGACTCAGAGAGACTGACTGACAGAGAGAGAGATAGGCTCACAGGGAGGGAGACTGACTGACATAGAGAGACTGACAGAGAGAGACTGACTGACAGAGATACTGACTGAGAGTGACTGACTGAGAGAGAGGCTGACTGAGAGACTGACATAGAGAGAGAGAGAGAGGGACTGACTGAGAGAAAGACTGACTGAGAGACTGAGAGAGAAACTGACTGGGAGAAACTGAGAGAGAGACCAACTGAGAAAGACTGACTGAGAGAGACTGATTGAGAGAGACTGACTGGCCGAGAGAGACTAACTGACTGAGAGAGACTGACTGATTGACTGAGAGTGATTGACTGACTGACTAAGAGAGTCTGACTGACTGACTGAGATGGTTGATTGCACTATACAATTGCTGGTAACATAACATGTTGTAGTGTAGCTCCTATTTTCCCAATAGGCTCTGCGCATTGGAATAGTACCTACAGCAGTAAAGGCCTAGGCCAGACATTAACTAGGTCTACTACTGTCGATACTAGACTTAATTTTTGGGTTTGCCAGCTAAGCTCAGAGTTCGCTAGAAACTTTCTCGAATGTTCAAGGAAGGATTAACTCCCCTGATTAGACAAGAAGGGATTTAGTTTCTGACAACCATAGAACATGACAACTTTGCTCTCCCCTAATCAAGAGTCAATCTCATGAGTCGTGTGAGCACAAGGCAATTATTTTACTCAGTCAGTACGTGCATTCTTAGTCTCATCAGAATGTAGAGAAAAGGAAGAGACGGGCGTGTTCAATAAAAGATGTTATTTATTGATCAGTCTCTTTTCTCGTACAAGAGAAATGGATCGATATTATTGCAATACTTATAGTTAAGTAAAGTGCATACATTAAAAGCAATAGTATAAAATAATACTGTAAAAACATTGATATGGTTTCTGAGCCATATGATGTTTAAAATGATTAAAATATATTTACATACACATATACATTTGACTAAACGTACTCAACTGGTGTTTCTAAATACGCCTACCCCGTGTACCTGACCTAAGTCTAATACGTGGGCGGGAATAGAAAGTTACAGTTTAAGTTAAGTTTGTTTTTGCCAAGTGAATAACTAAAGAATTCTCTAGGAGGGGTTATTCAGTTCTGTACCTGGAATTTAGGATGAATGAGGAATGGTATCTCTTTCTCTGCTCTCGATATTCCAGGCTGCCTGCGAGGGCTGCCCAGAAGCGCCGGTGCTGGGTCTCTCGGCTTGAGATAGCAGCGCGTCTCTCAGCGCGTCAGGAAGGCGGGGCTGTTGCCTGCGGGGTCTGCTTCTGCTCTCGGCTTCGGCAAGTATGGCTGCTCCGTCTTGTCACCACGCGTGTGTTTGCATAGGGCAAGGTCGGCAATATTTATACCTTAAAGGTGCCGGGATTGACGTAAGGATGGACATAGGTACGTCAATAAAGATGTCATACGACTTGCTCGTTAGCACATTCTTTACTAAAGTTCTCTGTGAAATCAAAACAATGGCCGCACGGATTATCCAGGTTGTCATAGGTTTGATTTGTTATGAGAACGTCGTATGCCTTATCAGGGGCTGGAGGAATGTCGCTTGTCTAATTAGATCTCAAGCGTTATGACCTAATCAGATAACACGTTCCTGTGCCGTAGTGTGACTGCGTCAGATAACGGTATCTGCATCATGGGGGATTTCTTGCCTCATGGGCTGACTGTTAGTTAACTAGCTAGGTAGGTTAACCAGAATATGGTCAGGAATAGGGGGATCGATTCAGAACCTATAGAAATACACGACACCCACTCCACGCTAACTATGGTCATATCTACTAATCTATGCATAGTATAACATAGTACAATATACTATAGAGTATAGTGTATACCTTACCACCCCAAAATACATAAATGCATTTTGAAATTTTCAAATATACTGAAAAATTGCAGTCATATATATAGTATGCACTTAAGCTATGAATTAAATGCAAAAGTAAACACGCATTGTTATGCATTATTGCTTTTTGGTATATGAGAAATACACATGAAATGGCTCTTAATATGGCTATACAGAAAAAAAGTCGAAACCATTTCATCACATAAAATATATTGTGAACATACCAGCGGGCAGCTAAAGTCTATATAAAGTCTATAAAGTATCTAAAAAAATAGAAATCTTAGTTCTCTAGGAATAGTTTCTTACTTTAAGCAGAAGGTCAGTGTCCCGGGGAAAAATATATAGAAAAATATTTTAAGGGCTTGCTGAAAAAAGTTGCTGTCCGTGAACTGGATTGTAATTGTTCATGTGACTTTATTTTTTAAGTTGAAGGCCGGATTCAGGGAACGCCGTGTGCGAGTTTACTCAAAAGTCTCTATTTCTGTTCCGGAGAGAACATCATATCATTCAGGCTTTCGAAAAAACTGTCAACAGCTTCATGGGAAAGTTCCACTAAGTCGGAAATAGGTGTAACCATGCATTCATGCGCATGATTGTCTGCATTGACATTCTGATTTGCATTGCTGACAGAAGGTCGTACCTGTTCGATGCTGCTTTCATCTTGAACTTCACTACTCTTCAATCGCAGTGGTGAAGATTCCAGGAATGCCGTCATCAGAATTGGCAGCCTTTGAGGGCAGCACAGTGCGTGAACCTTGGTAGGAACCAACAGTGTATCTGCATCCACCGGCGCATCCGATTGTAGCGTCAGACAGGTGTCTAACACGCATTCTTCTCCGCATAGCAGACACCTTAGTACAGGTAAAACACATCTTTGCCACATTGGTCGAAATGATAGAAACCAAGTCATGTTCAGGTCTCTAAGCCGGGAAAGTCCCAGGATTTTTGATATCCGGTCCCGGTATCCAATGGCTAGGATCGTATCTTCCATTGTCGCGAGAGTTTGATCTGTGACATGGGTTGCCATAACGAAAAATAAGGACTAGGAATAGGATTCCTGCAATTAGTCCCAGGATCAGGGGAAGTCCGCCAAAAATCGAATGGACGAAATCTGGAAAAATACCCAGTATGGCTTTGAATGGTGTTAATGCCATCGAAAATACTGTCTTAAATACCTTTGAGACCCCAGTGGTATCTGAAATAATTAAGATTTCGCTCAGGATTTCCGCGAAATGTACGGGGGAATTGGTTGATAATAATGTATGTATCTCTGCAGTCGTCCTTGCGACTTGTAGATCATACGTTTCTTTAGATGACGTGAGCCTTGTAGGCGTCTGAAGAAGCACTGTTTTCATTCTGCTTAAAGTGTCTATTCGAATAGAAGTAATTTTCAAACTGGGCCATGCCCTCGCCTCCCTGTCTGGAAAGGAGCTGGGGAACAAAGATCGTCCACAGCACTTGACCTTCGCCGTCGTAGTGACGAGATAAGGAGTCCCGGGCATAAGACTACAACATCTGCGGTCTACAATAAGAATGTAACTCCCATTATAGAGTCTTTGAAAGAATGGTTCTATTTCAGTTGCAGGTGCGCCTTGCTGGTGACATGAAAGGTTGTATGAATTCCCTTCACAGGCTCCGTGTAAACTAATACCGTTACACAGAAGCGTGCCGCTTAGTGACATAGCACAATTGTTGCCACTAAGAAACACTTTCTGTCCTTTGTTACTGACACATGCATGTGAATAGGGCAGGTTCCAAGTTGTTTTAAGGTACCCCTTTCCCAATTTCTCGTACATGCCAGCCTGTATATATTTTTGGCAGTATTGAAACCTGAAGGTTGAGATTGGAATATTTATGATTCCGTGGATTATCCATTCACTGACAGGTCGTTCTGACATTGTCATTGGTAATCTTTCTAGTTTTTCAATGCTCAAGATTGTATAATCAGCACCCTTCTGCGCCATACCGATTTGTCTATCAGTAAGGTTAAAGATTTGGAATAGTGACGTAGTGTTGATTAAACGCCAAGGCACATAGCCTGAACGCAGATTTTGTAACGTCCAGCCAAGCTGTACGATAGAACGCAATTGTGACTGACCATGTTGTAATAACAGTAAGTCTTGCGATAATATATCGATTGCTGAAGACACAATGCTGTCCAATGAAAAAATTCTGGAGGACAGAGTCATTAACCCATTGTCCACTACAGAAAGTGATTTTTCCAAATTAATACGGTCAATTTCCCGTATTCTTTCTGCTGTCTCAATTTGAGTAACCTTCCAGGCCTCATTGTATGCTGCATATACAGAGGCTGCTATGAAACGCTTTTGACGCTGTTTGCGTGGTCCCATTATGAAATCACGCAAGTCAGCACCATCAGTAAGTAAAGTTAGGTGTTGCTTAATTTCAGGCAGTGTGGAAGTATGTAGCCATTGAAGGCATAATTTGCCCACACTGTAGGTTGTTATTATCCCTGGGTGATGTCTTTGGGGATATCTAGGGTCTGGCCTGGTCATTTTGAAACCCTGTGTTTTATTCAGGAATCTATCTTGACAGTTATTTGTATCTGTGGGCCAGATCAACCATTGTTTCCAATCAGGATGTGTTCTGTTTTGGTTAAGTATATGGTTTATGTCTATTCCTTCATCTGTATCAGAGTTATTGCTAAACATTGTTGGCTTTGGAATAGACGGGTTATTTAAATCTTTGATTTTGGCTAAGCCAAGACAGGTGGTTTGTTGAACAGTGTCATTTAAAAATATCATTTGTTCTGGGATCATGCAGGCTCTAAACAAAGCTTCTAAACCCTGTACTTGCCATTCTTTTGTGCCCCAAACACTTTTCAAATCAACATTTTTGTCCCAATAATCGAATCCAAAAGTATTCATTTTTTCAAAGAATGAATCAGAATAAATCAATTTTGTATTGGTTATCATGGTTTTGGTCCCTGTCTTGTTTGACAATTTATAATAAAATGTTTCAGCATTACTAGTGTTAAAACCTTGAAAGTATGAATATTTGTCATAAACGGTTCTAGAGCTCCCTTTTGGAGGTGTAGCACAATGTTCCCATTGATTAAAATTTAAAACATTTCTAGGTTGTGCAGATTTATGCAAGAAATGGTTACCATAGTGGTTATAGCAATACATACTATCATAATTTGTAGAACCTTGCAAATAATCATGTTTTGTAAATTTAGCAGACATTACTAAGTCAGACATCATATTGTTTATACTTTCAAAGTCCCAATCCTCAGCAAATGAGTTTGGTTTTGCAAAGTCACTCAAAGAGATCTTAATTTGGTGTGGATATTTCAGGATCTCGACCGGACCATAAATTTCATAGTCAGTGTTGTCCCAGGCTACCCCACCAGGTATTGGAATTGCTGTGAAGTTGGCTGAAGAAAGTTCTGAAGAAATTTCTCGTTTCTCGACGTGTGAAGATGTGTGTGGTTTGAGGACCAAGTTGATGTTCTGACTTGCTGTGTCCATTTTAGCATATTTTCCCTCAATGAAGCGTCCCAAAGTAAATACCATGATGAGCCAAAGTATGAGGATAAATGCACCAAAACCCACCCAAAATTCAATCCATGGAGAAATCAGATATGTTTCTTTTAGTTGTTTCAAAAGTTCCTTCGCTTTGTCTTTAAAGGATTTTGATGATGGCTGTGTCTTTTGTTCGCTGAAGCCTTCAGAGGAATCATCGAAGTTGATGAAGTAACCGGATGCAGTTCTGTCAATTGTTCCAATTGGTTCAGGATTTTTGTTTTTTGCATTTTCACTTGGTACTTCAGTATAGATTGGTGTGTCTCTGCTAAATGTCTTTATTTGGGTTTTCAGAGGTCTAAGTTATATTGCATTGTTGCATAGTCCTTGTTGTTCTTCTGTAGGCGTTTCGAAAGTGATGAGCCTCTTTGTTAGGACCTCTGTACTGGTAGCAAACCTTGGTGTTCTGCTACTTATTGGGAGTCCACTTGGCCTACTGTTTGTTATTGGCCACATGTTGTGGTTTTACCAGGTCGATGGATACAACTCGGTTCTCCTTTTTTCCAGCAAGTGGCGGTAGTACAACTGATCTTGTCCCGTTGACAGACAAGACAGGAACTGCTTTTCTGTAAGAAGGCCCAAATTCCTTCTTTACCGCGATCTTCTCCCTGACTAGATCCCCGACTTTTGGAATCCAGACAGGTCTTGCTGGGACAGGTGGTGATTCTTCAGTGGTTGTTGGCTGTTGTTTCAACTGTATGTTGCTCAGGTCTTTTCTTGTTTTGTTTAAGTCCTGCAAAATAGCCAAACGGTCTTTGACATCAAAGCTTTTTTCTGTTACCACTGAAGTCTGACTATCAAGGTCAGAGATCAACATCCTAGTTCCGAATAGTAATTCGTACGGACTGAATCCCTTCAGAGAATTTCTTGGCAAGTTATTTAGACTACGTTGGACACTTATTAGATGTTTGACCCACCCAGCTCCCGAACCTAATGTCCTTTCCATTATAGATTGCTTTCTGCCTTGGTTTTTTCTTTACACCATCCCATACCCTCAGGAAGGAAGTGAGAAGATTCCCGCTGGGCTGTGCTCATTTGGCCATTCTTTCCCCCCCCAGGCTGGATTGCCTGAGTGAAAAAAAAAAAATGGTCGAACGTAGCATGCTCTTAGCGTATATGCCATTTAGACTCGCGAATCTTGTATAACAGTCCGGACGTCAGCCGAGTGCTGTGGATCTACATTATAAGTGGAACTAGCCTGTGTATGTTAATCGCAAGCCATTCTTTTTGTTGGTAATATTATCTGCCTTGATACGACGAGGTATTAAACTGCTTCTCTCCCCACTGCGATCTCTGTTGCAGTTTGGGCAGTTTTTTACAAACAAGGTGTAGTGCAGGCTCATGCCTGGCCACCAGTAACGTGATTGTAATTCTTCCAGAGAATCTTTTAATTTAAGGTGTCTGTGACCCTCGCCCATGTGTGCGTCTGCGATTAACAATTTTCTCCTGTCCATGTTTGGAATCACTCTATCCCCCACTCCAGGGATTCGAGCAAAAGGGACGGAGTTTGCATCGATTATGTATGTATAATTGAGTGGATAGTTGATCGGTAACGCTGAGCAGTCGCCTTTTGATGACGTTTTCACCGCCAGCAATGTTTCGCCGTCAATGTATTTTAATGTACGCTTTTTTCGATCTACGGGAGCCGGTTTACTGGCTGCCGCTGCGGCTGTTTCAGCCAATGAATTCCCTACAACGTGAACGCCATCACGTTGATGACTCAGTGAGTGAGTCACGTGAGTCTTTGGTAGTTCTTTTTTCAAAAGAGCTACTTGTTCCCAGAGAAATCTCTGCTTTATTGGTGCATCTGTGTCATCTTTGTAACCGTTCTGAATCCATGTCTGCAAATCCTTGTTATATGCTTTGACGCAGAAATATGAATCTGACACTATAAGTGTCGGGAATTCGCGATCCGCATTATCTAGCGCCATTTTCAAAGCTATTATTTCAGTTTGCATTTCTGAATTTGTTTCTACTGAGTGTGATTTTGTTAATAGAGGTCTTAGTTTACCTCCGCGCCACACTTCTTTTGTGATCTCACATGTGGGATTGTATGCATGTTCTCCCCAAACGGAGGGTTGAGCATGTCCGTCTGTATAGATTACACAGGCGTAATGTCGTAGAGGCAGAATGTCGATTGGCAGAGGATACGTCTTTTCATATTTTAGATTTTTTAATTCTTCTAGTTCTGGATCAAAGAAGTAGTATACTTTGTCCGTTGTGATTGAATTTACCCATTGTAACCATTCTGGATCCAATGTTGTTGTTGGTAAATTACACGGTGTTGTTAATGCTTCAAAGGCTGATTCAGCTGTTCTGACTGTGATATGTCTACCGTCAGCTATGTCTTTTTCTCTAGCTATTGCGGTTTGAACTGCTTGAACAATTTTTCCTTTGTTGCTGAATCTCTGTTCAGCTTTTGTGTACAAGTGTGATCTGAATGCAATTGGTACCTTTTCTCCCTCATTAGAGGTCAGGTATGTGAATCCGCATCTCCCTGGGATGACTCGGATCACAAGGTTGCGTGTATTATCACGGGTTTCTAATTTTGTTTTAATTAGCATGTCTGTTTGTAAGGATCTCAAAATTTCTGTGTGTGTTTGAGTCCAACTGGATCTTTTAAAGTCTGGTTTAATTAGATCGTAAAGGGGTTTGACCCTTTCTGCGTAATTTGCAATGTAAGTTCTTCCGAAATTTAGGAAGCCTAGAATTGACTGTAGGTTTTTTAGTGTTTTAGGAGCTTGGATTACGGCACATTTCTCTAGGAAATTGTCTGCCAGGCTTTTGCCTTCACTTGATAACTCATATCCTAAGAATAGGACTGTCAGATGGGCAATTCTGGATTTTTTGAAGTTGAATTTGTAACCCTCTGCAGCGAAACCAAGTATTATGGTGTTCACTCTTTTCAAGTGAGTTTCCAAGTCCTCATCTGTTAAGTAAATGTCATCGACATAAGATAATGCTTCATCATCATATTGTTGTAGTAATTCTGTTACTCTCGCTGAGAATACCCCCGGGCTATTCTTGTACCCCTGGGCTAACCGACAGAATTGTTTTTGAGTGCCATTTACTGAGAAAGCTGTTAAATATCTGCTCTCTGGTGCTATGTTTTGACAAAAGAATCCGTTGGAGATGTCCAAGGTAGTTTTGTATTTTTTGCGCACTATGTTATTCATTAGTGCAGCACTGTGTGAGTTTTGCACTGCAAAAGTTTTGCAACATGTGTTAAGGTGTCGGTAATCCAAAACTAGACGATATGAATTGTCTGGTTTGGAGACCGGAAACAAAGGGTTGTTCATTTGTGAGGTGCAAGTTTCAATCACCCCCTGGTATTCTAGCTGATCTAGTATTTCATTTACTTGTTTTTTAGCTTCTTGCTTAATTGGGTACTGCCTTTGTGCAGTTGGTTGTGATTTTAACTGGATTTTGTGAGGAGGAGAATCCTCATCCCATCCTACATGATTTTTATATAAAGCAGGTGCTAAGGCCACTGCCCACTTTCTAGCAAGTGTGTATTTTTTATGAATCGGGATTTGATTCGAGAAGGCAGGCATAATTACTTCTTCGCCATGAGGGCACTCCCTGACAAACTCTGGTGGCCAGTCTTTTTCAGCTAGAAGTATGTCATAACCCTTTGAGAGGTTATCCCAAAATAGTCCCCTTATTTTCCTAGTCTTATCTCCCTCTATACGTAATGTTATCTCGTATATTTTGTGGGGCTTGCTAACTCTGGTATCTGCAGTTTCCACTTGAAGGTATTCATTCGTGTCCACTGTCTCCAGATGATCCATAAGGACTTTGCGAGCTATGCTCACCTCTGCTGCGCTGTCTAGCATTGTCTGAGCCCATTCTCCGTTTTTCAGTTGTGTCCTCAGTATTCTCGGCATTGTTAACTACCTTGATACTGGCTACCTTCTTTTTTGGAAATTGTGATTTCTTTTTCAGTTGAGCAGGTTCCTTGTCTTTGGACTTGGCGTGCTCTTCTGATCGTCCTCTTCTTTCCGATTTCTGCGAGGAAGTCTGAAAAGATTGAGAGGGACGTGTATCAATGTCTTGATATCTATCAGGTTTTTTAATATTATCCCTATTTCTAAGGTTATATCTATTCCCAGAGGGTTCACTCTGAGGTGACCTTTGTCTCGGGTTTAGAGATTTCTCTCTTCGCCTAGGAGACCTTCCTCTGGACTGGAATTTCTTTTCTTTTGGATTGGATTGTTTGTTCCCATCCCAGTTCTTTTTTGGTGAATTATTATTATTATTAAAAAACATTTTTTCTGGACTTGTAGTCAGTTGCGGTTTTACTGGTATTCCACCTAGACTATCTCTGCCTAGTTCTTCATAGGATTTTTCTATGATTTTGGCAATTTCAGCTGGTTGGTCTGCTATATCTGTCTCTTTTAACCTCTGGCGGATCGCCACGTTTGCTGCTTCACCCTTTATGTTGGCTAGTAATATAGCCGAGACCTGCTTGAAGTCTTTTAGTAATTTCATACCAAGAGTTAAAGCAGGTTCTGGACCGTATTCATCTTGAATTTGTTTTAGCACATCTGGTATTACCGAAATGGATGGAACACCGTGCGTTTTTGTGTAGATGGAAGCAAAGACTGTACCCCAAGTGTCACAGTCCTCAATGTGTGGTGCGATTCCCATTGGGAGACATATAGTCAGAATCCTGTGTTTTTCCAGCGGGGTGGTGTCAGGAAACACCGCCTCTATTTGGGTAATTTTCTGTGCCAACCAGAATGGTATCTGTTCCCGTTTAGCTGGAACTTTACCTAGGCAGGATTGGATGTTCTGTGGTGTAATTTTATTTGTGTTCCCCTGGTGAGGGGTCAGCTGTGGAAGTTTAATCGCTGGCTGAATTGTTGAAGTCCGCATTACATACTGAACTAACTGTCTGTGAATTTTTAGTAGTTGTTTTAGCTGTATTAACAGCTCTGCTGCAGGCATTCTTTCGATGTCTGGATATGGTGTGTATCCGGCTAAGACCGGCCACGTTGCTCCTGGTCTTCCTAAAGGACCGAGCCTTGTAATGTGATTATTATGTTTTAGGGCGCCATCAAATAAGAGCAAATGCTCTTGGAATTTGAGTGGTACTTCCACCTCCTCGAAAGGAGTGTACTCATTAGGAGGTTCCTCTACTTTGTAATAGTGGAAGTACTTTGTTATAGTATTAGCTGCTGGAAAATGTATCCATGTATAGTATACCTCTGTCTGCCGATATTCGTGTGCCTCGATTACGAATATGACTGTGCCACCTCTAGGTGTCAGTCCATTTTCTATAAGTTTTAAGGTTATAGATCTCCTTTTGGCGACCGGAATGAGTATTATATCCGCGTCTGCTGCTTGCATGGTAGCATCAGCATCTGCTATTTCAGTAGCTAATCTAGTAACCTCCCGTTCTTCATCGCTGTCCATTTTGCTGACAGGATGGTATTATGTTTATTTGCAGATCAGGTTTCTTTATGGAAACAGAGATTAGATGCACAATATTTTGGAACACTGTTTATCCTTCAACGTTGACTTAGACCAAGAACCATACATAGGAGTTCCCTCCTGCGAGGTTTTGGAGGATATTATAACCTTTCACCCACTCCAGACGTCTTTGGAGTATTTGGGAAAAGGGGTCTGAGTGAGAAAGCACGACTGAGTTACTCTAAATGTCTTACGTTAGTTTTATCGCCCTTTCCAAACGCGTTGGGCGCCATGTAGTGTAGCTCCTATTTTCCCAATAGGCTCTGCGCATTGGAATAGTACCTACAGCAGTAAAGGCCTAGGCCAGACGTTAACTAGGTCTACTACTGTCGATACTAGACTTAATTTTTGGGTTTGCCAGCTAAGCTCAGAGTTCGCTAGAAACTTTCTCGAATGTTCAAGGAAGGATTAACTCCCCTGATTAGACAAGAAGGGATTTAGTTTCTGACAACCATAGAACATGACAACTTTGCTCTCCCCTAATCAAGAGTCAATCTCATGAGTCGTGTGAGCACAAGGCAATTATTTTACTCAGTCAGTACGTGCATTCTTAGTCTCATCAGAATGTAGAGAAAAGGAAGAGACGGGCGTGTTCAATAAAAGATGTTATTTATTGATCAGTCTCTTTTCTCGTACAAGAGAAATGGATCGATATTATTGCAATACTTATAGTTAAGTAAAGTGCATACATTAAAAGCAATAGTATAAAATAATACTGTAAAAACATTGATATGGTTTTTGAGCCATATGATGTTTAAAATGATTAAAATATATTTACATACACATATACATTTGACTAAACGTACTCAACTGGTGTTTCTAAATACGCCTACCCCGTGTACCTGACCTAAGTCTAATACGTGGGCGGGAATAGAAAGTTACAGTTTAAGTTAAGTTTGTTTTTGCCAAGTGAATAACTAAAGAATTCTCTAGGAGGGGTTATTCAGTTCTGTACCTGGAATTTAGGATGAATGAGGAATGGTATCTCTTTCTCTGCTCTCGATATTCCAGGCTGCCTGCGAGGGCTGCCCAGAAGCGCCGGTGCTGGGTCTCTCGGCTTGAGATAGCAGCGCGTCTCTCAGCGCGTCAGGAAGGCGGGGCTGTTGCCTGCGGGGTCTGCTTCTGCTCTCGGCTTCGGCAAGTATGGCTGCTCCGTCTTGTCACCACGCGTGTGTTTGCATAGGGCAAGGTCGGCAATATTTATACCTTAAAGGTGCCGGGATTGACGTAAGGATGGACATAGGTACGTCAATAAAGATGTCATACGACTTGCTCGTTAGCACATTCTTTACTAAAGTTCTCTGTGAAATCAAAACAATGGCCGCACGGATTATCCAGGTTGTCATAGGTTTGATTTGTTATGAGAACGTCGTATGCCTTATCAGGGGCTGGAGGAATGTCGCTTGTCTAATTAGATCTCAAGCGTTATGACCTAATCAGATAACACGTTCCTGTGCCGTAGTGTGACTGCGTCAGATAACGGTATCTGCATCATGGGGGATTTCTTGCCTCATGGGCTGACTGTTAGTTAACTAGCTAGGTAGGTTAACCAGAATATGGTCAGGAATAGGGGGATCGATTCAGAACCTATAGAAATACACGACAATGTATTAAAATAGCATAACAAAGCATAGTATAGAATCACATATTGCAGTGTTCACTTGAAGAACGTTGCAGATCAATTCCTCTACAAAAACATGCTGAAAGCTTGCATTTAATTATAATCACCGCTAATTATTACTCATTCATGTGCAGATGGAGAAATTACTAAAATCACTGGCAATATCTCACTTAGGCTTTGTGTAACAAAATTGCTACATTGGGGATATACGTTCAAATTTAGCAACAATCTCTACATCTGTGGTACTCATAGTACGGCCCACGGACTGCCAGCGGCCCGGCAGGGCTTCCTTGGAAGCCCGCGGACCTTGCAGGCAATGTACCAATGGCCCCCCAGAGAGGGAGAGAGAGAGAGAGTGGAGAGAGAGAGAGTGAGAGTGAAGATATAGAGAGAGAAAGTGGAGAGAGCAGAGAGAGACATTGGAGAGAGAGAGCAGAGAGAGACAGTGTAAAGAGAGGAGAGAGACAGTAGAGAGAGAGAGAGAGTGGAGAGAGAGAGAGAGGAGAGTGGAGAGAGAGAGTGGAAAGAGACTGGCTGACTGACAGAGAGAGACTGACTGACAGAGCGAGAGACTGACAGAGAGAGTGACTGACAGACACAGAGAGAGATTGACTGACTGACAGTGAGACTGACAGAGAGAGAGAGAGAGACTGACTGACAGAGAGACTGACTGACTAAGAGAGGATGACTGACTGAGAGAGACTGACAGAGAGAGACTGACAGAGAAAAACTGACTGACAGAGAGACTGACTGAGAGAGACTGACTGAGAAAAAGACTGACTGAGAGACTGACTAAGAGAGATACTGACTGAGAGAGAGATACTGACTGAGAGACTGAGCGAGAGACTGACTGAGAGACTGAGAGAGACCGAATGAGAAAGACTGACAGAGAGAGACTGACTGACTGACCGAGAGACACTAACTGACTGAGAGAAACAGACTGACTGACTGAGAGAGACTGACCGACTGACATGGAGAGACTGACTGACTGACTGAGAGACTGACTGACTGTCAGAGAGAGACTGACTGAGAGAGAGAGAGAGAGAGAGAGAGAGAGAGAGACTGACTGACAGAGAGAGACTGACTGACAGAGAGAGATTGACTGACTGATACAGAGACTGACTGACAGAGAGAGACAAAGACTGACTGACTGGGCAGAGAGAGAGAGACTGACTGACTGAGAGAGAGACTGACAGAGAGAGAGAGACTGACAGAGAGAGAGAGAGAGAGAGACTAAGAGAGAGACTGACTGAATCACTTAGAGAGAGAGACTGAGACTGACTGAGAGAGGGGCTGACTGACAGAGAGAGAGACTGACTGAGAGAGAGAGACTGACTGACTGACTGGGAGAGATAGAGACTGACTGACTCAGAGAGAGACTGAATGACAGAGAAAGACTGACTGACATAGATAGACTGTGATGGAATTGGGGTCAAAGATTGTATGAAGCTATGCAATGCCTCTTAGATTGCTATTGTCTGCTAATAAAAACGTATTATCAAAATGTGCTCTTTGTAGTTACATCTGCTTTTGAAATACAGCATTGTCGCATTGTCTAATGTTTTGAACCGGGTTTTATGTTTTTTTACTCTAGCCCCACTGACCCCACCCTCACTGACTCCACCCCACCCGGTGCGGCCCTCGGCCACAAACCACACTGTAATTTTGTCCCCCGACAGAAAGATTGTGAGTACCCATGCTCTGCATGATAGTCCAAGCATTGCTACTGCATTGATGCTTTCTTATATTTTTTCTCCTAGAATTCTTTTGGCAGCTGTGATTGACCTTTCCGTCCTGCTGCCTTAAGCAGCCGAATTTTCCAGCTTATCAAATCAGAATGGAAACACACATGGGGTGAAGTTGTGGCCAAATGGCTAGAGCGGTTGACTTGGAAGCTATGCAACCGGGTTTGCATCGCGGCAGGGACAGCTCAACATCCAGCGATTCTAGGCAAATCACTTAACAAAATGAATGACTACGTCTGTAACGCATCTAGTGCTCGTGTAACTCTCTGATACCTTCGGGTTAGGTTCGCATTCGGGCAAGTCATCCACTGGATGCATTTCTCATTCTTCTATCATCAAATTACAAATATTTTTTGTTCAATTACTTCATGAACACAATACAATGAATATGTGCATTACATGTTAAATCATTCTGACACAATATACGTACAGGGGCGCACGAAGGGCGGCAAACAACGAAAATGGGCCCTATATTCTGCCAGGTAATGAAATACAGCAATAGTCAGGTTTGGTTGGGGCCCATCAGACTTTTGGGTCTCGGTGTAAGCGCGCCTGCTGCACGCTTGATAGCTACACCCCTGTTTACATGCATATGAAATGACTTTCTGTGTGAAGGTGCGAAGTTAAGCATTAGGATAGTCAGGGTACTTTTTTTTAATTTAACATCGATACCTATTCCTGACTTTTCAACCAGCACGATTTCAAGAGAGAGCCATCTGTGAATGACGATATCTACATAGTTAGCAAAACAGAAGGGGGTTCGGGTAACTCACAGAGGTTGCTCTCCGATAACCTTTTGTGAATTGCAGCGCGGGTGCACAGAGCTACTCACAGCATTAAAGCGCACGTTCACACGTCATGGCCTCAATTGACCCCCCATTGGCAGTTAGTGCCTTTAAAGCGCAATAGGAATGAGAGGGCACTGTCTGAGGTGCCCGGGTGAACGCCCAGAGCCTTCCTCACCGTATTTCCTGAGGTACCCGCGGTGTATTCCTGCGGAGCTCATGCCGACCTGCACCGTCCATCAGAGAGGAGGAAGAAGTAACCGCTGCCAGAGCTGCAGGCGCGGGGGTCACGAGCGGCAGGAATTAATCCCGCGCAGGGAGAATTCACTCTGACGTCGATGGTGGCCAGTGAGAGTGGAGTCCGCCAGCTGGAGCTGCACGGAGCCAGCGGATTATCCGCCTTCGGTCTTTTAACTCTCCCGCTCTCTGATGCTTCCTAGCATGGCTTATGGTTTTTAAAGGCTGGCGTAAGGCTCACGAAAATGGAAGGCAGGGCAGTGTGAACCCGTACGCAATACGCATGGCCGTGCGTGCACGTCCCGGGCAAACTTAGAGCTGTACCTGGCAGCACTATTCGAAGGAGTGTTCTATCTTCTACATACATACGTTCAGTGAATACAATGACATTTGAAAGAGTCAGGTTTCACTTATCGGTATTGGACAGTCGTCTGTCCGAGCAGGTCACACTTACCAAACTAGTAAGTCCAGTGAAAGGGACACCATAAATTCTTTAATCCAGTGCATATTTTAAAAATCTTTTATCAGACCCCGAGGCTGTTGAATGTTAATAAACAGAGTCTGACAACCGAAATAAACAATGAGATACTAACTTTAACAAAGGATAATTGCATGCAGCTTTTAAAAAGGCAATGGTCAGCTTGGTTAAATAAGGACAGAGCCATCCACTTCGGTGCCAGCATGAAAATAGGAGCTGCCCCACCCCCGGAAGTACATTTCCCAGCAGGGCCAGACCGGGAACCAAAAGTAGCCCTAGCAAAAAAGTACCTGGGCTTAGTACTTCAGCTGATGGGTAGTACATCCATAGAGAAAAGGTGTGGCAGGTGTTAGCTCACATAAGGAGAAATACGGGGGTCTTCCAGAAGTTTTGCAGAGCCAGGGTGATTTGTCCCCACAGTGTTGGAAACCTTTAGCTTTATCTATGCCCTTTCTTGATAAGATGCGGAACCTCATTCTTCATGAATGGAAAGATCTAAAAAATATCAACTTGCCCACATTTCTTTTAAAAAACGTACTTTTTGGGAGATGTGGATGAAATTCTCCAACACAATAATAAAACTAAAGCTATGTTAGAAACCTTGACAGGTCATACCCAGAGGACTGTTAGCCTAAAGATAAGGCCGACAAAATGATTGAGAAAGTGACAGAAGAGAATATATGAAGTAAACCATACGTCTCTAATAGCTGGTACGTATGCTGAATATTGTTGTAAATAAATTGTTGCCACACGCTTCTCTTACTTCCATTCAGCTTTATTGATAAGAGACAGGAATCACCTAACTGTCACAGCCAGGTGCAGTTACAATGAAAAAACCTAACCGCTCAAACGCAGAATATTAACCATGTCATTAGAACATTACTGTGTCACGGCAGTCTCAGCCAAGCTGATACTGTCTAATAATATTATAACACATATACTGCACAAAGTTTAGTCAAGACTGGAAAATGTGGCTGTTGCGATGCAGGAAGGCTCTGGTTGTTCTGATTTACTGGTCAGTATGGAGCAGTAGGCCATATTCATATTGGATATCTCAGGTGATTCAGAAAAGACTGCAGCATTGGCTACAGGGGTTCTCTGCCCTAGCTAGGAGATGTGGAACTGGAAGATGGATGTAGCTGAAAGATCAACAGTTCTAAAAATTCCCTTCGAAGGCATGAACCTGTTCGGAGGCCAGTTGAAGCAGATGGCGAGCAAAGCTTTCAAAAAGATAGGAAGCATTTTTTGCCTTACAGAGGCAAAAGTAGATATTTCAAGGGGTAGGATGACAGTTGTTATGAAAACAAGTATCAAAGAAGGCTCTGTCAGCCAAAAAGGAAAGATAAAAAAACTGATTCATCATCTTCCAAACCTAAGTTAACAGCCGAAATCATAACTATCTTCAATGGGAGTTACCTTCAGTTATAGAGCAATTCCATTTCTTTCTTCAGGAGTGGAGAACAGATGTTTTCGATCAATGGGAGTTGAATATAATTATCAGAAGCTATGCCATAGACTTTGGGAAGCATACCTATGCCTGTTCCAAGGAACAAGAAAAAAGCAAAAGCATTGCAAGAAGGCATTCACGCATCATTGCAGAAACGAGCAATTATCCCTGTTCCAGAAGAGTAGATGAAGCACAGGTATCACTCAATCCTGTTTCCTGTATAGAAGTCACTGGAGCTTTCAGGCCTGAGCTGGATTTGAAAAACGTCAACAAATGGGTAAAACCAATTTGTATTAAGTTGGACAGCTTATAGAAGGTACTTCCTATGGTTCTTCCAGCAGATTCAATTGTAGCCGTAGATCTAAAAGATGCCTACTTGTGGAAATTTAGTTCGTATACTGAACATTATCTACGCCATCTTGCAGACTCACGTACGAGCATACACGACAGCCATTTTAGGTACCATGGTCTCCCTGTTCACGATCGCTCATCAGCGCACTTCCCTGACCCTGCGAGCATCCCCCATGCACCCTGACTGCCCCCGCTCTCTCATGCACAAGTCAGGAGCCCTCCCCTCCCGCATGATTCTGTCCCAGAGAATCGCACCCCGCGCCTGACCAACACCTCCTTTCCGTCCATGAATACCCCTCCTTTGATGACCCTTCCTCTGAGCCTAACGTCAGCACTGACCGCTGGTCATCCTTTAGCCCGAGGTTACAGTTTATTGCCCCCTATTGTATGCACTCGCCTCTCCTGAAAGAGGCCACTATTGATCACGACCCTCCACCCCCAGAGATTCGATCAGGCGCACACATTCCAGAGAGATCGGCAGAACACTCAGCTGCGTGATAGCCATTCCCAATCATATGAGGGGAAAGGGTCTCTACTGTTGTCATGTGTTGGAATGGGCCGGAACTGGGGGGTGACAGGGATATCGTTCTGATGTCATTCTCATGCTCTACAATGTCCCTGTTGTAATAAAGGACGTTCACATGTCTAAAACCAGTGTATAAAAGACCAGCTCTCAGAGAAGTTGAGAGAGCACCTCGAGACGATACCTTGTTGTCCGATCTGATGTGTTCCACTCCGTCGGAATAAAACTTGTTTCCTGTCTTCCAGTCTCCAGCGCCTGCCTCTTTATTGAGTAATTTCGTATGGTATTAGAGGCGTTTTACGCCGGGCAAATTCAACTTAGGAAACAACTACTGAAATCGCCTGACCATTGTAAATTGATCTTTATCAATTGGCGCTCAACGTGGGGCCCATCAGCGACACGTGGATCCAGTGGGAGAGGTCCCGATGACAGAGTGAACGACTGCAACGATCGGAAGAGCTCCTGTCCGATAGACCCTCGTCTGACAGCCGATCATCTGAACTTCACTGATTCCGAGCAGACCTCTCCCGAGTGATCTACGGTCCTGACTGGGAACCACCAGGAGTGCCGCGATAGCAACAGAGAGTAGAGGACGATCGGGCGCTGGAAGCGGAAGACGAGAAACTGTCCATGCGGTCCGGGTAAGGTCGTGACACACGACAAAATTGCAACATTGATTGATTGATTGTTTGATAATACTAGTATTACTTATTTGTCTCTGAGAAATTCTCTGTTTGCAAACAAACACAGAATCGCCATACTCTGTTTAGTCTTTGCAGATAGGGGAGAGTAGGCAACGCAAAACTTTAACACGTCGTGCTTATTCTTTTTTTCTCCCCATTGATTGATTGATTGAATCGAGCATTGAATTGTTCGAAGTTGGTTCTCTTAGGGATCTTCTCTGCCTGCAAACGGGGAAGAATAGGAATATTCTCTCTCCCTTTGCAGAAAGTGAAGGGTAGGTAACGCAAACCTTTAACACGTCGTACCTATTACGTTCCTCATTGATTGATTGTTTGACCAAACATTGACTGTTTGGAATTGGGTCTTTCGGGAGGTATTCTCTGTTTGCAAATAGTGTAAAATAGAATATTCTGTCCAGCCTTTGCAAATAGTGAAAAGATAGGTAGTGCAGGCTTTTGCCCCCTATGGTAATTCGTCATGCCTATCTTCTCCCCATTGGTTCATAGTTGGGTCAACCCGGACCGCTTATTAGAGATGAACCATCCAGCTCCACTGGAGGGCACCCCTAATAAGGACATGTTTACTAAGCAAGGACTAGTCGCTATAGCTTATAGTAAGTTATGGCATAAATATACAAAAAGGGATCCTAAAAACCAGTGGCCACTGATAGGTTCTTTTGATGAAAATAAATAAAAACACTAGAAGCAGCTGTAAAAATAAATAAGGTAACATCCACTATGCTTGATAGTATCGGCATGTGGCGCAAAGAAGCAGAGCATCGCAGGAAAAAAGAGGAAGCAAAAACAGTGAAAGAATTACGAAAAGCAGCCCATCTGGCCGCAAAAGAACTAGATGAAGAAATAAGAAGAAGAGAGGAAGTTAAACAATCGCAAGAATCAGGACTGACAGGTCAATGCCCTGTCAGGACCACTCCTACGCTCTACCCGGAGGTACCCTCCAAACAACGGGCAAATGATGAGTTACTGCTCGGTCCTCCAATGATCTACATGCCTCCTCCTTATGCTCCCTGCCAGCCTCTAGCACAACACTCACCAGTCCAGAGTGCAGTCGAGGGTAACCCTAGCGCTAGTGCCCCGACTCTTACGGTCTTCGCACCAGCCGCATCGGTAACAACACCAGATGAACTTGAAACTGGCAAACAATTAACAGCCAGACCAAATAGGTTGAGCAAAGATGAGCGGGATGGAATCGACCAAATAGCAAAAACCCTGGTAGAACGGAGGGAGAGTGAAGAATATACGATGAATATGCACAACTCGCATGCCGGTAGTCACAGACGGCATTTTATTTTACGGTTCAGCTACCACACCCTGAACGCGTATGAGGATAGGTACCAGACTAAGGGTCCTGCTAAATTGACGGCCCTATATAGAAAGGTTGATGTCGGAGATGGGGCTGAAAGCGATATGACGGATCTCTTCATGCAAATGCTTGAGGTCTTCCGCCACCTCGCGGAGCAGAAACCAGAGGTCAAGCTCACAGTCCCTGAGACGATTGAACCCTCACTAGGAGCAGCCAACACTATGATGCCTATCAGAGAAGCCGCCCCCTATTGGGTTCCCCCGAGAGGTCAGGGAACAAACGATGATATCAACCATGCAGACGCCAAAGGGAGGGTTGTGTACAACTGGGTTTACCAACCATGGGATCGGCAAGATATTTTAACTTTTAGACAAACCCTGCCCGATTTAAGAAAAAACCCTACAGCATTCTATACCGAATTAGGCACAGCTTTGGGCTCAACTATAATGACTTTAGCGGACATGGATTTATTTTTCGGGTTGTGTCTGCCGGCTGATGTGTGGAAGCAAATCCGGAGAACTGACCACACGGAGCTGTTCGGACACACCTGGACAAAACTCGATGAACTAGATAGGCAGCGAGAGCCCGGAAAGAAACCTGTAAAAGACATACTGGAACTCCCCGACAAAATAGTGCAGAAGCTAAAAACGTTGATCCCAGAAAAAAAGGTAGACTGGTCGATAGTCACGGCCTGCCGCCAGAAACCTCAGGAGGACGTATCAGAATACTTCTCACGATTTGAAACAGTGTTCTCCGACTACAGTGGCCAAGACATGACCACCGCAACCGGACAACACCTATGTAAGGGGCTATTGCAAGAGGTCTCCCAAAAATTACAGACTAGCGAAAGTAGTTGGGGAGCCTCCAAACCTGCAGCTATCCTTCAGATGGCTCAGTACTACGAACACCAAAAGAATGAGAACGAAAGGGCAACTGAGAAAAAGAAAAAGGACCTAAAGGAACGAGTAATGATTGCACAACTACAGGGAGTGACCACAGGGAGGGAACGGTATAGGGGGAACTACCAGTCGAATGCCCCTAGGAATTCGACCCCTAGAGACCGCAACCCCGCCCCTGGCGCTCCACGAACCGACCTTGATGAGAACCAATGTGCATTCTGTAAAGAATTTGGACATTGGAAGTCTCAGTGCCCAGCCCTTCGGGAACTGATTAGAAATAAAGAGACGAGGGACATGGCAAATGGCCCCAAAACTGGAGGGCAGGGACGAGGACAGACCCACGACACCACCAATGACCGATCTGTTAGACCAAACACATTTGACCGCCCCCGACAGAATCAGTGCCAACAGTCCGATGGCTACAATGATCACGACTCTGCATAGGACTGCCAGGGGCAAGGGAGGGATCCAGTCAAGCTCTGTGTAGACCAGCAAGGTCCTTATGTCACCGCTAAGGTCCTGGGTACAAAGACTCCATTTTTGGTAGACACCGGAGCGACACGTAGTGTATTATCAAAACGACTGATTCCAAGGGCACCCTTGTCTGGCTCACACATTACCTCGATAGGTTTCGATGGGACGCCCTCCACTAACCCCCTGTCTGTACCTATCTCCTTTGACCTAGGAAACAATCCCACTGACACGACGTTTCTACTCTCCTCCAACTCCCCTGATGCTATTATGGGTATTGATTTACTGAAACATTTCCGAGCTACTATTAGGTGTTCCCCGGAAGGGGTCCGAGTCATCCTGTACGACAACCCGAACATGTCCGGACCCTACCCCGCACGACACATGTACATTTTGACAGATGCTGACCTATCCTTGCTCGATTCGCTACCCTCACACCTATGGGCCAGAAACGACTCAGATGTGGGACGAATGATGATCGATCCTGTACACATAACTGTTCGACCAGATGCAATACTCCCGAAACTCCCACAGTACCGGATATCGCCCGAAGGCGAGAAGGCATTGGTGGCGATTATTCAGTCCTTGGTAGATGCAGGAGTGGTAGAGGAAGTAGTTAGTAATGTCTGCAATAGTCCTATCCTACCCATTGTTAAGAAGCAAGGTGAGGGGGATGAGAAAGCGTATCGCTTCATCATCGATCTACGAGAAGTCAACAAAGTGGTGGTGCCACAGTACCCTGTAGTCTCAGACATCGCCACCATTCTGACTCTCATCCCGTCCACTGCCACCACCTTCACCGTTATTGATCTTAAAAATGCATTTTTCTCTATCCCCATCCATCCAGACAGCCGTTATCTCTTCGGCTTCACTTTAAAAAACCGTTCATACCAATTTTGTAGAGCTCCCCAGGGCTACACTGAAAGTCCCAGCATTTACAGCCAAGCCCTGTCCAGCTACCAGATGGAGTAGTGTTGATCCAATATGTCGACGATATCCTTTTGGCGGCCGACACCACTCCACTTGCAATCACAGCCACTATCCAACTCTTGCACTTTCTTGCGGAGAATGGCCACAAGGTCTCCAAAAAGAAACTGCAGTTCTGTCAGTCCCAAGTAACATACCTAGGTCATCTCCTGTCCAAAGAAGGGAGAAAACTTACACCCGACCGAATCCAAACCATCCTAGACACCCCTATTCCAAAAACACAGAAGCAAGTCCGTTCATTAGTAGGCCTTACTTCTTTCTGCCGACAATGGCTACCAAATTTCAGTCTCATTATAAAACCCCTACTTTCCCTGTTGGCCAAAGATGTTCTGTTCCCACTCCCGTGGACTCCCGAATGCCAAGCATCCTTTAAGGAGTTGCGAGATGCCCTTTGCTCGGCACCCGTTCTAGGAACACCAGATTACTCCAAGCCCTTCTCCCTCTACACTCACGAAAGGGAGGGATGCGCATTGTCCGTTCTGACCCAGTCCATCGGCGCCAAACAGCGCCCTTGTGCCTACTTCTCTGCCACTCTTGATCCAGTCGCCAGAGCTCTACCAGCCTGTCTTCGAGCAGTAGCCGCTGCTGCTGTCTCTATCCGACAGAGTGAGGGAATTGTACTTTCGAACCCTCTCACAGTACTAGTACCCCATGCAGTTGACACACTTTTGAACCAGACAAAGACTCAACATCTGACTAGTGCACGACTGACAGGATACGAATTGACTTTGCTTGCGCCCCACATCACTCTGAAGAGATGCACGACATTGAACCCTGCTACACTGCTACCCTTGCCCGAAAATGACACCGATGTGCCCCCTATACACGACTGCGTGACTCTCACAGACGAACAGACTAGGAGTAGAATTGACCTCCGAGACGTTGCTCTCACAGACCCTGACGGAGAACTATGGGTAGATGGCTCTTGCATCAAACTCCCAGACGGCACCACTTCTGCTGCCTATGCGGTAACGACTGCTCGAACAGTAGTTGAAACAGCTTGCATCATACAACGATCAGCACAGGCAGCAGAACGAATTGCCCTCACACGAGCATGTATCATAGCAGAAGGAACCACGGCGAACATTTACACGGACAGCCAGTACGCCTTCGGAGTAGTTCATCATTTTGGGATCCTGTGGAGGGAAAGGGGATTCCTGACGTCCCATGGTACACCCATCCTTCACGGAGATCTAGTCTCTGCCCTGATTGAAGCAGTCCTTCTCCCCACACGATTAGCAGTGATCAAATGTCAGGCACACAAGAAGGTGACAGATTTAGTTGGACAGGGAAACGCACTAGCCGACATCACTGCCCGAACCACAGCTGAGAATAGGGCCACGACGCACATATATGTGACCAGGTCACAGGCAGAACAATGGACCGACGCTAGGGAAACGATCAGGGATATCCAATCGACCAGCACACCACACGAACTAACTGAGTGGGCACGGGTGGGTCTAAGGGACGATGAAGGCTGCTGGCGGACAAAGGACACAAACAAATGGTTGCTGCCTGATGCATACTTGATCCCCATACTGACAATGGCACACTCCCCTGCACACATAGGTTCTGCCCCCATGATCGAACTCATTTCCAAAGTCTGGCACAACGGCAAGATCCCCGACTCAGCCAAACGCCTATTCCAACAGCGCCTTATCTGCTTCCAACATAACCCCGGTAAAGGAACTGTGGTACCCCTGGGAGGGTTTTGGATCCCCTACCACCCCTTTGAGGTCCTCCAGATGGATTACATCCAGCTAGAGAGGTGCCAAGGCTTGAAGTACGTATTAGTCATTGTATGTGCCTTCAGCAAATGGGTGGAAGCCTATCCGACCCGTGATAACACTGCCATGACTACTGCCAAAGTACTACTGAAGGAGTTTTTCCCTCGCTACGGCCTTTGTCGAATTTTATGGAGCGACAATGGCCCCCACTTCATAGATGAAGTTATCCAACTTATCCTGAAGGGGTTGGGGGTCAAACAAAGGTTCCATGCGGTCTTCCACCCCCAATCCGCTGGCCTGGTTGAGCGACACAACGCTACACTGAAACTGAAACTGTCAAAAATAGTGGCCACCACAGGGCTTAAGTGGCCAGATGCCCTTCCACTGGCACTACTATCGATGCGCTCCACCCCCACTAAGCATCACTTGACCCCCTACGAAGTTGTGTTTGGGCGGCCTATGAACCTCTGGACTGCCCCCAAACCAACCTCCATTCATGACGTCCCCGACGTCCTGCTGTCAGATTATTTGTACAAGTTAACTAAGACATTGTCTGTCATTCATCAACAGGTGCAGCAGGCCATCCCCGATACTTCCAGGGGTCCCGGTCACGATATCCAACCGGGTGACTACGTCTTAATCCGGAATTTCCAACGAGCGAAGAGTCTGGAACCCCGGTGGACGGGCCCCTGGCAAGTACTGATCACCACTCGGACGGCTCTTCGAGTGGAGGGGAAGAAGCACTGGCTGCACGCCCATCACTGCAAAAAGGTCTCCTCAACCCTGGCCACGACAGACAACGTCAACACCCAAGAATAGCTCCTGAACAAAGACCGACCATCACTGAACTGTTATCCTGATACCGAGGCACTTGAACTTTCAAAACACTCTGATCCCACTGTGCCATCTCGAGAAGGGTATTTCCTACGTCGAAAGGAGGGAGTTTCGGCTAAGTAGACCACTGACTAAGTTAAAAGTCTCAGAACGGTGACCCAAAGCAATCAAGGGCTACCTGGAGAGAAGCTAAACTAAGTCTGGGGTTCTGCCCACTACCGAGCACCTTGAAGATGAAGATGATGGAAGCGCCAGATAAGAAGATGATGGAAGCGCCAGATAAGAAGACATCGAAAGCAACAGGAAATACCCACTATAGGAATCCAAAAACTGACAAATTGCACAGCTCAAAGACAATCGCTTTCTTCGTTATCTCCCTGTTCTGCCTCCTCCTCATGACTTCCTTCTGGATCCTGGAGGAAAGCACGCCCGCTCACCAAATGTTGCCGACCACTGTCCAGCCGACCACCGTGAAAGAGCACCACCTGATCACCCTTTCACCTCAGCTTCGAGAAAGGCGTAGGGAATTCTGGAACAATTCCTTTGTACAACTGTTGCACCAGCACAACCTTGCTGCAAATACCACCAACTGCTGGATCTGTGGGTTACTCCCACATGCTACCGGACACTCCATCCCCTTTATTCCTTCACCTTTCTCAGTTCACGGCTCTTGCCTCGCCTGGTTGATCCTCATGCAAGAAAGCCACAAGGACAATACTGCTTCTGGTCAGACAGTGTCGCACTTCTACTATGGGTTTTTGTTGAACAATACAGGAAAGCCCTTTTGTCCTGCAATTTCAGGTTCAACCTTCCTTACGAACATCCCTGCCAAAGAAAGGGTCGAAATGCAAGTGCTCCACAATCCAGCCAGATCCACCTTCTCTCACCTGCGGAAACAAACGGCTGCCACCCTGACTACAGCCCTGTCCGTCATCAATGTCACAGGACTCGTATGCCTCGAAGGACAAGGAACACAGCTGGTGGGTCACAGTTCTTGCCGCATCACCAAACCATTGGCCTCAGCTGACCCCCCTTCCTTTGTTGCTTCCCTGAATATGTACTTTGTTTGTGGCACCAAAGCTTACACGTGGCTCCCAAAAGGCTGGAAGGGTACGTGTTACATCGCCTTCATTCTTCCTCCCACGTATGTGGCCCCAGCCAACCACCACCGGCAAAAGCGCGCTGGAGATGTTGAACAAGCCGACTCCACCGGAGCACAGTTCCTGGATGCAGCAAAGGGACTAGTTCCTCTGTGGGGACCAATGGCCAATAGCCGCGCAATCCGACATCTAACTCAGGCATTAGAAACAACCATCAACATCACCGCTGGCGCCCTCGCCAACAACACGGCTGAGCTTCAGGCAGTCCGCCTGGTGGCTCTTCAAAACCGTCTTGTTTTAGATGTGATTCTGGCCGACCGTGGAGGTGCATGCCGTGTCATCGGCTCCAGCTGTTGCACCTACGTGCCAGATAACTCACCCTCAGTCTATAAAGCAATCGAACACCTCCACAGACTGTCCTCGGAGGTTCACCAGGAACAGGAAGGATGGTCGCTTGGAGGCTGGTTCTGGGACACTTTAAAGAACTGGGGATGGAGACTGTTCACGTTTT
This sequence comes from Lissotriton helveticus, assembly GCF_964261635.1. Lineage (NCBI taxonomy): Eukaryota > Metazoa > Chordata > Amphibia > Caudata > Salamandridae > Lissotriton > Lissotriton helveticus. The sequence continues at coordinate 887,847,405 of NC_136070.1, forward strand.
TATTGATACCGATCACGATACTATGTGGATGTTGTTTAGGTATTCAATGTTTACCACCTGTATGTGCACTTATTTCCAACTGTATGTGCTCTAAGACTTTGAACCTTAAACCAGAGCACATGAGTCCCCTATACGAAATGGAAGTGTGTGGTCTCATGGGGATTGATCCGAACTGACAAGCTGGCGAGACATGTTAAAGGGAGGACTGTGGAAATTTAGTTCGTATACTGAACATTATCTACGCCATCTTGCAGACTCACGTACGAGCATACACGACAGCCATTTTAGGTACCATGGTCTCCCTGTTCACGATCGCTCATCAGCGCACTTCCCTGACCCTGCGAGCATCCCCCATGCACCCTGACTGCCCCCGCTCTCTCATGCACAATTCAGGAGCCCTCCCCTCCCGCATGATTCTGTCCCAGAGAATCGCACCCCGCGCCTGACCAACACCTCCTTTCCGTCCATGAATACCCCTCCTTTGATGACCCCTTCTCTGAGCCTAACGTCAGCACTGACCGCTGGTCATCCTTTAGCCCGAGGTTACAGTTTATTGCCCCCTATTGTATGCACTCGCCTCTCCTGAAAGAGGCCACTATTGATCACGACCCTCCACCCCCAGAGATTCGATCAGGCGCACACATTCCAGAGAGATCGGCAGAACACTCAGCTGCGTGATAGCCCCTCCCAATCATATGAGGGGAAAGGGTCTCTACTGTTGTCATGTGTTGGAATGGGCCGGAACTGGGGGGTGACAGGGATATCGTTCTGATGTCATTCTCATGCTCTACAATGTCCCTGTTGTAATAAAGGACGTTGATTTTGGAAAAAGGGGGTGGTGATGGACAGAGTTTCTGAATGATGCAGAATACTCTTACCAAGTCAAGAGATCATGGTTTTAATCCATCACCGTTTTTTAGCTCAATGCACCATCCCAGCTCAGAACCTGGCTATATGCAAATTAGTCCGTTCCTGTCCCAGTGCATGATGGGAACAGGGCAAACCAAACTACCAAGCCAATTCTTACACTGGGAAGGAAACAAGCTTCCGGGGACCGGTTTCTGGCATCACAGCCTTCTTCGGCCCGGCTTGCTTGAATCCTGATGGTGCAATGAGCAAGGGACTCACGTCTGAGCATACCCTCCCACACATAGTGTGGATAAACCCCGGAAGCTTGTTTCATTCCCAGTATAAGAATTGGCTTGGTAGTTTGGTTTGCCCTGTTCCCATCATGCACTGGGACAGGAACAGACTAATTTGCATATAGCCAGGTTCTGAGCTGGGATGGTGCAGTGAGCTAAAAAACGGTGATGGATTAAAACCATGATCTATTGACTTGGTAAGAGTATTCTGCATCATTCAGAAACTCTGTCCATCACCACCCCCCTTTTCCAAAATCGGTAATAAAGGACGTTCACATGTCTAAAACCAGTGTATAAAAGACCAGCTCTCAGAGAAGTTGAGAGAGCACCTCGAGACGATACCTTGTTGTCCGATCTGATGTGTTCCACTCCGTCGGAATAAAACTTGTTTCCTGTCTTCCAGTCTCCAGCGCCTGCCTCTTTATTGAGTAATTTCGTATGGTATTAGAGGCGTTTTACACCGGGAAAATTCAACTTAGGAAACAACTACTGAAATCGCCTGACCATTGTAAATTGATCTTTATCATACTCACACGTCCCAATTTTTTAGCCTCAACAAAAGTTCTTAAGATTCACAGTACAAGACCAACATTACTATTTTGCAGTTCTTCCTTTTGGTCTCAAATCAACACCAAGAGTATTTATGAATGTTCTGACTTCCTTGTAGGCATTTTTTCACAGAGAAAGAATACTTTTGCACAATTACTCAGATGAAAGGCTGGTACACGCAAAATCAGAGGTCAAAAAATCACAGAAAGAGACACAGGACCTGGTTTAGAGTTCAACGGATCAGTTACTCCATCACAAAAGTGACAGATATCCTGGCCACTGTATTAAAAGTGAAGTATAACCAATGGCCCTCGCACCACGGTGGACGGGATATCCGTCACGTCTGTGATGGATTAATCTATCCACAGAACTATAAATCAGGACCAGAATCTTAGAAGTGTTACAAAGTCATTGTTTTTTTAATAAACTGGGAGAAATCTCAATTGTCCCCTTCCCAAGATCTGGAATTTATTGGGGCAAGATTCGAAACTAGTATCAATCTGGTTTCTCTTCCCCTCAAAGACAATGGAAGATGTCCATGAATCTTCTCCTGTTCATAAATCAGAAATGACCGACAGCAGGAGTATGGCTAAAAATTAGGCCTGGGTGTAAAAATTCTATGCAGAGAATGTGGAGTACCTGATAAGTTCCGTTTTCTTCCTTGTGGTGTTAATTTTTTTCATTTGGCGCGCTTGAGCTAGGTTTTTTGCGTGTGCTGCCGAATGCGATGTGTCTTGGTGGGTGCTTTTGAAGGCCGGCAAGAGGTGCCAGCCACCTGCAAGTGCCAGCAAGTCTTGTGAGCGATCGCAAGATTGATAGCCGCTAGAATGGCTTTAGACCCCGCCGTGGCATTAGACTGTGCCGGTGACATCCGGCGCCTTTTTTCTGACAATAGCGAATGAGAGAGAGTGCCAGTGACCACAGCTGCATCCTCGAGCAGATGTTTTTTCTCATGAAGCCGCCAAATTTACTTGAAAAGATGTTTTAAAGTTAATATTCTTCTCCAACGGACCGTTCAACCTGTTATTCAGTGCACAGAGCCTTTTTTTCTTTGACTTTTTTTCAACAAGTAGGAAGTGCCTCAGAGGCTCCGACTTCCTGCTCCGGTCCAGCAGGCTCCTCCCAGTGCTTTGTCCATCTCCTGGTCACTTTTCCTTTTCCTTTGGAGCTCGAAGGATCGCTCTCTTTGTCTGCTGCATATATACCATTGGATAGAAGGACTTTCTTTTATTGAGATCACAAGTAAGTTCAAAAACTGTTTCTAAGGGTGTTGTTTTTATGTTAGAGGGCATGCACCAGGATTTATTTGTACTTTTCTTCAATTTAAAAAAAAATTATTCTGGTGGGTGGCCCGCAGTTTTAGTAGAGACCTAGTTATTTTATTGCATTACATCTTTTCTTCCGTTGTAAAGGAAAAACGTTGTACAGTTCAGTACATTTTCTCCATGTTTTTTAATACATTTAAAATATTCTTGAATTTTTTTATGCAGCCTAGTCTGCTAAAAGGACACCCAGTCAATAGGCCCAGATCTAGTAACAGGTCCATGAAACAACTGTTTCTGTGGTGTTTGGTGAATCAAAATATCATGTAGGCTAGGGGTGGCATTGGATTAAATAAAAAAAAATGTTTTTTGGGGTATTTCAATTTTTTTCTGGCAAAACGTGTATAGTTGGAGTAATACATATTTGATGCCTTTGGAGGATGTCTGTTGTAAATTTTTACAGCACAGTTCATTTTCATTTCGGCATTGCTAAATTAATGCTGTTTTCTCCAGTGTTACCATGCCTCCTTTGCCAGTCCATTGTGTGAGTGTGTTGGCCATATGCCACCATTTGTCTTCTTTGTTCCCCATGCTTTCTGGCCAGGGGCCTTTTTGTATAGTTAGTGTCCGTAAACCTGCATGTGTTCTTTGTTTTCCAATCCTCCTTGCTTGTTGTTTGACCATGTGACCAGTGGCCATTTATGCAGCCAGCCAGTATGTTTTTATCATAGGCCTGCTTGTGTTCTTTGTTTTGGCAATGCCTCCTTGCTTCTTGTTTTTGTTTGACCTGTGTCCGGTTGCCATTTTGTGTAGGCAGCCAGTAAGCTTTTGCCATGGGCCTGCATGTGTTCCTTGTTGTACCCATACTTCCTTGCTTGCTGTTGTTGTTTGACCATGTGGTCAGTGGCCATTTTGTGTATCCAGTCAGCAGACGCTACTGTGACTCTCATCATGACGACCCTGCTGGTGAGCTCAGCAGACGCTGCTGGCACTATGTGTCTCCTGCTGGGAGTCCCAGCAGGTGTTGCCAATGTCGATAGTCTCTCGTGCCCAGCGGCTGTGGCTCGGTCCTTGGACCCAGCTGGGAGACTCGATAGACACTGCTGAATGTCTTGTAAGACCCTACAGACATTCTCAGCAGATGCAGCTGTTAGTCTCATGAGACCCTCTTCCCGCCTGTCTCAGACACTTGCTTTGTGCTGAGGCTGTCACCCCAATGCAGAGTGTCCCTCACATGGGACTGTGAATGAAACCTGCTCGCTGTGCACAAACACCCTGGTGTGAGTCCCTCCTTTGCCAAGGCCAGGCATACATCTCCTAGCACAGCTGTTCTGGATGCAGGGCTTGACATGGAACTGACATTGCCCCAGCCCTGCTGACCTTTGAAAGCCCTCAGCCTGGCATGTGATGGACACTACCACACCCCTGCTGATCTTTCAAAGGCATTGGCCTGACATGTAATGGACAACTCACCAGCCCGGCTGATTTTTCAAAGCCACTGTCCTGACGTGACTGACACTGCCCCAGTCCAGCGGGTCATTATGGCACAAGTAAGCACATAACTGACACTGTCAGATACTGCTAACCTTTCAGATGATCAACCTGACAAGTGATGGACACTGATCCAAACTTGCTGACCTTTGAAAGGCATCAGTATGACAAGCAACAAAGTGACTTCCACCACTCTAGCTAAGCTCGTCTGTTGGAGCCACCAGACAGACATGTGTCTGACACACAATGTCACACCCTGCCCCCTCCTGGCCTTTCAGTCGATTAACCTGGCAAGTGATTGACACTGCCCCAGCCATGCTGCCCTTTCCTGAGACACTGGCCTGACATGTGGTTGACTTTTCTCCAGCCCTACTAATCTTCAGATATTCTAGCTTAGCATTTGACTCTGTTCCACAGCCTTACCTTCCGCAATGTACAGTTACCTACAAGAACCTGGGGCCTTTGCAATGCACATCCAGAAGGCTCTGGCTTGCCACAGAGTATGCAGTCCAAGTAATGCCACCCAGAGGCTTTTTATTGAGGTCATAACTACACTTTCACAATTGCTTTATTAACCTTCTTGCTTTCTCAAATGTGCTTGACAATGCACTATTTTCCCACTCTTCTTTCAAAATGTTCCCAGGTGGAGAGCCCCTTCAATACCCCTTATGGCGGTCAGGCTCACTCACTATGCTCGCTCACCACGGGGTATTAATCCTGCACTTTTGCACCCTAGCACTTTCAAATGTCACCAGCTGCCACTGCAGCCACTGCAATCGTGTCGACACTGTCGAGCAGTAACATTTAATTGGATATGTCTCTTTCTCAAAGTAGTTCCCAATCCTTGCAGGAAAGTGGACAACAGCCACAGCCAGCAATGTATCTTACGGGAGATGGAGCAGAACAGGAGTTTGAGCTTCCTGCTGAGCAAGAACACCTCCTCTTTTACAACCAATGTCTTCCAGATCTCCAGTAAGAAAAAGAGAGGTTACTCCACCATCTTTTCCCAGCCCCCTTTCTGAAGATCTGGACGCAGATTGGACCCGGACTGAGTCTGAGACACACCAGGAGACGCTCAGGAGAAGGAAAGTTCCTGAAAGCCTAACAATTATGAAAGAGAGTGAGGATGACGAAGAGCCAGTTATCATTGTGGAAACTAGCACAGAGTAGAACAACATTAGCCCTCCTAGTCAACCTGCTACAAGGGATGTCACACCACCACCACCTGCACCAGAGGTGGCAGCCACCTACCCGAAATAAAAGGTTTCCAGCAGGACCTACTTTGCCAGAGTGGCTATTCCAGTGCTGCATCACAACCTTCTAGAATTGGTTGGACAAGCTTTGCTTGAGTGCTGTTAAGACCATCCACCTGATGATAGACATGTGTATCAGTTGTCAAGCCACTGATTACATGTGTATCACTGCAGACTGGGTCTCTTTTGTGGGGTTTATGCAACAGATATCTGCTGATTGCAGTGCTTAAGAAACTTTTAACAGTGTTCAGTGGCATGCAACAGTAGCCAGGTTTGCCATGGAGAAATCCCATACAGCTGCAAACATCTTGGAAGACTTTAACAGCAACGTGTTTGAATAGCTGTGACCCAAGGGCTTAACAAAGGATTTGTTGCCACGGATAATGGCAGTAATATAATTAAGGCCATGGCAGATGGTGACTATTTCAGAGTTCTGTGTTTGGCACGTTGCATCAACATCATTCTGCAGGACTTTCTCAAAAAAGAAAATCTACTCAGCAACTTACTGACATTAAAGCCTGGAAGCAGTTGAGAATCATTCAGTGTATTACCAGCATACCAGTTCAAGTTCTCATACAGGAGATGCCAACACATTGGAACTCAATCTATTACATGTTACAATGTCTGTTTGAGCAGTACAAACCGATTGATGAGTATGTCATGCTAAGGGAGGCAGGTCGCTCCCCACGCTGTTGCATTGCTTTGCCAGACTTTGCCTTGCCTTTCTGCCAGTATTTGTATTTGGTTTGCCAGATTTTGCCTAGCCTTGCTGCCTGTATTTGTTTTGCCAGACTTTGCCTTGCCTTGCTGCCTGTATTTGTATTTGTTTTGCCAGACTTTGCTTGCTTGTATAACTTTGTCTTTCTTCTGTGCCCGGTCTCCCTTTGCTCCCCCCACCGTCCCTCGCCCGTTTTTTACTGCTGCCGTGCCCCTGCGGGCCCGCCCCCCTGCTCTCCCATTCGCCACCCCGCTTCCACCTCCCAGCTACTCCTCCCTCCCACCTCCCCTCATATGGAGGCCGCGTGCAGCGGCCGCACCACAGGCGTGCCTAAGGCAAGCCTGTCTGCACCCCTCCGTGCCTGGACCGTGCCCAGTGCCAGACCCCCTGGCCCCCACAGACGCCACGATGCCCGACACCGCTATGATGCCAGCACCCTCAAAGCACTCAACACCGGACAACCACACACCTGCTTCCTGGCTGCCCCGAAACACACCCACGGACCTTTCACCTGCTGGAACTGCAGCTTCACCAGCATCCGCCTGCCAAGCCGTTGACCAGGAAAGAACTCAACTACCTCAGATGCATCCTCTTCAACACCCGCTCTGCCCACAAACATGCAGTTAAACTCTGGGATCTACTTGACTCAACCTCCCCAGACTTCCCCTTCCTGACAAAGACCTGGCTGAACCCTGCCTCAGCACCCGACATTGCCATAGCTGTCCCGGAAGGCTACAAGATCACCCGCAGGGACCGTGCCAATGGAGTATGAGGAGGAATCGCCATCATCCACAGGAACACTCCCAGAGTCTTGACCAACACCAACGACATCCTCAGCACCACCGAATACCTGCACTTCTGTTGTGTAGGGATCTAGGACCCTAGTGTAATTTTCCCGATTCATGCCGATATATAGGTATAAATTACCCGATCCTTATATAGGCATAGAAATCATTACCATATTTAGACTTAGCCTAAGCAGCCCAAATACGGCATGGCTACTTCCACTAAGTTCTGAGAATCAACAACGATTTCGTAGAAAAACCCGCCTTCAGCAGCTAGGGACTTCCCCTTGCCTGAATACTAATTTATCTAGGAAATCATGGAGTTTTCAAAGAACAGAGCCTTTGAGTGACGTTATTAGGTCGAATCATGCGTCAAACTTGGCACCTTCAAAGTATAAACATGCCTATATTTGCCCAGACAAACACACAGTGGTTTGGAGCAGATCGACTAACTACTTGCCCGACGCCCTGCAGCAGCAAGTGCCGAAGAAAGCCGACCCTCCAGCTGACGCACTGAGAGACGCTGTCTTTTCTCCTGCCGAGAAATCCAGCTCCAGTGTTTCCAGGCTACCCTTGCAGGTTGCTGGGAAATCGAGTCCTGAGAGAGAGATACAAGATCTCCTTCATTCTAAAACCAAGGTACGGAGCTGATTAGACCCTTAAGAGAATTCTTGGAATAGATTATTGCCAAAGAATACTAAACTTAAGCTACACCTCACTCACATCTTCCCTCGTACTAGACTTAGGTTAGGGACACCGGGGTAGGCGTATTTTAGAAGCACCAGTTGAGTACTTTTAGTCATTATTTTAACACTGTATGTATTTTATATGTTTTAGGCAATATATGGCTTAGAAACCATATCGTGCTCTTACAGTACTATTTTATAATACTCTTCGAATTATATGCCTTGTACTTTATAACCAGTATTACGATTGCAGCAGTACACTTATGCTTGAGAACGAAGACTATTCAATAAATTATTTTTTATTGAAAACGCCCATCTCTCTATTTTTCTCAAGCACCGCTGGTGAAATGAAGCATGCACGATTGACTGAGTAAAATAGCTATCTATTGTTTCCGCGAGTCTAGAGATTGATTTCTTATTCTTGGGAAACAAAGTTGTCATGTTTATGCGGTTGTCTGAAACTAATCCCATCTTGTGACTTCGAGAAAGTTTGTAGTGACCTCTGAGCTAGCTGGCACTCACAATTAAGTTTAATATATACGCTAGAGACCTAGTCGACCTCAGTCCTACGTCTAAACTATCGTATATATTATTCCAATGCGCAGAGCCTATTGGGAATATAGGAACTACACTACACTTTCAGATCCACACCGACCCAAATACGACCCTCGGAGGAACCCTCGTCTACAAAGCCCCTGGAACCCAACCACAGTTCAGCGACTCCATCGCCGACTTCATCACCACACACGCCCTCGCCTCCACGGAATACATCCTCCTCTGGGACCTGAACTTCCACCTTGAGAACAACAACGACACCAACTCCATCACCCTGATCGACAACCTAGCTAACCTCGGACTCAGACAACTCTTCACAACACCCACCCACACCACCGGCCACGCGCTTGACCCCATCTTCTCCGCAAGCACACACATCTCCTTCAACCACACCATTGAACTCCACTGGACAGACCATCTCTGCATCCACTTCACCTTCAAGCAGCCCACCACGCACCACCGCACCCAACAGATCCCTCACCGCTGCTGGAGAAAAGTCACCCAAGACCAGCTAACCACTACCCTCGCCCAGAGCCCACCCACCGACCCAGACACCGCTGCACGCAGCCTCAGACAGTGGATCGACGACTGTGCCAACACCCTCGCCCCGTTCAAGAAACCCTCCAACAGTCACACCAGCAAGAAAGCCAGCTGGTTCTCTGAAGACCTCCAGGCCTCCAAGGAAACCTGCCAAAAACTTGAGAAGAACTGGCTCCGTGAATGACCACCGGACAGCTACGCATCCCACAAAAACGCCACCCGCAGACACCATCACCTCATCAGATCCGCCAGAAGGGCCTCCTTCAAAGACCGCCTAGACAACAACGCACACAACAGCAAAGAGCTCTTCAACATCGTGAAGAAACTCTCCAACCCCAGCTCCAACACCAATGACATCCCACCTTCACAAGACCTGTGTGACTCGCTGGCCACCTTCTTCCACCGCAAGATCGCAGACATCCACGACAGCTTCAACACCACGACTGCCCTGACAATCACTGAGACCTCCGCCCCCACAACCACCATCCGCATCAACCGCCTGCTCACCTGGACCAACATCAACGACGACGACACCATCAAGATCATGAACACCATCCACTTCGGATCACTGTCAGACCCATGCCCACACCATATCTTCCACAAAGCCAGCACAGCCATTGCACCCCATATCCGGAAAGTCATTAACATCTCCTTTGAGACAGCAACCTTCCCGGAGATCTGGAAGCACGCCGAGATCAACACCTTACTCAAGAAACCCAAGGGAGACCTCAAGGACCTCAAGATCTTCTGGCCCATCTCCCTGCTCACGTTCCCGGTGAAGGTCATCGAGAAGATCGTCAACAAACAACTAACCCGCTACCTTGAGGAGAACAGCATCCTGGACCCTTCCCAGTCCCGGTTCCGCAGCAACCACAGCACCAAACTGCCCTCATCGCCACCACAGATGACATCAGGACCCTGCTGGACAATGGAGAAACAGCGACCCTCATCCTCCTGGACCTGTCAGCCGCCTTCGACATGGTCTGCCACTGCACACTACGAATACGCCTCCATGACACCGGTATCCAAGAGAAGGCCCTGGACTGGACCACCTCCTTCCTTCCTGGCAGAACACAGACCGTCCATCTCCCCTCTTCCACTCCAAAGCCACCGACATCATCTGCGGCGTACCCCAGGGCTCATCCCTCAGCCCAACGTTGTTTAACATCTACATGGCATCTGTCGCCCACGTCGCCAGACTCCATGACCTCACCATCATCTCCTACGCCGATGACACCCAGCTGATCCTCTCCCTCACCAAAGACCCCCACCCCACCAAAATCAACCTCCACGAAGGAATGAAGGCTGTCACCGAATGGATGAGGAACAGCAGACTGAAGCTGAACTCAGACAAGACGGAGGTCCTCATCCTCGGATCCACCCCTTCGGCCTGGGACAACTCCCGGTGGCTGACCACACAGGGAACAGCTCCAACACCCACCGATCACGCACGCAACCTAGGGGTCATCCTCGACTCCACCCTCTCCATGACTAAGCAGGTCAACGCCATCTCTTCCTCCTGCTTCAACACCCTTCGCATGCTCCGCAGGATCTAAAAGTCTATCCCCACCGAAACGAGAAGAATGGTCACCCAGGCCCTCGTCAGCAGCAGGTTGGACTATTGAAACGCCCTCTACGCAGGAACCTGGCCAAACTCCTGAGAAAGCTGCAACGTATCCAGAACGCCTCTGCACGCCTGATCCTCGACATCCCTCACTGCAGCCACATCACACCCCAGCTGAGAGACCTGCACTGTCTCCCTATCAACAAGAGGATAACCTTCAAGCTCCTCACCCACGCACACAAGGCACTCCACAACACCAGACCAGCGTACCTCAACAGACGACTCAGCTTCTACACCCCCACCCGCCAGCTCCATTCTGCCACCCTCGCCCTCGCCACGTTCCCCCGCATCCGAAAAGCTACCTCCGGTGGCATATCCTTCTCCCACCTCGCCTCCAAGACCTGGAACACCCTCCCCACGCACATACGGAGGACCCAATACCTGCTGACCTTCAGAATACTCCTTAAGACCTGGATTTTTCAGCAATAGCAGCATTCCCCACCCCCAGCGCCTTGAGACCCTCACGGGTAAATAGTGCGCTTTACCAATTATATGATTGATTGATTGATTGATTGATGTAACTAAAAGCATGACCATTGGGATGGACACATAGAAACTAGTCAAATGCCTTACAGATATGCTTCTTCCTTTTGAGGTTTTTACCCGGGAAGTCAGCAAGGAGGACAGTATGATGGGACAAGCTATCCCTTTGTTGTATCTCCTAAAGAAGTAGTTAAAAAATATGTCTGACAGGTTCACATCTGTGGGTGATCAATATAAAGATGCATATTCCTTGGTTCGGAGCTTAATCCTTAGCTTGACTGAGAATTAAAGACTGCAAAGAGGCATTGTGGCATCCTAAGAGTACATCTGTGCTACAATGAATGGAATTGGTATCATATTGCTGGGCTTAAGTCCAGTGCAGAGCTGAAGGCAAGACAGCTTGTGCAAGAGTTGGCACCAATGACCATTCATGGTATGTTCCATGAGTATCTGGATGACCCAAGAGAGGTCTATGTGGATGAAAGCCCATTGGTATATTGGTATGCGAAGATGAACCAATGGCCACAGCTCAGCAGATTGGTAGTAAATTATCTGGTTTGTCGGGTAGTCAGTGTGTCTGCTGAGACTGTGTTCAGTGCAGCTGGGACAGTCATAACAGTAAGAAGGATCGGCTCTCGCCTCAAAATGTTGAGAGATTGACCATGAACAAATGAACCAACATTTTACACCATTGAATAACACCGTTCCTGAAACACCACAGGAGGTGGAGGAAGAGGAGAGTGATTGGTCAGACTCAGATCAAAGTGTCTTAGCTGACCAACTTCTGGGTGAAACACCTGAGTTTTAGGATGAACTCTACTTCCCTGAGTGAGTAAGCCACCAACCACCAAAAATCTTGTATCACAGGATTGCTTTGCCAATTAAAAAAATAGATATAGATATAGCAAGGGGAACAATATATTATTTTATTTGTTTGTGTCTGAATGCCTTTGCACCCCCACCATTTCAAGCAAACGTATAGCCGAATTTGGGTTTTGGGTTGAACCAGTGTGCGGTGAAGAAGCCACCCCCCCATTCCCCTGAAGGTTTTTGGAGAGCCATGCTTGCCTCTGCCACGTGCCTATCCTTCTTTTCACCCATAAGCATGAGTGCCCAGAACATGTGATCCACAAGGACAACCACAATATGTACTGTGAACATCAAAGAGGATTGACAATTGTTGACCACCACGCTTGGATTGGAACAGGTAATTATATTACACCAATGAGTGATATATAAGTGATTGGGAGTAGCGATTCATGTGTTGGCAGACATTGAGGAGGAGCGTTCTGTTCAAATATTATTTGTAAGCTTGATTGTGATGATTTGCAATGTTTGTGGCCTGATCTTTGAGCATTTTTCTTGAAGGTGATTTGTCCTTCCCCTTTCACACTTAGCAATATTTGCTTACCGGATCAACTCCTTTTTTTCTGGTTCACAAATTAATCTTCAAAGACCGGACCAGTCCGTTTAGTTAGCAAACACAAATCTAAACAAAAAATTACTCAATGTTTCTTGTCTTGCTCATTAACACAGCAGTGAGCTACAGGTTGATCTTTCACATTTGGGTTTGGAGTCCGAATGGAGTTGCACAGATTTGTTACTTGGAGTCAGGAGGATGATGGAAGGACTCAAGGCGGGACTACCTCAATAACAGCCAGAAGAAGGAAGTTATCAACTTCAGGAAAACCAAACCAACATGATGATGACTCTAAGAGGCCTACTCAGCTCTGTGGACTGGTAAGATTTTGTAAATTTAGTTTTAAATACTAGGTCCCCATTGCTCAGAAGAAGCTACTATTGCAAATTTTTGTTATCATATCAGGTCTTCTTTGTTGTGTCATAGTGGTAGTCTAGTCTCAGTCTTTCTAAAGTTATGATATAATAATATAACCTACTAAGTCTGTGTTTTCTTTCAATCTCTTTGCCTTTGGTGGATAATTATTTGATGAATCCTGCAGTTAGAGTTCACCTAAGTGGGAGTGGGACCTTGCTTGTGATTCCTTCCCTGCTAGCGTGCTAGCCTGCTACTATTACCATCACAATGGCCCTTTGGGAAACCCTGCAGTAATAACACTGAGAGAGGTAGCAACCTTCGCTCCATCTATTCAGGTAAGAAAACTATAGAGTGTTGCTGTAGGCAGAGCCAATGGCAGTCCTGCCGTAGTGGTCAAAATAGTTGCAGAGAGTAGTAGGACAGGGGTACCATATGTAAGATGTGAGTCCAGCCACTCACCTGAAAACCAGGTCAGTCTGCAGGGGCGATGACTATTCCTCAACCCACTCTGAGCACCTCTCAGTGCTGCTGATAAAAACAGAAGCCCTGGCAGGTGCCCAAAGAGGGAAGGGGATTTGGGATGAGAGACAAACAGAGAGAGACTGCTACGCTTCGTGCTTCACCAAAAGGAGGATGTGCCATCTGGGAAAGTCAGGTTCTGGAAGGTTACTCAGCAAGCTACTTGAGATATATCCTAAAAAAAATACACAAAGCGTATAAGCATTGCATTCCCCAATTTCGTTGGACTAGATGTAAAACATACACATGGGTTAATGTTCACATTACCTTTCTTTGTGTGATGCCTTGTCAACTAGTTCGTCTCTCAGTAAGGACTATGGTATATACAGTTTGCTTCTATAACATAAACAGGCATTGTATTAGGCTAAGTAACCTATATCATAACATGAGATTTTATGCAATAGATTTATACCTTCCTATGATCTCACCTTAATGTGTGCAAGAAGTTTCCTAATGTCAATCATATAATGCTTTGGCCAAAGTGTCCTTTATACGCTGCCAGCATTCTCCAACAACTTGGGGATGGCACACCTTTAGAGGGAGTTACTTGCGCCTTTAAATAAAGTCACTTTTAAAACAAACAAAAAACATGTATGCCTAAATCAGGCGACCTGTACAAGACCTGTTCTCGGCGCACATGCTGCTAAATACGTGTACAAACAGGGTTACACACTTTACAAGAATAAGAATAATTATTGCCTATTCTCAGCCCAGTAACATGTGCATTTACATTAGGCAATAGTCATAAACACTAAATAATTATTGTCCTCATAAAGGATAGTATTAACAAGATCAATATTATCCCAAAATGTCCATTCATCAAAAATCCATGTAAAGTCCAAAGCAATTTCCACAGAGATAACTGAAGCAGAAAGGAGACTAAGTTAAAATAAACAATGATTGAAAAATTAGCTCTTCAGAGTGCTCTGCAATGTCTTTGAACTCTGTCTGAACTTGAAGATGGGAGAAATGCCTGCAGGCTGAGGTCACAGTGCTTGCTAAAGAGAAGAAGGCTCTGGGAAATTCTTCCTTGAAGGCTTGAATGATGCTGGGCTCTGTGGAATCATTGAACTACGGGCAGGAATCAAAAAGCCAAGCAACCAGTGCTTTGAAGAGCAAGGCTATTTATAGCCTGGATCCTGGGCTGTGTCTGGACATGTTCTGGTAAAGTGTCAATTCAGTTACCAAGCACATGTTTAAGCTGCAAAGAGCAGCTGTCTCATTTAAATGCACGTGCGCTCAGGTCTCCTTACTTCAAACAAGCATTGGCAAAAACAACTGTTAACAAGGAAGACAATATACAAATAAGCATTGGTCACAGAAAACAGCAACAAATGAATAATGAAAGAAACCACTGGTCACAGTTAATTCATTGTTGAATTACTGCAACATGATTAATCTTTTGACCACATGAATGTTGGCAAATAACACATGGCGAGCCAAGGCTGGTGTGACAAGAATTCCTGACATCATATAATTAACCTGTTATACACTTTTTAAAACCGATTTACTAAACAGGCTGTGTCAAAAGGCAGCAGTGAAAAGTAAAAAAGCCCCCCAAAAGATTTGAGGCATAAATACAGTAAAACATGTATTCATTACACTTTTTGAACAATAATGCCCACCTCTTCCACCCACAACAGTCCTACACCTCTCCTCAAACAAATCTCCCATCCCCAACCAATGCCTAAATGTCAAAGAAATAGTCCCAGTCTCAACTCCCATCATTGCCACCCTCTCCACCCACAAGAAGTCCCCGCACCAAAACAAATATTAAAAAGGAGCTAAAGAGGAGGACTGTACAAGGGAGTCAGAATCTTTTTGAGGTACCTCTCCATGTGTGCTGTTCTGCTCTCAAGATGTGCCAACCTCAGCAGGAGTCAGTGGTGGAAAATGTTGCCTGAGGCTGAGCGCAAGGACGGGCAGCAGTGGCTGTGTGACGGGCAGCTGCCGGTGGTGCTGGAGTTCTTCTTGCTGGAGGCTGGAGGTGCTGGTGGTTTGCTGGGGCCCTGGGCAGCAGCAGATGTCTCATCCTCCTCCTCCTCAAGGGCCATTAGGTACTGAAATTCAACCCATATGGTCTCCATCCTCTGCTGCCATAGCTGGGCTGCTGTTTCCTGTCTAGTAGTTGGTCGACCAGCAGGAGTAGCTATATCAAGGAAAAAAGACAAATTGTAATCTATGCTCTGTGCAAAGCACTTGTTTACAATTATATAGTGGCATAGTAGCAGTACATTGCTGGTCCCCTAACACCATTCGAATTTGATTTGATTAGAGTCACAGCCATGTTTTATACACACATGTCTTACATAAAAGGTTGAAATTGGCTGAAAGGAATTAAGACAGAATAATAGCACACCTGATTAAAAAACAGTTTGTTTCTTTCAGAGGACTTCCTAGTAAACAAACAAACAGAAACTTTGTGTGGAAAAATAAAAATAAATTGCATCTCATTATTAAATAAGGCATTATGCACCATGGAGTACGAGTATTCTTGTTGTTCTAAATTAATAGAGGCATGCTAGCAAGTGTATAAGTACTGATAGTGGGTACTTTGCTACTCTCTGCAGTCTGCAGCTTGGGCAGCTGCAATGGACAATTATCTTTTTCCGATGGCCCTGCTCTTCACCAAAATGTCTTTCAGGTCAGGTTTTAATGTCTTTATTTCGATAATAAAATCATAAAAGACAAAATGAAAACATTTACGAAACAAAACAGAACCATCACTGTATATAAACAATTATATGAGAATACACTTAAACATATTATTAAATTTACACTAAGACTAAAATCACAATTAAAAGGTTATTAAACTTTTGTCGATTCCACAGGACATGAATAAACCTGAAACTGGAAAAGCAATAAAGACAAAAATATTTCAAAATATAATTAGGAAGAGGATAAATTCCTTCTAGCTCTGATTGCCCAAGCCCAGCCTAAAAATTTGGCCAAGCATATCACAATGATTTCAGAGGTGTTTGTTTTTAGGGCCCATATTGCATCCGAGGATTTTCTGCAGGGTAGTCGTTTAAATAGGGGTTTTAGCCACTTGGAACGAGGTTCTGAATACTGGGGACAGGCAAACAGTAGATGACCCTCGGTTTCTTTATGATCTAGGCACCAGCTACAAGAGCTAGAAGAGGTTTTACCCCAGGATGAAGTGAAAGAATTCAAGGGTAAAGCACCCACCCGAAACTGATGATAGAGTTTTTTGTCCAATGGTCTGGTAATAGAATCCCAGTAAGTCTCTCGGGCGGGATCTAACTTAAAGCTTAAAAATCGCCCCGTTAGACTCCCAGAACTGGAAGCATGTACCAAGGAGAGACGGGTTGAGGCCCAAAATAATTCCTTAAATTCTTTTTTCGATGGAAAAGCGTTATTACCTGGGGACACCCACAGGTGTATTAAACCCATATCATAGAGACTCTTTTTCACCGAGCGAAGCCATGGGATTCGCTCAGAACCCCCCATGGACGTCACTTCTGCTAACTCCTTTGCAAAGAGTACAAGATCCTCAGAGGTCCACAAGCGCCTCCATGTGGACACTACTCTAAATCTGGCCATGTCCATGATTGGCAAGCAACCCATATCATGGCAGAGGGGAGTCAATGGGGTGGATTGGGGTAGCCCTACCAGATTCCGAAGAAATCTACACTGGATTCTGTAAAGGCTGGAAAGGTCCATAAACCCCCATAACTCTGCCCTATAGAGTGTGGCTGTATTTATTTTGGTGTCATATATTCTCAGGGCCGGAATGACCCACTTTGTGATGGATTTCTGCTGCTCGTGCAGAAGACATCCAGTCAATCGAGCGAGTTTTAGCTGCTGGGTCACTATTTGATCTTTCCAAGACAGACGACGGTCCAAGGTGACCCCCAGATACGTCATGGTTTCAACTTGTTCCAGGTTGACCCCACTCATTTGTACGTTACTACGTATGAGGTTTTTCCTGGATAAAACCATGAACTTGGTTTTGCCCACATTTATCTGGAGGTAATTTTTTTTACAAAACTCCTCAAAACGGTTCAAAGCCCGCTGTAGGCCTCCCCGGGTCTTGGATAGGAGTAGGGTGTCGTCAGCAAAGATCAACATAGGAAATTTGGTCCCTGCCAAGGATGGGGCATCAGTGTGAATGGACATGAAGAATTTAACTACTTGGTCAATAAAGAGTAAAAAGAGAGTGGGAGCGAGAACGCACCCCTGACGAACTCCTCGTGTTACTGAAAAGGAGTCCGTATATTGACCTTGTACTCCCCACCTTACCCTGGCGTAGTTCTCTTCATGTAGTCTGATAATCATCTCCATTAATTCTCCAGGCATACCCAGGTCCCTCAATACCTGCCATAATTTACCCCTTGGTACCAGATCGAAGGCTGACTTCAGATCTATAAAAGCGGCAAAGATGGTACCACCGCCTAGCGTGACAACCTTCCAAAAGATCATACAAAAGCATAACACCTGGTCAATAGTACTTATACCAGATCTAAAGCCCGCCTGCATCGGGGACAGTATATTTTCGAGGTCCATCCACCCCTGCACTCTGGCCAGAATCATGTGGGCGAAGACTTTTTGGAAGCAGTCAATTAAACTAATCGGGCGATAATTGCCCGGATTAGATCTGTCTCCTTTTTTATGGATAGGGAGAATCTCAGCCCCCTTCCAAGTTTTGGGGATACAAGCACCCCTCGCTATGGCATTAGCTATGTTTGTTAAGTATGGTACCCAAAGAGCTGTATTGGCCTTAAACAGGTCGGCTGGAATTTGATCCAACCCAGGGGCTTTCCCCCGCTTTGTTAAGCCTAGGGCTAGCTCTGTTTCTGTTTCGGTGAAGGTCAGGATCGTGTCACAGGGGGGCATTACATATAACAAATTCAAGATGGGCGGGGGATCGATAACCTCCGAACAGAATTGAGAAGAATAATAGTTTATCCAGACTTCAGGGGATACATGGTTGGATGGAGTACGGAAATCACCATCTTTTCCACATTTAACAATGTCCCAGAATTTAGTCTGATTATTAGACTTACTGGCATCCAGGAGATCCGCCCAATAATCATCCTCCCATGCCCTCTTTGCTTCCCACTGTACTCTTTTGTACCATTTCCTAGCCACCTTTACAGCGCTCATGTTTCTAGATTTAACTTTCTCAATTAACGAACTATGGGCCTCCCTACAGTCTTTGTTGTACCAATTTGCTCTAGTGGCTTGCGGACGCCCAGTACCTTTCTTGCAAGGTTTCGAGAGAAGTTGCTTAAGCTCAATAAAACATTTGTCATTCATGCCCATAATCTTATCTGGTTCGGTGAGTCCCCTCCCAATGACATCTGTCATCATTTTGTTTAGTGCAAGCTTCACCACATTTTCTATACTAGCCTGTATAGTTGCATCACTTGAAATTGTGGTCCATTTCAATCTCCTCCGATCATTTGATAAGGTCACAACCCCTTGCCCCCTAGGAGCTGGTCCTGCCAATCTCGCCACATCATACAGTTTAAGTTTCAAAGACAGAGGATTATGGTCGCTTTCAGGACGCGTGACAATTTCCATATCAACTATCAAACTCCAGAATTCCATTTTTAAAAAAATGTAGTCTATGCGACTTTTTCTCAAACCATTGTCAAATGTAAAATTGGCGCCAAGGTCCGATTGGGTGCGTCCATTTGCGGCCCTTAAGCCCCAGGTGAGAGAAAAAGCAGTCCAGCTCAGGGCAGCCTCC
Organism: Lissotriton helveticus; assembly: GCF_964261635.1. Lineage (NCBI taxonomy): Eukaryota > Metazoa > Chordata > Amphibia > Caudata > Salamandridae > Lissotriton > Lissotriton helveticus. The sequence continues at coordinate 887,866,505 of NC_136070.1, forward strand.
GTTGCTTTAACAGGTTTTCTGTTCATTAGTTCCGGTATTTTTCATGTAGCATCCTCTGCAAACCCCCAATTATCCTCTGCCAGATAAAGCGGCTCAATAGTGCAGTTAATGTCACCAGCTAACAGGATAAATGTTCCCTTGTTCCAACCAGCCAAAAGATTGTCCAAGGCACCCACCAGCTGGGGGCATCGGCCACCAGGAAGGCCTCGAGAGTAGATATTAATAATAAGCATGTCTTGGCCCCCTTCCTTGCTCGACCTGATGGCCAAGATATCGGGGTTTTCCACATAAAGTTCAGTAGTTGAATAGCCCCAAGCCTGTTTGACCCACGTTGTCAGGCCCCCAGAGGCACGCCCTTTATTACTCTTTATTGCGGGTTTAAAGAAGTTTATGAACCCAGCTTTATATATGGGTGTGGTAGCCCAAGTTTCTTGTAGTAACACTACATCATATTTATCAATGAACTCTAACCAGTCCTCAGAGTTCAGACGGGTGTTTGCTCCAGCTATATTCCAGGACACAATATTTGATATCGATGTGTCGGGTTCTACAAGATTATTACTTAGATAAGGAGGGGAGTGGGAATTAGATAATCTAGCACTTAAGGGCTTATTTCTGGCTTCATTTTCTTCGGTTTTAGGAATTAACACCCTTTCCCAAGCTGGCGGAACCAACATGTTTACATTTTTGTGGGACGTGAGCTGGTTATCCAAGTTTAGTTTCATAACATGGTTAGGTGGATTTTGTGCTTCTTCCCTGCTCTCATCAATCTGGTTAAATAACGGGCTGGGTGAACGCAGTCAATCTATCCATTCTAAATCTGACAGTGGCCCAAAATGATTAAAGAGTGGGGGGTACTGCTGAGGGTGAGGTGTTATCGGCCCTTGAAACCTCCCCTCTCTCGTTTTCCACTGATTAGGGCCCATAGAGTAATTAATGTGTGTGTGGGGATAGAAATAGGCAAGGTCCAGAGTCTGAACGTCACCTAAACGGGCAAATCTTGCTTTTCGTCGTATTCGGTCCACCACCCAGGGGTCTTTAAAAGAAATCAAAATACAGTCCCCTTCTAAGTCTTTTGAGCCCTTACCCACCCAATCTACTCTCCTTACATAGAGGATTTCAGTGGGGGATGAGGGTGGGAGAGGGCGATGTTTATTTAACCAAAATATGACTTTGTTCCGCAAGTCCCCTTGGGTCTCTTTGATGCCATCTCTTAGAGGGGCCACCCCAGTTAAAATGATGGTATATTGGGACGCTTCTGGGGGTAAGTTAACTCGAGGTGTAGGACGTATTTTCCGATTATCCATCATCTGGGACCTGGAGGGTTGGAAATTATTTTGATCTTTACCCATTTTTGGTAATTGTACTGGGGGACTATTAGGTTGTTTTGACATGCCTTTCGGCAATGGATGTTTCACTGGGGCTTTATTAATAGTTAGTGGGTGTTTATCCCTTAGTATATCCTTTACGGGAACTCTACTAACGGTAGTCAAGGTAGCAGCGGGTTTTTCCCCTGATACGGGTTTGTTATTAACAGCAGATGTCCCTAAGAGTACGGACTTACTTACAGGGATCACTGTGGGTTTTCCCGCTGGTTGGTTTCTACCCAATGTTTGGTTGCAGGCCCCCACCCCAGAAGTGGGCATTATTAGTTTTTGCAGAAGACCCGAATTGGTGTTTACAGCTAGTTCCAATGCGTCTATTTTAGCGGTCATCAACCTTGTTCTCTCTAAGACCGGAAGCAGTATGGTTTTTAATATTGCTTCCATCTTGGCCAGCAGAATATCATCACTGTTAAGACAGGTTGGGCAAGGGTTTGATGACCCCGGGGGGACTAATGAGGGGCAATACACCGTTGGGAAACCTTGAGGGGGCTGGGAAAGAGATAAGCTCACATTGTTAACAACATCGATTTTGGGCTGTTTTAGAACCTTTTCCCCCTGTGGGCTCGAAACATGTTTTCTTTTCCGGGATGTTGGATTTGGGCTATTTTGGGGCAGGTCGGACAAATTGGGGGGAGTAAGAACATAAGATTGGGATGCATTGGACAGACTATATTCGTCGTCCTCAATATACTGGCTGTCATCCCCGTCTCTTGTCTGGTTAGCATGGGAGTTCTGTTCCCTGTTATCATGGGGTGGGGATATAGTGGCCCCATCACCATCTACATGGACTATTGCCTCTGTCTCCGAGGTAGAAATGCAGTTAAAAGCTGCATGAGAGACAGGGCTTTTGGCATGGGCTAGGGCACCAATTGAAGAACGCTTCCCAGTAACTAGATCCAGAGACAGTCTATGTTCTACCATTTCAATTTCTTTCTCCAAAATTCCAGTCGCTCTGGTGATAAAAGCATCAAGGGGACCAGAAACAACGCCCTTGGAGGTTTGTATATGAACTAAGCGTTCTTTCCCAGATCTTAATGGCATATTTAGACACTAAATGGGAAAGTGTGTTAAAGTAAAATATAAATAAGTCCAATATGCTACCTATTGGATACCAGTTGGCCCCCCATTCTAATGGTAAATAATTAAAATACAAATGTGTACCATACGAGAAAGATAGTTTGAGACAGAAAATAATTTTTGCAGGGCTCTGGGCCCAACCCAACCTAGTCCGACCACGGACGGCCACAGACGGTCCCGCCCTTGTCCCGGGCTTCTCCCGGTCGCTCCCGCTCGCTCCCGCGAGGCGGAGGCTCTGTACACTTTATAGCTCTACTACTGTGTGCTCATTGGCTGATAGGCGGGGGGCGTGGCCAGCGGGGAGAGCAGCCCAGGTGTTGCAGATTGGGCGCGCAGGGGCTCCTGGACGCTGGAGTCCCTGCCTATGCTCGCAGCCCCGCTGGTGATATCGCCTTTCCCCGCACTCCTCCCAGTGATCCCACAGCAGCCAGCAGCCTCCTTGAACAAATGACGCGCTGCGGGACCCGCGAAGCGGGTCCGGCGAGTCGTGAAGGGAGTCGTGAAGTCGTGAAGGGAGTCCGCTCTGCTAGAGCAAGCAGAGACACTGCGCTCTTCCACAAACCAAGTACAGGCAGCCAGGTAACGCCAAAGGGTCCCACAAGGTCAAGAGTGAAGCCCGCTTTTCACTCCGTCGGCGGGGGGCGTGGCCAGCGGGGAGAGCAGCCCAGGTGTTGCAGATTGGGCGCGCAGGGGCTCCTGGACGCTGGAGTCCCTGCCTATGCTCGCAGCCCCGCTGGTGATATCGCCTTTCCCCGCACTCCTCCCAGTGATCCCACAGCAGCCAGCAGCCTCCTTGAACAAATGACGCACTGCGGGACCCGCGAAGCGGGTCCGGCGAGTCGTGAAGGGAGTCGTGAAGTCGTGAAGGGAGTCCGCTCTGCTAGAGCAAGCAGAGACACTGCGCTCTTCCACAAACCAAGTACAGGCAGCCAGGTAACGCCAAAGGGTCCCACAAGGTCAAGAGTGAAGCCCGCTTTTCACTCCGTCGGCGGGGGGCGTGGCCAGCGGGGAGAGCAGCCCAGGTGTTGCAGATTGGGCGCGCAGGGGCTCCTGGACGCTGGAGTCCCTGCCTATGCTCGCAGCCCCGCTGGTGATATCGCCTTTCCCCGCACTCCTCCCAGTGATCCCACAGCAGCCAGCAGCCTCCTTGAACAAATGACGCGCTGCGGGACCCGCGAAGCGGGTCCGGCGAGTCGTGAAGGGAGTCGTGAAGTCGTGAAGGGAGTCCGCTCTGCTAGAGCAAGCAGAGACACTGCGCTCTTCCACAAACCAAGTACAGGCAGCCAGGTAATGTCTTTCAATATTACCATGACTCCAAGGCAGATGGATAATAATGATACAACATCATACACGTCACATATAAAATGCAGATATCCTGGATGCTCTATGTAGACGGTGGGAAAAAAGACGCACTGCAGTACAGGGAAAGTATTAAGGAACAGGAGTTATAGATTGTATCTGTCAAGTTCGTCGCAGACTATCCCATCCACAAAACTCAAGGTACTAAGGGCCAGATGTACGACTCACCAATTTGTGACTTGCAAATTGTATCACATTTGCGACTCGCAAATTAGGATGTACAACAGTGTCTCAGACACTGTTTGCGATTCATAATGGGGTCGCAAATTGCATGTCTCATTAAAATTGTTAATGAGGCAGGTGCAATTTGCAACCCCATTAAGAATGGTTAGCACCCACAGGGATGGTGTCCTGCTGGTGTCAGCAGACCACCATGTCTGTAACTGCTTTTAACTAAAGAAGCTCTTTTTTTAAATGCAGCCTGTTTTCCTTAAAGGAAAACAATGCATTTTAAAAAAAAGAAAAATTAAACTTTTCAGTTTCATAGTTTAAGGGCAAGCAATGGACCCTGGTACCACTGCCTGCCCTTAAAACATATTTTTTGACCCATTCACAAAGGGGAAGGGGTCCCCTGGGGACCATTTCCCGTTTGCGAATGATTTGCCACCAACACAAAGAAGGTGGTAAATTGCAAGTGTTTTGCAACTGCAATTGCGGTTGCAAAACATTCATACACGCAAATGCGAGTAACTATTAAGAAGGAATGCCCTTGGCACACCCCTTTCTAATAGCGAGTCGCAAACCTCATTTTGTGAATCATTAAAATGTACTGATTCGCAAAATGAGGTTTGTACATGGCCATGCCCTAAATTGCGGTTGCAAACGGGACGATTGCCCGTATGCGACTGCAATTTAGGGGCGTACATCTGGCCCTTAGTCCCATTTTACTCCCTGATCTCTCACCCTTCACCACAATATACAATTATTTCAAACAAATACATTTTCTTGGCAGTAAGTTAGAGGGATTAGTCAGGGTAAGTAGAGGTTTTACTACAGAATAGTGGGGTGTCACTGATCATCATAATGTGCCTAAGCTTTGGCCTAATCAGTCACTGAAGTTTACAAATGATGAAAGGGAAAAATTTTAACATGAGTAAATCGATTATGGAAGCCATGAAATATCTAACTCACTTGGGCAGAAAAAGGTGGCGCATGTGGCAGGAAAGAATAAATGAGCGAAGTACTAGGAAGTCACTAATTGGGCGCTGGTAGGGAAGGGAAACACACTTTATTTTTGCTTTGCCATTTCTTGAAAATTTTGCAAAAGCCACATTAACTGAAGCAGTGCCGAATTGAAACATGCAGCAGTTAAGTCATGGGTGGCTCTGGCGAAATGCCATGGGAAGGGAGGTGATGAGTCGGATACATATTTATCTCACTTAGCGAATAAAGGAAGTTAAGGTAGTTGACAGAAATGCCCATCTACTTTAAATCAAAGCATTGATAAAACCATTCCAAGAAAGCGAAGTAGGTGTGCATGCCCTTCTCAATAAGAACTCCCTTGTTTTTTCATCCAAGTAATTATCCATTCATCATTTCATTGTCCTAGTATTTTTCACCCTTTGATACCCACCCTTTATGCTTTATATTCTCTCATCCAGTCTTTCACCATTGAAAGCCCTCCATCTATATATATGTACATTCATCCATTCATTTACCTAAACACGGCTCTCAACCAATCTTTTTTTTTTTTTTTGCAGAGTTTTATATAGCGCGAACTAGACCCGAACCGAATCAGGTATCAGAGCTCTTTACATATTTTCCAGTTACGTTACATGAGGACACACTTTCATTTTACGCACGGGGAGATTAAGTGATTTGCCCAGAATCACAGGAGGTTTTTGGCGTCGTTACCGAGACTCGAACCCAGATCCCCAGGTCCGAGGTCGAGCGCCCTAGCCGTTAGGCCAACCCCTCAACCCCTTGCATCAATACATCCATTTACCCACCCACACATCCTTTCACCCTTTCACCCATCCTGCTCTACCCACTGAGAAGAATTCTTTTCACCTATCAACCATTTCACCTACCCAGGCAGGCATCCTCCCTTCACTCATATACCCTTTCATTCATCCAACCTTCACCCACTAGCACCCAACTATTCATCATTTCACCTTCACTCACCAGTGCATCCTTTCACTTATATACAATTTCACTCATCATTTCTACTTCTATGCTTTTCCCCTTTCCAATCAAACCATCATTTTTAGCATTCATTGTGAGCTTTTGTCTGCTGAGTTGCAGATAGAAGGGACCTTTAACCCAATACAGTAGCTGCTAAAGTGGGGGTTTTATGATCATGACACCCTTGCAGTGATTATAGTAGTAATTGTCAATAAGCAATCAATGTGACTTACCACCGCCCATCATTGCAGCAGCTGGGCCTACCCCTTTTACCACTGCCTTCATCTGCACTGTTGGTGCTGGCCCCGGCACTGGTGGTCTGTGTGGCTAGAAAAAAATGTTTCACATTTTAGATGCCAGATACACCTCCCCTTATTTTTTTTAATGACAAAATTCAAACACAATACATTCCTACAGCTCAGTTGTAGTAGCTTCTATCAAAAATATGACTTAGGCATTTTGTTGGTTGACAATGTTTGAATAGCCAAGAAGTCAGGCCAACCAAACACTTATAATAATGGAGGAGTAGAGCTATGATGACTCTGAGTCATTGACATGCAATGAAGGGGAAGAATAAGTGGTCACTGAAATAAATATGGTCTTGGTTGACAAATGCAATGTGATCGTCCTCATACTGTTTCCAGCCATGCTGCACTGTAATAAAAACAGCGAGCATACTAAGACTGTATAAATGAATGATAATACATACACAATATTGGGGGGTCTCCCCAAGACCATGCCAGCCACTCTCTAGTTTCACTGTTTGAGCATGAGCAAGAAAGAGAATGCCTTCTCAACAAACATTTGTAAAATAAGAATAGCTTACTTGGAAATGCAATCTTCACAGCAGAGTACCTGTCCTAAAATTGGCTCTCCTAGTCTTACAGTACCAGTCCACAAGATATATAAGGGGCGAGGGAAAGCTTACTGCCAAAGCAGAAGAAATCTTCACAGAAGAGGTCTTGTCCTAAAATTGGGTGTCTGAGTCTTACAGTACCAGTCCACAAGATATATAAATGGAGAGAGAAAGTTTACTGACAAAGCACAAGAAATAAAGCTACGGACAGACTAGTACAGACAGGAGTAAGTCAACTACAGAAACTTGAAATATAGAAAATAACTAGTATAATGCAAAAAGAACAAGAATGTAACAAACATTAGATAGAATGAAGAGGAGGTAAAAAAAAATTAGGAAACAGGCACCATAAAAAAAGGAGAAATGATTATAAATGTGGAGCGGTAACAGTTACAGACAAAATTGTAACAATATTAACAGGTGGACTTACTGGGTACAGCAGATCCGTTGACATCAGCCACTGTACTGGTGGAACTTCCACATGCTCTGGTACTGGTGGTGGCACCCCTGGCTCCCTGACTCACCTCCTTGATGCTAGCCACCTTCTTGCCCCTGGATGCCGATGTAATAAATAGAAGAAGATTAAATGTACAGATAATAATTTCCCCACAAATATTTTAACAGGCAAACACAGCAACATTGTACTTTTCTATATCAGATTGCCTATACTACTACTGGTATCGAGTTGACATATTCCTAATTTCCTAAACCTAAACCCTATTCCAAATTTTCTAAACTACATTTTGAGACTTCTAATGCATTACAATGAATGATCTTCTCTTCTTTTCTCAATCTCAAACTCAACCCCCCTTGACTGGCCAACTCTGCCTCCCTTTTTTTCAAAGCATAGATGCATATTACTACTTTTCATCACTTGGAGATTGCTTGGTACTGTACAAGCTACATAAACAAAGGCACAGAGAACACTAACCCACTGATTTTGCTACTACTACCATTATCTTAGTGACAGGACAGAGGATTCTGCATACATTCTTAAATCATCAGCCATAGCTGAATCCAACGAGTACGATTGCGCAGAGCACCTGGCTGGCTCATATAATACTTGTAATATGATCAGCATGCTCTTCAGAAAAAAAATGATCATAGAAAGAAAACAACCAATAAATAATTATGAACTGAGCTCCACATACTCAAAGCCCAGCAAATCAAGGGGGTCCTTCTCCCTGTCAAGGATATTTGCCCAGCAGCATGTCAACTGCTGCTGGGTGCTCTAGACACCAGAACTCCAGTGGAAACAGCAGTGCCTCCTCCCCCACAGCAGCTGACGCTCCCGCAAGCTGTATCCACTGCCAGGCTTGCTGGCTGTGGGCAGCATGAGGAGAGGTGGCGCCACATGTGAAAAACTAGTGCAGCGACCTCCACCTGTGAGAAAATGGTACACAGTTGCACCCCTTGGCGGCACTGATGTCAACACAGCATGCAGCTAGCAGCCGCACTGGTTTCGCATCTCTCTCTCTAGCTCTGCTTTACCATGGCGCTAGGTGGTCAAAAAAGAAGTCATATGAGAAAGAGCAAAGAAAAAACTAACGACTTAAAGGGAAAGAAAATAAACAAAAAGTCCTGAAAAAACATTAAAAAATTGACAAAAACATAAGATACACAAAACACACACTGATACAATGAAGAAAATATAGGAGTGGATGAGTCAGATGGGCGAGGATTGAAAAGATTAAGTATAGATTGAAAACAGGCCCCAGCACCATGCACATAACAGTAAACAAAATGTTTGCCCCCATGTCAACTCCATGGTGCAGTTTATGCGCAGTTTGCGGCACAAGAAGGCACATCGTGCTACCAAATGTCAAAAACGTAGCCCAAATGGACACGTTGAGCAGCTTCACCTGTCTGAGGAATTCCACAAAATCTTTGGGCCCGCTCTTTGCAATTCCGATTTTCAATTTTTTGCGGAATATCATCTGAATCACTTCATCAACCAGCCACCTTTATGAGACCATCTGGAAAAGATTTTGCTACTTTCTCAGGAGACAATTTAGATTTTTTACAGCCTGCTGGGCAGAAAATCTGGATTTTATTAAAGACACGGAGGCTAACATTATGCAAATCCTCCTTTATTGGCACAGCTCAGCAGTAACAATGAGAGAACATAGAGGATATGAACATTCTAGGAGATGTATATAGCTCCTGAACACACAGCCATCATCCTTCTTTGTCCAATGCTGCGAATCAACAGAATAAGGTCAACAAAATTCAACTTGAAGCGAGACGTCCAACGAAACCATCTCCATAAAACAAATGTAGGAATTCTCATTCTGAAAAGAAGGAGACATAAAAAATGTTAAAAGATATAACCCCTAGGGAGGGGCGAATAGTGAAGGGATAATATTAGCCTCCGTGTCTTTAAAAAAATCCAGATTTTCTGCCCAGCAGGCTGTGAAAAATCTAAATTTTATGGCATGACACGGAGGCCAACATTATGCTAGTTCAAAGTGAATTGAGAACATTGTCAATCACATTATTAATAGGTCTAAAATAACATTTTTTAAACATAGTTTCATTAGACCAGTCAGCGGCTCTTAATATATCTTGAAGCCCACCACCAAGCATAAAAGCTTTAGAAGCTGATGCACCTCTAAGAGAGTGTGCACCAAAAATCGAAATGTCAACACCACATTCACTCATCACTTCTTTCACTTATCTTGCGAGAGTGGGAGAAGAAACTGGTTTATGAGGAGATCTATGGGAGATCAGGAGTTGTGTCTCAGTACCTCTCAAGTTGATAGTCCTTTTTTCATATTCCTTAAGACATTTGACAACACATAAACTTTCATTCTCTGCAAAGAAAGGATAGAAGATAGAAGAAGACATAGTCTTGGTCCTTTTTTTAAGATAAAAACAAACTCCCTCAGGTTGAAAGGCCCTCCTGGTAACACCTGAGGCCTTAACATCTGAAGTTCGCCTAAAGGAGACTAGACAAAGTAAGACGGTAGGTTGATGAGAAAAAGAAATACGCTTGAGCGAGAGAACACTGTTCTCTCCCCATGAAGAGATAAGATACAATATGTTGCTCACGTCCCACAAAGCTGAGTACTTAGGAGTTGGAGGGTTGAGAACACGCATGCATCTCATAATCTTTTGGTCAAGAGGCTTTGACCAACAGATAAACCATCGACTAAGGAGTGACCCGCAGCTTTTGCTGACCTATAGACATTAACGGTCCTATAACTGAGGCCAGAAGCGAAAAGTTCAGAAAGGAAATTAACCACCTGAACTAAATCAACTGAAACGGGATCATGATGTCGTTGAAGACACCAGCGAACCCATTTGTTCCAGGCCAATCGATATGCCTTCCTTCTCCCAGAAGCCCAGGATTCAGATATGAGTCGGAAAGCATTGTGCGAAAGGCCAGGGATTTGCCACTGTCGCCTGAAATCTTCCATGCCGTCAGGACTAAGATGCCTTGGTCTAGGAGGGGGTGAGATTCGCCCTGAGGGCCCAGGAGAAGACGACTGAAAGGCGGGATCAGGATGGGGAAGTCTATTGTCATCTCCAAGATGACCGGGAACCATGATTGAGACCTCCAGAGGGGGGCTATTACTGACATACTCTGAAGGTATCTGCGAGCATGTAAGAGATGGCGTGGGAGCATTACAAACGGCGGGAAGGCATATGGCTTTAGGTTTTGCACATCTGGAGAAAGGCATCCACCCGTGATGCCTGAGGGTCCGGCCTCCAACTGAAATATTTCGCTAGATGAGTGTTCAGCCTGTCTGCAAAGAGGTCCGTCCCAAAGGGGCCCCATTGCTCCTGAATGCTAGAAAATATCTCTCTGTTCAACTTCCAATTGCTGGAATCCCTGAAATTTCTGGAAAACCAGTCTGCCACACCGTTGTTCAAGCTGGGATGTGTTCTGCCGTGACTTACAGTCCCTTGTTCAGGCAATAGTCCCAGAAAACCTTCGCTATTTCTGTCAGACCCTTCGAATGCGGTCCTCCCAGTTTGTTCACGTACCTCACCGCAGAGACATTGTTCATGCGGAGCATTATAGAACATTTCATAGATTCTTGTGTAAAGCTTCGAATTGCGAAGTAACCAGCTAAAAGTTCCAGACAGTTGATGTGTAGACTCTTCTCCTCGCGTGTCCACCGCCCCCCTGTCGAGAAGTTGGGGCAAGATGCACCCCAAACTTCTAGACTCGCATCCGATTCTATTATCATGTCTGGGGATTCCCCGAAGATCGCTTTGCCATTCCAGGCCTCTGCATTCTTCAGCCACCAAGAAAGTTCTTCCCTCGGATCTATGTCCAAACTGGTCATCTGAGTATAGGACTGAGACGCCTTCAGAGTCCTCGCTTTGAGTCTCTGAAGGGCCCTGTAGTGAAGAGGGCCCGGGAAGATTGCTTGAATGGTCGAGGAGAGGAGACCCAAGATTCTTGCTAAGAGTCTCAAGGGGAATGTTTCCAGAGAGAGTATCTTTCTTAACTCCTTCCTCAGTTTTTTTTATCTTTTCCTTCGGTAATTTTAACACACCCAACATCATGTTTACACAACAGACTTGAAATCAAGTAAGCATACACACCAGTAAGCACGAGCGAAAGGGAGGTACTTATCTGTATGAGCAGCAGCAACAAAGAAGGATGATGGCTGTGTGTTCAGGAGCTATACACATCTCCTAGAATGTTCATATCCTCTATGTTCTCTCATTATTACTGCTGAGCTGTGGCAATAAAGGAGAATTTGCATAATGTTGGCCTCCGTGTCATGTCATAATATTCAGTACCTGAAGTGGTAGTTGAATCCATTTCATATTGCAAGGGAGTTTTTGTTACCTCCTCGAAACTTGTCAATAATCACAATAGAGATCAGTTGGGGGTGCATGCATGGACATTCCCTCAGTTCAAGTGAAATGGATATAATTGGAGACACAGATATTGTCCAATTTGAGGGAGATGGAAGCAGTCTTTTGAGCACTTCATCAGTTTGCTCCCTTAATAAAGAACAAATCAGTGCTAATCAAGGTGGGGCGCTGCCTTGAGCCCCACCTTGTTCAACATCTACATGCGGTCTTTGGCAGTCACAGTGGAAGGTTGCGTACTTACATTGTTTTCTTATGCAGATGATACCCAAATCATTGTTAAATCAGGCTATGAACTCCTCTCCTCTCACAGAGTTTGCAGATTTTTCCGCACTCTGTGTTACGTGGAGCTCGGGGACTTCCGAAAAAATCCACTCCACGGAGTGTAGTTTTTTTCCTCACTCGTGCTCATCAACATCAAGTTGACGAGCGGGAGTGAGGAAAATTCACCTCCCGGAGAGATTTTCCTCATTCCCACTCGTCAGCGTCAAGTTGGCGAGTGTGATGCGCGAGATTACCAGCTTGGGTTTATTCTAAAATACTGTACTCACCTGGGCCCATAAAAAATTCATACAATAGCTGGCAATCATACGCTGGCGATCAGGACTTATATTTACCTTATAGTGAATTATACTAATAAACCAATTCTTACCAGTACCTTATCACCTTAGTGTCTTAATTTTCCTATGGTCGATAGATCAGGTTGTTAGCATAATAGGAATAAAAGATATTTACTTTTATTTTGAATGACCACAGACTCGGGAGAATTTAAAAAACTTTATCTATGCAATAATTTTGTGAGTCAAATACCAATACATGCCAAACACCAACTTTTAAAAGAGAAATGATCAAGTAAATCGTAAAGACTTAGTAAAACCTCATGACATTGGTACCTGGGAAGGGTGGAAAGGAAAACGGTACAAGGACATAGCACACAGATTTATATTTACCTAGAATGGTGTGAGGACCAATCCCTGGCCAAGGAGCTGGAAAAGGAACTCCCGAGTAGTCAGGAGCCAACAGTTCAGGACAAGTACAGGACAGGACAGGTAACCTCTTCTAAGTGTAAAGCCAGCGTTACACCCCTCTCTGGTGCTACTCTCCTCGATTCTTTCATTTCTGATGGACAGATTCTCCTCCCTTAGCGATTTCTCCATCTCTTCTTTCTCTCCGTCTCTCCTTGTTTGATTCTTGGAGAAGTGTGGCTCAATGGTTAGAGCGGCAGACCCTGATGTAGAGGTCTAGCCCGGGACCAGGGTTCAATTACTCGCCTCGGCGCGTCTTGGGCTCAAAATTCCACGGACCTGATAATTCTCGCCTCGGTGCCTATTCTATTCATGGAGTCCCACTCTGCAACTCTGGGCAATAGCTTGCACAACGGCCCCCACAACGCTATGGATGCCTGGCCTCCACCTTGGGGGTGCCCAGGAGTGGACACCTCACAGGGAAAGCCAGGATGGGTTCCACAGCGGTATTCGTACAAGCGCCTTGAGACCCTTGCGGGTGAGTAGTGCGCTATACAAGTATCAATTTCTGTCAGAGAGCTCGAGTAGCGTTTCTGACCTCCGTGGCCACCGCCATCTTCTCCAGCAATGATGGGTCGGTGACAGGTCAGTGACAAGTCTGACAATCTATCTGACTAAGCCTTCCTTAGTTATACTATTCTTAGTGTATGTACCACCACCCAATGTTTAAATATTCGTGAATCCAGTACTTGTGATTGGACAATGGGATAGGGAGAGGTCATCACAGCATACTAATATAATATCATTTTGTTAGGTTCATTGTTCTATATTCCCTCCCCTTAATTACTTTCCCATGCTTTCTTTTTCCCACCCATATGTCACATTAGGAATAATACATTGTATGCAAACTTTGTCTTTTTCTCCTTCCCCTCTCCGGGTCAAGAGGTGCTGTTCCCAGGCGTGTCTTCTGGTTAACTGTACTTGGCAGAATTTCAATCTTGAAGTTTTACAGAGTCCAACGCACTTGCTCACATCCAGGTAAGATGGCGTTTTCAGTTACCTTCCAGGCCCAAATACGAACTAATAACAAAGTCAAAGAAAAACATATTAGAATACGAAAATAAAAGAATGCACTGTATACCACTTATTCCTACTCTAATTCTCCTAATTTATTTTTGCTATTGCATTAGCAGTTTAGTAAGATAAGCAAGGTTTAGTCTAAGCATAAGACGAGACACAAGGGAACCACTTTCCGATTCCCATCAAGCTGCACAACCTATTTAAATGAGTCCAATTAATTAAATTCATCATCAACTCTTTATTTATTCCACTGTTTAATCCAAAATATTTCTTCTTTTTCGTTTTTCTAATCTGCTTCAATCCATTATACTCATTTTTGTTTCCTCACTGTTCACGCAGGAGAATGACTGTTTCCACATGTCACGCTTTTATTAAAATCACCCAATGCATTTTGGGAAAAATCCCTTCTTCAGGGGTTTCTAAGATACAAACAAATAAATAATCTTGATCAGTTCCATGGTAATGCTTGTTATACACTGAACAAACCAAAACTATATTTTACATTTATTCAAACATTTGAAAGAGAATGTGAAAATTTCTTTAGAAATGTATTGCTCATTAGTTCCTGCACTGACAATTCCAAATGCCTCAACTAGCTGATCACCCCGCATATTTGAAATACTAGTATCAATAAATTCTGACTGAATCCTAACTTTATATTCACCCTCGGAGACTGTTTGTCAATTAAACTTTATTCGGTTGTATCAAACAGCCATAAAAGAATAGTATACTTGCAAATACATAAAAGCACAGTTTAAAAATGTGATCTTCAGGGTAAAGTGTCGTAAGGATAACAAGTTCATTGTGGCGTCATGCAATTTCGGCAATTCTCTTAATAACAGGAAAAAATACATTAAAGTCGTTTTTTGGGTAAGGCTCCGGAGAACAACACTTCAACACGGCTGTATATAAAGAGCGTTGTGCTTAGGTGAAAAAATTATGTGATTTTAAGATCAGCAATTACACATCGCTGCAACATGTTAAATACTAATAAAATCTAATACAATCATATCAAGCTTTAACAATAAAGACAGGTTGTGATAAAAATAAGCACCGCATGTCAATCCAAGTCTTGTCTATGCCTAACGACTTAGCTCAGGAATTTTGCTATTGATTTAGTGAAACACTCCGCGTCCAAAAATTGCAGGGCGAGAAAGGCGGGACGGCATTTTCGTAGGCCCATGATTTTTAAAATTGGTGTGAGCCAGCGTCTCCTTGATTCATGGTAGAATTTACAAAACAATATTGCATGAATCGTTGATTGAGGGGAGGTATCATCGCAGGGACAGGGTTGTAAGAATTTTGCCCAGGTATTGGTTGTAGGAAAACTGACCAAATGATGAAAAATATCTAGCCTGAACCTAGTTAATAAGAATCTTTGGTAACCTGAAAAGTTGAAAGTTAGGTATGGCTGGACCGTCATGGTTGTTTGGATTAGTAGTGAGTGTTGAACTGTCACTTTAGTTACATCACTAGACAGCCTCAGAGATTCTAGATGAGCTAAACAAGCTTTTTTGAACAGTTTTCTTGGCAAAACAGCAATTGAAGCGGGGGAGTGATAGTATTGTAGCATGCCCATGTCATTGAAGAATTTCCTAATATATGCGATCCATCCAATCTTATGGGCATTATCTAAGGAGATGCAATCCTGTATGAACCTTTGACAGAGAGTAGTTTCACTACTAGACCAAATGCGGTGCCATAAAAGAAGGGGTTGGATTTTGATTATATCTGTTAAATAAGACAGGCCCACTTCCAAATGGCATGCATATGTCGATGTGCCCCGCGGGACTGCGAGTAGAAATCTTACAAAACTGTTTTCTACCCTTTGGACCACTTCAATCTTCCCATATCCCCACACGCCAGCCCCGTAAATTACAGTAGCTAAGCATGTTGCCCTATAGATCTCTATAAGCTCGGCCGTAGGCCGTCTACCCAATTTATTTGCAAAATTGACCAAAGCAACTGTCGCCCTCATAAAGGACAGCTTCCTAGACTCAATAGCGAACTTCCAGGTGGATTTATGATCAAAAACAATACCCAAGTACGGATAAGTAGTAGTGCTCTCGAGTTTTTGCTTATCAATATAAATTGCCTTTATGTTCTTAATCTTAGAACCAGCGGACATAACAAAAGTTTTTTTAATATTAATCTTCAGGTCCAGGTTGGCCATAAAGGTACAATATCTCGCGAGAGCTCGCTGTAGTTCCATGGGGGTACGGGCTAGGATCACGGCGTCATCCGCATAGAGTAACACCGGTATTGGGCGTTTGTTAATGGTGGGGAGGTCCTGGCACCCTGTAACCATTGCTTGTTCCAGGCCGTTTGTGTAGAGGTTGAATAGAAATGGGGCCAGGACGCAGCCCTGCCTTACTCCCCTCTCTACTCTGAATGATTTTGTTAGTTCCCCTCCCACGCCATACCTGACTCTAGCTGTAACGTCTGAGTATAGCTCGCGTAGGAAAATTATGAGGGACTCCTCTACTCCCATGTCTGCTAAAATAGCCCACAGCTTAGTGTGGCTGACGCAGTCGAAAGCTGCCGAAAGATCGACATACGTCATATATAGAGCCCCCCCTTTCACATTTACGTATTTGCCAATTAAAAGAGACAAATTAAGGTCTTGCTCTGTGGTACCCAGACCCTCTCGAAACCCAAATTGCAGATCGGATAAAACTTTATTGTCGGACGCCCACTGCTGAAGGCGCTCTAGGATAACACGACCAGCCACTTTCCCGAGCGAGTCCAGCAGTGAAATAGGCCGGTAACACGAGGGTAATTGGCGGTCCCCGTTTTTAAAAATGGGGACAAGAATTGATTGGGACCAAGAGTCAACAAGCCCCAGGGCACATGATGCTTGAAGGACCCTAGTTAAAATTGGGGACCATAGGTCCATTTTAAATTTAAAAAGATCAATTGGAACCCCGTCGGGGCCTGGTGCCTTTCCATTCCTGCTAGCCAACATTGCGAGCTCCACGTCCTCATGGGATATATGTATGGCTAACGGGAAGGGATTCAACTTTGGGCTGGAGATAGTCAAAACTGGGGTAGTTTGCGTTGCGATTAGTGGGAGGCCGAATATCCGCTCAAAATATTCCACCCACAGATGCTCATGAATCGCAACGTCAAGACTGGGGTTAGCCTTTAAATCTGATATGAATGGCGAATTAACAACCTTCCAGAAGGAGGCGCTATCCCTCAGGGTACAAGATTTGTGCAATTGATCCCAGAGATCCTTTTTGAAGTTCTCCTTCCTGCATTTTAAGGCCTGGTTATAAGTCTTCCTGAGAGTGACGATTTCCTTTGAGTCTCTATCCTTTTTGTGTAAGGCTACTTTCAGATTCTGATAGGCATTTGTGCAAGTACTATCAAACTATCCGTTAGATCTGAACTTACTAGTTTTCAGTTTAACCGATAGAATTTCCTTTATTGATTTTAATAGTGTTGCAAAATTAGACATAACTCCCTTTTTGGTGGTAGCAGGATCGAGACATTTGTCGATCATTGATCTAGAATTTCTGACCAATCTCACAGTGACATCCAACGGGTCCACTTTTTCCCACTTGAGTGAGTAACCATTTGTTTTATCTAGTATCAGGTTGTTTTGACCAAGAATTCTCATGATATCATATCTGGGACATTTCTGTGGAATTTTTAATGTGATACTATTGGGATAATGGTCGCTAATGGTGATGTCGTGGGTCTTACAGTTCAATATTTGGGATCCGGCTTTGGAGGACATAAAAATAAAATCAATTATACTTAGCCTTCCTCTGCCATTAAAGGTCAGGATAAGAGGTACGGTAGGATTTACCATATCGCTTACGAGGGCAAGGTCTAAGCCACAAAAAGCTTCGTTCAAGCAGTCCCCAGCTAGAGTGTGAGGGAAATGGGTTACTGGATTGTCGTGTTCATCCACGACGCCACAAAGTGTATTTACACTATGTTTAAATAGGATTTGATTGAAATCCCCTCCCCAGATTATTACCACTTCCTTAGTGGCTTTGTTTAATAGATCATGGAGGATGAAATATATGTCTTTTATGTTTTTTATTAAATCGTCTGTGGGAAGATTATTGTAGTAATTCACCATTAGAAGAGCGTTAGTTTCACTCTGGTGTCGAATGAGTATTTGGAAATGTATTTCCATTTTAATGGAAATTATTTTCGTGATCTGCAAAGTGTTGGACACAAAGGTGGTCAGTCCACCTTTTGCTCTACCAGAGGGTGATGGTCGGGCGGGGGAAAGGTACGTTTTATAACCCTCTATATGTATTTCAGATGTTGCCCATGTTTCTTGCAGGCACAAAATACTGAAATGATGGACAAAATCAAGCCAGATGTCATTCACCACCTTAGCGCGCAAGCCAGCAACGTTCCAATATAATATTTTCAGGGAGGGTTTTTCCTGATTGATTACATTTTCAGAGTCTAGGCCCATACTTTCTTCATGGTGACAAGACTGGGTCATAGTGGGCAAAGTCTCTTCACTGTGAGTGAAGACTTGCTCCAAGTTGACTAGATGTACGGTAGGGGCATAGGTGTTAGACTTTGCATTTGTAATCGAACCCGCGGACTCAAGTCAGTCCACCCTCTCCAGCTCAGAGAGCTTGTCAAAGTATTTGAAAGTCGGGATGTTATATCTAGGTCTAGTCCCCTCCAGCAGTTCCATATTCAATACACCCCTATGACACACGGCTGTTGATGGTAGGGGGGGGGGGCATTGGGGATAGAAAAAACTCAAGTCTTTAGTGTGAATTCCACTTTCAACAAAGTGAATGGGCCAGTTACATATATGGTGGACCACCCGTCTGTCCCTAAAATTGATCAGAATGCAGTCCCCCGGGAGTTCTTTTCTTCTGTGACCCACCCAGCTTAACTCCTGGCAAATAAGATTTCCCCACTGACGTTTAACGGGAGTGGGCTGTTGTTATTTAGCCAGTAGGCAACTTTGTTTCTTAGCTCGGGGTAGGTTTCTGATTTTTCTTGACGTAACTCCGGGACACCAGCTAACACTACAGTGTATGGAGCTGATTGTGGAGGTAGGTCAATGTGAGGGAATATCCTCTTTGCTTTGGGAGCTATGGGTAAGCCCTTGCCTACATAGATGTTTTTATTCTCCTGTCCTACATGTTCTGTGGCCTTAAGCAACCACCCTCACTTATTTGCATACCCTCGCCTTCAGCCTCCCTCGAGTCCCTCAGAGGTATCCTACCAGTCTTCTCAGTGTGATTCGTTCGTTGGGCAGCTATGGGTCTGGGGGCAGTTGGTGACTGGGTTATATTTTTGGAAACCCTATTTTGGGCTCTGGGATGCGTTTGGGGTTCCAGGGCCTTGTTTTATAAGCCATCCGCAAGTTGCCTTAGGGTATTAGAGCTAGATATCGTTACTTGCTCCAAGTTATCGATCTTTTCACAAATCCGCTTTACCCTTTCAAAAAGTGGGGCCATTAGGGATTTCATGAGGTGTTCGACTTTGTCCATGAGCCCCTCATTGTATAAGGAAAATGATAAAGGGGGAACAGGTTTTTCTACTGTAAGAACATTAAGTTAGGGGGTACTAGTCGGTGTGTGGATCGAGGGTAAAGAATCTTCTGGCTGTTTGAGACCATTTTTGGGTATTTTGGTGGTTTTATCTATTTTTGCGTTTTTTGGGCATCTTCCCCTCTGTCTGGTCCCACCGCGTTTCCTTTTATTTACAGAGCCCTGCCCTTGGGCTGTTGCCACTAATTTTGCATTTGCTTTGGATTTTGTTGGAAGAAGCATTAGTGACTCATTGGATGTAATATCTAGGACTAAATCCAGGCTTGAGTCAGTATTGCTATTCTCCCTGATGATATTTTAGTTTGGAGACGCCTCGATTGAACGATCTGTTCTAATTCCCCCGCTGGTCCCGGCATTGGATGTTTGGCTCCCATGTATCATTGGGGAGGTGGCTGTTGCTATGAGGCCCAAGGAAGAACCTTTATTAAAAAGAGGTTCCAAAGAAAGACGATGCTCAGCAATGGCGATTTCTTTTTCCAGTGCAGATCTGGCCCTGGTTATGAACTGGTCCAGGGTACCAGTAACGTTCCCCCCTTTGTGTGACATTTTAACCCCGTTTTCAGCTAGCAAATACTTTCAATACAATCTAGGGTTAACTACGTGTCTAAATCAATTGTCACAAAGTAGACGCAAGCATTTAAATAGGGCAATGAAGGAAGTAAAGTCTTACGCTAGAGTCCAGGTCGCAGATGGAAATGAGGTGGCCCAGCCCGGCCTGCTTTGGGCTGTGATGGGCTAGGACGGGCCCGCCCTTGGCCCGGGCTTCTCCAGGGATGCTCCCGCGCAGCGGGTGATGTCACACAATATATACCGTCAGCAGGGGGGCTGTGCTCAAGCCCCGCTGCAGGTGTGGGCTCAGGGTGACTCCTGGGAGATAAAGTTCTGGGGATGTTTTGTGCGCGTCTCACTCGCGCTAGCCCCCGGTCCCCTCTGTGATGGCAGGCAAGTTCCTCACAGTGCTGGTTCAGACCCAAAAGGCGAGGAAAAGACTTTCACTCTGGCAGGCAACAAGCAACACCTGACGCTGAGGCACCCCAATTCATCCGCCTCACCAGCCACCAAAACCGTGAATTTCAGGACTGGTGTTGGGGCAGGACTGGTTAGTTGGGGCAGGACCCCCTTTCCTTACTCCTTTCACCTTATTTCCTTGGTTCCTTAGCTTTGACTTTTGCTTTAACTTTTGCTTTTGGTGCGGCTCGCAGCTCTAAATACCTGCCGCTCTACCGTACTTCTCCTCTTTGACCCGTGGCTTGGCAGCGACGTGGCTCAGCGCAGTCCGCCACACCGCCGCTCCCGCGGTTTCCGCCCGTGAGTCTCCTTCCTTTTCTTGCCACACAGCACACAGTAGCGACGTGGCTCAGCACAGTCCGCCAAACCGCCGTTCCCGCCCGTGAGTCTCTTTCCTTTTCTTCTTAGCACTTCTTAGCGCCTGGCGTTGGCTTGCTGCTTGCTGTGTGTGGAAGCAGTGTGGCAGCGATTCAGCACAGCTTGTCCCGCTGTCCCGCAGACCTGCAATCCTGCTCCGCAGCCGTATGCCGCCGTGTATCACTCGCTCCTCAGTCTCCGCACAGCCTCCGCACACAGCTGCTGCTACCGCGACTCAACCCGGAACCGGAAAAACACCTTCAGGTGTAATCTCAGTTATGATTGGTGCTCTGCTACGCGCTTACCGTGACATGTGCTGTTTAAACCTTCGAGTCGAGAAAGCTTTATAATCTTCTCATTTTACATTTTGTTCCACTGCATCTCTCTGAGGCACTCACACTCTGCTCCCACTCCCCATATCAAGGAATGCTTCAACAAACCGATAATGGCAAACACTCGCTTTCATCCACCTAAATACAATCAGCTGCACTGTCACGTGCCCGCAGGCACAAAGTAAACTAAACACAGAATTGCGGGAGTTTTGTAACGACTCACTCTAATGCTTCTAGTGTATAGAACTCCATTACCCATAGTCCCCCTGTGCTTGAAACGAAAAAACTGAAGTCTACGCCCCCCCCCACAAAGCTACCTGATACTAGTACTCTGGACAAAAGAATTGTCAAGCCCTAAAGGTATTGAAAAAAACAGCAACATTTACATTAGCCAAAAAGTTATTTGAAAAAATGTTGCATATTAATTATATTTTATTCAAAGCTTGCTGCTAAGTGATTAAAATCGTTCAGTTCAACATGGCAACGATCTTGCATGGCAGGAAAACATAAACCCTGCGCTGGCGATGTTACTGACACTGTCCAATTAACTTTTTCAATCTTTCCTTCGTCCTGGGTGCAATCTCACCGGTAGTCTAAGAATAGCCATATGCATTATTTTGTGAGGTTCAAAGTGACCATCTTTTTTACTACTGCGCAGCTGCAAAGATTTCCCACCAAAACGAAAGACGTCATACTACGTAGATGCAGTAGACGCATGCACAGAAGATTCCTTCATTTTTGGCAGCCATATTAGACACTCGAGTTACTTGTTAGTAAAGCACATGGTCGATAGATTAGGTTATTAGCATAATAGATATAAATGACATTTACTTTTATTTAGAATGACCACAGACTCGGGGGAGTTTTAAAAACTTTATCTATGCAATATTTTTGTGAGTCAAATACCAATACACGTCAAACATCAACTTTTTAAAGAGAAATGATCAAGTAAATCGGAAAGACTTATTAAAATCTCATGAAGTTAGTACCTAGGAAGGGTGAAAAAGGAAAACGGTACAAGGACATACCACACAGATTTATATTTACCTAGAATGGTGTGAGGACCAACTCCTAGCCTAGGAGCTGGAAAATAGACTCCAGAGTAGTCAGGAGCCAACAGTTCAGGACAGGTTCAAGACAGGGCAGGTTACCTCTTCTAAGTGTAACGCCAGCGTTACACCCCTCTCTGGTGCTACTCTCCTCGATTCTATCCTTTCTGAAGGACAGATTCTTCTCCCTTAGCGATCTCTCCGTCTCTGCTTTCTCTCCGTCTCTCGTTTCTCGATTCTTCTGTCAGAGAGCTCGAGCAGTGCCTCTGACCTCCGTGGCCTCCGCCGTCATCTGCAGCAATGAAGGCTCGGTGACAAATCTGACAATCTAACTGACTGAGCTTTCCTTAGTTATACTATTCTCAGTGTATGTACCACCCCAAATGTTTCAATATTCGTGAATCCCCTACTTGAGATTGGACAATGGGATGGGGAGAGGTCATCACACCATACTAATGTAATATCATTTTCTTAGGTTCATTGTTCTATGTTCCCTCCCCTTAATTACTTTCCCATGCTTTATTTTTCCCACCCATATGTCACATAAGGAATAATACATTGTATGCAAATTTTGTCTTTTTCTTTTTCCCCTCTCAGGGTCGAGAGGTGCTGTTCCCAGGCGCGTCTTCTGCTCAACTTTACTTAGCAGAGTGTCAATGTCACAGCTCGAAGTTTTACTGAGTCCAACGCACTTGCGCACATCTAGGCACAATGGCATTTTCAGTCTGCCTCCATGCCCAAATATGAACTAATAACAAAGTCAAGGAAAAACATATTAGAGTACGAAAATAAAGGAATGCACTGTATACCACTTATTCCTACTCTAATTCCCTTAATTTATTCTTGCTATTGTATTAGCAGTTTAGTAAGACAAGCGATGTTTAGTCCAAGCATAGCCATGTGCATTAGCATGTGAGATTCAGTAGACGCATGCGCAGAAGATTCCCACGTTTTTGGCAGCCATATTAGACACTCGAGTTACTTGTTACTAAAGCACATTTCTAAGCTTCCCCTAGATAAAGTAAATGTTGTGTAATGCAATTATTAGTATTTACAAAACATGTTGGTGACATTATTACACATTATTCAAGAGGATTGAATCCAAGCAAGTTCCTTACGTACGAAACCTTGCTCCATCAATTCCCTCTTTGATGGCATTCTATGCCATCCATCACTAATTACTAAACCAGATGCCAACTTTAGCAACTTCCCATTTCTGTTTCTTCAATCACTTTTTAGTTTCCCTTTCCCTTTTTCTTTTGTAACCCCTTCATTCTTTTGTAAATATCTCCTTTTATTTCTCCAAGCTAAATTTCATCATATTTTCTTTTCCTTCCCTTTTCATTCACTCCATACCATTTTCTTTTTCTGCAGCATTTGCACCAAACCATTATTATTAAGGCTAATAGTGTTATTCCCATTATTGGCATCAGTATTTGACCTATAATACTTCTTCCTACATTAGAACACCAAATACCTATTGAAGGAAAACTATGTTAGTTTCTTCCGTACACTGTCAACTTCTAGTTGTTTCAATTTGTCTTCCAAATTTGTGATATTTTTTACATACCTCCTAATTTTAACACTTTTGTCAGGTATGTAGGTGCAACAATGTTGCACCTTCAACATTTTACAGACTCTGCCCTCTTTTGCCAATAATATATCAAGGGCAAGTCGATTTTGCAAAACCATAGATCTTACCACAACCAGTTCGGTATTGATCAATAAAAATCCTCCAGCAGTGTCAGTCGATAAGCGATCCACCCCTGTTGATAATTTACAAATTCTTTGTGTATTCAGAATTACTCCCACTGAAGGTATCAATGCACTGAATATATCTCCTACAATTTCTGGAAAACTAGCCCTTTTCTTGCTTGTGAGTCGGTTATTTTATTCATTGCTTCCAGTGATTTTATTTACATGGTATACCTTTGGGAATACTATTCCGAAATAGCAACTCCCATACCAGTGGTCAGGCAGCCCAAAATAAGCTTTTTTCCCACATACATAATAGCCTCCAGAAAATACTGGATCTGGTCCCCCTTTTAGTCCCCATCACCCTATTATCTGAAAAGTGTGCTCAGATTTACTGGAACCAAAAAATAAATTGTTATGCTCTGTTTTTAACTTATGGAGACAGATTTTCCATTTCTTTTCAAGGTCCAGGGACATAGCAGCATGAGTCCTGCCTGTTGCAATAAAGCCTTCTCTTTCAGCCCATTTAGGTATCTGAGGTTTCTGTTCAGAAGCCCTTCTATGGAAATCCTGTCTCCTTTTCTCTACTAGATTCAAAAATATATTTTCTTCTTCATGTAACTTACATGTTAAATTGTGCTTATGTGCTTCAGCTATATCTATTGTCTTCATAGTTAAAAAAATATTCACCCATGTATTGTGAATCTCTACTACTAAGGACAAGGTCCATGCTTTTCCACAAAGAAACTTCAGGAAAAATCACATCTACATTAGAATAATAATATTGTAACTTCCCAGTTCTATAAAATAAACTAGCTAAAATACCACATGAAATACCATATGTTAATGGTAAATGATGATATGCCAGTCCTTCTGCTACAGATGTCGGCAATTTCATGCATACATAACAATCGCTAACTTCCATGGTTTCTACATAGTGTACGAACAGGTTAGCAAAAACAATTATATCTGTATATTTTTAATTATACTGTGATGTAAGTCTGTCTCATCTGGTGCTTCTAACTCTACTCTGGCTTGCTTAATGTTAGCTACCTTTCCATGTGCACTAGTGTCATTCTGTTTGCTGTCAGTCATTAGGTAGGGAATGGCTATTGTCAGTCCTAACCATACTATAAGTAATAAAAATATGCTACATATACACATTCTACAGCATTTTTTTACACAATTCCATTTCAGTTTTCTAGCAGCTCTATTATCAGCCATTTTAGACTAAGATTTCTCCCCTCTTTTTTAAATTTTGTACAGAGTCCAACCTAGAGAATTTCTTTTCTTCAAGTTGGTCTCACTTCTCCATCTATTCGATCAGCATTTAATTTTTCATCACTATCTCCACTTATTTCCAAATTTTCGAAATCTTCCAAGTATTACATATGTCCATTCAGGACCCTTGAATTTATTATTCAGTCTTTGCAATCGTGGACTTCTCCTTCTTGGCTTTTCAGTGGACGCTCCAGATTAGCTTCTTACTTCATTTACTTGGTCAGGTTCTTCATTTATTGTCTTAAGGCTATATTACAGTCTCTTGATAATTCTAGGCCAAGTATCACTGTTCCTGAGTCTTTTAGCTTGCACTGTGCTTTGAGTTTCTTCAAGTACTCTTTGGTTTTCGTTGCTTTGTGGCACAACTTGATTATTTCCATCTCCTGAATTCTTCTCTATTTGACCTTGTCCAGGGCTTATTACCTTAGCCGTTTCTGCCTGGATGGGTTCTTCTTCACTATTCTGACCCTGTTCAGGAGTTTATTTGATTTGACTTTGTTATCCTTCTTCTTCCTGAACTTGTTTTTCTTTACCTAACTGGTCCTGCTCAGGTCTTTTAACTTCTTGATTGTCTTCTGCCTGGGCGTTATCTCTAATGCCTATCTGTCCCTCCTCAGACTCACTGGTGTTGCTTTCATTTTCTTCTATCTGAGTATATTGATCTTTGCTTATCTAGTCCTCTTCAGATTCGATGTTAGCTTTATTTTCTGTAATCTGAGTGTGTTCTTCTATTCCTGTCTCGTCCTCACTCTCGTCCTGTCTTTCTAATCGAGTTTGACTTCTTGTTCTCACAATAATGTCAGGTGTGTCCACCACTGGGATCCAGTCATCCTGACTAGTGCTAGGCTGTTCTTGATCAGCTATTTCAGGATCTGTTCTCGTGATCCTTCAGCCGTACAACCATCAGCCTTTTCAACTGCTTGAGCTTGTTGTGAATCTACTTTGTCAGGTGCTGGCATTCTCTTTGTATGGCTTGCATGAATCCAATTAGGCAAGCCTGCACATTTTACAGCTGTTGTTGTAACCAATATAACCTGATATGGCTTTTCCCACCTTGGTGCTAGGCACGATTCTCGAGTGTGATTTTTCACTACTACCCAGTCACCGGGATTCAGATCATGCGCTTGGTTCGGCTGCCTGGCAACAGCATCTTCCCCAACCTGGTTAAAGATAGAACGCACTTGGTCAGCTAACACTTTGCAATACTCCAGTACCAAATCATCAGATATATTCAACAGCTTGTGTCCTGGTATACATCCTTGCCTCATTGCCCTTCCCATGATTATCTCGTGGGGACTCAAGCCTGTATTTTTGTCTGGGATTTTTCTGAGTCCCATCAGGAGAAGAGGTAAAGCATCAGGCTACTCTAGAGGGGTGTATCCACACACCTTTCCCAGTCTTGACTTGATTATGCCATTCAGTTGTTCTACCATTCCAGAAGACTCTGGACAGTATGCACAGTGCAGTTTTTGTTCAATTTTGATTGCTTCACAAATTAATTGAATTATTTAATATTTAAAATGAGACCCTCTGTCTGATTCAATTGTTGCTGGGAAACCAAATCGTGGAATGAGTTCCCTCAGTAAGAGTTTGGCCACTGTCAAGCTGTCATTATTTCTGGTCAGGTATTCCTCCACCCACTTTGAAAACAAACAAACAATGAAACGTACATATTTCAATCCTCGACAGGCAGGTAACTGGATGAAATCAATCTGAAGTCTTATAAATGGACCCTAAGCTTTCCCAATGTTTTCTGTGCTGACTACAGTTTTCCTGCCTGGGTTCATTTGTTGATAAGTTAAGCATCTCTGGCAAAGCCTCTTTGAGACATTCCTGAACGTTGCATTAAACCAATCTTGTTGAAAAAGTCTTATCATAGCATCTCTGCCTTTTTGTGTGTCTCCATGATAAATTCTAGCGATGGGTGCAATCATACAGTCAGGTAACACAGGTCTTCCATCTATGTAAATCCACACCCCGTCATCTGCTCTTTTCTGACAACCTATCTTCTGCCATTCTTCCTTTTCTTTTATGTCTGCTTCATCTTGTAAATCTCTCACTTCTTCTCATGTTTCTACATCCCCAAGTAGCATTAATTGGCAGCTAATTCCACATGCATCAATTTTCTTGTTTACTGCTATTTTGTATTTAGCACAATGTTGGGCAACTTGGTCAGCATAACGATTACCAGCTGTCACCTTATCATTTCCTGGCTGGTGAGCTGCACATTTGACCCCGGCTACTTCTTTTGGCAACTGAATTGCTTCAATTAATTCTTTTACGAAATTTCCATTTTTAATAAGGGTTCCTGAAGAAGTCATGAAATCCCTCTGCATCCAGAGCTAGCCAAAGTCATGCACAACCCCGCAACCATACTGACTGTCAGTGTAAATGGTTAGTCTCCATTTTTTCCCAATTTGCAAGCTCTAATTAAAGCTACCAATTTGGCTATTTGTGTAGACTCGACTCCTGGTAAATAGAATGCTTTGACTATTCCAGCCAATGTGCATACAGCATAAGCAGCACTCAATCCTCCTTCCTCATGGCGCATACACGAGCCATCTACAAACAGCTCATGTTCTGCATTCTTTAAGGGTTCTTCCTGTATGTCTGGACGAGGCTTCGTACTTAGTTCAGTGACATCGAGGGAGGAATTAATGATCAACTTCATCTTTTACTTCTTCAAAATATGGATCCGGCAACAGAGTTGCTGAGTTTAAGACAGTACATCTGACTATTGTTACATTCTCAGCCCCTAATATGACTCACCCATATTTAGTCAGCTGACTAGGAGTAAGGTACTCAGTTTGAGTTCTTGTTAACAGAATTACGAGTGTATGTGGGCAAACACCATTTCAGGGTGTCCCATTAGAATGGATTCACTTTGTTCTAGACTCATGCATGTTGCAGCTACAGCTTTCAGACACCTTGGCAATGCAGATGCCACTGGGTCCAATGTAACGATAAAATATGCCACCGGACATCTTATTGGGCCTTGTCTCTGTGTTAAGACGGAGGGTGCACAATTATCTCTCTCGTCACAGAATAATGCAAACTCCTTTGAATAGTCTGGCATACCTAGAGCAGGTGCTTCACACAGACAGTTTTGTAATTTTACAAAAGCTGTCATGCTTTCATCATCCCACTCTACTGGATCGTTTGCTTGTTTCTTGGTCATTTGTATCAAAGGTTTGGCTAGTACTGCAAATCCCACAATCCAACGCCTGCAATAACCTACGACTCCAAGAAACATCCTTATTTATTTCTGGGTCTGTGGTAACTGCATATGTCTTATTATTTTTATTCTTTCTGGAGTCACTATTCTGACTCCTGTTTCTATTTGGTGTCCTAAATATTTAACCGAAGTTGTGCAAAATTGTAATTTCTTTGGCAACACTTTAGGTCCACCTTCAGCCAGGTGATTCAATAATGCAATGCAATCAATAGCACAATCACTTCGAGTTTTGATGCAACTAGTAAGCCGTCAATGTATTGCAGCAAAACTGATTGTCTGGGCAACACCTGAGATTCAAGACATTTCTTCAAAATTTGATTAAAAATCAAAGGACTTTCAGTGTACCGTTGTGGAACATGATTCCAAATGTAAACATGCTCATCAAATTTGAACAAAAATAATAATTGGCTATCAGGATGCAATGAAATGGAGAAAAGGGCATGGCATTAATCAATTACAGTGAAACATCCTGTGGTCCACGGTATCTGATAAAAGATTACTGATGGATTTGGCACTATCGGACAACATGGTACGACAGTTTTGTTAATTTTCCTCAAGTCTTGGACTACCCTATATTTTCCGTTAGGTTTCTTTATACCAATTATAGGCAAATTACAAGGGCTACTCATTATTTATTTTAATATGCCTTGCTCGACCAATCGTTCATCTCTGCTGCAACAGCAGCTTTAATTTCCAGGCTCATTTTGTATTGTCAAGTATTTGGATAAACTGCACCTTCTTTTACAGTTACTTTTACTGGGTCTACATTTGCCATCAATCCTACTTCCTTTCCAGTAAAATCCCACATATCAGGATTTACTGTAGTTCGGATTTCGTCTGGTAATTCATGTGGTGTCATCATAGAAAATATGTTGTTTACTTCTGTCCCATGTTCAACTAAAATGAATTTTGTATACTGCATCTTCATCAGGAGTTGAATTGCAAAACCATCCATTCACAATAAATCCCTTCCTAGCAAGTTTACGGGACTCAAGTCACACACAACAAACTTGTGCATTTCTCCAAAGTTGGCAATACATACCTCCATTGGTTCGGTAATTGGGGTCCTAATTTCTTTATTAGAAACGCCCAGTACTTGGATTTCTTCTCCCGAGAGGGGTACAGTTGGGATATCTGCTGTTCTAACAGTAGAACGGGTAGCACCAGTATCCAACAAGAAGGTGATGTCATTTCCTTCAACCTTACCATCTATATATGGACCTGACTGATCTAAAAATCTACAGAATTTTTCTTACCACTTCCCTCTCGGAATCCGGTGTCCACACTGTACTTGGCTTGACTCACAAAATCTGGCACAGGAGCAGGTGGTAATTGACTCTGTACAACCTGCTGAGGTTGCCTCATTAACACCTCACACTACGTCTGTGGAGTTAAATTTTGAATTTGGCCATTATTATTCTGTATAAATTTACACTTGTTTTTCCAATGCCCCAATTTCCCACACCCATGACAGGGAAACTTTTTCTTTGCCTCCTCTTTGTTAATTTTCCATCCTGGTTTGCCCCCACTGTTTTCACCTTGGCCTTGCCCCTTTCCTGGGTTTTCTGCCTACTTAGCTGAAGTTCTTGCTGCTCTGCTAATTTAACTTGGGCCCACATTACCTTTTCTTCTAAATTCTTTTGTCTATTGTCCATCTCATCCCACAGTATTTTGCGTACTTAAGGATTTCATCTATGGGCTTCGCTTGCCAGCATAACATGTGCTGTTTGATCATTTGTGATATATCTAACCTCAACCCATACACAAAATGATACACAAAATGAGTCATGTCTTTGTTTTCAATGTTTTCAAACCCACTGTACTGTTGGTACAGGCAAGTTGACAGATTCTTCTACCTTGGCGATCTCTCCGTCTCTTCTTTCTCTCCGTCTCTCCTTTCTCGATTCTTCTGTCAGAGAGCTCGAGCAGCGCCTCTGACCTCCGTGGCCTCCGCCGTCTTCTGCAGCAATGATCGGTCGGTGACAGGTCGGTGACAAGTCTGACAATCTAACTGACTGAGCCTTCCTTAGTTATTCTATTCTCAGTGTATGTACCACCCCCAATGTTTCAATATTCGTTAGTCCCCTACTTGAGATTGGACAATGGGATTGGGAGAGGCCATCACACCATACTAATGTAATATCATTTTCTTAGGTTCATTGTTCTATGTTCCCTCCCCTTAATTACTCTCCCATGCTTTTTTTCCCCACCCATATGTCACATTAGGAATAATACATTGTAAGTGAATTTTGTCTTTTTCTCCTTCCCCTCTCAGGGTCAAGAGGTGCTGTTCCCAGGCGCATCTTCTGGTCAACTGTACTTAGCAGAGTTTCAATGTCACAGCTCGAAGTTTTACTGAGTCCAACGCGCTTGTGCACATCTAGGCAAGATGGCATTTTGAGTCTGCCTCCAGGCCCAAATATGAACTAATAACAAAGTCAAACAAAAACATATTAGAGTATGAAAATAAAGGAATGCACTGTATACCACTTATTCCTACTCTAATTCCCTTAATTTATTCTTACTATTGCATTATCAGTTTAGTAAGACAAGCGAGGTTTAGTCTAAGCATAGCCATGTGCATTAGCATGTGAGATTCAAAGCGGTCATCTTTAATACTACTGCTCAGCTGCAAAGATTTCCCACCAAAGCGAAGGACGTCATACTACGTAGATGCAGTAGACGCATAGGCAGAAGATTCCCACGTTTTTGGCAGCCATATTAGACACTCGAGTTATTTGTTAGTAAAGCAAATTCGTAGCGCATTGCATCGCATTTGGTGATGCAGTGCATGCACTGAAATTCGTTTTATTTATATATATGTTAACTTACCTGTTAAGGTCCGTAATCCATACATTACTACCCCCCACCCTGCCCCTCCCCACGTCAACGCCCGCAGGTACTCCCACCACCGGCTGCAGCTGCTCAACTGGTAACTCCTTTCAAATGTCACTCAATAAGAATAAATCTGTGTCTTCAGTATGTGTCATGTGATTCCATGATGCGGTGGTAGTAATACCTAGACAATCCTTGTTAGAAACCTCTGCCCTGGAGTGTTGGAGGCACTGCATGGCAAAGCAACCAGAATCTTCCCTATATGCCCCAGACTTGCCCCTGGTCGACTTGCCACATGGCAACCCCAGACGAATATTCACCTCTGATCAGTTGTCGCAGTGGACTGAGGTGGGACTTGACACAGTGGAAGATTGCTACCAGCTGTCGATCGTAATCCCCTTGGAAGACGTGGTTGAAAATAATGGGCTCCAAGCTGGACAATTCCTGCAATATGAAGCCTTGATGCGAACATTCAAGATGCTCTGGGGCAAAAGACAGGAAGAACCCGAAACCCATGTAGTGTTAAGGACCATACTCACCGTGGGAAGGGCGTAACATCAGGTGAAATGCCTTTATATTTCACTGGCGGAACTATCCGCACCCCCTCCAAAAAGTACACGATAAGTGGGAGCTCGTGTTGAATAGGTCCCTTTCGGGCACGGAATATTAGCATATCCCAAAAAAAGTTTCCCACACCAGGATGAAATATATACAATTCAACTTTACTCATATGACATACATGTCACCCCATAGGCTCTGAGTTGCGTATGGAGCCAATATACGTAACTGCCAGTGGTGTGACCATGTGTACGCCGATTTTATCCACATGACTTGGGAATGTACCATAGTAAAAAGATTTTGGAATGAAGTTCTGGTGTGGACGGGGGCAGCAATGGGGGGTACACTTACAAACACAATTTAAACCTGTCTGTTGGGATGCTTCCCTAGACCACCTAAGTGGAAAGTGGGCACTAGATTTGTGGACCTGACTGGTTCTAGCCAAAAGGAGAATAGCCTTGGCATGGAAGTCGACTAGGGGACCCACAATAGAGGACTGGAAATGGGACATGACACAATGGGCTGGGGCTGAGGGGAAGTCGCTGACCAGGGAAGATGCACATGGGTTTTGGCGACGCCCCATGGTGGGTCCATGGAACAAAGTCTTGGAATTTTGGGAACATACTGAAAGATACCAATCCCAAGAAAGTGAAGTTAGGTCCAGCTCCAGCCCGGAAAGTGATCATAGACAGGCAATTTGAATGACAGGGTGGTTAGGGTTACTAGGGTCATACCCTGTCCCCCCTAATCCCCCTTGACCATATTATGATATCCCCAAGGCTGTTTACCTGTAGGACCCACTTCGTTGCAGCCTTGTAAAAGGGTTGCTGATAGCACATGGGAGAGGACAGTTCCCCCACCTGTGGGAGCCGCCCCAGGATCTTCCCCCTCCTTCTATACCCTTGATGATCAGACGCACTAATGCACCTCACTGCTCATGATTTTTTTTTGGTTTATTTTTTTCCCATTTTTCTCTTTTGATTTTCTTTCATCTCACTGCTCTGCATAATATAGGATACCCTCACGGGTAGATCCCTCTCCCAGGATTGACTGCACACACAAGTAAATATCCATCTGCACAAGGTTCCAGAATGCACTGTAGAATAATATGCCATTACCGGTTCACACATATTAGTATACTCATATAAGTGTGGTAGAGTGGGCACATAGCAATCAATAACGGCTAATTACCTGGGAATTATGCACTGAAAAGGCTGGAATAATACGCCGTTGAACTATGATATAAACTGTATCATGTGTAACATGACGAACTGAGTGGTGAGATCTTTGTTACAATAATGGTGAATAAACAAAATCTTTTAAAAAAAAGTGCCATGTGATTCCATTGATTAAACTCAATACCAGCTTGTGAGCTCCCTTTACATTTGCAGATTGACCCGTTGTGCACATTTACATTTCTTTCCGGCATGCATGCCCCCTGACAAGAAGGCTTGTTTACCTGTCTGCCCACCTTCTGTTTCACAGCACAGGAGACTTACACTGCAGCTGAAGCTTTTCAGCCCTCGGAATTAACCGTCCCAGGACGGTTACCTTTTCACAGAAAGTAGGGGAACTGTTGTCCTTAAATTAAAAAGTATGGACACATCATGCCCCTTTGATCCTGCCCACTACGACCATTGGTCCGAAGAGGATCTGGCACGAACTGCTGGTTTGTGTGGTCTCAGAAGAGGAAGAGTGGGCGAGCAGAGGAGGACCCAGTTGAATGCCGGAGGATGCTGCCCTGAAAACATACTGGAAAATCAGTCTATTTCTCACCCTATACAGCTCTCAATATATCCTCTACCTCAACTCTCTAACTCATCTCAAACCTCATTCTACTACTCTTTCCAATGCACTACCCTATTTCTCACCCTATACCTCTATCAACGTATCCTCTAACTCCACTGTCTTATTCATGCCAAGCCACATACCGCTAATATGATCCCAAAATTAACCCTTTCTAGACTCTTGCCTCCTCTACCCCTCCTTGTATCATCTCATACCTTATTCACTATTCAGATCTCCCCAACAAGCCTTTCTAAACCTTTCACTCTGAGTCTTCCCCCTCCACCTCCCCTTTACTCATCCCAAACCCACTCCAACTGCTATGAACTCCACAAAAAGAAAAAGAAAACAAAAGACACATAACAAATTCTAGACCCTTCCCTCTTCTCTCCCTCCACTATTCCTTTTCAATCCAAATAACGGACTAACATACCCACCACTCAAATTAATGTCATATTTCCCTATACTAATTCCCCACTAATTCTGTTTGGGTTCCAGAGTAGCGTGCTCCTCACCTAAAAGTGCTTCAACACCTCATCAGGGGTAGCAAGCGCTATATAAATGCAAACTTTTTCCCTCTTCTATCCCTCCACTATCTTTCTCAATCCACATAACAGACTGACATATCCACCGCTCAAATTACTTTCATATTTCACTATACTAATTCAACACTAATCCTTTATGGGTTCCAGAGTAGCGTGCTACTGGCTGAAAAAGCACTTTGACGCCTCGTTAGTGGTAGTAAGCGCTATATAAATGCAATTACAATACAATACAATTAAGTGAACTTTAAGAGACACTATACAGATTGAGAGAGTACAGGGGTAAAATGACCTCAACCCGCAGAGTTGAGGCCGAGTACCCCCTATTTGCCCCGTGGCCCTCTAAATGGGTTCTGAGACATTGTTACATGGAACTAGAAGTCTTGTTTCAAACCAACCTTCCTCCTGATTCATCATCAGATGGGAAAGGATATTTTGTGAGCAGAACACCTATTTTAGACTTATGCTGGGTCATATGTACATTGTAACCTGCCTTTTTAGGTCGAGCCTGGGCAGCGCATGCGCTGTCTGGGAGGCATGCCGTGCTCAGGTAGGGACTTGAAGCTCTGCCCACTCTCTGCCCATATTTTTTATTGGCTAGTGTAATTGTTCACTGTAAACTGTGGCTGTTCATTGGTGAATAGGCTTACTAGTCCCTCCTTAGTACTGCCTTGTCTAATTTTGTAACCTCCCATGGCGACACCTCCTGTTACATGTGTTGTTACTCAGTAAGCTTTAGTTATATCCTCTGAGAACTATTTTCTCAAATTGCTTTGTCCTGCCTACTATTGCAAGCAGGACACACTCATAACGCTTTTTCAAATTTTTTAAGGCACGTTCGTCAAATGCATTTGCAATGCAATAGATCTCGCATTCGCAAGAGTTTAAGCTATTTACATTGTAAACGACAATGCCTTTATTTATCTATTTTAAAAATAACACATAAATAAAAGGCATTGTCATATATAATGCCAATAGCTGAAACTCTAGTAAATGCGAGGCCTATTGCATTGCAAATGCTTATGTTGGTTGAAAAGGCTGGGATTTATTGGCACAAGGACAAACGTTGGACATGATTTACAAACTTTTCTGAGCACATAAGAAGAACTTAGGTGCGAGAAACATAATTTAAAATCCTGGTTTTTAGAATGAAGATTTGTGTCAAATTACATTCAGAGATTGTGGGGAAAGTGCCAGTAGGTGGATTTATCCCCATTGTAAATTTAGGGCTTGGGTTAGGGCATTGGTATTGCCCAGGGAGTGACCAGATGTAATCATTGAAAATGCTGCAAACATGATTTTTTTTTTATAGCTTTATGAGTATTCCAAAGAATGAGGCGAATTTACCAGCTGAAATTCACATATACGACCACTTTCTTAAAAGGTTCGAGTAAGTGTGCAAGAGCCCCATTACAAGTTGGATGGAGCAGAAATACGGTGTAGTATTGCGCTCCACCAGATCGCAAGCGTGCATGGGTTCCCACATTGGTTTTCTTGGATGACATAACACCAGACCCAATTTTAATAGTCAAAAAAAGGCTGACAATATTGCTTCAAGCTTTGGCTGAAAAATGAGCCAATCCTCTGCCCATTACCTTCCAGACATTTTTTGGCAACTAGGATGAGCATGAAATGCTTCCCCTATCCAGTGCATCTTTTTACCCTCCTCTCACCTACACTCCAAACTTCCACCGCTGCCCAATACCGGCTCTGCAGCTCAGATTTACCACTGGTTGAGAGCAGGTGGCAAGTATGAGCATGAATCCTCTCAGAAAATGGAATATCATGGGGAATCTCACCGGTAAAATCGGGTCCCACCGTTATTTCCTGTTCCAGGAAATTGACTCGTAATGGCAAGGTACTTTTTTGGTGCTACCACACATTGCCATTATTTGTGCAGACTTTCCACCCACCCAGACTCCCCTTCGTGCTGTTAGCTTGCGAATGAGCCTAAATATCCTTGTTTTGTTGTGGTTTAGACCAGTGGGAGGGGTTTCTCCACAGGAATTAATGATCCTTTTGCAAAAGCACATTTCCTATACTCATACTCAGGTAGATAGCTGTCTTGAGCAAAATCTACAAGTATGTACGAAGGTGTACTTTGGGGAATCTACGACTTCCCCGGCTAGTCATTGGAATGTTTGTTAATCCTTCCAAAAAACACAAATAACATATGGAAATAGTTTTCAGATTTTTCACAGAAGGACTTTGTGAAACGCCAAATTCTCCCCAGTGCCTCTTTGGGAAGATTGGAGGGAGCATGGTACATCACAAACCCCCTTTCTATTATAGTATCGAGATATAGCTCGGTCATTGCGTGAATTCTTACATTGGAGAAATTCCCATAATGTTAGTTGGTCAGTCTCCACATTTTGCAACAATATGTAATATTCCGAGAAAACGCATTTGCCAAGTTGCTTCAGAGCTGACCATTTTTGGAGGGAGAGACTGAAAACGACAAAAGCCAGCAGGGACGTAAAACCGCATAAACTGGACAAGCACGCGCCTCCCTTGAGACAAAACACACATCTGCTCAGAATCAACTTGAAAACACTGCAGGGAGTGTCCGGTCACATCGGAAGTTGTCAGTTTCGTTCCTTGGGTTCCCCCCAAACCTCCTTAAACTGTTAAATGTCCGCATTGCAAAATATGCAAACATAAGCCTGCCAGATCAAAGAACCTGAAATCAGAGGAGCCAGAACTACCATAAATGATCGCGAGGGGGCGTCGATATGGGGGAGCTCGAGGCTGAATGGAAGGTTCCTTCCCTGCAGAAATCTGCTATTAGATAATGAGCAGCTGAATCTGTCAAAAGGGCAATTGCTATTTTGTGCTGTCGGCTTTATGCAATATTTACTTCTCAAATAAGGTACTATCCAATGAGAGGGCGGGGTGGCGCCTCGGGACTGTAAAATTATGGTTGTGACAGTGCTTGTTGCACTGCAATGGGCTTTGCTATCATTTAGCTCCATAATTATTTGATTTCCTCCAGATAAGACCCAGACTATTGACTACAGGTTTCTATCATTCCTTTTAATCTTTACAATAGTGCTTGAACAACTTTCAGAGTGGGGGTGCTGCCATCAATGTTACATCACTGAAGTCCTACGTATTGTGCAAAATCCAAGCATCACCCAAAAAAAAAAGTGTAGCATATAAACCACATCCATTCAGCATGAGAGTAGTAAGAATGTGGTTTGTAACTGGTGGTGCATTTTGGAGCACATTGCCGAAAATAGGTTACCAAAACATGGGGGCATATGTACAAGGAAATAGTGTAGCGCAGAGGTAACTTTTGCAGTGCTGCGTCATGTCTAAAATGCAGGGATGGAGCGTATTTAGAAGAACATGGTGCACCCCTGTGTTTTCTCCTGCGCTGGCGCAAAAAAACTGCTGCCTATCACCAACACAGACAGCTTTGCGCCATAGTCTAAGAGTGCCTGCGTTGCAGGGATTATTGCTTATGTTCATGAGAGGAAGAGCTGGGTGCCACCAGGGTTCACGCACAGCTAGACATGACCCAATTATGGATATAGGCACACCCTAATCGGTAGTTTTCACCCAGTGGCAACCAGAAAAGACAAATGTTCACAAAGTGGAAGGGTTTGGTGCCTTCAGAATTCACTTTGATGTCAGGGTCATTCTCCTATCCTTCCTGCTCCTCATGGTTCTCCTTTTCACAGACTTTTAGTCTGAAACTTTGGATGACGATCCAGAGTACCTTACTATGACTTCTTTGGTGGGCTAATTTCTTTGCTTTTACTTCACCTCCCTCTTGAGATGTTTGAATACTATTATATGGACAACACAATGAAACAATACTACTACACCCTCATATGTGAGTTTATAATCTGCTATACATGAGTTGGAAGAGATATGTGCATTTTAATTATTAGTATCTTGCTTCTGTGCCAGAATTTACCTTACATGCTAATTATATTTTCGTTTTGTCTGTTTCCTGTTGTATTTTTGTGGTACTTTTCTGTAGTACTGTTACTTCTGCACCAGCCTTTTTCAATGGATTTCATTTGGCCTTGACCTTGCATTTCGCCGTAACCTTGTCTTTCCTATAAATAGCCTTTTCAGCCGATCTACGCCTGTTAGCATGCCTAAAGATGTTTCCTGCCTATTCCTCACCCTATGTACGGTTATGACCTAGGCTGTGTTCATTTATGACCCATTTAGGATATTCTACAGATTTGTACCTTTATATGTGAGACTAATGTTGATTCCCTGTTTGTTTTATCCCCTGTTCCTTTTCCTAACATTGCATTTTCCTTTACCTACTTCCTGGTTTGTGGGCACTGCTAACTGTCACTACACACAGTGCAGATATGGAATTGTTTTCAACTTACCCAATGTTTATCTTGCACTTTTTGGAAACCTGATCTTTTCAATTGTGAACTGCCTACCCTCACGGGCCTCCCTCCTCCACCTATGCCTCCCCGTTTTCCTTTTTCTTACTCTTACTTACTTGTTTATATAATCAGCCTTGAAAAAGAGTTGCCAAGCAAGCCTCAGGGCGAAACACGTGTCAGCTGTTTTTAGTTCTTAGTTCTCATCTGCACCATAGAGGATAAATTATGAATAAAAAAAAAGAATTTAAATAACCAGTGGTCTTGTTCCACATACTACCAACTGTAATTCCGGGATTACATCAACCCTGAGATTAGAGTGAATTCTGAAGGCACCAAACTCTTTCATTTTGTGAACGAATGATTGTTTATCTGTAGGAAAGCGTTCCTTCCTGCACATAAACAATCAATGCAAAAAACACAGTTGATGGACAGAATGTAGAACAATGTCATACATTCACCCCAGTACAAGGATCTGGGCCTAAATCCATCATTTTTTTGCACTCCACACCACCCTGGGTTAGACACTGGCTATATGAAAATCAGCTCTTACCCTGTGCCTCATGGGAACAGTCCAGTCCGAACTACCAAGCCATGTCTTTCCCAGACCGGAATCAAGCATCCAAGGACCGGTTTCTGGCTATCAGCCTTCATTCAGCCTGGATAGCTTGACTCCAGTGGTGTGGAGAGCCTGGGACTCACGTCTGAGCATACCCAGCCCACTCGGGGTGAAAATTGCAAAAAACACAGTTGATGGACAGAATGTAGAACAATGTCATACATTCACCCCAGTACAAGGATCTGGGCCTAAATCCATCATTTTTTTGCACTCCACACCACCCTGGGTTAGACACTGGCTATATGCAAATCAGCTCTGACCCTGTGCCTCATGGGAACAGTCCAGTCCGAACTACCAAGCCATGTCTTTCCCAGACCGGAATCAAGCATCCAAGGACCGGTTTCTGGCTATCAGCCTTCATTCAGCCTGGATAGCTTGACTCCAGTGGTGTGGAGAGCCTGGGACTCACGTCTGAGCATACCCAGCCCACTCGGGGTGAAAATTGCAAAAAACACAGTTGATGGACAGAATGTAGAACAATGTCATACATTCACCCCAGTACAAGGATCTGGGCCTAAATCCATCATTTTTTTGCACTCCACACCACCCTGGGTTAGACACTGGCTATATGCAAATCAGCTCTGACCCTGTGCCTCATGGGAACAGTCCAGTCCGAACTACCAAGCCATGTCTTTCCCAGACCGGAATCAAGCATCCAAGGACCGGTTTCTGGCTGTCAGCCTTCATTCAGCCTGGATAGCTTGACTCCAGTGGTGTGGAGAGCCTGGGACTCACGTCTGAGCATACCCAGCCCACTCGGGGAGTAGAAAATTGCCATTATTTAATGATTGTTTTGCTCTTTCTGTGTGCTGCAGAACGTAGCACATATAGAATAATCAAAAACGAGGAGAATAAAAGTGTTTTTCTTCGTTGCGCCAATCTAACAGCTGCGTTTGCATGGTGTTAGCTTTTGGTACTGCCTCAGATGTACACATCCTTGTAAATCTGGGGCAGTATCAAAAAGCAATGGGTATTGTAGTTGAATGCCCAACAGCAACACCAATAGCCCGCCCCTTTCACGCAGAAACATGCATGAAAGGATGCCATGTACCATATATACAAAGAGCCATTGAGCAATGCAAATTGGCTTAATGCTGGTTTGCAAATATGCTTTGCAAATATGGTGCAGGGCATTGTGCCAGCGGAATGTCAAAAAATGTGACATTCCGGTGGTGCAATCCCCTTGTAAATATGCCCTATGGTGTGGTAGTGCGCTGTCATTTACGGACAGCACATGTTCCATTGAAATGAAGACTAAATTTACACAAGCAAGCAATTTTATTGATAGAACTCCACATCGCACAAAGTATAATGTGTGGGAATCAGGTTCAGGTGAATATTTATTTGTTGCACATCACCAAGTAAAGTATCTTGGGTTGTTTTGTTCCTAATAAAATCTTTGTTTCCGTAATATTTCAGATTTTTTTTTTAAACTTGTTTAAATTGCAATTTCTTAAATACTGTTTTTAAGTATTTATGTAATTCATTTACAATCATTTAAAAATTCATCCTACAGCCTTTCCATTTACACTCCCTGTACCTAAAAAGATTGTCACAAAGTTCTTTCCAAAATCATCTCACTCTGCAGTCATTGAAAGTAAAGTAAAAATTGAGCTCCATGTTAAAAGAATAAGAGGCAATTTGTCAGACAATATTACCTAACATTTGATCTCTGTGGCAAGATTATTAAAAGCAAAATGTAAAGGCATCTGTATTGCTCTTTCACCTTCTGAACTGCAGAATAATTATTTTGAGGCTGCTGCATCCCTGCTTCAAGCACCTATGCATGTCTACCAATGAATGAATGAATGTGGAAGGTATATTGCGCGACTTTGCCCGGAGGCGTCAAGGCGCATACGATGGAAAACAGCAGAGTGGAATGTGTACACAGATGAAGGGTTACAGGTAGGCTTCTGCGAAGAGCCAAGTTTTCAGACCTTTACGGAACAAGTCTAGGGATGCCAGGCCCTTAAGTTCTGCAGGAAGCAGGTTCCAGAGTTTCGGGGACAGGGAGGAAAAAGCCTTCCCTCCCCATCTGGCCCTAACGGTTCGAGGGACAGACAGAAGGTTTTTATTGGCGGAGCTCAGGGCCCTGCACGGGGGGTAGAGAGACACAAGAGACCTAATGTCTTCTGCACCAGATCCGTGAAGAGCACGGAAAGTAAGGACAAGAACCTTGACGTTTATTCTGGCCTGCACAGGTAGCCAGTGAAGGTTCTTTCTAATCAGGGATCCTGAGGACCGTCTGGGAGCATCAACAACAAACCTTGCTGCTGCATTCTGGACAACTTGTAAAGGATGGACCAGTCTTTTGCTAATGCCCAGATATAGGGCGTTACAATAGTCCAGACGAGGGGAGATGAGAGCCACCGCGACTTGTTTACGTGCTTCCGGGGAGAGATAGTGTGTTAGTTTTCTCAGCATCCTTAGGACACCACAGCAAGTAGAGACAGTCCTGTTAACTTGCTTATCAAAGGAAAGTGTGGAGTCGAGGATAACACCCAGATTACGAGCAACAAGAGAGGGCTTGGGGCATGTTCCAAGGGCAATGGGCCATGAGTCGGCCGACGAGACATCTTGTTTACCTCCAAAGATGAGGACCTCGGTCTTTTCCCCATTTAATTTGAGGAAATTAGAGGTCATCCAACCTACCACTGCTTCCATACAATTCCTGAAGTTAGAGGCCGGGTTCTCCACAGATTGCGAGAGGGAGACCATGATCTGGGTGTCGTCAGCGTACGACAGGACTTCCAACCCAAAAGATCTTACAAGCCTATCAAGTGGGGCCACATATATGTTAAAAAGGGTAGGGCTCAAAGATGAGCCCTGAGGGACCCCACATTGCAAAGGCTTGGCGGAGGAGAGGAAGTCGCCCAGTTTGACCCTTTGTTCCAGCTGACTAAGAAAGGAAGTAAGAAGGCTCAGAGCGGGCCCATCCACTCCCATCTCACTGAGACGGGAGGCGAGAATGGTGGGAGACAGGGCATCAAAGGCGGCTGTAAGGTCGAACAGGATCAGAAGAGTCGTCTGACCACTGTCGACCTTAGCGCGGATGTTATTGACTACCACTGTGAGCGCTGATTCTGTGCTGTGTGCCTTCCGAAAGCCATGCTGAGAGGGATCTAGCAGGTTAGAATTATCAAGGAAGGCACTGAAATGGTGATTGAGATGGGCCTCGAGCATCTTAGCAGGAGCAGGAAGAAGGGAAATAGGGCGGAAGTTCTTTAGTATCCAGGGTCCATTGTGGCCTTCTTCAGAAGGGGCTTGACAATGGCCATTTTCCAGGGTGCGGGGAAAGCACCATTGGAGATTGCCAGATTCATTACTTCACGAAGCGGGGGAAGCAAGACCTCTCTGCAGTTCTTCAGAGTTTTTAGAGGGCAGGGTTCCAGGGGGGATCCAGATTTAAGTCTGTCAAGGAGCTTATTGAGCACTTCGAGGGTAAGGGGAGGAAAATTGGACAGGTTTCCGCAAGGAACAGAAGATGGCTCCTGCCAGGGGGATAGAGCGGAGGTACGATTAAGGGCTTCTAGGGTGGTATGGATGTCCACAATTTTGGTATGAAAAAATGTGGAGATCTGATCGCAGAGCTCTTGAGATCCAACAATGGGATCAGGGTATTGAGCAGAGAATAAGGAATCTACAATTTTGAATAATTCGCTGGGAGAGCTAAGGGAGGTAGTAAGCTTAGTAAAATATGCCTGTTTTTCGGCCAGGACTGAGGTCTTATATTCTTTAATAAGGTCTTTGTGTTTAGTCCTTTCGTCTGGGTCAAAATAGGACCTCCAGACCCTTTCTTGCCTTCGACACCCCTGCCTAAGAGGTCTGAGGGAGTCTGAGTACCAGGGGGCCGACGGTCGTTTCCTGCCGAAATAGTACGGCTTAGCTGGGGCTAAGATGTTAACAGCCTTTGAGATGGTAATGGCAAGCTCAGAGGCCGCAACATGAGTATCAGAATTGGAGGAGAGCTTGAAGTTGGAGAAAAGGGGGCCCAGGGACTCATTATTCAAGCCTCTGTAGTTCCTTTTCGAAGCCCAGTTGTTCTTGTCCTTTAAAGTTACATGAGATAGACGGAATGTAAAATCTATAGGGACTGCCATATGGAATGCCAAGAGAATGATGGTGCACAGAGGGGGCTTTGGAGGACTTGACCATCCTTCTGTCTTTTAGTAGGTCTCATCTATCAGACAGTGCAAGCTTTCTGGTTGAAAAAGACCAATGGTGGGCTTCCCAAAAATTTACTATGGGCTTGCTGCCCGCCAATTGCTTACCATTGGATGTCTTTATTGTGACTACATTGGTATGCTTCTTATTCAATAGCTTCCATATCTCTTCTTGTGGCTGCCCCTCCCCTGAGGCATAGCATCTTTACCATTCTTTTGATTGCCTGACTTGTATTCTTCATTTCCTGACATTTATGGAACTACTTTTTTCTCTTTTTCCTCTTGGTTAAGCCAGTGGATAATTTGTAAAAAAAAAGATACGTGCAGAGGCACTCGTCAGGAGGCAGCTTGCACAGCCCATTTCTCCTGTTAGCGCCGCCTTAAACAGAGCCAACTGCTAACCATGTGAGTGGGGGGAGCATGTGGCATAATGGCCAGAGCTGCAGACTTCAGCTGGGGAACCAAGTTTGAGGCTCGGTTTCGGCTCAACATTCTGTGATTCTGGGCAAATCATTTAAACTCCCCATAAATTAATGTGTCCTTAGCTGGTGCTCATTAAAAGCACCAGTGCTAATGATTACATGTCGATATTGAGTTCCAGAAACCACTGTCTCAAATTAAGGACTCGGTTAACCTCATGAAACTGCATGCATTTTACAGCTCTCTCCCTTGTGTGCTTCTCCCCGGTGAAATTCTTACTCCTGAAGTCATATGTTGCTCTCCCTCTTGTGTGCTACTGTGAGAGAATTTTATGGATTCATATTTTTGTGCATCGTTAATAATGTGCAAAATTCATTTCTACCTGATTTTACACCTGTAGGCTGATGTTAAACAAAGGGTTTTGAAGCAAGTTCAATATGATGTGTAGAAGTGTATATTTAAATGTGTTTTAGTTATGCATATTTCTGTGTAAAAAACATCTTAACCAAAGTGGA
Source organism: Lissotriton helveticus (assembly GCF_964261635.1). Lineage (NCBI taxonomy): Eukaryota > Metazoa > Chordata > Amphibia > Caudata > Salamandridae > Lissotriton > Lissotriton helveticus. Next base: position 887,910,476 of record NC_136070.1, read on the forward strand.
AGTCATCCCTGTCCTTCATTAGTGCCTTCCTTCCCTGCACCCTGCCTCTACCCACAGACATCTCTGAACACAGTCAGACTGAAATGTGCTGAATTATTTTCCACTGCAATATTATTGTTTTGTTCCTGATTAACTTTCCTGGTTCAGCTGTACCCTGTAATATGTATTAAAGCTGTTTGACTAAAGCCAATTCATTCACATAGCATTTTATTGTTGATGTAACATATTATGTGTGAATACCTCTGGATGGCATTATCATAGAGAATTCTTATTCAAGGAAATGGGATAGTGCTTAGGTGCTGAGATATAAATATTTATTTTTCTTGTGCTCTGATTTGCTGAGAAATTATACTTTGTCTTACACCACAGTAAATCTTCAGAAATGTTGATTTAATATTTACAAATAATGTAGAAAAAGCCCTTGATTTTGGGGGTGAACCATATTTTCAGGAGCTTTCCTGAGTGCTGCTATGGATGTTGTCTGTTTTTCTATTAATTTTGCTGCCCAATGTTTACTGATTTGTACTTACTCTTTGTAATGTTGTGTGAGTATGTAATAACGGAACCTTTGTGGCTCCTGATGAACTCCGCAGAACTGTGACATAAGCATTAGAGCGTAGTGAAGTGAATGCAGGTGTAGAATGGTGAGTCTGCAGTTACATGCAGAAGGATAAAGATGTGTAATACTAAGCTCTGTGTGTGGCGTAGTCATAGGTGAGTACCCCAGCTGGGGAGGACGCTACAACTGGTGACGAGATAGGGGATAAGTAACCCAAGATCAACCGTGCTCTCCTAGAGAGTGTGCCATGGTCCCGCAAACTGCTCGGGCACGTCACATGTGCCTTCGTGGAAGTACAGAATCAACGTTTGACTTAGCTGAGCCCCAGTTCTGTGAAAAGCATTTGACGCTAATGAAAACAGCACTGAAAAGTCTACACATCAGTGGCTGTGAACCTGTTGAAAAGGCCACACAAAGAAGGACTGCTCTACTATGCAGCTTAAAGTGATACATTCATACGGAGTGACAATGCTATAGGCAGATGCAAACCAGTTGTGAAATGGCAGCAAAGTGCTAGATAACACTTAGAACAGAAGCATTACGAGGCAGAGATCAACCATGTGTCGGACAGAACAAAGATATGCCAAAACATAAAGTGATACAAGAAATGGTCATTTGCATACCAGCACTGAGTGAAGAAAGTCATTGTGCCACTGCGCTGTGGGAAGCAACTCCAGATAAAGCAACCAAGGTTGTGTCTATACCCAAAGCTGCCCACCACCAAAGCTGCCGGGTGGTGTTTCAGAGCAACTTCCAAGGTCTCTTCAAAGCAAAAGGCTCCCACGGAGACCAAAAGGGTGGTCAAGGTTCCAAAGGCAGTCCAGATTGACCCAGAGGCCACAACAGCACAGGGCCTTAGAGATGGTATGAATGAAGCAGTAGACGACGTCTGAAGAAACTCCATCCTCAGTGTCAGCCAATCTCGTAAATGGTTACAATACCGCCGCCTTTTTGAAACCACCACTGCCATTCGAGACAGCTGAAAAGATGAATATTGGGTATAGATGGACTTGCTGGATAGAGACATTTGATGAATCATTGATGCAATTGAAGAGGCAGATAACAAGATGATTAGGAATCTTGACGGTGAAGGTGTAAAAGAAGTCATAAAGAATATGACGCGAGCCAACAAAATTACATACAGTCAAATCAAAGCAGCCTTGAATCTCAGGTTCAAACCAATGCCAAATGTAGATTAACAGAGATACATTGTCAGTCAGGAAAGACAGAAAGCTGATGAGATGATCAACAAATTTGTTGAGAGACTGGATACACTCATCAAACATTGTAAGTTCAATGAATGTAATGATGAGGAAGCTATAAGCCTCAGTGTGATTGACTGATGGTTGTCAGATTCTCTCAGACGATGAATGCTGAGAGAAACTCTTAGTCTGGAGTGGGTTCTCATGGCTCGACAAGCTGCTGACATAGAGGTGCCCAGAATGAGTCAGTCATGAATGTGAGAAATAAGCCAAAGCACAACACCGAGGGACAGTGAGGAATTCTCCACAGAAAAATGAGTTATGCTTCAGGTGTGGATTTTCATTTCGACACGGAGGTAAATGTCCCACCATTGGGCAAATGTGCAGAGCATTTGGAAAGCAGAATAATTTTGTAACAGTGTGCCAGGAGAAGTAAAAAATAGTTGCATCATTGACTGAAGAAAAAATTGCTGCCCGAACATTCTAGAAGCGACGTTCGACACACTCCTGTAAGGCCAAGCCACCACATCAGCTGAGGCAATTCACCATCAAACAAAGTTGATTGACATCTAAATCTTCGTCTAACAGTTCTTCCGTATCAATATCAAGTGATAGTGAAGAATGTGGGTGTGCCATGTTGATGTGTACCTCGGAGGGACATGCTTTTGTTGAACTGGTCACCTTGAGGAGTAACACCAGTCCAATGGAAAACAACATGACAAAGCACCAAAGTATTTCAAACATTGCCAGGAGGTCGCACTAAAAGTCAATGGTTGTTCAATATCTTTTATTATCGATAATGGTGTGTCAATAAATATTATGCCTGAAGACAAATACAATGAACTGTCTCCTGTGCTCTGACTTACACCATTGAAAACTAAATTGTATACATGGGCTGCACCAATGCCACTAAAAAGTCAAGGTTCATTTGCGGCAATGATGAAGCATAAAAAAACAAAAGTACCAGCATCCATTCATTTACTTTAAGGTACAATGTCAAGTGCCTGTTTACTTTGCTTCAGCACAGCCACTGATATGGGACTGATATTTCTGAACTATAACTTGAATGTTCATTACAAAATAGTAAGTCAATTCCCTTTGTTGTTTCATGGGTTGGAAAAACTCAAGAAAATGTAAGTCCAATTCCACATTAACGAGGACGTCTGTCCTATTGCTCAAATGAACAGACAAGTTGCCTTTCACTTACATGAAGCTGTTAAAAAGGAACTTGAATCTTTACTCAAGCACAATATCATTGAGCATTTTACTCGTCCAACTCCATGGGATTCTCTCATAGTGGTAGTACCCAAAAAGAACAGTGAAAGAGCTGCATGCATCTGGGTTGATATGCATCAAGAGAACAAGGCAATTGAAAGAGAACGACACCCGGGTCCAAACAATGCTGTTATAATGAAACAATTGAATGGTGCAAAGGTATTCTCCAGCATGGATAAGAATAAAGGATATCATCAGTTCGAACTCGAGGAGAATTGCAGGTACATTGTAACCTTTTCTACACATGTTGGTCTGTACTGTTACAAGAGACTAAGGGGTCTATTTACTAAGATTTTACACCGTGATTCTGCCCCAAAAGTGATTCAAATTGACACAAAATCTTTTTTACTTATTTACTTTCTGACACTAAACTTGAATAGCGCTGGAAAATCATGTTAAAGTAACGCAAAGCAGCGCATAGCTCTACTTTGCATTACTCAGCACCAAGGGGGCGTACCACGGCTTGTGCATGGGCGTTCCCATAAAACCGCCTAAGCTTTCTGACGCTAAACCCTATTTACTTAAAAAAGTAGACATGGTTTAAGATCAGAAAATAGCACCCATTTCAAGTAGGCACTATGAAGGAGATATACTTTCATTTCTCTTTCCGTTTCCGACTTTCTATGTGTGCTTTACTGTACAGCTCACATAAAAAGTGGGAAATGATTTAGAGTTAGTCTGAGCATAGTATTTTGTACTGGGAGGCTATACTTCCAGTGAAAAACCTATACTGGACTCATGCAGACACCCTTGCACTGTGGTGTAAAGGTGTGTGCATAGCGCACAGAAGTAAATTTCAGCGCCTGCCCTAGGAAGATGGGAGGAGAGTGCCATCTTTCTGTAAATATCCTCTCTTTTTCTCACGCAACACAGCACAGCTTTTTTGCCTGCTGCGCTGCATTATTTGAGATTTTAGTAAATCTGCCCCTCAGTTTTGGTGTGCCATCATCTGCAGAACTAATCCAAGATGTCATTTGACATATCGTACTGTCTGTCGTGAATGCTTTCAGTTACAGTAATGACATAATGGTTTTTGGAGCTACACAGAAGGAGCATGACAAAGTTCTCACACAAGTGTGTCAGTTGCTCACTGATGCTGGTTTAACTTTGAATGCTGATAAATGTGAGTTCCATAAGACAAAGTTACAATTCTTTGTCCATATCTTTTCTGATGGGGGCATGACACCCAAACTGCCATTCCCCCATAAGATGTTTCCATGTTACGTTCTTTCTTGGCATGGCCAGTGTTAGAAATGGGGTTTCTGGTTGGCTAAATGGGGTTCCTTGTTGGCTAGGGTATGATCCTAAGTCAGGCAGGACACACCACTCTAGAGAACAAGAACAAAACCTCTCCCAAGTATTCATTGAATATCTTGGTAGTATATCCTTCATTCAAATCTTATATTAACATTGTCCCAGACCAAAAGGTATTATAGAAACATATTCTCTTTTTTATTATTATACTTTTCTGACATAAGGAACATAATCATAACAAAAAAGCATTATCATATTCATTCTATACATACAGTTTTTACAAAATATATAATGAAACTATATACAGTAGCCCCCAAGAACACAATGTACACACCAAACCATTCATACATCTCATCACACCAAACAGTCAGACGTCCGTCAAAACATTCCCACACACAAATACATTACAGTGGAACAATAAAGACAAAACATAACAATAGAAAGATCACATAAATTAAACACCCAACAGCAACACAACAGAAGTAAGGCGCCGACGCGCGTTTCGGAAAAGGATTCTTGTCCTAGCTTCCTTCGTCAGGGCGCAGAGAATCAGATTCTTGTAAGCATCAATAGTCCTTTAAATCATATACAATTACTTCAAAGCCAGATACATTATAACATGAGGGCTCAATCCTGAATCTGTAACAAGGCTGATAATATTATCTGTAAGGGACAATGAAACATAGGGATACATATCAATCATAATATACTTTACTAAACACTGAGCTGCTGAAGAAACCAACACCAATATCAAGGTTGTGAATATTAAGCACTAAGTGCCAAAGAAGTGCTTGAGAAAATGAAAAGTGAAGAGTCCCAATGACAAAGTCAGTTAGATGAAGAATATAAAAATATTAAAAGAAAAAAAGAAGATGAATAGAATAAAAGAACAAAAGAATAGCTGGTAGAAAAAATATCTGCTCAATAAAGGTAGCGAGAGAAAGAAGAGCGAGCCAAACCACCAGGAGAAGGTATAACGAGGAATAAACAAATATGGCTGCCAAAAATTACGATCGTATTTCCACACACCAAGCGTTCAGCTCCCATCCCAAGATATACAGGAAACGGGAGGCTGGTACCTCACAGACCACTATTGGCAGAGTACCCGACTCCAGAAGGCTAAATCTAAAAGATAAAAAGGCTTTAAGAACAGCGATCCAAATGAATTGAAATATAAGGTTGCCAAGTTAGACACGTTGTAAAAGTCAACTAAAGTACCACACAAAAAAGATCGCTCTTAAGATTTACATAAAAGCAGGTACGTTAGTTACGTACCAAGAATAACCTGTGTGCTCACCCTCTGGTAGCTTGGCGCAGAGCAGTCAGGCTTATCATCAGAGGCAATGTGTAAAGCGTTTGCGCAAAACAATCATACAATAACACAACGGATACACCTCGAAAGAGACTCCACACAAGATTATATCAAAAGATATATCGCGGGGTACATCCAACAGAGACCAAAATGACATGAATCATAAATGATGTGCATATTATGCCGATACTGAGATGTCACTCGCTATCCTAACCAGGCAGGAATCAAAAACGACATACCTTAGAAAACATCAGGGCATGAAAAGCACGCAGAATATGAAAAGGTACATGAGTCACCACATTAGTGCAAGTATTGTGACCCTTTTTTGGCGACCAAATACATTGAAAATCATATGTTACAATAAATTCATGGATCACAGCTATACTTTCGGTTTTGTAAGCTTTCCAGGTTATGCACATAAACCATTATTACTTGCTAACCTGTAGCCAGCAAGGCAAAAACTACATTTTTCAGGAATTCTGGGCAGTAATGCAAGATGTTTGGGATAAATAACTAACAATGTCATGAGACACATAGGTACAGTGCAGCGTTGCTCCCATTACCTGTTATGTGTTTTTTTTGGTGAGCTCAATGATGTTCATTAAGTCCGGAATAACATGTAGCGTGCAGGACCACCTGTGTGCCTTCTACATGTGATACAGTAATTTACAGAGGAATCCCTTAATCAGCAAAGCTCGGGCCTCCGTCATGGCTCTGCCCCCCAGGTATGGCCTTCAGAGTAAGGGGGGAGGCACAAGACTCAGGAGTCACATGGAAGACCTCATTGCCAGCTTCCCTATTTTATGGTTACAGATTAGGCTGCCCGCTAACGTGTGGTGCATTTATAGACATGTAGCACCCTGTTCCGGGTAGTTTCCAACAGGGAATGAAGGCAGGTCACCAGCAACAGAGCTCCGACATGGCAGTCTCTGTCCCGGAACCGCTCTGACACAGGGGGCTGGAGTCACTGTGGTATCGTCAGCTTCGCAGGACTGTGCAAGAAGGAAATTCTTTGGGGGCCATGCTGGTGATCCCCACCATTCTGGGGACGGGCCTTCAGAAATGCTGACTTCACTGGACTCCTTGACGTTGCCTAGGCAACAAGGCCACCAACGTTTTAGAATGGAGACACGCTCTCCCCCCAGCTCACATAGCCACTTTTAGGCCCGCAGCACACGGCTTTACGCTGGTACTACAGGCAGACCGGACAGGGCTATCTCAATTTCATCCAGCACGCTGCAGGGTAAAGCTTGCAGCATTCTTCATGCGGTGATCCTCCCAATGGAGCATGGAGGGTGGAATTAAGCCCCACACTCAATCGTGAGCAGCCCCACAGGTGATCTGGCTGGCTCCCATGAGATAAAGTGCTCCTCACTAAAGAGGCACCAAAAGCCATTTACGGGGGATTCAAAAGCATTCAACATGTGCTGGCAGGGAAACACAGACCAGAAGGAGTAATCAGTGCTCACCATGTGCTGAAATTCCTTGGAGAACACTTAATGCGGGGCTCAAGGGAACATTTCAGGCAGCAGCCAAGCACATAAGGCAGTTTGTGAAATGGCGGTTTCTCATGGCAGCACAGCAATCCTCAAGCAATGTGGAATGTGTATAACCACCACCATCTGGTAATAAGTCCACACAATATCTGGTTAGACCAAAATCAGGGCGCGGAAGGCAGCAGGGAAACAAGCAGAAAAGCAGTCCAGATGAGTCTTTTAAGCAGTGCAGCAGTCCTTCTGACAGAGGTGCAGTTCCGGATCCAAAAATGCATTCCCAATATGGGGTCAGAGCCCCTGTACTTATAATCATAAATGCCTTTGATGTAGGGGGTGACTTCACAAGAAACCTTAAACGTGCACAACACTCCCTTTCAACTCAGCCCTGGCTTCAGACATCAGTAGAGGGTAAAACAGCCCCTTTTGTGAGAGCAGGACACAACCTTTACACATGTAAAGGGTGAAAGCCCTCTCCCTCTTCCTTCCCAGGAAGACCATCAGTATGCAGATGAATGCAGATGTATTCCTGTCACACCCAGCCCTTCCTGTGTTGTGGCTGTCAGTAAGTATGCACAAAGTGTAGCTATCACCAAGGCCCAGATGTGGATTGGAGTCAAGCTGCAAAGCACCAAGAGTCATAAGCACAGAGAAATGCCGACTTTCTAAAAGTGTTTTTTCTAAAAAGATAATGTAAAATGCAATTAAACCAGTAAGCAGGATTTGTCACTACCATTCTAAACATACCAAACATGGCAACACCACTGCTTTCATGTCAGAAATTGACACACGTGTATATAAGGGAATTCCCAATGGCAGCCTATGAGAGGAGAAGGCAGCACATCAGTGAGAAAAAAATAGGCTGTTTGTCACCACTAGGACATGCCACACATAAGGGCACATGTCCAACATTTTACTTACACAGAACTCTGCCCATAGGGCTACCTAGGGCCTACTTTAGTGGTGACCTGTATGTAGATAGAGGGTAGTTTAAGGATTAGCAAATTGTTTGAAATGCCAAGTGAAAGTGGCAGTAAATGGTGCATGCATGCCCTGCACTGGCATCCCTGGGACAGGTTAGAAAGGTTACATCTGTGGGTGGCACAATCAGTACTGCAGACCCACTTGTAGTATTTAATTTGAAGTCCCTGGGTATATGGTATAGGAATGTATAAGGGACTTTCAAGTAAATCAAATATGACAAATAGGTGTAAATCAATCATGCCATGTTTAGAGCAGAGAGCGCATGCAGTTTAGCACTGATGAACAGTGTTAAAGTTCCCAGAGTTCTAAAGCCAACAAAATAAAGTTCAGAAAAATAGGCAGAGGAAGGCTAAAAGTTTGGGGATAACCCTGCAGAAAGGGCCAGGTCTAACAGCCAGATATTGCTCTAGATACATATGAGACTTTGTCACTGTCAGTGCACCATTAAGAGACTTGACTAAAAGAATGTTTCTTTTATTTAGTCATATGAATGCAAGCACAGCTTTCAGAAGATCAAGCAAGCTATAGAGAACGCTGCTAAAATGGCATATTTTTGATCCAAAGCTTCATATTGAGGTTGTTGTTGACAGTAGCCCTGTTGGGTTGGTACACCATCCTTGCACAGTACAGCGGGCACTCAAATGCTCAAAGACATATTGTGACATATGCAGGCTGAAGTTCATCCCTGACTGAATGTGCGTACTCACAACTTGATAAAGAACGTTTGGGAGTGGTGTGAGCCTGTGAACATTCCCATGTTTACTTGTATGGGATGCCATTCATGCTTGTGACAGATTATCAAGTATTATTGACAATCTTTGGAGATCCAAAGGCAAAAATGGCACTTCACATTGAACATTGGGGTCTGAGATTGCGAGAGTACAACTAAGCCACTGTGCATCTTCTAGGGAAAGATTTGAACCCTGCTGACTACTTCCCATGAATGCCTCTACAATGCCCTGCCCATTCTAAGACAGCTAAAGATCACATGAATTTCATTGTGAAATTAAGCACACTAGCTGCCATTTCGTTGGAAGGAATTGCCACTGCCACAAGTCAAGATAACGACATACTGAAACTCCAAGACATTATTACACATCAGACGTGGTACCAGCACCCTCGGCCTCTTACCAGAGACAGTTAAAATCAAACGTTTAGGAATGTCAAAGTTGGACTGTCCATTACTCAGGATGGTATTATTTGAAGTGGGTCAAAAATTGTCATTCCAGAGAGTTTGCGACAACTGATACTTCAAGTGGCTCATGAAGGCCATCATTGAATTGTTCCCACCAAACAAGCTCTCCTAGCCTGAGTCTGGTTTCACATCTCGAAGAGAGAGTTCAAAGAGAATTAAAGGCCTGTCATCTGTGCAACTGACTATCATCAAAAACCACTCAACATTCATTAAACATGTTAGAGTTGCCAAGGTATGCATGGGAAAGAATTGCAGTGGAATTCTTCTGTCATCTTGACAATGGACATCACCTGATGGTGATCGTTGATGAATATTCCCGTTTTTCATTGAACGAAGACCTCTCATCTATCACTCAAGAACATGTCATTGAGAGATTAGACAGCATCTTCGTGAACTGGGGTGTACCAGAGATTTTAAAGTCTGACAACAACCCACCTTTCAATAGTTGAGAATTCTAAGACTTTCTCAGTCATCTTAATGTGACGCATCAGAAGAGCACCCCTCTGTGCCAACAGGCCAATGGCCTTGTTGAACATTTCATGAGTATTGTAAAGAAAGCTGCCCAGTGTGCTATACTAGAAAAGCGAGACCATGAACCTGCTTTAAATTCTACTCTTCGAGCTTACGGCTCAACCCCTCACTCAACAACAGGTAAAAACCCTGCAACCTTGAGGTTTGGGAGAGCCATGACGACCTAGTTACCTCATTGGACCAACAAAAGAGCAAATACTGAGAAAGACACACACATAAAAGGCTTGGATTGTAAGAGGAAAATGAAAGCCTACTCAGACTAGCGTCAGCATGCAAAAGATGTCACCTTCACTAGAGGAGATCGAGTTCTTGTTCGTCAGCAGAGAAAATGAAAGTCTGATACTCCTTTGTCTGGAGGAGTTGGGCCTCAAGCCCTTAACCTTTTGGAGGCGTTTGTGGGTAACCCCAGAACTCCTGAGCTATAGGCAAGAACTTACAGAATTGTTGAAACTCCCAAATGTCTGGAAGCTTCCGTGGCTAAAATATATAAGGCAGGAATTTGAGAGGCTAGGCTATCCTTCACTGTGGAAAAATCCAGAAGAGGCTTGCAGAAATGTACCACGAATAGTTCTGGCTAATAGGTACTACGATTACAATCTTTCTGCCTCTTTCTGGAATGCCCAAAGTGGGACATTGTCCAGCACATTTATCACATCAAAAGACTACTATAAGTTGGAAGCAGTGCTTGAAAATATTAGCCCCATTGGTCTCAGGAAGTTGTTCCTGCAATGGAGACACAACTCCCTCCCAATTAGAGACCTTACTAGTAGGTGGCGTTCTCCAACTCCAAAAAACTGCCCAGCTAGTACTGAAGAGCTAGAGAATGACATCCATGTACTCTTCTTCTGTCCTACATATGAGAAGCCCAGGAAAAAGTGGATTGTTCCCATATGCAGAAACCTGGGGATTAGGCAATGTTTGCAGTCTTACAGAATATTGAAAACTGATTTATCCCCAGTGATTGTTTTTGCTGTAAGTACATTTTTAGCTGCTATGTGGAACATCAGGAGAAGTAATGTTGCAATTGAGATGTAGTTTTCTACTGTACAGCTGAGGGTGTATATTGGCCTTGAACAGAACTTTTATTGTGATTGTTGGAAATGTTTTTATGAGAAAAATGTATTGAAGATGGACTATTCGCTTTTATCCCAAGGAAATAACTTATGTTGGACATAATATTGCGAATTTTTTATTCGATTTTAACTTCCAATGAATGTGGTTTTATGTATCTTTTATGGCCGCAATGCGCCGAAATAAAGATACTCCTTTCAATGCTGAACCATTTCATGTTGTGACCAGCAAAGGACAATGGTGACTGTCCAGTGTCCCAAGAAGTACACTACACATGATTCCTCACATTTCCGACGTGTGGTTCAGCGCTCGTCAGGCACTGATCATTGTAGAGACTTGGCCTGAAAGGACAAGTGAAGAACCCCTAACTGCTGCTGTTTCTCCATTACTGACACCAGTCATAGATATGTCTACTGCCTTTCCCCAGTTTCTGAAGACATGGTCGGATGTGTAATTCAAGCACGACGAAGTCTCATCGAAGAGCTTTAATTGTATATATTTATTAAAAAATGTAACTTTTTATTTAATAAAGGAGAAGATATAGTGTTGTGTGAGTATGTAATGATGGAAGCTTTTTGTCTCCTGATGGACTCTGTAGAACTGGGACATAAGCATTAGATCTTAGTGAATTGAATGCAGGTTTAGAATATTGAGATTGTGGTTACATACAGAAGAATAAAGATGTGTTTTACTAAACTGTGTGTGTGCTGTAGTCATTGACAAGTACCAGGGCTGGGGAGGACGCTGAACTTTGCATATTTAAAATTGAAAGTTCTCATGGCACTAACTCTGTTCCACTTATTTGTTTGAATTTTGAATTTTGTACTAAAACCCTTTAACATTTTATCTAGAACGCAGTTATTGACTAGGCTACTTTAATTACGATTTATTAATGTACCTTATTTTGATGTCTTGGGAGATGCCTTAACTGGGGACTCTTTGACTCTTTAACACCATCTCCGATCCAGCATATTGTTGGAGATTGTGGTAAAAATGTTCAAACTTTGCGGTACATTTTTGCTCCCTCTCTACTATTACTTCCTCTCTCCTGTTCTTCTCCTCCCAAGATCTCCATCATGCTCCTAGTTGCTCTGTCCCTGGGGCATTTATTGCTCCATTCCTGTTGAGCTCTAACCCGCGTGCATTGCTCACTCTCTATTGTGTGTCTCCCACACCAAGGGGCATATTAACAAGGAACGGAAAATTAACTCTGAGGGCGATTAGCGTTAATTTTTTTTAACGCCCGCTATTGCTGGATTATATTGCCTGGTTATCGCGTTATTAACAAAGCTAACTGCCTAGGCGATAAAAAATCCAGCAATAGCGGCATTTTGGGTGGTTATCGCTGGTAATGCAGCGATAAAACTACAAGAATAGGGATATCCTTGTTGATAGCCCATGGTGGATTTAGCCATGTAATCCACCTCCCATTGGATTACATGGCCAAGTCTGAAAATTAGCAGACGTAAAAAAGCAGCGTTAACCGTGGTTAGCGCTGCTTTTTTTGTCCCTAACAGGGTTAGCGTGAAGCTTGATAATTTCTCCTATTATTTTGCTCTGGAACACCCACTTTGCATCTCATTTCAGATGCAAAGGGAAGCGTAGTGAAAAAGGGTGCTAACATGTAATTTTGCAGGTTAGCACCCTGTTGTTGATAGGGCGATATTTTTATCTCCGCTTCTTTGCTCTTAAAGCCAAAAAAGCAGAGATAAAGCCCTTGTTAATATGGCCCCAAATTCCCACACCCCTGCAATGAGTGTTATCTCCAAAGTGTGCTCCTTTACACCCCAGGGCCGGACCGGCTGTAGCGGACACCGGGAGTTTCCCCCAAGGGCCGCCAGGGTGGGGGCTGGTTTTGGGCCCATGGGGGGGCGTTTTTTTTTTACCGGGGACAGTTCTGCGGCATAGCTGCAATATCAGGCCCTTGGAAGAAAATCGTCCGAAACCAGCCCGGGCAAACAACTTGCCCACATCCACCCCCCCCTCCCGGGGGGCTGGCCGAGCAGTTTCCCAGGGCCGGTTTCAGTTCCCACTCTGGCCGTGCTCCACCACGCATTTCTCTCTCCCTTTGTGCTGCTTTTCCTCTCTTCCCTTCAGCAGATACTCCCACCCGCTCCTTCACTGCTTCCCCCAAGCACACCCTCTCTTTCTAACTTTTATTTCACCCTTTTTCGCCAAAAAAATTAATAAATAAAATTATTTACCCCAACTGTCCTCCACAATGTTATGTCTGTAAAGTAAAAAGAAGAAATTGTACCTGCATCGTTCAGTACGTAAAACATTTTTTTTTTTGCATGATTTTTAAAAACCCCTTGCAACAATATACTGAGGAAGCTGGAATTTTAATCTAGATTTTCTTACCCGTCTCTAGAATCCCAAACCCGGTTGATCGAACTTTTTCCCTATTCTAGAAGTATAAAGGAAGATCTTGCATTGATAACTTTAAATCGCTTCCATATAAATCCAAATGAACTCAAAGGACCACTGACTACCACTGAAATGTTAAGGATTTATTACAAAGCCAAAAATAGTTGAACATACAGACATCTCAATAAAAGGTTCAAAAAGTAAACTGGCACTAACACAAACATAATTCTACACAAGATCCTTAAATGACTCAGGATAAAAAGCAAAGTTAATTCGAGTAATATTAGGCAACCAAGAACAGTCCCAGCTTGAAGTTTGGACTGCATTTACAAAAGGAAAGAGAAAACGATGATTCTGTCCCTACACTATTCTAAGGTGACATCCCTACATAACATTCCCATCAGACAAGAATAAAGGTGTCAGCGGTGAAGACTTCCAAAGAAGTACCGTCACGCCTTACTAAGTCAATAATGTACCATTGAGGGCGTTCTAAGATGCTCCTTCTACCCCTCACTCTACCTAAGTTCCCAAGACGCTCTCTCTACAGCTTACTACATCCTGCTCTGTCAATCCCCTCTCAAGATCTGCTCCCCACCCTCGGGTGCTGTCCATAATACAAAATCCCAAAATCAATCGACACGCCCAGAGGTACGCACCTCTGGCAGGGGAAGATCCTCGGAGTTTTCCATCATGGCACCTTTCCATCCAGCGTCCGTTGGTGTGTCCTCGGGTCCCAGGCACCTTCTCGCCAAATGTTGCACTCCCAAATTCCTTGGCAGCTTTTCTTCCATCCGTGCCTACTATCCTAACTCCTAAACAATGGACTCTTCTACTTAACGAGCCTTGTGGCCTTGCACCTGCAAGCTGAAATACATGGACACATCTCTGCAACCATTCAAAGCTACAATTTCATATTTTACTGAGGACAGCTTTTCCCAAGGAGAAAATCATTTCTTCTCGGCTAAGCCTAACAAAGGAAAAATATAGTTAGGCCTCTATGACTTCAGCATGTCTTAGGCCTCTGCACTTTTAAATGCATTGCTAACACAGCACAACATTGCATTCTACTATGATAACACGTTAATTCTACTTTCAATGTGAACACTAGCTTTCATTTAAAAGCCTGTATTAGTCCATTCAGTATTAAAACACATATTTCAAAGCATTTCATTAGCAATACGACATTTCTCATGTGATTACATTTCTGCATTAGACAACACAGCATTTCTATTAAGCCCCATTAGTCTCTGACTAATAAGCATGTGTATATCATGCTGTTTCTCAGCCTAACGTTACATGGCTATACTACATTAGAAGGTCCTCTAAATATGCGGGTGCTGACTACTTGGGACGATAGTGCACCCCTACTAATTTCAAAATAACATGGCGCTCTCTCAGTTCCCCCTTTGATGACCTGTGTTATCACACCCTACACCATCCTTTGGGAAGAACCGACTTAGACAGGGATTGTTGCCATTTTCCCCCTCCTGCGCATTTCCATGCTCTTCAGACTTTGATACTGACTGTCCTGCAGTCTCTCCATACGTCTCTCTTGCATTCGCATTGACCTCTCCAATCGACTTGACCTGTACCACTTGTACGCTCTGAATAATCCCCACAATCCAATCACACAACATACCACTAATATTATGGGTTTCAAGATGGAACCAAGAATCCCCTACCCAAGATTGGCAAAGTAACTACCAATCTTTCCAAATCCCTTTCCAATCTTTTCCCAAACATTTTTTTCAGTCAAGTCCTCAATCTCATAATGAATCGCAGTAATTTTGCTTATATATTTCTCCAGATCCTTGCTATTATCTGGTATATAAGTACAACATTCTTGAACCTTCAAAAGTTTACAGACTCCACTCTCTTTTGCTAAAAGGACGTCTAATGCAAGGCGATTTTGTAAAAACCATAGTCCTTATCGACAACATCTCGCCCTCAACCAACACTAAGGACTTAGCTGTATTCATGGATAGTTTGTCTACAACAGTCGCCAGCCTTCGGATCTTCACATCATTCAGAATCACTCCCACCATAGGTATCATTGCTCCAAAAACATCTCCAACTATTGCTCCTGCACTTTCACCTCGCTTCACTCTCACGTGTTGTCCTCCTTCTATTAGCTCAAAATCTTCTGTATGGTAAATCATGGGGAAAATGATCGCTAAATAACACGTTCCATACCACTTCTCAGGCAATTGCACATAAGCATTCCTCCCACAGACGAAATACACCGTCGGAAACACTTGCACCACACCTTGCAAAAAGTCCTTTGCATAGTACTCTAGATAACGTATGCTCACACGTGGTGTGACCCACATTAACATTCTCATAATATGTCTGTGGTCGGTGAATGCACAACTTCCCTTTCTGTACTTCATCTAAAGCTATTGGACCAAAACTCCCTTTAGTATTGTGCAACCTCTCCTCATCTGTCCAGTCCACTTTAACTTATCCTGAATCTCGCAACTGTTTTTGTTTTCTGTATCTATCTTCCACTTGATCAATGAATTTCTTCTCGGTCTCTGACAACAGGCACGTCAAATTATGACGGTGCGCATAAGCGATATCCAACTCCTGGGTCGGAATAAAATACGTTCCAAGCCTGTCCTCCGACTTATAATAATCATACTTATTCAAATGCTTATATGCCGGTACTTCAGGAAGCACCGCATCATAATTAGAAAAGAAATACTCAAAATGATGGCGACCATAAAATATGCTAAGCAACAAACTACATGAAATTCCATAAGTCAATGGGAGGTGATGGTATCTAATACCCTCGTCTACAGAAGCAGGCAATTGCATACACACATAGCAGTCTTTCACATCCATCGCATCAATGTACTCATACAACAACTTCGCATATGCATTAAGCTTGAAATTACCCATAGCAGATCTACATGTAATCTACGACTTTCTTCTAGCAGCAAAGCTCTGTCACGTCCTACCTTTACCTCTTCTTTGCTAGGAGTAGTAGGTGTAGGTGTACCCTCGACCTCTACTGCCTGCTCGTGAGGTGGCAAGTATGAGACTTAAACTACTAAAACAATGAAGAGTATTACTCCTCCTACAAGTGTGCCTACAATGCACCTAGCTCTACGATTCGGGTTCCCAGCATCCATGGTCTCAGGACTTGTCTCTCGAAACAGTTGTTCCGCAACAATATTCAAAAGTCTCTTTCTTCCTTCTTTACAATTGAAGCACTCGAACCACACCTCAGAGGCTGAAAGTCCCCTTTGATTTCAGTTCCTTATTTACAGCGACAACAGGCAACCCTAACCCTTCTCCGTCCTCTATGGAAAGTCCCTAAATTTCTTCTTCTTCCACTCGGACCTAGGTTATTTACAGCAAATATTTACAACAGTCTCATTCATCAATAATAAGGCTTGTTCCAACCGCTTCTAGCACATATTCCAAGAGTTCAAGACGAATAACAATGGATTCTTGAACTGAAATTTCGGGGCCAAATGTAGGAAAAAGCAATCTACTCAAGATCAAATGATGAGTTCTGCCTAAAATCGGTGGATCCGGAACAGTGATGGTCAGTACCCCTTCGATCTCAAGTCCTGGTACCAACAATAACACGTCCAACTTGATGTTAGGACTGTTACTGATCACCGTCACTGCCCTCACCCTCCCCGATCTCAGTATGCCTGGCATCAGTCACAGGGTAGGTCCACTCGGGGGTCACGTTCCTCTGGCAAGGCACTCTCTTTCGCCTGGATCTTCTTAATCCCTCACGAGTTTACTCTTCCCCTCCTCCGTCTGATTTAGACTATTCAGACACCGGGGCAAGATCTCTTTCGGAAACCAGCCTCATGTTGAGTCGCCTTTGTCTTTCCGGCCACTGTTCCCCCGCTCCGCTGGTCCTTCTGCTCTGGACCCGCTCACTTTGCTCACTGGTTTCTTCAGCTTAGTTCGGCTTTGGGTCTCTTTCACAGTCACTTCCCCTTTCAGAGACTGTTTCCAATTCACTTTCGCTATGACTCCCCTCAACTTGATCCGGTGAGTCACCAGCTTCTTCAGACACCCTCACAGCTTGGCTTGTCTCCTCCTGTGGCCTTGCCACTGCAGCTGGATTTTCATCAGGGAGAGGAGCTGTCCCTTGGAGGAGCTGTTCTAAGGGTGCTGGAACTCGACGGGTGTGTGAAGCATGCACCCAATTCGGTAGCTCACCACATTTCACAGTAGTGTTCGTGATAAGGATGACTTGGTAGGGCCCCTTCCAACGAGCATCCAAACAGCTTTTCCTCACGTGCTTCCAAACCAACACCCAGTCCCCCGGACTCAGGTCAGGGCAAAGATCACTGGAAGCCGGAACCACAGCTGCCTGCACCTTATGGGACACAGAACGGATGACATCAGCGAGTCCCTTGCAATAATCAAGGATCAGATCATCTGTGATACTCAGCAAAGCTGTTGGCGGTACCGCTGGTAACCTCATTGCCCTCCCCATCAGTACTTCATGAGGCGAGAGACCTGTTCTCCTGTCTGGGGTACTGTGCATACTCATTAGCACCAAAGGTAAGGCATCGGGCCACTTAAGGGACGTGGAGGAACAGACTTTCGCCATCCAAGCTTTCAACGTTCCGTTGATCTGATCCACTATCCCAGAAGCCTCTGGTCGATAACTACAATGGAGTCTCTGATCAATGTTTAATGCCGTACAAATCATCTTCATGGCCTCACTATGGAAATGAGTTCCTTTGTTCGATTCCAAAGAGGTCGGGACCCCGAATCTAGGCACTAGTTCCCTTAACAAAACTTAGCTACTGTAAGGGTGTCGCACCTGCATGTCGGGTATGCCTCCACCCACCGTGAGAACACACACACCACCACCAAAATGTACCTTAAGTGATTGCATCTGGGCATCTCAATAAAATCCAATTGCATCCTGTTGAACAGTCACCCTGACCTCCCAATGTGACTCATGGTGACTGCCGTTCTCTTCCCAACATTCATTTGTTGACACGTAACACACCTTTGACATACAGCTTCGGCCACTGCACGAAACTTTGGGTTGTACCATGTTTGTCTAAACACTCGTATCATTGCATCTCTTCCCAAATGAACTGCACCATGAATTTGTCTCGCCATCGGACTCAACAGCTCATCTGGCAACACCACCCTTCCATCAGATGAGACCCAAATGTCCACATCTCCTTTCACATAGCCCGAATTGATCCACACATTTTTCTCATGTTCGGACACTTGTTCTTGCATACATCTGAGCTCATCCCAAGTATCGGCCATGGCAAGCATCATGTCTAACTCAGTTCTTTCCTCACATCCTTCTATCTCCTGTTCAGTGAATGAATAACCTTGCTCAGCGCAGAATCGTGCAACTTCGTCCGAATAGCGGTTTCCAAGTGATACGAAGTCTGTCCCTTTACCATGAGCCGTGCACTTTACAACAGCAATTTCCAAAGGTTCCTGTAAAGCTTCTAGAAGCAGCCTAACAAATTCTCCATTCCGGATTGGTGTTCCTGATGAAGTCATGTACCCTCTCTGAGACTATAGCTGTCCATAGTCATGAACTACACCAAACCCGTATTGACTGTCGGTGTAAATGGTAATCCGAATTCCCTTTGCGGCCAAGCAGGCACTCGTCAAAGCTATAAGTTCAGCCACCTGAGCGGAGTATACTCCTTCCAGGCATGCAGCTTCGACAACTCCTGAAATGGTGCATTCAGCAAATGCTGCTCTCAACTGACCAACACTGTCTCTCATACATTAACCATCGACAATGAAAGTTTCAGAATGGTCAAGCAATGGTTCATCAACAATGTCAGGTCTCGGTTTGGTGCAAAGTTCAGTCCCATCAAGACAATCATGGTCCTCACAATCTTCATCAACCGTATTCGGCAACAGCATCAAAGTAGCAGGATTCAGAACAGAGCACCACTTAAGGGTCACATTCTCCGCAGCAAGTATAACCTGGTCGTAGCGTGGGAGCCTGTTATTCGTCAACTGCTGTGTCTTGGTCCTGGTCATCAATAGTTCAATTGAATGTGGTAAAAAATCAGTCAATGGATGTCCCATAACAATGCTTTCACACCTTTCAATGCTGACACGTGTTGCAGCAACAGATTTAAAACATCTGGGCAATGCTGAAGCTACTGCATCTAAAGTAGCTGAGAAATAGGCAACTGGTCGACGGACACCTCCATGCTCCTGAACTAAGACAGCTAATGCTCAACCCTCTCATTTGCAGCAGAACAATGAAAAAGATTTATTGTAGTCGGGCATTCTCAGGGCCGGAGCATGACAAAGGTCTTCTCGCTACTCAAGGAACGCCTTCATACAGTCGTTGTCCCATGGTACCCGATCACTCACCTTGTGCGTCAGTCTCTGCAAAGGCTTTGCCTTTAGTGAGAAGTTGGCAATCCACTGGCAACAGTAACCGACCATCCCTAGGAACATCCTGACCTCTCTCTGAGTGGAAGGCACCGTCATTTTCAATATTGCCTCGATCCTATCTGGTGTCACCTTCCTTTTACCCTTCTCTATTCTGTGTCCCAAATACGGCACCTTGTTCAAACAGTATTGTAACTTATTTGGCGAGACCTTGTGACTGTTCTCTGCCAAATGGTTCAGTAGAGCAATGGTATCAATCCTGCATGCATCTTCAGTCTCTGACGCAACAAGGAGGTCGTCTATGTACTGGACGAGAACAGAGTTCTGCGGCAGTACTAGACTTTCAAGATTCTTTTTCAAAATCTGGTTAAATATCGATGGACTCTCTGTGTACCCCTTAGGGATATGACACCACCTTAAGACCCTATTTTCCAGCCGGAAAGCAAACAAAAAATGGCTCTCCTCATGCAAAGGTATTGAAAAGAAAGGATGACAAAGGTCTATCACAGTGAACCACTCAGCTTGGCACGGGATCTGAAATAAGATCACAGAAGGATTTGGTACCACTGGACAACATGGAACAACTATGTTGTTCACCCGGCGAAGTTCCTGAACAATCCTGAACTTCCCACTTGGTTTCTGCAATCCCATTATTGGCAAGTTACATGGACTCCCCAATATCTCCTTCAGTATTCCCTGTTTGATCATAGACTCAATCACAGGCTTTATCCCTGCAATCGTATCTGAAGTCAGATTATACTGGGGTGAAAATCGACATTCTCCTTGACCTGAATCTTGACTGGCTCATCATCATTAATCAACCCAATACCTTCTCCAGTAAAGTCCCACACCACCTGGGAAACTTAGTCTCACAGATCATAAGGAAGTTCCTCAATTGTCAGGGCAGGGTACAGTTCTATGCACATATGCTGATTGGCGACCTTAAAGGTAGCATCGTCATCATTAGTCTGTAATTCCACTCCTTTGGGGGTGCAATTGATGGTGCAATTGAGCTTGCATAAGGGCTCTCTCCCTCACAAGCAAACAGGACTTGAATCACACACCACAAATTGATGTCTATCTCTGAACGTCCCTATTCTCACAGAAATAAGTTCTGTTAAAGGATTCGTCATTTTCCTATTGGCAACACCTACAACTTGGATTGTCTGTCCCGAGAGGGGTAGGTTTGGGACTACTGCGGATCTCACTGTAGAACGGGTAGTACCAGTATCAACCAAAAAGGTGGTAGGGTGACCATCAACATCAGCCTCTATGAATGGTCCCCTCTGGTCTACCTCCAGGACCGCCCCAAGAGTGCAGTCCTCCTCCCCTCTCAGGCACCGTCAGGCTAACTGGTCCAGGTAACAATCATCACCTTCTTCAAGAAGGGGCATCTGCCGAACAGTCCGAGTCCCTGTCGATATCTTTGGTGGCTGGGAAACCTGTACTCGAGGAGCAGGAGCCCCCCCTTTGATCGACTTGGTCTTTGCTACTACTGTCGTCTTCACCTGAGGCACCTGCTCCTGCACCAGTTCCTCCTCCTGCTGCTCCTGATTTGCAGGGTTATAAGGGCACTCGCGTCTCCAGTGTCCGTCAGTTTCCATGGAGCGCCATCTTCCACTGACAATCCACTGGGCAATCATCCTCTAATTTCTAGGGGCCTTGGGAACTTCTTATCCTAATCTAGATCAGATCCTTCCCTACTCTAGAAAGGGAGCCATCCTCTGGCTACCCACTGAGGAAGCTGGGATTTTAATCTAGATTTTCTTACCCGTCTCTAGAATCCCAAACCCGGTTGATCGAACTTTTTCCCTATTCTAGAAGTATAAAGGAAGATCTTGCATTGATAACTTTAAATCGCTTCTATATAAATCCATATGAACTCAAAGGACCACTGACTACCACTGAAATTTTAAAGATTTATTACAAAGCCAAAAATAGTTGAACATACAGACATCTCAATAAAAGGTTCAAAAAGTAAACTGGCACTAACACAAACATAATTCTACGCAAGATCCTTAAATGACTCATGATAAAAAGCAAAGTTAATTCGAGTAACATTAGGCAACCAAGAACAGTCCCAGCTTGAAGTTTGGACTGCATTTACAAAAGGAAAGAGAAAACGATTAGTCTGTCCCTACACTATTCTAAGGTGACATCCCTACATAACATTCCCATCAGACAAGAATAAAGGTGTCAGCGGTGAAGACTTCCAAAGAAGTACCGTCACGCCTTGCTAAGCCAATAATCTACCGTTGAGCTCGTTCTAAGATGCTCCTTCTACCCCTCACTCTACCTAAGTTCCCAAGACGCTCTCTTTACAGCTTACTACATCCTGCTCTGTCAATCCCCACTCAAGATCTACTCTCCACCCTCGGGTGCTGTCCCTAATACAAAATCCCCAAATCAATCGACACGCCCAGAGGTACGCCCCTCTGGCAGGTGAAGATCCTCTGAGTTTTCCAGCATGGCATCTTTCCATCCAGCGTTCGTTGGTGTGTCCTTGGGTCCCAGGCACCTTCTTGCCAAATGTTGCACTCTCAAATTCCTTGGCAGTTTTTCCTCCCTCCCCACCTACTATCCTAACTCATAAACAATGGACTCTTCTACCTAACGAGCCTTGTGGCCTTGCACCTGCAAGCTGAAATACCTGGGAACATCTCTGCAACCATTCGAAGCTACAATTTCATATTTTACTGAGGACAGCTTTTCCCAAGGAGAAAATCATTTCTTCTCGGCTAAGGTTAACAAAGGAAAAATATAGTTAGGCCTCTACGACTTCAGCATGTCTTAGGCCTCTGCACTTTTAAATGCATTGCTAACACAGCACACCATTGCATTCTACTATGATAACACGTTAATTCATTGCTAGGTGCTTAGCTTTGCTGTAAAATCTAAAAACATGTTGAAAGCCTAATCTAAGTACGTGAATGCATGCGTCGTGACACATGCATGTCGTGCCTACAGAATGACGCGGCTAGCTACAATGGTAGCTTCATTACATTTTTTTCTTTTTTTCTTTCGCCCATGCTGTATACTGCTGATGGTGCAGAGCATCATCAAAAAAACATTGACAGAGCCATTAGATCTCGTACATATCTAAAATGCAGACTTTGCAAGTGCTTGTTTTCTCATGCCCATAACAGAATGGAAGGGTAAAAGTGCCTTCAAGGGAATTCGTTTAAGTAAAGTTTCTCAATTCACAATGTGATTTCTGGAGAATCAGTTAATTATTCTCATTGGAACCCAATTCAACTGAATACAAATAAAATTAAACAAACATGACTACATATATGACAAACATAGGCAAACGCAAGGTGTATAGAAAATAGGATTTTATCAGACAATTAAAACTGATTCATATGATATACAGGAAAAACATAGGACTGTATATCATATCATATGAATCAGTTTTAATTGTCTGATAAAATCCTATTTTCTATACACCTTGCGTTTGCCTATGTTTGTCATATATGTAGTCATGTTTGTTTAATTTTATTTGTATTCAGTTGAATTGGGTTCCAATGAGAATAATTAACTGATTCTCCAGAAATCACATTGTGAATTGAGAAACTTTACTTAAACGAATTCCCTTGAAGGCACTTTTACCCTTTCATTTAATTACCCAAGCCCTCAAGGGTAATCTGGGTCGCTCACTTTTTTGTATCCATAACAGAATGGGGCACAGGAGCAGCGATTTCTCAATCCCTCCTTTCTCTCTTATTTAGGTTTCAACTGAGACCTAAGCAACTGCTATTGTCCCTAAATCCAACAGATGGCACTAAAGCACTATTTGCCTATGCCTCAGTTGCTAGCTGTTTCGTTCATCATTATTGTCACGCTTAACATCAAGCGCCGATAATGCAAGATTCCGGACGTATGGTCAATGGTAACTATAGTTAAAGCCTCACTTTCAGTAGACAATAGTAAAAAAATTGTTTTCAATCTAACATTTCACTTGGCTTATTTCAGTTGTTGTTTGTCATTTAACAGGAGCACTGTGATTTGCTTTTTAGATTAAAAAAGGGCCCATGGGGTACTGTTATAATTGGTCACCAATGTACCACATTTGCCATTTTACTTTTTTGCCAGTCTAAACAGAATGAGGGTAGGAGATGGATGAAATGCAGAACTGTATGACTTTTCGAAACATTTCTCAAAATTTAAGACCCATTTGACTTAGTCTACATTTTTATTGTGCACTGTCTCCATTGACTAGAGGTTCTGCACTTTTCAATATTCGTGGTCCTCCACTGTCACCATCTAACCACTATAGAATATGTTTGTACATACAATTATGTGTTGCGATTGTGATGTGCAGGACACACAGTGCCATTGTATTGTATTGCATAATTTATAAACCACTTACTCCCCCTATGAAGGGTGCTAAAGTGCTTACCCATATGGTTAGCATGCTACACCGTTTAGGATGCAAGGTTGAAAGAGTGTTTTTATGCTATATGGGAATTGAGAAGCAATTATGGTGTTATGCGACACAGCGCTTACCAGTGTGATGGATGAAGCAGTGTAAGCGAGAGGCTCGTAGTTTATGGTTTTCAGAAATCTGGCAGCTTTAAACAATTATGCTGGTTCCTTTTTAGGTCTCGCCTGTCGATGCGCATGTGCATCGAGCTTGCGAGACTATTGGGGCTTAAACAGTCTTTAACCGACTTGCAAGGAATCGTGGCGATTCCTTGCAGTGCCCGTGAAATACAAGCTTAATGCGGATGCGCTTAAAAGCGCGTGCACATGCCCCCAGCCGCCTGCCTGCCCCTGCTGCTTTCACACCCTCTCGCCGTCTGTTCCCCCTGCTGCGTCATCAAAGGCTTTCACGGCCGGCCGGCCGTGCTTTCAGTTTCACTGCCGTCCGGCCGTGTAAAGTGCGCTTCAAAGGCCGCTCTCCCCGCTCCGCCCCCTCCCCTGCCCGCCGTGTCGCATTTCTCCTCCCCTCTCCCCTTCTCTGCCTTCCCTCCGTCTTGGATTTTCCCTCTGCTCTTTCCTTTATTCTTTTTCTCTTTCCTATCACATTCCGTTTCTTTCCTTCCCTAGTTTGTTTCTTTTTTCCTGTTCCATTTTAAACCTCACACTGTATTTTCTGTACTCTTCCTGGGTGCACGCACCTCTTTTAGGACAAACGTTTAATCACACGCAGGGTGATGAACAAGGGGTTACATTTGCATGTTGTTTAGAGCTTCACTTCAAAGGGAACCACTCTCCCGCCCCCTGCTTCACACTTCAAAGGAATGCGCCCACGCCCACACAATGCCGAGAGCATTTCCCGGCCGATTTTCACCTTTTTTTTTTAACATTGTAAGTGCTGGCTCAAAATGTCCCGACTGAAGTCATCATGTATGGCGTTCTATGTTTGCATTTGCGGAAGAAAGAAGCCTGGATCCAAGTCATTTGCCTTAAATAGTGAGGTCCTTGTTGAGCCATGTCACCACTGCGCAATGACTCGTACACCTTATTTGAAACATTTTGCGTGTTTTCAGAAATGCCGGGAGCCTTTGTCACCCATTTAAATCCGGATACTGACATAAACGCACTTTAGGCAGCCATGTTGTACGTCTCTTTCTCTATACGCCAATGTCTGCGTGTCCTCCTCTCCTCCCCCTCTCATTTTTTCCCTCCACTCACCCTCCTCTCTCCCTGCCTTGTTTTTATAATGCTCTGTATTTATTACGCCAATGTCTCCGTGTCCTCCTCTCCTTCCCCTCTCATTTTGTCCCCCCCCCGTCACCCGCCTCTCTGACTGCCTTGTTTATCTAGTGCTGCACGCCACACGTGCCATTTCCAAATACCTGTAAATGCCATGTGTGATTGTTACCCAGTTTAAGAGAGGCCAGGTAGCTTCACATCACCGCACGTTTCAGCGACGAATGTCCAACTCACTGAACCTTCTTTCCTGCTTAAAAAAAATAAGAGTGAACACTACAACCGGGCGTACTACTCCCACGTGTGATGGGCAATTTGAGACCTATGAAAACCTAACCATTATTTTGGCCACATTTAGATATTACTACCTTACTCGGGACTGCTTAATTCAGCGGCCTCTGCTCTTTTGCAGCTAAACCTCAGAAGCTTCCGGCAGCAGGCTGTTCTCTGCAGCAGCCCCCGAACCCTTTCAGCTATCCTCTAGTTTAAATCCACCCCAAGTACAGTGGCTTCGTAGGGAAGTGTTTCACTGCAGTTCCTTTTAACCTTCTCCATGAATTCAACCCCTGGGACACACCTCGTGCTGGTATTGTGCAATATTCTGCAATTGGCCAATTTAATATCGGGTTAACGTGTTGTTTTGCAACTAGCTGATGTGAAGTGCTTCAGGGTACTACAAACAACTCGTTTTGTAAAGTTAGATCTGCCCTGGTTTGCGGCTTCACATCTCAGTGATTCGTAGATGCTATTTAACTACAACACAGCGTTGCACATTTTTCTCGACTTCGGAAGGATGAGTCCCAATCTCATTTGTGCAAAGTGTTGTAATGGGATTATTGGAGAGTTAGAGAAACGTGCTCACAAGTTACATTTTTATGCAAATCATCTGAGTAAATAAACAATAGCATGGTGCCGTTTGCGTCCTTGACTTGATCTGGTTTTTATTTTTATTTTGCTATTATTCTCACAAAGGCTAAGGTCTGCCTACTTTAGTATTAAGTGCTATACGTCGCATAAGCAACAGCTAACCATTCACTCAACCACGCAACGCCACTCACCCACGCAACGCCACTCACCCACGCAACGCCACTCAGCCACGCAACGCCACTCACACACGCAACGCCACTCACACACGCAACGCCACTCACACACGCAACGCCACTCACAAACGCAACGCCACTCACACATGCAACGCCACTCACACATGCAACGCCACACACACATGCAACACCACACACACATGCAACGCCACACACACATGCAACGCCACACACACATGCAACGCCACTCACACATGCAACGCCACTCACACATGCAACGCCACTCACACATGCAATGCCACTCACACATGCAACGCCACTCAACAATGCAACGCCACTCAACCACGCAACGCCACTCAACAACGCAACGCCACTCAACAACGCAACGCCACTCAACAACGCAACGCCACTCAACCACGCAACGCCACTCACACACACAACGCCACTCACACATGCAACGCCACTCAACAACGCAACGCCACTCAACCACGCAACACCACTCAACCACGCAACGCCACTCAACAACGCAACGGCACTCAACCACGCAACGCCACTCAACAACGCAACGCCACTCAACCACGCAACGCCACTCAACAACGCAACGCCACTCAACCACGCAACACCACACACACGCAACGCCACTCACCCACGCAACGCCACTCACCCACGCAACGCCACTCACCCACGCAATGCCACTCACCCACGCAACGCCACTCACCCACGCAACGCCACTCACCCACGCAACGCCACTCAGCCACGCAACGCCACTCAGCCACGCAACGCCACTCAGCCACGCAACGCCACTCAGCCACGCAACGCCACTCAGCCACGCAACGCCACTCACACACGCAACGCCACTCACACACGCAACGCCACTCACACACGCAACGCCACTCACACACGCAACACCACTCACACACGCAACGCCACTCACACACGCAACGCCACTCATCCACGCAACGCCACTCATCCACGCAACGCCACTCATCCACGCAACGCCACTCATCCACGCAACGCCACTCAACGATTTGCAAAACGAAAAATGTAAAACTCTTCTATTGCGAGACCTATTGCATTTTCAATGCTTGTTAGTATTTCCCGCGATCATAGTCAACTTAGCTGGTTAGTCCACTGGGTTGTACAGTCTTAGATATTTTGTTTAAAGTTTATGGCCATGAGCAAGCAGAGGCTGCAGTGGCGGCTCCTCCTATGGCGGAGGAGCGTTGCCTCACTGCCGTTAAGCAATGCCAAGTAGAAACATAAAATGCTAATAACTTAGAGTTATATGGAGCATTTCTGCTCTCTCCCTTTCCTGAAATGCAGCAAGTTCACTTGCTGCACGGTGTAGGTTGAAATATTAGGAAATGTGCCCCACAATTCAGGCTTCCATTTAGAACAGTGTGTGCATCAGTTGCCGATTATGGCAGTCTGTCTGCAGCTCGTCTTTGATCGAGTGACTTGACAAGCTTCATCTCCCTGTTGTCAGGAACACCTCCCTGAAATCAGATAGCTGTTGGAAGGTGAAGGGAGAGTTTACAATTCCCTTCATTTGCTTAGTTTAGCTTTCCACTGCCTCAATGCCATGTTGCTGGCTGTTTGCACCCTGCTATTGGCCTCTGTGGTCAATCCATATCCACACATTGATCAGGCACAACTGATATTCCCTTGGACTCCCTGCCCAGATGCCTGTGAAGCCTAGAGACAAAGAAGGAAAACACCTTTGTCCCTGATTTGCATAAAACGCTGAAAGAAGAAAAATGTGTTTGGCTCAGGCTACCGTGCTCTGACCATCAAAGTTATATATCAAACACACAAAAGGTGATAGAAGAACACTTGCAATCAGTCTAAACAATGGCAATCCCTCAGGGTAGCATTCCAACCCATTTTTCTTTTGCCCACAATGCTACATCAGATTAGACCCAGCCAAATGCAAATCAGTCTTGGCCCTGGACCAATAGGAACAGTCCAAGCCGAGCTGCAAGCCCGGTACACTCTGAACAGGAACACCAGCACCCCAAGATCGGTTACTTGGGTTAACGTTCCAACTTGTTCTTTTGCTCACTATGCCACCTTATATTTGACCCACCATATGCAAACCAGTCTTGACCCGGCACCAATGTGAACAGTCCAGCTCAAACTGCCAAACTAGGCCCTCTCTGAACTGGAACATAAGCAACCCAAGAGTGGTTTCACCCTATTGGGGGCTCTACAGTCAGGTGCAGCTTGATTTCAGTGGCACAGTGAGCAAGGGATGCACATCTGGACATACCCCTGGCCACTTAGGGCAGTACATCGTGGCAATACTATGCCAAGACATGGGGCCCTTGTTCACTCTGCCACTGGATCCCTTGCTCAATCAGCCACTGGAACGAAGCTATACCTGGCTGACAAGCCCTTAAGTTAAAACTGGTCCTAGGTTGCTTGTGTTCTGGTTCAGTGAGGAACTGGCCTGGTCAGGGCCGGTTCTGGGAATGTACAGAGTAGGCGGCTGCCCAGGGCCCCGTAGTCAGCCCTCCAACTTTGGGCCTAACATGAATACGACACAGTCAGTACACGGTATGAAAGATGCCACCTTGCAAGTGCACCACCTTAGGGGACCCCTCCCCTGACCTCACTGCTATGGTGTAGCGAGGTGAACCTTGGGGTGGGGGCAGTTCCAGTTGCAAGAAGGCACATTCATCAGTTTTGTCCTGCAATTAGGCCTCCGCCACCCATGCAGAGGCACAGCCAGAGGTCTATAGCCCGTCTGTTTAGCTCCCTGGCAGTCTTAACCCTCTTTGGAGATAAGCAACCTTCACACCTTCCTCCCTTGAAGAGCTGTTAAGAGGTGCTTGTAGGTGGCTGAGAGGGAGGGGCTGCAGCTTCAGGAGCAGCAGCATCTATTGAGATGCGACAGCCCTGAATGGGTCAAATCATTGCAAATTAGAGGGGCCTTGCACATTCCCCTTCTGCCTAGGGCCCTAAAAATCCTAGAACCAGCCTTGGGCCTGGAAGGTCAGACTTTACTCTTCCCATGAGCAACTGGGTCAAGGCTGATTTACATACAGCTGCGTCTAAATTGAGGTTGCATAGTGAGCAAAAGAATGATGGGTTGGGATGCTAACCTGAGCAATTGCCAATGGTCAGATAAATCACAAGCATTCCTCTAATCACTTTTGTGTGTTAGATGGATAACCATAGATGGCAAAGGTATGTCCAGATGAAGGTGTCTTGCTCACAGTGCAAATGGAACCAAGCTATACCCAGCTAATGAGCCCTTATCAGGGTGATACCTGTCCTCGGTTGGTTGTGTTCAGGTTCAGTGAGGACCTGGTCTGAAAGTTTAGGCTGGACTGTCCCCATAAGGAGCAGGATTGGGGCTAAATTGCATATGGCTGGGTCCAAAATGAGGTGGCATGGTGAGCAAGAGAATGATGGGTTGGGGTGCTACAGAGAGTGATTGCCAGTGGTTAGACAAATAGCAAGCACTCCTCCCATGACATTTGTGTGATTGACATCAAAGTTAGGTAGAGACTACACCCACCATCCCAATTTTGAGATCTTCATTTGTACATTTCCTGGTCGCACGTGGGGGATGTGGGGGTTTAATTTAATAATAAAAAAATAATTCATCTTACCTTCCCGCTGGCCAGGTTGTGCGTAATCTCTGCTTCTGCTTCTGCTCTCCTGCTCTCAGGAACAGGAAGCAGACAGCCAGACTCCCACACCTAAGCTAATCACAACACTACCAGCAGCATTGCGATTGGTCGGGATGCCGCCCAGCCAGGGGCTAATGGCCCGGCCATGTTCTCCATGTAGGCCTACATGAAGAAGGGCAGAGTGCGCATGACTGGGTTGGTCGTCCCCAGAGGGCCGACCAAAGCAGTCAACTGCAATCAGGATTGGGCACACCACTCCTCCCCTGTCCAGCCCTGCTCGCAGGGCAGCCCCACCCACCCGCAACCAAACCCTTCTGCTTTCTCGCAGTGCCCGAAGCAGAAACATAAAATGGTAGTTATTGCCATTTTATGTTTCTGCTTCTCGCACTGAAAAAAAGCAGTGAGGCAGCGCTCCTCTGCCCTAGTGGAGGAGCTGCCCCTGGCAAGTAGGCTATTAGTCTAAGAGTAGAAAACAGCACTAGGCAGCTTTCCCTCTTTTGTGTTTAAAACTTAATTTTGCTATTGATAGGAACTGAAGAGCTAACACTCTGAATATGGTGTCAGTTTAGGACAGGTATAAGGCATACAGATGAGGAAGAGTCCGGCCTAGAACAAAACTGATCATTGACTTTTCGACTTGCTTTATATGGCAGTGTTATAAATAAAGCTCAGGGGGGCACATGCCTTCCTTAAAGATCTCAGAAATTGGACATATTCATAGAATGACCGGTAGGTTGCCTTTGTATGGGTGTTGCTCCTATGAACTCCTGCAGGGAAGTAAGTCTTCTGTGTGCCATGAGAGTGTTTGTGAGTAAACTGTGCAATAGTAAATGGAATCCTTCTAAGCCTTTATACCTGGCGCTTGGTCCACAATCAATCACAGACAGTTACAGCACACATTCAGGCCAGGTAGATTTAGGTGCAGAGGTAACATACTGAAATAAATGTATCTGGACGGTATCTCCAGCCCTAAATCTGCCTACTATCAGGTCATCTCTTCAGAATGGTGAATAGCTACGGAAAGACAGTTTTCCTGGTGAAATTTCACACATATTCCCTTTTCCGTGTGGATTCACAGTCCAATTTATAATTTACAGTTAGCTGTTGGTATATGGGATATGGGGGTAGGTGGGTGTCAGTGGTCTGAGGTCAGTTTGGCCTAGCAGGGGAAGGAAGAAAGCTTTACATACTCCGGTGCCATTTGTACGGTGTTCGGAGGGGGAGGCGGGGGGGGGCGGTGGGAAGGGGGGGGCTGGTGGAGTGATAGGACTGGGCTTAACTTGCAGCCCAGTCCTCTTTGATTTTATCAGTCAGATTTTCCAGCTGTAAAATGGTGTCTGGTGCTCCCCCATCTGGGAAATCAGGGTGCAGGAAAAATGGGGCATTTGCAATCTGGCAGAGTATACCACTCTCTTAAAGTCGTAATCAGGGCCTAACTATCTGTACACCAAATGAGGTTGGAAGTAGTACAGATTGGGACATGGGGGATATCAATATATCATTTATCATGTCTCCGTATTCATCTTGTTCTATAAGAGTCCCATATTTATAGAACCTTATAGTGCCAGCTGCATCGTTTAGGCCTTTTTACAGCTGCGCAGCAAGTAGTGCCAGCTGCACCGTTTAGGCCTTTTTATAGCTGCGCAGCAAGTAGTGCCAGCTGCACCGTTTAGGCCTTTTACAGCTGCGCAGCAAGCAGTGCCAGCTGCACCGTTTTTGCCTTTTACAGCTGTGCTGCAAGTAGTGCCAGCTGCACCGTTTATGACACCTTTATCCGTGGGGACATTTCTGATTGAGTCAGGACTCTCGCTGCATTGGCAGCAACCTTGACATTATGGTTTCTGATTAGGGTCCAATAGTGGTCTGCTGAGATTATGGGCGTACAATGCGGTTGGTGCTGAATGTGCTTATGTTTCAGGCTGATGCTAAGTACAGTGATCACCAATAGTCACTGGGTGTTCGTTTGTGATCTGCTTTACTTTGACTAATTGTGCAGTGTGATGGTTTTGACAGTGATCCAGTTGGTCCTATCATATGTAATCATTTCCCTTGTAAATATTATCTTGTGCCAGTTGGTTTCATATACACCTAGATGAAGGGCCCAACAAATACCCACCTCTCTTCCCGGACAACACATTAGTTCAGTTTTCCACTCCCGACGCCTGGAATATGTGCCCCCTGTTAGTCCTTATACTTCTCATCACCACCGCTCTCCTAGTAACACCCGTCTCATACCCCCCGAACTCTTTCTCACATCCCCAACATGGCCACCTCTCGAGGAAAGGATGGAATTAACTGCTACAAAATCATCTTTCCTCCCGGCCAAACTAAAGCTTCAGTTAAACGATTGAAGCATAAGACTATTGAACGTTTCCCTGATTCCCTTTTTGTTGTCCAATTTTACAATTGTCGTTCTGGGAGGCGCAAAAATTATTTCATTTTCTTCACTCACGACACCCCCTCTTGGTCCTCCAGCTTATCTAATTCCCTTAACGTCACCTCCTCCTCCTCTATCCCTCATGGGAAACAACTAAAGATTCCCCCCTCTGCGTATTTCAACGGCTCCCTCACCATCTCAATCTCTAACAACGGTACTGTCTTGATCCAAGGCAAAGACACCTGTCTCTCTCTCTCTTTGACTACCTCTTCCCCTCCCTACTCCCCTCCTCTGCGACCAGGTTTTCCCCTGACTCCCCATCTAACTCCACCCTTTACTCCCTTTCTCCTCCCTTGACCCCCCTACACTCCAATAGACTGCACCCTCGGGAGGCTCAGGTCAGCCCTCTTCCCTCTCCCTCCCTTGTGCCCTCCTCTCCCTTTCCTCCCACTTCACAGTATGCCCCCCCTTTCGTCACGTCAGGCTTACCACCAGGAAATACGCTCCTCGTCCAATCTGCACCGTCCCGGAAACCCAACCTCATCTCGTCCCCCCTATTCCTATCTGCTACTCCCTTTTTTAGTCCACCCCTCCGCCAACCTCCTCCCCCATCTAACTTTCATTATGCTCCCCCCATTCCTCCCTCTCCCCCTCTTCTCTACCCCCTCCTCCCCTCACTTCTTTCCCTGATTTCTTCACAATCCCATTGCATCTCTCTCCTTTCCCCCACTCCTCTAGCAATGCTGTGCTGCCCCCTTTACCCCCCTGGTAACCCATTCCATCTCCCCCTTCAGGCCCAATAGAACCTCTCCCTGTCGTCAATTTCCCCTTCTCCCAACCCCCCCCACTCTACCAGATACCGGTTCCCTCACAGCCACCTCTCCTAGCCAACAGGACCACTCCAACCGCCGCCCCTCTTTTCCTCCCAAACCTCCTACACTCCTATGACACCTCACAGTCCTCCCCTCTCCTTCTTCCCCACCGTCTTGTTCCGCACCCACCTCCCCCTAAACATGTCCTAAATTCCTATCCTTCGTGCAACGCCAACAAAGACAACTCTCCCTTCACCTCTGATACACCAACCCCCGCTCTCAACCTCCACCTTTCCCCATCTAAGGGCTCAATCCTGGACCTTGTTATTTCTAAAGCAGGCATGCGTTCTATCGCTACCCCTATTCACGTAGACTGGTCTGATCACCTCCTCATTCCATTCTCTCTTCACCTAGCACACTCTATAACTCTTGGCCAACCTAAGAGGGCTACCTCCTGGTTCCGTGACGCTAAAAACATTGACACTGTTTCCCTCTGTGAATCAGCTTTGTTGTCACTTCCAAGGCTAGACCCAAACCTAGATGTTGATGATCTCACCTCACAAGGCCTCTCAGTCCTTGCAGTCGAAATCAATAGCGTCGCTCCTCTCCAAAGCAAAAAGAAAAGGCCCATTCCCTCAGCACCCTGGTTCAACAAATCCCTATATGAAGAAAGGAAGCACCTAAGACTCCTGGAGAAACAATGGAGGCAAGCACCCTCCACCGATAATTTGGCTACGCTTTGTTCAGCAAGATGCAAGTACCACAAGCACATCTTCCTTGGGAAAGCATCACACTTCAGAACCCTCCTTGACTCAGCCAAAAATAGACCCAAAAAACTATTTGACCTCATTAAGAATACTAACTACTCTCCCCCAACCTCCAAATTGGAGGATTCTACTAAGAAAGCTGCTGATTTCGCTGTATTCTTTGACGAAAAAGTGAAATCACTTGTGGTTCAGGTTGCTCTTCCTACCCCTCCAGAGGAGCGCAAATCACTAGCCATTTGGCAGAACTTCGACCCCATCTCTGAAGATGTCCTCCTCAAGTGCATCCTCGAAACAAAGCCCTCCAACCACTCGCTCGACCCCATCCCTAGTGCCATTGCCATTGACTTCTATACCCATTCTCTTCTCTATTGGACCACTCTGGTCAACCTCTCCCTCTGTCAAGGCTCCCTTCCTGTTCCCTTCAAAACTGGGCAGGTCACCCCTCTGCTTAAAAAACCCACTGCGGATGCGAATGACCTCAACAACTTGCGCCCCATCACTAACCTACCCTTTCTTGCGAAGATCACAGAAAGATGTGTTGCGAAACAACTCTCTCGTCATATCAAGGACAATGATCTTCTTGACAATCTTCAGTCCGGCTTCATCCAAAACTGCAGCACTGAAACTGCCCTGCTGCAAGTGATCGATGACGCGCTGCGAATACTAGACTCGGGGGGGTCTTGTTTTCGAATTCTCCTTGACCTTTCGGCAGCCTTCGACACTGTCAATCACAACACTCTCCTCAACACTCTTCAACAGAGAATGGGCATGGAGGGCACTGTGCTTAAATGGTTTGCTTCTTTCCTTTCTGATAGATCCCAAATGATCAAAATAGTGGACAGTCTTTCATCTCCTCTGGCGGTGAGTCAAGGTGTTCCCCAAGGCTCTATTCTTGCACCCACATTGTTCAATCTCCATTTGGAACCTCTGGGAAATCTCCTAAGTAAATCTGGGGTCAACTATCATCTCTACGCAGACGACACTCAAATCTACCTCAAGGTTGCCTCCACTCATGATCTCTCCGTCCTAAGCTCTACCCTCGACTCCATTCAAAATTGGATGTCAACACATCAACTGATTCTGAATCCCTCAAAAACTGAATTCCTCCTCCTCTCCTACTCTCTTTCTCCTCCCCCGGTTCAATCATGGATGGACCAGATGAATCTGCTGAACAACAAACCCATCATTGTCGACAGTGCAAAATCCCTCGGTGTCATACTCGACACAAAACTCAATCTACTCTCCCACATTAATTCAATTGCAAAGTCTGCCCAATACCAACTGCGCCTTCTATGGGGGATTCGTCGCTTCTTCCCGGAGCATGACCTTAAAACCCTGGTCCAATCGCTGGTCCTCTCCAGACTGGACTACTGCAATTCTCTTCTGACTGGCCTCCCCAAATCTCCCCTATCCCCCCTTAAGTCTGTTCTCCATTCAGCAGCTCATTTCATTTATGGGGCCAAAAGAAGCAACCACATCACTCCCATGTTATCCACCCTCTGCTGGCTTCCCATCGAGGCTAGAGCTATCTACAAGACTGCCTGCATCACCCACAAAGCTTTGCACTCCTCCTCTTCGCGCTACCTGGCGAATAAACTGAAACTCTCTGGAGGCTCTAGACCATCACGAAATGCGGAAAATCTACTGCTGGAACCTCCCATTTTCAAGAAGGAAAGATCGATGGCCCAATCCTTTTCAGGCAGCGCAGTGAGAATCTGGATCTCACTTCCGCCTCAGCTCCGGACCACCACCTCCTCCCAGGCCTTCAAAACTGACCTCAAAGTTCTCCTCCTTCAAAGACACTTCCAAATGTAATCCATGCCCTCTCTATTATCTGAAGGAAGCCCTTTAATAATTGAAAAATCTACTTTGCATGACTATGGAAGTGTCTTCCCAGTGTGTTCTTGTGGTTTGAGAGTCTGCCATTTATTGCAGTATTATCCTTCTACCTGTATTTGGGACTCATGTGTAACATGCACCCGTCACTTTCTCTTGTAACACACTGTTTTCTACCTCTTAAATTTGTTTGTTTTCGATACCTGCACAAGTGCCACCAGTGCCTACGTAACGTTTGTTCTTGTGCTTGAGTGTCCTCCATATATTACAGTATTATACCTCTATGTTTATTTTGTACGCTTTTGTAACCTGCACACGTCACTTTTTCCTCCTGTAATGCACCGTTTGCCCAGACCTTTGCATATGTGCGATGGGGAAAACCGGGTGAGGTGACGGAGAACTTTTCAGTGGCTAAAGGTGTCAGGCAAGGCTGTGTCTTGGCACCTACCTTGTTTTCCCTATATATCAACGGGGTTACCAAAGACTATGACAACTTTTCCACGGATGCCCCAAGTTTGGCTGGAGCGAAAATCCCCCTGCTCATGTTCGCTGATGATACTCTCCTGATTTCACGAACAAGGCAGGGTTTGCAGAAAGCTCTGTTAAGATTCGAGGAGTTCTGCAGCGAACATGAGCTGGAGGTGAACGTCTCCAAAACCAAATTTATGGTTTTAAGAGGGCATAGACAAGTAAATGCCAGGGTCTCCATGGGGGATATCCCCCTGGAGCAGACAAAACATTTCACTTACCTGGGAGTCACCTTTAGTGAGACCTTGAGCTGGACACATCAGATCGAGCTCATGACCCTGAAGCATCAGCAGTTGGGTGGGGCCGTGATTAAGGAACACAAAGGGTCATTTACAAGGCCAATGTCCCCCCTCCTTAAGATCTACGGTGGCAAGATTCTATCAGCAGTTTTATATGGAGCGGAACTGTGGGGTGGTAGTAACCTGGACCCACTAAGACATGCTCAAAACAAATTCATTAGAATGACAACGGGTCTGCCCCAGTCAACTCCATTAATCCCCCTTCTTTACGATCTGGGGTGCCAACCGGTAGAGGACCTAGCAAGACTTCGCCCCCTAACATTCTGGCGTCGTCTTTGGACAACGCCGGAACTTCATCATTATGCTAAGGCTTGCTTGGAGGTAAAGAACAGCCCCGGTGCCACAAATATTAGCTGGTTCAGAGACCTTAAGGCTACCCTAACAGCTTTGGGGTATGGTGACCTGTGGTCCACACCGGAAACAGCTAAATTCCCCCCAAAAAAGGTTTTCAAACACAGTTACTGGGAATGGGTGCTACATAACAGGTACTCTAAAACGAGTTCAAATAGCCTTACAGGCCTGTTTATGGTTTTTAAAGACAAGCCCAAGCTGGAAGGGTATTGGGATCTAATAACAAAACCCGCGGATCGCAAATTATTCTTCCAATTCAGATGCGGCTCGCTTCCCCTTGGGGACTTTACCAAAAAGTGGGGTGTAGATAGGTCGGGGTTCTGTCCCAAGTGCCACGGTACAGGGGAAAACCTGAGTCATCTTTTATATGTGTGCCCTCTATATTCCGCCCCCAGAGCCAAATGGCTTGGGCCGGTATGCAGAAATTTGGGCACAAGATCGGCTGGGGAAGCAAACAGACTGTTAATGACTAGTTTGGATCCTCTGATAGTAGTGGGTGTGGCCAAATTTTTGAGGTGGGCCTGGCTGATTAGAAGTAGGCTCATTAAAAGCAATCTAACGGGGTCTTAAGGTTTTGTCTCCTGGAATGGAGTCCTGTATTTTGTTGCATTCATGCGTTTCTGTAATTTTGTATTTATATGCAAGAAGCTGATTAGTACGTCAATGCTTTAATACTTGTTTTAATTGTTCATATGTTTAAATGTATTTTATGTCTTTTATGATGAACTAATCGAATAAAGACTTCTTGAACTTGAACTTGCTACCTCTTGTATTTTGTTGGCTCACGATTGTCACTTTTGTAATGCACCGTTTGCTACCTCTTGTATTTTGTTGGCTCACGATTGTCATTTTTGCGTCATTTAATGTAACGTTTGCTTTTGTATTTTGCTCACTTGTAATGTTCTCATGTATCAGTTCTGTTCCTATTGTGAAGCGCTCTGACACCTTCGGGTAAGGTCCGCGCTATATAAAAACGCATAAATAAATTAATAAATAAACTAAACGCTTGAGTCATCCATATTGTCATATATCATGAGGTATATTTAATGGTTGCCTCAATTAAAGAAATTGCTTTTAATGTGCAATGCTGCCAGATATTTCTATAGTGTTTTATTAATTTAAAAGTCACACTTTAGGAAGGGAGCAACATTTTACTTGTAGAGCAGAGAGGACTTTTAAGACCTACCCATCTAACAAGCGCTGCTTTACTCCCAAAATACCCGTAGTTTTCAGAGCTGAACGATTTTACTTGTCACATGTGCTAATATCTTTAAATCCACTAGAGGGCACTGTAACTCAAAATATTGGAAATGTTTAAAAGTTTTCCCAAATGTGCCGAAAATATCATGTAAAACCTTGAACGTACTTTCAACCGCGTGCCAACATAGAAAACAAGCATTTGTAATGCAGTAGATCCCGCTTTTGCGAGAGGTTGAGATATTGGCATTGTAAGTGACAATGCTTTTTATTCGTGTGCTTAGAAAACCTGCAAGCGGTACGTAAACACGCTTACAAGTCCTTGCTTACGAGAAGCTTCTGAGACCTATTGCATTGCAAATGCTTGTTTGGGTACCTAATGTCTGCAGGAGGGAATAAAAGGTTGCAGAAGGGAGGCAGCTTGTTTATCCTTTTGGCATGAATGCGTGGAGATGGACAAAGTAGACGATCCTGATGAGGAGAGGTGGGGCAGAACAGAAAGCAAGCCTTGATCAGTGGTGAAATCAAGGGATCTCCAGGCATTCGTGTACGCGACAGTACGTGCCTTTCATTGGCCGAGCGAACTTCTGCCACCTGTACAAGTCGGGTGCAAATGACCTGGGGGAAATGTTGGGTAAAAAATTGATGGGCTTGCAGGGCAATAGGCACTGCAGACACTAGGGGAGATGTGATGCTGTTGTAATCTCTCACCGGTACAGGAGCATAAGTACAAATGTCAGTATGGACACTTTAAAGGGATGTATGACATTACAACGCATGCTTTTACATCGCATGCCTTTACAACGCTGTTTTTACAACGCATGCCTTTACAACGCATAGTGCTTTGGGGTGCTGGATAGTGAATAGTTTAATTTACTATTCCAACTCCAGTCCCCGTGGATAGTAGGGAAGGTGTTGGATAGTAAATTAAATCTATTCCCTATCCTAGAGCGCCCCCCAGCGCAATGCATTGTAATTGTTTGCGTTGTAAATACCGCGTTGTAAAGGCACTACGTTGTAAAAGTTGCGTTGTAAAGGTTGTTTACCCTTTAAAGATATGTCAACATTTGTTAACAGACCGGAGAAATTGGAGCTCCCTACTCACTGGTAGCAGAGGCACCCTTTGGAAGGCTCGTCCCAGAAGAACATGATAACGGGAAACAGCCACTACAACACGGCTGTTTCCACGCTATACTTAACCACACGTGCTTAACAACGCATGCGTGGTTACCACGTATAGCCTTTACCACACATTCCTTTACTACGAGATAAGTAGTAAAGGAATGTGTGGTAAAGGTAGAATTAAAAAAGGGGGTTTGGGGGTCTCCCCCACACAAAAAAACCGAGTGGGTTTAAACTAAGAAAGAAAACTCTTACCTTAAAAACGCTCTTCTGTGCTTCTTGTCCTTCGTGCAATAAGCCTCCCTAACGACCTAATAACGTACGTGCGTTTACGTACTGTCTTTTAAAAAAAATTGAAAAAGGACCACTTAACTTTGAAGAAGAAGAAGTCCGTCCATTGAAAAATAAGGAAAACTGAGTTGTTTTTTTATACTAACTTTTTATGTTTTTAGGGAACATGTAAGGAATTCGGGTAGGGATCGGAGAAAGCATTTAGCATGAAAAGACCATTATCATGCATAGTTATACAACGAAAATCGTTGTAAAGGTATGCGTGGTAAAGGTATTTTTGTGGTAAGGCATATTCGTGGTAATGGCATTCCCGTTGTAAGGCATGCGTGGAGAAGGCATGCGTTGCAACGGAATGCGTTGTAACATCATACAACCCATGATAACATAGGAGTCTCTAAAGTAGCGATCATTGTCTATTGTGCAACAACTTCCTGCCAGTCAAATAATCCACTGAGAGGAGAGCAAAGAGAATGTTAGTTTGCAGCCCCTGGCAATTCATCATCACCCTTCTCTACTTACATGAAGCCAGCTCCCCCACTCACAATGAAACACTCGCTTTTTGAAGGTTCTGCTAAGAGTCAACCTCTCCTTTAAAGCTAAGTTTGCCGCCAGGACTCAGCTTCCCGTACTTATTATAGCCGGGCACACGGGGTGATCCGACCAGCCCCAGCCCATCCCACACTTCACACTTAATAATTACAATAGTTAGGGCGACTAGATTTTGAGAAGCCAAAAACAGGGACAGGCCAGACATGAAAGTAGGGCTAAAGACTTTAGCCTCACACGTATGATCGGCTTGTCCAATTTTTGAAGGAGGGGGGGGGGGGGGGTTGTGCTTGCGTGTGCATTTTATTTATAAAAAGTTTTATATAGCGCGGACTTGACCCAATCAGGTATCAGAGCTCTTTACAGATGATCAAGGTGCAAACAAAGTTGCAGGAAAAAACACAACAACAGTGATAAGCAAGAAACTGGAATAGATAGAGGAGCAATATAATATGGCAACGCAAATGAAAATAGAAGAGCATATAAGTGCAACAGAAAAATATGAGGGTTGAACACAAACCAAAGTCACAGACATAGTCAAAAGCATAGGATCCCTGCGAAAAAAAATGATGTGGTAGCATTAATCAGGGCAAGGCAGTCCGTGGAGAAGGAAAAAAGCCTGCAAGTAGCGGAACCAACCATGAATGGTACCTGGTGGGGGAAGGTGCCGTCAAACAAGGGAATTTACCGTCCCCCCTTGTGGTTTCGCCAAGTCAACTTGGCCTTAGAGCAAGTTTTGTCAGCGGGAAAGACACCATGAGTAGTATTGTGGACATGTTTTCGACATACAATGGCCACTTCGGATGTCCAATCCCATTACATGGCATCGCATTTACTGATCTTTAATGACTGGTGGCATGGGGACAGGACTGACCCAGCATACGTGTTAGAAAGGAGATGCATGGGGTCCAATACTTTGCATACCATTCTCTACTCGGCACCAATGCAAAGTATTGGACCCCATGCATCTGGGAGATTGCAACAACTAGCTACTTTAGCTGGCTTCCGTGGTTTAGACAATGTGGGGATCTCTACCCTAGGGGATGTGATGCGGGGTACGGTTCTGAAGTCTTTTCAAGATCTCTAACATGAATATCAGATGCCAAAGGCCCAATTTTATTAATATCCCCAGTTCAAACATGCCCTATTCCCCAGTGTAACGGATTGGAGTCTCTCTGTGATTTTAGGCCCATTGAAGCTAAACTGTTTATGGGAGATTTACAAGACTAAAACAGCTCTAAAATCTATCAATCTCATATGACAAACTGCCCTACATCATTAGATAGACTTAGGGGGGTGTGGGAAGAGGACCTTGGCCCTTAGGAGAGCGATGACTGGACGGAGGCCCTGGCCTCCCCTCGGGAAGCGGCGATCGCAATGCGACTCCGGCTAATCCAGTTTAACTATTTACATCAAGTATATTATACTAGAGTCACGTTGTGGAAGGGGGGGCCTAGTGGCGTCCCCGATTTGTCTAAGATGTGGTGGAAAGGAGGGCACTCTATTTCAGACGGTCTGGCAGCTCTGGCGTGGGGTTTTGGCCTGTCTGGCGGGTCACATAAATTAGCACTGTTATATGTCATGGAGGGTGTGGGGGGAAATATCTATAAGCGTCACCTAATGCTATTGAGATTTACATTAGGCAAAAGTGATATTGCACAAAAGTGGAAGGCGGAGGCCCCGCCTTCCTTGTCAGCATGGAAGAC
Organism: Lissotriton helveticus; assembly: GCF_964261635.1. Lineage (NCBI taxonomy): Eukaryota > Metazoa > Chordata > Amphibia > Caudata > Salamandridae > Lissotriton > Lissotriton helveticus. Next base: position 887,952,253 of record NC_136070.1, read on the forward strand.
GGGCCTTGATTTCAACATGGGTCTGGAGACTCCTATCATTAAAGCACGGGTGTGCCCCCAAAAGCATTTTAAGATCTGGAAGCGTTGAGCAGACTATAGAGGCCTTTATCTGGAGCCCACTTCTGCTGCAGATGCTACTGGACTGTGAGAAGCGGGTAGGACGGCGGTGCAGGCGACCAATATTTCAGCGAGATTTGTCATTGATGTGGTGGAATTTGAAGAGATGTTTGAGATGCAGTATACAACAGTGCTAGGGGGGAGTTTTATTGGTTCTGTATTAATCTTTCCCAGTTTTTCTTCCTTTGAAAAATATTTATATTAAATGTCAATGCATAATTTTTTGCATTTCAATTGTAGCAGATGGCTTCTGGGTTACAGAACCCTGCACTGTATTTGCCAATTGACGCAATAAAATATGTCCCAAAAAAAAACCAAAGGCGTTCATCCATAAAGCTTTCACTTCTTTTTTTAAAAATGAGGTAGAGGGAGTCAGTCTGATATGTGGAGGAAGGGAGATCCAGATTCTCAGGGCGATACCCGAGAACACTTGATTATAGATTTTCCTTTTATGGCATTTTTGAGGTTTCAGCAGCAGGTGTGCTGGAACTCCTAGAAGATCAGCTCCCATCAGAAAGCTCCAGTTTTTGGGCTTGGTAAAGAGGGGTGTTAAAGTGAAGGGCCTTTTGAGTCATGCACACAATCTTAAAATGAATCCTAGCCTCCAAAGGCAGCCAGATTAAGGGTTTCACGACCAGTGTGATGTGACTATTTGTTCTGGAACCCATGATGAACCTTGCCGCTGAATTCAGGGAAGCCCTGAGTGGTCTGAGAAATGTGTCGATAAGCATAGGTGGTGTGTCTCTCAAAATTAGCCACAAGTGAAAAAGTTAAGGGGAAGGAGGAGACATCCCTTAAGGATAAGAACCCTCACTCACCCGAAGGTGACATGCTTCATCATTTGGGTCCTCCTTACCAATGCTGAAAACCTAGTCAACACTGGGAGCTACTACTTCGGGATTGCTTAAAGAAGGAGCTCAGAGATGTTTTGATTGGTAAGGAATAGGATGATAGTCCCATATGAGAGCTGTAAGGTGTAGTGAGGTGTGCAGCGCTGTGAGAAGAGTAAGTGGTGACGTTAAAACTATCTAGGTAGAATCACAAGAAAATACTTTAATTATGTGTTATACCTGACAGGGTTAAAAGAGGAACAACACAGTGGTATTGATTTAGAACCACTGTCACTATGTGGTCAACATGTTTCAGCCTGTTGATCACTACCCGTGTATCAGCGGCTTTCTTCAGGACCAGATTGATTGCGTGATAATGCTGCTGCACTGCTAAGTGTAAACCATATAAAGTGATAATAAAGATTATTTATACAAAACCGGTATTCCTGCTTGTCTTTGTCTGTCAGGTCATACCCAGGTATCTATAAATAAAAACACATGTGGTAGAAAAAGAGTGAGAGACACACACAAAACTCATACTATGCTTTATAATCACATTTACTATACTTGTCATTATATCACAAGTGTCATACCATTTATAACTGGTATCAAGGACTTACCCTCAAATGTAGGATAGTCCTGCCTCACCTCTACCTGGCGGACTGCTCTGGAAGGAGGCCCCGCACTGCGGGAAAAATTATATATATAAGTGTCTAAAATAGTACACTCATCTGCATACACAAACCTATTTGTTGTCATATATATGAGTGTCTGATGCACTTCACCCATATTAGTACACAAACCACTTAATTAAGAGACCTAAGACAACCATCCCCAGTTATCACAAAGTACTATATCATTGATCACTAGAGGCAATTGTATATGGCATGGCCAGAAATTAATCAAAGACAGGCTTATTATTTAGAAAAACGCTTGGATATTAACACTAAGTCAAGAGAATGTTTCTTATGACCTTACCTATCCGTCGGTACCTCGACACCCACGAGAGCCAGTCCCGGGAGGTACCGACTGGTAGGTCGACTGTTGCTTAAATAGTATGAGTTTAATTGCTCGCAGCCTTGAGAGCGGGGTCCTAGCGAGCTATAGTAGACTATTGATCGCCTGCATTCCCGCTGCGCATGTCATTAAGAACAATAGTTATTCGCGCGTGCGCTTGGGCTTCATGGTTCATAACGCTAGTTACTCGCGCATGCGCTATGGCTTTTAGTACGGAACGCTATTATACGCCCTCGCGCATGCGCTCAGGACCTACGTTCAGTACTCCAAAGTGCCGCCCCCGTATATCCCTATGTAAGCAACGGGATGAACGGGACGGACGTTGTGTACCTGAAATTTTCACCGTTGACTATGTGAGCGCTTATTTCCTAATATGTGTGGAGAAGTTGACAATAAAGGTATTTTCTATGCCAACTGGTAATTAAGTTTAAATTGCAAGTAGTGAAGATTACAACTTGACATTAGAGGCCCCATATCCACAGAATAAAGGAAGTCGATCTCAAAATTAGAGATATATTGGTAACTAACATAGAGATGTTAAAATAAAGAGAGAGAGACTACCATTGATATTATGTTTGTGATAAGGGGACAGACATTCTACTCATTCTGTCGCCCCGGAAAATCTTCTCCATTAAATTTGCAGACATAAAAAGGGGTGTCCCCAGAACTAAATGCGTAGATCTCTATATCGAGTTGCTAATGGAGGTAGCAATGCCACGAAGTCAATTCCTACATACTAGATGGATGACCAGGGAATTTCATCATTGAGGCCCAGGATGTCTGTTCCAAGTTTGTAAACCCATTGTTGTTCCTTTCGGAACAAGAATTTCGTGGGGTCTGTTAAATGTGGTGGAATCCACGGTTTGTCTAATACCACCCAATGCAAGTCAGTATCAGCGTGTCCTTTGTCTAAAAAATGATTCGTGAGTTTTGTGGATCGTTTGCCACATCTGATAGTGCTTTTATGTTCCTGGATGTGTGTCTTAATTTTTCAAGTGGTCATACCTACGTACCGAAGTAGGCAGGGTCACCATATCAAATAAATTAGCCACTAACTATTACAATTAGTGTGTTTGTTGATTTTCCATGGGCAAGATGTGCCTATATCGATCTCGAGGGTTCTCTCTGTTTGTGGACACACTGTGCAGGTACCACATGGAAAGTGTCCTACCACTTGCGGCATGTTCCACAATGTCGTCTGTAGCCCAGTGTTCTTCTGCCCGTGTGGGCGTGTGTGAACTAATTTGACCCGCAGATTAGCACTCCGTTTGTACGCAAACAATGGTCGTTCTAAAGTGTTATTAGGCAGATTAAGAACTCCCCAATGTTTATTGATACTCTTTTTGACTGAGTTGGAAAAACTAGAAAAGGTGTTGACAAACGTTATTCTTTGGTTGGTGTCTTTGATGGGTCTTTTTTCTAGTAGAGCCTCTCTGTTATTATTTGCTGCTCTTTTTTTGGAATTGCGAATGAGCTGTGTGGGATAGTTCTTCTCTTTGAGATCTCGTGTCAGGCTCTTGGCATGTTCTTCATATTTTTCTAATTCAGTACAATTCCTTCTGATACGTAAAAATTGTCCGAATGGCAAATTTTCACGAAGGGCTTGTGGATGGTCGCTGTAGAACGGCAATAGGGAATTGCACGAAGTTGGGTTTTTTGTAAAGTTCTGTCACTAGTACTCCGTTTTTAGGTTTGATCAGTAGATCCAGGAATGGTAGACTCTCTCTTGAGCATTCCAAGGTGAACCGTAGGAAGTCGTCCTGCTGATTGAGCCAATTGTGGAACGTTTTTAAAGTGTCTTCGTCACCTCTCCAGATCACAAAAATGTAATCTATGTATCTTTTCCAGATACATAGATTGCCAAAGAATGGTTTGCCCTGTGTGAGTATAGTCTCCTGTTCAACCTTGTGAACATACAGATTGGCCAAGCTAGGGGCACAAATGCTGCCCATACATGTACCTGAAATTTGGAGGTACAGTTGGTCCTCGAACTTAAAGAAGTTCTCTTTGAGGACTTTCCTTGCACAGAACATCACAAAGTCAATGGGTGTTATACTGTCCCATACCTGGGTTTCAAGCATGGATTTGATGGTAGTCAGGGGTTCCTCTTGTGGAATACAAGTATATGATGACTCCACGTCAAATGATACAAGCCACTCTGTTTTGTTGTCGAATGGTAAATCTTGGATGTCAGTGAGTAGATGCTTAGTATCTTGAATAAAGGTCGGCATCTGTGATACCAGTGGCCGAAGGAAAGAGTCCACAAATGTCGATAGAGGTTCCAACAAGGAACCTAACCCAGAGACAATGGGTCTTCCTGGTGGTGGTCTAGCGGCCTTATGTATTTTGGGCAATACATAGAAGTAAGGTATTATAGGTGTGTTCACCACTAAATAGGAAGCCTCATGGTCGGTGATCCATTTCTTCTCTTTGGCTTCATCCACTTTATTGCTGATCTCACTTGTCAAGCGTTTTGTATCATTTGACGTGGAGTCATTATATACTTGTATTCCACAAGAGGAAACCCGACTACCATCAAATCCATGCTTGAAACCCAGGTATGGGACAGTATAACACCCATCGACTTTGTGATGTTCTGTGCAAGGAAAGTCCTCAAAGAGAACTTCTTTAAGTTCGAGGACCAACTGTACCTCCAAATTTCAGGTACATGTATGGGCAGCGTTTGTGCCCCTAGCTTGGCCAATCTGTATGTTCACAAGGTTGAACAGGAGACTATACTCACACAGGGCAACCCATTCTTTGGCAATCTATGTATCTGGAAAAGATACATAGATGACATTTTTGTGATCTGGAGAGGTGACGAAGACACTTTAAAAACGTTCCACAATTGGCTCAATCAGCAGGACGACTTCCTACGGTTCACCTTGGAATGCTCAAGAGAGAGTCTACCATTCCTAGATCTACTGATCAAACCTAAAAACGGAGTACTAGTGACAGAACTTTACAAAAAACCAACTTCGTGCACTTCCCTATTGCCGTTCTACAGCTACCATCCACGAGCCCTTCGTGAAAATTTGCCATTCGGACAACTTTTACGTATCAGAAGGAACTGTACTGAATTAGAAAAATATGAAGAACATGCCAAGAGCCTGACACGAGATCTCAAAGAGAAGAACTATCCCACACAGCTCATTCGCAATTCCAAAAAAAGAGCAGCAAATAATAACAGAGAAGCTCTACTAGAAAAAAGACCCATCAAAGACACCAACTAAAGAATAACGTTTGTCAACACCTTTTCTAGTTTTTCCAACTCAGTCAAAAAGAGTATCAATAAACATTGGGGAGTTCTTAATCTGGCTAATAACACTTTAGAACGACCATTGTTTGCGTACAAACAGAGTGCTAATCTGCCGGACAAATTAGTTCACACACGCCCACATGGGCAGAAGAACACTGGGCTACAGACAACATTGTGGAACATGCCGCAAGTGGTAGGACACTTTCCGTGTGGTACCTGCACAGTGTGTCCACAAACAGAGAGAACCCTCGAGATCGATATAGGCACATCTTGCCCATGGAAAATCAACAAACACACTAATTGTAATAGTGAGCGGCTAATTTATTTGATATGGTGCCCCTGCCTACTTCGGTACGTAGGTATGACCACTAGAAAAATTAAGACACGCATCCAGGAACATAAAAGCACTATCAGATGTGGCAAACGATCCACAAAACTCCCGAATCATTTTTTAGACAAAGGACACGCTGATACTGACTTGCGTTGGGTGGTATTAGACAAACCGTGGATTCCACCACATTTAACAGACCCCACGAAATTCTTGTTCCGAAAGGAACAACAATGGGTTTACAAACTTGGAACAGACATCCTGGGCCTCAATGATGAAATTCCCTGGTCATCCATCTAGTATGTAGGAATTGACTTTGTGTCATTGCTACCTCCATTAGCAACTCGATATAGAGATCTACGCATTTAGTTCTGGGGACACCCCTTTTTATGTCTGCAAATTTAATGGAGAAGACTTTCCGGGGCGACAGAATGAGTAGAATGTCTGTCCCCTTATCACAAACATAATATCAATGGCAGTCTCTCTCTGTTTTATTTTAACATCTCTATGTTAGTTACCAATATATCTCTAATTTTGAGATCGACTTCCTTTATTCTGTGGATATGGGGCCTCTAATGTCAAGTTGTAATCTTCACCACTTGCAATTTAAACTTAATTACCAGTTGGCATAGAAAATACCTTTATTGTCAACTACTCCACACATATTAGGAAATAAGCGCTCACATAGTCAACGGTGAAAATTTCAGGTACACAACGTCCGTCCCGTTCATCCCGTTGCTTACATAGGGATATACGGGGGCGGCACTTTGGAGTACTGAACGTAGGTCCTGAGCGCATGCGCGAGGGCGTATAATAGCGTTCCGTACTAAAAGCTATAGCGCATGCGCGAGTAACTAGCGTTATGAACCATGAAGCCCAAGCGCACGCGCGAATAACTATTGTTCTTAATGACATGCGCAGCGGGAATGCAGGCGATCAATAGTCTACTATAGCTCGCTAGGACCCCGCTCTCAAGGCTGCGAGCAATTAAACTCATACTATTTAAGCAACAGTCGACCTACCAGTCGGTACCTCCCGGGACTGGCTCTCTTGGGTGTCGAGGTACCGACGGATAGGTAAGGTCATAAGAAACATTCTCTTGACTTAGTGTTAATATCCAAGCGTTTTTCTAAATAATAGGTCTGTCTTTGATTAATTTCTGGCCATGCCATATACACTTGCCTCTAGTGATCAATGATATAGTACTTTGTGATAACTGGGGCTGGTTGTCTTAGGTCTCTTAATTAAGTGGTTTGTGTACTAATATGGGTGAAGTGCATCAGACACTCATATATATGACAACAAATAGGTTTGTGTATGCAGATGAGTGTACTATTTTAGACACTTATATATATAGTTTTTCCCGCAGTGCGGGGCCTCCTTCCAGAGCAGTCCGCCAGGTAGAGGTGAGGCAGGACTATCCTACATTTGAGGGTAAGTCCTTGATACCAGTTATAAATGGTATGACACTTGTGATATAATGACAAGTATAGTAAATGTGATTATTAAGCATAGTATGAGTTTTGTGTGTGTCTCTCTCTCTTTTTCTACCACATGTGTTTTTATTTATAGATACCTGGGTATGACCTGCCAGAGAAAGACAAGCAGGAATACCGGTTTTGTATAAATAATCTTTATTATCACTTTATATGGTTTACACTTAGCAGTGCAGCAGTATTATCACGCAATCAATCTGGTCCTGAAGAAAGCCGCTGATACACGAGTAGTGATCAACAGGCTGAAACATGTTGACCACATAGTGACAGTGGTTCTAAATCAATACCACTGTGCTGTTCCTCTTTTAACCCTGTCAGGTATAACACATAATTAAAGTATTTTCTTGTGATTCTACCTAGATAGTTTTAACGTCACCACTTACTCTTCTCACAGCGCTGCACACCTCACTACACCTTACAGCTCTCATATGGGATTATCATCCTATTCCTTACCAATCAAAACATCTCTGAGCTCCATCTTTAAGCAATCCCGAAGTAGTAGCTCCCAGTGTTGACTAGGTTTTCAGCATTGGTAAGGAGGACCCAAATGATGAAGCATGTCACCTTCGGGTGAGTGAGGGTTCTTATCCTTAAGGGATGTCTCCCCCTTCCCCATAACTTTTTCACTTGTGGCTAATTTTGAGAGACACACCACCTATGCTTATCGACACATTTCTCAGACTATAGGTATACCTTGTGTTGTTGCATTTGTACTAGGGAACGTATACCTAGCGGTCTATAAACTTTCCCTCTTGACCCCCAATCTACGGTAGTGTTACAAGCCCTGAGTGGTGCCAACTTGTAGCTGCGTAGCCCACAGAGTGTTGAGCAGCCATAATCTAGCCTGTAAATTACTATAACTTGAACAGCGAATTCGAAGTTGTCGTGGAGAGGAAGGGTTTTATCTTTTTTTTAGAATACCTATGTGGTAGTTGGCACCTTTGGTGGCTGAGCTAATATGTTCCTGCATGCTCAATGACTTGTCAAGTATAATTCAAAGAGACCTTGCAGAGTCGATGATGTGTGGGGTACAGTTGAGAGCTGTTAGGTGGTTCAAGTACTCAGCGATGATGTTAGACTTTTTGGTTGGCGCGATCAGGAGGAATTCATTTTGGAGGAGTTGAGCTTAAGATGTTGGGAAGTCTGCCAGTGTTGAGTTTTGAGTAAGGTTGAGTTGAGTGATTTGATGTCATCTGGGGAGGAGATTTTCAGGTAAAGGTGGGTGTCATCAGCATACATGTGGTAGTGAATATTGGATGAATTGAGTAATTCCGTTAGAGGCTCCATGAACAAATTGAAGAGCGTGGGAGAGAGTGCAGATTCCTGAGGGACCCCAAGAGAGGATGGCAAAGAGTTAGCAAGGGAATGATTGACTTTAAATCTTTGCGTTCTGTTGTTAGGAAAGGAGGCAAACCAGTTTAATATCGTGCCAGAGAGACCCATCTTTCGTTCAAGTAAATCCAGGAGGTTGTCATGCATGACCGTATCAAACGCTGAAGATAAGTCAAGGAGAATTAGATGGCAGGCTTCATTCCTATCAAGCATTTTTAGGACATCAATGACTATGTGTGGAATAGGTTTTTCAGTACTATGGCCCTGGTGAAAACCCGATTGGAATTGATCTAAAAGCTGGAATGGATCAATGTGGTTACATAGTTGGACAAGAACACATTTCTCAAGGAGCTTCACTAGAGTTGGAATGCTAGTTGTAGGACGAAAGTTATTAAGGTCCTCTTGGTCTGCAGAGGGTTTTTTGAGAATGGACGTAACCTGCCCTGACTTTAGACAGTGAGGGATCACACCTTGACGTAGGTAGGCGTTTACTATTTTGGTTCAGAAAGGGGCTAATCGCCCTTTCATCTTGTTGAAGAAACTTGAGGGTAAAGGGTCACTGGATTGGTTTGAGGGTTTCAAAGTAGTAAGTAGGTTGAGAATAAAGAACTCGTCACAGAGAATGAATTGGCTCCAGCAGGCGTTATTTTTGGATGAGAAACCAATGTCAGGCAGAGGCTGAGGTGGAGTGAGTTGGCTCCAGCAGGAGTTATTTTTGGGAGAGAGACCTATAGCAGGCAAAGGTTGAGGTGGAGGAGGGGGTGTAGAGCTAATCTGACATAGGACAGCTGGTTGGTTGCATTGTAGAGTTTATAGATCATTTTCAATCTTAATAGTATTTTCTAGGAACAAAGAGGCAAACACTACATAATATGGCTGGATATTCAGAGCTATACTTACATAACATTATCTATGGCATTACCTTTGCCCTCACTCTGTCTCCCCTCTGCTGCAGCATGCATGCATGCAGGCAATCTCCTTCTACGCTGCTTGAAACAGGCAAACTACTTAACGAGCGCACATCTTTCACTTCCACTTCACAGGTTGACTTGACCTTGTCTCAAAAACGACTACATACATTTAAAATTAAGAAAAGCATCGGGACACCAGGACAGTACTCGGAAAACTGGGACTGTCCGGAGAAATCTGGGATTTCTGGTCACCCTAACAATAGTATGAACTGCTCTGTTCCCAGCTCACTATTCTGCCTGAGTATGCGCATGGCTGCATGGCGGCCCATAAGGTAGGCTCCAATGTGTTAAAAAGTCAAATTGAAGTGGGCGTTCCTGTATGTAAAGGTTATGCTGTGTGTAATATTAGAACCTGTTCTTCATGGTGCTACCAATAAAACATAAAAGCGGGCGCCGTGCTTAAACATGAAGCGCAGCACCCATTTATTTAAAAGCTATGTGCATGGCTGCATGGCAGCCATAAAGCTGGTGCCACGGTGTTAAAAAGTCAAATGAAAGTGGGCACCCTGCAATAACATGACTGAACAGGAGATAGCCCATAGACCTAGTCGAGACCAGGGTAATTATGTGTAACAAAGCCACAATGTCTCAACCGGTAATTATTTAGTTAGACCATTTCAAGAAGAAAACATGTACATTTTTGCGCAAAGGGAGGGAAGAGAGACCACAAATAGTTCAAGGTAACATGTAGATTGGTCAATATTTGGGCAATCCCAGTTATATCAGCACTACGTTACATTGTTTGCAAGTGTAACCCAAACGTTTGTTGTGTACATATGTACTCGTGTGAAAGAGTGAACGGCGCAGGTGACACATGGCAAAAAGGTGAGGTTACAGCAAAGTACAGCACAAGAAATAATTGAAGAAATGGTTGTACGACAGTCTATAGATTTCATGAAAGTATAGCGGTTTGGAGAACCAAGATAACGCCACGGTTGCGCTGAATTGTCGACGGCGTTTCAACCTGTAAAATTTCAGGTCATCATCAGGACCAGGTTACTGATATTGGGTCTGTACTATTGGTAGCTGGTATTCCTTGTAATCAGAGTAAATCAGTCAAAGATTGTGGGCAAAGGCATCCGGGAGTTCGTAATGGCGCTGGTGTGAGTGAAAGCCTGGCGGAAGCCTTTGAAGTAACCGGGTGGGAATCCAAAACCTATTGCGATAAATGACAATTGGGCAGAAGTCGAGTAAAACCAGTCCATGGTTTATCTCATAGATCATTGAATATAAGAGGATTCCAAGGGTAAATCGAGTCATCTAAAGGAGTGAAACCATGTATTGGAGTTCCTGCAAGCGTCTTGAACCAAGAAACGAACGATTCGAGTATGCAGCGTATTCACGGTCATGGTTCCCTATACATACAAGTTATGTGGGAAGAATACCACAAAGCGGGCAGGAAATAAAGCAAGTATTCCCTAAAGGAAGATATAACCAGCTGCAGCGTAAGTAAACTGCAGTTGAACGGTGCTGCTCAGCAAAAAACAGAATTTATGTTTCAAGAGCAGTAACCAATAAGAAGCCAGGAAAAAAGAGTAGCGGAGGAGTGGACTAATGGCAAACAGCAGGGGGGATTACACTTAGTACACTGATTACAGCCGGTCTTGTGGCAGCGCATGCATACTGCCTATGCTTGACCTAACAAGGAAAGTTGTATATAAAAAAACAGAAAGACGTGCAGGTTAAGACAATGAAGTGTGAAGACTTATCAGCTCAAGAAAGACTCAAATATACTGTAGACAGGGGAAGGATATGGAAAACCCCCCGGAAGTTAATGTTTGAAGTAGGTCTGGAGGAAAGGTAGTTTGCTAAGTACCCTCAGTCAGAGGACAAGGTTGCTACTGGATTAACATTTGTTGAAGGTGTTATGGCTTTAATCCAGTAATTGTGTCCTTCAGGTGCAATGGAGGCTATATGCAGTGGCGGCTGCTGTGACACTAGCTCCAGGACACCTCTGGGTAACCGCTGCGCTCAAAATATTCTGTAACATAACATAAAAGTGATTTGCAACCAAAGGGCAGTAAGGTATTTCTGCGCAGTATCTGATGGTTTAGGTGTTACTCTATGAATTATTTTGTAAACTGCTACTAAGGGAGTCCAGACAGTCACCACCCAATACTGCCAAATTGCAACTTGTGAAAATTGCAATAATAAAGTCTAAGTTTGGTAGGTCACCCTGAGCAAAAAAAATTGTGTATAACCCTTCTTATGTCATTTCACAGTACTTTCAGAGAATTATCATTCTCTGAAAGTACTGTGAAATTACATAAGAAGGGTTATACACAAAATTTTTTGCTCAGGGGGACCTACCAAACTATAAAATAAAAGTGGTGGGCAGCATGGGCGGATAAAACCAAATAAATAAAAAGGCACTAACCTGCCGGCCACCGCCTCAGAACTCTTCTGCACCTCTCCTCTCAACTCCTGGCAGTACATGCAAGGCTCCCAGTCCCCTATACCCTATGCCAATAATAGTGTTTATCTCATGCTGGAAATGCATGGGAGCAGAGCTGTGATTGGCCTGAGTAGGCTAGTTTAACGCTCAGTTAGGGCCTGGGAGACTCTGCTTGTTCTCCACTTGGCTGTGTACCACAGCTCGGGTTGGAGAGATCTAAGTGCACATGACAGTTTGGCCCTCCACAGATGGACGGCCAAACCATAATGTGCACTTGCAGCAGTGGAATATATGATGTTACATCGTGGTGTTCACACTGCGATACCTTTACAACGCAGGCATTACAACGCAAGTCCTTACAACTACTTGCTCTGGAGGGCGCTGGACTTAGGAATAGTATGATTTACTATTCCAACTCCAGCCTACGTTACAGTAGGGAGGGTATTGGAACAGTAAATCATACTATTCCTTACCTTAGAGCGCCATCCAGCACAAGTCATTGTAATGATTTGCGTTGTAATGCCCGCGTTGTAAAGGTATTGTGATGTGAACACCGCGATGTAACTGATGGTTCCCGCAGCAGTGCCCACCTCTCCTCCCCCTTTTTGTAGATGCTGTTGATTAGCATAGCCCGGACCCGCCCCACCCTGTTCTTGAGTCTGCTCAGTAAAGAAAAATAAAATGATAATAACCTGTGTTATTATCATTTTATTTTTTATGTTTTCAAGGCTGAGAGAGCAGTGGGGCGACACCACTCCGCCTTAACAGAGGAGCAGTCTCTGGGCACACAGAGCGAGATCGTTGGTGCAAAGATTTTATCAATATATATATTTACTTGATTTACACGTGCATATCTTGGTCATGAATATTGCGTTGCCTTTTCAGGCTGAGGGCAACATTTATGTGGGGGTTGTGCTGCATTTGTGTGATGTGCGATGCAACCCTAAAATGAAATTTATCAAGCCACACAAGGCCAATTTGCATGGTCCTGAGCAGCGGCGGTCCGTGCAGGTAAGTACGGTGGCACGGTGAGGTGATAAGGGAGGGGAGAGAGTCGACAGATGACAGAATAGGGAAAATTAACTAAATAAATAAATCCTTTTCCGTCGTGTATCGACAACACCGCCCCCCACCCCACGCGCATCCCTGCAGAAATCGCTGCTGGCCCTGAGTGACTTGATAAATCCAGAGTAACACAACACAGCATTACTTTGCACCAGAGAGGAATTCTATGGACTTTGCATGGGTGTTCCCATGCAACACCAATAGATTTTAATGCATTCCCAGATTTACCATTACTGGTAAACCTGGGAATGTGCCCAAATGCTATGCCTTCTCAGGGTAGGCATAATGAGGAGAAATATGTTTATTTCTCCTCATCACTTCCTCTTTCTATGTGTGCTGCTTTTTGCAGCACACATAGATACAGGAAAATTCCTCAGGGATTTGTTTTTTTTGTGCGGGAAGGTGCCCCTTCCTACACAAAGCAATCCTGCATGCAATGTAGGCAGTCTTGCACCATGGTGCAAGGATGCCTGCATTGGTGCTAGGCAGCCATTATGCGCCAGCCCTGACAAAAGGTTGGAATGCACCGTATTGTGATAAATATGGTGCATTTCCGCCCTTTTACTGTAATGGAGCGCAGCAAGGTGATTTGCTGCGCTGTGTGACTTTTTGATAAATATGCCCCTGAGAGTTCAGGTACTCAGTGTGAACGCACAATGCTGCTGCTCCCTTGTTCTGTATGGTGTTGTGTGGGAAGCTTTTGAACTGAAATTTTATTGGAAGGAGTCAAAGGTACTGAGATGCTACGGAGCCGACCATGCTCTGTCAGAATTCAAACAAGGGTGCAGAGGCGAAGAAATGTCACAAAGTTTTTCTTGGTGAGATTTCTACTCAAACTCTCCTTCACTTTGTGGGGGGACCCTACATCCTCCTGATCTTTATTTGTACTTCGTGGTTTAAAGAAACCTTTGCCTCTCTACATCTGAAGTTAGGTGAAAGGCAGATGTTTACATGTTTAGCAGTACTAACTTTGTAAAGTAGTAAGTGCAGGGGCCAAGATATTTCACAGGAATGGACTGCAGCTGGCACCATCCCCAGCTTCTGTCTCTACTGCTGAATGCTATCATGAACATTAACTACTAACAATCACACTCAAGCAATTGTGACGTTTTGGACTGTTCCAGGACGCCTCAGACGTGCGACTCCTGCCCTGCCATAGCAAACCCTGCTTTGCTTCTTTGAAGCGAGAACAGGAAAACCTTCTCTCACTTCAACAAAGCAGAACATTATTGCTTTTGAGTCAGGAGAGCTGCATGTCAGCAGCTCCCCTTGTTCAAAAGCAGTGCCAGCTCCCGCAGGAGGCAGGGAGCCAGCGGGACTGTGGGGGCATTGGGGCTCCCCCCACGGTCCCCAATGCATAGGGCCATCCCCAGGGGATGGGGCCCCTGGGGCCACATGTCCCACCTCCCTCTTCTTAAACAAAAAGAATTGCTGGTCCCCCGGGGGATGGGGTCCCCTGGGCCGAAATCTGACACCCTCCTCAAAAATAAAATAAAATAATTAATGGCCAAGGCCCAGGGGATGGGGTCCCCAAAGCCAATAGTGGCCCAGGGAAGGGGGGCCATGCGACCTCCCTTCCCTGTATATATTTAAAAAAAAGAAGAGGCCATGCCCCGGGGCATGGGTTCCCTGGGGCCAAAAGTGGTACAGGGAAGGGGGGCCACGCCGCCCCCTTCCCTTTAATTATGTATGAAAAAAGAATGCCATGGCCCGGAAGATGGGGTCCCTAGGGCCCCAAAAACAGTAAAAGAATGAGGACCACAGAGCCCCCCTTCTAAAAAAAAAAGAAAGTCGGCATCACGCTGGAGGCCCGACCCCTTCCCTGCACCACACTGCAAACACGCCCCCTGGCGCATTGTAAGATGGGAAATTAAGTCCCCATGAATACTAAGGGTTTCTGGGGGCCAACCAGCCCAGCAGTAAGCGCCACATAGCTTTTTTGCAGAGAGGTGGTCCGAGGCCACGCCCCTTTTTACACCACTCTGCAAAAACGCCTCTTGGTGCACTGCTGGTGGGGCGATGAGGCCTCTTGTGTCCTGAGGACCTCAGGATACAAGTGGACTTCATCGCACAAGCAGCAGTGCGCCAGGATCCGCGTTTGCAGAGTGATGTAAAAAGGGAGCAGGCCTCGGACCACTCTCAGCAATCCAGGTGTGTGGCACTTACTGGAGGTACCTGGTTGGCTAGTTGGCCACCAGGGACCCTCAGGAATGATGGGGGCTTAATACCCGAACTTAGATCATGCCACAAGACGAGTTTGCAGAATGGTGAGGAAGGGGGCGTGGCATTTGTCCACCTCTCAGAAATCCCACTGTGTGGGGCTTACTGGCGGTAAGATGTAGGTTAGTTGGCCCCTAAAGAATCCCCAGCAGCGAAATGTACTTCGATCCCCATCCAAGAGCATGCCAGGGAGCGCGCTTGCAGAGTGGTGGGCAAAGGGGGCGTGGCCTGGTATGAGAACGTAGCAATCCTGCTGTGTGGAACATACTGGCGGTAGTAGGATAGGGTAGTTGGCCCCCAAGATTGTCTTTGGGGGCCAACTACCCCTCTTGTTACCTGCAGTTAGTCCCTCACAGTGGGCTTGCTAATACGTCTAAGGAGGACATGCCACCCTTTCTTCACTACTCTACAAACGTGCCTCTAGGCAGACTACGGGATGGGGATAAAGTACAATTTACTCCTGAGGGACTTTGAGGGCCAAGAAGCCCTCTTGGTACCTCTTCTAAGTCCTATGCAGCGGAATTCCTGAGCGTTGGCCGGATGCCCAGCAGCCTTCCTCCACCACTCTGTAAACGTGACTACTACTTAAAGAAGCATCTTTCTGCACCTCTAACTTAGAGGTTGTTTTAATCCCTCTGCCCTATTATTTACTAGGGCCTTACAGAGGAGGTCCTACCGTTCGTAGGGGTACCCCAACGCATAGTGTTCCCTAGTCCTATGTAGGTGTTTTCACTGTATTCTAAGTGTCTTTTAGCATAGAACTGGCTCTAGGCCTGGTTATTCAGACTTAGTTGCCACCAGTACCCGTCAGCAAAAAGTTGGGGGCACTGGATGACTTTGCAACAATTAAAAAACAAATCCAATTAAATAACTAATAGTATTTAACAACTAATTATAAAGTAAGTAAAATTAATTTACTTCCCATCCTTCAACTCTGTAAACACAAAACCCACACACACAAATAAATAATTAAATAATTACCCTTATTACTTAGCAATACATTTATTATTTTAATTATCAATTAATTATTAATAAATTCCTTCCCACCCTTTACCCCCAAAAAACCACAACTAATATTAATTACACAATTTCCATATTTAATTGTCAATTAATTAATATTAATTAACAACTGATTATTAATTATATAGCAATAGATCACTTACCACCCTTTCCCCTATAAACCCCACAACTGACACCTAAAATGAATTACACAATTACCATAATTATTTGTCAATTAATTAATTAATTAATATTATTTTACAACTAATTATTAATAAATTCAAAATAAATGTATTTGTATCCTCTACCACTATCAACCCTAAAACCCACACTTAAAATGTATGGAAAAAAATTAAAAAACATTCAGCATTATAAAATCTCAATTAAATAAATATCAATAAATAAAAAATATTCATTAATTTATTATAATTAAATTACTTCCCACCCTATTCCCCTATAAACCCACAGCCCGCTATGGAACTATAAACGCAACATTTATTTAAAATAAATTTAATAATTACTAAAAATGTAACACATATATTAAAAAACAAACAATACTTAGACAAAAAACACATCAGATGCAATTAAAATATATACTAAAATACATAGCACAAATTAAAAATCGATATTTAACACAACAATATTTTTGCAAACAATATTAATGACTTCTATATTTTTTAAAACGATATTTCTTATCTTAAAGTCGATATTCTTGACCACCATATTATTGCTGTCCATATTTGTGTGTCACAATATTTCAAACACGATATTAGTGTCAGACGACATTTCCAACTCAATCTTTTGACTGAATACAGTTTTAACCCATGATTTAAGAAGGCATTAGTAGATCAAGCTTTGTGTCCAAATGAATGGGGCTTTGCACTGAGCTGCCCAAGAACTTCCTAAAGAATTCTCCCTTAATGCAGACCAGCACAAAGTGAAAGAGCATCTTATCAGCACAAATTACTTTTTGCTCTGGAAATTAAATATCTTTGCATTGCTTTGCTTCACTCTGTGCTTAGTAATCAATCAATCACTCTGAGTAACTTTGCATCACTTTTTGGCGGCACAAAGCCATAGTAAAACTGGGCCGGTGTATTTTTGGGCACCAAGGATGCAATTTATAGCACGTTGTTTGAAAACGTACTGTTACAGGGATTCTGCTCAGGAACAGAACTATGCTTGGGACAAAAGTACGTAGGGGACTGAGTCACCATACCGCCTCTGTATCTATGAGCCCAAGTCCGACTAGAAATGGTGCCTCACTTGCCCTCCTATCCTTTGGAGAGAGAAAAGTAATTTGGCCCCAGAACACAACCCTCTCAACCCTCTCAAGGATCCCGGTAACGACACAACCTTGCGCTCTCTCATTCGTACTTGTCCACAATAACATAAAAAAGAGACATGAAGGAAGTTTACAATGTTTATTTAAACTATCGTGCCCTAAGATGCAATAATTGCGCCACAATTATTGAATGGATACAGTCAATAATGTCATCAACATGGTTAATAAACCATATACAATAAAGAGCCATGTCATGCTATCTGACAGATCTGCCTCAACCCTCCCCACTACTAAAGCTAAGCAATTATAGAATATAGATCTCTGGGTTCGGTGGCGGACCCCGTACCTTAGCAAACATGGGTGGATGTTCGACATCTCGGCTGACCCGACGCTCTTGTCTCAGGACCTTCGCTCGGTGAGTCTGTTGTTTTCAGGACCCTGTCCCTAGTTACATTACATGATACGTATATTCAAAACAGCAGCTGCATTCTCCTATTATGCCTAGGTGAGTGTGTCTGATCAGAGAAAATAGCAAGGGGCAATGTTGTTTGACCTTCCTTAGGCTGTTCAGACTAAATCCCAGGAAAAGAATAAAATGTGAAAATATGCGCTGGTTCTTGTGTGAAAATACAATGTGTCACAAAGCAAGCATGATATGTAGTAATGTGCAAAATCAAAATGGCCTACCACATGCATGATTAGGCTAACATAGGGAAAATGACAATGGGCCATGCGAGAAACACCTGACAGCACCACCCATTTATGTAGTGAAAGCACTGTCCCTCCACATCCAGTGCTAAGTTATAAGTTTTTTCATCATCTGATGAATTGACACTGTCTTTTTAGACCATTACTCTATGTAGTCTTAGAATTAGTCTTTTTAGTCTATCTTAGGGGTCGATTAGGATGGCGGACGGAAACGGGTACCGTCCGCCATGGTCGCGGAAAAATCACTCCCACCCGCACCGCGGAGAATCCGCGGTTGCGATTAGGATATCCATGTCAAGAAACTCCGACCGCGGCGGACGGATCACATCAAACACCGTCCGCGGCGGACGGAACACATCTAACACCGTCCGCGGCGGACGGAACCAAAAGAACACCCACCGCCGCGGACGGACATGACCGCGGGAACAGGCCCAACCGCCGCCATACCTGCGGAGGGTCCGTCCGTGCGATTAGGATAATGCCGCCATTCCAACGGAACGCACCGCCGTCCTCCACTGCCGCGGAAACAATACCTCCGAAAACGGACCATGACTGCGGAAGGACCACACAAACACCATCCCTGCCATCAAACCGATTACAAAATGGCAGACGGAAGTAAATAGAAATTACATTAAACAGAACACCCAACCACCATAAACACCCACCCCCAGCAACTACACGCCCCAATGACACCCCCCCCCAAGCTCCGAAAAATGCACCTTAATCACCACACCCACACAACACCTGATTGCCAACAACCATTGGGACACCACCACCACACAGAGTATAAAAAGAGTCCCTCCCACTACCACAGTCCTTTGTATCACAGCATAGCTGCAAGCAAGAGCCACCTTACCACGAACAGCAGACACACACAAACACACATACAACCTGCTCACAAACACACACACCACACAACCCAACACAACACCATCCCTACACACCACACACCTGCACATCCCACCCCACCACACCAACACCTTGCACATCACACACCATGGCACCCAAGAAGAATCCAAAATTCACTGACACTGAGTTGAAGGTCATGGTGGATGAAATCATCCGTGTCGAACCACAGCTCTTCGGCAACCTAGTCCAGCAGACAACCTTGGCAACCAAAAACCACATCTGAGACAGGATAGTGACCAGAGTGAATGCGTCAGGGACCGTGCCACGCACCAAACACGACATCCAGAGGCGGTGGCACGACCTCAAGGCAAGGGTGAAAGGCATCAGGGCGAAGAACCACCTGCGGGCAAACCACACTGGCGGCGGCACTCCCCCAGAGCCCTTACCATTTGCTGAATGGGAAGAGAAGGTGCTGGGCATACTGCACCCTGAGAGCCTGGAAGGAATTGAGGAGGGAGAAGAGGCTGGTAAGTACAAACAAATGACCACGATCACACTGCCATGGTCTGCCATGCACAACTGACAAGACACATCTCCCTGGCCCCAATCCATGCATGTGGACCATACAGTCACCCAAATGTGAAGTCCTCAGCTAAAATGCACCCACCATGATCAACCACAAATGTTGCCTCCTACGTTCCCATGCTTGTATGTTGTCAGAGCAACCAACACCACAACTCCCAACAGGCCCCCATGTCCACAGGGAGGGTGGCGGTGGGTGGGGGTTGAGAGAGACCAGCACTATAACTCCCAACAGGCCCCCATGTCCACAGGGAGGGTGGCAGTGGGTGGGGGGTGAGAGAGACCAGCACTACAACTCCCAACAGGCCCCCATGTCCACAGGGAGGGTGGCAGTGGGTGGGGGGGTGAGAGAGACCAGCACTACAACTCCCAACAGGCCCCCATGTCCACAGGGAGGGTGGCGGTGGGTGGGGGTTGAGAGAGACCAGCACTACAACTCCCAACAGGCCCCCATGTCCACAGGGAGGGTGGCGGTGGGGGGGAGTGCGAGAGGTGTGTGGGGTGTGTGGGAGACCAGCACTACAACTCCCAACAGGCCCCCATGTCCAAAGGGAGGGTGGCCGTGGATGGGGGTGAGAGAGACCAGCACTACAACTCCCAACAGGCCCCCCATGTCCACAGGGAGGGTGGGGGTGGGGGGGAGTGCGAGAGGTGTGTGGGGTGTGTGGGAGACCAGCACTACAACTCCCAACAGGCCCCCATGTCCACAGGGAGGGTGGCGGTGGGTGAGGGGTGAGAGAGACCAGCACTACAACCCCAACAGGCCCCCATGTCCACAGGGAGGGATGGCGGTGGGTGGGGGGTGAGAGAGACCAGCACTACAACTCCCAACAGGCCCCCATGTCCACAGGGAGGGTGGCGGTGGGTGGGGGGGTGAGAGAGACCAGCACTACAACTCCCAACAGGCCCCCATGTCCACAGGGAGGGCGGTGGTGGGTGGGGGTTGAGAGAGACCAGCACTACAACTCCCAACAGGCCCCCATGTCCACAGGGAGGGTGGCGGGGAGTGCGAGAGGTGTGTGGGGTGTGTGGGAGACCAGCACTACAACTCCCAATAGGCCCCCATGTCCACAGGGAGGGTGGTGGTGGGTGGGGCGTGAGAGAGACCAGCACTACAACTCCCAACAGGCCCCCATGTCCACAGGGAGGGTGGTGGTGGGTGGGGGGTGAGAGAGACCAGCACTACAACTCCCAGCAGGCCCCCATGTCCACAGGGAGGGTGGCGGTGGGTGGGGGTTGAGAGAGACCAGCACTACAACTCTCAACAGGCCCCCATGTCCACAGGGAGGGTGGCGGTGGGGGGGGGAGTGCGAGAGGTGTGTGGGGTGTGTGGGAGACCAGCACTACAACTCCCAACAGGCCCCCATGTCCACAGGGAGGGTGGCGGTGGGTGGGGGGTGAGAGAGACCAGCACTACAACTCCCAACAGGCCCCCATGTCCACAGTGAGGGATGGCGGTGGGTGGGGGGTGAGAGAGACCAGCACTACAACTCCGAACAGGCCCCCATGTCCACAGGGAGGGTGGCGGTGGGTGGGGGGTGAGAGAGACCAGCACTACAACTCCCAACAGGCCCCCATGTCCACAGGGAGGGTGGCGGTGGGTGGGGGGTGAGAGAGACCAGCACTACAACTCCCAACAGGCCCCCATGTCCACAGGGAGGGTGGCGGTGGGGGGGGGAGTGCGAGAGGTGTGTGGGGTGTGTGGGAGACCAGCACTGCAACTCCCAACAGGCCCCCATGTCCACAGGGAGGGTGGCGGTGGGTGGGGGGTGAGAGAGAACAGCACTACAACTCCCAACAGGCCCCCATGTCCACAGGGAGGGTGGCAGTGGGGGGGAGTGCGAGAGGTGTGTGGGGTGTGTGGGAGACCAGTATACAACACCCAACAGGCCCCCATATCCACAGGGAGGGTGGCGGTGGGTGGGGGGTGAGAGAGACCAGCACTACAACTCCCAACAGGCCCCCATGTCCACAGGGAGGGATGGCGGTGGGTGGGGGGTGAGTGCGAGAGGTGTGTGGGGTGTGTGGGAGACCAGCACTACAACTCCCAACAGGCCCTCATGTCCACATCGTGGGTGGCGGTGGATGGGGGTGAGGGGTGAGAGAGACCAGCACTATAACTCCCAACAGGCCCCCATGTCCACAGGGAGGGTGGCGGTGGGGGGGTGGTGTGAGAGAGGTAATTGATTAGTAATGTTGTTACCAAAACCATGTCATGTCCACAGCATTGATCATGATAATCTTGTCCCTCAGGTGATCGCAACTTGACTGGCGCAAGCACCAACCGCCAGCACCAGTCGCCCCCCCTCACAGCACGGACTCTCTGGGGACGAGCCCATTGCCAGCTCAGACGCAGAGGACGAAGCGGTACCAAGCAGACTTCCAGGGCCATCAGGCTCACAGGACATCACTGCCTCCACCACCACAGCCTGTGTCACCACACCATCACCTGCCATAGTGAGCTGTGCAGCCACCACCACCACCACCTTTACCACCACCACCACCACCACTCTTGCCTGTGCCACCCTACCTGACCCATCAGCCGATGATGGGCCATCTACATCCCAGGCAAGCAGGGAGAGTGGACGTGAGAGGACACAGGTGAGGGCACAGCACACAACCAGGAGTGCAGTTGTCCGGCGAGGTGGGGAAGGACACCCACCCCATCCTGCTGCCGAAACCCTGGAAGCCATCGCAAGAGTCAATGCTTCCTATCAGCGGGCGCAGGAACAGTCTGAACGGGCCCACCAAGACTCACAGGAGAACAGCAATCTGTTGCGGTCCATAGTTGCGCGCATAGGGCAAATTGTGGACATCATGGGCCAAGCTACTGCTCTGTGGAGGGACTGGCTATCCCGTGCCACACCACCACCCCCTCACCCTAGTGCCCAGCGGGACCGCTCCCCAACACCACCGCCACCCACACCTGAGCCCATGGACAGGGAGGTGGCCCCTGACCAACCTGCCCCCACAGCTGTCTCCGCTCCGGCTTCAAGACGGAGGGGCCGTCCGAGGCTGGATGCAGGTGAGAACAGTGGTGTTGCCCCATCTACCCGCTCTAAGAGGGGGCGCCAATGACTTCACCCTTGTCTGAGCCTACCATTCACCCTGAAAACTATCCTGTCCCACAATGCCAACCATTGCCACACGTCTGTTGGACTAGCTGGACATCACACATTGTGGTGTCCCCAAGGTTTTTCATCTGCCAAGACCTTCAACTCTCACTCCCTCACCAACACTTCTTTGTAAATATGCACCAACATCAATCCTCAACCTGTAAATAAACATCACGTAGACACTCAATGATCTGTTGCCTCCATGTTTTATTCACATGAATGTCTTAGAATGTAACGTTACCAGGTGCAGGGATCAATGTTGTTGAGATTCATGCCTCTGTGGGAGTGACCTAGGGAGAATGAGAGAACAACAAACACAGGTCAGGAAAGAGATTCACACCCATCACAACACACTGTACTGCAACATCCCACAAACCACACTCATCACCAATTAAGTGGATCACAGGACACACATCAGGGAGCATACCATGTACCCCATCTAACACACACATTTGCAAACAGAACATGCCAGAACAGGCAGCATAGACACACCACATCCACACTCTACCACTAAACATTCATCACGCATTGTCTGGCCGTACAAGCGGTAGTTACTCACATTCAAGGGAAATAGCGATCAATGAGCTGACGCCTCTGGTCCACACCTTCTTCCTCACCACTATCCTCATCAGTCGACATGGGTGGGATGGGAGGCCGAGCAACCTGTTGGTCTTCAGGGTCCATGATCAGTTCTATGCTATTGCGCAAGGCCAGGTTGTGGAGCATGCAGCAGGCAATCGATTTTGCATACTTTGCCTGGTGAGTATGGCAGGGCCCCTCCGGTTTTGTCCAGGCAGTGAAACCTAGACTTCAGCAGCCCAAAAGTACGTTCTATCACTCGACGTGTCCTCCCATGGGCATCATTATAACACAATTCACAAGGGGTAGTAGAATTCCTGATGGGGCTCAGCAGCCACGGCCTGTTTGGGTTCGCCAAGTTGCCTAGGTGGTGTGATGACAGACACAAATGTCATTACCATGAATTGTGGAAACACCATGCCACACATACAAAACAATTGTCCTCACAACACACTGACAACACAATTGTCCTTTCAGCACACTCACCTACAAGCCACGCACGTTCTGGATGCAGATTAGCCATCAGTTGGGGGACAATGCTGCTCCGCATGATGCGGGAGTCATGCGCGGAACCGGGAAATCTGGCACACACATGCGAGATGATGTTGTCAGCCAGGCACACCACTTGCACGTTGATCGAATGGTAGTGCTTCCGATTCCTATATACAGCTTCACGTGCCTGGGGTGGTATGAGACCAATATATGTCCCATCAATTGAACCCACCACGTGTGGTAACTGGGCCAGGGCATAGAAGTCTCCTTTGACTGCTGCCAACTGTGCCTGACGTGGAAAATGGATGTAATCATCCTTGTAAAGCATCATGGCATTCAGAACCATGCTGAACATGGATTGTGACATCCCTCCCGCATGACCAACGGTGTACTGGAAAGTGCCAGTCGCAAAGTAATGTAGTGCCGCCATCACCTTTGCTGTGGGTGTGAAAGCTCCAGGATATGTCCTGCGTGGCTGCAGATGAGGTGACAATTGTGTGACAAGCTCCTGCAATCTCAGTCAGTCAAGCCAGTATTTGCGGATCACCTCCTCGTCAACCATGTCCTCCAGCACAGTGTATGGACAATGCACATATGTAGCCCTCCTGTGTGGGAGTAGATGGCAGCAGATGTCAAATGACCAACAACGCATATCTGTGCAACACTATCACATCTTGAGCACCACAATGCTAATAATACATGTTGCAGACAGTGATGATATGTGTGACCGGAACAATATGTCAGGAAATAGAGCTGACTACACACAATGTACAGCCACAAAGAACATCCTGTGGGCTAACATGTACAATGTAACGTGCACACATGTTAAAACATCTTGCAACAACACATGACTGAGGGCCCATATGTGGACAAGCGTCTACACAGACACACATGTACGTGCACAAACAACATGAAATTGGAAGACACCCTACTTGTGTTCATGCACCCATGAACACACAGACAATGCCCCCTCAGCTGACATGCATGAGCACACAAAAACAGACACGCATACACAGAATGCATGTACACACACATCATTGTTACTTGTACACATAAACAACACACTCACAACAGATAATGAATGTGTGTACACACCCTTGCGGTACTGTGTAGATGTGTAGAAATGAACACATGTGTCCACAAGACCAAAACGTCAACACGTCGCAATGCACATCTGTTGCTACTTTGGCCCACAACACTAGCCTTTGTTAACCACTGGCAAGGTCTACAGTCTGAGCACACATGCAAAAAATGGACATGAATGTCGCACGTGGACATGGTCCATAGACTACACATCAAAAATCTAACAGCATTCCGGACATGTCCTGAAACACTCGTACAACTAAGAAGATTACATGTGTGCGGAGACATGCAGTGTGTGTACATACGCCATCTGGGGACGCCTTCCACCAACACAGGAGATGACCGATTACACAGCAATAAAGCATGACATATGCTGTATGGTCAATGACCATCCCGGTTGCACCCCGCTAAATGCATGTGCGCATTACCGCGGCAGTGCATCATTTGAAATCAATCACTCACTGGCGCCGCTATGGCGGTGCACGCCTTCCGCGGTGGCGGTGCAGGCAAACACATACATTTGATGATGCAATCTGAAATGGCAGTTGAAACAACCCCTTACAGTGTTATTGCCTCACCCACCGCCAGTCCAGGCCGGTCACCCACCGCCAGTCCAGGCCGGTCACCCACCGCCAGTCCATGCCAGTCACCCACCGCCAGTCCAGGCCAGTCACCCACCACCAGTCCATGCCGGTCACCCACTGCCAGTCCAGGCCGGTCACCCACCGCCAGTCCAGGCCGGTCACCCACCACCATTCCAGGCCGGTCACACACCGCCAGTCAATGCCGGTCATCCACCACCAGTCCAGGCCGGTCACTCACCGCTAGTCCAGGCTGGTCACCCACCGCCAGTCCAGGCCAGTCACCCACCGCCAGTCCATGCCGGTCACCCACCGCCAGTCCAGGCCGGTCATATACCGCCAGTCCAGGCCGGTCACCCACCGCCAGTCCAGGCTGGTCACACACCACCAGTCCATGCTGGTCACCCACCGCCAGTCCAGGCCGGTCACCCACCGCCAGTCCAGGCCGGTCACCCTCTGCCAGTCCAGGCCGGTCACAGACCGCCAGTCCATGCCGGTCACCCACCGCCAGTCCAGGCCGGTCACCCACCGCCAGTCAAGGCCGGTCACCCACCGCCAGTCCATGCCGGTCATCCACTGCCAGTCCAGGCCGGTCACACACCGCCAGTCCAGGCCGGTCACCCACCACCAGTCCAGGCTGGTCACCCACTGCCAGTCCAGGCCGGTCACACACCGCCAGTCCATGCCGGTCACCCACCGCCAGTCCAGGCCGGTCACACACCGCCATTCCATGCCGGTCACCCACCGCCAGTCCAGGCCGGTCACCCACCGCCAGTCCAGGCCGGTCACACACCGCCAGTCCAGGCCAGTCACACACCGCCAGTCCAGGCCGGTCACCCACCGCCAGTCCAGGCCGGTCACTCACCGCCAGTCCAGGCCAGTCACCCACCGCCAGGACTGGGCGGTGCCAGGACTGGCGGTGGGTGACCCGCCTGGACTGGCGGTGGGTGAGGCAATAACACTGTAAGGGGTTGTTTCAACTGCCATTTCAGATTGCATCATCAAATGTATGTGTTTGCCTGCACCCCCACCGCGGAAGGCGTGCACCGCCATAGCGGCGCCAGTGAGTGAATATTTTCAAATGATGCACCGTCGCGGTAGCGCGCACATGCGGTTGCCGGTGTGTGAACGTGATGGTCCGTGCACATGTAGCCAATGGGAACAGGTTACGCGTTGCGCGTAAGCGCATTCAAAAATTGCGGAAGACGTGCTCCGCCACAACAATGTGAGTCATTGGCTCTTTTTGAATGAAGCATCCAGGGAAAACCAATTGCTGCAGACGTGTGCCACTGGTATGAGCTCAGGGCCCTATATATGTGTGAAGATTTCCTGCACACATTCACTGCTTCCAGCCACTGCTGCCTGCGACCGTCACCTCCACCTGCTGCTCCAGAGCTATCCAACAACTGCTGCCTGTGACCATCACCTCGACCTGCTGCTCCTGAGCTATCCAACAACTGCTGCCTGCGACCATCACCTCGACCTGCTGCTGCTGAGATATCCAACAACTGCTGCCTGCGACCATCACCTCGACCTGCTGCTGCTGAGATATCCAACAACTGCTGCTGTACTGCCACGGTTGTGAACCTTGCCATGCAGGGAGTGCGAGAGACCCGGTCTTGTCCCTTCACCGCAGCGGAGCTGGATGTCCTTGTGGACGGTGTGCTCAGCCACTATGAACGGCTCTATGGTGCCCCCGGACAGGTGGTAAGTGAGGTGGGTAACATGTTGGTGGGCACGAGGTGGTCACTGACTCCTTGCTTCTGCAAGCTTGGCGGTGTGCTGTGGGACCTTCACATGTGTTGTACTGCGCATGGCTGCATGAAGATACGTGTTTCTGCAATGTATTTGATTGTCAAACAGTCCACTGACGTTCCCCTCTTGTCTCCCATCCTGGTAGGTGAAGCTGCACCTTCGCAAGGCCGTGTGGAAGACCAAAGCACGTGATGTACGGGCAGTGGGGGTGTGCAATAGACGACACACACACTGCCACAAGCGCTGGGACGACATATCCAGGCTCAGCAAGAACGTTGCGGAGATGACACTGGGGATCATTCCGAGAACAGGCCGCCTTGAACGACGCACCATGACACCTCTAATGCACCGCATAATTGCTGTGACACATCCTGACCTGTCCGCCCGGCTGAGAGGGGATCAACAGCAAACTAGCGGTAAGCAGACTGTATGTGTCTGTAACTTGTGAGTTAATGCATGTATCCGTGCTCAGACACAGTAGTGACATCCGTGGTGCGTATCTTTAGCATATATTGCATGTTGGTGGCATTAGCGGAGTGAGCGGTAGCACCCATGTCCGCCAGGTAGACATGCCAGTTGATTTGTATTTGAGGGTTCCAGGACATGCCGTTGAGCTCTGGTGTCCCATGGCATGACATGTGTGGTGGTCTGCATGCACTTGCCCTGTTTGTATGATGTACAGGTTTCACAGACACCCATGGATCTATAATGTGTGGATGTGTGGTAGGGGTGGTTCGTGTACAGGATGGGTGCTACATGTCAATCGACTGTAAGGAACAGTGTGACTTTGAAACCTTCAGTACGTGAGTGTGTCACTTAGGTTAACATCTCTTCCCTCTCTCTTCCAGCTTTGGCCGAGGGCACTGAGACACAGACGACGGAGATGAGTGGTGGCAATGCATTCGGATCCGAGATGACACACACGCAGACTGACACTGAAGAGGGCAGCCACGGAGAGGGGGACAGAACCGTCCCTGAGGACTCACATGTGGAGACACCATCACTCTCATCCTCAGAAAGTGTTGGTGAGTCAGCAGTGTTGTCACAGACAGGGAGTGGGCAATCGACACCTTCAGTCGGGACACAGCACACAGGGCCCTCACTGCCACCCACTGCAACATGTACTGCTCGTGCTCGCCAGAGGAGGGGGAGCAGAGTTGCCTTCGGTGCAGGAACCGCTGCCCCTGCCCCTGTGACACAAAGTGCACTTTGTGCAGAGGCTGTTGATCTGCTGCGACAGCTGTGTGTAGGGCAGACCAACATGATCAATGCATTCCAAGACCACGATAGGAAGTTGGGGCAGGTGGTGGCATTCATGGAGGGGATGCATGGCGATGTTGCTGGTCTCCACAGAACAGTTCAGTCATTGGCAAACACTGTGTCCTCAGCCATTGTACAGTCGCATAGACAGGGTGCTACTTCTGTACCACCATCCACACCACTTGATGTTACAGGGGAGAGTGAGTCATCAGACCAGGCCTCTTATTCAGGTTATTACACTAGGAGCAGCCACAGGCAGCAAGGCAGGGCACGGAGGGCACAGACACAATCCCCTAGGACTGTGATATCTTTCTCCGAAGACGACGTGAGCAACACTGGAGTTGACACACAGGATCATCAAGGGGTGTTGGGGGAAATGGATTCACATGCTACACTGGCATCCCCCACAAAAGGGACTCCCAAGCCAAGGCCACCTCCCAAGAGCAGGGACACTCCCAAGGACAAGGACACTACCAAGAAAAGGGCACCTCCCAAGATTAGGGACACTCTCAAGGACAAGGACACTACTAAGGAAAGGGCACCTCCCAAGAGCAGGGACACTCCCAAGGACAAGGACACTACCAAGGAAAGGGCACCTCCCAAGAGCAGGGACACTCCCAAGGACAAGGACACTACCAAGGAAAGGGCACCTCCCAAGAGCAGGGACACTGCCAAGGACAAGGACACATCCAAGGAAAGGGCACCTCCCAAGAGCAGGGACACTCCCAAGGACAAGGACACTTCCAAAGAAAGGGCACCTCCCAAGAGCAGGGACACTCCCAAGGGCAAGGTAGCTTCAAAGGAGAGGGACACTACAATGGACAAGTCTGCACCCAGGGACAGGGCACCGGCAAGGGATCAGGGACATCCCAGGGACAGGACACCTCCTACGTCCAAGGCACATCCCATGGCCAAGGGTTCTCCCATGGACACGAGCACCATCAAGGACAGGTATATATCACCCCTGGCTGCACTGAGGATGATGTTTAAGGAATGTACAACACATGTGTCAGCAGTGGAGTCCCCCCATACCTCTACTCCCATCCACGCCCCGCAGAAGCAGAGGAAGGAGTACACTGTTGTTGCATCCCCCATTACACATGATGCAGAGGGCAGAAGGCAGGCCCACAGCAAGTGGCAGACAGGGTCCAGCAAGTCCCCAGAGACCAGACCACCACAAGCACATGATACACCTTTGATGTCTGATGATGCCACTCCACTTACCAGTCCAGTCATGTCCGGGGTGCCCCTACGTTTCACAAAGAAACGGAGACACACACAAGTGAGACCTGACCACCCCAATGTCGTTCCAGTACAGCTGTCCCCAGCTCCCAGAGCCACCCTGCCTCCTGGCCCATACAGCCCTGTGGCTCATCATTTCAGTGGTCCTAGTGGCTCAGCTGCAGTTCACTCTCATGTGTCAGATAGTGGCACTGTGTCTATTGTTCGCTGTCATGCATCATGTAGTAGCACTGTGTCAGTTGTGCCCTCTCCTGTTGCAGGTACTGGCACTGTGTGTGTCCGCCACTCTCATGTGTCAGATGCAGGCATGGTATTTGTTGGTCAGTGTACAGGGACATGTCCTGGCAGTGTGTCTGGGTCTATGGCTCATGTGTCAGTCAGTAGATCTGTGGCTGTGTCTCACACTCCTGTTTCTGGTGCTGGCAGTGTGTCTGGGTCTAGGGCTCATGTGTCAGTCAGTAGATATGTGGCTGTGTCTCACACTCCTGTTGCTGGTGCTGGCGGTGTGTCTGGGTCTAGGGCTCATGTGTCAGTCAGTAGATCTGTGGCTGTGTCTCACACTCCTGTTGCTGGTGCTGGCGGTGTGTCTGGGTCTAGGGCTCATGTGTCAGTCACTACAGCTGTGGCTGTGTGTCACACTCCTGTTGCTGGTGCTGGCGGTGTGTCTGGGTCTAGGGCTCAAGTGTCAGTCAGTAGATCGGTGGCTGTGTCTCACACTCCTGTTGCTGGTGCTGGCGGTGTGTCTGGGCCTATGGCGCATGTGTCAGTCAGTAGATCGGTGGCTGTGTCTCACACTCATGTTTCTGGTGCTGGCAGTGTGTCTGGGTCTATGGCTCATGTGTCAGTCAGTAGATCGGTGGCTGTGTCTCACACTCCTGTTGCTGGCGGTGTGTCCGAGGCAAGTAGTTCAAGCAGTCCACCAGATTTTGTGGTGTGAGGTTTATTTGCCATCACTCACATGTCATTTAACTTTGTGTGTAGATTGACGAATGTAACCACCTAGATATTATTATTGTCCTTGTCACGGGTCGCTTGACACACGTACTTGGGTAGCCAGTGATGTACCTGCTGTGTTGGCCACAATGCCCTGTTGCTGTTCTGATACTGCATTCTGCCCTCTCATATGCTGCCTCTGATGTAGCTGTTCTGTGTAATGGACTGTTGATGCACTTAGCCCCTCTCATTTACTGCCTCTGATGTACCTGCTGTGTTGGCCACCATGCCCTGTTGCTGTTCTGATACTGCATTGTGCACTCTCATGTGCTGCCTCTGATGTTGCTGTTCTGTGCAATGGACTGCTGATGCACTTAGCCCCTCTCATTAACTGCCTCTGATGTACCTGCTGTGTTGGAAACAATGCCCTGTTGCTGTTCTGATACTGCATTCTGCCCTCTCATATGCTGCCTCTGATGTAGCTGTTCAGTGCAATGGACTGTTGATGCACTTACCCCCTCTCATGTGATGCCAATGATGTAGCTGTTCTGTGCAATGGACTGCTGATGCACTTAGCCCCTCTCATTTACTGCCTCTGATGTACCTGCTGTGTTGGCCACAATGCCCTGTTGCTGTTCTGATACTGCATTGTGCACTCTCATGTGCTGCCTCTGATGTTGCTGTTCTGTGCAATGGACTGCTGATGCACTTAGCCCCTCTCATTTACTGCCTCTGATGTACCTGCTGTGTTGGCCACAATGCCCTGTTGCTGTTCTGATACTGCATTCTGCCCTCTCATATGCTGCCTCTGATGTAGCTGTTCTGTGAATTGGACTGTTGATGCACTTAGCCCGTCTCATTTACTGCCTCTGATGTACCTGCTGTGTTGGCCACAATGCCCTGGTGCTGTTCTGATACTGCATTGTGCACTCTCATGTGCTGCCTCTGATGTTGCTGTTCTGTGCAATGGACTGTTGATGCACTTAGCCCCTCTCATTAACTGCCTCTGATGTACCTGCTGTGTTGGAAACAATGCCCTGTTGCTGTTCTGATACTGCATTCTGCCCTCTCATATGCTGCCTCTGATGTAGCTGTTCAGTGCAATGGACTGTTGATGCACTTACCCCCTCTCATGTGATGCCAATGATGTAGCTGTTCTGTGCAATGGACTGCTGATGCACTTAGCCCCTCTCATTTACTGCCTCTGATGTACCTGCTGTGTTGGCCACAATGCCCTGTTGCTGTTCTGATACTGCATTCTGCCCTCTCATATGCTGCCTCTGATGTAGCTGTTCTGTGAATTGGACTGTTGATGCACTTAGCCCGTCTCATTTACTGCCTCTGATGTACCTGCTGTGTTGGCCACAATGCCCTGGTGCTGTTCTGATACTGCATTGTGCACTCTCATGTGCTGCCTCTGATGTTGCTGTTCTGTGCAATGGACTGCTGATGCACTTAGCCCCTCTCGTTTACTGCCTCTGATGTACCTGCTGTGTTGGCCACAAAGCCCTGTTGCTGTTCTGATACTGCATTCTGCCCTCTCATATGCTGCCTCTGATGTAGCTGTTCTGGTCAATGGACTGTCGATGCACTTACCCCCTCTCATGTGATGCCAACGATGTTGCTGTTCTGTGCAATGGACTGCTGATGCACTTAGCCCCTCTCATTTACTGCCTCTGATGTACCTGCTGTGTTGGCCACAATGCACTGTTGCTGTTCTGATACTGCATTCTGCCCTCTCATATGCTGCCTCTGATGTAGCTGTTCTGTGCAATGGACTGTTGATGCACTTAGCCCCTCTCATTTACTGCCTCTGATGTACCTGCTGTGTTGGCCACAATGCCCTGTTGCTGTTCTGATATTGCATTCTGCCCTCTCATATGCTGCCTCTGATGTAGCTGTTCTGTGCAATGGACTGTTGATGCACTTAGCCCCTCTCATTTACTGCCTCTGATGTACCTGCTGTGGTGGCCACAATGCCCTGTTGCTGTTCTGATACTGCATTCTGCCCTCTCATATGCTGCCTCTGATGTAGCTGTTCTGTGCAATGGACTGTTGATGCACTTACCCCCTCTCATGTGATGCCAATGATGTAGCTGTTCTGTGCAATGGACTGCTGATGCACTTAGCCCCTCTCATTTACTGCCTCTGATGTACCTGCTGTGTTGGCCACAATGCCCTGTTGCTGTTCTGATACTGCATTGTGCACTCTCATGTGCTGCCTCTGATGTTGCTGTTCTGTGCAATGGACTGCTGATGCACTTAGCCCCTCTCATATGCTGCCTCTGATGTAGCAGTTCTGTGCAATGGACTGTTGATGCACTTACCCCCTCTCCTATGCTGCCAATGATGTAGCTGTTCTGTGCAATGGACTGCTGATGCACTTACCCCCTCTCACGTGCTGCCAGTGATGTAGATGATCTGTTGTACCCAATGCCCATGCTCTTGAATATTCTGATATTATGCACCTATTATGTTGAATAAAGCTAATAAATCATGTTTTGTGGTTTGTCGTTGTCATTCCTGGTTGTGTACTTCAATTGTGTATATTTTGGTGCGATCGTCAATGTATTTCCTGTGACATGACACTCCCCTTTCCAATGTCACAGCCCAGGCAGGTACTCCCCTTCCGTCCGCAATTGGTGAGTTGGCGTACCTGCGTCGTCGTCGATGATGGTCCATGACTTGCTGGTGGTGGAGCACGAAGAGTATCGGAAATGCGTGCAGCGCTGGGTCCATGGCGGCGATCTGCTTGTGGTGTGTATCTCCGCTGTGGCAGGTTGTTTTTCCGCAGCGAATTTATGTGTGTTTTCCGCCATCGTGATTTGGAGGACGGTCGGAGACGTCATTCCGTACGGCGGTGTGTCTGGATTGGGTGCGTCCGCCGCGGGGTCGGGTGTACTTCCGCGGCGTGCGTGCTCTTCCGCCGCGTACGGAAATTTGACAGTGTTTCCCATCCTAATATGGCGGACGGAGTGTCCGCGGCAGCCGGACGGAAAAAAGGCTTTTTCCGCCTACTCCAGGACGGCGGTCGTCCTACCGTCCGCCATCCGAATGAGCCCCTAAGTCTTTTTCAGACAGTCACAATGGTCTCTTTCATCTTGTTATCATGGGTTGAGTAATGCAGAGGATCTTTGTAAGTGAATTTCACCAATACATCATGGACAGTTGAAATAAATAGACATTTCTGAAGCAGAGCTTTTGATGAAGCCTCTTGTTTAAGTTGGCGGCCGGTGCAAGCACTACACAAAATCTCTGTCTGGTATTGGACTTCCGAATCACTCCAATTCTGTCAGTGTGCCAACTTGTGAAACTGTGTCTAGGCAAACACCACTGCTATGATATCCCTCGTCCCACACCATCCTAGACTGTAAGTACCCGGGATACTCTTGGATGCATGGCTCTTCTCAAGCTCACAAATGTACACAACGGTGAAGCAGCACAATACCAGCTAAATGACTACGAAAATACTTCCCTCCTAAAGATCACTTAGGGCACTAGTCCTCAAATGACTGGGCTACTGCAATGCCATGTACACAGACTTTCATATGAAGCAGATTAAAACACCCTAAAACTTAAAAAAATGATGCTTCAATCTTGAGAAATGTAATAATCTAACACCCTACTTTAAAGTGCTCCAATAATTTGTGCAATAAATGGAATTACAGATGTATATGCACAATGTCTTCTGGGGAAATTATCCCAATTACCCACAGAAACTAACATCACTTTATACACCTGACAAATGCCCAATGTCCTGACAGTTGGTCCAGGGCTGCAATGAAAGATGATTGATGAAAAACACAGGAGAATGTCACTGAAAACCAGTTGGTGATAACATTCTAGCAAACCTAACCACTCATTTAGAGTACATTTAAACTACCTTAGATTCACGAAAGACCAGAAAACCATACTTTTCTGGAACCCTTTCATTCTTTCTTCCTAACTACTGATCGTCTGAAATGGCCCCTTGTTCTCCTCTAAGCACTCTACCTACGGGATGAGGAGATCGAAGACAATCAGTCAGATCAATCAAACATCTTCTCTGTTTCTTGTACTATTTACAGCACAGGATCCCTAGACCAACGAGTCAGGTGGTTTGTTTCTCAAGTTGATGAAAGGTCTCCAGTGTACCTTCCTATCATTTCTGCTCATCCCCCAATCTTTATCAAGATCCAAGAATATCCTAGTGGTGCAAATTTTTCCAGGATGGTTATGCAATGTTTTTGCATGGTTCTTGTAGTTTCAGCAGTGTTGTCCTTAATGCTGTTAAATAGCCGTGTCTCAAGTGTGCAAACTAGCACTACTCAAGAATTGCCTCTGCAGAAGTTGAACTTATTGTTAGAGAGGTTCAACGAGTGGAAGTAGAGCAGCAAAGCTTCACTAGAGATATAGACTTTGGACTTTGTTTAGAAGTAGCTGTAGTAATTGGGGGTTTGTCACCAGAAGAAACAAGCATTGGCAAAGTCAATAGGTCTTGTCTATGCAGAGCTATTGGCTTTGCCAATATGTTTTAGCCATATTTTACACCAGCGTTGCTGCTGTTCAGCATGGCTAAAAGTTACTGGCATAAACTAGAGTACAGCGGAGGGGAGTGTCATAAAGTGGAGACTCCTGGAGTAGAGTCAAGTGTTATGGAGTGGCGTAGAGTGGCATGGAGTGCTGCAGAGTGGCATAAAGTGGTACAGAGTAGAGTTGAGTGGTGTGGAATGTCATGAAGTGCTGTAGATTGGAGTGGCATAGATTGTTGTAAAGTGGTGTGGAGGGAATAGAGTGTGTGGAGTGGAAGGGTGCAGTGGGATAGAGTAAAGTGATGTAGAGTGTAGTGAAGTAGAATGCATTGGCATAGAGTGCATTGGCGCAGAGTGCAATAGAGTGGTGTAGAATAGAGTGGTGCAGAGAAGAGTGCAGTGTGGAGTGGCAGGGAGTTCAGTGGCAGAGAGTGCAATGTTTCAGAGAGTAACATGTCAAAGAGTGCAGTGGTGTAGAGTAGTGTGGCATAGAGTGCATTAGTGTAGAGCGCAGTAATGTAGTGTAGAGTAGTGCTGAGTAGCATTGCTTAGATAGCAATGGCATAGAGTACAGTGGTGCAGGGTAAAATAGAGTGGCAAAGAGTGCAGAGACGTAGAGTACAATGATGTAGAGTAGAGTGGCATAGAATTCAGTGGTTTAGCATAGATTGTTGCAGAGTAGAGTGAAGTGGCATTGAGTGGAGTGGGGCAGATTAAAGTGTGGTGGCAGAGAATAGTAGCATAGAGCATATTGGTATAGAGTGAAGTGGTGTAGGGTAAAGTGCATTGGTTTAGAGCGCAATGTTGCAAAGTAGAGTGGCATAGAGGGGAGTGTCATAGAGTGGAGAGGTGTAGAGTAGAGTGGAGTGTCGTAGAGTGGAGTGTCGTAGAGTGGAGTGGTGTAGAGTAGAGCGGAGTGGCCTAACCTGGAGAGGTGTAGAGTGCAGCGGTGAAGAGTGCAGTAGTGCACAGTAGAGTAGAATGGGGTAGAGTGAATTGGCATAGAGTAGAGTGGTGCAGAGTAGAGTTGAGAGGCATAGATTGCAGTGGCATAGAGTGGAGTGGCATAGAGTTCATAATTGTAGAGTGCAGTGGTGTAGTGTAGAGTGGTGCAGAGTAGAGTGGTGAAGAGACAAATGGAATAGAGTGCAGCGGTGCAGAGTAGAATAGAGTGGCGAAGAGTGCAGTGACGTAGAGAACAATGATATGGAGTAAGGTGGCATAGAATGCAGTGGCCAGAGTAGAGTGTTGCAGAATAGAGTATAATGGCTTAGAGTACGATGATGCAGAGTAGATTGGCAAAGAGTGCAGTTGCATAGAGTGTATTGGTCTTGGGTAAAGTGGTTTAGCGTACATTGGTGTAGAGCGCAGTGGGTGGAGTGCAGTTGTTAGAGTAAAGCACAGTGGCATAGAGCTGAGTGGTGCAGAGTAGGGAAGAGAGGCGCAGAGTGGTGCAGAGTGGAGCATTGCAGAGTAGAATGCAGTGTAGTAGAGTTAAGTGGAGCAGAGTAAACTGGTGCAGAGTGGAGGGGTGCAGAGTAGAGTGGCACAGAGTAGATTGAAGTAGTGTAAAGTGGAGTGGTGCACAGTAGAGCGGAGGGGTGCAGGGTAGAGTGTAGTGGCATAGAATAAAGTCACATAAAGTGCAATGGAAGTCACATAAAGTGCAATGGCATTGAGTGTGGTGGTGCAGAGAATATTGGAGATGCTTAGAGTGGATTGGCATGGAGTGCACTGGCACAGAGTGGAGTGGTACAGAGTAGAGCAGATTGGCGTAAAAGGCAGTGGTACAGAGTGGCATGTTGCAAGGTAGTGTGGCATTGAGTGGAGTGGCGGAGTGGCGTTCAGTGGATTGGTGCAGAGAAGAGTGGAGTGGTCTAGACTGGAGTTGTGTAGTGTGCAGTGGCGAAGACTGCAGTGGTGAATAGCAGAGTGGAGCAAGGTAGAGTGTATTGGCATAGAGTAGAGTGGTGCAGAGTGAAGTAGAGAGGTATGGAGTGAAGTGATGTAGAGTGAAGTGATGTAGAGTGCAGTGGCGTAGAGTGGAGTGGTGCAGAGGAGAGTGTAGTGACACAGTATGGAATGGTATAGAGTGAATTGGCATAGTGTTGAGTGGCTACTCAGTGTCTTTGGGCTGACCTGACTGGGCGCTGCTTTTGCTGTTTGTGAAACTCGAACGTCGCTGGATTTGGAACTCTTGTCCCCTGGTCGCTGCTCCCGCTACTCGGTTGCAGTGCTGGACCCCGGACCCGCCCTCACCGCCCACACCGCTGCGGGACTGCGAGGCGCTTTCCACACCTGCAGCCTCTTCCCGCAGCGGCCACGCCCCCCCGCCTGGCTTCTGCATAAACTTTCGCAGCACCCGCTGCGCGGGTGCTACTCAGTGTCTTTGGGCTGACCTGACTGGGCGCTGCTTTTGCTGTTTGTGAAACTCGAACGTCGCTGGATTTGGAACTCTTGTCTCCTGGTCGCGGCTCCCGCTACTCGGTTGCTGCTGTTGGACCCCGGACCCGCCCTCACCGCCCACACCGCTGCGGGACTGCGAGGCGCTTTCCACACCTGCAGCCTCTTCCCGCAGCAGTCACGCCCCTCCGCCTGGGAGGATATATTAAGTCTATCCGTCTCGCGCAGCGGGACGCGCGCGAGACAGAGCCAGGGGCGAAGACCGGGCAAAGAGCGGGCCGTTTGAGGCCGTTCGAGTACGGTAGAGTCCGGCCCGGGCCCATTTTCTATGCTCGAACCTGCTCTGCTCTAAGTAGGTAGAACACCCTGATTGATTAGAACCTTATAGTTAAACACGTTATGGCATAAGAAACAACATATAGTCTGTGTGGGCCTTTTAGTTCTCTCAATATTCTTTT
The DNA here is from genome assembly GCF_964261635.1 of Lissotriton helveticus. Taxonomy (NCBI): domain Eukaryota; kingdom Metazoa; phylum Chordata; class Amphibia; order Caudata; family Salamandridae; genus Lissotriton; species Lissotriton helveticus. The sequence continues at coordinate 887,990,119 of NC_136070.1, forward strand.
CACTAGTGTGTGAGACATAATTTAGTTTAGTTGGTCCTACGCAGATATCAACATGCCTTTAAGATCAGGCAAGGAGCGCACAGTCCAAATCCAAACCACCAATGGAGTTGTTTCGGGCCCCCTGGATGCTTTTATTACCCGAGCTACAGGGATTCTGGAAAAGGAAATCGCGATGGTGGAAAAAAGACTCTCTCTCGACCTTGTCAGTGGGAAGCAATCTTCGTTGGGTGGTTTGGCAACTACTACCAGCCCTGCAAAACATGCAGCATTTAATTGCATACAAACCGTCACCACTGAAGCAATAGTTCATATAGACGGCGCGGGGGAGGGCCTTTCTGCTCTTTCCCTGGTCAATGTAGATCACAATTTAGATAACACCCAATCAAGTGTGGGGGCTGAAACCCAGGATAGCGGGGAAATCAACCTTAGCTTACAGTCTAGTCACTCATCTCCTAATGCCCTTCATGTCAAAAACACTGTATCGAATTTCCCAGTAGAGGTAGACCCCTCGGGCTTAGATATACCATCTCGAAAGAGAAAGCAAGACTTGACCCACCGGGGGGGGGGAGAGATAGCAAGATGCCCAAACTAAAAGACACATCTAGCAACGATGTTCCTGTCCTCGAGCACCCCCCAGATACACAAATACCCCCAATCTTTCCTAACGTATTATGCCCTTCCCTTACTTCATTGGGATCCTCTAATACTTGCCCAATGTGTTTTAACAGTGATGAAGTTTTATTGGTAAAAATGGAAGCCATGATCAAAACCCTCCTACTCCCTGTCTTGGAGCGGACAAGGCTTATGACCTCTAAAATAGACACCCTAGAATCTGTGGTGAGCACAAACCTTGACTTGTTACAAAAGCTAATTAGCCCAGGCTTAGTGGGAGGTATTACTACACAGTTAGCACCTAAGACAACATGTAATAACAACGTATCCATCGGTAAACCCACTAAACCAATATCAACAAGGGCAGCCAATAATAATCCGACGGGGGGGAGGCCAATAGTTACCCCTACTAAGGTAACTGATGGTACTCTATCACAGGCTCTTAAGAGCCACCGATAAATCTAATTCTGTCAGACCTCACATAGCCCGGCCGACTGATCGGGCTAAACCTAACCCCAGCACCCCTCGACTGCGACCATTAGGGCATACATTTAACCATCGAAGCCCTAAAACTTCAATGGCGGGAAATCACACTAGGTACACCATTCCCCGTGCAGACCTTCCCCCGGAGGCAACGCAATATACAATAGTACTAACAGGTGTTGCCCCTCTAAAAGCAGGTAGCAAGGAGTCATATGGGGATTTACGCAACAAGGTGACTTTCTGGCTGAATAAAAACCGTCCCCTGCCACCATCATCGCCAACTGAAATTCTATTTGTAAGGAGAGTTGATTGGGTTGGCCATGGCACCAAAGATTTGGAGGGTGACTGCATACTAAGTTCATTTAAGGATCCCTGGGTGGTGGACACCATTCGAAGAGAAGCTAGGTTTGCTAGACAGGGAGACTTCAAACTCTGGGGCTAGCATATTTCTATCCCCAAAGACAGGGTTTTTTTCCAACTGGCCCTAACTTTGGGAGACCCTTGGCTAGGAGACATCCCGCAGTCATGACACCACATCCCCAGCATTTCCCATTTCTCTTCAATCACTTTGGCCCTCTTTCTGATCTTGAGGCCATAGATTGACATCATACACCATCTAGGATGACCAATTCTGCTGAGAATTGTGGGTATGTGGTAATGACATCATGTCAGGAGGTCCCAATACCTACATATGAAGTAGATGAGTGTTTGGGAGTACCAGCAACCGAAGAAGTCACTGCTTCAGTGTTTAAGGTTTTAAAAGACGCATGGACGGTGGGGAAGACTTCAGATAATCACAAGAGTATAGAGAGTAGGCTGGGTACTGGGGGTGAACTGGCGTCCACTGTAGTTTTAGCCCCTATGACCCCCACTGTAGCCTCCCCCTCAGAAATACTTAACATAGCGTCCTGGAATGTTGCCGGGGTTAAGGGCCGTATGTACTCCGAAGACTGGTTGGAGTTCGTGGACACATTTGATATCATCCTATTACAGGAAACTTGGGCACCTGATCCAACCTATAGGCTGGGCTATGTTAAATTTTTTAAACCAGCAATTAGAGGTGGTAAGGGGCGAGCCTCAGGGGGCCTGCTGACCTGGGTGAAGCAGTCACTGGGATATTACCCCACAGAGATACCAGTAGAAAACCCGGACCTCTTGATAATTAAACTGAGCAAGGCTGGCCAACGGGATCTGGTTGTATTCAACATATATGTTCGAGGCTTACCAGGTGGTCGCTGCCCTGCTATGCTAGATGTATTGGACCATAACCTTGCTGGCTTGGGCAGTGAAAATGTTATCATCTTAGCAGGTGATTTAAATTGTACTTTTGAGCCGCTTCATGATATAGGGGACAGCTGGGGATCAGCAGAGGATGCAGCTTGGGGCATTCCTGATTTGTTGTCTAATAAAACTGTTAAGGCAAGTGAAGCAGCAGTAAACTGGATGGGTTTTTGTCTAACCCGGGGTTTCCGGGCCACCAATGGTCGCACCAAATCAGATCTAGGTGCCAAATACACCTTTGATAATGGCCCAAGGAAAAGCCGGATAGACTATTTTCTGCTAAAGCTGGAAAATTGGCCATTGCTGGTGGACATGAAAGTGGTATCCCGCCCTGAAAGTGATCACAATCCCCTGGCACTTAAATTAAAGTTACCAGGAGCAAAGAGATTGGAGGGACTTGGTCCCTCACGGACAGGGGATGTGCTTTTGACAAATGATCGGAAAAGGTTAAAATGGTCTAGGTTTGTGGAGGATTAGACCTTACAGGAGAATGTTAATACTGTGGTTTTAAAAATGTGTAATGAAATACTGCCATATGATTCGCCGGGGGGTAGCCCTGAAAACACAAATATGATTATTGACCTCCATGAACGCTGTTTTGACCAACTAAAGATCCTACTTTCCCTTCCGTGTCAGGAGGGAACCACTAAATTAAATGTCCCTCGCCAGAAATGGTACAATAAAAAGTGTAGGGAGGCCCATAGTCATCTTATTAAGGCAGTTAAATCCCGGAACAGGGATGCAGTTAAAGCAGCTAGGTTGCAATACAGGAAAATACAGTGGGAAGCAAAACGGGAGTGGGAGGATATGTATTGGTCGGACCTTTTGGTTGCCTCCACTTCGAATAACCTGAAAATTTTTGGAGATTTAGTAAAGTGGGGGAAGGATCCAGATTCACGCTCAAACCACGTGCCCCCCGAAGCTTGGGTGACTTTCTATTCGGCACAATTTAGTGCTGCAAATACTAATTCCCCACGCACACCGGGTGAGGCGCTTTTGTCATCCATTTGCGTGGAGAAACTTATTTTCTCAGAAATCGAAGTGGAACTAGCACTTGGTTTGACCCAGCGGGGGAAAGCGCCAGGGATGGACCTCATCCCTGCCGATCTGTTTAAAGGTAACCCCGCCATCTGGGTGCCCTATATACAAAAAATCATTGCACGCATGGTTCTGGGCAGGGTCCAAGGTTGGATCGAACTAGAGGACATACTATCTCCCATGCAGGCGGGCTTCAGATCGGGAACGAGCACCATCGACCAGGTGTTCAGATTTTGTCTGATCTACTGGAAGGTGGTCCTGCTTGGCGGTGGTACCATCTTTGCTGCGTTCATCGTTCTGAAGTCCGCCTTCGATCTAGTACCGAGGGACAAACTGTGGGGTGTCTTGAGGGAATTAGGAATACCCTTGGAGCTACTCGATCTAATAGTTAAAATGCCTGAAGACAACTATGCTAGGGTGCGGTGGGGTGGCCAGGGTCAAGTGACGGAACCTTTTCCCGTAACTCGAGGTGTCCGTCAGGGGTGCGTCCTGGTGCCCACACTCTTCCTTTTATTCATAGATCAGGTGGTCAAATTCTTTGCAAACATCCCCACTGATGCCCCTTTGTTGGCAGGGACAAGGTTCCCTATGCTCATCTTCGCCGATGACACCCTACTCCTCTCAAGAACACGTAGCGGACTACAGCGGGCGTTGGACCACTTTGAGGAGTTCTGTGTCATTAATGACCTTAAGGTAAACGTGGGCAAAACCAAGTTTATGGTCCTTACAAGGAACCATCCTGTCCGGAGCTCTGTAAGCATGAGTGGAGCCAACCTGGAACAAGTCGAGACTATGACATACTTGGGGGTTACTCTTGACCGTCGTCTGGGATGGAAAGATCAAGTCGGTGCTCAACAGCTTAAGCTTGCCCGACTTACTGGTTGTTTATTAAATGAGCAAAAGAGATCAATTACAAAACGGGTTACCCCAGGACTTAAGATTTACGACACCAAGATTAATTCAGCAATCTTATACGGTGCTGACCTTTGGGGTTACATGGATCTCTCTAGTCTATTTAAAACCCAGTGTAAGTTTCTACGGAACCTGATAGGACTACCCCAATCGACCCCATCAATTTCCCTCTGTTTAGATCTGGGCTGTCTTCCCATTAATGAGATGGCCAGATTTAGATTGGTGGCTTTCTGGAGACGCATATGGACCTCCCCGATCTCACCCGTTTCGCAAAGGAACTGGCTGAAGTCAGGTCAATCGGGGGCTCTGGGAGAATCCCTTGGCTTATAATGGTAAAAAACATTCTAGTAGATATGGGGCTCGAACAGTTGTGGATATCTCCTAGCACTAGCGCTTTTCCCTCCAAACCGGAATTCAAGGCATTGTATTGGGCTTCGCTCCGCCAAATACGTGTTTCAGTCTCCAGCTCCACTAGTCTCACGGGAAGGTTTCTGACCTTCAAGTTGGATCCCTCCCGTGAGTCATATTGGGATGTCATTACTAACCCGCTGGATAAAAAACTCTACCATCAGTTTCGGGTAGGAGCTTTGCCACTAAACACCTTCACAAATAAGTGGACTAATGGTGCTACTGAATTTTGTAGATGGTGTCCATGTCACAAGGAAACCGAGGGCCATTTTTTGTTTGCCTGCCCTAACTACAAAGCACCGCGAACTAAATGGCTAAAACCCCTGTTAGCGCCTCCCTTTTAGAAAGTCTGTAGAGGCTGTTTGGGTTTTAAGAACCAACACCTCTGAGGTGATTGTGGTGAGCCTAGCCAAATTCCTAGGGTGGGCTTGGATTATTAGGTCAAAAAAGTAGATAAATATTCTGTTAGAACCTCCGCTGCCCCCACTTTAAGATTAACTGTTTTCCTCCCTCTTCAATATAGAATAACAATGTATTATGTATCCTGTACTAGGAATGGTTTTGTTTAAATGTATTTCTTAAATTCTTTGCATTTTATAAATTTCTGATGCTTTGGACAGGTCTGTCTTTGTATTCCATGTAGTTTAATAATATTTTAATTTTTTTTAAATGTGGTCTTGTTTTGATTGTTTTGCTTAAGTCCTTTTTACTTCGTCTAGTTATTGTATTAAGTTGATGTTGGGGTATTTTTTAAATTATAATTATTTCAAATGTATACTGTTAAGACTATCTGAAAATTTTGGAATTTTTAAAATATGTTATAATGTGTCTTTTATGATTTTCTAAATCGAAATAAAAACTATAAAACCTGAACCTGAAACCTGAGTGGTAAAGGGTAGACTTTAGTGGCATGGAGTGGTGCAGAGTAGAGTGGAGTAACGTAAAGTGGAGTATGCTTGGTGTTGTAGCGCACTGCCATTACAGACAACACATATTTGACTGAAATGACCATTACTTTTGTACAGATATATAGTTTTATTGATAAAAGTATACAGTGCACAAATGATGATGTGTGGAACTGTCATCACCTAGTGTATTGATTTGTTTTGATCATATTAAAATATTTGTTCCATCCACACTTCAGAATTACCAAAAAAGGTGCTTCATTTGTGCTTTCCTAATCCTGAAATACCTGCACAGTTCAGTTCCAGACATTTACATTGTGTTGTGTACTAGAAAAAATAACACTGTGCAGCCTTCCTCCAGCACACCTCCCACTAGCCAGCTTGATTGTCACATAAATTCTCTCACATTGAAGTCAGAGAAAGAAAAGTAAACCCCAAGCTCCTCTGAAGATAAGGCCTAGCTTTGGACCTCGGACTTTGAATTCACAGTAAATGTGACAAAATAAGTACAAAATCTAAATATCTGTTTACAGAAAGCGAGTACTGCTGAAACAATACAATAAATAGAGTATGGGCCATGGAAGGGACAAACTTAAGCTGGACAGACTAAAGCAAATGAAGCCAGCAAATAGAAAGCGAGCACATGTGAGTTATAAAACACAATTTCAATGGCAAGCAATGGGTGGATTGCATTCCCAGGGAAGCGTTAAGAATGTCTCCAAGATGTTGTTCTCAAACCAGGCACTGCGCTGGCTGGTAGGCTCCAAACTAAAAAAGTGCAGACAGATCTGCAAGCTACTATATTATTGTGGAGTTGCTGTCTCTGAGCAATTATCCATAAAATAAGATTCTGTCTTGAAGTTGGGAGCCACTTTCAGGGGATAAAGAAACTTATTTACACAGAAGTATAGTTTATAGTAAGCAGCCCAGTCCACCAACACATAAATTACCACTTTAAACTTTGAGATGCAGCAGTCTAGAACACCCTCCACAAAGTGAGTATTTCATAAGGACAGTAAACATTTTCAGGGAGGGTGCTTGGAAAATGGGTAAGCACCAAATCTTTTATGAGATTACAGGTGTCATTCCTTCAAAATGGTTTTCCCTTAGGGCTACCTGTCGCTTCTGCATACCTCCGATGGAAGGCAAGGAAGGGGAGAATCAAGTAACAATGTTGTTGTACATTTTTGACTATTTTGTGTACTGCTTCTAGAGCTCCTGTGCCTGCCTTGGTTTACATGGAGCCTAGAAGATTTGCAGGAAGATTTATGAGTCTTTGGAATCTGTTAATGTCAGAGTTGTTGACCATGAGGTTAGTGTTCTTGGTTTCAGTCTCTTCAATGTGACCACTGTGTAGGAGAGTAGGGTCTTTTTCCTATGGTCACCCCCACTTTTTGCTGTAATTTACTGTTTTTTCGACTTTAGTGTGGCTATGGGCCTGCTAATCAGACCCACAGCCCAGCTGTTCTCTCTCTAAATTGGTACCATGTACTTTAGGTACATACCTGATTGGGTATTGGGTCACCTCTGTGAGCCCCTGTATAGTGTACCATAGGTACCCAGGGCATAGGTGCACCCAAGGCCTACCAGGGGCTGCAGCATGTATTATGCCACCCCTGGCTGGCAATCCAAACTGATACCATAGGCTGATCACTCAGCTTGGGTAAGGTGGTGTAATCACCCCTTACTTAGATATAGTATTCCTATATCTAATCTTATATACACCTATAGACACCTATAAGTCACTCCTATGGCAGGCCTTGACAATCCTGGAGGCAGAGTGCTTGGTTATATGTGAGAGGGAGCTCTGGCATGAGCTGAGCCCTTCTGCAGCTTTCAGAACCATGACCTTATAGCTGTTCTATGATATAGCCATACCATATACTCTTAAGTGCATTATAATCCTCGCGGTTAAATGCTAACTTTGGTTTGGCTTTATCAAAACATGTCGTGTAAGGTGTCAAACACTTTGGAATACTACCCCACCCCACCAATTCTGGTGGCGGGGGTAGCATTCCACCCTTCTAGAGGGAAAAGACATGTATGTTACTGCTTTACCCGGTTAAAGTTAAACAGAGCCTCAGCATCACAAAATGGATTCTGCTGCCACAGACACGAGTCTGACCTCCTGCAGCTGGGGGAAACTCCAGCAAGGGAGGCCTGGACAATAGGTTTCCTGTCGAGGGAGGTGCCAGCACCTCCCCAGACAGCCAGTAGTGTATGGCTGGGTTAAATGGAAAGATGCTTTTCCAGACACTGCCTGGGGAACACAAGGTGCTCCATGCATAGCCCGGTTCAGTTGCTGGGGCACTCCAGCCCCAGCTCTGGTGCAAAACTGGACAAAGGGAAAGGGGTGTAACCACCCCCATCCCAGGTTCCGCCCATAGGAGGGACTTAGCAGGTAATCCAGCCCCATAGTTTGGTATAAAGTTAGGAGCTGTGTCTAGAGACATTAGATTACCCTGGAAAGAAACTACGATACAGAACTCTTGGACTTCGACATTCTATGCTGACTAGAAGACTGAAGAAGATCTCCCTTGTGGTCAAGGAGTGACCACCCCATTCAAACAGGCACCACCAGTAACTTGCCGGTTTGCTTTTTCGACGCTCCAGCAGGAACCCGACAACTCAGAGACTCAGAAACTAGACTTCCAGACTTCTCCGACTTTGATCCACATCCACACCAAAGCTGAGACCCATGGCGGACACGAGAGACGTGGGACCAGTTATCCTGGACTACCTGCACTTTGCTAATTGTGCAACGACCGAGGCACCCTCACAGTTGTGCATTGGAGTAAGAGAATCCCCAAACCCGAGCATCATTTGCACCAGAGCTCAGCCCTCCTCACTCCACGAATGCAGCGTGGGGCCCGCTCCTGCATTTCAGCTTGACGCGCCTTCCCGGTTGCTAGCCCGTTGGCTAGTACACCCCCTGAAGATGATCCTTTAAATTTCCAACACTTGCCTGGTTTTTCTGGGCTTGCTCCAGCTTCCCTTCAAAAGAGAAGCACCTCATTCCTTGCTGGTCTGACCTGAAGCCAATCTTAACTTCCTGAGTGGGTTGCGGTTACCAAGGCTTGTTGGGTCCAATCTGGATACCGACACCGCAGTTAACTAGATCCTTTGTGGGACAGCTAGAATACAGCTCCTGGTTGTTGTCAACGCCTCCTGGTCCTCGTGGCTGCAGAGACAAGCTTCACCTCTTCACCTGTTTGCATCGTGACATCACCTGGTTCCATCCTGGTTCCAGACTCTGTCCCCTCTGCTTTCAGGTTCTTCACAGCTTCAATCCACCCTTGGATCCTCCTGGACACTCTCCCTTTAGCCTCCTGCAGCACTTCTTTTTCAGGTCTCCATTGAAAGTATCGACGAAACCCGACACGAAAAGACACCTATGCACCCGGCTTCCCTGGGTGAGGTAACTGGAGTACTCCGGTGCTCCCGTGGCTGTTGACTATCCAAGTGTCCTAGCTTAAAGGGGTGTTATCGTAGTCCACTCGGAAGTGCCTTTAATCTTTAACTTTGTGATTCCTTCTTTCTCCATTGAAGTCAATGAGGACACGCGCCTGTGTTTAGACACTGCAGGCGCCGCCCCTGGGTCTCCTACTTCCTAACTTTTGGTACTGTAGTGTAGCCCCAGCAATTCCCTAGGCCCTAGGCCTATTCACTGCTCGTGCAGTGGTTCTTATATCACTTAATTAGTATATGGTTCGTGAGGCCCCTAGGGCAGAATTGTATTTGTGCAAATTAAAGTATACTGATAGAGTAACTTGTAATGTATTTCGATCTCTGACCTCATAAAGAGTTCAGAGGGGTTGTGTTATAAATAAATACATATATATTTGATATATACGTTGTGTGGTGTCCTTTCATTTGGTATTCAAGGGATTATATATGGTAAAACAGCTGGCTTCACATGCTCTCTGAGATTTTAGCCTAAGACTGCTGGTCCATGCTACCACTACGATAGCTTGTATATAAGGTTGACTTTACAACCATCACCATAAGGGTTGTTTGGACTGGTGCAGGGTGCCCACTAGAATAGTGGACATCATATACCAGGCCAACTTCTCACATCACATTGTGAGTCAGGATCTCTTTAGTCTGCATTTTCTGGTGAAGGAAAAAGACATGTTTGTTTTCAGGCTTGATCTGGCTCTTTGGCTGTGGGACAAATTCATTCAATGAGCACATTGGGTACAAACTTTTAAATCTAAAACAAAACTAGAACTCAGAAAATATGAAGGCATTCAAATGAAAAATTAAAGCATGTCAAATGTGAAGTCTTATTTTCTATTGAACTATTAAGATATTACAATGTTTAACAGCAAGGAGATGGAGGGGGAACCGCTATCCATGTATATTAACGGTAAAGTAAGGGAAAGAGCTTGGGATAAAGGACGACACCATTTAATATAATGAAGCAAAACCGATAAAATATAGGGATTAATACATAGGCCTTGGCTATTTGTCATCCCTAGTGCACAAAAATATATCATTAGATGTTATGAGGTAATTTTCAACTAATATGCTTTAAAGATGAAATAAATAGGGAAATTTCTGAATATAAAGATCACCTAACACAATCCAAAATCCAAAAGTTTCAGAAGGATGTGAAAAGATTCTCTTATGTAAAAATATTCCCTCAATCAGTAACCAACTATTTAAACCCTGACAAACAAAATTACACCACAGATACAAACACATCGGATGGAAGATCATCAGAAACAAATGGAGTTGAAATCAAAGGGAGACAGTGGGGCAAAAATAGAAACAGACCTTGGGTGCAATCATGGGAAGGTTTCAATCCCTACAATAACTCAATTGAGATTGCACAACAATATTGCCCTCCCACCTAACCAAACAAATTCTTTGCTTGGGGCGACTCTTTTCCACAGGGCCCCCCACCATGGTTTCCCCCGAACGAAAAGTTCAATTTTTTATCGAGGAGAGGCATGGGAAGAGGAAAGAGAAGAAAAGACAACCAAATATGCTGGGAGGACCAGACTGCAGGACTACACACCAGGAGCATGTTGAGGGAGACCCTCCCTGGGACGAGCAGGAGCTTGTCATTGTTACAAACCTGTCAACTATAAAACTGACAGAAATACAACACAGAGTCCTTAATAAAGGACTGGGTTTGTACCTACAGTACATCTTGATAAGTTCCAACTACATTGTGAATTGGCTGGGTTCTTCAGAAAACTCAAGCTAAAATACTTTTTTTGAAAAAACTAACGCCCTTGACAACACAAACAATGGTGACACAGATCTGAGGATGAAATCTACTTTCTATCCCTATGCTACCATGATCCCTATTGAGGTATTGACATTCCAACAGGCAGTGTTCAATGAAACAGAAACACTACACAAAGGAGACAGGGACGTCTTCCACAATATGAGTAAGGCAGAGACCAGGGCACTGAATGATCTGGGAATGGAGAAATTAATTAGCATAAAACCTGCAGATAAAGGAAGTGATGTTGTAATCCAAGACAAACAGGATGCCAACACCTAGTGTCTCCGTCTCCTCGAAGATAAAAATATTTACAGAAATAAGGAACCTAACTGAGACAGTGGAGGCAAACAGGTCAATCTCTAAAGAAAGAGTAAGAATTACTTCTAACAACGGGCCCAAAAACATCTTACTTCTATACGCTCCCTAAAATCCACAAAAAATAGAACACCCACTCTTGGAAAGCCATGCACTTGACAAAACCATCATCCACCTCATATGTGACACAATTTATAACAACAGTTCCAACTGAAAAAAGTAAGCAACAAACACTGTGGCATACTAAAAATAGCCCCCTAATTTAATTTAATTTAATTAGAAACCCCCCTTTTGTCTTTTAAAAGGGCAAGAAGCCTCAAGGACTGTGTGGTATCCACCTGAACAAAGAAGACCCCAGAAATCAGAACCACTGCATTGGACAACTGGTGGTTACCCAATGTCACAGGGCACCACGCATGTGAGAACTGCACTGTATGCCATTTAACAACCACTATCAAAAGACTCAACCTGGAACTAGGAAGAGTATGGACAATCAGGTAACATATTAAATGCAACTCTGCCACTGTAGTATACTTAATAACCTGCCTATGTTGTCTCCGCTATGTTGACATGACAACAAGAAATATTAGGCACGGATTAGCGAACACCGCAGCAACATCCATTGCAAATGAAACACAACCAAAATGGCTGACCATTTCCTCAGAGAAGGCCATATCTCCGACGACTTGAAATTGGTCATCATAGTAAATTTGGAGTGCAACAACAGCAACGCAGAAAGACAATTATTCGAAAAGAAACAGCGCTGAATATACCGGCTTACTACTCAAAATAATGTTTTAGATATCAATATTCCAGGGCACAGTACACAATTATGATCTCTGGCCTCCATACGTCCTGAACCCATACCTTAACATCTAATTAAATTGGCTACATACGAACACTCAAAACCTGTATTGCAAGAACTTCACATGCCTGTGCAATCATCTTAGGACTACTTGCTGGAAACATTCACCCTCACTGCGGCTTATTTAGCTCAGTATTTGTATTAGCCATTTGAATTGCACCACTACTTACATGTTATAAATGAAGTTACCAAATGATCCGTGGTTTCTCATAGTATTCTTCGGTAATAGAATTGGCAACAGGATGCATAAAGGTCATCCTTTGAATCCACCACATTTGTCTGATATATATTAGGGAAAAGTCCCCCCCACCCTTTTTTATGCACCTTTTTAGGTCAAATTTGAATTTGACAACTGCGCAAATCTTGTTAACATTTTCAACAGTATATTTGTCATGTTTTATTGTTTCCCCACAGTACGAATGCTCAGTCCTCTATGCCATTATGTTAGGGTAATAGATAGCCTTTCTTTTCATTTTTTATCTGTTTTTGTAAGCCACAGTTGCATACTGCAGCATTAGCAAGCGTCCGTTTTGGTTCCCATGGTGCTAATGAAGAGTCGACATGGACATGCCCACCTGCGCGTGAATTGCACCCGGAAGTGCCTGCTGTGTACCAATAGCAGCTGGTGTTGTGGAAGAGTGGTGGGGCAGGGGGAGGGATCGTGGAATGACAAAAGAAAAAGAAAAAAAACTTAACTGCAGCAGGCCGTGTTGCGCTCTTCTGCTCCTCTCCTTGCAATCATAGTCACCCAGACTCAACTGCGGCCAATCCTCATGCTGCTCTCATGTAAGAAAAGCAGCATCAGGATTGGCCTGAGCACTCTGAATCTGTGCTCCCAGTGATACTGGGAGCCTGTGCCTCCTCTCTCCAACCCACAATGCAGCTCAGGTTGGAGACAACTTCAGTTCGCAAGATGGTTTGGCTGGCCTGAGACGGCCAGCTAAACCGTCATGCACACTGACAATAGTTCAAGAACTAGTTGTCAGTGCAGACCACCCGCTTTCTATAGCACCTAGACACCTCCGGGTATACGTCCGCTTTATAAATTAAAATAACATACCATAACATAACATAGTGCCCACCACTCCTCATGCTGCCTGTCATCCCCCATGGCCCCACCTCCAAAAACTCAGCAGAAAAGGAAAAATAAAACAATAATGAAACGTGTTTATTATCATTTTATTTTCCCTTTCCTGTTGTTTTGAGGCAGCTGGCAGGGGAGGTGATGCTCCTCCACCATCGCAGAGAAGCTGCTGTTTCTGAGCATGCCCACATGCATGTGATGCAATACCGCACCGACTACTTAGTCAGAAGCGGCAGGAGGCAGAAACAATGTATGGAGCACCTGAGGCCGGAAAGTATGTACTCATATGGGCTATCACCCTCAATGAAGTAAGTGTGGGCTGGAGGAGCTGAGTAGCAGAATCTTTTTTCCTAAACAAGAACCCAACATTGGAGGAAGGTGTAACTATATATGTGATCCCTAACAGTGTGTGACTACAGTGCTCATCTCCTCAGGTCTTCATATTGTAAGGAATTACGAGCAATAAGTATGTAACTTCTACCTTGAATTCTGCAGGATATTCATGTAATTATCCTCACACCACTTTGTGTCCTTTGTTACTCTTAAATTATACAGTGTGAGCCTTATTATCTGACTCAACGCATGTTTACATACATCGCTCTGTCATAACACTGAAGTGCATGCAGAATCACAATGTGCTGCATAGTGTCAAGGTGCAGGATCTCTCCTGCGACTTTGATTTATCTGCATGATTGGATAAAGCAGAGCACATATAATTCAATTTCTGCTATTTCGTTCAAGGGCACGGAGGTGCCATCAAACTTGGAACTACATGCATGGGGTAAGTGCGCTGAGAGCGCTATGCCCATGTTCCCTTGAATGTTTTTTCTACCATAGCACAAAAAGACGCCTTTCTCACTTTTTTTCCACACAGAGACTCAAATGGAGTAAAAAGCACAGATAAAACCGTAAGTTATGAACTGTGATATTTTTGCATCCCTTAGCGCGCATGCAGATCTGGTCCTGAAGAAAGTAATACTGACCCTCTTGGGCTGCTTAGACAGTAGGGTCCAGATGTAGGTAATTTGTTTTTACCGATTCTTAAATACCGAATTTTACCGATTCGGTATTTAAAAATCGGTAATTGAGATGTAGAGGAAAAATCGTTATTTTTTATCGAATCGGTAAAAATCGGTATCTGAGTTTCGGAAAATACTGAATCGGTATTTACCGATCGGTATGTCCAATGCATTCCTATGGGCCTTTTGGCCCATAGGAATGCATTGGAAATACCGATCGGTAAATACCGAATCGGTAAATACCGATCGGTATTTTTGGATTCGGACAGCAAACAAAAGTGAAACTTAACACAACAGCCAATCAGGTGCAACCACCCTCCCCCTTCCTACCAGGAAGTGGCCACACAGGCAGCTGCAACTAATTAGAAGGTTCTGGAAAGGCAGTTGGAGCAGAGAGACTGGGAGCAGCAGCAGCAGCAGACAGAGCTTGTGATTTTTTGAAAACTTTAACATGGAAAGCAGCAGGGACACTGAGCAGGCTGAAAGGAAAAGAAAGCTTAAATTCAGTAGTATGGAGCTACAGGTCCTTGTTGAGGAGGTGGTAAAGGTACACCACAGACTCTTTGGAAAGCAGTCCCTCACTGTGCCAGAATCAACAAAAAGGAAAATATGTCTGGAAATCTTAGATAAAGTTAATGCAGTGGGAGTGACCACCAGAGTCACTGAAGATTTAAAAAAGAGGTTCTATGACCTAAGGAGCCTCACAAAGAAAAAATTGGCTGACCGCCACAAAAAGTCACAGAAAACAGGTGGAGGAAAGAACACTGCACCCCCCTCACCGACCTGGAGGAGCTGGTAGCCACAACCCTGGAGGCTGAAAGTGTCCATGGACTGGGAGAAGTGGACAGCTCGGCGCAATCTGCAAAAAAAAAAGGTAAGATGCATGCACAGCAATCCCCCTCCCACCCCCATCCATCCCTCACCCCTTGCAGCTAAGTTACCCCAGTTCTAGGGTGTCTGTGCAAAACTGTAGCAATGCATCATGGTACACGTAGTCAGTTATTGAAAGACCATGTCACACAGCACTGTAACCAACAAGTTATTTACATGAATGCAGACAAAATGAAGGGCAGGCAGCATGTACAAAGTGCAATGTTATATGTTTAATTGTAGTGGCTGTGACACATTGGCACCTAGCTGATATGTGCTCATATGTCCACAGGTCACACATCCAGAAGGCAGTCTGAGGAGGCAGAAGGCACGGCACCCGAGAGGGATGACAGTCAGGAGCCAGGGCCCAGTGCATCCCAGGACACAGGTGTTCCGAGTGGGCAGCCACCCTCCCAAGAAACTGACATCAGTGAAGAAATGCAGGGCTCCCCAATTCCTTCACAGTCACCACTATTGGTCTCATCACCAGAAATGCCTGCATCCCTTGTAGTAGTAACACCTGTTGCACACCCTAGCAGGAGGCATGTCGTTTCCCCACTGCTGGAAATGGAGACAGGTGCTGATGAAATGGTGGGTGAAGACTCACAGAACTTGTCTCAAGCTGACATCACTGCCACACTGCAGCCCAGCACAGAGCCTGTACCAAGTACCACTAGAAGGCGCACAGTACAAGGAAGGGGTGTAGGTGCACGTGGGGAGGGGTCCAGTGTCTTCCAAGGCCTGGAGGGATCCATGGTCAGGATTCAGAGGATGCAGGGCAAGGGCATCATGGCCTGTCAAAGACAAATGCGAAACCTCAACATCAACATGCAGGGAATTGGCAAGGGCATAAAAGAGCTGGTGGAAGTGAACAAGAGCATGGCAACAGGCATACAGCAACTGTGCACAAAACTTGACTCTGAAATTACTTCAAGGCGCAGGGACAAGCAGCGCGCAGAGAGAATTGAGAAATCCATACACCGCCTTGCAACAGCCACATCCCTGCTATGCAGGCGTAGCATCAATAGTCAGGAAGTCCTGACTCATAATAGCAACCAGTTGACAAGGGGCATAGCTGGAATGACCGGTGCGCTGGAGGCCCTACTCAATGCACAAAGTGCACAAAGTTCTGCTATTGACGTGCCGGACACTGAAGCTAGCACCAGTAGGAGCAGCACAGCTAGCCCCCATGGCGTAGAGCCAAGGAGGAGCAGCAGGCGACAGGGTGAGGCTACAGGCCAAACGCCCAGTGAACAGGCTGAGCCACAGACACCTGCCAGTGCAAAGCGTGGCCGAAAATGAACAGTTGTAACTATGGCCTACTCCCATTGGACATTTGATTCATAGTTAATAACGTTTTATTTGCACATTTGTGCCATTTCAACCTGCCTAGTGACAATATACAACTACAGTGGGTGGATTCAACACCTGTCTGAGTGTGTTTGCTCACTGTGAGCATTCCTGTCAAATGCTTACTGTTGCACTTTTGTTCTTTAACATATCTTGACAAAATATAATTAAACAGAAGCTTGTGCTTTCAGCATAGCTCAGTGTCTTCACTTACTCAGAAATAGTTGCGTGTTATTTCATCACGTCTGTATCTGCCATCACTTGGTGTTGACACTCCAGCAGGTTGTCTTTCAGGCACAGCTATGTCGTCGTCATGATTCTCATAGTCAGATAACTCCACCTCAGTCCCCTTCTTAACAGCCAGATTGTGCAACATAGCACAGGCAGCAATGATCTTACAGCAGGTGATGAGGGTATACTGCCTTGCACCTCCGCTCTTGTGCAAGCATCTAAACCTGCTTTTCCAGATACCAAATGTTCTCTCAACAACATTACGTGTGCTCTTGTGTGCCCGGTTGTATCTCCTTTGGCTGGGTGTTGAAGGGGTTGAGGTAGGGGGTGAGTATGAAGGAGCGAAGGGCATATGCACTGTCTCCTAAAATGAAAAGGGAATAATTTACTCACATGTATACATGTACTGCTTATTGCAATAGGTGTAATAGGTGTCGCACACTGTCTCTTACCTAGGAGGTAGCCTTCACCAAATTCCCCTGCAGTCAGGCGTGCATAGATGCCACTGTTCTGAAATATATAGGAGTCGTGGGTACTTCCCGGGAATTTTGCTACAAGGTCTGTGATGACGTTCTTTGCATTGCAAATCACCTGCACGTTGATGGTGTGGCTTGACTTCCTATTGCGGTAAATGTATTCTGTGGCAGCAGGGGGACAAATGGGGATGTGCGTGCCATCAATGCATCCGATGATATGGGGAAATCTTGCCATCTGGTAGAACTCAGATTTGGTTTGAACCAGTTCAGCATGGGTGGATGGAAAAGAAATGTAATGCTGCATCCTATGCAACATGGCGTCAAGGAAATTGTGAAAAAACCTTGAGAGGCTGCTCTGGGTCACCCCTCCCACCGCAGCAACCACGCTCTGGTAGCTCCCTGACGCCAGCAGGTGGATGCTGCACAGCACCTGCACATGGGGTGGAATTGCATGTGCCCTTGGGGTGTGGTGCTGCAACAGTGGTTTTAGGTCCCTGATGAGCTCCAAGATGGTGTCTGGAGCCAACCTGTACCTTTCCAGTATCTCTTCCTCTGTGAGCATGTTATGTTATGTTAATGGGCATTTGTTAAGCGCACTGTCACCATGAGTTTCCTGGCGCTGAACAGGGTCACCCTCTGCCTGTAAACCTGCTCCTGTCTCAGCCATTCCCTCTCTCCTTCCTCCTGTAGCCGTAGCCGTCTTGCAATGACATAAAATGCCGCCATTGTGCAAACAGAATTGCATTTTGGGTCCATTTTTATAGGCTGCACCTGGTTACCACCTGATTTGAATCCATGGTAAATACCGACTCTTAAATACCGATTTTGGAGCAAAATCGGTATTTCAGAGCCTCCCTACATCTCAATCTTCAATTTTAGCTATTCTTAATTACCGATTCGGTATTTTACCGATTTGGTAAGTTTACCGATCGGTAAGTTTACCGATCAGTAAGTTTACCGATCGGTAAGTTTACCGATCGGTAATTTTTCCAATTCGGTATTTTACCGATCGGTAAGTTTACCGATTCGGTAAATTTACCGATTCGGACTATTTGCTATCACCTACATACTGATCGCTCAATACCGGTCGGTAACGGCCGAAAATCGGTATTTTCGGCAGTTACTGACCGGTAAAAGCCTACCTACATCTGGGCCTAAGACTTAAACAGATCGACATAAACTAGGGCTGTGAGAGCTCATGTATTCTGCGCAACCCATCTACCACTGCTTTTAATCCTTGTCCAAGACTACCACTATTAAAATATACCACATTGTTTGATAACCTTTTTTTATATTTTTTTTTACTGAGCAGAATTAACTCTAAGAAAGAGCAGCATCGACTATACATACAATTGTTAGTACCTTATGCAATTTAAATTAAATACATCTTCTTAACTCATGACAGGAATTGAGCATTTCCCTTAATCTTGATCACATACAGACACACCTCTGGCGCCAATCCAAAGTGCAACGTGCAGATAATAAAGTGCAGTGCAGAGCAGTTTTGACATAATAAGGTTATTAGATTCAGCTTACTAAAAGAACAAGTCTTCCTCCTATCCTAAAGCATTGAAGTGCAGTGCATAGTAGCTTTCACATATTTAGGCCATGTATTTCATCATTACTCATATCTTCCATTACTAACATTTTGAGTCCTCTCTTACCCTTCCCAAGGCAGTACAGCCAATGAGTACAAAGCAAAAATTAAAGTTGGTCCTCCCTCCTCTGTCAACAAGGCTATCAAATTGCCCACCCCCCTCATTCAAGAATACTAAACATTCAGCTTTCTATTGTATCCATAAATTTCCATATTGCTACGAATTTCTTAGTAGCCCCTTCCCTTTTTGCAAACACTCCCTCAAAGGTTTTAGTGAGCACCATTTTTTATGCCAAAATTGGTAGGTTGGAACTTTCGCTCTCCTCCAATTCTGAAGGATCAGGGAGCGAGCCACTAAAGCGGAAATCGCTATAAAAGCTTTCTCTCCTTTTGAGATTGGAGTATTCAAGCTTTAACTCACAAACCCAAACAGTGCAATCTCTAGTTCCGGTTTTGATTTTCTCTGTAAAACCTCATTGAGGGCGGAGAACACTTCCTCCCAGAACTGGGTTAGAAGCGGGCGAGTAAAAAAAGAAATTAGCCAACCCCCCCTAGCCCAGTTGCTGACAGCCAAAACACGTATCCTCTACTTCTGGGTACATCCTAAGTAGGACTCTTGGTATGTAATAAGACATCCAACGAGATAAGAATGCCATTCTTTTAAAAATATTCAGCTCTTAATGTTTGATTACCATGTAGCGAAATCTCCTGCCATTCTCTATTTGAAAAAGTACTCTGCGTTTCTTGGGCGATTTTGCCCAAAAAAGTGATTACTAAAGAGCTTTCCCTTTGATGCCGAAGAAGTATGTACCAGTTTCCGACCCCCCTTAACTTAGCACTATAAAGGGCTGTTGATAAGGGCACCGGGACTGTGCTCAATGGAAAGCAAAATTTCTTCACAAATTGGGTAATCTGAGAAAAAACGAAAAGGAATAATTTGCAGATAGTTCCACACGGGGTCGATTACGATGGCGGACGGAAGGACGACCGCCGGCCTGGAGTAGGCGGAAAATGCCTTTTTACTGTCCGCCAGCCGCGGTCAGTCCGTCCACCATATTAGGATGGGAAACACAGTCAAATGTCCGTACGCCGCGGAAGAGCACGCACCGCCGCAGAACTACACCCGACCCAGCGGCAGACGGAACCAATCTGAAGTACCGTAAAAATAATCACAACCCAAATAGAGCCATACTTACAAATAGTCCATGTAACAATTACCAATAATCAGTCAGTTGGAAGTGTAGAAGGTCCAATCGTTTATTACAATAAACAAACTCTGCCAGAGGAGCTCCTTGCGACCTAACCCCATGAGGTCCGCCAAGAAGACTGCTGGCACATTGTCAGTGCATCACATATATACTGTTACATTTCGAAGTCGTTACCTAAGATGGAAAAATACAGGCTGGTACAGGTTGGTGCAAAGGAAAGACCATATATGGAACACAGAAACCCCTCAGATATAGCTCAGCTCATTATAGCAAGGTCGAGAGGGTGACTCCCTTCTGCTAACTCCGAGAGAGTCCGCACAGCGCTCCCCTGGAATGTGCTTGCCCAACCTAACCCCACCTATAACCTTGACAGGCCTAACGTGCAGAAACAGCAGGTTGCTACATTTGTACTATTTCACAGGGGAATGGATCTCAAGCATGGACAAAGGAAAGGATCGTGTTAGTGCTGAATGCTGAGGGCGAACTAGGCCACAAAATGGCGCTTGTCGGGTCAACCTGTTTTATGTATAAAATAGCGTGCAATAAAGTGTATGTGGGTCCTGCAACAGTTTCGTGTGTCAGTATATTAGTGTCCGAAGCTTTATATCGGCATAATAGCTACACCACGCTAATTACTAGTACTAACTACATGTTTTACTAGGCCCAGATCGAATTCTGGTTCCTCAAACCCTCCTTTTAGCGTTATGAAGCTAACTAATAGGAAGTTCTAATCCTGGAAGACTTCCTCGTCAATGGCCATCAGCTCACGAATCTCCTGTTGGAGCATCTGAGTCTTAGTGGGAACAGATGGAGCGGTAAACATGACTGTCATTCTCGTAGCACAGTAGGAACAGCAAGCCGGCCCACACTGCATACAGAGGCAGCAACTGAATATGATACTGGCTGCTCAAGCAACTATCATCAGTAATTTCCACCCCCATGTAGATAATAACTAACCCTGGGCGTAGTGTGCGGAGTGGGGCTCCGCGGAGCTACGCGAAGTGGGCACACAACTACGCCCACCCGCGCACTCCGCGTAGCCCCACTCCGCGCCGCCCGCCTCCCTCCCGCCCTCCCTAAATACATAAATAAAAGTATAAAAAGCTTTTAAAAACACTTACCTTGTCTGCCGCGTCCCCGGGGCTCCCTCTCGCCGTCCCGCGATTCCGCCGCCACCGATTCGGATCCTAATGCGCATGCGCGGGCGGCCGCTCATGCGCATTCCTCATGAGAAATGCGCATGCGCGGCCGCCCGCGCATGCGCATTAGGATCCGAAATGGCGGCGCGAATCGCGGGACGGCGAGAGGGAGCCCCGGGGACGCGGCAGACAAGGTAAGTGTTTTTAAAAGCTTTTTATACTGTTTATTTATGTATTTAGGGAGGGCGGGAGGGAGGCGGGTGGCGGCCGGCTACGCACCGTCTGCGGAGCGCGCGTAGTGCCGCCTGGCTACGCCCGCTACGCAAAATGCGTAGGAGACGGCACTCCGTGCACTCCGTGCACGGAGCGTAGCTGGCCGCCCAGGGTTAATAATAACCCCCAAAACCAACCAGAGAGGGACCAGGATCCATTCTCAGTATGCATTTCCGCTGCAATGCGATGTAATCTCTGAATAGCCAGATGGACCGTGGGGGCGGAGTCTGTGATGTAAACACAGCAGGAGCTGCCGATCACTCGACATGCTCCTCCCCGATCAGCCAAGATGACGTCAAGAACCATCCGGTTCTGGAGCGAAACGAGTCTCGTGGCCTGAAGCTCTACGGTGATATTAGTCATGATATCTGTGGTAATATTAATGACATTTTCTACTATCCTAGACAAACGTCTTATTTCCCTACTATTAAAAATCGGCCCCAGAAAGGGACCAATCCTTTCGTAAAGTCCGTGAACTGTTGCATGGATGTGTCAGTCTGATCAACTTCCGTCATGTCGAGCTGTCTTCGCTGTCTAATGGAGACTGGCTTCGCACTATGGAGCTGGTGTGTTTTATGATAGTCTGATGGTGCTATATACACCGGGGGGTACAAGAAGGACAAATAGCACTGTCCTGCCCACCCTCGTGGTAGCCAGGTGTAAGCATTTTCCCCACAAACGAAATACACATTTGGTGGTGTCAACAAGGGAGGGCTACTGAAAATCTTCATTCGGTAAGTATAATTGCAAATGCTATTTCCAACCTGTACATGCCCCATACCCTGGACACAGAAATCAGAGGTAGTATTCAAAATAGGGACAGTCATAGTGCGTTCACTAGTAACATTTCTGGAAACAAAATGCTGAAAATACTGAGAAGGATTGAAATTAGCAAAGTCATAAAGTTCGTCCTGTAGCCAAGTACTGTTCTCATTAGCAGTATATGAATTCATACAAGCATCAGGGTCCAGTGATCCCTCTCCCCCGTTTCCAGCTGGGTCAAATCCCTGGTGTGTCTCAATATATGCTAGGATCATATTGTAGTCCTTCTCGGTGTATTGTTTGGGGTTTTCTACATAATGATTATACATGGCAGAGAACATTTGAAACCATGCTTCGCAGCTTCCTAAGTAGGACAAGGGCAGAGAGAGAAACAAGTCGTGCTTATGCATCACTGACGGTAAGAGCCCACAAACCCAGCAATCGGTCATATTAGTTGTACTGTGAGTTTGTTGGAGCATTTCTACAAATACATTCTTGGCATAGGTCTGGCGGTGTCTCTGTTTATGTGGTGCTAAGGTGAACATCAAATGTTCGGGCGGGGCAGTGGTAGAGGGCATCATAGCTTGCATGGGGTACTTATATTCTAGATATATGAAAACACTCATAAAGATGGCTAATATCACAGTTATCACTAAGACAAAGGCTATTTTTACACGCATGGTCCAAGTGTAAAACATTGGCTCATAAAATGGCAAATAACGCGGTGCAATAGGACGTTCTTCTTCGAGCACAACACGACCAAAGGGGTACATTCCTAACTAAAAGTCCAAAACTAAACTCGGGCGCAGCAGTCCGTCCTGCCAGAGGGTTCTTCTTCCTGTGTCCGTCAGAGTCTCACAGGCAGACTCCCATCGTTCATCTCAAAAGAATCAAAGAACTAGATGCACAACCTGGCCGTTTCTCAAGTGTAAGTCTTTCTCTCTGAACAGAGCATAATAACAAAAGTTCCAGCTCTCAACGTGTTCAGTCCAGTGTCCTGCTCAGTACCTCAGACTCGGAATCTAGCAAACCCTTTCTAATCAAGTCTTTCCTTATCTCCTAACAGCGTCGTCTGAGGCACCGTGATGTTTTCTTGGCCGTAGGTTGTATCGCACATGACCCGGAATGTCCTGATCTGAGAACAGCAAAGTAGACCCTTTCTTTTCATTGGAGCCTCCGCTCACAGGAATATCAACAACGGGATTAAGGGCACTTGCGGATTCAGCTGAGACCGGTTTGCCCGATCCCGTCGCTCCTTCTTCTTGCCTTTTCTCTGTTTCGCAGGCGTCTGAAAAAGGGACAAATGCAGTGGCTCTCTCAGTTTCCTGGGTCAATATCTCACCAGATTGCAGATGATCATAGGGAAGCGGAAGTGGCAGTTTCTTCAGTTGGGAGACATGTATCCAGTGCTTTCTCCCATCTACCTTCACCGCCGTCCGCGTTGCAAGTAATATCTGGTGTGGCTCCGACCACCTCGGGGCCAAGCTAGTATCTTGTTCATACTTCTTGACCAGTACCCACTGGCCACGTTCCAATCAGTGTCCGGGGCCCTCTGGCGGAGGCTGCTGTACAGATGCTACCTGCTGATGAATAGAACGGAGGTCTTTAGTCAAGGTATACAGGTAATCGATCAACATAGGATATTCAACATCAGAAAAAGATCGTGGCCTAGGCACCCCCCATATGTTAGCTGGTCGCCCAAAGACAATCTCATAAGGGGAGAGACCAGAACGAGAATGAGGGGTAACTCTTAATGACATGAGGGCTAAAGGTAGGGTGTCAGGGCACTTTAAACCAGTACTTTCTTGTATCAGCCATTTTAAGTTTCAAAATCCCATTATATTTCTCCACCAGCCCTGCCGACTGGGGATGTCGGGCTGCATGGAATGTTTGTCTAATTTGTAAGCCATTGCAGATATGTTTAACTAGAGCCCCATGGAAGTGCCCCCCATTGTCTGACCAGATCAAACGGGGCAAACCGAATCTAGGTAGAATCTCCTTTATTAGGGCTTTTGCTGTAGCCAGGGCAGTGTTCTCTTTAGTTGGGTAGGCCTCAACCCATTTACTGAAGGCACACACCACTACTAAAACATATTTTAGGTTGTTGACGTGCTCCATGTGGATATAATCCATCTGGAGTACTTCAAACGGTAAAGTTGGGGGTGCAAAGCTGGCACTCAAAACACTTTCTGCTTTCCCTGGGTTATGTTGCAGGCAAACCATACAGTACTGTACCAGACGGACAGCTGTCCTGTGTATGTTAGGATTATTCCATACCGGATCCAACAAGGCACAAATCCATTTTGCTCCTACATGGGCTGGTCCATGAGCCATAGTTACAACGGCTTGTACCAGAGCATTGAGCAGCAGCCATCTTGGTTTGTCTGTTAAATCAACCCAACAGTTATTCTCGTCCAGTCTCCCTACTTCCTTCTCCCATCTCTCCAATTCAGCTGGGGTAGCTTCCTTCTGTAATTCTTTCACACTTTCTATGGTATTATCGAACAGATCAGACTCCTCTACCCATCTAGCAGAAGACGTTACAAACATATTGGACATCATGGACTGCGCTGTTTGCTTAGCAATCTGATCTGCAAAAGCATTTCCTTCACCTACTTCGTCCACCACTGCCTTATGGGCACTACATTTTTACTATGGCTAGCTTTTTAGGCAAGGTTAGGGCATCTAGCAATCGTAACACCAGGGGGCCATTTTGTATTTTCTGACCATGGGAAGTGAGGAAACCACGTTCCCTGCACAGCCGCCCAAAGCTATGGGCCACGCCGAAGGCGTATTGACTGTCTGTGTAGATGTTGACCTCTAGTCCTTCACTTAATTCACAGGCTCGTAATAATGCCACTAGTTCAGCAGCTTGAGCTGATCGATAGGGAACTCGAGATGTCTCAACTACTGTTTTCAGTGTGGTAAATGCATATGCAGCTGTTGTTGTGCCATCTGTTAACTTGAAACAAGACCCATCCACATACAATTCCCCTTGGGGGTCAGATAGAGGAATGTCTGTGAGGTCAATCCTACCCTTCGTTTCTTCTTCTGCAGTCCGAAATAGGCAATCATGGATATCATTTACATTTTCATTCGAAGGGAGCGGTAGCAATGTGGCAGGATTTAATGTGGCACATCGCGTAATCGTAATATGTGGAGCATATAGTGTCAATTCATATCCAGTGAGGCGTGCACTTGTAAGATGCTGGGTCTTAGTTCTGTTTAGCAATACATCCTCAGCATGTGGTACCATCACCGTTAGACTAGAATTTAGAATGAGCCCTTCTGATTGTCGGATGGCCACCGCAACAGCTGCTGTGGCCCTCAGACAGCTAGGAAGTGCTCTGGCTACGTTATCCAAGGTAGCCGACAAGTACGCGCAAGGCCTCTGTTTACCTCCAAATGTCTGAGTTACCACTGAAAGCGAGCAACCGTCGACCTCATACACGTAGAGTACAAAAGGTTTACGGTAGTCAGGAGTGCCCAAGACGGGTGCAGAACAAAGAGCAGATTTCAAACAGTCAAAAGAGAGCTGACATTCATCAGTCCAAGGGAGAGGTTCATGCACATCTTTAGTGGTTAATTGCAACAAAGGTTTAGCAAGAAGAGAAAAATTAGGTATCCATTGGAGACAGTAAGAGGTGATGTAAAGAAAAGCACGGACTTCACGCTGGGTGCAAGGGACAGACATGTTAGAGATAGTAGTAATACGTTCAGGAGTCAGACGCCTAACCTCCTTCGACAGTAGATGACCTAGGTAGGTCACTTCCTGTAGACAATATTGAAATTTGGACAAGGACACCTTATTCCCCCTTGCCGCTAAATGGTGTAACAATTTAACCGTGGCGTCCTTACATCCTTCCTCAGTGTCGGATGCAATCAACAAGTCATCCACGTACTGTAAGAGCACGTTACCGGCAGGCAGCACAAAGTCGTCCAACAGAGCCTTAAGGGCCTGACTATAGATGCTCGGACTTTCAGTATAGCCTTGGGTTGCGCGGCAAAATCTGAAGCTTCGACCAGATAACGAGAATCCGAAGATCTGCCTGCTGTCAGGATGAATGGGGATACTGAAGAAAGCATTCTTCAGGTCGATGACTGAAAAGTAGCGAGCAGTTGGTGGAATCATGGTAAGTATAGTGGTGATGTCAGTTACCACCGGATACTGTGGTACCACAACCTTATTGACCTCTTGCAGGTCAATCACAAAGTGATATGCATCGACCTTCCCCTGGGGCCCTGACTCAGATGATTTCTTCAAAATCGGGAGGATCGGGCTGTTACAAACATTGGCAGCTGTTTCCTCAACCACCCCCTTATCAAATAAGTCCTGGATGATCGAAAGCAAGGCTCGCTCACTCGTCGGTGAGATCTTATTCAGAGGTATGCGTGGCAATTTCGCACCCTTCTTCAATGTAATATGGACGGGAGGGATGTCTAATTTTCTGACATCCGCATCCCCTGTGGCCCATAACGTCGTAGGGACGGTATCAAATTCAGGCGGGAGAGGCTCATTTTTGGCAAAACATTGTTTCATACCATCAGCGTAGGGCTGTATGGTCAAATAGACACCGTCCGGGGAGCAATACATTTTCGCATTTAGCCTTTTTAACATATCCAAACCCAATACATTCTCTCCATAATGGGAAGTTAACAAAAACGGTGATTCGATAGTAGCAGGACCAATTGTGAAGGGGAGAGGTTTAGAGATGGGGCTTACCACTGGGACTCCGGAAAATCCCACAGATACATTATTGTGCCCGGACAGAGCCGCCCCTGGAACCAAAGATCGAGCAACCAAACTGTTCATTGCTCCTGTGTCAATTAGAACATTCTCAGAAGTCCCCATTAACTCCCCTTTCACATAGGGTCCTTGCTGATTGACTGGGATCGACACCTGGCCCCTACTCTGTCCCTGGCTGTCCTATGGGTGGTCATACCTATCCTGCTCGCAAAATGAATAATCCTCATTATAGTACTGTCTACTCTGAGGGTTGTCAAAATGGTTCCGGTCAGACTTGCCTTGAGCCGCCTCTTCCCGATGCATATCACTCCGGTCCGGGCCACTCCGTCCCCGGCCCCGTCCCCGAACCGCTCCGTTCTGGGCGAGTAGTAACAGACACTGAGCTTTCCAGTGTCCTTCCTGTTTGCAGTAAGCACACTGATGTAACCCTAACAGTTGGCCTGTGCCTGCACTGCGCCTCTGCCTGTGCCTCGGCCTGTCCCCTCCCCTCTGGATACGAGCCCTCGAACTCCTCTCCCCCTTCCTTGTCCTCGAACGACTTGCTGTAACAATACTCGAGTCTTAAGGTCCTTAGCCTTCTTCTCTACTCTATCCTTGCTCTCATTCTCCCTATGCTCATAATATTGGGCCATGCTCAGTATCACAGAGGGGGTAGAGGTAGTCCAGGTACTCTCGGCGGCCTGTAATCGTGTAGAAATTTCAGGTGCCAAATTGGTCACAAACCTATTCACGAATAACCGGACCCCACCTTCCGTTGCCAGATCCTGTCCACTAAAATTGATAAAAACTCCCTCAAACCGAGTGAAGAAGTCGGAAACACTCTCATCCTTCTTCTGTCTACAGGCTGTCAATTTATCCCAGTCAACCTTCCGTGGGGGAATCAGTGTATGCATATAAGCTATAATTTTCGCCGGTAAGGTGGTAATTTCATTTCTAGGCATATCACCGGGTTTACGGTCTCGGTCCCAGTCTTTCAACTCAGTCCAAGTTCCCCCTAGCTCGGCAGCATGATCAGTGTCATGCACTTGCCGCCATATGTCAACCGGTACCAATAATCCGAAAAATAATTCAATATCTGCCAACGTCATTACAGCCGAGGCTGCAGCTTCGGTCAGCTCTTTGTAGTAGGCGGTGGGATTCTTGCGGGGGTCAGGTAATTGCGATTTAAGGGCAAGAACCTCACTCCTTTTCCACGGAGTGTACACCCATTGTTCCTGAAAACGGGCTTCCACCCTAGCTCTTACGACCTGGTCAGCATTATCACGTAATTCAGGTATTTCGGGATGATAAATGGGGTGTACTTCTCTCATGGGGTGCTGGGAAGTCCAATTGGGACTTTTTATAAACATTCTGCCGCGATATTTTACTAATGTGTCGACATTCTTGTACACCTCCTCTGGGTCCATGTTAAATTTATGAGCCCAATCTCGGATGTTGTACAGTATTTGGGGTGCCATCCCATCTCGGAAGCATTATTCCCAGGCCTCGATAAGATAGCAGGACATTTGGTATAATGCATGTTGCTGCATGACTGGTTCGAGATCTTTTATGGTACTCCACAAGTCAGCTACCGTATAGATATTGTTCCGCATCCACTTAGCTGCCTGATCCGCCACCGCTTCTTTCTCACCATACTCCACTGATCCCCTGGTAAATAATCGCCTAGCTCTCATACCACCATGTTCCTCAAACGGTGTGCGCCCCCTATCTGCTGGTGTCGTATTGGCTGATTGAGAGGCCCAAATGGGACTCGGGGCTGCTAAAACCACTTGGGAAGCCGCCGCGGGCGGCTGCCCGCCCGGGAGAAGGGTAGCCATGTCTCTCGGTGAGGTAGCAGTGGCACCATTGGCACCTAGGGAGACGAGAGACACGTCCGCCTCCGGAGCGGAGGCCGGGGGAGCAGCAGCTGATTGAAGAGGCAGAGCAGAATATACACGCTGAGGTGCGTACGGGGGTGGGGGTCGTGCATTCAACAAGTCCTCTCTCTCGTCTTCTGCCTCATTTCGAGTCACATAACTTCCATCTACTTGCAGCCTAAACTGCCGGTCTGCGTACTCGATATTCTGTTCGGCCTTATTTTTCTCATGAGCAACAGCTTTCTGAGTTACAGACTGCCCTTGCTGTATCTTCATTAATTTCTCGGACCGTATGCGTCTCCGTTTCGCCTCTTTCTGCCATTTGTTAGGGGTATCAAACATGGCTTGCCTGCTCCGCTTAGCGAACAGACGTTCCTGCAAATACTGGATCTTTTTCTCATCAAAAGATCCCGTCTTTGGCCACTGGAGTTCTACATTGTCTTTGGTGTATTTATTCCATAATGTATTAAATAAGAGGGGTCCAACACCATGCTTACAGTACATATCATGGCTTGGAGTTCCCTCCGGACGGGCGGTTTGGCTTTCGTCCAACCTCGTACCTCCTCGGCCAGTACAGCCAAAGCATAACTTACTGAAGCACGGCATTGCTCTCTTCCTAGACCGGTAGCTGAAAAGGAAAGGATTTATTTACCACACTCTCATACACATGGCCATGTTCTGTACCCAAATCCACTCTCACAATCTTGCACAAATAAAACGACTACAGTCCTACAGTAACATAAAACAATACAACAAACGTTATTTCCAAACAAAAGGTGGAGCCCGTTGACTCCCACCTATGGACAACTCTTTCCAAATTTCAAAAAGACCCAAAGAAACCAAACAGCCTTGTCCTTAGACTGCCTAGAGGTAGCCACACAGGTTCCTTAAAACCACAGACCGCTCTACGGACCATCCGACGGCATTCATGGTTCACCCCCGAACTATTCTGGCTAAGCCCGCTTTCTCAAGCGTCGCTCCAGATCTATCCGAGTGCTACCCAATCTCAGCCGCCGGCGTTTCCAAGAGCAGTCTGGCCGGGTGTAAACTTTTCCACAAGTCACACCAAGGCGTCCGGTCTCATTCTCTAGTTATTTCCAAAATCCAAAACAGGAGCGTCTGCCCGTGCAGTCTCAATACTGTCCCGTCAGACCCCCTTTTCGAGTTCTCCGTGACCAAAAGTCACCAAATTCCAAATACCAAATCCAAATCCAAAGGGTATCCAACATGAAACAAGACGAATCACTCACCTGGTGCACTCAGGTCCGATTGGGCGTTCTCCACTGCCAATTCCTGTGGACCAGCGTGGTCCGTTCTCGGGTTACACCCAAAGGACTACGGCGTGGGGTCACTAGCAGCCGAGCTCTCTTGATCGGGAGAGCGGAGCGGACCCCAATTCTTCGGCCGATCCTTCCCCCCCGGTCAAGATCGCCCTTTTCAATGTCCCGTCTTTTCTGATAACAGGGGGACGACCCCAACGCGGAGTCCCGGCGGAGTCGCCAACTGAAGTACCGTAAAAATAATCACAACTCAAATAGAGCCATACTTACAAATAGCCCATATAACAATTACCAATAATCAGTCAGTTGGCAGTGTAGAAGGTCCAATCGTTTATTACAATAAACAAACTCTGCCAGAGGAGCTCCTTGCGACCTAACCCCACGAGGTCCGCCAGGAAGACTGCTGGTACATTGTCAGTGCATCACATATATACTGTTACATTTCGAAGTCGTTACCTAAGATGGAAAAATACAGGCTGGTACAGGTTGGTGCAAAGGAAAGACCATATATGGAACACAGAAACCACTCAGATATAGCTCAGCTCGTTATAGCAAGGTCGAGAGGGTGACTCCCTTCTGCTAACTCCGAGAGAGTCCGCACAGCGCTCCCCTGGAATGTGCTTGCCCAACCTGCCCCCACATATAACCTTGACAGGCCTAACATGCAAAAACAGAAGGTTGCTACATTTGTACTATTTCGCAGGGGAATGGATCTCAACCATGGACAAAGGAAAGGATCGTGTTAGTGCTGAATGCTGAGGGTGAACTAGGCCACAAAATGGCGCTTGTCGGGTCAACCTGTTTTATGTATAAAATAGCGTGCAATAAAGTGTATGTGGGTCCTGCAACAGTTTCATGTGTCAGTATATTAGTGTCCAAAGCTTTAGATCGGCATATTAGCTACACCAAGCTAATTACTAGTACTAACTACATGTTTTACTAGGCCCAGATCGAATTCTGGTTCCTCAAATCCAGAGATACCGCCGTACGGAATGACTTCTCCGACCGTCCTCTAAATCACGATGGCGGAAAACACACATCGAATCGATGCAGAAAAACAACCTGCCTGAACACGGCGGATTCACAACAGCGGAGAGACAACACATTGCAGACATACCCACCACAAGCAGATCGCCGTCATGGACCCAGCGCTACACGCATTTCCGATACTCTTCGTGCTCCACCACCAGCAAGTCATGGACCGTCGCCGACGACGACGCAGGTACGCCAACACACCAATTGCTGTCGGAATGGGAGTACCCTCCGGGGCGTGACGTGGGGAGGGGAGGGTCATGTTGGGGAAACAGCATTTACGAGATCACCAATATATCAACAATGCAAGGAGACAACCAGGAATGACAACGACAAACCAATACACATGATTTACTTGCTTTATTGCACATCATAGGGGTGTAATCCTAGAGTAGCCAAGAGCATGGGCACTGGATCGAACAGAGCAGGTACATCTGAGGCAGCACATGAGAGGGCACAATGCAGTATCATAACAGCAACAGGGCAGTGTCCATAACAGAGCAGGTACATCAGAGGCAGCAAATGAGAGGGCACAATGCAGTATCAGAACAGCAACAGGACAGTGTTCATAACAGAGCAGGTACATCAGAGGCAGCACATGAGAGGGCACAAGGCAGTATCAGAACAGCAACAGGGCAGTGTTTATAACAGAGAAGGTACATCAGAGGCAGCACATGAGAGGGGCTAAGTGCATCAACAGTCCATGGCAAGGCACAGAGCAGGTACATCTGAGGCAGCACATGAGAGGGGCTAAGTGCATCAACAGTCCATGGGAAGGCACAGAGCAGGTACATCAGAGGCAGCACATGAGAGGGGGAACGAGCATCAACAGTCCATGGCAAGGCATAGAGCAGGTACATCAGAGGCAGCACATGAGAGGGGCTAAGTGCATCAACAGTCCATGGCAAGGCAAAGGTACATCTGACGCAGCACATGAGAGGGGCTAAGTGCATCAACAATCCATGGCAAGGCACAGAGCAGGTACATCAGAGGCAGCACATGAGAGGGCACAATGCAGTATCAGAACAGCAACAGGGCGGTGTTCATAACAGAGCAGGTACATCAGAGGCAGCACATGAGAGGGCACAATGCAGTATCAGAACAGCAACAGGGCAGTGTTCATAACAGAGCAGGTACATCAGAGGCAGCACATGAGAGGGCACAATGCAGTATCAAGACAGCAACAGGGCAGTGTTCATAACAGAGCAGGTACATCAGAGGCAGCACATGAGAGGGGCTAAGTGCATCAACAGTCCATGGCAAGGCACAAAGCAGGTACATCTGAGGCAGCACATGAGAGGGGCTAAGTGTATCAACAGTCCATGGCAAGGCACAGAGCAGGAACACCTGAGGCAGCACATGAGAGGGGCTAAGTGCATCAACAGTCCATGGCAAGGCAAAGAGCAGGTACATCAGAGGCAGCACAATAGAGGGGCTAAGTGCATCAACAGTCCATGGCAAGGCACAGGTACATCTGAGGCAGCACATGAGAGGGGCTAAGTGCATCAACAGTCCATGGGAAGGCACAGAGTAGGTACATCTGAGGCAGCACATGAGAGGGGCTAAGTGCATCAACAGTCCATGGCAAGGCATAGAGCAGGTACACCAGAGGCAGCACATGAGAGGGGCTAAGTGCATCAACAGTCCTTGGCAAGGCACAGGTACATCTGAGGCAGCACATGAGAGGGGCTAAGTGAATCAACAGTCCATGGCTAGGCACAGGTACATGTGAGGCAGCACATGAAAGGGGGAACGAGCATCAACAGTCCATGGCAAGGCACAGAACAGGTACACCAGAGGCAGCACATGAGAGGAGCTAAGTGCATCAACAGTCCTTGGCAAGGCACAGGTACATCTGAGGCAGCACATGAGAGGGGCTAAGTGCATCAACAGTCCAAGGGAAGGCACAGAGCAGGTACATCTGAGGCAGCACATGAGAGGCGCTAAGTGCATCAACAGTCCATGGCAAGGCACAGAGAAGGTACATCAGAGGGAGCACATGAGAGGGCACTATGCAGTATCAGAAGAGCAACAGGGCAGTGTCCATAACAGAGCAGGTGCATCAGAGGCAGCACATGAGAGGGCTCAATGCAGTATCAGAACAGCAACAGGGCAGTGTTCATAACAGAGCAGGTAAATCAGAGGCAGCACATGAGAGGGCACAATGCAGTATCAGAACAGCAACAGGGCAGTGTTCATAACAGAGCAGGTACATCAGAGGCAGCACATGAGAGGGCACAATGCAGTATCAGAACAGCAACAGGGCAGTGTTCATAACAGAGAAGGTACATCAGAGGCAGCACATGAGAGGGGCTAAGTGCATCAACAGTCGATGGGAAGGCACAGAGCAGGTACATCAGAGGCAGCACATGAGAGGGGGAACGAGCATCAACAGTCCATGGCAAGGCACAGAGCAGGTACATCAGAGCCAGCACATGAGAGGGGCTAAGTGCATCAACAGTCCATGGCAAGGCACAGGTACATCTGAGGCAGCACATGAGAGGGGCTAAGTGCATCAACAGTCCATGGGAAGGCACAGAGCAGGTACATCTGAGGCAGCACATGAGAGGGGCTAAGTGCATCAACAGTCCATGGCAAGGCACAGAGCAGGTACATCAGAGCCAGCACATGAGAGGGGCTAAGTGCATCAACAGTCCATGGCAAGGCACAGGTACATCTGAGGCAGCATATGAGAGGGGCTAAGTTCATCAACAGTCCATGGCAAGGCACAGAGCAGGTACATCAGAGGCAGCACATGAGAGGGCACAATGCAGTATCAGAACAGCAACAGGGCAGTGTTCATAACAGAGCAGGTACATCAGAGGCAGCACATGAGAGGGCACAATGCAGCATCAGAACAGCAACAGGGCAGTGTTCATAACTGAGCAGGTGAATCAGAGGCAGCACATGAGAGGGCACAATGCAGTATCGCAACAGGGCAGTGTTCATACCAGAGCAGGTACATCAGAGGCAGCACATGAGAGGGGCTAAGTGCATCAACAGTCCATAGCAAGGCACAGAGCAGGTACATCTGAGGCAGCACATGAGAGGGGCTAAGTGCATCAACAGTCCATGGCAAGGCACAGAGCAGGTACATCTGAGGCAGCACATGAGAGGGGCTAAGTGCATCAACAGTCCATGGCAAGGCACAGAGCAGAAACATCAGAGGCAACACATGAGAGGGGCTAAGTGCATCAACAGTCCATGGCAAGGCACATGTACATCTGAGGCAGCACATGAGAGGGGCTAAGTGCATCAACAGTCCATGGGAAGGCACAGAGTAGGTACATCTGAGGCAGCACATGAGAGGGGCTAAGTGCATCAACAGTCCATGGCAAGGCACAGAGCAGGTACACTAGAGGCAGCACATGAGAGGGGCTAAGTGCATCAACAGTCCTTGGCAAGGCACAGGTACATCTGAGGCAGCACATGAGAGGGGCTAAGTGCATCAACAGTCCATGGCAAGGCACAGGTACATCTGAGGCAGCACATGAGAGGGGGAACGAGCATCAACAGTCCATGGCAAGGCACAGAACAGGTACACCAGAGGCAGCACATGAGAGGAGCTAAGTGCATCAACAGTCCTTGGCAAGGCACAGGTACATCTGAGGCAGCACATGAGAGAGGCTAAGTGCATCAACAGTCCATGGCAAGGCACATGTACATCTCAGGCAGCACATGAGAGGGGGAACGAGCATCAACAGTCCATGGCAAGGCACAGAGCAGGTACATCTGAGGCAGCACATGAGAGGGGCTAAGTGCATCAACAGTCCATGGCAAGGCACAGAGCAGGTACATCAGATGCAGCACATGAGAGGGGCTAAGTGCATCAACAGTCCATGGCAAGGCACAGGTACATCTGAGGCAGCACATGAGAGGGGCTAAGTGCATCAACCGTCCATGGCAAGGCACATAGCAGGTACATCAGCGGCAGCACATGAGAGGGCACAATGCAGTATCAGAACAGAAACAGGGCAGTGTCCATAACAGAGCAGGTACATCAGAGGCAGCACATGAGAGGGCTCAATGCAGTATCAGAACAGCAACAAGGCTGTGTTCATAACAGAGCAGGTACATCAGAGGCAGCACATGAGAGGGCACAATGCAGTATCAGAACAGCAACAGGGCAGTGTTCATAACAGAGCAGGTACATCAGAGGCAGCACATGAGAGGGGCTAAGTGCATCAACAGTCCATGGCAAGGCACAGACAGGTACACCAGAGGCAGCACATGAGAGGGGCTAAGTGCATCAACAGTCCTTGGCGAGGCACAGGTACATCTGAGGCAGCACATGAGAGGGGCTAAGTGCATCAACAGTCCATGGCAAGGCACATGTCCATCTCAGGCAGCACATGAGAGGGGGAACGAGCATCAACAGTCGATGGCAAGGCACAGAGCAGGTACATCAGAGGCAGCACATGAGTGGGGCTAAGTGCATCAACAGTCCATGGCAAGGCACAGGTACATCTGAGGCAGCACATGAGAGGGGCTAAGTGCATCAACAGTCCATGGGAAAGCACAGAGCTGGTACATCTGAGGCAGCACATGAGAGTGGCTAAGTGTATCAACAGTCCATGGCAAGGCACAGAGCAAGTACATCAGAGGCAGCACATGAGAGGGGCTAAGTGCATCAACAGTCCATGGCAAGGCACATAGCAGGTATATCAGAGGCAGCACATGAGAGGGCACAATGCAGTATCAGAACAGCAACAGGGCAATGTCCATAACAGAGCAGGTACATCAGAGGCAGCACATGAGAGGGCTCAATGCTGTATCAGAACAGCAACAGGGCTGCGTTCATAACAGAGCAGGTACAACAGAGGCAGCACATGAGAGGGCACAATGCAGTATCAGAACAGCAACAGGGCAGTGTTCATAACAGAGCAGGTACATCAGAGGCAGCACATGAGAGGGCACAATGCAGTATCAGAACAGCAACAGGGCAGTGTTCATAACAGAGCAGGTACATCAGAGGCAGCACATGAGAGGGGCTAAGTGCATCAACAGTCCATGGCAAGGCACAGAGCAGGTACATCTGAGGCAGCACATGAGAGGGGGTAAGTGCTTCAACAGTCCATGGCAAGGCACAGAGCAGGTACATCAGAGGCAGCACATGAGAGGGGCTTAGTGCATCAACGGTCGATGGCAAGGCACAGGTACATCTGAGGCAGCACATGAGAGGGGCTAAGTGCATCAACAGTCCATGGCAAGGCACATAGCAGGTACATCAGAGGCAGCACATGAGAGGGCACAATGCAGTATCAGAACAGCAACAGGGAAGTGTCCATAACAGAGCAGGTACATCAGAGGCAGCACATGAGAGGGCTCAATGCAGTATCAGAACAGCAACAGGGCAGTGTTCATAACAGAGCAGGTACATCAGAGGCAGCACATGAGAGGGCACAATGCAGTATCAGAACAGCAACAGGGCAGTGTTCATAACAGAGCAGGTACATCAGAGGCAGCACATGAGAGGGGCTAAGTGCATCAACAGTCCATGGCAAGGCACAGGTACATCTGAGGCAGCACATGAGAGGGGCTAAGTGCATCAACAGTCCATGGGAAGGCACAGAGTAGGTACATCTGAGGCAGCACATGAGAGGGGCTAAGTGCATCAACAGTCCATGGCAAGGCACAGAGCAGGTACACTAGAGGCAGCACATGAGAGGGGCTAAGTGCATCAACAGTCCTTGGCAAGGCACAGGTACATCTGAGGCAGCACATGAGAGGGGCTAAGTGCATCAACAGTCCATGGCAAGGCACAGGTACATCTGAGGCAGCACATGAGAGGGGGAAAGAGCATCAACAGTCCATGGCAAGGCACAGAACAGGTACACCAGAGGCAGCACATGAGAGGAGCTAAGTGCATCAACAGTCCTTGGCAAGGCACAGGTACATCTGAGGCAGCACATGAGAGAGGCTAAGTGCATCAACAGTCCATGGCAAGGCACATGTACATCTCAGGCAGCACATGAGAGGGGGAACGAGCATCAACAGTCCATGGCAAGGCACAGAGCAGGTACACCAGAGGCAGCACATGAGAGGGGCTAAGTGTATCAACAGTCCATGGCAAGGCACAGGTACATCTGAGGCAGCACATGAGAGGGGCTAAGTGCATCAACAGTCCATGGGAAGGCACAGAGCAGGTACATCTGAAGCAGCACATGAGAGGGGTTAAGTGCATCAACAGTCCATGGCAAGGCACAGAGCAGGTACATCAGATGCAGCACATGAGAGGGGCTAAGTGCATCAACAGTCCATGGCAAGGCACAGGTACATCTGAGGCAGCACATGAGAGGGGCTAAGTGCATCAACCGTCCATGGCAAGGCACATAGCAGGTACATCAGAGGCAGCACATGAGAGGGCACAATGCAGTATCAGAACAAAAACTGGGCAGTGTCCATAACAGAGCAGGTACATCAGAGGCAGCACATGAGAGGGCTCAATGCAGTATCAGAACAGCAACAGGGCTGTGTTCATAACAGAGCAGGTACATCAGAGGCAGCACATGAGAGGGCACAATGCAGTATCAGAACAGCAACAGGGCAGTGTTCATAACAGAGCAGGTACATCAGAGGCAGCACATGAGAGGGCACAATGCAGTATCAGAACAGCAACAGGGCAGTGTTTATAACAGAGCAGGTACATCAGAGGCAGCACATGAGAGGGGTGTGATAGATCCGGGAATCCCACCTCGGCAAAGTCGCGTCATCTCTCGAGATCCAGAGCCCCGACACCCGACTCTGTGGCGTCCATGGCAACCCGGACTCCACCCCTCTCTCCTTCTTTTCAGGAGCCTATCAGTGCCGACGGTAACCCGGAAGGACAACCCCGTGACCCCGGAAGTACCACCCACCATCTGGAGGCGGGTCACAGAAAAGCCGGAACTGAGGAAGATCCAGCGTTCAGCCCAGCGGACTCGTGGCAGGAGACAGCGTGTGAAGAACCGGAGGAGGAAGAAGAGAGCGGAGACGAAGAGGGAGACGAAGTCTGGACCGAGGACTGGTGGAGTCCAACGGAGGAGGCTGGAGAGCGGCCGTAACTCAGACGAGAGTTACGGCGGGGCGGGAGAGTAACGAACGCTTGTTGAAAAGCCTAGCAGTAGTATTAAGCATAGTCACTTCTCGCACCCCGCACTGTAGTAAACCTGTATATATATCACCCCTCACTGTAGAATTGTTGTATAGCACCCTGGTTTCTTTGATCACGAGCACGCCTGTACTATAGCCCTGCCCTGACCAAGCACACCGACACTCTACCGCCTTCCTAACCTTCCTCGT
This sequence comes from Lissotriton helveticus, assembly GCF_964261635.1. NCBI lineage: Eukaryota > Metazoa > Chordata > Amphibia > Caudata > Salamandridae > Lissotriton > Lissotriton helveticus. The sequence continues at coordinate 888,028,382 of NC_136070.1, forward strand.
TCCCGTTCTTGTTCCCACCCTGCCTACCTCACTGTCCGTTTCCTCTCCATTCACCCCTGGTGTCGGTGAAAGAGAACGTCTGAGTCCTGTCCACCGGACTAACTGCCCCTTTTTCTCTCTTTCTCCAAACCTCCGAGAGATCCCCTTCCTGACCGGACGGAAGACGAGAGAGCATCGGAGGAGGACTAACCCCCCCCATCGTGTCAAGCAGCTCTTCGGAACTCTCCCTCCTGCGTATCTTCGTCTTCATCCCTTGTGTGACATTGAACTCCTGTACGTGTATAAATAAATCGGCTCAGGCATAGCCCACTACATTCGGCCTCCCTGCTTGTTATTCCGGCCTGCCTACCCCCCACGACCACAAGGGGCTAAGTGCATCAACAGTCCATGGCAAGGCACAGAGCAGGTACACCAGAGGCAGCACATGAGAGGGGCTAAGTGCATCAACAGTCCTTGGCAAGGCACAGGTACATCTGAGGCAGCACATGAGAGGGGCTAAGTGCATCAACAGTCCATGGCAAGGCACATGTCCATCTCAGGCAGCACATGAGAGGGGGAACGAGCATCAACAGTCGATGGCAAGGCACAGAGCAGGTACATCAGAGGCAGCACATGAGTGGGGCTAAGTGCATCAACAGTCCATGGCAAGGCACAGGTACATCTGAGGCAGCACATGAGAGGGGCTAAGTGCATCAACAGTCCATGGGAAAGCACAGAGCTGGTACATCTGAGGCAGCACATGAGAGGGGCTAAGTGCATCAACAGTCCATGGCAAGGCACATAGCAGGTATATCAGAGGCAGCACATGAGAGGGCACAATGCAGTATCAGAACAGCAACAGGGCAGTGTCCATAACAGAGCAGGTACATCAGAGGCAGCACATGAGAGGGCTCAATGCAGTATAAGAACAGCAACAGGGCTGTGTTCATAACAGAGCAGGTACAACAGAGGCAGCACATGAGAGGGCACAATGCAGTATCAGAACAGCAACAGGGCAGTGTTCATAACAGAGCAGGTACATCAGAGGCAGCACATGAGAGGGCACAATGCAGTATCAGAACAGCAACAGGGCAGTGTTCATAACAGAGCAGGTACATCAGAGGCAGCACATGAGAGGGGCTAAGTGCATCAACAGTCCATGGCAAGGCACAGAGCAGGTTCATCTGAGGTAGCACATGAGAGGGGCTAAGTGCATCAACAGTCCATGGCAAGGCACAGAGCAGGTACATCTGAGGCAGCACATGAGAGGGGCTAAGTGCATCAACAGTCCATGGCAAGGCACAGAGCAGGTACATCTGAGGCAGCACATGAGAGGGGCTAAGTGCATCAACGGTCTATGGCAAGGCACAGGTACATCTGAGGCAGCACATGAGAGGGGCTAAGTGCATCAACTGTCCATGGCAAGGCACATAGCAGGTACATCAGAGGCAGCACATGAGAGGGCACAATGCAGTATCAGAACAGCAACAGGGAATTGTCCATAACAGAGCAGGTACATCAGAGGCAGCACATGAGAGGGCTCAATGCAGTATCAGAACAGCAACAGGGCAGTGTTCATAACAGAGCAGGTACATCAGAGGCAGCACATGAGAGGGCACAATGCAGTATCAGAACAGCAACAGGGCAGTGTTCATAACAGAGCAGGTACATCAGAGGCAGCACATGAGAGGGGCTACGTGCATCAACAGTCCATGGCAAGGCACAGAGCAGGTACATATGAGGCAGTACATGAGAGGGGCTACGTGCATCAACAGTCCATGGCAAGGCACAGAGCAGGTACATATGAGGCAGTACATGAGAGGGGCTAAGTGCATCAACAGTCCATGGCAAGGCACAGAGCAGGTACATCTGAGGCAGCACATGAGAGGGGCTAAGTGCATCAACGGTCCATGGCAAGGCACAGGTACATCTGAGGCAGCACATGAGAGGGGCTAAGTGCATCAACAGTCCATGGGAAGGCACAGAGCAGGAACATCTGAGGCAGCATATGAGAGGGGCTAAGTGCATAAACAGTCCATGGCAAGGCACAGAGCAGGTACACCAGAGGCACCACATGAGAGGGGCTAAGTGCATCAACAGTCCTTGGCAAGGCACAGGTACATCTGAGGCAGCACATGAGAGGGGGAACAAGCATCAACAGTCCATGGCAAGGGACAGAGCAGGTACACCAGAGGCAGCATATGAGAGGGGCTAAGTGCATAAACAGTCCATGGCAAGGCACAGAGCAGGTACACCAGAGGCACCACATGAGAGGGGCTAAGTGCATCAACAGTCCATGGCAAGGCACAGGTACATCTGAGGCAGCACATGAAAGGGGGAACAAGCATCAACAGTCCATGGCAAGGGACAGAGCAGGTACACCAGAGGCAGCACATGAGAGGGGCTAAGTGCATCAACAGTCCATGGCAAGGCACAGGTACATCTGAGGCAGCACATGAGAGGGGCTAAGTGCATCAACAGTCCATGGGATGGCACAGAGCAGGTCCATCTGAGGCAGCACATGAGGGGGGCTAAGTGCATCAACAGTCCATGGCAAGGCACAGAGCAGGAACATCAGAGGCAGCACATGAGAGGGGCTAAGTGCATCAACGGTCCATGGCAAGGCACAGGTACATCTGAGGCAGCACATGAGAGGGGCTAAGTGCATCAACAGTCCATGGGAAGGCACAGAGCAGGAACATCTGAGGCAGCATATGAGAGGGGCTAAGTGCATAAACAGTCCATGGCAAGGCACAGAGCAGGTACACCAGAGGCACCACATGAGAGGGGCTAAGTGCATCAACAGTCCATGGCAAGGCACAGGTACATCTGAGGCAGCACATGAGAGGGGGAACAAGCATCAACAGTCCATGGCAAGGGACAGAGCAGGTACACCAGAGGCAGCACATGAGAGGGGCTAAGTGCATCAACAGTCCATGGCAAGGCACAGGTACATCTGAGGCAGCACATGAGAGGGGCTAAGTGCATCAACAGTCCATGGGATGGCACAGAGCAGGTCCATCTGAGGCAGCACATGAGAGGGGCTAAGTGCATCAACAGTCCATGGCAAGGCACAGAGCAGGAACATCAGAGGCAGCACATGAGAGAGGCTAAGTGCATCAACAGTCCATGGCAAGGCACAAGTACATCTGAGGCAGCACATGAGAGGGGCTAAGTGCATCAACAGTCCATGGCAAGGCACAGGTACATCAGAGGCAGCACATGAGAGGGCACAATGCAGTATCATGACAGCAACAGGGCAGTGTTCATAACAGAGCAGGTACATCAGAGGCAGCACATGAGGGGGGCTAAGTGCATCAACAGTCCATGGCAAGGCACAGGTACATCTGAGGCAGCACATGAGAGGGGGAACGAGCATCAACAGTCCATGGCAAGGCACAGAGCAGGTACACCAGAGGCAACACATAAGAGAGTTCAATGCAGTATCAGAACAGCAACAAGGCAGTGTTCATAACAGAGCAGGTGCATCAGAGGCAGCACATGAGAGGGCACAATGCAGTATCAGAACAGCAACAGGGCAGTGTTCATAACAGAGCAGGTGCATCAGAGGCAGCACATGAGAGGGCACAATGCAGTATCAGAACAGCAACAGGGCAGTGTTCATAACAGAGCAGTTGAATCAGAGGCAGCACATGAGAGGGCACAATTCAGTATCAGAACAGCAACAGGGCAGTGTTCATAACAGAGCAGGTACATCAGAGGCAGCACATGAGAGGGCACAATGCAGTATCAGAACAGCAACAGGGCAGTGTTCATAACAGAGCAGGTACATCAGAGGCAGCACATGAGAGGGCACAATGCAGTATCAGAACAGCAACAGGGCAGTGTTCATAACAGAGCAGGTACATCAGAGGCAGCACATGAGAGGGGCTAAGTGCATCAACAGTCCATGGCAAGGCACAGAGCAGGTACATCTGAGGCAGCACATGAGAGGGGCTAAGTGCATCAACAGTCCATGGCAAGGCACAGAGCAGGTACATCAGAGGCAGCACATGAGAGGGGCTTAGTGCATCAACGGTCCATGGCAAGGCACAGGTACATCTGAGGCAGCACATGAGAGGGGCTAAGTGCATCAACAGTCCATGGCAAGGCACATAGCAGGTACATCAGAGGCAGCACATGAGAGGGCACAATGCAGTATCAGAACAGCAACAGGGAAGTGTCCATAACAGAGCAGGTACATCAGAGGCAGCACATGAGAGGGCTCAATGCAGTATCAGAACAGCAACAGGGCAGTGTTCATAACAGAGCAGGTACATCAGAGGCAGCACATGAGAGGGCACAATGCAGTATCAGAACAGCAACAGGGCAGTCTTCATAACAGAGCAGGTACATCAGAGGCAGCACTTGAGAGGGGCTAAGTGCAACAACAGTCCATGGCAAGGCACAGGTACATCTGAGGCAGCACATGAGAGGGGCTAAGTGCATCAACAGTCCATGGGAAGGCACAGAGTAGGTACATCTGAGGCAGCACATGAGAGGGGCTAAGTGCATCAACAGTCCATGGCAAGGCACAGAGCAGGTACACTAGAGGCAGCACATGAGAGGGGCTAAGTGCCTCAACAGTCCTTGGCAAGGCACAGGTACATCTGAGGCAGCACATGAGAGGGGCTAAGTGCATCAACAGTCCATGGCAAGGCACAGGTACATCTGAGGCAGCTTATGAAAGGGGGAATGAGCATCAACAGTCCATGGCAAGGCACAGAACAGGTACACCAGAGGCAGCACATGAGAGGAGCTAAGTGCATCAACAGTCCTTGGCAAGGCACAGGTACATCTGAGGCAGCACATGAGAGAGGCTAAGTGCATCAACAGTCCATGGCAAGGCACATGTACATCTCAGGCAGCACATGAGAGGGGGAACGAGCATCAACAGTCCATGGCAAGGCACAGAGCAGGAACATCTGAGGCAGCACATGAGAGGGGCTAAGTGTATCAACAGTCCATGGCAAGGCACAGGTACATCTGAGGCAGCACATGAGAGGGGCTAGGTGCATCAACAGTCCATGGCAAGGCACAGGTACATCTGAGGCAGCACATGAGAGGGGCTAGGTGCATCAACAGTCCATGGGAAGGCACAGAGCAGGTACATCTGAGGCAGCACATGAGAGGGGCTAAGTGCATCAACAGTCCATGGCAAGGCACAGAGCAGGTACATCAGATGCAGCACATGAGAGGGGCTAAGTGCCTCAACAGTCCATGGCAAGGCACAGGTACATCTGAGGCAGCACATGAGAGGGGCTAAGTGCATCAACCGTCCATGGCAAGGCACATAGCAGGTACATCAGAGGCAGCACATGAGAGGGCACAATGCAGTATCAGAACAGAAACAGGGCAGTGTCCATAACAGAGCAGGTACATCAGAGGCAGCACATGAGAGGGCACAATGCAGCATCAGAACAGCAACAGGGCAGTGTTCATAACTGAGCAGGTGAATCAGAGGCAGCACATGAGAGGGCTCAATGCAGTATCAGAACAGCAACAGGGCTGTGTTCATAACAGAGCAGGTACATCAGAGGCAGCACATGAGAGGGCACAATGCAGTATCAGAACAACAACAGGGCAGAGTTCATAACAGAGCAGGTACATCAGAGGCAGCACATGAGAGGGCACAATGCAGTATCAGAACAGCAACAGGGCAGTGTTTATAACAGAGCAGGTACATCAGAGGCAGCACATGAGAGGGGCTAAGTGCATCAACAGTCCTTGGCAAGGCACAGGTACATCTGAGGCAGCACATGAGAGGGGCTAAGTGCATCAACAGTCCATGGCAAGGCACATGTCCATCTCAGGCAGCACATGAGAGGGGGAACGAGCATCAACAGTCGATGGCAAGGCACAGAGCAGGTACACCAGAGGCAGCACATGAGAGGGGCTAAGTGCATCAACAGTCCTTGGCAAGGCACAGGTACATCTGAGGCAGCACATGCGAGGGGCTAAGTGCATCAACAGTCCATGGGAAAGCACAGAGCTGGTACATCTGAGGCAGCACATGAGAGGGGCTAAGTGCATCAACAGTCCATGGCAAGGCACAGAGCAAGTACATCAGAGGCAGCACATGAGAGGGGCTAAGTGCATCAACAGTCCTTGGCAAGGCACAGGTACATCTGAGGCAGCACATGAGAGGGGCTAAGTGCATCAACAGTCCATGGCAAGGCACATGTCCATCTCAGGCAGCACATGAGAGGGGGAACGAGCATCAACAGTCGATGGCAAGGCACAGAGCAGGTACATCAGAGGCAGCACATGAGTGGGGCTAAGTGCATCAACAGTCCATGGCAAGGCACAGGTACATCTGAGGCAGCACATGAGAGGGGCTAAGTGCATCAACAGTCCATGGGAAAGCACAGAGCTGGTACATCAGAGGCAGCACATGAGAGGGCACAATGCAGTATCAGAACAGCAACAGGGAAGTGTCCATAACAGAGCAGGTACATCAGAGGCAGCACATGAGAGGGCTCAATGCAGTATCAGAACAGCAACAGGGCAGTGTTCATAACAGAGCAGGTACATCAGAGGCAGCACATGAGAGGGCACAATGCAGTATCAGAACAGCAACAGGGCAGTGTTCATAACAGAGCAGGTACATCTGAGGCAGCACATGAGAGGGGGAACGAGCATCAACAGTCCATGGCAAGGCACAGAGCAGGTACACCAGAGGCAACACATAAGAGAGTTCAATGCAGTATCAGAACAGCAACAGGGCAGTGTTCATAACAGAGCAGGTGCATCAGAGGCAGCACATGAGAGGGCACAATGCAGTATCAGAACAGCAACAGGGCAGTGTTCATAACAGAGCAGGTGCATCAGAGGCAGCACATGAGAGGGGCTAAGTGCATCAACAGTCCATGGCAAGGCACATAGCAGGTATATCAGAGGCAGCACATGAGAGGGCACAATGCAGTATCAGAACAGCAACAGGGCAATGTCCATAACAGAGCAGGTACATCAGAGGCAGCACATGAGAGGGCTCAATGCCGTATCAGAACAGCAACAGGGCTGTGTTCATAACAGAGCAGGTACAACAGAGGCAGCACATGAGAGGGCACAATGCAGTATCAGAACAGCAACAGGGCAGTGTTCATAACAGAGCAGGTACATCAGAGGCAGCACATGAAAGGGCACAATGCAGTATCAGAACAGCAACAGGGCAGTGTTCATAACAGAGCAGGTACATCAGAGGCAGCACATGAGAGGGGCTAAGTGCATCAACAGTCCATGGCAAGGCACAGAGCAGGTACATCTGAGGTAGCACATGAAAGGGGCTAAGTGCATCAACAGTCCATGGCAAGGCACAGAGCAGGTACATCTGAGGCAGCACATGAGAGGGGCTAAGTGCATCAACAGTCCATGCAAAGGCACAGAGCAGGTACATCAGAGGCAGCACAAGAGAGGGGCTTAGTGCATCAACGGTCCATGGCAAGGCACAGGTACATCTGAGGCAGCACATGAGAGGGGCTAAGTGCATCAACAGTCCATGGCAAGGCACATAGCAGGTACATCAGAGGCAGCACATGAGAGGGCACAATGCAGTATCAGAACAGCAACAGGGAAGTGTCCATAACAGAGCAGGTACATCAGAGGCAGCACTTGAGAGGGCACAATGCAGTATAAGAACAGCAACAGGGCTGTGTTCATAACAGAGCAGGTACAACAGAGGCAGCACATGAGAGGGCACAATGCAGTATCAGAACAGCAACAGGGCAGTGTTCATAACAGAGCAGGTACATCAGAGGCAGCACATGAGAGGGCACAATGCAGTATCAGAACAGCAACAGGGCAGTGTTCATAACAGAGCAGGTACATCAGAGGCAGCACATGAAAGGGCACAATGCAGTATCAGAACAGCAACAGGGCAGTGTTCATAACAGAGCAGGTACATCAGAGGCAGCACATGAGAGGGGCTAAGTGCATCAACAGTCCATGGCAAGGCACAGAGCAGGTACATCTGAGGCAGCACATGAGAGGGGCTAAGTGCATCAACAGTCCATGCAAAGGCACAGAGCAGGTACATCAGAGGCAGCACAAGAGAGGGGCTTAGTGCATCAACGGTCCATGGCAAGGCACAGGTACATCTGAGGCAGCACATGAGAGGGGCTAAGTGCATCAACAGTCCATGGCAAGGCACAAAGCAGGTACATCAGAGGCAGCACATGAGAGGGCACAATGCAGTATCAGAACAGCAACAGGGAAGTGTCCATAACAGAGCAGGTACATCAGAGGCAGCACTTGAGAGGGCACAATGCAGTATAAGAACAGCAACAGGGCTGTGTTCATAACAGAGCAGGTACAACAGAGGCAGCACATGAGAGGGCACAATGCAGTATCAGAACAGCAACAGGGCAGTGTTCATAACAGAGCAGGTACATCAGAGGCAGCACATGAGAGGGCACAATGCAGTATCAGAACAGCAACAGGGCAGTGTTCATAACAGAGCAGGTACATCAGAGGCAGCACATGAGAGGGGCTAAGTGCATCAACAGTCCATGGCAAGGCACAGGTACATCTGAGGCAGCACATGAGAGGGGCTAAGTGCATCAACAGTCCATGGGAAGGCACAGAGTAGGTACATCTGAGGCAGCACATGAGAGGGGCTAAGTGCATCAACAGTCCATGGCAAGGCACAGAGCAGGTACACTAGAGGCAGCACATGAGAGGGGCTAAGTGCCTCAACAGTCCTTGGCAAGGCACAGGTACATCTGAGGCAGCACATGAGAGGGGCTAAGTGCATCAACAGTCCATGGCAAAGCATAGGTACATCTCAGGCAGCACATGAGAGGGGGAACGAGCATCAACAGTCCATGGCAAGGCACAGAGCAGGTACACCAGAGGCAGCACATGAGAGGGGCTAAGTGTATCAACAGTCCATGGCAAGGCACAGGTACATCTGAGGCAGCACATGAGAGGGGCTAAGTGCATCAACAGTCCATGGGAAGGCACAGAGCAGGTACATCTGAGGCAGCACATGAGAGGGGCTAAGTGCATCAACAGTCCATGGCAAGGCACAGAGCAGGTACATCAGATGCAGCACATGAGAGGGGCTAAGTGCCTCAACAGTCCATGGCAAGGCACAGGTACATCTGAGGCAGCACATGAGAGGGGCTACGTGCATCAACCGTCCATGGCAAGGCACATAGCAGGTACATCAGAGGCAGCACATGAGAGGGCACAATGCAGTATCAGAACAGAAACAGGGCAGTGTCCATAACAGAGCAGGTACATCAGAGGCAGCACATGAGAGGGCTCAATGCAGTATCAGAACAGCAACAGGGCTGTGTTCATAACAGAGCAGGTACATCAGAGGCAGCACATGAGAGGGCACAATGCAGTATCAGAACAGCAACAGGGCAGTGTTCATAACAGAGCAGGTACATCAGAGGCAGCACATGAGAGGGCACAATGCAGTATCAGAACAGCAACAGGGCAGTGTTTATAACAGAGCAGGTACATCAGAGGCAGCACATGAGAGGGGCTAAGTGCATCAACTGTCCATGGCAAGGCACGGAGCAGGTACACCAGAGGCAGCACATGAGAGGGGCTAAGTGCATCAACAGTCGATGGCAAGGCACAGAGCAGGTACATCAGAGGCAGCACATGAGTGGGGCTAAGTGCATCAACAGTCCATGGCAAGGCACAGGTACATCTGAGGCAGCACATGAGAGGGGCTAAGTGCATCAGCAGTCCATGGGAAAGCACAGAGCTGGTACATCTGAGGCAGCACATGAGAGGGGCTAAGTGCATCAACAGTCCATGGCAAGGCACAGAGCAAGTACATCAGAGGCAGCACATGAGAGGGGCTACGTGCATCAACAGTCCATGGCAAGGCACATAGCAGGTATATCAGAGGCAGCACATGAGAGGGCACAATGCAGTATCAGAACAGCAACAGGGCAGTGTCCATAACAGAGCAGGTACATCAGAGGCAGCACATGAGAGGGCTCAATGCAGTATAAGAACAGCAACAGGGCTGTGTTCATAACAGAGCAGGTACAACAGAGGCAGCACATGAGAGGGCACAATGCAGTATCAGAACAGCAACAGGGCAGTGTTCATAACAGAGCAGGTACATCAGAGGCAGCACATGAGAGGGCACAATGCAGTATCAGAACAGCAACAGGGCAGTGTTCATAACAGAGCAGGTACATCAGAGGCAGCACATGAGAGGGGCTAAGTGCATCAACAGTCCATGGCAAGGCACAGAGCAGGTTCATCTGAGGTAGCACATGAGAGGGGCTAAGTGCATCAACAGTCCATGGCAAGGCACAGAGCAGGTACATCTGAGGCAGCACATGAGAGGGGCTAAGTGCATCAACAGTCCATGGCAAGGCACAGAGCAGGTACATCAGAGGCAGCACATGAGAGGGGCTTAGTGCATCAACGGTCCATGGCAAGGCACAGGTACATCTGAGGCAGCACATGAGAGGGGCTAAGTGCATCAACAGTCCATGGCAAGGCACATAGCAGGTACATCAGAGGCAGCACATGAGAGGGCACAATGCAGTATCAGAACAGCAACAGGGAAGTGTCCATAACAGAGCAGGTACATCGGAGGCAGCACATGAGAGGGCTCAATGCAGTATCAGAACAGCAACAGGGCAGTGTTCATAACAGAGCAGGTACATCAGAGGCAGCACATGAGAGGGGCTACGTGCATCAACAGTCCACGGCAAGGCACAGAGCAGGTACATATGAGGCAGTACATGAGAGGGGCTACGTGCATCAACAGTCCATGGCAAGGCACAGAGCAGGTACATATGAGGTAGTACATGAGAGGGGCTAAGTGCATCAACAGTCCATGGCAAGGCACAGAGCAGGTACATCTGAGGCAGCATATGAGAGGGGCTAAGTGCATCAACAGTCCATGGGAAGGCACAGAGCAGGAACATCTGAGGCAGCATATGAGAGGGGCTAAGTGCATAAACAGTCCATGGGAAGGCACAGAGCAGGAACATCTGAGGCAGCATATGAGAGGGGCTAAGTGCATCAACAGTCCTTGGCAAGGCACAGGTACATCTGAGGCAGCACATGAGAGGGGCTAAGTGCATCAACAGTCCATGGGAAGGCACAGAGCAGGAACATCTGAGGCAGCATATGAGAGGGGCTAAGTGCATAAACAGTCCATGGCAAGGCACAGAGCAGGTACACCAGAGGCACCACATGAGAGGGGCTAAGTGCATCAACAGTCCTTGGCAAGGCACATGTAAATCTGAGGCAGCACATGAGAAGGGCTAAGTGCATCAACAGTCCATGGCAAGGCACAGGTACATCTGAGGCAGCACATGAGAGGGGGAACAAGCATCAACAGTCCATGGCAAGGGACAGAGCAGGTACACCAGAGGCAGCACATGAGAGGGGCTAAGTGCATCAACAGTCCATGGCAAGGCACAGGTACATCTGAGGCAGCACATGAGAGGGGCTAAGTGCATCAACAGTCCATGGGAAGGCACAGAGCAGGTCCATCTGAGGCAGCACATGAGAGGGGCTAAGTGCATCAACAGTCCATGGCAAGGCACAGAGCAGGAACATCAGAGGCAGCACATGAGAGGGGCTAAGTGCATCAACAGTCCATGGCAATGCACGGGTACATCTGAGGCAGCACATGAGAGGGGCTAAGTGCATCAACAGTCCATGGCAAGGCACAGGTACATCAGAGGCAGCACATGAGAGGGCACAATGCAGTATCATGACAGCAACAGGGCAGTGTTCATAACAGAGCAGGTACATCAGAGGCAGCACATGAGGGGGGCTAAGTGCATCAACAGTCCATGGCAAGGCACAGGTACATCTGAGGCAGCACATGAGAGGGGGAACGAGCATCAACAGTCCATGGCAAGGCACAGAGCAGGTACACCAGAGGCAGCACATAAGAGAGTTCAATGCAGTATCAGAACAGCAACAGGGCAGTGTTCATAACAGAGCAGGTGCATCAGAGGCAGCACTTGAGAGGGCACAATGCAGTATCAGAACAGCAACAGGGCAGTGTTCATAACAGAGCAGGTGCATCAGAGGCAGCACATGAGAGGGCACAATGCAGTATCAGAACAGCAACAGGGCAGTGTTCATAACAGAGCAGTTGAATCAGAGGCAGCACATGAGAGGGCACAATTCAGTATCAGAACAGCAACAGGGCAGTGTTCATAACAGAGCAGGTACATCAGAGGCAGCACATGAGAGGGCACAATGCAGTATCAGAACAGCAACAGGGCAGTGTTCATAACATAGCAGGTGCATCAGAGGCAGCACATGAGAGGGCTCAATGCAGTATCAGAACAGCAACAGGGCAGTGTTCATAACAGAGCAGGTACATCAGAGGCAGCACATGAGAGGGCACAATGCAGTATCAGAACAGCAACAGGGCAGTGTTCATAACAGAGCAGGTACATCAGAGGCAGCATATGAGAGGGGCTAAGTGCATCAACAGTCCATGGCAAGGCACAGAGCAGGTACATCTGAGGCAGCACATGAGAGGGGCTAAGTGCATCAACAGTCCATGGCAAGGCACAGAGCAGGTACATCAGAGGCAGCACATGAGAGGGGCTAAGTGCATCAACAGTCCTTGGCAAGGCACAGGTACATCTGAGGCAGCACATGAGAGGGGCTAAGTGCATCAACAGTCCATGGGAAGGCACAGAGCAGGAACATCTGAGGCAGCATATGAGAGGGGCTAAGTGCATAAACAGTCCATGGCAAGGCACAGAGCAGGTACACCAGAGGCAGCATATGAGAGGGGCTAAGTGCATCAACAGTCCTTGGCAAGGCACAGGTACATCTGAGCCAGCACATGAGAGGGGCTAAGTGCATCAACAGTCCATGGCAAGGCACAGGTACATCTGAGGTAGCACATGAGAGGGGGAACGAGCATCAACAGTCCATGGCAAGGCACAGAGCAGGTACATCTGAAGCAGCACATGAGAGGGGCTAAGTGCATCAACAGTCTATGGGAAGGCACAGAGCAGGTACATCTGAGGCAGCACATGAGAGTGGCTAAGTGCATCAACAGTCCATGGCAAGGCCCAGAGCAAGTACATCAGAGGCAGCACAAGAGAGGGGCTAAGTGCATAATCAGTCCATGGCAAGGCACAGGTACATCTGAGGCAGCACATGAGAGGGGCTAAGTGCATCAACAGTACATGGCAAGGCACAGGTACATCAGAGGCAGCACATGAGAGGGCACAATGCAGTATCATGACAGCAACATGGCAGTGTTCATAACAGAGCAGGTACATCAGAGGCAGCACATGAGAGGGGCTAAGTGCATCAACAGTCCATGGCAAGGCACAGGTACATCTGAGGCAGCACATGAGAGGGGGAACGAGCATCAACAGTCCATGGCAAGGCACAGAGCAGGTACACCAGAGGCTGCACATGACAGGGCACAATGCAGTATCAGAACAGCAACAGGGCAGTGTTCATAACAGGGCAGGTGCATCAGAGGCAGCACATGAGAGGGCACAATGCAGTATCAGAAAAGCAACAGGGCAGTGTTCATAACAGAGGAGGTACATGAGAGGCAGCACATGAGCGGGCACAATGCAGTATCAGAACAGCAACAGGGCAGTGTTCATAACCGAGCAGGTACATCAGAGGCAGCACATGAGAGGGGCTAAGTGCATCAACAGTCCATGGCAAGGCACAGGTACATCTGAGGCAGCACAAGTACGTGGGTCAAGCACACCGTACCAAGGACATTAATAATGCAAGGGTGGTTACAATGGATAATCTAGACACCAAGTCAAATTACATGAGAGTGATGGGAGCTACACCTCACAACACAGAATCTGGTGGACTGCTTGACCTAGTCGCCTCGGACTCACTGCCAGCACCAGAAACAGGAGTGTGAGACACAGCCACAGCTCTAGTGACTGACACATGAGCTATAGACCCATACACACTGCCAGCACCAGAAACAGGAGTGTGAGAAACAGCCACAGCTCTAGTGACTGACACATGAGCCATAGACCCAGACACACTGCCAGCACCAGAAACAGGAGTGTGAGACACAGCCACAGCTCTAGTGACTGACACATGAGCCATAGACCCAGACACACTGCCAGCACCAGAAACAGGAGTGTGAGACACAGCCACAGATGTATTGACTGACACATGAACCATAGACCCAGACACACTGCCAGCACCAGAAACACGAGTGTGAGACACAGCCACACCTCTAGTGACTGACACATGAGCCATAGACCCAGACACACTGTCAGGACATGTCCCTGTACAGTGACCAACAAATACCATGCCAGCATCTGAGACATGAGTGTGGCAGACACACACAGTGCCAGTACCTGAAACAGTAGAGGGCACAACTGACAGTGCTACTACATGAGGCATGACAGCGAACAACAGACTCAGTGCCACTATCTGACACATGAGAGTGAACTGGAGAAGTGTGGCTCAGGGGTTAGAGGCAGCAGACCCGGAAGCTGAGATCGGTCCTGGACCAGGGTTCAATTCCCCGCCTCGGCGGGTCTTGGGCTAAAAAATTCCACGGACTCGATAATTCTCGCCCCGGTGCCTCCTCGACTCACGGGTTCACACTCTGCGACTCTGGGCAATAGCTTGCTTAATCTCCACAACGGCCCCTCGCGGCGGGATGCCTGACTTTCACCTTGTGGATACCCTGCTATCTCACAGGGGAATACCAGGAAGGGTTCCCTAAGCAAGCGCCGGGACAACCACTGCGGGTAGCTGTGCGCTATATAAGCTCAACTACATTTACATTTACATTAACTGCAGCTGACCCACTAGGACCACTGAAATGATGAGCCACATGGCTGTATGGGCCAGGAGGCAGGGTGGCTCTGGGAGCTGGGGACAGCTGTACCGGAGCGACATTGGGGTGGTCAGGTGTCACTGGTGTGTGTCTCCGTTTCTTTGGGATATGTAGGGGCACACATGACATGACTGGACTGGTAAGTGGGTTGGCCTAATCAGAAACATCACCCATCAAAGGTGGATCATGTGCTGGTGGGGGTCTGCTCTCTGGAGATGTGCTGGACCCTGCTTGACGTTTGCTGTGGCCCTGCCTTCTGCCCTCTGCATCATGTGTAATGGGGGATGCAACAACAGTGTACCTCTTCCTCTGCCTCAGTGGGGTGTGGATGGGAGTAGAGGTATGGGGGACTCCACCGCTGACACATGTGTTTTATGTACCTTCAACAACATCAGCCTCAGGGCAGCCAGGGGTAATGTATGCCTGTCCTTGATGGAGCTCGTGTCCATGGGAGAACCCTTTGGCCTGGGATGTGCCTTGGCCGTAGGAGGTGTCCTGTCTCTGGTATGTCACTGATCCCTGTGCGGTGCCCTGTCCCTGGGAGTAGGCTTGTCCTTTGTAGTGTCCCTGTCCATTGTAGTGTAGCTGTCCTTTAAAGCGACCTTGTCCTTGGGAGTGTCCCTGGCCTTGTGAGCTGCCCTTTCCTTTGTAGTGCCCTTGTCCTTGGTAGTGTCCCTGGCCTTGGGAGGTGCCCCTTCCTTTGTAGTGTCCTTGTCCTTGGGAGTGTCCCTGGCCTTGGGAGGTGCCCTTTCCTTTGTAGTGTCCTTGGGAGTGTCCCTGGCCTTGCGAGCTGCCCTTTCCTTTGTACTGTCCTTGGGAGTGTCCCTAGCCTTGTGAGCTGCCCTTTACTTTGTAGTGTCCTTGTCCTTGGGAGTGTCCCTGGCCTTGGGAGGTGCCCTTTCCTTTGTAGTGTCCTTGACCTTGGGAGTCTCCCTGGCCTTGGGAGGTGCCCTTTCCTTTGTAGTGTCCTTGTCCTTGGGAGTGTCCCTGCCCTTGGGAGGTGCCCTTTCCTTTGTAGTGTCCTTGTCCTTGGTATGTCCCCGGCCTTGGGAGGTGGCCTTTCCTTTGTAGTGTTCTTGTCCTTGGTAGTGTCCCTGGCCTTGGGAGGTGCCCTTTCCTTTGTAGTGTCCTTGTCCTTGGTAGTGTCCCTGGCCTTGGGAGGTGCCCTTTCCTTTGTAGTGTCCTTGTCCTTGGGAGTGTCCCTGGCCTTGGGAGTACCTTTTGAGGGGGATGCTTGTGTTACATGTGAATCCCTTTCCCCCAACACCCCTTGAGGATCCTGTGTGTCAACTCTAGGGTAGCTGATGTTGTGTTTGGTTATAGATTTCCTTGTCCTAGGGGATGGTGTCTGTGCCCTCCGTGCTCTGCCTTGCTCCCTGTGACTGCTTCTAGTGCAATAACCCGAAAATGAGGCCTGTTCTGAAATGTCACTCTCCCCTGAGACATCAAGTGGTGTGGATGGGAGAACTGAAGTAGAACCTTGTCCATGCGACTGTACAATGGCTGCAGACACTGTGTTTGCTAATGACTGAACTGTTCTGTGGAGACCAGCAACATTGCCATGCATCCCCTCCATGAATGCTATCACCTGCCCCAACTTCCTATCGTGGTCTTGGAATGCATTGATCATGTTGGTCTGCCCTACACACAGCTGTCGCAGCAGATCAACAGCCTCAGCACAAAGTGCACTTTGTGTCACAGGGGCAGGGGCAGCGGTGCCTGCACCGAAGGCAACTCTGCTCCCCCTACTCTGGCGAGCACGAGCAGTACTTGTTGCAGTTGGTGGCAGTGTGGGCCCTGCGTGCTGTGTACCGACTGAAGGTGTTGATTGCCCACTCCCTGTGTCTACCAACAGTGCTGACTTACCAACACTGTCTGAAGATGAGGACGATTGTGTTTCCACATGTGACTCCTCAGGGACAGTTCTGTCCCCCTCTCCGGGGCTGCTCTCTTCAGTCTCAGTCTGCGTGTGTGTGATCTCGGATTCGGGAGTATTGGCACCACTCATCTCAGTCGTCTGTTGTTCAGTGCCCTCTGCCAAATCTGAAAGAGAGAGAGAAAAGAGGTTTACCTAAGTGCCACACTCACGTACTGAAGGTTACAAAATCACAACTTTGCTCACAGTCGACTATTATGTAACACCCATCCTGCACATGAACCACCCCTAACAGACATCCTCATGTCAAAGAACCGTGGGTGCCTGTGAAACATGTACATCAAACAAACAGGGCAAGTGCATGCAGACCACCACACATGTGATGCCATGGGACCACAGACCTCAACGGCATGTCCTGGGACCCTGCATTACAATGCAACTGGTATGTCCACCTGGCGGACATGGATGCCAACGCTCACTCCGCTAATGGCACCAACATGCAATTGCAGCACAACATATACACCACAGATGTCACTACTGTGTCTGAGCAGTAATACATGCATACACTCACAAGTCACAAACCCATTCAGTGTGCTTACCGCTAGTTTGCTGTTGATCCCCTCTCAGCCGTGCGGACAGGTCAGGATGCGTCAGAGCTATGATATGGTGCATTTGAGGGGTCATGGTACGTCGTGCAAGCCGGGTTGATCTTGGAATCTGGCCCAGTGTCATCTCCGCCACATTCTTGCTGAGCCTGGAGATGTCGTCCCAGCGCTTGTGGCAGTGTGTGTGTCGTCTATTGCACACCCCCCACTGCCCGTACATCACGTGCTATGGTCCTCCACACGGCCTTGCGAAGGTACAGCTTGACCTACCATGATGGGAGACAAGAGGGGAAGATCAGTGGACAGTTGGACATTCACAAACATAATAGCAACACGTATCTTCCAGCAGCCATGCACAGTACAACACATGTGAAGGTCCCACAGCACACCGCCAAGATAGCAGAAGCCAGGAGTCAGTGACCACCTCATGCACACCAACATGTCCCCCTCTGCACTTACTACCTGTCCGGGGCACAGTAGAGCCGTTCATAGTGGCAGAGCACACCGTCCACAAGGACATCCAGCTCCACTGCGGTGAAGGGACGAGACCGGATCTCTCACAATCTCGACATGGCAAGGTCCGGGACTGTGGCACTACAGCAGCAGTTGTTGGATAGCTCAGCAGCAGCAGGTCGAGGTGATGGGTGCAGGCAGCAGTTGTTGGATAGCTCAGCAGCAGCAGGTCGAGGTGATGGGTGCCGGCAGCAGTGGCTGGAAGCAGTGAATGTGTGCTGCTGAAATTCACACATTTATAGGGCCCTGAGCTCACATCAGTGGCACACGTCTGCAGCAATTGGTTTTCCCGGGATGCCTCATTCAAAAAGAACTAATGACTGGCCCTGGTGTGGCGGTGCACGGCTTCCGCTATTTTTGAATGCGCTTACGCGGCCCGCGTTACCTGTTCCCATTGGCTACATGTGCACGGACCGTCACGGTCACACACCGGCAACCCCATGTGCGCGCTACCGCGATGGTGCATCATTTAAAATTATTCACTCACTGGCGTCGCTATGGCGGAGCACGCATTCCGCGGGGGCAGGGCAGGCTAACACATACTTTTGAATATGCAATTGGAAATGGCAGTTGGTACCCCCCTTACAGTCACATTGCAGCACCCACCGCAGACTGCCGGGTGCTGCATGGTCACCCACCGCCGGGTGCTGGCCTGGGCCGTCCATGCCAGGATGACCTCAATGCACATGGCACTCATTCACCACCAGCACCCGGCGGTGGGTGACCGGGCAGCACCCGGCGGTGGGTGACCGGCCTGGGCTGGCAGTGGGTGAGCGGCCAGCACCCGGCGGTGGGTGACTGGCCTGGGCCGGCAGTGGGTGACCGGGCCACACCCGGCGGTCTGCGGTGGGTGCTGCAATGTGACTGTAAGGGGGGGTACCAACTGCCATTTCCAAATGCATATTCAAATGTATGTGTTAGCCTGCACCGCCCATGCGGAATGCGTGCTCCGCCATTGCGATGCCAGTGAGTGATGTTTTTCAAAAGATGCACCGTCGGGGTAGTGCGCACATTCGTTTGGCGGGGTGTGACCGTGATGGTCCTTGACCATGCAGCATATGTCATGCACAATTGCAGTATCAAGGATCATCTTCTGTGTTGGGGGAACGTGTACCCGGATGGCGTGTGTACACACCCTGCATGTCTCCGCACACATGTAATGTTCATAGTTGTACATGTGTGTCAGGACATGTCCAGAGTGCATCAAGAATCATGATGTCAAGTAAATGGCCCGTGTCCACGTGTGTCATTCAAGTCCATTTGTTGCATGTGTGGTCATACTATTGGCCTTGCCAGTGGTTAACAAAGGCCAGTGATGTGCACCCAAGTTGCGTCAGATGTGCATGGCGATGTGTTGACGTCTTGGTTTTACGGACACATGTTTCCATTTGGACACATCTACACAGTACATCAAGGCTGTGTACCCACATTCAGAAGCTGTTGTGAGTGTGTGGTTTGTGTGTGCAAGTAGCAATGATGGGGGTATACATGCATTCTGTGTATGTGTATGTGTGTCGCCTGTTGTGTGCCCATGCATGTCATGTGAGGATGCACAGCATTGAAGGTGGGGTCATGGGTGCATTAAGACAAGGAGGGTGTGTTCCATGTTCGTGTTGTGCGTGCACGTCCATGTGTGTCTGTGGGGACGCTTGTCCACACTTGGGCCCTCAATCATGTGTTGTTGGCAGTTCTTTCAACATGTGTGCACGTTAAATTGGACATGTTTGCACACAGGATGTTGTTTGTGGGTGAACATTGTGTGTGTAGTTAGCTGTAGTGCCTTATATATTGCTCACATCTCACATTGAGTCAGTGTCTGTAAGATGCATCATATGTATTGTGTTGGTCAAGATGTGATAGTGTGGCACAGCTATGCGGTGTTGGTCAATTGACATCTGCTCCCATCTACTCCCACACAGGAGGGCTTCAAATGTGCATTGACCATACACTGTGCTGGAGGACATGGTTAACGAGGAGGTGATCCGCAAATTCCGCCTTGACCGTCGTAGATTGCAGGAGCTTGTAGCACAATTGGCACCTCATCTGCAGCCACGCAGGACATATCCAGGAGCTATTACACCCACAGCGAAGGTGATGGCGGCACTTCACTTCTTCGCAACAGGCACTTTCCTGTACACAGTTGGTCATGCCGGGGAGATGTCACAATCCATGTTCAGCATGGTGCTGCGGGATGTTCTGAATGCCATGATGCATTACAAGGATGATTACATCCATTTCCCACGTGCGGCAGAGCTGGCTGCAGTGAAAGGTGACTTCTATGCCCTGGCCCGGATACCACACGTAGTGGGTTCCATTGATGGCACACATATTGGTCTAATTCCACCCCAGGCACGTGAACCTGTATATCACAATCGGAAGCACTACCATTCGATCAACGTGCAAGTGGTGTGCCTGGCTGACAACATCATCTCCCATGTGTGTGCCAGATTTCCAGGGTCCGCACATGACTCCCACATCCTGCGGCGCAGCTTTGTCCCCCAACTGATGGCTAATCTGCGTCCAGAACGTGCGTGGCTTGTAGGTGAGTGTGCTGTGAGGACTATTGTGTTGTATGTGTGCCATGGTGTTCCCACCAATCCTGGTAATGATGTATGTGTCTGTTATCCCCCCACCTAGGCGACTCTGCATACCCAAATCGTCCGTGGCTGCTGAGCCCCATACGGAATCCTACTACCCCTGGTGAAATGCGTTATAACGAGGCCCATGGGAGGACACATCGAGTGGTGGAACGTACTTTTGGAGTGCTGAAGTCTAGGTTTCGCTGCCTGGATAAAACCGGAGGGGCCCTGCCATACTCATCAGGCAAAGTATGCCAAATCGTGATTGCCTGCTGCATGCTCCACAACCTGGCCTTGCGCAATAATATTGAACTGATCATGGACCCTGCAGACCAACAGGTTGCTCCGCCTTCCATCCCACCCATGTCCACTGATGAGGATAGTGGGGAGGAAGAAGGTGTGGACCAGAGGTGTCAGCTCATTGATCGCTACTTTCCATGAATGTGAGTAACTACCTCTTGTACTGCTGGTCAATGTGTGATGTATGTTTGCTGGTGATGTGTGGATGTGGTGTGTGGATGCTGCCTGTTCTGGTATGTTCTGTTCGCAAATGGGTGTGGGAGGTGGTGTACATGCAAAGGTCCCTGATGTGTGTCCTGTGATCCACTTATTTGGTGATGAGTGTGGTTTGTGGGATGTTGCAGTACAGTGTGTTGTGATGGGTGTGAATCACTTTCCTGACCAGTACTTGTTGTTCTCTCATTATCCCTAGGTCACTCCCACAGAGGCATGATTCTCAAGAACATTGATCCCTGCACCTGGTAATGACACCTTATGAAACAAACATGTGATTAAAACATGGAGGTCACACAGCATTGAGTGTTTACATGGTGTTTATTAACAGGTTGTGGATTGATGTTAGTGCATATTTACAAGTAGGTGTTGGGGGGAAGTGAGAGTTGAAGGTCATGGCAGATGAAAACTCCGATGGGACACCACATTGTGTGATGTACACCTAGTCCAACAGATGTGTGCCAATGCTTGGCATTGTGGGACAAGATAGTTCGCAGGGTGAATGGCAGGCACAAGGAAGGGTGAAGTCAGTGGCGGCCCCTCTTCGAGCGGGTGGATGGTGCATTGCCACTGCTCTCAGCTGGATCCAGCCTCGGACGGCCCCTCCGTCATGGGCCGGAGCGGACACAGCTGTGGGGGCAGGTTGGTCAGGGACAGCCTCCCTGTCAGTGGCCTCAGGTGATGGTGGCGGTGGTGTTGGTGACCTGTCCCACTGGGCACTTGGGTGAGGGGGAGGTGGTGTGGCGCGGGATAACCACTCCCTCCAAAGTCATTTTGCTGCCCCATGAGGTCAACAATTTGGCCAATGCGAGGGCCAATGGACCGCAACAGCTGGCATCTCTGTAGCGAGTCTTGGTGGGCATGATCTGCCTGTGCCTGCGACCGCTCATAGGAGGCATGGACTCTGGCGATGGCATCCAGGGTCTCCATCCCAGGATGGGATGGGTCTCGTTCCCCACCTCGCCTAGCACCTGCACTCCTCATTGTGAGCTGTGGCCTCACCTGTGTCCTCTCCCGTCCACTCTCCCTGCTAGCCTGAGATGTCGATGGCCCATCTTCAGACGATGGGTCAGGCAGGGTGGCACAGGCAGGAGTGGTGGTGGTGGTGGTGGTGGTGGTAGCTGCACAGCTCACAATGGCAGGTGTTGGTCTTGTGACACTGGCCAAGGTGGTGGAGGCCGGGATGTCCTGGGAGTCTGATGGCACTGGGAGTGTGCTGGGGCCAGCATCTTCCTCTGCACCCGAGGTGTCAATGGGATCCTCATCAGAGAGTCCGGGCTGTGAGGGGACGACTGTTGATGGCGGTTGCTGCTTTCGCCTGTCAAGTTGCGATCACCTGAGGGACAAGAATTTCAGAATCAATGCTGTGGACATGACAGGCTTTTGGTTGTCACATTACAAATCACTATGGTATCAGGACATGGTTGTTGTTGTCATCATATTGTTGTGGTTGACCGTACAGGGCAATATGGTGGTGTGGAGGTGGGGAGACAATACTTGGATATGTGTGGTCCGGTCCTGCTTTTGGATGGTGCCCCTGTGAATATGTCTATGTACCTGGAAGTTTGAAGGAGGAGATGCACTGGTCAGCAAATGGTGGGTGGACTCCATCTTGCTCTGGGATGAGACATGGGGGCCTGTTGGGAGTTGTAGTGCTGTTCTCTCACACACCCCACCCACCTCTCTCACACCCCCACCCATCAACATCCTCCCTGTAGACATGGGGGCCTGTTGGGAGGTGTAGTGCTGGTCTCTCACACACCCCACCCACCTCTCTCACACCCCCACCTGCCTCTCACACCCCCACCCACCTCTCTCACACCCCCACCCACCAACACCCTCCCTGTAGACATGGGGGCCTGTTGGGAGGTGTAGTGCTGGTCTCTCACATACCCCACCCACCTCTCTCACACCCCCACCCACCTCTCACACCCCCCCACCCACCTCTCTCACACCCCCACCCACCAACACCCTCCCTGTAGACATGGGCGCCTGTTGGGAGGTGTAGTGCTGGTCTCTCACACACCCCACCCACCTCTCTCACACCCCCCACCCACCTCTCACACCCCCACCCACCTCTCTCACACCCCCCACCCACCAACACCCTCCCTGTAGACATGGGGGCCTGTTCGGAAGTGTAGTGCTGGTCTCTCACACCCCCCACCCACCTCTCTCACACCCCCACCCACCTCTCACACCCCCCACCCACCTCTCTCACACCCCCCACCCACCAACACCCTCACTGTAAACATGGGGGCCTGTTGGGAGGTATAGTGCTGGTCTCTCTCACACCCCACCCACCTCTCTCACCCCCCCACCCACCTCTCACACCCCCACCCACCCAACCCCCTCCCTGTAGACATGGGGGCATGTTGGGAGGTGTAGTGCTGGTCTCTCTCACACCCCACCCACCTCTCTCACACCCCCCCACCCACCTCTCACACCCCCACCCACCCAACACCCTCCCTGTAGACATGGGGGCCTGTTGGGAGGTGTAGTGCTGGTCTCTCACACACCCCACCCACCTTTCTCACACCCCCCACCCACCAACACCCTCCCTGTAGACATGGGGGCCTGTTGGGAGTTGTAGTGCTGGTCTCTCACACACCCCACCCACCTCTCTCACACCCTCCACCCACCAAACACCCTCCCTGTAGACATTGGGGCTTGTTGGGAGGTGTAGTGCTGGTCTCTCTCACACCCCACCCACCTCTCTCACACCCCCCACCCACCTCTCACACCCCCGCCCACCCAACACCCTCCCTGTAGACATGGGGGCCTGTTGGGAGGTGTAGTGCTGGTCTCTCACACACCCCACCCACCTCTCTCACACCCCCCAACCACCTCTCACACCCCCCACCCACCTCTCTCACACACCCCCCCACCAACACCCTCCCTGTAGACATGGGGGCCTGTTGGGAGTTGTTGTGCTGGTCTCTCACACACCCCACCAACCTCTCTCACACCCCCCATCCACCAACACCCTCCCTGTAGACATGGGGGCCTGTTGGGAGGTGTAGTGTTGGTCTCTCACACACCCCACCCACCTCTCTCACACCCCCACCCACCAACACCCTCCCTGTAGACATGGGGGCCTGTTGGGAGGTATAGTGCTGGTCTCTCACACCCCCCATCCACCTCTGTCACCCCCCCACCCACCTCTCACACCGCCCACCCACCTCTCTCACACCCCCCACCCACCAACACCCTCCCTGTAGACATGGGGGCCTGTTGGGAGTTGTAGTGCTGGTCTCTCACACACCCCACCCACCTCTCTCACATCCCCCATCCACCAACACCCTCCCTGTAGACATGGGGGCCTGTTGGGAGGTGTAGTGCTGGTCTCTCACACATCCCACCCACCTCTCTCATACCCCCACCCACCAACACCCTCCCTGTAGACATGGGGGCCTGTTGGGAGATGTAGTGCTGGGCTCTCACACACCCCACCTACCTCTCTCATGCCCCCCACCCACCTCTCACGCCCCCACCTACCTCTCTCACACCCCCCACCCACCAACACCCTCCCTGTAGACATGGGGGCCTGTTGGGAGGTGTAGTGCTGGTCTCTCACACACCCCACCCACCTCTCTCACACCCCCCTCCCACCAACACCCTCCCTGTAGACATGGGGGCCTGTTGGGGGGTGTAGTGCTGGTCTCTCACACACCCCACCCACCTCTCTCACAGACCCCACCCACCAACACCCTCCCTGTAGACATGGGGGCCTGTTGGGAGTTGTAGTGCTGGTCTCCCACACACCCCACCCACCTCTCTCACCCCCCCAACCACCAACACCCTCCCTGTAGACATGGGGGCCTGTTGGGAGGTGTAGTGCTGGTCTCTCATATACCCCACCCACCTCTCTCACACCCCCCACCCACCACCACCCTCCCTGTAGACATGTGGGCCTGTTGGGAGTTGTGGTGCTGGCTGCTTTGACAGCATGCAAGGCTGGGAACGTAGGAGGCAACATTTCTGTTTGGTCATGGTGGGAGCATTTGAGCCCAGGACTTCACATTTGGGTGACTATGTGGCCCACATGCATGGATTGGTGCTTGGGGGATGTGTCTTGGCAGTTGTGCAAGGCAGACCATGGCAGTGTGATATTGTCATTGGTTTGTACATACCAGCCTCTAGTCCCTCTTCGATTCCTTCCAGGCTCTCAGGGTGCAGTATGCCCAGCACCTTCTCCTCCCATTCAGCAAATGGTATAGGCTCCGGGGGAGTGCCGCTGCCAGTGTGGTGTGCCCGCAGGGGGTTCTTGGCCCTGATGCCTTTCACCCTTGTCTTGAGGTCGTGCCACCATTTCTGGATCTCGAGTTTGGTGCGTGGCACGGTCCCTGACGCATTGACTCTGGTCACTATCCTGTCCCACATGTGTGTTTTGGTTGCCAAGGTGGTCTGCTGGACTAGGGTACCGAACAGATGTGGTTCAACACAGATGATTTCATCCACCATGACCTTCAACTCACTGTCTGTGAACTTGGGGTTTTTCTTGGGTGCCATGGTGTGTGATGTGCAAGGTGTGTGTGTGGTGGGGTGTGCAGGTGTGTGGTGTGTAGGGATGGTGTTGTGGGGGTTTGTGTGGTGGGTGTGTTTGTGTGCAGGTTGTATGTGTGTTTGTGTGTGTATGCTGTTTGTGGTATTCTGCCTCTTTCTTGCAGCTATGCTGTGATGCAAAGGATTGTGGTAATGGGAGGGATTGATTTTATACTCTGTGTGGTGATTGTGTCCCAATGGTTGTTGCCAGTCAGGTGTTCTGTGGGTGTGGTGATTTGGGTGCATTTTTAGGGGCTCGGGAGGGGGTGTCATTGGGGCGTGTAGTTGTTGGGGGTGGGTGTTTCAGGTGGGTGTGTGTCCTGTTTAGTGTGTTTTCTATTTACTTCCGTCAGCCATTTTGGAATTGGTTTGACGGCAGGGATGTTGTTCGTTTGGTCCTTCCGCAGTCATGCTCTGTTTGTCGTAGCATTGTTTCCGCTGCGGTCGAGGGAGGTGGTGAGTTCCGTTGGAATGGCGGCGTTATCTTAATCATGCGGCCGGAACCTCCGCAGGTATTGCGGCGGTTGGGCCTGTTTCCGCGGTCATGTTCGTCCGCGGCGGAGGGTGTTTCTTTGGTACCGTCCGCTTACGGCGGTCTTTGGTGTGATCCGTCCACTTCGGACGGTGTTTGATGTGATCCGTCCGCCACGGTCAGTGTTTTTCGACAGAAATATCCTAATCACTACCGCGGATTATCCGCGGTGCGGTCGGGAGTGTTTTTGCCAGCGACCATGGCGGACGGGACACGTTTCCGTTCACCATCCTAATAGGCCTCCTAGTCTGGATCTCCTGCCACTTAAAACATCTCCCCCTTACTATAAAATGGCCTAATTCCCTAAAACCTTTCCTTTCCCAAAATCTTATCTGGTTATTTTGAATATGTAGGCCCAGCATTTTACACTCTGAGAGTTTCAAAAATTCGTATCCCTCTGTATTTGCCTTCATATTATAAAATGACCCTATTCTTTCCCCATATTCATGTAATGTCTTATTTCGAGTCTTTTTAGGTAGTTTAGCCGTTTTGCTAAAAGCTGGACCCTGTGATCCAGCTTCCTGCACCATCTTATCTACTAAAACAATCCAATGTTTGATTGCCATCTAACATTCAAGTCATTATAACCACAAAGACAGCTTCATAATAAGTTTGCATCTGGGGAAGAGCCAGCCCCCCCTTGACTAATGTCGAGTTCTTGCACTGGAATTCTTACTCGTGATGTTTTCTTCTTCCTAATAAATTGTCGAATCATGGCTTCAAACTGTTTAAAATATGACATATTCATTTTAATTGGTACATTTAAAAATAAAAATATTAATAATGGTAGAATGGACATTATTATAAAAGCTACCCTCCGGATTAGTGTGAGTGGAAAAATAGTCCATCTATCTAATAGGTTTCTAATCTTAGTAGCCACCGCTAGATAGTTGAGTTTAAAAAGTTCTTCATAATTATTTGTCTCGTAGATCCCTAAATAACGGAAGGGATCTGGAGATTGAGCTTGCTGTTGTAAAAACCCAGGAAGGCATTGACTACTTGTATTGAGAAGTAGGATTTTAGTTTTATTATGATTAATTTTATACCCCCCAATAGCTTCGAACTGCCCAAATTCTGTCAATGTTGTCCTGACATTCTGTTCCTCATTGGTTGGTAACCCGAAGACAATTTTAAATTCATCTCTTTCCTCATTTGAGAGACAAAAAAGCAAAACAATTGCTTCTCTGTAGTTAGGCATTGAAGCGCACCCTTGATGTGCTAAGTGTCCCAGGTGGGACCCCAATGAAGAAGTATGCCACCAACTAGATTGGTGGGTGAAGGGTCTTATAATAAAAGCTAATTATGTTTTGGTCACACTGAGTGTCAGGGGCATCTCAAGTGGACCAATAAATGAATAAGGTAGCATGCTTCCTTTTCTTTGTTTACTATATTTATGTGAGAAGGTGAGAGAGCTCACTTCTCACTCTCTTTTTTAATATCCTTTAGACTACTTGCAAACATTCATCTCCTCGCTTTTTGTGTATTTACTGAACTTTCATCCACCTCTTTCTTAGTTGCTTCCTTTCTCTTTTCTTTTGCCATGATTCCATCATCTCTGCCTAATTTATTTATTTACTCATTTTAGAAAGCACTACAGGTCTCCTTTATGTCACTTCCAAGTGCTGTAGGAAAGTCAGATTTGTCTGTTTCATGGAAGGAGGTGGTAGAGAAGAGTCGGTGGAGGGTGAGCCACAACCTGCTGTCCTTCAATTGCACCTCTATATCAGAATCAGAATCAGAATCAGAAATTGCTTTATTCGGTTTTTACATACAAATAAAAAATCATAAAAGCAGCATTAAAATGTAAGCAAAATAGATACTTAATCTCATTTTTTTTTAATTGTTCCAAATATTGGTAACATTTTTCACCCCCAACAATAGTTAACATATCCTAGCGTTCTGTTTCCTCTCATAGCGCACCTCTATATGCATCAAGTTCAGTTGCGTAGTGCTGGAGCAAATTACTTATGAAGTTTTTCCTTGAGAACTCATAATTCAAGCCTCACCTCGAACTTGAATTCCGGACTTTCCACACCCTGGGCTTATCAATGCCTTCCTTTAATTTTTGTGTTACCGCAAACAAATGATGGACAGAATGCTGACAATGCAAACATTCTCCGCAGTCAAAAGATCTGGATTAAATCCATCGTTCTTTTGCCCACTACGCCACCCCAGTTTGGACCCACCATATGCAAATCAGTCTTGACCTTGTGCCCCATGGGAACAGTCCAGAACGAACTGCCAGGCCAGGTCCTCCCTGGAACGGAAACAAGTTTTGATTTGTTCTGCATTCCGTCCATCAATTGTGTGTCTTTTGCTTTCGCGCCCTAAGTGCACCACGTATGCCCAGACATGGGTTCTGGGCTCACTGTGCCATTGGAATCAAGCTATCCTGGCTGAAGAGGGGTGAAACCCCGAAACCTGCCCTAGAATGCTTGTTTACGGTCCAGGGAGGACCTGGCTTGGCAGTTCGGTCTGGATTGTTCCCATGAGGCACAGGGTCAAGACTGATTTGCATATGGCCAGGTCTAAACTGGGGTGGCATGGTGAGCAAAAGAATGATGGATTTAACCCAGATCTCTTGACTCAGGGTGAATGTTTTGATTTGTTCTGCATTCCGTCCATCAATTGATTGTCTTTTGCTTTCTTGCCCTAAGTGCTTCAGGTGTGCCCAGACGTGGGTCCTGGGCTCACTGTGCCGCTGGAATCAAGCTATCCTGGCATGCCCAGATGTGGGTCCTGGGCTCACTGTGCCACTGGAATCAAGCTATCCTGGTTGAAGAGGGGTTAAACCCCGGAACCGGTCCTTTGTTTCCAGTCCAGGGAGGATTTGGCTTGACAGTTCGGGCTGGACTGTTCCCATGAGGCACAGGGTTGAGAATGATTTGCATATGGCCAGGTCTAAACTGGGGTGGCATGGTGAGCAAAAGAATGATGGATTTAACACAGATCTCTTGACTGGGGGTAAATGTTTTGATTTGTTCTGCATTGCGTCCATCAATTGTGTGTCTTTTGCTTTCTCGCTCTAAGTGCGCCAGGTATGCCCAGACGTGGGTCCTGGGCTCACTGTGCCACTTGAATCCAGCTATCCTGCCTGAAGAGTGGTGAAACCCTGAAACCGGTCCTAGGATGCTTGTGGCTTGGCAGTTCGGAATGGACTGTTCCCATGAGGCACAGAGTCAAGACTGATTTGCATATGGCCAGGTCTAAACTGGGGTGGCATGGTGAGCAAATGAATGATGGATTTAACCCAGATCTCTTGACTGAGGGTGAATGTTTTGATTTGTTCTGTATTCCGTCCATCAATTGTGTGTCTTTTGCTTCCTTTATTTTTTGTTCTTTTGATCTCATTTGCTTGAGTTCTTTTTGCTTTAGTTTAATCTAGATCTTCCTTTGTTTGTTTCTTTTCTTGTAATTTTCAATGTTCTGTCACTGTATCTGTATCCCTTAACTTCCTCAGTTTCATTGCCTTATTGCATCCTCCCAAATCTTGGGGCATATTACCAAGCTATAGCGATAATTATCGCTAAAGCTTGGTTAGCGGCCAAAATTATAACGCCGAGCTTCGCCTATTTTTATCGCTTAGGAGCCTTGATATTATCAAGGTTTATCTCCTAAGCGATAAAAATCGGCTGAAATGCATGAATATCGCTGAAAAGTCAGCGATATTCATGCATTACCGAGCAAATGCTCTTAGCCATGTTATCCACCTACCATTGGATAACATGGCTAAGAACTGCTCTGGACAGGCGTTAGCTTTTGGAGATAATCGCGCTTAGCACGATTATTTCCAAAAGTTGGTAATAGGGGATAGCGATGTTAGCGAGTGTTTCCAGTCGCTAACATCTTGGCACGCCCACTTTGCGTGTCATTAGCGATAATTATCGCTGACATGCAAAGTGGGCCCCTAAATGCCCGCTATCGCCTATTAGCTGTCGATAACTGGTGTTAGCGACAGCTAGGGGAGACACTTACCATATTGCCGCCACCGCCGAGAGTCACACGGCCACAGAGAAGGCTCCAGAGGTAACCGCCGCCACCGCCAAGAGTCCAAGGGCACCGGACTCCGCGCCGCCGCTCCGGGAGACCACAAATCCCGGCAGGCAACGCGGCGGCGCGTGCAGAGTGACGCCGGACGCGCCCAGAGAGCGCCAAACACCGCAATAAAGGCAGGACAACCCCGGCAGAGCGGGGGAGACACTTACCATATTGCCGCCACCGCCGAGAGTCACACGGCCACAGAGAAGGCTCCAGAGGTAACCGCCGCCACCGCCAAGAGTCCAAGGGCACCGGACTCCGCGCCGCCGCTCCGGGAGACCACAAATCCCGGCAGGCAACGCGGCGGCGCGTGCAGAGTGACGCCGGACGCGCCCAGAGAGCGCCAAACACCGCAATAAAGGCAGGACAACCCCGGCAGAGCGGGGGAGACACTTACCATATTGCCGCCACCGCCGAGAGTCACACGGCCACAGAGAAGGCTCCAGAGGTAACCGCCGCCACCGCCAAGAGTCCAAGGGCACCGGACTCCGCGCCGCCGCTCCGGGAGACCACAAATCCCGGCAGGCAACGCGGCGGCGCGTGCAGAGTGACGCCGGACGCGCCCAGAGAGCGCCAAACACCGCAATAAAGGCAGGACAACCCCCGCGTCGCGGGACGCCCGGGGCGAAGCCCGGGCAAAGGGCGGGCCCTCTACGGCCCTCATCGGCACGAGGAGGCCAGGCTAGGCCACTCCCCTGATACCTCTTACACGGACTACAAGGTACTGTCTCCAGTTAGTTTTATTTGATATAAAAAAAATTATCATAGAGGCATTGGCCTCCCATTCCATTACTGGATTTTTGATTGACTTGCATTGCACATCGTTGACAACGTTGGCTGTACCCGTCTGAATTGAGCCTTGGAGGTTGTCTAAAATTACCGCTTTAATAATGGGGAAAAAGCTGGTCCCTGCCCCAGCTGAGCCAGTGAACACTATTGATTCATATCTTGTACAAGTGGTTAGTAACATTAATAATAAGAGAAGGCAATCTCTTGGCCTAAGTCAATCACCTATTTTGCCTATAGATAGCCCCTCTACAAGTATTTTAAGTACAGCGACATCGGATTCACTCACAGAAAAGCCGCCGTCAGTTCTTGCAGACCCTAATCCTCAAAATAATAGCACTGAGGTAGCGGCTGCTGCTGACATTGACTCCCAAATAGATAGAACTGACTTAATAGATCTATCAGATAGTGTTTTTATTGATGTGAACCAACAGCTAGCTGTTACGGACGAAAACTCGCAATCTTTGCAGCCTTCTACACGGGCTGTTAGAGCCTGTAGAAGACTCCCAGTAAAGAGGGGGGGGAAACAAGTAGGAAGGAAAAAACCCGCCACACCACCCACTAGGTTGGGGGGGAAATATGTAGAGTCCGACATTGACATAGAGTCTAAACGCATTGTCGATGACGATCTTTTTAATAGGATTCAAGAAATGATAGACGTTAAGATCAGGACTATAATCAAACCCCTGATCGGGAAACTAGATAAATTAACATCTGAGGTCAAAAAACTGGGCGGGGTACATATTAAACTAGTAGATGAGGTAGAGAATTTATCCTCCCTCGTCACAAATCTAACACCCACGGATGTGGAGGTTACCCCAATTGAAAGTAATCTACAGCCCATTCAACAAGTGCCGCTGCTTCTGCCGGCATTGCCATCAGTACCTATTCCTGGTCAGGATGCTGTTGTAGATGAAGGAGACGCCCGAAACAGCACCACTGGCCTTACAGTGGTTGCACAACAAGAGGACGTTTCAGCCCAATTCATAGTGGAAGCCTCGCCAGTAGTGCTGGTGCTGGCAAATGTCCCTGTTCTATCACAAGGAAAAAAAGAGTCCAATCAGGATCTAAAAGATAAAGCGTTACATTGGCTCTCTAATAATATGTATATGGCTCAACAAGGGCTCGATAAACTGGCAGGGGATATTGTTATGACCAGGAGGATTCCTTGGATTGGCAGCAAGCCAAAAAAGTTCCAAGGGGACTGTGTCATCTTAAACTTTGCCAATGCCGAGGTCCTTCCAGAAATCTTGAGCAATGTTTTCCCACCCCAACGTCGTAGTGGCTCTATAGTTCCTCTCACTCTCAAGTTTTTTTATGATGAGACTCAGTTTGCTACTATACCCATTATTCCCAGTCACAAAAGAAACATTAATCCCAGTAGCTGGGGAGGGGGTACCAGATCTCGACATTTTAATGACTGGTTTCAGCCCACAGCACATCGGGAGCAAGGAAGATTTAATTACCAGATGGAGTTAAATAACAGGCCAGTCCTTGCACATGAACCAAGGTTTAATGGTTGGGGTTCGGGCCCTATGGGCTATGAACATAGTGCGCGGGGAAATAGGCCCACATATTGGTTGAGAAACGACCAGTTCCTTACACGCCCAAATACTCCACAACCTATGTGGAACCCAGCTCTATATGGACAGGGCCAGGCGGCTACTCCATTTGAGTGGGGCTTTGCCACAGGAAACAGGTTTGGCCCTTTATCTGACTTGAATACCTGTGATTGACTCGAACCAGGAATTGATCTGGATGGGGAGGTGTTGAACAACTCAATAGTAAAATGTGGAGACTTAAATAGGGTTGAGCACTTGAACAATTTTGTCCCCAATGTTGCATTAGAGTCTCAAGCGTTAATTAATCCTGTACAGCAACTGCTTTCATCTTGGACTGTGGCTGTTGTAAATACGAGCACGTTGGGAGTGAGTACACAGAGCCTGTATCAAGCTGATACCAGCGAAGGCCCATTATTGCAACTAGCAGTCGAAGGTGATTTAGAGGATGCAAATGAACTAAGGCTATCCACTGATTCCTGTAAGATCATTAGTTGGAATGTAGCAGGCTTAACAGCAAAACGTCAGGATCATGCCTGGCTGAGCTTTGTCACTAAGCATCATATTATCGCCTTGCAAGAAACATGGGATACATCCAATAATCTCTGGTGGGATGGGTTCACCTGCTTCACCAAACCCGCAGTGGCTAGCAGGGCGGGCAGAGCAAAAGGTGGATTGGTGATTTTGTTCGCGTTAGACTTAGTGGGAAGCTACAGGCAGATCAGTACTGAATCTGACAACATCCTAATGGTTGAAAGGGTGATTAATAAAACAAGCAGGACTTTATATGTAAATTTTTACAATTCAGGGAATAGCGATTATAGCGGTTGCAATATTTCCAGTTTGGATAACATTTTAAATACAGCAGCACAGAATATCGAGTTAGTTTTTGAGTTTATTTTATTAGGCGATTTTAATATTTATTTATGTAATCTAGCATGTAAGGGAAAAGGTACAAACGAGTTTAATGATGCGGCCTTACAGGGACCTCATTTTGAACACTCAGCGGAGGGCCAGGAGCTTGAAGATCTGTTGGCTAACTATGACTTATACGAACCTGATTACGGCCTGAGATCGCCAACTTTCACTGGCGCCCAAAATGGCACAGTGATCGATTACATTTTTGTCTCACCAGGGATCTTAAATCGGACCATGGCTTATCGTACAGTTGCAACACACCATAGTGACCATAACCCAGTTTTACTCGAAGTGGCCTGGGGTGCCCAGATGGGGGCGCCACCAATGACAGCAAAACCGGCACATCCCCTGAGGACCACTGATCAAGATCGACGAATTAAGTGGGCTAAAGTGATTCCGGAAAATTTTTATGAAAAATGCTTCCCTAAAATCAAAGACCATGTGGAGCTTTGTAAAAATCCGGGCACGCAAGGTATACACATAGTAGCAGCCTATGAGGCAATCTGTAACCAGGTATCCAAGGATCTTTTAGCGAAACCAATCCAGGGAGTACAAGGACATAAGCGATGGTTTGATTCGGTATGCTCGAAAGCTCATAGAGAACTGTTGGCAGCCCTAAAAAATGCCCCAAGGGACAAAGATGTAATCTCGAGATTAAGGAAAATCTATAGGGCAGCCATTAAGAAGCGTAAAGATACCATTAAACGCGAAACATGGGATAATCTTCTTTCAGCGGCAGTGCTGAAGGATAGCAGGAAATTTTGGGAGATTATCAAACAGCCCATATTCTCTGATGACAGTAACGCACCCATGGACTGCGTGATTACAGATGAAAAATGGTTGTCTTTCTTCAAAAATGTTTATGGGGGTGATGAAGTCGGTATTAAAAAGGGCCCTTTAACCAATGTGTATGTTCATCCCATCATCTTTAATCCCCAAGAAGTGGAGAAAGCTCTCTTGGCAACCACCAAACACAAGGCACCAGGCCCCGATGGAGTCCCTGCTGACTTTTTTATGTACTCTCCTAAACTGTGGGCTGAGGTTATGTCAAATGTGTTTAATGCAGTTAATGGTAATCCAGCTCCCGCCTCGTGGGCCAGATCCACCATCGTCCCCATTTTTAAAAATAAAGGTCAGCGGGACGACCCCGCGTTCTATAGGCCCATATCCCTCTTGGACTCAACTATAAAAATCCTGGGCAGAGTCCTTCTATCTAGATTGAGGGAGAATGTTGAGGGCTGTGGTGGGCTGTCTGACCTGCAATATGGTTTTAGGGAGAGAAAAGGGACCATTGAACAATGTATTAATCTGCATTTACTCATCTCTAAGTATACGGTGGCCAAGGAGGGTTCTGTGTTTTTGGCATTCATGGACCTCTCCTCGGCCTTTGACCTCGTTAATAGGGCAAAACTTTGGTCAATTCTTTTGGAGATGGGTATTGATGAAGCCTTGGTTACGTTTATGGCCACCATGCATCAGGAGCTTTTCGCAGCTGTCCGAGTGTCAAACAATGGCAGATGCACCCCACTTTTTAAATCTTTGAAAGGGGTTCGGCAAGGCTGCATCTTAGCCCCCACGCTTTTCACTATCTATATTAATGGCCTGGGGGAATACCTGCGAGACCAGGACGCGGATGTGCCACGTGCAGGAGATGTCCATATCCCGGCACTCCTGTATGCGGATGACGCCGTGTTGATCGCCCGCACTGGTGTAGGTCTGCAGCGTCTTTTGGACGCTTTTGGCTCCTTTATGGATAACCTAGACCTTAGGGTTAACGTTTCCAAATCACATATGATGGTTATGGGGCGTGAGCGTTTCAAAAAAAGACATAAATCATTCTTCTGCAGAGGGGCCCCGGTGGCTAAGGTAACTACATTTCCCTATTTGGGTGTACTGTTTGACCAGAATGGAACGTGGGGGCCACAGATTAGAGCTAAGAGGCTGGCGGTTATTAGATCTTCCTCAGCACTCTTGGGCTTTGCTGGCAAGCTGGGAGCCAGGCCCATGGAAGCCCTTTTAAAAATGTATAAGTGCAAGCCTGTTGCTATTGCACTATATGGATCTCCTTTGTGGGGGTATGTAAATCTTGATCCCATTCAAAGGGCAGAAAATAGATTCATAAGATCTCTTCTCTCTATCCCCCAGTCAACTCCGACTTATTCCATACATAAAGAGGTGGGTTTATCCTACCTGTCAGACTCACTGAGTTTAGCACCCCTAACCCTGTGGCTAAAAATGTGGTTGAATGAAGATCTTCCTTTGAATCACATAATATTGAAGGATGTCTTATTACTTGATAAATATAGTAGTATCCCATGGCTGGCCTATCTAATTAAATCATTTACTGATTTGGGCCGTCCAGAACTCTTTTTAAGCCCAGATAAAATTATAGCTCTGGACATAGACCTTATAAAAAAGTCATTTAGGGGTATGAAGGAAGTGCGCCGTGAGGAAGCTGAACTTCAGAAGCCAGCAGTTAGGGCACACAATCTTTTGATGAGCGAATCCTCCCTTGCACCTTATCTCACTTTTGTTACAGTCCCTTACCACAGGTTTTTACTAACTAAATTTAGGTTTAACCTGTTACATTTTTATTTAGGTTCTTTCACGTCGTGGCAGAAGCCAGATCTAGCCCCCCCATGCAGTTGTGACCACTTTTCTGTGCAGGACACAATGCATTTTATTATGTTTTGTAGCCTGTACCATGAGCAGAGGAAAAAATATTTGCTCCCCATTCTGAAGGAAGTGGGTTTTACCCAGGTGCGTCCGGCGCTGCTTTATCTACAACTCCTGACAAATCCCCGCACAACTTTTTGTATTGCTAACTTCTTAGTGGCCGCTGCGAGGGTAAAAATGGGGGGTCAAATCTCGCCTTAAAAACTTTTTTAAAGTTGCTATGTTTTTCCTTTTTGATATGAATTGTAAAATGCATTTTCTATTTATTCTTGTATATAGTATTTATAACATGCATCTAGACTGATGTTTTTAGGTTATTGAAGGGTCATTTATGTATGTATCCCTTCTCAGGGTTTTATTGTTTTGTTTCTTTGTATGACTTGTAATAAGTCGAATAAAGATATTCTGACTGACTGACTGACTGACTGACAGCTAGGTAATAGGGCGATAAAATTATCGCCGCTTTAGCGGGAAAAATTCCGGCTAAAGCGGCGATAAGGCCCTTGGAAATATGCCCCCTTGTTTCTTTGCCGGCTTTTGTATTTCCCTTCTTTCTTTTTGTGTCTCTTTTCCCTTCTTTAGTTGTGTTTCTCCTTTTTTACTTAAATCTTTTTTATCTTTATTTGTATCTGCATTTCTTTTGCTCCTGCTGTCTTTAGTTTCAACTTTATTTTCTTTGTTGGGGCACCTGTGGAAAGCATTATGTCTCTCCTCAGTTAAAAGAACCAGAAAGGGAAGTTTTCAATCTGGTTGACACAGGGGGTGGTGAGGCAACAGCTGGGATGTGTTGAATGCATGATGGAGTATGCTGATGAAATGCTGACGCTAATGACTGAGTTTGTCTTTTCTTACACAATTTTCTCTTTCCTGTCAAAAACCAAAATATGCCAACCTGCTCAGTCTGATCACTGCTTTTTTACTCAATTAAGCCCACGTTAGGAATTGACAAAACGGTTGGTAAAACTGGGGAAAAGCAGCACATAAACGCAAAACAAAGGTGGCTGCTTGGGAACTCGGTAGAAAAGGACTGGAACTCTTCTTGGATTTTCCCTTCACGTAATACTTTTGTTCGGAGGGCTAGTCGTGGTGCTTCTTTCAGTTCTCTATGTACTGTGCTGTATAGTTTGTCTTTTGCGTGAGGGCTCGGTGGAACGGTCGGTACCATGTTTCTGACCCAAAAACAAAACGAGCTCCAAGCGCTTTCTAAGTGAAGCGCAGAAATGACTTCGGGGCCTACCATTCCGTAAGTGGCACGGGTTGCTATGCTGTGCTACTTTTCAGCTGCTCAGACACACTCCGCAGTCGTATTTTGGCCTTCCGTAATGTCTGCTCTAGGCGTGAAGTGAAAAAATGCAGACGTGCTGAATTCTGTTAAGAGACTAATCTAGTCACATGTGGAACGAGACCAGCCCGTTCAAGCCTTAAAGGAATGTTTCACTCGCTGTATAATGCTGCCAACCTCTTTCTATTAGACTGTGGAATCTTCCAGTGAAGGGTTTCACGTTTATTGTAAATACATTCATTGTTACAATATTCTTTCTTAAGTATAATTGCCCTGGAGAGATAATTATCTTCAACTTGCTCTCGTGTGTTTATCTCCGTCGAGGTGGGCATCTTACCAATCAGGATGCATCATACTTTCCATAAGGTTTGTTGCTTTTACACGAGCCTTCCACAGCTTACTACGACTGACGTATCGTCGTGCTTTTTATGGGAAATGAGTGCTCATTAGCCTGCATGACTCGCCCCTTCACCACACGTGGCACAATACAATGTTGGTGATCTGGCACTTGTTGCTATGGGGGTTAGGGCCTGTGACGCACAAATACTGGAAGTGGGCAGCGAGCACTGCCAGGGCACTGCTTTTGGACTGGGTGAGAGGCGTTTTTTTTTATTCTCTAGGGAAGGATTACATGGTTGAATGTCCTCACTTGTCGCACAAATGACTGGACAGCGCCTCAGCTCGGAATGTGTCATCTTAGGTTTGGCGCTATTTACCCATCATTCACTTGTTTAGCGTCCTGCCAAGAATAGCAATCCTCCTACGCCCTTCAGGTTTGCTACATTTGAAATGTGCTGGTAGAAAGGGCCAGGCTTCACCTCTGGGCTGCTGCCAAACTCACACAGTTTAGAACACTCGGTGGCACTTGGCCAAACTGCTTTCTGGCTTTAGTTGGCACTGTCAATAGTTGAATTGCCGCCAAGCCTGCCAGTGGGTAAGCCATGCCAGGTGAGTGAATAGGCCTCCTGGCTACCAGGGGAGAAATCGATTGGAGTAATTTTAAATGGTTGTTTCACATTTGTAACATGGATTAATACACAACTTCCATTGCTTTTAGTTTTAAGAAAATTCATGATGAGTTAAACAAAATTGAAAATGTATAAAAGAGATCCTACTCTCTGACAAAA
Organism: Lissotriton helveticus; assembly: GCF_964261635.1. Taxonomy (NCBI): domain Eukaryota; kingdom Metazoa; phylum Chordata; class Amphibia; order Caudata; family Salamandridae; genus Lissotriton; species Lissotriton helveticus. The sequence continues at coordinate 888,066,707 of NC_136070.1, forward strand.
ACTTGGTAATGTGCCTTTAAAAGATAATTTGAGTTAATTATATACTAGGTGCCCAATTCTTTAAAAAATGACACTCACAGTGATTTGTCGTTTTATTCGAGATTAGTACACTGCTGGTTATTTTCTAGGATGTATTGCGCTTATGCATTCACATGAGTGGGATGTTACCCCTTAGTTTAAAAAAAACACAAATATAAGTAAGGGAGTAAATATTTTCATGCATTTCTAAGAACCAAGAAGACAAAGCTACAGTGTTAAGTTTTTTTTTCTCAGTCAGATATCTTTATTCGGCTATATTGCAAGTCATAAAAGAATACTTCATAAAAAGACATTTATGATTAAAAACAAAATAAAAAGAAGGAAAAATAAGTACAGACATCAAAGAGAAATTCCAAAATAAGAATCAAATTAGCAGATATCCAAAAAACAAATTCTTCAGATGAATATCACAAATCTGGGCGCAACGATATTTGTGTTGGAAGTAGTGTGGAGTCTAGGAGAGGATCTACATACATGATATTTAGCGGCAATAATTGCAGACATCATCATTTATAAATGAATAAATCCTGAGAACCAAATAATTATAAAAACGTAGAAAATCATTTCCCAACTATAATCCGAAGACGAACTGCAGAGGAAATATATTTGTAAACCATGAAACAAATAAATTCATCCTTTAAAAGCTGGAGATAGTGCAAGGCAGCCTGACATTTTCTTATATTGGGGAATTTTAAAAGAGGTATTAAGAAGAGAAGCCGTGGGTTTGTATAAAGTTTGCAAAAAAACATAAAGTGCAACGTGCTCTGTATGGATATTGAATCACATGGGCATTGTTAGATTTCGGGGTCTCTAGTTGGCACAGGTAGGTACTTGTGACAAATAGGGACCCTGGCCTCAAGTCAGGGTAAGAGGGATACACTCTTTAGATAACCCCTGCTCACCCCCTTGGTAGCTTGGCACAAGCTGACAGGCTTATCAAAGGCAATGTGTAAAGTATTTGTACCAACATTCACAGTAACACAGTGAAAACACCACAAATGAACTCCACACCAGTTTAGAAAAATAGAAGTGTTTAATGTAAACTAAACAAGACCAAAACGACAAAAATCCAACATACACAGTTCAAGGATATGATTTCAAAAGAGTTCTTAAGGTTGCGTTAAAATAATCCACAGTTGCGTCACGTTTTAGCCAACAGTACCTTTAGATGCGACAAAAGTTCCAAGGGAAAGCTGCAGCGTTGAAAAACAAGCGATAGGTAACTCCTGAGACCCTGGGGAGGCGATGCGACAACCCCGCTGGATGCAGCGGGTGTGTTGTGGTGACTCCGGTCTGTATGGGGAGGGATGCGATACCTTCTACGGATTTCGGTGTGCAGGTTTCATAGGAAGCGTCTCGCAAAGGTACGATGTGACGATCTTTGGGACGGCGACGATCTCAGGTGTGGCAGCAATGCCCAGCGTCGATCTTCTCCTCTCGCGGCCCCTCGATGTGATGGCTCTGTGACGACTCTCGCAGCGACGTGATGCGGTCCGCATGCAAGCGGTGTGACAATCTCACCCAGTGACGACAGGCTCTGCGACGATACTCGCAGTGATGGTACTCTTCCCGCACCGGAGCGATGCGTTCCGCAAGCGAAGGATGCGTCGGTTCTTGCAGCGGCAACAGGCGCTGCGACGATCTCGATCTTTGCGGCGGCCGGAATTTCCTCACACTGACGGCGATGCGCTCCGCAAGCGAGCGATGCGTGAAACTTTGCAGATTGTCTTTAGTTTCTTCTTATCCAGCTTCCCAACAACAGGTACAACTTCCAGAGGCACCACAACAACTGGCCCAAGCACTCTAGGAAGGACAGAACTCTCTCAGCAGAGTTCAGGGGGAAGCTGGGGGTGAAGTCCTTTTGTTCCTGGGACTTCTTAACAGGGAGCCAGCTCTACTCAGGCCCTTGGAGATCTCTTCAAGCAAGGGGACACAGCACAAAGCAACGTGCTTCCCTTCTCCTTGGCAGCAAAGCAACTGCAGGTCAGCCCACAAACACACAGCAGGACAGTCCTTCCTCTTCAGTCTTCCAGCGTTCTCCTTGGCAGAGCTTCCTTCTTGATTCCAGGATGATCTAATCTTCTGTAGTCTGGGGTCCTGTACTTATACCCCAAAAAGTATGTGTTCCCTTTGTGCAGGAGGGCTCTGAGCCTGGTCTGAACCAGTTCTGGGTGTTCCTTGAGCACTTTGTTTTCCTGGCTTTTCCTTTCCTTTCAGAGAGAGGGGCAGGGGCGTCAGCTGCCCAGCAGGAGGGGGAGCCAGCATTGTGGAAGGCAGGCACAGCCCTATTCAGGCCCAGGTGCTACCCCCTCCCACCACTCTAGATGCAGATGGAGCTATTCAGCCCATGGATGGCCCACTCAGCCTCTGGGAGCCACCCAGCCCCTGTCACTCACAAACCAGACAGTCAATTTACAAACAGGCCAAGGCACACAGAAAGGTCAGACAAGAGAACAGTCACTTTCTAAAAGTGTTGTTCTCAAACACAGGATTTAAAAACCACCTTTTCTAAAAGATGTATTATTAAATTCTGAGTTCAGGGATACCAGACTTTTATGTCCTATGTTGCTCCTATGGGAAGATATGCAGGTAACCACTCTACACAGCATTCCCCATTATAGCCTACGGGCAAGATAGCCTTACAATAGTAAAAAACGAAAATGGCTGTAATTCACTAGCAGAGCATGTCACCTGCACTAGTACATGCTCTACCTTTCACATACACTGCACCCTGCCCAGGGGGGTACCTTGGGCCTTCCATAGGGGTGTCCAATGTGTACAGAAAGGGAAGGGTTAGGCCTGGTGAGTGGGGACACTGGCCAGGTTGACATGGCAGTCCACAGACTGCACACAGGCACTGCGGTGGCAGGCCTGAGACACCATTTTAGGGCTACTCATGTGGGTGGCACAATCAGTGCTGCAGGCCCACTAGTAGTATTTGAACCACCAGCCCTGGCACACCCAGTGCATTTTACTAGGGACTTCTTGGTAATACAAATATGCCAATCATGGATAATCAATTACAATAACAATTTACTCAGGGAGCACTTGCACTTTGACACTGATCAGCAGTGGCAAAGTGCCCAAAGAATCTAAACCAGCATAAACAAAATCCAGCACAGCGTCAAAAATACAGGAGGTAGAGGCAAAAAGTCAGGGGAAACCACGCCAAAGATGCCAGGTCTAGCAGGCATGCATCCAAGCTAGCCTCAGAAAATGCGTTCCGCGGGTATGCGACCAGTAAATGGGAGGTTCCAAACCTAAACCTTATAAGATAATACAATTTTGCATGTCTAAAGTAAATGGAAAGGTAGGGCTTAATGCCTGATGAACAAACTAGTAGGGAATGCTTAATAGCCGTTTTCCCCCCTCTCCTGGATGTCTCTTTCCATATAGGAGTACGCCAAAAGAATCTCTATTCAACTTTGCCCTTGATGTTTTAACGATATTCTCAGGATTGTCGAAGCTATCCGACAAGCCCAAGATCTTTATCTGGGCTTTGACATAAGCAATCCAGGAGATTTTGTTCACCCGGTCTAGTTTTAAGCAATCTGTGATAATGGCAGGATTCAAGGCTGTTTCTTCCTTGGCCCAAATATTATACCACAGTAATAAGGGCGCTAAGTGTATACGGAAGGACAAGGGGATCACGCCAAGTTCACAATGACACATAGTAGCAGGGATGCTTGTAGGCACAGTCAGCAAAAGTTTCAAGAATGAAATCTCAGCTCTCTGTATGGCTAGGGTATTACAAATGCCTCAGACTCCAGCCCCATACAGGGTAGCAGCACATGTGCGTGCCTTATAGATTTCAATACATACTTTTAGTGGAAGTGAGCCTAGTTTTTTAGCAAATCTAAAAATAGCCCCCAGACTTTGATTAAAACCCTTAGTCTTGGCCTCCAGTAAATGAAGCCAAGTACTTTTTGAATGAAAAATAATTCCTAATAAGAAAAGGTAGGCACATGAAGCAAGTTCTTACTACCTATAAAACATGCCTTTACACGTGTAGGTTGCTTACCCACCACCATAACATGGGATTTAGCTACATTTGTCTTGAGGCCAAGGTCATTCATAAAATTATTAAAACTAATTAAATGTCATTGCAACCCCACCCCAGTTCTGGACATTAAAACACAATCGTCTGCATATAATAAGGCTGGTAACAACCTTCTGCCTATCTGGGGGGCATCCACATACATATTAGTAATACAAGTTTCTAAATCATTTATATACAGACAAAATAAAAATGGGGCAAGCACACAGCCCTGACGAACCCCGTGATTCATCTTAATGGGGTCAGTGAGTTCCCCACCTGTTCCATAGCGAACTCTCCCGGTAACATCCATGTACATTGCTGCTAAAAATGCACCACTGCTGGTTCGAGGCCCATTAGCAGCATCTTCTCCCAGAGCTTTCCTCTCTCCACCAAGTCAAAGGCAGATGTCATATCCATAAACCCTAAATAAAGGGATCCTGTCTCAGCTAAAGTATTTTTACCATTGACCAGGTGCAGATTGAGGCACTGTTCTACTGTGCCCAGGCCTCTCCTGAAGCCATATTGTATATTAGAGAATTTGCCATTCTCTGTTACCCAGGCCTCCAATCTTTCTAGGATTACTTTGCCCATGATCTTACAGGTGCAGTCAATTAAAGATATTGGCCGATAACATGTGGGATCTGCCCTGTCACCTTTTTTAAAGATGGGGACTATTGTCACGGATCTCCACGAAGCAGGCGGTCCTTGAGCTACATAGCAATTTAAAATATTTGTTAGGAGCGGGAGCCATAGGAATGTGTTGGTTAAGTACAGATCCGCCGGGATTCCGTCAGGGCCAGAGGCCTTATTCCTCACTGTCTGGGCTCAAGCCCTATCTACTTCATCTATTGTCAGGGTTGCCAAGGTTGTTGCCCCAAAATTGATGTTAGTATTTAAGACAGGATCACTCCCAAGTTTATAGAGACCTGAAAAATGTTCAGCCCAGGTCTCAGGCATTATTGTCACATCAATTTTACCAGTATTAGGCCCGTTAAAATAATCCTGGTTAACAGTTTGCCAAAAAGGTTTGGAGTCCTTGCTCTTGCATGCAACATACAGTTGTCCTCAGCTTCATTTCTAATTTCTTGTTTATATGCAAGGCAAGACTGTTTCACCTCTAATGGATTTCGGGGGTTTATTTCAATGTCTTAATTAGGTTATTGTGGCAATCAGTACACTCATCATGAAACCACCTTTTATTGCTCATTGGCCTGGACATGGGTTTTTTGGTTAAGATAATATTTATAGTCTCTGTTATTGCCTCAAAGGAACTAACCATGACTAAAGTTTTATTGTGTCTTCCAGGCAATCTATTACTTGGATCAAGTTAGTTGTTAACATTTTGTATAAAACCCAATCAGGTTTTATAGTAGACCACTTCCGTATTAACCCTTTATTTTTATCGTAAGTTAGTGAACATGAACAGGTGCGGGTTGAACATCCGATGCAGTCACGAATTCTAGAGAAATGAGATAGTGATCACTATATTGAATTTTATGGATAGTAAAAATCATGGAGTGGGGTTTAAAATGTTCGGAAAAAGCAATAAAATCAATTAAAGTACCTTGGCCTCTCCCAATGTATGTTACCAAATCAAACCAAATTCCAGCTAAGTTAATAAGGTCCTCAGTAAGAAAGAGGGAAAATTTTGACAGAATTGAATAAAAAATGTTCCCACAGGGATTATGGTTAAAATGACAACTATCTTCTATATCCCCCATTACTAAATGGCAGGCACCCCGTTTGGAAAGAGGACACAGTTTGTAGTAAAAATCACCTACCCATAGCACAATAAAATCCGTTTTAAGCTCCTCTATGTGATTTGACAATTCGCATTCCAACTCTTGAGCGATACTTGTGTTTGTGGCATTAAAATTATTGTGATAAAAATGTAATAGAAGGCCCCTCACAGGGCAAGACAAATATATAACATGACCCTCTTTAGTACCCATATCCTTTGTTACCGCAGGGCATTCCAACTCTCATCGCAACAAAACATCCAATGATAAAATAGAGCTATCTAATAGTGTACGGGAGCTAGAATGACTTAATTTTGACATCCCATAAGTTTAAAAAAAGGTTTTTCATGCAATCCAATTAAGGCAATGAGAACAGAAATTTTGGGACTATGCAGTATACTGAGACTTTCATATTTTTGTAGATCAGCTTTAAAAGTGCACTTTTTCCAGTAGGCCTTAGATGCTTGCATTTTGAGGCAATGACAGTCGTTGTGTCTTTCGTGTTTAGCCGGAGCGGAGTTCAAAACTATCCTTTTCCCAGAAGCCTGACTAGTTCACAAATGAAAGCAGAGTGCCTGTCAATTTAATGTAAAACACTTTCAAATGCAGAGATGTTAACCTGGTGCCAAACTGCATCATTTTGGTTTCCTTGTAACTTGTCCTTTCCTCATTGGTAATAATTAGGTTTCCCAAAGCAGCAAAGTATGTAAGCTTGTTCCATGCCCTATAAAGAAACTACACGGAGGAACTACCACCCCCAAGCTGAAACCTGGTAAACCTGTCTAGGAAAGGGTTCTTTAAAAAGAAGGCAGCCATCCTCTATTGACCATCTAGGTTACTCCAGTTTCATTCAAATCTATTGTAAACCTTCCTTTCGGTATCATATGCTGCCACAGCTAACTGTTTCTCTATGTGCCTCTAATACAGCATCCTTTCCAATGCAACTACCAGATTTCTTACTAAATCTAAAAACAACTCTGGCAAATTGTATAAATGTCTACCTTTAATCTCTTTGTTGTGCAGAAAAATATGACAGAAAATCATAGCCGCTCCTGATCAAAAGTGGTACAATTTGGAAAGGGTGCCAATTTATCTTAAAGTCTAGTTTATTTTTTCTAGCAGCCCAAAAACATTATATTTATTTTCATATTAGTAATATGTGACATTTTAATCTCTGAATAAGGCTGAAACTATGCTCACAGGAGGTTAGTCTTTTTTAGGGCTCGGGCCTAAGCCTCCACTTCGTGGAGGCAGAGCTTGCGAGCTCTTATGTGTTCAATGCAGAAAGGGGTCCAGGCTGGCACATTCCTTAGTTTTTTATGGAATCTGCCTAGTGATTCGTCTTCGCTGTGCTGTGTATTTAGTAGCGTTGACGTGATATGCTGGAAGTAATTTACACGTGCCCGATGTGGCATATTCTGTGCGAGAACGAGCCCGGCAGAGTAATTAATCTTAATTAGGAGCTGTCAGAGTGGCCGTGTAATGCAATCCAGATGGTGCGAGCGCTGCATAAAGTGTTCGGAAACGCGCAGAAGAATACATAAATCCTCAATTACCAGCTGTCCGAGGTGCCGGTAATTGAAGGCAGATGGTGGTGGGAGCATGTGCACTGCTGTGTTTTTTGTAGAGAATCACATGCATCAGATCTGGTGCGTAGTGCAGAGGCATAGTGCAGAGGCGTAGTGCGTAGTGCAGAGGTGTAGTGCGTAGTGCATAGTGCAGAGGCGTAGTGCGTAGTGCAGAGGCGTAGTGCGTAGTGCAGAGGCGTAGTGCAGAGGCGGAGTGCAGAGGCGTAGTGCAGAGGCGTAGTGCGTAGTGCAGAGGCGTAGTGCAGAGGCGTAGTGCGTAGTGCAGAGGCGTAGTGCGTAGTGCAGAGGCGTAGTGCAGAGGCGTAGTGCATAGTGCAGAGGCGTAGTGCAGAGTGCAGAGGCATAGTGCATAGTGCAGAGGCGTAGTGCATAGTGCAGAGGCGTAGTGCGTAGTGCAGAGGCGTAGTGCAGAGTGCAGAGGCGTAGTGCGTAGTGCAGAGGCGTAGTGCGTAGTGCAGAGGCGTAGTGCGTAGTGCAGAGGTGTAGTGCAGAGTGCAGAGGCGTAGTGCAGAGGCGTAGTGCGTAGTGCAGAGGCGTAGTGCGTAGTGCAGAGGCGTAGTGCAGAGTGCAGAGGCGTAGTGCGTAGTGCAGAGGCGTAGTGCAGAGTGCAGAGTGCAGAGGCGTAGTGCGTAGTGCAGAGGGGTAGTGCGTAGTGCAGAGGCGTAGTGCAGAGGCGTAGTGCAGAGTGCAGAGGCATAGTGCGTAGTGCAGAGTGCAGAGGCGTAGTGCATAGTGCAGAGGCGTAGTGCGTAGTGCAGAGGCGTAGTGCGTAGTGCGTAGTGCAGAGGTGTAGTGCGTAGTGCAGAGGCGTAGTGCGTAGTGCAGAGGCGTAGTGCAGAGTGCAGAGGCGTAGTGCAGAGGCGTAGTGCGTAGTGCAGAGGCGTAGTGCAGAGTGCAGAGGCGTAGTGCAGAGGCGTAGTGCGTAGTGCAGACGCATAGTGCGTAGTGCAGAGTGCAGAGGCGTAGTGCGTAGTGCAGAGGCGTAGTGCGTAGTGCAGAGTGCAGAGGCGTAGTGCGTAGTGCAGAGGCGTGGTGCGTAGTGCAGAGGCGTAGTGCAGAGGCGTAGTGCGTAGTGCAGAGGCGTAGTGCGTAGTGCAGAGTGCAGAGGCGTAGTGCGTAGTGCGTAGTGCAGAGGTATAGTGCAGAGGCGTAGTGCGTAGTGCGTAGTGCGTAGTGCAGAGGCGTAGTGCATAGTGCAGAGTGCAGAGGCATAGTGCGTAGTGCAGAGGCGTAGTGCGTAGTGCAGAGGCATAGTGCAGAGTGCAGAGGCATAGTGCAGAGGCGTAGTGCAGAGGCGTAGTGCAGAGGCGTAGTGCAGAGGCGTAGTGCAGAGGCGTAGTGCGTAGTGCAGAGTGCGTAGTGCAGAGGCGTAGTGCATAGTGCAGAGGTGTAGTGCGTAGTGCGTAGTGCAGAGGCGTAGTGCGTAGTGCAGAGGCGTAGTGCGTAGTGCAGAGGCGTAGTGCAGAGGCGTAGTGCAGAGGCGTAGTGCAGAGGCGTAGTGCAGAGTGCATAGTGCAGAGGCGTAGTGCGTAGTGCAGAGGCGTAGTGCGTAGTGCAGAGGCGTAGTGCAGAGGCGTAGTGCGTAGTGCAGAGGCGTAGTGCAGAGGCATAGTGCGTAGTGCAGAGGCGTAGTGCAGAGTGCAGAGGCGTAGTGCATAGTGCAGAGGCGTAGTGCGTAGTGCGTAGTGCAGAGGCGTAGTGCAGAGTGCAGAGTGCAGAGGCGTAGTGCGTAGTGCAGAGGCGTAGTGCGTAGTGCAGAGGCGTAGTGCGTAGTGCGTAGTGCAGAGGCGTAGTGCGTAGTGCAGAGGCGTAGAGCGTAGTGCAGAGGCGTAGTGGAGAGGCGTAGTGCGTAGTGCAGAGGCGTAGTGCAGAGTGCAGAGGCGTAGTGCGTAGTGCAGAGGCGTAGTGCGTAGTGCAGAGTGCAGAGGCGTAGTGCGTAGTGCAGAGGGGTAGTGCGTAGTGCAGAGGCGTAGTGCAGAGGCGTAGTGCGTAGTGCAGAGGCGTAGTGCGTAGTGCAGAGGCGTAGTGCGTAGTGCAGAGGCGTAGTGCGTAGTGCAGAGGCGTAGTGCGTAGTGCAGAGGCATAGTGCGTAGTGCAGAGTGCAGAGGCGTAGTGCGTAGTGCAGAGGCGTAGTGCAGAGTGCAGAGGCGTAGTGCAGAGGCGTAGTGCGTAGTGCAGAGGCGTAGTGCAGAGTGCAGAGGCGTAGTGCAGAGGCGTAGTGCGTAGTGCAGAGGCGTAGTGCGTAGTGCAGAGTGCAGAGGTGTAGTGCGTAGTGCAGAGGCGTAGTGCAGAGTGCAGAGTGCAGAGGCGTGGTGCGTAGTGCAGAGGCGTAGTGCGTAGTGCAGAGGCGTAGTGCAGAGGTGTAGTGCGTAGTGCAGAGGCGTAGTGCGTAGTGCAGAGTGCAGAGGCGTAGTGCGTAGTGCGTAGTGCAGAGGCGTAGTGCAGAGGCGTAGTGCGTAGTGCGTTGTGCAGAGGCGTAGTGTGTAGTGCAGAGGCGTAGTGCGTAGTGCAGAGGCGTAGTGTGTAGTGCAGAGGCATAGTGCAGAGTGCAGAGGCGTAGTGCGTAGTGCAGAGTGCAGAAGCCTAGTGCGTAGTGCAGAGGAGTAGTGCGTAGTGCAGAGTGCAGAGGCATAGTGCGTAGTGCAGAGGCGTAGTGCGTAGTGCAGAGGCGTAGTGCGTAGTGCGTAGTGCAGAGTGCAGAGGCGTAGTGCGTAGTGCAGAGGCGTAGTGCAGAGGCGTAGTGCGTAGTGCGTAGTGCAGAGGCGTAGTGCGTAGTGCGTAGTGCAGAGGCGTAGTGCGTAGTGCAGAGGCGTAGTGCGTAGTGCAGAGGCATAGTGCAGAGTGCAGAGGCGTAGTGCAGAGGCGTAGTACAGAGGCGTAGTGCGTAGTGCAGAGTGCGTAGTGCAGAGGCGTAGTGCATAGGGCAGAGTGCGTAGTGCAGAGGCGTAGAGCGTAGTGCAGAGGCGTAGTGCAGAGGCGTAGTGCGTAGTGCAGAGGCGTAGTGCAGAGGCGTAGTGCAGAGTGCAGAGGCGTAGTGCATAGTGCAGAGGCGTAGTGCATAGTGCAGAGGCATAGTGCAGAGGCGTAGTGCATAGTGCAGAGGCGTAGTGCGTAGTGCAGAGGCGTAGTGTGTAGTGCAGAGGCGTAGTGCGTAGTGCAGAGGCGTAGTGCGTAGTGCAGAGGCGTAGTACAGAGTGCAGAGGTGTAGTGCGTAGTGCAGAGTGCAGAGGCGTAGTGCGTAGTGCAGAGTGCAGAGGTGTAGTGCGTAGAGCAGAGGCGTAGTGCAGAGTGCAGAGGCGTAGTGCAGAGGCGTAGTGCGTAGTGCAGAGGCGTAGTGCGTAGTGCAGAGGCGTAGTGCGTAGTGCAGAGGCGTAGTGCAGAGTGCAGAGGCGTAGTGCAGAGGCGTAGTGCGTAGTGCAGAGGCATAGTGCGTAGTGCAGAGTGCAGAGGCGTAGTGCGTAGTGCAGAGTGCAGAGGCGTAGTGCGTTGTGAAGAGTGCAGAGGCGTAGTGCGTAGTGCAGAGGCGTAGTGCGTAGTGCAGAGGCGTAGTGCGTAGTGCAGAGGCGTAGTGCGTAGTGCAGAGTGCAGAGGCGTAGTGCGTAGTGCAGAGGCGTAGTGCGTAGTGCAGAGGCGTAATGCGTAGTGCGTAGTGCAGAGGCGTAGTGCGTAGTACAGAGTGCAGAGGCGTAGTGCGTAGTGCAGAGGCGTAGTGCAGAGTGCAGAGGCGTAGTGCAGAGTGCAGAGGCGTAGTGCAGAGGCGTAGTGCAGAGGCGTAGTGCAGAGGTGTAGTGCGTAGTGCAGAGTGCGTAGTGCAGAGGCGTAGTGCAGAGGCGTAGTGCGTAGTGCAGAGGCGTAGTGCAGAGGTGTAGTGCGTAGTGCAGAGGCGTAGTGCGTAGTGCAGAGGCGTGGTGCAGAGGCGTAGTGCGTAGTGCAGAGGCGTAGTGCAGAGTGAAGAGGCGTAGTGCATAGTGCAGAGGCGTAGTGCGTAGTGCAGAGGCATAGTGCGTAGTGCAGAGGCGTAGTGCAGAGTGCAGAGGCGTAGTGCGTAGTGCAGAGGCGTAGTGCGTAGTGCAGAGGCGTAGTGCGTAGTGCAGAGGCGTAGTGCAGAGTGCAGAGGCGTAGTGCGTAGTGCAGAGTGCAGAGGCGTAGTGCGTAGTGCAGAGGCGTAGTGCAGAGGCGTAGTGCAGAGGCGTAGTGCGTAGTGCAGAGGCGTAGTGCAGAGGCGTAGTGCGTAGTGCAGAGGCGTAGTGCAGAGTGCAGAGGCGTAGTGCAGAGGCGTAGTGCGTAGTGCAGAGGCGTAGTGCGTAGTGCAGAGTGCAGAGGTGTAGTGCGTAGTGCAGAGGCGTAGTGCAGAGTGCAGAGTGCAGAGGCGTGGTGCGTAGTGCAGAGGCGTAGTGCGTAGTGCAGAGGCGTAGTGCAGAGGTGTAGTGCGTAGTGCAGAGGCGTAGTGCGTAGTGCAGAGTGCAGAGGCGTAGTGCGTAGTGCGTAGTGCAGAGGCGTAGTGCAGAGGCGTAGTGCGTAGTGCGTTGTGCAGAGGCGTAGTGTGTAGTGCAGAGGCGTAGTGCGTAGTGCAGAGGCGTAGTGTGTAGTGCAGAGGCATAGTGCAGAGTGCAGAGGCGTAGTGCGTAGTGCAGAGTGCAGAAGCCTAGTGCGTAGTGCAGAGGAGTAGTGCGTAGTGCAGAGTGCAGAGGCGTAGTGCGTAGTGCAGAGGCGTAGTGCGTAGTGCAGAGGCGTAGTGCGTAGTGCGTAGAGCAGAGTGCAGAGGCGTAGTGCGTAGTGCAGAGGCGTAGTGCAGAGGCGTAGTGCGTAGTGCGTAGTGCAGAGGCGTAGTGCGTAGTGCGTAGTGCAGAGGCGTAGTGCGTAGTGCAGAGGCGTAGTGCGTAGTGCAGAGGCATAGTGCAGAGTGCAGAGGCGTAGTGCAGAGGCGTAGTACAGAGGCGTAGTGCGTAGTGCAGAGTGCGTAGTGCAGAGGCGTAGTGCATAGGGCAGAGTGCGTAGTGCAGAGGCGTAGAGCGTAGTGCAGAGGCGTAGTGCAGAGGCGTAGTGCGTAGTGCAGAGGCGTAGTGCAGAGGCGTAGTGCAGAGTGCAGAGGCGTAGTGCATAGTGCAGAGGCGTAGTGCATAGTGCAGAGGCGTAGTGCAGAGGCGTAGTTCATAGTGCAGAGGCATAGTGCGTAGTGCAGAGGCGTAGTGTGTAGTGCAGAGGCGTAGTGCGTAGTGCAGAGGCTTAGTGCGTAGTGCAGAGGCGTAGTGCAGAGGCGTAGTACAGAGTGCAGAGGTGTAGTGTGTAGTGCAGAGTGCAGAGGCGTAGTGCGTAGTGCAGAGTGCAGAGGTGTAGTGCGTAGAGCAGAGGCGTAGTGCAGAGTGCAGAGGCGTAGTGCAGAGGCGTAGTGCGTAGTGCAGAGGCGTAGTGCGTAGTGCAGAGGCGTAGTGCGTAGTGCAGAGGCGTAGTGCAGAGTGCAGAGGCGTAGTGCAGAGGCGTAGTGCGTAGTGCAGAGGCATAGTGCGTAGTGCAGAGTGCAGAGGCGTAGTGCGTAGTGCAGAGTGCAGAGGCGTAGTGCGTTGTGAAGAGTGCAGAGGCGTAGTGCGTAGTGCAGAGGCGTAGTGCGTAGTGCAGAGGCGTAGTGCGTAGTGCAGAGGCGTAGTGCGTAGTGCAGAGTGCAGAGGCGTAGTGCGTAGTGCAGAGGCGTAGTGCGTAGTGCAGAGGCGTAATGCGTAGTGCGTAGTGCAGAGGCGTAGTGCGTAGTACAGAGTGCAGAGGCGTAGTGCGTAGTGCAGAGGCGTAGTGCGTAGTGCAGAGGCGTAGTGCAGAGTGCAGAGGCGTAGTGCAGAGGCGTAGTGCAGAAGCGTAGTGCGTAGTGCAGAGTGCGTAGTGCAGAGGCGTAGTGCAGAGGCGTAGTGCGTAGTGCAGAGGCGTAGTGCAGAGGTGTAGTGCGTAGTGCAGAGGCGTAGTGCGTAGTGCAGAGGCGTGGTGCAGAGGCGTAGTGCGTAGTGCAGAGGCGTAGTGCAGAGTGAAGAGGCGTAGTGCATAGTGCAGAGGCGTAGTGCGTAGTGCAGAGGCATAGTGCGTAGTGCAGAGGCGTAGTGCAGAGTGCAGAGGCGTAGTGCGTAGTGCAGAGGCGTAGTGCAGAGGCGTAGTGCAGAGGCGTAGTGCAGAGGCGTAGTGCGTAGTGCAGAGGCATAGTGCGTAGTGCAGAGTGCAGAGGCGTAGTGCGTAGTGCAGAGGCAAAGTGCAGAGGCGTAGTGCAGAGGCGTAGTGCGTAGTGCAGAGGCGTAGTGTGTAGTGCAGAGTGCAGAGGCGTAGTGCGTAGTGCAGAGGCGTAGTGCGTAGTGCAGAGTGCAGAGGCGTAGTGCGTAGTGCAGAGGCGTAGTGCAGAGGCGTAGTGCAGAGGCGTAGTGCGTAGTGCAGAGGCGTAGTGTGTAGTGCAGAGTGCAGAGGCGTAGTGCGTAGTGCAGAGGCGTAGTGCGTAGTGCAGAGGCATAGTGCGTAGTGCGTAGTGCAGAGGCGTAGTGCGTAGTGCAGAGGCGTAGTGCGTAGTGCAGAGGCGTAGTGGAGAGGCGTAGTGCGTAGTGCAGAGGCGTAGTGCAGAGTGCAGAGGCGTAGTGCGTAGTGCAGAGGCGTAGTGCAGAGTGCAGAGGCGTAGTGCGTAGTGCAGAGGGGTAGTGCGTAGTGCAGAGGCGTAGTGCAGAGGCGTAGTGCGTAGTGCAGAGGCGTAGTGCGTAGTGCAGAGTGCAGAGGCGTAGTGCGTAGTGCAGAGGCGTAGTGCGTAGTGCAGAGGTGTAGTGCGTAGTGCAGAGGCATAGTGCGTAGTGCAGAGTGCAGAGGCGTAGTACGTAGTGTAGAGGCGGAGTGCAGAGTGCAGAGGCGTAATGCAGAGGCGTAGTGCGTAGTGCAGAGGCGTAGTGCAGAGTGCAGAGGCGTAGTGCAGAGGCGTAGTGCGTAGTGCAGAGGCGTAGTGCGTAGTGCAGAGTGCAGAGGCGTAGTGCGTAGTGCAGAGGCATAGTGCGTAGTGCAGAGTGCAGAGGCGTGGTGCGTAGTGCAGAGGCGTAGTGCGTAGTGCAGAGGCGTAGTGCAGAGGTGTAGTGCGTAGTGCAGAGGCGTAGTGCGTAGTGCAGAGTGCAGAGGCGTAGTGCGTAGTGCGTAGTGCAGAGGCGTAGTGCAGAGGCGTAGTGCGTAGTGCGTTGTGCAGAGGCGTAGTGCGTAGTGCGTAGTGCAGAGGCGTAGTGCGTAGTGCAGAGGCGTAGTGCGTAGTGCAGAGGCGTAGTGCAGAGGCGTAGTGCGTAGTGCAGAGTGCAGAAGCATAGTGCGTAGTGCAGAGGAGTAGTGCGTAGTGCAGAGTGCAGAGGCGTAGTGCGTAGTGCAGAGGCGTAGTGCGTAGTGCAGAGGCGTAGTGCGTAGTGCGTAGTGCAGAGTGCAGAGGCGTAGTGCAGAGGCGTAGTGCGTAGTGCAGAGGCATAGTGCGTAGTGCGTAGTGCAGAGGCGTAGTGCGTAGTGCAGAGGCGTAGTGCGTAGTGCAGAGGCGTAGTGCAGAGTGCAGAGGCGTAGTGCAGAGGCGTAGTGCAGAGGCGTAGTGCAGAGTGCGTAGTGCAGAGGCGTAGTGCATAGGGCAGAGTGCGTAGGGCAGAGGCATAGAGCGTAGTGCAGAGGTGTAGTGCAGAGGCGTAGTGCGTAGTGCAGAGGCGTAGTGCAGAGGCGTAGTGCAGAGTGCAGAGGCGTAGTGCATAGTGCAGAGGCGTAGTGCGTAGTGCAGAGGCGTAGTGCAGAGGCGTAGTGCGTAGTGCAGAGGCGTAGTGCGTAGTGCAGAGGCGTAGTGTGTAGTGCAGAGGCGTAGTGCGTAGTGCAGAGGCGTAGTGCGTAGTGCAGAGGCGTAGTGCAGAGGCGTAGTACAGAGTGCAGAGGTGTAGTGCGTAGTGCAGAGTGCAGAGGCGTAGTGCATAGTGCAGAGGCGTAGTGCGTAGTGCAGAGGCATAGTGCGTAGTGCAGAGGCGTAGTGCAGAGTGCAGAGGCGTAGTGCGTAGTGCAGAGGCGTAGTGCAGAGGCGTAGTGCAGAGGCGTAGTGCAGAGGCGTAGTGCGTAGTGCAGAGGCATAGTGCGTAGTGCAGAGTGCAGAGGCGTAGTGCGTAGTGCAGAGGCGTAGTGCAGAGGCGTAGTGCAGAGGCGTAGTGCGTAGTGCAGAGACGTAGTGTGTAGTGCAGAGTGCAGAGGCGTAGTGCGTAGTGCAGAGGCGTAGTGCGTAGTGCAGAGTGCAGAGGCGTAGTGCGTAGTGCAGAGGCGTAGTGCAGAGGCGTAGTGCAGAGGCGTAGTGCGTAGTGCAGAGGCGTAGTGTGTAGTGCAGAGTGCAGAGGCGTAGTGCGTAGTGCAGAGGCGTAGTGCGTAGTGCAGAGGCATAGTGCGTAGTGCGTAGTGCAGAGGCGTAGTGCGTAGTGCAGAGGCGTAGTGCGTAGTGCAGAGGCGTAGTGGAGAGGCGTAGTGCGTAGTGCAGAGGCGTAGTGCAGAGTGCAGAGGCGTAGTGCGTAGTGCAGAGGCGTAGTGCAGAGTGCAGAGGCGTAGTGCGTAGTGCAGAGGGGTAGTGCGTAGTGCAGAGGCGTAGTGCAGAGGCGTAGTGCGTAGTGCAGAGGCGTAGTGCGTAGTGCAGAGTGCAGAGGCGTAGTGCGTAGTGCAGAGGCGTAGTGCGTAGTGCAGGGGTGTAGTGCGTAGTGCAGAGGCATAGTGCGTAGTGCAGAGTGCAGAGGCGTAGTACGTAGTGTAGAGGCGGAGTGCAGAGTGCAGAGGCGTAATGCAGAGGCGTAGTGCGTAGTGCAGAGGCGTAGTGCAGAGTGCAGAGGCGTAGTGCAGAGGCGTAGTGCGTAGTGCAGAGGCGTAGTGCGTAGTGCAGAGTGCAGAGGCGTAGTGCGTAGTGCAGAGGCGTAGTGCGTAGTGCAGAGTGCAGAGGCGTGGTGCGTAGTGCAGAGGCGTAGTGCGTAGTGCAGAGGCGTAGTGCAGAGGTGTAGTGCGTAGTGCAGAGGCGTAGTGCGTAGTGCAGAGTGCAGAGGCGTAGTGCGTAGTGCGTAGTGCAGAGGCGTAGTGCAGAGGCGTAGTGCGTAGTGCGTTGTGCAGAGGCGTAGTGCGTAGTGCGTAGTGCAGAGGCGTAGTGCGTAGTGCAGAGGCGTAGTGCGTAGTGCAGAGGCGTAGTGCAGAGGCGTAGTGCGTAGTGCAGAGTGCAGAAGCGTAGTGCGTAGTGCAGAGGAGTAGTGCGTAGTGCAGAGTGCAGAGGCGTAGTGCGTAGTGCAGAGGCGTAGTGCGTAGTGCAGAGGCGTAGTGCGTAGTGCGTAGTGCAGAGTGCAGAGGCGTAGTGCAGAGGCGTAGTGCGTAGTGCAGAGGCATAGTGCGTAGTGCGTAGTGCAGAGGCGTAGTGCGTAGTGCAGAGGCGTAGTGCGTAGTGCAGAGGCGTAGTGCAGAGTGCAGAGGCGTAGTGCAGAGGCGTAGTGCAGAGGTGTAGTGCAGAGTGCGTAGTGCAGAGGCGTAGTGCATAGGGCAGAGTGCGTAGGGCAGAGGCATAGAGCGTAGTGCAGAGGTGTAGTGCAGAGGCGTAGTGCGTAGTGCAGAGGCGTAGTGCAGAGGCGTAGTGCAGAGTGCAGAGGCGTAGTGCATAGTGCAGAGGCGTAGTGCGTAGTGCAGAGGCGTAGTGCAGAGGCGTAGTGCGTAGTGCAGAGGCGTAGTGCGTAGTGCAGAGGCGTAGTGTGTAGTGCAGAGGCGTAGTGCGTAGTGCAGAGGCGTAGTGCAGAGGCGTAGTGCAGAGGCGTAGTACAGAGTGCAGAGGTGTAGTGCGTAGTGCAGAGTGCAGAGGCGTAGTGCGTAGTGCAGAGTGCAGAGGCGTAGTGCAGAGGCGTAGTGCGTAGTGCAGAGGCGTAGTGCGTAGTGCAGAGGCGTAGTGCGTAGTGCAGAGGCGTAGTGCAGAGTGCAGAGGCGTAGTGCAGAGGCGTAGTGCATAGTGCAGAGGCATAGTGCGTAGTGCAGAGTGCAGAGGCGTAGTGCAGAGTGCAGAGGCGTAGTGCGTTGTGAAGAGTGCAGAGGCGTAGTGCGTAGTGCAGAGGCGTAGTGCGTAGTGCAGAGGCGTAGTGCGTAGTGCAGAGGCGTAGTGCGTAGTGCAGAGTGCAGAGGCGTAGTGCGTAGTGCAGAGGCGTAGTGCGTAGTGCAGAGGCATAATGCGTAGTGCGTAGTGCAGAGGCGTAGTGCGTAGTACAGAGTGCAGAGGTGTAGTGCGTAGTGCAGAGGCGTAGTGCGTAGTGCAGAGGCGTAGTGCAGAGTGCAGAGGCGTAGTGCAGAGGCGTAGTGCAGAGGCGTAGTGCAGAGGCATAGTGCGTAGTGCAGAGTGCATAGTGCAGAGGCGTAGTGCAGAGGCGTAGTGCATAGTGCAGAGGCGTAGTGCAGAGGCGTAGTGCGTAGTGCAGAGGCGTAGTGCAGAGTGCAGAGGCGTGGTGCGTAGTGCAGAGGCGTAGTGCGTAGTGCAGAGGCGTAGTGCATAGTGCAGAGGCGTAGTGCAGAGTGCAGAGGCGTAGTGCAGAGTGCAGAGGCGTAGTGCGTAGTGCAGAGGCGTAGTGCGTAGTGCAGAGGCGTAGTGCATAGTGCAGAGGCGTAGTGCAGAGTGCAGAGGCGTAATGCGTAGTGCAAAGTGCAGAGGCGTAGTGCGTAGTGCAGAGGCGTAGTGCAGAGGCGTAGTGCAGAGGCGTAGTGCGTAGTGCAGAGGCGTAGTGTGTAGTGCAGAGTGCAGAGGCGTAGTGCGTAGTGCAGAGGCGTAGTGCGTAATGCAGAGGCGTAGTGCGTAGTGCGTAGTGCAGAGGCGTAGTGCGTAGTGCAGAGGCGTAGTGCAGAGTGCAGAGGTGTAGTGCGTAGTGCAGAGTGCAGAGGCGTAGTGCGTAGTGCAGAGTGCAGAGGCGTAGTGCGTAGTGCAGAGGCGGAGTGCAGAGTGCAGAGGCGTAGTGCGTAGTGCAGAGTGCAGAGGCGTAGTGCGTAGTGCAGAGGCGTAGTGCGTAGTGCAGAGGCGTAGTGCGTAGTGCGTAGTGCAGAGGCATAGTGCAGAGTGCAGAGGCGTAGTGCGTAGTGCAGAGGCGTAGTGCGTAGTGCAGAGGCGTAGTGCAGAGTGCAGAGGCAGAGTGCAAAGGAGTAGTGCAGAGGTGTAGTGCGTAGTGCAGAGGCGTAGTGCAGAGGTGTAGTGCGCAGTGCGTAGTGCAGAGGCGTAGTGCGTAGTGCAGAGTGCAGAGGCGTAGTGCGTAGTGCAGAGGCGTAGTGCGTAGTGCAGAGGCATAGTGCGTAGTGCAGAGGCGTAGTGCGTAGTGCAGAGGCGTAGTGCGTAGTGCAGAGGCGTAGTGCGTAGTGCAGAGGTGTAGTGCGTAGTGCAGAGGCGTAGTGCAGAGGCGTAGTGCGTAGTGCAGAGGCGTAGTGCGTAATGCGTAGTGCAGAGGCGTAGTGCATAGTGCAGAGGCGTAGTGCGTAGTGCAGAGGCATGGTGCGTAGTGCAGAGGCGTGGTGCGTAGTGCAGAGGCGTGGTGCGTAGTGCAGAGGTGTAGTGCAGAGGCGTAGTGCATAGTGCAGAGGCGTAGTGTGTAGTGCAGAGGCGTAGTGCGTAGTGCAGAGGCGTAGTGCGTAGTGCAGAGGCGTAGTGCGTAGTGCAGAGGCGTAGTGCGTAGTGCAGAGGTGTAGTGCGTAGTGCAGAGGCATAGTGCGTAGTGCAGAGGCGTAGTGCAGAGGCGTAGTGCAGAGGCGTAGTGCAGAGGTGTAGTGCATAGTGCAGAGGCGTAGTGCGTAGTGCAGAGGCGTAGTGCGTAGTGCAGAGGCGTAGTGCGTAGTGCGTAGTGCAGAGGCGTAGTGCGTAGTCCAGAGTGCAGAGGCGTAGTGCGTAGTGCAGAGGCGTAGTGCATAGTGCAGAGGCGTAGTGCGTAGTGCAGAGGCGTAGTGCGTAGTGCAGAGGCGTAGTGCGTAGTGCAGAGGCGTAGTGCGTAGTGCGTAGTGCAGAGGCGTAGTGCGTAGTGCAGAGGCGTAGTGCAGAGGCGTAGTGCATAGTGCAGAAGCGTAGTGCGTAGTGCGTAGTGCAGAGGCGTAGTGCGTAGTGCAGAGGCGTAGTGCGTAGTGCAGAGGCGTAGTGCAGAGGCGTAGTACAGAGTGCAGAGGTGTAGTGTGTAGTGCAGAGTGCAGAGGCGTAGTGCGTAGTGCAGAGTGCAGAGGTGTAGTGCGTAGAGCAGAGGCGTAGTGCAGAGTGCAGAGGCGTAGTGCAGAGGCGTAGTGCGTAGTGCAGAGGCGTAGTGCGTAGTGCAGAGGCGTAGTGCGTAGTGCAGAGGCGTAGTGCAGAGTGCAGAGGCGTAGTGCAGAGGCGTAGTGCGTAGTGCAGAGGCATAGTGCGTAGTGCAGAGTGCAGAGGCGTAGTGCGTAGTGCAGAGTGCAGAGGCGTAGTGCGTTGTGAAGAGTGCAGAGGCGTAGTGCGTAGTGCAGAGGCGTAGTGCGTAGTGCAGAGGCGTAGTGCGTAGTGCAGAGGCGTAGTGCGTAGTGCAGAGTGCAGAGGCGTAGTGCGTAGTGCAGAGGCGTAGTGCGTAGTGCAGAGGCGTAATGCGTAGTGCGTAGTGCAGAGGCGTAGTGCGTAGTACAGAGTGCAGAGGCGTAGTGCGTAGTGCAGAGGCGTAGTGCGTAGTGCAGAGGCGTAGTGCAGAGTGCAGAGGCGTAGTGCAGAGGCGTAGTGCAGAAGCGTAGTGCGTAGTGCAGAGTGCGTAGTGCAGAGGCGTAGTGCAGAGGCGTAGTGCGTAGTGCAGAGGCGTAGTGCAGAGGTGTAGTGCGTAGTGCAGAGGCGTAGTGCGTAGTGCAGAGGCGTGGTGCAGAGGCGTAGTGCGTAGTGCAGAGGCGTAGTGCAGAGTGAAGAGGCGTAGTGCATAGTGCAGAGGCGTAGTGCGTAGTGCAGAGGCATAGTGCGTAGTGCAGAGGCGTAGTGCAGAGTGCAGAGGCGTAGTGCGTAGTGCAGAGGCGTAGTGCAGAGGCGTAGTGCAGAGGCGTAGTGCAGAGGCGTAGTGCGTAGTGCAGAGGCATAGTGCGTAGTGCAGAGTGCAGAGGCGTAGTGCGTAGTGCAGAGGCAAAGTGCAGAGGCGTAGTGCAGAGGCGTAGTGCGTAGTGCAGAGGCGTAGTGTGTAGTGCAGAGTGCAGAGGCGTAGTGCGTAGTGCAGAGGCGTAGTGCGTAGTGCAGAGTGCAGAGGCGTAGTGCGTAGTGCAGAGGCGTAGTGCAGAGGCGTAGTGCAGAGGCGTAGTGCGTAGTGCAGAGGCGTAGTGTGTAGTGCAGAGTGCAGAGGCGTAGTGCGTAGTGCAGAGGCGTAGTGCGTAGTGCAGAGGCATAGTGCGTAGTGCGTAGTGCAGAGGCGTAGTGCGTAGTGCAGAGGCGTAGTGCGTAGTGCAGAGGCGTAGTGGAGAGGCGTAGTGCGTAGTGCAGAGGCGTAGTGCAGAGTGCAGAGGCGTAGTGCGTAGTGCAGAGGCGTAGTGCAGAGTGCAGAGGCGTAGTGCGTAGTGCAGAGGGGTAGTGCGTAGTGCAGAGGCGTAGTGCAGAGGCGTAGTGCGTAGTGCAGAGGCGTAGTGCGTAGTGCAGAGTGCAGAGGCGTAGTGCGTAGTGCAGAGGCGTAGTGCGTAGTGCAGAGGTGTAGTGCGTAGTGCAGAGGCATAGTGCGTAGTGCAGAGTGCAGAGGCGTAGTACGTAGTGTAGAGGCGGAGTGCAGAGTGCAGAGGCGTAATGCAGAGGCGTAGTGCGTAGTGCAGAGGCGTAGTGCAGAGTGCAGAGGCGTAGTGCAGAGGCGTAGTGCGTAGTGCAGAGGCGTAGTGCGTAGTGCAGAGTGCAGAGGCGTAGTGCGTAGTGCAGAGGCATAGTGCGTAGTGCAGAGTGCAGAGGCGTGGTGCGTAGTGCAGAGGCGTAGTGCGTAGTGCAGAGGCGTAGTGCAGAGGTGTAGTGCGTAGTGCAGAGGCGTAGTGCGTAGTGCAGAGTGCAGAGGCGTAGTGCGTAGTGCGTAGTGCAGAGGCGTAGTGCAGAGGCGTAGTGCGTAGTGCGTTGTGCAGAGGCGTAGTGCGTAGTGCGTAGTGCAGAGGCGTAGTGCGTAGTGCAGAGGCGTAGTGCGTAGTGCAGAGGCGTAGTGCAGAGGCGTAGTGCGTAGTGCAGAGTGCAGAAGCGTAGTGCGTAGTGCAGAGGAGTAGTGCGTAGTGCAGAGTGCAGAGGCGTAGTGCGTAGTGCAGAGGCGTAGTGCGTAGTGCAGAGGCGTAGTGCGTAGTGCGTAGTGCAGAGTGCAGAGGCGTAGTGCAGAGGCGTAGTGCGTAGTGCAGAGGCATAGTGCGTAGTGCGTAGTGCAGAGGCGTAGTGCGTAGTGCAGAGGCGTAGTGCGTAGTGCAGAGGCGTAGTGCAGAGTGCAGAGGCGTAGTGCAGAGGCGTAGTGCAGAGGCGTAGTGCAGAGTGCGTAGTGCAGAGGCGTAGTGCATAGGGCAGAGTGCGTAGGGCAGAGGCATAGAGCGTAGTGCAGAGGTGTAGTGCAGAGGCGTAGTGCGTAGTGCAGAGGCGTAGTGCAGAGGCGTAGTGCAGAGTGCAGAGGCGTAGTGCATAGTGCAGAGGCGTAGTGCGTAGTGCAGAGGCGTAGTGCAGAGGCGTAGTGCGTAGTGCAGAGGCGTAGTGCGTAGTGCAGAGGCGTAGTGTGTAGTGCAGAGGCGTAGTGCGTAGTGCAGAGGCGTAGTGCGTAGTGCAGAGGCGTAGTGCAGAGGCGTAGTACAGAGTGCAGAGGTGTAGTGCGTAGTGCAGAGTGCAGAGGCGTAGTGCATAGTGCAGAGGCGTAGTGCGTAGTGCAGAGGCATAGTGCGTAGTGCAGAGGCGTAGTGCAGAGTGCAGAGGCGTAGTGCGTAGTGCAGAGGCGTAGTGCAGAGGCGTAGTGCAGAGGCGTAGTGCAGAGGCGTAGTGCGTAGTGCAGAGGCATAGTGCGTAGTGCAGAGTGCAGAGGCGTAGTGCGTAGTGCAGAGGCGTAGTGCAGAGGCGTAGTGCAGAGGCGTAGTGCGTAGTGCAGAGACGTAGTGTGTAGTGCAGAGTGCAGAGGCGTAGTGCGTAGTGCAGAGGCGTAGTGCGTAGTGCAGAGTGCAGAGGCGTAGTGCGTAGTGCAGAGGCATAGTGCAGAGGCGTAGTGCAGAGGCGTAGTGCGTAGTGCAGAGGCGTAGTGTGTAGTGCAGAGTGCAGAGGCGTAGTGCGTAGTGCAGAGGCGTAGTGCGTAGTGCAGAGGCATAGTGCGTAGTGCGTAGTGCAGAGGCGTAGTGCGTAGTGCAGAGGCGTAGTGCGTAGTGCAGAGGCGTAGTGGAGAGGCGTAGTGCGTAGTGCAGAGGCGTAGTGCAGAGTGCAGAGGCGTAGTGCGTAGTGCAGAGGCGTAGTGCAGAGTGCAGAGGCGTAGTGCGTAGTGCAGAGGGGTAGTGCGTAGTGCAGAGGCGTAGTGCAGAGGCGTAGTGCGTAGTGCAGAGGCGTAGTGCGTAGTGCAGAGTGCAGAGGCGTAGTGCGTAGTGCAGAGGCGTAGTGCGTAGTGCAGGGGTGTAGTGCGTAGTGCAGAGGCATAGTGCGTAGTGCAGAGTGCAGAGGCGTAGTACGTAGTGTAGAGGCGGAGTGCAGAGTGCAGAGGCGTAATGCAGAGGCGTAGTGCGTAGTGCAGAGGCGTAGTGCAGAGTGCAGAGGCGTAGTGCAGAGGCGTAGTGCGTAGTGCAGAGGCGTAGTGCGTAGTGCAGAGTGCAGAGGCGTAGTGCGTAGTGCAGAGGCGTAGTGCGTAGTGCAGAGTGCAGAGGCGTGGTGCGTAGTGCAGAGGCGTAGTGCGTAGTGCAGAGGCGTAGTGCAGAGGTGTAGTGCGTAGTGCAGAGGCGTAGTGCGTAGTGCAGAGTGCAGAGGCGTAGTGCGTAGTGCGTAGTGCAGAGGCGTAGTGCAGAGGCGTAGTGCGTAGTGCGTTGTGCAGAGGCGTAGTGCGTAGTGCGTAGTGCAGAGGCGTAGTGCGTAGTGCAGAGGCGTAGTGCGTAGTGCAGAGGCGTAGTGCAGAGGCGTAGTGCGTAGTGCAGAGTGCAGAAGCGTAGTGCGTAGTGCAGAGGAGTAGTGCGTAGTGCAGAGTGCAGAGGCGTAGTGCGTAGTGCAGAGGCGTAGTGCGTAGTGCAGAGGCGTAGTGCGTAGTGCGTAGTGCAGAGTGCAGAGGCGTAGTGCAGAGGCGTAGTGCGTAGTGCAGAGGCATAGTGCGTAGTGCGTAGTGCAGAGGCGTAGTGCGTAGTGCAGAGGCGTAGTGCGTAGTGCAGAGGCGTAGTGCAGAGTGCAGAGGCGTAGTGCAGAGGCGTAGTGCAGAGGTGTAGTGCAGAGTGCGTAGTGCAGAGGCGTAGTGCATAGGGCAGAGTGCGTAGGGCAGAGGCATAGAGCGTAGTGCAGAGGTGTAGTGCAGAGGCGTAGTGCGTAGTGCAGAGGCGTAGTGCAGAGGCGTAGTGCAGAGTGCAGAGGCGTAGTGCATAGTGCAGAGGCGTAGTGCGTAGTGCAGAGGCGTAGTGCAGAGGCGTAGTGCGTAGTGCAGAGGCGTAGTGCGTAGTGCAGAGGCGTAGTGTGTAGTGCAGAGGCGTAGTGCGTAGTGCAGAGGCGTAGTGCAGAGGCGTAGTGCAGAGGCGTAGTACAGAGTGCAGAGGTGTAGTGCGTAGTGCAGAGTGCAGAGGCGTAGTGCGTAGTGCAGAGTGCAGAGGCGTAGTGCGTAGTGCAGAGGCGTAGTGCAGAGTGCAGAGGCGTAGTGCAGAGGCGTAGTGCGTAGTGCAGAGGCGTAGTGCGTAGTGCAGAGGCGTAGTGCGTAGTGCAGAGGCGTAGTGCAGAGTGCAGAGGCGTAGTGCAGAGGCGTAGTGCATAGTGCAGAGGCATAGTGCGTAGTGCAGAGTGCAGAGGCGTAGTGCAGAGTGCAGAGGCGTAGTGCGTTGTGAAGAGTGCAGAGGCGTAGTGCGTAGTGCAGAGGCGTAGTGCGTAGTGCAGAGGCGTAGTGCGTAGTGCAGAGGCGTAGTGCGTAGTGCAGAGTGCAGAGGCGTAGTGCGTAGTGCAGAGGCGTAGTGCGTAGTGCAGAGGCATAATGCGTAGTGCGTAGTGCAGAGGCGTAGTGCGTAGTACAGAGTGCAGAGGTGTAGTGCGTAGTGCAGAGGCGTAGTGCGTAGTGCAGAGGCGTAGTGCAGAGTGCAGAGGCGTAGTGCAGAGGCGTAGTGCAGAGGCGTAGTGCAGAGGCATAGTGCGTAGTGCAGAGTGCATAGTGCAGAGGCGTAGTGCAGAGGCGTAGTGCATAGTGCAGAGGCGTAGTGCAGAGGCGTAGTGCGTAGTGCAGAGGCGTAGTGCAGAGTGCAGAGGCGTGGTGCGTAGTGCAGAGGCGTAGTGCGTAGTGCAGAGGCGTAGTGCATAGTGCAGAGGCGTAGTGCAGAGTGCAGAGGCGTAGTGCAGAGTGCAGAGGCGTAGTGCGTAGTGCAGAGGCGTAGTGCGTAGTGCAGAGGCGTAGTGCATAGTGCAGAGGCGTAGTGCAGAGTGCAGAGGCGTAATGCGTAGTGCAAAGTGCAGAGGCGTAGTGCGTAGTGC
Organism: Lissotriton helveticus; assembly: GCF_964261635.1. Taxonomy (NCBI): domain Eukaryota; kingdom Metazoa; phylum Chordata; class Amphibia; order Caudata; family Salamandridae; genus Lissotriton; species Lissotriton helveticus. The sequence continues at coordinate 888,091,697 of NC_136070.1, forward strand.
AGAGGCGTAGTGCAGAGGCGTAGTGCAGAGGCGTAGTGCGTAGTGCAGAGGCGTAGTGTGTAGTGCAGAGTGCAGAGGCGTAGTGCGTAGTGCAGAGGCGTAGTGCGTAATGCAGAGGCGTAGTGCGTAGTGCGTAGTGCAGAGGCGTAGTGCGTAGTGCAGAGGCGTAGTGCAGAGTGCAGAGGTGTAGTGCGTAGTGCAGAGTGCAGAGGCGTAGTGCGTAGTGCAGAGTGCAGAGGCGTAGTGCGTAGTGCAGAGGCGGAGTGCAGAGTGCAGAGGCGTAGTGCGTAGTGCAGAGTGCAGAGGCGTAGTGCGTAGTGCAGAGGCGTAGTGCGTAGTGCAGAGGCGTAGTGCGTAGTGCGTAGTGCAGAGGCATAGTGCAGAGTGCAGAGGCGTAGTGCGTAGTGCAGAGGCGTAGTGCGTAGTGCAGAGGCGTAGTGCAGAGTGCAGAGGCAGAGTGCAAAGGAGTAGTGCAGAGGTGTAGTGCGTAGTGCAGAGGCGTAGTGCAGAGGTGTAGTGCGCAGTGCGTAGTGCAGAGGCGTAGTGCGTAGTGCAGAGTGCAGAGGCGTAGTGCGTAGTGCAGAGGCGTAGTGCGTAGTGCAGAGGCATAGTGCGTAGTGCAGAGGCGTAGTGCGTAGTGCAGAGGCGTAGTGCGTAGTGCAGAGGCGTAGTGCGTAGTGCAGAGGTGTAGTGCGTAGTGCAGAGGCGTAGTGCAGAGGCGTAGTGCGTAGTGCAGAGGCGTAGTGCGTAATGCGTAGTGCAGAGGCGTAGTGCATAGTGCAGAGGCGTAGTGCGTAGTGCAGAGGCATGGTGCGTAGTGCAGAGGCGTGGTGCGTAGTGCAGAGGCGTGGTGCGTAGTGCAGAGGTGTAGTGCAGAGGCGTAGTGCATAGTGCAGAGGCGTAGTGTGTAGTGCAGAGGCGTAGTGCGTAGTGCAGAGGCGTAGTGCGTAGTGCAGAGGCGTAGTGCGTAGTGCAGAGGCGTAGTGCGTAGTGCAGAGGTGTAGTGCGTAGTGCAGAGGCATAGTGCGTAGTGCAGAGGCGTAGTGCAGAGGCGTAGTGCAGAGGCGTAGTGCAGAGGTGTAGTGCATAGTGCAGAGGCGTAGTGCGTAGTGCAGAGGCGTAGTGCGTAGTGCAGAGGCGTAGTGCGTAGTGCGTAGTGCAGAGGCGTAGTGCGTAGTCCAGAGTGCAGAGGCGTAGTGCGTAGTGCAGAGGCGTAGTGCATAGTGCAGAGGCGTAGTGCGTAGTGCAGAGGCGTAGTGCGTAGTGCAGAGGCGTAGTGCGTAGTGCAGAGGCGTAGTGCGTAGTGCGTAGTGCAGAGGCGTAGTGCGTAGTGCAGAGGCGTAGTGCAGAGGCGTAGTGCATAGTGCAGAAGCGTAGTGCGTAGTGCGTAGTGCAGAGGCGTAGTGCGTAGTGCAGAGGCGTAGTGCGTAGTGCAGAGGCATGGTGCGTAGTGCAGAGTGAAGCCAATGCATATCTACAGGCTAGCGATGACAGTGCATATCTACATGCTAGCGATGACAGAGCATATCTACAGGCTAGCGATATCTGTATATCTACAGGCTAGCGATGATAATGCATATCTACAGGCTAGCGACGACAGCGCATATCTACAGGATAGCAATGACAGCGCATATCTACAGGCTAGTGAAGCCAATGCATATCTACAGGCTAGCGATGACAGTGCATATCTACAGGCTAGTGAAGCTAATGCATATCTACAGGCTAGCAATGACAGAGCCTATCTACAGGCTAGTGAAGCCAATGCATATCTACAGGCTAGCAATGACAGAGCATATCTACAGGCTAGCGATGACAGTGCATATCTACAGGCTTTTGAAGCCAATGCATATCTACAGGCTAGCGATGACAGTGCATATCTACAGGGTAGCGATGACAGTGCATATCTACAGGCTAGCGATGACAGAGCATATCTACAGGCTAGCGATGACAGAGCATATCTACAGGCTAGCGATGACAGTGCATAACTACAGGCTAGTGAAGCCAATGCATATCTACAGGCTAGCGATGACAGAGCATATCTACAGGCTAGCGATGACAGTGCATATCTACAGGCTAGCGAAGCCAATGCATATCTACAGGCTAGCGATAACAGTGCATATCTACAGGCTAGCGATGACAGAGCATATCTACAGGCTAGCGATGACAGTGCATATCTACAGGCTAGCGATGACAGTGCATATCTACAGGCTAGTGAAGTCAATGCATATCTACAGGCTAGCGATGACAGTGCATATCTACAGGCTAGCGATGACAGAGCATATCTACAGGCTAGCGATGACAGTGCATATCTACAGGCTAGCGATGACAGTGCATATCTACAGGCTAGCGATGACAGAGCATATCTACAGGCTAGCGATGACAGAGCATATCTACAGGCTAGCAATGACAGTGCAAAGCTACAGGCTAGCGATGACAGTGCATATCTACAGGCTAGTGAAGCCAATGCATATCTACAGGCTAGCGATGACAGTGCATATCTACAGGCTAGCAATGACAGAGCATATCTACAGGCTAGCGATGACAGTGCATATCTACAGGCTAGCGATGACAGTGCATATCTACAGGCTAGCGATGACAATGCATATCTACAGGCTAGCAATGACAGAGCATATCTACAGGCTAGCGATGACAGTGCATATCTACAGGCTTTTGAAGCCAATGCATATCTACAGGCTAGCGATGACAGTGCATATCTACAGGCTAGCGATGACAGTGCATATCTACAGGCTAGCGATGACAGAGCATATCTACAGGCTAGCGATGACAGTGCATACTACAGGCTAGTGAAGCCAATGCATATCTACAGGCTAGCGATGACAGAGCATATCTACAGGCTAGCGATGACAGTGCATATCTACAGGCTAGCGAAGCCAATGCATATCTACAGGCTAGCGATAACAGTGCATATCTACAGGCTAGCGATGACAGAGCATATCTACAGGCTAGCGATGACAGTGCATATCTACAGGCTAGCGATGACAGTGCATATCTACAGGCTAGTGAAGCCAATGCATATCTATAGGCTAGCGATGACAGAGCATATCTACAGGCTAGCGATGACAGAGCATATCTACAGGCTAGCGATGACAGCGCATATCTACAGGCTAGCGATGACAGTGCATAACTACAGGCTAGTGAAGCCAATGCATATCTACAGGTTAGCGATGACATGGCATATCTACTGACTAGCGATGACGGTGCATATCTACAGGCTAGTGAAGCCAATGCATATCTACAGGCTAGCGATGACAGTGCATATCTACATGCTAGCGATGACAGAGCATATCTACAGGCTAGCGATGACAGTGCATATCTACAGGCTAGCGATGATAATGCATATCTACAGGCTAGCGACGACAGCGCATATCTACAGGATAGCAATGACAGCGCATATCTACAGGCTAGCGATGACAGTGCATATCTACAGGCTAGCGATGACGGTGCATACCTACAGGCTAGTGAAGCCAATGCATATCTAGCTAGGCTAGCGATGACAGTGCATATCTACAGGCTAGCGATGACAGAGCATATCTACAGGCTAGCGATGACAGCGCATATCTACAGGCTAGCGATGACAGTGCATATCTACAGGCTAGCTATGATAATGCATATCTACAGGCTAGCGACGACAGCGCATATCTACAGGATAGCAATGACAGCGCATATCTACAGGCTAGCGATGACAGTGCATATCTACAGGCTAGCGATGACGGTGCATACCTACAGGCTAGTGAAGCCAATGCATATCTAGCTAGGCTAGCAATGACAGTGCATATCTACAGGCTAGCGATGACAGAGCATATCTACAGGCTAGCGATGACAGCGCATATCTACAGGCTAGCGATGACAGTGCATAACTACAGGCTAGTGAAGCAAATGCATATCTACAGGTTAGCAATGACAGTGCATATCTACAGGCTAGCGATGACGGTGCATATCTACAGGTTAGTGAAGCCAATGCATATCTACAGGCTAGCAATGACAGTGCATATCTACAGGCTAGCGATGACAGTGCATATCTACAGGCTAGCTATGATAATGCATATCTACAGGCTAGCGACGACAGCGCATATCTACAGGATAGCAATGACAGCGCATATCTACAGGCTAGCGATGACAGTGCATATCTACAGGCTAGCGATGACGGTGCATACCCACAGGCTAGTGACGCCAATGCATATCTACAGGCTAGCGATGACAGTGCATATCTACAGGCTAGCGATGACAGTGCATACACTCACAAGGAGACCACAGGCAGCTGAGGTGCAGTCTTCTCCCACTCACAAGAACGACATCACAGGCAGCAGCAGTGCAAGCTTCTTACACTCACAAGTAGACCACAGGCAGCAGAGGTGCAAGCTTCTCACACTCACAAGAAGGACATCACAGGCAAGTGGTGCAATATTCGCACACTCACAAGGAGATTACTGGCAGTACACACCACATGAACACACTCCATAACACATAGCAACAATACATTGGCATTTACAATGCCATTAGCTCAAACTCAAATAAATCCGAGCCCGATTGCATTTCTAATGCTTGTTTAGCTCTGTGCTGGCCAGCTCTGTGCTGCCCATAAACACAAAGTATGAAATCATATCCCAAAATGTGTTATACCCCTGGGGATGCATGGACTATGTACCATGCAAGCCCTCAATTCTCATTTTCCATTCTTTAGGGATATGCCATCAATCCAGATGTACACTCGTCTGTGTTTCAAGAGCATTGTGCCCCAACTATGTGAGTAATTCACCAGTGAAATAGGAAGGGTATCATTGGCGATAATAAAAACAAGGTAACTGGATCTCCTGTCATGTGTTTCCTGCAAGGTCCATTGGCGTTCTCCCTATATTAGCCCATGTGTACACTTTGTAGGCTGCATTTCTTTTGCACACATTACTATGTAAACACGTTTGCTTTTGTGCCAAATTGCATTTTCACACAGAACCTGCATATGTTTCCGTGTTGTGTTCTTTTCCTGGGATTTAGTCTGAAAATCAAAGACAAGGCCAAACAATAATACCCCTTGTTATTCTCTCTGGTCAGGCAGTAGCACCTAAGCATAACACGAGAATGCAGCTGCTGTCTGTGAGCAAAGATGTCTTTTCATATAATTAAGGACATGGGTTTAAGGACCACACAGGTCCTGAGGCAAGATTACCACATCAGCTGAGATATAGAACATCCATCTATGTATGCTAAGGTACAGGGTCTACCATTAAACCCAGAGATCTTTGATATATAATCATTTAGCTTCAGTAGGAAGAGGGGGTTTGGCTAATCTGTCTTAATACATGACGGGCTGTTTATGCTCTATGGTTTGTTTACCATGCTAACAATAGTTTTCCTATGCATTTGTTTTTTAATTGTGGCTCAAATACTGCATCTTAGTGCACGATAGTTTAAATAAATATTGTAAACTTCCTTTGTGTCTCTTGTTTATCTTATTGTTGACAAGCACAAGTGAATGAGCAAAAGGGTGTATCCTGTTACCACGATCCCTGAGAGGATTGACAGTGTTGTGTTCTCGGGTGTAAACTCACTTGTTTCTCAGCAAAGGTTAGGAGAGTAAGTGAGGCACTATAGTTAGTTGGACTAGGGCTCATCCTGAGCAGAATCCCTGCGAACCACCTACTCTCTGGTGACGGTAGAAACAGCCATAATTGAGTGCAATAAGCCACTCAGACCACCAAGCCCTCACACCACATCAGCTTTCCTAATGATTGCAATGCTTAATTCTTGCCAATCATTGCTGATATTGAACTTTGGCAGTCATTCTTGTGGACTGGGACCTGATTTCCATCCAGATTTTGCGTGCGTGAGACCTAGTGGCATTGTCAATGTTTTTTAGACATGTTGCACAGAATTGTCATTAGATCATTCTCACTTGCAGCATCCTTGTTTTTATTGTTCTATTCTAAAGTTCAAATCTTGATTCAGTTATTTGGTGTATATTGTTTCTCTTCCGATCATGTGTCAATGCCAGCCTAGTGGTGGCACTGAAAGAGAAGACCTACGGCTACCAGCTGTAGGAAAAGGATTGGAATTCACTGTTGTGGTCTCAGATCCTTATCAGCAATGGTGAAGGTGCATAAAACATCATTCACTGGGCCTGGATGTTCACAGCAGAGAGGTTGGAACTGTGGCAGTTGTGCCCCACTCTTTCTTCGATGACACACAGCAGTTTAGCTGAAAATATGTTGCACAATAATACGCGTAAAAACGGTGCAGACACGAGGGGTTTGTATGTACCTCGGTATAGCAAAATATGAAGATGGCAGAGACTGCTGAAAGAGGATGCACAAAATACCATAATAATGACAGTCTCTGTAAAGGCAACAATGTAACTGAGGAGCAGGGTCGCTCACTCTGACATTGGGCATCTCACAACATGTTGAACCGAGGAAGCTTAGGTTTCAAATTTAGCAAGCTGGCTGGAAACACCCAAAGACACTTGACCTAGGAGCTAACTAAATATGGTAGGATCTCTACATTCAGAGCAGTCAACCCCCTATTTCCCTACAGGGGCAGCCAAAGAAAAATATTTCCCTCAGATTTGGGTGTATAATCCTCACCCCTGTAAGGGAGGCAGCCAGGGTTTCTACCTCTGGTCCCAACTCAGCAAGAGGATGAAGTGAGGACCAGGTAGTACATCTGTATGATAGAAAAGAAAGAATTCTGGAAAAACACAAAACCATAAACAACAATTCTTTGGCACCTAAACACTAGCAACCATGGAATGTAATAAAACTGAAATATAATAAAATAATATCTTTAATCACTACCAAGGTTAGTGCAAGCAAATACGCCATAACTTAATATGCAGTAATAGCAAAGCCATATTAATACAATTCTACCTTGGAGGGCTCGAAAAATGTAATAGTCTAGAAATGATGGCACATAGATTGGGCCCTTAAAAAGGAGATTGCGGCACTAGAGGCTGAGGAAGGTTGCAGAGCTTGAGGGCCTCCAGTAAAAGATGCAATGGAAGAATTGGTTGTGCAGAGTCTGCAGGTGATTGTTATCAGCTTGGATCACCTGTAAGGGATGCCAGACTTTAGAAACAGGATAGCAGGGAATACATGCAAGAGGTGGAAAGTTTGCAAACTAGTCTGGGGTTACTTGTTAGCCTGTTCAGATTAGACATGGCATAATGGTAGGGTTAGAGAGTTCCAATTGGAGCAGGACAAATGATGTGGCTCCTGTTGTCACTGTATGAAAGAATTAAAGATGAACCTCACTGATGAGGACCACCCAAAGCTGATAAGGTGTTGGTTGTGGTCCCATTCAGAGAGGCCATAGCTTGGCCATTTGTGCTGTTGTGTGTTCATTAGAACAGGGCAAAGGCTGTTTTGCTAATCGTTTCTCCCTGACATGAGCAGCACAGAATGCACAAAGCAAATGAACTTGAATGCAACAAAAATTAATTATCTCTGGCTGACATTAATTCTAGCATTCCACTCATCAATATTTTATTTTACTCAGTTTGACACTATATTTGCAATGGATTTTCCAAGTCGTGGGTCGTATAGTTCACCGTGTTGTAGGACTCACGCAGTAACTCACTGATGAGACTGAACAAGGCTGAAACCGGTCTGGGGTTGCTTGTGGTCACATTCAGAGGGAATGTGGGATGACAGTTTGGGCTGGACAATTCCCTTTGGAGCAGGTCCAAGGCTCATTTGCATGTAGTTGATCCATGACTGAAGTGGCACAATGAGCAAAAACAGCCTAGACTGTGCCTAGACTGTGGCCAAGGTACTTACCAATGGCTAGGATCAATTCAAATATTAATTCAAACATTCCACCACTCACCTTTTTGCTCTACGGTCCTAGGTTGGTTATTGACTTCAGGATTTAACCCATATTGCATGACCTCATTTGCTGACTGTGTGTTCCTGTTAGTGATCTCTATTCTTTTCATGTGAGCCCTTAGATTCTTGGTTTTCTGGTGCGCCATCTGGTAGGTCCTGAGTGGTTACCAGGGAAGTGTAGATACGGGCAGTGTTGCACCACTTCCCTTCTGCAGGATCAGGAAGCAAGTAAGGAATAAGATGGGAAAAAAATTAAAGAATATGCAAAGTGTCCAGGGAAATATAACATTTCACATGATGAGAAGTGTATAGTATTTATGACAGAAAGCCTTCCAGTGCTTCAAATAAATCTAACATTGTAATATCATAGTTTATTTTCTTCCTTTTAAAATTCTTTAAAGTTGATTCCGATTTAGCACAACTTTATATTTATCACAGAATCAAAACTATACATTCGGATTTACACATCGCTATGAGGCGTTTGCCTCATAACATTCTGATAGGATCTTAATATGAGTCTAACGTGAGTCCATTCAGTTTTCATAATTATTTCTATCTTTAGAGACTGTTGACTACACAGTATTCCAAAATATATACTCATCATCTAAACAGACATGTGAGACCACATACAATCCCTTTGTTGTGCACCAAAGGGGGCAGAGAATCCAAGGATGGGCGGATTACATGCCTTCTGTGGGCAAAGATTTGGCCTCTGCTTCTTCTAGAAAAATTGCCATAGTTTCCTCTTATTCATTCAGCTGATTTATGTGTATTTGGAAGATTTAGCAGGCAGAATCTTTTTAAGTGAGAATTAATTTCCAGACACTTTGAGGGAAATTTTAACTTTCATAATGTGAAAATAGTAAAAGAAATGAATTGTGAGCTTGAGGTTTAAAATTATTTTAATAATGACACTATTGTCATTGTTTTGGCAGTGTTCACCTTGTGATTTTTTGAGTCAGTAACCCATTTTGTCCAGGTGAAAGTACCCCTTCAGCAGATATTTTTTTTAACTAAATGCTTTAGTTAGAGACTTAAAGATCTGAACTAAATAGTAGTCCAGTTCCGAGTTGAGATGTATTCTGTTAGTACCATAGACATGTATTCAATTTTGACCAAACCCCTTCAGTCTGCATCACAGCGCTTCACTAACTAACAGTACTAGTGAATACGCTGTTCACAGAGTAGACAGAAACTCGTACATGCACTGTGAACAGAGCATTAATGAAAGTGAGCAGAAGTAAAAGTGAACTGTGTCATTGAATGACTGCTATGCCGGCAGGGAATGCATGGGGGGTACCGGGGATCTCTTGTCCCCCCATTTTGAACAACGTTCTCATGAGCCAGTTCCATAAATCTGGATTATAATTCCAGAAATATGGATTATATTTCCAGCAACGAGTGGTTCGGCCACAGTGATAATGTCTTCCTACTGGGACGCCACGTGGCGTCCCGGTAGAGGAAGGCGTAACCGCTTATCACTGTGGCCGAACCACTCGTTGCTGGAAATATAATCCATATTTATGGCCCTGGCATAAAGCATGGAATTATTGCAATCCAATCTGGCTTTGTACTATTTAAGGTGCTGATATTCCCGAATGTTAGGTCTATCTTTCTGTTATGAATTATTACGAACTATAGCATCAATTGCCACCTCCTGCTAATTGATTGGCATTATGATCGATTAGGTCTGTTATCAAATAGTGTCTGGAGACGATTTCTTTACTTTATGGATTACTGAGTGTTTGCACCTTGGCGTGATATATATATATATATATATATATATATATATATATATATATATATATATATATATATATATATATATATATTACCTACTGGCAGTCGCCAGTAGGTATATATAGTTAGGATTTTTTCTCTATGGGATTTTTGAAAATTCTATGTCTAATAACTTTGGCGTTTGTGGACGGAATTGGCAGAAATTTTCTGGAAAATGGAACATTTTGTTTCTGAGCAGCCACTGAAATTTTGGGGGGGGTTTGTCAAGGGGGGGCTGAGAAAAAAGGGGGGTCCCAAAACGTGTTTTTCCCATGTTAATTTCCATAGGGCGGTTGGCCTCACTTTTAGCCCGAACGGCTGAATGGATTTGCACGAAACTTGGCAAAATTGTAGGGACTGTTAGCCCGATGTGCCTTTGCTAGGTCTCAAGATATGTGCTCCTGTGGATTTTGAGAAATTAACGTTAAAAAAAAGATATATATCTGTAAGCGCGCTCCGGGCAGCGCCCCGGTTCGCGTACCTGACGCGTAACGGAACTTCGCGAAGCGAAGCTGATTGGCTCTCCGGTGTCTGTCAACATTCTAAACAGTCCGGAGCGGCCGCCATCTTGTCTCTCGGTAGGATCGAGAGACAAGATGTGGTGAAAAACGAAGGGGAGAATGAAGGAAAGGGGGCAAGGTAGACCCCTCCTGACCCCCTAGGATTGATGAGGGGGATATTAAAGTGCCCCGCGGGGGAAAAAATAAAAAAATAAAAATTTTCGCAGTAGAGGCGCGTCCCGGTACGCGAACCGGGCAGCTCACCGGGCAGCTAACCGGGCAGCTAACCGGCAGCGTAGCTGTCAACATTGTAAACAGTCCGGAGCGGCCGCCATCTTGTTTCTCGGTAGGTTCGAGAGACAAGATGTGGTGAAAAACAAAGGGGGAAATGAAGGAAAGGGGGCAAGGTAAACCCCTCCTGACCCCCTAGGATTGATGAGGGGGATATTAAAGTCCCCCGCGGGGCAAAAAAAAAAAAAAAATTGCGATTTTTCGCGGTAGAGGCGCTTCCCGGTACGCGAACCGGGCAGCTAACCGGCAGCGTAACGGGAGTCCGCCATCTTGTGTTTTTGGAGCGTCCGGTTCGCGTACCGGGTAGCGTCCCGGTAAGCGTAACAAGAGAAACAGTAAAAAAAAAAATAATGGAATAGATTATCAAGAAAACTTTGAAAAATTGTAGGGACTGTTTGTTTGATGTGCCTTTGCAAGGCCTCAAGATATGTGCACGCGTGGATTTTGTCTAATTAAGGTTAAAAAAAATATATATATCTGTAAGCGTGCTCCGGCGCGCTTACGTTACGGGTTTTGTTTGCGCTGCAGAGCCGATACGTCACGGTTATGCGACGCGTCATGAGGGGTCTCACGTGGCTACGTGATACGTCACGTAATAAAGAATATATTTTACAGATATAGATATTAGCTTTTAAAAAACCAATGAAATTCACTAAAAAAACCATAGGTTATAGACCATATATAGTTAGGAATTAGCATTTACAAAACCTTGAAAATTCACTGAAAAAACCATAGGTTATAGACCATATATAGTTAGGAATTAGCATTTAAAAAACCTTTTTTTACTCACACAAAACCATTGAAATTCCATATATAGTTAGTTAGTTGCACTAACTATATATCGCGCACCCGCAATCCACTGCTGATCATGTCACATATTACATCATTCATGACATGGTCAGTGACATCACTGATGACATCACTGATGACATCTCAAATGACATCACTGATGACATCACTGATGACATCACTGATGACATCTCATTTGACATCAATGACCACATTACTGATGATATCATTCATGTGACAATACAATGCATCTCCTCACATTTTAATATAACCTCTGTTACACCCAGTGTTAAATACAGAGTATAATTTTTGAAACCATTGACACACCAATACTAGTTACTACATACGCACTCACTGATTCCTACGTCTACACACACATTCACTCATTCACCCATACAATCATTCATACATACCATCACTCATCTTTACAACACTATCATATGCACTCATACACCTATACAGACACTCACACTCTGCCACTCATCCATGGAGTTACTCACACACCTAGTCAGTCCTGTAAAGAATCAATCACACTTCCATTTTCTTGTCTATACAGTTAAACATAGAGCACCTTACATTTTCAAACATATACTAACACATACTTACTCTCTTATACAATCATTGATACAAGTACACATTGATCTGCACAGAGTCACACACCTCCCAGCCAGCCACACACACACTCAGTCTCCCATACAAATACTTGGACAATCAATCAATAACCCATATAGTTAATCATATAGCTACTGATCAACACATGCAGCAGTTTACAGAACAACAGACATAATGATGCACAAATTAAGACAGTTTAGTCACTAACCCATGCACTCAGTGAGACACATTTAATCACTCACTCATACATTCAGTCATGCACCTACTAAATCCTTCGTCCAGACACGTAAACTTCCATTGTCATTTGAGATGTCATCAGTGATGTCATCAGTGATGTCACTGACCATGTCATGAATGATGTAATATGTGACATGATCAGCAGTGGATTGCGGGTGCGCGATATATAGTTAGTGCAACTAACTAACTATATATGGAATTTCAATGGTTTTGTGTGAGTAAAAAAAGGTTTTTTAAATGCTAATTCCTAACTATATATGGTCTATAACCTATGGTTTTTTCAGTGAATTTTCAAGGTTTTGTAAATGCTAATTCCTAACTATATATGGTCTATAACCTATGGTTTTTTCAGTGAATATATATATATATATATATATATATATATATATATATATATATATATATATATACTTTTTCTTTACCATTTCTAAGCCCTGAGGAAATTCCAAAAACTTTTGGTTTTGGGGGAACGAAACGCGTTGGCCTTCTTTGTGCACCACTGTCGATTTTGAAATGAAAGACGAAAAAAAAAGAAAATAAATTTGGACTTCTTGTATTATGTTCAGTGCACCTCCAATTGTTCAAAACGTTGTGAGAATCTGTAACCAGAGGCACCAAAAGGTGACAGGTGCCGGAGTTTTGTGCACCACAATCCTGATAAGGCAGCAGAGAGATGGTGAAGTGCTAACCTATCAGTAGGTCTCCTTGTATCAATTTTGGTTTAATGTTCTCATGAGCCCACTTATTTTTTCCCTCCGCTGTGTGGGCACTTTCTCTGCACTTTCCGACACCCTCTTCTCCCACGTTTGCATTGTAGTACAGGCACAAATGCAACAGATTCCCTAATTTGCATGGGGCCACACTTTCATGCAAATGAGAGCCAGTCTTCATGATGGCAGACATTATGCTCTGGAGCAGCCCATATTACTGAAGGGCCGGTGTAAGCATTTAAGGCCGCTTCTGTAATACCACACTTGTGGGGTACTTTCTGTTGGATGTGCACAAGAAGCGATTACCATTTGTCACCTGCTAGATCATTCTGGTTGAGTGAGAGGCAGAAAGGAGATGATGTTCAATTAAAAAAGTTAGAGCTCATGTAACCCATTTGGCCACACAATACGGACTGGGAATCAGTAACTATGGTTAAGTTGCTTTATTACATGTTCATAATCATTCCACAATGCAATACAATCGAGAGCATGTTAAAAACGTAAGGTATTTTGACAAGGAAATTAAAGCAGAGAGGTCTGTACCTCTAAAAGTGCAAAAGGATCTACTGTACAGTCTAACGGTGTGAACACTAATTTAAACCAGAAAGTTCCATGGGTATCCACCAAAAACAACATTTCTTCTCTTTATGACAGTGTGTATCTGCAACATCCGTTGATTTTGCCATCCCACAGAGCTCGAACGGCCAAGTTAACCTCGGGCACCCTCATTCCTGATATGTGATGAATGGGAGGCTTCTTTTGCTCATTAAATCGTCCTGTTCTTGCCAAGATTTCCCTTCTCAGGCCTCCCTATCTGTAATGCACAATACTCCATTTTCCAGCTGTGAAATCACGAAAAGGCACCTGCAAAGGAAAGGACAGGCAGGGCAAGAAAAAAATGCATTTTATGTTAAGAAATAAAGGTCTGGTCAAGCCAAATTTAGTTACGCTTTTTCAATGTGCATTTCGAATACATTAAGTGTGCATGTATAACTTCAAAATAACTGCAAAATGATTAATATGTTCATGATTACATATGCAATATGCATTCAAAAAATGCAATAAAACTCCAGACATAATTATAAGTATAAATGTGAACTACATGTTTTCATGATTAAACTAAACATTTGTGTTCACACAGTCACAAGTCTCTAGTTTTCTACAGTGAATACACTTCAGGACTACATTTGAATGCCTCACTCCACATTAACGAAGTTAGGCACCCAGAGTATATGGTTGGATATATATAAAAGCAATGTTTCTATGACGTGTAAGGGTAGAGCTAAACTTACGCTGCTTCACCAGGTCGTTTTTCACTTTTCCACCAGCAGTCTGCTATACTTCATATCACTTTCATTCTCTAAGATTCTTGTTCTTCTTGTTCTTACTCATTCAATTTCCATATACCTGCATTACTCTCTGCTTTCCTTAACTGTAGTACTCTGTCTTCTGTGTCTTAGGGGCAAAATGTGTGAAAGGGGAAAGATACTGATGGTATTTTGCCAAACAATCTATGTACTAATGAGTAAGTTCACAGATTATTTGACCTATCTGATGATTATTAATGAGGTAGATTGTGACTCACGATAATACCCTGCCATCATAGAAATGTTGGCCTGCTGGGGTCAGTAGACCACTATATATATATATATATATATATATATATATATATATATATATATATATATATATATATATATATATATATATATATATGATGATCAAGGGCACTTGATGCCCAAAACGCATCTTGGAAATAAGGAATAAATAAAGAATTAAAACCTGCCATTGAAAAGGTCCCGGTGGTCTGTTCTTCTTCAGTTCGCCAGTTTGGAGGTGCTGAAGGTTTTTCTGCCGTCATATATATATATATATATATATATATATATATATATATATATATATATATATATATATCCTACTGGCGGTCACCAGTAGGTAGTTATAGGTAGGACCTAGTTTCCACGGGAAACTTGTTTTTTGTTTTCTCAATATCTTTGACGCCGGTTGACGAATCTTCACAACATATTCGAAACTCGTGTCCCGCTCTGGTCAGTTCCTGTCTTGAAAGTTTTGGGAAGATTCGGCAAGCGGAGGCCGAGAAAAAAGGGGGGTCACAAAACATGTTTTCTCCATGTTAATTCTCATAGGATACTTTAGATACGGCTACAGCTCGAACTGCTGAACGGAATTACACCGAATTTGGCAAAAAGGTAGCACTTGTTTTTTTTAAATGGAGTAAATCCGTTCAGTAGTTCCTGAGAAATAAAAAAAATAGAGGTCGGAAAATCAATTTCCCATAGGAATCTTTAGTCACGGTTACAGCTTGAACTGCTGAACGGAATTATACCAAATTTGGCAAAAAGGTAGCCCTTGGTTCAGTGAGAGGCCTTTTCTTAAATGGTGTAAATCCGTTCAGTAGTTGCTGAGAAAATCAAAAAATAAACGTTTCGCTATATAGAGGAGCAGTGGATCTGCGCACCCTCCCGACCATGAGCTTTATTCTAGTTGGCTGTCAACACTTCAAACCAGGAAGTGTTGGCAGCCATCCACAAGAAAACAGAAAAGCAAATGCAGAAAACAAGAAAAGGGGCAGGGCAGGAACACCCTGCTCCCCTAGGCCTTCCCAGGGGGTCCCACAAGGACCCTAGGACCCCAAAAAGCTTTATTTTAAAACAAAAAAATCTTCCGAATTGTGCTGGGTGCATGAATCCGGCCGAGAAAAAAAAACGAAGTGCGTGCTCCCTTGCTTTATTGTATTGAAGAACCGGGTGGGCCAGGTCCAGAGGGCAGTAAAAATAAAGTGGGGGTGAGGAAAATGAAATTTTGCCGGACCAAGATGCCCCCTACGTGTACCCTATGTTACATATATGTGCATGTCACCCATGCATATTTCTCTCAGTGGCCTGAATCACAAGGCCTCTGATTTATGTCCTGCATTAAGGATGCCAGTCATCAAGTCTCCCATGTAAGAAATATTAAGTTAGCATTTAAGGCCCATGTGTTTGCATTGTGCACTTTTAAATAAATCACGACAAACCCTTTTTGTGGTTCAGTCTGAGCCACTTTCTGAATTAGGGTTTTCATGACTCCAGACACTCTGAGAGCTACAGTTACGTATCTCTGACCTTGCATATTTCTGGCTCAGCTGAAAGAAGCCCAGCAAAGGGTGCCAAGACAGTGTTTTGCAAAATAGTTATCTGCTTGCTGTACAGAGTCACATTCCTGCCCAGTGAGGAAGGTAAACAGAACCCGTCCGCGGAAGATAGGGCCTAGCCTCTCTGTCTCCATTGAAGTAAATCACAGTGCTTGCATCCATAGAAAGCTCACAGCCCCACGCAATGAACAAAGAAATATATGCTTTTTCTGATTCCTAGTGACGAGCAACCTTTGCTTCAGATAATACATCCCCTGACTTAAGATATTAGTTAGTACCAGACGTGCTGGTCGCCTTAACACTAAAGATCTCTCTACTAGACTGAAAGTCAGCTCTCCTCCCAGTTACACGTCAATTGCACGTCATGCTCAAATTGCGTGCACAAGTAGGGCAAAGTTCCAGCCTGCCATGTAACTCCTCCTCTATGTAGCCACCCACCTATCACCCACCTGTGACTCATCAAGTGTACACCCTCATGCACGCCCACATGCTCTTATCTCTTTCTTTCATGCTCTGCCTGGGGCGCTCCTCCCTATGTACAAGGAAAAATGTATATATGTGTTGTTCTCTGTAAATAATGTTAGAAGACCCTTCCTGAACCTCAGAGGTGATGGAACAGATTCTCCCTTAACTCGAGTTATTGGAATAAAGCCCTTTTAACTTGGACACCACGGACTCTCTGCCTCTCATTTGATACATGCTAATTGTTAATGCCTAGAAATTATGCCAGGGTAATATTTTATTTACCACATAATTTGGCGCCCGAACAGGAACATATCCCTTTCCCCACGCGCCGGAGTTGTAGGTCCAGCTTTGCCCCCTTCTACAGCCGTGACGGACTTTAAAGTGTACACGCCATCGGGATTTCCCGCTACTCCCTCAGGCCCAGGAGGAGGACGGACTGTGACCAGGCATCCATACGAGGCGGTGAGGATTGCGGATCGTCTCAACCAGAGCCCGACTTGTGAGAGAGCAAGGTCCGAGGTTTCCAGAGGCCCACCTGTTCCGAGGCGCATGCGCAGTATCAAGTTTCCGAGGCCTTCAAGTCCTGCTTCCCGGTGAGTACCACTATGGGGAATGCATAAAGTTCAAGACGGGTTCATTTTATATGAACACGGTAAAGACGGGTTCACGTTATACGTGAGCACGGTAAAGACGTGTCTCATTTCTATGAGCACGGTAAAGACGTGTCCATTCACATGTGCACGGTAAAGACGGGTCCATGGTAAACGTGGGCACGGTAAAGACGTGTCTCATTTTTGAGACCGGTATGGTTGTACTGTATTCCAGTGCATATAGTTTTTCAAGTACATGTTTAGTTCTCTGTATTGGTTTAGATCATGTTTGTTTTAATGTTATGATGTTTTAGTGTGAATGATTGTTGATTGTTTCAGTCTATTTTTGTGTATTGTATTTCCATTGTGTTGGTTTCAACATGCCACTGTTTTCAAAATTGCGTCAGATAGGGACCAGAAAAGGTATACTAGAAGAGTCAGTTAACATCCCGCCTAGAGACACACCTGGTCATTATATGTATAATAAGCATGGATTAGACGCCATCTTGTTTTTAGATTTATGGGTAGACTATACAAAGGACCTGGAGGAAAAATATAGATGGCCTATCTCAGGAACATGGGATTCAGAATGCATTATGAGAGTAGAGGAAGCGCTATGGAAAAGAAGTCAAGACCCTCTCAGAAAGATGCCATCGAGTTATGGCGCAAAGAGTCACACAGGAGAACTGAGAAAGAATTCAATAAAGCAGAGAGAACTAAACAAGCAGAGGAAAAAGCCAAAGAAAAGGAACTACGGGAGGAGGGGGAACGGGTCAAAACAGAACAGACTGATAGAGAAAGAAACGCCGTCGTTACTGGTATTTATCCCGTCCTGGCTGAAGAACTAGCTAGAGTGACCACCTCAGAGAGACCCAGTAGGTCGCGAACGCCACCACCTGTACCATATAGAGAACGTAGAGTAAAGCCGACAGCATCGGAGGCGTTCATTTCCTCGTATCTAGACGAACCCCTACCGGACTACGCAAACGCAGATTTCCCTCCGCCCCCACCAGCAGATCAGCTCCAGCAACTTCAGCAGCAGCTAGTAAAAGATGACGTAGGTCCCGGGGCAGTGGGAGGGGTGCCTACTGTAGATGTAGCCATTCCATTTTGTGTATATGATCCAGAACCAGGAAAAGGTTCAATGGTCGTGATTTCACTTAGGCTAAGACAAGCCGTTGCATATCTAGAGACATTACCAGACATGAAAGAACACCTAGATAAAATGTACCGTTTCATTAGAACGGGGGAGGGACCAGATAGTATAGCACAAGCCATGGCACAAAGAAAGGTAGGGGTTAAGAACCATATCCTGCGTTTTATTATTAACTGCCTGATCAGGGAACAAGACGAAGGAGACGGAGATGTAAAACAAGGTTTGATAGAATGGTGCGAGCACATAGATGCCGGTAGACATGATAAACAGGGACAGATAGATGCCATGTACAAGAAAATACGAAAGGAAATAATAGAAAGACACAGAAAAGAGTCTGACGAGAAGGGCGAGTCATCAGCGGAAGAGGTAGAGGATCATCAGGATCCGAAAGGCAAGATTAATTATGTAGGAAAAGCGCGACAGTTTGACAGACCCAAGTGCCTTGATTACCGTAAACAAGGGCCAGCTATAAAAGAAAGATATTCCCTTGAAAATCTGTTCCAAGCTACTGAACAAGCCCTGAAAAAACGGATAGGGAGTGAGAGACCTCCCACCTCACACGAAATTGAATTGGCCCGGTCAGCCACCCAGTGGGTGTCTAATTCTAATATATATAGCAGTGATATAGTGGCTCAGACTTTCTTAAGCCTTCCACCGAACGAACAGCGTTTGGCTGGTATTTACATGGTCCAACACTTGATAACGTTGTATGAGAGTCAATATTCTGATCCTGGTCACTTGCATAAATTACTAGACGACATTTTACTAGACAGATGGACAGGTTTAGGTACCGAATTAATTAATGTTATTCTGGATCAACGACATAAGTACATAAATTCTCTGACCACATGTATGCCTCCAACCTCACACCACGGCAGAAATAACTTACACGTAGACAGACAGAACCCCCTACGAGAGGTACATCCCGTCAAAGATGCGGACAATGTGTTGCAACGGGTGTATGTTTACACCCCCTTAACAAAAATAGAAATACTAGAAATGAAAAAGATGCTGCCCTGCCATGATAAAGACCCGGGGGGGTTTCACCGAGAATTAAAAGACATCCTCCGCATAGGAGATTATACGTACGATGACATTCTGAAGTTACTGAAAGTACTGTTGCCTGCTGGTATTTATGAAAAGCTTAAAGAAAAAGACTGGGAGGTAGGCGAGAAAAAGTTAAGCTGGGAAGCACTGGAAACGGAAGAAAAAGGTAGGCTCCCAGGGGTTGGTCTTGGGGAAAAAGCTAGAGAACTGCCTGAACTCCTGATACAAGTTTTACCGAGATTATTAATTACGAAAAAGGAAGACTGGGATGCTATTTCAGCCTGTAAACAAAAGCAAGAAGAGGACACAAGTGATTTCTATTCTAGATTTGAGAAATGCTTTACTATTAATAGTGGCCTTAAGCCAGGTAGTGAATCATATCCACACCTTTTTGTGAGCAAATTAGTAGAGAATTCCTTACCCCAGATCAAGAATAGAGTACTGAAGGTTGAGAGTACTTGGCAAGCAAACAGCCCTTCCCAAATGTTACAGATGCTACAATATCATCAGAACAGATTTAGAGAAGAGCAGGATCAGGAAAAGAAACGCATGAAAGAGACAAAAATGAAGGTGCTGGTTGCCCAGACGGTACCAGCAAATAAGAACAGAAATAACATGACACATGTTAAGGGGAACTGTAATTATTGCAAACAACCAGGTCACTATGTAAATGAATGTACTGTCCTGAAACACAATATAGCTACAGGCAAGACAAAAGAGCGACAATACACTCCTAGACAGAATAGCACGCAACAGAACACACAGCAGACAGTAGCGAATTTTCCTCCACCACCGCCAGTTCATGCCACACCACAAATGTATCAGTACACACAGTCAGACTATCCAGAATATCAACAGTTCTCATGAAACAGCCTTGAGAGGGAAGTAGGCTTGCCCCTTATTGAGGTTCCTGTAGATCAAGAGGGTCCGTATGTACATAGTCGTGTATTAGGACAAGACCGAAAATTTCTGATTGACACAGGGGCGAGCAGAACTACCATCAGTCATGACGAGGTTCCAGGGGCACCTCTCTCAGGCTCACAGAATGTTTCCCTGGGATTTTCAGGAAAGCCTATTGTTAATGAAGTATCGAAACCAGTTTCCCTAGGGGTTGGTCCACTGTCACGTACCACTGACTTGCTACTTACTAAGTCATGTCCAGAAAACTTACTTGGTATGAAGATATTAAAAGACCTAGGAGCAGTTATCTGCTGCTCTCCAGAAGGAGTACGCCTGTTCTTATGTGATTTTAAGGGACATTATGTGCTGACTGATTTTGACCACAGACTCAAGAATGTGCCACAGACTCTATGGGCACAAGGACCAACTGACGTAGGTTACATGGACATAACGCCACACCATGTCACCCTCAAAGCAGGAGTAGTACTTCCACGTATTAGACAATACAAGTTACCACCTGACGCCGAAACAGCCTTATTGAAATTAGTTGACGAACTTATTGCACGAGGGGTAGTAGTAGAGACTGACTCAAATGTATGTAACTCGCCTGTCATCCCTATCCTTAAACGATCTGACCCTAGTGTACTGCCAGTGTACCGACTAAATATTGACCTACGAGAATTGAACAAATGTGTAGTACCACAATATCCAGTGGGGCCAGACATTTCTTCATTACTGACTGCCATTGATTCTGAGGCCACGTTCTTCACTGTCATAGACTTGAAGAATGCTTTCTTTAGTGTTCCCATTCATCCAGATAGCCAATACCTTTTTGCATTTAGTTTAAAAGGGCGTAGCTTTGTATTTACAAGAGCTCCTCAAGGTTTTACAGAAAGCCCTAGCATTTACAGTCAGGCACTAAAAAGACAGCTAGACAGTGTTCACATGCCTGCCAACACTGCCCTACTCCAGTACGTAGATGACATCCTAATTACAGCACGTTCAGAAAAAGAATGCGAAAATGCATCACTGACAGTTTTACATTTTCTGGCTGACAAGGGGCACAAGGTGTCCCCTTCAAAGTTGCAATTCTGTGAAAAGCAAGTGGTGTACCTTGGACACTTACTTTCCAAGGAGGGTAGGCAACTAACAGGAGGACCGCAATAAAAGTCGAAGGACGCAAAGGATGGATCCACGCTCAGCACTGTAAAAGACACTTTGGACAATCTGGTACTTCAGTAAAAGACAATACAGACTTTGCGCCGCTTGCGCCGCCTGTGCCGCCTTTACTAGAAAAGACTCCACAGCAGGAGTATAAATCTAAGTTAAGATCTAGTAAGTCAGACGTAGTTTAATTGTCTAAGTCCACTCGGTGGTGAATCGGTTAGACTAGATTTCTGACATGTATAAGATCACATACGAGAATAGTAAGAAGAGCAAAATGAGAGAAAAGTACTGCAAGTTATTATGCAGTAGATGTATAGTTACTTTGATCATTCTTTTTATTCTGTGCATTGTTATAATCTGTGTCAGTTTATTACTACATGTTTTCTTTCCTATTTCCTCACATATACACTCTTCCAGTAACAGCACCATAGAGCATACATTCAGTGACCTGCCACCTCATGAACTGTCATATCGACTTGCATTGCGTAACAATACTTTTATTCAAATGTTACACCATTCTCATCAGACCAGCAATGCGACTGATTGCTGGGTATGTGGCCAACTGCCACCTTATCAAAAGGCGAAGGGAGTTCTGCCCTTCTATCCTCTGCCGTTCTCACACAATGGTTCATGTGGAGCATGGTTTGCCTTAATGACCTCAATAGATAGAAAGTACATAGCTTATCCAGGTGGCTGGATATATGGAAACCTGAATAAAGTAATGAATGAAGCATGTTTTCCAGACAAAGACGGATTTCCCCAAAGGAAGGGAACCGATCTAGAGAATGAAGAGTACGAGCAGGGAAATGCATCCGTTAATTTTATAATGTTAAATGTTCAGCCCAAGCAAAACACAGGTCCACCGTTTATTTCAGTTCTACCAGCAAAAGGTGATTTATGTGTTAATAAGAAAGGCTCAGTACATATGGGACACAGCGAGTGTAAAGTTGTAGTAGAGTTTAATGATAAAGGACTTTCTTCTTTCAAAACATCACGCCATACCTATTTCATTTGCGGTCAGACAGCCTATGTACATCTGCCCTTAGACTGGGGTGGGACTTGTTATATAGCATTCTTATTGCCACCTGTATTCTTGGCCCCATCCCATTATCATAGAGATTCACGACTAGAACATGTTAGAGTAAAGAGAGAGACAGATGCCTCAGGGATTGATCAGACTGAAACAGCTTGGGAGCAATATACAGATTTCAACAAAGGATTCTTCTTCTTCATAGGTCCCGTCCAAAACAGTAAACTGATACGCAAGTTAACAAGGACTCTTGAGGCAGTAGTGAATGTGACTGCATCTGCCCTGGCGAACTTGACCCAGGAACAGTCTGCTATGAGACTTGTTGTTCTTCAAAATCGTCTCGTTCTAGACGTCATCTTGGCGGATAGGGGCGGAGCTTGTAGCGTGATCCGATCTAGTTGTTGCGTTTTCATCCCAAATAACGCGCCATCTGTGTATGCAGCGATAACAAGGCTCCACAAGATTGCTCATGGCATACATCAAGACCCAGGCACATGGACTTGGTCCAGTTGGCTCTGGGGTGTGATATCTGCTTGGGGATGGAAAGTGTTGTCCTTCCTAGGAATGATCCTACTTATGATATTTGGTTGCTGTCTCTGTCTGCAGTGTGGCCCGGCCATTTGCGGCCTGTGTGCAACTGCATGTGTTCCACATCCAAGTATACAAAGGGTTAAGGACGAACAAATAATGCTGTGTGATCAACTATACGGTCTCATGAATATAGATGTATCCTGAAGGGTTACGTAGGGGACAAGGAGGGAATGAGGAAAAATAAATTTTGCCTGACCAAGATGCCCCCTACGTGTACCCTATGTTACATATATGTGCATGTCACCCATGCATATTTCTCTCAGTGGCCTGAATCACAAGGCCTCTGCATTTACGTCCTGCATTAAGGATGCCAGTCATCAAGTCTCCCATGTAAGAAATATTAAGTTAGCATTTAAGGCCCATGTGTTTGCATTGTGCACTTTTAAATAAATCACGACAAACCCTTTTTGTGGTTCAGTCTGAGCCACTTTCTGAATTAGGGTTTTCATGACTCCAGACACTCTGAGAGCTACAGTTACGTATCTCTGACCTCGCATATTTCTGGCTCAGCTGAAAGAAGCCCAGCAAAGGGTGCCAAGACAGTGTTTTGCAAAATAGTTATCTGCTTGCTGTACAGAGTCACATTCCTGCCCAGTGAGGAAGGTAAACAGAACCCGTCCGCGGAAGATAGGGCCTAGCCTCTCTGTCTCCATTGAAGTAAATCACAGTGCTTGCATCCATAGAAAGCTCACAGCCCCACGCAATGAACAAAGAAATATATGCTTTTTCTGATTCCTAGTGACGAGCAACCTTTGCTTCAGATAATACATCCCCTGACTTAAGATATTAGTTAGTACCAGACGTGCTGGTCGCCTTAACACTAAAGATCTCTCTACTAGACTGAAAGTCAGCTCTCCTCCCAGTTACACGTCAATTGCACGTCATGCTCAAATTACGTGCACAAGTAGGGCAAAGTTCCAGCCTGCCATGTAACTCCTCCTCTATGTAGCCACCCACCTATCACCCACCTGTGACTCATCAAGTGTACACCCTCATGCACGCCCACATGCTCTTATCTCTTTCTTTCATGCTCTGCCTGGGGCGCTCCTCCCTATGTACAAGGAAAAATGTATATATGTGTTGTTCTCTGTAAATAATGTTAGAAGACCCTTCCTGAACCTCAGAGGTGATGGAACAGATTCTCCCTTAACTCGAGTTATTGGAATAAAGCCCTTTTAACTTGGACACCACGGACTCTCTGCCTCTCATTTGATACATGCTAATTGTTAATGCCTAGAAATTATGCCAGGGTAATATTTTATTTACCACATAATTTGGCGCCCGAACAGGAACATATCCCTTTCCCCACGCGCCGGAGTTGTAGGTCCAGCTTTGCCCCCTTCTACAGCCGTGACGGACTTTAAAGTGTACACGCCATCGGGATTTCCCGCTACTCCCTCAGGCCCAGGAGGAGGACGGACTGTGACCAGGCATCCATACGAGGCGGTGAGGATTGCGGATCGTCTCAACCAGAGCCCGACTTGTGAGAGAGCAAGGTCCGAGGTTTCCAGAGGCCCACCTGTTCCGAGGCGCATGCGCAGTATCAAGTTTCCGAGGCCTTCAAGTCCTGCTTCCCGGTGAGTACCACTATGGGGAATGCATAAAGTTCAAGACGGGTTCATTTTATATGAACACGGTAAAGACGGGTTCACGTTATACGTGAGCACGGTAAAGACGTGTCTCATTTCTATGAGCACGGTAAAGACGTGTCCATTCACATGTGCACGGTAAAGA
Source organism: Lissotriton helveticus (assembly GCF_964261635.1). Lineage (NCBI taxonomy): Eukaryota > Metazoa > Chordata > Amphibia > Caudata > Salamandridae > Lissotriton > Lissotriton helveticus. The sequence goes on from NC_136070.1 coordinate 888,116,290, forward strand.
CGGGTCCATGGTAAACGTGGGCACGGTAAAGACGTGTCTCATTTTTGAGACCGGTATGGTTGTACTGTATTCCAGTGCATATAGTTTTTCAAGTACATGTTTAGTTCTCTGTATTGGTTTAGATCATGTTTGTTTTAATGTTATGATGTTTTAGTGTGAATGATTGTTGATTGTTTCAGTCTATTTTTGTGTATTGTATTTCCATTGTGTTGGTTTCAACATGCCACTGTTTTCAAAATTGCGTCAGATAGGGACCAGAAAAGGTATACTAGAAGAGTCAGTTAACATCCCGCCTAGAGACACACCTGGTCATTATATGTATAATAAGCATGGATTAGACGCCATCTTGTTTTTAGATTTATGGGTAGACTATACAAAGGACCTGGAGGAAAAATATAGATGGCCTATCTCAGGAACATGGGATTCAGAATGCATTATGAGAGTAGAGGAAGCGCTATGGAAAAAGAAGTCAAGACCCTCTCAGAAAGATGCCATCGAGTTATGGCGCAAAGAGTCACACAGGAGAACTGAGAAAGAATTCAATAAAGCAGAGAGAACTAAACAAGCAGAGGAAAAAGCCAAAGAAAAGGAACTACGGGAGGAGGGGGAACGGGTCAAAACAGAACAGACTGATAGAGAAAGAAACGCCGTCGTTACTGGTATTTATCCCGTCCTGGCTGAAGAACTAGCTAGAGTGACCACCTCAGAGAGACCCAGTAGGTCGCGAACGCCACCACCTGTACCATATAGAGAACGTAGAGTAAAGCCGACAGCATCGGAGGCGTTCATTTCCTCGTATCTAGACGAACCCCTACCGGACTACGCAAACGCAGATTTCCCTCCGCCCCCACCAGCAGATCAGCTCCAGCAACTTCAGCAGCAGCTAGTAAAAGATGACGTAGGTCCCGGGGCAGTGGGAGGGGTGCCTACTGTAGATGTAGCCATTCCATTTTGTGTATATGATCCAGAACCAGGAAAAGGTTCAATGGTCGTGATTTCACTTAGGCTAAGACAAGCCGTTGCATATCTAGAGACATTACCAGACATGAAAGAACACCTAGATAAAATGTACCGTTTCATTAGAACGGGGGAGGGACCAGATAGTATAGCACAAGCCATGGCACAAAGAAAGGTAGGGGTTAAGGACCATATCCTGCGTTTTATTATTAACTGCCTGATCAGGGAACAAGACGAAGGAGACGGAGATGTAAAACAAGGTTTGATAGAATGGAGCGAGCACATAGATGCCGGTAGACATGATAAACAGGGACAGATAGATGCCATGTACAAGAAAATACGAAAGGAAATAATAGAAAGACACAGAAAAGAGTCTGACGAGAAGGGCGAGTCATCAGCGGAAGAGGTAGAGGATCATCAGGATCCGAAAGGCAAGATTAATTATGTAGGAAAAGCGCGACAGTTTGACAGACCCAAGTGCCTTGATTACCGTAAACAAGGGCCAGCTATAAAAGAAAGATATTCCCTTGAAAATCTGTTCCAAGCTACTGAACAAGCCCTGAAAAAACGGATAGGGAGTGAGAGACCTCCCACCTCACACGAAATTGAATTGGCCCGGTCAGCCACCCAGTGGGTGTCTAATTCTAATATATATAGCAGTGATATAGTGGCTCAGACTTTCTTAAGCCTTCCACCGAACGAACAGCGTTTGGCTGGTATTTACATGGTCCAACACTTGATAACGTTGTATGAGAGTCAATATTCTGATCCTGGTCACTTGCATAAATTACTAGACGACATTTTACTAGACAGATGGACAGGTTTAGGTACCGAATTAATTAATGTTATTCTGGATCAACGACATAAGTACATAAATTCTCTGACCACATGTATGCCTCCAACCTCACACCACGGCAGAAATAACTTACACGTAGACAGACAGAACCCCCTACGAGAGGTACATCCCGTCAAAGATGCGGACAATGTGTTGCAACGGGTGTATGTTTACACCCCCTTAACAAAAATAGAAATACTAGAAATGAAAAACATGCTGCCCTGCCATGATAAAGACCCGGGGGGGTTTCACCGAGAATTAAAAGACATCCTCCGCATAGGAGATTATACGTACGATGACATTCTGAAGTTACTGAAAGTACTGTTGCCTGCTGGTATTTATGAAAAGCTTAAAGAAAAAGACTGGGAGGTAGGCGAGAAAAAGTTAAGCTGGGATGCACTGGAAACGGAAGAAAAAGGTAGGCTCCCAGGGGTTGGTCTTGGGGAAAAAGCTAGAGAACTGCCTGAACTCCTGATACAAGTTTTACCGAGATTATTAATTACGAAAAAGGAAGACTGGGATGCTATTTCAGCCTGTAAACAAAAGCAAGAAGAGGACACAAGTGATTTCTATTCTAGATTTGAGAAATGCTTTACTATTAATAGTGGCCTTAAGCCAGGTAGTGAATCATATCCACACCTTTTTGTGAGCAAATTAGTAGAGAATTCCTTACCCCAGATCAAGAATAGAGTACTGAAGGTTGAGAGTACTTGGCAAGCAAACAGCCCTTCCCAAATGTTACAGATGCTACAATATCATCAGAACAGAATTAGAGAAGAGCAGGATCAGGAAAAGAAACGCATGAAAGAGACAAAAATGAAGGTGCTGGTTGCCCAGACGGTACCAGCAAATAAGAACAGAAATAACATGACACATGTTAAGGGGAACTGTAATTATTGCAAACAACCAGGTCACTATGTAAATGAATGTACTGTCCTGAAACACAATATAGCTACAGGCAAGACAAAAGAGCGACAATACACTCCTAGACAGAATAGCACGCAACAGAACACACAGCAGACAGTAGCGAATTTTCCTCCACCACCGCCAGTTCATGCCACACCACAAATGTATCAGTACACACAGTCAGACTATCCAGAATATCAACAGTTCTCATGAAACAGCCTTGAGAGGGAAGTAGGCTTGCCCCTTATTGATGTTCCTGTAGATCAAGAGGGTCCGTATGTACATAGTCGTGTATTAGGACAAGACCGAAAATTTCTGATTGACACAGGGGCGAGCAGAACTACCATCAGTCATGACGAGGTTCCAGGGGCACCTCTCTCAGGCTCACAGAATGTTTCCCTGGGATTTTCAGGAAAGCCTATTGTTAATGAAGTATCAAAACCAGTTTCCCTAGGGGTTGGTCCACTGTCACGTACCACTGACTTGCTACTTACTAAGTCATGTCCAGAAAACTTACTTGGTATGAAGATATTAAAAGACCTAGGAGCAGTTATCTGCTGCTCTCCAGAAGGAGTACGCCTGTTCTTACGTGATTTTAAGGGACATTATGTGCTGACTGATTTTGACCACAGACTCAAGAATGTGCCACAGACTCTATGGGCACAAGGACCAACTGACGTAGGTTACATGGACATAACGCCACACCATGTCACCCTCAAAGCAGGAGTAGTACTTCCACGTATTAGACAATACAAGTTACCACCTGACGCCGAAACAGCCTTATTGAAATTAGTTGACGAACTTATTGCACGAGGGGTAGTAGTAGAGACTGACTCAAATGTATGTAACTCGCCTGTCATCCCTATCCTTAAACGATCTGACCCTAGTGTACTGCCAGTGTACCGACTAAATATTGACCTACGAGAATTGAACAAATGTGTAGTACCACAATATCCAGTGGGGCCAGACATTTCTTCATTACTGACTGCCATTGATTCTGAGGCCACGTTCTTCACTGTCATAGACTTGAAGAATGCTTTCTTTAGTGTTCCCATTCATCCAGATAGCCAATACCTTTTTGCATTTAGTTTAAAAGGGCGTAGCTTTGTATTTACAAGAGCTCCTCAAGGTTTTACAGAAAGCCCTAGCATTTACAGTCAGGCACTAAAAAGACAGCTAGACAGTGTTCACATGCCTGCCAACACTGCCCTACTCCAGTACGTAGATGACATCCTAATTACAGCACGTTCAGAAAAAGAATGCGAAAATGCATCACTGACAGTTTTACATTTTCTGGCTGACAAGGGGCACAAGGTGTCCCCTTCAAAGTTGCAATTCTGTGAAAAGCAAGTGGTGTACCTTGGACACTTACTTTCCAAGGAGGGTAGGCAACTAACAGGAGGACCGCAATAAAAGTCGAAGGACGCAAAGGATGGATCCACGCTCAGCACTGTAAAAGACACTTTGGACAATCTGATACTTCAGTAAAAGACAATACAGACTTTGCGCCGCTTGCGCCGCCTGCGCCGCCTGCGCCGCCTTTACTAGAAAAGACTCCACAGCAGGAGTATAAATCTAAGTTAAGATCTAGTAAGTCAGACGTAGTTTAATTGTCTAAGTCCACTCGGTGGTGAATCGGTTAGACTAGATTTCTGACATGTATAAGATCACATACGAGAATAGTAAGAAGAGCAAAATGAGAGAAAAGTACTGCAAGTTATTATGCAGTAGATGTATAGTTACTTTGATCATTCTTTTTATTCTGTGCATTGTTATAATCTGTGTCAGTTTATTACTACATGTTTTCTTTCCTATTTCCTCACATATACACTCTTCCAGTAACAGCACCATAGAGCATACATTCAGTGACCTGCCACCTCATGAACTGTCATATCGACTTGCATTGCGTAACAATACTTTTATTCAAATGTTACACCATTCTCATCAGACCAGCAATGCGACTGATTGCTGGGTATGTGGCCAACTGCCACCTTATCAAAAGGCGAAGGGAGTTCTGCCCTTCTATCCTCTGCCGTTCTCACACAATGGTTCATGTGGAGCATGGTTTGCCTTAATGACCTCAATAGATAGAAAGTACATAGCTTATCCAGGTGGCTGGATATATGGAAACCTGAATAAAGTATTGAATGAAGCATGTTTTCCAGACAAAGACGGATTTCCCCAAAGGAAGGGAACCGATCTAGAGAATGAAGAGTACGAGCAGGGAAATGCATCCGTTAATTTTATAATGTTAAATGTTCAGCCCAAGCAAAACACAGGTCCACCGTTTATTTCAGTTCTACCAGCAAAAGGTGATTTATGTGTTAATAAGAAAGGCTCAGTACATATGGGACACAGCGAGTGTAAAGTTGTAGTAGAGTTTAATGATAAAGGACTTTCTTCTTTCAAAACATCACGCCATACCTATTTCATTTGCGGTCAGACAGCCTATGTACATCTGCCCTTAGACTGGGGTGGGACTTGTTATATAGCATTCTTATTGCCACCTGTATTCTTGGCCCCATCCCATTATCATAGAGATTCACGACTAGAACATGTTAGAGTAAAGAGAGAGACAGATGCCTCAGGGATTGATCAGACTGAAACAGCTTGGGAGCAATATACAGATTTCAACAAAGGATTCTTCTTCTTCATAGGTCCCGTCCAAAACAGTAAACTGATACGCAAGTTAACAAGGACTCTTGAGGCAGTAGTGAATGTGACTGCATCTGCCCTGGCGAACTTGACCCAGGAACAGTCTGCTATGAGACTTGTTGTTCTTCAAAATCGTCTCGTTCTAGACGTCATCTTGGCGGATAGGGGCGGAGCTTGTAGCGTGATCCGATCTAGTTGTTGCGTTTTCATCCCAAATAACGCGCCATCTGTGTATGCAGCGATAACAAGGCTCCACAAGATTGCTCATGGCATACATCAAGACCCAGGCACATGGACTTGGTCCAGTTGGCTCTGGGGTGTGATATCTGCTTGGGGATGGAAAGTGTTGTCCTTCCTAGGAATGATCCTACTTATGATATTTGGTTGCTGTCTCTGTCTGCAGTGTGGCCCGGCCATTTGCGGCCTGTGTGCAACTGCATGTGTTCCACATCCAAGTATACAAAGGGTTAAGGACGAACAAATGATGCTGTGTGATCAACTATACGGTCTCATGAATATAGATGTATCCTGAAGGGTTACGTAGGGGACAAGGAGGGAATGAGGAAAAATAAATTTTGCCTGACCAAGATGCCCCCTACGTGTACCCTATGTTAAATATATGTGCATGTCACCCATGCATATTTCTCTCAGTGGCCTGAATCACAAGGCCTCTGCATTTACGTCCTGCATTAAGGATGCCAGTCATCAAGTCTCCCATGTAAGAAATATTAAGTTAGCAGTTAAGGCCCATGTGTTTGCATTGTGCACTTTTAAATAAATCACGACAAACCCTTTTTGTGGTTCAGTCTGAGCCACTTTCTGAATTAGGGTTTTCATGACTCCAGACACTCTGAGAGCTACAGTTACGTATCTCTGACCTCGCATATTTCTGGCTCAGCTGAAAGAAGCCCAGCAAAGGGTGCCAAGACAGTGTTTTGCAAAATAGTTATCTGCTTGCTGTACAGAGTCACATTCCTGCCCAGTGAGGAAGGTAAACAGAACCCGTCCGCGGAAGATAGGGCCTAGCCTCTCTGTCTCCATTGAAGTAAATCACAGTGCTTGCATCCATAGAAAGCTCACAGCCCCACGCAATGAACAAAGAAATATATGCTTTTTCTGATTCCTAGTGACGAGCAACCTTTGCTTCAGATAATACATCCCCTGACTTAAGATATCAGTTAGTACCAGACGTGCTGGTCGCCTTAACACTAAAGATCTCTCTACTAGACTGAAAGTCAGCTCTCCTCCCAGTTACACGTCAATTGCACGTCATGCTCAAATTGCGTGCACAAGTAGGGCAAAGTTCCAGCCTGCCATGTAACTCCTCCTCTATGTAGCCACCCACCTATCACCCACCTCTGACTCATCAAGTGTACACCCTCATGCACGCCCACATGCTCTTATCTCTTTCTTTCATGCTCTGCCTGGGGCGCTCCTCCCTATGTACAAGGAAAAATGTATATATGTGTTGTTCTCTGTAAGTAATGTTAGAAGACCCTTCCTGAACCTCAGAGGTGATGGAACAGATTCTCCCTTAACTCGAGTTATTGGAATAAAGCCCTTTTAACTTGGACACCACGGACTCTCTGCCTCTCATTTGATACATGCTAATTGTTAATGCCTAGAAATTATGCCAGGGTAATATTTTATTTACCACAGGGGGAGAAAATATCCCCCACACAGCCCCGGGGACCACCACTTCCCTGGGACTTGATTAATGAGTTGCGGGGGCTGCAGCCCCGGGGACCACTACCCCCCAGGGCTAATTTGAAAATGTGTTGGGGGCCTCCAAGGACCCCCCAAGCCCCGGGGACCACCTCCCCCGGGCCTTTCTTTAATTATTTGTGGGGGCACACAGCCCCCCACAGCCCCAGGGACAGCCAACCCCGGGGCTTGTTTTTTTAATAAAAAATATACCTGTGTGGAGGGGCTCGAGCCCGCCCCACACGCCCCGGGGACCGCAAAAATGCTAATTTGGGGGTCTGTTACAGATAAAAAAAAATATTTGGCAATTGCAAAGCCTCCATTTCTTTTGTCATTTTAAAAGTGTAGCATCTTACTTGCACCATAAAATTGTCTCAGTTCATCTTGCTGCTTTAGCGGGAACAGAAAGTAGGCGTTCTTCCTCAGCGCCATTTTGCGTGTGGGGACTTGGGCCTGGCCGTACTTCCGGAGTTGCGCTGCAGTGTTTGGGCACTAGCCTACCTATTTAAAACAGGCAATGAAAGCGCGCAGCTCGCGCGTGTAGCGGGCGCGCCGATGGCGCGCCGGAGGCGTGTCAGAGGCAAGCCTGTCTGCGCCCGTCCGCGCACCGGTCGCGCACAGTGACAGCCATGCTGCCCGTGGCGGTCAAAACCAAGACAGAATAAGATATACTAGGGAACAGCTACTCACCATAGGTAAGAGGGACGAAGGGGTGATTTGTCCATCACCTATCATTGCGGGTCAATGCAGGAGTACTTTAAACTGCGGGAGGATTAACTGTAGATCCCTGGGGAAACACTACCAGGAGGTGTCCACTGTGCTAGAAAACATGGATGTGGACACCCTTTTTTTAACTGAAACCTGGACCACCTCAGACTTGTTGGTGCAAATGGGTTTTGCCTGCCCAGACGGATATAAAATATTCCACAAACCGAGGACGACTGGGAGAGGAGGGGGGGTCGGGTGATTTTTAAGGAAAAATGGAACTTCGCACCCCTACAAGTAGACGAGGTCACTGGGAGTGAACGTTTGGGGTTCTCACTGCAGGCGGTTATGGGTAGACTACTCACAGGGGTGGTCTGCTATAGACCCCAGGGGCGGACACCTAGTTTCAAGATCTGCTTAACTCCATCACCGACCTGAGTTTAACTCATGCGCGTATGATGGTACTTGGAGACTTTAACTTATGGGACAATGGCAGCCTAGATAACCATCTGAGGGACCTAAGGCATACTTGTGAGAACCTTGGTCTACATCAAATGGTAATACAACCAACTCATCTAGGAGGTTATGTCTTAGATCTCCTGTTTGCGAATCAGGCCGAGACGGAGGTGGTTGACATTTTGCCTCAAAGCTGGACCGACCACTTTTTAATTCACTTTTGTATTAAGATACCTAGCCTAGAGGACAACAGTAACCAGTCGTCGACTTTTTGGAAGGGAAGAGAATGGGCTAAGTTGGTGAAAAATGAGACACAACTGACTTTTCTGGATCAGACTCTCTTTACTTCCTACGTTTCTGTAGGTGAAAGCTACCAGACTTTTTGTAACACCATAGCGGAAACCCTTGATTTACTAGTTCCAGTAAAGTGCCTCAAAAACAGGAAAATAAATTCTGCTCCCTGGTACAATGATGAACTAAAACAGATACGGGCAGCATGCAAAAATGCCGAGAGAAAATGGAGGAGGGCCTATCTGGAACCAGATAAGATAGCTCTGAAATTGGTACAGACCCAATATAAGCAATCTATTGTTATGGTTAAAGCAGACTTTTATGCTAAATCCATTCTGCAAGCCCCCAATAGTACAAAAGCACTTTTTAATATTGTTAGGGATCTATCCAGTCCAGTCTGTACGAGTAACAAGGTGGTCACAACACAGTAACTCTGCCATGAGATTGCCTTTTTCTTCAAGGACAAAATAACTAAAATTGTCGGAAAACTACAATCTGACGGCCCGAGTGATTCAGCCTGGAAGCCCGATGTAGAATCCCAGATAGTTACCTCTCTGGACATCTTCCATGCCCCTTCAGAGGACTCTTTCAACCAGCTTGTTCAAAGTGTGTCCTCTGGTTCCCTACTAGATCCTTTTCCCCATAAAATCTGGGAAATCCTGGGTCAAGAAACCTTTCCCTGGCTATGGAAGATCTGCTCCCAGTCATTGGAGGAAGGAGTGGTACCAGAGGTATGGAAGCAAGCAGTATAAACTCCCCTGCTACCATCTCTGGACCCTACCAACCCAGCAAGTTTCAGACCAATTTCTCTACTGCCTTATCCGATCAAAATCTTGAAGAAGGCAGTTAGCAAAAGTCTATTGTGTTATCTTGAGGATAATCTTCTGCTGGATAGGGACCAATATGGCTTCCGCCCGGGACATGGGACCGAGACTGCTCTGGCAACTGTAACGGATAACCTGCGAATGCGTGCTGACAATGGGAATTCTTCCGTCCTAGTATTATTGGACATGTCAGCCGCATTTGACTCGGTGAGCCATACTGTGCTGGTGGAGAGACTGGAAAGTATAGGGTTAAAGCACGGGCCTTGCAGTGGTTACAATCTAACCTGTCAGGAAGACAACAGGCTGTGTCTTTGATGCCGTTCACCTCTGACATGTCCCCAGTAAATCACGCGGTGCGACAGGGCTCGACGATAAGTCCAATCCTTTTTAATATCTACCTATTCCCCATTATTAAATCTTATGGGGTAGACCTGGTCAACTATGCAGATGACACCCAACTGGTGTTCTCCCTGGAGGGGAAACAAGCGGTATCTATGGATACCTTCCAGGAGTGCATGCGCCAAACTGCGGGTTGACTAAGGAAAAACTCCTTACAGTTTAATGGGGAAAAAACTGAGGTGGTGTACTGTCCAGCCACCAGAATGCCTCGACATCTGCCGACAGAGTTCAAGCTCACTCCTGAGGATGAATCTCTGGTCCCGGCCAAAGTGGTGCGCAACCTGGGAGTTATGGTAGATGAAAATCTTCAAATGGACATACAAGCTAACAAAACTGCCAGTGTCTGCCTTTCTCTGTTACGAATACTAGGGAAGATTCTTCCCCTACTCCCCGAAGAGACTCGACCTCTTGTAGTGAGAAGTGTAAAATTGAGTAGGTTGGACTACTGCAACCTCCTGTATTTGGGAGCACCACAATATATTGTGCAGGGGTTGCAGAGAGTCCAGGCGATGGCAGCAAAGTTGGCGCTGAACATAAAACGTAGGTCCTCTATGACACTGGCCTTAAGAGATCTTCATTGGCTGCCCATTGGGGAGATAACTTGTTTTAAATCTCTCTGCATTGTATGTAGGGCAGTACATGGCCATGGCCCTGTCCCCTTGCAAGAGATGTTCACTTGGTATAACCCAGGAAGGCAGCTCCGCTCTTCAAATACTAATCTGATTACAACCACCAGATTCAAGAGATCCTGGAAGGAGGGTAGAGCTTTCAGAATTACTGCCTCACGCATTTGGAATGAGCTGCCCTTGAATCTCAGGCAGGCCAGTTCGCTAACCGGCTTCAGGAAGAGTCTGAAAACTTGGCTTTTCCCAAGGAATGTTTTTTAGTCCCTTTTACTGACAACTGATTCTGCTTTTCGATGTCCATTCTCTGATCCAAGCACCAGTATACCCGTAGGGTGGCAGTGTTGCGGGGAAGGGGCCCCCCCTCCTGGAGCACGTGATGGCCCTGGTGGTCTGCCACGCCCCAGGGCCGGCTCCTGCAGTGTCTCGGGGTGCCCACCCCGGGGACACTGCTGTTTGCAATGAAAGGGCGTGGCAAACTGCTTTGCTTCATTGAAGCGAGAGCAGGGAAACCTGCTCTCACTTCAATGAAGCAAAGCAGATTGCTTTTCCACAAGGGGAGCAACATGTTAGCAGCTCCCCATGTGGAAAAGCAATGCCGGCTCCCGCAGGACGCGGGGAGCCGGGGGGACCATGGGGGAATTGGGGCTCCCCCGCAGTCCCCAAAGGAGAGGGCCTGCCCTGGGGGTTGGGGTCCCTGGGGCTAGAAGTGTCCTGGGAGGGGGGTCACGCAGCCCCCTCCCCAAAATTAAAAAAATAAATATAGACCGGCCCCGGGGGATGAGGTTCCCAGGGTCAATAGAGGCCTCAGGAGGGGGACCACGCAGTACCCCTCCATAAAAAATAATAATGTGGGAATGCCCCGGGAGATGGGGTCCCCGGGGCTGGAATTAGCCACAGGATGGGGAGCCCAAACGGCCTCCTTCCCGTTCATTTTTTTTTTAAAGGGGTCATGCACTGGGAAATGGGGTCCCCAGGGCCTAAAAAAGGGAAAAGAAGGGGGGCCACACAGCCACCCTTCTAAAAAAAAAAGAAGAAAAAAAGATGCGATCCTGCCAGAGACTCCTCCCAGCACCACTCTGCAAACGCGCCCTGTGGCGCGTTTTAAATTTGGGAATTAATTCCAATTCAATACTAGGGTCCCTGGGGGCCAACTAGCCCACCAGGTATCTCCAGTAAGTGCCACAGGGCTGCGTTGCAGAGAGGTGGTCCAGGCCATGCACCTTTTTACACCGCTCTGCAACACAGCTCTGTGGCACTTACTGGAGTTACCTGGTGCGCTAATTGGACCCCAAGGACCCTCAGGATTCAAGGGGACTTAATCCCACAACTTAAAATGCACCACAGGCTGCGTTTGCAGAGTGGTGAAGGCAGGGGGTGTTGCCTGAGGTGACAAATGTGCAAACACGCTCTGTGGCTCGTTTTAAGTTAGGGAATTAATTCCCCTTCAATCCTGAGGGCACCTGGGGGCCAACTAGCCCACCAGATACCTCCAGTAAGCGCCACAGGGCTGCGATGCACAGAGGTGGTCCAGGCCATGCTCCTTTTGACACCTCTCTGCAACGCAGCTCTGTGGCGCTTACTGGAGGTACCTGATGGGCTAGTTGGACCCCAGGGACCTTCAGGATTCAAGGGAAAGTAATCCCCCAACTTAAAACAAGCCATGAGCGTGTTTGCACAGAGGTGAAGGGAGGGGACGGGGCCTGATGTGACATGTGTGCAAACGCGCCCTGTGGTGCGTTTTAAGGGGGGGAGGTTGTTTTTTTTTTTTTTATTATGTTTATTGCTTTTAACATAGTTACAGATCTTCCATTGCCAGTTAGTACAGAATTATCAATGTCGAATATTAGCAGACCTTATCTGTATACATTCCAAAAAGCAACATCAGGTTTATGCATTAAAGTTTTAACCATAAAACAAAGAATCTGCCGCTCCCCAGCACATTTATCAACATACCTGTACACATCCACAGTATATTAAACATGTCCCTTTCACCCTTCACACTTTGCGGACACCACTACCTGGACCCCTCACCTTCCAGTAGATGGGGAGTGTTACAGCCCTATGGTAAGGCTGACCTCGCAGAGCGGTACTACAGTGTTATCTAGCTGTTTCAGTTACCCATCAAGTCATAATCCCTACGAAGATCCACCCCTCCTGCCGTCAAACAAGTCACAAAGGGTTCCCATATATCTTTCGGCCTAGATCTGGTTGGCATTAGCTCACAGTAGTGGGACAGTTAAATCCTTACAGTAAGTGGCTGCCCCTACCCACTCCGCTATAGTTGGCGGGGTCTTCTTTTTCCAGTGGACGGCCATCTGTCTCTTCGCTAGCAGCAGTAGCGTTGCCGTTAGTTTGCACTGACCCTTCGGCACCTCTTGTACATAACTCAGTAATGCTACCAGCGGTGTGCAATTTAACGGGTGGTTGGTTATGTGACCAATATGTAAAAACACATCTAGCCAGAGTGGTGCAATCGGTCTGCAGTCCCATGCTAAATGACTAAACGTGGCTTTTTGTGATCTACTTCTCCAGCAGCATGTGTCAGCAAGCAAACCCATGCGGTGTAGTTGGGGAGGTGTACGGTATAGTCTGTGTAGGTAGTTGAAATGAATTAATCGCGGGCAATAATTAGTGGATACATTTTCTAGCTGGGCACAACAGAATAGCCACTGTTCGTCTGTGATGGCGATGCCTGCATCCGTCTCCCACTCTGTTTTGGATAAGGCAGTGACAATCGGGGATTCCCTTTGGGTGATGCTATAGATATGTGTTGCAGGGAGAGGGTGTGGATAATACGTTCTCTAGCGCCGGTAATGTAGGTGGTATTTGAGGGAACTCTTCATATTTAGCACGGCATGCCACCCTGATCTGGTAATACCGAAATAGGTCCGATGCCGTGGGAGTTTGTGATTTACACATCTGTTGTAACGTTAAGAATGTACCATCTGGAAACAGATCACTTCCTTTTCTAGCCCATGGGATGACACTCTCAGTGTAACAGCCTTGTCTAGTAATGGTGCTAGAAGCTGGTTACCACCTATTGGCATTAAGGGTGAAAATAGTACCTTTTGTTGTGCCCTCCTCGCAATTCCCTGTCAAGCCCAGCGAAATGTTGCGACAGTGTCAATTTCTTGGTTTGGTCGCTTATATGGTTGATATAGGGCAGTGTTCAATGGAAAGGGGGCTACCCTGTGTATTTCTATGGATACGGGGGTTGATATGGAGTAGGGTGGTGCCAATATTACAGGAATTGCGCCTGCGCACTGTATGCCTACAATTCAAAGTCTGGTGCACCTAGGCCCCATTGTGTTAATGGCAGTGTCAATACTTTCCAGGATATCCGAGGTTGTTTGCCAGCCCAAACTAGTTCTAGTATATTGGTGCGGAGCCTCTTGAAGAATTGTTTATTTAAGTGAATTGGTATGTTTACGAAGAGGTATAATAGCTTCGGTAGTATAACGATTTTTGTGATAGCTATGCGTCCTGTGAGAGATAGCGGCAGTGATTTCTAACATTGTATTTTACCTTCTAACCAGTCTATCACTCTACCATAATAAGCTAACCATATTTCTTGCTTGTCTCTACTTATCCTGATCCCTAGATATCTGTTATCCCCTGCGTCCCACTGTATTGGGAAATCCGTATTAAAGCGGTTGGTATCATCTGTGAGCGGCAACATCGTAGATTTTGCCCAATTTATCTGAATGCCTGTTAGGCCGCCATAGAGGATCAATTCCCTCATCATTGGGGCGAAGTTATCACTGGGGTTTATTAAGTAGATTGTCATGTCATCTGCGTACATTGATATTAGAAGTCCTCTAGATGTGAACCCAATACTGCTATGCGTGTGATATTTGTGGAGTCTAGCTGCTAGGGTTCCGTAGCTATTGCGAATAACAGCGGCGATAGGGGGCATCCTTGTCGTGTTCCTCTCATGATGATGAATGGTTCTGAAATTTGACCGTTCACCCTTACTCTCGCTGTAGGTGTTTCGTATAGTAATTGGATTTGCTTTATAAACAGTTGACTTAACCCCATACGAGTCCATAAAACAAACAGGAACTGCCTTTCTAATGAGGAAAAGGCCTTCGTTGCATCTAATAATGCCGCAACAGCTTGCACCTTTGGATCTAAATATTGTAGCAGGCCGAAAGTGTTCTCAGATAATGCGCCGTAGACCGGCCTGGAATTAATCATGACTGGTCAGGTTGTGGGATCAGTGGAAGCATCGGCTGCAATCTGTTTGCTAATAATTTGGCATAGATCTTGGCGTCCAGATTTATTAAGGACAGCGGACAGTATGATTCTGGTTGTGTCCGGTCTTTTCCTGGCTTCAGTAGGGTTATTATGGTGGCTTTGCGCATTGTTGGGGGGAAGATATCTGTTTCCACTGCTTCCGTGTATACCTGTAGCAGTCTCAGGGCAATCACATCTGCGTATTCTTTGTAGAAAGCTGCGGTTAAGCTGTCAGCTCCTGGGGCGTTGTCTGCCGGCATGCTATTAATTACCTGCCTAATGTCTTCCACCGTGAAAGGCAGCTCCATATATTCTTGTGCCCCCCTGTTAAACCATGCTAACGCAAGTGTGTTCAAATAATCAATTATGTCTGACTGTGTCAGGTTTGTCTGCGAGGTATACAATTGTTGATAAAATCATGTCATGGTGTCTAGTATTTCTCCGGGTGTTCTGGCGTGTGCGTCCTCGTCAATTCTAAGTTCTGTGATGTATGGTGACCCCTTTGGCTGCTAGAGTTTTCGCTGGCCGCTCACCCTTCCCATATCTGCTCATCTGTGAGTATTGGTGCATATAGTGGGTTTCCCTCTCAGCTTCTTCTTGAAATTCCGTCAGTTTGAGTCTAATTTTTGCAATTGTGTCCGGTGAGGGGTCGGTGAGTTGCGATTGTTCTAAGTCCTTAGGTTCACGTTCTATGCACGTGAGTGTATTTCATATGTCTTTGAGTACCCCGGCTTTTAGTGCGATACACTCTCCTCTTATAACAGCCTTGAAGGCTTCCCAGAGCATACTCTGAGAGTCCACCGTAACCTCATTCAGGGTAAAATAATCACCTATTTTAACTCTCAATTCTTCATGAAATTTGATCTAGAAGGGCCCCTGACGGGAAACTCCAGAAGAATGGTTGGATGTAGGGTTTGGGTATTCTAAACTTTAGTTGTGC
Organism: Lissotriton helveticus; assembly: GCF_964261635.1. Classification (NCBI taxonomy): domain Eukaryota; kingdom Metazoa; phylum Chordata; class Amphibia; order Caudata; family Salamandridae; genus Lissotriton; species Lissotriton helveticus. The sequence goes on from NC_136070.1 coordinate 888,131,824, forward strand.
GGGTGCGTGGTCTGAGAAGGTGCGTGAATGATGTGTTGCTTCTACCCCCCAAGCATGTAGATCTCTGGAAGTGAACCAATAGTCCAGCCTAGACCAAGCATTGCGGTGGTGTGTTACACAAGTGCCTTCCCTGGCTGTCGGAAGCAGTGCTCTGCAGGAGTCCAATTTAAGTTCCTCTATTATGTCCCCCAATTGAGCCGCTGTTCTAGGATGATGTTCCCGGGGTACACCCTGTCTGTCTGCCACCATCGAGATCACCATGTTAAAGTCCCCGCCCCACAAAATCACTGCACTCCCAAATGTTTGCATCATGTGCCATATATGCTGGAAAAATGCTGGGCTGTCTGAATTAGGTCCGTAGATGTTCACTGTAACAACTTGGTTGTGGAACACCTCACCGTGTATTAGGAGGTACCTGCCTTCCCTGTCACTAATGGTGCTGTGTGTTTTCCATTGTAGGCCTTTGCATATTAATAACGCTACCCCTCTAGAGTAATTAGAGTACCCGGAGTCATATACCTCTCCCCATCTATTATGTTTGTGCAGACCTGCTGTCGCAGTTATCAGGTGAGTTTCTTGGAGCAGGCATTTGTCTACTGCATGGCGGATGAGGTAGAAGTGGACGAGCCTGGTCTTTCTGCAATCATTTAGACCCCTTACCTTCCAGGTTAAGCATGTAAGGGAGGTCATTGTTGTACTATGTGGTGTTTCTTCGCATTGAAGGGTGAACCACTAGGAGTGTTGGACTGTGGATGAGTGTACTCTTGTACGTTGTGTATTCGCTTAGGTGATGACGGTGCATTTCCCCCAATCTCCCCCCTCCCACACCAACCCCCCAAATAGGTTGTGAGCTTCCCTCCCGACCCACCCTTAACTTCAACCCAATTACCCATAGTTTAGAACTGAAGTGAATTATCCCATGGGGGACCGTGGGGCCACCGGCAAACACCTCTGCGCTTATGGCAGGGTGGCTGAGCATACAGTGTAAGACTATTGCCCATAGGCCAGCACAGTTCTCCGCACCCACGTGGAGTGGGTGTTAGGGCTATGATCAATTATGCTTTCAGCACCAATCAGTATTTAAAGTCTTAAAAGGAGGTCTTCAATCTTCTTGCAGTGTTATCAACTGTGCATAGAATCGTATTCAGTCACTTATCTGCCACTCGAACTCAATTTTCTTCCTTCTGTTCATTGTCGCTCAATTTGGACTCTGCATGCGCACCAGTAGCTGTCTTATGTTGTTTTTGTTCCTTGGCCAATTGCTTCGCATTTGTCAGAGCTGCTTTTGCATCAGTGAAAAGTGTGGACTTGCCGGGACCTTGTACCTTGAGCTTGGCGGAGTAGATGAGTGCATATTTAGTGCCAAGTTGCTGGAATATTTTTTGGGCTGGGATGAATTCTCTGCGGGCCGCTTGAACCTGTGTGGTAAAATCGGGATAAAAGACGATGGCGTTGCCTTGGTAATGGAGCGAACCTTTTTCCCTGGACAGCCTGAGGATAGTATCCCGGTCTCTATAGTTGAGCACCCTAGCCAGTATTGGTTGTGCCATCGCACCCAGCGGCGGTTTTGGACCCAGCGTGCGGTGCACTCTCTCAATGAGGAACATTTTAAACAGGTCAGAGCCGAACAGTTCATTCATCATGTTCTCGACGTATTTCTCCATGTTTGGAATATCTGTTGTTTCTGGAATACCCGTGATTCGTACGTTTGTTTTTCCTCGACCTAGCTCATAAATCCTCATTCTTTTGCCTAATGACATTCAGCACCTCATCCATTTTCAACATGTTTGATAGTGGTCTGTCCATCCTCGGTCTCTGATACTCTCGTTTCTTGCAAGTCTAAGCGCCCCTCTTGTTTTTCCACCCTTTGCGTTATCCTGTCCATGCTGTCGACGAGCGTGTCCATCTTTGAGTCGATCCCTTGAAGACTTGTTTTTAACTCTCTGAACATCGTGCGTATATCATCATCTGACGTGTGGCTGGTGGTAGCTTCATCTGTTTGTTCCTGTAAGGCCGGGTCTCTTTCTGCTGTTTTATTTGCCTTTTTGTCGAAAGTGAGCCTGGGCTGCCGCGTATCTGGCTTCCCCATTGTAGTAGCGTGGCCTGGGAGTAGCCTAATATGGAGTCGCGCCTCACCAGCGTCTGGACCGGTCGCGGCCTCAACGACATTGCTCCCTGCACTTTAGTAAAGGGGATTTGCCACTTGTATGACCTGCTGGCTCCCTGGTCAATGCAATCTTCCCAACCCCTTTAGTTGCTACCACTGCCTTCGGGGAGTGATTGCAGGCGGGATGGTGCAGACCTCGTGTCCCCCCAACCATTAAGGCTTCTCTCTCCTACTCGTTGGTCAGCCCTTCAGCTGCTCACTGCCCTATTGAGGCCCAGAGACATGGGGGCCAACAAGACTGTGTATGGAATGAGCTGTATTGTGTAGCACCAGACCTGGCTGTGCTGCTTCCCCGGCGGGGACAATGTAAGCTGCTATCTCCAACAAAATGGCGGATCTGTCTTCCACCTGTGTGTCTTGTTTCTGTACGCTGCAGGATGTTACTTCATCTGTGTCTGACCTCTGTCAGGAATGCGCATGCACAGGCTCCCGCGCATGCGCAGGTCCCAGAAGAAGGCGCGATGGACAAGGATGCGCCGGCGATAAGGTAACTTTTCTTTTAAATGTTATTTTAGGCTTTGTAATATAATATAATACTGCGGGCGGAGGCGGGCGGCCAACTTGCGTTACGCCCCAGAGTGTGCGGAGATTTGCCTTGTTTCTCCGCCTACATTGCGAAAGGCGGAAAGGGCAAATCTCCACACATTCCGTAGATGTCCGCCCACCCCTAATTTTAGCATTGCACTGGCTCTAGGCCTGGTTAGTCAGAGTCAGTTACCACCAATACCCATCTAAAAAAGTTGTGGGCACCGGATGATTTTGCAACAAGGCCTCTTTCTGCTCCTCTGTTGGTTCTTTTAGCACATGTCTTGCTTCTTCCTGCACTTTTCTACGTCTTTGTAGACTTCTGTTGGTTCTTTCTACATTTCTTTTGCTTCTTTCTGTGCGTTTTTCTTGTTTCTTCACATGTCCTACCTCTGTAGGCATAGTTAGAAACTAGCATTTAAAATACCTTTGAAATTCACTTAAAAACCCATAGATTTCAGGCACGTTATAGTTAGAAATTAGCATTTAAAAAACCTTTGAATTTCACTGAAAAAACATAGGTTTCAGGCATGTTATAGTTAGAAATGAGCATTTAAAAAACCTTAGAAATTCATTGAAAAACCATAGGTTTTAGGGAAAGTTATAGTTAGTTGGCCATTTCACTCGTACAAAACCAGGGAAATTCCCCCGTTATAGTTAGTTCAGCTAACTATAACTCGCGCCCCCGCAGTGTACTGCTGATGACGTCACATATAACATCACTCATGTCATGGTCAGTGACATCACTGATGACATCTCAAAGGACATCACTGATGACATCATCCATGTGATAAATTGATGCATCTTCTCACACCCTAATATAACCTTTGATATACCCATTCTAAATTACAGACTTCCATTCTCAAAACCATAGTTACTCCAATACCAATAACTACATACCCACTCACTGATTCTTAGGTTTACACACACATCCACTCACTCACCCGTACAGTCACTCATACTTATGGTCAATCAGTACAGGACTATCATATGCACTCATACACCTATATAGAAACTCACACACCGCCACTCATTCATAGAGGTACTCACACACCTAGTCAGTCATGCAAATAATTAATCACACTGCCATTTACTCACCTATACAGTTATACACACACCAGCTCAATTACTCATACAAATACCTGCACATTCTTACGCTCTTATACAATCACTAATACAAGCACACACTCTCACTTATAGCTGTTTATGTACTCCAACACACATATATACTGCTTTTCACGTATGTAGTTACTCACACATGTACCGCTGAGATATACATTCACTCACTAACACACCCATACACACACTCACACACCCATACAGTTCATTACAAATGCACTCTTGAAACCATGCACCACGTGAATCACCCACTCACACATCTATACACAGAGTCACACACACCCCACACACACAAACACTCAGGTTCCCATACAGATACTCAGACAACTAATCAATAACCCATATAGACACTCATGTAGCTATTTGCAAACCCATGCAGCAGCTTACACACCAACAGACAGACGGATACAGACATTCACACAGTTTAGTCACTAACGCACGCATTTAGCAAGAGGCATTTAATCTAAGTGTGGGCGAATTTTGCAGATTCGCGGTCCACGAATTTGTGCGAAATGGCAAAAAATTCTGCGAGTTCGCGGATTTTCCGGCGAACTCGCTGATTTTTTTGCCATTTGCACAAATAATGTGACACGTGTGTCTGTAACTTTACCACCGCACCGAAAGGCGTCGAGGTCCCTCGAGTGAGGAAAGGACGGAAAGACGTTGCATACCCTAGTGTGTGTGTGTGGCGGGGTCAAACGGGCGGGGCTTCTATGCGAGTTCACATGCCTCTTGTTTATAAAGGGTCAGACACCGATCAGAGCAGCAGATGAGAAGAAAGCAGCCTCCTGGTCACAGGAAGTACGCGGGGATTGCGCTCGAGAAACTCATGGATGCAAAGACCTCCATCAAGGATTACATCTAATTGTAGGCGGTAGATATAGGGAGGAAGCACACCTGCCTAGCCTAGACGGTGCTCACTAGTTGTTTCGGCTGATTATTTGAGCTTCATCTCGGGCATGTGCAAAAATCCGCCCGCGAGCGAATTTGCGAATTATTTGGCAATTTCGCGAGATTCGCAGATCGCGAAATTGCCAAAAATTCGCAAATTTCACGAGCGGAACGGATTTTGCGCCCATACTTAATTTAATCACTCACTTATAGAGTCAGTCCCGCACCTACTAAATCATCCATTCAGACACTTATACACCCACTCATTCTTCAATACGCCTTTCCCTATATATATTAAACATATTTAAACATTACAGAAACACACAGTCACTGGATGATGTCATCAGTGATGTCACTGATCATGTCATGAGTGATGTAATATGTGACGTCATCAGCAGTGCATTGCGGGGGCGTGAGTTATAGTTAGCTGAACTAACTTTAACTGGGGAATTTCTCTGGTTTTGTGCGAGTAAAATGTCCAACTAGCTTTAACTTTCCCTAAAACCTATGATTTTATCAGTGAATATATATATATATATATATATATATTTTTTTTTTATGCAGCCCAGAAAAGTGTGATACATTTACAATGAAACAGAAAGGCTTCTAGAATTATTTAAATCAGAAAACATTAATACATGCCATAAGGGATTGGTGTTTGGAAGGGACACCCTAATTATGCACTTTCCAAATAGTGATTTGTTATGATTTCCAAAACCCATTTAGCGATTCAGAAACATGTAACAGAATCGCTAAATAGATTTAGTACATTTGAAAACCACTATTCCTTGTTGCAGACTCTGTGATTTACCGAATTACAGGGTTTAACAAGAAAACATGTTAGTACTTCTGGCCCTAGGGCTTAATATATCACTTTTTCTACTTCTTTCTTTTACATCGTATTTCTCTTCTGTGCTCCAATATCTTTTCCCTCCTTTTCTTCCTCTGGCTTTTTCCCTCTCTTTCTCTCTGTCTCTCTTCCTTCATCACTCTCACTCTGAGACTCTCCTGTTATCTCTTCTCATTCTGAATATCCTCCTTCACTTTCTTTCCCTCACTCACTACCTTTCATTTTTTCCTTATCGCTTCGAACCCCTGCCAGCTCTCTTTCACTCAGCAGGTATTATCCACATGCTGGTTTATATCCAATCGAGTTGCGTGTCCCAAACGGTGACACAAGGCATTTTGCAAAGGGGTAGTTGGGGGCATGGAAAAATAATAGGGTGAGCAGAGGAAGTCTGAGAGGATGAGAAATGTCTATAAAGGGAGATATATTCACTGGGCTCTCCTACAAGCATTCCATCACACACTTATCCACAGTAAGTCCTAACTGGTTCTCAAACGTGATTGGCTGCCGCGGGCTCCCAAGCCTTTAATACCGTATAATTGCGGTAGTATTACTGTGCATCTGCTGTGTGCCCGGGATCCGTAGGGCAAACCATCTGCTAAGTATTACAGCGAAAAAAAGCTGGAAGATCTAGCACAAAAAGTACTTTTTATTCTTCCTTGGTCGGTACACGGGCAGCGTCTCTAGCAATAACAGTTCCCAGCCTCTCGACAAATGAAGATCAGGCCTTCATGCTATGAGTTTATTTTTCCACCCATCTGCAAGTGAGGGTGGAGTAGGCGTATTTTTTTTATTTGCGATGTTTTCCTCCGTGTGTTCCCAGGAAGTTCTCTGGTTCCATCATCCCTGGGGAGCAGAGTTTTAAGCAGTCTGAGCTATTATTGGTTCAGCCTGTATTGTTTCACTGTGTGCAGGCCCACATATTGCTTCTTTAAAAATTAACAATTTCGTGTCTAAGCAAATCTTTCATAACCCGATAGATCACAGGTTTTAACCGTGCTGAAGTGGGTAGAGAATAAAATATGCACTCTTCTGCAGGCATTGCCCTTTGCCTTTTGATCAGTTTGTGTTCATTGGAGTCCATTGTATTATGAGAACATATTTTCAAATTTTGTTTCCATGGAAAACCACAATGTTAGTGCAACACAAGTTCACGCTAGATTTGGGCAGTCCAGTGTCAGTCCAGTCCAGGTAGTTATCAATAAAATATTTTGACAAAAAGCGAAATTGTCAAATTCCAAAACATCTTAGACAAAAGGGCGGATTTCATGCATGAAGATAGCAGTAAACTCAGCTGTTGAGGGAGGCTTGTACAACACAGAGACTTTTTATGGCATGGGCAAAGTGGGCAATTTTCCTGGGCCCCCACCTTCCAAGGACCCCCTTGAGAAATTAAACGTTCTCTTTATCTCACCTCCATTTCCATACATCAGCCTCTCACCTCTCTGCCTGGCTCTATCCGAGTCTCTCTCGCTTTGCCCAGTTACATCTTAAGGATATTTTAGGAATCCTGGAAAAGACATGGGCCAACTGCTTTGAGTGAAACCCATTTCTGAACATTGGGTATCATGCAGGCTTCAATTAGCAGAAAATGGGCAGTACAAATGTGATTAGGAGGCCCCAAGATATGACTTACCCCAAAAACAACACAGAGACCACACAAAGGAATTCCAATCAAAAGGATTCAAACTTAAGAACCTATTCTAATTCATTTAAAGAGTGGCCAATCATATTGCTGTTGGCCATACCCAATTTGTAATAGAAAGAGTCCAAAGCTCTACTCAGTCAGAAGCCAGTGGTCGGTACAATTAAACTTCCTAATTCTGACAGCGCACATGAAGCAAGTATAAGGGAGAAAGGGTTTTCCTACCCCGTGGCTGATTTCATCGGTTTATTTCTACGTAGTGACGGAGGTAACCAAGTTATTTAAGCTGAACATAAATTGTTTCCAGCCAATCGCCTTTATCAAATCTATTTTATTATCCATTGACTGTTGGTACGTTCGCCTTCTATTAATTGATTGGAAATTGTCTGCTGAGATGCTCAGTAAATTTTAAATCCTGAAGATGACCGTGGATTAATAACAAATGTCGAAACGCCGTTGACGCAATTGTGGCCGCAATTAATGTAGGACACATTGTCTTGTTTGTTGTAGTTTCAGTGCTGTTCTGAAACTTCTTCTTTTATGTAACCTTCATCTGGTTGCCACTTGTCTAGCTGTGTATTTTTACTAAATGTTATATGTGCCAGCTTACAATTCTGAGCTCTATGATATTATATATTTTTATTAAATACAATTTGTATGTTTTTGTAGACTTTTTCTGTATGGGCACTTTTCTATATATATGTATTTCTCTATATACATGTATTTTGTCACTTTCATGTTGCACTGGTGTGGTTGTTGTTCTAATCAATTGTTCATTCTTTTTTTATATATGTAATTGTATTTTCTCAAACACCTTGAACCTTTCTTTGGATTAAATAGCTCTATCCGAGTCTCTCTCGCTTTGCCCAGTTACATCTTGAGGATTTTTTAGGGAATCCTGGAAAGACACGAGTCAACTGCTTTGAGTGAAACCCATTTCTTAACATTGGGTATCATGCAGAAAATGGGCAGTAAAAATATGATTAGGAAGCCCCAAAATATGTTTCACCCCAAAAATCCTGAAAACAACACAGGGACTACACAAAGGAATTTCAATCAAAAGGATTCAAACATAAGAATCTAATCTATTTAATTGAAAAAGTGGCTGTTGGCATTGCTGACGGCAGTACCCAATTTGTATTAGATAGAGTTCAAAGCTCTACTCAGTCAGAAGCCAGCGGTCATTACAATTAAACTTCAGTGCACTGAATACCTAGACTGGTAGTCTTAAATCCACCTCATACCTCTTTAATCCACTATTAGACTCCCTCTGCCCCTTTATTTTACTCTTGCAGGTTCCTGCTTTCTCCCTATGTGATGGATTTCTGCCTTTCTCTACCTCCATCTTTTAGATTTGTGTGTTTTTCCATTTCTTCCTCTCTGTAAATAACTGATGTGGACCAAAAAGTGCCAATCCCCAAAAATAAGCACAGGTGGCCTCCACCGCCAACCACCAGCTCAAATTAAACACTAGCTGTTGGTTCAGCAATCTGATTAGCCAACCTTTGAACCAGTATATTTGAGGCTGGTATTAGAATGAGTCTAACATTGGCAGTCTATCACAGTCCTTCCCGCAGATGAACTGCGGCAACTCATGTGGGGCTGGTAATCCTGCAGTTCTCCATTTACCACTGATGGCTAGCACCTGCTGTTCGTGTTTTTATTAATCCAAGGTAGACAGAAGCAGATCGCCTGAAAAAAGCAGATTTGTTTTGGGATTTACTTCTACTAAACATGGACAAAGAATGACATTTTTTTTGTGTACATCCAGGCGGGCTGGATTTATATCTCATTTTGATGAGACCCATATAGAAAATCTTTACATACAATGAATCAAAGTGGAACGCTTTTACATGGTCAATGGTTATCTTGAAAATCCTGAAAGAATCCGACCCTTTACCAGACACTCCTGCTGTAGAGATTTGCAAAGTAATGATGTTTTATTAAACAGTCATATTTTTTCTGCTCTCCCCATTGTAAAATCTAGCTAAATGAGACCTCTATAGCAGTCACACAAGGATGTATGAGCACCGGATTTCTAAGTAGCCTAACTCCTGCAATCCTTTATGATTTACCTAACGCTGCATTGTTCCATCTTGGAGGCCAAGTCACATCCTTCATGGTAAGTGGATAAACGTGTGGGTCTAGTTCTGTGTGAATGTGTGAGCAGTTAGCCTCTAAGGGTAGCTGGTCTAAAAACAAGAGAGTTTCTTGGGCTACATCAGAAAGTTCCATGGCCTTTTGGCTTTTTTACTACCTTTTTGTGCCTACAGAACTGTTGTTGTACTTCAGAAAGCGCTTCTGCTCATTAAGGGTAGATCAGCACTTTACAACAAACATTGTCAAAGACAATAGGTCTGACCTTGGCACACCAGTGTCATCATACATTTATTTTTTATTGAAAGCATATGCCACATAAATAAGAAGGGAAACATTTAATATTCTGAATAATGGCTGTTTTTCCATAACATTTTAGATTTGAAACAAATATTCACAGATGTGCCTGTTTAACAAGTGGTGTTTTTGTTTAACATGTTGCCTTTCATTTGTGCCAGCATTATATTAATATTTGTGAAGGGGGCAATAATAAATGACCAACTAAACAAAACGTCTTATCGCTGGCAGCAACAAGACAATGCCACTTAAATACTTTATGCAAAAAGAACAATTGATGGACAGAATGCAGAATAGCGTCATACATTCACCCCAGTACAAAGATCTGGGCCTAAATCCATCGTTTTTTTGCTCACCATGCCATTCCAGTTTGGACCCAGCCATATGCAAATCAGCCTTGACCCTGTGCCCAATGGTAACAGTCCAGCCCAAACTGCCAGGCGAGGTCCTCCCTGGACTGGAACCAAGCATCCTAGGATCTGTTTCGGGCTTTCAGCCTTCATCAGCCAGGATAGCTTGACTCCAGTGGCATGGAGAGCACTGGACACACGTCTGGGCATACCCGTCCCACTCGGGGTGACAAATGCAAAAAGAACAATTGATGGACAGAATGCAGTATAATGTCATTGAGTCTTTTATTGACAGTTTTGAGCCCAGATTTACTGACCATTTGATTCTATGGAGAACTTTGTAGCATTCTTCCCCAGTGGGCTCCCCGAGTGTCCGTAATTGTGGCGAAGCTTTGCTGGTTAATTGCAGTACTGCCTGCAATGGTCTGTGGTCACTCTCATCCCTGCCATCTACTTCTTAGCTGCTGAGCTTGGGGGACAGCAAGGAGCTAATAAAAACGTAGTCAATGGTAGATATGTTCTTGAAAGTGGGAAGAGGTAGCCATTGTGGGTAATGGGCCTCTTTTGACAGTAAGCTGTGGCTCTCAAGAAGACACTGCAAATCAGCTGCCTCTGTTGATGGTGTAGGATATGTAAGTGAGTTGCCAAGCATCCTGTTGCTGTAATTCCCAATGATTATTGGAAGATGAAAAGCATATTTGTTTATAGTGCTACGATTTTAGCTGCGAGGGAGTTTAGAGCCTGTTTTTTTCTGATGCTAAACGGGGTTAGCATAACAGCTGATTAGCAGTAATAAAAGGGGCTGGTTGTTACTCTTTAGCCTATTGATAAGTGGTTCTTGCAACTAGGTTGTTTTACTGAATATTGTAGATGCCTATACTTTTCAGGCATTTTTTTATGAAGATGGAAAGTGTACAGGATGGCTTCCCGAAGATGTTGTGCTTTATGGCTGGAGTGTGTAATTCGTTGTATCCTTTGAGAGTTGTTGTTTCGGTTGCCTGGGTCTCCTGGAAACAGAGGATGGCGCTGGTATAAATGTAGTCAAAGGCCAATTTGGCTTCAGTCATTTTTTTAAAGCCTGCCACATTCCAAGATGTGATTGAAAGCAGCAGTCTGGAACTTGCATCCGTGTTGAATTTGTGTTTGTCTTTTTATTGATAGAGTTAGGAGTGCTGTTGTGATGGGTGACTGTCTGGGGGACCCCAATATATGATTTATGTTTAAGTCAAGGGGTTGCAGGGAAGCACAGTCCTGTGGTTGAGGGTACACATTTTTCTAAGTGTTATGGGAGGTTTGAGCACAGCTGGATGTGTGTTGCCCTGTTGGTTGCCGTCTGCTCTTCTCAAATCAGAATATGTGCTCTTCTTTTGCAAGGAGGAATTAACCCCTTCAGTGCGCATGACATAGCCAGCTCGTCATGGGCGTTACCTGCGCTACGCGCATGACGAGCTGGCTTTGTCACGTAACGCGGGTTTTTAAAAAATCCAGCGCGCAGCGGGAAAACCCGCTAGCGCGCATGCGGTTAAGCACATATGGGTATTTCTCTGGTTTAGGGGCTTTGATGTTTATCCCCCATTCTGCCAACTGAGTTGCCTCCTTGATCATGGCCACCTGAAATGTTTGTTGGCACAGCCCTATCAGGGTTGACTCACTGTGAGTATCCCCAAGGAGGCTGGAGAATTTAACCCAGGCGAAGTTGTCTGAACGGATGTGGGCAAGGGAGGGTATGTGCTTTAGTAGGCAGAGTATGTTGCCAGAGGCCTCCCCAGGGGCATGGACATTTGGGATGAGTCCAGATGTTGGAAAAACTGTGGGCAAACAGAAAGTCGGGGAGAGCAGGTTTATGGGGCCCATGTGGATTGCATGCCATTTATTTGAACCGAACTCTGCTGTGGAGGTAGCGTGAGTACTTGCGTTCATCTTCTCCTTTATTGTCTGTGGGGATAGTTAGCCCTTGGGAGCCGGGCTTTTTCTCGCACCCTGTTCTCCCATTGTGGATTCAGCAAAAGAAAATATTTGTTATCTTGTTCCTTTGCTACAATGGCTGATGGATTATTAGCAACTGACTTCTTTAGTGGAGATACAGTACAGCTGGGCGGGACCGTTTGCAGCTTGAAAAGGCAGATTCTGGGTAGATAGCAGGGACACCACTCTTTTAGTAGTTGTAGCCCTTTTGCGTATTTTCTTTAGTTTTTTCTTAGCCCTCTTTGAGAGTGATGCGCCTGCCTGTTTGGGGCTAAGTGGCTTCTCCAAAACATTCCTCGGCTGTGGTCTGGATGCTGGTGCTGATGTTTTGGCCCATTGGGCAAGAAGAAGAGTTATCAATTGTAGATGTTCCTTTGATTGCCCAGGTTTTATAGGGGCGTTTCAGTTAGAACTATTATTGGATTGGGTGGAGGAACAGCAATGTTTTCGACCGCTGAACTTGTGCTGCAGACACGTTGTAGCTCCACTTTCCACTGGGGTACTGGCTTAAGACTTGATTGTGGCTGCCAAATCAGTTAGAACTTTTTGGAGGATTGCCCTTTTATCAATTATGGCTGAACATGGCATGTGCACAAACAAGTTTCTTGACGGCTATAGATTTCGTTTTCAATTAGGTCCATCTTGGTACTCAATTCCACTAGTCACTGTGCAATAGATTGAAGGAGATGTATTTGCAACTCCATTTTAGAAGTTTGCCACAGTAGAGTTCTGGCCGTGGTGTATTGTGATTCACTAATTATTGTCACTTGAGGGTCTTCCAGCCTATTGGGGTTTTGGGTGTTTTGGGTACATGAGGAGAGCTGCCTGTTCCTTCTGGTACTCTGAATATCTCCGGAGGGAGCTCTAAAGTTCTTTTAAATCTGTACTCCAGGGTTTGCAGAAACAATGCTGAAAGATCACCCAGGTTGAGTTTGAGGTCAGGTGCGCCCGTCCTGGTCAAAGTGGCTGTGAGTGGCTCGGGGGGGATCTAACCTGAGTGGAAGTCTGGGGAGTAAGATGCTGCTGATGGTGGATTTGAACTGAGATTACATGAGCCTGTCTCGAAACCTCAGTATTTAGCGTGCAATCTAAGGCAGTCGAGTACAGCATCTGGGAATCCAGGGCCCGAGGGTTAGTGGAGAATTTGTTGGAGATGTTGTGAGGGAGCCATGGTTTATGCCCGAGCTTGGGCGGGAGGAAGACCTGCATTTCCCTGTAAGGCTACACTGGATGTGAGGGGTAGGCAGCTTGCTGGCAGTAAAACTCCCAGAGAGGAGATCCCCCTCTTTCCCATCAGAATCACTTGTGAATAGCTCCATCGATGCAGGGGGTAAAACACCATTGGTAGGTACTCCTTGTAGAAAATACGTGATACGGCCTACTGTTGGAACGTTTGAGGGAGTCTTTGGGGCTGAAGATGCCTGGGCCGTGCTCCGAGTACTCCAGGTATTTCAGGGAGCTTTCGGGTTCTGGGATGCTGTCCCCGCCGAGGCTGATTTCGACCAGGTGGTGGGCTTCCATTTTGTAATGCTGCAACTATGAGAATCGACCTGGCGTCCATGGTTCTCCTTGTTTGGTTGTTGTGGTTCCTGGGAGGGTGTTACAGGTCTGACTCATTGGGACCCCTCATGCATAGTCTGTGGGAGGGCCAGGGATGAGTTAGAGTTTGTGGGGAGGGCTTGAGAGTACTAGAGGGCAATATGGGTGGGCTCCAACAAATTGAAAGCTGTATTGCTCCTAGGGGAGGGGGGATGGGCGGGACTATGCAGCCGAGCTCTCCCTGTCTGCAAGCTGCACCTGAGACTAGTTCAAGCCACTTCTGCAGGCTCCGGGCTTAACCAACTTGCAATGGAAACCTAGCCCTAGCTGGCATCCGCCCTTCCCCCCTTGGCTCTTACATAGGTTCTGCAGCTGTGCATGTTGCCTTCTGTGCTCCCATGCGTTCCCGATCTATAATGCACACCTGCTTGCCATTTTGCTGAGGGTGTTTTGTTGGCAGCAAGTCATTTGGCTGCTCCAGCCACTCCTTTACCACCTCTCATGGCCTTAGGTGGTCGGGTGTCTGCCGTCGCGGTTGCGGTTACTTCTCTCCCTTCGAGTAAAGAAATAAGACTGAAAGACAAAGTACAGAAATAATGGTTTAATTCAATCAAATACTTGATCTCTTTGGCTAATTATTCAAAAAGGCATTGGTTTTTTGGCACATCTACCTGGGATTTGGAGTGGGGCAGTGCAGCAAGTCAACTTGCTGTGCTGCCCTACGCCAAAGTGAAAGGGCAGGAATGCACCATACTTATGCAATGCAGTGCATTCCTGTCCTTTCCCCTTTTGCCGGCGCCGTTTGGACAGCCTAGTGCCAATGCAGGCACCCTAGCACCATGGTGCAAGGGTGCCTGGGTTGTCAGCAGGATTGTTTTTCTGCAGGAAAGGGGGCACCTTCCTGCAAATAAACAATCATAAGAGGCATTTTCCTATTTCTATGTCTGATGCAACATGTAGAACACATAGAAAGTGGAAAAAACTAGGAGAAATAAAGATATTTCTCCTTGTTAAGCATCACCTCCGGAAGCATAAGGATATGACCCTTCCCAGGTTTACATGATCTTGAAAATCTATGGCTGAAGTGTCGGAAAACTCACCACAACGCCCATGCAACATCTCCTGAGCGAAGAGTAAGGCAACGCAGCGATTTGCACTGCCTTGCCTTACGCCATAACTATGAGCCCATTCAAAGTCATGCATAGTGACTTTGCGTTGCCTCATAGATAGGAATTTATCTTTTGCGCCAACAGAGCGTCACAAAAAGTGACGCTCCGGCAGCACAAAGGGCTCGTAAATATCCCCTTTACTGTCTGCCTACGCCCTTCCCATTGGTGTGCAGCCTCTTGGTGATGTGCATAGACCTGTGAGACTCTGAACTCATAAAAAATAATCAGCTTCACAAACAAGGGTTCTATTTCTTTGCAGGCTGGCAGTTCCCTTTGGGGGTTAGTGGGTGGCAGGGATTAGTCCGCCCTTTGCAGTCGGTGCCCCTGCCTCTGTCCTAGCATTGACTAATGTGCTCAGTGAGACTGAAAGCAGATTTCCACTTAATTAACTTTAATGAACTAGGCGATGTGTTCCTCTGAGGCTTCTTCCAACTCAATGGAAACAACTGTACTGCGAGCAAACTCACCAAGAATCGACCCTCTGGAGCTGGAATTTCTCGGAGACTGTATGCTCTCTGCACCGCCCGCCACAATGCTATCAATGCATGTATGCATTTGCATACACAAAGCGGCAGGCACAGCGCGTTGCCTACCGCCATGTATATGCAAATACAGGGAGGTACCACAGGTACCCCCCCTGTGTGCACCTCCCACCCCTCCTTCACTTTGGGGGCCCGCAGGGGCCCCCAAAGTGAAGACCGCATGCCTTTCCGCATCTGTCCTGGCCCATCGTAATATGGCTGGCGGTGTCTAATAGACACCGCCACCATATTAAACCTTTTCCACCCCGGCTGCAAGGCGACCGGGGCGGAAAAGCGGTGGACGGTCTTTCCGTACGCCGCGGTCCCCCCGCCATACTAATATGGTGGGGGGGATTCAGGAGATGATGGCGGGCGGATTGTTAGTATTCAAGAATTAGCCTAATGGTTCTAAGTGTTCTTTCTAAGGCCCACCACACTCTCCCTTTTTCACTGACCACCTTGATGCACCCTTTGTTTACAGTAGGACCTTACAGGGAGCATAAATAAAAACATTAAAATAGACACATAAATATGTTTGATGCACAAATGCATTGGGCTACCATGAAATGTCCAGATGACAAGTCACTGTTTGTAAATCTAATCTGATCTGTCATTTATTTCCCCGGATCTGTTTAGTTGCAGGGACAATCTAACAATATCAAAGGTTAAATTGCAGGCGTCCCTTACTAATCAAAATACTAGATAGTCAGCTATGGAAAGCTGATACCCCAAACTTCCTTTACCCTCCAGTGTAGCATGATAAAGCCTCAAAGTGGGTAGGTTATATCACAATGGAGTTGGGCTGTCAAGCCAGAATTGTTTTTATTTACAGAGAACACTTTGATACCACCTTAAAATATACGTCAATGTATACAGTAAGAAGTACAACCATATAGTAAAAATTTAAGCAGAACACAAAATATCTATTGCTACAAATTTCCCTTATCGGACAGGATGCAGTCTAACAGCCGCGGCCGGTAGTAGGTGTACCTGCGGGGTGGTAACGTGGGGAGGGGCAGGGTTGGAGCTAATAATGTATGGACTACGGACTTTAACAGATAAGTAAGCATAAAAATAAATAAAACAAACTTCTTTGTGTGCACTGCATCACCAAATGCGGTGCAGTGCGCGCAGCGAAAATCGTTTTATTTATTTTTATGTTTACTTACCTGTTAAAGTCCGTAATACATACATTACTACCCCCACCCTGCCCCTGCCCCTCCCCACGTCACCGCCCTGCAGGTACACCTACTACCGGCTGCGGTCTAATGCACATTGTCTTGCTCCCACAGTGCATTTTGTTGGTGTTGGTGCCTATGTGACCATCGTTACAAAAGGTATGGTCAGAGCATGGCTCTAGCGGGGAACACTATGGGGCATATTTACCAGAAAATGTTGAGGAGCGGAGCAGTGCCAAATTTGGCAGCACCGCACTCCGACATTTGGAAAATGCTGGGATGCGCCATTTTTACTACAATACGGCGCACCCCTGTGTTTTCCATAGTGCTGGCACTAAATTTAGCTGCCTAGCAACAACTCAGGCACCCTTGCACCCTTGCACCATAGTGCAAGGCTGCCTGCTTTGCAGGTAATGAATGTTTATGTAAAGGGAGGTGTCCCTTCCTGCACATAAACAATCCATAATGGCAATTTGTAACTACTATGTGTGTTGCATTGTGCAGCACACGTAGAAGTAGCAAATAGTTATTATTTAATGATTGTTTATGTGCAGGAAGGGCACCTTCCAGCACATAAATAATAAATAATGGCTGTTTCTCCTTCTCTGTGCGCTGCAGAATGCAGCACACAAAGAAAAAGCAAATACGAGAAGAAATAAAAGTATTTCTCCTTTTACGCCATTCTAGTGCCTGCTCTTGCCTGGCATTATTTTTTAGCGCTGCCACAGGTTTACACCTCCTTGAAATCTGGGGCAGAATCAAAAAGCAATGGGTGCTGCAGTGGTTTGCCCATAGCAACACCCATTGCAAGCCTCTATGCCACAGAGATCTGCACCGGAAAGGGGCCTATTTATAAGGGGCGTTTAGCCATGCAAAGTGGCTGAGCGCCAACTTGTAAATATGGAAAATGGCACTGTGCCACGGTAGCATAAATAAAAGTGACGCTCCAATGGCAGTGATCGCTTGTAAATATGCCACAATATTTCACAGCCAAATAGACCTTGGACATTTATATAAAGAGATCTTTGGACTAAACTATAAGTAACCGCAATAATGGGTGCGCCAGGGATTATTGTTGTCACATCTCCATTCATATATATGTTTCAAGTTTGTACTCTTCAATGCAACCACTACCACTAAGGCCCTCATTGTGAGAGGCCCATGAATTGGTAGAGAATTTCCCCACCCCAGAGTTACCGATACCTGGGGCACTCCCGGTTGGAGAATATCTGGCCTTTTCCGAGTTGTACTCAAAGGTCCATCAAGAAACGGGCAATTAGTGAATCTAAAAATCTTTGTCCCATTTACCAATTAATTTCTCAGTTTCCCAAATCACTGTGTGAAAGTATAAAACGTATAAATACAATGAGCTCAGCAACTGCTGTTACAGACCCCATGGAAAGTAAGAGCGACCTCGTAATGAGTACATTAGTGTTTACTAGGATATCCATACATTAACAAAAGTAAGCACAAAGGTGTCCCTGTTACCACCAATTACCAAATTCACCTGGCAGTCAGGTGGTGAATTTCATTGTTATGTACAATCGATCAGGTTTCAAATTGGTTACAATCGATCAGGGTTTAAATTTGAATATGATGATTGGCAAATACACCAAGGCAAAAAGGGGAAGCTTGTATTTAACGTTTATAGATTTAACTGCAGCGTTTGATTGTGTAATCCATGTGGAACTCTGGAGAATCTTAAAGAATTTGGGGGTGGAAAGTTCCATAGTATTATTTTTAAGACAATTATATATGGGGGCAAAAGCTAGGAGCCGCTACGGGGCTGGGGGGGAATGCACTAAGCACTTTAGAGTGAGGAGGGGCGTGAGACAAGGATGCGTCCTAGCACCCTTCCTGTTTATATTATACTAGCAGCCCGTCCCGAGGTTGTCCGGGTATGAAATAGAATGTGTGTAATGTGTGTATTCAGATACGGTCATTCGCGTGTTCCCCCGCTTGAGGCCCAGCTGCAGCCCTGGTTGATGTTAGC
The DNA here is from genome assembly GCF_964261635.1 of Lissotriton helveticus. Taxonomy (NCBI): domain Eukaryota; kingdom Metazoa; phylum Chordata; class Amphibia; order Caudata; family Salamandridae; genus Lissotriton; species Lissotriton helveticus. The sequence goes on from NC_136070.1 coordinate 888,150,127, forward strand.
AGACGCGTGTCCCCCGGCTTGAGGCCCAGCTGCAGCCCTGGTTCATGTTAGCAGGCGCATGTAATTAGTGTAGTAATCCGCCGCCTGAGCCCGGCTACAGCCCTGGCTGATGTTAGCAGGCGCGTGTAATTTGGTTTAATGTGATAGTTCAGTAACAGCGCGCATGAGAGGCTGCAGTAATTGTCTCCGCAGACACGCTCAGTCGCGTGTGCCCCCGCTTGAGGGCCAGCGGCGACCGTCTAACAATTAGAATTGTGTGAGTCTTGACTGATTGTTTCCCGCTGTTCTTATTTTTTTATGACCCACACCGACGCTCTTCGGCCCGAGTGCTTTTTAGACGCACCCAGGCCAAGCCACACACTGCGTTCGGCCCTTTCAGACGCACTAAGGCCAAGGCACACACTGCATTCGGCACCCCCAGTATGTGTGAGACAACGGGCAGTCCCCCAAGGGAGTCTTGCGAATGGTTACTTACTACGCTTCGAGGTGAACGCCTTTGTGACGCCCCCAGCAGATGGCCAGAGCAGACGATCTGATTAATGTACGACCGAGATGGCATGAAGTGCGGAACGTAGCACACGCCCCCAGCGTTTGTCAAGCCCCCAGCATGCCCCTTGATGCGGCGCAATGGCGTAATTGATGCTACACATGGCATGAAGGGCGGACACAAGCCCACAGCGTTTGTCACGCCCCCAGCGTGTCACACCCCAAGCGTGCCCCTTGATGCGGCCCAATTACAACTCACATGGCATGAAGGATGGAACGTACCACACGCCCCCAGCGTTTGTCACACCCACAGCAGAACGCAGACACTCCCACAAGGGACTACTTTGCTGGCACGGTTCTTTTACCTTTTACATGTATATGGTGGCCGTCTGCATAGCCTATGTCCTTCTGCTGCAACTGCCCTTTCCTACGCTGTATTGGGTGTTGTGATTGGTGCTGTGGTTACTGAGATTACCCACCTCAAAGGTTTGGGCTCTCTCTTTATAATATTAGTATGGATATCAACGTTTTGAGAAGTACCCTGGAGAAAGTGTGTCAGGTTCTTCCACAAGTTGATAAGAGACCCATACCCGCATTAATGTATGCTGACAATGCGGTCCTTATGTCACGCACCCCAGTAGGTATGCAGAGGTTAGTCGGTTGTTTTTTCTAATTATAGGGCCAAATTAGGGTTAAAAGTTAACATCTCCAAAACTTTTGTGATGAAATGTGGGGCAGGATGGCGGCCTCTGCGCTGGCTGAGTGAGAGACGTGTGGGCTGCTCCCTTGCTAGGTGCTCACCAGTGACTTACACCGCATCTACCGTATTCGTAGTCCTTGTTGAAACTGCGGGTTGTGGTGGTGATGTTCTGGCGGCTTCTGACTGGAGCTTGTGCTGGTGTTCGCTTTCTGCGCTGTTTGGCAAGTGTTCCTGCTTGACGCGGTGCCGCCATTCTCTGGTGGCGTCTCGGTGCTGGAAGAGGCGGCACCTCAAACAACTGCATCGGCTGCGGTGGTACTGGGGCGGGTGGTGCTGGTGTGTACGGCGTCAGGGCTCCTGGAAACCAAATTGCACCACTCGCTCCCGCTACGTTACCTGCAATGAAGCAACATCACAGAATGACTCCGAAGGGGAGGGGTGCGAAGACCCGTGGAGCGGAGGCCGCAGCAGGAGCGATTGCAGTGACTTCCGATGGGCTTAGAAACATGGCGGCTGCTGCTACTCCACAGTCTGAAGCCGGACGGCAGAATGTGAGCCGCGCAGTGGAGCAAGAGCGAGATGTGCGAGACTCTGGTGGCCGGAGAGCAGAACTGGAGGCCACAGAAGATCCAGCGCAACATTGTAGCGGAGGCCAGCAACAAGGTACCCCTTCGAGGGTGCAAATTATACCTGTTATATTTCAAAAGAAACCGGCACTGAGAGGTAAGCCGGAGGAACGTTTTTTGAATCAATCTACATTGTTAGAGCCGGGAGCAGCAGCTGGCAATAATGTATCACCAGCAACCGTAGTTACTCTAGAAGACGTGGCGGTTTCCGCAAAGGAGTCATGTAACACTGTTAGCTATGCTCCCAGTACCATTGTTACTGCAACAGTATCAGTATCAGACAGCAATCTTGTGACGGTGAATGGTCAAGAGAGGTCAGGGGGTACTATCTCTGAGTCTGGCTTGTGCAGGAGCTCATTAATGGGAGGCTTTGCAGAGTTTATTGATTCTACCGAATTTACAGAGTAATGGATACCCTGTAGTTGATGGGCTGAATGATGTGGAATCTGCAGGCTCAGGTGGAAAATTCTATTCTATGTCCGATCTCTCAAACCTCTCAGAGAATGATAACGTAAGTGCGGCTGGTGATTGGGGCGTAGAAATTGAAACACACCCAGAGGAGGACGATCCTAGCTCTGAGCACTCAATGAACCAAGAGACTGTTCGAAAAATACAAGACCCTAGCAAATCCTCTCTTTAAAGAGACACCGACCTCTGCAGGCCAGCTTATATGGGACAACTCACTCTCATCTCAGCCTGATTATGCAGAAACTAGTGCCAGTCCTCCCTTAGAGCTGGATGGGGAGATCACACTGAATACAATATATAAGGTGATTATGGCGCATAGGGAGGAAACAAAGGCTGAAGGGTTGCGCACTCAGGGTGCAGTTCACAAACTTCAAAACACCGTACATCGCATAGTTAAATCATGCGCGGAAATAACAACACGGATTGTTAAGGCAGAAGAGCGGATTTCTGGGGTAGAAGATCAGGTTGCTCACCAGCAGACGACGATTGTAGCTCTACAAAAAACAAATGAGGATATTGATTGGAAACTAACTGATCTTAAAAATCGATCGAGACGGAAAACTCGGGTGTTCCCGAAAACAGAGAGGGGAAGGATGTTAGACAATTTGTCATCGACTGGAACTGGGAGACTGAGATTATCAGGGCACATAGATTTCCATTTGTGTAGCGAGGGAGAATAGGGGGGTTTGGGGAAAGGCCTAGGGCAATTTTAATATGCCTGAACAATTACCTGCTACGTGAAGCACTATATGATCTGGCCAGGCCAAACAGGGATCGCTCTGGTAAAGGGTGTGATTTATTTGTACGCCCAGATTTTTGCCAGGCTACAGTGCAACTAAGTTGGAGAATGCGCCAGCTGATCTCAGCAGTTCAGGCGAAAGGTGGTCAGGCGTTCCTTTTAAACCCTGCTAAGTTGAAAGTGATTTATAAGGAAAAAGAACAGTACTTTGTGTCAGAAATCGCTGCCCAAGAATTTTTGAAGATAATGTGATGATTAATAAGTACTCATCTAATTATGTTTTTTTTGCAGGTATTTTTGTTTTTTTTTGTGTGTGTGCTGATAATGAGTGTGAAATCTGAAGAGGTCGATCTCTGACGGGTGTGGTGGAACACGGGTGGGAACTGGGGGGCTGCGGCCCACAATCACTCCCCATCACTGAGGACATGGTCCTTACGCCTCTATTGGGGTGGGAGGGTGCAGGTTGGGTGGCTCAGAGGGTGGGGGGTTAGTCTATGGGTGGGGGTGGTTTATGGGCAGGGGGAAAAAAATAATCCATGATTGTACTATTGTGAGGAGTGTGGCAATTGTTGGTTCGTGGCACATAGGCTATAAGTTTAAAAATACAGGGAAAAATGATGGGGGATAGTGGTACTCAGGGAGGCATTCGGTTCTTTTCGTTGAATGTTTAGGGCCTAAATAAATATAATAAAATGCAGCGGGTTGCGTGTGAGCTGCAGATGCTGCAGTGCGACCTGATATGTCTGCAGGAAACCCATATATTGGGCTAAAAGAAAATTATTACTGAATTTGGGCTATACTGTATTGGTTAGCTCTGAACAATCTATTAATTTGCGGGGTGTTTGAATTTTAGCTAAAAAAACATATTCAAAGTACAGGTAGGGCATTGGCGGATAAACAAGGGAGGTGGGCTATCGTTGAATGCACTATTGGAAATCAGAAATTCACGGTATGTTCTATGTATGGGTCAAACCTTGATGAGGCTCTGATTTTAGAATGGCTTAATGAAGAATTGGCCTTATGGTCCACTCCACTAATTATCTGTGGTGACTTAAATCTACACCTCTGCCCTAAATCCTTACAGGATATTAGTTATAGATACACCGGGAGGAAGACAAGGGTATTTAAAGCCCTTCAATCTCTTCTGAGTGCTCATGGATTGGTTGATGCATGGGCCACCTTAAGAGGGGAGGAGCCTGGGTACATCTTTTATTCTTGCCCCCATCAGAAACTTGTACGGTTGGATTATTTTTTAGTTCCAAGTCCGTTATTGGTGGGTGCTGGAATACAGGTGTACCCACGGGCTACTTCAGACCATGGCCCTTTGGTGTTAACTTTACCGCTTAACAGGATTGGATCTAAACCACGAGCCTTTTCTTTTGATAGGAAATTATTGTTAGATGGGAAGTTTGTAGCTTTTTGATTAATCGGGGTAGCGCAGGGACTGGGTGTGTCTGGGATACTTTTAAAGCTGCTTTTAGGGGGGAAGCTCTAAGTTTTGGTCTGTACAAGCAAAAACAAATGCGGATCGTACTACAGGAACTATATATGGCGCTGACTGTAGCAGAAGAAAAGCTCATGCTGGGTATACAAGGAGGCCTTGATATTGCTGATCTTCAAACTGAAGTTGCTAGGTGCAAAGCTAAAATAAATCTCCATTGGAGTAAAGAGACAGCCAAGAAATATGTGATTAAGAAATAATTAAATTACGAATATGGGAAGGCCAGCGGGCAATGTCTTGCACAGAAGCTTAGATCTAAAGAGGCAGCTCAGAGGATTAGTGCAATTGTTGACTCTAGGGGCAATCTTGTAGAAACCGAGGCTGGGAATCTTGAAGTCTTCCATGATTTTTATGAAACATTATATACTGGAGAACACTATGATCCGCAAATGGGGGAGGCTTTGATTCAGCGTTTCTGCAACAATAATTTTGACGGGCAGGACGCGGACTTACTTAAGGCCCCTATAACCATGGAAGAGTTGGAAAGAGCTATAAATGAGCTAGCATTGGGAAAGGCTGCGGGACCGGATAAACTCCCACTTGAGATTTATAAAACCTTTTTTGGAGTCTTGAAGGATGATATGTTAGCTACGTTCAGACTAGCACAGGCAGGTGCTCCTCCCTCAACTTGGCATGAGGCTAGCATCGTAGTATTTAAAAAAAAGATAAGCCTGCTGAACAACCTGCTTCATACCAACCAATTTCTCTTCTAAACGCTGATGGAAAGATCTATTCTAAAATCCTTGCGACCCGGCTGGCAGAAGTGATAACACCTTTGGTCTCAATCCGACAACATGGTTTTATCCCCAAGAGGGGGACTACGAATCATGTTAATAGAGTGATAACTTTGTTGGATATTGCAAACTCTATGGGGGACGGGTTCAGTCTGATATTATTAGATGCCGAGAAGGCTTTTGACCGCGTCACATGGGGATTTTTATAGGCAGTCTTACGCCATCGCGGGTTTAAGCATAAGTTTGTCACTGCCTTGCAAATGTTATATCGCCAACCTGTTGCTAGAATTTGCACAATGGGCCTAGAATCTTTTCCTGTACATATCACACAGGGGACGAGGCAGGAATGTCCCTGTTCCCCGTTACTGTTCTCTATATATATAGATCTGTTTTTAAAAATGTTAGAACACAGCTCTAGGATTGAACCGGTAATATGGAGGCAAGAACAATATTGTGTCTTTGCGTATGCAGATGACGTGGCAGTGGTAACGACGATCCCTTCAACAGCAATGCCAGAAAGAGAGTTACTTGCAGCACAATTTGGAGTGGTATCAGGCTACAAACTGAACGCTTCTAAAACACAAATCTTGTGCGCTAATATAAAGGCATTTGATTTCCAAAGGGCTGTGAATGAGGTAGTATATTTGGGAATTACGCTACGGGCGTGCTTGGAGGCATTGGTGTTGGTCAACTGGGAACGCCTGTTGAATGAAGTGCGTAAACAATTGGACAGATGTGAATGTTTGCATTTGTCCATGGTTGGCCGATGTAATGTCCTAAAGATGCTGATTCTTCCCAAAATTGTATATTTTTTTAGGTCAGTGCCATTGGATATTTCTCATGTTAATCTTGCAATATTACAATCTATTTGCGCTAGATTTTTATGGGCTCAGGCTAAATCACGGAGAGCGATGCAATATATGATTATGCATCGACTGCAAGGGGGATGAGCTGTCCTGGACTTTACTTTATACTATTATGTCTGTATATTGCAGCATATGAATATATTACTAACTGGGGCAGAACCGACTTGCATGGCTGAAGCTCCTTCTAACTATCAAATGTTGTTGGGCAGTGATGCTAAAAATCGATTGTTTATTAACCTTGATATGAGTTACTATAAGAGAACTAGATTTAAGGTTCTTAATGCAGCTTATAAAGTATGGAAGGCTGTTAAAAAGAAGTATAAGGTAGAAAGGATATCGCGGTATACTCCATTAACTGCTACCACCCTTCTCCCATCGATATTCTGGGATCGAGTGGTTGATAGTTGTGGGCAAAAGGGGTTCATTATATTGGAGACTTATTCATTAATGGGGATTTGATGTCTTTTGATATGTTAAAGGAGCAATTGCATCTATCTCGCTCTGATTTTTTCAAATATCTGCAAGTCCGTGATTATTTGTTTAAAGCCCGATGGAAAATCGCAGTTAACCCCCTCATTGAGGCTGTGAGGAAATGTGCACGGATAGGTACACTCTATACCCTAGTGTTGGATACCCTGGGTAATGATCTAGAGGCTCAAAATTTAAAATGGAATAATAAACTAGGGTGCCTCGGCACTCGGGTCGAAACCTCTATCGAACTGGCTGAGAGATTGTTTATGTCAGCTAATCTTCGTGCACAGCACTACAAGATGGTTTTTAATCTATACTATACCCCAGCTAAAATTTCTAAATGGGGGGGATCTAATGATGGAAAGTGTTTTTGTTGTGGGTCCGGTGGTGCTGATTTGGTACATGTTTTTTATACTTGCGGGCATTTACATTTTTTTTGATCATATAGAGAAATTCTTAGGGGAGATTCTGGGTTGGCCTGTTCAACTATTAGTGGCACATGTATTGCTGGGGGGTTGATGATGTATCGGGTGAGGATCAACTGCTCCATAAATTTCGGTATTTGATTTTCTTAGTTACAGCTGTGGCTAGACTCAGTATTGCCTCAATGTGGCTGCAGAAGGACGCTGCTTCCTTTGAAATGTGGAGAGCTAGATTCCTATCAATGTTTAATACAGAACTCAGTCTATATGCTTTGAAAGGCAGACGGAAAAAGAAACTGGGCTGTGAGATCTGGGGCCCAGTGGCTGTTTATATGGATGAATATACCCCCTTCGTAGTTTCTTTTCCCTTTTTGTCTGTTACTGTATCATGTATGTATCTGACTTTATGAATATATGGTTTAATGTATTGTATTATGACGGTTTCTTATTTTGCTTATGTGCCTCTTGTGTGATCATGGATTATCATTTAGAAAAAATAAAAAATAAAAAGAAATGTGGGGCAGGTAATACGAATTTTAGACCCATCTCAATAGGAAAGAAACATATCGAATGCTGTAATACCTTCTCATATTTAGGAATACTTTTCGATAAGAGGGGGACTTGGACCCAGGCAATTAGGACCAGGAGATTACTGTTCTCCAAAGCGGTAGCCGCACTTTTAAATTTCAGTAGAAAGTTAGGGAATTGGGCCCCAGAGGCCCTATTACAGATTTACAAGGCAAAATGCATTTCCATAGCCATTTATGGGGCATGCATCTGGGGCTGCGAGAATGTTAACTCATTACAATGTATTGAGAATAGGTTTTTAAGATTTTTATTGATTGCCCGCGATATCACTTCCACTTTTATTTGCCACACTGAATTAGGAATGTCTCACATCGTGGATATATGTAGAATCCGGCCGGTACTCTTGTAGTATAGGATCTGGACTTCGGAATGGCTGGAGCTTAACAGACAGATACTTAGTGACTGCGGTAAATTGGATGCGACTCTGAACATTCGATGGCTAGAGTACATGAAAAACTTTGTTTGTAACCTCGGCAACCCTAAATATTTTTTGGAGCCCCTTAGCCTACAAGATGTCAACAGGAAAGATGTTAAAATTAGCTGTTTAAACTTTCTAGAAAAAAGGAGAAGACACATAGAATTGGAAAAGAAATTGGTACAAGCACACCAGCTAATAGTCCCAACTGATAGTCTTCAGCCATATTTAGGCATTTTTACAAGAGACTATGATAGATTTTTGTTGACCCGTTTGAGATTGGGTATTTTTCGTAGCCTTGTTGTGTAAATGTCCATGTGACAATGTTTCTAACCAATCGACTATACATGTTCTGTTCTTTTAGCAAATTTATTCTTGTAATAGGAAAAGGTGGATTTTGCCAATTTTAAAAAATAGTGGTTTAAGACAATGCTTTCCTGTTTATACAAACATTAGGAAAAGAACAGCTGGGCGGGGCAAGATGGCGGCTGAGTGAGATCTCTCGCAACTCACCTCCACACCACCTCTCTGAACCCTGCGTGATTCACCGGATAATACACTCTGGCCCGGCGCTCACGGATAGCTGAAAGATCGCTGGTACTGTGGGCACTGCCGGCATGATTGCAGCGGGATGATCGGTTGGATCGGCGTCTCTGTGTCCCAGAAGAAACATCGACGGTGCATATCGGACGGCTGCCGGTGCTGGGAGGCGTTTGCACGGCTACTCCTGTCCGTCATTTCCAGCTGGAGAGAAGCTGACACACGCGGTTGTTGGTTGCTTCGCAACCAAACGGTGTTGCAGGAAGTCGGAGCTGGTAGAAGAATCACGAAGAACGCCAGGAACGCGGAAACGTCCGCGTGGAGCGTGATGGCAGCCCGGGGTGGTGCTCGGAGCAAACTGCTCTCCACCGTGCCTGTGCCAGCGTCAACACCGCGATTGGAGAGCAGAGACGTCAAAGCTGGCAAAGACGACAAAGATCTGTGGGATACCTCCGGCAATGTCGGTAAGAGGTGTGTATGGAAAAAAAGCGCTAAAGTTACAGCTGCCAACTCAAATAGTGCCCCCATTACTTTGAAGGAAAAAAACAGACTGCTATTACAAGCCTCTTTCCTAGTAAACAGAGAAGCGGTGTAACTAATGACTCTGTGGGCATGGGGGATTCAACAGAGACATTGAGTGGGATCACCATGACAGAGGGGCCGACTCAAAATAATGGGTCACACTATGAGGGCAGTAAAAATGAAACTAGCGGAACTCCTGTTGACAAAATTAATGTGGATACGACCGATAAGACTGATAAGGCTGATAAAACTGATAAAGTAATTGTAAGGGAATCAAGCTCTGTGTCTATAGAATCTAATTAAAAAAGCAAGATGGATGGCACTGATGAAGCAAAGCTTTGCATATTTTGCGGCTTGCCGAAATCAAGAACCTCATTTATGTGTAATAAGGTAACCCGTGTATGTTTTACTAACGTTTATATTTAGCTTAAGTAAAGTTCCCGAAGCTTGCCTATGTGTATTTCTAATGAATTAATCCGTGTCCTTTTAAAAAAATGGCCGTCGCTTGTATTTTAGTTACTGCGCATGCGTCAGCCACACTCACGTGTCCTGACGCGTCTGCAGAAGTGGAGGGAAAGTTATGCGCATGCGTAATTCATAGCTGTGCTTATCATGTGGTACAGCTCGTGCCACTGCTCTTGTGTCCGTGTCAATGTAGCTAACATTTAATGCAATTAAGTTTATTTCTTGATGATGAGTTAAAAGTACAAACCCTGTGATGTGTTTTCATAATGACATTATTATGTATTAATTTGTTTTCGCTTACTTTTCATGTACCGCGGGAAATGGGGGTCTGAGTGAGAGGAGAGCCATATTGGAGGTCCCTTCTGCGCCTGTGCGACATTCGGCAGCACGAGGGACCTTGGCTGATGGAACATAGCCAGCTGGCAGTGATGGGCGAGATGCTCCTGAGAAAGTCACCTCTGCCCTGCGAGAACAGCGAATGTGGCTCCTTATGTGATACATTGTTATATTGCGCTACTGTTAGCTCATGGGAACCCCAAATCTGCTAGGCGGTACCCAAATATGTTAATGAAGGCTTCAATTCGCGTATTGTGATTGGTGTGTTACCCAAACCCTACCTTAGGACCAATTGAAATTGAGGGATTCTGACACTTTGCAACATTGGGGGGTGGTACACTGTCCCCAAACTGTATATCTACCCTGGGTTCACCTAGTGAACCGTCCGACTTGTCTGGTTTAGCTGACCTGTCACTGACCCAACGCACTCAATAGGTGACTGAAGATACAGAGCGCTGCGGAGCACTCTGTCCAAATTTGACTATAGACTAAGGTTCTACTGAACCTTAAAGTGCTGGCAAGGCACTTAGCTGGGAGTTCGCTGACCCAATCGGGGTCTTGATCGATAGCTGCAGAGCGGGTGGAGCGCAGGCGTTGCTTCCGAACTGTGGGTTCCGGTCCTATCCTGAAGAGGGTCCTGTCCTGAGGGTTTGCCGTCCTGTCCTGAGGGTCCTGTCCTGATTCCTTTTTCCGAGGGTATCCTGTCCTGTCCTGGGTGTCCATTCTGCACCTGCTGTTCTTTGAGGGGTATCCTTCCTTGAGGGTTTCCTGTCCTTAACTGACCCGTGGCCAGGGTTTGGTTTCCACACCTTTTCTAGGTAAATATTACTCTGAACCTCTTGAAATTCTTGCACCTTCTGAATTTCTAACTTTTGCTTAAATAAAGTTCAACATTGCATATGTTATATTTCCATGCCTTTCCGCAACTATTGAACAGTCATTTATAATTTTGCAAAGTTATTCCTATATCTTCTCATTTGTTAGAAATCATATTTTGCATAGCAGTGTGTCATTTTCTGATATGGTCTAGAACTTCGTTGCCTAGGTTGTTCAAAGGCCCTTTCACCTTAAGTGAAGCGTGTTATTCATTATAAGTTCTTCTATAGTCACACACACTTAGTCTATCCCTGTCTAGATAATACTGACTTACATAGTATTTTCTCGTTACATTTTATTTAGTACCTTGATGATTACTCTGTCATTATTTCTTTCTGCCTATGTGATTTACGTTATCTTGATTATTGATTGCCTTGTTTTATTGTACCTCATGCAAGAAAATAATGAACTTTAGATAAACATTTTAAAACTTCCAGTTGTCCGTGGTCATTTAAACAGTATTTGAATGTTATTGGTTGGGTTTGTATTTTGCTGCCTTTCCTTTACAGCTAGCTCCCTGATTCATTGTGGTCATTAGGCACCCGCGTCGGTGGATGGTAAGTCGGGTGCACTGAAAATTGGTAGCAGGGAACACACACACACCAACTTGATAGAGCTCGTGAAGTCACCTGATCGATGTATATGGTGATTTGAAAAGTATATGGGCCCTGAAGCCGGAAACGGCGAAAACTATTGGTCGGGTGGCCTCGCGCGCTCTATCAGTTTTCTGGTAGCTAGAGGATGGTTAGGGACTAGCTAAAGGTTAGGCAGGATTAGTTGGACTAGTTAAGTCGGAAGCTGCTATTATATTAATGCTGCTAAAAGAGCGGCTGTTCTGAGGGAACTGATCACTCTCTTGTGAATACGCTGCTGAAATTCATGAACTGCTGTATTGTTATTTTTCTTGTTCTTATATTGTTATATGTACTAATCCATGCAATTGTCCATCGTTTAGTTAAGTGTTGTCCGAACTCCCCGGGGAATTGAAAGGGCAAGTGGTGAATAGAATCCATTGTCCTGAGGTCACAGGTTCGAGGAAAGTTAGGTGCAGGTTAGGATAACCGGGAAGCACTAACTAGGGTTTTCTGAATACATGTGTGAATAAATGACAGTAACGGGGTTCATTGGCAAAATTCCCATAGTGGCGTAACCTAGTAAGGGTCACATCGGAAAAGTAGCAGGTTCCTCGGAGCTAGCGTGAAAGCAGAGGGGTCCGCTGAGAAACCTTAAACTCGGAATATATCCCGGAAAGAAGTGGATGAGTTTAGGGGAATAACAGGTTCACCGATGCTAGAGTGAAGGGTAGGCGGAAGAGATCTGCCCGCAGCGAGTGAAAAGTAAATGGAAGTAGTTTACTTGCTGTAAAAGAATTCTTTCTCTGTCTAGACACTTGAGCACTGTGGCGAATGTGTATTTGTTGTAAAATAACCAAGCACTGAGCACTTTAAAGGAAAGAAAGTTTCCGTTACCTTGTGAAGGGAGGGAGTCAGTCGCGAAGCGCCTCTGACGTCACTCTGTGCCGCGCTGGGATTGGTAGAAGCAGCGGGCGGGTAGCGGAGCTGAAATTGTAAAGGAGGGGTGAGCGCCGGAGCGTGGGAACTGTCTCACGAAGGGGCCGCGCACCCATTGGCGGAGCTTATTTTGTGTCGCGCACCCATTGGTTGCACGAATTTTCTGAAGCGCGTTCTGATTGGAGGTAGTTTGTAAACAAAGTTAGCGCAGAAGTCGTATGTGGCACTCGCGGACTACAGAGACTCGACCTGATCCAAGGCATCTAGGGTTTGAAAGGGATCAGTGGAAGGCTAACAGATACGATATTATGTACGGAACCAAGAGAAAAATGTCCCTTGTAAGTAAGGTGAAAAATTATTTTAAAACGGACAAACCGATTAAATCTAGAGAAGGTGTTCTTGTCCCAGCACCCAATACTCCCGCCTCATTCATGATGTTTGACCGAGGGTACAATACCTGTGTGTGGCTGGAGAATTGGGTAAAGTACACAAAAGATGACGGAGTATTGGCTTTTCCGTTAGATGGTACTTTCAATGGTAGGATCTTATTTAATTTAAGAACCCGAATGAATGAACTGCATCCCAGACCGAGACTAACGCAGTATGAGGCATTAGAGGAATGGGAGATTGAGGCTTTTGAAAGAGAAAGACCCCGAATGGACAAGGGTTTGACCAAGTGGTACCCCAGGCAGAAACAGGAATCCAGGGATAAAAGGATGAAACAGTGGAGGCAGAGCATGATTGTTGAGGGTCTGTTTCCCATGATGCCGGCATGTCATAACATTGGAGCGGGTGAGAAAAGCACTGAAAAATGTAAGCATTGGGGGGCCCTGGGGGATTCAGATGATGAACTAATAGATGACATCTGTACCAGAAGTCCGCCACCTTACAATGAGGGAACCCGACCTTCCAGTGTAGGAGATGTTCCCCGACGCCACTTCCTAAAGGAGGAAGACAGGTCCCTGGGACTGGGAGGGGGTGGTCAAGTATTGCCCTATCCTGAAAAACCCGAACTGACGGAAACAAGGGATATATATCCCAAAGTGCCCGCGAGCCAGGAAGAAAAATATTCACGTACGAAAATCTTTTTTCCCAGACCCTTGTATGAAAGCGAAGAGAAACTATCGAATTCAGGACTGCCTTTTGTTCAACCTCCATATGGGGAAGAGCGCAGGTCCTTTAATACTGGAACTTTATTCCCGAAACCTAATTATGGGGGAGGACCAAGTGAAACGCATCCTACTGCCCCGAGTTTTACTCCTCCGTTGACCCCACAGATATTACATGACACAACTTTAAGAAAGGTACTAGTGGAAAAGGAGCAAGAGGCTCTAGCTAGACAAAGGACAGAAATAATTCAGAAAATCTCCCAGTTAAATACCAGTCCTGAGGCATTGACTATTCCAGTAACTATTGGACCGGTGGTCCCGTTATACGGAAATGGTCAGGGAAATCCGATTACTCCAGTCATGACCCCAGTCATAGCAACCCCGAGACAGGAACCAATCATCATAGATGATCAGTCCAGTGAGTGCGAGTCTGAAGTTGCGTTCTTGGAATTGCCAAACAAACAGACTGGAAAGGGAATACAGCAGAGGTATAATCCTTTTAATACAAAAGAAATTAAATTAGAGACAGCAACAGGTACTAGGAATGTCTCTCTGGTAACTCCGGATGAAATTGAGAGTTGGAGTCGTGAATTAGAGAAACAGACTCCGCAAACAAAACCTTTAGACCTCTACAAGCTGAGGGTCGAAATAGAAGAATTAATGGCAGGAAATGTGGGGTTGGATCGATTAAATACCTACTCTGAGGAAGAATTGTCGTTCATATGTAAAAGCTTTACAAGGAACACCAGAGTGCTCCACGAAAAACTGACCGAAACAGCAGTTAGTATGGGGGTAGATATCTCAAAATCCAAGCCCTTACAGAAACCGTACAGAGCAGACTTCTCAGACAAAGATATAGAACACCTGAATGTGGCAGGGAAGAAGTTGCAGATTAAAGAATTAATGGGAGTACTGCAGAAATGGGGAGATGTGGAAAGATGGAGAAGCAGGTGGGCGAAAAAGAGGGAAGAGGTTCGCTCCCGACAAGTGACTCCCGAGTTTGCTTTAAGAGAGGTAGAAAAACCTGAGCAGTTATGCCCCATGCGCGAAGTTCCAGGGGGAAAATATGTGCATGTCCCCTGGTCTAGGCAGGATATTGTGTCCTTCACGAACGATTTTCCAAAATTACGAGAGAAACCAGTTGACTGGTACAGGCAGGTGGAGAGGTTCGTGAAGGTACAGAAATGTCTGTGGAAAGACCTGGATGGGTTTTTCGACATTGTGGTTCCAGTAGATTTATGGACCCAGTGTAAAATAAACATAGATTGGCCCAGTGAAGAGTATCCCAGAAACAAGGAAACAGGGGAGCCATCAAAGGAAGTCATGCGAAAATATGAGCAGGTAATTCAGCACTTGAAAGAAAAGGTGCCCGCTAAGGAAACTGATTGGACAAAAATAGATAGAACAACACAGGAAAGGGACGAGACAGTGCACTCTTTCTATTAGAGGTTATTGCAGGTATTTAAAACATACAGTGGTATTGACAACATCGACCTGAAGGATATGACGCACTTTATTTACAGGTTTGTAAATGGTTTAAGACCTGAAATTTGTCAGTGGATAAAAGATAATAAAATCTGTTGGCATACTAAGAAAATGGATGAGGTCCTGCGGTACGCTAAGTACTGCGAGGACGAGATGGCAGAAAAGAAAAAGGCCCTTAAGGAGAAGGTTATGTGGGCTCAGGTGAAGCTCGCAGAACAACAGGAAAAACAATTGAGTAACATGGTTAAAAATGCTGAGAACAAAAGTCCTGGGGGAGGGGGTGGAGGAAAGCCCCGGCCCAAATTTAGCAGGGAAGAGGCTATGAAAAAATTTCCCTGCCATCAGTGCGGCGAAATTGGACACTGGCGAAACGAGTGTCCCCAATTAGTCGATGTTAATGAGAAAACTCCTGATTTAATTCCACAGACGCAGAAAGAAAGACCAAGAAAGACTCAACCCCAGGTAAAAACAGTTCAGGTGCCTCGAGCACCCAAACAGGTATACAGGGGAAGACAGGCAGAAAATGAAGAGATAGAGGTTTGGGAAAGCGGGGAGAACAGAAATACAGCAACTTCGCAGTATCTGCTGAATGATACCTTCCTTTGTAATGATCAAGACTGACGGGGCCTGAGAGGGGAGGACGAGGAGTGCGTACTTGGCGCTTCCTTGCCGGTAGACCAGTCTGGACCATATATTGAAGGAAAAGTTGACGGAAATGATGTCACCTTTCTGTTGGACACTGGCGCTACCCGTTCTACTGTAAGAACAGTGGACGTTCCAAACCTACCCCTCTCGGGAGAAAATATCCAAGTAGTAGGTGTATCTAATCAATTGATTAGTACTCCTGTTACCGAACCAATGGAGATTTCAATTGGAAATTTTAAACAGATGCATAGATTTGTCGTCTGTGACACCAGTCCAGTAAATTTACTGGGACGTGATTTGCTGTGCAAAATGAACTGTACCATCTTTTGCACACCAAAAGGTGTTGAAATACAGACCCCAGATGAAGACGGCATTTATAAATTATTGTTGCTTAGACCTGACTCAGAAATTAAAAGATTGACCCTGCAGGACTTGCCCCAAGAACTACAGGAAGCCGTAAAGCCAGAGGTGTGGGATTTCACTGGAAAGGATGTGGGGTTGATGAAAGATGTGGACCCCATACAAATAGCCATCAAGGACAATGCAGTATATCCTAACACTAGGCCCTACCGAATGAATGCTGAAGTGAAAGCAGGTGTCACTCTGGAAATACAAAAATTATTGGAAGGAAACATCATACAGGAAGTGATGAGCAGCCCGTGCAACTCACCGATTATGGGCATCAAAAAGCCTAGTGGCAAGTATAGGGTAGTGCAGGACCTGAGAAAGGTTAACAAAATTGTAGTTCCTTGCTGCCCTATTGTCCCGAACCCTGCAGTAATTCTGTACCAGATTCCTTGGGATGCTGAGTGGTTCACTGTGATTGATTTGTGTCATGCATTCTTTTCGATACCCCTGCACCCCGACAGCAAATTTCTTTTCTCATTTGCTTTCGAGGGTCACGTGTATTGTTGGAACAGGGTCCCTCAAGGGTATACAGAGAGTCCCTCTATCTTTAATCAGATCTTGAAAAAATGTCTAGAGACTTTGATCTTACCTGGGAACTCTGTGTTAGTGCAGTACATAGACGACCTTCTACTGGCGTCTAAAAGTCACAGGGACTGTGTAGTTGACACCATTGCCCTCCTAAATCATCTGTGTGAGAAAGGGCATAAAGTGGCCCCTGACAAACTACAGTTCTGTGCGAAATCAGTAAAATATCTAGGACACCAGATAGAAAAGGGTGTCAGAAAAGTCACATCAGAAAGAGTGAGAATAATTCAAAAGATGCAGTTGCCCCGTACTCAAAAAGATGTCAGAATGTTCCTGGGGGTATTAGGGTACTGCAGACAGTGGATTCTGGGATTTGCAGCCTTAGCCAGGCCCTTGATAAAAATGACCACAAGAGGAATGCCAGATGTTGTAGAGTGGGACGATGAAAGTCTAATGGCTTTCACAAGACTGAAAAACTGTCTGTGTACGGCCCCTGCGTTGGGAATGCCAGATTATTCCAAAGAGTTTGCACTATTCTGTGACACTCGCGATAATTGCGCATTGTCAGTCCTGACTCAAGAACATGGCACGACCAGGAGGCCTGTGGCCTATTTCTCTGCCACACTGGACCCAGTAGCCGCTGGGTTACCAGGCTGTCTGAAAGCAGTAGCTGCTACCTGTGCAAGTTTGGAGCAGAGTGAGTCCATTGTCATGGGACATCCTGTGACCGTGTATGTTTCACATGGAGTGGTAATCCTATTGACCAGAACTAAAACACAGTATCTCACCCCTAGTCGGCTGACTAAATACGAGAGGATTCTTGTGGGTGCAGCAAATGTGAGCATTGTTAGGTGCGGTATTCTGAACCCTGCCACCTTACTCCCCGACCCCTTGGAAATGGAAGGTGGGGATGATGATGAACATGATTGTATTGATCTGACAGAGTTCAGTACCAAGCCACGCCCAGACATAAAGGAAGTACCATTGCCTGAGCATGATAAAGAACTATTTGTGGATGGTTCCTGCCTAAGACATGAATTAGGAGGCTTGAGTGCTGCTTATGCAGTAGTGTCTTTCACAAAAATTGAACAAGCAGGTTACCTATATAACATCAAGTCTGCACAAGTAGCCGAATTGATAGCCATGATAATGGCTTGCAAAATTGGGAAGGATTTACGCATAACAGTGTATACTGACAGTCAGTACTGTTATGGCGTTGTGCATGACTTTGGCCAATTATGGCTGCAGAGGGAATTCATGACTTCCTCAGGTACTCCCATTCGGAATGCAAAAGTTGTTCATGACCTTTTAGAGGCCATCCAGTTGCCCAAAGAACTGGCAGTGGTAAAATGTACTGCTCATCAAAGGAGCATGGACAGAGTATCAATGGGAAACGATTATGCTGATCGAGTGGCTCAATGGTGTGCCAAAGATCGGTATATTGTAAATCCAAAACGAGGGGGGCCAGGAACCAGCTGCCAGCTTCAGGTGTTTGAGGAAGTGCCTACATGGGATGAGGTGAGAGAGTGGCAGGAGTCGGCTCCTTGGCAAGAAAGAGAGAAATGGAAGAAGGATGGATGTAGACCGAGACGTGTGGATGGTGTCATCATAGGTCCAACTGGTATGCCTGTGTTACCCCGACACTTGCTTGGCACAATGGCAAGATTAATACATGACGGATCACACATTGGTAGGGATGCCATGATTCTGGTATTTCAACAGACTTGGTACAATAAAAAGTTCAGGAAGGTAGCAGAGTCCCTCTGCCAGAGGTGCCTGTCATGTCAACAGATGAACCCAGGCAAGAGGACAATGGTTGAACTGAGCAAGATTGGGAGGTCAGGGGGTCCCTTTATAAAGATACAGGTTGATTTCATCACCATGCCCCGTTGTGAAGGGAAACGATATGTCCTTGTCATTGTTTGCGTATTTTCAAGATGGGTAGAAGCTTACCCCACTCCTCAAAGTGATGCACTGACAGTAGCGAAGTGTTTACTAAAAGAACTGATACCTAGGTTCGGAATACCATGCATTATTGAATCAGATAAGGGTGGACATTTCCAGAATGACATACTGGCTGAACTTTGTAAGGCCTTTGGGATAAGGCAGAAACTCCATTGTGCATACCACCCAGAGGCTTCTGGAATAGTGGAACAAGTAAATGGAACTATCAAAAACAGACTAGCAAAACTGACAGATGCTACTGGCATGACCTGGGTGAAGGCCCTGCCCCTGGTCCTGATGGGACTGAGAAGTGTTCCAGACCGCAAGACAGGCCTAAGTCCCCATGAAATCATTATGGGAAGAGTGATGAGACAAGCATGGGTGCCAGGAAGCAAATTGTTGAGCATTACTGATGATTTGGTGCTTGAATACTGCAGAAGATTGGGTGACCAAGTGTGTTCTATCTCTCGCCAGATTGGAGACGACGGCATCCTTAATCCAACGACTCCTCTCCACAACTTGGTTCCAGGAGACTGGGTCAAAATAAAGAAGCACACTCGATCAAGCTGTCTGGCACCAAGGTGGGGAAAGAAACGCCAAGTAATCCTGGTGACAACCACTGCAGTAAAAGTCGCAGGTGTTCCCCAGTGGATCCACGCCGGACACACCCAGAAGGTATTGCCAGACAAAGGATTTGAAGAACCAGGGCAACCAGCAGAGGACCCTGAAGAAGCCAGACCAGTAGCAACTGACAACGAGCAGCCCAGCACCAGTCAGGTTGCAGGAACAGCAGACGTTGGCCCAGGAGTAGTTGACTGTGAACTGCCAAGAAACCAGCCTGCTGAAGAGGTCCAGGAAACTGAGCCAGGGGTAGCTGAAGACGAGCTGCCAAGCATATGGCCAGAAGAATGGATACCGATGATTGATCTGACCGAAGATCCTATCAGAACAAGAGAACGACTTAGTGAAGGTAGAGAGTGGACTAGTCAGGAAAAGCAAGGCACAGGCGAAGAACCTCAGCCACTTGAGATTCAAATCAAAACTGAGGAAGGAGAAAGTCAGACAGGGACAGAGCACGTGATTGATACAGATCAAGTGAATAAGACTGAACAAGTACCCGATACTGAACAAGTGCAGGATACAGAGCAAGTGTTTGATACTCCTCCGCTAACTCCTGATGTGGATAAGGGACAGACTAGACATAGAGTAATAGTTCGAGCAGAAGAAAATCAAGAGATCGAAGTGCTTGAACAGGATCAGATAGGGTTAAAAGAACGGGTTCAGGAAACAGAAACAGAAACAGAGACAATCGAAAGCCAAAAACAAAAAATTCCTGAACAAGGCCAGATTAGCAACCAGGCAGAAGAATTTGATGCTAGCCCTGGAACTAGTCAGATAAGGGAAGTAGGAGAAGAAAGTGGAGAAGAATTACCACAAGATAAAGAGAACAAGAGAAGAAGAAAAGAAAGTGAAGTCCAAGTACCGACTAAGAGACTAAAGAAAAGAAATAACCTTGAGCCTAGGTTTGTAAAAAGACTGAGACTAAGGATAAAGACAGTGGAAGAAAAACGTGCAGAAGCAAGAAGAAGTGCTCGAATAGCAGAGCAAGAAGAAGATTCTTCCAAAAGAAGGAGTGAGCGAATAAAAAGACAAAACAAAAAGTACAAATCTCCTGAATGGACACTGGTTTTGGAAGAACTTGAAGATCTTGATATAACTGACGTGAGCGACGGAGAACCTGTCCCAGAGTACTCAGCTGAAGAGGAAGACGAGCCACCGTGAATTTGCACAAAGTAAGCTAGTTGTGTAAAAAGAAAAAAAAGAGGGGTGAGAACACTCCTACTGAGCTAAAATGTCTGATTCAACAGTGAATGGTAGACCTAGTTGCAGCCGTTTTAAGACGTGTTGCAAGGTGTGTATATGTAGTGTAGTAGTGCTGATAGTTATCTGGATAGGATTAACAATTTTCATTCCCTTTGCTGTAAGTAAAGATACTAACATTGTCCCTACTGAAGTTGTAAATACTGACAATGAGGAGCTGACAACACAGAGTGTAGAAAGACATGAGAGAGCATTGAGACAAACTAAACGAGACTTAGAAGCATCGGATGAGAAAGGACTACATTATCATGGAATGAAAAACAGGACACATTTGAATGTTTTCGCAAACTTGTTAATACATTATGTAGAGACTATGGAAATTGAAGATTGCTATGTCTGCATGAAGCTACCTACTTCGGTGGCTGAAGGCGTGACATACCATCATCTGCCATTAACATATGGAATTTCCTGTAGCATTTTAGCTAGTTTATTTTACAAAAGGGGACCGTTACAGTATTATTACTCTAACAATGACGTGATCTTTTCTGAACTTCCTATACGTGGGAACTTGAATCCTGTACATACCAAAACTGACACCATAAGATATATGGGAGACTACTTTCTGACTATAGGGAACATTGACATAGCAGACGCACACAGAGATAACTTGACTTGTTCTTTGCGTGAGCAGGAAAAGATGTTCCTGAACATGGCAGAGAAAAGGAGAATTAAAATTCAGAAGAAGGCTAATGACGAAAGTCAGAAAAAGCCAAAGTGGGCAGAAAACATGGAAGGCACCTCATCTGGTGGAGCGGGTCCTGCTCTATTGCTGGATTTTGAAAAAAAAGGCAAGCTATGTCTTCACCGCGAGAAGACTAGCTATTATAATAATGTTTTCATTGGTTCCAGTGAATGCGAACATAATTACAAGGTAATTGGAGGTTGGGGTTTCAAAAATGGGTCAGAGCCTGTGTTTCCTGGAATTTATTATATTTGTGGGGACAAGGCTTATTTCAAATTGCCGGATCACTGGTATGGAAGCTGCTACTTTGGCATTGTTTTCCCAAAAATATACCATGTGAATGGAAAAGCTGGAAGCAATGAAGATACTAATGGCTTAGTGCGTAGTAAAAGAGAAAGTATAGGTGAAATTATGGGTAGTATTTTCAGTGCACTGATACCTGGAGTGGGAGTGGTTCTGAACACTCACAGAATTTGCAAATTGTCTACTATAGTAGATGTGCTGTCTACTGAAACAGCTCATGGATTTCTGCTGGTCAATACCGAAATGGTTGCGATCAGATCAATGGTTTTACAAAATCGACTTGCTCTTGACACCTTATTAGCGAAAGAGGGCGGAGTCTGCCGGATGTTGAAGGCGCAACATTGTTGCACTTATATTCCGGATAAAAGTGTACAGATCAAAAGATATGTGAAAAACATTACTAATTTGGCAAAAGAACTCAAACCACTCGAGGTTGATAGTGCCTGGAAGAGACTGGTAGATGGTCTCTCAAATGTAGGTCATTGGCTTGCTAGCATAGGTAAAAGCTTATTATTCAAAATTCTGATGCCAATTGGTATTATAGGTCTTATTATACTTTCCATTTTCTTATGCTGTAAATACCGCAAGCGCACCAAAAAGCACGAGGTAAATGCAAGAGGAGTGAAACGAAGTGTGGATGAGATTGAATTAGAGGAAGTGAATGATCAGATATACAAAAAGGTGAAAACTTCTCACCCTGCTAAAACTGAAAGAGAAAAGTTAGAGCGGTTGCTGGAAGAAATAGAACTTTATAAGGTGTGAAAGAAAGTTGGCATCTGGTTCCAGTATAATTTGTGATGATAGTAGATATCATCAAAGAGGGGATTGATGAAGCAAAGCTTTGCATATTTTGCGGCTTGCCGAAATCAAGAACCTCATTTATGTGTAATAAGGTAACCCGTGTATGTTTTACTAACGTTTATATTTAGCTTAAGTAAAGTTCCCGAAGCTTGCCTATGTGTATTTCTAATGAATTAATCCGTGTCCTTTTAAAAAAATGGCCGTCGCTTGTATTTTAGTTACTGCGCATGCGTCAGCCACACTCACGTGTCCTGACGCGTCTGCAGAAGTGGAGGGAAAGTTATGCGCATGCGTAATTCATAGCTGTGCTTATCATGTGGTACAGCTCGTGCCACTGCTCTTGTGTCCGTGTCAATGTAGCTAACATTTAATGCAATTAAGTTTATTTCTTGATGATGAGTTAAAAGTACAAACCCTGTGATGTGTTTTCATAATGACATTATTATGTATTAATTTGTTTTCGCTTACTTTTCATGTACCGCGGGAAATGGGGGTCTGAGTGAGAGGAGAGCCATATTGGAGGTCCCTTCTGCGCCTGTGCGACATTCGGCAGCACGAGGGACCTTGGCTGATGGAACATAGCCAGCTGGCAGTGATGGGCGAGATGCTCCTGAGAAAGTCACCTCTGCCCTGCGAGAACAGCGAATGTGGCTCCTTATGTGATACATTGTTATATTGCGCTACTGTTAGCTCATGGGAACCCCAAATCTGCTAGGCGGTACCCAAATATGTTAATGAAGGCTTCAATTCGCGTATTGTGATTGGTGTGTTACCCAAACCCTACCTTAGGACCAATTGAAATTGAGGGATTCTGACACTTTGCAACATTGGGGGGTGGTACACTGTCCCCAAACTGTATATCTACCCTGGGTTCACCTAGTGAACCGTCCGACTTGTCTGGTTTAGCTGACCTGTCACTGACCCAACGCACTCAATAGGTGACTGAAGATACAGAGCGCTGCGGAGCACTCTGTCCAAATTTGACTATAGACTAAGGTTCTACTGAACCTTAAAGTGCTGGCAAGGCACTTAGCTGGGAGTTCGCTGACCCAATCGGGGTCTTGATCGATAGCTGCAGAGCGGGTGGAGCGCAGGCGTTGCTTCCGAACTGTGGGTTCCGGTCCTATCCTGAAGAGGGTCCTGTCCTGAGGGTTTGCCGTCCTGTCCTGAGGGTCCTGTCCTGATTCCTTTTTCCGAGGGTATCCTGTCCTGTCCTGGGTGTCCATTCTGCACCTGCTGTTCTTTGAGGGGTATCCTTCCTTGAGGGTTTCCTGTCCTTAACTGACCCGTGGCCAGGGTTTGGTTTCCACACCTTTTCTAGGTAAATATTACTCTGAACCTCTTGAAATTCTTGCACCTTCTGAATTTCTAACTTTTGCTTAAATAAAGTTCAACATTGCATATGTTATATTTCCATGCCTTTCCGCAACTATTGAACAGTCATTTATAATTTTGCAAAGTTATTCCTATATCTTCTCATTTGTTAGAAATCATATTTTGCATAGCAGTGTGTCATTTTCTGATATGGTCTAGAACTTCGTTGCCTAGGTTGTTCAAAGGCCCTTTCACCTTAAGTGAAGCGTGTTATTCATTATAAGTTCTTCTATAGTCACACACACTTAGTCTATCCCTGTCTAGATAATACTGACTTACATAGTATTTTCTCGTTACATTTTATTTAGTACCTTGATGATTACTCTGTCATTATTTCTTTCTGCCTATGTGATTTACGTTATCTTGATTATTGATTGCCTTGTTTTATTGTACCTCATGCAAGAAAATAATGAACTTTAGATAAACATTTTAAAACTTCCAGTTGTCCGTGGTCATTTAAACAGTATTTGAATGTTATTGGTTGGGTTTGTATTTTGCTGCCTTTCCTTTACAGCTAGCTCCCTGATTCATTGTGGTCATTAGGCACCCGCGTCGGTGGATGGTAAGTCGGGTGCACTGAAAATTGGTAGCAGGGAACACACACACACCAACTTGATAGAGCTCGTGAAGTCACCTGATCGATGTATATGGTGATTTGAAAAGTATATGGGCCCTGAAGCCGGAAACGGCGAAAACTATTGGTCGGGTGGCCTCGCGCGCTCTATCAGCACCACACAGGAAGCAGCGACTGATGCAAATAATCTACAGGGGATCAGGCAGCCGACAAGCAGCGATTACGACAGTACTATAATTAATGTTGATATTGCTGATACTACTGAGACAGGTTATGTATCTCCCGACCCCGCCGAGAACTTCTTCTCCCTGAATGAAGAATCTGTGGAGTCAGATGATATGCATACACCAAGCGATAGTAGTCCCGATGAGAGCGCGGAATCCTCAGTCAGTAGCGGGAGTCAGAAAAATAGACCAAAAAAAATCCAAGGGATCCAAAAGGGCGTCTGTGGGGCATAAGCCAAAACAACAAAAAGATACAGAGGAGGAGCAGGAGCTCAGTTGGGATTATTCTGACACGCAGCCACTCATTACAACAGAGGAGCCAGAGACTAACATTGAGGGCAAAAAACATCAGAACGCCCATAATCAGGGAAAGGAACATAATAAGACAACAGAGCCGACCCTGGCATTAATCTTACAATCTCTCAATGCATTTTCAAAGAGAAGTTAAAACAGAGAGCCGGGTCGCCCGTGCTGCAGGGAAAAAACTCCAAGGCGCAGTACGGAAAATTGTGAAAACGTGTACGGACATTTCGGAGAGATTAAGCATGGTCCAAACACGCACGCCAACGGAGGTGACTCAACAGGGTAGCACTGTGACGGATATTATGTGGAAACTGGAGGAGGCAGAGAACCGCCAACGGCGGAATAATCTAAGAATCCTCGGAATACCCAAGAACAGCGAGGGGACGATATCCGGGCTTTCACGATCAATCTCTTTAAAAATGCTTTCTCCGAGCTAATACACTGGGATTGGGATAAAGAATTACAGACGGTGCACAGATTTACCTTTACACCCCCAAAACACTCCAGAGGGAGCCAATCATTCCCCAGAGTCATCCTGGTGTTTTTGGAAACTTTTTATTAAGACAGGCTGTGTACGATCTGGCTAGACCTAATAAGCAGCGGAACTGGGGGAGCTTCTCTTTTTTCGCTAAACCCGATTTCGCACATGCAACGGTAGAAAGACGCTGGCGGTTGCGACAACTTATCACGCCATTTCAAAAAGCAGGTGCTGCCACCTTCCTACAGAAACCAGCCAAACTAAAAGTGATCTCAAAGGGGAAGACAGTGTTTTTTACCTCCGAAATACAGGCAGAGCAGGCCCTGAAGGAAATAATCTTGGGGGAAAAAAATGATGGAGCAGGGGGGAGTCACTCATAGACTGTGCCTGAAAGACTATTTGGACATTCAATGGATACTGATATGATACAATCTAACTTGAAGAATGGTTTCTTGATCTCTTGGGCTTCACTTACCCTTTTTGATGTTTTTTAGGTATTTTTTTTGCATATGTTGGTGCTCTCATGTAGTGGCCCTCTCACTCACGCACCTGCCTTCAATACCACAAGTTGTAGGGTGGCAATGATGTTAGATGCGATTTAGCTTGGAATGGAGTAATTCTATGTGGGGCCAGGCAGGGAGTACATATGTGTGCAGGGGAAGGGGTGTTGTGGGGTGTGGGTGAGGTCGGACAAGACGTCATCACACAGGCTCAGGTTGAGCCTGGCAGCTTCAAGAAAGGTGGGGGTTGGGAGGAAGGGTGGGAGGGTGGGGGAGACCAGGTCCAAAGGTGTCTATTGGGGGTATGAAATATACACAGAGAAACATAAGGAAAGAAATTATAGTGCGGCAGTTTGTTTTAGGAAGCAACACATAAAACAACCGTGGAGTGATAGCAATTGGGATGGCTAAACTAAAAATACTTTCAATGAACATATGTGGCCTTAATGATGTAAAGAAAAGGCAGAAAGTGGCAGAGGGACTCAAGCTATCAGCTGCCAGTATTATCTGTCTGCAAGAGACACATATCGAGGGGGCACAAAAATATCTACTTAAAACACTCGGATACCGGCTTATTTCCGCCACTACACAAGGATCACGCACCAAGGGGGTTGCTATCTTAGCAAAAGGGGCGGGGTTGCAGTTTTCAAGATCAGTTGCGGACAAATTTGGGCGATATGCTATAGTAGAATGCTGTTACAACAATGGGAAGAACAAATTAACACTCTGCACCATCTATGGAAACATTAGTGACAATCCAGATGTGCTGATTAATGTGTCTAACGAACTCGTGCATTGTCCCCTCCCTATGGTTGTGTGCGGGGATTTAAATATCCATCTACCTAGTAATTGGTCGATGGGCCCAGAGTTTAAATTTCATGGGAGGAAACATAAAGTTTTTCAAGCATTAAAAGATATGTGTGGGCTACATGGCTTAGTAGATGGATGGACAGCAAAACACCCAAGGGATCCCGGTTATACCTATTACTCGCACCCGCACGCAAGGCATGTAAGGCTGGATTATATGTTTATGTCCAATGCACTAAAATCAGTGTGTCAAATAGATAAACTGTCGAGAGCCCTTTCAGACCATAACCCACTAGTGCTCAGCCTTACGTGTGGTTCTGATAAATCTTCAACAAACACTTGGACGTTTGAAAAGGCACTATTGCATAATGAAGGATATTGCCAATACATGGGAACATGGATTCCGGTCTTCCTGTCAGAAAATATGGGGTCTGCAGCAATAGATGTGGTGTGGGTTACCTTGAAGGCCTGCATTAGGGGCGAAACTATGCGCTTTTCTTTTCAGCTTAATAAAGAAAGGAGGTTAAAAATGATAGCACTTGAACAGAATTTATGTAAAGCAGAGGATGATTTGATTAAAGCGGTACACGAGGGCAGGGTAGTAGATCCTGAAGTAAGTAGGGTAGCAATCGCGAAGAACTGCATCTCAGAAATTCTAATTGGAAAAGCGATTTGTAGGGCAAATTCCCAGAAAGAAAAAACGTATGAGCTAAGTGAAAGGGTAGGTCATCAATTAGCGGTCAGAACCCGGGAAGAGTCATCGTTCACTCTAATAAAAGAAATCATTGATCCTGTAGCTGGCTTGAGGGCAGAATCCTCAGATATTAGAACGGCTTTTCAGAAGTTCTATCAGAACTTATATCATGAAGCTGATAATGAGTGTAGCAACCCTGACTTGTATCTGGACTTAATCACCACAGATCAGTTGGAAACAGAAGATCGGGATCTACTAGATAGCCCCATACAGTGGGAAGAAATTTTATTAGCAGTGAACTCTATGCCAAATGGTAAGGCCACAGGTATGGATGGAATCCCTACAGAGTTTTATGCTAAGTTTGCATCACAACTTAGGGGGATCATTTCAGAACTTTTTCAGTACATCGGGCAAGGAGGGAATCCACCAAGGTCCTGGTCGTTAGCCAAAATAATAGTTTTTCCTCAGAAAAATAAAAATCCCCAGGAAATGGGTTCCTACCGACCAATCACCCTATTAAATGGGGACTCAAAATTCTATTCCAAGATATTAGCAGCACGGCTTGCACCTATGATTCACAAAATAGTTTCCGAGAGGCAACATGGGTTTGTGTCAGCAAGGTCTACGATCGACCATGTACAGAGAGTCATTTCTCTTTTTGACTACACGGGAACTACAGGAGACCCCCATGGCGCTTATCCTGCTAGACGCAGAGAAGGCGTTTGATAGGGTCTCCTGGAAGTTCCTGTGGGAGGCAATGGCAAACTGCGGTATCGGAAAGAAATTCATAACAGCAATCCAACGGCTCTATTAAATCCCAGGGACAGTGTTTTGATCAACGGGATACTGTCAGAAAAGTTTATCATTACTAGGGGGACAAGACAAGGGTGCCCTTGTTAGCCCCTCCTGTTTGCTATTTATATAGATATATTTATTCGAAGGCTGGAAAACAATGTACTAATTCCTCCCATCCGAGTGCGTGATATGGACACAAAATGTTTAGCATATGCTGACGACATTGCCATTGTTACAGGGGACCCTAAAAATGCTATAAGTGTGATTGAAGCAGAAGCACTACTCTTTGGTCAAGCCTCTGGGTACAAACTGAATGCGAGTAAGACTCAGATTGTGTTGAACAATAAGGTCATGATGAGCGACCCTTGAGTAACTGATAAGGAAACATATCTGGGGGTTAGCATCTGTGCTGCTATAGAACTTATTGTTAGTATTAATATAGATCCACTTATACAACGTACCAAGAAAGAACTGATCAGGCTGAACAATTTAAATCTAACTATTGCGGGTCGAACTAATGTAGTCAAGATGCTGTTTTTACCTAAGTTTCTGTATTTTTTTCGGGCTATTTGTTTAGAATTTTCTTCACAGGTATATAAAAACATAGATACAATGTTTTCTAGGTTTGTCTGTGGGATATAACAGACCACGTAGGGCATTGAGGTGACTCACTAATCCAAGAGAACGTGGAGATTGGGCTCTCCCCAACTTTAAGCTATATTACTGGGCCACAGTATTAAGGTATAGTTCGACCCTTATAACTGGCAACCCAGGAAGTAGCAATATTCCCACACCACAAGAACTCATTCTGGGTGAAGGGGGCGCTGGATGTCTATGGCAACATGTCAATGATGGGTATTTAAAAAAAGTCAAATTTAAGACTATTTCCAACGTTAGCAAAGTTTGGGGGAATGTCATAAAGCTATTAGGACTAGGTTGCTACTCCTACTATACCCCCGTGAGTCAGAATTCAGATCTCCCAGAGATATTTCACGATACCTGCATAAAGAGGTGGATCGATCTGGGGATTAAAGCATTTGAGGAATTGAAACTAGAATTCAACATTACTAACAGGGATTTTTTTAAATTTCTTCAAGTGAGAGATTTTCTATTGAAGAAAGGGGGTGGCCGGATCAAATTTCAATCGTGTCAAACTATAGAAAACCTACATAGAGAAATGCCTCCAAAAATTGGTGAGATTTATGAAGCCTTGAACTCATTGCTACCAGATGATATGGACAAACATGGAGAGGCCTGGCAGAGTAAACTTGGACTTTCTTCCCGAATGTTGGCATACTCATATGAAATGTGACTCTCTTGTTTAATGTCCATTAGGCTTCAAGCACAATACTATAAGACCTATTTCTCATTATATTATACCCCATATAAAATAGCTAAATGGGGAACCGGGAAACGTGCCCACGCTGTGCTCTACCAGCTGCAGATATCATTCACATGTTTGCTTCCTGTGACTCCATAACTAATCTACTTGCCGAAATATCAGGCTTTCTTACAGAGATAGCGCATTGCGATGTAAACATTACAACAGCAGAAGTCATCCTGGGTGTGTCAAACATTGATAGGCCAAAACAGATACAAGGGTTAATTTTTGTTGCGATGGGGGTGTTCCGGTTGTGTGTCGCATCGGCCTGGCTCGATCCGATACCACCATTGTTTATGCAGTGGAGGGCCAGACTGCTTGCGACCTGTAGCCTGGAGGTTGCCATCTATAGGAATAAAGGGTATAACACTCGAAGACGAGGAATGAAGATATGGGGCCCCTTGCTTGACTGGATTCAAGAGAATGATTAGTGGGAATAATTGGAGATATTCAACATGGGCACATGTTGTCTGTGTTATTATGTTGTTCCTCTGTCTCTGTTCTTTATTTTTTTCTTCTCTCTCTTTCTTATTAATTTCTTTTCTCAGAATATGATTGATTTGCAATGTGTAAGTACCTCTGTTTGGGTTTTATGTATTGATACCTGGTCTCGTGGGGGGGAAGGGGGTGGGTGGGTTGTCTGTAAAATTGTGGAAAAAAATCTGTAATAAAGATTGTTAAAAAAAAGGAAAAGAACAGCTGACTATTTCAGTTTTAATATTTTTAAAGTATGTTTTAAAATGCAGAAATTCAATCATGGTGTAATCCAAAACCCCTAACGTTTATTGGATCTGAACTGTACTAATACTATTTGAATTTTACAAACTAATGTATGTATATATTGTGCCATAACATTTTTATTGTACTTTTATGATGATTACACTAAATCGAATAAAGCTGATTGAATTGAATTGTTACATAATGCAACTTCCACAGTTCAATTACAATTAAGTCAGAAGTGCCTTGACTTTTTCTGCATAGAGCAAAGACATCTGATGGTAGGCAGGGATAATTTTTCGGCGAGCAGCACACTACTCTGGAACCCAAAAAGAATTTGTGGTCAATTAGTGTAGGGAAGTATGAAATTAATTCTTTATTTGGTTTGAAAAGGATAGTGGAGGGTTAGAAGATGGAAGGTTTTGTATGTATATAGCGCTTGCTACCCCTGATGAGATGTTGAAGCGCTTTTCGGCAAGTAGCACTGTACTCCGGAACCCAGAAAGAATTAGTGGCGAATTAGTATAGGGAAATATGAAATTCGTTTGAGCAGTGGACGTGTTAGTAGTCTGTTGTGTTGGGCACTAGGTGGTGCACATCCAAGATGGCCGCACACCTGTGAGGCTCCGGATGCCCGGTGAAGAAATTCGCATTTATACCTGCCCTTTCTCCCTAAATACGCCTCCTGCCTGTGCCTGTGACCTTCTGGAGCTCCTGTGCGAAAATTCGCAGTTTCCGCTTCGTTCCTCGAGGAGCCACGGCGTTGAACTCCGGACAGGCTTGTGAGCACTCATCTATGCTGGAGCCACTGTCGGGCCGCATGAGCTACACGACCCCCCGGTCTCCCACGTGGTGTTAGGCTGTTGCTGCTGCATACGTGGTTGGCAGAGACAGGAGGGGCGAATTCTACCTGCGGATGGCCCACGAGACCCCCTGACACCTGCGGGCACTATTCTACTAACAGCCCCCTTGCTGCTAATGTGAGTCCCCCTTCTGGTAGTGGAGGCGCCCTTCCCCCCTGTTTCACATGAGAACTCTGCTGTGAAGGCCCTCACCTTTCGTCTTTGTCTACAGCGCATGTATTGTCTGGTCACTGCTATTTCACTGCTCATCTTACTTGATACAGCCTCTGTCCTCCCACACACCAAATGTTGCCTACAGCCCTCCACTGACTTCTGACACCATGGCTGCATGGACTTCGCCAACATTATCCCAGCGAAGCACGAAAGGGTGAGCTGAACAGCCAGCCAGACGCACCTCCTCCAGGGTGTCACTCATTGTACGGGAGGTAACACATAGCATGTCTGGTCAACAGGATCCCACGGACCATGGCGTCCCTCTGTGAGCCTAGACACTATTGGGAATACTGACGCCCGGCAACCCAGGTTGACGTTTGACTAGGAAGGCTGGCACATGCTCCACCTCTGTCGACTCTGAGCCATCCGAAATGGAGCATGGTCCGACTGCCTCGCAGTCCCCAGGGGACGAATTTAAGACACTCCTCTTGGCAGTACAGAACAGCTTGGCAGACTTATCTGGGAAAATGGACTCCAGGAACAACCTACTTGACTTCCTTGTTCATAAAGTCGACAAGCACGATGGACAACTTAAAGAGGCCGAATGTCGCATTTCTGAGACGGTAGACACCACATCTCAACTACAGGACGGCGTCAAGAGTATAGATAAGTTGCTGAGGGTCATCACGGCTAAAAACAAGGACATTGAAGCGCGTGGCCACCTCAACAATATCCGCATACCTGAATCGACCAACACAGGCCGAATGGGAGACCACGTTGAACGTCTCCTGAAAGGCTCCTTTGGCGCTGACTCCTTCTCACCCCACCTGTTCGTGGAGCGCACCCACCAATCCCTGGGGCCGCTCTCGCCTCCGTGAGCCCCCCCTCGAACTATTATTGCCAGGCTGTTGAATTTCAGAGACCGTGATGTTGCACTGCAAAATGTTTTTTGTTAATGGCGCCGTCATGCATATTGTACAATTCTCTTGCTTTGCTGTTCAGCACACAGGTATGCACCACACTGTTTTACAATCGTCTATATGACATTTCCTCTCTTCTGAATTTCTTATGGCAACACATCTTAAGGCCCTATGGCATAAAATTGCTTACATGGAATGTCAGGGGTCTTTGCGACCCTCGAAAACGGAGACAGATTTTGGCATATTTAGATCGGCACCAGGTGCAAAGTGCACTGCTTCAGGAAACACACATAGATCCCCGTTCGCCCCCAAGTTTTGGCACCAAATGGACCTCAGCCGTGCCTTCTCCTCCTACTCCACCTATTCTAGAGGTACCGTCATTCTGATTAAAAAATACACCATTCATACTGGGAAGCACATACTGTGACGACTCTGTGACGACCCTGGTCGCAGTTGTATAATGTGGGGTACTCTGGGCACACAGTTGGTTGCCCTGGCGTGTAGCTATGGCCCTAATCATGATGACCCACAATACTCCTCCACTTTATGGGGAAGCATATTGGATATGGGATCCACACGTGATATGGGGGGGGTTTAACATAGCATTGCACCCAGCAGCGGACCGCTCCAACCCTCAGCCTCACCATTACACCAGGGCACATGAAACACTCCTGGGGTTATTGGAAGAATATGGCTAGTAGATGCCTGGAGGTATACACATCCCACTGGGAGGGAAGGTACATATTACACCTTGGGACACGGCTTGACTACTGGCTCTGCTCCTGGGGCACGGCGCCTTGGATTCAATCTGTCTCTCTCTTTGCCCGTATAAACTCAGACCACGCCCCTGTGTGCCTTGAGATATTACCCCCCAGTGCAGTAGCCACCCCCGCTTCTGACGTCTTCTCCCGGAGTCCCTTTTAAATACAGTCTTCCAGGCTGAACTCGGGGAATTAAAGATTTTTTTGAGAGAAACAAGGGCTTTGTTGAATTGCTATCCACACTTTGGGAAACTTTCAAGGTTACCGTCCAAGGTATAGGCATGTCCAAGAGCTGTGGGGTCCTCCGTGACATTAGACATAATCTAAAACGTCTGGAGGTTGAGATACGGCAGCTAGAAACTGACATGTGGAGGGACGGATCTGGCAGACATAGAGCACTGCTTCCAGAAAAAATGACTGACTATGTTACCACCGCTGACCGCGAAGTGAAATTCCGTGGCAAATACTTCACAGCTCGTCGATACGGGGAGGGGGAGCGACCAGGCCGGGCCCTAGCTACAGAAATTAAACAGTCTTGCTTCTATAGTTTTGTGTTGGAAGTAGTGGACAAGGATGACATGCGACATAGGGATAGCCAAGACATACTACACACATTCACCTCGTTCTACAAGAACTAATACAAGATACAACGCACTTCCCCACCAGACTTCACACCCCTCTTTGGTGACATCACCTGGAGTTCTTAGTCACGCCTTTTGAGGACGACGAGCTCAGGGAGGCTATTTATGCAGATGATGTCGGGCAAGGCCCCGGGCTCTGACGGCCTACCTGTAGATTTTTACAAATTATACATCGAACAGCTACTCCCTGTGTTGAAAGAAGTCTTTCTCGAAGCCCAAGAGACCCAAATCCTTCCACCCTCATTGAAGGAAGCTTTAATCAGCTCATTGTTAAAACCAGGTAAGCCCCCTGACCAATGTGAGTCCTATAGACTGCTGTCCTTACTGAACACTGATACCAAGATTCTCGCTAAGTTATTGGTGAACCGACAGTGCCTCTCGTTAGACAAATTGGTCCTTCCGACCAGGCGGGTTTCATACCAGGCAGTGCGATTTCCCACAATCTCTGCACTCTTTTTTCCATTTTGCAGACAGTTGATCCCAAGCTGGCACTGGCGGCGTTTTTTTTGGATGGCTCCAAGGCTTTTGATTCTGTGGAGTCGGATTACTTATTCGCTGTGCTTCAATGTATGGAACTACCCGTCGGTTTCCTATCCTGGATCCGCTTGTTGTACACATCGCCCACAGCGAGAGTACTGATTAACGAGCGAGCCTCACCATCCTTATCCCGAGGCACGCGCCAGGGATGTCCCCTCTCCCCCCTCCTTTTTGCCCTTATTATGGAGCCACAGGCGGCAAGGATTAGACAGCACTACCAACATGTAGGTCTTCATTGCCTATTACGCCCTGTCCTTGGGACACGCTTACACGACCATACGAGCAGGGAGGTTTTGACATCCCAAACTTTGAGCTGTATTACCTAAGGGCACAGGCGCACTTTGCTCACTATTGGTTCCACCTCCATTACATCCCTCGCGTAGCCACTGAGCATTGGTTGTCAGACCCAATCCTGTTGGATGGTGTAATACTGTCCAGAGTGGCACCTTGTGAGAAAGAACCAACCTCAATAGACTGCACAAACACAGCCTGGGCCCGTATTTTAGCACATTTGTCCACATCCAGTTTTTAATCCCCTCTCCTTTCTATGACTTACCACCCTGATTTGGCGCTGCTGCAAGAAGGTATTTTTAGAGACATGACACGGAACATTCACACCTGGGGGCACCTCTTTGTTAAAGGTAAATTTCGCACCCTCCAGCAGTTATGTCATGACCCCCCACCCTCTACCATGGACACATTTCTATATGCCCGTCTGAGACATGGGGTACTAGCGTGCCATTCCACGTTCCTTACAGAGCCTCCCACCCTGTCGCCTCTGCATCGTGTGCTTCAGGTGGATAACGCTAGCCATCTAGTGTCTACACTTTACCAGTCACTGTACGTTGATCATGAATACTCAACTTTTACTTCCCGAGCTAAGTGGAGATTAGATCTGGGTCAAGAGCTCACTGATGAGCAATGGACCTACTGCTGTAAACAGACTGAGGGGGTCTCCTCGAACAGCAGGCAGCGTATTATCCATTATAGATATCTTCAACGCTATTACCATACTCCCGTGTGGTTACACAGGTACGGTCTACGCGACTCTGATAGCTGCGCTAGGTGCCAGGTGGGACAGGCAGATTTTTTTCACCTTGCCTGGGCGTGCCCTCGGGTATATAACTACTGGCAGCTGGTATTTGAGGCCCTCAATTCCATGACCGCTACACCTCTTCCTAGATCTCTACTCACTGCACTTCTGGGCTATTCTGCACCCATCCCTAGCACACACAGAAAGTTTGTTTCTTACAGTTTGGGCCTGGCAAAACGCCGCATGGCCTGCAGGTGGGTATCGTGGCTGTGTGCCTAAATTTAAGGAATGGTTGGGCAATAAGATCCTCTGGCAAGACCAAATCTGCACGTATGGTGACTTATTACCTCGTTCCTCACTACCCCGGGACATATGGGGCCCGCTGCAGTCATATTTGCTGGAACATTCTCTCACTGTTGATTCCTAAGTCCACGTGCTTGGCACGTGATCCAGGTATATCCTTGCCATTTTTGTGATGTCTGGGGTGGGAAACGCAGCTCTGTAATGTTACATATGCTATTGTATACCGAGCACTACGCCCCACTCCTCCTATTGTTATCAAACGCCTAATATATGCTAAATTGCTTTATTGATATCTCTGCATTCCATATGTCGAAACCCTTCATATGTACTATTCTTTGCATGATGATAATGTAATTTGCTGTACCTGCTGATCGAACCACTTTTACCATGCTGATGGTTGTTTAATAAAGAAATTTCAACAACAAAAAAATGTTAGTGCTAGATGTAGGTGGCTAAATACCGGTCGGCAATGGTGAAATGTGGTAAATTTCACCATTTCCGACCGGTATTTAGCCATGTACGTGATAGCAAGGCGGCTACGTTTGCGGGCAGCAGGACTGAGGATCTGGAGACGGGAGGAGCGTGTGTACAGAGTGCGTGTAACACTGTTCCAACTGACTGAGGCTGAAATCCATGAGCGGTACAGGCTACACCCAAACACCATCATGGACCTCATACGGGACCTGCACCCACTCCTGGAGCACCAGACACCAAGGGCGCACGCAATTCCCACTCATGTACAGGTACTCTGTTGCCTGCACCTCCTGGCATCTGGCAGTTACCAAGGGGTAATAGCTGTAGCAGGTGGAGTCTCACAAGGTTGCCTGTCGCGTTTTTTACGCAAATTCCTGGATGCCATGTTCCAAAGGATGGCACACTGCATCAAATTACCCAGCACACAAGCAGAACTGCTGAAAACCAAGTTGGACTTTTATCAGAAGGCCCACTTCCCACACGTCATTGGTTGCATTGACAGGACACACATACCAATCTGCCCCCCTGTTGCGACTGAGTACATCTACCGCAATCGCAAGTCCACACATTCCATCAATGTACAGGTCATATGTGATGCGGAGAACATTATCACCAACATAGTTGCAAAGTTACCAGGGAGCACCCACGATTCATACATATTCCGGAACAGTGGGATATATACCCGTCTCCTTGCAGGTGAATTTGGTGAAGGCTACCTGCTAGGTAAGTAGATGTGGCACCCCCTGAATATTACAACTGTTGCTGCGATTGTACACTGTGAAATACTTACTTAACTGTCACACTCAGGTGACAGTGCCTATGCAGTGCGCTCTTTCATCCTGACTCTGTACCTGCACCCATCCGCCCCAAGTGAAAGGAGATACAATGTTGCATATAGATCAACACGCAATGTGGTGGAGCGAACATTTGGACTCCTCAAAAGCCGGTTCCGCTGTCTGCACAAAAGTGGAGGTGCACGGCAGTACCAGCCCCTGGTGTGTTGCAAAATCATAGCTGTATGTGCCATGCTGCATAACCTTGCCTCTAAGAAGGGTACACCTGTGGAAATGTGTGATTCTGAAGAGGAGGATGAGGATGAGGAAGGTACACAGCCACAGTACAGCGCAGCAGGTGGTGTAGCTGCAGCAGATAGGAGACAGAGACGGTTAGAGATCACTCAAAATTATTTCTAAGTAAGTAAGGAGACAAAGCCAGGTAATGCATTTATGTCAGGGTATTTAATATACCTCACAACAGGCAATTGTCCAGCACACCATGACACCAGCTATGTGTTCAAAAGGGTTACTTCAGCCACTACAGATTGTCATTGTAGGGCCGTGCCTATCTCCTGCGCCCCCGCACACCAGTGCTGTGTCCTACATGCAGACTGTCCTCAGAAGCACTGTGTCCTGTAGCAGACCCATGCCTCACACTGTGCCTCCTGCTCTCTGGCAAGGGGGGGTTTCAGTGCTACGACTGCTTGCCTGCTCACTTTCCTCCACGTCCCCTGTACCAGTGGCAGCAATCTGGTTTGTCTGCATGAGCTCTACGGCACTGGTGACTGTGACCAGGCCCTGGGTAACCTCACAGCTGCACTTTTCCATCTCAAGTTGCATGGCCACAGATCTCCTACTCAGCACGTGGGTCGCATTACACAGTCTGTTCACAGACTTCCTGAAGCCTGCAATCACCTGCCTGTCTCTCCGCCTTGCAGCGCGCTTCCCCTCCATTCTGTCACTTAACTTGCTCACTGCCTCAGATACCTCCTTCAGTCCCTCTGCCATTGTATTGTTGAGGCAGTAGATGGCCTCCTTCATTTCATCCACCTTCCTGTTGTTTGCCTGCATCTGTCTCTGAATGGTCCACATTGTCTTCCCCTGCAGGCACTGGACTTTCAGCATTTGGCCCTCCAGGCTTGAGAAGACACTTGTTCCTTCAACATCAGGACTCTGTGACCTCTGTCGACATATACGGGCACCTGTGATGCATTCCAGCATGGGGGACTGTGCCCCAGATGGCTGTGTGTCTGCACCCGGTGTTGAATGTTGGCCTTCCTGTCTGTCCTCCTCTGTTGCAAAAAGGGGGGTACACCCAATAAAGTCACTGGGACCTGGGTACGTATATTGCTGAGAGAGGGGTCCCAGTAAACACACAAGAGAATGAAAACCATCAAGACAAATCAATTAACAACAATCTGCTTACATTGTTTTTATTTACAAAGTAGCTGACCCACTTATTCAGGCAAAAACAATTGATATAACATTTTTTAAATTTTCATAGAGTGCCCCGGAAAAAGGGGGAAGGGGAAGTAGTGCAGTAAGTGTAGGAAGGGTAAGTGACATAAAAACAGAGCCAAAGGCTACAAACAGTCAAAAATTCTTAGACTAATTCAAAATGTCAGTGACCATGAGTTCAAAAATTATTATTACAACAGAACATGCTCCATATATGTGCTGAATATCGTTACTCCTGAAATGAAGCTGAGAGAAATACAAGACAGTCAGCGTTTCGACCCCTATTGTAAAGGCAGGTAGAGATTGATCCCTTGCAGTGGGGTCTTCATCAGGACGGGAAAAAGGGGGGGCACAACCTATTAAATACAAAAGGTATTGTATCAAGGGGAACAGATCCAGAATTTCAGAATTAAACGAGTAAGCACATCAAAGATAGAGACAACAAGACATACCAGAGATGCTTGTTGTCGAGGGTGGAGGGGGATGAGTACTCCCACAGGGCTTGGTACGGCCTAGAATTGAAGGCCCAGCTCTGGTCGCAAAAACCACTAAAAGGTAATATAAAGAACGTTCTGAATAGGGACAAAACATTGGCATAAATAAGGTGCTACCAAAAGGTAAAAATGGACCAGTATGGTTCGGTGAGTAAACTTACATTGAGCACCACTATTGGTTCCAAATGGATCGAGTCAGTAACATCAAAAACCATATGGTTGGATAAGGAGCGCAGGAATATATCAATCGGTTTAATCTGGAAGGAAGGGAAGGATCATCACATTGTTGGCCCGATGTTAGGGAGTTTGATTAAAAGACATTAGATCCGGCATAGCCATGTTGATAAACAAGTGTAATATCACCTCAATATCCTGCGTACCTGGTTAGGCAAACCGTTCTATGATGTAAACAATAGTCTTAGTAGAGATACATCGTGGAGACGGGATCAGCAGTAGAAAGTCTCTATGGAAGGAATACAAGAGTGAAATATCACTACTTGTGCTGTGTACATGAAGGAACCTTCATACAAACGGACAGACAGTTAGACATACCCGTCAATGGTGGAGAGGCGAAATCAGCGAGCTAGTTGGGGCCATGGATGTTTGAAAACGGCATCTGTTGTGACAGAAAACGGAGGTCGCCGTTAGAGAACTGTGGAGATATTTCATCCACAGGCTGGGTCACAAAAAATAATTAAAATGAAGGGAGTACCTGCAGTCAAAGGATTGAATCCAGGTATCAGCAGCCGTCGCGTAGCGGAGTTCGCATAGCGGAATCCACTCAAGGACGGTAAACTATAGCTCCGATCACGTGGTGTGATCGTCTCAAAAATAAAAGAGGGCCAAGCGTGAAAGAGGTAAAGACGTTGTGTCAAACGGCCATGATAGAGTGGCTAGTTGGTATGTGATATTGAGCTGAGTTGCAATCAGACATCACAGTGATATAGATCAGATATCTTGTAAGAGTCAGTCTCATGCCCGATTTCTTGCATAAACATGTATACATTAATACAGGAACAAAAATGAGACAATAAAACATGGCAAATCAATAAAGGTAATTACACATGGACATCCATAATTCTCACAGTTATATCTATAGATTATCAACAATTGCTTAAAAAACAGTAACGATTTTCTGGCGTACCTGTCACATAACGGTAAAAGCCAACTCGGTGTGGTACAGAAATCTTGAATAAAGGTAATCAATCATTGAACATAAAGCAATCTCATATAGTTATTATAGGCGTACCTGTCACAAGACGGTAAAAGCCCGTTCCACAAGGACAATTGTTGCCAAATGCCAAAAATCCCTGGTATATATCCCACTGTTCCAGATAACTTCACTATCAAAACAGAACTGTGTAAATTTTTTCGTAAAATCCGACTCAAGTATTTCTTCAGGAATACTATTCCATCTCAACAACATTCCCATACAGTACTTAGGTTACCATCCTCTTTTGTTCCACCGGCATATGCTATGTCTCACAAAATCTTGGCATATGAGGAAGTAGTATGGAGGGATGTCTGTCAGACACTAGACACTAGGACATATGTCAAATTCAATATCAGTAAATCTGAAAAATTGGCTTTACAATCCCTTGCGTCCAACAACAGAGTGGTCATTAAGCCCGCCGACAAAGGCGGGGCTATTGTCATTCAAGATGTTGTGAAGTACGAAAATGAAATTTTCCGTCAATTGAACGATGGAGTCAGTTACCAGCGACTCCGTTCAGATCCTTCCGCATCCCTGGCACTTGAAATAATGGAGATTACCAAAGAAGGGCTTGAATTGGGTTTTCTATCCGAACATGAATTCAATTTTCTTAACCAAAAGAACCCTAGACTTCCCACTATATATACAATACCAAAAATTCATAAAAACATGTCTGACCCCCCCGGTAGACCCATCGTCTCGGGATGTGGGTCGATGCTTGAGCCATTGGGTAGATATGTTGATCATTTTCTGAAACCTATTGCGGAAACCACCAATACTTATCTCAGGGACACCATGCACACCATTGGCATTGTAGAGAATCTTCCCTTTGATGCTGACAAACAGATATTGGTAACATGCGATGTGGTTTCACTGTACACGTGCATTCCACAGCTAGAAGCATTGGCTGTAATGACCCGATCTTTAAATCAGCGCACTGCCCCTATGGCAGTTCCCACAGAGTTTATTATAGCTCTATTAAAAATTGCCTTGACCAGAAATGTCTTTGTCTTTAAGGATCAATTCTTTCTTCAGACGAAGGGGGTCGCAATGGGGGCTCCATTTGCCCCAGATGTGGCCATTATCTATATGGCGACTTTCGAAGAAAATGTTGTCTTAAACCATCTCAATCCATTCAGAGACCATCTTGGTCTCTGGATGAGATATATCGACGATATTCTCTGTTTATGGAATGGCCCCCCGATCTATTAACATCTTTTCATACCTGGTTGAACGAACAGTCTCCTCATCTTCAATTCACCATACATTCGGACCAACATAAAATAGACTTTTTAGATATCACCATCTTTGATGACGGTGGTTCTCTGAAAACCACTCTATATCGCAAATCCACCGAACGTAACTCATTGTTACAGTATACCAGCCATCATCCCCGGGCCCTCAGGGATAATCTACCCTTTGGGCAATTTCTCCGAATCCGAAGAAATTGCTCTCTTAAAGATCATTACATGGCTCAATCGGAAGACTTATCTACTCGTCTTTCGGAACGGGGATATCCTAAAAGACTGGTCCGCCAGGCAAGGAAACGCGCGTGGTTTAATCCTAGGGAGGATTTGCTTGTCCCCAGGTGTAAAACCGATAATCTTAATGATCGCATTGTATGCGTGACCACCTTTTCCACAAAGAGTAATAATATCAAACGAATTATCAACCATCATTGGGCACTGGTGGCCGACGACATACATCAGACAGAACCTCCCCTTCATGCATTCAAAAAGGGCAAGAGTGGACGCGACTCTGTGGTTCGTTCCTTCCTACAAAGTCCACAAGACCCGACTCTGTCTTCCATGTGGAACCTACCACCAATTGTGGGTCATTACCGCTGTGGGTACTGCAAGGCCTGTGAAAGCACCATACAGACTAAAGAATTTGAGTATCGACACATCAAAACATCTATGACATCCCACACCAACTGTAATTCTTCCAACATCATATATGCCATTCTATGTCCATGTGACCTGATATATATCGGACAGACCCAACAAAAAGCTAAAGTCCGTGTTCTCCAACATATGAGCAGGATTCGCTGTGAAACTAAGGGTGCACCCCTTGTGCAACATTTCAAATCTGCAGCCCATACCCCCAAAGTTTGAAGTGGCTCATTCTAGAACAGGTGACACTGGGCCCTCGTGGTGACAACATTGCGGAGATCTTAAATGTAAGGGAGCTCAAATGGATGTTCCGTTTTAATTCAATCAGCAATGGCCTCAATGAATACGATAGCTCTTTTTCTCAGCTAGCGCTGCTTCGATAATGAGGTATGTCTCCCCGTCTGTAACATATTCCATCAGGTGATCCCCTTAAATCTGAAACTTAGGTTGACTCATGGAGCAACAGGGATTTTTGGCATTTGGCAACAATTGTCCTTGTGGAACAGGCTTTTACCGTCTTGTGACAGGTACGCCTATAATAACTATATGAGATTGCTTTATGTTCAATGATTGATTACCTTCATTCAAGATTTCTGTACCACACCGAGTTGGCTTTTACCGTCATGTGACAGGTAGGCCAGAAAATCGTTACTGTTTTTTAAGCAATTCTTGATAATCTATAGATATAACTGTGAGAATTATGGATGTCCATGTGTAATTACCTTTATTGATTTGCCATGTTTTATTGTCTCATTTTTGTTCCTATATTAATGTATACATGTTTATGCAAGAAATCGGGCATGAGACTGACTCTTACAAGATATCTGATCTATATCACTGTGATGTCTGATTGCAACTCAGCTCGATATCACATACCAACTAGCCACTCTATCATGGCCGTTTGACACAACGTCTTTACCTCTTTCACGCTTGGCCCTCTTTTATTTTTGAGACGATCACACCACGTGATCGGAGCTATAGTTTACCGTCCTTGAGTGGATTCCGCTACGCGAACTCCGCTACGCGACGGCTGCTGATACCTGGATTCAATCCTTTGACTGCAGGTACTCCCTTCATTTTAATTATTTTTTGTGACCCAGCCTGTGGATGAAATATCTCCACGGTTCTCTAACGGCGACCTCCGTTTTCTGTCACAACAAATGCCGTTTTCAAACATCCATGGCCCCAACTAGCTCACTGATTTCGCCTCTCCACCATTGACGGGTATGTCTAATTGTCTGTACGTTTGTATGAAGGTTCCTTCATGTACACAGCACAAGTAGTGATATTTCACTCTTGTATTCCTTCCATAGAGACTTTCTACTGCTGATCCCGTCTCCACGATGTATCTCTACTAAGACTATTGTTTACATCATAGAACGGTTTGCCTAACCAGGTACGCAGGATATTGAGGTGATATTACACTTGTTTATCAACATGGCTATGCCGGATCTAATGTCTTTTAATCAAACTCCCTAACATCGGGCCAACAATGTGATGATCCTTCCCTTCCTTCCAGATTAAACCGATTGATATATTCCTGCGCTCCTTATCCAACCATATGGTTTTTGATGTTACTGACTCGATCCATTTGGAACCAATAGTGGTGCTCAATGTAAGTTTACTCACCGAACCATACTGGTCCATTTTTACCTTTTGGTAGCACCTTATTTATGCCAATGTTTTGTCCCTATTCAGAACGTTCTTTATATTACCTTTTAGTGGTTTTTGCGACCAGAGCTGGGCCTTCAATTCTAGGCCGTACCAAGCCCTGTGGGAGTACTCATCCCCCTCCACCCTCGACAACAAGCATCTCTGGTATGTCTTGTTGTCTCTATCTTTGATGTGCTTACTCGTTTAATTCTGAAATTCTGGATCTGTTCCCCTTGATAAAATCCCTTTTGTATTTAATAGGTTGTGCCCCCCCTTTTCCCATCCTGATGAAAACCCCACTGCAAGGGATCAATCTCTACCTGCCTTTACAATAGGGGTCGAAACGTCGACTGTCTTGTATTTCTCTCAGCTTCATTTCAGGAGTAACGATATTCAGCACATATATGGAGCATGTTCTGTTGTAATAATAATTTTTGAACTCATGGTCACTGACGTTTTGAATTAGTCTAAGAATTTTTGACTGTTTGTAGCCTTTGGCTCTGTTTTTATGTCACTTACCCTTCCTACACTTACTGCACTACTTCCCCTTCCCCCTTTTTCCGGGGCACTCTATGAAAATTTAAAAAATGTTATATCAATTGTTTTTGCCTGAATAAGTGGGTCAGCTACTTTGTAAATAAAAACAATGTTAGCAGATTGTTGTTAATTGATTTGTCTTGATGGTTTTCATTCTCTTGTGTGTCCTACTCTGTGGCATCAATCTCCTGGAGTGGAGCCACTGTGTATCGCTTTGACCTTGGTGGTGGTGATGGAGATGTTGGTGCAATGTGTGGAGGTGACAGGACTTCCTCCTCACTTCTGTTATCCTCTCTGGGGAAATCAGCAGTCTCCCCCTCTGTAGCCTGTGGCGCTGTTCGGCCTATGGATACAGAATTTACTATTACTCACTTTTCTTGCAGCAAATGTGTGCAAATAAATTTCATGACTGACATCCTGGCTGTCTGTCCTCTGCTATCTCATCTATAGATGTGTGTGAATTGCCTATGCTTATTGAGGAGTGGCTGATTTGCTAACCATTGATAGGGACTACATTTCCCATGATGCATTGCAGATCTTACATTAAACATGGGCTGGAGTGGGATTGTTGCAGGTTGATTGGGGTTAGGGAGGGGCGACAGCATGATGTAATGCAACTTCCTTGTGTGTTGGATGGTGTAGCAGAGCTATCCACATCCCCGATGCCACTGACACTCTCTGGCTGGAGGGTGGATTCTACCAGTTGGTCCAGGGCAGTAGGAGCAGGCGCTGTGGAGCTTTCCCCACCTGTTTTTCCAGCTTGTTTCTGATGCTCAGCCATCCTCTTCTTGGCACGTGCCCTCAGGTCGTACCAACACTTTTCAATTCCTCAATTGTCCATGGTGTGACCCCAATTGCATTTATTTTTTCCTGGATTGCCATCCAAATGCCCCTTTTCTGGGACTCAGGGACGTTAAGTGATCTCTTCCCAAAGAGCTGGTCATGGTCTTTCACTACTTCCTCAATGAGGACCTCCAACTCCTTTTCACTAAACTTGTGCTTTCTTTTCCTCCCAGCTGCAGAATCCTTGCTTTTCTCAGGTGTGGCCATGGTGCAGTTAGTCAGTCCAATCTGCCATTTCCCCATTCAGGAATTTCTTCTTGCAGAAGATTTGAAAAGGCCCATCTGGAGGCTGCAGGCACCAAAGTGCTTTTTAAGCCAGTGCGTGGCATCTAGCCTGCTGCCTCAATGTGGTTGACGGCCAACTAGGCCTGTCCTTGACTTCCTCTCCTCCAGGATATTTGAAAATAAAATGTCACGAGTATGCCTTGCACAAAAGTAAGAGGAAGAGACACTGGAAACAAATTTCACCTCACATTTGAAATTCTGAGTACAAAAAAGCCCTTAAATCTCTGTACCAGGCCGTTTTTT
Source organism: Lissotriton helveticus (assembly GCF_964261635.1). Taxonomy (NCBI): domain Eukaryota; kingdom Metazoa; phylum Chordata; class Amphibia; order Caudata; family Salamandridae; genus Lissotriton; species Lissotriton helveticus. The sequence continues at coordinate 888,195,102 of NC_136070.1, forward strand.
CCCAATTACTTAGAATATGAAACTCTTTTCCTAAGGAATTTACTCTCTTCAACACAAACCTGTAGGAAGGACCCAAAAACATCTCTTCTGAATATATGTTATGTTATGTTAAACTTTATTTGTATAGCGCACGTACACCAGGTTGGTTTCTTGGCGCTGCTCTGAAGATGTTAGACTAAGGTGTTACTAGTATGCCTGTTTAAATAGCCAGGTTTTTAGGAGTTTGCGGAAGCTCATGATGTTTGTGCAGGATCTGATCTCAAGAGGCAGGGAGTTCCAGAATTTGGGGCCTAGGGTGGTGACCCTTGTCCCTCCAGCGCGTTTTAGCCTGAAAGATGGTATGGTTAGGAGATGCATATGAGCAGATCGCAGGTTGCGGGTAGGAGTATATCTATTGATCAGATTGTTGATGAATTTAGGGCTTTTGTTATTCAGGGCTTTAAAGATGATGCATCCTACCTTAAAGGAACATCTCTGCTTTATTGGAAGCCAATGTAGTTTCTTCAGAAGGGGGGTGATATGTTGGCGCCTGTTTTCTTGGAGGATCAGCCTAGCCGCCTGGTTTTGAATCATTTGAAGGCGGAGGGTGAGGTAGGTTGAAATGCCCAGGTAAAGAGAGTTGGCATAGTCGATGTGGGATATTACCATGGCGAGTACTGCCTGTGTTTTTGCTTCCTGAGAGAGGAACCTGCTGATTTTCCTTATTTTCCTTAGTTGAAAGCAGCAGGTAGAGGTCACAGCTCCGATTTGATTTTTCATGGTCAGGTCGTTGTTAATTATGACTCCCAAGGTTTTTGCAGATGTAGAGGGAGCAGGGGGCTGCCCCAGTTCTTTAGTCCAAAAGTGAGAGCTCCAGGGATTCAATGAGCCTCCTGTAAGAATTACTTAGGTTTTGTCCAGATTTAGCTTAAAGTGGTTGTTGTTCATCCAGTCACGGATGAACAGCATAGTAGTCTGGAAATCGGAAATGGTGGTGGGGTAATCATGAATCGGAAATATTATTTGAAAATCATCTGCATAATTAAACGTTTGGACTTTCCTTTCTTTTAGTGCATGGATCAGGGGGAGGAGGTATATATTAAATAAGTGTGGGGCGAGAGAGGAGCCCTGGGGAACCCCGCAAGTGTTCATAATCTTGGGGGTTGTGAAGTTTCCCAGGCGGACCGATTGATAATGGTCTGTTAGAAAGGATTTTATCCATTCAAGGGCCGATCCCTGGATTCCTGCATCCATGACACGGGTGACCAGGATGTTGTGTCAGAAGCAGCCCAAAGTTTGGGAGAGTCTTTCGTCCGCTTTCTCTCACAGGGAATCCAGAACTGATAGTACCACTGATTCTGTGGAATGAGCTGGGCGGAATCCTGCTTGATGAGGGACTAGATAATCTGACTGTTCCAGAAAGGTGGATAGACTTCTGGCTATGTGAGCTTCGAGTAGTTTGGCCATATACGGAAGCAGTGAGATTGGTTGGTAATTGATGAGCGTTCCGGGATCTGCTTCTGGTTTCTTCAGGAGGGGGATGACGTGCACCTCTTTGAAGGCATTTGGTACGTATCCCTGGAATAGTGATTTGCTTAAGTGGGCCATGGCTGGATCTGGGCAGGCCGTGAAGGCTTCCTTTAGGATCCAGGGGGGGCAGCAGTCCCTAGGAGAGCCAGATTTTACTTTGGTAAGTAGGTTTGTGAAAGCTTCTTGGCTTATCATTGGGATTTGTTCTAGCCTTTGTGTATTGTTTGGTGTAATTTGACAAATGGAGTTAGTGCATATGGGGATGCTTGCTTTGATAGTTTTTATTTTGTCGATGAAGAAATTGTTCAGTGAGTCGCATAGAGATTGTGAGGGTGTGATTTTTGAGGTCACTCTGTCAGTGTTTGATAGCTCGTTAATTATTGAGAATATGTCTTTTGAGTGGGTTTTGGAGGTGATAATTTTAAGTGAGAAGTATTCAGCCTTTGTGGTCAGAATCGACTTTTTATCATTTCTAAGGGCTGTTAGATAGGTATTTGTATCGTCAGGTGAGTATTTGCTCCTCCATTTCCTTTCTGCTTGTCGTAGAGCGAGTTTTAACTCTTTTAAGTCGTCGGAAAACCATTTCTGGGCTACGTGACGGCGTGCTTTTTTTCTATTTTTCTAATAGGGGCATTTTATTGCTGGCTGTCAAGAGCCATTCCGACAGGTTTTCCTCCCTCTCCTCTATAGTGGTTTGGCTGATGGGAATTGTGTTGGCCAAGGTTTTGAGGAATTGGGTTTTGTCGATAGTGTTCCAGCTCCCAAGGAATCCAGGTTCGGGTGAGGGTATTTTGGGTTTAGTAAGGTTGTTTATGGAGAATTTGATGAGATAGTGATCTGACCAGATGCAGGGAGTTAGATCTTGGCTTGTCATGGCTAGGTTTGTGGACCATAACTGGTCTAGTGTATGCCCTTTTGTGTGGGTAGCGGAGGTGAAGTGCTGATGGAGGTTTAGCCCTGTGAGCAGATCAGTAAGTTCGGCTGAGTGTGGTCCACCTGCTGGGTTTAGCCCAGTAGTTAAGGTCACCAATCAGTAGTATTTTCGCATGGTTCATTATAATCTGTGTCATCTGTTCGCTCAGAGATTGTGGGAACTGTGGCATGCTCTGTGGTAGTCTGTAGAGTATTACTCATACAAATGGGGCAGAATCGGACTCTAGTTTAATCACTAGGTTCTCTACTTGTGGGAGGTCGAGGGGGGTAAGTGATGATAAGTGCTGATATACTGATGTTATGAATGCCTCTTGGAATATTCATATATTCTTACCTCTACTAATGTTGCTAATCTATTGTGTTTCACTTTCATTTTACATGTGAAGGAAAAAACGGGCCCAATAAGAGGAACCAGAGCAATGAAAGCACGGTCAGGAAGCGGGGTGAGTGAGCATTATTTACAGCTTGGTACTGGATTTTCTGGTGGAGTGACACTCCTAACAACTCTTGGTGAGATTCTTCCAGGGAAGGAAAAGCTGGCGGTGATCTCAAAGTTTTTGCGCTGTCTGGACTGAGGCTGTGCTCATACAGAGACTGTGCGATGTGGCAGTTTTCCAAAATTGTATAGCCATTCCCAGCATGCTATGAACTCACATATTCTAAGAGGCAATGACCATTTTGGGTAACTGGTTATCAATTTACTCAATAGCGACTTTACTAGGCAACCTTAATGAAATGTTGGCAGCTTTTGCATTGTCTTTCTGAATGGGAATGCAGCAAATTAGAGTTTTCTGTTGGAAGAGTGACATGATCCTTTGCTTTTTAATTTTTTTGCCCTTTGTGATCAGGTGCCTAAAGTGTATGATAGAAAAACACACACTCTTTCTTTAGTTAATGGATTGTGAATCCTAAAACAAAGCCACTGAGATTTATTAAATTGGATTAAATTATCACATTTAGGCCTGATTTAGAGTTTGACGGATGGGTTAGGGTTACTCTGTAACAAACGCAATGGCTATCCCGTCCTCCATATAACAAGTACCATAGGATATAATGGCCTCATAATACGGCGAACAGGATATCCATTACATTTATGATAGAGTAACTCGTCCACCAAACTCTAAATCAGGCCCTTAGTCACTGGATAGATGAGACTACGTGACCAGAAGTGAAACTGGTACCCTTATTCTATCATTGGCTGCAAAGCAAGTTGATGAATGTATTGGCTCATCCTTCTACTAAGTGTGAGGAGCTCATAAACTTAGTGGTGAAGTTGAGTCATCTCTCGCTTGAATGCTGTTTAGAAAATACCTACATCTTTGTAGTCTGACCTAAGGTAGAAGGGAACATAATTATAGAGACCACACACTGGGCTCCTTGGAGAACACTTGAGGGTCACACAAGGAGTGGCAGGCAGGCAGTCCAGCACATAAAGGTCCTTGGCAAAGTGGCAGTCCTTCCAGCAGCACAACAGACAGCAGGCCAGCACAATAAAGCAGGTAGTCCTAATGGCGTTTGCTGGTGGTGGCACTGCAGTCCTCTGGCCATGTGCAGTATGTAGAGGCAGCAGCATCTGGTTACAAATCCCACACAGTGTCTAAAGACATGGTGTCAGAGCCCCTGTCTTTGCCTCAAAATTGTCTATGATCAAGGGGTGACGTCAAAGGAACACTTAAAAGTGCGCAACAATCACTTTCAACCAAGCCCTCACTCCAGACAATGAGTAGGAAGGAAATCAGCTTTTTGTGTGAGTGCAAGACGAAACCTATATTAATGTAAAGTGTGAACAACATCTCCATCTCCCAGCCCAGAAAGACCGTCAGTATGCAGATGAAGGTAGATGTAACCATGTCACACCCAGCCCTTCCTGTGTTTTGGCTGTTTGGAAAGTATGCACCAAGTGTAGCTGTCACCCAGCCTTGGACATGTATTGGAGTCAGGCTGCAAAGCACAAGAGTCATAAGCACAGAAAAATGGTAACTTTCTATAAGTGGCATTTTTAAAATAGTAATGTAAAATCCAACTATACCATTAAGCAGAATTTATGACTACCATTCTAACTATATCAAAAATGCAATGCCACTCCTTTCAGATCGGGAATTACCACTTAAGTATATATAAGGGTATCCCCAAACCTAGCCTATGAGAGGAGTAGGCCTCACAGCAATGAGAAGCCAAATTGGCTGTTTGTCACTACCATGACATGCCTCACAGAAAGCAACATGTCTTACCTTTTAGTTACATGCCACCCTGCCCATAGGACTACCTAGGGCCAACCTTAGGGGTGCCCTATGTGTAATAAAAGGGAAGTTTGAGGCTTGGCAAATAGTTTTAAATGCCATGTCAAAGTGGCAGTAAACTGCATATGCAGACCCTGCAGGAAAGGTCTGAAACAGGTTTGAAAGGCTGCGTCTGTGGGTGGCACAAGCAGTGCTGCAGGCCCACTAGTAGCATTTAATTTACAGGCCCTGGGTATACGATATACCACTTAACAAGGGACGTACAAGTAAATGTGATCTACCAAACAGGTGTAAAACAATCATACCAAGTTTAAAGGAGATCACACAGGCATTTTAGCACTGATTAGCAGTGGTATAATGACCAGAGTCCTAAAGCCAACAAGAAGAAGTTCAGAAAAATAGGCGGAGGAAGCCAAAATGTTTGGAGAAAGGGCCAGGTCAAACACTCTGGATCTCCCAAGGGTAAGACCAGATGTCAGTCCCTTGCTTGCTCTGTCATAGGATCCAAGCTATAAATTACTGACAAGGGCTAACAAGGTTGAAAATATTCTGAAGTTGCTTGTCTTCCCTTCTGGAGGACAGCTTGCCTGGCAGTTCGGGAAGAACTGTTCTCATAAGGAGCAGGAGCGGATCTGATTTGCATTAGGAATATCTCTGTCTAAAGTGGCAAAGTTGGTGAATTGTGATGGGCTGGCAAGCTACCCAAAGTGATTGGCAGTTGTTTATAGTATTTGTCAGCATAACTGCCATCATCCTTTGTATGTATTATGTAACTTGTGTGAATTATCTCACAGAAATTAAAACTTTGGTCATTTTCATCCAGGGTCTTTTTTTAATAAAATTTCACAGGGGAGGTAAATTATACAATCACTGATAGCCAACCTGGCCATTAAAAGACTTTTTGAAGAATGGAGACGTTACTTGTTAGAGCATAAATACATTGTAAAATATATATACCGATCACAGATATCAGCAGTTCCTAAAATTATCAAGATCAGTTACAGTAACACAACTCTGAGGGATGTTGCTTTTTTCTGACTATAAGTTTGAGATAAACTTTGGACCAGGTTGCAAGAGTGCCAAGGCTGATGCCGTATCACAACAAGATCAACTGGAGGGTGAAAATGAGTTGTCAGTGGATCCAATATCAATTTTGTTTCCTAAAGTTTAATATGCTAATTCCATTTCTTTAATTAATGTAGACTGAATTCTGAAAACAACATGTAGAGAACATCAAACTCTAGATGAAGAAACCCGATTAAAATAACACCAAAACAGACAAGAAAAACATGGATTGTTGATTCAAGGGAAAGCTATATATTTACTATTTGATCAGTTAGGACAACAGTCTATAAACTGGGGTCATGATTCAATGGTGGCTGAACATTTTGAATTTAGCAAGACTCTGGGCCTGATTTAGATCTCGAAGAACAGTTTACTCTGTCACAATGGGGACGGATATCCCATCAGGCAAAATTTGAATCCCATAGGATAAATGGGATTTATATTTCGGCTGGCAGGATATCCGTCATTGTTGAGACAGAGAAACCTGTTCACGGAGTCTAAAGCAGGCCCTCTGTCAGCATTAAGTAGATGCTTCTAGTCCCAATACATTGAATGAAGTTGAGGTGGCAGTAGACTGGATTACACCAGGGAAAGCACCGTTGCTTGATAAGGGGCCTGGGAACCTATTTAAAGCTGAGGTGGCGATTTGGGGCCAGATGTAGGTAAATTCATTTTACCGATTCTAAAATACCGACTCATACCGAATCGGTATTTCTGAATAGGAAAATGAGATGTAGATAAAAAATCGGTAAAAATTACCGATTCGGATTCACTCGGAATCTGAAATCGGTATATACCGAATCGGTATTCTTCGACTCGGTAAATTCCGAATCGGTAAAACCCGTTCATTCCAATGGGCCTCATGGCCCATAGGAATGAATGTGTTTTACCGAATCAGAATTTACCGAATCGGAAAATACCGATTCGGTAAATACCGAATCGGAAATTTGAAACTGACAAACATGTGAGCCTGTGAACCAATCAGGAACACCAACCACACCCAAAACCAAAGGTACAGTGGAATCAACCAATCAGAATCAAGCACCCCTCCCCAGTACCTGGGAGTGGCCACACCCATGCAGGTGCAGAAACCAACAGTCAGGAGAGCAGGAGGACAGACTGAGGAGCAGGCTTCCCTGAGCTTACCTGTACAGCACCATGGAGAGTCAGGATGGACAGAGGGATGCTGCAGAGCGCAGAAGAAAACTGAAATTCAGCCCTGAAGAACTGCAGGTGCTTGTTGCAGAGGTTGTCAAACATTACAGCACGATTTTTGGGAAACAATCACTGCATGTTGCGGAGTCCATCAAGCGCACTACCTGGATTGACATTCAAGCAAAGGTAAATGCCATTGGTGTCACCCACCGTGAAATAGATGATTTAAAAAAAAGGTGGTATGACCTTCGCATCATTACCAAAAAGAAACTAGCTGCCCACCGAAAAGAAGCTGCAGCAACAGGGGGAGGCAGAAACCGAGCACCACGACTCACCGACATTGAGGAGCTGGTGGAATCCACCCTTGAGCCTGAATCCATCCATGGCATTGGGGATACTGACAGTTCCGCAAGAGCTGCAAAGAAACAAGGTAAGATGCATGTACATTGTCATGAACCCATTTACCTATTCCCCTTCCACACTCTGTGTGCTTACATCATATTCCAGAACAGGTATTACTAATGCCCAGCAATGCATAATGGGAGACGTATTCATAGGTAGATACCTCTATGCAGTCAGCATACCATACAGCAAGGGATGCGACACACTACTAGCATAAGCAAATGAGGGACAGGCAATGTGTGATAGTAGTGTGATTTAATCAATAGACACAGGTGAACTACTCCACTGACACAATGTCCATGTCTGTCCACAGGAGAGTCATCGCGCAGCACAGAAAAGGATAGGGAGAAGAGGAGAGATGAAGCTGGTCCCAGCACAGTACAAGGAGGGAAGGACGCAGAGCAGGCAGCAAAGTCATCTGAGGAGACAACCACACCACAGCCTCAGTCTCCTCTTTTGTTTGGGAGTCAGGAGTCAGGAGCAGCTGCACAGTCCCCCACCCCGACAACTCCGTCCCCTGTGCTGGAAAGGGCAAGGCGGCTTGATGTGCCCCCTCCCCGCATACTGGAAACATCTGAGGAGGAAGAGGATGAGGGTGACATGGCCATCAATCCACTAGAGTCAGCCAACGCTGAGCAGCAGCCCACTCCTAGAGCTGTGCGGGCCAGTGTCCGAGGACGAAGGTCACGGGAGGCAGCTGAAGGGCATCACGGTCAGGGGGTCTTCTGCGGTCTGGAGGCCACCATGGTCAAGGTCCAGCGCCTGCAGGCAAGGGCAATGATGGGTGTTCAGAGGCAGGCGCGCAGCACCAACAACAAGCTGGATGACATAGGCAAGGGCATAGGAGACATTTCTGAGAGCATGCGGTCGCTGGCATCTGGCGTTACAGACATGACACAGTACATGACTGTCCTGTGCGACAAGTTGGACAGGGACCACTTGGAGAGGCGCAAGGCTCGTGTGGATGTGCGGCAGCAGACAAAAGCCTTAAACAGATTTGCCACTGCAACCTCCCTGCTGTGCAGACGGTCAGTGGCGATGCAGGATGCTATTGTTCAGTGCTGCACCAATCTATCTGTGGGGATGGCCAGAGTGACCTCTGCCATGGAGCTCATGCTCGCACAACAGACAGTCACCCAAGGCGACACATGTGTGGCTGACAGTGAGGAATCCACCAGCAGGAGTGGCGCAAGCACTCCTGTCCCAGAAATATGCAGGAGCGGCAGGCGTCATTCAACAGAGACAGGCCACACCGAAAGCCATGACACACAGCCACATCAGTCCCACCCTGTAATCCGTGGACGTAAACATTGACTATGCCCTCCACCCAAAGGACAGGTCACAGTGGTGTTAACTGTGACCACCCAGCCATGGACATTGCTATTTTGTCTAACCATTGTGTGGTATCATTGCACTTGCGTAGTGAAAATAAAACTACGTACATCATAATCACAGCCTGTCTGTGTCTCATTACTTACTCAGAAATATTGCTGTGTGATCTCTGCCCGTCTCAGTCTCCCATCTGTAGCTGGTGCTGCTACTGTAGCATGGGGCTCTGCCTGTTCTGTGTCATCATCAATGTCCTCATGATGTGTGATCTCCACCTCTGTGCCTTCCTTGGTGGCGAGATTGTGTAACATGGCACAGGTCGCAATGATTTTTCAGCACAGGATTGGAGTGTACTGGCGTACCCCTCCACTCTTGTGGAGGCAGCGAAATCTGCTCTTGAGGAGTCCAAATGTGCGCTCCACAACGTTGCGTGTAGATCTGTGAGCCACATTGTACCGCCTTTCACTCCTGTTGGATGGGTTGAGGTAGGGGGTGAGCACAAAGGACCGCAGAGCATATGCACTGTCGCCTAGGGGGGAGTAAGATTGACATTAGTTGCATGTACATGATACATTTATCTACTGTGAGTGTCAGGGTGTGTCAATGTCCTTTACCTAGCAGGTATCCGTTTCCAAATTCTCCGGCAACTAGACGTGTGTATATCCCACTATTCTGAAATATGTACGAATCATGGGTACTTCCTGGGAATTTTGCAACGATGTCTGTGATGATGTTGCTAGCGTTGCATATGACCTGTACATTGATGGAGTGCGTTGACTTCAGGTTCCTGTATTTGTGTTCTGTTGCTGCAGGTGGACAGAGTGGTACGTGGGTGCCATCTATGCAGCCTATCACGTGTGGGAAGTGTGCCAGTTGACAGAAATCAGTCTTGGTCTTTGCAAGTTCTGCAGGTGTGTCAGGGAATGAAATATAATGCTCCATCCTCTGCATCATGGCGTCAAGAAACCTCCAGAAGAAGCGGGACAGGCAGCTCTGGGACACACCACCCACTGCAGCTATCACACTCTGGTAGCTCCCAGAGGCAAGCAGGTGTAAGCTACACAGCACCTGCACATGGGGTGGGATGGCGTGGGCCCTGGGTGTTGGGTGCTCCAGGAGTGGGTGTAGGTCCCTGATCAGGTCCTGGATGGTTTGGGGATGTAGCCTGTACCTCTGGAGTATTTCTGGCTCTGTCAGTTGGAAAAGTGTTATCCTCTGCCTGTACACTTGTTCCTCCCTTAGCCATTCCCTCTCTCTTGATGCCTGTAGTCTTTGCCGCCTTGCAATGACGTAGAAAGCCGCCATTCTGCTCACAGTGTTGCATTTTGGGACTCATTTTATGGCCTTCACCTGGTTACCACCTGCATTCAATCCATGGTAAATACCGACTCATAAACACCGAATTTCCGTAAATTCGGTATTTTTCGGGTTTCCTACATCTCCATGGCCATTGTTTTACCATTTCTTATTTACCGAATCGGTAAATAAGAATTCGGTAAATATGAATTCGGAAAATTCCGATTCGGTAAAAAACCGAATCATATTTACCGAGTCGGAATTATACCGACTCATATTTACCGAGTCGGTATTATACCGACTCATGTTTTCCAATTCGGTGAAAATTAGGCTCCTACATCTCATTTCATGTATACCGGTCGGTAACAGCCGAAATTACAGATTTTCAGCCGTTACCGACCGGTATTGGCCGACCTACATCTGGCCCTCAGTTAGATAGGATGTGGTGATATGTGGGCTCACCGAGAAATGTCTAGTGACATTTCCAAGTCTACACTCAAGGAGCAGTCTTGGAGACATGTAGATGGCAGATTGCACCAACATGGGGGGGGGCAGGTATTTTAACTTCTACTTTTTTGGAATTTGAAGATACTTATCACTTGGAACAGGTACATGGACAAAATTGAGCCTCTGGGCGCCAAGACTCTTCACATCAAATTCCGAATGGGGACCCTGCTTCTTCCATCATTGACTGGGAAATGGCGGCATACCCCTGTAAATGCTGAACCTGACCTAAGCTTCCCATTTTGCCCATTGGACATGGAAACTGTAACTCATGTCCTCCACTTCTGCTCACAATACCATGCACATAGGAGGAAATTGATTCTTCCGATATGCTGCAGCTTTGGCATCAGGAACAACAAAACTGCAACTAGGGTGCTCAGGGCTGACAAAGCTCAAAAAATGTTTTAGCTGTCTCTGGGTTTCTTGCATATATGTGGAGACTGAGACAGAAAAAGATTGCCTCATCACCACCCAGTATCTAGCACCTTAGAATCTTGTGTCCGAGTTGCACTTTGCTGTCATTTATCATTTCTTTTTAGATCGCGTAACAGTAGACAATCATTATAGGAGTTGCCAGATAAAATCCACTCTCACATCTGTACATTTTTGAGATGCCCTCCCTCTATACTGCTAGTCTTAATTGTTGGTATTTTTAACATTATAATAATTATATACAAAACATTACACTCCTCCTATATGTGCCTAGTGTTAACTGTGGGTTATTTTTTTTTTTTTTTTTTTTAGTCCTCATATTCACCATGGTTTTTGAAAGCCATTTAGAATAAGCATCAGACAAGTTTACACAGTATAGTAACTGGAAGGAATCATTTCATTCGAGAGGAGAGCCACAGATCCCGCAACTGTCTCAGCTTGAAATTCTTTTAGGCTACCAGTGGGGAGGCCTACTGCTGGGCCAGGGCCGGGATATGACCGGATACGATTGAGTTGGCACCATAGTAGTATAATCATTGGACCCGGGGGAAAAAAAAAAAAAAAAAAAAAAAACCCCGGTCTTTATTGAGACCATACAATCGAATGCCAAAAGGTCCTTTTGCATTGGTTTCCTGATCTGGCTAGATCTATGCGTGCAGTCTGTAGCGTTGATGTCAGCCAGTCCCCGTGGGAAGGGGGGATGGAATCCTTCCATCTCCTGCAGATCTCTCTTCTTGCTAAAAGGATCGTGTAGAAGACCAGGTTTCTAGCTATGTTTTTAGTTGTCCTCAGAACTCCAAAGATCGCTAATGGTAAATCTATACTAATTGGGGTACCTAATGATGCCGTGAGAGTCTTACCTATGGCCTCCCAATAAGGTGTTATACGGGGACACTCAAAAAACATATGGATATCTGAGGCTGGCATCAAACCACATCTTGCACATGCCGCTGAGGTTCCTGAGGTAAATTTAGATAATCTTTGGGGGGAATAATACGCCCTGTGAAGGGTAAAGAGATGGTTTCTACGTAACCATGAGGGTTTCACCAAATTTATTAAAAGTTCAAATGAGGTAGACCAGAGTTCTTGTACGTCTTGAGTCAAAATTACATCGGCCCAAAGTTGAGTTGGTAACTCAAATTCCCCATCAGATTCATCTAGAAGGAGTCTATACCATTGTGAAATCTCATGTTTTGCTGGGGGGGTACCAACCAGGTTAGTTATTAGTTGGCTGTGCCCTCCAAGTGGAAACTTGTTGCGTTTGGATTGTGGATCGTTATATGTCTGTGTCCAACTTCTGATTTGTATGTATTTAAACCTTGAAAAGGTTGGACCTATTTTGTTCTGTAAATACTCCCACGAAAGCAGATCCCCCTCATAAAAGAGATCCCCCCATTCTTTGAGGCCTGCTTCTCTCAAGGGATTAGCTAAGGAATCTTCCAACCAGGCTGGACTATCCGGCAGCCCCCAAAGTGGTGTTTTATCGCAGTAGTATCCCTGTTTAATAGGTTTAATTAGCTCAGACCAGGTTTTAGCCAAGCCATACAGGACCTTCAACTTGATCTTCTTGAAGAACTTCTGGTTGCCGAATTTAAATAAAAATCCCGTCTGACTGAGGCCTTCCCCATTTAGCATTGCCGAAAACATTAATCCTATCCCATAATCAGCAGGTTTATTTAGAAGCATTCGTATGTGAGATAGCTGAAAAGCCCACAAGTATAATTTTAAATCTGGTGCGGCTATTCCTCCCTTCTTCCAACGCCGTCTAAGCTTTTTCCAAGCTATTCTAGGTAGTTTTTTATTCCAAATGAAAGAGGTGATTTCTGATTGTATTTTGGTTATTTGAGTTTGGTTAAAGTAAAGGGGAATAGTATTAAAAAGAAAAGAAATTTTAGGCAAAATGACCATTTTCACAAGATTAGCCCTCCCTATCAAGGATAATTGCAGGTGCGACCATGATTGCAATAATTTTCTACATTGTTTAATGATTGCTGTCATATTTACTGTGGCGAGGGTATTGATATCTTTTGTGATATTCACGCCTAAATATCGAAGCGACTCGCTCTCCTGTATTTCCAAGGAGCTAGGGTTGTCATTCCAGACCAACATCTCTGTTTTTGATGTGTTGATCTGGTAGCCTGATAATTTCCCGAACCCCTTGGCAATTTCAAATATAACCGGGAGTGCAGTTGTCACGTCTGATGTGAGAACAAGTAGGTCATCAGCATATAATGCTACCTTCTTTTCCCAGCCACTATGATGAAAAGGGACAATCGCATTCTCTCTTCTCAGTTGCTGTGCGAGAGGTTCAATGTAAAAGTCGAACAGAAGCGGGGAAAGCGGACATCCCTGCCGCGTCCCTCGTGTTATATTAAAGGGGTCTGACAATTCACCATTAATCAATAGCCTAGCCGATGGATTGGTATACAATAGACTTACAGTATGACGAAATCTCCTCCCCACTCCAAATTTAGCCAGGGCCCTCGACAGGTACACCCAATTAACCCTGTCGAAGGCCTTGGTCGCATCCAGAGTGAGGGCGGTCAAGGGTAAACTATGTGTCACTGCTTTATCCATAGCCCCTATAAGTTCGTATGTCAATTCATAGAGCTGTCGGCCTTTGACAAATCCTTTTTGATCTGCATGTAGAACTGCAGGGGCTACCAAGGCTAATCTAGAGGCTAATATAGTGGTAAAAATTTTATAATCCACATTCAGGATTGATATGGGCCTATAAGATTCGCAGGCATCTCTAGGCTTCCCAGGTTTTAATATAAGTGTGATGGATGCTTTGTCCCATGATGAAGGGGGAGTCTGGCCTTCAAGAAGGATCTTATTAAACATCTCAGTAAGGAACGGGGCAATCTCATCTTCTAACAATCTGTAGATCTCTGCTGGTAAACCGTCAGGCCCCGCTGCCTTCCCCTTCTTGCTTTTTTTTATAGCGGCCCTAACTTCACCCTCCGTGATAGAGTCATCCAATGCTTGAGACTGAGCCTGTGTAAGTCTAGGTAGGTTAATATGGCTTAGCCAATCATCGACCTCCTCAGATCGAGTTACAATATCCTCTTTATAGATAGACTCAAAAAAAGCCTTAAAGGCCCTTCTAATTTCAGTATCTGATGTTAAGGAATCATTGCCTACCTTGATTTTTGAAATATTGTTCCTGACCCGATCGGATTTAGACTTCCATGCAAGCATTTTTCCAGCGCCTTCACTATACTCGAAATGGGCTAATTTACTTGCTTCCCATCTCTGCTGTAGTCTAAGATTCAGTACTGATCCCAGATTGGCCTTCAAAGTCGCCATTTCTTTCCTATAATTGTTTATAACGGATTCATCTAGCCCGGAATTACTATCAATTACACCTTGGAGATTTATTATCCTTACCTCTATAGACAGGATTTGTTCTTTATATTGCTTCCTTTTGTGAGATACTTTCGTTGTAATAAGACCCCTTAGAAATGCTTTGAACGAGTCCCAGACAATTCTTGTTGCTGCTGAATCATTATTGATTGAAAAGAAAAAGTGTGCTTCTCTTTTCAGATATAATATGTCCTCAGATGAAGAAAGAAGAGAACGATCAAAGGACCATCTGGAGGGCAATCTCTCCATTACATAGGTTAGGTCCATTAGTACAGCAGAATGGTCTGAAAGATGAAGAGGTAAATATTCAATGGATTTCACCTGTTCAACCAGCCGTTGGCTAATCAAGATAAAGTCGATCCTTGATTGGTGTTTATATTTATAGTTTCGGAAAGACACTCCTTGCTGATCCCCAGACCTTTCCCTCCATATGTCTACATAACCGTAGGTTCTCATTGCAGATTGCAGCACTGACCTGGACTTGGACAAAGGTAAGGATCGACTATTAGGGGATTTGTCCAAAGCTGGATTTAGGACGATATTAAAATCACCTGCTATAATAGTTGGCTCAGGAAAGGAGAGTAAATGTGAAAACATAGTCTCCATTACCGTAGGATCATCCTGATTCGGCCCGTAGTATCCTAGAATTGTGGTTTGAGATCCCGCTATTGCTACGGAGGCTATGGCCCATCTTCCTCCTGTGTCGACCTGCTGGGATATAAGCCTAGCTTTAGCTACTTTTTTAAAGATTATAGATACCCCTCTAATATTACTTGTCTGAGTAGTGGAAACCACAAATTCTATCCACTTATTTCTTTTAAATAAATCAATCGACTCAGAGTTTGTTAAATGAGTCTCTTGCAGAACAATGACCTGCGCATCCAGATCTCGTATATATTGCATAATTTTGTTTGCCCTTGGTTTGGTGCGCAGGCCATTAACGTTCCATGAGAAATATTTTATGTTAATCATCTTCAACATAAATATTTAACAAAAAGGACAAAAGAGAGAGATAAAAAGATAAGGCTAGACCAACCCATACTTGTCTAAAGCTTGTTACATAAAGTGGTAATTTCGGATTTTTACTATCAAGACTATTATACCTTGGCTTTTTGAGGACATTTTTACTTTTTTTCCACCCCCCACCACCTACCCTAACTATGTGCCATCCACCCTCCCCCCTCCCTTTCCCTGGAAAACCCTTGCGATATCTAACCGGTGCAATGTCCGGTTGATAGCGCCCCTCCATGAACTCCCGGATAGAGACCCCACCCATTTAGTTGCAAAACATATAAGTTAATTAGACCTAACTAATAGTGACTCTGAAATAATTATATTGATTGATAACTCGAGGGGAGAAAGTGTTTTTTTTTTTTTTTGTTTGTTTTTCCCCTTCTGCTTCTTCACTTTTTTCCCCTATTTATTTATTTATATATATATATATACACATATACATACATATATATATACATATTTTTTTTTCTTTTTTCTCCCTTTTCCCCTTTTTTTTTTTAAAAATAACATTTATGCAAAGAACTCAGAGAAATCGAGAGATGGCCGTGAGTCATTAACACATTGACTGAGTCCTAAGATTTCTTACTGCTTCCCATCTGCATTAGTAATTCATCCGCTGCCTGTACTGTTCTAATGTTAGTCATTTTATTATTATACATTATTTTCATACCAGCAGGGAATGTTAATTGAGCTGAGGCACCCGCTGCTCTGAACGCTTCCAGGCGCCTCCCAAACTCCCATTGCTTCTCCAGGGTAATTCTTGAGAGATCAGACCTTATTAGGAAAGTAACCCCCTTTGCAACCAGCGATTTTTGCTTTAGAGCAAGATTAAGAATTCGTTCTTTCAGAACATATGTGTGAAAATTTACAAGAATTTTACGGGGTTTGGATCTCTGGGGATTTTGTCTAAAGGGATCCCTGTGGATTCTTTGAATGTCCAGTGCTATTTCTTCCATAGAGAGGTCTAAATTTAGGGACTCTTTTAACAAGCCTATTATATATTGTTTTAAGTCTGAGCCCTCTGAACCTTCAGGCACATTCAAGATTCGTAGGTTCCCCCTCCTCGCGTTGTTTTCCAAGGTCTCCATCCTATCACTGAGCGCTTGCTCCTCTCTGGAGAGCTTCTGGATGTCTACTTTAGCCTGGTCCAAGTACATTGAGAGTGTTCCTGTAGTCTCCTCCAGTACTCCCGTTCTTATAGTAAGTCCCTCAATTTTATTTTCTAGGGATTCGCAGTAGCTTCTTATTTCTGCTTGATGCGCAGCCAAGTTTGCTGAAGACTCTGCAAAGCCCTTCCTTATTTCTAACGTGAGGGCTGAAAACATACCTAGTATAGCAGCTGGCGTTATGTCGCCATTGTCTGCAAACTTGGTTTGATCAGTGAGGGAGTCTAGAGAATAGTTCATTTGATTGGGAAGATCTCCCCCGATTGCTCCGGCTCCGGCTTCATTAAAGCAGCTGAGAGGTACCTCAATATCAGACAAATCTTCTGAGTCTTGTAATATGGGGCCTGATATCACCTCCACCCGGGCTGACGAAGATTGTGAGCCTGATCCTCCTTCGTTATCTCCGTCTCTTACTCCATCTTGTAGGCATAGACCTCTAGCTTCATGTTCTATACCCGCTTCTTCTGTTCTTTGATCCATAGCCTTTATTGCGTCTATAAGGTCAGAATCCTGTGCCAGAGACATCTTATCCATTTGGGGAGAAGTTACCACTTCAGAGCCAGCTGACATAGCGTGATCCCCTGGTAGCTGCAGTATTTGGGGAATGACTTTGAAGTAGGATCGTAGGGAAGGGGTAATCTTAGCTTTTTTCTCAGCTCTGTTGTTTTCCTGCGTCTTAGATTTTGTCTTATTTTTGGGCTTCAAACCATATTTGGTGCCTCTTCCTTTGACCTCTGTGTTTAGGTAAGAGGAGGACTTTTTATTTTCAACTGCGGGGGTATAGTCACCCAACCCACTAGATACAGCTGATATCTCAACCTTATCATCTAACAAAGCAATTTTCTTCTTCCGCCCTCTTTTGTTGGTAACTTTAGTCTTACTGAGAGGGGCCTGTATTTTTGGGATAGTATCGGAAGTGACTGATACTTTTATTGGCACCCCTTGTCCTGCCAAAGTTGTAATATAGGGGTCAGAAGAAATTAAACTCCCCTTGTCTGCCCCCTCTAGAGCTTCCAGGTCCGGAGATACTGCAGGTACAGGAATATGAAATGGCTGTACTTGCAGCTGTTTAGATGCAAGTTCTGGGGGTTTATGCAGAATTTTATCCGAAGTCACTGCGTGGTGTGGCTGCCCCAGACTTCTAAGCAACCTCCCTCTCCTCAGCTCCAGCGCTGCTAACTGTATACGGAGTAGTGGAAGTTGTAATTGCTCAGGATGTTTAAATACACCAGTTAATTCAAATAACTGTGGCTGCAGAAACCTCCCAGAAAGATCCCAGTACTGTATGAGGGGCCACTGTTCCCAAAAAAAAAGGCTTACCGCTTTAGAGACTTCCTTGAGATTAATACCCAGATTACTTATCTCACGCTGTAAATGCTTCCAAAGCTCTTGCTCCTGCCGCTGTAAAATTGCTGGTGTTTCCAAAGCAATACTGCTTTCAGGACAGAGTTCAACGCTGCCAAACAGCCGACGGCAGCCCGCGCTCACCCCGCCCTCAGCTTCAGCTCTGCACTCGAACAGAGAGCGGACTGACGGCGACTTGGAAACAGCCTCAGACTCGATGAACCGGGAGAACATCCCCCGTGACAAAAAGCCTCCGGTTCGATTCGGTGAGGGAAAGGAAAAAGAAACGGCCGTTTATGCCAGGTCTCAGCTATCGGAAAGTGTGCAGACTTTATTCTGCATTTCTTTGTTTAACCGAGGGTCTCCACCGGGAGCTCGTTACGGAGCACTACGGCCGCTTAACCAGCGGCCGCCATGTTTTCCAAGAGCTCTTGTTAACTGTGGGTTATTAAAAATATTGTAACTATTTGTTTCTTTTTATATAAGCCATGTTTTTCGTACTTTATCTATGTTTTTACAGTTTCTGTGTTTGCTTTTATGGAAATTGCCTGAATAAAGTTTATTATGGTGTGATATTTTTGGTGGTCAAGTTTATTTGCTGATATTAAGAGTTGTGTTGAAACATTTCTAATCAATTAGGAGTTCACACAGTAAACCTGTGGGTGTATTGAGGCCTTTGTCTGTTCAACCTCTACCATTGCACACAGTGTCAACTGATTTTGTTATTAAGTTGACAAAGAGTCAAAGCTACCTAGTAATTCTAGTGGTTATGGACCATCTAACTAAGATGGGTCATTTTATAGTCCTGTTTGACTTGCTATCTCTAACGAGGTATCACAGAGTTTTACTTTTTCACAACGTAATATTTGATTCCATTGTGTTCCCCAAGTTCTGAATACTGATAGAGTATCTCAATGTATTTCAAAATTCTCTTCTGCTGTATGTGAAAAATGTTATTTTACTGTCATAAAGCTTGCAATACACAAAATCATAGGCTTTTTGACCTGAAAATACCTATATCCTCTTTACAAAACCCCTTTTCTGAGTTAGAAATGTCTTTCTGACTCATAAAAGGACGTTTGCAATCCTGTCCAAATCCCAAATAGGTGGCTGCATGAAATGGACAGCCCAGTTCTATTTAAAATTCGAAGAAGAATATATCAACTGTATGTGACCGCAATTATGGTTGAACACCTTTGATAAGATACCAACATCTCAAAGGGGTCATATCTAATTAGCAAAGGAGAACCTGTGCCAGTGCGAATTGGGATAGCAGCCTCAGGGGAAGCAGGCTGTTGTGCAGAGTACCAGGGCATGCTATCCCAAGTATCTTGCCAAATAAAAAACTTTTTGTTAAGGGAGCAAAGGTCCCTTTCATTGATATACGATGCTTTCAAAAATCCTGTTTGGGAATGTTAATGCAGGAACACAGTTCTGCTGTCCCTTTCAGGCCTCCATTCCTGCATTTACAGGTAATGACAGGGATTAGCAAACTGTGACCTGCCTAATTAAAATCGATAGGGCAAGTAGTTTTGTGACCCCCGGTGAATGTACAATTTGTGATGTGGTTTATTAGTGCGTAGGTCACATCACAAATTGTATTCTTATTCTCAAACCAGTCAGTGTGTAAATAACACATCCATGATTTGCAAATGGGAATAGTACATCAGGTAAGATACTGAAATGTGTCTACCCACTAGTTACTATCCCCAGAGGGATAGACAGACTGGAAGCTGCAATCAATATGTTGATCAGTTTTTGAGACATTAAGCCTTATCACAAGGTGAGGATTAGATCACAAGGCTATGGTGGGCAGAATTAACTTACAATAACATGGGACATTCATCTATTAGATTGTTGCTTTTTTGTACATATTACTATCATCTCTGCATATTTTCTTCATAGCAGTCTTTGTCTGCATCAGTACCTTCTGTGAAAGAACACTTAAATGAGTTATTTGGTATTAGGAAAGCTGTGCAAAAAAATTTGGAAAAGGATAAGGATGCTTAATGGCATTATGTTGATAGTATGAGAACATCAGACCCTCAATACTTTGCAGGTAAGAAGCTATAGTTAATCACATAAAATCTGCATTTGAAAAAAACCTTCTAACTTGCAACCCGAGTTTTTGGGTCGATTCTTAATTGAAAAGATTGTGAAACCAGTTGGAGTACAATTGAAATCACCTAAGAGTATTGAAATCTACACGATTTCTTGATTATCTATGTCAAAAATGTGTTCTGCAAAAACATGTCTTGCTTCATATCCTTTGCAAGTCCAGTTGAATTTGGAAATTGAATATTAGTCTCATAAGATTGTAGATGGAAAAATTGTAGGAAAAACGTTGCAATATTTGGTGAACTGGAAGGGGGTTAGTCCTGGAGAGAGACCATAGGAACCTGAATTATATGCACGTCATTATGTCAAACCTGGATTTCCACTGCTGAAAGGGTAGGGGGTGGAATTTGAAGGCACTCTTTCGCCTTTGATACTGGATGTACATGTGGCAACCATACTCCATACCCCCTTGTGCTGACTTTCTTTCATCGAATGAAAGGCTGACAGTCATCCAAACTGTTGACACAATCAGAAGTGAGGCTACAGGCATGCAGACAATGCCCTTTTGGGCAATGTTCCAGTAATAAACTACAGCTCCCAGCAGGCCATGAATATGCCTTACATTCTGAGAGATGACGACCATCTTGGACACCTGGGTATAATTCTCCTTGTGGATCATGGTGTCTTTGCTAGTCAATTAATATGCAATAGTGCTGCAGCCACCACCCTGCTATATGGATGTCACATCGCCTTGCCAAGACCTTATGCTTCTGTATGGATTTGTACTGAAGGACATTGGGAATACAAAGAAGTATTCAGAAATTCGTGATGTTGGAGGAAACAAACTCAGAACAATTTTTAAATATGTATATGAACTCTTCTAAGACTGGGGGTTGTTACACATTTTCAAGAGGTTATCACGTGATGAATGCGAAGGATTCTTAGACTGTGCTATGTTGCTCATGTTGCGTATGAATGTCAAGTCTAAGGTATTCGAGGTCTGGTATACACATATGAAGTTCCAAGACAAGGATCAGCAGGATGTTAACTTTTCTGGTTACATTGAAATTCTACAAGAGCCAAACAGAAACGATAACTCGTCTTTCACAGAGAGTGCAACGTGATTAAGCTTGAGGTGGTTGTTCAGCTCACAAGTAGAAGTGATATCGAACATATATTTGAGGTCTTTATTCTTTGTGAGTTCAGTTTTCAGAAATTACAGGTTTCATAGCAAATTACAAAGAGTTGGTTACATAGAGACATTCACTATTGCAATTAATGTGAACTTTCTATGACAAGTTATTTAACATTTTTTTGCATTGTGGACTTCCACTACATCCTGTGGACATCCTTGATCCAATCAAGTGATGAGTTACAGTGTTGGAATCCAACGACTCTGTTTTCTCTCTTATACTATTCCCTTTACCCCATTTCTACCATTGACCCTCATAGTCATTTGTATGTGGTCACTAGTGGACGTGGCGAGAGAAGGATCACTATTTCGCTCCTGTTGGATTTGAAGCAGAGGTTTAGGGCACCTTGAGAAGCACCCAAGAGTTAGCTGTGTTTAATATGGTTATGCAACCCACTGTTTCACCTCAGAGACAGATAATCTGGACTCATCCAATACTAGCTTCCCACCCTTCTTCTGCATTTAGATTGACTGGTCTTCCATTCCCCTTGATGTGGACAAGGGTGCCACCATGTTGGATCACTTAGAGTCTGGTAAATGCATAAGGATGGGAAACCTTGCATTGAACTCCTCACACTGCACAGTTTAATGTCACATTTACTATGTGCAATGTACATCTTCTCTTCTGCTCCCTGGCCATCACAATTTTCTACCACAAATGTACCTTAGACAACCCACATACAATAAAACAGCAATCTGAAAAACCTCACCAACATTCCACTCATCACCACCCAGAGCAGATACTCTGAACGGGGAACATCACTTACAAAGCAACTTTTACCACGCAGTGCTTTTACATCGCAGCTTTTACAACGCAAACCATTACAACGCATTGCGCTGGGGGGCGCTCTAGGATAGGGAATAGGTTAATTTACTATCCAATAACCTTCCCTACTATCCACGGGGACTGGAGTTGGAATAGTAAATTAAATAATTCACTATCCAGCGCCCCAAAGCACTATGCGTTGTAATGGTATGCGTTGTAAAACTTGCGTTGTAAAAGCATGCGATGTAAAAGCATGCGTTGTAATGTTGTACATCCACTCTGAACACGTCCACCTATTTATGCTCCGTAAACACATATGGCAATCAATAATGCAGTCAACATAGCAGCCCTCATTACTGACAATCATCTCAATGCTGTCTTTGTTGCAGAAACTTGACTAACACTAACTATCTCAGCATGCAGCAAAGGGATGACCCATTTCATCACTTTCACGACCCACTACTTTGCAAACAATATCTTCATCGGTCATTTGACCCTCTCCAGGTAGACCCCTACAAAGACCATGAAAGATGTATTTTTTGTACTGCTGGGAATCTCTGACATTGAGCAGCTCCTCACGCGTAAACCCAAGAAACATCTTGAATCTTAATATCTATAACACACATCATCTGCCACCCTCCCCCAAATTAATGTCAACATTACTGACAATGCCCCAATGTCCACAGGCCTAACCCCCCCCCCCCCCCATATAATTAAAGTCAAAGAAAGTTAATGAGGATGAACAGATGTTTCAAGAACTTTAAAATTACTCGCTGTAATAATCTAGCAGGCCTGGCAGCCCCATCTAATCCTAACACAGACACTGCAACTAGCTACGGCATTTAAACAGCCACACTCCAGACGAAAGCAGATTCCCTCATCTTGGCAATGGGCTCCGTCAGTAAGGAACCATGACAGCCTCTTTCATTAACTAAGCTTAAATTTCGCCTGCCTTTGTGTTCCCTTGTGTTTCCATTTGGTAATGATCACTAATGACATCTCCCAGTGAGCATTGCTAGGCCAAGGCAGAAAGGCATGGACATTGAAGCTTCTTACTGGTTGAAGCCATTTATACTCATTAATGCCTAGGCTCATGGAGGTTCGATACTAACTTGGTCCTATTGACACTACCAGTCTAGGCACAGAAAGCCTCCCTTGCAACCAGGGCCGGACTGGCTTAGAGAGCACTGGGCATTTCCCCGATGGGCCGGAGAGGGGTGGGGGTTGTTTTATCTGCCCCCTGTAATAAAGGCGAGAGCAGTGCTTCTTCCTAGCACTTCCTCCATCCCAGGACTGGTCGAGCAACAATCTGTCAAGGCTGGTAGCTGTTCCCAGTCCAGCCCTGCTGCCAACCATACTATGAACATTAGTTTCAAGGTCTCCAACAGAACAGCCTGGTTCCCAAATGGCGCTCACCAAATAGCTGAACCAAAAAGTTTCTCCATCTTCTACCCACCCACTACAATAGCCAAAAATGCAAAGAAAAGGCAAACAAAAATGTTACTATGAGACCCTTCCAAGAGACTCTCGTAGTCGATAAATACTCAAGCCTAAAAAACAGTACAACCAATGCTACTTTCGAGTTCTTCATAAATGTGTTGAATGATGTTTCAGAATACTTACACTATGATGACAAATCTTGGAATTTGAATGAAGGTTAAAACTGCTCTACTCCAGGGCTCTTAATAAAAATTCAATCACTATCAACTCAAACATAACAGTCATAATCGTGGACAACACTAAAACCCTAAATGCCTTTATAGGGAAGTAAAGTATACTAATGAAATTCCATCAATGTGCAGCTATTTTCACACAACTATTAACTGAAAAGTCCTGCCACGTTTAGGTTTACCTAAAACCTGGTTCAATGATAATGCATTCACCTGCTTTTTTGCGACATGAGGACCTATTTAATCGCACTCTAAATTCCAAACTGACAAGTTCTTCATTCGGGGACCTGACCTGGAAAAAAAGGACGGACAAATTTGTACATATGGCTAAGATCAGGAACTGGCATACAAATTTCCCCAACAAAACATTCATATTTTAGTAAAACCCTACCTTATTTTGTATATAATCTTACTACAGAAAGCCAAACAGAATAGTCCAAAATTTCACTGCTTTCATTAGACATTTATCTGTTTATAAAAAATACCTGTCTTTTGCGTATTAAGAGCACCAAATTAAACATATAATATAAAAAAATAATAGGTAATGTATCATGACCCAATAAAAGCATCTTGTGGTTTAGCGTTAGAGCACCAAGGAAGGCTAGACCACGACTTTGGTGGGACTGTTGTCCTTACTTGAAGGGCCAGCACATTCCAACACCAACAAGAGTGAGAACCCATTAGAAAAACTTCCCATGTAAGGCACATAGGGAAAAGTAACCTCCCTGCGTAAGTGAAAATACAACGCCTTGCAGAACACAGGTGGGCTGAATTGGTTATGGTGGAAAGCCAGTGATAAAATCTATTGACCTGATTGGGTCACTTAGAAGTTGTTATTTTAGAGCCTATATGTCTAATCTCTTCATTGTGAAAAGTTGCAACAAACGCAGTAGGTCTGACTTATTTATTCTGAAAATACGTAAATGACAATCCACCTTTAAGTGTGGACTGTTATTACACAGGGTTTAAGCCTGTAGACAGATAGTCCATTATACGAATTAAATTAGAGTGGGCGTTTACCTCACAATCACAATTAGCTTAAGTAACAAGAACCTCCTCTCTACTGGAGCCTTGACTATTATGGAAGTCCCACAACTGCTAAAAAAGGGACAGACAATGTTGTACTTGACTGGGATCACGAACTGACATGTATCATGGCTTAAGAAAGCCATCTTATGGTTGTGTGTTAGGGCACTGAGAAAGTCCAGACCGAGACAACTCCATCTCTGGTGTGACTAGTCTGAACGACCCGGTATAGTAAGGCTCATCAGAGGCAGACCTTGAATTCTGCCCATCTAACTTAGATGGGCAGAATTAGAGATCAGTTTTAACTGCCAATCATCTCTAGAGAAACCCTGGTGGTAAGGGGCAGTGAAAACTTCTACATGCTCCCCTCACCAATGGAAGATAACTCCCATGGCAAGGGGAGCATTCACTGGATTTTGCATTCACTGGATTTTCTTTTTGAAAGTAAAAAAAGAAAGCAGTTTAGTGCAGGGCTCTATCATGTTGACGAAGCCCTGCACCAAACTGTGAACAGCAACAACAGCTTTAGAAATTACCACCAGCTTGGCGGTCATTTCTAAAATGGGTGGGCAGAGAAGTCTCGGCCTGGCAGATGTTAAGTCCTCCACCAGGCCAATGGATATTACTCCATCCGCAAAAAATAAAAATATAAATCGGCTCATAGATCTGATCTGCTATTATGGAAAGTTGTGACTAAGTTGGTAGGCCTGACTTATTCATTGTGAAATGCACTTATTAAAGCAAATATGCCTTTAGGAGTGGATTGTTATTACACTCTATTGATGGCTGTATAGTAGTATTTTCTTACCTGGATCTCAGAGATTAATTAAGTAAGGAAGGGTTTTGATGCTGATTACCCCCTCCAAAAATCTCTTTGGGGTAAAATATTAGTGCTGTGATTACCTTTGCTAGACCTTAAGTGAATTAGTGGATGTCAGACTTGATTAGTGGATGTCAGGCTTAAACTCTACATGCATACATACACATACATAAGTTAGGGGTCTTTGGGCAAATTTACTTCTGTCCAAGTCTTATTGTCATTCTGCTTCTCCCCATGACAGCACATGCACAGGCAATGGGTTAGCCCGTTCCTGCTCTTGGCTCCATTGAACCGTGAGTAATGACATTTGGCATAATCACGTGTGTACATCTGTCTGAAGATGTGTGCCCGTCTTTGTTTGGGTTGATAGCAAGTCTTTTAGTTCTACATTTTCATTCTTTCAGCGGCCCCCTTTCATTTCTTCTATTATCCATTTTAGCATCCTACACCTCCACAGACAATTCTACCAGTCTGTTTTCATGCTTCTCATTGTCCCAAACTGGATGGCCATCTTGGAATGGTATTGTCTATACTGTATCATTGTTTTACCATTCCAGGAAGCCCAACATGATTAAAAGCATTCTGTGTACCACCTTTGCTTAGTACAACATTGATGTACTTATAAAATATAGCATTTGAAGATGGCTGCCCAGGGCAATATTTACTAAATGGCTACTTTGAAGTGTTACTGTGCATAGTGTATCATTGCTTTTATAGCTCCAAGATGGCCAACACATTGCTTCTAAATGTTGCAGCTGTGTTGAAACTTTATAACAATGATGCACTATGTACAAATCCATTGCAAAATGCCATCCACTACTATGTTTATTTTAATTTTGTATTGCAAGCATAGGTGATGGCAAGTTTTCTGTATTCTACATTTATTCTTTTAATTTATCTTCTATGTGCTTGTGCGAGTTTGGCTTTATTTCCTGTTGCTAAATACGGGTTCATACAAGAATGAGTCAGTGGGTGGATAAACAGTTGCAGGATTGAGTGACCAAGTGCATGCATTATGACTCAACATTAACTAAAGAGGCAATTTCATATACAAGTCAGACCTATTGCCATTGCCAAAGGTTGTTGAGTAATTCTTCCACCTTTTGCAATTCAAGTACATATTTGGTAACTCAGATTGGGCTTTCCTGAGCTGTGCTTGGGAAAAAACCTGTTGGATGGTATCTTTAAGAATCAGAATTTTATGTTTCCATTAGTGGCCCCCCTCCTCCAAGATGACATGCTTGCAGAGATGGATAGAGCGTCAAAAATTGACAGTTGTTGTTTGAAAGGGCAGAAATGTCTGCTTTCCTAGGCCTAATAGGTGATGAGATAGGTTCAGCTTGATATTAGCTATGCAAACAGCAGTGCTGTGTCTCCTGTTTGACAGCAAACCTCTTACACCATCTCACAGTGGACTTGACAAGGATCGTCCATGAGTTAGAGTAGACTGTGCAGTCATTGTGCTGCCCTTGTACACATTTCAGCTCATCAAAAACTGGTGGCTCCACCGCTTCGGTGGAGGAGAGTCATTCCACTGCTCTCCAAGCAGTTTAAAAAGGAAAAATGAAATCATAACGCAATGTTGTTATAATTTTATTTGTCCTATTGCAGTGGCTGCGTTCGTTCCATGCGGGTGGGGCTGATCTGGCCAGAGCACTGCAAGGAGAGGAGTGGTGGCACTCTCTAAGTGCACATGATTGTTTGGCTGGCCATCTTGGGCCGGCTAAACAGTCATGCGCACTTAGCATGTTCTGCTCCTGGCTATATCGTTCAGCCTGGGTGGAGAACATGCACAACCTCACACTCCCTGTCTGAGCACCAAACTAGGGTGCTCAAACAAATCACAACACTGCTCAGGGCTTTAAGTGGGCCAGGTCTCACCAGGACTGAGCACCAGCAGTTTATTTCAGGAGGCCTCGAAACGGGTTTCTACGGGTTCTGTTTTGTGCCCTGGCACAGGCGGTCCGTTTTTTTCCGGACTGCTGTGACAGTAGTCATATTGATGTGTGCTTGCTCACACTGCTCACTTCTCACTAGTGGAGAAGTTACTGCATGACGTCATGCCAGGTGAGCATTTTAGGGGAAGGGAAATCCTTTAAGAGTGTCATTTCTCTCTGGAGTTCCCTTCTCTTTTTGAAACTCAGGAGCAGCAACATTGTTGTGGTGTCACCAGGGTTTTAAGAGGAAGCTTTCTCAATATTCCATATAACAAGCCATAGGTTTTTTTTCCAAATGTATTTTATTGATTTTCCACCTCAAGCACAACAATTACTTTGTATTATGCATCTTTGTAATGGAGCACACGCCTTGAATCAAATATATAATTACATATTCGTCCTGTGGCCCTGTTGTATATCTTGACATATATTGCCCCATTACTTTATTGTGACCTTCCAACATATGATACTTCCATTCTGTGGCTGTGGTGTGACAATCTTTTAAGTCTGTCCCATGGGCTTTAAGTTCAATCAGGCTGCGTGCTCCCCGAATTGTTTGCCATTCCCTCCCTTCTACCCTCCCTAACCCCGTCCACTGGTGTGTTCTCTCTCAATGCAACTGAAAAACTATCTTCACATTATAACTGCTCAGGGGTGGGTGTATCTACCTCTTTCTCTAGGACATGAGCCTAATCTAGGTCAGTCAAAATCTGCAGCAGTGTTCCCTGGGTCTATAGGGAGCCCCACTACAACCTCTCAAGCCGGGGATTTCCTATCTACACCTCCACTGAATCTCCATCTGACTCCAGCTCCGGCAATAACAGCAGTGCCACCAAGGCCTCCCACTCTTTCACAGTTTCCAGTGCCTTCTCATTATTAGCTCTTCTGGTTTGCTGAAACCGAAAGGGTACTCTCACTAGCCACCCAACTAGCTAATGCCACTTTCCAGTGCTCTAAGCTGGGCCCCTGCTTGGCTTTCCAATGCTTTGTCAATTCCCTCTTGGCTAACAGAAACCCCAGGTCTATGAATTTGCTCGTGATTTTTGTCCGAGCTGTATGAGGAAACCAATGCAATATGCACGCTCCCATGTCTGGCTCTATTTGCCTATCCGTCACCCCGAATAACACCTCGACCACTTCCTCCCAATACGTTCCTAACTGCGGGCATCTCCACATCATGTGGACAAAATCTGCATCTCCTGCGTTGCAGCGGGGGCATCTGGCTATATCCACGTTAAAATATTTATTTATCCGCGCTGGGGTTAAGTACGCCCTATGCAACGCATAGAAGTGGATAAGCTGGAATCTAGCGTTACGTGAGCTCTTCCATGCTCTCTCCAATAGCCTGTGCCACATTGTTTCTGGAATTTCCTTGCCCAGATCTGCTTCCCATTTCCCTTGCAACCGACTCAGCGGCCGCGGCCCTTCTTCTACCATCCACCTGTACAGAAATGTTATGGCTTTGACAGTCCCCGCCACCATCACAACATACTGACATGTTAAGGATGTCTGCGGCAGTACCTCCGCCTCTATGCTGACTCCAGTTCCAGCACATTTTCAATGTTCATTCCTCATTGGTTAACGAACCAAGTCGCAGCCGCTGACAAAGCACAACAAATGGCAACACATGGCGTGGGATCCATCGACCCCGTTGGGTCATCTGGACCTCTAAACTCCCTTGCCACTGCCTGCGTAAGCCACTGAAACTGAGCAGCCAGGTAGTACAGCTGAAAATCTGGGACTGCCCATCCTAATAACAAACCACAGTTGCTGTTTATTTATCTTATGCAACTAACAACCATTGACAAGGCCAATAGTCCTAACTTCATATATGTGGATGCAATGACAGAAATAGCAAAATACAAGTCGGGCGGCACACTATGCTAAATACAGATTTTTTGCTTATCTGTTTTTAAGCCATGCCCTTAATGACATTGGCCACGCCCATTTGAGAGACACCCCCAACTTTTTCATCCCACTTAAAGCCCTGACACTGCTGTCATGCAGGTGAGCACAGTGCTGTGATTTAGCAAGGGTGGTCAGTGAGCCTGTGTGCTCCCGGGGCTCCAGAAAGGAAGAAGAAGAGGACGGAGAAGAGGCGGCGGCCGGCTGCACCCAGGTAAGTGCTTTTTTTGTTTTGTGTTTTCATTCACCCCGCTTCCCAGCCCTGCCCAACCACCCGGTTCTGGAGTAGCTGCCACTGTCATAAAACAAATCATCTTTTCAATATAATCTAATATCAGAGCCCACCATAGACCCTTTAATACACTGTGGTAGAGGGAGAGAAAGGAATATGTCCAGGATTACTCAGTGTATCAACGGGGAAGCAATGTCTTATCATAATAATTGAGATTCACGATGAGAGCATGCATTTCATTTAGCAGAAAGTTTTCTTCTGGGTGGCAGGCAAGTATCCACCTGAGTACTTTGCCCACCTGAGGTTTGCACCACAAGCTGATGTCTTGTATTGCATATGTTGCCTCTGCATAGTAGGAGCGATTTTAAGAATTTTGTATCTCTGCTTTACTTTTGCTGTCGCCTTTCTGCCCCAGGGCAAACAATTAGTGATTATTTGCTCAAGGAAATGAGTAAATAGCTCGCATCACATGTTGGTTGAAGTGTGTACAATACTTCTATACACTCTAGATTTTTTTTGTGTAATGAAACTCCAGTCTTACTCCATCGTTGTTTGGGTACGTGTTGTTCACACAATAGCTGCAATCTTTGGCGAGGCTGGCGGAGTGGAGCTGGTGTGTGGGGGTGTGGAACGAGAGGCGGCTGTTGAGGTATTCGGGGCCCATGTCGTGGAGCGCTTTATGTGCGTGGGTGAGGAGCCTGAACGTGATCCTCTTGTTGACGGGGAGCCAGTGCAGGTTTCTCAGGTGGGCGGATATGTGGCTGTGGCGAAGGATGTCGAGGATGAGTCGTGCGGAGGCGTTCTGTATGCGTTAAAATCGTTTCTGAAGTTTGGCAGTGGTTCCGGCGTATAGGGCGTTTCCGTAGTCCAGTCGGCTGGTGACGAGGGCCTGGGTGACTGTCTTTCTGGTTTCGGTGGCGATCCACCTGAAGATTTTTCGGAGCATGCGCAGGGTGCTGAAGCAGGCGGATGAGACGGTGTTGACTTGCTTGGCCATTGTGAGGGAGGAGTCCAGGATGAATCCCAGGTAGCGAGCGTGGTCCGTGGGGGTCGGTGTGGTGCCCTGCGCCGTGGGCCACCAGGAGTCGTCCCAGGCAGATGGGGATTGTCCGAGGATGAGGACCTCCGTCTTTTCTGTGTTCAGCTTCAGGCGACTGAGCTTCATCCATTCTGAAACGTCTCTCATTCCTTCCTGGAGGTTGGATTTGACGGTGGCTGGGTCTTTGGTGAGGGAGAGTATCAGCTGGGTGTCGTCAGCGTAGGAGATGATGTTGATGTTGTGTTTGCGTGCGATGGCAGCGAGGGGGCTCATGTAGATATTGAAGAGGGTTGGGCTGAGCGAGGAGCCTTGGGGTACGCCGCAGATGATCTCGGTGGTTGCTGAGCGGAAGGGAGGGAGGCGAACCCTCTGGGTTCTGTCGAGAGGAACGAGGTGATCCAGTCCAGGGCCTTTCCCTGGATCCCAGTGTTGAGGAGGCGGGTGATTAGGGTGCGATGGCATACTGTATCGAAGGCTGCCGAGAGGTCTAGGAGGATGACGGCGGCTGTTTCTCCGTTGTCCATCAGGGCCCTGATGTCATCAGTGGCTGCGATGATGGCGGTCTCGGTGCTGTGGTTGGCTTGAAATCCGGACTGGGATGGGTCGAGCGAGTTGTTTGCCTCGAGAAATGCAGTCAGCTGTTTATTGACGGTCTTCTCGATGACTTTAACCGGGAAGGGGAGTAGAGAGATGGGGCGGAAGTTCTTGAGGTCCTTGGGGTCCGCTGTGGGTTTCTTCAGAAGGGCGTTGATTTCTGCGTGCTTCCAGCTCTCAGGGAAGGTGGCTGACGTGAAGGAGTTGTTAATGACGTTCCGGAGGTGGGGTGTGATGATGATGTCGGCTTTGTTGAAGATATGGTGGGGGCATGGGTCCGCGGGGGAGCCAGAGTGGATGGTGTTCATGACGTGGGTGGTGTCTTCAGTGCTGATGGGGTCCAGGCGCTGAGGGTGGTGGTGGGGGTTGTTGGTTCACTGACTGGAGGCGAGGTCTGGGGTCCGAAGCTGTCGTGTATCTGCGATCTTGCGGTGGAAGTACGAGGCGAGGGAGTTGCAGAGGTCTTGTGATGGTGTGATGTTGTTGTTGCTGGCGCTGGGGTTGGAGAGCTATATGACGATGCTGAAGAGTTCCTTGCTGTTGTGGGTGATGCTGTCGAGTCGTTCTTTGAACGATAACCTTTTGGTGGTGCGGATCAGCTGGTGGTGTTCGCGAGTGGCGTTCTTGAGGGTTGTCATATTTTCTGTTGTATGTTCGAGGCGCCAGGTTTTTTCGAGGGTTCGGCAGGATTTCCTTGATTCTTTGAGGGCGTCTGTGAACCATGAGGTCTTCCTGTTGCCGGTCATGCCTGGGGGGTTCTTCAGTGGGGCGAGGTTGTCGGTGCAGTTGGTGATCCACTGTGCGAGGTTGTGGGCTGCGTCGTTGGTGTCGGTGGTGTAGGCTGGCGGGTTCCGGCTCAGTGATGAGAGGAGCTGGTCTGTGGTAATTTTGCTCCAGCATCTGCAGGGGGTTTGTTGCGTACGGTGGTGGGATGTGTTCTTTCTGTAGGAGAAGTGGATGCATCTGTGGTCGGTCCAGTGTAGTACGGTGGAGTGGCTGAAGGAGCGTGGTTGCTGGTGGAGAAGATGGGGTCGAGCGTGTGGCCAACGAGGTGGGTGTGGGTGTTCACCAGTTGCTTGAGTCCGAGATTGTCGAGGATGTCGAGCAGGGTGTTGGTGTTGTTGTCGTTGTTTTTCTCCAGGTGGAAGTTCAGGTCCCCTAGGAGGAAGTATTCTGTTGAAGCTAGGGCGTGCGGGCTGACGAAGTCAGCGATGGTTTCGCTGAATTGAGTGCGTGGGCCCGGGAGTCTGTAGATGAGCGTTCCTCTAAGGGTGGTCTTGGGGTCGGTGTGGATCTGGAAGTGTAGGTGTTCGGCAGTGGAGAGTGTGTCTTCGGCGTTGGTCGTGATGTTGATGGTGTTCCTGTGGATGATGGCGATTCCTCCTCCGGTTTGGTTGATGCGGTCCTTCCGGGTGATCTTGTAGCCGTCCGGGATGGCTATGGCGATGTCGGCGGCCGAGGAGGCGTTCATCCAGGTTTCCGTGAGGAAGGCAACAACTGGTGCACTTGAGGTGGGTGTTGTTGTGAGGTTCCGAGGGTCGGGGGCAGGTTCGGAGGCAGGTGAATTTGCAGGCTTGACAGGTGAAGGGTCCGTGGGTGCGTTTCGGGGTGGCTCGGTAGCAGGCGGGTGGTCGTACGGTGTTGAGTGCGTTGAGGGCGGTGCTGTCGTATCTCAATCGGGTGGCCTGGCTCCGGCGAGGGCCAGGGGTTCTGGCACTGGGCGCGGTCCAGGCACGGACGGGCACAGACGGGCTTGCCTTAGACACGCCTTCGGTGTGCCAGCGGCGCGCCCGCTGCGCGCGTCCGCTGCGCGGCCTCAAAATGAGGAGCAGAGGGGGGGAGGAGCAGCTTTGAGGCGGGAGCGGGGCAGCGAGTGGGAGATAGGGGGCGGGCCGCAGGGTCGCAGTGGCGGGAAAACAGAGGCAGGAGACACGAGGGAAGGGGGCACAAAGTACAGAAAACCACGGGCAGAAGGAGGAATCAATAACAGGCGACAGTACCAGCAGAGGCAGGAGGGCAAAAACGGGAAGGGTACAGAAGCAAAGATGGACAAGGCAGAGGCCAACAAAGTAAAGCAACACAGTAATACAAGTAATACAATGCAGAGTGCGATGCCACTAGAGACGCAGGCGAGGCGGGCAGAGCCCGGGCGGCAGAGGCAGCGAGATACCGGTCCCACAGGGGGCTGTGCGGCGGTGAGGGGAGCGACCTGCCTGGTGACAGATAATGGACAGACTCAGAAGCCTTACCTTTGGATGACGAATACAATTCTCAAATACCCTGTGTCCTGAAGAAGTCCACTTTCACATGAATGAAACGCTTTGACTGTTTTTGTTCTGGCTCATACTTGTGAAGCAACAATAAAAGAAAGATTTCTAATGATCTCTGGAATTCTGTGGATATACTTTGAAGTTACACAGACATTGCAAAAGTGGTGCACCTCTGTCTTTTATACGTATCTGTTTCCCTAACTTAGGATGGCATTCTTTGGGTAGAAGGTGTCTACAGGGTGTGTACACAGTTCTAAACAGATTCCCTCTTTTAAAAAATGTTTTTCTGGGAAATCCTAGGGCTCTTATTTCCCCATATAAACTTAGTAAAAAGACCCTGCGCCTTCTTGAACCAATTTTTTGGGAACTTAAGGGGAATGGTGTTAAATAAAAAGGTGTATTTAGGAAGAATTGCCTTTTTTATTAAATTGGATTTACCTAGGAAAGAAAGAGACATAGAGTCCAAGATTTTAGGAGGGAGCTAACTTCTTTTGTAACCTTATCAAAATTAACTTGTGCAATTTTATCTATGTTTTGGGTTATTTGTATTCCCAGATACCTTATCTCCTTCTTTTCGTAGGTACTTACAAACTCTGGGCCCGATTCACGGTATGAACTTAAGACTAAATCCTAAACTTACTACTATTTGGTATTCACAGAATGCACTTACTACTTTCGGGATTCACAGAGTGAACTTACTACTTTCGGTATTCACAGAATAGATTTAAGACTACTAACTTTACATCCGCGGAGCTTCCGGACCAGAGGCGGAGCTTCTAACTTAGGGGCGGAGCTTGTGGCCCAGAGGCGGGGCTTCCTGCCCAGAGGCGGACCTTGCGGCATGGAGGCAGAGCTTCCGGCTCGGAGGTGGGGATTTAGCCATGGCTGAAATCTCCACCTCTGGGCCACAAGCTCCGCCTCTGGCCTAGAAGCTCCGCCTCTGGGCCACAAGCTCCGCCCCTAAGTCGGAAGCTCCGCCTCCGGCTGGAATTTCCGGCCCGAGTACGGACGTAAAGTTAGTAGTCTAAAATCTATTCTGTGAATACCGAAAGTAGTAAGTTCACACTGTGAATCCCGAAAGTAGTAAGTGCATTCTGTAAATACCAAATAGTAGTAAGTTTAGGATTTAGTCTTAAATTCATTCTGTGAATCGGGCCCTCTGTATTCCATTTCATTAACTCTATTTTTTGTTGATTTAACAGGTATCCTGAGACCTTTCCGAACCTCTCAATCTCTAGCCAAATTTCTGGGTAAGATTTTTCTATATCCCCAGTATATACCATGAGGTCATCAGCGTACAACCTTATTTTTTTAACCCATCCGTTATAGCTAAACGGGATAATTTTCCGTGATGTTTTTAAATTAAAGGCTAAGGGCTCAATAAACATGTTAAATAATAACGGGGAAAGAGGACACCCCTGTCTTGTCCCTCTTTTAATTTTTATTTCAAAAGTCAGATTCCCATTGACCAAGATTTTAGCGGAAGGGTTTTTGGAGATATTTTTAATTGCTACTAAGCATTTTTCTCCCAGATCGAATCGCTGTATTACCTTAAATAAAAGTTCCAGTTAACTCGGTCAAAAGCCTTGGCGGCATCGAATGTCATTACCGCCAGAGGGGTCTTATACGTTTGTGACACGTCTGTAACTCCAATAAGATCCTGAGTCAGCTCACTTAACTGTCTCCCTTTCATAAAATCTTTTTGGTCCAAATGTATAAGTGACCCTAATACTGCGTATAGATTTTATGAACGCAGTTCAACAGCGAGATTGGACGGTAGGATTCACAGTCTCGCGGATTTTTGTTAGGTTTTAAAAGGATTATTATTATTGCTTCCTCCCAAGAGAGTGGGAGACTATTTCCTTCAATGAAAGAGGAGTTAAGTAATTGTACTAGTACAGGTGTTAATTCATCCCTTAGGATCTTATAGATCTCATTTGGGATGGAGTCTGGGTCAGCAGCTTTCCCTTTTTTTAAGGAGTTAATTACTTGGTGTATTTCCTCTGGTGTAAAGGGACCATTTATGGCCTCTCTGTCTACTTGTTGGAGAGTCGGGAGATCTATCTCAGATAACAATTCTTCCATACGGGCTTCATCTATGATTTCCTCTTCTGTATACAGATCATTAAAAAACTGTGCAAAAGCTTCTTCGATTTCATTACTTTCAGTGACTATCAGTATAGCTTCCACATAGTTTGCAAAATTTTGTTTTTGCGGCTGTTAAGTTGTTAATTATAATCGGGTTCTCCTTGTCCCCCTCCAAGCTATCAGACAAACTCTGTATCTCATTCTCCAGCTTTTTGGTCTCCTCTTTAATTTTTTTTTCTTGTGCCCAGGATATACTTGGTAACACCCCCCTCAGAACTGCTTTGTATGTGTCCCATACAGTTTGAATTGATGCAGTATTCAGGTTTGGATTAAAAAAACTCTCTGGTTTCTACTTTCAGCCTATCGATTATATTTTGCTCCAATAATAATGCTCTGTTTATAGTAAACCTTCTCTGTGACTGGTTTTTACAAACATCTATTTTTAAACTTACAGCCGAATGATGGGACATATGTTCAGGAGCATGACTGACTTGGCTGATGTTTTGTCTAGCTTTTAACCCGACCAAAAAGAAGTCGATCCTCGACCTGTGTCTATATTTTTTGTTATGGAAGGTAAAATTCCCACCCTTAACTTTAGATTTAGTGGACAATTCACTCCAGATGTCTATTAAACCTAAATCGTGCATTAGTTGTTTTAAAGTTTTTCTAATTTTTTGTGTATTTTATGTAGCTCAGTGAGAGGTCGAATCCTTACTTGGATTGAGCACTACGTTAAAGTCTCCTCCTAAGATTATGTAATTTTCACCTTCTACTAGGTGTGGCATCAAGGCATACAGGTGTGTTGGATCATCTATATTAGGACCGTAGTAGCTTGCTATCGTAAAACCAACTCCACTGATCTTTATTTTAGCAACAGCCCATCTTCCCCCTGGGTCTACTATACTTTCTTCCAATACCGCTGCTGCTGATTTTTTGATTAGAATAGCCACTCCTTTTGTTATACATGTCTGATTTGCACATATATAGTGTTCCACCCACTTATGTTACCTTAATATTGAGACTCATTCTTCCTTTAATAAATGAGATTCTTGGATAAGGAAAATGTTGCTCTCTGATAGTCTCAGATATTCCAAGATCTTATTTCTTTTCTGCGGGACCCTCAGACCATTTACATTCCAGGTCGTTATTTCTAAATCTTTTACTCTAACGTTAGCCATAACATAGGACGTCTACTTCCTCTGTATCTTACATTTACAAATATGGCCAGAAATTTACTTACATCTTCAACCGAGGACAATCTTTTTTTTTTGTTTTTTTCCCACATGCTCCCCACCCATTGTGAAAAATATATATTTTTTTTAATTTGAAAGAAGACACCATCCCCCACCCACTGGGGAAACCTCCCCTTCTACTATCAGAGGAAACCTCCGGTTTCAGGCTCTTTTTCTACCCAGGGTTTTTTCAAAAGTGCCTATGTGGATGAAGTACTATTTATCTTACATAACAGGGCGTTTGCTTCGACCGGATCTCTGAATGTATACATTTTGTTGTCCCACATGACTTTAAGGGAGGCTGGAAATCGCAGGTTTGCTGTAGCACCTAACTTTTTCAATTCCTGCATAACCTTCCCTAGCTCCCATTGTTTTTCTTGGGTCATGTGGGATATATCGGATCTAATGCGGAATGACCATGCGTGTCTCTTATACTCTCCTGCTTTCAGACCTCCTGCCAAAATCTTCTCCTGTAACGTATATGCCCTGAGATTAACCAGGATTTTCCTGGGTTTTTTCTTCCCAGGCTTTTTTAGATATGGATCTCGATGAACTCGCGGTATATCTTCCTGCAGAATTTTCTTATCGATATCAGGATGTAGCTCTAGGAGGAGGTTTACTACAAAAGCTTTTATATCTTCACCTTCTGCATTTTCTGGAATATTTAAGAATCTGATGTTGTTTCTTCTAGCAGCATTTTCTAGATTTTCCAGCTTATCTTTCAGGGATCTACCCTCGCCTCTTAGCGCCTGTATTTCTTGTGTGTTTTTGTCCACTAGTTTTGTTAGATTCTCAACCACTTCTTCTATGGCGCCCACTCTATCAGAGATAGCATTCATCTTAGTTTCAAGAATTTCGCTGGCAGATTGTATCTTTAGTTGGTTATTCTCAGAGACCGCGAACTTATCCCTGATTTCTGTTAACAAAGTGGTTAAAGGTCCCTCAGTTAGCGAGGTCGCTACCTTATCCCTTGCTGTGTCTATGGTATTTAATGACTTTTGAGCACCTACTTCATTTCCCTTTCCATTCATGGTGGCGCCTTCCATATTGACCTGCACAGATAGGGATGCATGGTTTGTTTGTGTGAGGCATCCAGTTTGGTTGACTGCCTATTTATCTTCCCTTTATCAATTACAAAAAGTTATGTGTAGATTTTATTTTCAATTAATTAAAAAAAGAAAAATAGTTACATTCATTATTAATAAAAAATGTTTTTAAAGTTCCAGTGCTTGGGCAAGTGTAGTGATGGATTACGCATGGTCATTTTTTATTCTAGCAACTTGTACTCAGCTTTTGAGAACTTTACACACATAAATGGTGAATAATCAAAAGTAGTTCAAGTTACTCAAAGTGTAAGGCTAAACTTACAAGTGTAACTTACTAATAGGTGTAAGTTACCTTTGTAAGTAGCCCCGTAAGTCTCCTCTGAGTGAGGTAGAATCTACTGACAGGACAGAAGAGCTTCTGCTGAGTGCAGGGATAATCTGTTTCTAGTAAACAGAAGTTATTGCCTCCTCACAGTAAGAAATTGTTTGTCTTTGCACAGTATCAGTAGAGACAAAACGAATGTCTGAATTTGTTTGTATTTTTTAAAATCTGCAGAAACGTTTTCCAGTTTCTGCAGGAGATAAAGTTAAAATGACTTAGGAATTGTTTAACTGTACAGTGTATTAGCAACTTCACAATTTAAGATGAATCAAATTAGAAACATTGAAACTTACAAAAAACGACTATAACTTTACATTTCCAGTTATTATCTTGAAACCTGAACATTTTAGGATTTTTGAATTTTACCATTTTTATTTTCTTGGCATTTAGACATATAGGGCCATATGTATCAATGTTAGGTTTTGCGATTCTCAAATAGCAAATTTTTGAGAATCGCTATTTGAGAATAACAAAACGCTATGTATGTAGGATTTGCAATAAATTTTGCGAATCCTACAGATTCCTTCATTGCGAATCGAGGCCCATAGGAATGAATAGGAAGACATTCTCAATTTGCAATTCTCAATTGATTCTTTCTGGGACACCACCATGCTGAACGGAGCATTGATTACCAATGCCCAGCTCATTTGCGCTAATTACAAAAAGTACAAATATCTAGTACTTGTTTTAATTGCTTTTAAATCGCCGACGGAAACTCATTCAGAAGTGCTCCTAGCGGTTTTAGAATGTCACATTTATTTGCCTCATGTCACAATTGTATTTTGATTTAAAAACTTACTTTGTGCTGTGTTGGGCGTGTTCCCCCGTCCACCACTGATCCTTCAGTTTGTGTGGAGGGAAAGATCGCCTACCAGGAAGTGTCTTACTCCACTTCCGGTTTTCGCCGAGGTTAGCAGTCTAGCTGCTCTCCACCATCGGCATAAAAGCCCCTGAACTACTCAGTTCGTGGATTCTTTCTGGGACACCACCACGCTGAACGGAGCACTGATTACCAATGCCCAGCTCATTTGCGCTAATTACAAAAGTACAAATATCTAATACTTGTTTTAATTGCTTTTAAATCGCCGACGGAGACTCATTCAGAAGTGCTCCTAGCGGTTTTAGAATGTCACATTTATTTGCCTCATGTCACAATTGTATTTTGATTTAAAAACTTACATTGTGCTGTGTTGAGGGTGTTCCCCGGTCCACCACTGATCGTTCAGTTTCTGGGGAGGGATAGATCGCCTACCAGGAAGTGTCTTACTCCACTTCCGGTTTTCGCCTAGGTTAGCAGTCTAGCTGCTCTCCACCATCAGTATAAAAGCCCCTGAACTACTCAGTTTGTGGATTCTTTCTGGGACACCACCACGCTGAACGGAGCATTGATTACCAATGCCCAGCTCATTTGCGCTAATTACAAAAAGTACAAATATCTAATACTTGTTTTAATTGCTTTTAAATCGCAGACGGAGACTCATTCAGAAGTGCTCCTAGCGG
This sequence comes from Lissotriton helveticus, assembly GCF_964261635.1. Taxonomy (NCBI): domain Eukaryota; kingdom Metazoa; phylum Chordata; class Amphibia; order Caudata; family Salamandridae; genus Lissotriton; species Lissotriton helveticus. The sequence goes on from NC_136070.1 coordinate 888,234,614, forward strand.
TTTTAGAATGTCACATTTATTTGCCTCAAGTCACAATTGTATTTTGATTTAAAAACTTACTTTGTGCTGTGTTGGGCGTGTTCCCCGGTCCACCACTGATCCTTCAGTTTGTGTGGAGGGATAGATCGCCTATCAGGAAGTGTCTTACTCCACTTCCGGTTTTCACCGAGGATAGCAGTCTAGCTGCTCTCCACCATCGGCATAATAACCGGATGCCCCCTCGGACGCGCAGCGGACGTGCGCAGCGGACGTGCGCAGCGGGCGCGCCATGGGCGCGCCATGGGCGCGCCCAAGGCAAGCCCGTCTGCGCCCGTCCACGCTGGTACCGGGCCCAGGGCCATACCCCCTGGCCCTCAGGATACCCATTCCATCGGTACTCCTTTGCGCTATTCCTCTAGATATCTACGGGATTTCAATTCGGGTACGGGCAATCCACGGTTTAAGATACTGCCAATTCTTACTCGTGGTGCTTCTGCTACTGAAACTTGTCCGGGCTGTAACTTCAAAATCCCTTCTCCCTTCCCATCAGCCAGTTCCCCCGCCAACTTGCCCAGGCCCCCGTACCGTATGGCACTGATTAATGCCCGCTCCCTTCCGAAACACAACCTCGAAATTAGGGAGTGCATCACCAACCAAGAACTTGACATTCTTTTCATCACAGAATCATGGGGGGATGCGGCCTCTGGCCCGGACTTCTGTGCGGCCACCCCCGATGGCTTCTGCTTGGCAAAGCTGGACAGAGCTATAGGTAAAGGCGGCGGTCTAGCCATTATTTATAAAGCTATATATCCAACCAAAGTAGAACCTATTCATCGTTCGGACTGTGAGGCCTTTGCCTACTCTATCACCCTCAACCACAACCAAGCCTTTAAAGGCATCCTTCTATATCGTCCCCCCTGCCCACGCACACGTTTTCTCTCATCTCTTGACCAAATCACCGAACTTTCAGTAGGACCCTCTGACTACACTATTTTAGGAGATTTTAATTTTCACTTGGAAGCCACTGGTGATAATGACACCACTCAACTAATCACTGACTTGCAATCTGTTGGTCTACAGCAATTAGTCGTTGGTCCCACCCATCAAGCAGGACACACGCTCGATGGTCTTTTCACTAATAACCATGACATCTCGCTGCTCACTGTCCTACCGTTAGCATGGTCGGACCACTTCGCAGTCTTTTTTACTTTGTGAGCCCACAACTCTAACCCCCCTCAGGCCAAAACCCGCTTCCCCAAGAATACTAGAGTCTGGAAAAACCTTGACATTCCACTCTTTACCACCAACCTGATCAAATCTCCCTATGAGGCCTCCTCCAACCCAAGTCTAGGGTCCAATAGGTACCAGGATTGGATCCAGGAGGCAGTTAATCAGGTAGCCCCGACCAAATCCATCTTCCCAAATCGTGCAGCGCCTTCCACGCAATGGTTCACCGAGGACCTCAGACTTCTTAGACAACACTGTAGGAACCTCGAAAGACACTGGCACAAACACTATAGTCCCATAGACAAACAAACCTACAAAAATGCTTTGGCGATATACAAGAGGTCTATCATCACACACAAGAGTGCCTTCCTCTCATCACAAATCGAGTCTGCTCAAAACTCAGCCAAGAAGCTGTTCCAAGTTGTCAACACCCTCTCCAATCCCTCCGCAGGTTCTTCCACTGAGGCATCTCAGGACCTCTGTAATTCTGTAGCCTCTTTTTTTGCCACCAAGGTCACTAATATTTACTCTACTTTCTCCCCCCCAAATGGACCGGAGGTTTCTGACTTTCATCACCCGTCCCATTCTCCTAGACCAACCTTCTCCAATTTCCACACGGTCTCAGCGGAACAAATCAGTAAACTCACCATATCCATCAGGTCAGGCTCCCCCCTAGACCCATGTCCTCCTTCCATATCTAACTCCATCACTGAGGTTATTACTCCTCCCCTGACTGACATCTGCAATACCATCTTCCAGACAGGGATCTATCCGGAAATATGGAAGAAAGCAGTCATCAAACCTCTGCTAAAAAAACCCTCGCTTGACCCCGGTGAGTCAACTAACTACAGACCCATTGCCTGCCTCCCCTTCCCTGCCAACATTTTCGAATCACTCATGAACCAGCAGCTCTCTGAGTTCATTGACAATCATCAACTCCTGGACGATACCCAATTTGGGTTCAGGAAGGGCCATGGCACCGAGACCGCCCTGATAAAGGCCTCTGATGCAATAAGGGCCATCCTGGACCAAGGTGGGGCGGCAGTCCTTATACTCTTAGATCTGTCCGCAGCCTTTGACACGGTCGATCATTCCATCCTGATCGACCGTGTTGCATCCTTAGGGGTCAACCACTTGGCCAAAGATCTCCTCGCCTCATTTTTGGCCAACCGCACGCAGGCAGTAAGGTTGGGCGAGTTCTACTCACCCTTCTTCACCCTACCTTGTGGGGTGCCACAGGGCTCCTCGCTAAGCCCAACACTATTTAACATATATGTGGCGGACTTGGCGAGGGTCATTAAAGCACACGGGTTGCGACTAACCACCTACGCAGACGACACTCAGTTGGTGCTGGCTGTACACAGGGATGGACCAGCAGTTGCTTCGAGATTCCAGGAGGCGATGTTAGTCATCTGCTCCTGGATGTCGAGTAACTGCTTGAAATTAAACTCGGACAAAACCGAGGTTATGACCTTTGGTAACCTCTCTCCAGACTGGTCCTCCATCTGGTGGCCAAAGGAAATGGGTCCTCCGCCAGTCCCAGTGGCCAAGGTCAGAAACCTCGGAGTTATGTTCGATGATAAGTTGTCATTCAAACACCACGTGAACACAGTGGTCTCATCCTCCTTCTACATGTTGAGGAAAATCAAGAAGCTTCTTCCATATCTGCCAGCCTCAGCTGGTAAAACGCTGATTACCACCCTTGTCTTCTCCAAATTGGATTATGGCAACGCTCTTTTCCTCAACACGCAAGAACAGATACTAAACGAGCTGCAATCTATACAAAAGGCTGCAGCCAGAGTCCTGCTTGGTATCCCTAAACACCACTCTACCTCCTTGGCCATAAGCCACCTGCACTGGCTACGAGTCAGGTGTCGGATCAAGTTTAAGGCTCTCTGTATCGCCTACAAGGCCATACACGAGACTGGACCACATTTCCTCAGGAACGCCTATCGGATCTATGCCCCCAAAAGATCCCTGCGCTCAGCCTCCACCTTGCTCCTACCAGTCCTTCGCACCAGAACCTCCACCTGGGAGACAGACATTTTCTGGTGGATACTCCCAGGCTCTGGAACTCCCTGCCTATGTCCATCAAAACCAGTCCCACCCTTATTGCTTTTCGTAGATCATTGAAAACCTGGCAATTTGATCAATGATTCCACCAGCAGGTTCTGGTCCAGGAAGTTTCTTATGCGCCGAGACACCTCAGGGTATTTGTTGCACAATACAAATCTCGTAAACATCAAACATCAAACAATTAGAGAATCGCAAATTGAGAATGCAATTTCAAGAGTGCCAGAGTGTCAAAAGTACTCCCTGTTGCACCCCTGAAATGAGCATGGGTGCACATGTGGTGCACATACATGGCCTAAGGGCATGTGTGTGCGCCACATGCCACTTTGAAAAATGCAAAAATGTGCATTTTTGAAAGAATTTGCAAATTACCACTAACCTGTAGTTGGTGGTAGTTTGCGATTCCTTATGTCATATTCGCACAACTTGGGTGCCTCATACATTCCATTTAAGAAATCACAAATTGCGATTCCTTAAATGCATTTGCAAAATAAGGAATCGCAAATTTTGCGATTCCTTATTTTGTGAGGCAGTTTTTCTTATATACATACCATGAAGCCTAATTGCGATCGCAAACGCTTACGATCAACCCCTTCTTTAGAGCAGGAATTCCTTTAGCTTGTTCTCCTATGACCAGGAAGGAAAAAACAGTAGTGTAGCTCAACCAATGGCAAAGTTTGTGAATTCCTATGTAGTGCATCTTCTGTTTCAGTGAGTGACGAGTGGTTCTCAGAACAAGTCGTTTACAGGGTTACATTTAAAAATAAAACACAACACATCGGGAAGTCAAAAGTCTAACTTACGTTTATTGAGAAATAGCTAGCAGCACAGCAAAATAATTAAAACTTGAGAAGCATTTTAAACTGACCTAAGCTCTTGCTCGAAAGGGGTTAGTTGGAGCTCAGTGCTAAAACACATACAAATTCAGAGGATTTCTATAAATGAAAGACTATGGGACCTAGTCTCATGCCAGACACGTGTTACTGTCAGCCAACACTTATTTAATGAGCAGGTGGCAAGATCTTCTCCCAGAAGAAGTGCAAGACATCCTTGAAGAGTAGAGCTCATTCAGTACAATGCTGAGGTCATTGTTCTTCCAAATCCCGTTTCCAGTCTCCAGAACTGAAAGTGAGGTTATGGTTTGCACAATGTGCAAATGTAGAACCTTGAATAACAAGGCTTCTGAACCTACTAGATTATTGAAATTTAGCAAGCATATTAGGAGTCAATGGGCACTTCAAATTAATATGAAACAACATCCGTTTTTGTTTCTAAAATATATAACCATACTTTTTGTAATACATTCATAAACAATTATATCGTAATAGATATAGGAGCACATGGTTATGTTTTCACACTGTCCTAGCCCGGTTTGTGGACTATGGTTTCTTGCAGGTGAATTCCCCATCTCTTGATAGATAAGGCACATTTTATTTTAAGGTTTCTGATGGGCTGTTATTATGTTAAAGTATTATCCATACACCAAGGCCGGAAGGTGCTCACGGGCCCATGTGACTGCTAGGTCATCTTTTTCAGGCTGTGAGTCAGATCTTTCTGTGTCTGTGAGGCTCCTACTGGCATATGACATCACGTTGGGCTACTAAGGCTCCAAGTACCACTGGCCTGATGTCAACAGTGAGCTCTGTATATAGTGTGGGGTTGGATTACAATGGTGGTGCTGCTGACTTCGTTCTTGATGGTTTGGAAATCCTGTTTGCAATCTTGTATCCACTCAAATGGGTGCCCTTGGTTCGTCAACTATCTTAAGGGACTGCTAATAGTCACATTGTTTTTGATGTATCTGGAGCAGTAACTTCCACTCCTAGGAACGACCATATGTTGCTGATGTCCATGGGGCAGAGGTGTCATTGAAAGCCATGACTTTCTCGGGGTCTGAGTGCATGACCTTGTTTCAGAAAATATGGCTGAGTAATTTGAGTTGATCTTTCTGGTATTCACACTTTCCAGAGTTTAAAGTTACCTTAACATGAGGTATGGCTTGAAAAACTTTGTGTTGTGCTCTGTCATGTTCCCCTCAGGACGTCCTGAACACCAGTATGCAGTCATTCTAATTGAGGGCACTGGTGATGGACCTGATTGTCTATGGGAAAATGTTGTCTGGTGAATATATTTAGAAGTTTAATCTCTTATACCAGAAGAGTTCGAGATCCGAGAGGGGTGGTAAATGTGGTAATGTAGCTAAAGTCCTAGTGTAGTTCAACCTGGTGGCATCCTTTGGCTAGGTCAAAGTATGGAGAATATTGTAGATCCGTTTAGTAGGGTGATGATGTCAGTCATGTGGACTTGGGTTTTTCACCCTCTCTCTAGCTGTTCTTGGAATTCGCATTTCGACACATAGGTGGAATTTTCCTTTAGAGTTTTTCATCTGGATTATTAACACTGATGAGACCCGGGTGTGGGGCCCAGGCATTCTTCAGTGGGTAGTAGTTCCTGGACTTCATTTTCAACTGCCTTCTGAAGATAAAATAGTGTCTTCCTGTGGTGTTGAGCAACAAGCTTTATTTTTTGTTTACATGCAAGTGTTTTCCATTTTCACTAGGCAAGTGAACAGCTCAGGGTTTAGTTTCACCTTGGGTGTTCCTTAGTCCAATTTTGTATAGGATGGAGACAAGCTTGAGTTGTCAAGTGGTAGGGAGGCTCATCTGGCAGTCGGATGGTGTTTCTCCATCCATGATGTGAATACGGGCTGCTACTAAGCGTTCTTTTTATGATGGCATTGTTTTGAACTTTCCTCAGCTCATAAGGAGTTTGTTGGGCATCAATCTGTGGGGCATGATGGGCTACATCTGTTTTCTACAATGTGAGTCTTAATTTAATTTGCCTCATTCAGTACTGTGAAGCAATTTAGCGACAGTCTGTGATGAATGGGGTAGTTTATTTACTTGTTTTCTCACTTTAAGTGTTATATTCAGATATTTCTTGTTAGGGGCTTGCACATCAACTACTATGACTCAGAATCATCGTTTTTGGCAGAATTTGACGAGGAATGACTGTCCTTTAGAATTCGTCGCAGTCCCCTTGTAGATTGTGATGGGACTTCTACATCAAATTGCACACACACATGGTGGCATGGTTGCTAGATATTGTTCTTGCCCCCATTGTAGCAGAGACGTAGCAAGGGGGGGGGGCGTCCGCCTAGGGAGGCACGAGTTTTGGGGGCGGCGGCCTCCTTCAAGCTCCTACCTGCTTTCTCGGGGCGGCAATTGCCAGCACAACCCCCTCCTCTCCCTCCACCCCGCTCTTCAGGGCGGCAACAATAAGAAGCATCTGACAGCAACAACCGCCCCCCCCCCCCTCGCTCTTCAGTGCGGACGCTGGTGTACCATTCTGTCTGTGGAGTCACTGTCTCGATTTTGACTTCATGACAGAGGTATTGAACGTTTTTTTCCTTCAAATAGTTATAACAAACGTTTCAATTGAACTTCGTTCTCTTTCTCCTTTGTGAAGGTGAGGAGGCCGTTTTCACCATGTAGCATAATCTGCATGATCATAGAACAGGCCAACGACGAACATGGGCTCAAAGTTGCATTCACAGTCTTTATATATTAGCAACATATTTCAAACTGGAAAATATCAACCGAATTTTTCTTTGCAGATTTACATTTTTCTGAGCTTTTCCATGCATAGTATTATTGTGAAGAAATAGACCATATAAGACATCCTCTCAAAAGACAACATTTAATTCAGATTTCCAGAAGTGAAGGCCATAGCAATGATGCAAACTTCTCCGTAGAACTTTATGAAGGTTGCACAAAAATACTGTGATATTTTAGTTAAAACGCTAAGCACATCATTTCATTTTAAGCACATTGCTTTTAGTTCAGGAACTTAGATTTATAAGACACCTTCACCATGTGCGCCCCTTTCCAGGCGCGCTGGAGAAAGTAGCTCCCTGCAGATGGGCATAAATAAATGACTTGTGCACAAACATGACCTTTACCCTTGTCGGAATGCTTTGAAAGGATTGATTGGGATCGCGTGTGTCTGTGTGTGGCCCTGCTGCAGCATCCACGGAAAGACAACATTTTTCAAAGGATCCCTTATGAGGCGCAAAAGAAACAAAGAAAAAACAAACAGAGCAGTTATTGTCTCTACCCAGCCTGCAAGGAGACACATTAGAAACGCTGGCAAATAGGAAGCAAATGTTGTTAGGAATTTTGCCATTTTGGGGATTTCGAAACAAACCTTGCTGGGGAAGTAGAACATACCATTTTCTGTTATATTAATCTTTGCATCGTCTATCGTTACTACGAATCTAAGGTGAGGAATAAAACGTGGCCTAATGGTTAGAGATGCTGACTTTGGGATGTAGGGAGCCAGGCTACAATCCTGACCATATCCCATCATCCTGTGATTCTGGGAAAATGCTCTTAGGCCCTGATACTATATACTTACACATGCAAATTTTTCACGTTGTGGCTTGTACTTCAAACATTGTTTCTCCATTCCAGGAAAAGTTACATGATATTAGAGAGATCTGAATATATAAGTTTGTGTGTGTGTGTGTACATGTGTGTTTGTGCGTGTATATATGCACACACGCATACACACACACATATATATATATGTATATATATATTACCTACTGGCAGTCGCCAGTAGGTATATGTAGTTAGGATTTTTTTGAATAGGGATTTCTGAAAATTCTATGTTGAATAACTTTGGCGTTGATGGACGGAATTGGCTGAACTTTTCAGGAAAATGGCACATTTTGTTTCTGAGCGTCCCCTGAAAGTTTGGGGGGGTTTCGTCAAACGGGGGCCGAGAAAAAAGGGGGGTCCCAAAACGTGTTTTTAACATTGAGTTTTCCATAGGGCGGTTGGACTCACTTTTAGCTCGAACGGCTGAATGGATTTTCACAAAACTTGGCAAAATTGTAGGGACTGGTAGCCCGATGTGCCTTTGCTATGTCTCAAGATATATGCTCCAGTGGTTTTTACGAAAATTAACTTTGAAAAATATATATTGGGCTACATTGGGCTATATATATGTTAGAGCCCAAATGTAGCCCAATGTAGCCCAATGTAGCCCAAAGATGGCCACCAGAGACAAACAAAAACAAATGTAGCCCAAATATCAGCCAGATGTAGCCCAACTATAGCCCAATGACAGAATGTCCCAGAGTGTTCTAAAGAACAACTAGAACGCTAACAGTCTTACTTATGACAAAAGTATGGCACACCTGAAGTCATCTTGATTGGAATAAAGTGGTAACACTTAATACATTTAATTTGAAAAGGAACAAAATGAGGGGTTTCATTTTGCCATAGAAATGTTATATATATATATATATATATATATATATATATATATATATATAGTTAGGATTTTTTTAAATAGGGATTTCTGAAAATTCTATGTTGAATAACTTTGGCGTTGATAGACGGAATTGGCTGAAATTTTCAGGAAAATGGCACATTTAATTTCTGAGCGTCCCCTTAAAGTTTGGGGGGGTTTCGTCAAGCAGGGGCCGAGAAAAAAGGGGGTCCCAAAACGTGTTTTTAACATTGAGTTTTCCATAGGGCGGTTGGACTCACTTTTAGCTCGAACGGCTGAATGGATTTCTATGAAACTTGGCAAAATTGTAGAGACTGTTTGCCCGATGTGCCTTTGCTAGGTCTCAAGATATGTGCTCCAGTGGATTTTGAGAAATTAACGTTCATAAAAATATATATATCTGTGACAGCGTCCCGGTTAGCGCCCCGGTTCGCGTACCAGACGCGTAACGGAACTTCGCGAGGAGAAGCGGATTGGCTCTCCGGTGACTGTCAACATTCTAAACAGTCCGGAGCGGCCGCCATCTTGTCTCTCGGTAGGATCGAGAGACAAGAGGTGGAAATAAACGAAGGGGGAAATGAATGAAAGGGGGCAAGGTAGACCCCTCCTGACCCCCTAGGATTGATGTGGGGGCTATTAAAGGGCCCCGCGGGGCAAAAAAATAAAATTAATTTTTTTTCGATTTTTCGTGGTGGATGCGCTACCCGGTACGCGAACCGGGTAGCCCACCGGTAGCGTAACGGGAGTCCGCCATCTTGTGTTTAGGACGAATTTAGTCACAAGATGGAGGATAAACAATGTTGGGAATGGGTATAAGGGGGCACGGGAGACATATCCTGACCCCCTAGGTTTTCTGAGGGTGGCTGAGGAGGCCCATATATGTCAAATTTTCGCACGGTTAGCGCCCGGTCCGCGCACCGGGTAGCGTTCCGGAAAGCGTAAAAAGGGGAAAACCAAGGGAAATATTAAAATAATATTTTAGAGTGCTTTGAGGTAGGGTAGCTCTGAATAGAGCTGTTGTGTTGTGTGGGTGATGTAAGTACCAACATGTAGGTACCAATGAAGCGTCTAAAATTCAATGTACACCGTCTCCTCTGTAGATATTTTGTATGTTCTAATATGGGTTATTTAAATGTAAATGTGTGGAAAAGCACTTCATGCTTTAAAGCAATTGTATTTTTGAACTGATTGTTCTTTCCTCTTAGTCCTCCTCTTTGGTTTTTTTTCCCCCACACTCTTCTTCAGCATGATAGTTGATAAATTCGTTCCCTCAAAAAATGTATATACATAAAAAAATTATATTAAATACATATAAAATATATTTTTCCTTTAAAAGAAGAATACATTTTACAGCTTTTGATATTTGCTATTAAAAAACCATTGAAATTCACTGAAAAAACCATAGGTTATAGACCTTATATAGTTAGGAATTAGCATTTACAAAACCTTGAAAATTCACTGAAAAAACCATAGGTTATAGACCATATATAGTTAGGAATTAGCATTTACAAAACCTTATTTTACTCACACAAAACCATTGAAATTCGCATATATAGTTAGTTGCACTAACTATATATCGCGCACCCGCTTTCCACTGCTGATCATGTCACATATTACATCATTCATGACATGGTCAGTGACATCACTGATGACATCACTGATGACATCTCAAATGACATCACTGATGACATCACTGATGACAACATCCAGTGACTGTATGTTTCTGTAAAGTTAAAATATGTCTTACATATTGAAGAATGAGTGGATGTATAAGTGTCTGGATGAAGGATTTAGTAGGTGCATGACTGACTGTATGAGTGAGTGATTAAATGTGTCTCACTGAGTGCATGGGTTAGTGACTAAACTGTCTTAATTTGTGCATCATTATGTCTGTTGTTCTGTAAACTGCTGCATGTGTTGATCAGTAGCTATATGAGTAACTATATGGGGTTATTGATTGGTTGCCCAAGTATTTGTATGGGAGACTGAGTGTGTGTGTGGGTGGCTGGGAGGTGTATGATGTGTGAGCAGTTGATTCACTAGATGTATGGGTTCAAAAGTGCATGTGGAAACAGCTGTATGGGCGGTTGACTATGTGCATGAGTGTATTGGTGAGTGAATGGATAGCTCAGTGCTACATGTCAAAGTAAGTACATATGTAAAACACAGTACATGTGGGAGTTGACATATATAAATAACTGTGCATAAGAGCCAGTGAATGTGTGAGTGGCTGTATGGATCATTGTTAACTTGTATCAGGGATTGTATAAGAGAGTAAATATGTGTTAGTATATGTTTGAATAAGTAAGGTGTGTATAACTGTATAGGTGAGGAAATGGAGGTGTGATTGATTCTTTGCATGACTGACTAGGTGTGTGAGTAACTCCATGGATGAGTGACAGTCTGTGAGTGTCTGTTTACACTGAGTGTATCTAAGGTTATATTAGAGTCTGAAGAGGTTCATCGTATTATCACATGAATGATGTCATCAGTGATGTGATCAGTAATGTCAAATGAGATGTCATCAGTGATGTCATCAGTTATGTCATTTGAGATGTCATCAGTGATGTCATCAGTGATGTCATTTGAGATGTCATCAGTGATGTCATCAGTGATGTCATTTGAGATGTCATCAGTGATGTCATCAGTGATGTCATCAGTGATGTCATTTGAGATGTCATCAGTGATGTCATCAGTGATGTCACTGACCATGTCATGAATGATGTAATATGTGACATGATCAGCAGTGGATTGCGGGTGCGCGATATATAGTTAGTGCAACTAACTATATATGCGAATTTCATTGGTTTTGTGTGAGTAAAATAAGGTTTTGTAAATGCTAATTCCTAACTATATATGGTCTATAACCTATGGTTTTTTCAGTAAATATATATATACACACACACACACATATACACACACACACTAACATATACATTCAGATCTCTCTCGTTATTGGAAGTCTCAGATATGTGTGGCCAGTCAGTAGCTCTATGGAATCAAATGGACAGATTATTTCAGAATGTAGGTGGCCAATGAGGTCCTTGCTAATGATAATTGACAGTGTATTGAAAGATCTTAATTCCCTTGGCACCATCACAGGCTCAGAATGTGTGTCCGCGCTGGTATTAAATGTCAGTGCTTTCTTTTGTTTTTATTTTTAGCTTAACATTTCGAGGTAAATTAACGAATATGACCCTTTTTCCCGCTGCCCGTCATCCTGCATGTTGTTACAACGCGGTTGTTACAACGACCGGGTTGTAAGACCGCATACCATTACCCCCCAAGTCGTAACAACGACTTGCGGTGGGGGGCGCTGGATGTTGGTATAGTATAATTTTTCACTATTCCAACTCCAGTCTGTGCGAACAGTAGAGAAGCTGTTGGATTTAAATCCAACACCTTCTTCCCCCTCCGCAAGTTGTTGTTCCGACTTGCGGGGTAACGGTATGCATTGTTACAATGCGGTTGTTGTAATGACCGCGTTGTAACAACATGCGGGGTCACGGTTTCGTTGTCAGGGTTGTTTACCAAATTAACATATAAAGGTATGTATTGGAACAAAACAAAATATTTTCTTTTTTCACTTGGTTTTGTAACAGCTCTTTGGTGTTTTAAAAGCACTCTGTGTGATCACTACTAGCCTTTAACTTTAAGGAAAACATGTATGGTTGACGTAGTGAAACAGGTAGTTGCACACATATATCAAACAAACGTGAAAGGACTTCAAAGAGAAGAGTTAGCAAAATATACATTTGTTATTTCAACAAAATGGGTGGTTACTGGGAAAGGTATGGAAGATAAAATAGTGCAGCCAATCACCAGTTTTAGTATAATAGATCATGTAGGAAGGTAGGATCCTTCTGCATGCTTGCCCCCACTTTTTGCATGGTGTTGGTATAGTTTCTGACTAGTCTGATTGGGATCCTGCTAATCAGGACCTCAGTCTCTGTGCTTTCACCCCTAATGCATGCTACGTTTTGAGGTGTGGACACTTGCTGACAGAGAAGCCTGGGGCTGGCCAGACTACCTGTAAGACACCCTTTGAGACAGTACAGTGAGCATCGGCACCTGGGGCATTGGAGACAACAGGACTGGGGCTCCCAGCGACACCTGAACGAGTAAGAAAGCCCCCAAGCAGCCTGCCTGACTTCAAAATGGCAGCCGCTACGACAAATACAGGCATCAATACCTACGTGAGTGCCAGAGAAGGCGTACAAGGTAAATAATGTGCAGAAGGGAAGGAGCAACCACAAGACTGGAGCCCAGAAGGGACAATAAGGGCAGATCAATACTCTCCCCAAGGGGTAAACTGACATTAAGCTACATATCAATGAACTGTCCTCCTTTAGACTCGTAGGGTAATTGAAATCAATACTCTCCGTGAGCCTTTTTTGTGAAACGCGCCTGACCCCAAAGTTCTGCAACAAAATGGCACCTACAGAAGATCGTCGCCAGGGAACAAAAACAATCACCCTAAGGGAGGTCCCTGACCATAGAGACCTAGCTTTTTGGCCAATGCCTGGTGGAGCTACTAGATAGCTAAAGAGGAGATGGGCTGTGGACTGCCCCTTCGGCCATCACCTACCCAGACGGGCTTTGGGCAGACCTTACTTTGTCTCTCTGATATTTTCTCTCTCCTACCCCTTTACTCCACCCACTTTCTCCTTTATGATCCATTTATCCCTCCTCTTTGCTCTTTAATTGTTTTCCTGTTGAGACCAAGCTGTTTAGCTGATGCCCAGTGGAGCTACCTGATAGCTATAGAGGAGATGGGCTGTGGTCTTCCCCCTCGGCCGTCACCTGCCCAGCCGGATTTTGGGCAGACTCTCCTTCATTTCTCCATCCATATCTCCCTCCTTCCCCTTTACCCCACCGCCTTACCCTTCTAAGCTCCATTTATTTTGTCTTCTACGCTCTTGAAATATTTTTCTAGTAACTGATGTAATTTGTAACTGATATAATTTTGTGGAACCTTATGTAAAGTGCTCTGATACCTCCAGGCCTAGCCAGCGCTATATAAAACTCAAATACATAAATAAATAAAATAAATTGGTTATGGTGAGTACGTAGGTACACCCCAGATTGGCTACTGGTGTCACTTATAAGTCCCTAGTATATGCTACTGAGTTACCCATGGCATAGGTACACCAGGGGTCCCCCATGGGCTGAAGCATGTATTAGGCCAGACCACTCAAAATGTGACTACAGCCCTCCCATTGCAGCCTGTGTAAGCTGCTGCTAGCACTACTTACGACAGATATAGGTATTCCTATATCTGAGGTCACTGCACTTAAAACCCATAAGTCACCCCTAAAGCAGGCCTTTCAATCCTGAGGGCAGGGTGCTCGGTTCTAAGGGTGAGAGTGCACCTGCATGTATGGGACACCCCAACAACCTTTGGAGTCCATTCTCCCAGGTTGTAAGTGCATCAGCTATTATGATATATAGAGCGGCCGTGTGTCATTACGCAAAGGTTAACTCTAAACTGGCTGTAACGAATCCTGCCATTTTGGGGATCAAAAATGTTTGACTCATACCCCACACTGTAAACAGTGTGGGAAGTATGATTCCCTGCATTGTAAAGCTCCTCCGGGAGGCCCTCAGTGCTCCCAGTACCAGTATTCTAGACCTGGGCAGCACAACATGGCTGCTGCTGACCAGAGACACAATTCTGCACTCCTGCTGCTGAGCCAAGCTCGAGCAGGGGAAGGCAGGACAATAAGTATCCTGTCTCAGGGAAGTGTGACCACCTCCCAGACAGGGTTTAATGTATTGGGGCAGGGTGGGTGCACTGCCAACGCCACTCAGTCTGCTTGTGGGGCACATTTGGTCAAACCAGTTCAGGGAGCCGTTGGCTCCCTCTCTGGTGCAAAACTAGACAAAGGACATGGGAGTATCCTCCCCACTGTCCAACCCCTCCCCTGGGAGGGAAGCCTGAATCGTCCCAACCATTTCCTTAGGGTACTTAAGGGCTTACCTGTGGGTGGGTCCCTAGATTCATTGTGGAACAAGATTCATTATAAGACACCACTTCATATTCAACTGTCTGGGCACTCTAGACTTCGCTGGACCTTGCTCTGGGCTCCGAGACTGCAACTGGGAAGACTCCTGCTGCTCCTGGTCTCGTCGTCCTGCTCGTCTGCTGCAACGTCTGTGCCCGTGCTCCATACAGGAACCTTCCAAGGCCTGTGGACATCAAAGACACCTGAAGGAATTTCCCTTGAAGTGAAGGAGTCTCTTCCCTGCATCTGCAGGCACCGCAATGCAGCTGATCGGTCTGCTGATCCTGGGCTCCCATGGACTGCGAAAGGCTCAACAATACAGGTTGAAACTCTTCACAATCCTAGAGGCCTGCCATGTCCTCTCACTAATTTTGAGGCCAGTATTCCTCATTAGAGCCACAGGAACCGAAACCCTGTGCACTGCGTCAACTTGCAGTTGCAAAGGCTTTTTGGCTTTTTTCCTCCACGATCTACGGGCTCCAAGTAGCCCCAACATCAAGCATCTCTTGTGACTAAGATCTTTGTCCTCACCACATCACTTGCACCTTGGGCCTGCATCTTTGGTGAGGTACTCGAGGTTCTCTTGCGACTGCAGTGCCTCCAGCCTGTGGGTCCTCTTGAGGGTCTTCTTTGACTTCAATGGGCTCCCCTGATTGCGTGGGCTGGTCTGACTCCCCTGATTGTGGTGAGTCACCTGGAACTTTTTCACTTTCCACATTGGTTGCGGTTACCAAGGCTAGTTGGTGCTCCCGACAGACACCGACCCCTCAACTCTCAACATACAGCATGGGAAAGCTTGTGAATTGCTCCTGGTCTTCCACAGCATCGCCTGGTCCCCACAGCTGCAGCTCCAAGGGCACTGTCAGCTCTCCTGCAACACCCGACATCAGTGGGCATTCGTCTTCCGTGCCTCCTGGTCACTCCTCTTTGGCATAGACTCTGCCCCCTCTGCTTGCAGGTACTTTTCATCCTGAATCCACCTTTGAGTTCCACCAGACACTTTCACCTTCCCCAGCAGTAGCATCTTCCTGAAGTCATCCATTGTGTTTGACAGCTGTTTCTGACTCCACTTCACACCTATGCACTGGGCTTCCCTGGTGTAGGTATCCTGGTTTCTAGAATATCCACGGGTGGGGTGGCTCTCCTACCTGCAGTCTTCCACAGGGTTTCTTCAGGGTCCACTGGGAAGGGTCCTTCTTTTTTAAAATTTCAGCTGCTACTAACCCATTGACTTGAATTGAGCATGCATTCGTGTTTCCTCACTGCAAACAGCCTCCGTGGGGTTCGTGGGTACGTACCTCGGGTGGTTCCTTGGGTTCCCAGCACTTCTACGTCTTCTGGGTGTAGTCTTCACTTGAGTCGTGGTTTGCATCCCACTATTTTAGTATATGGTTTGGTCTCCTCCTGGTGACCACAGTGTATTTCGTACTACTTACCTGTTTTGTCTGCAAAGTATTATGTGCATTGTGTATATCTCCAGATAGGAGATATTTGTATGTGTTAGTGAGTGTCTTATAATATATACATATTTTTATAACAACACTGTGTGGTTCTTTTTCACTTAATCTATACCTATATGATTATGCTCTGGTAAAGCAAGCTGCTTTACGCTCCTTCTGGATTAAGCCTGACGGCTGCTCTCCACAGCTACCACTTAGAGAGCTTTGTAAAGTTGTCTAAGACCACTAAAATCACCATAAGGGTTGTCTGGATTTGTGCTGGGTGCCCACTTACATAAGTGAGCACCATATACCAAGCCAGCTTCTCATAGATCCTATCAACGAAGAGACTTTAAAAAGTTGTTCCATTACAGAAGATCTGTAGCTATTGTCGTTAATGTGTTTTCAACAGTAGGAAATGCAGTATACCTATTGTTACACCCTCACCATTATCTGTATCCTCTATTTCATGCAGTCCTCTATCTCATGTCAGATGTAACATGAAAATACCCACATATCTTCAAATGTTTTAGACAGGGTACTTTTGTTGAGTCAAGGAAGGGTATCAGCTCCAGAGTCTAAGAGGTCAAAGGTCTGCAACTTTGCTGTGGGGCACAGTTATTTCCTAAAAGTAGCCTTCGGGATCTCCTGTACCCTGCAATGACAACTGAGTCCTATGATACAACCTGTCATTTCCCCTGTTTCCTCTGCTTTGTTAAAACCATGTATTAAGGTTACTGGGAAATCAACCCTACATAATGGTGTCTCCATGTTACTCACCATCATTGCCCTTAATTTCACCATGGATGGTAGAACAGCATTTAGATGCAAATATACAACTTTTTCGTGCAGCACCTCAACAAAAGTTGATGTATTGTTTTGAGTAAATGGGAAAGAACAGGACAGCACCATATGTATAAAGATGTGGCAGAGATGCTCTCTTCCCAACCTCTATTATCTAAAAACTCTCCTCCTATCGGAATAATAAATGCATACTTCATGGAGAAATAATCACAAACACATGGTGTGACTGTTAGGAGTATGTAGACAGAGAAAGCAACACAAAGTAGTTCAACAGTGGATGTGGCAAAAAGAATAGTAAACTGTATTTACCAATACTAATAAGTAAGGTGCAAAGTGTACCACGTGAAAAAGGAACCTAACAAAGCAAGGTAGGACAAACAATACAATTATAAATACAATAAAGAAAGAGGTAATAGACAGGTTTCCAAATTGTGACAAATGACCAACGGCAATAATCATATATAAAAAATATTAATATTTGTAAATTGCATCCCCGCGCTGCAGAGAATAAACAGATCAGGAGGTAAAGTGCCATATGACTATCTACTTGCCAGAAACAGGATTCATGACTGAGTTGGTATCTGGGGGAAATAGCCATGTTTTTAGTCTCCTTTGGAATAAAAGCTCCAATGGTTCCATCCTCAGCAGGAGGGGAGGGAATTCCATGCCTGATTAGCAAGAAACTCAAAGGAGCGTCGCCCCATCTAGCATTCCTTACCCACAGAATAACTATCTGGTTTGCTCCCGAGGATCTGAGATTGCGGCATGATACATATATCTGTTACACTCAAACCCTTTTAACCATCAAAGGAGTTGGATGAATGGTTTGTTTTGAAAGAATGTTGACAACATTTCGACCCCCTTTTTGTAATGCGGGGTCTCATTGCGTCCTATTGACATTGGAATTACCTCTGGGTACAAAGTATATTGAGTGACTATTCAGTTGCAGTAATTGTGCAACCGGCGACTATGATGTGGTTTGAGGATTCACAAACCTGATTGAAGCATGGTAGAAAACATGAAAAATAACATAGAGTGCACACCAAAAACGTGCTGTAAAGGGGAAGGGTTACTCACATAGGGTACCCTTGGTGGGAGCTGAGATCAAACTACAGCAGAGTCTATTACCAGCTGGTGGTACCCAAAGCAGGCATAGTGGATAATAATCAAAACTGACTTATCCCCCTCCCCGAGAAGGAGGTGAAATGAGCCATGTGTCTTTAGTGAAGAATAAGGGCCATGCACCCATGTGCTGGGGACCGCACTTTGATGGCTGAGATTAGCTTTGGAATCACTGTAGTGCCGCAATGGGCGAGCGCCCGTGCCATAAAGAATATTGAAGTTGGAAACAGGGATGGTTCTAGGATTTTTGGGGTCCTGGGCAGAAGGGCAATGTGTGAGACTCCTCTAATTTGCATAGACTTGACCCATTCAGGGCTATCTGCATCTCAATAGATTCCCATGCTGCTGAAGCTGCACCCTCTCAGCCACCTACAAGCACCTCTTAACAGCTCATAAAGGGATGAAGGTGTGAGGGTTGCTTATCTCCAGAGAGGGTTAAGACTGCCAGGGAGCTAAAGAGCCGGGCAATAGTCCTCCCACTGTGCCTCTGTATGGGTGGGGGGTGAAGGCCTAATTGCAGCACAAAACTGAGGAATGTGCCTTCTTGCAACTGGGACTGCCCCCCTGGGAGTGTCTCTCAACACCATAGTAGTGAGGCCAGAGGATGGGGCCCCCTAATGTGAGGCACTTGCAAGGTGGCACCTTGCATGCAGTGGCCTGACTGTGTGGCATTGGTGCGAGGCCCCAAGTTGGAGGGCTAAATGTGGGACCCTGGGCAGCGGCCCACACTGCCTATGCCCAGCGCGGCCCTGGTTGGATAAGCAGCAGGCTACACGATCCAGCCTCGCCAAAACCAAGGATGCAGCCAATCAGTACGCGGGATCCACTCTTGTTAAAGACATGGACAGGCAGTGAGACCGAGGCTTGGAGCGCGAGCGATTTAAGCGTACGGATGCCTGTAACGGACTTGGGGGCTCGTGGCCTAGTGGAAGGCGTGACAGCGCATTGCAGGTGCTCACAGATGTCCCCCATATCAATTGGTCCGGATGAGACCTCGCTTTACACAACAGGCGGTCAAAATGTCAGACGCTCAAGGGTTTTGTTATTACCAAGCATAGAGATCTAAAGGCCATCAAAGGCAGCCAAGGCCTTTATCTATGGAAGTTTGGTAGCATATGGCACCCCTTATGAAGTAACTGTCACGTTCGATTAAAATGTTAAATAAAGCAAAGTCACCTCTGGGATTAATTAAAACTACATCACAGCAAATCAGCTCAAAACTATTATTCCCCAACTTTATTATATATGCATTTAAAAGATACATTTATGTTTTTGTTTACACTACTAATAAAGCACCCAGCCGCCTAGTTGGCTAAAACTAAAAAGTAAATAATGTAATTGATAAATACGCAGCTAGTCTTCTGTTTTGCGTGGTGACGTCCTGTTGACATTCCTTGCAGTGGTATTTGTTAATTTAAAGCTTTGCAAGGACGAGACCCCGACAGCGCTGCCTCCTGACCCGAGGGACCAGGGCTGAAAATCCCTGCCCTCCAGGCCCAGCATTCCAGCCCCAGGAGGATGGCTCTTTCCTGGCCTCTTTTAAGTAGGATAATTTACCCCTTCCAGAAGGACCACGTCCAGAAGTGTCCGTGTCCCCCCTCCTTTTCCCCCACCCACCCTCTGATTCAAAGCCCTGCCTCCCGAGGAGTTTGCCAAACCCTGGCATTCCTGTGCTGTCCAGGAATGTATTCCCAGAGCTGAGCGACATTAATCGTCCTCGCCTGATGGACTGCCAGTCCTGGGCAGCTTCCTGGGACAGGGAGGGTTTTCCTCATCCTTGCCTCAGCCACGGCCTGTGCTGCGCGCGCTTCTGGGGAATGCGTCTCACCCATAAATCCCCCACATGTGACACTGTGGTTCTAAACCACTTAACACAGTCTGTGCAAACGTATATACCGTGTGAATGTCGGGCTCATGTTATACAGAGTTAATGGAGAAGACCAATGAGCTGCGCTAAATAACAGTAAAACAAAGTGCTAATAAAATTAATAGCATTAATAATAATAATAATAATAATAGTAGTAGTAGTAATCATAATCATTATGAGGATGCAAACAGTAATAATAACAAATCAACAATAACAAGCATTGGAAATGCAATATGTCTCGGATTTTTTTGAGTTAGAGCTAATGGAATTGTAAATGGCAATGTCTTTTAGCCGTGGGTTATGGAGTGTATGCATGTGGTGTGTAGTGGAAATATGTGTGTTGGGTTGGAATATTAGGAATGGTGGTATGCTGTGCTTTAGATGAATATGTTTAAAAGTAAAGGGCACCATATTGCAATTGCTACAATAGTTAATTGTGGATGCCTTAACAATTGATGTGTGCACCGATGGGTGGTGGTGTGTGTGCCTGTAGAAAATGTGCACTGTTGGCTGCTGGTGTGTGCGCCTAGTAAAAGCATGCACTGACGACTGGTGTTGTGTGTGACTGGTGAAAGTGTGCAGTGACGGCTGGTGGTGTGTGTGTGTGTGTGTTTCATGAAAGCATGCACTGGCATTTGGTGTTGTGTGCGTGGTGAAAGCCTGCACTAACGCATGGTGGTGTTTGTGCTTGATGAAAGAGTACATTGATGGCTGGTGGTGTTTGCGCCTGGTGAAAGGGTGCACTGACGGCTGGTGGTGTGCGGTTGCGTGTGTGGTGGTGAGTGTGTGGTGGTGAGTGGTGGTGAGTGTGTGGTGGTGAGAGAGTGGTGTGTGTGTGTGGCGTGTGGGTGTGTGGTGTGTGTGTATGGTGTGTGAGGTCTTATGTGTGTGGTCTTATGTATGTGTGTGTGGTGGACTTAGTTTGAGTGTTCGTATCCTGCACACTCACATACTGCCCCTACACACTCACACACTGCTCACCCTGCACACTCACACTGTTCACCCTGCACACTCACACACTGTTCACCCTGCACACTCACACACTGTTCACCCTGCACACTCACACACTGTTCACCCTGCACACACACACACTGCAGTCACTGTCACACTGTCACTGTCACTCACTCAGTCTGCACTCACTCACACTCTGCACTCACTCACACTCTGCACTCACTCTGCAATCACTCTGCAATCACTCTGCACTTGCACTCACTCTGCACTCACTCTGCACTCACTCAGCAATCACTCACTCTGCACTCACTCACTCGGCACTCACTCAGTCTGCACTCACTCACACTCTGCACTCACCTTGCACTTGCACTCACTCTGCACCCACTCCAGCAATCTCTCCCATCTGCCCCGCAGGACTACTAGTGGGCTATGCACCATTGTAGCCAGGGCTCTACAGAGCCATGTCACCAGATGTCTATTCAAAAGGCAGTTTTGAGGGAACAGATTTAATCTTAAAACAGAACAAATTATAACTCTGCTTCTGGATAATCTGGTGTAAACTGTATGAACTTGTTTTCAGACAGACGTGTAGAGATCTGCACTGTTCACAGTGGGGGCCTACATGGGAACAGGAACATGTTATGGGTGTTGTCAAAAGTCTTCCATTACCCTACAATGCCTTGTGAAAGGTAGTAAGTGCTATATAAGTACCAATTTACTAATACAAATTACAAATAGATGGAAACCATGGGGACATGATAGTAATTTAATTGGAGGCAGCATAACCTGCTTTCTTATTCTGTCTGCCACACTCTACTACATGGTTTGCTACAGACTGGGCAAATCACCTTACTTACCTCCATGTGCCTCTATTTCTTTCTGCCCCCAACCCCCTCCAAATTGGGAGTGTTTAAAAACACATGAATACCCAGCATTGCGCGTTTTTGGATAACTTAACATATACCTGCGTGCCTAGCTTAATAAAATGGCTCCTCGCAGAGACATGAAAATAGTTTGAAGCAAATCAGGCATTAACCAATGAGATACAGCAGAGCTCAAAACAGATTATGCACTCAAGGCTTCATGGGAAATATATTAGCAACTGAACGCGACCATGCAGAATTACAGATGGACAACAAATAGACTTTCCCACCCATTAAATACAGCACATATCATATTCAAAGGCACTGTTTTGTTCGCCGTGCTGAACACGTAAACACATTTGATTTCCACCCCAGTGTGAACTTGGAAAGAAAGAGATTTGTCCTCTGCTTTGACAACATGACGTCTCCCAGAGCTGAGATAACTCACTTGCGTTGGTTACCAGGGGGAAATAGTCAGAGCTGAAAAGAAAAGCGGACTTTATTTGTGTTCAGTTTCGAGCTGTACGTGTCCACGAGCCTGTATTTCACCCGCGCGCCGTTTGCATGAGTGTATGTCGCCTTTTCGTATGTGCAGATTTAATATATGTCTGCCTGTACTTTATCGTGTGTGCGTGGAAATAGGGAGGGGGATATGAGCGAACAGCACAATACACGCCTGCTTGGAGTAAATGACATTTTTTTAAATAGTAATACGACTTTACATTCGCTCACTTTCACACTCCTAATTAATGCTATTCTCAACGTGGGAGACACATCGGCCGGCTCACAGGGGCTGCTATTTTCAATGACACGCACGAGCGGGCTCCAGTCACACCTTGATCCTGCCAGCAGGCTGTTACCGGGGTCTGTGATAAACTCCCCTCGCACGATATGGAAACAGAAAAAAGCCCCTCTCCTTTGTCCTGCCGAGAGTGGGGGAGGGAGAGAGAGGCGGCGAGAGGCTCCCGCGCATCATAGAGCAAAGATTGTTATCAATATAGACCGTGCTGCAATTCTCCCCATACGGTGTCCTGGGGACCGACAGCAGCGTGAGCCGGGCTGCCTCCTGCTAGGAAACCGCATGACAGATCCATGTGCTGGTGCTGCACTGAAAGCGATCGCTTTTGCAATCGCGATAAAAAAAAAACCCCACTACAAAAAATAAGCCCACAGTGGTACGCGCGCGCGCGCCACTGCAGGCATATGTTTTGAATTATCGCTGCCGTCAAGCCGCGATAATTGCAGAAATACGGCCTTCTGGTGTGCGTGACTGCACGCAATATGCAATAGGCGGAGCTACTCTACCGCCTATGGCCTATTGCGTGCTAGCTTATAAAAACACAGGCATGCGAGGCCCAATTGCCATGCAGCTGCCAAAAATAACTAGCAAAAATCACGAGTTTTCTGGAATTCGGTAGGTTAGATTTTTGAAGTCCTCAGAAAAGGACTCTTAAGCCACGCCCACTTCGTGCGACGTAGGCCGAGCCCTAAAAAGGCAAGTAATAATAATAATAATAATAATAATAATAATGATAATATAATATAATAATGATTAAAAACAGCAACAATAATAATTATAATAAAAACAACAATAATAATAATAAAAATTATGATAATAACAATAATAATAATAACAATAATAATAATACTAGTAGCACAAACTGAAATTGCTTTTATTCCATAGATTTTACTTGGTGATATTGAAGGCCATTTCGTTTTCCAAAGGGGGTTTGTTCATGCAGCACAATGGACCCCGGAGCCACACAACAGCTTTATTTCATGCTTTGTTGATTGTTTCTTCTACCGGTAAGACTGACTAAAGGTACTAAGAACTGGAGACAAAAAAATGAAAAAGGGGTACGAGAAGAGAAGAGTGAAAGAGCTAAGGTGAGCAGAAGGACTGAGGAGTTTGGAGGATGGAGTGACACTTCCCAAAATGTCTGCACCTCACTTCTTGAAGAAAGAGTGCATTGTGGGTAGAAAGGGCCCCAAAATAAAAGTGCCCCCCATATTGTGTCATTTGTTTGCAAGGCATGGAAGACTGCATGGATTTTAGCTAGCTGCAGGCGATGCTCGCTTTAATGTCAGGGAAATCAACAGTAAACAAGCATTTACAATGCAACGGTCTCGCCTTTGCAAAAGTTAGAGCTATTCACAAATATTAAAAAGAGAATCAAACCTTTAGCAGGAAGGATGTTGTTCTGCTTAAATCAAATGAGGGGACTCATTGTCCATAGTATATTCTGTCTGATGCACTTGCAGTGCTCCCACAAATCAATCGGAGGATACCAACTTGATTTTTAGCCTCCAATTGTTTCCCATTTACAGAACGTTTTAAAATGTTCAATTGTATATTTTGCTTCTGTATTAACATACACTTTATTAATGTGTTATTATAAAGTAATCTTCTAAGTGGTCACGGACCCCTAGTGTAGGCTTTGCAGACCCCCCAGGCGTCTCCGGATCAAAGGTTAAGAACCGCTGGTGTAAACCTCTCACTGAGGAACATTACACACAAAGGCACCCAAAATAACAGGTGATCTGCACTGCCCCATGCAAGTAACTTGAAATGAAGATGTAACTAGAAGAAGAAAGGGGCTTCCAACTGACAATTCCAGCATCACACACTCAGTCTCTTCAGTTACACAGCAATTACATGCATTAAGGAGAGAGTGTCCCACAAGGCAACCGGAGGAACATGAAGGGAGGAGGAATGCCCGGAGGTAGGCGGGACAGTTGTGGCATCTACCACCGCATCTACCACCGCGGCCACCACCACTCAGGGGAGGCTTTCTTCAGTATCCACCAACATTAAAGTGGACGAGTGTGTCTGCGCAGAGTCCAAAACAAGCAGACAGAGCTAATTACTTCTACTTGTTTCTTTTGACACTATCAGCCAAGCTGAAAAGAAGTCAATGTGTGTCCTGTATTTTGTAGTGTTTCATGGGCAGTTATTAGAAACGTACATTACTGTAGTCTCGGCAGATTTCTGGGTTTTCCCCACAGATCATATCGTGTAAAAAAGGCCAACACTTCCCCGCAGAACTGAGATGACTCTCCTCATTGCCTTACCGGCTTAAGAGGCACAACCAAGACACTACAAGTAAGTAAGGAGCAGTCAAGGCAGCCGGGGCTTCCCTCGCAGTCAGGCTGCTGGGGTGAGTGACCCGGTT
Organism: Lissotriton helveticus; assembly: GCF_964261635.1. Taxonomy (NCBI): domain Eukaryota; kingdom Metazoa; phylum Chordata; class Amphibia; order Caudata; family Salamandridae; genus Lissotriton; species Lissotriton helveticus. Next base: position 888,259,415 of record NC_136070.1, read on the forward strand.
ACGGAAACAAATGAGCTGCGCTTGGGAGGGCAGAGCCTGGTGACAGGAAGGGCAGCGGTGCCAGGACTGAGGAGAGCCAGCTGGGAAGCGGCTTCCACGTAAAATAATGAAATGCCAGCGCAGCCCCTGCCTTGCCTCCAGCCGCAGGTCACCTGCTCCCTTCGGAGGTCCGTTGTCACGGCAACAGGAACGTGGAGCACGAGGCAGGAGCCCCCCCACACACACTCACTTTAACTCTCCACGCAGAACACACACCAACATGTAAACATCCAGGAAACTTTACACGGCATGAAGGCGACTTATCAGTGTAGGAACATAACCAACACTAGTGCAAAAAGGGCGACGACACAAATAGTTTAAAACGGCTGAAATGCCACCTATTCAAAAACATCGCAGCAATGTCACCCCCAAAACACAGTCATTTTGAAACTCACAATTTACATCTACCACGAAAATGCCTCACAGCACTTACCGTTCGTACCAACAAGTACTCGTGAAGATGAGAGTGTGAGTGAGCCCTGACGCATTTTACCCCAAGCTTCCGTCTGCGTGCCCTCCTCCGGCAGTGGAGAAGTTAGGGAGTCAAGCAAGCTGCCCCTCTGCACCCAGCATGAAAGTGGCCCTTGTGGCAAAACGTGCGTGCCCTGCACACGGACTACAACATTAAACGCATCACGTTCACTTGCCGGCGGGCTAATAAGTGGCCTTGTGGCACAGATCAGAGCAGTGCTTCTGCTGGGAAACAGAAGGCTCCGTAGGGTGCGCAGATGGCAGAACACTTGCACCGTTCAGTGGGGCACACGAGCCTGACCGCACTTCCAAAACCCGCTCTGCCTCACTGGTGGAACAGGGAACAACAGTTACAACTCAACGCGCTGGCTAAATGCTTAACGATTACCCAACATGTATTACAGATGTCCATTACTTATGCTTGAGGAAAAGCAACACGACTTCATACTTTGCATTTGCTTGCAGATATTAAGTGCAATGTTGTACTTCAAATTCACAGAGAAAACAAGCACTCGATTCTGCCCCACAACGGCAAAGGCACGGACAACGGGAGGGAGGGCGGGGGATAAAGAAGGCACAACAACTCCTTGTGGGCGTGTTTTTCGCCCTCTCCCCTTCCCATTGGCTGGAAGGTAAAATTCCAGCCAATGGGAAGAGGAGAGGGCAGGACTTAAAAAAACACACGGAAACGCCCCCGAATCGCGTTTTCACGGGGAAAGCATGATTGACAGCCTCTGTCTCCCAATGGCTAGCCTCCATTTATGGAGCTAGCCAATGAGAGACAGAGGCGGGACTAAGCCCCACACTGTAGGAACATAAGATTTCTCCTGGGCGGAGCTAGTGCTCCGGCCCAGGCGAAACCTAAAAACTGGCACAGTAGACTATAAAACAGGACCATAACAGCCACAAAAGTGGCCCGACACTGACCTGTCAGTCCAGCCCCTAAGTCCCTGCATGATTGCCCTACAGACAGGGCCACTGGAATTATGCAGCAGGGGAACACCAAATTATGTGGCAGGATTGACCAAATTATGTGGCAAGAAAAGGCAAATTATTTGGCATCGTGGGGCACATTTTTTAAATATTATTACTTCAATATTTTGTAATGTGTACACATGGTAATACTGTCTGGGGAAAAATTTCACCTTATTACCAGATTAACAAGTAAATACTGAAAAAAGTAACCGAAAGGTGGCCAGTTAACCTTTGCAAAGGTCCTTCCACCCCGCACAAACCCACTTCACCACGTTTTAGTAACTTTTGATCTGTTTGAGCTACAAACAAAATTTCTTGGGGTTAAAATCTGCAGATTATGCAGCAGATGATGGATTATGAGGCAAATATGGCAAATCATGATTATTTGGAAAATGCAGCGGCTGCAGAATCACATAATTCCAGTGACCCCGCCTATAGGCCAGTCAGACATGGTAGATAGCCAGGAAGAAACGCCCCTATCTTATTTGTTTTTTAACTCGGGTCATTGCTGCTAGACATGCTGCCCATCTATCTATCGTGCATAAAATATAGAATCTCAAATGCAATCATACGCAAATCCATTACCTGCATTGCAAAAACAATGAGAATAATCGCTCTTTGAAATGAAAGCACTGTGTTCCAGCCTCCTGAGAAGCCCTTGCAATAAATATTTGCAATATTCCATATACGGCGTTGAAGGCAAAAGGCACACACCATTCTTTAAGGATATGCTGGTATGTACATGGGAGTGTAGCATAGGTCGAGCTCTAGGGTGAGGCAAGAGAAGCCTGTCACACAGGGCACCAATGGGTGGCACCATATTTCCTTCCTTCGGAAGCCCCAGTGGTTGTTTATTGGCAAAAGGTGGTTTAGGACCGAGGGCTTAGTGGAGGGCCAAATTATGAGGCAGGGTTTAGTACATAATGCTGCAAGTAAAGTCAAATTATGCAGCACAATGCGGCACATTTTGTGACAGTATTACTTCATTGCATCCCATTTTTGCACTTGTTAAATCTGTTCTGGGCATTGGGTCCATCTCATTAGTATCAGTTTAACATCCAAATATAGCAATAAGCAACAGAAAGGTGGACAGTCAATCTTTGCACAGGTGCCTTCCAGTGTGCTTCAACATGTATCGCTGCATTTTTAGTAACTTTTGAACAAGAAGCAAATTTTTGTTTTGCTAACATCAGTAGATTATGCAGCGGATGATTGATTATCTGGGAAATGCAGCAAAAATCTATAATTTTGCGAAATATGCTGTGGCCGCACAATTGCACAATTCCATTGGCCGTCAATAAGAATGATTTCCCCAGCTCACTTTACACATTTTGTTTTATTGACAACAACAGTAGGAATCAGAGGCCGGATCTGTGGCATTGGAGGCTTTGGAAGTGGCTACAGCTCCATTGTGGATCGTTACAATTAGCTACGCGAGATCTATCCACTTTAAAGGCGAACCATTGCCCATGGGTGTTTAAACAACTCATTCAAAGGCACTGAGAGAAAGTTTTGCATCATTGTTTGCACTAAATTAAAGGTGTAAAATTCTGTTTGCATAAAATGAAAGTGAAAAATAATATTTACTGTGACACAGGTGTGCACTAATCATTCTTGTATCGACTCAAGTTTGTAAAAATGACATTTGCACTGAGCGACAGTTCCTGTACTGAGGTGCGACTTCCTATGCCACTAAGTGTATGTGCTATTCTGAACGCAGGTCATCCCATTGTGGTTATACATATATATAATGGCCTCCTTTAATGATGAGAGGGATAAACTTCTCATGGAGTTCCTCACAGGATCCATGGACACAGTGAACAAATACACAAAAAGTCCCACATTTCTAACACGTGTGTGTCTATAATACAGACAAACATGTGTTGGAAATTTGGGACTTTTTGTGTACTTGTTCATTATATTTACCCTGTCCCTATTTGCAATAGTAGTGTATCTCCCCCCGTTTTTTACTTCCACGGACACAGTGACTAAAATTCAGTCTAATACAGGACAAGAAGCCCTTAAGCAAAACGTTATATAACTTGAATGCCTGAAGAAACAAGAATTGTCCAGATGGTGGGACTCCACCATTCTGAAGAGATACATTGATATCAGACAAGTACCACGTGGTCTACATGTAATTATTTTCCCCACATTTTAGAACCTAGACCCCGACCTATTGGAGGAGTGGAAGGATCTAATTTTAGCCTCTTCCTACAAGATGAGGGACAGTCTCATCAGACATGCAGAGCGCAAACGTAACAACATACTTATTGACATTGAGAAATTGGAAATTGAAATTTAAAGCCTTAATTTACAGGAAGTGACTGAAAAAAAATACCAGATTCTTAAGGATTTCATAGGCACACATAAGTTGCATATTAAGGAGAAAAGATGAGGAAACTGAGGAGGGAGAACAATGACTATAACAAGTATTTGCAATGCAATAGGTCTCACATTTACACAAGTTTGAACTATAGACATTGCACATAACAATGCCTTTTATTTTTGTTTTCTTTTTAAAAACATAAATAAAAGGCATTGTTATTTACAATGCCAATAGCTTAAACTCGCATTAATGCGAGACCTATTGCATGGCAAATGCTATTTCATAGTTAACGCCATTATGCCTGGGTGAGATAGGAATTACTCCCCAGCAATATGAGTAATTTAGGTAATTTCTCGATACTGTTGTGACAAGAAATTACAGACAATTAGTACATCAGGCACATTTGCATAAATTAGAGTAATTTGGGGCAGAAATGCCTACCCAAGAGCACATCAACAGAGTGTGAGCTGCTGATCCTGTTAAGTTGCATTTAGAGATATTTTGTTAGTGCAAAAATGCATATCCTGGTATATTTTAGGTGAAAGGGTGCATTTTGCGCTACGAAAATAGAGCTAGATGCAGGGTTGCATGCCTTGTGCAATTGTGCGTAATCTCATGTAATTTTACTAAAATAAACTACTGTACATTATGACATGAGTAATGCCCACTCACAACGCCATGTATCTATATAGTCACATAATGAGAGCAAGGCACCTCTCTAGCACAAAGAGAGAAAAAAAACACACCCTTCAAGACACAGACTGAAAGCAATGCAGCCATGGGGCCACACATTGAAAGTGGAGGGGCTCCTGTTATCAGAGTGAAAGCAATGTACCCTTCTACGTCACATCAAGAGCATAGACCTCAGCCTTGACTGGGATGTCGCCCTCCTTGGAATTCTTTAATCTATAAACAATCAAAATGCTGCCGGCAGATCACAATGCCCCACCGCACACCCTGACGACCTCCCCAACCACCCACCAAATAAATGCATCTCTATTCATTTCACAATGGTCAGGCTCAGAACTGCTCCACATCACCTTCCTTGGAAGCTTGTGAAGAGGTATGCTTAAATGCATTTCTAGCAACATAATGCAAGACCCCTTAGACTCACAAACCGAAAGTAATGTACCCCTCTTTACGTCATAAGGTAAAAGCAATGTATTTCTATGTACGTCACAGAGTGAAGGCAATGTACCCCTGAGAAGCGCCTTGTCTTCGCGCAGAGTTCCCGGCCCCCTCTGCTTTCTAGAAAACCCTGTCTCAGACATACAGAGAGTGAAAACGTGCATTCAGCGCCGGGGATCTAAGACACCTCGGTCGTCCCACCGAAGACACACTGCTTAAAGCGCCACAAGAGAGGAGCCAGCGAACACCACCAGGACACAGCCACTGCCATGAATCTGCCTTTTTGCATTCGATCCATGAACGTTTTGGGCAGAATGGCTTAGTGGTGTGAAGAGTTACAGTGTTTTTTCGAGTGTGAAGTGGAATTGTGTTAAGAGATCATGTCTCTGAGAGCAGAACCAAGTGGATCTCTCCCAGTGGAGGTAGATCCTTTAAGGATACCTTCCAGATATGATACCCTAACTTTCCATGATTTGAGGCACTTTTGCACATCTAGAAAGTTAAAACAGGGTTCCAACCCTACCCTCAAGCACCTAATTGAGCTCATGGAAGAATATGATGCTCAGAAAGCCTCTAACACAGGTCTGTCTGTTAATACAGATGAGGGACAGCCAACAGCAGAAGATTCCCCTGATCATAATCTAATTGATGAAGATGAGTAGAAGAGGAGGACTCTGATGGGGATACTGATAGCCAGGTCCTAGTGGGAACACTTAACCAGGCTAACCTAAACCTACATGGGAATGGAGATGGCCTAGTACCTCCCAGACCCCCAAGCAGGTTTAACACTGAGCCCAGGAGGAGGAGATCCCTATCCAGGAAATCTCACCACTCTGGAGCCTCATTAGGGTCAGATGTTGTTAGGAGAATGTCTTCCCCTGAGAGAAAGGAACATCAGGCCAGAATGAGAGAAGTCAATCTGAGGATTGAGAGGCAAGAACTTGCCCTAGCCAAAGAGAGACTTGCTCTTGCCAGAGAGCAAAAATTAAGTGGAGTAGACTCCACTGGTGGCAGCAATATCCCTAAGGATAAAGACAGGTCCTATGATACTAGAAACCTGAGTAAGATTGTCCCTCCCTACAAAGTTGGGGATGACATCCACAAATGGATAACTGCTTTGGAGAGAGCTTGCAAAGTACAGCAGGTACCCCAAAGTCAGTGGGCAGCAATCTTTTGGCTCTCCTTTTCAGAAAAAGGTAGAGACAAGCTCCTCACAGTTAGTGATGAGGATACTAATAACTACAGAGTCCTGAAGAGTGCTCTGATGATGGGTTTGGCTTAACCACTGAGCATTATAGGTTGCTGTTCAGGGATACCTAGAAGACACAGACTCAGGACTGGACTGATTTTGTAGACTGTGCTACTAAGGCTCTGGAGGGCTGGTTATTGGGCAGCAAAGTACATGACTATACAGGATTGTATAATTTGATTATAAGGAAGCAGATCCTTAGTAATTGTCAAAACCAGCTTCTACACCAGCACCCGGTGCACTCTGATCTGACCTCTCCACAAGAATTGGGTAAGAGGGCAGACAAATGGGCAGAACCAGGATAATGCCTAAAAATCAGGGTGGTGACCAGAAGAAAGATTCTACCAAGCCTCAAGAGAAAGGTGGGGATAAATCCAAGGACAAGTCCCCTACAGGGCCCCAAAACTCCAATGGGGGGGGGTCCCAAAACACTTCCTCTACCCAAAAGAAACCTTATTGTCCTGTCTGTAAGCAGCCTGCCCACTGGAAAACTGACAGCAGTTGCCCAAAAGCCAACAATAAGGAAAACATTCTTCCAAGTAACACTCCAAGACCTCCTGTTACTACTAGTAGTAATCCCCCAGGTGGTGGGAGTACTCCCAAAACTATGACTGGGTATACTTGGGGAACTCAGGTGGACTCTGGCCTAACCAGGTCCCCTGACTCAGAAACTCTAGTCTGTGAGAATGGCATGGGGTTTGCCAACTTCACTGCTTGTCCCAACACCTTGGGCAAGTACAGACAGGAGCCCATCATCAATGGCCAGAAAGTTGAAGCCTATAGAGACACAGGAGGTAGCATCACTATGGTGACTAACAGTCTAGTCCCCTCAGGACAACTTTTACCTGGGTTCACCTATCAGGTGATCAACATTGATGGAGTACAGAAAGATCATCCCATGGCAGTAGTAAATCTCAGCTGGGGAGGTGTCTTTGGCCCCAAGAGAGTGGCAGTGTCTACAAACTTGCCTGTAGACTGTCTACTAGGAAATTATCTAGAGATCTCAGCCTGGGCTGGGGTAGAAAAAGAAACACATTCCAAAATGGTAGGCCTTCCAGAAAAGGCTAGTGGGGCTGTGATGGCCACAGCCCCAGCCCAAGCAGATTTCCTCACTGAAAAGGTTGGAGGGGCTTTGATGGCCAGAGCCCAAGCTCAGGCAGACTTCCCTGAAAAGGTTGGCAGGGCTGTGATGGTCACAGTCCAAACACAAACAGAGTTCCTTCCTGAAAAGGTTGGCAGGGCTGTGATGGTCACAGCCCAAGCTCAAACAGATTTTAGTGTTGTGAAGCCTAAAACTATGGATCACTCCATTCAGACAGAGAGTATTGGGGAGGAAGAAAAGTCTCCCTCCCACCAGACATTAGGTGAGGGTCAGCCTCCTCAGGGAACTGACCCTACCCCTTGTGAAGGAACTGCCCCAGAGGTAGTCAGGCCTAGCCTGGCAGAGCCTCTGATGTCAGTGGACCCTTCCAAGGTGGGACCCAGTCTGGAGCAGGTAACCTGCTCATCTCTACCCTGCCTCAGTCAGCCCAGGGCTGTAGAGGTCAGGGAGGCCAATGGACCCCAAAGGGCCCCCTGTCCACAGGAACCCCACATCAGCGGATTAGGGGCACCAAATCTAGCAGCCCTAGCAAGGTGAAAATTCCAAAAACTCCTGAGGAATCTCCCTTACTCCTAGTTAGGAACCTCCCCCAGATGGACTCTGTTGGACACAGCCAAACCTGGGACCTAGTGGCCCCAAACCTGACCTGTCCCTCCAGTAAGCCAACAAAAGGGACCCAGCCTCCAGCTATAGGTAGCCAGGGGTTGACCCTGAGAGCACAGTGTAACTCAGTCATGGAAAGAAAGGCGTATATGGTGGAAAGTGATTGGAGGAAGTTGAGCCCTACATTAGAGGAGCCTCACTTCAGTACTCCATCCCAACACCAGCCTTTTACCTTGCCAAAACACACCACAGGTAGAGATTCCCTATGGTGGAGACCCTCTGATACCCCTAGGGTGAGGGATTGCTTAGCGGACCATAAGACAGGGGGTACCCATGCTAGTGCAGGTACTTCCTTAGGCAATATAGGCTTACCTGGTCAAGGATAGCCTTATCTCCTTTCGTTTGGGGGGGGGGGGGTGTGTAGGAAGGTGGATATCTGACTATATGGTTACCCCAACTTTTTGCCTAGTGTTTAGCTGGCTTTCGACTTAGTTGGCCTGGAATCCTGCTAATCAGGGCCCCAGGCTATCTGCTCTCACTGTAAAATGGACTCCATGTACTTTAGGTACATCTCCAATTGGATATTGGGTCACCTTGTGAGCCCCTGTATAGTGTACCATAGCTACCCAGGGCATGGGTGCATCCAAGGGCTACCAAGGGCTGCAGCAGGTATTATGCCACCCCTGGCTGGCCATACAAATTGACACAACTGGCTGATCAGTCAGCTGGGGCGAGGTCGTGTAATCACCCCTTGCTTAGGTATAGTATTCCTATACCTACCATTATATATAGACACATATATACCTATAAGTCACTCCTATGGCAGGCCTTAACAATCCTGGAGGCTTGGTTTTATGTGAGATGGTGCTCTAGCATGAGCTGAGCCTGTCTGCAGCTTTTGGAACCATGTCCTTATAGCTGTTCTATGATATAGCCATACCATATACTTTTAAGTGCATTATAACCCTCGCGGTTATAGCTAACTTTCGTTTGGCTTTATCAAAACATGTCGTGTAAGGTGTCATATACTTTGGAATACTACCCCTCCACCAGTTCTGGCGGCGGGGGTAGCATTCCACCCTTCTAGAGGGAGAAGACATGAGTTGTAGCTTTACCCGGTTAAAGTTAAACAGAGCCTCAGCATCACAAAATGGATGATGATGCCACAGACAAGAGTCTGACCTCCTGCTGCTGGACGAAACTCCGGCAGGGGAGGTCTGGACAATAGGTTTCCTGCCTTGGGAGGTGCGAGCACCTCCCCAGACAGGCTCTTGTGTATTGGGCAGGGTGGGTTGAATGAAATGAGACACTGCCAGGGGCACACAAGGTGTCCCATGCATAGCCCGGTTCAAACCAGTTGCTGGGGCACTCCAGCCCCAGCTCTGGCGCGAAACTGGACAAAGGGAAAGGGGTGAAACCACCCCCTTCCCTGGTCCCACCCATAGAAGCGACCTAGCAGGTAATCCAGCCCCTCAAATCAGTATATAGGTAGGAGCTAAGTCTAGAGACTTTAGCTTATCCTGAACTGAAACTCTGAAATGAAACTCTGGACCTTCGACATTCTACTGCAACTAGAAGACTGAAGAATCTCCCTTGTGGTCAAGGAGTGACCACCCTGTGCAAACTGGCACCACCAGTAACTTGCCGGTTTGCTTCGTTGATGCTCCAGCCGGATCCCGATGACCTAGCGATCCAGCCTCTGGACTTCCAGACTTCTCTCACCTTGACCCACATCCACAGCAAAGCTGAGACCCGTGGTAGACATGAGAGACATGGGACCAGACAACCTGCAGTATCTGCTTTTTGCTAACTGTGCAGCTTCTGAGGCGTCCTTGAAGTTGTGCATTGGGACCTGAGAAGCCCGAACCCCGAGCAGTAAGTGCACCGAAGCTCAGCCCTCCACACTCCATGAGTGCTGCGTGGGGCCTGCGCCTGCATTTCTCCTCAACACGTCTTTGCGGTTGCTAGCCCGTTGGCTAGTGGCCCTGCTGAAGAAAACACCTTGAATCAACGCTGCTTGCCTGGTTGCTCTGGGCTTGCTCCTGCTTTCCTGTAAAAGGGAAGCTCCTCAGATCTTGCTGGTCTGAACAAGAAGCCGATCTTTACATCCTGCGTTGGTTGCCTTTGCCTAGGCTTCTTGACTCCGATCCGGAAGCTGACACCGCCAACAGCGAGAGCCTTTGTAGCACAGTCCGTATCCAGCTCCTGGTCAACATCAATGCCTCCTGGTCTACGTGGCTGCAGAGACAAGCTTCACTTCTTCACCTGATTGTATCTCGACATCACCTGGTTCCATCCTGGTTCCATCCTGGTCACTGGCTAGTGACCCAGACTCTGTCCCCTCTGCTTTCAGGTTCTTCACTTCCTCGATCCACCCTTGGATCCACCCGGACATCTTGCTCCTGGTCGCCTGCAGCATCTTCTTGCAGCCCTCCATAGGATTCGACGACGAAACCCGACACGACTTGACACCTCTGCACCCGGCTTCCCTGGGTGAGGTAACTCGAGTACTCCGGTGCTCCCGTTGGTAATAACTATCCAAGTTTCCTACTTTAACTGGGTTTTCCCGTAGTCCACCCGGAAGGTCCGAAATCAACAAGTTTCTAAACTTTACGTTCCCATTGAAAGTGTATGAGAATCCACGTGTGTGTTTAGACACTGCACACGCATCCTGTGGGACTACTACTCCCTAACCTTCGGTTACTCTGTGTAGCCCCACCGATTTCCAAGGCCCTAGGCCTATTCACCTGCCCTGAAGTGGTTCTTATACCACTACTTTAGTATATGGTTCGTGAGCCCCTAGGGCAGAATTGTATTTGTGCAACTTAACGTATGCTTATAAGTCACTTGTGCTGTATCTCGAACTCTGACCTCATAGGGAGTGCAGAGGGGTTGTGTTAGAAATAAATACATATATATTTGATATATACCTTGTGTGGTGTCCTTTCATTTGGTATTCAAGAGGTTATTATTGGTAAAACAATTGGCTTCACATTCTCTCTGAAGTGTTAGCCTAAGACTGCTCTGTCCATGCTACCACTAGGATAGCTGGTCTATAAGGTTGACTTTACAACCATCACCATAAGGGTTGTTTGGACTGGTGCAAGGTGCTCACTAGAATAGTGAACATCATATACCAGGGCAACTTCTCACAACTACTGTACCACTTTGCAACAAAGCCATCAATGAAATACAAGGTCTGCACTTACTTTTATCTCTTGATGACTGTTCTGACACTACTCCCTCTATTCTGGATATACTGTCAGATTTAGATGTTATGCCCAATCTAAATACAGGTAGTGGCCTCAAATATAAATCAGCTTTCATCCCCAGACTACAGTCGGATAATCTAATAGATTCTTTCCACAAGGCTGTGACTAACGATTTACACGTATTAGAGGACAGACTCTCAGTACACACAGACGGCAGGGATATAATTTGACTAAAAAGAGAATCTAGCTCTCAAGGCACTGGTAGGTGGATCTGACATTGTCATCAAAGAAGCGGACAAGTCAGGAATATAGTGGTGATATAGGACAGCGATTACATACAAGAAATAGATAGACAACTTATGGATGGCATAGCCTATATTAAACTTCCGGACAGTCCCATTTAAGAAATCACCAAACACACTAAACAGAAACCGACATTTTGGAGACAACAGGGCCTTATCACGGATGTGGAGTTCAAATACTTATTCACCCCATTACCAAGGGCACCTTGTCTCTATATAAAGCCGAAGATACACAAACCAGGCATGTTCCCACGAGGCAGGCCTATCATTTCAGGCATTGGATCACCAACAGAACATATATCAGAATTTGTAGGCGTGTTCTTACAGCCCCTAATCCACAAACCTTCCTTCCTATCTAAGACACAGATGACCATTTAAATAAATTGGAAGACATCGATTGGACAGGTGAACTTTCATGTGCAACATTAAATGTCTGTTACCTACATACCAACATACCACTAGAGAAAGGACTACAAGAGGTTCTGTCCCAAAGAGACGCAACTCTATTTGAGCACACGGAAATGTTAATGGACCTTACACACCTAGTTTTGGAAAATAACGTTTTCCTTCATCAAGGCGATTGGTACAGACAAGCAATAGGTGTCGCTATGGGTTCGAAAGTTTCACCATCCTAAGCTAATCTTTACATGGGTAAATTTGAACAGAGACATCTTTGGGAATCTGGGCCACCAGATTTGACTGAACACATCGTCTACTGGGGTTGGTACATCAACGATATTTTCATCATCTGGGCGGGCAATGAACACAGCTATTACACTTGCTAGATCATCTCAACGACAATATATACATTCTTAAATTCACCCATAAGCTTAAGAAATCAGAAATAGACATTCTGGACGTAATGATATACAATATGGAAAACAAAATCATGTCACAACTGTACAGGAAACCCACTGCATGTAACTCGATCTTACATGCTACCAGTGCCCATCCTAACACCCAGAAAAATGCCATCCCTCTTGTAGAGATGATAAGGATTATGAGGAACTGTAGTGAGGACCCCGTATTCCTCGAGGAGCTTGTAAAACTGGAAGAACTGTTTGGATTCAAAGTATTATAATGAGTGAAATAATATTAGATGGCCTATGTGCAATTTTCTAATAATAATGTATAAAATAGTCTAGAATGAGTCTCTTCCTCCTGACAAAGTTGTAGGTGAGGGACTCTGACACACAATCCTCTTTTTTCCTTATGTGTTTTAATGATTGCTGATTGTCCACAAATATGAATGCGACACGGAATGCTAGTAGTCACAGCCTGGTGTAGATGAATGAGTTTCTCAGTATATTTCACTTTATTCACAGTTCTTTTGTAGATATTCACAATATATTAGAAGATAGGAGCTCCCCTGTGTGAACATGGTGTGTATAACTTTATAGAAAATGTTTTAAAAACGTATCAAAAAGATTCCATTTTGCAATGAAAACTTAAAAATAAAGATTATTTCTAAAGATAAATTCAGGACTGAAATAGTAGTCTTTTGCAGGATATTTTGAGTTCCCATTATCATTCCGAACAGGTAAATATTGAGCAGTACTGGCATTTTGTTTCGTTGATCATGATAGTGGCGTAGCTTTACTGCGCTAAAGCCAAAACCCTTGTTGTTTAATTGCTTTTATTTGGACACACCCTGTTCAGTATAACACTCTTGTGCCTTGGGTTTTGGACCCGGTTAGAAAATGGCCACCATAATCTCAATAGGGTTTTGGGACCTTTTCTCGCTGTTTACTTCCGACCTGTGTTAGAGGATTTTCTTCCGGTCAAAACACTGAGGGACCGCGAGTATTTAAACGCATTTGTTTACCGACACTCTGCTCCTTACGTGGACCAGAGGGAATTGGGAATTGATGCGCCTATTGACCTAGACAGGTTATTACATCATTGGCACAGGGAGGGGACATGCTTGTTCTTTAGCTTCGGAATTTTAAATTACTTCGGTACGGGCGGAAGGTCTGGGACTTTATTGGTCTTCCCTTTTCTTTTTACAGGGACATAATATAGCCCTGAACCTACCCACACCAGACTTGGAACTATAAGTAAGTCATTGTGCACAAATGTTTTCCTCACTAATTAGGTCCACAATATATATATATGACAGGTTAGTACTTTATTGGCACGGGAAGGGCACATGCTTTTTCTTTAGCCTCGGAACTATATATTACTTTGGTATGGGCGAAAGGTGTGGGACTTTAATGATCTTCCCCTTTCTTGTTACAGGGGCATACCATAGCCCTGAACTTACCCACACCAAACTGGGAATTATAAGTAAGTCATTGCGCACATAGGTTTTCCTCTTCAATTAGCCCCACAATATATATATCTCAGTCTAGATGGACACTGTGTGTATTTGAACCAGTCCATCTGTTACTCTTCATAACTCATACTTAAATATGGACTACTATATAGACTGTACCGTCTAGAACATACCGCTGCTATCACCTGATTTTTCAGTCACTAACTTCTATTAAATGTCTACATCCGCCTCTCTCTAGAGGGGAATATTATAGCCCTCAAAAAGGGTGTGCAGGTCATTTGTCTCAACTGGCAACTATATGTGATGCATGATTTATTACATACAGGACGTAAGACTCCTCTCAGGTCTGATGTAAATATTAGTGAGACATTTTTCCTTTATTGTCGGACCGATTGTTTGAAATGGAATAATTTCTATCCACAGGGACTCCTAGATGCTAATTAGACAAGCCTACTTCCCTGTCTTTTATCGTTATTGACCAAAACATAATTTTGTTTCTCACTAAAAACTTTTAATGTAAGTCACTTACCCTTACATTTTTTTTCTTTTACATTTGAGACTATCTTGTCTAAAATAACCTCCTGAGATTAGCTACTTTGAAACTGTGATCTACTTTCTGTTGCTTACATAAATCATTTTGTAGTGCTGTACATTCTCTAGCAATGAAACTTCCTTCTACACGGTCAATCATCCAACCTTGCCTGGTACAGGTCAGTTGCGTTAGAGAATCTTCATCTGACATTGTGCTGTAAACTCAGCACTTTTGAGGTACTTTTTTGTAGTACTATGGGGCATATTAGCAAGAACCTCGTTAAAATTATCGCTGTTTTAGCGGCAGAAAACTTCAGCTAAAACTGCGATAATAGTCTTGCATATATACGATATAAAATTGCAATAGAAGCCCAGGTTAGATGCCATGCACATCTAACCTGGGCTTCCATTGGAATTCTGTAACGCATATTAGCAAGCCCATTATTGCAGTTTTAGCGGCAGTTTTCTGCTGCTAAAACGGCGATAATTTTAACGAGGTTCTTGCTAATATGCCCTCAATTTTACGAAGGTTGAGTCATATCTTCAGTAGACATGCTCATAGTTGTTTCTCGTAGGACTTCCGGACAGTTACGCCACTCAACATGGCGAAGGGCACATGTTTATTGCTGAGTCTTCAATTTTCATACATTTTTGGAGGACCTTACATGTGTACTACGTTCAAGGTTAGGCCCTCTTTCCTATTCTCTACTCTTATTCTGATAAGACCTGGCATGACCGATAGCACAAACTTTCTCTAAACAACTCCTTTAGATTAGAATGCACATGGTGTGGTCACTACCATAACAATAAGACATCACTTAATGATCGTCTCCTTTCTCTGTTCTGCATGCATACATGCTATTGCTATATTCTTTCCTCCAAGCACACGTCGAAGTTCATCACGATCTCAGATTCGATTTCTCACATCACTTTAAGATTTCCGGTTTTGGATTCTTTGAGCCTTCTTCTTCACGTTTTGAAATTATAAAAAAACACCTACTTTTATTTACTTGATATTGGACAGAATGTTAATTGTTTGTAACTGTCTCATACAGATTTATACTTACATATATATTACTATTGTTTACAGACTTGAAAAAGTTACGGATGTAACGAAACACATGTTGGCAGTTGTTTTTTTCTTAATCTCCAGGCTGTGTTGTTCCTTCATGTTTGAATGTTTACAAAAAATGTGTACATGTTTACAACAAATGCATCTATATATGAGATTATGTTTGATCCTTTAAATTCAAGAAAAATTACAGTGCAACAATTGGTGTCTCCTGAGATTTGAGCTACTGAAATGTATGCAAAATTGATGCTTTGAATACATGTAAGAATAAATAGATAAATATTCAGAATGCCGGGGTACAATTGTTACACTTAGCATTAGCACGGGGATCTGGCTAGATGTTTGTGCACCAACACCTTAGGTAGTGGGGTGTCCTGTTACCTTGATTGGCACCGAGACTTATGTTTCCTTGATTCCTCAAAAACATAACTTTACCCACATCAAATTTTTCCTGTACTGAGGTGCGACTTCCTATGCCACCACTACCCCTGGTTCATAATGCAAAAAAGACATTGTAATTGTTATTTTCATTTCGCATTCTACTGACTGATTAGTGGTGTAAAAAAGACATAATTGATTAAAAGTGCAAATATGATTCTGCACAGTGACTGGCCAGAGCAAAACTATTTTTTCAAATGGTCAGCGAGGGAAAATGTTTTCTTTTGCATTGGGTGGTGCAAAAGGTAATTTCTATACCCAAAATTTAACATCTGAGTAAATGTGGTCAACCCTACTAAATGGGTATAAGGCACATAATCATAATACAGAGAGGGATTTAAAAGGGAGGAAACACGGTTCAGTGGCTACATTTTTGGTCATAGTAGTGGATACATTTATTATATTGCTGTTAATCCCCTTGACCTAAACTGTGTGATAGTGTGCAAATTATCTGTCTTTTTAACTATTTATTGAGTGTTTTTTAATAATATGAATTGTATTTGAATTGTCATGTGCTTTTAAGATATTATCATATCGAAATAAAGCGTTGTACTACTAGTGTGCAAATTACTTTATCAATCGTTTTGCTCCATTGTATGTAAAAATGGACAACGTTTAGAAATATACAAACTACCAGTGTTAGGTACTGTAAAATTGGGACTTTCTAATCAACTTGGAAATAGGTATGTGCAAAGTTTTTGTTGCATGTGCAAAATATACGTAGATCATAAGTATAAGTATTGGCCAACCCATAGTTTACAGAGATTTTCGGCTCGATCTGGAAAATCAATGACTAAGGCCAATGATTTTTTTGCAAATTCCCGTTTTTAAAGAGAAAGCCATCTATATAGAAAATGATGCAAGCATCGAGTTGTGTTCTGGAGGGTGGGCCAGGTCCACCCATGTTGGCCACTTTGCCCGCACATGGCCCTTTCACACGTAGAAAATCATCTTCTGTTCTTATTCTAAATGCAAAAATTCACACGCTTTTGCAGATTTGCAATCAAAATGCAATTGTGCTACTTTCACCTCTAACTCCAATGTCCTAGGCTATAGGTAAGTGGCCGGGGAGAGGGTGAAGTCCTGGGGATGGCTATTATTACTGTGCACATATAAACAGAATGGGTACCTAAGACACCATCGCTATATCGAGACCACATGATCTCATTACACAGTTATTAAGAGGTTATGGTGCAAACAGTGTGAAGGATTCTGCCATTGCAAGGAAAGTAAGTGAAAATCAGCATACATATATCTTAGTAGTGGTTTATGGCCAGGGCAACTAGAATTATGCGACTGGGAAACACAAAATTATGCGGCAGGGTTGACTAAATTATATGGCAAAAAAAGCCAAATTACTTGGCGTAATGTGACGCATTTTGAGATAGTATTAGTTCATTTATTTTGACTTGTGAACGCTTTCTGGGAAAAGTTTACACTTCATTATTACTACTTTAACTCCGAAATAGAGCACTAGGCAACTGAAAGGAGACCAGACAGTCAGTCCAAAACCTTTATTCGATTCCAGATGAATCATAAAAGTTCACAAGGAAAACATACAATCATAAATTATAACAACGATTACAAAAAGAGCATACAAAATATCTTTGAAGACAAATTAACACCTAATTACTTACTTTTACATTGCACATCGTTTCCTTATTATAATTTTTTTTTATAAAACTGAGCACAGAACTGCAAATGGAGGCATTAGCTAAAGAGTGTAAATAATTAAAACCCTCTTTATAGGTGAGAAAACAGTTTTCTTTTAAAATTGGTTTAAGAAAGCGCACCCTGGGGTCTTTATATAATGTGCAAAATAGCATAAGGTGCATAGTATTTTGTTGGGCTGTATTATTACAGGGACAGGGGGGTAGCCTCTCACACCACCTCACCTGTTTTGGAAACGCCACAAGAAAGTGCAGTGTGCCTAAGCGAAATCTTGTCATTAAAAAACGTGCATTGCCATGCAAACTAAAAGACAAATACAATTGTTTCTGTTTTGAGAAGGGAGGTCCAGTCTATCTGTCAGCCTGGATGATGTACTCAGTTCAGATCCAAAAGCTTCTTTTATGGACGAGGAGAGGCGAGGCGGTCAGTTTCTGTGTTGCCGCACGCGCTGAACGCCGCCTACATTGTGCCCCCTACTTTATTTTTAAAAAGCCTGGTTTTAACTTTTTAAGCCCCCCCTACCCCGCTACCTTCTCAGTTACACAGCTTGTGTATCCTGCACTTTCTTCGTTGGGACTTTGCCCCCAGCCCTGGTCCACCGCGGCAGGAGCCGTTTGAGTGGAGGGTGGGCCAAATTCTCCCTCAGTCAGCTGCTACCATAGGGGCAGGGAAGGGGCGGAATCAGTTCTGGAATACTCCTCATTAACACATGGGCCAGTGGACACCCAGCGGACGCGCACAGCGGGCGCACCGCAGGCAAGCCCATCTGCGCCCGTCATCGTCCGGGGCGGCGTCCACGCCAGCCATGCTGCCCGTCGGCGACCAGCTTCTAGACTAGGACTAACGAGGGAAAAAATTCTGGCATACCGATTCAAAGGCTGCAATAACCCCATTCGCATAGATCCCTCTATAATGGTCCATAATTGTAGTGGTCAAATCCCTCACTGTAACAAGTGCTCTTTTACTTTTAATGCTATCCTAAGCAATACATGTAAAACATCAGAAATATCCACTACCTCAGACTTAAAAACAAGCAGAAAAGCGACTGCTATACCTATTAAAGCCTGCTTGATAAACTGCAGGTCACTCCCCAGGCATGCCACCGATATCTGGCTACTCCTAGAAACCAAAACTCTTTGATATGGTCTTCCTAACTGAAACCTGGCTAAGAGATAGTACTGCACTAACTATCCATCTGGCCATCCCTGATGACTATAAAATTGTTACTGAAAATAGAGAAGACAACAGGCTAGGAGGGGGACTAGCCATAATCATTCAAAAAGATTGGGAAATTTCACACAAAAGGATAGAGACCAAAGAGTCACTGGAAGCAATGTCTTTTAAGGTTATCATTTCACCCACATTAAGCATTGCAGGAACTCTGATCTATAGACCACTGACTCCAAACCAACTGAGTTATGGAATATATACGAATTGATTGCTGACCACTCCTTGAAATATACAAACTATCTAGTCCTAGGGGATTTTAACATCCATATTGACAATGCTCAATGCCGCCTAGCCTCCCAATTAATTGACTAACTCTAAGTTCTTAATCTTAACCAACTAGTCACGGCCCCTACACATATAGCCGGCCATATACTTGATCTTGTCTTCACAAACATCTCCAGCCATTCGGTTAAAAAACCCATCCCCCTGGCATGGTCCGATCACCATCTGGTTCTATCCAATCTCATTTTTACCACAAGCCTGGACAATAGGGATAACAAGCACGAAGTCAGATGAAACTGGCAGAATGTCACTCTGAAATCCATGGGCCCAGCACTTCTTAATACGCCACTGTTATTCACGGGTGAACCAAACAACAATGCTGCAACCTTTAATCACTGCGTCACCACGGCTCTGGACACTGTTGCCCCTATGAAAACTACCAAATCAGGCAAAAACCTTCTGCACCTTGGTTCATGCAGAATCTTCAAACCGAAAAAAGCAAATGTAAACGATTCAAACAAATCTGGCGAAAAACCTACTGTGCTGAAACCAAAAATATTTACAGGAAAGCTGTGAACCAATTTCACAAATCAATGCATATTGCCATAAAGGAATATATAGCCTCTCAAATCAAAGAATCTAATAACACTTCAAAAGAAGTTTTTAAATTTGTCCAAAGCTTCATGAAACCGGAGACTATGAAGAGTAATATTACTCCGTCAGAGACCCTCTGCAAAAAACCTATAGAGCTTTTTCCAAGAAAAAATCGAGGATATCTATACCTCATTTACTGTGAATGAGATCCCGACATCACCTCAATCCTCACATTTAGAAAGTTGGTCAGATTTTGGCCCACTCAGCCCTGAAAGCTCGCTTAACTTACCGCAACATATTAAATCCGGTTCTCCCAAGGATCCCCTCCCGGCTAAATTTTTTAAAACACTGGCCCACATGATCAACCCCTCATTAAATGTGCTCTGGACATTGAAAACAGGCATTTATCCGGCTGTGTGGAAAACAACCCTTATCCAACCCATTCTTAAAAACAGAAAATGCAGATCCAGCCATTTAAAAAAAACTTTAGACCTATCTCCCTCTTGCATTGCCTTGAAAAGGAGGTACAAAAACGGCTATCCAATGTCCTGGAAACCAACAAGCTTCTGCATGATACGCAGTCCGGATTTAGAGCTGGTTACAGCACCGAGACTACACTCCTGGAAGTTATGGAAACTATTTGTGATACCTTGGACAAGGGTGCTATGCAATGTTGGTGCTGCTTGACCTGTCAGCAGCATTTGACACAGTGGCTCACAAGATTCTCCTCAACAGACTCAGACAACTAGGGATTTCAGGGACAGGTTTAGCATGGTTTCAGTCCTTCCTTGAGGGATGAGTCCAAAGAATCAGGTTGCAACCGTTTGTCTCATCACCCCACCCTCTGATCTGCTGAGTCCCCAAAGGGTCGCCCTCAGCCCCACCCTTTTTAATATTGGTCTTGCTCCCCTAGCCCCTCTTATCGAACAACATAATGTTAGTGTCATTTCATATGCTGATGCCACTCAGCTGATGTTTGCTTTTAAAGACCACTCAGAAGAAGCGTTCACCAAATGTAAGCATTTTTCTGACAGACATATCTACCTGGATGACTACCAACTGCCTACAGCTGAATGCCGATAAAACCGAAGTTCTTTTCTTTAACCAACCTTCGCCCCCCAGATCTGACCTTGTGTTGCCTTCAGTGCCTAATCCACCCCCTTACCCTGTAACCTCAGCCAGGAATCTGGGTTTCAAAATCGACAATACTTTGTCGTGCAAAACCCAAATAGGACATGTTTCCTCCACTTGTTTCTGGAAACTTAAGGCTCTGCGTAAATTCCTCCACCTACTACCTATAGAGTGCAGAAAAACTATTGTTCACGCATTAGTGACATCCCAACTAGACTACGCAAATAGTCTATACTTGGGCCTTCCAGACTATCTGTACAGAAAGCTTCAAACAATACAGAACGCAGCTGCAAGGCTTATAAGAGACATCCCCCTCAGACATCATATCTCACCTCACTTGCGCAGTCTTTATTGGCTGTCAGTAAGGAAGCAAACAGAATTCAAGGCACTCACCATTACCTACAGAGCAATAAATGGCACCGCCCCCCATTACCTAAGGAAACGAATTCAAAAATCCCATCAGACAAGAAATCTCAGATCTAACCACCAAGAACTTCTTGTTACACCTCGTTTTGCCAAAGCCAGAATAGGTTGATGCTCTTTCTCTGTCAAAGCAGCCATCCTCTGGAATTCCCTACCCCTACAAATCATGAAAGCCCCTTCGGAGCTTAGCTTCCGTAAGTTGCTGAAAACTTGGTTATTCAGTTTACCCTAGCCTCGGATGGGCCCCACTATGCTGACTCTCCCATTCTTCCTCTCCGCGCAGCGCTGGGACACTCCCGTTGGGGGTAGCCGCGTGCTTTACAAGATACTTTTATTATTATTATTATCATGGACATTTTCATATTTGGCGGTATACACTCAGGTTTATCATAAAAATCTCCTAATCCTATCTTATAAAAACTTTGTTTAACATAGTGCAACCAAAGGACCGCCATTGCGTTATCTAAATTCATGCCATTTTTTAAGATAAGTCTGGAGAAATTAAGTTCCTCTGAGGACCAAATTTTCCCCCATAAAAGCAAGGGTGACATGTGTATTGTATCTGTAATATAATCCAAGCCCACCTCCGAGTGGCAAAATGTTGTAGGGGAGCTAGACTGGATAAATAAAAGTCTCTTCAAAAATGAGTTCTCGATTATTTGGATCTGGGTACTCTTTTGATATCCCCACACTCCTGCACCGTAAGTTGCTCCTGACAGGCATTTTGATTTGTACAGCGTTATCAGCTCTGCAACAGGCTTATGGCCAAGTTTGGCCGCAAATCGAAACAGCCCCTCAATAACTCTTGAAGTTTGTTACACCCTGGATACCAAAAGTTGATCCCAGTTTAATTTAAAGTTAAAAACATTCGCCAAATAACTAACATTTTTTACCTTCTCTATAACTGTCCCATTCACTGTGTATTTTCGTGTTTTTGTTAGTTTTGACCCACATACCATGACAAAGGATTTCTTATAATTCACCTTCAGGTCTAATGACGTCATGTATTCGGTGAAAGCATCCAGACATCCCTGAAGGCTATTGGCAGTCAAGGCCATAAAAACCGTGTTGTCAGCATACGACAATAAAGGCACTTGGGCACCTGCTATTTTTGTGAAGTCCAAATGTTAATTTAACAAAAACTGCTCCAGCCCATTTGTGTAGACCAAAAATAAAAACGGGGCTAGAATGCAGCCTTGCCGGACCCCCTCTGTCGAAGCGATGGGCTTGGTCTTCTCTCCCCCTGGACCATAGCGGATAACTACAGAGGTGGAAGCATGTACTCTACGGAGGAGAGAAACAAGTGGTTCCTAAAAGCCGAGATCTTCCATCAGCGCCCACAACTTGCTCCTGCACACCGTATCAAAAGCACTGGACAAGTCCATGAGCGCCAGGTGGATCGACCCCCCGGCCTTCTCGACAGTTCCTATTCCCTTCCTAAACCCATAATGGGCATGTGATATTAGCCCAGCATTGTTAGCCCATGACTCGAGGCGTGCCAGGATTACCCTCCCCATCACTTTACATACCGCATCTATAAGGGAAATCGGTCTATAACAGGTCGGATCATTTCTATTTCCCTTTTAAAATATTGGCACTACCACAGCTTTCTTCCAAGATTGTGGGGTCTGGCCCATTAAAACAGCTCTAAAAACATTTAATAGTACGGGGCCCCAGATTGCATGATTTCTTTGAAAGAGGTCCAAAGGTACCCGTCTGGCCCTGGGGCTTTAGAGGCAATTCCCTTTCTAAAGGCCTCCTCCACTTCGCCTAAAGTTAGGGATACACTTAATTGTTGGGCTGAGTCGGGATTAAAAGGTATATCTGACTGATTGACTTGTGGACTGATGTCATTTGGGTTACAAATCTTCAAAAGATGGGACTCCCAAGCTGAGCCCATTATATTTGCTTCCACATTCCTGCTAACATCTGTAAAAAGTGGACGATTGATCACCACCCAGAAGGACCTAAAATCTTTTAGCATTCCTGCCTTTTCTAAATCTTCCCAGGCCTGGCATCTCAATTCTTATTTTCTACGCTCTTTTGTATTTTTGTAAGACCATCTAGCTTTCTAGGCCCTGTCCCGTGGTGCTGTGCTTAATGCTGTTTTTAAAACTCTGAATCAAACCATTTATATTCGGGGCGATTCATTTTTTTACTGATTTGAGCAGATTTTTTGCCACATCTTCACAAATATTTTCAAAACTCCCTATGATGGATTCCGGGGCAGCTAGGTCAGTTAAACAGGTCATCACATCACTTAAGTTGGACTTAATTATATTCTCCTCAAATTTAACATGATCCAAATTATTCCATTTCAACCTTACCCCTTAATTACAATTATATTTTATAGGACAATCCACAGCCATCCCCTTCGGGGTCTTAATTTTTAGAGAGGCTGTTAAAGGATTGTGGTCACTGGCAGGGTTCGGTTCAACCAGGAAATTTTCTAGAAGATCGGAATACCTCCTGGTAATTCACATAAAATCAATCGTGTTGGTTCTGCCCCCACCCATAAATGTCGGAAAAAGTGCCACCGAACTGTCCACTGGATTGTTCGCCGGGGATAAGTCATTAACAAGAATGATTGAGTTTAATGCACCCCCCAGGGGAGTATGTTTAAAATGGGCGAGTGGTAAATCATCAAGATCAGTCAACCCGCACACTTTGTTACTGCTTTGCTGACATAGTGTACAATTAAAGTCTCCAACCCAGATAATACATAAATGGGAGAATTTTAGTGCTATTTTCTCAATTTCCTCTTGTAGGTGATTTATAACCTCCGTGCTTTGCTCATCAAAAATGTTATAGTACCAACTGATTAATAATAAACTTACATCTAACAAATTAAAACACATGATCAATTGGTACCAGGGTGAGTCAATTACCTTTTCGATTACAAGCACCTCATGCCCAACTGAGATTAAAGTTACCAATCCCCCCTTGCCCTCCCTGACCATGATGGTTCCGCTAAGACTTTTAGCGACAAATATCCATCTATGTTAACATCCGTTCTACTGCATGTTTCCTGGATACAGATAATACCAAATGTTTTAATGTACCGAACCCAGACCTCATCTGTTAGCTTTGGAATAATCCCTGCTACATTCCAGGAAAGTAGGCGTAACTGGTAACAATTTCTTTGGGAATAAGATGCTTGCATGGCTTGTCCATTACGGCCACTCGGGTCTGGAGGGATGGGGCAATAATTACACCCAATCCTCCCAGACTCTCACCCTTATTATTATGTGGCTGGGATAAAGGGCTCTTATCAAACCCTTGTATCAACTTCAAAGAATGTTGCCCACAATTAGCATTAAGTACCGCAGCACCCACGTCAGTTTTATGAGGATCAATAATGTTTTCCTCCAACCTACCCCCATTAGTTGGTAGTCAATCTATTTCAGCCAGCTCGGTATTTCAAGCCGTGTTCTTTTCCGACAGCAGCACCCAAAACACAATTTACTAAAACACGACATCGTGCTTTCTTCTATTCACTCCTTCACATATAATCACGCACACACAGTTGGACGCGTCCCGTCATAGCATTCACTCATGCAATCATCTCAATAAAGTGCTGCAAAGCAGTGCAAGGCAATTAGTTATCGCAACCTATGCAAATGCAAATGACGTCTTCAAATACGAACAGAGCCCGTCGACTCCTGTTCGGTGAATCGATTCAAAAGAATTCTAGACCAACAGATTCACAGAAAGAGACAATCATTAGAATGCTCCGAGACCCTCAGATCGGCAAACCACGAACTCTCTCATAGGCCATCCCGTGGTCCTGTTCTGGTTGGGCCGGGTATCTGGACACGTCTCCAGACCCCTAGCTTACCCAGATGCTCCCAGAGATTTACCCAGAGAGAATTCGGCCGAACGAGCAACACCGTACTCTGCTAAGGCATCCGAGGCGGTCTCAATTAATCACAAAACAAGTCCAAGGGATTTCTGCTCGTGCAGCCCCTTCGCCGCAACGACAGGTCCCTCGATTCCCTCGTGGTCCAGCTTCCCCGGCCACCTTCAAACAAAGAAAGTTAACTGTATATCCAAAAAGACCCCCTTTCCCCGAAATGAGTCTTATCCAATTCAATTTCAAAAATCACTCACCTGGTGCACTCAGGTCGATTGCAAATTCTCCACTGCCGACACCTAGACAGACCGACACAGTCTGTTCTTCTCTCGGGTTAAGCCCGTAGGACTCCGGCGTAGGGTCTTCAGCAGCTGGGAGGGAAATTGGGCTCGAGGTTTCTATGGAGCCAGGGTTGTATCTCAAAGTGCTTAAGGCGCTGGTTGATCGAAGTATATCTCACTTCTTCCATATTGTAATTTAATGGTTTAGGTGGAGGATAAAAAAAGCCCAGCGGAATTACCGAAATAATATGATTATACCTAATTTGCTTCTGATTTATCATCATATCAAGTATTGATTTGACTAAGCCTGGGGATCTAAAGTTCAGCACGACACAGCCTCCTGCTAGATATTTGGTTGTTGCCCCCACCCTTCTAATCCTACGGGCCATCTTAAAGTCAGCAAAGAACAATTTATTAGCCAATCCTGTTTTTGTATTAAAAAAATGTAATGCCCTATTCCTCAATGGGGACCCATGTTCCCTCTGACCTGACGGTAGTGCCGGGACATTGGCTAAGATGATGATATAAGGTGTAGCTTGTGCCGGGAGGTGCAGATTAATATCAATATCATTTGTGATCGAATTGTCACTCTGCTGTCCCATAATGGGGCCTTGATTTAAGGGATTGGTAACTCATTTAGCATGCTCCGGATTGACCCTTTTCATGTCAGAAGAATTATTTTGTGTGAACTGTCCATCTCTGTGCATGGAATCCTGGATCTGTAATACTTGGTGGCTACCATATGGGTGGGCCTTCCTTTGGTCTAAACCATCCAGTGACTGTACTTCAACTGAGGTGGTCATGATCCGTTTTTCTTCCCCAACCGCCCAACCGCTATTTTTTGTTGGCTTATACATGTGAGCTATCAAAGATGGAGGTACATTGATTTTCTCCTCAAGTGAATGCAGCCTAGTCCCAATATCAGTCAGTTTTAGGAGGATAAGGTTTAAATGTGCAGCTAATACCGCTTGTAGTTTGTCTCAAAAAGGCCCCCCTTCTACTGACGGCGCAGGTATTATGGCAGTCACCTCTACTTGCGATATAGAACTACTGGCTTCCAAATTATGGTCATTGTCTACATGCTCATACTGACCAATCCCTAGCCTAGATGATACATTGGTCTATTTAAGATGTTTAGTTACTACCCGCCTTTCTTTTTCCTTGACTATGGGGCCTTACTCCCACCCCCTTTATTTTTTTATGACTGGCCTCTGGTAATAATCTTTGGCCTGACTTCTTTAGATGTTTGTGGCGTAACATTTTCTGTTCTTATGTTTTGTGAAAGCAACCCACTGCCTTGTGGATGAGATTGGGAATCGTCCTGGCCTGCAGGCAGACCCAAAATGCCTGGGCTATTAGATGCCGGAACCAGTAAAGCAGAGCAATCCACAGACAGGGACAGTCTACGTTCTGTTAGCTCAATTTCATGTATAAGTACCGATTCTGCTCTTATTAGGAAGGCATCCAACGTGCCTACCACCCCATGCCCTGCTCTGGGTTTGGCCATTGATTTGTTCCTCCCCTGACGCCAAAAATAAACAAATCAAAAAAGATGGTAAAGTCAATTAAAAGTCAATTGAATTTGTCGGGTGAAAGAGTAAACGAATAAACCAGTAAGCCCCGATCAGCCAGGCAGTACCTTTTCTTAAGCGCGATGTTTGTCTCTATAGCCTCCGAAATAGAAGTTGAAAATGACATGGCCCTGCCCATCATCCTTTGGCCTCTGACGGGCACAGATGGGCCTGCCCTTGGCCCGGGCTTCGCCCGAAGCACACCCGCGTGTCCCGCGATGCGGGAGTGCAGCAGCGCTCTTATCGCGCCTTCAGGCGTGGGCGATGGCGTCACGGCCGGTGCCGCGGCTGAGGTGCCTCTGGGAGTTGGAGTCCTGTTTCAAGGCGCTGGGTGAAGCAATACGGGAGTATCGGTGGCCGTTCCCCTCACAGCAAGGAAGTATTCAAATGAGCGCGTCCCACTATGCGGGAGTGCAGCAGCGCTTTTATCGCGCCACCAGGTGATGGTGTCACGGCCGGCGCCGTGGCTAAGGTGCCTCTGGGAGTTGGAGTCCTGTTTCAAGGCGCTGGGTGAAGCAACACAGGAGTATCGGTGGCCGTTCCCCTCACAGCAAGGAAGTATTCAAATGAGCACGTCCCGCGATGCGGGAGTGCAGCAGCGCTCTTATCGCGCCTCCAGTCACGGGCGATGGTGTCACAGCCGGCGCCACGGCTGAGATGCCTCTGGGAGTTGGAGTCCTGTTTCAAGGCACTGGGTGAAGCAATACTGGAGTATCGGTGGCCGTTCCCCTCACATCAAGGAAGTATTCAAATGAGCGCGTCCCGCGATGCAGGAGTGCAGCAGAGCTCTTATCGTGCCTGCAGGCGATGCTGTCATGGCCGGCGCCACGGCTGAGGTGCCTCTGGGAGTTGGAGTCCTGTTTCAAGGCCCTGGGTGAAGCAACACGGGAGTATCGGTGGGCATTCCCCTCACGGCAAGAAAGTATTCAAATGAGCGCGACCCAGTCATTTTTGCAAAGGGCCTTGCACGACCTGACATATGTCACTGACTTTTTAGTAGCTTTCAATCTGTTTGATCTAGAGGCAACATTTTACTTTGTTAAAATTTGCCAAATTTATTATGTGGTTTATGTGGCAAATCCTTAATTATGCACAATATGCTGCAGTCTCATACAAAACAGGGGGGACGGGGGTCGTAGGGACAAACAAATATTTAAAGACCTCTGCTGGTTCAGGTCCCCAGCTACAACATATGATATGCACAAAGGAACACAGTGGGTCTAAACACCACTTTGTGTGGCTTGCTATCCTTAATTCCAATAAAGATTGTGAATTGGTGCCCTAGTCACCCAAGATAGCCTGCAAAACAGAATACAATATGGTGATGGGTCTGTGTGCATGGAGTCACGTACATACAGTCCCAGTTGCTCATATATGGATTACCATCAAATGAACTTCGTGATCAGTCCTATCTTATGGTTCACCAGTCACACGTGGTTGGTCCCTTGATCATCGGAACCATTTAACCAAGAGCAAGATCAAGTCCACAGGCACGTATGGACGACCAAATGACAGCTGATCATTGATGGTTATAAAAGTAGTGAACATGCAGTGCAAAAAAATTATATTTATTGTGGTGAATTAAAATAGAGTGACATGTCCTAGACAACAATTTTTTGTATTCAGCAATGGACACACCCCCTAATTAAAGCCAGAGCAGTGCAAACGACAGTGAAAAACAAATGTCTGTCGTAAAAGAGGGCCAACATGTTTCTGCCTAACGGGGCATAAGTCCCCCGGCTTTCATCAGGGCCTCTGCTCTTAATGTGTTGCTACTGCTTAAGAAGTGATAACCAAATTATAACCAAATGTTAAAGGTTGAGACAAATACAACCTGTAGTGCTAATCCTCCGTATCAGCGGATGCATGAACACATCTATAAAGAGATGTAGGAAAATAAGTGAAAATACACAAATTAAGTATACTGTATGTAAATGTAACCATCCTGCATTCCCATCACAGGTTAATAAAAATTAAAGTGTTCTCACCCAGCTTGACCGGGGACTGGACCTCACCTCACCTGTACCGTGCTCAGGTTTCTCAATATGCCGCAGTGGCAAAATTGCATAAATCCAGTGGCCCTGCTTGAAGCACTAAGTTAAGCAAAATATACTAATGAAGGCAAAGTTTTGTCTCTTCTTTAGTGAAAAGTCTTGTCAAGATTCACTAATACAGCACAGATACAGAATGGGAAGTAACCATCACACAAAGAAAACTGATTGCAAATAATTCTATGGCAGCATCAGCAACAGGTGCTGCTGCTGTCCTGCCTATGCTGAATCTCCAGAGGTGCTTGCAGAAGGCGCAGCTCACTAATATAATCAGAAGGAACTTAAAGAAGAGACACCTCACTTTGGGGAACCGGTGACTCTGCATTTATTCTCTCCTAACAAATTCTCTCATTTTGTCACATGAATTTACCAACATGGATTATAATCAGGACCACTACAATTATGCGATTATGCAGACACAGCAATGTCTTCATAATTATAGATATGTCGCACTTGCCAAATAATCTGCTGCTTTCAGATTTTAAAAAATACCATTGTAAACGGATCAAAGTTACTGTTGCTCCATGTTGGAAGGCCCACTTGTTGCTCCATAGTGGCAGGCCCTTCACAAAGGTTTACTGGTCACCTTTCAGTTGATTAATACTGTAGTTGCCTTTTAAACTGGCATGGATGAGATTACACTTTGCTCCAGACAGTGTTAACATGTGCAAAAAATAACAAAATAATGAAGTAGTACTACCCCGCATTACATTGCATATTTCAATCAACCTGGCTGCATAATTTTGTTCTCTCCATTGCATATTTCCAGTGGCCTTGATTATAGTGTGGCTGTTTTTCCTCAGTCCTAAACTGATCGAACAATATACAGGGCTCAGATAATCACTTGCTGCGGAGATATTCCTGCAAACTGTGGCTTCACAAGGTTAAATCTGAAAAAAAGTGTATGACAGTGTAGAAAAGATGCTTTTTTTTGCATGATCACACTAGATTTGTTTGCCTATTTCTTGAAACTATTTTGCTAGTCTTTGAACTCTGTGCTGGTTGTCCTGTACAGAAAACTGAACTACAGATTAAAATGTTAACACTGTTATATTGGGATTGGGATCAGCATGGAAAGTAATTAAACGAGTAATTGTAAGATAATATGAATCTAATTTAATTGCAAAGTGGCAATTTTAATATGCATTCAGGAAAGGTAACTTTTGGAAAGATACATTTACCCTTTCTAAAGCTCTTGAAGGCTAATTTGCATTGGCTATCCAGCAGTTACCCGGCCAGTACTCAGTCTGTAATGAGGTGAGAAAGTCCGTCCAGGAGCCACATAATAGATTGATTTAATAGGCAGGTCCTCCTTAATGAAAAGTTATGACCCCTCTGAGCTCAGCTGGACATTCAGGGTGAGGGCTACTGCTCCTACTGTTGGCACACAGTTCCAAAGCCTTCCCAAAAGGCCTGTCTGAGACACATGTAAACATGTTGCATCTAAAAGGGATCAAACAGAGTCAGATCATAATTCTTCTGTGTCCTCTGTCTAGTTGCATAAGGAACATCCTTTGTCTTACCAGACCTCTGTCTCATTGTTAGTTGTTGGTCCAGTGCCTGCTTCAAACTGAATTGTACTTTTAGATGTGGGAGGACACTAGTCATTTCCTTAGCACAATCTTCTACACACCCTCAGCTATCAGTGCCCAAGGATAATGTGCTGAAGACTTTGACCATCAAGACATTGCCCTGACACCACTTTCGGCCGGTTTGTTGTAAGGAAAACAGGAAATACTGAAAAAAGTCGATCGGCCAGGGTCTGGCAACTTTTACCTCACCCAGGAGTCGCCCCACCCTCTAGCTAGTACCAGTCATAAATATGGCACCACAAGTCACCCTCCTCAAACACTGTCTGCATTCTGCAGCGCTCATAGAAAGAGGAAAACGCCTCTTAGGATTGTTTTTTTGCAAGAAGGAGCCCCTTCCTGCACAAACAATGCTGCATGCAGCAGAGGCACCCCTGCCATTAGGCTGCTGAAACTGCGCCAGAGCAGGAAGAAAGAACATGAATGCTTAAATATGGTGCATTCCTGCCCTTTCACTCTGGCATAGGGCAAAGCAGAAATGTGCTTCGCTGTGCTGCCCTGCGCCAAAATCTCATAAATAAGACCCTAAGAATATAAGATGCTATGGGGTTATCAACTTTTATCAATTTGAATGAGATTGTATTTTAACTTTGTAGTGATTTATTTTTGGTTCTTTAATAGTAGGATGACAGTGTTTCATACTATTTTAATTTACAAGTGCCTTTTTTTGTTTTTTTAATGTTATTTAGCATGAAAACTAATCTCCTAAAATCCTTAAAGAACATGATTTGTTAATTTTTTTAATTCGTTTTCCACACTCGGTAAAAAAAAAACTTCTAATTCAATGTCATACGTTTTACAATATAGCAAAATGTTTGCTGTTCCATTTAATATTTTGGAGGACTGCTGTATCTCCTTTGTCAACTCAGTTACACCAATCAACTATTGTGGAGACACTCTGACACCCACTTCCCAGCAAATTTGACAATAGTATGCATTCAAACACGAAGATCTATGTGTAAGGAAATAAACTATAACAAAAGAGGCAGAAGCGGGAAGGCCCGAGGGCCATCATTCCAAACTGGGGTCACTGTGCTTTATCTGCCTCTCGAACATTCCCGCGAGACTTGAGATCGTTCCATCTGCCCCTCTATGATGACAGATTGGCTCGCTCCTCACTGGCCTTGGAAACCTCTATATCCGGCCCCCACAGCACAGCCACACGATCAGTCAGGTGCTGATGAAAGAGAGGCCGTCCATGGTATATTTAAATTGCTTTTTACTTTGAGAAAACGCGTACACCAGAAAAATAAAAATATTCTGTCCAAAACGCTTACTTTATTTACATTTCTTTTCTGTAAATGTAAATGCCATTCATTGTGATATAATGCACACACATATTTAGAGTTTACCATTACTATTGTAAGTTGAAAGCAGATCTCTCACATTTTAGGAGTAGGTGATGATATCCTTTGATATTGCATCAGCACCATTTTTACTATAACAATTCCATCTAGTTTATCGCATATTATAAAAGAAAACATCAGATTTGTACAAATACTACAATTATTTGTTTTCATTAAATAATTTTTCTGCATGGCTTTGAAACTCTCTAGATATCAATATTTTATTTCAGCTGCACTGAAAACTCAAGTATTTAGTAAAATAAATGATACATCTTATGTTAAACTACATTTTGATGTGCTATTTTCGGGTTCAGATGGTAACAAAAATCAACCCTAGCAAAAAAGTCCAAAACAAACTTTCATTATTATGGTCAAAGACAGGAGTTTACTAAGTGAGTTTGATTATCTCCAGTGGGGTTTGGTGGGCTGTTCTTTGAAATAAAATTTAGAAACAAATTGTTCTAAATAGTGTATATTAAAACACAATTTTTCAAATAGATTTGAAAAATGCTTTCAATGATTGGTGAAGACAGCCCAGCCAGCCCTAAACACAGCCGCCAAGCGTGCAGCCCACCAGGGAAATGCCAGAATGCCAGAATGCCCAAAGGGCCAGTCTAGCTCTGAATATATCCTCTTGTTTAGCACACACAATAAATGGTCATCAAGTATCGTCAGTAGGCAACACAGAACGCAATGTAAAGGCTACAACGAGAGAACAGCTACTATGTATTTTATGTACTTTTTTTTATTTTTATTTTTTTATAACCTTTATTGTTCCACAATACAGTTACAGGCTACGGCCTACAGACCATCACGGTCGGCCAGCAGAGTAGTGGCGGTCAATCAAGACAATAAGCAAGTCAATGAAGCCCAAAAAATACGTAAACCCGCCTCCCCAAAGATATCCCACAACTCAAGGATGCAGTTGGTACACAAGAACCACAGGATTAGAAAAGGTTTCTTTTGTTAAGAAAAATAAGCAGGATCCGACGCCGCACAATTATGCCCATACAAAACAGGAGATAATCATATTACCAGATATACACAGGCAGGACTATGGTAAAGCAGAGTTTAGCACGAGAACAGTTGATCAGGATAAACAATAAACAACACAGCCTGCCCGCCAGAATAGTAGATGCCCACTGCACCCAGAAACATCAGAAAAACAGCAACCCCCGGTATCCAAAAGAGCAGAGCAAAACGAGAAGACAGCAAGTCGGACCCCAGAAAAGAGAGAGAAAGAAAAGAGACAGAAAAACCAAAAACAACATAAACAAAAGGCCATAGGAACAAAAAGGAGAGAGATACAAACAATAACACTACTCCCCCCACCCTGCACCTCTGCTGATGGCTACGGCCCACCCCCCTAGCAGCGTGCCTGTCGCCCAATGTCAAAAAACCCGAAATATAGAAGAAGAAAGATGAAAGGAAAGACAATAATCCACATAGATACAAAAGGAAAGGGGGAAAGAAGAAAAAACATTGGAGGGTCCCCAGAACAGGCTCCCGCCCCCCCCCCCCGCCGCGTAACAACTCAATACGCCAGAAACATTGCAAAGTCTCAGGATGTCCACAATAACAGGATAACATCACTGCTCGGCCGCTTAACAGATAGAAACATAGCGAAAATCCCCCTGTGTAACACCCCGAAAGAACAGATCATCATCATGCACGAAACCCATACAGCCGAGCCAGCAGCCCATCCCAGTCCATGCGGTGTAGGGCCCCGCCATCAAAGCACCGGAGGAAACCAACACGGCAACCCAAAGGCAGCTGAAAATCTCACAGTACACCAGTGTATGTCACACTCGAAGATCATCCATGCCACTCCATCGATCACATTGTAAGAGCAGAGGTAAGTTCAAACAGAATAGTCAAGGCCCAGTTCAAGGTCTCAAGTTGACGCCAGCCATCCGAAGAGGAGCTGGAAAGGAAGAGCGAGGAACACATGTCCAATGGCATCACCAAAGAAACAAAGCATCCACGGGAGTAGGCAGTGCAGCGTCGCACCACTTGGAAGTAACTGGGAATCCTCCGGGCACCAGTCCAGCTCATCCACCACCGAGAAAGCCGATTCCGTACCACACAACAAAGGCAATGCGGGAAGTTGTAGAAGGGCCCATACACACAAAGTAGCACCAGGATAATATCAGCATTCGGGTGCAATCCACAGTATCCGGGGTGTTCCGGGTCGGTCCAGAACAGATGTCGTCCATCGAACACACAGGGGGCAGAGCGTCCCAACCCCTCGATCAGCGATAAAGTCTGCCACCGCCATTGTCAGGCGTGTCCCATCGAACGCCGTCCGAATCAACACCGGTACCGCCAGTCCATGACTCAGTGAGGTGTATAAGAACAGCGCGCCCCCCGCGTCTCATAAAGTATGGCCGCCACGTCCACTTCCCCGCAGACGGCCACAGTTGAGCTCCTCCCCAACATCAGAAAATATCACAGCTGCTTTGTGCATCAAGCGGCCACGAAGGCTGGAAATATAGAATAAAGACGCTTCACGCAGGCAAATCTGGGTCCCATCCGGGAAGAAAGAGCAACGTCCGGGCAGCCATAGCGTCAATCAGCCGTCCGATGAGGGTGGGGGGAGGCACAATCGGCAGAGGGGGGCAGCGGGGAGCGTGTTTACCTGGTTCCATGAGGCCAGCGCTGGAGGCACACTCACAAGACGGGCCGACCTCCGTGACGGTAGACCGGTACTTCCTGGGTCATCGAGGCCGTTGTTATTGCACTCGCGGGCGGCAGCAGAATCATGCGAGGTCCCGGCTTCCAGCCCCGGGAAGGCCGCAAAATACGAGGGGTCACATCTCCGTGCTCAGAGCTCCAAAAAACCCCGGAGTCGGACGCGGCCGTCCGACCTCCGGGAACACCGTCGCAGCGGAGGATAGGCGACGGGAACAGGCGGCGGGGGATGAAGGTCCACGGAGCCGAGAGCCCGGGCGACCATCTTGGCCGCCGGTCTGGCTCCACCCCCGTATTTTATGTACTTAATGCTCTGCTCAATAAAAAATATTTTTAAAAAATAATAAATAAAAAAGAGAACAGCCAGGTCTTTCTTTAAACGTCTCGTTCAATGCATCTTAGTCATGAATATGTTCTGGTCATTAATTGCCCTATTTGGGGTCTGAGATGAAAAAAACGATTCTGGACTTACTGAAGTAGAGGAAACGTAGGAGTCTGAAGAAATAGTGGGAGAGTTCTCTTTGTATGAAAAGGGTTTTCTTTTTCATAAAATACCACAGGCAGATGATCGCACCATTTTTTAAGAACCAAATGTAAGGGTGTGTTTTTTACCACCTGTCCTAATTCTAATGAACTATATATAACTTAGTTTCCCTCAGGTTGCCGTGGTCCTTTGGTTCGAGACTCGGGTGGGACGACGCAAACTGCTACCGTTCCATGCCCTCACTCCCATGCACATGGGACTCGCTGAACATAACGACTCTTTTATCAGACATATAAGGTCCCGGTTTGGTATTTAATTGACTCGCCTTTAGCACACATAGCCTCCGGTGCTTTAGCCTCCTTCTCTTTCACCCACATGGCTAAGTCCTGCTCACTCCAGCGCCATTACATCGTCTTAGACATCCTGGCGCTCCCAACCACGGTTGTGACAACAATCACCCGAGCACTTAAGCGCACTATAAATGTACCTGTTCCAATTGCTTTTACCGTGCATGCCGCTCCCTCACCAATACCACGGCTTACTTCCACTTGCAGTGCCCTAGCAGCACTCTAGTGACCAAATGACCTCCTCGCATCTCTACTATTGGAATGTAATGTTGGAGAGTGCTAGTAGCACACTCATCCCCTGCATGTTGCGTCGACATCGTACTGCAACAGTGAGTAAACACCCTTCTCACCTACAATGACCCCCCAGTAGCCCTCTGATTACCACATGACCTCGATGCCTCAAACAATAATGGTGTTATATTTCTTTTAGTGCCACCAGTAACTTTCCATGATGTGTTGACATATGTGTTGCTACTATGATTAACACTTACTAACCACATGACCTCCATGCCTCAAACACTAATGGTGTTATATTGCTTTTTAGTGCCACCAGCAATTTTCCATGATGTATTGACATATGTGCTGCTACAATGATTAACACTTACTTACCTCATTCGTTCTTCCCACCCACGTTTTTGTTCCCTTTACACAGGTCTATTAATTCCCCAGTTAACGTCAATGAGGGTTTTCTCTACCGCCCCTGGTAATTCACAACCATTAATTGAATACCAGGTGGTAGTGCATGCAATCCACTTTTACTACGGTCCTGAAGAAGTGCCAATTGACCCGTTAGGGGCAAGACTAGGCACGAAACATGTTGACCTTCCACACTTAGACTGCCCCTTAGGAACATTAACATCCACTCTCGTTTTTAGGTTTCGACCTGGCGAGGGGCAAAGCCCCTCCCAGATCGAAAACTTTTGTTTTCAGTAGGGATGTTTGGACCGCCTCTGTTTCCAATTGGCTAGCTCCATAAATGGAGACTAGCCATTGGGAGACAGAGGCTGTCAATCGCGCTTTCTCTTGAAAACGCGATTCGGGGGCGTTTCTGGTGCTTTTTTAAGCCCCGCCCCTTTGTCCCGGGCCGCGCTGTGATTGGCTGCCGGCCCGGGACACTCCCGTGACGTCATTTCCCGGGCCGCGCTGTGATTGGCTGCCGGCCCGGAACCTGACTTGTTTTTAAATCTTGAGTCCAAAATGTGATTTGAAAAATCACTGAAAGGCGCGCTCATTTAACATGAAACTGAGTCAGTTTCTTCGGAAATTATTGTACTTGTACGAAAAAATAAATAAGATTGAATAATAACATGAGAGACTTCTCATTCCTCTACTTATGATATATTGGATATTAGAACTTTTTTCTGGACTCGCATTACAATTTTTTAATTTTTGAATTATGTTTATGCAGTATGTTTAATTGACTAATCACATTATGGATCATCGTTCATCATGTATTAGCGTTCATAGTCAAACTTGAAATGTGCAACTAATTACCGTTATGCCGTAAATTAAGTACCATTCACAGTCTTACATAATTAATGCACATTCACCCACCTCTGCTCAAGCTATATGTGTCGCATGCGCTTAGCCATGACCGCATTAATTAACCTTTTACTTTTCATGAGCGTTTGTTTACCTACAGACGCTTTATCTCATGACCCGACCACTATTATGAACTTTCACGAAAGTTTTGTTTACTTCCAGACGTCCGTTCACGTGACCTTGCATGAACCTATCCTATCACTTGTTGCATCCGCACTACGGGTCTTTCTCCGTGCATTTAAGTTTATTTATTTTCCAACCTATCACATTCACATCTTAATCCTTGATATTTTCTCCATAACCAGTAATGTTTTTACGTTTTCGTGATTATTTTACCTTAACTTGAACTCCGTTTATCTGACACCCGCTATTGCCGATCACGTGACCCACCCACATACCTATAACAAGCTCTCACATTGGTCTTTCCCTAAACCCGACCGGCTCCGCGTTTGGAACCTGGAATTCACTACACGTTACTTCTCCGGTAAGTCTCGAAAGAACCGCTGCATTTAACCCTGCCGTATACTTTAGCATATTATCTTTACCTCCACAGTTATATTTGTTATTTACGCTT
Organism: Lissotriton helveticus; assembly: GCF_964261635.1. Taxonomy (NCBI): domain Eukaryota; kingdom Metazoa; phylum Chordata; class Amphibia; order Caudata; family Salamandridae; genus Lissotriton; species Lissotriton helveticus. The sequence goes on from NC_136070.1 coordinate 888,296,741, forward strand.
GTTCTACCCTCGAGTGCGTTACATGCACACCATACACTTTGATTGTAACATATTCCACGCATATATTAGAATGTCTCAGCTGACTTACAGATGGTCTTATTTAGTAAACTGATGAAATACTAAGTTTGCAATGTTATTTTTGTAATTATTTTCATATGATGACCCACCGTTAATGTATTGACATACTGTTGCTGTATAATATTTAATGGTTCTTTTTCTGACAGCTAAGGCCCTGTATGTTTACATTTCAGTCCCCTGACGAAGGGTTATTCCCACTAACCCGAAATGCATTGGGCAAACATGAAGTAATGTTATGAATATTCACGATGGATATAATTTTCAATTATGATTGGATGATGAAATATCCTTTTGGAATGACAATAAATTCTTAATCAAGAACCCAAGGATTATTCAATCTTATTTATTTTTTCGTACAAGTACAATAATTTCCGAAGAAACTGACTCAGTTTCATGTTAAATGAGCGCGCCTTTCAGTGATTTTTCAAATCACATTTTGGACTCATTTCATAAGGCACTATCAGGCATAGTGTGACAAGGAAACGCGCCCAAATTGTTTTCTATTCAAACAAATTCACCGTGTGCAAGGAGATACTTTAACCAGATTGTTTTTAAATCTTGCCTTCCCGCCCCCTCCTCCCCGTCCCCGTGTGCCCGTTCCCTCCCCTTTCACTGAAAGTGCCGTGTGTCTGTTCCCGCCCCCCCTCCCGCTGTCCGTGTCTCAGCTCCCGCGCCCCCCCCTCCCGCTCCCCGTGTCTCGGCTCCCGCCCCCCCTCCCGCTCCCCGTGTCTCGGCTCCCGCCCCCCCTCCCGCTCCCCGTGTCTCGGCACCAGAGTCCGAAACTACCACTGCTTCATTGTCTTAGCAGTGCACTAAAAAGCTGCAACGTCTGAGCGATATTCCGTTAACACTCATTGGTTAGGATCTCGGCGTCACTTCCGGTAGGTGAGGCCGCGTTTCCGGCCGCCATTTCGGGCTGCGCTAGGGGGCGGTGGCGCCATGTCCGGGCACTTCGATGCAGAGGACCGCAATGCTTGGTACTGGGGGCGACAGACCCGGGTCGAGGCAGTGGCCCTTTTGCAAGGCCAGTGCCACGGGACGTTCCTGGTCCGCGACTCGGCCACAATCCCCGGGGACTATGTGCTCTCTGTGTCCGAAAACTCGCGAGTGTCCCACTACATCATCAACAGGGGGAGTAAGTGCTGCTGGGAATGAAGGGAACGGTTCGTGGAGTCTCTGGGCGCCTTTCGGCAGCAGCTGCATGAGCCCTATCAATTCTAATGCAACTTTATATACATTTACATAAGGAGTGAGCTCTGGTGGTTGGAACTGGAATGGAAAGTTTGATTGGGAGGGGCAGCTACTCTAGACGCGTGGACGGTATAATTACTGATTTTTGTACCTGGGCCCATTTATCGCCTTAAAATTGCAAGGTACAATACTGATTAAGTCGCCAAAAATGACTTTACAAATCCTTATGGCCACCTAAGTCCACGCTGCAGGTCCCGTTTATATTTTACTTCATCCTAGAGAATTTGTGTGTTCCAGATGTTTGTATTTTTTCGTGCAATATATGGCACATATAGGGTATACAATGAACTGAGTCACCTGTAGGTCCCTGGGTGAGTTCAACTTGTGGGTGTTCATATCTGGGGTACACAGATCTCTGCAGTTTTAAGGTAGTGCGAACTCCCCAGAGTGCAAGAGAAACTAGCGTATTCAGCCTACATGCTTATTCGGTTATCTTTATAATAATTTCCTGTGAAAGGGGTGTGCACAGGTGTAAAATATTGACAGCGCCGAAGGAAGATAATTGTGATAGGTGTGTGTTCGTGAGAGAGTAAAACGAAGGGGAGCGATGAGAGGCAAACAAGTGAATGTACGAGTATTGTAAAAAGGAGGATATTTTGTATGAGAAAGTACAGATATGCGATTTCAAAACAATGAGCGAAAAGTGTCTTACAGTGAGAGCGTTCTGGACAATGAGCGAAAAGTGTCTTACAGTGAGAGCGTTCTGGACAATGAGCGAAAAGTGTCTTACAGTGAGAGCGTTCTGGTCTAGTATAGCAGAAGGTTTTATTCTAGCCTTCTGCCTAGGGCTATAGCGTATGTTGAAGGCCCTGATCTGCATAGTGTGTGGACCACAAAACACCCTTCTGGTAGGATAGAACTGCTGATTCTTCACTTTTATGGTGTTCGTCTGAAACTATTAATGCCACTTTAGCGGTTCCCAAATTAGTTCCTTTCATTTTTGCCATGGGACATTCTGACGCACGCACTCCACCTGTGACTTCTGCGGTCAAAGGCCGCCTAATCATGTTAGTATTTACTCCTGACTTTAATTGCCCATTGTCCACCTCTTTCCCGAACCTACTGTAGGTTTTTATTATTGATTTGTGCTGCTCTTTCACAATTTTTTCATTCATGTTTTACTTTTAAGAAGCACGCCGCAACCAGGGTGTGTGTTAGCTGCTCATTTCAGCGCCCCGCGTCTCTGCTGGGTAGAGATATATATCATCCGACCCACATTTCTTTTCCGTCGAGGGGGTGCTCCCTCTTTTCCCAACTGTATGTCCTCGTTTACTCAGTGTAATCCCGTTGTGTATAGTGCACACAGTGAATTCTCCAGCAGTGAAGAGTATGCAGCTTTAATTCTGCATGCTTATTACATTTACCTATTTTGTGTCTAGAAGCCTAGATTGTTGGCTGGAATAAAACAGATTTGTATCTCAGACCATTTGTATACGGTCAAAATGCTGCATTTTTATCGCTTTCCCGTAGGGAGATATTTAGTCAGAACATTTATAGTAAGAATGCGAGTTGAAATAACATAGTCGCAGCCACATATGTTACACGTTGTTAAAATACACGATTCCACTTAACAATGTCGTGGCTGTGGTCCAGCCTTCAGCCAGCATTTTGTTGCATGGTGAAATAAGTCCGTTTTGACAAGCAGCGTTCCTTATTGTTAATATTATAATTAACTTCGAATGTAGTCATTTAAAAAGTATATTTTACATGCAGGAATGCATTTTAATATAATTATTTGCATACAGTGACACTTTCTTCAGGGAGTTCTGAAATTAAGGTATTCGAACAAAAATTGGAAGAACCGAACAAGCATTGACAACGCCAGTAGAATCCAGTTTAAAAGGCCATGTCATTTGGCTTTACTATTGCTTGTTCTGAAAGTGTTCTTGATATGAAAATCTGTCTGTGCAAGGTTTGCTCCCCCCCCCCAGTTCTTACTGTGTGCCTTTCTCCATTTAATCAAGCTTTGTGTACTTGCTGTGTAACCTAAATACCCTTTCCCACGCGCACCCATTTCACATTGCTTGGATGCAATGGTACCTTTGTGCTGTGCAAGTATCAAGTCGTGATTATTGCAAATAACATTTCCCCACTTCTGAGACATAACCTGCACTTTCTGTGACAAGAGTACCAGCACAATATAAGGTCTGTATATGAGGCATTAAGGACAATTTAGGACAGATAAGGGAAAATGCTGTTCAGGTGGAAGAGGGAAGCCAGGTAATGGAAGGGGATATGTGGAGGATTGAGGGAGGGCATGGTCACAGATAGCAAGGTGAAAACAGGATAGGTCCAATTGTTAGTAAGAGAAATACAAATTGGATTAGTTTGCTCCTGGTCCAGTAGGCTACACGGAGAGATGATGAGAGAATAACCTAAATAGCGAGACAAGTGATTTGTCTTAAGGCGCTGGTTAGTTCAGGTACGTCAGGAAGAAGGTTCATGGTTCTTTCCATGCTACATTTTATTGGTGATCCAGTGTGATTGAATACTTTTCATCTGTCTCCCTCTTGGTCCACCTAATTAATCATACATATTTCAAGAAGGGTGATCGTGAAGAACCTCGCTGTTAAAGCCCATCTCCCATATTGAGTCCTCTGACTATTTTCTTGGCAGTTATTTTTTATAGGAATAGAACTTGGACAAATGAACACAATATTCTTAGTTCTTGTATATTCCTTGCCTGTTCTTCTATATTTGAAAACACCAACGATCTCACCCGCTGTCTACACATGAGGGATCCCGAGTGTGTGCGTGTGTGACTGCTCCATTGTGTGTGTATGTGACTGCTCCAGTGTGTGTGTGTGTGTGTGACTGCTCCAGTGTGTGTGTGTGTATGTGACTGCTCCAGAGTGTGTGTGTGTATATGTGACTGCTCCAGAATGTGTGTGAGTGTTTGTGACTGCTCCAGTGTGTGTGTGTGTGTGTATGCGACTGCTCCAGTGTGTGTGTGTGTATGTGACTGCTTGCGTGTGTGTGTGACTGCTCCAGTGGGTGTGTGTATGTGACTGCTCTGGTTGTGTGTGTGTGGGGGGGGCTCTGGGTGTGTGGGGGGCTCTGGGTGTGGCTGGCTCTGGGTGTGTGTGGCTGGCTCTGGGTGTGTGTGGCTGGCTCTGGGTGTATGTGGCTGGCTCTGGGTGTGTGTGTGTGGCTCTGGGTGTGTGTGTGGGTGGTAGTAATTGCTGTCTGCTGAGCTCATCCGTAGGGTACAATAGTTCTCACATTTGCGAGAGATTAAGCTATTGGCAATGTAAATGACAATGCCATTTATTTATCTGTTTTCAAAACCAACACATAAATACAAATTTTGTCATTTACAATGCCAATAGCTGTAACTTCTCCAAAGGCGAAACCGTTGCATTGTAAATGCTTGTTTATCTAGGCTAGAGCTACCTTTTTATTAAAACTTGAATGTAGCGGACTGCTCTATACCTATTTTATTTTATCTAACTGTGCACTACCCTGCCCCACACCTGCACGCACCTAACAGCTACCTCTTCAAAAGATACCCGACACCAGAAAAGAGCCCCAGTTTTGGGAGCCCGTCAGGCCGAATGCTTGAAACTCTTCACTCCTGAGGCGGAAGCCGGGAGGTAAAGAGGCACGTTGTTTTTATTGTGTTTTGGCTGACAGTCGATTTTAAGACTCTAAGCCTTTAAAAATTGTGTATTCACTTACTTGTGCACTCGATTCATAACCGCTGCCTACAGACCTCTGCTGGCCCCCCCACAGCCGATTAAGGCGCTGTAAGGGGCAGAAAACCGAGCAAACAGTCGCCATCTTGGGGGAGGTGTGAGGGGAACGCTCTTGCTGCCTGGCCCCTCCCACCCTCTGGCAAGCATATAAATACGTCATCTGTTTATGCACTGGGGTAATGCTTGAAACTCTTCACTACTGAGGCGGAAGCCGGGAGGTAAAGAGGCACGTTGTTTTTATTGTGTTTTGGCTGACAGTCGATTTTAAGACTCTAAGCTTTTAAAAATTGTGTATTCACTTACTTGTGCACGCGATTCATAACCGCTGCCTACAGACCTCTGCTGGCCCCCCCACAGCCGATTAAGGCGCTGTAAGGGGCAGAAAACCGAGCAAATAGCCGCCATCTTGGGGGAGGTGTGAGGGGAGCGCTCTTGCTGCCTGGCCCCTCCCACCCTCGTCCACTCTGCCTCAAATGTCCGTTATTTACAGGAGGCGCAGCGGACGTGCCGGAAGCGCGCCAAAGGCAAGCGCATCTGTGCCCGTCCGTGACCGACCGGGGCCAGGGGCAAGAACCCCTGTGGGTTTCAACTTCCGAAAGCACTTTAGCTCCCTAGAGCTTAGAAACCTATGTCCTCCCTTAGAAAGCACCTGTCTGCACATCTTAAATATTAAGAATGGAGAAAAAAAGTGTGCACACTGCCCCTTTACTGCTAATAGACAACTTGGGCCTAGGCATAAAGGTAAGATACTTAATCTTGCTCTTCTAAACTGTCGCTCCCTGGGGAAACATAAGATGGAGATACATGACTACCTAACGGATGGTCAGGTGAATGCATTATTTCTTACAGAGACGTGGTTGAATACCACTTCGGCACCAGATATACTGGCGGCCCTCCCACCGGGATATGACATCAAGAGAATAGACAGGATAAAGGGGAAGGGGGGAGGAATTGCCATAATACATAAACAAGACCTGGCCTGCACCCTAGAAGGAAAGGACCTTGCTAACAGTGAAACAGGGTTCTTCTCCATCTCAGTGCATCGTGGGTACTGTATCAAGGGTTTTCTGATATATCGTCCACCGGGGCACGGAGCCAGTTTTGCCACCCAACTGATAGAAACCCTTACGCTCTCCGCCCTCAAACACGAGAGACTCCTCCTCCTAGGGGACTTAAACTATCATTTCGACGACCCAAGGAACACTGAAGCCCAGGAAATCAGACAGGAGCTAGCAAGCATACAGATGCTGCTAAAATCAGAAAGACCCACTCACTGCCAGGGCCATCTCCTGGATCCTATTTACGTGAATTGGGATACCCTAACCGTAGAGCCCCCAACCCCTGTTATCTGGTCAGGCCACTTTTTAGTCTCTTTTCGGGTGGCGGTCCCTGACAATGGACCTCAGAATGGAACTAGCTCCGCTAATAAACAAAGGAAATGGGCAAAGTTTTCCACTGAGGCATTTAATGAAATAATAACATCAGGAGGCCCCCCCGAGGGTGAAGAAATAGAATCCGCCTGCGGAGCATTAAATCTGTGAATCCTAAAGGCGCTAGACTACACAGCGCCATGGATTCAAAAGGCTCCGGTGAGGAGATCCAAATCTGCCCCCTGGTTCAACACTGAACTACGAGAAGAAAAAGCGAAATGTATAAGCCTAGAGAGGAAATGGCGGAAGGGTTTCTCTGAGATAGAGAGAGCTGAATATAAGAAGGGCTTAAAGGAATATCACGCACTGATCCGGAAAACTAGAAAAACATATTTCTGCACTAGAATCAAAGACGCGGACAACTCCATGAAGGAAACGTTTCTAGTTTATCGGGAACTTTCAGATCTCGCCCCTCTTGCAGCCCCTATGATTGGATCTGTTAAAACCTGCAATCAAGTTGCAGAGTTCTTTGCTAGCAAAGTAGACAAAATCTACACTGGCTTTCCGGAAACAGCCAGAGTAGGTGATGGGAGGGCATAAAGTATCCCGAACACACAGAAGAATAACTGCCTCTCGGCATTTCTGGTACCTTCACAGGAAACAATATGCTACATAGCAAGTAGCATTAAATCAGGCTCACCGAGTGATCCAGCAACTCCAAAAGACTCCATGGCAGCATAACCACTCTGGAGCCATATATTAGTCATCTCCTTGCTCTCTCATTTGAATCAGGACAAGTCCCTACCTCATGGAAGAAAACAATAGTCCTTCCTTTGAGGAAGAAACCTAATATTAGTCTAGAAAAACTGGACAGTCTACGACCTATCTCCCTCCTCCCCTATTTTGCTAAAATTGAGGAGAAAGCAGTCAACAAACAACTATCGGCATTTGCTGAAACCAACGGACTGCTCCACCCCTCACAGTCGGGATTTCGAGCTTTACACTCGACCGAGTCGGCCCTGCTGTCTTCAACGGAAGCCTTACGAAGATATGCAGACGAAGGCCAGATGGCGGCACTGATTCTTCTCGACCTCAGTGCCGCTTTTGACACTGTAGCCCACCACACACTACTACAGTGTCTTAAGCAGGGAGGGGTGAGAGGAAAATCTTGGGAATGGCTTCAATCATTCCTAACAGATCGCACCTTCCAGGTCGCACAGGGCCAGTTCAGGTCCAAAGAAATAAAACTCAATCAGGGAGTGCCACAAGGCTCCAGTCTCAGCCCCACCCTATTTAATCTGTATGGGGCCCCAGTAGGAGTGATCACAGACACATTTGGGGTTGAGATAGTATCGTACGCTGACGACACGCAACTGATTGTGACCCTGACGCAACCAGAGGAGCAATGTGCTAACAACTTCGCGACGTGCATGCAGGAGGTGGCACGATGGATGGCGGACAACTGCCTCCGACTTAATGTGAATAAGACGGAGGTATTGATTATAGGCAAATCCCCATCAGTGTGGACCTCAGCCTGGTGGCCGGCCGGACGAACTGGGTTAACTATCCACACCTAGTAATCTAGTGAAGAACCTCGGGGTCTGGCTAGATAAAAACTTATCGTTCGACCACCAAACCAAACAAGTGGCAGGCACCTGTTTTGGGATACTGCGGGTCCTTAGGAAAACGCTGGATCTAATGCCCATATCGGTACGCCAGACCCTGGTCCATACCCTAATAACATCTAGGTTGGACTATGGAAATGTACTGTATCTAGGGGCCAGCGTAAAAAGCTTCTCGAGATTACAACAAATGCAGAGTGCAGCTGCCCGATGGATCCTACAATTACCCAGAAGGGCATCAACTAAAAAAGCACTGAGTACCCTTCACTGGCTCCCGATTAGGGAACGGGTGACTTTCAAGGCCCTATGTGAAAGACATTGCATCCTTCATGGAAGAGGCCCAAGGTATCTGCATGGCCTTCTGAAACGGTACGAGCCTACCCGCCAGCTAAGATCATGCGGCACTGGGCAAGTACAGGTTCCGAAGGTCAAAAGAGCTAGAATGGGTGGAAAATCTTTTAGAGTCATGACTGCTAGGATATGGAACAAGCTGCCAGAAAAGCTGCGTCTGGAACCCTCTGAGTCTATCTTTCGAAGAGACCTGAAAACAGTCCTCTACCCCAAAGACTAGTACCAGACTGAAGACACTGCACGCTTTCATGCCCTAGACCCTTTTGAAACAACTGTAGCGACCAGCGCGGGGACACACTTGCTAGTGTAACTATGCGCTTTATAAAATATATATAAATAAATAAATAAATTGCAGCGCCGCCTGACATGGGGCAATCGCCCTATGATGAAGCGTGACACCTCTCGGGGTGTGTGAGGCCATCACGAGAAAGACCTGTCTTTCCCCCTCCCCCTTTCTCCCCCCACCCCCCCACCACTCACATAGGAACTGCACACCTTCTTTAAACACTAATTTGCAACACACCACCAATATATTTCAATATTTTGAATGGTTATCTTTAACAACGTTTGGCCATTAGGAAGTAATTTGTTAAAAAGAGTTGTGATTCAGTATACTTTATTTGCATACAGAACTGTGAGTTTTTTTGAAAAATAAAATGGGCAAAATTGAATTGTATGGTACCTTAACATTTGGGTCTTTAATTGTAAGAAAAGTCGCGGGACAGCATTACGGGTGGGTCGAGCCAACAAATTAACAGGGAGAGTCGCGACAGAGCCGAGCCAGGGCCACCTTTGGTTCCAAGAGCCAGAGGTTGAAGTGAGCAGGATCTATTGCAAACAATGCTCCTAAGCTTTTTTAATTTGATCAAAACAGTTCCCATACTTTTTGACAAAAAATAACTGTTCCTGCATTATTAATAACAATTCTGAGTTGCCTCAGATTCAAAGGAAACGAGCGGGTCTCCAGATCTATGAAGATCAGTTTACCTTGCATTTATTTTTCATTGAAGGTGGATGCTTTTTATTTTATATGCCGTTACTTCTATATAAAAGTCTAACAATATTGTTAGAGAATATTTTGTTCTTTTAAATATGTGTTGACCCTGTCACATTGCGCTCAAGATCACAGTTCCTTTACATTTTTTATGCACTTTGACTGCTGCTAAGAGCTCGAGTAGAAGCAGAGATTTGAAATTATTTAGCATGTAAATCTTGCAACAAGCATCTCTTTAGAATATGGTGTCATAATGTAAGAACGTGTATTTCTTTCTCACGCTCAAGCGTTTCACCTTAGCACATTAGGTTATATCTCATACTTGAGAGGTAATTATTAAAAAGTACGTTTTTTTTAAACACGCGCTGAGAAACCGATTTGACCACTATCTGCCCTGACACAAATGCTTTGAACAACATTATAGTCAATTAAATCAAACACAAGAGTTTTTTGTACAGTGCACATCCTGACTCATGTATATGAAGGTGCCCTTGTATGTGATATTGAAAAAAAACGGCATGATGAAATAAAATATTTATATAGGATCACACAATTTGGTCAAGCAGGGAAGCTGGTATTAATCCCAGATTGTCCAGATTTGCCCTAGATGGTTATCTCTTTCTGACCTGGAAGGTTAATGTTTGTCCTTAATTTTTGAAGGATAGGATTAGAGAGTTTGTGACAGGCAGAATTCACATTTTATTTTTGGAATTTTTACATAGTGAGAAACTTTCTCAACGACAAGAGCGCTTCACATCAGACTTGGAGTATATTGCCACTTTTTTTTTCAAAAGAGGGAGATCTGCAGGACGCTGAGCCGGTGTTTGTACTCGAACCTGGTTGCCCATGCTACTTGGTCAGCAGCTGCAGCTAGTATGCTACATCACTTTTCTTAAAACCTCAGCTCTTTTTCGGCACAAGGTTAAATGAGGACCTGAAGCTGAGCCACAATCGGGCATCTGGTTCAAGCTTTAAGTGGCTCGCACACCACTTATCATCATATTGCAGATTGCATGGAGGATGTGCATAACGTGGCCCAGGGTTATTGTTTTTGACTCTTTCTCCCCTGTCTTGGCAGAGTTTGCTGAGATTGACATTGTGATGGGAGAGGATTCTAACTCTGAGTCAGCTAACAAGCTTGACAATCTTTAGATTGTGCTTGAGCTTCGGGCTGTAATGGATGTGTGGAGGGAACCAGGGTCAGGCTGGGGCAAAAAATAGGCCCAAGAACTAAAATAGAAGGGGTCCCATTAGCAAAGGTGACAGCTAAAGAAAGTGCCCCACATTTCAAAAGCAGGACAGTTTGAACTTGTAAAGACACACTGCATGGGTATTTTGCAAGGTATAGGAGACAATATGCATTTGTGCTGGCTGCAGGCAATGATTGTGGCAATATCGGAGAAATCAACAATAAAAATGTCCCATCTGTCCATAAAACTGGCCCAAAAACTGTGGAAAAAAGGCCCACACACTAATCTGTCAGACCAGCCCATTGTGTAGTACCTGCTTGTCCTATAGGCCAGTCCGACCAAGGAGGGAAGAACATCTATCCACTAGTACTAATCATTTTATTTTCAAATCCTTCTATTTAAATGCACACAAGATGTTTGCTTTCAGTGATCACATATTCATTGGATATTCAGGGATAGGTGACTGAGAAATCTGACATAGGTAATATCCAGATATAGGATTAGGTGCCTTTGATGATGAAATTGGGCTTCACATCTTTGAAGGTATCATGCATGTCATGGGAGTTTGGGGACTAGTAGTAATTCTTAATTCAGTTTCAAAAACCCAAAAACCATAAAAGCTCAGACATACATTCAATGAATGAAAAATAATTACAGAACACATATATATATATAAATTAAAACATATCAAAATACAGTACTTCATAAACAAAATTAAAGTTGTTATTGTGCTTTGCATTTTCTAGAGAATAAAAATGATCTAAGAAAAAATCAACAATCCAACTGACCATTGAGTTAAAATCCTAAAATACTGTGCATTTTCTATGATATTACAACTTGTACATTGACATTTAGACTGAAATTACAAATCAGTTTCAGTATGTAGCAAATACATTCTCTAGGGATGATCGTATATTTTTACACCTTAGCTGCCATGCATATAACAAATATTTTGACAAGACAAAAATTAACCATTCTGTGGTATCCCTTCTAAGAAGCCTAGTTATAGTCCTCAGGTATCTTATAGGTAAATACGACAAATCGGATACAGCCAGCTTCTCCTTATATCAGTGTATCTAGGACAGAAGAATATGAAATGTTCTTCTGTTGCAGAACTGGCAGAACAAGACGAACAATTTAGGAGACCTTTGCAACCATTCATTTTGCTGTGAATATCATTAACTGGCAGAATGCCCTAACTTAATTGCAAATATAAAGATTTCGCTTGAGGGGGTTCAACACGATTCAGACAATGCACGTTATCTTTAAAATAAAAAAATCTTCCAGTCAACCCTCAAATATACTACGGTTCTACCAAAGACTACAAATATGGTATCAATATCTCTTTTTCAGACCCCTCAAGGTGTGTTTCTGAATACACTCGCAATTTGACCAAAGCTCACACGTCAAGTCTATACAACCATATCGTGACATTTTTGAGCCAAGGTATACTCCCTTTGGTATCAAGTGTGATCACATCAAGTAAATATTGTCTCATAGTAAGCGGATAATCATTAAACCAAACTTGAATCCAATAGGCTAACGATCTAAATGCTGAAACATGCGCTATATTTTAATGGCCCAAGATCTAAGCAAATGGGGCTTAAGGGCGCACTCTGAGGTAATTCAAGAATCTATCTCATGAAGATGTTCTCAGTTTTTCCAATGGCTCCTATGTTTCAGTCTCCAGTTCTCAGCTCTGTATATTGCAGCTCCAAGTCCCTTAGCCCGATAGATTACAATAATCAGAGTAAATTAAATGGCATGTAGGCAGACATTTCCAATTTTTTGACCAGAGCAGAGCTCACAAGCTGCAAAATAACTGGCTCTTAGTGATTTGAGGAACCCTCAATAATGTCAGCCTTACCCTCAAGTAATCAAATTGCTTGATTTGTTCAAATTGGGTCTCACCCAGTTTAAACTTACCTCTGAAGAAATTATGTGGGTTAAACCAATGGTGGCTCATCCGCAATGGCAGAGGAGCATCGCCCACTGTCTGACTCAGAGCCAGCAAATGTAAAATAAAATGATGTCCTTGCATCGTTTTAATTTACATTTGCCGGCTTTGACCGAGCGGTGTTGAAAGGGGCGGGTCCGAGGCATGGGAGGGGGGAGGAGGATTGCTAGTGCACTCCACTCCCTAAGTGTTCAAGTGCATTTAGCCGGCCGTCTCAGACCGGCCAAAACACACATGCACACTTAGCTTTTCTCCAGCCCCGCTGCATTGAGCAGCGGGGCTGGTGAAACCCCACAGACTGCCTGGTCTGAGCAGGGTGTCTTTCCAGACCAATCCCTGTGCAGCTCTGCAGCGCGGGGATCCAACATGGAGTCTGTCCTAGGGGCTGCTGGGACCAGAAGACAGGAAGAGGAGAGGCTACGAGACGCGGCGCTGGAGGCAGTCGGTGGTTAAAGATGAGTTTTATTTTTTTATGTTGTATTCCCCCCTGCAACGACTCCTGCGTGACCCGACCAACTCCACACCCTTTCTTTATAGCTGCCACCGCTGGGTTAAATGCCATGAACTTAGTCTTATCGGCTTTAATCTCTTGCCCAAGTTTCTCACAGGCTAGTGAAAATCGATTCAGTAAATTCTATAGCCCCATTAGAGTTTTAGAGATAAGTAGAGTACATCATGAAATAGGAGGGATGAAACTGTGTGTTCAACAATCTTAGGGAGTTGGTCACCCTTACAATGAACTAGAGAGCCAGTCAGCCTGTTGATTTATAGGGTGAATAGAGTTGGTGCAACTGCACACCCTTGCCGCACCCCTCTGTTCACCCTGATACATTCCGTTAATTCGTCATTTTGTCCCCATCTTATTTGGGCATAGGTGTCCCTGTGAAGTCTGACAATTACTTGCAGTAAATAATTCAGGACACATAACTGCTTTGGGGATGAATTCAAATGTGGCATGTAAATTTACGAATGCTACGTATATGTGTTTCCTTTTACAACCACATATTTCTATAAAATTGGTAAAAACCTAAATAATTGGGCTGTAGTGCTTGGGTGCTCTCTAAATCCAGCCAGTAGGGGTGGCAAAATCTGGCCCTCTCTTACCCAGTCTTGTAGCCTCACTAAAAGATGCCTGCAAAGCAATTTCTATGAAGTATCACTAAGGCTAATGAGCCTGTAGTTCACTGGATCATTTTTATCTCCCTTCTTATAAACAGGGACTACCTCTTCTCCCAGCTAGAAGCCAGGAACCTTTGCACCTTTGAGAATGACGTCAAAACTGTAATTTAAAATGGCCCACCATACTTTGGTTTCTGAGAGGAAGAGACAGCCTCAGATGTTATCCAATCCAGGTGCTTTGTCCTTCTGCAAAGTAATAAGGGCTAACTTAGTTCCCTCCATACTAAAGAAGATCTGCATCCTAAGGTTCACAGTTCTCATCAACACATGCTAGATCACTATCCTTCATCACCTTATCAGCCTGCTCGGCATAGAGTACAATAAAAAGAGTTACCGAAGACAGATGCTGGATATAAAAGTCAATAATTTGACTGTGAGTACCATTTACTAAGATATACCAAAACTGACTATTGTCCTTGTTTTTCTCCAAAATGTTTAAATCTCTCCACAACCTTTTTCCCAATTGCTTTGGGCCTCATTCTGAACCCTGTTGTATTTTTTCCTTTTTAGGGCCACAGTGTCTCTACAGCCATTTTTTGAAACACCCATCAGCCTAAAGGTCCCAGTAGTTCAGGCACCCAAGTACCACTCTGAGGCCCATATAATGAATTGCATACTACTGACAGGATGAAAACTCTGCTTTTTGTATTTGTTAGTACTGTGAGATAATACCCTGCCAGTACTCTGCAATTAAGAGTTAAATGAAACAGAATTGGGAATAACAACGCAGATCTGGTTTTACCAGTCAGAAATCTGCAGTCAATTAGCGATTCGCTGGGGTTTATTGCTTCGATTTACCACCTGATCTAGGGAAATGGGAAATGGGAGCAGTGAGGGATGTGTTTGTCAAGACGTGGTAATAATTGAGTGGAGAGAGTGTATGGATGCACGACAGGCCATAGGATGGTGGAAAAGTGGGTCCGGTGTTCCCGCACCTGTTCAAAAAGGGGCTGGAAGTACTCGGCCACAGTTTTATCTTATACGGGATACCCTCTGGCTGACTCATAAGTGGCATGTACATGTACTGGTAGCGGCCCGTGGAGGGAGTACCGTGGGGCAGTGTGGCAGGGCGGGGGAGGGGCAGTGTGGGGGTAGTAAACACCGGCATATGGATGAACGGAGGTAACTAAACATTTAAATAAATAAAACAAATTTTGTTGCGCGCGCTGCATTGAGATCTCGGTAATTGAGATCTAGGTATAGGCACAAGAGGAGGAGCTATTTGAGTGAATACAGCCAGCAACCTTACTCGCGCCTCTTCCTTTCATGTATTTTATTATTTCTCAACTATCTTTACCCTCTTCTTTTATTCTTTGTTCCCCCATTCACCCCTTGACATTTTACTTAGAATGACCGTGGTCGTCTGCTGCTCGGAACCCTCACCCTGAAAGAGGAGCTTACTGAGGGTGATCACTGGGAGTGTTTGGCACATGTTGTGTTGCTTTGTGACTGTGCAGTTTTTGTCGCTGGGTCCGAAGTGCTTAATTTGTGCCAGTGTTATGCAGTTGTTGGCACCGTCGCCTAATTCTTAACACTGATACTAATCTATGACAGCAAACCACATGGAAAATGTGTCTACCTATTTTTGAGTCAAGAGCATAAAAAGATTGTTTAAAATTTCAATATACCTTTAACGAAACACAATAGTACCAGCGCGTTTCAGGCCATGAATAGTCTAAATTGTCACATGGTGTGATGGTTAGCAGATAGTGTTTGTACTGCATTTTGTAGCACTGGTAGGGGCAGTGGGTGGTGCAAGCTGCAGTGGCCTCCTGAGAACTATTTGGGCACCGGCACTTATGTTTTTGAAAATTAAGCGCTGGTGGCAGATCACTTGAGTGCCGATTTCATGGGTGGTGCCGGGTAAAAAGTTAATCAGGGATGCAGGAGTAGAGGAATAAAGAGGTAAGGGGGATGAGGTGAGAAGGGGAGGGAAGCAGCTTTGATGAGAGGAAGGGTGAATGAATGTGTAATATCTACTGTTGATTTGTACAGCAAGCCATAAAGCTATGACCCTGGATGTGGGTTTTTAGGTCGAGGACCTAAAGGCTGCGCTTGCGCAGTCTGGGGGTCGGAGATTTAATGTCTCTTAGTGTGCTGTTTAACCCGCCTCCCTGCCCCGTCTCTCCTCCATTGGCTGGTTTCCTAAACGGAGGCCGGCCATTGGAGGAGAGATGCGTCACTCCAATTTAGCCCCGTCTTTTTCGGATTCGGGGGCGTACGTTTTGCTGTTCTTTAGCTCGTGACGTCGTCTGTGACTCAGGACAGCAAAACACGCCCCCGAATCCGAAAAATTTCAGAAGCTTGAGGCCGCCATTTTGCTGCTGGTAAGGTTGAGGTAGGCTGCTCTCGCTTTCCTCGTTCCCGCCGTCTTTTTTCCCGCCCCCTCCCGCTGTCCGTGTCTTTGTTCCCCTCCCGCTGATGAGATCGTCTCGCTGTCCTCCCCGCCGTATCTTTTTCCCGCCCCCCCTCCCGGCACTCAATAGAGCTCTTGAACACGAGTCTGAGCTGCTGATAGTCTGGTGTCTGCAGCCCGCCCGCACAGGATCTCAGCGTCGGGGAGGGGGGGGCGCTAGACTGGAATGCGGGTAGCAGCTGGTATCCGGCGCTCTGTCAACATACATTGCCCCCTGCCTACCTCCTCCACTCCTGACTCATCTCCCCCTCGTCTCTGGGCTCCCATGCAGCGCCCTCAGTGTCTCATGCGGTCCACAGACAGCACTAAGCCTGTAATACTGTCTTCAGCAGGCGTGAAGTCGGAACCTGAGCCTGAGACCATTGCGGAGGGGAGCGCTGCCGGTGGGCCGTGTCCTGCTGATTTGGGAGCTGGGTTGGCCGGCTCACATGCACGCCATTACAGGCGTCTGGTACCGGAGCCAGCTCACAGGGGGCATTTCGCAAATCTTACTTCCTCACCTAGTGTACAGAGCTGAGGCGCTATGGGGAGCTGTGTAGCGTCTTTTTTTTTGTTGCATTAAATGCCACACCCACACAGAGCTAGTCTAGGGATTCACGGAGCCTGGGCGTGCTGCTGACTGACTTTCTCTTTGTCCCTCAGTAATGGTCCCTGCGTGCGCTGATTGTGTGCGCTGAATCTGCACTCGGCCGGGGCACCCCTGCTCGTCTATGGTGGCACATTTACTGCTCATCTTGAGTGAGGGTTAAACGCATGATCCGTGCTGCCCCCCCACTTCTCCCCCCCCACTGCTCCCCCCCGCTGCACCCCCCCAGCTGCTCCCCCCCTGCTCCTCTGTGCCCTTACACGCACCTCCTCCATTTCACTCTCCTTCATCTTTCATTTGAGTGTCGTGTTTGCACCGCCTAGTTTTTACCCGCACAAGTGGATCCCCCCCCCGACCTGCCCTTTCACCCTTGACCTGTAAAGTTCGCACCTCCTCGGCAGACGAGTGCACATTAGCAAAGCATCTCTCGCTCACATGCATTTCTTGGCGAGACTGAAGGCAAGTGCGAAACCTTTGTTATTTAACAAACACGCCCCTTTTTCCCCCCAAACTGGTTTGCTACTTAAATGCCCCCAAACTAGCATTTGGCAGCTCTTCTTGACACAACGCCACACCTGGACAGCAGCGACGCTCAAAGCTCCACCGCCTTTGCTTTACACACAGTAAGTTTACAAAGTTTACTTGTGATCTCAGCGCTGGCTTCACCCCGCTGCAGCATTCGAGGGTCGGGGGGACTAGGGGCCGTGTTTGTTTTTATTAATAATGTATCAGCTTAGGGGCCCCCTCTCAGCACCCCCCCACCCCGGCCCTTGAGCTTACACCGCGCTAGTGTGCCAGCCACACTGCCCGGCCAGACCTCTGCCACCCAGGCCCCCTCCGGAGCCATCCCCTGCCCCATCACCCGGTTCTCCTTCTTGTCACCCCCAGGCCCTCCCCCCGGCCCTGCCCCGTCACCCGGTACTCCTTCTGGTCACCCCCAGGCCCCCCCGGGCCCTGCCCCGTCACCCGGCACTCATTCTTGTCACCCCAGGCCCCCCGGGCCCTGCCCCATCCCCTGGTGCTCCTTCTTGTCACCCCCAGGCCCCTCCGGGCGGTGCCCCATCCCCGGCGCTCCACAGTTTTAGGGTCAGAGTCCTTTGCTGCAAAGGCTCTTATGCTGCACCCTGTTTGAACATGGATGTAGGAAGTTCGGTAGAGTACTGAAGACCAAATTGTTCTGCTCTGTGTAGGAATCATCAATCGTAAACTAATTGACGTATTTTTTTTCCTCGCCACCTGCGCTCATTCTCCAATTCTCCTCTGTGTTTGACCCTTAGTACTCTGAAATACGACCTTGGCAGCCGGAGTGCCATACTAAAAAACATATTATAAAATAAACCAAATAAATATTAGACGAGGGTTTATGTTCTGGTTTTCGAAATTTGTGTAGTCAATCCAGGTGAAGAAGAGTTGCACTTGAATATTGAGTTGTTGAAATTCTTTCACATGTTGGAGGCTCCTCATACGAACTTTGGACATGTTCTTTTGGTCAGCACCACCCCATAGGCAGCCTAGGAATGGTATGGGCCAGTAGGACCAGATAAGAGGTGTGTTCGATCACGCCCTATCCCCTCAATGTTTCTTAAGATGGGTTCTGTGAGTAAAGGAAGTGATTGCTTTGGGAATAATTATATTATGTATTTTCTGTGTCACTTACAATCTGTGTTTTTATAGTCAATTTCCTGATTTTACTTCAAGCTGAATTGTTGCTGTTTGTGGTAATTTAGATTAAATGTGTAAGTATGTTTTCATTACTACTTAAGTGGTAAAAAGAAGATAATCCGAGTCACAATAATAAAGTTAATGAGTTGTAAGCACTTTAGTATCAATTCAGACAGGGAAGTTCCTGGTACCTTATTCCAGTGCTGGGTTCAGATAAGGCCCATAAATAAACTGAGTAACGTAGTCTGCCTATGCAATAATCTTCTGAGGAGTGCATTTCCGGTTGCTAGTGACACATTAAAGCAGTGTCCCCGTGCCATTTGGACACAGAAGAAGGAAGCAGCCGCAGGATCTATCTGTGGGCAGAGTGCCAGCCTTGTGAACTGCATAGTTCTGAGTCAATAAAGGGCTGCGTCAGCCTCTCATCTTTCTGAGGTCGATTCAACAAGTATCATAGAGTAAAAGTCTCCCATTCAAGGACCTAGCTATAATTCAGTTTGTGATGCTCACACGGTAGATATGTCTTAAAGTTATTAATATTTGAAAAGCCAAAAACATGGCATGTTTTTAAATAAAGCTGCAGTGATTCTTTCTGATGGGCAAATATGTAGAGGACGAAACTGCATAACCATATAGATATTGGTGTTTATATAGATCTTTCATTGATTGATTGATTGTGTGGGTGTGGGTGGCTCTATGTGAATGACTATGTGTGGGTGGCTATGTATATGTGTGTGGGTGGCTTTGTGTGTGTGGCTCTGTGTGGGTGCAAATGCAATAGGTCTTGCATTTACGAGCGATTAAGCTATCGTTTTCTTGCCTTCTGCCCCCTGATTGCACTCGTTTTTCTTGCCTTCGCTCCCCTGATTGCACTCGTTTTTCTTGCCTTCTGACCCCTGATTGCACTCGTTTTTCTTGCCTTCTGCCCCCTGATTGCACTAGTTTTTCTTGTTTTGTAGGTGGCTCTATGTGTGGGTGGCTCTGTCTGTGTGAGGGTGGCTCTGTGTAGGTGGCTCTGTGTGTGTGGGTGGCTCTATGTGAATGACTGTGTGGGTGGCTCTGTATGTGTGTGTGTGTGGCTCTGTGTGGGTGTAAATGCAATAGGTCATGCATATGCGAGCGATTAAGCTATTGGCATTGTAAATGACAATGCCATTTATTTAACGATTAAGCTATTGGCAGTGTAAATGACAATGCCATTTATTTATGATTTAAAAAAAAAAAGTCATGAGCAATGCCAATAGCTCTACCTTTAATAATGCTGAGACCATTGCATTGTAAATGCTTGTTAGTAATCTTGTATGTTAGAACTGTCAAAGAGAATTTTATGGATTTGCCAGTGAAGCCATGGCTTAGGTACAGGTGTGGACTGCACCCTGCATTTCTGATCCACTTGCATTTTGTTGAGCACTGATGGTCTTTGCTGGATTTGTTTAGCTGTCACCAGACTCCTCCCAACACCCTCAAGCATCTCTCCAATTGTGGGAGGCTAATACTGAGTCACTGAAGGTAGAGGCAGCACAAGCAATGAATTCTATCAAGTCCTAGTCTTGTAGACCTTCTCCCACATAATCATGACAGTGTATTGCCAATTCCTGCTTGGAGAGGACAGAGAAATGCCAAGAGGAGCCAGCAGGCCCGGTTCTAGAGGGTGGGCCAGGCCCACCAAAGGAATACTCTGGCCCACCAAAGGCCATTCAGAACTGAAAAACAAGCGCTTTTCACCTTAATGTTTCACAGGGGCATGCAGCACCGTGGGCTCTCCCTTATAATTTATTTTAATGATTAACACCATTTACATAAGATATTTTCAGGCCTGGGGTGAGGTGTGAAGTCAGCAGAGTTTATTAGCTGCTGTGATGCACAAATGACCAGCATGGATATCCTGAAAACTGAATTATGATTCTTGGCTTACTGCATCATATTTTTAAACTTCAATGCTTTGCAAAGTAAACAGCTGCCAATGTTTTTTAAAAGCATGAAAAGCTATAAAGTGGCCCTGTACAGAAGCAGAAACATTTATGCTTCTGCACATGACCAGGTGTATGTTGCAGTCTTAACGTTCTGCATCTTAAGGTTCTGAAAAGCAGCATCCTCACCTTTCCCAGAGCCGGAAGCGCATCAGAGAAAGCGAAATATGTAGCTCCTTTGGTGCTTATAATTGTGTTGAAAATGTCAAAAGCGGACAGATGCTAATATCTAAAATTTCAGATCGATAAAAGACTTTGGGGTCGATTCCAATGTTGTTCGGAAAGCATTCCTATTGAATCGGTTCCGGAATGCTTTCTGGACGACTCGGATCGGGGGAGTCCGACCGAGCGATTTGGATGTATCCGGATGATGCCAGATACGATTCGGTCAGACTTACAGGCTCCCTTTGAAGAAAAGGGTGGTTGAGAAAAACCTTGCACTGTGTGTAGCGGGCACCCCATGGTGCCTGCCACTATGTGCATGGCCTGATTTGGAAAACCCTGTGTGAAGGGGGACCTGCTATGGGCCCCCAAAGACAGATTCCAGCAGCCGATTTGTTCTGGAGAAACCAGTTGGAATGGCTGTCCGAATCGGACATCTTACTCACTCGCTCGGAAACCGAGTCCATAGAGCTGTATGATTCGGCTCCGAAAGACGCAACCTGTCCCATTGATTTCAGAACCGATTCGGACAGCCCCACCAGTTTCCAGGCATCGTAGTCGGTTGTTGAGAAGTGTGTATGTTTCGGTCGGAAACAAGCGCTCCCGATCAGATTCTGCAAACACAAATCCGATTCGGAGCCTTTCCGAATGATATGGGAATTGACCCCTTTTTTGTTTTTTGGCCAGTACCCATTCATCTTCATGGACCACCTGTGCTTCTTTACAGAACACCCAAAGGAAAAATCCTTGAGCCGAGCCTGAGAGCCAGCTTGTTCTTGGGAGAGAGTGCGGAGATTGCGTGTGACCAACTGTGTGCACATGCCAATGGAACCAGGAGAAAAGGATATGATGAGCATGCCCGATTAAGAAGCTGGACATCCCCAGGGATGTGGTAAGGCACCAAGAAGTAATCCCTAGGATTCTTTCTTCTCCGTCCTTCCTTACTTTCCTTTCCTGATAGGAACAGTACCTCCTTAGCTTGTTATAAGAGCAGCAAATAAGGTCACAGCAGTTTCCGGAGCCCTGCAGACACAAGGTAATACATGCCAATATTTGGGGACAGATTATGTGCGAGGACTTCCACCCTCCCATGTGATGGTGGCTCTTCACAGTGTCACTATGTGATGAGTGAAGAAACCTTGTGTCATACAGCAGCACCACGTGAGGTGCCAGGCCAATAACAGACAAGATGGAGAATTAAAAAAATTGGAGGGAAAATGAATCTCCAAATTGGCATTGCAGTGGAGAATTTTGAAAAACACCTAAAATTAAGCCGTTTCTGGCTTAAAAAAGGAAGTTTCCCATCTGATTCATAAGGGTTCACATGTAGGCAAATGCTGTTTCATTTCTTAGGTTGTTTGTTGGGAGCTGGTCTGCACAAACTCCAACATTCCCCATCTTCCTGGGTCCTAAACAGTGGGAGTATCGGTACATTTGTTTGCACTAGTTGTGACCTTTCCATACATGCCAAATTTTGGAAGAGGAAAGTGGGAGATTTTTTTAAAATAATCAGGAGAACGTATTTCTCCCATTGCCTACTATTGTGAACTGCATCCGGTCTATTGGCATGTATGGTACTTGCAAATGTACTGCTGCAGGATCGGATACCTGAAATGGAAATATATATTTTTTCCTTACCTGTCAGGAGCACGGAGAAAATACTATGGCAGGCAGAGAGAGCATGACAATACTGTTGTGCACTTGCCTACAAGAGCAGGTTACTGGCAAAGCATGCTCCCAGTCACACAAGACCCGTCCCTGTCAGCTGAAGCCTGCAGAGGAATCATGTTTTTGCATGCAGGATTTGGAAGGTGGGAGACTAGCCTTGAAATCGGTAGTCTTTCGCCTGAATCAGGAGGGTTGGCACGTATGCCTTCCCCTCTAGCTGCTGCAGCAAACTATCCCAACAACTGGTCAAAGCAGCATTCAGTCACAGACTCAAGTACATCATCCCTGGTTGCAGGAGTAAGTCCCTTCTCACCTTGACTTTTGAAGGAAATTACAGTATCCCCTAATGATAACAATATGCATTCCTCTTCAGTGAAGTGGTTGTTTGCAGCACCCATAAAGAGGGCATTAAGGGACCAACCAACAAGTATTTATTTTTGAATTTCATCTGAGGGGCGGCATTCAGCGATTTATTTTAAAGCTGTAGAGCATAGGAAAACAGTATGACCATATGTCCAAAACAATCACAAGTATCCATGTCAACCAAAGTAAATTATCTCTTTCAGTTAACCATTTGACATCTAAATCAATTGGGAAGCTTTCACTGATCCATCTGTGTTAACCATTTGACATCTAAATCAATTGGGAAGCTTTCGCTGATCCATCTCTGTAACTACTAAATTAAACTGCAATGAAAGACAATAAAGGGCTAGAGCATTTTCATGTCTGATATGTTCATTCAAGAACCTATGATCATGGAGTTTGACAACACTGTGGCAAATTGGAATATTCTGGTATGGAAAACCTCAAACACACAGGAGATTCAACACACACACACACAGTTACTGGAGGTTTCAATACTCTTGAGTCCTGGCTGATCCACATGGGAGAAATTTAAAGGCGTGGAGTTAACAAAGCCACACCATGCCCTTAAGCAGAGATGGAGTCCGTGTGAGGACAAGGAGGTGACTTGGTTAACTCAGCCAACTTCATCATCATCCTCTTTAAGTGGATGGTTTGTAGCTGAGTATCATAACAAGTACATTTAGCAACCCAGTTAAGCATGGATTCATATATGATGACCTTTACTGAGCCAAAAGACACCTGGGAAAGGCCCATGTGCAAAACATCAACACTTTCAACCTTGTGTGTCATATCAGAAGTAACAAAGTAACATCCAGTGCCACGTGGTGATGTGTAACCTACTTCACTGTTATCACAGGTTGTAGGAAAAGAGGGCAGCAAAACAAGGGTGTCAAGACTAACATGTCATCCAATACCTTTTTCTCCAGTTAAGGAAGTAGTCTATCTAGGTAGCCAAATGATGGAAATGTTCAGAGGAGTAGGAAGGCCAAACATCCACCGCCCCACCTCAAGAATGTCGTCTTTCTGCAGGATTCCCTTGCAAGTTTGAGCAATTTCTGCAAAAGTGACCCATATAAACAGATGAGATGCCCTTGAATGAAAACCATGAAGTACTGGATGAATCCCTTAACCATGAAGGGAGTGGTCCCCTGGTGAGAGAACCTGTGCGGTGCTCTACTTCAGCATGTGAAAGAAAACCTCATAAGATGATTTTCCTCCTGGTAGTTGGCCAACTTCACTGAGCACATATCCAGTGGCCCACACTGAATGTGAGACAGGCAAGCGATATTATTGACTGGTTGCTGGATCTTATCCTGTTCTCTGATCCACAGCTGGAAGCCAAGACATGAAAATTGGAAGTACCTCAATTTCCTCTGGCAAGTGAAGGCTCAAGAACTCTACTGAAGAACATGGCCACAAGTTGGCTGAGGTTGAACTTTCCAAAATAACACTGCAAAGGAACAGGCTTTCCATGGAAGAGGCATGAGCACACCACAATTTCATTGTCAGTTGAAAACATTGAGAATCCTTTTCAAATGTCTCAAGGGTGGGTAGAAATATGAGCCTAGAGAAAATGACCCACTAGAACCAGGGTACTTTGTTCCACAATCCCATGGCCAGCAGGAGCCAGTGTAAGACAAAAAAGGGAAGCAGATCAGTCACTACATGCAGTCCGTGATTGAGATAGAATCTGGAGCCATACTAGTGGCTCCTCCTTTGGAGCCCTGTGACTGACAGGAGGTTCTATAGCATCAGCTAGTGTGAGGAAAACATACTGATGAACAAACGTGCAAAAAGATCAGGTACATTTTATGGAAATAGTGAAAGTTTGAATGAGTGAGAAAAAGACAAAAATAAGTGCATTACAATACATTTTAAAAGGTGCTACAAGATAAAAATCTTTGCCCAAACAAAACGACATTGTCACTGTAACTTCCAAGACATGTAGTCAAAGATTGATAGAGACAAGTGGGAAAAGGGACTGGATTCTCCCTGCCGGACCTCACCTGATCATGCATAGATCTGAGAACTACCCTTTGATACGTGAATCTAGAGGTAAAGCAATGTAGCACCTCAAAAATGGAACTGGAAAGGCCTTCATTGATGATCTCCTCTGCAATGTCTTTTGGGGGGGCAGGATAATGGAGGCAAGAGGTGGGGAGATAAAGAAAGGCATCTAGAGTAAGAAGGCACTGACATTAATTTGAATATTTAGCAAGGATGAGTAAAGCGTAAAACACATACACAAACACCAATAAGTTACCAGTGATCCTGTTATCTTTTCCTTGAATTTAGGATTCTGTTGGGATGGTCAAGGGAATCACAAGGACTGTATGAATTTCCTAGCATCCTGATATGTACTGTGGGCCAAAACCAAGATGCCTAAAATAAAGGAGGAACAAACATCCCTACAAACAAAGGATTCTGAAAATGATCACAAAGGATTGTTGATTTGAAAACAAATCAATATATCTTTTTCAACCATGTCATTGAGTACATCATTACAATGGGGATGGACCTTACGTTTCTATAAGGAATTGAAATTCCAAAGTGAAAAGCTCATGCTTTAAAGGGAATTCTCAGTGTGGCGCAAATAACACAATACTTAGACACAAACGAACTGCCCCCGCTCTCTCAGGAGGAGAGAGATAGGCTGTAGGAAGACCTAACTCTGGAAGAAGTGATGGAGGCCATTGGCCACCAAAAGTCAGGGAAAACCCCTGGGCCCAAATGGACTCCTGGTAGATTTTTTAAAATTAAATACTAGCCTACTTGCCCCACACTTACTACATCTGTTCCAGACGTCAAAAGAGCAAGAGATTCTCCCAAAGGATCTTCGATTGGACACTGTAGTGGTAATTCATAAAATACGGAAGCATCCAGAAGACTCATATCGCTTCTGAACATCGAAACAAAGATTATGGTCACTATTCTTGCAATACCCCTCTTGACAGTTATTGCCCCCATGATACATAGAGACCAATCCGGTTTTATGCCGAAACGGGCCTGACTTATGGTGACTGCCTAATTGGATGGACACTGTTCAGGGCCAAGACAGCCTCCACCCCCTCCTTTCACTCGGCGCTGAGAAGGCGTTTGATACCATTCATTGGCCCTTTATGAGATGCACCTTCGAAAAATTTGGATTTGGTCCTTTATTTAGGGAATGGTTGGCACGTCTCTATAATACGCAAGAGGCCAGGTCCGGGTCAATGGGGCGGTGTTGACAAGTTGGCTGATTCAGTAAGACACTAGGCAGAGTTGTCCCCTATCTCCCTTACTATTTGCCCTCATATTGGAGCCTCTGGCCTGTGTAGTCCGAACCCGCCAATCGCTGGGTGGTTTCATAGATGAGTCCTGCTATTTAGAGGCTGAACGCAAATCGCTCTATGATGATGATATTTTATTATATGTTACAGACCCAGCCGAGACCCCCCAATGTTTGCAAATCTTTGAGGAATAAGGCCGTCATGCGGGATATAAGATTAATTGGAGTAAATCCACCTTATACCAGGTGGGAGGGGTGGTGGAGCCTCATACCTAGCCAATCTGCTTACAATTGTCCCAGGAAGGGCTTACATACCTTGGACTTTACATCACTACCAATATAGCAACCAACTTAGATCACAATGTGAGGCGAATCCTTTTAAATTTTCAGGCAGATGTTAAGTGGTGGAGGAAACTCCCTCTGACGATCATAGGGTGGGCTGCCATGTACAAAATGATCACACTCCCACAGAGCTGTATATTTTGCAAAACACCTACTGCAAAATACCAGAGACTGTTTTCACAACCCTCAATAGCGAGCTGTGCTTGCTTCTTTGGGATGGGACCCAAAGAGTACTAGAGGCGTGGAAAAGTGCTGAGAAGCAAATGAATGGCATGAGAAACCTACAAGGGAAACCTCTTTATGGGAGGGAACTAGACTAACAGAAATTAGAAAACTGAGAGGCTTTAAACAGTGGGATCTAATAGGGATCTACAAAATAGATGTAATAACAAAAGCCAATTTTCCCTGTTCACCTCACTTCAAGCCACCTATCAACTTCACAATACTCAATCCTATGCCTACCTTCGACTGCACATGGCTGGCAAGCTGAGGGACTGGATGCGGAGACGCTTCCATAGTATGCCCCATTAGAAGGCAGGCTCCTGCAGAATGAGATCCAGAGTCAAGCCATTTCGTTAACATATAAAACACTAATTAACAATATGCCTGACAAACTAGGCCCACTTAGAGCTAAATGGGAACTCACTACTGGCCCACTGGAGGATATTGATTGAGAGGCCGCCCTCATGCACCCACGTGAAGTGGCGATTAAATAAAGACTGCGGCTTATTCAATATAAAATCCTACACAGGACTTATTTTGATAGAGCGAGACTGCACACTATGGGAAGGGCAAACAACCCAGATTGCCTTAAATGCCAGACAGAATGCTGTACATATATACACACACTTTGGGAATGCAGCAGGATTAAAATATATTGGCGTAAGGTAGTGAAGAAACTAAACAATAGACTGGCGGCTCAGCTTCAGTTGGAACCAAGATACCTCCTGCTGGGAATCCCCACAGATGTGGACCGCCCACGTGATAAACTCATGTTGGTTAACTTGGGACTGGTGGTAGCCAAAAGGGACATAGCTCGATATTGGTGTGCCCGCCAACTCCCTACACTTAAGGAGTGGAGAAACTGTTTAGATCTGTATATTGTTGAGGAGAAAGTGACATACGCAGCAAGGGGTTGTCCCCAAAGATTCCGAAAGACATGGGCTCCATGGATACAATATTATGGTTTGGAAATGGGTACGGAGGTGGAAGGACTAGACTCAATACTGGAAAGATCAGGGAAAGAGCCTTGAAAATTGTGATACCTTACTTATTGTTGATAATTGTGGTTGGCCCTGAGGTGATCCTCAGCACATGTATGTATGTAACACTGCAAATTCGTCTTATGCTCTATTTCAGAGGAATTGTGGCTATATTTTTTGTCACACACCTACTGCCAATGCCCAACAATCACTTTGTATCGTGTATTCATGATTTCATTGTTTGCACGTTCAAACTATAAAAAGCAAATACAAATATTTTACACAAAAAAAGGAGTTCTCTGGTATGAGCTGGCTCAGGTGTGAAAATAGGAATCTCAGTGACAGAAAAGTCCTTAGATGCTTATGTGCTACATGCCTCAAGGCCTAAAGTGCAAAATGAAATAAGCATCATTCTACTAGGACAGGCAGAAATAAGACCTCATCTCCAAGGTGGACTACATTGCAGTGGCAAAGATTGCAGTGATAAAGGTTTAGTACACCAGAAAGCCCTAAAACCAAACATTTTAAAACTGACCCAAATCAAATTTCAAGACCCTTAAATCATCCTAAGATTCATTGGTTTCAAATACTCATGCAATCACCATACTACACACACAGACATATCTGTGAAGCTTGCTCACATTCAAGTCTAACCAAGATGTTAATGATAGGTGTTGGATTACCACTTGCCCAGGCTGGGCGATTTAGCCCTAGGGCAGATAAAGCCTGTGATATCAAGAAAATAAATCACACTATCTGACCCACAGATGTAATGGGTGTGCAAAGGCTTGTTCACTATACAATGAAAATAAAAAAGACTCTGGGGAGAAAAAGCAGTTAGAGCTTCCCTGTTTGACAAGCAGTGTTCCCTCAATAAACTTGAAAAGGATGGTGAGTACAGCACTGTCAAACCACGGGAATGTGTAAAGGTGAGGAATATATCAAGATAAAATCTATATCTAGTCCATATTATGGACATCAGAAATGTAGGAACAGTCATATAAACAAATGGCATTAACCAGCATGACAATGAATACACACAAGGACTCAGAGAATAAAAAATAGTTTACCCCAAATTTGTGTGGTTTGGAGATAAAAGCAGCGCCCTAGATCAGAAACAATTCCTTGAGAAGTCGGAGATGATATCCCCGCAGGAAACTTAGATCATGGACCCCCTGAGATATAAATGAATATCAGTCACTGTTTCGAACTATCGGGATTAGGGATAGCGAGAACTCAGGTGGGCTCAAGATCAGTGTGGCCTTGCAAACAGCGACTTCAATCTTTAGCAAAAATATAGCCAGTAAGGTGGTAACAGCATAAACAATAATGTACTAATGTTCTCGACCAGTCGTGGTTAACCATGTAACAGCAGTTGTGATTGTATACAATTTATAAAAATAAATAATAATAAAATAAAAATAAAAAAGAAATAAAAATTTAGCACCCCACAACCAAAATGGACCTGCACCATAGAGATGTTGCAATACCCAACAATGTAGGTAAAGGTCTATAGGTAAGTCTAATTGGCTGTAAGAACAAATTAGTAGGAGAGCCCTCTCAATTTTCTCATACAGTTATGACCTATATTAAACTTATTCACATGATTAAAAATATATATTTATCATTTTATTTATATAAACTCGTATTCAAAAACTAGATATTTGTTATTTTTATAAGCAATCATTATTATTTAATTATTACAAAAACCATGATGAAAAGGCAGTACAAACAAAACTGGACAGAGATGGATGGAGGCAAGGCGGTAGTAGGGACTACGCGCGTTTCGGCGTTATTGCCTTCATCAGGTAACCGTCTTATTGTACTGTGAAGAAACTCAAATGGATGGTCTAATAGTAATGTAACTGATAAGACGAACAGCTCTCGGCATGAGGAATGTGATCAGTGATCCAGGTTAAAAATTATTGATAAATCTGGTGTGGAGAAATGACGAAGTGATAATTTGGGATGTTCTAAAATCCAAGGTAAAGCAGGTATGAAAAGGTTCACCAAAGCTGACTAGGATATAGTAGTATCTGAGCTGTTAAAGGCCGGCCAGTATTCGTTTTGTAAAAATTGAAGAGCCAGGAGGAAACTGGTGCAAAATCCACATCTAAAAATCATGGGCTACTAATTTTTAAGCTGAGCCAAGTTGAGTAGATCGATCAGCATTGACCGAAACAGGCTGCCATAGGAGCGATACTATGAAAGGGTTCTCCTAAAGATGCAAACATGCCGTAGTAGTCAGGGAGTCCGTATATGCCGACAGTCTACAGGGTAAAGGTAGACTGTGTGCAATACCCAACAGTGCCAGCATTTGCATCCTGAAGGAAACTTTCCCAGTGGCCTTCTTAAGCTGATGAATATTATTGGTCATCAAATTACTAAGAGGCAAAACAGAGAGCTCAGTAGCCTTTGTTATGCCTCTGGCCCGGCCAAGTGTCATGCATTGCAGATCATACTATTGAATGGCAGTGCCTATCCGTGCGTGCCCGCACTAAAATGCAGTGTCACACAACTTAAATCTCTTCTAGCCTTTCTCACTTCTCGAGGCGCTCCAGCACGGCAGTATATTTTATAGCGAGTGCGAGCTGTCAGTCTGCCTGCTGCTCTGTGCCCTGGAGAGCCGCAGTTGAGGAGAGATGAGAGGTTGCCATGGATACTCTCAATGGGCTGTTGCTGTGATTATTGGACACTTCTACCAATAAAGTCCTGCACGTGCATTTGATGTACTGTTCTGCTGTTAAGTTGGCATAAAAATTCCTTCTTGTAAGTGTCCTGAACAGCAAACGCCAAGTCACTGCTTACCAACTTTAAGTGTATCAGCCATGAGTAGAAATGAATATGGAAAAGGAAATATCGACAGATAAGTCTAGATTTTCTGGACTTAACTCCACGTATACGTACCTATGCAGTATATGTATCTTCAAGGTATGTAGATGTGGAGTTAAGAAAGATGAACCGATACTTTCCTACATAGCTTTACCTTTCGATATTTTGTCCCTCGATAGTCTATCCTCTATATTCTTAGACCACGTCCACAATATTATTGGTGTTGATATTCAGTAGTAAAATTGTCTGTTATTATTGAGAACCTAGGAAGTGTCAGTGCTGCCATGAGAGCACAAGTGGTGTGTTGTGACCTCCATAGCCAAGAGGACTGCCTGATTTCATATAGTTTGAAGAGGAAGAACCATGTGTCTAGGACAGTGGCGAACCGCGCATGTAAGAGCGGTGAGGCAGGGTGGGGTGTGAGAGGGGGAGTCGACAGAAGACAGAATAGGTCAAATTAAATCAAAACTATTCTGTCGTCTGTCCACTCCCCCCTCCACCCTGCCCGCAGTACCGCCCCACAGAGCTTACCTGCACCAACCACGACTGGCTTAAGAGGACCAAGGTAAATACAGTTGGCATAATTTATCTGAGCCCCAGTTATCACTATGACAGCAAGTTGGTTGCCATTATGACTGAATTTGGGCAGTACTTGTATCATCTATGAAGATAAAGGTGAAGCTGCATATCATCAAGGAACTTTGCAGGTTAAGAGCAAACCATAAACCAATATGACCCAAAATTGTTGAAGGAAGACCGGAAGAGGATAAGTTCCATCTTGTTAAGCTAGCACAGCTCCAACACACACCCTCCTTGGCTCCTGCCTCCAAAAATTCACCTAAATCTAAATTCTGTTTGTGCCAATGGCTTCTCATTCTCTCCCAGATCCTCCACATGCAATGTTGGAAAAGTACTACCAATGATAATTCACGATTCAGACAAAACATATGTTGATTTTTTTCTGCATACATGTATTAGAAGTCAGAGTGAATGACTTCTCAATACAAATGTCAAGAAGGTAAGGAGACAGGGACCGCACAAGCCAGAAATTGTAAAAAATAAAATGGAGTGATTGATATGATTCTGTTGAACACTGCTGAGAGGTCAAGAAAAATTAGTGAGCTGACGCTATTGTTATCGTCTTTCATGCTGAGGTTCTTAAAGTCTACCAAGAGGGATGTATATATAAGCAATTATATATTTACAATTCTTAACTCCACATCCAGGCACCCTGAACATACCTATATTGGCAGGGTACCAATAAGTGGAGGTATGTTTAGTAACCCTTTTTGATATATGCTTACCTTCATAATATGTTTGTACTTAGTATTTAAGCCATTTTGCACCACAGTATTCTACTTACATATTCTGGTACAAAACCAATCTAGCGACTCCTCCAATCATATATTTGTTCTACACACTTTACAGCACTCTGCTAACTTTCAGCTACGTTTGGCTATACAAATACTGTAAGCATTCATATTCACAAGGCTTCAAAGGAAGGATAGGCTGATGGAGGGTTTCACCACTTGGAGTCATGCCACACTCCATACCATAAAGTACTGTTTGGGGTGCCTTATTAAATATTTCATTGTAGGGAGAGTGATAGAACTGGCAGCCTTAGGGTTCTTCCCCCCAAGTTGTCTGCCTTCCTCCTCCACTTTTTCGGACCTAGTTTTTGCTGGTATTAGGACTCTCTGCACTTTACCACTCCCAATCAGTTCTAAAGTGCTTGTGCTCTCTCCCTTACACATGGTAACATTGGTTCATCCCCAATTGGCATAATAAATGTTCTTATAGTTTCCTAGTGAAGTGGTACCCCCTGTACAGAGGGCCTGTAAATTAAATGTACTGATTGGGCCACCCACTTAAGGAACCCTTTAACCTTGTCACAGGCCCACCATTGAAGAGCCTGTATGCGCAGTTTACACTGCCATGTCGACCTAGCAAAACAAACCTTTTGCCATGCACAGACTTTCATTTGTTATGCATATGCCACCCCTAAGTTTGGCCCTAAACAATCCAGAAGGCAGGGTGAAATGTATTTCAATGGCAAGACATGTACTGTAAAGTTGTACATGTCCTAGTAGTGAAAAACCCTCAAAGTCGTTTTTGACGTTTGCAAGGCTATTTCTTCCATAGGATAGCATTGGCATTACCTCATATATTTTAGAAGTGTAATTTCCAATTGGGAAGAGATAAAACCACCAAGTCTGGTGTCTCTGGATTCCTAATTTAAAATACTAACTTATGGTGGAGTTGAATTTTTAATTACAATTCTGAAAATGCCACTTTTAAAAAGTTTGCATTGTCTTACTTTAGCCATTTGGTTCCTGCTGTCTGGGTCTAATCACATGTCTGGGGTGGGTGAAGTTGAGCTTTGTATATTCCTACGGGCTAGCCACACACAATGGGAGCTTAGGTGTGACTTGATGGGCCATTCTAGAAAAATGGGAGGGAGAAGTTGGACCCAGTCACTAAACTGCTGTTTTGCTGAAATCCTGCCTTGCTATGCTGACCTGCTGCCTACTGCCCTCTTGCCTGTGTGAGGCGACTAAACCTGCATCACATGAAACCAGAATGACCCCTATGTCTAGATGGCTGGCCTCCTGTACTGAAGTCTCAGAGACCTAAAAGACTTTCCACTAGTCTGCTTCTGCACCTAGACTCTGCCATCTGTGAGTCTACCCTGCCAAGGGGTGCCTCCCAAGTCCTGGACCCTTGGAAGTGGGCCTAAGGGCTTCTTCAGCAAAACCAATGCAGTATCTGATGAGTGACACATCCCAGAGCAGAATTGACAGATCTCATCGGCTGAGCATTGCATCTTCGAGCAGAACCAACGTATTACCGTTGATGCATGGATTGGACCTGTTGCAAAAGACTCACATCACCACTGCATCTTGTATCTGGGACCAACGCATCACCTTCGGGACTGCCTCTGCGCAATTCTTTTCCTGGCATAATCTCCTCATATCCCTCATCAATGGCAGCCTTGTCGATGATGCCCATGGTCTGCATCGCAGATTCATCGCTCAGCAGAACTGATGTATTGTCTCCACTGCGCCTCGCATACATGAGACCGGCCTTCACATCGCAAGTCCAGTAAACAAGATTCATGACGCCGGCGAATCAGGACCTTGCACTATAGCCTGGTCGCAATTCAGACGCGACGCATTGCCTCTGAAGTGCAACACATCTTTGCCGTAGATCCACGCAAACGCTTCACAACAAAGATTAAGATACTTTATTTCAGCAGGCCAAATTGGGTCCCTATAGCTAGCCCACGCTCCATACTGGTCGGCTTGGACTTTTGATTGTGTCCCGGTCTGGAGCTACCAGATATCCCCAAGAGTACATTTTACTTGTTAGCACTATTTTTCACTATAATCTTTAGAAATTCACTATTTCAAGTTCTACTGATTGGATTTTCGTCATTTTGGTCTTGTTTTATTTATTGAATTAGGCTCTATCGTTCTACCCTGGTGTGGAATCATTTTTTTTTTGGTGTGTTCACTGTTTTACTCTTTGAAGAGTAGCACAAATACTTTACAAATTACCTTTAAAGTTAAGCTTGACTGCTCTGTGACAAGTTAACAGAGGGTGAGCACAGGTTAATTTAGAGTTTACATGCCTCTTACCCTGACTAGGATTGTGGTTATTGCTTGGGGTTTATATCCCAGTCAACTGGTAACCCAGTTCTACCAGACAGGTTTCACACAAGCAAATTCTCACTGCGCCAGTAATAATTGCCCGTCTTCTCTCGACCAATCTTTTGCTGAATCATAGAGATCGCATATTTAGCATGTAGAAAAGATCGCCTGCAGTCCCCAAGACATGCCACCCTGTCACTTCCTGCACCCTTTCTAATTCTTCCATGCATCATCTCCTCTTTCTGTCCTCCCTCACGCACAATGTGACATAGAAGATATACATGTAGTGTGATGGCACATTTTATTAGCACGTTAGAAGAATCTCAGCTTGATTTTGCATAACTTTTATAGGCACTGAGGCTTACAGTAAGAATAGTGTTCATCAATTTAAAATGCAATTTGTATCCATTGACCGGATAGGTTTAATACTGAGTTTAACGTCATTACTGTTTCTGCTATTGCCATTGTTAATGTGAGTGTAATTGGTACTTTTAATTAGCACCTGTGAGACAGACTGAAGAGTGCCTTAGAGTTAACAAGAAATATGTAACAGGGCTGGATATACAAAGAAATGCAACGAATGTGGTAATCAGGGGGCCCATTTCAGCCTCTGTAGCATTGCTTTGAAAAATAAGGGAACTGATCTGAAAGATTGTACTGTAAAAAAAAACACCACCCTAAAAAACAAGGAACCACAATCACTAAATGAATGATGTAAGATGCCAGTAACACCAGGCCAATTTTATAGACTTCTATATGAGCAGACAGTCTAGTATAAAAAATAAAATCGGGCAAAAATGCTGTAAAGGGGAATTCCAGCAAGCTTCTGCCATTGTTGGCATCCAAGCGTTATGTAAAAGAAATAAATGACCTAAATGGTAATACCCTCTCCTCAGAAAAGGAAACTTTGATACATTCCGGTAATTTGATTAAAACAAACACCCAAAAAAGTATAATGTGAGGCAACATCAAACAAAAAACAATCCTGACACCTTGTCTGACGCCCTGAGAACCCTAAAATGGTAAACCAGAGTCTCCTTCCAGAGGCTCTTACCTTCAAGGACTAAGGGCTAGATGTAGGTAATTCCGATATACCTACTCTTAAATACCGAATTTTACCGTATTTAAGAGTAGGTAAATAGGAAGGAGGCAGATGTAGGTAATTTTAAATTCAGAATTACCGAATCTGTAACATTCGGTATTTACTGATTCTGTAAATACAGAATTGGTATTTCCCATTGATTCCTATGGGCTTTGAAGCCCATAGGAATCAATGGGAAATACCGATTCTGTATTTACAGAATCTGTAAATACCGAATACTGCAAGGGTGCAGGGGGTGTCACTTTGACACCCTCTAGCACCCCAAGTACAGGCTTGTGTGACATGTGGCACACATACATGCCCTAAGGGCATGTCTGTGTGTCACATTGCACAGGTGTGCATGCACAGATGTGCATGCACACCTGAATTCGGTATTTTACCACACAATAGGATTGTGTGGTAAAATACCGACTCTTAAGGGCCTGTGGCACTGTAAACTGTGCCACCTACATTTGGAATTACAGAATCGGTATATTTACCAATTCGGTAATTTACCGAATCGGTAATTTTACCGAATCGGTAAATATACCGATTCTGTAATTTTCAGCCCCCTACATCTGAAAACCCTAATACCGGTCGGAAACGGCCGAAATCGCCCGTTTCCGACCGGTATTAGGGCTCCTACATCTGGCCCAAAGTGCTCTGGTCAATCTGAAAAGTAGACATAATCGGAGTACCTGTGTAGATCCAAGGATTCAATTTAATATGAGCAAATAGACGAGCGTCTATGTCTCTGTAAGAGGCTTACAAGAAATTACTGGCTTAATTCCAATCAAAGTTATCTTAAGGACCATTGGACTGGGGTCCAAGTTGTTCCCCAGGAAGACCTCCACTGACGCTGCCAAATGACAAGGTTACTGACTACCCATTCAGCCTAGTTTTGATTACAATGTTTGCCTATTTCTTTAACTAATCTACACTTGTTTTTTCTTTATTTCACCCTTGCATAATTTTTCATTCCTGCTTCCCCCTTTGCCCTCTTGTTCAGTCTTTCTCTTACCCCTTCTTTATTTCTTTCTCTGTCTTGCTCTAGGTCAAAGTCTTGTGAGGGAAAATACGCCCCATCCCACATAAATGAGTGGCAGGGCCCAAGCACCTGCAACCACCTGCAAAAATTGAGCACTGGAATCAAGACTGTACAAAGATATTGATAAAGATTTGAGGAATGGCAGACCCAAGCAACATAGTTGCAAGGCTGAATGAAATGGAAGTCCTACCAAATGGATTACGGTCCAGATTTGCAAAGATTTTGAGTTAAGTTTGTGCTACTTTTTTAACTGAGATGATCTGATTCAAAAATCTGGTTGGTACCTACAAGCAACCCAGCGAATGATTAGTATTTTTTTTTTTTCAGTTTAAGAAAGTTTTATTTTGTTTGAACAAAATACAATACAAAATGATAAAATAGTACATGAGAACCGAATGAAATAAGACATGAGGTATATAAAAGCTATAAAATAACGGTTCAGCGAGAGAAGAAGAGATGAAGAGATATAGGAAAAAATAAGAAGAGAAAAAAAAGAAAAAAAGAAGGGAAAGAGAAAAAGAGGGAAGAATAAAGAAAGAAAAATAAGAAGAAAAGGAGAAAATCAGAGTAGGAGAAGTAAGGAATAAAAGCAAGAGGATATAAAGGCCCAGCAATCAGACAGAAGAAGTGGAGGAAAGATAGTTGGAAAAAGGGAGCCATAGAAGGTCAGATTTAATTTTTGAGGAGACAGAAGAGGAAGAAGCAATAGCAATCCTATGCTCATCACATATGAAGTTCCACCAAGTAAGAACAGATAATTTGGAGTTATCCTTCCAACAGGATAAAATCACTTTGAACGCAATAGCAATGAAAAGATCAAGTAATCTAGCATTAGAAGGAACAATATCTATATCTACTGAATCAGAGCCTAAAAACACATTCAAGAATGATAAGGGAACAGAACAATGAAACATGCACATGCAAATATTCCAAACAGAGTTCCAGAAGGCTAAAACAGAAGGGCACTCATATAATTGATGTTTAAGTGTACCTGTTTGTGAAGAACATGACCAACATAGAATATTAGATAAGGGAGAACATTTGGCAATACTAACAGGAGTGAGAATAGCTCTATGATAAATAAAACATAATGATTGAGTAATGCGAGCAGCAACAGAAATCTTAAACAATTTGCACCATATACAATTCCACTCATCAACAGAAAAAGAAACGGACAAATCAGATTCCCAAGCGAGCTCAGTAGCTGATTTAGGCCGCTCCAGAACATTTGATAATAATATTTTATAGACAAGGGCAGCTTTAGGTTGATGTATGGAGAATAAAGGATAAAGGGGAGTGGGAGGAGAAAAGGATGGTAGGGCATCAGATGTTGGGAAGGTTGATAAATGAGATGTTATAGCATTAGAAATAATTGTATATTCCTTGACACAAGACAGAGGTAAGTTGTACAAAACTTGCAGCTCAGGAAAAGAGATAATGATATTATTGGTGGAAAATTGATGAACAAATATAATATCCTTTTCTTTCCAATACTTGTAATAGAAAGATTTGCCCTTATACTTGAGGAATTTGTTGTACCATACACTGGATGACAAAAAACACTGGAGTGGAGATAAATCTTTAGAGAATATATCATGCAAAAGAGTTTGTGAGTGTTTTAAAACTGTATGTTTAGTTAAAAACGAACAATTGGACATAAAAACA
This sequence comes from Lissotriton helveticus, assembly GCF_964261635.1. Lineage (NCBI taxonomy): Eukaryota > Metazoa > Chordata > Amphibia > Caudata > Salamandridae > Lissotriton > Lissotriton helveticus. Next base: position 888,334,346 of record NC_136070.1, read on the forward strand.
GTATGTTGAAACGAAAAATCCTTTAATAATGAACGTTCAAAAGCAATCCATTTAGGTTTTGAGGCACTTATAAAATCAAATGCTAAGGAAAAGGATTGCTTAATAAGGAACGCATAGTGGTAAAGTTTAAAATGAGGGAAACAAACCCCACCTTCATTCTTAGGACGTATGAGCTTATGTAAGGCAATGCGAGAGTGCTTATTATTCCACAAAAATTTAGAGCAAATGGAGTTTAAGCGAGTAAAATAAGAATTCGGAATTTTCATGGGGAGCATCGAAACAGTGTATAATACATGAGGCGTAATCATCATTTTAATGGTATCGAGTCTACCTCACCAGGATAAAAATAAGGGGGACCAACTTTGGAGGAGGGATTAAATTTTTTGAGTGAGGGATGCAAAGGTAACTGTGAGAGTATCAATAAGGGAAGATGAAAACCAAATGCCAAGGTATTTAATTTTGGAGGGACACCACGCAAAATCAGTGGAATTAAACATGTATTGATAGCAATTAGAGTTTAAAAGTAAGACTCCGTTTTAGATAAGTAAAGTTTATAGCCAGAGACTGAGGAATAAAGAAGGACTTCGTTCAAAAAGGGGGAAGTGACGTAACAGGATTAGCCATATAAACTAAGATATCATCCGCATATGCAGATAATTTAGTTTCTACAGAGGAAATTTTGAACCCAGTTATTTGGGGGTTAGAGCGGATTCGTTCAAGGAAGGGCTCAAGGCAAAGTATAAACAATAACGGGGATAGAGGGCATCGTTGTCTCGTTCCCCTAGATAAGGGAAAGAACCTAGAAAATTGGTTATTAACACAAATACTGGCACGGGGGCTGAGTAAAGGAGTTTAACCAAGGAAATAAAAGAGGGGCCAAAACCAAACCATTGCAAAGAGCGGAACATAAATTTCCAATTAATGCAGTCGAAGGCTTTCTCCACATCTAGAGACAAGGCAGCGAGAGGGGCTTTGAAGTGTTTACTATGAGAAATGACATTAGCAAACATACGGGCATTGTCGGCGGCAAGTCTGCCTTTGACAAATCCAACTTGGTCAGTTTTGATCAAAAGGGGGATAAGAGAATCAAGACGGGAGGCGAGAATTTTAGCAAAAATTTTACAATCATAATTGATCAAGGAAATAGGGCGATAGTTTTTACACAGGGAATGATGCTTGTCTGGTTTGGGAATTATTATGATTAGTGCATCCAAGAAAGACCCTGAGGCCTTAGCGTCAGCAATGAATGAATTAAAAAGTTGAAGAAGCTTAGGCACAAAAATAGCATGGAAGGCAGAGTAAAACACAATTGGCAATCGGTCAGGACCAGGAGCCTTTGATTTTTTCAAGGAGTTGATAGCCAGAAGGATCTCTTGAGAGGAAATATATTTTTCTAATTGATCAAATTCATCAGGGAGTGCAGGAGGAGGGGGAGACCTTAAAAAAAAGAAGATACATTTTGAGTGGTCGGGTGTGTATCATCAGTATAAAGAGTACGATAGTAGTTATGAAAGACCTGCAATATCTTCATCGGACGTGACTAGTTTGTTTGTAGAATTATTTAGGATAGGGCCTACAGTTTTACGCTCAGATTTGATTTTTAGGTAGTTCACCAGCATTTTACCAGCCTTATTCTGACCCCCATGGAATTTAGATTTAATTTTCAACAGAGTGTTACAGGCTTCAACTGTAGCAATTTTATTCAATTCAGATTTTGCTTAAATTAGATTATGGAGGGCATCAGCAGCTTTAGAAGAGAAATACAAATGTTCCTGCTGTTTAATGTTCTTAAGTTGCTCCGTATACTTAGTTCTATTTAGTTTCTTTTTTTTAGAGACATAGGAAATTGTAAAAGCCCGCAGGGCAGCTTTAAATGCATCCCAATTATTGGGAACCGAGGTGTCAGTCGGAACATTAAAGGTGAAGAACTCAGCTATATAATTCTGAACCTCTTTCATATAAACAGTGTCAGACAGGAGGAATGTGTTGAATTTCCAGCTACTAAATTTAGAAGAGGTGAGGGTAAGGTCAAGGGTTGCATAAACTGGGGCATGGTCCGAAATAAAAATAGAACCAATATCGGATTTCTGAAGTGTGGGAAGTAGAGACTTACTGACTAAAATATAATCAATCCTGGATCTAGTATGGTGGACATTCGAATAAAAAGTATACTCCAGGGTATCAGGATTACAAGTTTTCCATACATCGTACAGGGGGCAGGAGGAAATAGCTGATTGGAAACATTTATGTGTTTTGTCAGGATGAAATTTGCTTGAAGAGAGTCTGTCGGAAAAAGGATCTATCCATTGGTTAAAATCACCAGAAATCACAATATTAGGGCAGTCAATAGAGGAAATAAGAACTTTAACATCATTCCAAAATTTAGGGTCAGGGCGGACAGGACCATAAATATTCAATAAAACCATCGTTTTGTTTTGGATCACAACCTTAGCCATAACCCAGCAACCTTCGACATCTGCCTTTGAAGAGAGAATTTGGACACATAAACCTTTATGAAATAAAATTGCAACACCCCCTTTTTGTTGACAGCAGGGGAATACACAACTTGACCCACCCATTGTCTCTTGAGCTTAGAAGATTCTATATCCGTACAGTGGGTCTCTTGGAGAAAAACAACCTGTGAATTTAACTTGGATAAACCTTTTGACGCTTGACGGGGTGTCCCAGACCACGAACATTCCACGTGACAAATTTACACATGGTGGAAGGTGAGGAAGGGGGGAAACACCTGGAGCCAACACACTGCAGGAGAACAGCTACAAAAAAAGACACAATAAACATAAACATTACAGATACACATGATACCTAACAGAAGTACATTAGCATGAATAAATATGCCCAAAAGCACTGAGAACGACATAGCGAAAAACAGAAAACAAAGACCAGGGAATAGAGCATTAAAAAAAAATGAAAGGGAAGACAAAAGAAGGAAGAAAATAAGCGTTGGTAGAACAGGAAAAGGGAGACTAGGAGGAAGAAAAGAAAGAGACAGAAGAAGGAAAAGGAATAAGTAGACAAATCAAAGCAAGAATGCCACATCTGAGAGGAAAGAGAACACCAAGACATCGGGAGCGAGGAGACGCCGAAGGAGTCACAGACCCCACTAAGCGCCAGGAGAGCACGAGACAAAATCAAGAAAAGCATGACATAGAGAGAAAAAACATGTTGAAGCCAGAGTCATCACAATAACTCAATAGAGGATGGCAAGATGAGGAGAAAAAAGAGAAGAAAAAGAAAGTCATCAAGTATTAACGTCCATGTTAGGTGAGGAGACACTTTGAAGATATTCGTGGAGCTTCTGAGGATCATCAAATGAGCGGGTACGGCCATTATGAGTGATTTTGCAAAAGCACGGGTGAAGGATTCCATATTGAATGTTCAGTTGCCGCATTTGAGGATGAAGATTCAAAAATTCCTTGCGTCGGGCGTTTGTTGCATTTGACAGGTCCTGAGAGATAAAAATATTATGAACCGACCACACAAGGCGACGTTTAAGTCTGGCAGCTTTGAGGACAGTCATTAACTCAGCAAACTCGAGGAAAAGAAGGATAATACCACGAGGTTTAGATGAATTGGAAGTAAGACGTCCAAGACGATGAGCCCTCTGGATATTAAGGGGATGAGAAGCTGGTTGAAAATCTAAAAGTTCATGTAGGAGTTTACGAATAAAAGACACCATGTCAGACCCCTCAAGATTCTCCGGAACCCCGTAAATACGTAGGTTGTTCCTACGATTACGATTTTCAAGGTCCTCTGTATGTAGCTTGAGCTGTTGAATTTCCTTGTCCAGCAGGGGTATATTTGTAGAGACATCTTGAATATCACTGACACGTTGCTCTAAACTCAAAACCTTGCCTTCCATAACGACCCATCTCTCCTCAATCTGCTTGAGCTTCTCATTGGTGGCAGACATGAAGGGTTGGAGACCACGAACCTCCTCTAAGATGGAGTCCAAGATAGGGTTCTGGGAGGTGTGAATCGGAGAGGGAGGGTCATTTTTAAGGCGTTTAGGCTTGGTCCCTGTGTTCGAAGACTTTATGCTGCCTGTGTCATGCGCCATTATTACAGCAGAGGGGCACACCAGGGAAGCAGGAAAAAGACGTTGGCTGCGAAGAAATATCCCAAAACGCCACCAAGCACAGAAAGAGTGAGCAAAAAGTGAAAAGGAATACCGCAAAATACTTGCTCAAAATCACTGAGGAAACAAGAGGCACATCCTGTTCAAGTACGGCAGAAGAGAGTAGGTCGCTCAGACTCTACAATACGTTAGGGTGAGGAGGTCCACAGAAGGCACAGAAGAACAGCATGGCAGCAAAGCGTTCATTAAAGTTGCTAGATGGATGAGCCAGCAATGAAGCACCATATCACGTTACCAGAAAAAAGGAGACATAAAGCACACCTTCGCGCCAAAATTATAAAATGGCGGCCGTTTTTTACAGAGGCATAATAGTTGTAGTAGGTGGAAGAGTAAGCCATGTAAAGGGCAGCCAGTAGCGCAATTACGCCATACCTTGTTGGTGGTCGGCTAATTATGGGCAGCGTGAGCCTAGTAATGTCCCAGGAGAACAACCGGAGGTGTCACGAACTTCTGTGAGGGGACGCGGGCTCAGCGGCACAAAATGGTGGCCGCCCGCGTCCAGATGCAGCCGCTGGGAGTAAAAGCTCGTAGGACCTCGAAAACGGCTTCAAAAACTCCGGAACTGCACACATTCGAAGCGGACCATGTTCCACTGAGGGAGAACGTAAAATTCCGGCCTCGAAATGAAGGAGAAGAGGTTAGAAACCCATCGGGAGCCCGCAACTCTCCGGAGCTCACGGGAGGTCCGTCATCTCACGACGGCGCGTAAGCCACGCCCCATTAGTATTTGTTTTTAACCTAAATGAATGCCACTCAGCACAAAGCGCTGCCATGAGTTACTTTGAGTCGAGAGGGCTTTACTTGGATGTAGCATGGGCGCTCCTGTGTATCCATCCATGGATTTTGATGGAAATCCACATCTACAAAGAATTGTAGAAATGTTTTTTGTAAAAAAAATACAGTGCCTCTCTGAGGCAGGTGTAGCAAGAAGAAATATTTGATTTTCCACAATTTTCCTCTTTACATGTGTGTTGCATTCTGCATCACATTAATAATGAAGAAATTGCCTTAAATAATAGTTTTTGCGCAGTAAGGGATCCTTTCTGCACAAAAACGATGCTGACCACGACATAGACACCCTTGCAATGCCCCATAGAGTGCAAGGGTGACTATGTGTGCGCATAATTGCTGAAAGTGCACCAGTGCAGAGCATAACTGTGCCACTTCTTTGTAGATATAGTGCAGTGCTGCTCTCTCCAGTTCATGCAACGCAGAGCAGTGCAGTGCAGCAACTTTGCTTGCTGGCCAGCGTTGTAGCAACACTTTGTAAATCAGGGCCTATATCTATTTCAGAACTTTTATAGTCAAATGTACGTAGCTTTGGGTTTGAAATTACCTAATAAAAAAGTTTTGAGATTCGCTATTTGGTAATCACAAACTGCGATGAACAAATGTGTGTTTAACATATTTAAAGGTTCCCATTGTGTCGCAAATACACCTACTGCAATAATATTCATGAGGTAGGTCTTGGTTTGCCACCTATTGGGAATCGCCAAAAACACAGGGATGGTGGCCTGCTGGGGTCAGCAGGCCTCCATATCTGTGATTGCTTTTAAATAGAAAAACTTTTTTTTAAATGCTGCTAGTTTTCGTAAAAGGAAAATGGGATGTGTTTCAAAATGAAAAAGGAAAAGTTTACTTTTTATTTTTAAGACTAGGCAGTGGTCCGTGGGAACACTTCTTGCTCTCAAAAATATTCTTCCAAAGATTCACAAAGGGAAAGGACCCTTGAGTACTCCTTCCTATTTGCGAATGGGTTACCACTAATTTGGAGTTGGCGGTAAAACGCATACGTTTTACGACCCCATTCCGGTCGCAAAACATTCACATAAACCACTGTGAGTTGCTATTAGGAAGGGACGCCCTAAACAAGACCCTTCCTAATACCGAATAGGTTACCGAATCGCAAATTGGGCGTTGGCATATTTAAAATGCTTTTATGCGGTCGCAAATGGGTTTACGACCTCAATAAATCTGTGTACATCAGGCCCTTAGTTAATAGTTATAATGACATAACTAAAGAACAAAGGGCCAGTTGTACAAAGCATTTATGCAGTCACAAATGGCCCGATTCACAGAATCGGGCCATTGGCAACCACAAAAATGCTTTTTCAAATTTTAATTACTTGCATCAAACCCACCTTACAGCGCACTGCCTTCACAACATTTTTCCAAATGTGTCCGAGGTCTGGCAACTCAGATACCACATTCAAACACATGGTGTGGGAATGCCCACCGCTGATGCACACATGGATCCAGGTGATGGAACATGTGTTGAAAGTGATACATGTCCAGCTGCCACTGGACCCACACCTTTGTCTCTTGTGGCTCACAAAAGACACCAAACACTACCTTAAACTAGTCGATCTGGCATTGCTCCTCTTTAAACACTTAGGGGCTCATTAGGATGGCGGGCAGAGGCACATCCACGGTGCTGGCGGAAAATGTAATTTTCTGCAACCCAGCAGTGGTGCTCGCGCTCGCCAAATTACAATGGCCAAACAAAGCTCATTTCCCGACCGCCATGGTGCGACGTGAACCGCCAAAATATGCGTCTGTCACCGCGGCGGTGGGAGCCAATAGAGACCCACCGCCGTGCGGAATGACGTCCCATCCGCCATACAAATCAGGAAGCCCCAAACAGCCCGTCACACCTCAGCGGAGACACCACCCAACCAGAGACAACGGAAGCACGACAGCGGAGCACCAAACCAGACTCCTGGTTCCCTCCAACTGGTCCCGACCACAATGGATCCAGCTCTACAAGCCTTTCCGGTGCTGTACCTGATCCACTACCAGCAAATAATGGACTGTCGCAGACAACACCGCAGGTATGCAATCACACAACTCCGCACACGAACACAACACTCAACTCCTGTGCTGACATACGGTTCCTGTCTACATCAGACATTCTGGTGGGGACAGGAACACATCCCCAAGTATACCCACACATGTCCTACTTTCACCCCTCTGTATCCAGGTCACTCATCAACCACGAAAGCACCGCAATGTCCCGGTCACGTCAACGCAGTGGTGCAGACGCGAGAAAACCGGCGCACAATGTAGTAGGCAGAGCCGGCGCCAGAAATGGCCTGTCCACAAAGATTTACAGGGCCCCACCTCCATTCTTCACACACTACACCCCCCACATCCATTTTGGGACATGCTGTGTGCTCCTCCTGTGTCCCCCCAGCACATGCAATCTTCCAGGTGTAGCCAGACCCTGCACCTCACATACCAAACAACCAGGAAGCCTGTTTTAGAAGGCGGGATGAAGAGGAACACCCTGCACAGAAGCTCAGGGGCAGGGCTTCCCTCCTCCTCACACTAACCTCTCACTCATGTCAAGCAAACTGAGTCAAATCACAAAATGAAGACTCACACTGCATATGAACATCCACTGAACTGTCCACAGTGCCTGTCAAATCACTCAGAGATACCCAACACTGACGCACAACCACATACACATACCAGATATCAGCAGCAATGGAGGACAAGAAATGGGCTAGGACAGTGCTGGAAAGCCATGGAGCAAGGCACAAAGCATGTGTACATCACATGCAAGAAACGGAACATATCACCCCACCCTTAGGACATCAACCAGACATTGGTGGCATAGCGAGTGAAATTAAACCAAAGTGACCTCTGTGCAACAACTCAGGGAGATATCAAGGCAAGCCATGCATAGGCACAGGAATGATAGAAAGTGTCTGAAGTCAAACAGTGATCCGCCATACATCTGTGTCAACCTACTTAACATGTGTATGTCAGCAGCACAACACACATGGATCATTGTCAAACTCTCTGACTGTCAAACCCTAGTTGGACCTTCACACATACCCCTCCTCTACATAACTCACACCTGCAGCCCTCAACACCAGTGTTAAACACACAGAATAATACACATGACGTTCTGTGAATTCCCTGACAACCAATCACACACCCTGAGGTTCATCTGCAGATGTCAGACTCACACTCAGGTATACCTGAACCAATGCTGACACAAAAACAATATCCAAGCACAAATCTCACAAACAACATACACAGAAGTCCAACAAGCCCAGCCACGTGCAGCCAAACAGTGGAAGGCAATGTGACCCTAGACAGAACAGGAAGACACACCATTGTCACTCAGTGCCAATGCACAGACACCATACACCAACACCAACAAGAAATGCATCATCTCAAAACAATCATGAACACAAACTGGGACCAATGGGACAATAAGCTAATACTGACAGAGACACCACACCAACCATCAAGTCAACATGGTGTCATAGTGTACCACAGGCATGCACGTGCACAATCCTGACAAGTCAAATATAGGAGGACAAAGCCCTATGCTGTACCCAAAACAAGCCCAGTAACAAGAATTTACCTTGCTGCATGTGTCAGACAAACATGTAATGCACAGAAAACTTGCAACACACATCAGAATGTATCACAATGCACAAACTACTAACACACAATGTCATGCAAATAGAACATCGCACACACAGAGCATCTGTCAGCAGGGAGAGCCAACACAGCCCAAACACTGCATACATCCACAACAGATACACATACCAATCAATCACATTGCATACTCAGCTGGACATCAGGGGGATGCACACCAGGCAAGTACAAGGCAACCTACACTCACAGCACTGCATGCAGGCCAAGCAGTGTGTGCACACCAACCAAATCAGTAGCACACACAACTCAATAGCACAACATTTACTCCCACAACACAAATCAATACAACACACAGACAACATCACACTCAGGAAGGGTAGCAGTACCTCAGCAAACACAAATACAGCTTACCCAACACCCACAGATGCACAACTCAGGGACACCCAGGTGCACAGAACATGACCAGAAGACTGTGCAGCACAAACAATTGCACTGCACATGAGCAACCATGACTGCAAACCAGTACAAGCAAATCACACATAACTAATTGTGAAACTGTCCTGAGTGGCACATTGGTCCTGTGCACAGATCAGCACTATAAATCATAGTGTAACAAATGGAGTGGTGGGTAGGCTCACACACTGGCAACCCAAGGGGTAGGTAACATGAGATTGAAGTGGTGTGTACGTCAGTAGTGGACAGGTCAGGAGTGAACTGTACACAAACACATAGAGGAGTCACTCACAATGGGTAGGCATCAGAAGCACAGATAAGGGATGGTATGGCAGCGAATGTCTGACAGAATATCGACGGACAGAAAGCCGAACTACAAAAATATTGATACAGAAATACCAAAGCCAAAAATATCGAAGTCCAATCTACATAAATGTAAGTAAAACAATATCGGAAAAAAATATTGTCAAAAATATGGAGGTTAAAAATATTGTTTTTTTAAATGTTTTAATAATAATGGAAAATTAAGTAAATAATATATATAATTAGAATAAATATAGTTAAAAATATTTTTACATATTTAAAAATAATAACTAATACATATAATGTTAATATCAATTAAACTTATAAATTAATATATATATACTTACTCCACATAGTGTAACATTAGGGAAAGCGTTGGATAGCGTAGGGGTAAAAATTACTATTCCCACTCCATAGAGTGCAACAGTGGGGAAAGCGTTGGATAGCTTAGGGGTAAAAATTACTATTCCCACTTCAGAGAGTGCAACAGTAGGGAATGCGTTGGATCACGTAGGGGTAAAAATTACTATTCCCACTCCAGTGAGTGCAACAGTAGGGAAAGCGTTGGATCGCGTAGGGGTAAAAATTACTATTCCCACTTCAGTGAGTGCAACAGTAGGGAAAGTGTTGGATAGCGTAGGGGTAAAAATTACTATTCACACTCCAGAGAGTGCAACAGTAGGGAAAGCGCTGGATAGCGTAGGGGTAAAAATTACAATTCTCACTCCAGAGAGTGCAATAGTATGGAAAGCGTTGGATAGCGTATGGGTAAAAATTACTAGTCCCACTTCAGAGAGTGCAACAGTAGGGAATGCGTTGGATCACGTAGGGGTAAAAATGACTATTCCCACTCCAGTGAGTGCAACAGTAGGGAAAGCGTTGGATCGTGTAGAGGTAAAAATCACTATTCCTACATACTTATAAATGAAATAAATATTGTAATAAATAATTATTTATTAATAAATTTAGAAGAAAAAAGTGTTAAATATATCAAAAATAACAATTACTTTAATAATAATAAATACTTCTCACCCTATTCCCCAATAAACACACAACACACTCCACATAAAATTCCACACAATGAAATTAATTTTCAATGAATCAATTAATAAAAAATTAATTTGCAATTATTAATTACATACAAATATATATATCAATAGCAAGAAATAATATTTAATACAAATTAATAACCAATTATTAATGAATGAACAAAAATAATTATCAATACCAATAAATAATATTTAATACAACGTTATAACAAATTGATAATGAATTAAAAATTATCAATACCAATGAATAATATTTAATACAATGTAATACCCAATTAATAATTAATTAACAATAAAAGTAATTATCAATACTCAATTTTTCTTAATTATTTAATTACAAATATTTTACATCCCACCCTATTCCCCTATAAACCCACTCCAATAATACATTAATACAAATAAAATAATTATAAGTTAATAATTATTTATTGCCAATTAATCATTAATTAACAATAACTGAATTATTGATAACAATAATTAAAAAATAATTACTTAATTATAATTAAATTACTTCCCACCCTTTTCCCCTATAAACCCACAACCCGCTACAGAAATAAAACACAAAATGTAATTAAAATAAATAAATAATTCCTAAAAGTCATTATTTAATTTACCACAATTAAATTACTACCCACCCTATTCCTGTATAAACCCACAACCCGCTACGGTTCTAAAACGCAAAATTTACTTTTTAAAAAAGGACTCATTTCTAAAAAATGTATACAAATATTTAAAAAACAGTACAATACTTAACAGAAAATATAGAACAAATACATATAAAATACATACTAAAATACATAATACTCATATAAATATCGATATTATTTACATCGATAATTTAACTATCGATATTACTAACATCGATATTTGCAACATCGATATTTCTTACCTTAACTTCGATATTCTGGTTGTCGATATTTTTGATTTCGATATTTTGTCCCTACGATATTTAAAACTCAATATAAATGTGCTTTGATATTTAAAAATCAATATATTGACAGTCCACCATGCCTCCACATCCCACATACCATGCTGGAGCCAAAAATTGGTCAAGTGAAAGCAATGCATGAGAGAACTCACCTACAATGTCAGTGTGGCTGAGCAGGTCTGCACAGTGAGCACAAACAGTTACAAGACAGATGGCTGATCAACAAAACACTACACAGACTTGGCAGTCACACACTCTACATACTCACAACTGTCAGCAACAACAAGTAGGTGTCCCCCAGGATTGCAAGGACACACCAACACACTGCACAGTGCACAACCTACAACTCCTACATGTGCCCACAATCTGAAACACACGGCTGACAATTCAAACAAACAGTCACTCAGCTTCTGGGTCATATATGTGTGCAGTTGGCATTCTAGATACAAATCACTCAGAGATACCCAACACTGACGCACAACCACATACACATACCAGATATCAGCAGCAATGGAGGACAAGAAATGGGCTAGGACAGTGCTGGAAAGCCATGGAGCAAGGCACAAAGCATGTGTACATCACATGCAAGAAACGGAACATATCACCCCACCCTTAGGACATCAACCAGACATTGGTGGCATAGCGAGTGAAATTAAACCAAAGTGACCTCTGTGCAACAACTCAGGGAGATATCAAGGCAAGCCATGCATAGGCACAGGAATGATAGAAAGTGTCTGAAGTCAAACAGTGATCCGCCATACATCTGTGTCAACCTACTTAACATGTGTATGTCAGCAGCACAACACACATGGATCATTGTCAAACTCTCTGACTGTCAAACCCTAGTTGGACCTTCACACATACCCCTCCTCTACATAACTCACACCTGCAGCCCTCAACACCAGTGTTAAACACACAGAATAATACACATGACGTTCTGTGAATTCCCTGACAACCAATCACACACCCTGAGGTTCATCTGCAGATGTCAGACTCACACTCAGGTATACCTGAACCAATGCTGACACAAAAACAATATCCAAGCACAAATCTCACAAACAACATACACAGAAGTCCAACAAGCCCAGCCACGTGCAGCCAAACAGTGGAAGGCAATGTGACCCTAGACAGAACAGGAAGACACACCATTGTCACTCAGTGCCAATGCACAGACACCATACACCAACACCAACAAGAAATGCATCATCTCAAAACAATCATGAACACAAACTGGGACCAATGGGACAATAAGCTAATACTGACAGAGACACCACACCAACCATCAAGTCAACATGGTGTCATAGTGTACCACAGGCATGCACGTGCACAATCCTGACAAGTCAAATATAGGAGGACAAAGCCCTATGCTGTACCCAAAACAAGCCCAGTAACAAGAATTTACCTTGCTGCATGTGTCAGACAAACATGTAATGCACAGAAAACTTGCAACACACATCAGAATGTATCACAATGCACAAACTACTCACACACAATGTCATGCAAATAGAACATCGCACACACAGAGCATCTGTCAGCAGGGAGAGCCAACACAGCCCAAACACTGCATACATCCACAACAGATACACATACCAATCAATCACATTGCATACTCAGCTGGACATCAGGGGAATGCACACCAGGCAAGTACAAGGCAACCTACACTCACAGCACTGCATGCAGGCCAAGCAGTGTGTGCACACCAACCAAATCAGTAGCACACACAACTCAATAGCACAACATTTACTCCCACAACACAAATCAACACAGCACACAGACAACATCACACTCAGGAAGGGTAGCAGTACCTCAGCAAACACAAATACAGCTTACCCAACACCCACAGATGCACAACTCAGGGACACCCAGGTGCACAGAACATGACCAGAAGACTGTGCAGCACAAACAATTGCACTGCACATGAGCAACCATGACTGCAAACCAGTACAAGCAAATCACACATAACTAATTGTGAAACTGTCCTGAGTGGCACATTGGTCCTGTGCACAGATCAGCACTATAAATCATAGTGTAACAAATGGAGTGGTGGGTAGGCTCACACACTGGCAACCCAAGGGGTAGGTAACATGAGATTGAAGTGGTGTGTACGTCAGTAGTGGACAGGTCAGGAGTGAACTGTACACAAACACATAGAGGAGTCACTCACAATGGGTAGGCATCAGAAGCACAGATAAGGGATGGTATGGCAGCGAATGTCTGACAGAATATCGACGGACAGAAAGCCGAACTACAAAAATATTGATACAGAAATACCAAAGCCAAAAATATCGAAGTCCAATCTACATAAATGTAAGTAAAACAATATCGGAAAAAAATATTGTCAAAAATATCGAGGTTAAAAATATTGTTTTTTTAAATGTTTTAATAATAATGGAAAATTAAGTAAATAATATATATAATTAGAATAAATATAGTTAAAAATATTTTTAAATATTTAAAAATAATAACTAATACATATAATGTTAATATCAATTAAACTTATAAATTAATATATATATACTTACTCCACATAGTGTAACATTAGGGAAAGCGTTGGATAGCGTAGGGGTAAAAATTACTATTCCCACTCCATAGAGTGCAACAGTGGGGAAAGCGTTGGATAGCTTAGGGGTAAAAATTACTATTCCCACTTCAGAGAGTGCAACAGTAGGGAATGCGTTGGATCACGTAGGGGTAAAAATTACTATTCCCACTCCAGTGAGTGCAACAGTAGGGAAAGCGTTGGATCGCGTAGGGGTAAAAATTACTATTCCCACTTCAGTGAGTGCAACAGTAGGGAAAGTGTTGGATAGCGTAGGGGTAAAAATTACTATTCACACTCCAGAGAGTGCAACAGTAGGGAAAGCGCTGGATAGCGTAGGGGTAAAAATTACAATTCTCACTCCAGAGAGTGCAATAGTATGGAAAGCGTTGGATAGCGTATGGGTAAAAATTACTAGTCCCACTTCAGAGAGTGCAACAGTAGGGAATGCGTTGGATCACGTAGGGGTAAAAATGACTATTCCCACTCCAGTGAGTGCAACAGTAGGGAAAGCGTTGGATCGTGTAGAGGTAAAAATCACTATTCCTACATACTTATAAATGAAATAAATATTGTAATAAATAATTATTTATTAATAAATTTAGAAGAAAAAAGTGTTAAATATATCAAAAATAACAATTACTTTAATAATAATAAATACTTCTCACCCTATTCCCCAATAAACACACAACACACTCCACATAAAATTCCACACAATGAAATTAATTTTCAATGAATCAATTAATAAAAAATTAATTTGCAATTATTAATTACATACAAATATATATATCAATAGCAAGAAATAATATTTAATACAAATTAATAACCAATTATTAATGAATGAACAAAAATAATTATCAATACCAATAAATAATATTTAATACAACATTATAACAAATTGATAATGAATTAACAATTATCAATACCAATGAATAATATTTAATACAATGTAATACCCAATTAATAATTAATTAACAATAAAAGTAATTATCAATACTCAATTTTTCTTAATTATTTAATTACAAATATTTTACATCCCACCCTATTCCCCTATAAACCCACTCCAATAATACATTAATACAAATAAAATAATTATAAGTTAATAATTATTTATTGCCAATTAATCATTAATTAACAATAACTGAATTATTGATAACAATAATTAAAAAATAATTACTTAATTATAATTAAATTACTTCCCACCCTTTTCCCCTATAAACCCACAACCCGCTACAGAAATAAAACACAAAATGTAATTAAAATAAATAAATAATTCCTAAAAGTCATTATTTAATTTACCACAATTAAATTACTACCCACCCTATTCCTGTATAAACCCACAACCCGCTACGGTTCTAAAACGCAAAATTTACTTTTTAAAAAAGGACTCATTTCTAAAAAATGTATACATATATTTAAAAAACAGTACAATACTTAACAGAAAATATAGAACAAATACATATAAAATACATACTAAAATACATAATACTCATATAAATATCGATATTATTTACATCGATAATTTAACTATCGATATTACTAACATCGATATTTGCAACATCGATATTTCTTACCTTAACTTCGATATTCTGGTTGTCGATATTTTTGATTTCGATATTTTGTCCCTACGATATTTAAAACTCAATATAAATGTGCTTTGATATTTAAAAATCAATATATTGACAGTCCACCATGCCTCCACATCCCACATACCATGCTGGAGCCAAAAATTGGTCAAGTGAAAGCAATGCATGAGAGAACTCACCTACAATGTCAGTGTGGCTGAGCAGGTCTGCACAGTGAGCACAAACAGTTACAAGACAGATGGCTGATCAACAAAACACTACACAGACTTGGCAGTCACACACTCTACATACTCACAACTGTCAGCAACAACAAGTAGGTGTCCCCCAGGATTGCAAGGACACACCAACACACTGCACAGTGCACAACCTACAACTCCTACATGTGCCCACAATCTGAAACACACGGCTGACAATTCAAACAAACAGTCACTCAGCTTCTGGGTCATATATGTGTGCAGTTGGGATTCTAGGGGCACACAAATATCAATAATGCTGACAAATTCACCCCCTTCACACTTCATGACCACTCAAGTGCACACAATGAAATGTACCCGTGTGACTAGGAAGACAAGCCATCACAAGATGAACATACATCAACACTGATGTTCACACATGAATGATCACACAAACATGATGGACCCTGGCCAGCCCGCATGTAATCCTGTGGATATTATTCCCTTATTCCCCTCTGTGCTGGTAGTGCATCCTAACATGACATGTGAACAATTTTACAAACCTGACCATAGAATGATTAGGATAACAGTATATCATCATAAACAACCATCATTGCACCCTCAAGCCTCAGAGTCCAGAAGAACTAAAGCACCTCTCACAGCCGCCAATAAATGCCTCCTTGGGAAATGAATGTATCTGTCCTTGTAGGTCATTATAGCGGACAGGACACCATGTAGCACCATGCTGAACATAGGTTACGACATCCCATCTGCGCTGGACACCGTGTACCGGAAAGAACCAGTAGCAAAGAAATGCAGGGCTGCCATCACCTTACACGTTGGTGTCAAAGCAGTCGGATAGGTTCAGCAAGGCCTCAGATGAGGCTCCAACAGAGCACATAGGTCTTGAAGGGTAGGTCGCTCAAGACGGTACTTCCGTATGATGTCCTCATCCTCCATGTCTGCCAGCACTGTGAATGGACGATGCACATTTGGTTGCCTCCTAGGTGAGATGAAAGGGGACACATGTCAATTCAATCCCCCTATGAGATGTGTCCAACATCTTACGTGTTGACTGATACAGCGCCAACAATGACTGGCATCAAACTTCAACTTACAGTAGAACTGACATGTAGGGACACCTTGATCTAAACTAGTCGTACACTTGTCCAGTATTCACACAGTGAGTGCCCCCAAAACAGATTCAGACTATGTGAATGCCAAAAGGTACATTTCAACATCGTGTGTCACCACCCCTGAGAGTAGATGACACAGCACATGTGTGAGACAGCACCACTGCTAGCTTCTAGGTAGCTGCTGTACCTGCCACATCTTCTTGCGTAAGTCGGACAGGGCACACATTACCAACGCAATGAGCACAGTGTGTGCATAAGGAGCAAGTATTAAAATGAGTTCAGCAATCTACACAGTGAAATAGGCATATTATATGATCAGACCTTTATGACTGTGGGTTTGTTAGCCAGCTCACACATTGAAATGTGTACATATGTGAGAGTCCATCACACCACAGATCTGTGTGCATGCACAACAATATCATAAGTGACATGTGAGGGAGTCCATGCCCATGCATGTAATCCTGTGCACTGACATGGCATGTGTAGTGATCAGTGGGCTAAATGTCGCACTACCATTGCTAGCACTATCTGGTGGCATGATTGTGTCAACTGTACAATGTTGAGAACTGGCCATTGCCAATGCCACAGCATGATGTGTCCATAGGTGCCATAAGGGTGCTCCGCCACCAGAATCACAGCCATAGGCACCAATGTCAGACTGCCAAATCACGGTAGCGACTGTATGGCCCCTGCGGTGTGTCAACTCCAATGCCCATGCCCCTGCAGCCAATGGGAACCGCAATCATGATAGTGATATACACATTGTAAAATGGCCGTTGGTGTGCTCCGCCAGCAGAATCACGGCCTTAGGCACCAATATCAGCTGGTCAAATCCCGGAAGCAATCGCTTGGCCCCTTCGGTGTGTCACTGCCAATGCCCATGCCCATGCAGCCAATGGAAACCGCAATCGCGGTAGCCAAATGCAATTTTGAAAATCCCGGTAGGTGTGCTCTACTACTGTGGGGCCAGTCATTAGATGCAATGGTAAGTTGCACATTTGCAGTAGCAACCGTCTGGCCCCTGTGGTGTGTCACCGCCAATGCCCATGCCCATTCAACCAATGTGAACCGCAATCGAGGAAGCCAAATGCAGTTTTGAAAATCGTGTTAGGCGTGCTCCGCTACTGGGGGGCCGGTCATTGGATCCAATTGTAAGATGCACGATCGTGGTAGTAACTGCCTGGCCCCTGCGGTTTGTCACTGCCAATGCCCATGCCCATGCAGCCAATGGAAACCGCAATCGCGGTAGCCAAATGCAATTTTGAAAATCCCAGTAGGTGTGCTCTACTACCATGGGTCCAGTCATTAGATGCAATGGTAAGATGCACGATCACTGTAGCAACTGCCTGCCCCCTGCGGTGTGTCACCGCCAATGCCCATGCCCATTCAGCCAATGGGAACCGCAATCGCGGTAGCCAAATGCAATTTTGAAAATCTCGGTAGGTGTGCTCTTCTACCACGGGCCAGTCATTGGATGCAATGGTAAGATGCACAATTGCAGTAGCAACCGCCTGGCCCCTGCGGTGTGTCACCGCCAATGCCCATGCCCATTCAACCAATGGGAACCGCAATCGAGGCAGCCAAATGCAATTTTGAAAATCGTGTTAGGCGTGCTCCGCTACTTCGGGGCTGGTCATTGGATGCAATTGTAAGATGCAAGATCGTGGTAGCAACTGCGTACTTACTCACATGTATAGGCACCGTTTGACCTCTCCTATTGTACATGCATGTGACAGTTCTGATGGCCCACGTTAGACCACAGTGTGAGCCCCCTGGCCTGCACAGTTACTTCCCAATTTGACCGGGACTCATCACTGAATGGACAGAGTGAGACATATGCATTTTCTGCTACCCTAACTCAATAAACAACGGAGGGTCCCTAAACTCTGAGATACCGGGAGAGGAGGGCAGGGAACAAACTGAGTACAAGTACAAATACCTCTCCCTGGTAACAAATTAATACATGGGTATTACATCCTTCATTTAATTGACATCAATATTGTCCCAAACCAGGAATTTATAAACATTATTTTCTTTTATTGTGTCACGAAAATAGCCTATATTTTGCAAAGCAATTTCATCAAATTATTTGTTAAATACAAAAAAATTCATCACTATACATGATTCACATTTACAGAGAGCCCCAAAACAAGAGGTTATATACAAAATCCATTTACCCCCTTATAGCTCCACACATACCCACACGCATCATTCATACCATACACAACTAAAAAGCATGATGTATAGTGTTGGGCAAAGTGAGTCTGCCCCGACACATCATTTACAATGCAATGTATGTCTTGCTTCCTCACATGCTGCATCGCAGATGTGGGCCTTCTTCACATTGCTTTCTGTGCTGGCATTCTGCATTTGTATGAGATGGCTAGGTACTGTGTCCAGCCTCATACCTGCATGCATTTAGGTATGATTATCTCATGCTAATGTACTACGTGTCATGCTGTATTGTCTCTGCTAAACATATCTGAATAGCTGTGCTGCGTGTGTGAATGCTCCTGTACTGAGACACAGTGGTACATAACCCAGTGTCACTGACATTTCCCTCTCTTATCTCCCATGCCTGCAGCTCAAATTCCACCAGCGTAAGGCCATATGGAGGGCCCATGCACACAAGGGGCATGCTCTGGGTGTCTTTAACCAATGGCACACACACTGTCACAAGAGGTAGGATGACATCTGCCGGCTGAGCAAAAACGTGGCAGAGATGATGCTGGGGCTGCTCCCTTGGACTGGCAGGTTGGCGAGCAGGAGCATGACACCACTAATGACCCGTATATTGGCAGTGACACAGCCAGAGCTGGATGGACGTTTGAGGGTCCATCAGCAGCAAATTGTGGGTGAGTATTCTGGGAAGGGTAACTTTGGGTGTGAGGGACTCCATGTATTCCAACCCTGAGCCAGTGCGTAGCTCTGTGAAGTTTCTAGTGTGATACAATGGCTTATAAGTGGCCTCTGTGTTGGGTGCAGCTGTCATGCATTTTTGCTACATGTACTTTTTCATGTCTTTAATGTTATGGCCCTTGACATTGCATGCCGAGTTGTAGCCTTATGCCATCGGCTGCATTAGGGGGGTCATGGACATCTCCAGTGAACTGCAGTGTTACATTTAGGAGTCTGTATCTGTGTTGTCCCCTTCTGGTGACTCCATATGTGACTGTGACAACATATTGAGATGTACATCTTTTTCACCTACAGGGACCTAGGTATGCTCACAGGGATCTGTATGCCAGGTTAAACGGAGGCACGGGCAAGCTATTTGGCTGTGTCAACGTTACAAGGGTCATTCATGTAAACTATGCATGGTTCCATGCATCTTCTGAGGATTGCATAAAGGTTGCACATGCAGACTGCACAGGGTGGTGTGCAACATGGGGGTATCATCATCTTGTTTTGTGCTTTGCTTGCGTATGTTGTTTGTGTGTATGGCACTAATCTTAACCTACGTCTCTGTCTTTTGCAGCATCTACTGAGGGCACAGGACATTGGACGGACACCAGTGGTGAAGCTTCGGGCACAATTGATACACATGAGCTCACTGACACTGATGTGACAAGCATCTCGGAGGGGGACAGGAGTGCCCTTGAGGAATCATGCCCAGAAACACCCCCCTCAATGTCATCTGACACCAGCGGTGACTCCTGTTGGAGGGCACAGGGAGTGGGAAATCTGCCTCCTCTTCCACCACACATCGTCCAATGCCCACCCTCCCAGCTACTTCCACTAATGCTGCCCATGCTCGTACCAGTATGAAGGGAGGAGTGTCCTTCCCCCAGGCACCGCTGCCCCTGCCCCTGTCTCCCCTGCTGTCCTCAGTGTTGAGGCGGTGGACCTTTTGCGCCAGCTGTGTGTGGGTCAGACAACTCTCCTGAATGCCTTCCAGGACCATGAAAAGAAGTTGGCACAGGTAGTTGCCTTCATGTTGGGCATTCATTCTGACGTGGGTGGCTACACATGACTGTCCAGTCTTTGCCACCAAAGAGTAAGACCTCGGTCATACTAGAGTTCTGTTTCAAGCAATTGGTGGCCATCCATTCACCGACCTGATGAAGACAGGTGTGAAACTGTGCAGCAGTGTCAGCAGGCGAGCCCGTCACCAAGACTACAATCTGGGTGTTGTTGGCATATATAATAGCCAAGAAACCCAGGGACCTTATTAACCTAGCCAGCGGTGCAACATAGATATTAAAAAGGGTTGGGCTCGATGAAGAGCCCTGCGGCACTGCGCATGGCAAAGTTAAGTTCGGTGACTTGAACTCGTCAAGAGTCACAAATTTTTCCCGTCCAAACAGGAATGATCCAAGTAAAGCAAACGCTTTCCCTTTGATATCAGTCCTCCTCAGGACTTCCATTAGTTTTTGATGGTTCACCGTACCAAATGCAGCAGAGAGGTCAAGCAGCACAAGTGCAGCATTGCCTCCTGCATCAGCTGTATGCCTAATTAATTTGGATGCTATGATCAGGGCCATTTGGGTGCTATGATGCTTTCTAAAGCCAAACTGAGTAGCATCTAGGAAAGCATGCTTCTCAATATTCGAATATAACGCCATTCATGGCTTTTTTCACCATCTTTGCAGGCAAAGGGAGTCTGGACATTAGACAGTAGTTGTTAGGATCCGCCCCATCTAAATTTGGTTTCTTCAGAAGGGGGAGAATAGACGCCAGTTTCCAGCTGGTGGGGAATATACCAGAGGTGAACATTTGGTTAAAAATAGGAGACAAATTTAAGGCAAATAGTTCCGGTAGAAGATGCAAGATTTTAGGGGGACAGGGGTCCATTGGGGATCCAGATTTAGTGGACCGCAAAAGGTTAATGGTCTCCTCCGTAGTCAGTGACAAGAAAGCAGATAATTCAGGGGAGTCACTGAAATTGAGGGGGGTTGAGGAGATTTCACTAACTACCCTAGATGTGGCTAACACCTCAGGAGAGGACGCAGTCCCGTGGGACGTAAACCTAGAGAAGCCACCATAGACCATCTTAACTTTATCTTGGAAAAAAAGTAGCCAATGGGTTACAGAACGTATTATTTTTGGTTGACTCTGTTACCTCAGAGCATTTGGCCAACTTTTTTATCATCGGAAAAAGTTCCTTTGAAGAGTATTTTGCTGTTAATATGGCTGTAGTGAAATAGCAGGTTTTCTCCTCATGTACAGATTTTTTTGCATTCGAGCAGAGCTTGTTTATAGACTGTTTTATCCTTCAAATCATGGGGAGATCTCCACTTCCTCTCCAGATGATGGCATTTTTGTTTTTGCGTCGGAGCTGTTCAGAATACCAGGGTTCAGTGGGTCTTGACCTCTGGCTAATGAAGGATTTAGCTGGTAGCACCTGATCTATAGACCTCCTAAGCCATTCCTCAAAGGTATCGGCTGCTGCATTTGGATCCTCTGTAAGGATTGGTGGATTCTGGGGTAGGGAAACTAAAAAAGTATCTGTTGACATCTTATTCAACGGCCGGACTTTTTTCAATTACTTGTGTTTCAGTTTCTCTACCTAAGGATTTTGGAAGAAAAGTGAAAACATAACAGCTTTATGGTCTGATCAGACGAGTGGCAGTGATGGAAGGCATTGTTAGTACTCATTGCTGGTGAACAATCCATCAAGCAAATGTCCTCCAGAATGCGTGCTGCCAGTCACCTGCTGAGTGAGGCCAAGGCTGTTTGTAATGTCAATAAAGTGTACTGCGTCCCAATAAATGGATCCTCAAGGTGAAGATTAAAATCACCCATAAGTGTGAAATCTGGTGACTGGGATATTACATCCAGGGAACTGCCAATGTCCTTCAGAAAGTCAGCCTGGGGGCCAGGGGGTCGGTAGCATAACACCCTGGTAAAAGTATGATTGTCTATTAGAATTTTGAACATTAGGGATTCCAGAGTTGGTCCATTATTTTGGTAAGTAACAGTTCCTTTCCACATATTTTGAAATACTATGGCCAGCCCCCCCCCCCCTCTTTTGCCTACTCGGTCTTGTCTAAACAATGTGTACCCCCACCATAGCCAAGTCAAGATCTGAGGAAGCCTCTCCGCATGTTTCGGTGATGAAAGCAACATCAACACTGTGTGCTTCAACAAACAAGGCAAACTCGGAGGCGTGTTTACAAAGGGAGAGTGCATTAATAAGGGTCCATACACTGTCCTTGTCCCATTCCCCTTAGTCGGTGCATGTTCTAGATTGAGTGGTGTCTGGAGTAATTTAGCTGGGTGGAAGAAAAAGCAACAGTCATGGCACTTAAAAAGAGCCTCAATTGAACAGATGCCAAAACTGGCTTTCTGACCGTACCTATCACTCCCATTAGGAGTTCGTAGTTGATTCCCAGTATATGAGATCCCTGATACAGAGTGAGGCCCAAAACCGACAGCATCCCAGGTCCTAGGCACGGGCCTGGCGCGGATGGGCGCAGAAGGGCTTGCCTTTGGCACGCTGGCGGCGCACCCGCTGCTTTGCAGCTGTTTTGCAGCCGCTTTGCGGCCGTGCTTTTATCCCCCCACTGGCACATTATCTAGAGCGGTAACCCGCCCTGAATGCTTCCGGGACAGGCGGAAGTACTAGAGGACAGGTGGAAATACTTCAATTATCGCCGTCCCCGTTACCCGCCCAGCAAGGTGCAAATTCGCTAAATCAGGTACAAGCAATTAAAAAACAATATCCTAAAAGATGCCAACTGTTAAAATTTCATTTAACACAATTAGACTCAAGGAAATTCAATTCATTACATTACATCAGCTGCAAAATGTAAAATGACGGAGTGCTTCAAATAAAATCGGGCTGTTCAGTTATTCAATAAAAATGCAGTGCCTACGGACCGAGAGTCCAGCTATATCATGTAAAGATGAGCAGTGTATAGCTGCACGGTACTGAGCATCATGACATGATGTGGAGGTACATACATTACTTGTCCATGGTGTGATATGTCAATAGATACCTTGCACCACATACAGATTGTGTGGTTACAAGGATATGTCGTCATCTAACGACTAGCAGCAAAACAACTTTATGTGAAGCATCTTTGTTGTTTACTCTGCATGGAAGACATTACATCTGAACATGAACTAGCCATTGTAATCTCATGCATACCTTTGTCATATCATGTGCTATACTTTCTTTTTACTACTGACCATGCTTGTTTGGTTTTCATATGGGCTTTAACGCTCTGCCCCCATGGCACTTATAGATGGCAATCCGTGCTGTACATGATTGTACCCTGAATTTCTTAAACATGTGATTTGATGAGTCACACTTTGGTTTATGTGACAGTTACATACGCTTAGCTGTCTGCACACTGGAAGTAGCTATTGGATCTATGCCAAGTTTGGTGGGATGTGAGGGCTGGTGTGATCATATGGATCCATGCTTTTTGAGAGGAATGACAGGGTGCATGCCCTGTCTACCTACCTGTTCTGTGCCACAATTGAGGGGAATTGCTGACACGTGTTTCTGGGTGTGGGGGAGTGTTCCATTCCACTGAGCTGTGGGAAAAGGGGGCCTGGTGGGAGTTGTAGTGCAGTCTTCCCATCCACCAACATCCCTTCCTGTTAAGATGGCTACCTACCTGTGAGTTTGAAGGGAGTACTGCAATAGCTGCTACATGCTTGGGGTGTGGGGAGTGCTCCATCCTGCTGGTGGGAGTTGCAGTGCAGTCTTCCCACCCATCAACACTCTCCCTCTTAAGATGGCTATCTACCTGTGAGTTTGGAGGGAGCACTGCAATAGCTGCCACATGGTTGGGGGTGTGGGGAGTGCTCCATCCTGCTGAGCTGTTGGACCAGGGGGCCTGGTGGGAGTTATAGTGCAGTCTTCCCACCCACCAACACCCCTACCTGTTACTTTGAAGTCAGCAATGCAATGGCTGACACATGCTTCTGGCTGGGGAGGGAGTGCTCCATCCTGCTCAGCTGTGGGACACGGTTGCCTGGTGGGAGTTGTGTTGCAGTCTTCCCACTAACCAACACCCCTCCCTGTTTAGATGGCTACCTACCTGTTACTTTGAAGTGAGCAATGCAATGGCTGACACATGCTTCTGGCTCGAGGGGTGGGAGTACTCCATCCTGCTCAGCTGTGGGACCAGGGGGCCTGGTGGGAGTAGTGGTGCAGTCTTCCCACCCACCAACACTCTTACCACCGACCAATGTCCCTCCCTGTTAAGATGGCTACCTACCTATTACTTTGAAATGAGCAATGCAATGGCTGACACATGCTTCTGGCTGACGGGGGGAGTGCTCCATCCTGCTCAACTATGGGACAAGGGGTCCTGGTATGAGTTGTAGTACAGTCTTCCCACCCACCAACACCCCTCCCTGTTAAGATGGCTACCTACCTGTTACTTTGAAGTGAGCAATGCAATGGCTGACACATGCTTCTGACTGGGGTTGGGGGTGCTCCATCCTGCTGAGCTGTGGGACAAGGGGGGCTGGTGGGAGTTGTAGTGCAGTCTTCCCAACCACCAACACCCCTCCCTGTTAGATGGCTACCTACCTGTGAGTTTGTAGGGAGCACTGCAAAAGCTGCCACATGGTTGGGGGTGTGTGGTGTGCTCAATCCTGCTGAGCTGTAGGACAAGGGGGCCTGGTGGGAGTTGTAGTGCAGTAGTCCCACCCACCAATACCCCTTCCTTTTAAGATGGCTATCTACCTGTGAGTTTGGTTGTTAAAATACAATGGCTGCCACATGCTTCTGGGTGGGGTGGAAGTGCTCCATCCTGCTCAGCTGTGCGACAGAGGTGCCTGGTGGGAGTTGTGGTGCTAAGTTCCTTTCCACAGACACCCCTCCCTGTTAAGATTGCTGGCTCCCTGTGGAGCAGAGGGAGGGAATGGTTACACATGGCTCTTGGGTGGGGGGAGTGTTCCATCCTGCTCAGCTGTGGGACAGGGGGCCTGGTGGGAGTTATAATGTGTGCTGCCTGTATACATGCAACCCAGGGAATGTTATTAGCTACCTTTGGGGTGAATGAGAGGGAGTGAATGTTGGATCTGTGAGACATGTGTTGGGGAGTGTGTGGTGCACATGAATGGAATTGGGCCTAGGAGGTATAGCTTCGTAGTTGTGCAAGACAGTACATAGCAGTGTAATGGTAGACATTTGTTTGTACTTACCAACCTCCACTCCCCCAGCTATTCCTGTGAGACTCTCTGGATGCAGTATGGCAAGCACCTTCTCCTCCCATGCAGTGAATGTTCTTGGTGAATGGGAGGGCCATCGCCAGTCATCTGAGCCAACTGATGGTTCTTGTTGTTCCTCTCTTTCACCTGTCTCTTGAGGTCATGCCACCGCTTGTCGAAGCGCGGGATGGTTCCTACTGAATTCACTTTGTTGTCTATCCTTTGTGTTATGGTGGCTAATGGTGACTCTTGGACCAGGTTACCCAACAATTGTGGTTCTACTCTGTGAAGAAAGAATCGAATCAAAGGCTACATGCCAGTACGCTCATTAGGTACCATCGTGCCCAACGTATCCCCAGAGGTTTGAGAGTACCACTAAAACCACTGCTTTGCAAGAACAATACACGTTTTATTGAGAAATGGTACGCTATTCTCAACAAATGTTCGCTCAATCTAATTTTGTTGATCATTGAGGAACTGTTTAGAGCCCTGGAGGAACTCACAGCAGGAACCACTCTTATTAAGAAAGAGTTGACAAACACAATGGAAGCTGCCGACTTATCAAAAACCTTGGATGATATCAATTTACAATTGAACAAGTACACACAAGAAATACAGGAACACAAATTCCGCAAATTTAAACACGACACGATTGGTTATAGGCTTGGGGAGGTATACACTTGGGCAGAAGTGTATGCCCGCCGCCGACAAAACCGACCTTATAATTCCAACTCTGAGACAGAAACATCATCATCAGAGAGTGATTCACGCTCACACACACCGCGTGCAACGGGTACTGTGAGCATTCCCACAGATAACGCAGCAACATCTACACACCCGCGGTGCATTTTTTAGAGGAAAGCCAAATGTGTAAATGTAAATGTAGTTGAGCTTATATAGCGCACAGCTACCCGCAGTGGGTTTCCCGGCGCTTGCTTAGGGAACCCTTCCTGGTATTCCCCTGTGAGATAGCAGGGTATCCACAAGGTGAAAGTCAGGCATCCCGCCGCGAGGGGCCGTTGTGGAGATTAAGCAAGCTATTGCCCAGAGTCACAGAGTGTGAACCCGTGAGTCGAGGAGGCACCGGGGCGAGAATTATCGAGACCGTGGAATTTTTAGCCCAAGACCCGCCGAGGGGGGGAATTGAACCCTGGTCCAGGACCGATCTCAGCTTCCGGGTCTGCTGCCTCACTTCTCCAGGACGACCCAGGCAGGGCAAAAAACACAGACAAGGAAAAGGAATCAACAGGATTGAAAAACAAAAAGGGCAGGAGGAAATAACTGACTTTAACAATCTAGTCTTTAATATCTCCTCATATGAATTGTCGTCTCATGAAATACGCACATTACAAAAAGGACAATCCTTTGTACCAACTACCACCACCAATACCCTTGAATTGGAAATTAGTTTTTTAAAATTAATGAGGAATCTGAGATTAAGAAATTACTTTCAGAATGTGATACAAGTTACCGAAAACGTAGATGAGTCTGTATTGAAGGGACTACGTCCTCACAGTACTTTTCTGGCTCCTGTGAGCCATAAAACATTAGACACCTTTGAGAACCTGGTGAAACAAGAGATAACAGCACTTAAATTCCACAGACATCTAGGCACTCCAACCTCACTGTGAAGGACAGGAGTATACTCAAAAGACTGGCCAATAACAAAACCATAGTTTGTCAAAACGCAGATAAGGGTGGAGCCCTGGTCATCATGGACAGTAGTAGTTGTTATCATGACCAAGTCACAGCACACGTTTCCAACATCAACACGTATGCTCTATTGGATCACAATCCCACTCAACAATTTGCTACCATACTGATTCAAAAAGCGGTAGACAATGGCACAATAACAAGAAAGGCCCCGGTCGCCTTCTCTTTATATGCTTCCCAAAGTACATAAAGATTTACAGAAACCACCATTCAGACCAATTGTTTCTACCAGAGGCAGCATTCATGAGCCGGTAGGGAAATTTATCGATAAAAATCTTCAGCCTTTTGTGATTAACACCAACACCTATATCCGTGACACCACTGATTTCATCACGAAAATTAACCAACTTAAAACATCTGCAGAAGAGGAGCTATGGTTGTGTGCAGTGGATGTTAAATCACTGTACACCTCAATCCCACATGATTTAGGAACAAAAGCAACTGAACGTGTGTTACTCGACTCCACATTGGATTTCAACCTTCAAGTATTCATTATGGAACTATTGATGTTCACGCTTTATTAGATCTATTTCAAGTGGAATGACAACTGATGTTTACAGCTAAGTGGTACTTCCATGGGCAACTGTGCAGCTCCATCTTATGCAAATCTGTTTATGCATCACTTTGAGGAACAACATATTCCTACATGGCTTAAACACAAAAAGATTTTTCTTCGCTTCATTGACGACATCTTTATCTTGTGGTCTGGTACACTGAACACTTTAAAAGACTCTCTAGAATAACTCAACGACATTGACGAGCACATCCAGTTTACATGGGAGATACGAAAACAACAGATTCATTTTTTAGACGTGCAAATTCACATTAACCAAGGCAAATTAACAACCAGCTTATACCGCAAAGGCACAGACCATAACAGCATACTTCATTACAACAGCTTTCATAGACCAGGCCTGAAAAACAACCTGCCATTCTCACAGCTTCTTCGAGTAAAACGCATAGTATCGGATCCTGCAGAATGCACAAGACAAATCGATAATATGCTCACTAGATTCAAAGAACGAGGATTTCCAGATGAGATTTTACAAAAAGCCAAAACCAGATGTGGCCCCTTGAACAGACAAGACCTACTGACAGTGAAAGAAAAGAAAGAGACCAATCGTATGGTAGTCGTGTCAAAATATTGTACAACAAGCAACCGCTACCGTAACATCATAATGAAACACTGGCCAATGCTAAGCATGGAACCAGACTTCAAAGGTCTGTTGAACATAAATCCATCTTCGCGCACACTAGAGATCCCACATTTCTGCTAACTAGAACATCAAACACTGCTGAAACCATCATTTACAAAGGCCTACAACCGTGCTACAATTGTAGCAATTGTCACAATTCCATATCAGGCAACATTATAAATCAAAAACAACAGTTGATGGACAGAATACAGAACAATGTCATACATTCACCCCAGTACAGAGATATGGGCCTAAATCCATCATTTGTTTGCACTCCACACCACCCCAGTTCAGACATGGCCACATGCAAATCAGCCTTGACCCTGTGCCTCATGGGAACAGTCCAGCCCGAACTGCCAAGCCATGTCTTTCCTGGACCGGAATCAAGCATCCTAGGACCGGTTTCTGGCTATCAGCCATCTTCAGCCAGGATAGCTTGACTCCAGTGGTGTGGAGAGCATGGGACTCACGTCTGAGCATACCCATCCCACTCAGGGTGACAAATGCAAAAACAACAGTTGATGGACAGAATGCAGAACAATGTCATACATTCACCCCAGTACAGAAATCTGGGCCTAAATCCATCGTTTTTTTGCACTCCACACCACCCCAGTTCAGACATGGCCATATGCAAATCAGTTTTGACCCTGTGCCTCATGGGAACAGTCCAGCCCGAACTGCCAAGCCATGTCTTTCCTGGACCGGAATCAAGCATCCTAGGACCGGTTTCTGGCTATCAGCCGTCTTCAGCCAGGACAGCTTGTCTCCAGAGGTGTGGAGAGCATGAGACTCACGTCTGAGCATACCCATCCCACTCGG
Organism: Lissotriton helveticus; assembly: GCF_964261635.1. Lineage (NCBI taxonomy): Eukaryota > Metazoa > Chordata > Amphibia > Caudata > Salamandridae > Lissotriton > Lissotriton helveticus. Next base: position 888,363,909 of record NC_136070.1, read on the forward strand.
GGTGACAAATGCAAAAACAACAGTTGATGGATAGAATGCAGAACAATGTCATACATTCACCCCAGTACAGAGATCTGGGCCTAAATCCATCGTTTTTTTCCACTCCACACCACCCCAGTTCAGACATGGCCATATGCAAATCAGCCTTGACCCTGTGCCTCAAGAGAACAGTCCAGCCCGAACTGCCAAGCCATGTCTTTCCTGGACCGGAATCAAGCATCCTAGGACCGGTTTCTGGCTATCAGCCGTCTTCAGCCAGGATAGCTTGACTCCAGTGGTGTGGAGAGCATGGGACTCACGTCTGATCATACCCATCCCACTCGGGGTGACAAATACAAAAACAACAGTTGATGGACAGAATGCAGAAGAATGTCATAAATTCACCCCAGTACAGAGATCTGGGCCTAAATCCATCGTTTTTTTGCACTCCACACCATTCCAGTTCAGACATGGCCATATGCAAATCAGCCTTGAACCTGTGCCTCATGGGAACAGTCCAGCCTGAACCGCCAAGCCATGTCTTTCCTGGACTGGAATCAAGCATCCTAGTACCGGTTTCTGGCTATAAGCCATCTTCAGCCAGGATAGCTTGACTCCAGTGGTGTGGGGAGCATGGGACTCACGTCTGAGCATACCCATCCCACTCGGGGTGACAATTAAAACACCCCATGAAAAGCACGAAAATTAAGCTCTGCGTGAACGCAACATGCAATACGCCAAACGTGCTTTATTTACTCAAATGTCCGTGTGGCCTAGGTTACGTGGGTCACACAGAGAGAAAGATCCGCACCCGGATCTTGGAACACAAGAGCAATATCAGGACCAGGAATTTCAAATCGACAGTGCGACACATTTTGTGGAGAAAAAAACATAACATCTGCCAACTCAAATTCTTGGTTCTAGAAGTGATAAACAAAACAGATGACTGGAATAACAAAAATAGACTCTTACAAAGAGAAAATCATTGGATATGTTTCTTGTGCACGATGCAGCCCCATGGGTTCAATGACAGAATGGAATTCACATGTTACCTTTAAAAGACATGTTACAGAGAATTATTGTTTCTTAAGTATCATTGATATGATCTCATGTATAGTGTACAGTTTGCATATCTCACCATTTCTATTGTTCATGTTCCCGTAAAAACAAGTGTTATATATATTCATTCACGGACCTCTTATACACACACTTTTTTCCGATTCACACTCCTCAAGCTCTCATTTATCCTCCACTATCCTTTCTCATTGTTTTAGTTCATCATACATTTGCGGATAGCCATTTCAAGATGGCACCCACATCTTTACACTTTTAGTCCTTTGTCGATTTCCCCGACTAGGACAGTCCCGGCATCTCACGAGATTATCTTTATTAAACATCGCGTTCACATCTCGGGTTCACTAACCATATCGCATTGGAACATCAGACCCGACTAACAACCTACGTGTTTCTCTGGCTATTATTCCAGTAAGTACCTTTTAATGAGGACTCAGATATTATGTGGCCAACTGAATCACACAGAGCTTTTATTAATACCGCTGTTCTTGGATTCTTTCAAGCTAACAGCGCAACCGTTGTGAACGCTTTCATAGTAAGAGCATGTTCTCACTATATCTCTTCAAATACACGCTATCCCAGCGTACTATTTCTTTTCACGCATCAGGCTTTTTGCATTTTCTATCGGGTTTTTGGTTTTGTTCGCACAACTTGTTTTCAACGAGCGTTTCAGTGCACTGGTCTGTTCTTTAAGACACAGGGTTTCAAGGCATTTTTAATGTACCATATGAGTTTTTCTCCGCAACACTGTGCACTTAATCACGGCACACCGCTATAACTACGTTCTATAACCCTCAGTATAACGTAGACTCTATATACATGTTGATTGCACATGATTCTATGTATTTGGATTGAAGGTCTTCCTGTTAGGATTGTATATTTTTTTATTCATTTTGCAGAGTATTCCCCTGACGAAGGGCACAGATGATGCCCGAAATGCATAGGGATGGATATGAATATGATTTATCTACTTCTTGGTTGTTAAGCCACCAAAGACTTCAATGATGAACTGTGTTTTGAACGCTTATTGACATGGAAAAATAATTTCAAACTTTTGATTTTTGATGTTGATTAAACACAAAAAACCTACAAACTGAAGTACAAGTTTTAGGATTTTTACTTTGATTTAAAATACTCAACCATTTCATGTTTTTTTGCGCTGTGCGCTGGGGGACAGCTCCTCTGTAGGAGCTGCGACATTGTTGATCTACTCTGATTATCTCATCTACCATGACTGACAACTCAGTGTCAGTGTATTTGGGCTTTTTCTTTTGTGCCATGGTGTGTGATGTGCAAATTGTTTGAGGTGCAGGTGTGAGGGTAGTGGTGATGTAAGTGGTGTGTGTGTGTGTATTGTTGTGCTGGTGAGATGTGTGGTGGTTTGCCTCTCCTTTGTGCTGTAGGGTTAGTTCCTTCTGGGGTGGAGTATTGCAAAGGATACTGGTCAGGGAAGGGGCTAGTTTTATACTCAGCTATGTGTGTCAAAATGGAGTATTGCTCTCAGGTGTGTTGTGTGGGTTGTCCTGGGCTTTGTATTGTTTTAGTTGCCATGGGGATGTGGCATTGGGGTGTGTTAGATGTTTTTGGGGTCTGAGCTAGTTAGATCTGTACACTTGGTGGCCTTGTTGTGTGTTTTTTCTGTCAACCGCCATAATTGTTCCGGAGCGGCCGGGGTAGTGGGGGGTGTGCAACATCCCTTCCGCTGGCTCTCCCATTGATCACTGTTTGCGATCGCGGAGGTCGGAAACAGTGGATCATTCCGCTGTCACCTCAACGGTATCCTAATTGTGCATCCGGTCAATCCACTGGCCTTGTGGCGGGTTTGGCTTTTTTCACCGCAAATCCGACTGCCGCAGACAGATTTTCACCTACTCTGCCTGCTACCAGTGGTTATTTGTGGCATCCTTCCGCTGCGGCCAGTTTTGTTCTGGCTGTTCATCCTAATCAGACCGCTGGTTTTGCAGCTGTTAGTGCGGACGGTTCATTTTTGCTACCACGGCGGTGGGACTGTTTTTCCGACCGCTATCCTAATAGACAGAAGTGTGGCTCACTGGTTAGAGGAGGCAGACCTGGAAGCAGAGGTCAGCCCGGGACCAGGGTTCAATTCCCGGCTCGGCGGGGTCTTGAGTCCTAAAATGTCCATGGACTCGACAATTCTCACTCCGGTGCCTACTCGATTCACGGGTTCACACTCTGCGACTCTGGGCAATAGCTTGCTTAATCTCCACAACGGCCCCTCGCGGTGGGATGCCTGGCTTTCACCTTGCGGATACTCTGCTGGGGTTATCTCACAGGGGAATACCAGGACGGGTTCCCTAAGCAAGCGCTTAGAAACCGCTCGGTGATTTGCGCTATATAAATTCCTGTACATTTACATTTACAGACCCCTTAATTGCCATGGCCCACTCCATGATACATGATCGCAGGTTGCGGGGCGGGACAGAACAGTTACAATATGGGACACCGATGTTCTCAAATTGTTCGACAGCATGAATCCGCCCTCCCCCTAGACTATATCACCTCCCACGGTGTTCTGTGTGATTGACCAGATTGCACCACAGGGTGATCCACTCATTTACGCACACACTCTTACCGAACATTGCTGGGGACACTGCGCTCCCTGGGTGGATTACGTAGAAGCTCACCTCATTCCTTTTTTACCCCTGGTGCGAACACTTGCCTATATCCTCCATTTTTGTAATATACTTTTGCCACTCACGTTGCCGCATGTCTAATTAGCTGCACATGGCAGCACAAGCCAAAGGGTTTCAAAAGTTATTGTTTTGTTTTATTTTGAGATGCACACATTGGCTACTTCTCTACAAGACAGGGTACACTACAACAAACTGAGTTAGCATTATATTTTTCCCCTGTGCCCCATCACCCCTCCATATAATTGTATGAGCTGTTACCAGAATGTTGTCATTGTATGCATAATGAGATGTGTCTGTCTGTCTACTTTATGAAATGCTTATTATTGTATTCTGTACAACTTGTGGTGACTCTTGATAAAATGCCAATCAAGAAATTTAAAAAATAACCTTTGACCTCTATATATCTGAGAAGTAGTTTGCGATGGAGCATCACCTCCATCTACTCATGTCTTCTGACCCCAAGGATTTGATTCCACCTCGATAAAACACAGCAGAATAGAAAGATGAGCCTTCTTATTTTTAGCAATGAAACATTGGCATCGTGGGCCAAATCTAGGTAGCTTTTTTAGGTCGCTAATGGCCCAATTAACAGAATTGTGCCAACTGCAACCGTAAAAAATCATTTTTATATGTCCAAATGCCCAATTTGCATTTCGGTAAACTATTACCGAATAGCAAATTAGGTTTGCGATTCAGTAATAGGATGCAACGTTTTTAGGGCGCCCCTTTCCAATAGTGACTCGCAGTGGTATGCATGAGTGTTTTGTCACCGAAATGCAGACGCAAAACATTTGCATTTTACCACCAACTCTGAGATGGTAAAAACAAGGAACCCCTTCTGATTAGTGAATGTTGGGGGAAATACTTTTTAAGAGCTGCCAGTTATCCCACAGACCACTGCCTACTCTTAAAGAATGAAAAGAAAGCTTTTTATTTTACATTTTGAAATGCATCCCGTTTTCCTTTAAGGAAAATGGGCTGCATTTGAAAAACAAAAATTGATTTATTTAAAAGCAATCACAGACATGATGGTCTGCTGACCCCAGCAAGCCACTATCCCTGTGATTTTTTTCTGTTCCCAATGGGTAGTAAACCGAGACCTACCTCATGCATTTTAATGAGGTAGATCTATTTGCGACCCACTAGGAGTCGCTAAATGTGTTAAACACACATTTGTACATCACTGTCTGCGATTCCCTAATAACGAATAACAGTAATTTGCTATTTGGTAATCGCAAACCCTGGGATACATACATCTGGCCTCTTCTGCCTACAGATGTGGTCCTGGCCAGCCATGCTCCGTGCTGGGTAAGAGTGGTGGGGCATGGGGCTGGGTGGAGGGTGGATTTTGACAACTAGGGAAAAATAATTATTTATTCAATTTTCCCTCGTGGTTGTCTGTCGAATCCTCCCAAACAGGCCCCTCCGCCCCATTGCTTTTACCTGCATAGGTTGCTCCTGGTCCTGGCCCCTACATTATACTCCTTTCACAAAAAGATAAAGACTTGGCTGTTCCAAATGTATTCATTTTCAGGCTGTGTTCTAGCGCTAGGACTCCGTTGGTATTAGCATAATTTATAAAACATATCATCATCATGCATGGGAAGTTCCCATTTATTTATTTAGTTTTATCTCTCTTTCTTCTAAACCTGTTATTCATAACAAGTCCTATGCTGTGGTGCTTTATGGTGTGTGAGAGTTTAAGTTTTTTTCTTCCTACATGTGTTATTGCGGACTAATTAAAGATCAATATATATAAAATATTTATCATTAGATGTAGGTTGCAGTTTGATGATCCACAATATTGAGGGGCTTTCTTCTTCTTATGATTACTCAACAAAGGAGGTGCAAGTTTACTATAACATCATCCTACTTTAAAAGTATATGTGTTGAAAATGATTTGTTTCTCAACTTCAGTGACACATCTAGTTCTGTGGTTGAGGGCATGAGTAAAGGTGGAAACTTGACACCTGCGTCGTGGCACTGTCCAAAGCTGGACCGTTATTGGGCTGCTCAAAGAGTTTAAAGCTTCCTTAAGTGTCAGGATTTCCAGGGATCTAAAATATGTGAATCAAGTATTCTAAAGAGAAATAGTTACCTGCTTCACTAACTTAGGCTGGTCATCTCTGTGCTTTGGTGTATAAGCAATGGAGGAGGATGCAAACATCTTTGGGAAAGGTAGGGTAAGGAATGTTCTTAGCATGAAAAAGGTCACTTATTCTCTAATGAGCTTCCTTAATACATTTGCCATTGTTTAATCACCTTTACCTGCACACGTCCTTAGTGTTTAGAGAATCTGTAAGTCCTAAAACACTCAGGCCTGATTTATTAAGGTTTTGCTTCGCCCTTGCCAGGGGGTGCAGGGCGACGCAAAACCTAGAATGAGATCCACCAACCCACATAAGGCCACCTTGCATGGCACTGCATGGCTTGGCGAATCTGCGGAAAAGCATGGCTGCACATGTTGCTGCCTTGCGTTTCTCTGTGCGGTGGGACATTATGCGGGTGGAGCATGGGTATTTAAACGCATCTACCCATGTATTTGAAACCATTCCCAGATATGCCAACACTGGTAGACCTGAGAATGCATCAGAGTTGTACACCTTCCCACCAGTGTAAGTAAGTAAGTAATTTTATTGTTTTAGGTTAATTAAAACCATTACAAAAATACATTGATAGCTCATACCTTCGGATAAAAAATTGTGAGAAAAATATATTATTTTTAAAGCAAAAGAACTTTAATAAAAACAGTTTGGTGCAGGTGTGAGGTCCAAGTGTGGTTTCATGGCCAATATTCAACTAATCCAGTCTGGTGCCATCTTCCAGATTTTTTAGTTTCAGTTCCAGACATTTCAGGAATTTGACCAACTTCCCATTTAATGGGGGAAGGCCTGGTTCGAAACAAGCAAGAACCGCTTGTCTGCATGTGCAGATTTTTAGTTCATTGAAGGCAGTTTTTAACAGGGCTACTCTTTCCTCCTTCAGCCTTGGGCAGGTGCATAGTAGATGTTCGAAGTCTTCATACTCTGCTTCGCACAGCCTGCATTTTGTCCCCCAGTCCCTTCTCAGCCATAGTTGCAGATGCGGAATACAGGGTAGAATTCCTAGCCTATGTTTTAAGAAGGCTTCTTTTGATTTCCTGCCATACCCCAGACCAAAGTAGGCTTGTAACCCAGGCGATTTGTATGTGGACAAAGTCATCCATGTGTGTCGCCTTTGTGAGAAGGTCGCTTTATCTTCCAAGTGCGATTGACTTTTTATGCTCTTGTTTACGACACGCTTGAATTGCACATGCGATAAAGGAGTTTCCCATAGTTCTTTTAGACCTGTGACAGTCAGGGATTCCTCTAGAAAAGTTTTCACCGGCAGTTGAAGAGAGCTACTGAGGTCTAGCCATAGCAGATGGTTCAGTGAATTTTCTGGCGAGTTCTTTATTTTCTGCCAGCACTTAATGTATGAACCTCTTCTAGCAAGCTTTTGGGAGGTCAGTCTAAACTCTAACCGGATCTGGGCTTGTGAGGTGTAGGTTGGCACACGTCCTTAGTGTTTAGAGAATCTGTAAGTCCTAAAACACTCAGGCCTGATTTATTAAGGTTTTGCTTCGCCCTTGCCAGGGGGTGCAGGGCGACGCAAAACTTAGAATGAGATCCACCAACCCACATAAGGCCACCTTGCATGGCACTGCATGGCTTGGCGAATCTGCGGAAAAGCATGGCTGCACATGTTGCTGCCTTGCGTTTCTCTGTGCGGTGGGACATTATGCGGGTGGAGCATGGGTATTTAAACGCATCTACCCATGTATTTGAAACCATTCCCAGATATGCCAACACTGGTAGACCTGAGAATGCATCAGAGTTGTATACCTTCCCACCAGTGGTGCAACAAGGAGAAATATCTTTATTTCTCTTCGTTGTGTCCTCTTTCTAAGTGTGTGCTGCATTCTGTAGCACACTTAGAAAGAGGAACATGCCTCTAAGAATTATTTTTGTGCAGGAAGGTGCCCCTTCCTGTCCAAAGCAATCTTGCTAGTAATGGAGGCACCCTTGTTCCATGGTGAAAGGGTGCCTGCATTTAAGCTTCATGCCTTTCCCCAAGGCATTTCGTCAGGACCTAGAAAGAAGAAATGATGTTCCCGCTCCAGGTGTCACAATAAACACAATAATAATGAAAAATGCTAAATAAAAATACAGCACCTAATTGGCCTGTGTTAAAAAACAAGAAAGACTTAAAAAGCGACCATCATTGGGCCCCATGAATCCTTCGAGGAGTTAAAGGAGGGACGCTTGTAGTCAAACCTCCATCAAGGCTAATCCCTCTCCGTAGACCTGTCCGCACTCGCTCGAGGCTGTGATGTTGATCTGAGCCTCGAGCGAGTGCGGACAGGTCTATTTGATGTTTAACACAGGCAATTAGATGCTGTATGTTTATTTTGCATTTTTCATTATTATTATGTTTATTGTGACACCTGGAGTGGGAACATCATTTCTCCTTTCTAGGTCCTGACGAAATGCCTTTGGGGAAGGCATGAAACTAGTTGACCAAAAAGGGAAACAATAGGTATTTACACCTAGGGTTTTCCCACACGCCCCCAGATTTTAGCATACCAATTTGGGGTAGTAAATTAAAATAGTTTTTGGGCCCACTAATTTCGTATTTTTAAAACTTTTTCTTCACTTTTGCAAAACCCATTTCCTTCTGATTTAACATAGGTAGTTAGGTGTATAGGGACACCCGTGTATTTTACAACTAAGTGCTCCTGCGTATCCGTTGGTAGTAGCACACCCCTGTCTGTAGAGGGCAGAGATGGACCCAATGATGAAGCATGCCACCAAGGAGAAACCCGGGTAGGTGAGGGTTTTATGAAGAAAAAAAAATCTCTTTATTTTCATTGTGTTGTGTTGTTGCAAGCAAATAAAATACCTCCTTTCTTCCTACGGAGAGGGACCTCTCTTGATTATCTGTAAAACAATATACAACACATTTCTCCCTGTCAGATCACTACCATATACACCCTATATCAGTGAAATGTGATTAGAGCAATACGCATTTCATTCACCACTGCACTATGAGTCTTCTACCCAATGGTCTGATTCTCAAAGTGCCTAAACCCAAAAGAACCATGCTTTGAGTAATCAGTCATCTGACTACAGCTGAGGACTATGGACAGTGGATTGGAGCTCAAGATTATGTACGTCCATATCACCATAACACTTGACACTCTGGACCTAGCCACATCAATATATTACCATTGGCTCTTCGCCTCTCTTGCTCCACGCCCACAAAAACTGTTGCACAATTAATTCCCTTCTCCTTCCTCTTGACTAGAAACCCTTAGCACTAAATGGCCAAATCACCACAATAAGACCAATGAAAGAACCCTGCATAGTAAACCTCTATACATCTAATCTCCTCTCTCTATCCAGTCTTGTCAGTTTGACTCTTTCCCATGAATATCCTTATTAAAATCAAACAACCCACCTATGCTTCATCTCACTCTTTCATATGACTATTGATGCCCTGGTGTCCAAGATTCTTCCTTGCCTCTCTCACAACTCCCTCTTTTTGGCTTCTATCCAAAACGTAGCTTAACAAAGTTGTTAAGGAAACCATCAATTGATGCCTAAGGATCAAACTAAAACCATGCCTCTACTTCCCGTTATTTCTAGAACCCCAGAGAAACTGTTCTTGCCCTACACCTATCAACACTGCACCATCTGAACCCAGGGCAATCTACCATCTATTAACCAGAACTCCAAATAAACGTCTCTAAAACACATGTTGAACTTTATTACCTCTCTTTCACTGGCCTCTACCCCTAATGTTTAATATAACATTGCTTGCAACACATATCCCATTCGGCATCATGGGTAAAGGTTTTACGTAGTTCTTATCCTACCTCTGTGTTCAATTAATCTTGATCTCCAATTGCTTGTACTGGTTGGTGCCTTGTAAGGCTCTTTCCTGGTGCATCTCATTTTACCTTTTCTATTGGTGACATCACTATTTCCTTCAGATTCTTGTGCCATTTATATGCTGATGGAGATACATTTTCTTTTTCCTCCTATATCTTCTCCACTTGTATTTGGATCAGCATAAGTTAGGCTCCACTTTTATGCATAATGACTATACATTTTTATATATATATTTATGACATTTATATCCAATGTGTGGCTTTCTTCATTAATATGTCTGTTACATTTAGACAAATCAATGGAATATATTCCTTGAAACATCAATCGATATATAGGAGCGTATTAAGCTGATCAATAGACTGCTGTAACCATTTTATGCATAGTCACACTGAACATTGATTATTTCATTTATTTTTGTGTATTTACTTCATATTGTAATTCAAATTTATGTTGATTCTGGAGGACTTAACTTGACGTAAGGCCTCAAATGAAAATGCTTTCTTTAATTTGCCAGTATGTTAACTTTCTTTTCTGCAAGTGCGTTATCATGCTTCTCGTTAGGTAGAGTAAGGCTTATTGTATGTATTAGATAACTGATAGTGAAGGCTGTGAGGAGGAAGCTGACAATGGATTAAGAGAAATAATGGTCAAAGGAGGCCTTCTGTTTATTGTGTACCAGTATGGCGGGGAGCTGAAGATTGGCTGCTGCAGTCCCAGTTTCGATGAGATGGAAATTTAGGAAGTATGTTGACTCCCCTCACATTCTGATGCTGGGTTATCTATTGGTAATGAGAACGAGATACAGATGCTTTTGAAGCTACTGTTATATTTATTTAGTGTTTCTATCGCTAGTTAGATCTCCTTTCACTTGTCTCTGAGAGAGAACAAATCTCTCTTCTGGGCCTTCCTTGAATGTGAAATTTCATGCTGAACACTTCCTTTAAATTTCTGAACTTCTGCAGAAGTTACATGCTATGCTGACACCTCCTATGCTCTCTGGATAGAAATCCCAATTAGCTAATCCGGCCTTAACCTATGTTTAGACTATAAAAGGGAAGTTTCTTTATGGAACACCTCATTGCAACAATCTCCTTTATGTGTGTTGTCGCCGTTATTATTCTGTATCTCATTGTATTACAATTTAACTTGCCTGCACATTTTAGGCTGCAAACTATAATGCTGTATCTTGTGAACTTATTTTAGTCTGCTTCAATTCCCCACTGCTATATTTCTGAACAACATGCTAGACATTTATAACCTTGATTATTGGAATAGTCTACCAGTGGATTTCCCACATACCAAATAAAAGCTACCAAGTGTATTCCTTACCAGTTCCTACAGGCAACACAATAGCCCGCTCCTCATGCTTTTATCAGTTTGTCCACTTGTTCCCATCTGACCCAACCAGCATAGATCTACTAAATTTCTTCTAAAACTCTGTGTGGAGGATAGAAATTCAAATCTTTCAACAACTTCACCTTCATTTATTAAACAGCTACCATCTCAAGTTAAGAGCTACCTTATAGCTACCTGAGACACACCTACATTTAAAAGAGCCATGAAACCCACTTTCTCACTCTGGAAGATCTGACACCTAGCTGCTATTCATCTTTTATGTGATGACCATGTCCTGCTTCTTATGTCACACTTTTTAGACAAATGTAAATGTGTATATATGTAGCTGTGATAGTGATAATAGAATTTTATGGGAGACAGTATTGAAAGCCACACATAAATCAAGGAGTATCAGAGCCTGGGATTTGCCAGCACCGGCAGTGCTGAGAAGGGCTTTGGTAACTGTTTAAAGAGCAGTTTCAGTGCTGTGTAATGGCCTAAAACCATTTTGGGAACCACCTAAAATGATGTTTTGTTCTAAAAAGATGATTAGGAGAATATTTATGTGCTTCTCCACAATCTTAGATAGAAATGGCAGAAGGGAAATTGGATTGTAGTTTTCTGGCTGAGTGGCATCTAGAGAGGGATTTTTTTAGAAGATGGATAACCTTTGTGTGTTGCAATAATATTGGTACTTCTGCAGTGCTCAGCAAGAGGTTGGCCAATTCAAGAAAGATGGGTGTAATACTCTCCTGTAGTTAGGTTTTCACGTATCGTTCGGATATACAGATTTTATTGATACATTAGATATAAATAGCATCTTCGTCAAGCTGAGCCAATTGGTCCAAGGTTGCCCATTGCATGAGGTTGGTCCCTATACCAAGAGAGGAAGCTTGACTGTTTCCTTTCCCTTTTTAAAGTGAAGGTAAAGGTTGTTGATTTTGTTGATGAAATGAGCAGCAAGTTTATTGCAGTGGGTCTAAGAAACCTCTGCTAAGTAGGGACTGAATGTAGGTTTGGTCAGACTGTTCACAACATAGAAGATTTCTTTAGTCATCTGCAAAGAAGTTGGCGCAAGCTTTTTTAACTAATTTTGGGTAGCATTTGATTGACTTTGTGCATTGTCTTTTTGCTACAGCATCATAAGATTTGCACCAAACGCGCTCTAGCTTTTACATTGCTTCTTCTCAGTGAGCAGTGTTTCATTAATCCACACTGCTGGGGCTGCGTTTTAATTCTGCTGGAGTTGGCAGAAATAAAGTGATCTAAGGTGGAAATGAGTCAGGCTTTGGTGGAAGACTCTGCCCATTCTAAGTTGGTGTCTAGTAGGGAGGCCTTCTACTCGATGTAGCTCAAAAAGCCAGATGGATCCAGTTTATACCATTGCCTTCTCATCATAGGGTTGCAGGCGTGGGGTTCTCTGTGCTATGGATATCTATAGTTACAGGCACCATAGAATGGTCTGATCAGGTCCCATGGGTTGGGACAGCTATTTGAAGGGTGGGCTAGTTCAGAGAGACAGGATCCTTGATGGCTGGCCTCCTGAATTGTCTGTTTCACTAATTGTTCTAGCTGCAGGATGGCCAGGTCATTAGTGAAATCCTGAATTTCTTTGTCATAGATTAGATTGAGGTGCAGATGTAAGTCTCCAATGATGTTGAAGTTAGAAAGTTGGAGTGCAAGCAATGAAGAGCACTCTGATAGGGATTCCCCAAAGTGTTTGGAAAGCCCTGGTGGTCTATAATTCAGAAGTCATGAGAAGGTGAAATATTTATTGACATGAGGTTTAAGTAGCATCCTTTCACAGTCCTGCATAGGGTCAGGGGACAAGATGCACTCAATACTAGATCTGTGAATAATGGCGATCCCACCCTCTTTGGGTCTATAAAATCTTTGGAAGAGATAACCTGTGGGTGGCCCCATGTATGTTCTGCAAGTGTAGATTGAGTGAGCCATGTTTTGGTGAGGAATAGCACATCGAGCTTATAGTCCAAGGCTAGGTCATAGATACCAGTATCACACTAGACATGAGAGCAGCAGTTAATGATGTCCCTTTTTTAAGTCAGTGATATTGACTTAGCTTTAGAGGGTATAATTTTTGTATTTTTTTATTTTATTTATAAAGTTTTATATAGTGTGAACTTGATCCCGAAGGATATCAGAGCGCTTTACAATTTGAGGCAAAGGTAACAAATTAGAACATTAGTCTCACATGGGGAATCTATCAATGTCCCATCAAATTCATATATATTTTCAATAAGTCACATTCATTATTCATTCCAGGTCAAAACCATCATTTAATTTCTTAATTCATATCTGGTTAGGACAATTAGTCTTTTTTTGTGCCAACTATAAAAAAAATCTGAAAAAAGGAATGTAACAAAAAAAGAATGCAATTCGATGAAAACACGTGTGTTTCCCAGTCAGCAAAGTCAAAACATTAACTAAATATGAGCAAGCATGTAACAAGCAACATAAATCAGAGCACTATGGAACTAAAAATGCAAAACTAGAACAGAAAACTGCAACAACCACCAATTACATACGTTTTTTTTTATATTCTAGTTTGCAAGATCATCATAACTAGATTTCTGCTTGGCTTGCTAGGTATGTTTGTTTCGAGAGAAGAAATAGAACTTCTTGGATGAGTGGCTGTAAGGTAAATGGTTCAATATGAACACAACCATTTTTCTTATAAAGTTTCATTCAAATGTGCTGCCTGAGCAGCGGGTCCTGGGTAAACCAAATAGTTTGGCAAAACTGGTGTGGCTAACAGAGCATATACTTAAGGAAAATGGGAATAAGAACTTAATCTATTTTAGATGTGTACTCCCCACAAGTCGCTACACTTGGGGTTCTGGCCATTGACACAAAACTGAGGCTTGTACCTTAGAGCATGGGAACCTGCACCCAGCCTAGTGGTACTACTGAATGCCCGCCAAAGCCCTTGAGTCACAGTCTGTGGAGAAACAAATGGAGCCCTCTCCTCAGATTGAATGGCAGTATTGGCTCCCAGTTACTCAAGAGGTGTAGAAGAAGCCCCACTCTAAGTTGGCTAACAACAAGTCTATATAGAACCTATATTGGGGACGAAATGACAGTCCTGTTTTTATTGCTAGTATCAAGAACAGATCCCATTTTCCTTTAAGACTGGTTGTATGAAGTAACCGAATTCAGGCCCGACCATGTCTTTGTGGTGAAAGAGAAGAAACAGGTTTATTCTTTTTTTCCCTTTATTTCTTCTTTTACACTGATTTTTTTTGTGGAGAGATCAGTAGTCCTCATTGGTGTCTCCCGAGCATTTACTTTTGTAGATTGTTAGCCTGTGTGCCAATAAATTATATTACCCACCATCACACAGTTACTTGGGCCCGATTTCATTAGTAGGCTTGACAAAGGCAGTAAAAAAGAGTGGCCTGATGATAAAACATTGCACATCATTAAGGCGAGGGCACTGGGTCCTTTTAAAACAGATCCTCGATCTGGAAGGCTAACCACTTTGATCTCAACAGACACCTTACAAGAATGTTGTTACTTCTCATAGCTTGAGACGTAGTGTCATTGCTTTTTAGGGCTCGGCCTACATCCCACGAAGTGGGTGTGGCTTAAGAGTCCTTTTCTGAGCAGTTCGACAATCTAACCTACGAATTCCAGAGAAGCGTGTGATTTTCGCTCATAATTTATGGCAGCTGCATGGCAATTGGCCCTCGCATGGCTGTGTTTTTACAAGCCAGCACGCAATAGGCCATAGACTGTAGAGTTGCTCGACTTTCTGCATATTCAGTGCGGAGACGCGCAGCAGAAGGCTATATTTCATCAATTACCAGCTGTCAGGGGCCGCGATAATTGAAGCCAGATGCTGGGCACGCGTGCACCATTCTTTGCTGTCTGCTCTATGAAGCTCTTCCACTTCATGCGGCTCGCGCACTGAGACCATGTTAATCATGTCAGCACAACACTCGAAGCCATACCGCAAACTTTTGCACTTTAATATTTACGTTTTAAAGCGTTTACATTTATGGCGTGAACACCTCTGTGATTCTGACGGTTGCAGTGCCCTGCAGCACGACAATAATGCTTTGAAAGTGGCCGTAGTCACTGGTAACCTGTTAGCATATTACCTGTGTTATTGTGATTTCTGGAGCAATACAGGGCATTTCGCGTGTACTTGATCTGTATCACTTTTTCCCCCTAATTGTGATGCAGCTGTTTCATTTGCAGAATAGTTCCCAGAGTTGCTGTGCTGTGTGGAAGAGGCACAGTTTTGCGTTTCCACCCCTTTTTTCCCACGTTTGAAATTTAGATTGTAAACCACATGGACGTAATGTACAAACATCCCCTGTCCCATTACCAGAGGTGCTGTGCTGTCCATGTGTTGTGCGTTTCCAACCTAGCACAAACTAAGAAGTAGGCTTTCAGTAACGAAGACACAAAGTATACAAGTAGACCGCACAATGGCACACAGCCTTAGGCCCTACACGATAGCTGTGTTGGAAAGTCCAACCTTGTAATAGAAGGAGTGGCCGTGCTTCTTTATTTAAGGTTCTTGCTGGTACCTGGAGCAAATCAACCGTGGTTTGCTCATAGACTAATTAATCATGCTGGCACTCGGAGCAATTCATCCGTGTTTTGCTCATAGTTTAATTAATAAAGGAGCAAATTCTTACCTCATGGTGAGTATGCAGGGTGAGCAGAGTGTGAGTATGCAGGGTGATCAGTATGAGTATGCAGGGTGATCAGTATGAGTATGCAGGGTGAGCAGACTGTGAGTATGCAGGGTGATCAGTATGAGTATGCAGGGTGATCAGTATGAGTATGCAGGGTGAGCAGAGTGTGAGTATGCAGGGTGAGCAGAGTGGGAGTATGCAGGGTGAGCAGTATGAGTATGCAGGGTGAGCAGTATGTGAGTATGCAGGGTGATTTGTATGTGGGTGTCCAGGGCCAGCAGGGTGAGCAGAGTGTGAGTATGCAGGGTGATCAGTATGAGTATGCAGGGTGAGCAGACTGTGAGTATGCAGGGTGATCAGAATGAGTATGCAGGGTGATCAGTATGAGTTTGGAGGGTGAGCAGAGTGTAAGTATGCCGGGTGAGCAGAGTGAGAGTATGCAGGGTGAGCAGAGTATGCAGGGTGAGCAGAGTGTGAGTATGCAGGGTGATCAGTAAGAGTATGCAGGGTGATCAGTATGAGTATGCAGGGTGAGCAGACTGTGAGTATGCAGGGCGAACAGTATGAGTATGCAGGGTGATCAGTATGAGTATGCAGGGTGAGCAGACTGTGAGTATGCAGGGTGAGCAGAGTGTGAGTATGCAGGGTGAGCAGAGTGTGAGTATGCAGGGTGATCAGTATGAGTATGCAGGGTGAGCACACTGTGAGAATGCAGGGTGATCAGTATGAGTATGCAGGGTGATCAGTATGAGTATGCAGGGTGAGCAGAGTGTGAGTATGCAGGGTGAGCAGAGTGGGAGTATGCAGGGTGAGCAGAGTGTGAGTATGCAGGGTGAGCAGAGTGTGAATATGCAGGGTGATCAGTATGAATATGCAGGGTGATCAGAGTGTGAGTATGCAGGGTGAGCAGAGTGTGAGTATGCACGGTGAGCAAAGTGTGAATATGCAGGGTAATCAGTATGAGTATGCAGGGTGATCAGTATGAGTATGCAGGGTGAGCAGAGTGTGAGTATGCAGGGTGAGCAGAGTGTGAGTATGCAGGGTGAGCAAAGTGTGAGTATGCAGGGTGAGCAGTGTGTGAGTATGCAGGGTGAGCAAAGTGTGAGTATGCAGGGTGAGCAGTGTGTGAGTATGCAGGGTGAGCAGTGTGTGAGTGTGCAGGGTGATAGGTATGTGAGTATGCAGGGTGATTTGTATGTGGGTGTTCAGGGCCAGCAGAGTGTGAGTATGCAGGGTGAGCAGAGTGTGAGTATGCAGGGTGAGCAGAGTGTGAGTATGCAGGGTGAGCATAGTGTGAGAATGCAGGGTGAGCAGTGTGTGATTATGCAGGGTGATCAGTATGAGTATGCAGGGTGATCAGTATGAGTATGCAGGGTGTTCAGTATGAGTATGCAGGGTGATCAGTATGAGTATGCAGGGTGATCAGTATGAGTATGCAGGGTGATCAGTATGAGTATGCAGGGTGAGCTGACTGTGAGTATGCAGGGTGATCAGTATGAGTATGCAGGGTGAGCAGAGTGTGAGTATGCAGGGTGAGCAGAGTGTGAGTACGCAGGGTGAGCAGAGTGTGAGTATGCAGGGTGATCAGTATGAGTATGCAGGGTTAGCAGAGTGTGAGTATGCAGGGTGAGCAGAGTGTGAGTATGCAGGGTGAGCAGAGTGTGAATATGCAGGGTGAGCAGAGTGTGAGTATGCAGGGTGAGCAGAGTGTGAGTATGCAGGGTGATCAGTATGAGTATGCAGGGTGAGCAGACTGTGAGTATGCAGGGTGATCAGAATGAGTATGCAGGGTGATCAGTATGAGTATGCAGGGTGAGCAGAGTGTGAGTATGCCGGGTGAGCAGAGTGAGAGTATGCAGGGTGAGCAGAGTATGCAGGGTGAGCAGAGTGTGAAAATGCAGGGTGATCAGTATGAGTAATGCAGGGTGATCAGTATGAGTATGCAGGGTGAGCAGAGTGTGAGTATGCAGGGTAAGCAGAGTGTGAGTATGCAGGGGGAGCAGAGTGTGAGTATGCAGGGTGAGCAGAGTGTGAATATGCAGGGTGATCAGTATGAGTATGCAGGGTGATCAGAGTGTGAGTATGCAGGGTGAGCAGAGTGTGAGTATGCACGGTGAGCAGAGTGTGAGTAGGCAGGGTGAGCAAAGTGTGAGTATGCAGGGTGAGCAGTGTGTGAGTATGCAGGGTGAGCAGTGTGTGAGTGTGCACGGTGAGCAGAGTGTGAGTATGCAGGGTGAGCAAAGTGTGAGTATGCAGGGTGAGCAGTGTGTGAGTATGCAGGGTGAGCAGTGTGTGAGTGTGCAGGGTGATAGGTATGAGTATGCAGGGTGAGCAGACTGTGAAAATGCAGGGTGATCAGTATGAGTAATGCAGGGTGATCAGTATGAGTATGCAGGGTGAGCAGAGTGTGAGTATGCAGGGTAAGCAGAGTGTGAGTATGCAGGGTGAGCAGAGTGTGAGTATGCAGGGTGAGCAGAGTGTGAATATGCAGGGTGATCAGTATGAGTATGCAGGGTGATCAGAGTGTGAGTATGCAGGGTGAGCAGAGTGTGAGTATGCACGGTGAGCAGAGTGTGAGTATGCAGGGTGAGCAAAGTGTGAGTATGCAGGGTGAGCAGTGTGTGAGTATGCAGGGTGAGCAGTGTGTGAGTGTGCAGGGTGATAGGTATGTGAGTATGCAGGGTGATTTGTATGTGGGTGTTCAGGGCCAGCAGAGTGTGAGTATGCAGGGTGAGCAGAGTGTGAGTATGCAGGGTGAGCAGAGTGTGAGTATGCAGGGTGATCAGTATGAGTATGCAGGGTGAGCAGAGTGTGAGTATGCAGGGTGAGCAGTGTGTGAGTATGCAGGTGATCAGTATGAGTATGCAGGGTGTTCAGTATGAGTATGCAGGGTGATCAGTATGAGTATGCAGGGTGATCAGTATGAGTATGCAGGGTGATCAGTATGAGTATGCAGGGTGAGCTGACTGTGAGTATGCAGGGTGATCAGTATGAGTATGCAGGGTGAGCAGAGTGTGAGTATGCAGGGTGAGCAGAGTGTGAGTATGCAGGGTGAGCAGAGTGTGAGTACGCAGGGTGAGCAGAGTGTGAGTATGCAGGGTGATCAGTATGAGTATGCAGGGTGAGCAGAGTGTGAGTATGCAGGGTGGGCAGAGTGTGAGTATGCAGGGTGAGCAGCGTGTGAATATGCAGGGTGAGCAGAGTGTGAGTATGCAGGGTGAGCAGAGTGTGAGTATGCAGGGTGATCAGTATGAGTATGCAGGGTGAGCAGACTGTGAGTATGCAGGGTGATCAGAATGAGTATGCAGGGTGATCAGTATGAGTATGCAGGGTGAGCAGAGTGTGAGTATGCCGGGTGAGCAGAGTGAGAGTATGCAGGGTAAAGTAAAGTCCACATTTGTAAAGCGCACAATCACCCGTAAGGGTCTCTAGGCGCTGGGGGCCGTCGGGAAGATTAAGCGAGCTATTGCCCAGAGTCACATGGTGCTGGGCTAACCTGCCGCCGGAGCCGGGGATCGAACCGTGGTCCCCAGATTCCAGCGTCAGTCGCCCTGGCCGCGGCGCCACACCTCTTCCACGTGAGCAGAGTATGCAGGGTGAGCAGAGTGTGAGTATGCAGGGTGATCAGTAAGAGTATGCAGGGTGATCAGTATGAGTATGCAGGGTGAGCAGACTGTGAGAATGCAGGGTGATCAGTATGAGTAATGCAGGGTGATCAGTATGAGTATGCAGGGTGAGCAGAGTGTGAGTATGCAGGGTAAGCAGAGTGTGAGTATGCAGGGTGAGCATAGTGTGAGTATGCAGGGTGAGCAAAGTGTGAATATGCAGGGTAATCAGTATGAGTATGCAGGGTGATCAGAGTGTGAGTATGCAGGGTGAGCAGAGTGTGAGTATGCACGGTGAGCAGAGTGTGAGTATGCAGGGTGAGCAAAGTGTGAGTATGCAGGGTGAGCAGTGTGTGAGTATGCAGGATGAGCAGTGTGTGAGTGTGCAGGGTGATAGGTATGTGAGTATGCAGGGTGATTTGTATGTGGGTGTTCAGGGCCAGCAGAGTGTGAGTATGCAGGGTGAGCAGAGTGTGAGTATGCAGGGTGAGCAGAGTGTGAGTATGCAGGGTGATCAGTATGAGTATGCAGGGTGAGCAGAGTGTGAGTATGCAGGGTGAGCAGTGTGTGAGTATGCAGGGTGATCAGTATGAGTATGCAGGGTGATCAGTAGGAGTATGCAGGGTGTTCAGTATGACTATGCAGGGTGATCAGTATGAGTATGCAGGGTGATCAGTATGAGTATGCAGGGTGATCAGTATGAGTATGCAGGGTGAGCTGACTGTGGGTATGCAGGGTGATCAGTATGAGTATGCAGGGTGAGCAGAGTGTGAGTATGCAGGGTGAGCAGAGTGTGAGTATGCAGGGTGAGCAGAGTGTGAATATGCAGGGTGAGCAGAGTGTGAGTATGCAGGGTGAGCAGAGTGTGAGTATGCAGGGTGATCAGTATGAGTATGCAGGGTGAGCAGACTGAGTATGCAGGGTGATCAGAGTGTGAGTATGCAGGGTGAGCAGAGTATGAGTATGCAGGGTGAGCAGTGTGTGAGTATGCAGGGTGAGCATTTTGTGAGTATGCCGGGTGAGCAGAGTGTGAGAATGCAGGGTGAGCAGAGTGTGAGTATGCCGGGTGAGCAGAGTGTGAGTATGCAGGGTGAGCAGAGTATGCAGGGTGAGCAGAGTGTGAGTATGCAGGGTGATCAGTATGAGTATGCAGAGTGAGCAGACTGTGAGTATGCAGGGTGATCAGTAGGAGTATGCAGGGTGATCAGTATGAGTGTGCAGGGTGAGCAGAGTGTGAGTATGCAGGGTGATCAGTATGAGTATGCAGGGTGATCAGTATGAGTATGCAGGGTGAGCAGAGTGTGAGTATGCAGGGTGAGCAGAGTGTGAGTATGCAGGGTGAGCATAGTGTGAGTATGCAGGGTGAGCAGTGTGTGAGTATGCAGGGTGATCAGTATGAGTATGCAGGGTGATCAGTATGAGTATGCAGGGTGATCAGTATGAGTGTGCAGGGTGATCAGTATGAGTATGCAGGGTGAGCAGAGTGTGAGTATGCAGGGTGAGCAGTGTGCACACATTACCACACATCAGTGCACGCTTTCATCATGCACACAATACTACACATCAGTGCACGCTTTCACCATGCACACAATACCACACATCAGTGCACTCTTTCACCATGCACACAATACCACACATCAGTGCACGCTTTCACCATGCACACAATACCACACATCAGTGCACGCTTTCACCATGCACACAATACCACACATCAGTGCACGCTTTCACCATGCACACAATACCAGAGTGCTGTTGAGGGCAGAGTGCTGTTGAGGGCAGAGTGCTGTTGAGTGCAGAGGGCTGTTGAGTGCAGAGGGCTGTTGAGGGCAGAGTGCTGTTGAGGGCAGAATGCTGTTGAGTGCTGTTGAGTGCAGAGTGCTGTGTGCTGTTGAGTGCAGAGTGCTGTTGAGTGCAGAGTGCTGTGTGCTGTTGTGTGCAGAGTGCTGTGTGCTGTTGATTGCAGAGTACTGTATGCTGTTGAGTACAGAGTGCTGTGTGCTGTTGAGTGCAGAGGGCTGTTGAGGGCAGGGTGCTGTTGAGTGCTGTTGAGTGCAGAGTGCTGTGTGCTGTTGAGTGCAGAGTGTGAGTATGCAGGGTGAGCAGTGTGTGAGTATGCAGGGTGATCAGTATGAGTATGCAGGGTGATCAGTAGGAGTATGCAGGGTGTTCAGTATGACTATGCAGGGTGATCAGTATGAGTATGCAGGGTGATCAGTATGAGTATGCAGGGTGATCAGTATGAGTATGCAGGGTGAGCTGACTGTGGGTATGCAGGGTGATCAGTATGAGTATGCAGGGTGAGCAGAGTGTGAGTATGCAGGGTGAGCAGAGTGTGAGTATGCAGGGTGAGCAGAGTGTGAATATGCAGGGTGAGCAGAGTGTGAGTATGCAGGGTGAGCAGAGTGTGAGTATGCAGGGTGATCAGTATGAGTATGCAGGGTGAGCAGACTGAGTATGCAGGGTGATCAGAGTGTGAGTATGCAGGGTGAGCAGAGTATGAGTATGCACGGTGAGCAGTGTGTGAGTATGCAGGGTGAGCATTGTGTGAGTATGCCGGGTGAGCAGAGTGTGAGAATGCAGGGTGAGCAGAGTGTGAGTATGCCGGGTGAGCAGAGTGTGAGTATGCAGGGTGAGCAGAGTATGCAGGGTGAGCAGAGTGTGAGTATGCAGGGTGATCAGTATGAGTATGCAGAGTGAGCAGACTGTGAGTATGCAGGGTGATCAGTAGGAGTATGCAGGGTGATCAGTATGAGTGTGCAGGGTGAGCAGAGTATGAGTATGCAGGGTGATCAGTATGAGTATGCAGGGTGATCAGTATGAGTGTGCAGGGTGATCAGTATGAGTATGCAGGGTGAGCTGACTGTGAGTATGCAGGGTGATCAGTATGAGTATGCAGGGTGAGCAGAGTGTGAGTATGCAGGGTGAGCAGAGTGTGAGTATGCAGGGTGAGCAGAGTGTGAGTACGCAGGGTGAGCAGAGTGTGAGTATGCAGGGTGATCAGTATGAGTATGCAGGGTGAGCAGAGTGTGAGTATGCAGGGTGGGCAGAGTGTGAGTATGCAGGGTGAGCAGCGTGTGAATATGCAGGGTGAGCAGAGTGTGAGTATGCAGGGTGAGCAGAGTGTGAGTATGCAGGGTGATCAGTATGAGTATGCAGGGTGAGCAGACTGTGAGTATGCAGGGTGATCAGAATGAGTATGCAGGGTGATCAGTATGAGTATGCAGGGTGAGCAGAGTGTGAGTATGCCGGGTGAGCAGAGTGAGAGTATGCAGGGTAAAGTAAAGTCCACATTTGTAAAGCGCACAATCACCCGTAAGGGTCTCTAGGCGCTGGGGGCCGTCGGGAAGATTAAGCGAGCTATTGCCCAGAGTCACATGGTGCTGGGCTAACCTGCCGCCGGAGCCGGGGATCGAACCGTGGTCCCCAGATTCCAGCGTCAGTCGCCCTGGCCGCGGCGCCACACCTCTTCCACGTGAGCAGAGTATGCAGGGTGAGCAGAGTGTGAGTATGCAGGGTGATCAGTAAGAGTATGCAGGGTGATCAGTATGAGTATGCAGGGTGAGCAGACTGTGAGAATGCAGGGTGATCAGTATGAGTAATGCAGGGTGATCAGTATGAGTATGCAGGGTGAGCAGAGTGTGAGTATGCAGGGTAAGCAGAGTGTGAGTATGCAGGGTGAGCATAGTGTGAGTATGCAGGGTGAGCAAAGTGTGAATATGCAGGGTAATCAGTATGAGTATGCAGGGTGATCAGAGTGTGAGTATGCAGGGTGAGCAGAGTGTGAGTATGCACGGTGAGCAGAGTGTGAGTATGCAGGGTGAGCAAAGTGTGAGTATGCAGGGTGAGCAGTGTGTGAGTATGCAGGATGAGCAGTGTGTGAGTGTGCAGGGTGATAGGTATGTGAGTATGCAGGGTGATTTGTATGTGGGTGTTCAGGGCCAGCAGAGTGTGAGTATGCAGGGTGAGCAGAGTGTGAGTATGCAGGGTGAGCAGAGTGTGAGTATGCAGGGTGATCAGTATGAGTATGCAGGGTGAGCAGAGTGTGAGTATGCAGGGTGAGCAGTGTGTGAGTATGCAGGGTGATCAGTATGAGTATGCAGGGTGATCAGTAGGAGTATGCAGGGTGTTCAGTATGACTATGCAGGGTGATCAGTATGAGTATGCAGGGTGATCAGTATGAGTATGCAGGGTGATCAGTATGAGTATGCAGGGTGAGCTGACTGTGGGTATGCAGGGTGATCAGTATGAGTATGCAGGGTGAGCAGAGTGTGAGTATGCAGGGTGAGCAGAGTGTGAGTATGCAGGGTGAGCAGAGTGTGAATATGCAGGGTGAGCAGAGTGTGAGTATGCAGGGTGAGCAGAGTGTGAGTATGCAGGGTGATCAGTATGAGTATGCAGGGTGAGCAGACTGAGTATGCAGGGTGATCAGAGTGTGAGTATGCAGGGTGAGCAGAGTATGAGTATGCAGGGTGAGCAGTGTGTGAGTATGCAGGGTGAGCATTTTGTGAGTATGCCGGGTGAGCAGAGTGTGAGAATGCAGGGTGAGCAGAGTGTGAGTATGCCGGGTGAGCAGAGTGTGAGTATGCAGGGTGAGCAGAGTATGCAGGGTGAGCAGAGTGTGAGTATGCAGGGTGATCAGTATGAGTATGCAGAGTGAGCAGACTGTGAGTATGCAGGGTGATCAGTAGGAGTATGCAGGGTGATCAGTATGAGTGTGCAGGGTGAGCAGAGTGTGAGTATGCAGGGTGATCAGTATGAGTATGCAGGGTGATCAGTATGAGTATGCAGGGTGAGCAGAGTGTGAGTATGCAGGGTGAGCAGAGTGTGAGTATGCAGGGTGAGCATAGTGTGAGTATGCAGGGTGAGCAGTGTGTGAGTATGCAGGGTGATCAGTATGAGTATGCAGGGTGATCAGTATGAGTATGCAGGGTGATCAGTATGAGTGTGCAGGGTGATCAGTATGAGTATGCAGGGTGAGCAGAGTGTGAGTATGCAGGGTGAGCAGTGTGCACACATTACCACACATCAGTGCACGCTTTCATCATGCACACAATACTACACATCAGTGCACGCTTTCACCATGCACACAATACCACACATCAGTGCACTCTTTCACCATGCACACAATACCACACATCAGTGCACGCTTTCACCATGCACACAATACCACACATCAGTGCACGCTTTCACCATGCACACAATACCACACATCAGTGCACGCTTTCACCATGCACACAATACCAGAGTGCTGTTGAGGGCAGAGTGCTGTTGAGGGCAGAGTGCTGTTGAGTGCAGAGGGCTGTTGAGTGCAGAGGGCTGTTGAGGGCAGAGTGCTGTTGAGGGCAGAATGCTGTTGAGTGCTGTTGAGTGCAGAGTGCTGTGTGCTGTTGAGTGCAGAGTGCTGTTGAGTGCAGAGTGCTGTGTGCTGTTGTGTGCAGAGTGCTGTGTGCTGTTGATTGCAGAGTACTGTATGCTGTTGAGTGCAGAGTGCTGTGTGCTGTTGAGTGCAGAGGGCTGTTGAGGGCAGGGTGCTGTTGAGTGCTGTTGAGTGCAGAGTGCTGTGTGCTGTTGAGTGCAGAGTGTGAGTATGCAGGGTGAGCAGTGTGTGAGTATGCAGGGTGATCAGTATGAGTATGCAGGGTGATCAGTAGGAGTATGCAGGGTGTTCAGTATGACTATGCAGGGTGATCAGTATGAGTATGCAGGGTGATCAGTATGAGTATGCAGGGTGATCAGTATGAGTATGCAGGGTGAGCTGACTGTGGGTATGCAGGGTGATCAGTATGAGTATGCAGGGTGAGCAGAGTGTGAGTATGCAGGGTGAGCAGAGTGTGAGTATGCAGGGTGAGCAGAGTGTGAATATGCAGGGTGAGCAGAGTGTGAGTATGCAGGGTGAGCAGAGTGTGAGTATGCAGGGTGATCAGTATGAGTATGCAGGGTGAGCAGACTGAGTATGCAGGGTGATCAGAGTGTGAGTATGCAGGGTGAGCAGAGTATGAGTATGCACGGTGAGCAGTGTGTGAGTATGCAGGGTGAGCATTGTGTGAGTATGCCGGGTGAGCAGAGTGTGAGAATGCAGGGTGAGCAGAGTGTGAGTATGCCGGGTGAGCAGAGTGTGAGTATGCAGGGTGAGCAGAGTATGCAGGGTGAGCAGAGTGTGAGTATGCAGGGTGATCAGTATGAGTATGCAGAGTGAGCAGACTGTGAGTATGCAGGGTGATCAGTAGGAGTATGCAGGGTGATCAGTATGAGTGTGCAGGGTGAGCAGAGTATGAGTATGCAGGGTGATCAGTATGAGTATGCAGGGTGATCAGTATGAGTGTGCAGGGTGATCAGTATGAGTATGCAGGGTGAGCAGAGTGTGAGTATGCAGGGTGAGCAGTGTGCACACATTACCACACATCAGTGCACGCTTTCATCATGCACACAATACTACACATCAGTGCACGCTTTCACCATGCACACAATACCACACATCAGTGCACTCTTTCACCATGCACACAATACCACACATCAGTGCACGCTTTCACCATGCACACAATACCACACATCAGTGCACGCTTTCACCATGCACACAATACCACACATCAGTGCACGCTTTCACCATGCACACAATACCAGAGTGCTGTTGAGGGCAGAGTGCTGTTGAGGGCAGAGTGCTGTTGAGTGCAGAGGGCTGTTGAGTGCAGAGGGCTGTTGAGGGCAGAGTGCTGTTGAGGGCAGAATGCTGTTGAGTGCTGTTGAGTGCAGAGTGCTGTGTGCTGTTGAGTGCAGAGTGCTGTTGAGTGCAGAGTGCTGTGTGCTGTTGTGTGCAGAGTGCTGTGTGCTGTTGATTGCAGAGTACTGTATGCTGTTGAGTGCAGAGTGCTGTGTGCTGTTGAGTGCAGAGGGCTGTTGAGGGCAGGGTGCTGTTGAGTGCTGTTGAGTGCAGAGTGCTGTGTGCTGTTGAGTGCAGAGTGCTGTTGAGTGCAGAGTGCTGTGTGCTGTTGAGTGCAGAGTGCTGTGTGCTGTTGAGTGCAAAGTGCTGTGTGCCGTTGAGTGTTGTGTGCTGTTGAGTGCAGAGTGTTGTTGAGGGCAGAGTGTTGTTGAGGGCAGAGTGTTGTTGAGGGAAGAGTGCTATTGAGGGCAGAGTGCTGTTGAGGGCAGAGTGCAGTTGAGGGCTGTTGAGTGCTGTTGAGTGCTGTTGAGTGCTGTGTGCTGTTGTGTGCTGTGTACTGTTAAGTGCTGTGTGCTGTTGAGTGCAGAGGGCTGTTGAGGGCAGAGTGCTGTTGAGGGCAGAGTGCTGTTGAGTGCAGAGTGCTGTGTGCTGTTGGGTGCAGAGTGCTGTGTGCTGTTGAGTGTAGAGTGATGTGTGCTGTTGAGTGCAGAGTGCTGTTGAGTTCAGAGTGCTGTGTGCTGTTGAGTGCAGAGGGCTGTTGAGGGCAGAGTGCTGTTGAGGGCAGAGTGCTGTTGAGTGCTGTTGAGTGCAGAGTGCTGTGTGCTGTTGAGTGCAGAGTGCTGTTGAGTGCAGAGTGCTGTGTGCTGTTGAGTGCAGAGTGTTGTGTGCTGTTGAGTGCCGAGTGCTGTGTGCTGTTGAGTGCAGAGTGCTGTTGAGTGCAGAGTGCTGTGTGCTGTTGAGTGCAGAGTGCTGTGTGCCGTTGAGTGCTGTGTGCTGATGAGTGCAGAGTGCTGTTGAGGGCAGAGTGTTGTTGAGAGCAGAGTGTTGTTGAGGGAAGAGTGCTGTTGAGGGCAGAGTGCTGTTGAGGGCAGAGTGCAGTTGAGGGCTGTTGAGTGCTGTTGAGTGCTGTGTGCTGTTGTGTGCTGTGTGCTGTTGAGTGCTGTGTGCTGTTGAGTGCTGTGTGCTGTGTGCTGTGTGCTGTTGAGGGCAGAGTGCTGTTGAGGGCAGAGTGTTGTTGAGGGCAGAGTGCTGTGTGCTGTTGAGTGCAGAGTGCTGTGTGCTGTTGAGTGCAGAGTGCTGTGTGCCGTTGAGTGCTGTGTGCCATTGAGTGCTGTGTGCTGTTGAGTGCTGTGTGCTGTTGAGTGCTGTGTGCTGTTGAGTGCTGTGTGCTGTTGAGGGCAGAGTGCTGTTGAGGGCAGAGTGCTGTTGAGGGCAGAGTGCCGTTGAGGGCAGAGTGCAGAGTGTCTGTTCCAGATAGAGCAGAGTATGCTTGTGCGCTTACACGGTGCACTGACGCACAGGAGCTAAAACAAAGAACAGCTGAACACATGTCTTGTTACACAAGGTTCCAAAACACAAAGGTAGGTTACACTATGCTTAATTCCACAAAACTCACGCTATATACGGCTGAAAAATAGCACAAGGCGAGGATAATGAAATTCAACAGTACTGCGAAAGCATGGCTTCCATTACAAACAAAGTCTTGCAGTTGCCCATTGTAAATGACAATGCCATTTATTTAATGATTAAGCTATTGGCAATGTAAATGACAATGCCATTTATTTATGATTTAAAGAAAAAAAAAGAAATGTCATGAGCAATGCCAATAGCTCTACCTTTAATGATGCCGAGACCATTGCATTGTAAATGCTTGTTGATATTATGGTTGTTTGGAACGCTGTTACACTCACCTTTCAAAAATGTTGTCCAACTTCATCCCTTTTTCTGTTGCACGATTCATTTTTTATTGCTGGCAGCACTTTCTACTATCCATTACTCAGTCTTTGGTGGTGATTGCAGGTTCTGTGGACAGAGGCTTCACCTTCCCACACGGACAAGTATGCAAAATGTCCTGTGGCAAAAAGATACATCAATGCAGGTATCACCCTCTCGTAGATGTGGCAAAGCCAATGCCATGATGGCAAGCTGGGGTCTACACCTGTTGGTCATGGTTTATTGGTAAACTCTTCCTCTGCATAGTCTGGGTGAAGACATTTAATAGTTTATAAAACTACTACATAAATGAATAAGAAAATAAAGGTTTGTGGTTAATCTAGGTACACAAACTACTGAACAAAAGCTTTGGATGTCCTGAAACCTTCTATTAGCCTCTAGTGCCATGCCTGCTGCCCTATGTATATGTTGGGTGACATGTCTGATAATGTTTCAGCTTTCACCTAGGCTGGGGAAAAAGTAATCAATTTCTTCAATAAGAAGAGCCTGTTCAGTTCTTCCACCGAAAAGGTCCTCTTGCTGTACTTAATAGGCACATTCATAATCAAATCTCGGATTGCCATTTAAGTTTTACTACCCATAGCATAATCTTTGCAGCCTGCTAAAGATTTAAGTGATCACATGACCTTTCAGTTAAGCTATCTGCAACTGCTTCCTCTTCTTTAATCACACCCACCATGCCAAGGTGGAGGCTCCCTCTTTGCCAGAACCCCAGATCTCAACAGAGGCGAGCAGGTCCCAGTGACAGCCCTAAATTCCGTAATAACCTTCTACTCAAGTCATTGTGACCAGTTCACCGGTAGGAGAGACTTTTTCATCCTCCTCTGTTCCTTTTTTGTCCTCTCATATTACCACAGATGCATGTGTATATATTCTGTATTTCCCCTTTGTGAAAGAGGCACTCATTTTAGTAAGAAAAAGGATAAGTGGAGCTAAATGTTTTTTTTTCTAACTACTGTCAATCATTTATTTTTTATTCTTTGTATTTATTTTCATTTGTAGTGAAACAATTGTACATGAACACCATTCCGACACTGCAACACAGTGCCAATCAAACAGTAAGTGTCAGGGCCAGAGAGTGTGAGCAGACCTTTGTGCAAGAAGGTTTAAGGACCAGCAATTGAGAAGTTGAGTAGGTAATTCTGTGGGGTGCCAGAAAAACAGGGGTTCTGGTTCCTGGCACCATTTAGGCGCAGACGGGCATGCCTTTGGTGCGCCAGCGTCACGTCAATGCATCAGCTGCCTTTTTATGGCCAATCAGGCACATTGGAGCTTTCCCCCCAATTGCAACCACTAGACTGCTAACCACACTTGCTCAATGCCCAGACCAAAATGGCGATTGAGGAGAGCAAGCCCAATTGAAACTAAGGAACGTCCTACTCTCTGCAGCCCGCTGAACATGGTGCGCTTCCCCCTTGTGAATATTGCAGCTTTACCCCTCACGCTCAATTCAGCAACAGTAGCAGCATTCAAGTAATAAAACACTTTACTTTTGGACCTCACACACTCAAATCCAAGTACCAACAGCAGTATGCAAATATTAAAAGCAGATTAATAAAATCAGTGATTAGAAGCGTATTTTAAATTAGTAGATCATCAGGCAGGAGCAGTGCCTTGCATTGAGCCCTGACCTGGTTTACCTCCGTTTTAATAGAGCGTTCATTTCAAGTTTTGCTTCGTTCCAAAGAGCACTGATACAAGGTGTCCCACAGAGTTCGGGGCTCAGCCCCATAGTTGTTAATATGTATGTCAGACCCCTAGTTGAGGTAGTAAAATCCTTCAGAATCTCACTAGTGCCATATGCTGACGATGCTCAGCTGATTATCTCCCAGCTGAGTCGATCAGGAACTGCATCAACTTCAAAAACTGTCCAACAGCAGTTGCTAGTTGCATGCATGGCAACTGTTTAAAACGGAACTTCAAAAAATACGGAGATTCTCCTGCTGGATAGACATACCCATCTGTTGAGTGACCAGTGGTGGCCAGAAATACTAGCTCCCCCCTCAAACCCAAATCGGAGGTGCAAAATCTTGGGGTGTGGATGGACAGCTCTTTTTCCTTTGAAACCCAAGTCAAGACTTTAGCAAGCCACTGTTTTGGCATCTTAAGCCCATTTTGGCACTCTATTCCCCCAGGTTTGCCAACTGATTTTACAATCCCAGGTCATCCTGCGTCTTGACTACTGCAACATCCTCTATCCGGGCACAAAAAGATCTGTCCTAAACTGATTACAGGTTGTTCAAAACACTGCTGCCAGACTTCTTATTTCCCTCCCTAAATTCAGCTCTACTTCCCATCTTTTGGATAAGCTCCACTGGCTACCCGTAGGAAATTCACAATGTTCAAGACTATGTATCTCACACAAAATCCTATTCAATCAAGGAGCACCCAGCCCAGCTACCTTGATGCAATTCTACAGCCACTCCAGAGCACTATGCTCTGTTGACTTGAACCTGGCTCATATCCCCCGCCACACCGGAGCCAGAATGGGAGGCTGCTCCTTCCGTGTCTTAGCCCCGACCCTGTGGAACTCTTTGCCACTCCACCTCAGAAAGACTCAAAATCACTTACTATTCCAGAAACAGTTGAAGACCTGGCTGCTTTCCAGCAAGTCTGAGGCTCTATCTTCTCTGCTGTTGCTTTGTCTCTTCTGTGAGCAGTGCTGGGATGCCCCTTCTGGGGCAGCCCTGTGCTTTAGAAATCATTTTAACATAACATACTTCTACAACTATATCAAACATTTGTCATGAATATTCCATGAATTTGTAAACTATTTACTTAATTTACAACCCAGCTTTTCATACGTTATATTATCATTCATCTACAATATTTTTACCTTATGTTCTTTGGTAAATAATGCACTTCTTGTAAAAGAACAAAGGAAATAAAGTAAATTCAAAATAAAACAAAATATCACAATGTACTAAAGGGGTTGATTGCCACTTGATTCTCTGTGCTACCAGTTCCTAGTTGATGTCTGGAACCAGTGCAACGTCTCCAATCCTTTGTTTCTTGTTGCTTCCTATACCATAGTTGGTAAGTGACATAGAAACCTTCCTGGAACCCCTGCTCATGCTGGCAGGGATCATGAGTGTCTTGATGCTTGTTCTGAAGCCACAGCATTCCTTGGAGAATCTTCCTGACAAAGCCCAGCTCAATAGTCTTTCCTGTGTTCAAGAAAAAATCTCTGAGAAAAATGTGAAAGCATCTTTTGCCCTTTTAACCCAGGAGGGAACCACAGTAGTGCTGACCTAATGCAATTCACCTGCAAATCACTTTTTATGTCCCTAACTGGAGTTTATAGTTATGCTGTCAGTCCACTTTTATAAAGACATGATGAAATATAGTGCCAACTGCTATAAACCGTGACAGCCAGGCGTGCCAAGGGAAGAAAGCAAAGCAGTTAGCCACACAGCCCTTATAATTGTCTGGGCAACAATTTCTAAAATTAAGTTAATTGTGGGCGCTGCCAATACCACAAAGCAATGAAAGAGACTGAAGCACACATCATTACACCACCCCACCAGATACTGAACCGAGAGTGGCTCCTAGTAAGGGCGGGAGGGCAGGTGTTGTAAAGATCAAAACCACACAAGCGAACAGTTCCAGGGTGTTGCTGGTAGGCAGGAGGGATTCTCACTGTTGCCGTGCTACCAGCAATTAGATTTGACGACGATAGGAGATTCATTTCGGCACAACAAAAGCCAACAAAACAACTACAGTGAGCAGAAATAAAATTAGAAAACAACGCCCGCTTAAACAATTTGCTTTTTATAAATATACCAGATACATTCGAACATATCAAAAGAAGTTGATGAAATTGTAATTCCAAACACAAAATTGATGGAAGATGGATTTTACCCTTGGTGAAGGAAATGTATTTGGAAATAGAAAATTCAAAGACATCCTACATGAAAACACAGCATCTTTCTGAAGCAAAAACTAATTTTGAACAATGGTTTTAGATGTACCACAGAATAGAAAATATTTAGGCTTATCAGATGTAGTAAAATGTTGCACATATGACAGGACACAGCAAGCTAGGAGGTGGTGAGGTAAAACCTTCCCTGTGAAGTCAGACGGATATTATCTTGGCGAATGTTTTTGATTTTGCCTGCCTTGGCCAATGTAAAGGTCTCTTCCAAAACATCTGGGCCGTTTTTCAGCCTTAGGATGTCCCGCACCTTAAGGATGAGACATCCTGCACTACTTTATGGGCCCCAAGCGGATGCCTGCAAAGGTGAGAGAGGAAGGGTCAGGTGATGTTTGGGGGCATGAGAGGGCTCCGGAGCCCAGGGGAATGTCTGTGGGAGAAAGTGCGGTGCATGGGAAAGTGAAAAGGAACTTTCATGGAGGATTTGAAAACAAGAGATATAAGTCAGGGGTGGGACAAGCGACACACAGAGGTGACCTTTTTTGCCGGAGTTTAATATAGCGCGAACTTGACTGAAAGGAATCTGGGGGCATATTATCAAGCCTGTGCGATAAAATTATCGCCGCTTTATCGGCCGAAAACGGCCGATAAAGAGGCGATAATGGGCTTGAAAATATGCTCTATGGAATTCCAATCGAAGCCCATGTTAGATGTGAAGACCTCGGTAGGCGTCCAGGCATCGGGGATTGCGGGGCGTCTAAGCACCTTTTTAGCTGGCAAAGCAGGGTTACGCGACACATCGTGGAGTGCCTTGGCTAGTACGTGTCGTGATGTACTATTCGGCCTGCGGGCAGCGTTGCCGGTCGTCACCAGGGAGAAGCGCAAAGCTTTTTCTTTGATTCCCCGGTCCCATTTGCGCAGTTTGGCACATGGGTGGCGCAGCGGTGCGCACGCCGTGTTCTCTCGCAATATTTCTGAACATTGCTACAGACTCATCTTTTTCGGGCTGGGAGTGTTTCCTCTTGGTGAGTGGTGGCGGCTCTACCCAGAAGGCTGCTGACTCTGAAGCAGGAGAACAGGGTTCGAGCCACAGCAGCGGATGTATCTTTGTAGTTTGCTTCGTTATGTACATTATCATGTATTTAGCAGGGGTATATGCAGGAAGCTGCCACACCTGGAATTGGCAGCAGCAAGAGGTCCAGCATTTCAATGCAATAGGTCTCGCAGTGGATCTGTGATCTTTATTCGGAACAGGGTTTGCTGCGCAGGCCTGGCAGTTACCGCTTTCCCATGTGGGGAGGCTATTTTCAAGCAGTCGCGGCCTTCCTTGGTTGTTTTTTTTTTTTTTTTTTTTTTTTTGGGTCGCAACGTAACATCCTCTCCTCGTTATCAGGCTCCCGCCCTGTGGCGCTCAGGAGTACCTGCATTATTTAGAGGTAAAGATTTCGTCTTTTGCACTTCGTATGCCCTGAACGGAAGAAGCATTTTCCGGGGACGTTTTCATGTCTCCGAGGTCGATGGCACTGCCCGTAGTGCGCTCGATGACATGCGCAGCACCGCTAGTTTCCCAGGTTCACTTTTGCGGGCCACCGCGGTCGTTTGTTCGCTGCATCTTTCAGGATTGCCGTGACCTCGTGTATGGCACCTTCTGGCCACCCTCGTGTCGGACGGCCTTGGCTGGTTCAAGGGGTCGCTCCATTGGTGCCACAGTTATTTAAGGGACCGGGTGGACTATTTGGCAAGGTGTCAATTCAGTAGGATAGTGTACTGTCATGGGCCCACGTGTTTCCCCTGGGCCTGCATATACCTGTGAATCGATGATAAGTGCCATAGTTGTGCACGATTAATAAGTTATACAGGGGAACTGGGTTCGAGGCTTCTCCACGCTTCGCAGCCCGCAGCAGTTCTCTATCTCATATTCCCTTTCAATTTTGCCTTTATTTAGCGTGTACCCTACCCGTAGGTGTCAGGCGCTTCACAATAAGGACAGTACTGTTACACGGGAGCAATATAGTGCACACCTTTCATTTCTACATGATTTATGTAACAGTGCATTACAGGAGGAATATGGGGCAAGGGTGCAAGTACATATGCATACTTTGAATAAGTAGAGGTATAGGGCTGCATTACAACGGCAGCCAGCCAATCACACGGACTATAGTTACGTCAGCATCGGTGGCACATGTGATAGGACAGGAAGCTATCACGATGTAAGAGGTAGCAAACAGGTGTTGCAGGACACAAGTGTAGCGTGCATGGTACAATGAGTACCAATGATAAGGAGAAGGATTAGACTGCAATTTTGGCAGCTCTCGATTCTCAAGTCACTGGGAAGATTTTTCAGAGTCAAGGGGTATCGACCTTGCTTTTATTTTGGGGTCCCCTTTCACATTTTAGAAAGGGCACTAGGATGTGTTCCTGAACAGGTGGTTAGGGAACGAGGTTGTTGTGATTCTCCACTCAAACCAAGTGCAATGGTCATTCCGACTCAGCATTTGGACGATTTGACGTAGCGTCAAGACACATTACTTCACTACTGCCTCTGTGCCTGGAGGTACGCAAGTGATTGCCCACCCAACTCCTTCAAGATTGTAATTGGTCTATCTAGTCCTCGCACTGTCTACGAGGGTTAGCCTTGGTAGCGTGGGGGATCATTGTTGGCCCCGGCCTCATTACAGGGAATAGTGAGGTTATTGATGGGGAAGGGGCAGGGCTTCTAATGGATGTGTTATGTGCGAACCATGCTGGAGAACCGCACGGCCCACATGGGGGGGTCACCTGACCCATCAACAGGTATAAGGGTCATAGCACACTAGGGGGGCATTGAGCCTGGGTCTGGGACACCCATTTCCGCCCCTGGCATCTTTCCTGTCCCTGTGATTGGGGCGCGCAGGCTATGCCCCATAGAAACAATACAGTGGTAGTCAACGGGCGAATGTGAGCAGGGCAGGTAGCTCCTGTGCATTATTGGGATGTTTTCGCATTTAGAGCAACTGTTGAGCCTGGGGCCATTCGCTATCCACTAGGCAATCACGGGGTGTTCTCTTGGCAAACAGTGTAAGAGTGTGGGCTTTTCTCACATCCCCTGTGACACATTTGTTATGCGTGTCTTTTATTCAACGAGCGTGTCTGGGCTATCGTACCTCCCATGTGCACTAATGGAACGTGTTCTTGTACGCAACTGCCACGTCAGTCCATTTTCATACCAGGCACCTGCCTCCCAATTTTGTTTATGTCGGTCTCACGCATGCACTCTTCAAGATGGGGATATCCCATTAAAGCAGCCTTAAACCAGGTTCTGCTTAGAGTTCCTTGCTGGTCAAAGGGTATTGTCAGAGATAGCAGGTTTCCCTCCTCTCCATTGTTCCATTCTAACATGAAAGTGTCAGTCATATTCTTCGCATGTCATTCATAGTGCACCGATAGGATATGGTCTCACACGGCAGGGGGAAGTGGGCTGCCATGTTTGGGGCGGCTAGCTCTAGGTGGGCTACGCTAGGAAGCGATTTGGTAGCTACTTATTTTGATGCAACTGAATAGCATGGACTGTGCCAGAAGAGGGGCTGGTTTTGGAAGTTGTGCTCCCTTTGTAGCAATCATAGTGAGGTATTGGTATATCTGGGAAGTACCAGGCTTTTTCAGCAGAGGTCTGTGCACACTGGTTAGCCCCGCTGATTAGTTGGGCCTGCATAAGCCGCACGTATACCTCCTTTTTTATGGCTCACGCTGAGACACTCTTAAGTGGAGCACAGCTTCTCCAGTTTCTTATCCACAGGCCCATCGGCACTAAGGTGATGCGTGAGCAAGCTGCACAGAAGTTGGGTCGGCGCTAGCCGCACATACCTCTTTCAGCCTGACCCCACTGAGACCTTTTCGAGTCTGGCCCTGCAACAGGTCGGGCTGATACAACGAAGCCTCCACCTGGCTCCATCTCCCTGGACGCAGGTTGGTGCGTTTTTTGGCCAGTTAGGCGTATGGTTTGGCTGGCCTCACCTGAAGGGGTCCAGATGTTGGCAGGCATTTTGTTCAGTCAATTTATTTGTACAGTCAAATCAACAGCTAGTGTAGAGGAAGTAACAGTCCCCCCCCCCCCCAGTTGCACTACATGTATATACTGTTGTTTAGTTGCTTGGTAATACTTCATAGGGTCCACGAATGCCAGGCACAAGGTGACGACTGGTGCAAGTGACAAACACGAGGAGAGACTCTACACCATTCCTCCATTCCACTCCTGCCCTCAACTCATGAGGATTGAGGCAAATCCACATGGGTACATTGGCATAAGACCGGTTGCTAATCTTTAAGAGGGGTGCACAGGGGTCTGTAGGCCCAAACTGGTGACGCACTATAAGGTTTTGCTCACAGCAGGGGTGAGAGCCTGTCCAGGTGGGCGGGGCTACTGTAGCATCTAGTCTGGACTTCCGTAAGTGTATCATTTTGGCCCATTTTGAGACATCCACACATGTGGCGTCACCTTTTCCTTACACACAGGACTATTTGGCGCTAGGGTGGTGCGGGATCCTTTACACGGAGCTGTGGGCCTGATCCAGCCACACATAACTTTGGTAAGCGTTTGCCTGTACAAGATGTTGTTTGATCGTTTTAGGTACGATTTAAGGTTTCCTTATGCAGTTTGCATACGCCTAGAAGTACGAGTGTTAAAGTAACACTCCTGTACACAACTTGTATATACTTTGTATAGGGTGCAGTATCAGCCAAAGGGGGACGATTATACAAGTGATCATCTATGCCTAAGTAAATCAAACCTTTTTCTGACCTTAGACTCATGTCGGAGAAGTTAGCGGCCAAACTCTGGGCGGTCCATCTATTCAGTTGATTAAGTACAAGCACGCACCAAGAGTTGGATCCCCAATAACCCCCCAGACACTCTAAGTCCCGCCCTAGACAGACCTCGGCTGTCTCGGCCAGCCATTTGGGTGTTGTGGTGCATCCTGTCACAGAATTTACTCTATCCCTGAAGGGGACCAGTGGTTCTACCAGAAGACCAATATGGGAAACTTGTGACACACAGTTTTGTAGTTCGACACCATTTCGGGTGTAAGTATCTTAGGTCACAAGCGGTTAGCAGGGCCCGGGCACCTGTGACCAGTCAAAGGTGCAGCAAGCAGCTTAGGCTATGTAGGTTGGCTCGTCACAGGTGTGCAGTGTCTTGTGACGGGCACAGTACAATTATTCCCTCAAACCCGTGTGACACCTCGCGGTATACAGCAGGGTTAATTTGGCATCTATGCATTTGTCTGGTCATTGTGGCGTAATAATGCATCAGAAGAGAAGTCCAATAAGAACATCAGCGGGAATTTACCACCATAGGGTGGGAAGTAGCCGACCGTGGGGGACAGAAGATATTGAGTAGTCAGGAACTCCCTTCCGGCTTTTGTGGGCCAGGTGCTAGCAGGGGAGGCGTCCGAGCCAGCGCGTAGGGAGTTCCTCTGAGCTATGCGTAATTTCTATGGTGGAGGGTCTAATGACTGACATCAGATACTTATTCCCTCCAGCATGTTGGACACCTTGCTATATGCACCAATATAAGTTCATTTAACAAGGGATCTGCCTGGTCAATGTGACTTGCACGAACCAGGGTAGAAGACCACAATGACCACCCGGTGCAACGCTGCACCCAGGGGGACAGTCAAACGTCAGTGGTAGGAATCCACACCAGGCTCCTGTGGCAGGGATCTTGGCCTGTGCTATGCGTAATTTCTTTGGGCAGAGGAGTCTTGACCCATTAGAACTGGGTGCGACACGTCATATTCTCAGGTGTGTTGGGCAGAAGGGTTCATCTGCCCAGGATAAGCATGGAACGAGTCTTGCGGGTTTAGGAAGAGGCCCTAGAAATAGCAGGATGTAAGTAGGAATGCCGGCTTTGGTGGGGGGCCCTGGCTGCGATGGTCGCCACACCCAGGGCTGTGGCGGAGTTACAGGACGACCCAGAGGCGGAAAGGTACCCGGGAGTACCCTCTTCAGGAGCACAATAGGATGCTGAGGCCTAATATCCCCAGGAAGTCTGTGCGGTGGACCCTGGGGGTGCGACGGCGCCCCGCTATCCTACGGGCGGTTGGAAACCTGTACAACCGGGGGTCGCTTGAACGCTCCGCCCCTCGTAGGGGGGGCGTGAGCAGGAGGTTGGACAAATGGTTCACCGGATATGGGAGGGGCTATCTCCTCACCACAACCGCTAAGCAACGATTGGCTAATGCCACGTTGCAAATTGGCCCATCAGGTGGTAGGTCGCAAGGGGCGGCTTGCCTTTGGATCGTCTGTAAGATAACCCACCTTGTTGGCATGTGTATATGCTAATAAACCTGCAGCTACTTTTCTCCAACAAAAAGTTGTCTTGTCTGCTTATTTCTGCAACATGCATGTTGCTGCGAGCGGGCTGGTGAGTGGGCCGATATTGGCACTATGCAGGCCGACCGACACGTCCCCGTAGGGGACACAAGTAAGAGGGCGGCCACCGTAGTGCCACAAGATGGCACACGGGGCAGCCCAGCGCTTTGAGACCCCGGAGGGTCCCGCGTGTCACTTCCGGACTGGTGTGGGCGGGGGAGAGTATATATTCCTCCCCCGCCCACCGAGCAGCCTCTTTGTCCGCTGTCCCCTCACCCTGACGCCGTTTCCCTCCCTTCCGCATACCCGGCGCTTTCATGGTGGGGGGAAATGTCTTCTAATCTTTTCTCATTTGTGTTGCAGGCGGAGTTACAGGACGATCCAGAGGCGGAAAGGTACCCGGGAGTACCCTCTTCAGGAGCACAATAGGATGCTGAGGCCTAATATCCCCAGGAAGTCTGTGCGGTGGACCCTGGGGGTGCGAAGGCGCCCCGCTATCCTACGGGCGGTTGGAAACCTGTACAACCGGGGGTCGCTTGAACGCTCCGCCCCTCGTAAGGGGGGCGTGAGCAGGAGGGTGGACCAATGGTTCACCAGATATGGGAGAGGCTATCTCCTCACCACAACCGCTAAGCAACGATTGGCTAATTCCACGTTGCAAATTGGCCCATCAGGTGGTGGGTCGCGAGGGGCGGCTTGCCTTTGGATCGTCTGTAAGATAACCCACCTTGTTGGCATGTGTATATGTTAATAAACCTGCAGCTACTTTTCTCCAACAAAAAGTTGTCTTGTCTGCTTATTTCTGCGACATGCATGTTGCTGCGAGCGGGCTGGTGAGTGGGCCGATATTGGCACTAAGCAGGCCGACCGACACGTCCCCGCAGGAGACACAAGTATGAGGGCGGCCACCGTAGTGCCACAAGATGGCACATGGGGCAGCCCAGCGCTTTGAGACCCCGGAGGGTCCCGCGCGTCACTTCCGGACTGGTGTGGGCGGGGGAGAGTATATATTCCTCCCCCGCCCACCGAGCAGCCTCTTTGTCCGCTGTCCCCTCACCCTTACGCCGTTTCCCTCCCTTCCGCATACCCGGCGCTTTCAGGGTGGGGGGGAAATGTCTTCTAATCTTTTCTCATTTGTGTTGCAGGCGGAGTTACAGGACGATCCAGAGGCGGAAAGGTACCCGGGAGTACCCTCTTCAGGAGCACAATAGGATGCTGAGGCCTAATATCCCCAGGAAGTCTGTGCGGT
The DNA here is from genome assembly GCF_964261635.1 of Lissotriton helveticus. Classification (NCBI taxonomy): domain Eukaryota; kingdom Metazoa; phylum Chordata; class Amphibia; order Caudata; family Salamandridae; genus Lissotriton; species Lissotriton helveticus. The sequence goes on from NC_136070.1 coordinate 888,403,217, forward strand.
GGACCCTGGGGGTGCGACGGTGCCCCGCTATCCTACGGGCGGTTGGAAACCTGTACAACCGGGGGTCGCTTGAACGCTCCGCCCCTCGTAGGGGGGGGGCGTGAGCAGGAGGGTGGACCAATGGTTCACCAGATATGGGAGCGGCTATCTCCTCACCACAACCGCTAAGCAACGATTGGCTAATTCCACGTTGCAAATTGGCCCATCAGGTGGTAGGTCGCGAGGGGCGGCTTGCCTTTGGATCGTCTGTAAGATAACCCTCCTTGTTTGCATGTGTATATGCTAATAAACCTGCAGCTACTTTTCTCCAACAAAAAGTTGTCTTGTCTGCTTATTTCTGCGACATGCATGTTGCTGCGAGCGGGCTGGTGAGTGGGCCGATATTGGCACTATGCAGGCCGACCGACACGTCCCCGCAGGGGACACAAGTAAGAGGGCGGCCACCGTAGTGCCACAAGATGGCACACGGGGCAGCCCAGCGCTTTGAGACCCCGGAGGGTCCCGCGCGTCACTTCCGGACTGGTGTGGGTGGGGGAGAGTATATATTCCTCCCCCGCCCACCGAGCGGCCTCTTTGTCCGCTGTCCCCTCACCCTGACGCCGTTTCCCTCCCTTCCGCATACCCGGCGCTTTCAGGGTGGGGGGGAAATGTCTTCTAATCTTTTCTCATTTGTGTTGCAGGCAGAGTTACAGGACGATCCAGAGTCGGAAAGGTTCACGGGAGTACCCTCTTCAGGAGCACAATAGGATGCTGAGGCCTAATATCCCCAGGAAGTCTGTGCGGTGGACCCTGGGGGTGCGACGGCGCCCCGCTATCCTACGGGCGGTTGGAAACCTGTACAACCTGGGGTCGCTTGAACGCTCCGCCCCTCGTAGGGGGGGCGTGAGCAGGAGGGTGGACCAATGGTTCACCGGATAAGGGAGGGGCTATCTCCTCACCACAACCGCTAAGCAACGATTGGCTAATGCCACGTTGCAAATTGGCCCATCAGGTGGTAGGTCGCGAGGGGCGGCTTGCCTTTGGATCGTCTGTAAGATAACCCACCTTGTTGGCATGTGTATATGCTAATAAACCTGCAGCTACTTTTCTCCAACAAAAAGTTGTCTTGTCTGCTTATTTCTGCGACATGCATGTTGCTGCGAGCGGGCTGGTGAGTGGGCCGATATTGGCACTATGCTCTTATTAAGCTTCAATGCCTGCTTTTGATGGAGAGGGCTTAGGACGGGGCAGGAGAACTTACATATACCTGGGAGCAAAGTGATCCAGGCTAGCTCGTTTGTCCACCTAAGGAGGGTGGAAGAAAGCAGGACACAGGGCAGGAGGCAGGAGACCTGGAGTGACAGCAGAATTATGAAGGCAGATGTGAGGATGGGAGAAATTTAAACTCGCTTCACCCACCCCTCAGTCTGCGAATGAGTGAAGGTTCTGAGGGTTCCATAGTGTTGACAGTGTTGGGCGGAGAGGGCACTAGGTGCCATACAGTTTTGATAAAAGGATTATCCCTACCCTTAGGGGCCCTCTTATATGCGCACTATACATCTAGACAAGTATAACTGAATGCGCCGCTAGATACGGCATGTGCAGTGGGCATGCAGTAACTGCTGGCAAAGATTAAATCCAAAAGCGCCAACAGACTAGCTACAGCAAGGAAAATCCTTTAACCGTGGTACCTCCTGAAGTGTACATGATCAGGTATTCATTCTCCTGTTCATCCAGGATGAAATTGTACTTCATGGGCTACCAGTATCACCTATTCTTTTTTAGACTCGTTGTACACTGTGGTGAGAAATGCTGTATTTTGCTACCAATATTTGGGGCTCTTGAATGAAGGCTAGGCCTGCTTTGCACACCATCAACTAACTGAAAGATTTTATGAGAGCCCTTGTAGAACCTTTGTATTTTTAACAAATGTATGTGAACTATGTTTGTCACTAAGCACTACCAAGCCAGTATTTGTTTCTGAATATTCATGTGTAGAGGACTATGCTGAAACCCACCCGGCCCCAAAGAAGAAGTTGGGCTTGCTAGCTCTATTTCAGTTAGATGGTTTTGCTAAACTGCTTCCAAAGAACATAGCTGCCAGTGTGCAGTTTGTACTGTTCATTGTTTATTAAAACATATTAAAGCATCTCATTATTGAGGAAAAACTAAGCATCATAATATTACAAATACATTTTTTAACAGTGTTCTAAACTAATTAAAGCATGTTGTTATTAAGGGAAAAATACAGCTCTATAGTTTTTTGTTTTAATATTAGCTCTCGGCAGATCAGGCGCCTTGGCATGGCTGGACATGATGCCCCGATGACCCACTTGAAGGAATCTCTACAGATCTCCCAAATTGTCAGAGGCTTTGTTCCCTTTTTTTGCAGTTTAATATAAAGCGAACTCGACACAAATTATTGGAGCGTTATACATAAGCACCAGTACCATTGCACGAGGACACATTAAATTTTGGTAGAAAAAGTGAAGAGTCATTAATTTGCCCACAATCACAAACTGTGGAGCCTACACTCGAACATGTTTCCCCAGTTACAAAGTTGCACAATGTACAACACTTAATACTTATAGATTACACATAAAAGGAAAACAAATTAGTTAATTAATAAATGTAATGCATTTTTAAACGCAGCTAAACACATAGAAACATGTTATCATTAAGGGGAATAAAAACGAGATTCACGAACAAAGTTTAATAAGCTACACGCACCACTCCAGTTCCAAAGTGCACAATGAAGCTGGAATGTAAGGAAACAAATAGGTGCTGTAAAGCAGATAACATTTTCTAAAAGAAGGAGAACTTGTTCCACTCCTAAAACGAAACCAACAGAAAGCACTAAACCAAACCAATAAAGGTAGGAAAACAAGCGCAGCTGAAAAGCAATGCAGGCTCAACCTAATAACAAGCATTGGCATAGCCAATAGGTCTTGCTTTTGGGATCTTATAAGTATTTAGTTATGCAGCACAACATCCTTGGTGCAACATCAGTTGTTTCATGGCTAAACACTTATACTTATAAGGTCCCAAAGGCGAGACCTATTGGCTATGCAAATGCTTGTTTTTAACAAGGGTGTGTGTCATTTCATTGGCTACGCAGGCCCACACCAGGCATCTTCAACACTAAGACGGCCCCGCCGGCTCATGCAATGTTTAGTTCATGGTCCACTACTAGGTCTGGCTGAAGAATGTTCGATCTCCAGTGCTGAATACCTAAAACACTGCGTGCTGGCCTATTTTGACTACCCCATCTCACTCTGTAAACTACAGCTTCAAGCAATTTCAAATGAGCACAGGGAAACAAAATAGTGTCACAGCGCAGGATGTGACTAGCCTGTCGGGAAGACGGCTGAATGATTTGACGCTCGCTGCTGACATCGACAGTGATATGAAGGTTTCGAGATTCAATCCTTGGAAGACATGTTAATGAAAGCCAGTCCCACCCGCAGGTTTCAGCTGGAGTTATAAAAGTGATCACACTGGGAGAGGTCCTTCACCCCTCCCCGTTGTTGGACGCTCCAAGGCCACGCGCAGGCTTCCCTTCCCCCATATGATGTCCAGATGCACTGGGCCCCGTCAATGGGTGAAGCCGGGGTTAGGCTTGTGTCTTTGTGGCTGGGACGGCCTCGCTGATGGCACGGCCCATGCCGGGGTACGGGGCTGCGCACGGGGCGGTGGGGGAGGCATAGGATGGGGCTGCACATGGGGTGGTGGAGGACGAGGCTCCTCATGGGGCTGCGGGAGCGTGTCAGACACAAACACCGAAGCGTGTTCACTCCAGTCAGGCTATGGGAGAGCGCGCTCCCACCTGTTACCACTGCACCGTCCACAACGATAATATCGAAGAATACAGAGAAACAGCGTGACACGTAAAACTATAAAAGGGAGACGTCATTTGTGATAACAAGAAATAGTTAGATATGCTGGGCCTTCGAATCTTTTACACAATCCTCCCACTGGAATGAGGCGGTCCTGGTGGGTCAAGGCTGTGCAAATCGGAGCAGCCATTCAAACGTAGTAGTGTGTGTTTACATAACGCGTTAGATAACACTCCTTCGTCAGGCCGTACGTGCTGCAGATAAAAAAAGCAGTCTTTGTATGGTAACAGGGACCAGACACATACAGTGTTTCTCTTGCGGGAGCGAGCAGGGGCACCATCTGTTTGCAAGATAATTACAAACAGATGTCGTCAAAGCTCACTCCCGCAAGGGAAACGCCAAACGTGCACGCGTTGCAATAGAAAGCAATGCAAAATGTGCACGTTTTTGGCCAAAATGCTGATCGATTCCAAAAGGTCCTCTCCTATGCAGAACTAAAAAGGCTTGATCCAACTCCATTAGTAAATCACCTCGGATGGAGATGCACTTCAAATAGGAACAATCTTAACCACTGGTCATATTAAGACTGCACAAGTCTGTCATCATTAAAGAGACACAAGGAAGTGAAAGTAAAGTAAACATGAGACAGTGTCAATAAGTGAATGAATAATTGGAATGAAAGGCCTCAAAGAGAAACAAATATCCACCAAATAATGATGGGTATATCAGAGTAGATGGCTCAGCATTTATTTCCAGCAAGTTCCAATCCAAGCACTCACACCAGAGTAAAAGTGAAACTGGGAGTACTCACTGATCAAGGGAACCAGCTAGTTAAAAGGATACAGATTGCTTGAACAGCTTCAAACGCATGTTCAAAAGTAACTGTACCCATTTCACAACTCTTGCCATCTTGGTCTTCTTTTATATCTGCTCGTTTCACAGTCCTGCCATGCTAAACACCTCTTTCAGTTCTTCCATCCAACTTTAAAATCAAGCTGAAAAACAAACAAAATATATATAAATTATGGCCCTATAAAAATGCTGCCCAAACTAACCTATTGGTGTGAGTGATATAGGAGGGGTGTGGGGGGGAAGGATGTACAAAGCAATAGGTCTCGCATTAGTTAAATGCAGAGCTTTTGGCTTTACAAGTGGAAAAGAAATCCAGTGTCCACCGCCTGTTTCCCTATTTATTGACTTTTGCAGCAATGGCGACATGTTGCGCTTTAAATGTTTGAAACTAAAGCGTGGCATGCAACTGTTGCCACACAAGGCAATACATAGAAAAAAAAGGATGCAGCAGCTGTATTGTCTAAATATTGACTATGTCAATTAGCTTATGCTTGAAGCTAAAGCATGGTGTATCATCATTCCCACAAAAGTCAATAAGCGGAAAAAGGTGTGTGTAGCTGTAGTGCCTGCAACGGCAGCCACGCCAAAGAAGTCATTAACTAAAGTGTGCTCACAAAGTGTAATGAAATGTAACCCCCCTAAGGACTGCCATTATTTGTTACTCGGTACAAGAGTAGAAAAGAAGGGACTAGTAAGCAAAGTAACTAAACAATGAAGCATTTACAAAGCACAGTCACAAGAGCCAATTGAACACATGGGTGGGGTTTCAAGCCTATATCATGAACACAGCATGTCTCAAAGGCAGGAGAAACTAAAAAAAAAACACACCATCAGCAATGTGCGTTTCATAAATAGTAACCCCTTCCCTTTGCAGGAATGTCAGGATGCCTGTTGGACATTTATATGTATAAAACACAACAAAGAATATCCTGCTAAGCAGCACCATGATCACATTAACAGCATTTATTTATTTATAAAGTTCTGTATAGCGCAAACTTGACCGAAGAGGGTATCAGAGCGTTTTACATTTTGGATCGTTGCGTTAAAAGTTACATCAGATACAAGAGCATAGTAAGGTACAGTACACATAAACAATTTTTCAATAATTCGTAGGAGGGAGGGGAGGAAGTAGTAATAGCGGGGAGACGAGGAGGAACTACGCCCAATGTCTGGCTGGGTAGGTGACGGTCAAGGGGGAAACCAGGGCCGATCTCCTCATTAGCTGTCAAGCAGCTCCACCGGTCATCAGCCATGTTGCTCAGGTCTCAGCGTTCAGGAAAACCAGTTTTTAGTTGATTTGATATGCGGAGGTTATATAGCCCTGTCTAGACCCGGAGGTATCAGAGCGCTATAACAGAGGAACATTGCGTTACAAATGACATTACTTACAATATCGAGGTAAGGTACAGTAAACAAACAACGAAGTTGAGAGAATTTATAGGAAAGGAGGGGAGGAAGGAGCCATAGCAGGGTGACGAGGAAGAACTGTGTCCAATGTCCGGCTGGGTAGGTGACAGTCGAGGGGGAAACCAGTGCCAATCTGCTCATTACTTGTCTAGCAACTCCACCGGGCCTAAGCCATGTTGCTCAGGTTTCAACGATCTGGAAAAATAGTTTTGAATAGAAAGAAGAAGGTGAGGAGGAGGGTGTAAAAACAAGCCGGAGAGGAAGCTGGGGCTACCATATAGGCCGATGGGGGAGGAGATCAAGGTTTGGTCGGAGTCCGGTGGAAGGGAAAACTGTGGCAGGCATCTTGGGGTCAGGCAGGTGATTCTAACCTACTTCCTACACACACTACAGTGGCAGGGCACATAGTGCACAGAAGCCGCAATTCAGAGACCAGTATTCAGTATGTTGGCCAATGCAGAACAACAGTGTCCTTGCAATGCAGTCGCACTGCATCCTCAAGGGCCAGCTGCTGGCACCCTCGCCGATATTGTCAATCTTCACAAGCAGTCCTCTCAAAAACCCCGGCTGGTCTACCTGAGCAGTTGTATTTGGGATCAAACTGGGGCTACAGATCTTGACCCTAGCTAGCATTAGAAATAGGCTTCACTGCACCTTGCCCATTTCAAAGCATAGTAGACCTTCGTACAGCCCTCAGTGGCGTCACAACAGGAGTGTGAGTCCGACCTTGCCTCAGGGTATCAGTGGAGGGCTCCTCAATGCTGGTAGGTCCAGGCTGGGCATCGCCCTACTCCAACCGCGCCGCTCTGAGCCCAAGATGGCTACTCGTGCAGCGAGGTTGATATTAAAGTAAGCGCTGATCAGAGCAAGGGTGCTCGTACGTCTTCATCTCTCTCCCAGGCGCACATGGACCTCAGCCCTGCTGATCTCTATGGCTCGTTAAGTGTCCCGTCTTCCCTCAGGCAGGCCACTGCGCACTCGGAACTGTCCATATTCATGCACCCTGCCAGTTTCCTGGCCGTCTCTCTCACCTGTACCTGGCCTCCCCTGGACGCTCCTCAACGTTCCTCTTGCTCCAGCTCCCGACGCTCCCATTTAAGCTCTGCTATGGGCTGCTTATTACAATTGCTCCTATGATGCATGTATCAGATGTGGTTTTTCCCCCTTTGACGCAGACTTTCCGCATTCATATATTGTAACTTGATTTGTAAGCTTCTCAATAAAGGTTTTTGAAAAAGAAAAATCTCCTATCACCAATCAAGTGATAATGGACACAACCTTTGACCACATGCTGGACAAAAGCCACTTTTGATTCACCAATATATGGTGAAGTTACCTTCTTTTTGCTGATACTCGCCCACCTCCACAGACTTTAACCCCTTGCATGCTGATGACGGCCCCCGTCCGTCATGCATCAAAGTGCTCGTGTGCTGATGACGGCTGGGGCCGTCATGAACCCGCCCACTCTTAAAAACGGCCGCACAGGCGCAGAATCGCGGCCGCGCCCAAGGGGTTAATTGGGTCGCCCCCTTTTAAAACCTCGAACACCCTTCAAAAATAACTTGACTCAATTCACCATAATGGGGTCACAATCTTAAAGACTTCACACAAACAAATTTTAAACCAAGAGATTAACAGGCAATTGCCACTAAAACCCCTTCTGCCAGGCTTTATGGAAAACCCTCTGTAGTTTGATAAACCACAGTACACACATTCCTGAGAAGACTAAAATGGCGCACAACCATAGAAACATGCTTCGAATTCCACTGTGATTTTAAATAAATTTAACTTTCACCCCTACGTTCTACAAAAACCGGCAGGGCCTCAAAATGTGCATCTAATAACGGTCCTGGTTACATATAATTGGTCTACACCAAGTATTTAACAAATGCATGTGACCAGCCATCCACTAGGGGATAATCTATGGTAAACAGAAACTCTGCCTTTTCTCACATTTTGTTTGCAAAAGGCTTGGTCTTTAAGCCACAACCTACTTTAAAACATGCCTCTACAAACCACATCCGGTTCCCTCAAGCCCTTTAGTTTAACACGGAGTACTTCTTGCACCTCAAACTTTACTGGTTTGAAAATGGTGCAGCATATAAAACTTTCAATATGCACATTACTATTTCTATTCAATGCAACCACATTTGTAGACGCAATAACTATGCTGTATATGGCATTAGGCACTTCACTAAAAATTCTTTTTTTTTAAAATAATGTAAAGGTTTATGGAATAACGTGAATAGCAGTATCATGGACTATGCCACTGTAAACACCAACAGTGATGCCATGTGATGTAATATTTGAGGTCATAAGCAGAGTATTACAATAGAGCAAGGTATAGTTAGTTCACTACATTTTAACTAGGAAAGTTAATTGTTTTTCTGACCAGACCCTTTTCTTGTGCTTTTAATAAGTTTTTATTCAGTACTACGTTACAAATATCAACAGGGAGGTTTCTTTTGGTGATCTTCCCCACCCGCCAAAATTGTCGGGGGAGGGGTGTTCATGTTTGCCACTATGCTCCTTTATTTGGCCATTGATAGGTGCCCACGTCTTAACTCACTGTGTCTAACATGCTGAAAATATACATTTTGGCAAAGGTTCAGAAACATAAAACAGTTGTCAGGAGAAAAACATGGCTGATGCATGCACAGCTAACCATTACTTCCGAATCTCAGCGACTGTGCACATTTGAGTCAGAGCCATTACCAGAGCCACTGGAACTGTACGATTTTTCAATTCTGTTCAGTTTTCAAAACATGAGCAAAGAAAGCAGGTCCTTTAACACAAGAGATACATTTGAGGACATTATATCAGACTTACATTTGCAACAAAAACAGTGGTTCCGAGTCGACCAGCTCGCAACGAGTTTATGATCTCTGAGGGTATGTTGGGATAGAAGGAGGTAAATTCATCTTCGCCGGTCGGACATCCGCACTGTGTCCTGCTGAGAATCCAATTGCAAAAAGAAGGGGACCCCTGAAAAACTAGTATGAAGTACACCTAGACCGGGAGATACACTAATGTAAGCTTTCTAGGGCTACTTAAACTCAAACAATTCCTTACAAATAATTGAAGGAAGACATAAAAGTGACACTAAACCAAAATACTATATTTAGAAAATTACAATTGCTTAATTCATATGATATTCTGATATTAGATTTATAAAACGCATAAATTACATACAGAGACAATAACAATAACCACGCAGTAGTGGTAGAGACTTTCACAAATGCACAACATACATACCACATTCATAATATCCCACATAAAACTCAATTCATTCACAAATACTAGGATAAATTATAACAAGAAGTGCAATTATTGATGATATGCAATCTATAGAGATGAATTGGTGGATCTTTTAATGGAAACGGGTACAAGTCTAGCTCGACGCGCGTTTTGACTGAAACACAGTCTTCATCAGGAGTTCCAGTTTTTAAACGTTGTGCGAAGAAGTCTCAAAAAACTATCTCCAACATTTCGGAGAAAACAGCAGCTGAGTAATCTTGTGTAGAAACGAATGCTGAGAATCCTCCACCACTGCGGATTAACACACGGCGAGCATGTTCCCCTTCAAAATCCTGGGGGAGTGAAATCATCAACAGCCAGTTGAAAAAATCTACAATAATGCAAATGTGACAAGTCTTACCAAGTGTGCATATTACTAGCATCCGATAACGTCTAAGGGAAGTTGGTTTAGACGAGTTATGTTCCTTCCAAGTACTTTTTTTTTCAAATGGGACACGGAGCAAAAAATGAGTGATAAACTATCAAAATGACAGTTAATTAAAGGCATGATTGAGCTCAGCTGTAGAAAACCTGCTTTAGTGGAATATCTTGACAAAATCAACTGCCTCACCTCTTTAATGTTCAAGGGTCTTCCACTAAGATCATGCTTGGCCATAACTTCCACTGCTTTCTTGACAAATTCTGCATCTTTAAACTCAACCACACTGTAGAAAACAAAATGTATATTAACTAATAAAACGCACAAACGCACATAGATATATAAATATATATTTATATTGGTTACTTACCCACAACCCTACAGCAAGGGATATTTTCAAATACATGTAAAGAAAAAAAAACAAATTAGTAAGCGAATATCTTCATACAGAATAGCTTGCAACAATGTACAGGCCTACACATTTAATTAAGCTAACCCTGCCTGCTTAAAGCATGCATTTAAACAGCTGCCAATATAGAGATGGAAAACATATTCCATAACACGTTTGTTTGCTGGATCCAGTTCACAGGTAACCTGGATGGCAGCTTACTGGCGTGCAAAGATGCGTGAGCAGCATACTAGTTTGACTTTTTGTTAAAAAAAAGCTGTGCTGGGGAGAGTAGCATTTGTGTGTTATAAAGTCATGGAAATACTGTGCCATTTGACAATATGCACATGAAGCAAAAGCACTGGCACGTGGGCCTTATTGAGGTTCTTTAATTTTGACTCCATCTTACATTTGTCGTCATTTTTGTGTTGCCTTTACACAGGCTGCTCTATTCATGAAGTGTCTCTGCCCTTTGGACTGCAACGTGTTGAAAACCCCCTCTGTCCTTGTTTTGAAAAACAATCTCAGACACCAGCTGGCCTAACTGCATACAGGCATGTCCTGCCATTACTGATTGACCTATAGGTGCTGTAATTAATTGACTTGTGTGTTGGGCAGAAACACGACGTAAGGGGGACGTTCTGGTTATATGATGCCTTGTTTTGAATGTTTTCCTATTGGCTAATATTTTGCAGATTTTGTATGTCCATATTAGGTATTTTGCATGCTTGCAAAAGCTAGGACTGCCCCTTACTTTTGTGCTGAGTTTGTAACCCTAAGCATATAGACTGCCTCATTCAGTTGCAAAGGCTCCTGTGTGACGTAGTCTCACTTAATTAAGTTTAATAAAGATGTCTTTTCATATTTCAGCTTCTGTGCCAAGTTCTTTGTATTAGTGAGACCCCTGAGATTGAAGACTGAAGTTCTTCAATCGGCGCGGTCAACGTGGGCTTCATCAGAGAAGTGACTTTCTGAAGGAGTGATCTTGTCAGGAGACTGAAATCTACTGAGGAGGACATGACAGGATTCTACTACGAAAGTACTCTGTGCATGGAGATTCTGGAGATTCTTTGCCTTTGCAGCCCAGTATATTTCTGATCTTCCTGATTTTGATCCTCCACATGAAGTCACTCCTGACTGAGAACCTTTTTGGCGTGAGTATTCTAAAAAAGGACCGTTAGGTCATTTAGAACTTGGCAGTTAGAATTTGGACAACCTTTTGATTGGTAAAAGTAAGGTAGTTTTGTAACGCTTACTGTAGCTTTGGAATTTTGGAATTTGTGTTGGCCAACTTTGGATTTGTATAGGTTTGTATATGCGAATTGCAATTTGTGTAGACAGGTAATGAGGAGATTTTTCTCTATTTGGTTTGTTGAACGGTGCACGTACGAAAAGTACATTAAGCACTACTTTGATTATAATACTTGTATATTCTGCAGTATTTTTGGCATGCCTGTTTTCAAAGCTCACATAGAAGAATGTGTTGCTTTATTTGGAAGGTACCATAGTGTGATGTGAAATTAATTAGCCGGCTCTCCTAGAAGGAATACCTAAATAGGTTTAGGTATACAAACATATTTCTTCCTTGGTGATTCTGTATCCCCACGGAATTAAAATATGGACATAATACATACAAGGATCCTTTGTTCTGTGCAATTTTATGAATGAAGATATGCAGAGCGATTTTTGGTGTTCTGCTAGCCAAAGCTAGTGAATTGAGTGTATTTTCGCTTCTTGGACATACATCAGTCTGTTGGGCTGTTTTTGCCGTCTTTTGGAATACAATTGAGAAGCGCTTCTTGTAAATATGACTTACAACTAGTATTTACAAATGGTTTGGTTTAAGTACAGTCTGTGGGCTGTCCTTTGTTTTTGTTCTGAGTATTGGTTTGTGGGTTAAATGTGTGTTTAAATGTCTATGTGGTTTTCCCATTAGTACAATTTCTGTAAGTGAATAGCGATAGCGCTATTCACGAAATAAATGGCTAAAGCGCGCCGTATTGTGTGTCCTGAGTGTTTGACCCCTTTCTGTTTATGTCTGAAATGAGCTCAATGTCTGTTCGTGGTTTTTCTTGATGTTTTCAGTCTATTAAGCAAAATGTCTAAATGCTTAAAAACTAAAATTTAAATTCACATTCACTAGGAATAAAAAAAGCCCCCAAAAACGAAATTGGGTGTTTTGCAAAAAATAAATAAACTTACAGCATTTTCCTTAGATACATTGTATTAGACATTAACAGGCAAACACATCATCTGAATACATTGGATCTTGCTGTATTGCACACGCATTTTGAAACTTGAAATGTCTTAGTTTTAGTTTTAAATGGACAGCCACCGTGCTCATGTTACAAACATTGAGAGACAAGCTAAATAAACAGGAATATTTATTCAGCCAGGACTTTGCCCTCAGTTGCACGGGTGAAACTTTGCATTTCAGAATGTTGTTTTAAAAAGGTTCCAAAACTAAGGTTCATTATTTTGTATTATAGGAAGACATTTCAATTAAGGGTTTTCCTCTCTTTAAGCATTTCTCTAAGCATATTCTTGGTTCTATTGCTAAATAATAATTAACCTATGTAATGAAGAAACATTTTTAAAAAAGAAACAGTAACAGATGCTGAAACAAGATAAGGCATGTGCAAGGAAGCTAAAAAGTTAACGATGTCTTGAACATTGATTGGCAATCTCAGATAAAGATCAATCAGGGAAATTGGCTTTGTGAGGTCAGTTTCAGGTGAAGAGGTCAGTTTCTTACAGTTCATTTCAGAGTAAACCTGGTTAATGTGTACATGAACTGGGGAGGCCAGGCCACCTTGTTCGCCAGGCTACCTTTTGCAGGCCTACGTGGCACAGAGCAAAAAAAAAGAAAATGAAGTCAGATTCGAGGAATTACAGAACCTTAATATATGGAATTATCAAAAATGATTGGGTTTTTACACATAATTATTAATTAAGCAAAATAATTATTAAAAATAAGTGCTACAAAATTCGTTTTTTACTATTCATGAAGCTTAATACTTATACTGTGACCTCCTAGCATTATAATTTAATTTAAGTTATGTTATACTGCATAATGAGGACATTAGCATATAGAATTTCACTGGGCACAGGCGTGAAAAACTCATTTTTCTAAGGAATTACATGAGATATGTCTAATGTCCAATCTCTGTAATCTGTAAAGAACATTCTGAGGATGATTAATAAGTAATGCAATTGTAGGATATTTATTTTTAAGTGCCCCAAATATTAAAGTCGAATTTGGGTAAAATTTGGGCATTCTTGCCATTTACAATAGCTTTAAAGTGCTTTAGGCTTCAGTAAATGCATACATTTGGGTATAATACAGATTTGCAGGTTGTTCCTATTTGGGGTTGCTTTTAATGGCTCGGTGAGCCAATGTGCCTGGTGCAGAGGTTTGAGTTTAAGATCAGGGTGGAAGGTTTTAACTTTAGCTGGGCCTATTGAGACGTTCATCCATTTAAGGTTGATGAAATAAGTACCATTGTAACAAGCATTTGTTCTCAATACATTAAAGAACTTAATTCCAAAGGGAAAATATGAAAAAAGGGTTTCTTTGAAAGTCCCAACATCATGCAAAATGCCCTGCAGAAATGATACATTTGTATCTCTGCTCTGAAAAAAAAATAATGTCCGCTAGTTGCTTTTATTTGACAATAAAATGAGGTATTGCATTAAGTCTTAGACAGAAAATAAGACAAAGCTCTTTATTAAAATTTTGAAGGCTAAATGCCTAAGTGAGAACGATTTGCCAATTAAGAATAATTTTTCACAATGGAAATTGTGGCACAAAGCTAACATGGAGTGTCAGTGAAACAATTTTACTTTTAGCTTAAAGTTGCAAGCTGACTGACAAGATGGTAACAGTTAAGTAATGGAAATGTATTTTTGTGTTTATTAATGTGTATCATGTTTTGTCTTCTGATTAAAAGTTATAAAGGATATTTGTTTGTTATGAGAAATGTCTCTCTTTTGTGTGTTGTGTATTTTTTTTGCTTCTGCCCACAGATCATTCATGGATTGTTCTGGGCGATTTTAAGGCTGACAAGACACGTGAGTTTGGTTGGTTGAAAAGAGATGTGTTTTTGCGTAACTCCTTTGGAAAGGAATGTTCATGTGATTTTCATGTTTGTGTATTTGGTCCTATCATGAATTGTTCTTGCTGGTCCTGTATGTCAGAAGTGACACAGTAGAGTGTATTGACAGCCGATCACAACTGACTAGTGACCAGCTGTCAAAAGGAGGGTAAGGAAAATAAAAGTAAGTGTGAGGAAAGTAAAAGAAAGTGCGTAAAAGAAAGTGTAATTTTGATTTTAAAGCCTGACAAATTAAGCAGGCCTGAACATTGGGTTTTGGGCTGCAGGTTCACAGTGCATAAGTGCATGCAATGGTGTTGTGTGTCACCGCTTATTTACTTATGCTATTGTACTTTGTCTATGCTTATTGTGCTTGATATACAGCACGTATATATCTGATGGCTTGGCATGTGTGTGTTTTTTTTATTTTATGCATGGTTTTGTTTTATGTTGCTGCTTTAGATACTATTACAAGTTCACCTGTGTTGTGAAGGGTTCTACATGACGATGTATATCGTTGCACAACAGTTGGGTGAATTTGCGCTGATACTAAATTTCATAGATATGATTTTTCATGCTGTGAACAAGAGAGACAATACTTCACCAGTGTATGTCAAATTTGGCTATATAGTATTGAAGTAAAATAAAAGAGATATACAGGATCAAAGTGTGTCACCTGCAATTAGTCACGATACTGTCCTCTTCCCTTAAGGAACAGGCAGCCCTAGATTTATGTTTCCTTGAATGGACCTAAGGATGAAATTATAGATTTGTGGCTCTTGATAAAGGTGACCTAAACTTTTCATTTTTTCCCTGAAAAAGGAACTGGAACATTAGCTGAGATTACCGTATATGGTGTAGCGACCAGCGGTAGAGCTAACATTTGTGAACTATTTTGACTTTTTGTGCATCACCCATACTCTTGGTATTATGTCACAAACTTGACTATCACCCGAGTAATATCTTGTTCTTCCTATAGATTTTTCTTTTGTCGCTTCTCCCCTGATTGATGTCGCATTGTGCCTAGTTGTTGGGGATTTTAGCTGTGTCCTACTCACATTTCCCTTTCCCGTATTCTTTTCTCCACTCAGCTCATTTATTCCTTTTGTATGACCAGACTGGTTTTCAAGAATTTTCTTTAGGCCTACTTTGATGTTTTCCAGTCTGACCGTCAGGGTAGTGATAAACTGGTTAACTGACTCAATACTATAGCAAGATAAGTTTTCCACCTCAATAGGAGACACCTTACGTTTTTTTGAATATGACAAATTCAATGCCTATTCTAATTTGGTTTTTAGTTCCTTTTTTCTGCTGCTTTAATTTTTGGTGGATCAGATATGTTCTAAATGATGGAAATACCAGGACTCTCTAGTTTTTTTTTTTGTTTTCACATTTTGATCATTAGCTTTTGTATTGTACAGTCCACCTGATGCACAATTATTAAAGGGAGGTATCTACATGTCCCTGATAATATGTATTATGCGAGTTCTCTTTTGAGGTGTTCGAGATAAGGAATTAGGGAACACCTATATGTAATCATTGAGAGAAAAAATATGTTTACCCCATTAGATGATGCCACCATATGTGAGGACATCCATTCAGATAGAATTTCCATGTCGCTATCTACCCTTAGATGGTAGAGTATATGCTCTCACATGGAAACCAATTGAAGAGGCTAGAGGCACTGTTTTGCCTACTGCCTTTGTCTTTGTATTGCCTTTGAGAATGACAGTGTATTCTAGACCAGAAATGTCCCATGACATATGGCACTCCTTTAAGATTGCAGGCCACCTGCTTGCAATCCCCTTGTTATACAATGAACTGTTTTTGTACTTAATTGAAGGAAACTAACAACTGTGTCACATTTCCTACGTCACTAGGTTCTGCGGGATTAAGTCATAATAACCTGCGGAACTCACCCACAATCCCATCAGTGACAGCTATAGATCAAAAGTCCCAGCACCCAGAAAAGTAGCAAGACTGGACAGCGATCGCCAGCGTGCCATCAGTGGTATCTCCAAAGTATTGTGCTTGCTTCATCAGAAGGTGTTGAACATCAGAAAAGTAGGAGGAGCTGGTTTTGCCACAGAACCAGAGTTTTAGTGCAAAAGAGCGAAAGAATTGAGGCTTCAGTTTTCCACCTGTCATGTGTTGGTAACCTCTGACAGTGTGCAGTCCCTTGAGCCCCTTGGTCTGAGTTTTGGCCACACACCCCCTTTTCTTTGCTCCAACGGAAAGGCAGTGTCCCGGAGGATCCAAGATTGGCAAAAGGCACTACATTGTGGTACCTATGATTAAATGAAAGAGCAGCCCGAGCATCCTCTGACATTGAAATGAGAGTGTTGGAGCCTGAAAGTGTTGCCGAGTGTGAAAGTCTGTTGCTCTTTCCCCATTAATAGTACTTGGGTCTACATGAGATGATCTGTGCCCATGACTAACGAAGAGCACAATATCTGTAGTGCCTGCAGCACAGGAAATATTGGTGCACTGCATTGAGACATTGAGACTTTCAAATGAGCTGTGAGTGTTTGCCAGGAGGGCACTCCAACGGATACTGAGAAGCACCATTTTTATGAAAGGCCTGAATGAAGAGGCCCATGCGGAAGAAAACAACAGAAGCAGATTTGATGGACAATAGAAGCCTGCCAGAGAGGCTTGGACGGACTCTGGGTATTTCCCGTGTGATTGCATAGAATGGGTGTTTGGAGACTGATTCTTATTGTTTTACTGGCATTGTCAATAGTCGCTGAAATAACAAGGAGTTCTGAAAATGTTTGCAAAATAATTTTATGATTTGCCTGTGTAATGGCAAAAGGAGGGTCTGAGGTTCTTTAATTTTGACTCCATCTTACATTTGTCATCATTTTTGTGTTGCCTTTACACAGGCTGCTCTATTCATGAAGTGTCTCTGCCCTTTGGACTGCAACGTGTTGAAAACCCCCTCTGTCCTTGTTTTGAAAAACAATCTCAGACACCAGCTGGCCTAACTGCATACAGACATGTCCTGCCATTACTGATTGACCTATAGGTGCTATAATTAAATGACTTGTGGGTTGGGCAGAAACACCACGTAACGTGGACGTTCTGCTTATATGATGCCTTGTTTTGAATGTTTTCCTATTGGCTAATATTTTGCAGATTTTGTATGTCCATATTAGGTATTTTGCATGCTTGCAAAAGCTAGGACTGCCCCTTACTTTTGTGCTGAGTTTGTAAACCTAAGCATATAAAAGGCCTCTGTGTTCTGTACTCTTTAGACTGCCTCATTCAGTTGCAAAGGCTCCTGTGTGACGTAGTCTCACTTAATTAAGTTTAATAAAGATGTCTTTTCATATTTCAGCTTCTGTGCCAAGTTCTTTGTATTAGTGAGACCCCTGAGATTGAAGACTGAAGTTCTTCATTATGTATGGGCAATGTTGTACAGCTAAACAATCTAGTTAATTCATAGGACAGTGTCATGTTTCAGCACAAAAATAATTATGGTGGGTGGCTTTAAAAAGCATATAATTAATAGGTTAAATCAGTCTTAAATCCCTTCCAAATATAGGTATCCATCCAAGTCGGAAAGCAGCAGAACCTGACAACGCCAATTCATTTTAAAATAATACTTGTCTATTGAACCACAGCACTATCGTGTGCAGCTCTGCAAACTACTTGGAGGATGCCAAAAGTACAACATTGCACTACCTGAAATTGACCATTCAGTATAGTGTTGAAAATCCAGAAAACAAATTCAGATTACAAGATCTAACGCCTAGTTTAAGTTTCTGAAAGGGGACAAAGTTTGCAAAATAGGGTGCCTTCAGCCTTCCAGTTAAATTTTAAATAGCATCCAATTATTTAACAGTGCAGGGATCGGAGATCTTCCATACAAAATCAGGAAAGTGAAACTTTCTTTCCAAAACTGGTACAGGCTTAATGCAAAAATAAAACTGCTGAGGAAGTTTAAAACCTCAAACAGGTTATTGCCCACAGCACTTACCCTTGATTTTCCTTCTGGTTCCTTAAAGAGTTCCACATATGTAACCTCACCAAATACATAAGACATACAAAGGGAAAATACAAAGAAACAATGCATTTAAAAACACCAGTATCGTTCTTTACTGGGCCCAATGCACAACTCTACAAAGAACCTATTTTTCACCAATAATGAAAACATACCAAATGTCAATCAATGGCTACATAATTCAGCCAAATTCGAAACGTAGCAGCCACATACTCAATAGCAAAACACAACAATAACCCAATTCATACTACAAAATCATATTTAGGCCACTACGAGTAATATTATAAAAATCAGCAAACCTCCAGATTTTAAGAGGTGCAGGGTGTCCATGTGGCCTGGGTGTGAGTGGTGGAATCCCACAGGAGTAAGGAGAGGGGTACTCTGCAGCCCATGTGAAAGTCGGCGATGTGGCATGGTGAACAACATGCAGGTTGTGCAGAGTTCCTGTAAAAGATGGGGAAGAGAGTTCCTGCACTCATATCCAAAGCATACTATGGGCTTCTGCTCTACCTTACGCTTGCCCTAACTCTACTGCAGGATGAACTTTACGTATCCATCTTAAACCATAGGCAAACTCAGTTATGAAGCGCACGGCTAGGTGGTATCAATGCAGGAGTCCCTTTGATATTATTAAAATAATTGCTAGCGGTTTTGTTGGGCGATACCGTGACAAAGAACTTTGTCGGTGACTGCTAAAGTAATCTATTGGATATTTACATGCTCAAGCCAGGCAGGGAACCTACTGAGTGATGCTGTGGCCAATTTAGCTTTGCTTAGTGAAATACTGCTCGCATTTTCACTTATTAGATGGAGTGCCATAAGCCTCTCTCGGGTGATAAAGCGCCCATGTTGTTTGATGGATAATTTCCCCGAGTAGACCGGTGAAAGAGTTCCCAATTGGATGTCCTTTAATGCTCCTTTAACGGACACTGTGACAGCGAGCAGATTCACATAAGGCTCACAGCCAATGAAGTGGGTGCAAACATTGCGAGAAGGAGGCAAGGGTATATGGGATTGGCTGCTACAGTTGTTGTCTGGTGTTAATTGGTTGTGTTTTTGGAAGTTAGCACATGGCCCTGGCACGGTGTTTAGCTGCTGCACTCCATGCCTTCCTTCCGCCAGTGCACTTTGATTCAGTCAAGCCGCACCAGCTGCCCGACAACCATCCGATCTGTTACTTTCATCGTAAGTACGTCATTTTCTGCTGCACTTCGCCCTTTGTCCCTCAGTTTCACTTTTTGCTTCTCAGCTCCATCCGAGGCTGTATTCCTCATCTATGTAATTGTCCTCCATGATAGCGTCTGTTTGGGGTCTCGCGGCTCGCCACTCCCCGTCCCTTGCTTTTGGCATGATCAAGTGCAATGTAGACAAGCTAGGAGCACACCCTCCTCCGTAACGGAAACAAAAATGGCGTCGGTTTGTCGAAATGGGCCGTCCTAAAATTGGACAAGGCGGTAACCAAAAACACAGATTGCCAATCACGGGTCAGCGTTTAACGTAAATGATGACGCAAGCCAATTAAAACCAAGGGTGTGGCTTAAAGTCCCCTTCTGAAACTGGATTGATTCCAAAAAGCCCTCGCAGAGCGAGCAGTGCATGCGCGCTGCAACACCAGGCAAGACCTAAAAACGTAAGTGCCATGCGATGGTCGGCATCACGGACAATGGGAGGGAGGGGCAGGAGGGACAAGGCATGGACTACGGGAGGGAGGGCAGGGGTAAACAAGGCACGACAAAGGGAGGGAGGGGGAGTGCAAAGAAGGCACCAAAGCACGTGGTGCCTGGAGTCAGAGAAACTGAAGAAAATAGTGCTCACAGTCTAAAAAATATCTACGATGTAACAACCGAAGTAAAGGGGCCAGTTGTCATGGGAGGTGACAAATGAAGAGAGGCAGTACTAAGGAGGGACTAACAAGCCTTTTTACGAATCAGAAGCAAGCATTTAGGACAGACAATGACAGAAGCCAATGGCAAATATGGGTGAGGAGTGGACAGAGCTTCTATTCACTACTCAAACACAACAAATCTCGCGTAGCAGCACATTCGCACTGGCTCTAGGCTTGACCTAAAAAAGGTCTCAAACTCAAGGAGAACAAATTGTAGTAAAAGAAAAGTGTTGGGGTGATGAACGGCCAATGGCAGACCCTTTTGAAGAACGTCAATTGGTAATCTTTTAGTTGACGTAGCATCAAACTGGTAATGGTGACATGAATTCTTCACTCTGATAGTATTAGTGCATATAAAAATTAAATAAAAACACACAGTGAAATAATACTGCCACTGACTGCACTCAACTATTTGGAATAATTTTCCTTTATTTGCTGCACAATTTTATCATTCCTATGGGATAATCTCTTCCTCCCTTATCACATATTTTCAGTTGCCCTCATAATAAAGGAGAACGGCAATTGAGCAAAAATTCTCCAACCTGTGTGGACGGACAAAAAAATATGTAAACAGATTTTCTTAATATTAATACACTGTGCAAAATGAATACAGTGATGGAAGACATACACTCGCAGGATGGTGTGCCTCTTGACTAAACACTAATGGTTTGGTCCTAATTATGAGCGGCTCAGTAATTCAAGTGATATTTATCGCACCTGATAATAGGGTCTCCCGAGTTGGAATTTATCAAGTGCAATAAACAGCACTTAATTATGAGTTTTGGATGAATAACGTGGAGTTTGGCGCAAATCTGCAATATATGGTAAATTTTTCCCAGTTGCATATCGTCAGGTGTGACCTGCCAATATTTATAAAAAAAAGCATACTTGCGATATGTGACATACTAGGAGCTACCCTACACAATTAACTGGGCCTCTCGTAATGATGTCCATAGTAGAACTACAGCTCTGTGTATGCCTTACACTTCTCAGTGGGTGGAAGTGGAGTATTTCATGTTAGAACATTGGAGTGTTGAGAGCTCCATTGAACACAATAGAGAAGCTTCTGGCTTATAATGACTGGTATAAGCCCGGAGCTCCAACATTATAATGTTTATCTTCATGCTTCTCCCTTTTTAATTCAGAAAATTCTACCCTCAGTGGGTGGAATGTTCTAAAAACCTTATAGCCCTTCTGCCTTTGGCTATACTGATTGTGAAAGGTGCTCTTCCTCGTTATAGGCTGTTGCTTGTGGCTCAGGCCTATATCTCAGGTTCAGGGCCTTTAAAACCTTGTATAGCCCTTGGCATAAGGCTATAGGCATTGTTGATTGCATGCATAGGTATAGCTCAGGGAGATGAAAAAACATAGTGCTATCAAAATAATTATTTTTGAAGCAAACAAAAGAAAGCGCTTTCAGGTAAAAAATGTTGTCTGATGAACTATTTAAGGAGTTAAATCCAAAATCAGAAAAATCCAAATAGAGATTCGAGGTAAAAATGGAACATAATCTACAGTAAGCCATTATCAACCTGTATATGTATATTTACTCCCATAATGACCATTAGTTTGCTAGTGATAACTGCAAATATTTGTAGGCAATGTCATGCGGTCTTATCATGTAACTCAAGTAATAAAATAAAGTCTCACAAAATATTTTACTACTATCATGTAAATTCACGAAAACAGTACTAATGTAAAAAATTGCAGGTATTATTATTTTTAGGATTAAAAGATTCCCTAAGTAGAACAATGACGCAAATTATTCAAATAATAAAAAAAAGAGAAATAGGGAACATTTTACTGCATTAATTTATTTTGAAATATCACTGAATACAATCTGCACATTATTTTCTGGGAAAAGCAGAGTGATTATGTCCACGTGACTAGGGAAAGAGTGATTTCTGGCCCCAAACATATCCACTAACAATGTAAAACACAGTGAGATGGTTCGCATCCATGGTCCATAACAAGTTGCATACTCGTGTTATAAAACCAATCACAAGAATGGCATTTACAGGCAGCTCTGGGTCTTCAAACTACAGTCATTGACAGGTTCTGGCTTACAGAGTTAAATTCAAAGACTAATATTTGCATTGATTCCTTAAAAAAAGACTGCCCCGGAGCAGCATGAGTTTTGGGGGCGGCAACCTCCCCCCGCTCTAACCTGCAGCTGTGTGGGGAAGCTGTTGCAGGACTCAAAAGCACCACCCCCCACTCTTCATTTGGCCACCGGGCGCAAATGCAGTGACCGGCAAGAGCGGCACAACAGCTAGCTATGCCACTGGTGACCCTGGACCATTGGCCTATGTTCGTGGTAGGACTTTAGCTGGCATCTGTCTGGCAGGTGACCCAGCCTGCGGTGATAGTAACACTCCCTAGGATCCGGTTGTTGCGATCCTCCATGATATCTACCACAATAGCTGTTCTGGAACTATCTGGGGTTCTGCAGTGGAGTCCTGCTGGAGACTGGTGCATTTTGCACAGTGGAAGCCAATCTGGCTACCTCAAGGGCGGCCTTTTTCAATGTATTGTGGACCAATTTGGCAGCGTCATTCTGGGCTTGCTCTTGTTTGGAGATTGTCCCTGTGGGTCGCAGAGTGGGGGCATTTTCTTGCGATGGGTTTTGGCCCCATATATGCGCAGCACTCTTTAACACAGCTATGCGTTCAGGTAATAATGAACAGTTGAAAGGGGTCCTTAGGTACTGCGAGTGCCCCGCATAGAGCCAGGTAGCCTCATCTTTGCCACCTCCAGGTGTATGGGGTCGCTGTGGTGGTGCCATGGGCTGACCTGATTTCACTCGACTACGCGGATGTTTGCTGCCTTGAGAACCCGGAATGTGGATTTATCCTGCTCCACGACCCTGATTCTCGAACAAGGAGTTTTCAGGAGTGCATTTATATTGATAGTTTTGCCTCCAGTAGCTGGACAAGCGAGTGGACATTTGGAATACATATAGCGGACGTCTTCATTTATCTGAGGGCCCGCCTTGTGCGCTCTAGACGAGGAAGCTTTCCCTGCCCCCAGGAGTAGTTATCCTGTGTGGATTATATATTATTTCAAGTACCCTTGTCCCGATGAAGCCAAAACAGACAACTGGCGGAAACGCGACCGCGACTGCGTCAACACCTTTGTGATAAGGAGTCCCCATATATTTGTATTTTGTGTTTTATTTCAGGCGCCCTGATAAATATAGATTTCTTTGTTAAGGAGAATTGACAACCCAGGCGCTGCGAGGACTTCCTTTTCTGTGATATATCACTCTAAGTTAGGAGTGGGTATTGTAAAAATGTTATTTCTTTATTATTTATTTTTTTGTAGGGTACACTGTTGTATATGTAGTGTATATATTGTATATGTAGGTTGTATATATAGTGCATTTTTGTAATATTTTGATTACTTTGTTGTTTTGTGCCACCTTGTCCTGTGACACGTATATATGTCCTTATAAATCTGTACAATTCGATTCAGATACAAATAATTGTAAAAAACAAGATAATTAAATATATCTTGTTGTGAAAGTAAATGTTGAATTGATTCCTCAGTACCTTCTTTTTCTACTTCCTCATCTTTTTGATGTCCCTTGCCCAGGCATGGGAGGGTAATTTGGGCAGAACCCCTTCATAATTTCCTAGCATCATTTCTAAAGGTGAATGGGTTCTAGCTGTTACTGCCATTGTCCCCGTGTGCCTTACCCCAGTGTCCTGATTTGTCCCAGGGAACCCAGTCTGAGACTTTTATTATGTTCTCTGAGACTGCCTCAATTTAGGTAGTCTGGTTGGCAGGTGATATCTCAGCTTGTCTATCTGTGATGTGGGGATGTTTCAATGACATGGGTGCCAGGGAAGGGGCTCCAGGGGAGGAGCAGGCCATAGTCCCATTGTTGGAGAACTAGATTGTCATTTTTAGTTTGGCCATCAAGTCTTGTCCTAATAGATTGGTCGGGGACGAGGGAAAATAGAAAGCTGTCCTCAAACATGACTACGTTCTATATCCAGCTCAAAGGGGTCTTGTGAAAGGGGCCCTTGTCATCGTGCCCAAAAACCCATGGATAACTGTAGTGTTTTCTGATAAGGGGACTCTCCCTTCCCTTAGGAAAGACATGGTCACCCCCATGTCAATTAGGAAGCACGTTTTGCCCAGCAACTAGGGCTTCTTCAGGGCACTCTAAGTAGTATTCAGTAAGAGTTGTTCATAATAAAACACGCCATACTCCTGACATAGAGCCAATGGTCCTGTTATGTTTTCAATTCAGTCATCCTTCAAAGATTGTAGATACGTTCAAGAATTATTCAAATCCAACTAAGACTGTTCCTGTTGGAAGCAGGAGCCGAGAAAACGTGGGACACGGCGGAAAGGAAGAGTGTGACTACAGGGAGACACTCCCGCTTGCAGTCCATTTTGAGCAACTGTACCAATGAAACTTGTGTTAGATCCTCTGTCAGATACTAGATGTACTAACAGGATTTTACTACTTCATGAAAGCATCTACAGTCTTTAAAGGATGACTGAATTGAAAGCTGTGGAAGTATGTCTTCTCCAAGAAGTAGTCTTAGGCATGAAAAGTAGGTTCAAAAAGGTTTCTTCAAGCACAGGATTACATCAAGACCCCATTGCCAGGAGTATGGTGTGTTTTATTATGAACAACTCTTACTGAATACTACTTAGAGTACCCTGAAGAAGCCCTTGTTGTTGGGTGAAACATGCTGGCTGCGCCTTTATGCCTAATTAAGAAGATTTTTGAATAAAGAATCTTCCTGCTTACACTGGAAGCTGTGGATTGAAATTGTTGGCACTCAAACTCTTTAATTTTTGTGATTATTGACTCTCATTCTGTTGCTGTAATTGTATTTGATTCATGGCCAAGTGGCAGCTGGCCATTCGAGGTGGGCAATACAAAATCTTCAGACTTGCATGTGACTATACTAAGTGGTGCAGTATTGTGCGCCTAACTGCCATTCTTTGTTCTCAATTAGGAAGCTGTATGGTGTATTGTTCACGAGTACCATGACTATGGGTTCTTCTTCGGGTCGGGCCGTGGTTGTCAGTACGAGGCATGTGTGGTTGTGTGCCTTTTCCTCTTCAAGCATCAGTTCCCATTCCTCCCCCTCAGTTAACTGGGCAATTCATGTAGTCCCACTCTCATATCAGTTCCCAGGGGACTGGGTTCCATTCCTCATCCCCACTTGCTGTGCCACTATCTAGTACCGCCACAAATCTCCCTGTCACTCTTGCATGTTCACCCAAACCACTGGGAGTGTGTGTTCTCAATTCTGCTGAGGTTCTATGTGTTGGACGTGGGAAACTGGGGGTCGAGCTTCTGGGGAATTTCTTCAAGGTACTTGGGTTGCACTGGAATTGTCTCAGCATGCTTCCCTGTTAGTTTCTCATGCTTGGGTCTGACTGTCTATCTTTCGGTGGGGGGTTCACCGGCTACTACTATCGGTGGATTGAAATAGATTCATGCAGGGGGAGCTGGTCTGTGTACCACCATTCCTGCATATGATGGGGGAGGCACTGACGCTTTGCTTGCTATCGGGGGTGTGGGATTATATACCTGGGCCTCTTTGAAGATGGCCAATTACTCTAGTAATGCCTCTCTCCTGTCTTTACTTTGACCTATGTATTTAGTTTGTATGTGTGTTTTCATATGTTCATATGCGCTAGTTTCAAAAGTTCCTTCCTTAGGCCAGGAAAATGCGGATGCCTTAGTGTGTGTATGTGCCTTTCTTGGCAAAACTTATCATGTTGCCTGTGTGGGGAACCTTGTTTCCTAGTGTTTTAAAGGGGAATCCATGGTAACTCTAGTGTTTTTGTTGAAGAATATGCTACTCTATCTTTTTGGGAGTTTTTGTTTTGATCTAATCATGGGGACAAACGTATGATGTGCACTCTTACAGTTTTACGTACTATGAATTCAGCGCTATCTACAGATGCACCAAACAAACGTAGGTGAAAATGATGTAATGAAACAGTATCTACACAGTGTCAGCTTTTCACAAAATACAGTTTCTAATGAATAACAACACCCTCATATGAAGTATAAAAACATACCTGACAAAACAGGAATCATTAGGACAGTAGCTGCATGATATCAACTGTATACAGGTTGCAATAAATAGCAGCACCATAACATCATATGTACAGGGACAATTCAATAAACAACTGACTGAAACAAAATGATGGTTTTGTCAAAAATCTCTTAGCCCGCTATTATGTAACCAGGAGAAGCTCTGCACGGGACATAGTACTAAATGAGCCTGATAGTCTGCCAGTATTGGCTCCTAGACAAAGGTAATGGTATTAGATACAGAAAAATTAATATCCTTAGAACCACAGGCTCCTTTTTGTCACACTTGTTACACCAAGTTTCCCAGGTCCAAATCTGTTCCCCTAAATGTCCGAATCGCACCCTGTTTCACACCCAGGGGCCAAGCATGCCATCTGTGGCACGCTCAGTGGTCCTAACGGCCAACACCTCTCACTCTCTTCAGATATCAGCGGTGTTAAGAAACCCGTGGAGCTGAGAAACCCTTTTAGACCAAAGAATATGAGAGTGAGGTGCCAGCTCTGCCAGCCATGGCCGTGGAGGGAGTTTCGGTGGGGCGGAGAGGCGGGGCGGGAGAGGGGCAGGGTGGGGGTGCTAAAAACCGGAGTATGGATAATTGAAGGTAAGTAAACAATTTAATAAATAAAATGAATTTTGTAGCGCACCCTGCATCACATTTTTCGATGCAGGGCTCGCTATGAAATTCGTTTTATTAATTAAATTGTTTACTTACCTTAAATTATCCATACTCCGGTTTTTAGCACCCCCCACCTGCCCCTCCCCCACCCGCCTCTCTGCCCACCGAAACACCCTCCATGGGCCGCGGCTGAGCTCTGCCCAATCAGGATAGCGCTATCGCAAAAATAGCGTCCAGGGACCAATAAAGGGCTATACAATAAATGTTTCCTTTTCCTAGCGTACTAAATATCGGAAAAAGGTGACTTCCACGGGAACGCCTCCGAGGTCACCTTGCGACTACTCAGTTAAGACATATAAAATAGGTATACAAATCAACAACGATGAGGGAAACAGTCAGTATGCACTGGTGAGATATTTAGTAGTAGTCCAATTAAATCTTTCTTAGTTGAGGCGCTCCACTTCCTATGGTCCACCGTTAAGACCAATGACGTAACAACAATGAAAAATGGAAATGGAAATGGAAGGAGCGTCTGTGTTCAAAATTAATACATCAAATGTTGAAGTCCATATGAGTTTCCTTCTTCTTTAATCTTCAATATTTTAATTTTTAATAGTCCAATACAAAAGAGTTTCAGGAGGTCAAAGTTCAAATTCCAACAAAAAAGTTCTTTGATACTTGAATCCAATCAATGTAAAGGTTATTCCATTCAAATCATTTGTTCCACAAAAACAGCTTTTGTTATATGCAGCCAACGCGTTTCGTCCTCCTTAGGACATCATCAGGGCTGCAAAGTAGGAAACAAAAAATTACATTCCATTTTTACAGAATATAAATCAAGAAAGGCAAAGTTGCAAAACAATCTTCATTTATGTGCAACACTAAAACCCATATACAAAATGTGCCTTTCAGTCCTGCCTATATGACAATCTACACGTACATAGCACCCACCCACTTCTTAAACATCATGGGGTCTCATCTTTTACACAATTTCTTCATTGTACCCTTCAATCCGAAATGAACGTACCCCATAAAATTATAACTTTAGAATGTTGGTGTTGTATCCTATTCATCAATACGTGTTGCTTATTCGTCACCCTAGAACAATTAGAACGGAGCCAGTATTCAAAAAATAGTCTCTTTCACACTTTTATAAAGTCTGAATCATTTATCAGAGTGGCCAAATGATCTGCCTAGTTTATTTTGGCCAAGACACAATCCCTTAATTAAACACAGTTATCAAAAGATTTGATTACCATTCTTCAATTTCTATTAACCCACCCAAGCAGCCCATTGAAATTGGGCCAAGCTCTTCACTGTGTTAATTGTTTCTGAGTTAAAATTATTCTGCTTCCTCTATCCATTGAAATATTGTACTTAAAAATAAATGGTAACACTTAAAACAACAAATTTTCGTCCTTTAGACAGGAAATTCTTTCAAACAGAAGTTCTTCCCTTTCCAAGCTCCGTAAATTTAAAGTGCAGTTAGTCAAAGTATTATTCTGCCAAAACAAAGCCCATAATCATTTTACTATTATGGAAACAAAACTGATCTTTTCATTTATTAACTCCTATGATGATTTGAATGGAATAACCGTTACATTGATTGGATTCAAGTATCAAAGAACTTTTTTGTTTGAATTTGAACTTTGACCTCCTGAAACTCTTTTGTATTGGAACATTACAAATTAAAAAATTGAAGAAGAAAGAAGAAAGAAACTCATATGGACTTCAACATTTGATTTATTAATTTTGAACACAGACGCTCCTTCCATTTCCATTTTCATATAAAATAGGTAATATGCCAGATAATGTCAGTGGCAGGGTACTCAGGTTATCTTTTTACACTTCTCCCTAGTTTGCCAAATGCCAAATGCTTGAACTTAGGTTCTGATGTAGTCTCTTACCCTCTGTGATCGCTGCATCAGGACAGACTTACACCCCGTGGATTCAGAAGAACTATCAATGATGAATTGCGGTGTCTGGTCTCCTTTGCAAATGTGAATCCATCCAGGCGGGGTCTCCTTCTTTTGGCTGCAGTTGGGCTTGAGGTACCAATCAGCTCCTAGGTAGCTCGACAAAATCATGCTTTAACATAAAATACCTTGAAATAAACAAAAGGCGTTTGACAAAACAGGAACTGTTTTTATTAAACAGAGCGGCCAGGAGAACAGTTACAGGGTCTGAGGACTGTCTCAATGGACAATCGTTTGCTGCCTCTTTTTATACAATTCATTGTATGCAGTAAAGTGTTATATGAGGTCTATGTAAGGTGAAGAATGTAGAGTCTGCCGTTGGAGTCATATATTGTCTAATGGAAAGTACAGGTGGGTCTCAACCTCGTGTAGACACAATGCCGCTAGTGGGTAACATGTCCAGATAGGGAGCACATGATCACTGCATGTGCTGTGTCCTTATTGGCTATATGTTTCTAACTCATGTGGCATTGGAATTTATGGTGTTTTTGGGAGAGCAAGTACCCCTTCGGACATGTGTGCTTTATTTGGGCCAATCTCCCAGGGCCACTTTGGTATTGCTGAGCCTATCTGTGGGATTGTACTGGGATTTCCTGTTTGTACATGTGTCTGCCGGCTACGTGTTCCACATGTGACCTATCAATAAGTGACCTCGGGCCTAGGTCTCAGAAGCTGCCTGGCTATGTTTTTGTGAGTGGGGACTGATGAGGAGTTCACAACAAGTGAATTTAGTAATAAAGATGAGATTTTGTTCTCATACATGAATGTATCGCTTTTCACATAAATATCACATTTTTCAATATTAACATCTTTATTACGCTGACCTACCTCTGGTATTTTGCGTTGCTGAAGTAACACGTAATTCCTGAGATTAATGTGTAGGTGTATATTATGTGGTCGTAATATAACAACAAAGGTGGGGAAAGGAAAGTGTAAGAAATTAGGGTGTTGTTTGAGGGAGGTGAAAAAAGAAACAGCCACAATCCTTGTCAGGGTGAACACAAAAAGCCACTAAATTAACCTGTGCTTAACCCTCGGGTAGTTTGGCACAATGGCAGTCAAGCTTAATTTAGAGGCAATGTGTAAAGTATTTGTGCAGTGTAATAAAGAGAAAGCGCACCAGAAGAAGAATCCTACCCTACACCAATTTAGAAAAATAGAGTACATTTCAATAAATGAATTGACAACAAAATGGCAAGATTCCAATAGTTTGATACAGAGATATGCAGTTTCAAAGATTGAAGGTAAGTATACTGCCTAAAAGCACAAAGCACCACTCACGGTTATTTTACTGTGCAAGACCAGATAAGGCCAACTGCATTGAAGCGCAGGCCAGATACAGAGACCAGGTTAGTCCCACTGTAAAGGTTACCTTCTAGAGTCCAGCATGAAGAGTTCATTTGCAGAAGAGGAGGCAACGAGGAGCAGGGTGAGTGTTGCCAATGGTCGTCGCAGCAGCACAAAGAGCAGGCCGGGCATCACAGATGCTTATCACTTACCGTGAAGATCCTATTGGGTGCAGCGGATGGTCCTTGCTGGACATTTGCATTGGTGGTCACCAGAGGCAGTCAATGCTATAACATGTAATGCAGATTGCAAGTTGCTGGTCATCGCTGGCAGTCGCTGGAGCGCAAAGGGTCCGGTTCACCAGAAATTCATGTTGGCGGTTGTCACTGGCAGAAAGATCTTGGCATGAACGGTTGAGTTTGCGGTTGTTAAGAGCCCAAAACTTGGGAGAGGTGTGGCACCGCAGCCAGGGTGACTGACGCTGGAATCTGGGGATCACGGTTCGATCCCTAGCTCCAGCGGCAGGTCAGCCCAGCACCATGTGACTCTGGGCAATAGCTTGCTTAATCTTCCCGAGGGCCCCCATCGCCTAGAGACCCTTACGGGTGATTGTTCGCGCTTTATAAATGTGGATTATTATTATTTATTATCAGGATTGTCTTCAAAGAGGAGCTCAACGGATGCCACACTAAAGGTCCAGGACCTGGGAGGCACCTCATGGGGATCAGAAAGTCACTGCAGCAGAGACCAGCATGGCTCAGGCCGCTCCAGTTTCAAGTCCAGGCAGGTTCAGTGCAGCAGGTCAGGTGGGCAGTTCCAGGGAGACCTCTGGAGCTTGTTGTGTCCATATTGCTCAAAACAGTAGGCCAGCTAACTAGCCCTTAGAGTCAATGAGGTAGCCTGGGCTGAAAATTCAAGGTGGGATCCGTGAGATCAGCAAAGCAGGCATTAGGTAACTCTAAAAAGATTCAATTACTGCATTTTCAGGTTGGTACTGCAAAGTTCAGCTTATGGAGTATGGCCTAGAGAAAGATGGAGATAGCTTTCTCCTAACCTGTGTACTTTATGAATTTGAAGGGCTATTAAAATTGTCAATGAATACAATGAAATTTGAACCTCAGTTAAACTTTTTCTGCCAGGATGTACTTTTGTGCAAGCTACAACATTTTTTTTTGCATTAGTATTGGTTGTTGTAAATGTTTTGTACAAATAGTAATCTTACAAAACAAGCATTTACAATGCAACGGTCTCGCCTTTGCAAATGTTAGAGCTATTGGCATTGTAAATGACTATATTTTTATTTATGTGTTGGTTTTGAAAACATAAATAAATGGCATTGTCATTTACAATGCCAGTAGCTTAATCTCTTGCAAATGCGAGAGCTATTGCATTTGCACCCACACACACAGAGAGCCACACACACACACACAGAGCCACACACACACAGAGCCACACACACACACAGAGTCACACACACACAGAGCCACACACACACACACACAGAGCCACACACACACACACACAGAGCCACACACACAGAGCCACACACAGACACTGCTCTGAGAACAAACACTCTTTATGGGGCATTTATGTCCTCGAACTGAGGTCCTTTAAATAATTCTTAGGCAGGAACGAGGGCATAAATGAAAGTAGATAATCTCCCTTGTTTTAGGACACAGCATGCGTTTTGGTAAGCTTCCAAGGCTATCCACCATATTTTAATTCTTGAACTATTTGATTGTGGCTCCTTCTGGGGGCAATGTACTCCAAGATCCCCTTGTCCACAGCACAGGAAGAGACCCTTGAACGATATGGGTAAGGGGGCTACACCTGTGAACCAACACTATTCCTGGCATCCATT
Organism: Lissotriton helveticus; assembly: GCF_964261635.1. NCBI lineage: Eukaryota > Metazoa > Chordata > Amphibia > Caudata > Salamandridae > Lissotriton > Lissotriton helveticus. The sequence continues at coordinate 888,435,153 of NC_136070.1, forward strand.
CGGGACCCATATTTTTTACCTCCAATTGCATCCGGACAGAAATAGCAAGATTACTCAAATCACTAGGGGAAAAAATTATTCTGCACCATTTGTTTCTTTCGTTTACCATTTTCAGAGATCTCCTTTGTGACGTTGACTGAGAAGAATACAGGCTTCTGGGATTCCATGTCCAAATTGCAGCAGAGGGCAGTTAATTATCTGAATAGATGTTTTAAGTACGGTCTTTTCTGGAACATACATTCACTTCCTAATCCACATTTTCCAGGTTGTCCAGATGGCATTTCTCCCAATTACCGCAGAAGTGTAACACTCATAGTATCAGATGTACACAAGTATTTGCAGATAATCAACCAAACAACGACCCTTCGCATTTCCTCAGCCCTATCAATGGAAGAATGCTTCGACTCACAAACCACCCTAATGTGTTCATATATCATATTCTTAAAAAACCTGCGCAAAAACGAGGAAAAGAAACACCCTGCGAACGATGAGCCAGAAATATCAAACAAGCACAGCCAGGGGGCAGGAGAGCAAGCACAGCCGGGGGGCAGGAGAGCAAGCACAGCCAGGGGGCAGGTGAGCAAGCACAGCCAGGGGAGCAAGCACAGCCAGGGGGCAGGGGAGCACGCACAGCCAGGATGCAGGAGAGGAAGCACAGCCAGGGGGCAGGAGAGCAAGCACAGCCAGGGGGCAGGAGAGCAAGCACAGCCAGGGGGCAGGAGAGCAAGCACAGCCAGGCAGGAAAGGGCAAGAAAAGCGAGCACTCACCGGCTGGGGCGGAGGACTCTGCAGCTTCTCTACTTGCGGCTGTGCCGCACCCTAAGGGGAGTCGCCTGCCCCTGGGAGATGGCACAGGGTGCATCCAGGGCTACGCCGACCGCGCACGGAGGAAGAGGCGGACAGAAACTTCCCAGACAGCCGAAGTCCACAGAGTGATGCGCAGAGCCAGAGGGGCCCCTCCGCCGGGCCGGCTCCTCCTGGTGGAGCGAGGGAGGCGCCAGTGGGGCCAAGGGAGTGATGACCGGGGCGGTGTGTCTGCGGTCGGGCGGCACTTCCTCCTCCTCCGATGGGGCTGCCTAGTCAGTGGTTATCCTGAAATTCTGGCTTAGAAACAGCTACTCTTGAGCTAAATAGAAAATTCAATCCCTAGGCCACCCACTGCCCTCATAAACTCGGTCTGTGACCGAAACCTCTTACTTCCCCTCCAATTGGTAACACCAGTATATGCTCTCTATAACCTCCTCGTTATTGTTTTCTTAAAAACTAGAGCCCACAGAGACCCCTTTTCATCCACCATTGATTCCCCTAACATGGGCCCTTTGCGAGGTTCGCCTTAGATTTTACCACCGGAAGCCAGAGGTCTACCGATTGGCTGCTTCCAGGCTTCCGTTCTCGTGACTGCGACAGGGGTTCTCGATAATTGACTGAGGCACGAGCATGATAATCAAGAAGCCTTCCAAAGGGCGCAACGGCTTTCCGATTTGGTTCAGGTAGAAGCAGACCTGGAAAATTACCTTGTAAGAAAAGCTAGTCTTGGTGCGCAGCCAGAACCTGGGTAAAGGACAATTAAACGCAGGAGCGAAAACTACATTCGGGCCGAGGGAAAGAAATGCCGGGAGGGGGCAGGGTGCAAATTAGTCAGCTAGATAATGTTCTCGCGCCCTTCACAGGGGGTTCCTCGTCCACCATACTGCTCCGCCATGGGGCGCGCGACAGTCTCTTTCAAACGCCTTCGCGCTGAAAAAAAAGTATTAGGAGAGTTCAAACAAGACAAGCATTTCAAGGCGAGGGGGTATCGGGCGGCGGGCGAGCCGCCGTGTCATGCTTTGAAGAAAGGAGCATTTGAAGAAGGGAGGGGGCTGAGGGGGGCAGCGGACGAGCGAGAAGGCATAGGACTGGGAGGGGGGTGGAAGGGACGAGAAGAAATTGCCTCGGGCAAAACTGAAACGAGCTTGTTTCAAAATAAAAGAAAAAAGCAATACACATTTAAACAAGCATTACTAGGACCACGCCATGACACCACCATCTTTCTCCGAGGCCATGCAGAAATGCCTCTGAGAAACGCAGACTCATTTTGGGATTCTGGGGGCGTGTTTTTCTTTCTCTTCTCTTCCCATTGGCTGGAAGGTAAAATTCCAGCCAATGGGAAGAGGAGAGAAAGAAAAGAGAAAGAAAGTACAAAACACACCCCCGAATCCCAAATAGACGGGGCTTGAACGGAGTGACGCCCCTCTCCTCCAATGGCTGGCCTCTGTTTAGGAAGCCAGCCAATGGAGAAGAGGGGCGGGTTCAAGCCCCCACACTGTCAACATAAGATCTCTCCCTGCAAGACTGCACAAGCGCAGCCTACGCAGGTCTCGACCTAAAAAGGGTAACTTAAATTAAAATGAAATTAATAAGAATTACGTTTTACAGAAAACAGGCAGTCAGTTAAACATTTGTTTTCATTTAAAAAGTAACCAAAACTGAAAGTCAAAATAAACAAAGCTTTTCTTTTTATCTGCCATAGCTATAAATGTTGAAAACAAACTTTTTAATGTATTATCCTTTGAAGGAATCGTCAGGAGTGAAAAACTACATTAGTTTGCAGTTGGGCAAAAAGCAAAAAAAGTAGACTTGCTTCTGGGCCAACAGGATGAAATTAGCAAAGAGAAAGTAAGAAAGAAAGAAAGAAAGAAAGAAAGAAAGAAAGAAAGGAAGAAAGAAAGAAAGAAAGTAGATGAAAGTAAGGTAAGGGGGAGGTGCTAGGGGATCGGGGTGTAAGCCATAAGGAGATAACTACTTTGGTACGACTGGGTAAGCCAGCTTGTGGATGATGTGACCAGATAGTGAGAAAGGGGCCGCTAGGTTTTGGAAATAAAGCTGTCAAGGGTACACCAAATCAACTGTGACGGGAAAGCAGCACCGGAAGAAAGCAAAAACATTTTCTGTGTACTTCTAAGGTAAGTGCCCATGCCCACCATGTGTGAAAGGAGACAATATTTAGAGCTTTCCATTCTAGTAAAATGACTGTAATGGTAACCGTCAACCTTAGGTCCAATAGCGCCAAATCTCTTTCAGGTAAGTCCAGAGAGGTGTTTAGTGAATATTGGCTCAACATAATAGAAGGAACAGTTAGAGGAAAGGTCACCCTCAGCGCAAGAAGTAGAAAGTTGCTTGTATGTCAGCTACATATAATCAGAATTACCTGTAACTTTTTTTGCAGTACCAATAAAGATCAGATTCAATAACATTTAGCTAAACCATTCTAGACCATGGGCACTCACAAACATTTTACCAGGGGCCACAAAGCTTGGTCTGATATGGGACCAAGGGCTGTATTGGAGTCAGCAGGGTAGCTGTGAGGGCTTGGTGGGGTTGGCAGTAAAGTGGGTGTAGAGAAAGCAACGCATAGTGTCTGAAGTGTACATTGTGAAAACAAGAACTTGGGATTAATACTGGCTTCTCCACTTAACCACACTCAATGATCCTAGGTAATTGTTTTATTATACTTTTCCTTCTTTTTTTCTTCACCACATATAAGAGGACCTTGAAGTACATGACTACAGGATGTGTGCTGTACAAAACCATGTCCTGTGTTTGATTTAATAAAATATAATGTTGTTCATGTATAATAGAAACCAAGGCCACCCAAAGAGTGTACATAACAACTGACTTGCCTCTTAGTTCACTATTGGCATTGTTGTCAGGGTGGTGGGGGGGAGAATGAATGTTTCTAAATTCATGTTTGAAAACCATCAGTTGCAAAAAAATATCTTCTCAATGCACTGATAAAATTCGATGCACTTAGGTGAAATGGTTCTGCAAGTTAATGAAATACTCTTTTTGAATATTTAACAAACTTTATCATACTTTTACACTTTTGCTGCAATATGTCTTTAAGAATTGTTAGATTTGGGGGTCTCTAGTTGGCAGAGGTAGGTACCTTTGACCAAATAGGGACCCTTGCGTCTAGTCAGGGTAAGCGGGTACACTCCCAAAATAACCCCTGCTCACCCCCTTGGTAGATTGGCACGAGCTGGCAGGCTTATCTCAGAGGCAGTGTGTAAAGCATTTGTGAACACATACAGTTACACAATGACAACTCTACAGATGAACACCACACAGGTTGTGTTATAAAACAAAGTATTTTTATATAGACTTAACACAAGACCACAAACAACAAAAATCCTCAATACTGTACTTTAAAAATGGTAGAAATAGCTTGGTTCTCTTTAGTTGGTAAATGCGACACATTATACTCAATGTACCTTTGGATGCGTAACGCTATACAATGAAAGAGTTGCAGGGAAGGTGATGCGTCGGTTCCTTACACGCAAGAACGGTGATGTGTCCGTTCCCTACTGCTGCATAGGGGACGGTGATGCATCGTTCTTCTCGGCGTGGGGAGGTGATGCATCGGTTTCTTACTGCGCTTCCGTGGCAATGCGACCCGCAACGCTGTGATGCGATGAAGATCCGGTGCAATGAAACAAAATAGGATCTTCTCCAGCGATACGACGGCATCTGCTGCGACGAGGACACTCTTCTCTTGCGATGTGAGGTGCTTGGTGATGCGATGCGGCAGCGGCAACACCCTTCTACAGCGGCTGCGGCGGCATCATGCTTCTTCTTCGTGAGTCGCGCTTCCAGCTCCTTGCGACAGGCAGTCCCTCAGAAGGTGGATACTTGTTGGGATGATTATACCCTGGATGGAAATGATGCTCACTGATTATGGTTAGTATCTAGTAGCTATGTTTATCAATTTTAGGTGCCATGGGTGGAGGTAATCATCCAACACTTCACCATTCAGATCAACAGATCTGTACAAATTTTGAATCAAGCCCTGGCACACATATATACAGATTGTGACAAGTCAATAACTTGAAATTCAAGACAAATACACAAACAGAATGCGTGATTTAATGTTTTTTTCTCTTGTTCTGACTCCAGCCAACACGTGTTTCGTTGAATGGGACGAGACACCCGCGACTTCCTCAGGGCTGGAAAACATATATAAAACAAAGTATAAGCCCAAAATATTTGGGCATCAATGGTACAATTGTTACCATGTGACTGATATGTGGTCCCAACTGCTCCAATCACATTACATCATAAGTCCCTACATCATTTCACAGTCACTTGGGTAAACAATACGAGATCAGGCAAATGATTAACTGTAATAGCCGCTATGTAATTGATATGATCAAATGCAAATGTGGCAGCTTCTATATAGGTAGCACGATCAGGGCCCTTAAAGAGAGACTATACGAACACTTGAGGGCCATCAAACACAAGGACACCCGATATGCAACTGCATCACACATAAATGAATGTCACGCTCAGGGCACAAACAAAACGATATCATTTTATGGAATTGATCAGATCAACATGGACCATAGGGGTGGCAATAAAGAGTTACACCTAAGATGCAGGGAGGCTTTATGGCAGAGGTCTTCAAACTGGGGGGCCGGCCCCCCTAGGGGAGCCTCAAGTGATGCCAGGGCGGGCGTCAGGCTCCGGCCAGAAGAAACATTATGCTTTGTTTTCAGCCTAACAGAGCAGCTGTAAGCATGTCTGTAATGGGCCATCATTAACATCCTTTGTAATTTAAAGAGTGGCTGGGAGAAGGTGTCAAAAGGGAAGGGACACTTCACATTTTCTCCAAGACCCACACTACCATTTCGAAAAACTACACTGTGGATCCTTTGCACATTAGCAAGGCCTGCCTCACCGTAATAGTATGTTTGGGAATCATGTATTTTTTTGCATTTTTAAAACAGTGACAGAACTTAGCGGCAATGTTTAAATAAGTCTATACATATTTAAACATTGCCAGTTAAATAGAATAATTGTGAAATATTTTTAGGGGGGGCCCCGCGAATTGTTTTTCTACACTGGGGGGGCGCGGAATCAAAAAGTTTGAAGACCACTGCTTTATGGATTATGAAGCTTCAGGCAGTCGAGTACGGGATGAACACAGACCACGAATTACACTATTTCCTTGGTGACTGAACAGCTATGACCCAGGATTGAATAACAGTGAGACATACATATAGCTAATCCCAGTACCAATACAACTAATGTATGTGGCAATGAACCATGATCATGATGTATAATGATTGCCGACCTTTGAATATGACAAGGACTGTATGTATTGTATAGAGAATGTCAATTTTTTTTTATTAAAAAACAAGATTACCAATTGTTTGATGATTTTAATAGGCATAGGTGACATCAAATATAATTGTATACATAAATGACGCAAGGATCTCGTTACAAATATATACTGCAAACATATATCTGATGAGGATGACACGTGAGCCAAACCATAATGTACTCACTACGAATATATTTACAAATATATCCCCTAAATTCTGTTTTTTTCCCGCCACCAAATACTATCCAAATACGGATAGACTAGCCTAATACATATTCTCAATTTATTTTAGTATACGCCTGTTCACTTACTATTTTAATTGTATACAGGGATTCTTTTATTTTTAACAATTCTTTTTTATTAAAGAAGCATCAGCAAAAAACACATTACAGAGGGTTCGTCTAATCGGCCGAGCTTGCATCAGGGGGTGGCAGGATTAACAATGCTTACAACTTAGAGGAACTTCACTGGTAGGGGGATCATCAATAGCAGCATTTGGGGGTGGTGTACTAATATCACCTCTGTAAATGTTCCAAAGTCCCCACACCAGTGTCCATTTACGGGGTCTTCCCCTCGCGAGGTACGTAGTCTTTTCCCTAAACATACGCCAATCTAAATTCTTTTCCCACACTTTCAGAGTGGGAGTTTGCGCAGCTCCCCACATTTGGGCTATATTTCATTTGGCAATAATACCCAGGGTAGGCCATTGAGTTTGTGAGGTGTTTAAGTCAGTGGGTTCCCATATATTCAGGAGGCACCTCCTCGCCTCTGTAAGTAGGGAGATCCCCAGTACTGTGTGCATTATGTCATGTATGTTGCGCCAATAAGTGGCAATGTACTCACACTCCCAGATAATATGAATAAAAGTCCCTACGAGGCCACACTGTTGTTTGCACAATCCTGTGTCTGAGAGTCCCATATATACAAGTCGGGGACCTGTGAGGTAGATTCTGTGTAGGATTTTAAGTTGGACTAACCGCAATCAAGCTGGAATTGCAACTTCTTTAGGGGAGGAACTTGCTATCTGCCAGTCATCTTCATCTAGTTCAATCCCATCCTGCCTCCATTTGTCCCTTAACGCCTCAAGGGGGTCAGAGCCGTGGTTAATCAGTTTTTTGTATATCAGTGAGATTGTTTTATCAGGAAGATGCCCGTCAAGTATCCTATCTTCAAGCGGTGAGGTCTCCAATGGCTCTGTTTCCGCAGGCAGTGCTGTGAGAAGGGTGTGACTAACTTGTCCGTAGCGAAAGTATTCAGAATTTGCACTTGCATTTTCTGAAATGATTTAATTTTCCCCTTTCCCCATATATCTTAGACCGTAGCAATCCCTATTAAGTCCCACTTGTCGAACCCTTTTGTCTTCCAGAGCTTACCAAGTTTTTCGGCTTCCCACCCAGGGGTGGCCATGGTCAGTGTGCTTTTCCAGCCCAATGAACTTGTGACATCGTGCCAGATCTGAACCGGATGCTTCGTTGGTCCAGTTAATGCCAATTTATTAGGCCGAGAGTACAAGGCTCTACTATAGTTACCCCCGGGAAGAAGCCACTTATCCATAGCGTATCCAGGGTCATCAACCCGGCCATATGTGCTGTGGTTAATAGCCGCTAATTGGGAGGCCCAGTAGTATAAACTACAAAATAGGAACCAGGAGTGGACAATGTTTAACGGGGTCCAAAGTATGCGTCCAACCAACTTGTAACCAAATAAATACTCAGTTCCCCAGACTTAAAGAAAGGAAAGGCAAGAGGTGTATGGAGATGGGAGAGAGGCAGGGAACAAGGTGTTCCCTTGTTGGAACTAGGGGACCTCACACACCCAGAAACCTAGGTGTCATGCTTCATCATTGGTCTCCTGCTCCTCGTCAGACTGGCGCTGCAATGTCTGACGGGCGCCGTAGGCGCTCTTTGTTGGAGATCTTCTGTTCCAGCCAATTTTTGCGTGCGTGTGAGGGGTCTGATGTAAGTGTAGTCGTGAGGGAAAAGGTGAGGTTTAAAAGGAGGTGAGTCAGTCCACAATAAACTTTATTTGGGGTGGCTGGCTCCCTAGTTTAAAAGGGTGGGAGGGGAGGAAGGGACTGTATAGACTACAGTGAACTTGCTCAACCCTCTAAGAAGGTCGACATGTTTCATGCCTATGTGGCAATTCTTCAGGACCTCAAGTGTTGGGTACTACACAGTGAAAATAAACAATGAAAATTAATAAAGATTCTGAATACAACCTCATTGGGTCAATCAGGGAGCAAGCCAGCAGGTCTTGCTCTGGAGGGGAACCCTAAGAACAACCCTAACGGGCCCCGCAGTCTGTTCCCGTGGGGCAGTTAGTGTGGTGAAATACCTGATGTGAAGAACTGTCTGGGCGGAAACCTACCCACACCACGAAGCGCTCCTGCCGGTAGCGCGGAACAGCTGGCCCAGTAGTATGTTTTGATATCTGGGAGAGCAATGCCCCCGTCATACCATGAAAATGTTAATTTGCGTGGAGAAATTCAGGGCCTTCCCTCCCACAATAGGCTCCGCTGCATGTCTTCGATCTCACGGAAGTATCTCGGTGGCACCACATCCAAGGTATTCTGCAGAGCATACATTTTAAAAAGGGCTGCTCTACCCAACAATGACAGGGGAAGCTTCCTCCAGTTGGAAATATCACTCTTGAGCCTCTGCAAGGGGGGGGGGGGAGATTTCGGGAATATGTTACCGAGGGATCCAAAGAGACAAAGATTCTCAGGTATTTGAACTCTTCTGTGTTGAACGGTATAGCACAGTGCCGCGGAGGAACTGGCGGGTCTCCCTTTAAAACAAACAATAAGGATTTCTCCCAGTTAATTGAAAGTCCTGAATTTCTCCCGAAGGAGGCCAGGACATCAGAGACAACAATAAGGGATTTACGGGGAGAAGTCAAATAGAGCAGAATGTCATCTGCATATAAGGATATCCGGTCCTCCCACCCTGGGGACCACTGTAGACCCCTAATCGAGGGTTCCCAGCGTATCCAAGCGGCAAGGGGTTCCAGAGCCAATACAAAAAGGAGGAGGGACAGTGGACAACCCTGGCGAGTGCCCCGCCCCTGCGAAAAGGGAGCCGAAGCTCTATTGTTTACAACTACCTGAGCGAGTGGCTCTGAGTACAGCAGGCGTATCCATCCGATGAATTCGGGGCCAAACCCAAACTTGGCAAGAACTGCCCACAAATAAGACCATTAGATCATGTCAAAGGCCATTGTTGTGTCAAGTGACACAATTATGGCTGGCTCCCTCAAAGTATGAGCTCTGGCTAGTACCCCATGCAGCCTACGCAGGTTTAAGGCCGTATTCCGATTGGTCAGGGTGGATTAAGTCACTAATGACTTTCACCAGTCTGTTCGCCAGAATTTTGGCCAGAATCTTAGGTTTGGCATTTAAAAGAGAGATTGGCCTGTATGATGAACAGCTCATTTTGATCGTGCTCTCCTTGTGAATCACCACTATCGTAGCGACTCTCTGATCTCTGGGAAGAACACCCCTGTCTCTGAATTCCACAAACACGTCCCTCAAGTAGGGCGCCAGCTTGTCCGGTTTGAGTTTGTAAAGCTCGATAGGGAGCCCGTTAGGACCCAGCGCCTTTTCAGAATTTAAAGAACGGATAGCCGGGGCAATTTTGTCAGTCGTTAGTGCACTATCTACCAATTTTTGATCTTCGTGAGAAAGGCATGGGAGCTTTATGTCCTGGAGTAATTGATGGGAGTCAGCTTCCAAGCGAGATGAGACCGATGAATAAACTGTCCGTTAGTGGACTGCGAATCTATCCACTATACCTTGTGGATCAGTGAGTTGTACACCCCCCTCTGTTAGAATCTCCGGGACCAGGCACGAGGCACAGTCTTTCTTATCAAGCCAAGCGATAAGTTTCCCTGCCTTGTCCCCAAAATCGTACAGCCTGCCCTGCTGCTCCCTGCCAAGAACCTTAGCTCTCTTAGTAACCAACGCCTTGTAGTCGTGTTGTTTCAGGCTCAGATGATGGAGCTTGGTTTGAGTTACCCCCAGCTTCAATTCCCTTTCTAATCTACAAATTTCAGTCTCCAACTCCACTACCTCTTTCTGTCTCTCTTTTTTAGAACCAAGCTATCAGGGACAGTGCTTGACCCCTGATTACAGTTTTAAAGGCCTTCCATAAGGACCCAGAAGAGGACACAGATCCCACATTGTTAGCGAAATATTTCTCTAACGTTACAATGAGATCTTTCCGAATTTTGGGATTAAGCAGATGCCATGGATTTATCTGGGCTACCCTACCCGCTGAACCACGCCTTACAACCATGTGGATCCACAGTGGAGAGTGGTCTGAAATGCCTCTAGCTAAGTGTAAAGCTGCTGTGATGTAGGATGCTTGTGCAGAAGGGACCAGGCAATAGTCTAATCGTGAAAGACTATTATGTGCCCCAGAGTGGAAAGTGTACTGGTTTTGATCTGGGTAGAGTAACCTCCAAGTGTCAACTAGGCCCAATGCGTACATAAAGTCTGGTAGCCATCGCATTGCCCGCCCCGTCTCGCACGGGGGTTGCCTGCCCAGCAAATCCGAGATGACTGAATTAAAGTCGCCCCCCAAGAGTAAAAGCCCGTCAGGGAGAGAGAGCAAAAGCGTCCCCAAGTCTGCTAATGTTGTGCCCTTCAACCCCGGGGGAACATAGACGGACAGAAAGGTTATGCACTGACCCTCCCACGTACCTGTGACGCCGATATATCTACCACTCCCATCTTCCCATGTGGTAGTGATTGCCACTGGGAAAGTCTTACAAATCAGAATGCCTAAACTTCTGGAGCCCGTCGTGAACCCTGAGTGTGCAACCAAGGTGTACCCCATTCTGTGTAGTGCTTTACATGAGCTCCCCACAAGATGTGTCTCCTGAAGCAGAACCACGTCTGGTGCCTTTCTTTTGAGAAATTGCAATACCACACTTTGTTTGATTTTGTCCCCCAACCCGTTAACGTTCCAACTCAGTACCTTTACTTCTCTACCCCCATCATCTACCCGGCACAACCGGCAGACCCCTACACTACATCTGTTGAACCAAATTATTGTGCTGATGTTACCAACAAACCACTCAAACAATAAACCAAACATTCCCCCCCAACGTACCCCCACCCCGCTGCCCTGCCCACTGGGCTCCAAACTGCCCACTGAAAAATGCAGAGTGCCTGTCGTCCCAAAAAATTCAAGAAAGAAAAAATGGAGAAAGTTCGGCCTCACCTACCCGCCCAGACCCCTCCCAAATACAGCTAGATCCCCTTCGAGCCCCCCCGACCCGCCACCCAGACAACATCACGGAGAGTCATGCAGCAGCCCGGAGGTGTTACAGTCACTGACGTATAGCAAATAACGGTCAAACCTGGTGGCAGAAAACCTCCTATTCTTGTTCAGCCGCTGCCTGCTCCTCCAATCTTTCCAGAGTACCTGGACCAACTCTGGGAAGAGTGTCCATCCATGTGGCTACTGTGTCTGGGGTGTCAAAAAACCAGGCCCGCCCGTTGACCTCCACCCGCAAATGTAATGGGTACATCATGGCATATTTCAGTCCCCTGTCTCTCAGTTTCTTCTTGACTGCTAAAAAATTACGACGTTGCTTCTGGACCGCCTGAGTAAAATCCGGGAAAAAGGAGAGGGCAGCGTTCTCATACTGGACGGGGCCTCAAGTCCTCGCCGCCTGCAGAATTGTGTCTCTGTCTCTAAAATTCAGGACTCTGGCGATCATAGGGTGCGGCGGGCCCCAGGCCTCGGCCTCCCCACTGGAACCCTGTGGGCCCGCTCAATAGTGAAAAAGTTGCTCAGGCCTTTAGGTTGGAGATACTTGAGGACGAGATTCTCAACAAATAAGTACGGGGCAGGCCCCTCCGATCTCTCAGAAACCCCCAAGATGCGGATGTTATTTCTCCGGGCCCTACCTTCATATTCATTAAGCTTACGCTCCGCCAGTTCATGTGAGGACTTAAGAGCACGCACGTCTTGCTGCAGCTGAGATACGTCGTCCACCAAGCTGGCTGTCTTAATGTCGAGTGACTTGACCTTCTTGTTAACCTTGGTAAGGTCTGCTCTTATTAGATTTACTTCAATAGACACTGTGTCCAGTTTAGAGTTCAAAGACACCATTTGTTGTCCCAGGGAGGACTTGGTGCTGCCTATGGCTGCCATAACATCATGTAGAGTGATGTCCGCCTCATGATCCGGGGGCCCCCCGGCGGAGACAGCAGAGGACCCCGAGCCGGATGGTGAGCCCTTCGGTAAGGTGTAACAATCCAATTTATTGGATTGAACTATCTTTGAGACCCTCGGACCCCTGGAAGAGTGCTTCTCTCCATTTTGTTTGGACGACATCCTCCGCAGTACCCGCTACACCATCTGGCCACCAGCTCAACCACTCAATGCCAGGGACTCCAGTACCACAAGCGCTCCCCCACAGCCCCCTTACCTCCAGAGTCTCCAAGCGAACCTTGCCCCAGAAGGAGAATACAGCGACACTCACTGTTCAGTTCAGCTGGCAGTCACTGACTCTGTGACACTCCACCTGTCTCCACTCCTCTCCTGGTCCAACTCTGGGTGCAACGTAATCCTTTTCCCGCTCCCCGGGGGGGAGGAAGCTTCCCCTCCGTTTCTTGACCATTGCCAACTCTGTCTCCACTGTTGAACACAGAAGCAGATGTCCCAATTCTCACTGGAGGAAGCATCCAGGAGGGGGGCCCCAAAGCACGACCCCCAAGCATATCTACTCCCACCAATGTCAGGGTGCTCCCCACCAGGTGTCGCCAACATCTGATGTCTTGCCGATCTTCAGGGCACCCCAGGCACCACAATCTGCTGCTCGGAGGGGGGGGACAGGGGTCCAGCAGCAACACCGGCGTTATCTGCAAGAAGAGGGGGGGCCCACAGCGTGACCCCCGTCCACACCCCGTCCAGGCCAAAATGCTCTGCAGTCACCCTCGCCGAAATACGGCATCACAAAAATTTACCGGCCCCCTCAGAGCACAATTTACAGTCAGGAGGGGGGGGGGGTGTCTCACAGCACCACAGGCGCTATCTGCAAAGGGGGGGCCCACAGCATGACCCCAGCCCGCACTCACCCCGTCCAGGTCAAGAAGCTCTGCATCACGCCGTCTCCGCCGCCGAAATCAGGAGCCTCGATGCCTCCCGGGCCCCCTCCGAGCCCCAACTCAATGTCCGGGGGGGGGGATCAGGAGTTCGCAATGCTGCCGATACAATCCGCAGCCGCCGCCGCTCACAAGCCCCCACTCAAGGGGACCCGACCGGTAACTTCCGGCCCGGGTTCCCGAAGTTGTGTACCTCGGGAGCGGGGGCCTGCGCACTCAAGCTCCTGGCTTCAGCCCCAGCTTAGGCCCAGATTCGGAGGGGACCTATCTCCGGCTCCAGCGAACGCAGGATCTCGGAGGTCGCCTCAAACAGGCCCGCGATTCCTCCGGTGTCGGCTACGGGGCCCAAAAGTCAGGATTAATAGCAGGATAATTGGGCCGGCGGATGTCTCAGCAGAGCCGAGAGCTTACGCAGCCATTTCCATCAGGCGCCTGGCTCCTCCCCGTATACTGGGATTCTTATACCTCTACAGGCTTGTGATTCATCTGAGGTTTATTACCACGGTGTGATACCGCATGAGAAAACTAGGTATTTTGTCATATACAATTTAGATATTCTTTACTCACTATGTGGTGAATATTTGTAGTTTATCACCACTATGATGAGGCTGGTTTTTATTTTATATTTTTTGATTTACAAGATATTCTCCACCTACATTGATACAAAATATTTTCGAGTTACGTATCAATTAACCCTGCCTACTGATGAGGTCGAGTTACATCTTCAAGATGGCGACCACTATTTAGACTGCGAACGCCGCCGGACCCCACATAATTAAATATCACAATATTCATGTTAATAGATGTATACAATGAAGTATGACACCAATTTGGTTGTCACTGCAGAATAATTCTGATCCCGTTGGTATAGTTGTGCACAAAAGGAAATGGCAGGCGCAGATTATGCTCGATGGATCGCCTGAGTTAGCTACTCAATATGGCGACATAGATACATTTGCTGCTACGCTCGCATGCTAGTTATCTGATCACTCACATATTTAGATAAGCACTTCCGGTTTCCGACTAAGCACTGCGGCCATACTGAGGTGCCGAGGATAGGTTACGGGACTGCACGCTGCTACAAAACAGGTACAGAGTTGCTCCAAAACCAGCTTCTCCTGAAGAACGTCTACGTTTGAGAAATAGGGTCACTGAATATCTCTACGATTTCATTTTTTAGCGTGCAGAGGGAGGATCAGATGTTCAGTCCGTCTTAGAGAACGAAACTACTTCAGATTGTGCTCTGTGGGTAAGCGCTCTATCTACCATATGCACAGATTCTCTGGGCACTCGGGGTCACTTACTCACAGAGTCGGTGCACCGAAGAACTTTTTGTGTGTTCTTCAATTTATTACGAGCACACCGGGATTCCTGTATATACTTTTGTTTTGGACTTTGGTCATGGTTTGAACTAATTAACAGGTCTCAGTTCAAACCAGGTTGTTTATAGATATACACCATCACTGAAGTGGTATAAAAATAGAATTGATATCTTCTATGACTGTGTACTACAAGTTAATAATTTAATGGATGACTCTGCAGAGGCAATGTCTAAATACATCCTTCACAAGTCGGAGTCGCTAAGCATGCACACCATGTGCTATGAGAGTACTTCTAATTAGGAGCATCTTGGCCCCCTATTCTAAAATAAATTTGCTATGTTTTTACAGATATACATTTGAATAGAATTTCTCGTGGATTACTAGCAACTTGCCCAGCCATATTTAGGCTGGGACGGAATTATAACCAGTCAGAAGGTATGTGTCTGACCTCATGGAGGTTATTATTATGAATGGATACTTGATAGGACATAAGGCTAATAGATCTCATTCATTTATTTTAGGCACATAAAACTGATTCAGATATTGAAAGGTAGGCCTGGGGCCTGCCCCGGTATGCGTGTTGTCTTGTAATATGTATATGAAATGTCACTCGATTTGTGAGATATTAATTCGCACTCCATTCCCTAAAATTTAACACTGCCCACCACCTCCTTAATTATAGGGTGATCTTCAATATTGTTTGGCTTGGCTTGTTAGACACTATCTATTGATTGACACACCTATATGAGGATTCTTCTCCTTGGACACACGGCATTTGCCCTCACTGTCCCACGCTGACTGCACCAATAATGATGTAGGGACTTATGATGTAATGTGATTGGCATAGTTGGGACCACATATCAGTCACATGGTAACATTTGTACCATTGATGCCCGAATGTTTTGTGCTTATACTTTGTTTTATATATGTTTTCCAGCCCTGAGGAAGTCGCGAGTGTCTTGTCCTGATCGCCGAAATACGTGTTGGCTGGAGTCAGAACAAGAGAAAAAAACATTAAATCACGCATTCTGTTTGTGTATTTGTCTTGAATTTCAAGTTATTGACTTGTCACAATCTGTATTTATGTGTGCCAGGGCTTGATTCAAAGTCACTCAGAAGGCCCTTGCACAACAGTAGGCACTTCAAATTCTCAGCAAGGGAATTCAGGGGAGCTGGTTGGTGAAGTCTGTTATCCCTGAAACTTCAACTGGAGGCAAGCTCAATTTCCAAGCCCTTGGAGATCCTTTACAAGTTGTTGAAAGTACCACAAAGTTCCTTTCTCCTTTCTTTGGCAGTCAGGCAACCTGAGCAGGCCTATTCCACAAACAGCACTCAGCTGGGATAGTCTCCTCCTTCAGTTTCTCTCTGGTTCCTCTCCTCAGCAAAGGTTCTTCTTTTTTCCCAAAAGTGATCTAAAGTTCTGGGGTCTAGGTCCCCTCTTTTATACCCCGAAATCCTTTGTCTCTGAAGGCAGAGATTGCCTGTGCCTAGTCCAAACCAGTTCTGTGCAGTCCTGGAGCACTTTGTTTACAGGACTCCTTCTCTTCCTTTGACAGTGTAGGCCAGGGACATCAGATGCGCCACAGGAGGTAGAGCTAGCATTGTGGAATGCAGGCACAGCCCTATTCAGGTCCCAGGTGCTCGCCTCCCACCACTCCACATGCAGATGGGTCTATTTAGCCCTGTGCTGACTCACCCTGTCTCCTGGAATCCCCCAGCCGCTGTCACTCAAACTCCAGACAAGTAATACACAACCTAGCAGAGGAAGGCTTGGATAGTTAGGCAAGAAAATACCTACTTTAAAAAGTGGTATTTTCAAAACACAGAATGTTAAAACCAACTTCACTAAAAGATGTGTTTTATCATTCTGAGTTCAGGCATACTAAACCTCGAATGTCTACCTAGTTCCCTGAGTCAGTTAGGATTATAAGATGTTTTAATCAAACTGTCCATTCTGGCCTATGGGGAACAGGTAGCCTTGCAATAGTGAAAAATGGCTGTAATTCACTATCAGGACATGCCACACACATCAGGGCATGTCCTACCTTTTACTTACAATGCACCCTGCCCTTGGGCGTACCATAGGGGAGACTAATATGCAGAAAAGGGAAGGTTTAGGGACTCGTAAGTCGGTGCACTTGCCCAGTCAACATAGCTGTACCAGACTGCACACATGCTCTGCAATGGCAGGCCTGAGACACACTTTACAAGCTGCTCTGGTGGGTGGCACAATCAGTGCTGCAAGCCCACCAGCAGCCTATGACTTACAAGCCCCGGGCACACGCAGTGCACTGTACTAGGGTCTGACAAGTAAACCAAATAAGCCAATCATGGAGTCACTAATCCATAAATCAATTTACCATAAGGAGAGCATATACACTTTAGCACTGATAAGCAGTGGTAAACTGCCCAGAGTCATAAACAAGCATTGGAAATGCAATAGGTCTCGCATTAGGAAAGTTTGAACTATTGGTCTTATAAATGACATTTATTTTATTTATGTGTTGTTTTTTAAATTAATAGCTTTGTCATTTACAATGCCAATAGGTATAACTTTTGCAAATGTGACACCTATAGCATTTGTAATGCAACATGCAAGAGTGACAGAAAAGGAAGAGTGACGGCGAGCGAGAGAGACGGATGATAGAAACAGAGAGGGGAGAAAGTGATGGAAACGAGAGGAGAGGGAAGACGGAAGAAGGCAGACAGTGAGGGAAGCAGGGAGCGAGATACAATCATGGGAGATTAAATGAGAATAAAATACAGGCGGTGCTCAATTTGTTAAAAAAAAAAAAAGGAGACACGGCCTGGAGGGAGAGAGAGGGAGGACGAGAGGGAAGGAGGGAGAGGAGAGGGAGTGGAGTGAGAGAGAGCGAGGCAGGCACTGAAACGGAAGAGAAGAGCAAAAGAAACGTGCTGGAAGCCGTGAATCAAGTTAAAACAAGCAATGTCCTGAGCAAATGGTGGGGGCCTGAAGCAGTGGAGTGGGAGAGGTGAGGGGGGAGTCACGGGGAGATTAAGGGACAGAAGGCAAGCAGATTTGCAGACCTGATGAGCGAGGAGGGGGTGCGAGGGATGAGTGAGGATGGGGGCACGGCCGGCCGGCCGTGAAAAAGCCTTTGATGCAGCAGGGGGCAATTAGGGGAGGAGAATGGCTGGGCTGAGGCAGAGCGCAAAGCCTTTGATGCAGCAGGGGGCGGAGCGGGAAGAGCTGCTGGCGGCACCAAGCTGACGATTTGATGCTGTGCACGCGCATTTTAACTCATTGCGCTTGCTCATTGAGCTAAAAGCGCACGTGCACTGCATCAAATCGCCAGTCTAGGTAAACTCTGTTTAAGCCCCTATAGTCTCGCTCCGCTCAATGCGCATGCGCATTGACAGCCGAGACCTAAAAACAACAAAAACTGGTCAGACAAAATACAGGAGGAAAAGGCAAAAAGTTCAGGGATGACCCTGCAAAAAGGGCCAAGTCCAAAAAGAATGAAGGTGTTTCTACAGCTAAGCAATGCAGGACACCCTAGTTACTTCCTTTCTTTAACTTCAAATAAAGCTTGCTTGTTTATTGAACATATTTTCAATGTTGGTGCTGAGTCAAATAAACAGCAGCCCAGTACTGCTGTTGGCCAGGGGGCAGCACATGAAGGACTGTACTTTGAGTATCACTGTTCTAGACAGTGTCCAATATAAGCAATGAGCACTATAAAACTGTGTCTGAGACAAAGAGAGAATTATTTTATTTCTTAGAAGATTGTTAGAGATTTGTGGCTAGCTGGAGTCTGGAAAAGAAGGGAGATTCAATGTTTCAAGGTATTTAAACGACTAAGTGAGGAAGATGTGACTATTGCGTGATGTAAAACCTTGTATATTTTTGGCAATATGCAGCCCCCTCTACTTGTTTGCTGAATACATTGAGGGAGAATTGGAGGAGGAAGTGAATCTAATTTAGAGAGTTTCGCTTTGATTTTTTGAAAACGGTAGAAATCCATATTGGATAAGAAGTATTTCTCTTGGAATGAGGCAAAGGGCAGAGGTGTGCCATTCGCCAATAGGTCGAATACCATGTCAATGCTTTTTGATGCCCAATCAGGGCAAACTTTGGCTGGAACCAGTGTTACCATTTTTGGGTTCTTCCATAAAGAGAAGGCCAAAGATTTAGATAGGATGGGGGCCATAAATTGACCCACCTTCTTAAAAACACAAATAGTATCAAAGTAGATATGTGTAGAGTGAGGTAGCACCAGAGTGGGCATTGTCAGCACCGCAAGTAGTGAGTATGGTAAGATAAGGGGGCTAAGTATCAAACCAGCACTCACCGCTTGTGACAAGAAAGGCCGATTGGAAATGTAACCAGTTGGAAGGCCACATCCTCCCATTGAACATGACATGGTGAGCTTCTTAAGGCTCCTTCTGGGATTTTGGTTGGCCCAAAGGAAGCCTGAGGCTAGTTTCTTGACTGGAGTGAAAAAGCTTGGGGATATACGTACAGGAAGCATCAGGACCAGAAAATTCACTAGTTACGTAATCACCATTTTCAAAGTTTACAATCCCCCCAACACAATATGAATTTTGGGGACCAGGAGGGTAGGGGATCCATGATTTTATCTAAGGTCTTCCGATCATTGATAGATGACTCTGAGAGATTACTGGAAAACCAGATGTCAAAATATTTTATCAGTTTTGATGGCCCATGACGACTGGACTGTCCAAACCATAAGAAGTGACAGTGGACTTTGAGGGGCATAATGTCCATCTTATCCATATTTAAGGTGTAGTTAAAACATTCCACAAAAGATTGAATCATTGAAATAACCTTGGGTGTCGTTGTGTCAAGATTTTCTGAGAAGATAAGTATATCATCTGCATAGGCAGCAGTTTTAAATGTAAGCGAACCAACAAGCAACACCCAATGATATTTCAACTTTTAATACAGTGACCAGGGCCTCCAGAATTATGCAATTCTGCAACAGCGTTTTCAGTATAATTATGGATATAAAATACTTGAAACATCATCAATCTGTGACATAATTTGTTGATTAAAATAAATGTATTCTCTTTAGCTCAAAAAATAAAAAGTTGTTTAGAAAATGGCTCATGTGGTGGCAAACAGTGTCAGAGGTTTTGAAAATACTAATTAATCATCTTTCACTTGCTGATTGCTATATTCAGGTGTAAAGTGATACCAAGGAAGTGAAAGTTTTGCCAAGATTGTTATTATTGTGTGTTGAAATTTATAAAATACGAAACTACACTGCCACAGAATGTGCCACATAATTATCCATAGTTTAGTGTTCTTGCTGTCACTTAATTTATTCCACCCTGTGACATGATTTCTTCCTCCAATATTGCATTACTCTAGTGGTTCTGGTTATTGCATAAATAATTACAGAACCTGGGGCCAGATGTAGGTAATTTTATTTTACCACCTCTTAAATACCGAATCATACCGATTCGGTATTTAAGAAGTGGTAAAATAGAAGGAGGGAGATGTAGGTAAATCCAGATGTGCATTTACCGAATCGGAAATATTCGGTATTTACCGATTCGGTAAATACCGACCGGTAATGCCCATTCATTCCTATGGGCTTTGAAGCCCATAGGAATGAATAGGCATTACCGAATCGGTATTTACCGAATCGGTAAATACCGAATTTCACAAGGGTGCAGGGGGTGTCACTTTGACACCCTCTAGCACCCCCAAAACAGGTTCGGGTGCCATGTGGAAGGCATACCTGCCCTAAGGGCAGGTCTGCCTGTCATATGGCACAGGTGTGCATGCACACATGTGCATGCACACCGGAATCGGTATTTTACCATCAAATAGGATTTGATGGTAAAATACCGATTCGGTAAGGCTTGTGGGACTCAGAAGAGTCCCACCTACATCTCAATTTTACCGATTCGGTAAAAATACCGACTCGGTATTTTACAGAATCGGTAAATTTACCGATCGGTAAATTTACCGATTCTGTAAAATTGAGTGACCTACATCTCAAATTCCAATTACCAGTCGGTAACGGCCGAATTCGGCCGTTACCGCCCGGTAATTGGCCACCTACATCTGGCCCCTGATGTCTTAGATATCATAAATTGCTTTCAGATCATAAAATGATATTGTTGCAAATGCATACAGTAATGGTAATAAGAAATACGCATACAAATTGACTGTGTAAGGATCGGGCCTTTTCAAAGATCCTCTATTTTGCAAATTATAATAAGACTCATCTAGATGGATTTATCTATTTCAGGGATACCCAGAAAACATATATACATGGAATCATCACAGCATATTTAATTTGATCTGCAAAATAAGAAAAACAAGTTAAAGGTATGTTAAAATGCCTTGTTTGTATCATTTGTTGGTACCAGACTTGAAATCTGGCAAATTCAAGAATAATGTAAATAGATAATCAACATGCTTAGAATTAATTTTTGGTCAATGAAATAAAGCAACAAATGCACCCCTGAAATATGCATGGGTGCACATGTGGCGCACATACATGCCCTAAGGGCACTTTGAAAAATGCAAAAATTTGAATTTTTCAAGGAATTCGCAATTTACCACCAACTAGAAGTTGGTTGTAATTTGCGATTCCTTAAGGACATTTTGCAAAAAATTTTTGCTTCATATATTGCATTTAAGGAATCACAAAATGTGTGATTCCTTAAATGCAATTGCAAAATAAGGAATCGCAAATTTTGCGATTCCTTATTTTGCACCAGATTTTCCTTTATACATGCCATTTAGCAAATTCGCATTCGCGAATTTGCTTGATACATATGGCCCAAAGACAATACCATGAATAATAGCTGAAAACATTGACAAATGAATGAAACAGCTCACATTAAAGAAAGTAATTGGTAGCACTACAGCAACATGTGCATACATAGGAAAGATCATAAGGGTGACAAAATGGAGGAACTGGCTGATATCTAGATTGAAGATGCAAGATTTAGAAGTGGAAGTGGTAGAAAGTAAAATAACTAAAGTTTTCAGCTCATGGACATAATGCTATTAGATATTTCCACCACCCACCAAAAAAAGACACTCTCTGTTGAAATTATACATTCATTGCAGTGTCTTAAGGAATATAAAAGATGTGTTGGATTCCTTCTACTACAGACCAATCTCTGAGTTTAATAAAGGTGTTAATATTTATGTTTAAACATTATCAAAACATCTGGGAGCACCTTAATTCTTGCTATTGTAAACCAATCTCAGCAGGTTAAAAACCCAAAGTGTGAAAATACTGAATATATTGTTGATGTAAGGGAACTTTCAAGACAATGCATTATTTCAACTGCAATCTTTGTGAATGAATAAAATTATGGAAATCAAGTGGATACAAACATCCAAATGAGTCCCTGACAAGTCCATCACAGCTACACTTTCAAGGAATTTGTGTATGATCTTGTGTCCAAAAACATATCTCACAGATCAAGCCATCAAAATTTGCAATTTAAATTTATTTACAATAATATTATGATCACAGTGTAAGGAAACATGCATTTTGCAAGCTTTAACCCCATGTGTACTACTAGCTATTTTATCGACTCCGCAAGAGCACTGAGGCCTGCCAACCAGCCATCATTGCGAGTGTTCTAACCCTGTACAAAGTGCATTTTGAATTGGCTATCTCCAATTGTTAACATATATTTGTAATGCTAATATGTACCTGTGGGTGAAATGTTTTGTTATATGTGGCTGCTCAATTTGCTAAAATGCTACAGGCATCCACATATGAGTGCACGTCTAAGGCTTAAATAAATGTGGAAATATAACATTTTATGACTCTATTATTCTTAAAACACAAAATAAATATTGATAAGTACCGATAAGATGACCAAAAAAATAAATATGGGTAAATACAGCAGCAAATGTTAAATAAAATAAATACCGTAAAACAGGGAGCCCTAATTATAAGTTCATAGTATAGGATACCCGGCGAACATAGGGCACGTAAGGTGCAGTGTCCACCAGGGCCGGACTGAGAACCAAAACCGGCCCTGGCTAAGTGCTCAGCCGGCCCCCTGGTGGTGCGACCGAGCGCTTTGTCGGGCCGGTTTTCTGCCGATTTTGTTACAGGGACGATTTTGCAGCTATGCTGCAAAAACGGCCCTGTAACAAAAACGGCCCCCAGTGCCCAAACCCGGCCCCCACCCCTGCGGCGCACCGGGGGATTGCCTGGTGCCCGCAACGGCCAGTCCGGGCCTGGTGTCCACCAGGGTTGCAGCGCTGCTTGTGCCACTCTGTGTGTGACAATGTACAAAATAACTTCCAGCATGCCACTGCCAACTAAAAGGGCAGTGGTAACACTGCTAGCTTGACTTTGCATTTAAGCTAATAACAAAGCCCCACTTCCCTTAGCAATAAATGTAAGTCTCCTCTGAGGTAGGTCTATCAAGTCCTAAGGCAGGAAGCTGTATATTATTAAGTAGGGCATTTATTTGTATATATGTTTTAACAGCAGCACTTCTAAATTGTCATTTATGAGTATGAGTGGTGTGTGAATGGCTGCATGGGTGTATGAGTCTATCTAAGTAACAGTCTGCATGTGTAAATTGCTGTGTGACTGTATGGAATTCTGCGTGGCTGTATGAGTGTATGTGTGGGTGTGTCAGCACCTTTGTAAATGACTCTATAGGTGTGCAAGTTCATGTATGAGTACCTGTATGGGTATACTTTCAGTTTATTATAATCAATAACCTAACTTATTTAACTATTTACAAATATACTTCAGGAAGCACAAAGCAAAGTGATGTTTTGAAGCATCTTACTATACCATAAAGGGAGCAAAAGGTTACAGATAAATATCTGTACTTGCAGTAAGCAGTTATCCAGGGGTACAATAAACCATTATTTATAAAGTACAACTTCAATGTGGAAGCACTTAAAACAGTTCCAGAAAGGGGCCACAACTAAATGATGCAGCATAAACTAGTTGCAGCAGGATAGTCCCCCTGTACAGCACCTTTGGGAGAACCACCATCAGCTGAAGTCATGTTAATCCCACAAACCTTAAAAAATATAAGTGAGATGCTTACTCAATGTGCAAAGTGTCACAAGTTTGTCACCATCAAAATGTCCTGTGTGGGTACATTGTCGGATGTTAACTTAACTGTTCTCAGGTTCCATACTCATACACCAAAAGTGATGTACTGTTGAAAAAATCATCAATTAACAGTGGGGGAAAACAATCATAAATATTGTACAAAAAAAATCTGGTTTCTAACTGAGTTGTGCAGAACATATATGGGTTGACTTACATTACTTTTTCACACAAACAAACTGTAACATTAAAGACAACAAATTCAAAACACCCTGTAACATTAAAGGCATCAAATTTAAGACACCAAAGAAACGTTGCTGTATTCATCTAGCAAATGTTTGCAGGTACTTTAAGCACAGATTTGAAATTATACTGTTCTTCGTATGCAACAAAAAAATCCACTTCTTGGAGAAATTACTGATTTCTTTTCATACCAAGCAAAAGGTGCTTGTCAAATTTATATGCTGTTCTAGGTAAAAGATGCACCTACATTTGGAGTAGACACAGATGAGAGTGCACTTTCTTTCATAGAATAATATATTAAATTCAGCATTCCAAAAGACATTGTGGAAAAAAGGATATAGCAACAAGTAGTACGTTTCCAATCACATAAATGTGGAAAGTACTGTCAGCTGAGTACTGTCAGCTGATATATTTAATTATTTTCTTAGCTCCCTGTTGAACCTTCATGTTTTTCCCAGTCTGAAGTCAGGTATACAACTGTAAGAAAAACCTTCTTAAAAATCAACAGTACTTTTTACAAACATTTCAAAAGTACCCCACAAGACCCTGCCAGGAGTGGTGACAGTTTCTGACTCTCCCCTGTATTTCATTCTGCACTCCTCTGGGGTGAATTGACAAGGGCCTCTTTTATGATTGGATATCTCAACTTCTTCCCTTTCTCTAGGGCCAGTAAGGCATCCTTTCATCACCAGGAATATTACTCCAAAGGCCAGCTCCCCAATCCTCCTCAGAGATCCTCTGTACCTCTAGAGCTACTTCATATACCTAAAAAAGCCTGTCTATATCGCCCCCTCCTTACAGTCAAGCACAAAGTCTCTGGGTAAATGGACTCTTTCTACTGCACTTGACACAGTAGTTTTGCTCCCACCATTTTTGCTAGGCTCTAACAGCTATTTGGCCTTCACGTCCACCTTCTTGATAGTCACTTCATGAGCCAACAAGGCCCCTTTCTCCTCCAAGGCTCTCTCAGCCTCTGTTTTTCTCTCCTCTGCAGCTAGTTGGTCCAGCTGCAGCCTCAAGTCCCTCTCAGCCTGTCTGTCCTTGACCTCTTCAGAGGACTGGGTTTGGCAGGAGACACTAAATCATGTAACAAATCCCAATGGGAACTCTCTTTCTCTCTCTCTCCCTGTAGGGATCCCCTCTTTCAAATGGAGCCTTTGCCTAGTCATTTCTCTGCACCTTTTCCGAGCCACTTCCTTTATGGGTCCTGATTCTATAGTCAACTACAAACAGGATTCTCCCTTCTCAAGAGTGCTGAATTAGTCCTCTTAAAACTCTTCCTGTGGTGCAGATCACTTTCTGCGGATGTCTTACCAGGCTCTAAGTGTGAACTAATGCTAAGACTTGGACATACAGGTGAGTAAATGGGTGTGTGCATGGTTTTATCGGTTTGTGACTGAGTGAAGTCACTGTCTGACTATATGAGTGATGGGTAAATAAGTGCATTTGTGGGAGTGTAACTGGGTCTGTAAGTGCTTGCCTGACTGTGTGAGCATGCGCAAATTACATACTATAAGCAAGCTCCCAAATCTAATTTCAAACACATTTATTCATATTGGCATACAACATGAATATATGTTCAAAATATCAATTCCTCTTTCTCCTATCTTGCTCAATCTATTTTTATTTAATATTCACTTCTGAGCACCCTTCTATTTCCCTTCTAGTATAGTGTCTAGAAGCATCACATTTTCTTTCAGCTTACATACACTCACTATTTGTTATCTAAATATACTTTTATATACTACAACCTAATTAACCTAATTAACATACCTTTAAAAGCTCTTTGCTGTTATCTCAGTTTTATTTCTATGTATGGTAACATCTGTTTCCATTCCAAATCTCAAGCCAGGACTCCTGCAAACCACCTCCTGGCTCAGTAGAAAAGCAGTTAAATGGCTACCCTTCACTATGTGCCCTTACTTATGCTGCTGTACTCAACAAATCACAGGATTCCTTTCATCTTTCATTTTTGTTAGTCCACTTCTCAATGCTCTGTATTTCTTTAACCCATTCCATGTTTCCCCAAAGAAGCCCAACTTGGCTGTTTTATTTTCCATGAAACCGCAAATCCTCCACAATGCTCAGCGTGGCCCCCGTGTAACTTTGCAGTGCATTTGAGGATCTGCACTGGATTCATGACTGCATGTGGGAGGGTCTGAGTGGGTCTATGAGTAGGTGTGTGCGTCTCTGTGTGGGTCTGTGAGTGGCTATGTGAGTGTCTGTGTGGGACTGTAACTGCGTGTGAGAGTGTCTCTGTGGGTCTGTGTGGCAGTGTGTGTCTGGGAGAGGGTGTGAGAGTGTCTGAGTAGGTCTGTGAGTAGGAGAGAGAGCACCTGTGTGGATCTTTACTGAGTGTGTGAGTGTCCATGTGGATCTATGAGTAGGATTTTTATTTATACATATATATATATATATATATATATATATATATATATATATATATATATATATATATATATATATATATATATATATATATATATATATATATATATATATATATATATATATATATATAAAAACAAACAATACCAAATCGCTCCATCCATCATTTCCGACACACATGAAAAGAAATAGTCTGTGGCTCATTTTGTTTCAGCATGTTTTATTCACACAAAAGCAGCAAAAATCTGCCCGTGCCATTCGGAGCACCGGCTCCTTGGTCACGGGTCAGGTTATATTTGCTTTACTCACATATAAGTACACCATGTGATACATTTGATTTACAAAATAAAGGTAGGACTCTCCTAAAGCGTCCATTTCGAATGTGATATCATGGATTGGCATAGACTGGAGTAGAGGGGCATACAGTGAAGTGGCATGTCATAGAGTGGCATGTCGTAGAGTGTCTTAGAGTGGAGGGGTGTAGAGTAGAGTGGTGTAGAGTGGAGTTGCATGTCGAAGAGTGAAGTGGTGTCCTGTAGAGTGGAGTGGCATGGAATGTCATAGAGTGAAGTGGAGTATCATGGAGTAAACTGGCATGTCATAGAGTGGAGTGGGGTGGCGCTGAGTAGTGTGGAGTGGCATGTAATGGAATGGTGGGTCGAACAGTGTCTTAGTGTGAAGGGGCATAGTGTGGAGTAGCATTTCTGCTACTGGCTGCCAGTGAAGCAGAGGGTTCTGTTTAAAGGGCTCTGTATTGCACACAAGTCCCTATACGGAAAGGCACCAGGATATCTGAAGGCCCGCCTGACTTCCTATAGGCCGGGCAGGAGGTTAAGATCGTCGGAAGCTACTCTCCTCACCCAATCACGTTTTAGGCTGGCCACTGTTGGCGGCCGCGCTATCTCTAGTACCCTTCCAACAGCCTGGAACAAGCTACCGGTGGAATTACGGAAAGAAACTAATCTGCTGTGCTTCCGGAAGAAATTAAAAACTGTGCTCTTCCAACAAGCCTGGATGGGGCTGTAAACTTTCGGATGGCCCTTTTGAATGTCTGCTGTGCGTTTCTGACAAAGCACTTAGAGACCCCCGGGTTATAACGCGCTATATTAAATCGAAATAAATAAATAAATAAATAAATTTCATAGAGTGGAATGGTGTGTTGTGGAGTGGAGTGATGGGAATGTCATACAGCGGAGTGTCAATGAGTGGGGTGTCATGTCCTAGAGTGGAGTGGTATGTCCTAGAGTACAGTGGCATACACTGTAGTGGTGTGCCATACAGTGGCATTCATATACTGTCTTAGAGTGGAGGGGTATAGAGTGGAGTGTCATGTCATAGTGTGGAGTGGGGTGGTTTGTCATAGGGTGCAGTGGTATGTTGTAGACTGCAGTGGTGGAGAGTGTCATACAATAGAGTGGTAAATCATATAGTTGATTGGCATGTCACAGGGTCGAGTGGCATGTCATAGATTGGAGTAGCGTGGCGTGTCATATAGTGGTGTAGAATGGTCTGTTGTAGATCATCATAGAGTGGTGTAAAGTAGGGGGCATAGTGTTGAGTATGGTGTTGTAGGGTGGAGTGCCATAGAGTCGAGTGGCATGTCGTAGAGTAGAGT
This sequence comes from Lissotriton helveticus, assembly GCF_964261635.1. Classification (NCBI taxonomy): domain Eukaryota; kingdom Metazoa; phylum Chordata; class Amphibia; order Caudata; family Salamandridae; genus Lissotriton; species Lissotriton helveticus. The sequence goes on from NC_136070.1 coordinate 888,463,021, forward strand.
GGAATGACAGAGTGAAGTGTAATATAGCAGAGTGGAGTGGCGTGTCCTAGCATGTCTTAGAGTGGAGGGGCTTAGAGTGGGGTGGAGTAGCCAGTCGTAGAGTGGAGTAGCAAGTCGTAGAGTGGAGTGGCATGGGGTGTTGTAGAGAGGAGTGCCGTAGACTGGAGTAGCATGTCATAGAGTGGAGTGGCATGTCATAGAGTGGAGTGGCGTAGAGTGTCGTAGGGTGGCACAGAGTGGAGGGGCATGGAGTAGAGTAGAGTGCTGTACAGTGGAGTGGCATAGAGTGGGGTGACGTGCTATAAAGTAGAGTGGAATGGTGTATTATAGAGTAGAGTGGACTGGCATATTGTAGAGTGTCTTTTCTGATGCATACATTTTGTTTTTTACATTTCAAAAAGTCTTGCAGTACTTTCTAGGTAATTTTTGGAAAATACCACGGAGCTCCATTAACTTTAAAAAATATATATAAATCAATAAAATACTTTTCCCGACCACTACAGAGTTTCCTAAACTGCTTCATTTCTTCCTATGCATTACACAAACAGTACTAAGCTATATATTATGTAAAAAAACAGAACAAATTGAAAGTGTGTTTTAAACAAGATGACTGCCTTTTCATTTTGCAAGGACTTTGATTAATCAATAATATTGCATTTCTTCATCGCCATGTACCATGGTATACCGCAAAGGTACTGCGGTATACCTTGGCCCAATATGTCACTATTCTTTTATTACTTACAATAACCATAAGAATACTTTCCACTCCATATTCTACATTCCTACCAAATTTCATGTAAATCTGTTCAGCCATTTCGTTGCTTCATCTGAGTAAATATTCTACGGAAAATGTAGTTGTGTAAAAAAACATGTTTTGGTACCCCTTTTTTTCTTTGCATCCTACTAATACCCACGAAAAAACACTTGCATCATTAGCAAATTGAGGAAAAGGAATAGGCCTGCAAAATTGTGTGGATGTTCATTAGACGATGACAAAGCTATTTTCTATCTCTGGGAATCCTCTCTATAACTAGAGAGTGGCTACTCATATCTATAGTGGAACACATACTTCGCTGACACCCCCGCCTCTTATTGCGGTGAGCGCACGGTGAAATAGGAACCTCCTTAAATAAGCATCAAATCACTTCATCCGTCCTTTCCGACACAGATGAAGAGAAACGGGCAATAGCTCAGTTTCGTTTCAGCATTGTTTATTCACACAAATTGCCACAAATCTGCCCGCCACGATTCGGAGCAACGGCTCTTTGGTCATGGGACAAGTAACATTTTCTTTACCCTCATATAAGTACACCCACCACATGATACATTTGATTTACAAAATAAAGGTAGGTCTCTCCTAAAGCGTCCATTTCAATTGTAATACTTTGGCTTTGTGAGGGGCAAGGAAAGGGATGTTTAACCCCTTGCGCTCTGCGATAATTCTCCTGCTGTCCGGGAGAATCAATGAGCGGGCGGGGTTTGGACAGCCACTGGCCGTCCTTAGCACATGCCCACTGTGATGTATGACAGCCAGGGGCCGTCCTAAGCACCGAAGGGGTTAAAATATCAAAAAGACCCTTAAGATCTATAAGTTACTGAAAAAGGTGGGTGTTTATATAGCTGGAGGCATATTCAAGGTCAACTCAGGTGGACTGCCAGTTCTTCATCCATGTTCAGTCCTACCGGATGTAAGGTCCTGTATATAATGATCAATTTTGACTCAAGTCTTCTCAACTCCTGCGTTCTGTTACCCCATCTCTCTCTCCGATTGGAATTGTATGTCACACACTGAATTTCAAGTGATTGATGTTCTTATTGTGTTTTTATTTAAAGTGCTTTGCACTACTCCACACTGCGCCACTCTATGCCACTCCACTGTATGACAATCTTTCACTCCACTCTATCACACTCTCTACCACTTACTACCACACTCCACAACACTCCACTGTCTCAACAACACACTACTCTTCAACACGCCACTTCACTCTTCAACACTCTACTCCACTCTATGCCCCTCTACTCTATGTCACTCTACAACACTCTACATCATGCCACTCAACTCTACGACATGCCACTTCACTCTACGGCATGCTACTCCATTCTTTGACACACTACTCCTTCTACAACACTTCATTCCACCCTACAAGATTCCACGCAACTCAATTCCATGACACGCAACTCTACTCTATGACACGCCATGCCACTCCTCTCTACGAAAAGACACCCTGGACAACCCCGTAACATTGCAGGCAGAGCCACACATTCTAGAACACCGCAAGCGTAACCACGCTTGTCTGAACAACGCTTGTCTGAATAACGCATCTTCTTTAACCACGCATATTGTCAGATAGCACTCTAGTGTTCAGGATGGGCAGTGTAGCATTGGAACAGGAAGCTCTGGATGCGGAACAGGTAAGTGGGGCTGGGACTGGGTTTGGGGGGTATTTTTTAGGGGTCGAGGTCGCTTTTCGGGGTTAGGGCGTGCGGTCAAGCTACTTTTGGAAAGGGGGCAGGCTTTTAGGGCTCAGTGCGGGGCAGGGGGTTGGGGTACTTTTAAGGGCTGGGTTTGGGGGGAGTTTTTAGGAGTGGGTAGTTTTGGAAAGGTGGAGGTTGCTAGGGCTCAGAGCAGGGGGGACAGGGAACCTTTAGGGACAGCACTGGGCAGTGGGCGGGGTAGTATATGGTAAGATATCAAGAAAACAGTCTGCACTACCTGTCTATTTCAAAGAAGGCGATTAAGTCATTAAGTATGCCACTCCAGCTATACCATGTGCTCAAGCAAGAGAATATAAGGCAATTGTTTAAACAAACATTTTATTTTTGTTTGACTATTATTCACAAATCTCACATAAGTGTATACATCATGTCTTTACATCATTAAATATATACAAAAATAATACTGGCCCTCAATGGTAAACATTCCCATGGACTACCTTTCATACAAATCATTCATACACTCTAACACTCACATAGACCCATTCAGACTGTGAAGACACACTTAACATTCACCAAAGATTGTACCTAAATATGATAAAAGGTCGCTATACAGATGCAACATAGAATCACATTCTTTTCTTTTCATAAGACAATTGAGTTGCTGGTGTACGATCCAAGACTTATAAAGATTTGCATCAAAAAGTCACAACGTAACTTTGAATAAATAAATTGAAGAAGTTGATCAAATCAGCTAAATTTGTTTTACATAACTCAAACAATAAGATGCATGTGTAAGGAACAAAACGTTTTTCAATCAAACACGCCATATAGTATATGGTAAAGGCATGGTTTTAGGCCTCAGGGCAGGGGGGAGGGGAAGGGGAATAGTTTTATGGGCGGGCAGGTTTAGGTCTCAGGGGAGCAACTTAGGGGATTTGAATTTTAGGGCTTAGGGTGAGGGCGGGGTAGTATATGGTACGAGGCATAGTTTTAGGCCTCAGAGAAAGGGGAGAGGAAAGGACAGTTTTAGGTGCGAGGAGAGGATGTCACTTGCGGCTAGAGAGCTTGACCTCGATGATGGGGAACAAGGTTCGAGTCTCTGCATCAAGACTCAACATGCTGTGATTCTGGGCAAATCACTTAATCTCCCCGTGCCTAACAAAAATGAATCTGTCCATCTGTAGTGAATCTGGTGCTCATGAAAAGCACTCTGATACCTCATATCTTCGGGTCAAGTTCGCATGATATAAAACAAAAAAAAATGTTTTAAAAGGGCAGGGCAGGGGGGTGGTAAGGGATCATATTTTAGGGCTTAGGGCATGGGGCAGGGGTTCGAGCAGTGGCAAACCTTAACAATGCATACCCCCTTATCATTTATGTCTTTACAATGAAAATGGATTGTAAAGTCATGCGTGGTAAAGGAATGCACGGTTAAAACAAATTCATGGCTCGTGCTTAAGCATGGGCGGATCTAGCGGATCTCGCGTACGCGAACTTGCGGATTTACGGATTCGCAATCCGCGAAGATCCGCGAACTCTAGCGGATTTGCGGATTTCCCCGTTTTTTGTGTTGGCGCGCGTTCGCGCCGATTTTGGGACAAGTTCGCAATTGCGAACTTACTTTTCGGCTCGCAACGGCCGCGACTATGTTGTTTCTACGTCTGGTTTATCATCACAGGTTCACAGCACCCTCTGTTTCACCACTGCCACCCTCTGGGACACCCATGCCACCCTCTGGTACATCCTAACTGCCACCCATTAGGTTTATTTATCACTGTAGATTATGGTGGTTGAAAAATGCAAGCACACCTGCCCTTCTTCAACTGCCATCAATTAATTTGTGGGTCATTAATGTGTCAGTAATTTTGAAACTTCCAGTCTGGCTGGCACCTGCTTCCTTCCTTATCTGTAATTTGCTTTTTGTTGCAGTGAATTTTTTTTTCACAGGACCTTTATGGTCTACTTGTAGCTATTCTATGGGCCTGCTGTTTGGGTCATAGCAGGGTCATAGAATAGTTGCAAACTCTGGAGGGGCCCCTCAGGAAGCACTACCTTGAATGTTACTAATGTTAAGTTTGAACTTTTGCACCTGCTCATTGCTTTCAGTTTAGCTAAAATCGTTTTTTTCTGCAATTTCGCGCGTTTTTTGGGGCTCGTATCCGTGCGAGATCGATTTCGGAACCCGCGAATACGTGCGAATACAAAATTGTTTTTTGTGCGACGTGTATGTTCGCGTGATCTTGCGCGTGTTCGCGAGGCGCTTCTAGCTATACGTTTGCCAAGTTACCCTATCGGTCGTACACAGGCGCGGCCATCTTGTTTGCATGACGTAATTCCGTTTCCGGCCGCTATGTGTAATCTCGCAAAGTGTGCTGCTCGCTAGTACAATTTCGCGCGTGCTCGCAAGGAAAATCTCGCGCGAACTTACCCACGCGGTCGTGAACGGGCGCGGCCATCTTGTTTCTCATTCATTGCTATGGTTCTGGGCATGCTTTCTCTATCCTCTCTCAATCTCTGCCATCCTTTGCTTGTTTGAAGTTTATTTGATCTAATTTTACTTATTATCTATCCCTCTATGTTTCTAGCTCTATATTTTTGTGTTTTCTGCTGCTTTTAGTTACTTTTAAACTACTTTTTTAAACTCTTTTCTGTTCTTCTTCACTATTCTATTTCTTGTTTATCATTTAACTGTATTTCTGCCCAGACCATGGTAAAGGGAGCCGGGAAGCACCCTGAGAAGGGGAAGGGTCCCGCACCCCGTGCCCGGCTCCCGTGCGGGCGTTTGAGGGGGGAGCAAGTGGTCCCGCGGGAGATCTTCAGCGCGGAGGAAGTGGCGGCACTGATCTTCCACGTCCAGCGCCGCCTCCCCAAGACGATCCTGGGAGGCGGCAAGATCGCGACTGGCTATGGCATCCGGGAGCGCCGCAAGCGGTGGGAGAAGGTGTGCCGGGCCATGTATAAGATCTCTGGGGTCCGGCGCACATATAACCAGGCCACCCACCGCTGGACCGATGTCATGGACCGGGAGCGGGACTTGCTGGACGCGCTCGGCGTAGAGGTCCCCGGGCTTGGTGAGTAGTAGTAGCTATTCATTTACTACTCTGTTTTATCCGGCTCTGTTATTTGCAAATCTTTGTTCTTTGCCAAGAGCAATAATGCTGCCGATTACATTGAGGTAAATTTTATTTCAAAATCTTCTATGCATTTCAGGTGCACTGCTCTCCTTCTCAGTAGCCTTGCTTGCTACTATGCTTCTTTGTTTTGTATGTTGTGTTCAGAAGCATTTCATTGGCCTGAGAAAGTATGTATGAGTGTAGTGTAAAGATAAGAACTGCGTAATGCTAGACAGTAAGGGTCATATTTTCAATTACCGGCGCATCCCTGCAAAGTAGCAGGGATGCGGCAGTAATTGTGTGCCATGCCACCACCACCCATTGGCCCAAAACGTCTCAGAAGCCTTACGCATCTGTGCCGTAAAGGCAGCGCATTGCTGGAGTTGCGTGCCAACGATGGCGCAGCTCCAGCAATGCTCTGGGGTACCCTATCTCCCCAATGCTGCATCAAGCCGTACGTCGGCTTCAAGCGCGCAGGGTTTGAGTCATGCATCATTGTCCTAAAAGTGACTGATTGACATCTTGTAGATTTCCCTCAGCCACTTTTAGGATTCGTTCCTGCGCAGGTACGCCCTCCCTTGCGCCGGAACGCCCCCTGATGGTGCAGGGCTTTACAACGTGATGCATCGCCCATATGCCCATATGTGTTTTTTTTTAATATATACGCCGCACCAACACCATGGCGAGTCTTTTGTTCTGCCGCTGCGTCCCAAAAGGCACGCAACAATGGAGGAAAATGAGCCGCAAGGGACTTCTAAATCAGCCCCAACAGACTGAAGTCCAGTCCTTCCTTTAGACACATGGCTATAAGAAGAAATAGTGGCGGTGGTGGGTGGATTGATAGTTTGAGTATTCACTGATCTGCAAGCAGGATGGACTTTGTCTGTCACTTCGCGTGCTGCGGACTGCTGCCTGCAGTGCCAGGCCTAGGCAAACCTCTTTAGTAGTCTGTTTATTGAGTTACATAGGAACTTTCTAAGTCAACGTTCCGCAAATCAGGCAATACGAATAACGTAGTATACCACATGAGATAGATCCCGTGGAATAGTTGTCTATCTATTTGCTATTTCTCCAAAATATTTTGTTATTGTTCTTTTGAAATGTTTGATTTGGTTGAAAAATCTCATCCATGTTTTCTGGTTTTTCTTTCTTTCATGTTGTACATCAGCTCCCCCCAAGGGCAAGAGGACACAGGAGGAGGGTGCTGAGGATGCAGGGCAGGATCGGGCAGGCGAGGGCTCCTTTGCTGGCCCCAGTAAGTTTACATTTTAATAAACAGTACCTATTTTTTCATAGCGTTCCTCATTCGATTTTTTCTAAATCGTCTTTGATCTTCTTGTAGACTGGATATAAATTCTTATCCTGCCTCGAATATGACTCCCTGTGGTATTACTAGACTATTCTTATTAGTCTGTCTGTGTAGCTAACTAAGATTGGACATTTGGCAATTCCATTGGACTCCCATTCTATTCAGCAATAGCTCTATGCACTGTCTCCTTACTGACTAGATAGTGTTGGAGAGTCATTCAGCTCCCGAAGTCACCGATGATTGATCCCCAATGATCTCTAGATTATCGTATGCAGGACAAGAGAGTACGGAGTCACAGCACAGTCAAGAAGTGTCAGAGGCACTCATGCTTGCAAAAATTCCAAAACCTTTAGCTCATCCACTCTAGTCTGGAGGAACAAAAACCACAGAGTCTATTTAAGTTTAAAAGCTTTATTAAAAGTAAACACATTTATTAAAATCTACTTTGTCATAAAACTATTTAACTGAAAACGGAAAAGTGGTTAGTGCTGACGATTAATTGGACACATTTCTTGTGGTCGAGCCGAGCTCTCACCTGGTTTGAACTTGATCCTGGTCGTGTTCTTAGGAGTCAAGCTTCTGTCTGTTAGGAGAAAAAGTGGTGCGTGTTAAAAATCAAAAGCAAGCATTCATCAGTTGTGCATAAAAGTGCAGCAAGACAACAGCCTTCCCTGGAAAATGGGACATTTTTACTATGGAGTAGACAGTCACAAATTATTAATTGTATTCAGTTTTTTTAACATTTCTCCTAGACCAAATATTATATAGTAGTGAGTGGTGTATTCTAACATTCTTAAATGTACTTTGTAGGTGTAACATCTGGTGACGGGGCCAGCGCGGAGGTGGCTGTGTTGGGCGAGGACTCGGAGGACTCTGGGGAGGAGGCGGTGCAAGAGCCGGCGGACGGTACTGTGGGGGTTCAAACGGTGGTGGCGGAAACAGGTAAGCTATATATTCCTTACTTATTGAGATTGAAGACTGCATAGTGTGCTTTCTGCACGGGTGTATTACAATTACAAATCAACCAGGTAGTAGCCTCCTCGAAATGTACTTCGACTTAGCTGTGAAGTTTTTGGTGAGAAGAATCCCAATAAGTTCTTAGACGAACGTGATGGATGGGATGAACGAAAAGCGAAAGAAGGGTGTAAGTAAGTGGGACGCGAACTTGTATGATGGCTGGCAAAGAAGAACGATATGTGTTTGCTTGGCCCCCGAGGTGGCTGGGAAGGAAAGAATATGGTATGGTGCATGGCTGGGTCAATGATGAAGCAAGGATGGGTGGAAGGACAGCAGCCTGGGTGGGTGAAACAGAAACTGTATGTGTGCGTATACTTTGACTGAATGGATGCCTGGAGCATGGTATTCTCTGACTCTTAGATAGCACATGTGTATCTAGAGAGAGTAGATGGTCGCCAGATGAAGTAAGTGTTACCTTGAAGAGCATGTACCACCGCACCCGCACGTCCGTTCCAGTGCAGGGAAGGCAAGGAAAAGAAATTGTAAATGTGTCCAATACTACCATGAATAGTAGCAGTACTTTGTATTGCGTCTGCAATCACAGCATATATCTGGTTATTACGGTGGACACTCCGTACCTCTCTTAATAACTTTAGTTTACTTGTAGTACGTCATTCATGTGTGGGTGTATCACTGTTCACTCAATATTAAGCAAAGCACCTAAAGTCATCCCATATGTCATCAAATACGTCCCATGTGAAGTGATAGATAATCAAATTAGTTAGCTTCTTCATTTTCCTTTTCTAGTACTCATTTGCACTGTAGGGTGAAAGGTAAATTAATTAAGCAGTAGCCCTTGTAACAGAGTATTCTCAGTGCCACCCGTAATAGAAAAGTAATAGCTTCACCACCTGCATGTACTGGACCGGTACAGTAACGCAAGTCTGTCTCGCTCATCATGGTGTGCAACTTTTTTTCTCGGGTGCAAGTTCACTGTGCTGTCCATGTCATTCTGCCGGCTTGCATAAGATAACGTACCAATTTCCCTAAACAAGAGAGAAGAAGAAGAATAAGACTGGTGTACTGTCATAGTCGACTGTAATGGAAGTCCATAGTGGTCGTAGAATTTGTTCATTAAACTACCACTAATGTTAGAGCAAGGATGCAGAAGTGGGAGGTTACATAGATACTGTCCTCAATAGTTATGTACTGTGCTTTCAATTTGCTACTTGTACTGTGACCCAACTTTCGGCTCAATCACTTTGTGTTATTAATGCTAAGGAGCATTGGTTACAGACTATGTCTTTCTTTCTTCATATAGTTGCTCCTTCCAAATCAACAACACGGAGGGAGCAGGCTAAATTGGCCCGGCAACGGAGGCTGGAGGCCACTGTCGCCGAATATCGGCGGCTGGTGGCCCTGGAGGAGGAGGAGGACACGCAGTCGAGCGGGGCAACAACAACATCCTCGACTGTGACCACTGCATCCTCCTCCGTGACTAAGCCAGCGGGACCGAGCCGGGCTAAGAAAGACGACCGCCACCGCCAAGCAACAGAAATACCAGCTGCCCCCCACAGGAGCTGCAAGGAACGCCAACGCCGCCTACGAGTCCGCATGTCCAACCTGGAGCAGGAGGTCCTGAAGTATAAGAACTTGGTTAAGGGCCTCCGCTCCGAGCTTGCCACCCTCCGCAAGGAGTATGATGCCCATGCCGCATTATGCACCAGCACCAGCACCCTCCAGTAGTGGAGTGTCCCTTGCCCTTTTTTTATAGACTTTTGGGGGGTGGGATTTGGGAGTTGGGATCGTTTTGGGACGTTTCAAAGACAATCGTTGGGGTTAGGGTGGGTGAGGGAGATTATTTTGTTAGGGCTACATAAATATATTTTTAAACTTCATCTGACCATACCTGTTTTTTACTGCTTTTCAGTCTGGTGGGTGGGGGGCGGGGGTGTAACAGTAACTTTGTTTTCCTGAACAGTCGTAGGACTTTAGTAGTACAACCGTCAATCTCTTGTCTACTCCGAAATAATACTCCATTATACTACCTCCCACCAAACGCTTATCTTACCTGTAATTTGTGTTAGAAATTAGGGCTAGGCCCAGGGCTGGCTCCAGGTGAAATGGGGATTAACGTTGTCAATCCTGGGCGGGTGACATTTCCTCATTGCGGTGGTACTAGTGGTGTGACACAGTGGCAGTTGCATGCCTATGGAAAAAAAGAAAACGAAACCTTGTTTGTCCTTACTGTAGCATTACAACGGTTACGGTACGATCGAGAAAATAGCAGGTGACAGTACACTAGAACAGTGCCATAATGTAGCCTAACAAATGGTAAAGTATTTGCTTGCAAGTATAACTAGTACTTGCGTTGAATTTATTTGACATTGGCTACTACTACTAGAAGATATAGTACTGAAGCTGAGTAAGTCTAGAAGATATCCTCGTATTCCTTCACCAGCCTGTTGCTATGACCTTATCCTCCCCAGCAAGTGTGTGGAATTATTGATGTCATTTTAGTCAGACATCAAGCAAAACAACACATCCCGGGGGAAGAGGGTTAGGGTTTGTAAAATGGATGGGAATGGGGGTTTCTTTTTGGGTAGGTTTTGTTGAGAGAAGAAAAAAAAAGCAGAGCATGGACAAACAATAATTGAAGATAAAGACAATCTTTGGTTACAAACTAAAGGTAAGCACATGCAGTCACACTCATAGAATAAAAGACAACAATGGATACTGTATCTGTATTGCGTATGTTGTTGGAGTTGTCCTGTTGAATTTGGTAAGTAAGTTGCATGCAGCAAACAATTCCTCTTATTGGCGGCACTCCTCCATTCCAGCTGACGCTTCGTCCATCAATGTGGTGACCACTGACAGAAGACACCCTGTCCACTGCCTGCCTGGCGGATGTTGACTGAAACCCGGCCTGTAATTATTCAGCGGAAAACAGGAAGTGCTATTACAATACCACTGATAAATAAATAAAAGGTATGTACGCTGTGTGGTTCAAAAAGTGACACTTTGATTTCCCTAATAGACAGTACAATATTTTTGAAATTGCGTGCTCTGCCTGAGTCACCTTTTTAAGGATAAATAATTATGGCCAAAATATTATAGCGGATCTTTCCCCTCAAGGTAGGTGTACTGTAAACTGTGTTTTAGAACAACATTTGACCTTCCCAGCAATGCTCCCACCAAGACCCTTACTAAAGCCAGTCGCAAAAATGTAGAAGAACCCCAATCAGATCTCCATAAACGATGCCTAGCAGAAAAATGGTTACAAAACGTACTTTGAAAGTAACAGTAGGCCCAAATACAGACCGTGGATTGTATTCAAACCACTTGCAAGCAAGCAAAAGTATCCATAGCCAGCATCGCTCCAACAGTGCTCTACAACAACAGAACTGCGTTGCAATAGAACCCCCCGAAACACATGCAATCCTGCTGCTAGGGCTAACCCTAACGAACCCTAACTTACAAAAAGTGCCAAAACTGGTGTTTCCTTATGGATTTTGTCCAAAACACTTCTATCCGGTATTAGACCTTCCCAGGAATGCCCCAGGCAAGACCCGCCAGGCGCCAACCCACCCGCAAAAAACCACCCGACAACACCCCCAAACAGCGAAAAAGCTAAATCTCATACTTACAATATCTCTCGGCCTTCGGTCCAAATGCGGCGCTGTTCAGCTAGGTCATCATCATCAATCATCATAACTCCTGTTTTCCACCACGGATTTCCTGGAAAGCAAATGCAATTAAGATTAGACTGTCGCAGCAGTGCTTCGACAGAGACCCCGGCCGCAACCCACCCACGAACAGCAGGAAGCCCCCCAAAACGCTACATTGAGCAAGATGTCAGAAGAAATAGCAAAAAAAAGGCTGTTCCTTATGGATTTTGTCCAAAACACTTCTATCCGGTATTAGACCTTCCCAGGAATGCCCCAGGCAAGACCCGCCAGGCGCCAACCCACCCGCAAAAAACCACCCGACAACACCCCCAAACAGCGAAAAAGCTAAATCTCATACTTACAATATCTCTCGGCCTTCGGTCCAAATGCGGCGCTGTTCAGCTAGGTCATCATCATCAATCATCATAACTCCTGTTTTCCACCACGGATTTCCTGGAAAGCAAATGCAATTAAGATTAGACTGTCGCAGCAGTGCTTCGACAGAGACCCCGGCCGCAACCCACCCACGAACAGCAGGAAGCCCCCCAAAACGCTACATTGAGCAAGATGTCAGAAGAAATAGCAAAAAAAAGGCTGTTCCTTATGGATTTTGTCCAAAACACTTCTATCCGGTATTAGACCTTCCCAGGAATGCCCCAGGCAAGACCCGCCAGGCGCCAACCCACCCGCAAAAAACCACCCGACAACACCCCCAAACAGCGAAAAAGCTAAATCTCATACTTACAATATCTCTCGGCCTTCGGTCCAAATGCGGCGCTGTTCAGCTAGGTCATCATCATCAATCATCATAACTCCTGTTTTCCACCACGGATTTCCTGGAAAGCAAATGCAATTAAGATTAGACTGTCGCAGCAGTGCTTCGACAGAGACCCCGGCCGCAACCCACCCACGAACAGCAGGAAGCCCCCCAAAACGCTACATTGAGCAAGATGTCAGAAGAAATAGCAAAAAAAAGGCTGTTCCTTATGGATTTTGTCCAAAACACTTCTATCCGGTATTAGACCTTCCCAGGAATGCCCCAGGCAAGACCCGCCAGGCGCCAACCCACCCGCAAAAAACCACCCGACAACACCCCCAAACAGCGAAAAAGCTAAATCTCATACTTACAATATCTCTCGGCCTTCGGTCCAAATGCGGCGCTGTTCAGCTAGGTCATCATCATCAATCATCATAACTCCTGTTTTCCACCACGGATTTCCTGGAAAGCAAATGCAATTAAGATTAGACTGTCGCAGCAGTGCTTTGACAGAGACCCCGGCCGCAACCCACCCACGAACAGCAGGAAGCCCCCCAAAACGCTACATTGAGCAAGATGTCAGAAGAAATAGCAAAAAAAAGGCTGTTCCTTATGGATTTTGTCCAAAACACTTCTATCCGGTATTAGACCTTCCCAGGAATGCCCCAGGCAAGACCCGCCAGGCGCCAACCCACCCGCAAAAAACCACCCGACAACACCCCCAAACAGCGAAAAAGCTAAATCTCATACTTACAATATCTCTCGGCCTTCGGTCCAAATGCGGCGCTGTTCAGCTAGGTCATCATCATCAATCATCATAACTCCTGTTTTCCACCACGGATTTCCTGGAAAGCAAATGCAATTAAGATTAGACTGTCGCAGCAGTGCTTCGACAGAGACCCCGGCCGCAACCCACCCACGAACAGCAGGAAGCCCCCCAAAACGCTACATTGAGCAAGATGTCAGAAGAAATAGCAAAAAAAAGGCTGTTCCTTATGGATTTTGTCCAAAACACTTCTATCCGGTATTAGACCTTCCCAGGAATGCCCCAGGCAAGACCCGCCAGGCGCCAACCCACCCGCAAAAAACCACCCGACAACACCCCCAAACAGCGAAAAAGCTAAATCTCATACTTACAATATCTCTCGGCCTTCGGTCCAAATGCGGCGCTGTTCAGCTAGGTCATCATCATCAATCATCATAACTCCTGTTTTCCACCACGGATTTCCTGGAAAGCAAATGCAATTAAGATTAGACTGTCGCAGCAGTGCTTCGACAGAGACCCCGGCCGCAACCCACCCACGAACAGCAGGAAGCCCCCCAAAACGCTACATTGAGAAAGATGTCAGAAGAAATAGCAAAAAAAAGGCTGTTCCTTATGGATTTTGTCCAAAACACTTCTATCCGGTATTAGACCTTCCCAGGAATGCCCCAGGCAAGACCCGCCAGGCGCCAACCCACCCGCAAAAAACCACCCGACAACACCCCCAAACAGCGAAAAAGCTAAATCTCATACTTACAATATCTCTCGGCCTTCGGTCCAAATGCGGCGCTGTTCAGCTAGGTCATCATCATCAATCATCATAACTCCTGTTTTCCACCACGGATTTCCTGGAAAGCAAATGCAATTAAGATTAGACTGTCGCAGCAGTGCTTCGACAGAGACCCCGGCCGCAACCCACCCACGAACAGCAGGAAGCCCCCCAAAACGCTACATTGAGCAAGATGTCAGAAGAAATAGCAAAAAAAAGGCTGTTCCTTATGGATTTTGTCCAAAACACTTCTATCCGGTATTAGACCTTCCCAGGAATGCCCCAGGCAAGACCCGCCAGGCGCCAACCCACCCGCAAAAAACCACCCGACAACACCCCCAAACAGCGAAAAAGCTAAATCTCATACTTACAATATCTCTCGGCCTTCGGTCCAAATGCGGCGCTGTTCAGCTAGGTCATCATCATCAATCATCATAACTCCTGTTTTCCACCACGGATTTCCTGAAAAGCAAATGCAATCAAGATTAGACTGTCGCAGCAGTGCTTCGACAGACACCAAAAATTACCCACAAACACCCGGAACCCCGCCAAAGAGCACCTCAAAGGCAAGCAAGTCAGCAAAAACGGCAAGAAATTTCCACCTCATATTTGGTCCAAAACACTTTTGTCCATTATTAGAGCTTCACAGCAATGGGCCAAAATCCGTCAACTCACCCGCAAAGAAGTACAACACCCCCACAAGTGCTGAGTCTTTCTTCATTGGGCGTCATCCAGCACTCTGCTTGGAGGGAAATCGCAGTCTGGAGGAGGAGGATAGAGGAGCATGTTCTTCAGAACTTGTGAACCTGAGGAATGTAGACTGCGGCACCTTCAAATCAATAAGCAAACAAGTGAAGACAGTTCTGATGATGGTCTTGTTTTTGGGATTAGGTGATTAAAGTTTGAATTAAATTAACTGTGCAAAACAAAGAAAGAGAGACACAAAGCACACAGGAATAAAAGTGAATAAGGACGAAAAAGAAAGTTCTTGATTGATTGTCTCATTTTCAGGGCTCGGTGTCAGGGAATAAGAACAATATTTCGTCATCATACTCTGCGAATTCAGGCTGGATGAGGTCAGTGCCACCGAACAGAGAAAAAATCCCCTCATCTACGTTGCCGTCCTCCTCGTCTTCATGCGGCGTGCTTTCTCGTACTTTGTAATCCGGTGGTATGAGGTGCTGATTCATCTTGATCATTGTCAGCCGCTCCACATTTTTGGGCGAGAGGCGGCTCCGTTTGGGAGTTACAATGCCACCAGCAGCACTGAAAACACGTTCAGAAGACACACTTGCGAGTGGGCAAGACAAATAGTTTATAGCCAGGTTGTAGAGCTGTGGCCACAATTGTTTTTTGCCATGCCAATACTGCAATGGCTCATCATTAAGAAAGACCTCTGTTGAGTCATTCATATAGTCCTGCACCATCGACTCAAGGTCATCAACGGTTCCTCCACTTTGCTTACTTTTTGCTGTGGCTGTGATATTTTTTCGAGAACCATACCCAAGCAAACTTAGCCAATCCTCTACAACAGCCACTGTTTTTGTTGTGTGTGGTGCAGATGATCCAGTTGCCGGTGTCTTTAACGGCTGAGAGGTCACTTGTGCCCCAGCCACAGGTGCAGAAGTGGATTCTTTTGACTGGGGATGGCCTGCTGATGCTGATGCTGATGTACTGGCTTCTCCTTCAATAACCTGCCGTTCTTTTTCAAACCTCTTGGCTGACCAGGCTAACCAATGTTTGTACTTTTGAACATCTGCATCAGCAAAAGGAAAGAATGCTTCGCCTGCCAGCGCCTTTTTGTAGCGTGGATCCAGAATAGTAGCACAAATGTAATGCTGTTCTGACTTGATCTTTTGAAGACGTTCATCACCACGTAGGCGCTCTAATAATTTCTCAGACAAAATAAAATGGTCTTTTTTTTGTACATCTTTTTCAAACTCAGAAGACACCGCCATCACTTGGTGCTCCAGCATGTACAACAATGGGATAGCTTTTCCCAAATTACAGTCCTCCTGGCTGACTGCACGCGTGAAGAACTCAAAAGGACGAAGCATGTCTGTCAGGCTTTTAACTATGTCCCATTGCGCCGCACCCATCCGCATTTCCTCCTTCTGAGATGTAGCCTCTGTGAAGAAATATTGATCGAGTACCGTATACTGCTCATACAGACGCTCAAGCATGTAGAAGGTTGAGTTCCAACGTGTTGCCACCTCCTGGATGAGTGCTTTCACTGGCATTCCACGTTGAAGTAGCAGTCTCCTCAGATGCTTCCGGGCCTTAAAAGAATGGCTGAAATGGTTGCACATTTTGCGGCAGGTGGCCATTACCTCGAACGCTGTACTGTCTTTATCACTCAAGAATTTTTGAACTACCAGGTTGATACAGTGCGCCAAACACGGCACTCTAAAATAGTTACCCTGCCACATGGCCTTAACTACATTGGCGCCATTATCCGTGGAAACATAACCAATCTTGCGTTTTAGGGGGGATAGCATGTTCAAGACCTTTTTGTCAAACTCTTCCAAAAGGTTTTCTGCTGTGTGACTTTTCTCCAAGCCAAACATGGCTAGTGTTGCATGTTTGCGAGCAGCTTTGAAAACTTTGTCCGGGTCAACACCTGCGTTTAGCTTTGCTAAAACACCTGAAAAAGAGACCCAGTGTCCAGTGATGCACATGTAATCAGCGCCTGCGCCACTGGTCCACATGTCTGTTGTCAGATGTATTGTGTGAACAGCACTCTTCTGCAAAGCTGCCCCAATCGCCTCCAGCACATCTTCATGTAGTGCTGGAACCGCAACTCTGGCAAAATAGAACTGGCTAGGAACCTTCCATTTAGGGCAGAGCGTTGCCACTAATTCAAGAAAACCTACCGCTTCTACAAAAGAAAAAGGTAGAAGGTCCACAGCTAGCATTTTAGCCAGCTTAGTGTTATACAGACGCGTCAGTGGGTGGTTGCGTTCATATGGCACGTCTGAAGTAAGCATTGTTCTAATGTTGCCCTGGACCAAGCATTTACGGGCTGATAATGAGTTCGTTGACCCAATTTTGCTCGCTGGTGAACTTTTGTGCGTTGGTGTCTCACTCGCTCCAACACTCTTAGTGTGCCTCACATTGGGTGTGCTGCTGACAGGGGTACTGGGTGTAAGGGAAGTGTTTGACACGTCTTCTTCCTGCTCGTCATCATCAGATGAAACATCAACGTTTCCTTGAATTTGGCCTTTCTTGATCGCATCTAGGTGCGCAAACCATTTGACAGTGTGCTGTCTCCTAAGATGACCTCTCTGGCCTCCGGTACCATAGTTGGTACCTGGCTTACCACGACTAACTGCTTGCTTACAAATGGTACAAATGGCAAACTTTGGATTTTTGGGACAAACAGTAAAGAAGTCCCAAACTGGGGACTTGAAGTGTCTGTGGGACATGGAGGAGGCGGCGATACTGGTGGTGGTGGTCATGAAGCTAATGCCAGATGAAGTGGAGGATCTGGATTGCCCAACTTTTGTACGTTTTGCACTTTCACCGCCACTAATTAAGGTCGAGGTTGACGGAGGTCTCTTCTTGCCAGAAAGAAATATGGAAGCGGGACGAGTTGGTGTACTACTTAACTCCAATGATTGTGGTGTTTCCACTGCCTCCTCATCGACAACATCATCATCATCATCACGCTCAGCAGCTCTTCGGGCTAGGGTCAAAATGTCTGTTTGCTGCATGCCCGCTGGGGCTGCAGTGACCTTTATGATGACTTGGTTGTCGTTGGCAGAGTCTTCATCAGCAGCAGTATCCGCCACTTCTTGTTGAGACTCATCATCACACTCCATAACTCTGAGACTTTGGACGAGCTTCCTTTTACGCTTAACTACCTTTGTCGGATCATGGTGTGCCTCACTCTCAGACGGCTGTGGTGCTGGTTCCCAAGTTTGATCCGTATCATCAGAAGGAGGTGTGCTTGAAGAAGATGTAGACACCACCCTTGATCTCTTCCTTGCTAGGGGTGTGGAAGACAATGAAGGATCATCAGGAGGAGTGGCTTCCTCAAATGATACCTCGCCTTGATTGTCGATTTCCTGATGTGCCCCTACTTCGGGAGGAACAACTATTGTGGGCACTTGTGACCCTCCATGCACCTCTGCTTGCGCATCTCCTTGCGCTGCCTCTCCTTCCACATGTACTTGGGCTTGTACTTGCACATGTGATTGTTGTTGCGGCTGTGGTTGTTCAACACTCGTCAGATGAGCTACAACAACCTGTGTTGATTGAGGGACATTGCTGCTGCTTTCTTGCGATGAGCCAACATCACTGGTCGATGGTGATTGAAGAACTATACTGGCTGCCTCTGCAGCACTCAAGGGCTTGGACTTAAGTTGGCGTGGTGGTGG
This sequence comes from Lissotriton helveticus, assembly GCF_964261635.1. NCBI lineage: Eukaryota > Metazoa > Chordata > Amphibia > Caudata > Salamandridae > Lissotriton > Lissotriton helveticus. Next base: position 888,481,172 of record NC_136070.1, read on the forward strand.
TGGTGGCACTGAGCCCAATGGAGCGGGGGTGCTGCTGCCAGCTTGGTCCCCAGCAGATCCCGCTGCTGCTGCTGCAGGCATACTTTTTTTTTTACTCCCAAAAAAAGGGGCGGGCAGCACACCAGTGTCCTTGGTAACTTGCTTCTTCTGCTCCTTACTGGCACCTTTCTTGCTAGAGGAGCTACGGGTTACTTTTTTTGGGGCCATCTTCTTCAGAGCAGGTCAGCACGGCAGCAGTTGCACGAGTTGCAGAGGGTTCTGTGTCCAGACGTGACGTCGCGTGACGTTATGCTGCACACACACACCGCTGCAGGACTTCTTCCTGGCACTGGTGGTTCTCTTGAGTCTTTTTGTGCACCTAAAAGCAATGGAAGACAGAGGAACATCAGTTCAGTTATACACCCCAAAAAATCGACAAAGCACAGAAAAATTAGCACAATCCCATGCCATCCATGATGTTTACATTGAAGACACCCCACAGGGGACTAGGGAGTGGGACATGCAAGTATGCAACACTGAGTCACTACCCCTGGGCATAATGGATGAAAAGTAGGCAAAATAAGTGCAGGCCTCAGACACTGCCTCTCCTCAAAATGGCCCTTTACACCCCAAGCACATGTTGCCTGTACCAGCCAGCACTCAAGATGGCCACCACCACCACCCACATGGCCAGTCCACATCAACAGTACACCCCCAAAAAACAGAAAAACAGCCAGAAATCACCAAAATCCAATGCCATCCATGATGTTTACATTAAAGAGAGTGAGACCACACCACAGGCACACTCAGTCCATGCACCACCACCCCTGGGCAAAAGGCCACACCAGCAGCCCCCCAAAAACGACAAAAAACAATATAATAAGCACAATCCCAGCCCATCCATGGCCTCAATTATGTTTAAATTCAAGAAGACACCCCACAGAAAGACTAGGCCCATGCAACACTCACCACCCCTGGGCAAAGGGCCCCACCAGCAGGCCCAAAAAAACGACAAAAAACAATAAAATCAGCACAATCCCAGCCCATCCATGGCCTCAATGGTGTTTAAATTCAAGAAGACACCCCTCAGAAACACTAGGCCCATGCAACACTCACTACCCCGGGGCATAATGGATGAAAAGTAGGCAAAATAAGTGCAGGCCTCAGACACTGCCTCTCCTCAAAATGGCCCCTTACACCCCAAGCACATGTTGCCTGTACCAGCCAGCACTCAAGATGGCCACCACCACCACCCACATGGCCAGTCCACATCAACAGTACACCCCCAAAAAACAGAAAAACAGCCAGAAATCACCAAAATCCAATGCCATTCATGATGTTTACATTAAAGAGAGTGAGACCACACCACAGGCACACTCAGTCCATGCACCACCACCCCTGGGCAAAAGGCCACACCAGCAGCCCCCCAAAAACGACAAAAAACAATATAATAAGCACAATCCCAGCCCATCCATGGCCTCAATTATGTTTAAATTCAAGAAGACACCCCACAGAAAGACTAGGCCCATGCAACACTCACCACCCCTGGGCAAAGGGCCCCACCAGCAGGCCCAAAAAAACGACAAAAAACAATAAAATCAGCACAATCCCAGCCCATCCATGGCCTCAATGGTGTTTAAATTCAAGAAGACACCCCTCAGAAACACTAGGCCCATGCAACACTCACTACCCCTGGGCATAATGGATGAAAAGTAGGCAAAATAAGTGCAGGCCTCAGACACTGCCTCTCCTCAAAATGGCCCCTTACACCCCAAGCACATGTTGCCTGTACCAGCCAGCACTCAAGATGGCCACCACCACCACCCACATGGCCAGTCCACATCAACAGTACACCCCCAAAAAACAGAAAAACAGCCAGAAATCACCACAATCCAATGCCATCCATGATGTTTACATTAAGGAGAGTGAGACCACACCACAGGCACACTCAGTCCATGCACCACCACCCCTGGGCAAAAGGCCACACCAGCAGCCCCCCCAACAACGACAAAAAACAATAAAATCAGCACAATCCCAGCCCATCCATGGCCTCAATGGTGTTTAAATTCAAGAAGACACCCCTCAGAAACACTAGGCCCATGCAACACTCACTACCCCTGGGCACAATGGATGAAAAGTAGGCAAAATAAGTGCAGGCCTCAGACACTGCCTCTCCTCAAAATGGCCCCTTACACCCCAAGCACATGTTGCCTGTACCAGCCAGCACTCAAGATGGCCACCACCACCACCCACATGGCCAGTCCACATCAACAGTACACCCCCAAAAAACAGAAAAACAGCCAGAAATCACCACAATCCAATGCCATCCATGATGTTTACATCAAAGAGAGTGAGACCACACCACAGGCACACTCAGTCCATGCACCACCACCCCTGGGCAAAAAGCCACACCAGCAGCCCCCAAAAAACGACAAAAAACAATAAAATCAGCACAATCCCAGCCCATCCGTGGCCTCAATGGTGTTTAAATTCAAGAAGACACCCCACAGAAAGACAAGGCCCATGCAACACTCACCACCCCTGGGCAAAGGGCCCCACCAGCAGGCCCAAAAAAACGACCAAAATCAGCACAATCCCAGCCCATCCATGGCCTCAATGGTGTTTAAATTCAACAAAACAGTTGTATCATGCACCCATAACCAACCCTGGTCCTACTGGATACTGTGGCTACCCACAATATAATTTATTTAATTTTCTGAAAAAGTTCCAAAATTGTACTTGCAGCAACTGTAATGCCCCAAACAAACTTACTTGTGAAAGTTGATTTCTAATCCAAAAGTGATCCAAAGACAGTCAAAAAGGCCTCAAATCCAAATATCCAGCAGCACCCACAAAAAGTAATCCTTCCAGCTCCAGATCCAAATGAAAGTGACCAGGAGATGGACAAAGCACTGGGAGGAGCCTGCTGGACAGGAACAGGAAGTTGGAGACTGTGGGGCACTTCCTTCCTCCCCCCCCCCAAAATGGACTCCTTGCAAAAAGAAAGGCCATGCAAATGTCAACCTGAGGAGTGATTCTGATAAAAATCATAATTTTCTGAAGGTTTATCCTGTTTGCTGGTCATTTTCTTGTGCGAAATTGTAAAATCTCTATTTCGCAAGTGCGAGATTGTTCATTTCCGCCGCAACTACGTGTTCGCAATTGCGAACTCTCGCGAGATGTGCTGTGCAAGGTGGCAAGCCGCGATTACGTATTCGTGGGAGCCAAACTCCCGCGGGAACACGCAGCAAGATCCAAAATGGCGCAGCACTCTCAAAATATGATCGAGAAAAACAACTCGGCAAACGCTAAATGACGGAAAGTGAACGCCGTGCACCACGCCGCGCGCCGCAACCAAGCAAAAAATCCGCCGCGAGCGGATTCACGGATTTTCGACAAATTCGCGAGAGTTCGCGGATTGCGAATTTGCCGAAAATCCGAAAAATCCGCGATCGGAGCGGATTTTACGCCCATGCCTGAGTCGTGCTATGTGGTAGAGGCACAGGTGGTTTAGCCATGCATGCCTCTGTCATCCAACCTGACACCCCACTCCACTTTATGACATTACAATCCACTCTACGCACCTCCACTCTAAGACACTCTAACAATGCATCACTGTGTGACACACCACTCCACTGTATTCTAGGGCACAGCACTCCACTCTACAGATGATACATCACACCACTCTACTCTTCAGCTCTCCTCTCTATGGCACTCCACTCCATGCCACTCCACTTTGCCCCACTCTACTATAATCCACTTCACTTCATACCACTCCATTCCATGGCATGGCACTCTACACCATGACACTCTACAACGCTCCACTCTACGCTACTCCATTCTATCCCACTCCACTATAGTCCACTCTACATCACTCTACTCCACTCAACAACACTCTACACCCCTCTAGTCTATTACACTCTACGCAAGTCTATACCACTCTTCGACACTCAAATCCCTCTACTCCACGTCACTTTACTCCATTCTACTCTATCACACTCTACTTCATTAAACTCCAGTCTACTCCTCTAATCCACTCTACACCACTCCACTCTACACCACTCTATGCCACTTCACTCTATCACACATTACAACACTGTACTCGACATTACACCACTCCATTCTGCAACACTGTACTCCACTCTATGCCACTCTGCTTTACAACACTGTACAACACTCCACTCTATGACACTCCACTCTATGACACACCACTGTACAACACTCCACTCTACAGCACTCTCCTTCAGTCTACTATAATTAGGAAAACTTAATTAATTATTTGTATAGAAAACCAACATAAACTACACAAACCTTAGAAATTCTAAATTTATAGCTATAACTTAAACCTATGTACATAGTGTTGTCATTTTGCTAGTTATGCTACTTTAACTATCACTTGTGCCCTCCCCATGCACTGCTTATACCCTTTCATATTACATCACTTTTAACATGTTATATGATAGCATTTTTAAACAAGACCGATGACAACTCAAATTACATAATTTATAAGAACACCTTGCATGGCTGAAGGGTGAGTTTCCATTAATGCTATGTGGCTAGCAACAGTCACGGCTGGTGACATTTGAAAGTGGAGGGGCGATTGTGTGAACTTGTGTACCTGGAAAGAGACCTTTAAAGAGGTCTCAGTAACCGGCAGCTGTACCAAGTCAATAACGTAATTGATCCTTTCAAGAATAGCATCTTTCACAATGGGTCGAATATGCCACTGAACTGAATCACTTTACGCTGCATTTGTTTTGCTTTCGGATTCGAGGTCTGACAGCAGCAGGGCGACTGTACTGTAGTTTAATGGGCTTCATTTTACAGAGCTAATTTCCGGCGCGCGGTAATCCGCTCGAGTTTTTATGGTGGTGGCAGTGGAACAGTTGCCTTTTTCATTATGACCCTACATTCAAAGAGGTTGTTTGGCTTGTTCGGGCAGGCATCACACGTCCAACAGCCCCCACATGATGCCCAATATATTACAAACGCATGTTGGCACAATCGGCACTCCACCAACCATGAGCATTTCCCAGCCCCTCGAGACACACAATCACACCGTGGAACCAACAGGCACTCCAAAAAGGCCATCTGTGGGCTATATGACCCCCCCCCCCCCCCCAAAAAAAATCAAAAAATAATTACCGTCCGGAGACTCCGACCTGACTCCCGCCGTCTTGGTTTCAAGTCCTGCAGCACGTCATCAGGAAGGCGGCGCGGCAGGCAGCCTCCCTCCCCTCCACCGCCGCGTTTTTGATTGGTGCGGCCGGCTGCCCCAGGCTACATCATTTTCTCTCTGTATGCTGCTGCTGCAGCATACAGAGAGAACAGGGAGACTGAGTGGGTGGTGTTACTCAAGGGCAGGGGGGAGTGGCTTGGGGGAGTGGCTTTCCCACTGTTGTTAATTCTGTCTGTTGCTGCCCAAACAGTTAGTATTAACAACAGTGGGCAAGCCACTCCCCCAAGCCACTCCCCCCTGCCCTTGAGTAACACCGCCCACTGTAAACCAAAACCAGAAAGTTCTGCTTTCACGCCATGCGAAAAGGCAGAAACAAATGGTAGTTATATTATTACGGCAATAGTTAACTACCATTTGTTTCTGCCTTCTCGCACAACGAGAAAGCAGGGGGGGCGGCGCCCAAACGCCCCCATGGAGGAACCGCCACTGGCTAGCAAGTGGACAGCACTGTGCACAGAGGTGCACAAGTTATAGTAAGTTGTGGGCGGGGAACAAATTAAAACTTTAAGCTAGTACTATAAATTCTAGCTATAAATTTCGAATTGTTATGGTTTGCGTAGTTTAAATTGGTAATTCTAACATCATCAACTTTTTGCTTTTATATATATGTTGTCAGTAGGTAGTTATAGTTATTACCTTCTTTCCAAAGGTACGTTTTGCTACACAGATCATACTTTTTGTTATTTGGTGTAAATCAGTTCAGTAGTTTACAAGAAATTAAAGGAAATCCAAATTTGTATATCTGGGCAGAGCCTAGGCACAAATCTCATAGTGAGATCTGAATTGGACGTCAGCACTTCAACCAGGAAGTGCTGGCAGTCATCTTGGGACCAATATACACCGTAGTACCCCATAGAAATGCATTGTAGTGAATGGCAAGTTTTGATGGTCACAAAAAGGGTGATAACGTATTTGAACTGCAATTTAAATCATTTGCAGCTAAGGTGATTTTACACTTTGAAACCCCCTTCTGCTGGGATTTCAAGAATCATGTTTGAGATAAAACTGTTTCTTTTCATGGTTTTCTAATAGAGATTATAGAAGGTGCTCCAGAATCTAATAGGAGAGTATAATTTCTGTAAATTCACAATATGTTTCACAGCCATATGAGAATGAAGTCTGACATTCTCAGTAACACATGCACTTCTGACAGGAGCAGCCTCCAGCAATGTCCTGGGGTGCCCACTGCTGGTGGTGCGATGAGGTCCTCTTGCCTCCTGAGAGCCTCAGGACTATAGTGGACTTCATCCCCCAAGCAGCAGTGCACAGAGAGGTGCATTTGCAGAGTGGTGGAGAAAGGGGGCGTAGCCTCTGACCACCTCTCAGTAATCCTGCTGTGTGGGCCTTACTGGAGATAACAGGAAGGCTAGTTGTCCCCCAAGGACCCTCAAGAGCCAAGGGGACTTCATTCCCAACTAGTAGTACACCAGGAGGCGCTTTTGCAGAATGGTGGAGAAAGGGGGCGAGGCTACCAGAAACTTCTCAGCAAACCCACTATGTGGGACTTGCTGGAGCTAACATGAGGGGTACTTGACCCCCAAGGACCCTCAATAGCAAAGTGGACTTCACCCACCTACAAGTAGTGCACCAGGAGGTGTGTTTGCAGACTGGTGGTGTAATGGGGCATGGCCTCCTGCATTGTCTCAGCATTCTGGGACTTACTGGAAATGGCAGCAGGGGTAGTTGGGCCCCAAGAACATCCTTGAAGGCAAACTACCCCTCCTGTTACCCCCACGAGGGTGGAGGAACATTGCCCCACTGCTTTCTCACAGTACTAGAAGCAGAAACATAAAATGGAAATAACTACCATTTTATGTTTCTGCTTCTCGCACAGCGAGGAAGCAGAAGGCTTTGGTTGCTGGCGGGCGGGTGGGCGGGGCTGCTCTACGAGCAGGGCTGGGCAGGGGCGGAGTGGTGTGCCCACTCCTGAGTGCACATTACTGGATTGGCCGACCAAACCAGCCATGTGCCCTCTGTCCTTCTCCATGCAGGCTGCAATGCAGCCTACATGGAGAACATGGCCAGGCCATTATCCCCTGGCTGGGCGGCATCCCGAACAATCACAACGTTGCTTGTAGGGTTGTGATTGGCTTAGGGGTGGGAGCCTGGCTGACTGGCTGCCTGCATCCTGTTCCTGCTGGAGGCAGGAGAGCAGGAGAGGAGCAGAGACGATGCCGGACCCGGACGGCGGAAAGGTATGTTTAAATGTTTAAATAACCCCCCCCCCCACCAACAAGTCATGCCGTCCACGACTGTACTTCCAGTAATTCCCACAGAGCGATATTTATAAAATGTGTTTGGAGGACATTCCACCTTTCGACCACTCTGGAACTGTGGCTTGTGGTGCACTACTGATTGGGCAAAGAAGTCCACTTTATTCCTAAGGAACCTTGGGGGGCAAGAAGCCCTCCTGGTACTTCTTGTAAATCCTACACAGCTGGACTCCTAAGAGCTGGTTGGAAGCCCATCCCCCTTTCGCTACCACTGTGCAAACGGAATTACTAGTTAAAAAAAAACATTGAAATCCACTGAAAAAAACCAAGGTTAAAGGGATGTTATAGTTTATAATTATCATTTTAAAAGCCTTTGAATTTCACTGAAAAACAAAGGTTACAGGGACGTTAAAGTTAGGAAATAGCATCAAAAAACACCTTAGAAATGCACTGAAACAAACCAAAGATTACAGGGACGTTATAGTTAGGGTCAGATTTCACTCGTACAAAACTAGTGAAATTCAGCAGTTATAGTTAGCTGTGCTAACTATAACTCATAACCCCACAATCCACTGCTTAGGACCTCACACATTAAATCACACTTGACATGGTCAGTGACATCACTGATGATATCTCAAATGACATCACTGATGACATCATCCACAAAATATCTCTCACATACACCTAATATAATCTTTCATACACCCACTCCAACTTTCACACTACCATTCTCAAAACCATTGACACACCATACCAGTACTTATACACGTACTTACTAGGTCTACACATACATTCACTCATACTTGCATACAGCTACTCATACACCAACTCACTCACTAATATAGACACTGATATAGCCCCTCATACGCCCATGCAGCCACTCACACACTGTCAGTCACCCATAGAGCTACTCACACACCTACTCATTAACCCATAGCGTCAATCACACAGCCAATTACTCACCTATACAATTATACACAGACCCTCTCACTTATTCATACTGACACAAGCACACACTTACCACCACTCTCACAATGACTCACTCGCACATAGTCACTCATATACTCCAAAAGTCACCTGTACTGCCTTTCACATATGCAGTTACTCACCCATATTCCACTTTCATTCAGTCACCCATACAGCCCCTTACGGACACACTTACTAACCCATACAGATACTGACTCACCCACTCACTCATCCATGTAGGCAATCATACACACCTTTGCCCACCCACAGACACTCATGCAGCCATAGAGATACTCCGAAAACCAATCAGTCACCCATACAGCCACTCACGTCCCCCCAGTCGCACACCCATACAGCCACTTAGACACCAACTGACAGACAGATACAGACATTCACACAGCCAGTCACTCATCCATACATTTACTGAGACAGCTAATCATTGACTTATACAATCAGTCACAGACCCACTGAATCAACCATACAGACACTCATATGCCCACTGATTCACCAATACACATTGGTATATCTAATTAGCTACTCTTAAACTTTGTAAAACCCTCACAGTCACTGGATGATGTCATCAGCCATTTGAGATGCCATCAGTGATGTCACTGACAAAATCAAGAGTGATATAATATGCAAGGTCATAAGGAGTGCATTGAATGGGGCGTGAGTTATAGCTAGCTCAGATAACTACAACTGTTGAATTTCACTGGTTTGTACGAGTGAAATCTGACCTTACCTATAACGTCTCTGTAACCTTTTCACTGGTTCCACCAAGACAGACAGACAGACAGACAGACAGACAGACAGACAGACAGACAGACAGACAGACAGACAGACAGACAGACAGATAGATAGATAGATAGATAGATAGATAGATAGATAGATAGATAGATAGATAGATAGATAGATAGATAGATAGATAGATAGATAGATAGATAGATAGATAGATGGATGGATGGATGGATGGATGGATGGATGGATGGATGGATGGATGGATGGATGGATGATGGATAGATAGATAGATAGATAGATAGATAGATAGATAGATAGATAGATAGATAGATAGATAGATAGATAGATAGATAGATAGATAGATAGATAGATAGATAGATAGATATGGTGCTGGGCACTCACCTAGCAATATCATATTACAAAAAACAGCAACAAAAAACAAGTATAGACAAAGTCAAATGTCTCGAAGCCAACCCCAGACCTATTGGCGTTGCTAATGCTTGTTGGCTTATTGAGCCCTGTCAGCCTGAGAAACACAAAGCAATGTTCTTGACCAAAACATAAAGCTTCTGGCATTGTCATTCTTGAACATGAGCAACAAATAGGGTAATATCTATTACTGACCTCTTCCTCCCCAGACAGCTCCGCATGGTGCATGCTGTAATTCACATTATAAGTGTCAAATGAATTAAAACGGAAATTTCCATTTACAGAGTCTCCTTTTACAGACAGACTCCCCCCTCCCCTTCCCCTTGTTGTTAGCCCTGTTATACCCTGGTGCACTATCATTCATTCTTCAGTTTACAGGAACTCCTACTCAGACTCGTCTGGAAGTGTGTGGGTAAAACAGTTGCCATTTCTGAGGCAATGTTAATCTCGGACTGTGTTTATTTTATCTATGTTTTACAGGGTCTAAATTCCAATCCTTTCCAGGCACTGGGGTCAGGTTGCGTAGACAGCGTCTCTGCAGTTTTACTCCGACATTTCCAGATAACAAATGTTACAGCAACACCGGGGTAATATTTCACAAAATGTGTGTGTGCACTGCCTGAAGAGGGTAAAATGTACCATTCCCAATTACTGATCATTGCAAGAAAAATGGCATTTTGGACCGTTCTAATAAATGTCTGTGACAAAATTGCGGCATTGCAATCCGGATAACACAGCTCCTAGCTAGGAATTGACCCTTGTGGCTGCTATGTATGGTCCTTTAAAGAATTCAACGAAATTTTGAAAGTTGTAGTACTTTTCCAGAAAAATAACCATCTCTGTTGCTTAAACTTCGAAAGCGAGTATTTTTTCTACAGAGCATATGAATCTGAAGTAGCAGACTTTGGGGCATATTATCAAGCACGGCGTTAACATTATCGCCGCTTTAGCGGCAGAAAACTGCGGCTAAAGCGGCGATAATGGGCTTGATAATACGCCGTAGAGAATTCCCATACAAGCCCATGTTAACACCAGAACATGGGCTTCTATGGGAATTCACAGGGGCGTATTATCAAGCCCATTATCACCGCTTTAGCAGCAGTTTTCTGCCGCTAAAGCGGCGATAATGTTAATGCCGTTTCTTGATAATATGCCCCTTTATGTATTGAAGGGCTTATTTATGAGAGCCCTGATTTACTATGCTACCACATACAGTGGTACTTCAGTGACGCAGGGTTCTCATTTCGATTTAAGAAGCTACGCAAAGCCACTCTGCATGGCTTTCAGTGGCCTCATAATTCATGAGTGAGGCGACGCAGCGTAAATTACTCTGCACCCAGGAGGCGTTCCACAGGCGCCGCAGTGGGTTTTACCACACAACACACGTGGGATTTGACACTGCCACAAATTTACAAAGTGATGTAAACCTGGGAAGTTCCAAATCCGTACTCCTCCTGAGATAAGCCATAACGAGGAGAAATATGTTAATTAATTCCAATTTTTTCCTCTTTCCATTTGTGCTGCTTCTGCAGCGCACATGGAAAGCGGAAAATGCCTCTTAGGATTGTTTTTGTGCAGGAAGGTGTCCCTTCCTGCACAAAAGTAATCCTGCATGCAACGGAGGCACCGATGGTGCAAGGGTGCCTACATTAGTGCTAGGCTGCCAAAACGGCACCAGCGCAGGGAGAAAGGACAGGATGTACTGTATTGCTTAAATATGGTGCATTCCTGCCCTTTTACTTTGGGACAGCACAGCGAGGTGCCTTGCTGCACGTCCCTACGCCAAAATCCCATGAATAAGCCCCTGGATGTTTGTGTGGTATTCCTACAGAAGTGGCAGGAGATTATTCTTTTCACTTTTTGCAATTCCAGCGAAAAGCATGGTTAAAAGGAGAGCAAATCGTAACCATTTGGTGTTCTCCCCAACTCTGATTAGCTCTTACATGCCTTTCCTTCACTGTAACACCTTTCATATTTTAGAGTGAGTTTAGCAAGAGCAAAGAAGACAGGTGACTGGCCAATCTGCTGCTGTTGTGTTTACAGGCAGGGAAATACAAATACTTCTCTTGAAGTCCAGTCAATGTCAGAGGTGGGCGTGCCAGAAAATTAACAAGGAGAGCAAACCAGAGTGAATCCTGGGATAAGGGAGAGCCCTAACATGATCTAAGCCGGTGACATATTTGCTATGTAGGGCAGTCAGTTTATTTTAAAAGTAGGGGCGTAGGAGACACTAAAGTTCTGGGGCAGACAGGGACAACCTTGTGGACTTTCCAGTGGCCCTATACAAATCGCCCGTTGTGTGAGACCGTAAACCTTTTAAACAAATACAATTGCACAGTTTTGAAGTGAAATATTGAGAAAAGCAGGCATGTAGTCACAGTTTGCAAGTATGTTTTATTGTTATTTACATGCATAGTATTTAGACCAAATGTGGGCGGTCTCTGGAAATCGACGGGGGTCTTGCAGCACTTGTCCCTACCTGCGCCCTGGTGCAGGCGGCATCACGGAATCCCGGTGGGCTTGCTGGTGTTCTCTTCCCCCCCTCCCGCCGCCGCAGATCCATCCATAGCGGCCGCAGTGCGGAGGTGGGGACTACATACCCCAGGCTGCATAGCGGCAAAGCGGCGGAAACGGCCAAGGACACTTCCGCGCACGGAGGCGCATTTAACCCGAGGAAAACCCCGGCAGAGCGGGCGGTCTCTGGAAATCGACGGGGGTCTTGCAGCACTTGTCCCTACCTGCGCCCTGGTGCAGGCGGCATCACGGAATCCCGGTGGGCTTGCTGGTGTTCTCTTCCCCCCCTCCCGCCGCCGCAGATCCATCCATAGCGGCCGCAGTGCGGAGGTGGGGACTACATACCCCAGGCTGCATAGCGGCAAAGCGGCGGAAACGCCCAAGGACACTTCCGCGCACGGAGGCGCATTTAACCCGAGAAAAACCCCGGCAGAGCGGGCGGTCTCTGGAAATCGACGGGGGTCTTGCAGCACTTGTCCCTACCTGCGCCCTGGTGCAGGCGGCATCACGGAATCCCGGTGGGCTTGCTGGTGTTCTCTTCCCCCCCTCCCGCCGCCGCAGATCCATCCATAGCGGCCGCAGTGCGGAGGTGGGGACTACATACCCCAGGCTGCATAGCGGCAAAGCGGCGGAAACGGCCAAGGACACTTCCGCGCACGGAGGCGCATTTAACCCGAGGAAAACCCCCGCAACGCGGGACCGCGCGCTGGACCAGCCGGGCTGAGCCCGGGCAGAGGGCGGGCCGTCCGTGGCCGTCAGGGGCCGGAGGAGGACGGGACGGGCCACCTCCCTTGGTTCCCTGACTACTTAAGGTACAAAGAACTCCTTTTCCACTACTTATTGACCTTTCATGAACGGGTAAAGACTTTAACTTTGCATACATCTTGTCAAGAATGATGCAAAAGGAGGCATTAAAAAATTCTTTTTTCCTGCTTGGCTCGGGAAAGGGGACTGGGGAAAAAACTCTGAGACTGAATAACCCTTCCCCTCCAAGAAAAATAGACACTGACGTATCCTCCCATCTTTTAGATAGTACGCTATCTCCCCCTTTAACCTCTGGAATCCCGCAAACCATGTCTTATTGGGAGGAATTAAATGCGTTGTGTGGTACCAAGTTCGCTCCAGTAGCATCCCCTTCCCCTGTACAAAATTTTTGTAGCGATAACCCATTTGGCACACTGTGCGAACCACCTCCACCACTCAATGAGGCCAACTCTCAAGTTGCTGTTCAGTCACAGGGTCCAAGTATCAAAAGGAAAATCGACGGGGCAACCGAATGCAAAATACAGAACCTTCCTGGTGGTGTTGGTCCTACATCGCCCGTCATGAACTCCGCCGTACCTAAGGGGGGTGATGAATGTTTGAATGCCCAAGTACAATTGCCCCAGTTGCCACTATTAGTTCAGTTTGAGCAAATGCTAAAATCCATAATAGCACCCCTCATAGAAAAAATAAATATCTTGGGGGATAGGCTGACAAATTTAGAGACAACCATGAAAACCAACTCCTTACCTCCCATAAAGACAGCAACATTCAAGCATCCCAACCTACCGACTGCATCCAGAGCCCCTATGCCAATTAACATCAGGAAAAATACCTTAACTGAAAGTGTAAACTCCAAAACACCACCCCAAACTGCTTTTAAAATTCCCCCCAAATTTGTATCTACAAACTTCCCCCTGGCTGGAGTGGAGCAAAATAGAGTAACGCGCATTCATTTACCCCCGGAAGCTGCCCCTTTTGTGCTTGTTCTTTCGGGAGTACCGGCACCCTCTCCTGGGAATCCCGAAAGACACAGGGAAATTCTGAACAAAGTCATATTTTGGCTAAATAAAAACAGATCCCTTCCACCCAATCATGAATGTGGAATTCTGGGTGTCAGAAGGGTGGGCTGGTTGGGGTCCCTACCTAAAGAAATCCCCGGGGACTTAATCCTGGTGAAGTTTAGGAATCGGAACATTGTCCCCCAGTTACGACTCTCCCAGCCCAAAGATGGAGACGGCCCCATTTCCATCTGGGACCTGCACGATTTCTATCCAAGTATCCCACATACTTCTCCACTTGGATTAATGACAGCATACCAACATATGATGGGAACTGGATTTCGTGCTCTTACTGGTAGTAGCTCTCCTGCTCGCTATAGATTTGACTCCGTGTACAAACATTGGAATTCCTGAAGTGACAAACCTAAGCACTAATCTAGACTGTAAATATTAATTTAATGTGTAGCGCATTGTAATTATTGCATTGTTCCAATAGGCCAGGCACATGTTCCTTTTAACCTGTAGCCACAAATGCTGCTATTAGTCTGATGTTTACAATGAGAGAGCCCGATATCTGCTTTTATACTGCGACATATATTTTAAGATGTTATCTTAAACTGTACCAACAGTTAAAATTGTATTCCATTGATTAATGAATTGTATAGATTTTTAACAATGTTTTATATGTGCTTTTATGGTTTGTTTTGTCTGAACCGAATAAAGCTTATTGAAACTGAAACTGAAACAAGGAGAGCAAACCAGAGTGAATCCTGGGATAAGGGAGAGCCCTAACATGATCTAAGCCGGTGACATATTTGCTATGTAGGGCAGTCAGTTTATTTTAAAAGTAGGGGCGTAGGAGACACTAAAGTTCTGGGGCAGACAGGGACAACCTTGTGGACTTTCCAGTGGCCCTATACAAATCGCCCGTTGTGTGAGACCGTAAACCTTTTAAACAAATACAATTGCACAGTTTTGAAGTGAAATATTGAGAAAAGCAGGCATGTAGTCACAGTTTGCAAGTATGTTTTATTGTTATTTACATGCATAGTAATTAGACCAAATGTGAAAGAAACACACATAAATCTTGCTTCTTCATGTACCAAGCAAACAAAGTTCACTGACTTCGGTTGGGGGCGTGGTGTTTGTAACTGCATTATGGTTTGAAAAGTACCTGCTTCTGCATTCCTGCAACAATAAAAATGTCAAGATAACTCCAGTGCTTAATGTTCTTCATTGAGAGAGATCGGAGGTTTGTGTAGAGGGCGTTTTGACTCATAGTAAGGTAGCCACAGTGGGATAATATACCTGCTGCAAAGAACGTGTACCATGCAGGTCACAAAGTACATATAATGTAAAAAGCTCAGTGGGTTACTGCTTTTGTCTGAGACCTTTATAAGAATAGTAAAAAGATGTTTTTGTAATCACTATTTTTGACATGTTATTTCTGTTTCACGATATTTTTGTGGGCGATGTTATGTCAGTGATCCATCAAGGAAGGGTACTTTGTTCTGATTAACGGTCATAGTAACCCCCAAAAATTGTTTTTTGTTGTTTAGCCATTCCAAGAAGTGTGGTGCTCTCCCTATGCAAACATTTCAATTTGTAAACACATCATTAATATATCTGCACCGGAGTCATAGTTCTTGTTCAAAGGGATTGGTGTCCCATATATGCTGTTGTATGAACCAATGCACATACAAACAGGCTACACTGGGAGCAAATGTGCTTCCCACTGTAATGCTGTGTTGTTGTAAATAGATGGTGTCTTCAAACTTGAAGAATTTGTTTTGTTAAAGCCAATCTGGCTAGTTGCATGATCCATTCACCTGGAGCATCAAACGGTCATTATTTCTCAGATAGGAGGTTTTCGATGACTCTCCAACTCTCTTCTTGAGCTAAGGTTTGTATATAATGCCTCAACATCAAAGCAAATTATAAGTTTGTTCGTGATGACAAAATCTAGTTCTGAAATGATGTTGAGTAGGTGTTTAGTACATAGGACATCATTTGCACGTTGAGTGGTCTCATGGAACCAATCCACAATTTGGGACATTGGTTCTTATACTGAGCCCATGCCTGAAACTATTGGGCTACCTAGTGGAGGGGTTCTCTGTTCGTGGATTTTGGGCGGGGTATAGAAGTAGAGGATTTTAGGTTTTGTTGTGGTTAGCAATCAGTCTCCTTCCTGGTAATCCAGCCTTCATCTTTAGCATGATCAACTAATGTTGCCATTTATTTTTGTAGTCCTTCCGTGAGATTCATCTGTAGTAACTTGTAATTTCCTGGAGACTCTCAATAATGTCAGGCAAGCCTGCCATTGGAACAATGACTTCTTAACACCCAGGCTCATAGTCACAAAATCAAGACAGAGTGGGGAAAACATTAGGTATGCGGGCGGCTGGACACCTTTGACACGTTTGACAATATGGGTACATTTGTCCCTATACTTTATTTGATGTCTGCCGTACCCTGAGTAACGTTTTCTATTGATTTCCAATCTGTTTATAGGTCACTTGCAACATGGCTGCATATTGTTAACCCATGATTACTCATAATTAGTTTGCAACTACAGAAGCACGCCCCCCTCTTCCTCCCAAGTTGCCTTCAGAGTATCCCAAATAGGGGAAGATCAATTGTATGCTCTTTGTTTACATGTGTGTCATGAGTAAGTCTCTGTTTTAATGCACGCTCTGCTACTTTTGAGCCTTTTGTCAACCATTACGGCATGCACCTGTGTCCTCCTCCACAGCATGAAATCGCTGACTTCACCATTGAAATGCTCAGCTTGAGTTATTTGTTTACAGGGGGCTCAGTGGTGTACTACAGCTTATCAATGTCACGTGTTTTCTGCACGACTACATTGAAATATATCACACTCCTAGAGATAATGAACTCACCTGAATGCACATATGTTTATATATGATTATATGTCTTATTTTCCAACAGGAATCAAGATTGAATATCGCTCCAACTTATTGGGATAGTAAGCCAGTTAATGCATGTAATTAGTGTTGCATGTTTGTCTTTCCCCCTTAATCCAAGCAATAGACAGAAAATTAGATTCAGGGGCACTTTTTGGTTTAGATGAAAGCCATGGATCCCATGTGACCATCTTTTTACGGGCTGACGCATGTCAACAGATATAATAGGGTAACATGGTTATTATTTACCATCTTTACCCCTGTATTTGGCTTTGAATCATACCTGAAAAACTGCTAATAAAGGGATATCTTGCTGGTACAACTTATGCTTCTTCTAAAAAAGACCCCGGCTGAAATTTATATTCAAAGTTCTTCCTGGAAAATGGTCGATCCCATCCTGTTTCTTAGGGACCAGGATGTGACCCAATGATGAAGCATGCCACTACTAGAGTGAGTGAGGGTCTAAAAAAACCAAAGGAGTTTCCAGTGAATATGGTGATACTCATAAATCCAACTGTGCTAAGAGTATTTGTTGGGTGTGTGATACCCTTTAGTGTGTGCTGATGATCAAATAGAGAGAACGTATCCCAACCCTGTAAAATCTTCTCTCCACCTCTGCCAGTGGGACAGTTTGCTGGGCGCCCAACTGGGTCTTTGTGATTAGTAAGTAAATTGCCCACCTCTCTATGTGGGCTATAAAACAAAGGTGATTGTTGGCTGAGCATAGTGAAAATATCCATGTATGTAAAATAAAAGTGATATTGAATATATGTAGTTGTTTGAAGAAAGGGGCAGTGTAGCAATTAGAATGTAATGAGCACAGGTTTTAGAGAAAAAATTGTGAGTAGTGGAATAAGTGGGTTCTTGTGTATGGAATGATTCTTAGTTAAATAATGTGTGGGTTAGGAAGGGAATGTCAAATGAGCAAATATTAGGGGAGAAGTAGATACGAGAAAGTAATTAAAAGATATTCAATAGATTCTATTAGAAAATAATGTGTTAGTCCTTAGAAGGAGTAGTGAGAGAGATGGGAGCTAGGGGGTTAGCTGAACACTTCTTTCTACATCCTTTGCTAAATTCTAAAAATGTTCAAAAAGGTCATTAACTATTTCTGGGCTGCCTTCCTCCTCCATTTGAGCTGAAAAATGTACTGTATTTTAAGGCCTAGCATTAACGAAGACCTTATGGTTTTATTAACATTAAATATGTAATATACTTACTTATTGGGACCTTTAGCCAGTACTCTTCGTTCATTGGTCTGTAGTTGCGCCATTTGCACTTTCATTCTGCCCACTACAGCATGCAGCATGGGGCAAAGGGTCAGGCCACTTCAGTCATTGGCTAACTACACTATGGGTCCGATTATGATGTCGGGCGGATCTCCGCCGACAGGCCATCGGTGGCGGTAGGTTGACATCTAAGGCTGTGGTCCAACCGCCACAGAATGACGTGGTCGGTTGGAGCGCAGTGGGCGGAGTTACCGACCGATGTCTCGGACAGGCTCAAGGAGTTCGTGGGAGCATTGGTCGGAGCATAATCCCTACAATGAGGGTGGTGCCTGCAGAGGCACCACCGTAGTGATTAGGATGTCCCTTTTCTCTCTGCCTTTACATGGCAGTCTGGCCGCGATGTAAAGGCAGGCGGAATGGGACTTTGGGGCCCCCTAGCAGGCCCACCGTCCCCTATGGGCCTTTGCCATGGGCCTGTTGGGGCCCATGGGGTGGCCCTCAAAACATCCATGCACCGTATGCCAGGCACCACATGGTGCCTGGCACTTTGAGAATGTATGTTTAAAAACATGCCTTTTTTCAATTGTGGCTTATGCAGCCCTTTTCCGGGTCGCAGTACACGCCGCAGTTGAAAAAGGCATGTTTATGACCGCCTTCATGGCAGTTGCGTCATAATAAGGAGGGTGGAGACGCCAACTACAAATCGGGCAGTCTCCATGCTGATACAATGGCGGTCAGATGCTTGTCTGACCGCCATCGTAATGAGGCCCTCTGAGTGATGGCATTCTGCCTTTTCACAAGGATCACATCCACACACAAAGTAATTCCCTCACATGCCAGTGACTTTTATGCCAATGTGTGTTTTTTTAAATCCTCAAAATATTTTTGTTTTTATCAATGTTTACTTTTAGATTGTTGAGGGCCTGGCAACTTCCCCAATAATAAAGTTTTGAAAAAGCCATAGTAAAACAAAATACGCATTGACAAAGACAAAATGCTGGTGACCAACTCTTGGCCTATTGTTTTTGCCAATCCTTGTTTCTTTTTGATGGGAGTCAGGACTTTTAGTTTTCTGACAGGAAGTGTGGAAACACAGCACCACAGTCATCAATGTCACTAACCCAACATTCATTTAGGTGAAACTCGAAATATAATCACAGAATAGGACCCTCTCCTCCATCTAGGTGCCACAGCTCACTATCCCATTAGGTGCTTAATTTGTGTTAGTGATTGCAGCACTCGTTTTTAGGGCTCGGGCCTACGTCACCACGAAGTGGGGTGGAGCTTCCGAGCTCTTATGTATTAGAAAAAAAAAAAATCTTTAGGGGTCCGGGCTGCCACATTCCTTAGTGCGCGCCACGTTTTTTATGGCATCTGCCTAGTGATTCGTCTTCGCTGTGCTGTATATTTAGTAGCCTTGACGTGATAGGCTATATTTACTTTTCGTCCGTCATTTATTTTAGTTTCATGGCATATTGTGTGTGGTTACGTGCACGGCAGACTTATTAATCTTAATTAGGAGCTGTCAGAGTGCCCGTGTAATGCAATCCAGATGGTGGGAGCGCGTTCACCATTGCATTGCATGTATCATGCGCGCGTGTAACATGTACCTTTCGCGCACGGCAGTCCATTCATTTTAATTAGGAGCTGTCAGAGTGCCGCGTTCACGGCGGAGATAATTGAAAGAAGTTTCCTGTAGCTTCAAGGGCAGTCACAGTACTTTTTAAGATACCTCGCATATTCTTCAAGCTAAGACAAGCACCCTTGCCTCGCCAATCCGCGTGTCTTCTAAAATAAAAGTGCACATTTGCCTCTTCTCTGCGAGGAGTGATTTCCGTTGCTGTTTTCTCCTCCCTTCAATATGTTAGAGTTTAACAGAGATGTCCAGGGGTGCAGCAGGTGCAGTGACACCGGGGCCTCGAGGGTCTCCCTTAACCCAGACAGTGCTGTATTTTACTACCAGTGGCTGTGAGGGTGCAGCAGGTGCAGTGACACCAGGGCCTTGAGGGTCTCCCTTAACCCTGACAGTGCTTTATTTTACTACCAGTGGCTGTGGGTGTCCAGGGGTGCAGCAGGTGCAGTGACACCGGGGCCTCGAGGGCCTCACTTAACCCTGACAGTGCTGTATTATACTACCAGTGGCTGTGAGGGTGCAGCAGGTGCAGTGACACCAGGGCCTCAAGGGTCTCCCTTAACCCTGACAGTGCTGTATTTTACTACCAGTGGCTGTGGGTGTCCAGGGGTGCAGCAGGTGCAGTGACACCGGGGCCTCGAGGGCCTCACTTAACCCTGACAGTGCTGTATTTTACTACCAGTGGCTGTGAGGGTGCAGCAGGTGCAGTGACACCGGGGCCTCGAGGGTCTCCTTTAACCCAGACAGTGCTGTATTTTACTACCAGTGGCTGTGAGGGTGCAGCAGGTGCAGTGACACCAGGGCCTCGAGGGTCTCCCTTAACCCAGACAGTGCTGTATTTTACTACCAGTGGCTGTGAGGGTGCAGCAGGTGCAGTGACACCGGGGCCTCGAGGGTCTCCCTTAACGCCGACAGTGCTGTATTTTACTACCAGTGTCTGTGGGTGTCCAGGGGTGCAGCAGGTGCAGTGACACCGGGACCTCGAGGGTCTCCCTTAACCCCGACAGTGCTGTATTTTACTACCAGTGGCTGTGGGTGTCCAGGCGTGCAGCAGGTGCAGTGACACCAGGGCTTCGAGGGTCTCCCTTAACCCAGACAGAGTAGTGAGTGCAGAGTAGTGAGTAGTGATTAGAGTAGTGAGTAGAGTAGTGAGTAGAGTAGTGAGTGCAGAGTAGTGAGTAGTGAGTAGAGTAGTGAGTAGAGTGGTGAGTAGTGAGTGCAGAGTAGTGAGTAGAGTAGTGAGTAGAGTAGTGAGTAGTGAGTAGAGTAGTGAGTAGTGAGTAGAGTAGTGAGTAGAGTAGTGAGTAGTGAGTGTAATAGTGAGTAGAGTAGTGAGTAGTGGGTAGAGTAGGGAGTAGAGTAGTGAGTAGAGTAGTGAGTAGAGTAGTGAGTAGAGTAGTTAGTAGTGAGTAGTGAGTAGTGAGTAGAGTAGTGAGTAGAGTAGTGAGTAGAGTAGTGAGTAGAGTAGTGAGTAGAGTAGTGAGTGCAGAGTAGTGAGTAGAGTAGTGAGTAGAGTAGTGAGTAGAGTAGTGAGTGCAGAGTAGTGAGTATAGTGAGTAGAGTATTGAGTAGTGAGTAGAGTAGTGAGTAGTGAGTAGTGGGTAGAGTAGTGAGTAGAGTAGTGAGTAGAGTGGTGAGTAGTGAGTAGAGTAGTGAGTAGAGTAGTGAGTGCAGAGTAGTGAGTAGAGTAGTGAGTAGAGTAGTGAGTAGAGTGGTGAGTAGTGAGTAGAGTAGTGAGTAGTGAGTAGAGTAGTGAGTAGTGAGTAGAGTAGTGAGTAGAGAGTGCAGAGTAGTGAGTAGTGAGTAGAGTAGTGAGTAGTGAGTAGTGAGTAGAGTAGTGAGTAGAGTAGTGAGTAGTGAGTGCAGAGTAGTGAGTATAGTGAGTAGAGTACTGAGTGTAGTAGTGAGTAGTGAGTGTAGTAGTGAGTAGAGTAGTGAGTAGAGTAGTGAGTAGTGAGTAGAGTAGTGAGTAGAGTAGTGAGTAGTGAGTAGTGAGTAGAGTAGTGAGTAGTGAGTAGAGTAGTGAGTAGAGTAGCGAGTAGTGAGTAGAGTAGTGAGTAGAGTAGTGAGTAGAGTAGAGTAGTGAGTAGAGTAGTGAGTAGAGTAGTGAGTGCAGAGTAGTGAGTAGTGAGTAGAGTAGTGAGTAGAGTAGTGAGTAGTGAGTAGAGTAGTGAGTAGAGTAGTGAGTAGAGTAGTAGAGTAGTGAGTAGAGTAGTGAGTAGAGTAGTAGAGTAGTGAGTAGAGTAGTGAGTAGAGTAGTGAGTGCAGAGTAGTGAGTAGAGTAGTGAGTAGTGAGTAGAGTAGTGAGTAGAGTGGTGAGTAGAGTAGTGAGTGCAGAGTAGTGAGTAGTGAGTAGAGTAGTGAGTAGAGTAGTGCGTAGTGAGTAGAGTAGTGAGTAGAGTAGTGAGTAGAGTAGTAGAGTAGTGAGTAGAGTAGTGAGTAGAGTAGTAGAGTAGTGAGTAGAGTAGTGAGTAGAGTAGTGAGTGCAGAGTAGTGAGTAGAGTAGTGAGTAGTGATTAGAGTAGTGAGTAGAGTGGTGAGTAGTGAGTGCAGAGTAATGAGTAGTGAGTAGTGAGTAGAGTAGTGAGTAGTGAGTAGAGTAGTGAGTAGAGAGTGCAGAGTAGTGAGTAGAGAGTGCAGAGTAGTGAGTAGTGAGTAGTGAGTAGAGTAGTGAGTAGAGTAGTGAGTAGTGAGTAGAGTAGTGAGTAGAGTGAGTAGAGTAGTGAGTAGTGAGTAGAGTAGTGAGTAGTGAGTTGAGTAGTGAGTAGAGTAGTGAGTAGTGAGTAGAGTAGTGAGTAGTGAGTAGAGTAGTAGAGTAGTGAGTTGAGTAGTGAGTAGAGTAGTAGAGTAGTGAGTAGAGTTGTGAGTAGTGAGTAGAGTAGTGAGTAGAGTAGTGAGTAGAGTAGTGAGTAGTGAGTAGAGTAGTTGAGTAGTGAGTAGAGTAGTAGAGTTGTGAGTAGTGAGTAGAGTAGTGAGTAGTGAAGTGAGTAGTGAGTAGAGTAGTGAGTAGTGAGTAGAGTAGTGAGTAGAGAGTGCAGAGTAGTGAGTAGTGAGTAGAGTAGTGAGTAGAGTAGTGAGTAGAGTAGTGAGTAGTGAGTGCAGAGTAGTGAGTATAGTGAGTAGAGTAGTGAGTAGATTAGTGAGTAGTGAGTGCAGAGTAGTGAGTAGTGAGTAGAGTAGAGTAGTGAGTAGGACATCACAGGCAGCAGCTGTGCAAGCTTCTTACACTCACAAGGAGACCACAGGCAGCTGAGGTGCAAGCTTCTCCCACTCACAAGAAGGACATCACAAGCAGCAGCGGTGCAAGCTTCTCACACTCACAAGAACGACATCACAGGCAGCAGTAGTGCAAGCTTCTTACACTCACAAGGAGACGACAGGCAGCAGAGGTGCAAGCTTCTCACACTCGCAAGAACGACATCACAAGCAGCAATGGTGCAAGCTTCCCTTACACACTCACAGCAGGTACTGTGCCAAGGCAGCAGCAGCAACAGAGCAAGAGTCCCTTACAAAGAACAGGCACAGCACAGAGATGCACAATGCAATCTTCTCATACTCACAGGCAGCAGCGGTGCAAGCTTCTCACACTCACACGAAGGACATCACAGGCAGCAGCTGTGCAAGCTTCTTACACTCACAAGGATACCACAGGCAGCTGAGGTGCAAGCTTCTCCCACTCACAAGAAGGACATCACATGCAGCAGCGGTGCAAGCTTCTCACACTCACAAGAACGACATCACAGGCAGCAGCAGTGCAAGCTTCTTACACTCACAAGAAGGACATCACAGGCAGCAGCAGTGCAAGCTTCTTACACTCACAAGGAGACCACAGACAGCAGAGGTGCAAGCTTCTCACACTCACAAGATGTGATGTATTCCTATAGGTTCTGAATTGATCCCCCTATTCCTGACCCTATTCTGGTTAACAGACCAACAAGTTAACTAGCAGTCAGCCCATGAGGCAGCAAACCCACATGATGCAGATACCGTTATCTGACGAAGCCACACTACGGCACAGGAACGTGTTATCTGATTAGGTCATAACGCTTGCGATCTAATTAGACAAGCGATATTCCTCCAGCCCCTGATAAGGCATACGGAGTTCTCAAAACAAATCAAACCTATGACAACCTGGAAAAACCCTACGGCCATTGTTTTGATTTCATCGAGAACTTCAGCAAAAGAATGTGCTAACGACCTGGTCGTATGACATCCTTATTGACGTATCTATGTCCATCCTTACGTCAATCTCGGCACCTTAAAGGTATAAATATTACCGATATTGCCCTATGCAAACACACGCGGTGGTGACGAGACGGAGCAGCCATACTTGCCGAAGCCCAGAGCAGAGCAGACCCCGCTGGCGCAGCCCCGCCTTCCGGACGCGCTGAGAACGAGACGCGCTGCTTTCTCCTGCCGAGAAATCCAGCACCGGCGTTTCCGGGTAGCCCTCGCAGGCAGCCTGGAATATCGAGAGCAGAGACGAGAGATACCATCCCTCATTCATCCTAACTTCCAGGTACAGAACTGAATAACCCCTCGCAGAGAATTCTTTAGTCAGTCACTTGGCAAAAACAAACTTAACTTAAACTGTAACTTTCTATTCCCGCCCACGTATTAGACTTAGGTCAGGTACACGGGGTAGGCGTATTTAGAAACACCAGTTGAGTACGTTTAGTCAAATGTATATGTGTATGTAATATATTGTATTCATTTTAAAACCTTCATATGGCTTAGAAACCATATCAATGTTTTTACAGTATTATTTTATACTTCTGCTTCTAATGTATGCACTTTACTTAACTATAAGTATTGCAATAATATCGATCCATTTCTCTTGTATGAGAAAAGAGACTGATCAATAAATACCACCTTTTATTGAACACGCCCGTCTCTTCCTTTTCTCTACATTCTGATGAGACTAAGAATGCACGTACTGACTGAGTAAAATAAATTGCCTTTTGTTCACACGACTCTCGAGATACACTCTTGATTAGGGGAGAGCAAAGTTGTCATGTTCTATGGTTGTCAGAAACTAAATCCCTTCTTGTCTAATCAGGGAAGTTAATTCCTTCCTGAACATTCGAGAAAGTTTCTAGTGAACTCTGAGCTAGCTGGCAAACCCAAAACTTTAAGTCTAATATCGACAGTAGTAGACCTAGTTAACGTCTGTCTAGGCCTATACTATTGAAGGTATTATTCCAATGCGCAGAGCCTATTGGGATAATAGGAACTACACTACATGGCGCCCAACGCGTTTGGAAAGGGCGATAAAACTAACGTAAGACATTTAGAGTAACTCAGTCGTGCTTTCTCACTCAGACCCCTTTTCCCCATAATACTCCAAAGACGTCTGGAGTGGGTGAGAGGTAATATCCGCCAAACCTCGCAGGAGGAAACTCCTATGTATGGTTCTTGGTTTAGTCAACGTTGAAGGATACACTGTTCCAAAATATTGTGCATCTAATCTTTCGTTTCCATAAGAAACCTGATCTGCAAACAAAAGAAATAACCATCCTGTCGGTAAAATGGTAGACAGTGATGAAGAAAGAGAGGCAGTTAGATTAGCAGCTGACATAGCAGACGCTGATACTGCACTACAAAATGCAGACCCGGAGATAATACTCATCCCGGTCATCAAAAGGAAATCTATAACCTTAAAACTTATAGAAAATGGACTGACACCTAGAGGTGGTACAGTCATATTCGTAATTGAGGCACACGAATATCGGCAGACAGAGGTATACTATTCATGGATACATTTTCCAGCAGCAAATGCTGTAACAAAGTACTTCCACTATTACAAAATAGAGGAACCTCCTGAAACGTACACTCCTTTCGAGGAGGTGGAAGTACCACTCAAATTTCAAGAGCACCTGCTCTTATTTGATGGCGCCCTAAAACATAATAATCACATCACCAGGCTCGGTCCTTTAGGTAGATCAGGAGCAACGTGGCCGGTCCTAGCCGGATACACACCACATCCAGACATCGATGGGATGTCTGCAGCAAACCTTTTAACACAGCTAAAACAACTAATAAAAATACACAGACAATTAGTCCAGTATGTGATGCGGACTTCAACAATTCAGCCAGCGATTAAAATTCCACAGCTGACCCCTCACCAGGGGAACACAAATAAAATTACACCAAAGAACATACAATCCTGCCTAGGTAAAGTACCGGCTAAACGGGAACAAATACCATTCTGGTTGGCACAGAAAATTACCCAAATAGAGGCGGTGTTTCCTGACACCACCCCGTTAGAAAAACACAGGATTCTGACTATCTGTCTTCCAATGGGAATCGCACCACACATTGAGGACTGTGACACTTGGGGTACAGTCTTTGCTTCCATCTACACAAAAACGCACGGTGTTCCATTGTCGTGGAGTGAGTGTAGCGGGCCGGAAAAGCAGGCGAGGAGGCCGTATATAGTTGGCAATATTCGGTCTTTATTACTGATGTACAGCACAGATAGTCCCAACAGGTCCAAGGGGTAGCACCAGGCGATGAAGACAGAGGCGCTGCTTCTTCTCCTCGTGATGTCCTCGGACGGTCCGGATATATTCCGATGACGGGGAGGCTCCCAGGAGGACCGGAAGAGAGGAAACAAACAATGGACCGTTAGTCTGATCGAGTAGACAGAGAGTCTCAACTGTACACCTTCACCCGGGTAGTGCAAGAGCGGGGTCGGAAACGGACAGTGGGGGAAGGACGGTACCGGGAATAAGGAACACAGGTCAGGGTAATAGAGAGGGTGCTGGGGTGTGGTGTGCGAGTAACGAAAGGGCTTTCTACAGTGAAGTGCTATATACGTATAATACAGTGCACGGGTAGGGTGACTATAATACAGTGCATGGGGAGTGTGACTATGGAGAGGGGTTATATATACAGGGGGCTTTAACACGAACTCCTAGTGAGTAGGGATAAAGGAGGCAAAAGGCACTCACGCGGTCCGCCGTAACTCTCCTTTGAGTTACGGCCGCTCTCCAGCCACCTCCAAGGGACTCCACCACTCCTCCGTCCACACTTCTTCCTCGCACGTCTGGTCACCTTCTCCGTCTCCAGCCAGAGGGTCCTGCCACGAAACTCCGACGCCTTGTTGTGCTGAATCCGGGCTTTTATCTGTGCTGACTCTGCCAGGGGGGCGGGACTTCCGGGGTCAGCTTGGTATGGTTCCTCCCTTCCTGTTGCTCGGGTTGGCTCCTGTGGGAGAGAGAAGGGCGGGGTTTCGTTGGTGATGGAGGTTGCTCGGCGTCTTCTCTCGGCGGTGGCGTGTCGGTGAGTTAAACTCAGTCCCGGGGGTGTCGGACAAGGCTTGATAGGGGGGTT
Source organism: Lissotriton helveticus (assembly GCF_964261635.1). Taxonomy (NCBI): domain Eukaryota; kingdom Metazoa; phylum Chordata; class Amphibia; order Caudata; family Salamandridae; genus Lissotriton; species Lissotriton helveticus. The sequence goes on from NC_136070.1 coordinate 888,508,134, forward strand.
TTGGTCCTCGGGGAGGGGTTTACGGGCCGTTCCATCACATCCCCTTCCCCTAGCTGTCCTTCTTGTAATGGGAGGAGAATGCGGATACCGGGACAGAAAATCCGCATTTCCTTGATCGGAACCCTTTCTATGTTTGGTTTGAAAATGAAAGGGTTGGAGAGACAAAAACCAACGCAGGACCCGGTCGTTCTGCCCTTTGTTCCTGGCCATCCACTCCAAAGGGGCGTGATCTGTATAGAGTATGAAGTCTCTGCCCTCAAGGTAATAACGAAGACTTTCTACCGCCCACTTGATGGCTAAGGCTTCTTTTTCAACCACCGCATATTGTTTTTCCCGGGGGAAGAGTTTGTGGCTCACAAATAGAATGGGTCGTTCATTTCCCACGGCATCCTTCTGGGACAATACGGCTCCTAAGCCGTAGTCCGATGCATCTGTCTGTAGGATGAAAGGGGCTGAATAATTGGGGGGGACCAATACAGGACCCGAGGTCAAGGCTTCTTTGAGGTCTATAAAGGCATGCCAGGCTTCCGAGGAGGGATTCCTGAGTTGTTCATCTGAGCGGTTTGTTTTTTTCAACAGGTCCGTGAGGGCTGCTGCTCTTTGAGAAAAGTTGGGCACAAAGCGCCGATAATACCCCAGGAGTCCTAGGAAGGCTCGGAGGTCTTTTTTTGTTTGTGGAAACGGGAGGGATCGGATGGCTGCCGTTTTGCTCTCTTGGGGTCTAATCAGGCCGTCCCCCAGAAGAAACCCCAAATATTTAACTGTTTTTGCGGCCAACGTGGTTTTGGCCGGATTGATGGCAAACCCGTATGAGCCTAAGGAGCTGATAACACTGGATAAGTGCTGTAGGTGTTGGGGCCAGCTGTCGCTAAAGATGACGATGTCATCTAGATACGCGCCTGCGTAAGCTGTATGGGGTCGCAGAACCTGGTTCATGGCCCTTTGGAAGGGCATGACAAGGAATTGATATAACCCGTCCGGGGTAGAAAAGGCCGTTTTTCTTCTATCTTGTTCCCGGAGGGGTATCTGCCAGTACCCCTTGCAGAGATCGAGCGTGGAAATGAATTTTGCTTGTCCTATTTTTTCGATCATTTCGTCCACCCTGGGTAAGGGGTAGGTGTCGAACTTGGAGACCTTGTTGACCTCCCGGAAGTCGATGCAGAAACGGACCGAGCCGTCCGGTTTTGGTACCAAAACGATAGGGGAGTTCCACTCGCTGACTGAGGGTTCAATTACTCCCATTTGTTGCATGACTTCCACTTCCTGACGGATGACATCTCTACGGGCCTCTGGTACTCTATACGGCCTCAGGCGAACCACTTTCCCACGTTCGGTTTCAATCCTGTGTTCGGTGACCGTGGTTCGACCGGGGGAGGTCGAGAAGACGCCTTTCAAGGGTTCCAGGGTGTGGCGTAGCTCCTGGATTTGAACCGGGTTAAGGTCGGAATCTAGACAAGGGTCGAAAGAGAGGATGTGGTTCTTCTGGGTTCCAGACAGTACCGGACGGGGTCCTTCCCACTTTTTAAGCAGGTTAACATGGAAGATTTGAGAGGTGCCTCGGGTAGGATCCAGTTCTATTTCGTACGTGACGGGTGTTACTTGCCGAAGGATGGGGTAGGGTCCTTGCCATTGGCCGAATAATTTGTGGTCGGACGAGGGCATCATAAGGAGCACTAGGTCGTTGACCGCAAAGACCCGACTGCGAGTGCCCTTGTCATATTGTCTCTTTTGGTTATCCTGAGCGGTCTCTAAGTTTTGCCGGACAATATCACGAATCATAGATAGATGTGTCTTGAGGTTTTGCATATATTCTGGGAGTGGACGTGTCCGATCCGGTTCAGCTTCCCAGGCCTCCTGGGCCATGTCTAGGAGGGTACGGGGGGGTCGACCGTACAGTAATTCATATGGGGAGTACCCCGTGCTGCTCTGGTTTTTACAACGGATCGCAAACAAGGCCAAAGGAAGCATGTCTTCCCATCTCTTCGCTTCGAGGCCTAAGAGTTTTTTTAACGTTTGCTTCAATGTGGCGTTGTATCGTTCTACGAGTCCGTCTGTTTGCGGGTGATACGCAGAGGTCCGGATTTGTTTAATTCCCAACTCCGCACATACCCGTTTCATAAGGGCTGAAACGAAGGGGGTGCCCTGGTCGGTGAGGATTTCCCGCGGGAAGCCAACCCGCGAAAACAAGGCGATCAGAGCTTTCGCTATTGCCTGTGTGGTGGGTTGGCGGAGTGGTATAGCCTCCGGGAAGCGGGTGGCATAGTCCACTATGACCAGGGCATAGCGACACCCGCTGCGGGAGGGCAAGAGGGGACCGATTAGGTCCATCCCGATGCGGCTGAAGGGAACATCTATGACAGGGAGGGGTTGCAAAGGGACACGGGGTGGTCTGTGTCGGCTGTTTTTTTGGCATGTTATGCATTCGCGGCAGTAAGTCTTGATCCTTTGATACACCCCCGGCCAGTAGAATTTCTCCAAGATGGCTTGGCTGGTTTTCTCGTCCCCGAAATGACCCCCCAACAGGTGACTATGTGCCAAAAAAAGGACTTTGTCTTGAAAGGGGCCGGGGACAAGCAACTGAGCATTCTGTTGGGGCCCCCCCTTTCGATATAACAATCCATTTTTCTTAAAGAAGTAAGGACCTACTTGTAAGGGATCTTCTTGATCGAGTGCTTTTCCCCAGGCCTCCTGTAGCAGAGGATCTTCTCGTTGGGCGGCCCTGAACTCTTGGTCTGTCTGCCAGGGGTGCTCGTCAATAATGGCAGGATAAGCGCTGTGGTGTTCCTTCTTTTCTCTTCTCTTTTGACTCCTAGGTTTGTGGGGTTTGGGATCGGGCACTGGGTCGGGACACTCGGGATAGGGAGCCTCTTTCCACCACTGAGTCAGGGAGTCGGAAGTCTTTTGTAGGAGCTTTGGTAGACCCGGATAATCACTCCCTAGGATAGCTTGTTCTGGCAATGCGGGTACAAGGCCCACGGTGAGAGAGGTCCCGGGGTCTTGGGAATGTTGGACTCGTACCTGAGTGGTGGGATATTGTTTAGTGTCTCCATGCACGCATTGTATAGCTACAACCCCAGTAGGATTGCAGAGGGGTTGGGCAAGGTCTTGTGGTCGTAGAACACTCTGTCGACATCCAGTATCGGCGAGAGCCCTCAGGGGCTGTCCATTTATGGACACTGGACAATAGAACGGCGGTGGCGTGTAACCGGGAGGGTTACACAGGTAGTTCCTGACGAAACCGACCTCCATCGGTTCCTCCTTTTGTGGACACATCCGTGCAATGTGTCCGAACCCACCACAGGAATAACACTGGGGTCCGGGAGTCGGGGTTCGGAACACTACGGGGGAGGGAAACAGCGGTGGTGGTTCTGGTCGACGGCCTTGGGGAGGCCGGGTTGGGCGAGTGGACGTAGTAGGCAGGGGCCTGTGGGGGTGGTCGTCCTTACCCCGCTGCAGTTCTTGTGCCCTGCTATAGGCAGATGCTATCTCTATAGCAGTCTCAAGGGTGAGGCGGGAGTGCTGCCTCACCCAGCGTTGGGTAGCCGGGTGTAAGGAGTTAAGAAACTGTTCCAGATAGATCTTCTCCAATATGTTCTCCTTGGTAGAGGTTTCGGGACGCAACCATCGGTTGGCGAGATCGCGGATCCGAAAGGAGAGGGCTCTCGGGTTCTCTTGGGGCTTTTCCCTGGCCTGACGAAGTTTCACCCTGTAGGTATCATCATCGATGCCAAGGCGTTCTAGGATGCACCTTTTAATGTCAGCATAGGGAGTGTTGCCCTGGATATTGGCCTGTTGGTAGGCCGCTTGGAGATCACCGGTGAGGAGTGGACCCAAATACTGTCCCCAACGATCGGCAGGCCAATTGGCGGCTTGTGCTATCCTCTCAAAGTTTGTGAAAAAATAGTCCGGGTCTTCTCCGGGGACATATTTCTGAAGAACGACAGAGGGAAGAGAGGTCATCGGTCTTTGCTGGCCCAGGGCGTCTGCTAACTTGGTCATGGTATCTTCATGGGTCGCCCCCTGGCCTTTCAGAACATCATGGAGCTGACCTCTGTCGTCTTCGGCAGTCTTCAGGAATTGCTCCATAAGTTTCCCGAAGTGTTCTTGGGACTCGGCCATCTTCTTCATTACGGCCTCCATACCTCCAGCAGATCCCACTTCTGACACCAAATGTCGTGGAGTGAGTGTAGCGGGCCGGAAAAGCAGGCGAGGAGGCCGTATATAGTTGGCAATATTCGGTCTTTATTACTGATGTACAGCACAGATAGTCCCAACAGGTCCAAGGGGTAGCACCAGGCGATGAAGACAGAGGCGCTGCTTCTTCTCCTCGTGATGTCCTCGGACGGTCCGGATATATTCCGATGACGGGGAGGCTCCCAGGAGGACCGGAAGAGAGGAAACAAACAAGGGACCGTTAGTCTGATCGAGTAGACAGAGAGTCTCAACTGTACACCTTCACCCGGGTAGTGCAAGAGCGGGGTCGGAAACGGACAGTGGGGGAAGGACGGTACCGGGAATAAGGAACACAGGTCAGGGTAATAGAGAGGGTGCTGGGGTGTGGTGTGCGAGTAACGAAAGGGCTTTCTACAGTGAAGTGCTATATACGTATAATACAGTGCACGGGTAGGGTGACTATAATACAGTGCATGGGGAGTGTGACTATGGAGAGGGGTTATATATACAGGGGCTTTAACACGAACTCCTAGTGAGTAGGGATAAAGGAGGCAAAAGGCACTCACGCGGTCCGCCGTAACTCTCCTTTGAGTTACGGCCGCTCTCCAGCCACCTCCAAGGGACTCCACCACTCCTCCGTCCACACTTCTTCCTCGCACGTCTGGTCACCTTCTCCGTCTCCAGCCAGAGGGTCCTGCCACGAAACTCCGACGCCTTGTTGTGCTGAATCCGGGCTTTTATCCTGTGCTGACTCTGCCAGGGGGGCGGGACTTCCGGGGTCAGCTTGGTATGGTTCCTCCCTTCCTGTTGCTCGGGTTGGCTCCTGTGGGAGAGAGAAGGGCGGGGTTTCGTTGGTGATGGAGGTTGCTCGGCGTCTTCTCTCGGCGGTGGCGTGTCGGTGAGTTAAACTCAGTCCCGGGGGTGTCGGACAAGGCATGATAGGGGGGTTTTGGTCCTCGGGGAGGGGTTTACGGGCCGTTCCATCACATCCATCCATTTCAGTAATACCAGATGTGCTAAAACAAATTCAAGACGAATTTGGTCCAGAACCCGCTTTAACTCTTGGTATGAAATTACTAAAAGACTTCAAGCAGGTCTCGGCTATATTACTAGCCAACATAAAGGGAGAAGCAGCAAACGTGGCGATCCGCCAGAGGTTAAAGGAGACAGATATAGCAGACCAACCAGCTGAAATTGCCAGAATCATAGAAAAATCCTATGAGGAACTAGGTAGAGATAGTTTAGGTGGAATACCAGTAAAACCACAACTGATTGAAAGTCCTGAAAAAATATTTTTTAATAATAATTCAACATCACAGAAAAAGAGCTGGGATGGAAACAAACAATCCAATCCTAAAGAAAAGAAATTCCAGTCCAGAGGAAGGTCTCCTAGGCGAAGAGAAAAATCTCCGAACCAAAGACACAGGTCACCCCAGAGTGACCCCTCTGGGAAAAGATATAACCTTAGAAATAGGGATAATATAAAAAAGCCTGATAGATATCAAGACATTGATACACGTCCCTCTCAATCTTTTCAGACTTCCTCGCAGAAATCGGAAAGAAGAGGACGATCAGAACAAAGAGAAGAGCACGCCAAGTCCAAAGACAAGGAACCTGCTCAGCTAAAAAAGAAATTACAATTTCCAAAAAAGAAGGTAGCCAGTATCAAGGTAGTTAACAATGCCGAGAATACTGAGGACACAACTGAAAAACGGAGAATGGGCTCAGACAATGCTAGACAGCGCAGCAGAAGTGAGCATAGCTCGCAAAGTCCTTATGAATCATCTGGAGACAGTGGACACGAATGAATATCTTCAAGTGGAAACTGCAGACACCAGAGTTAGCAAACCTCACAAAATATACGAAATAACATTACGTATAGAGGGGGATAAGACTAGAAAAATAAGGGGACTATTTTGGGATAATCTCTCTCGAGGGCTATGACATCCTTCTAGCTGAAAAAGACTGGCCACCAGAGTTTGTCAGGGAGTGCCCTCATGGCGAAGAAATAATTATGCCTGCCTTCTCAAATCACATCCCAATTCATAAAAAATATACACTTGCTAGAAAGTGGGCAGTAGCTCTAGCTCCTGCTTTATATAAAAATCATGTAGGATGGGATGAGGACTCTCCTCCTCACAAAATCCAGTTAAAATCACAACCTACTGCACAGAGGCAGTACCCAATTAAGCAAGAAGCTAAAAAACAGGTAAAAGAAATTCTAGATCAGCTAGAATACCCAGGGGGTGATTGAAACTTGCACCTCACAAATGAACAACCCTTTGTTTCCGGTCTCCAAACCAGACAATTCATATCGTCTAGTTTTGGATTACCGACACCTTAACTCATGTTGCAAAACTTTTGCAGTGCAAAATTCGCATAGTGCTGCACTAATGAATAACATAGTGCGCAAAAAATACAAAACAACCTTAGACATCTCTAATGGATTCTTTTGTCAAAACATAGCACCAGAGAGCAGATATTTGTCTGCATTCTCAATAAATGGCACTCAAAAGCAATTCTGTCGGTTAGCCCAGGGGTACAAGAACAGCCCGGGAGTATTCTCAGCGAGAGTAACAGAATTACTACAAGTATATGACGACGAAGCATTATCGTATGTCGACGACATATACTTAACAGATGATGACTTGGAGACTCACTTGAAGAGAGTGAACACCATAATACTTGGGTTCGCAGCAGAGGGTTACAAATTCAACTTTAAAAAATCCAGAATTGCCCATCTGACAGTCCTGTTCTTAGGATATGAATTATCAAGTGAAGGCAAAAGCCTGGCTGACAATTTTCTAGAAAAGTGTGCCGTACTCCAAGCACCTAAAACACTAAAAAACCTACAGTCAATTCTAGGCTTCCTAAATTTCGGAAGAACATACATTGCAAATTACGCAGAAAGGGTCAAACCCCTTTATGATCTAATAAAACCAGATTTTAAAAGATCTAATTGGACTCAAATACACCCAGAAATTTTGAGATCCTTACAAACAGACATGCTAATTAAAACAAAATTAGAAACACGTGATAACACACGCAATCTTGTGATTCGAGTCATCCCAGGGAGATGCGGATTCACATACCTGACCTCCAATGAGGGAGACAAGGTACCAATTGCATTCAAATCACACTTGTACACTAAGGCTGAAATGAAATTTAGCCCAACGGAAAAAATTCTTACCGCAACACAGACAGCTATAGCAAAAGAACGAGCCCTGGCACAAGGTAAACGAATAATAATCGTGACACCGATACCAGCCCTAGAGGCTGTAACAAAAGCAAGCATTCCAAATGCTAAAGCTCTCCATCCGAGATGGATACAATGGGCTAATTCTCTTGCTGCAACAGACGTGGCGTACGAATTTGATCCTTACTTAAAAACACAAGAATTTCTCCAATATGAATTTGAATGTCCTCCGCCGACCGAAATTCTGCCTCTAGAACACTACGGCTGTATAATATATACAGACGGATCAGCACAACCCGCAGTGGGGGGTAAGCAAGCTTACAGGTCTGCGTGCGCGATCGTTAAAGGTCGCTGGCACGAAGGAAAATTTAAACCAGCAATCACTAAAACACAATCTCTAGGAGATTGTACAGCTCAGCGAGCTGAACTACTGGCGTTCAAGATGGCGCTTGAAAATACCGATCGAGAATTCCCCACACTCATAGTGTGCGATTCGTATTATTGCGTTCAGTCTTACAATGAATACTTGCAGATCTGGCTTCAGAATGGTTTCAAGGATGCGAAAGGTGGCACAATCAAGCATAAAATGCTCTGGGAACAAGTAGTTCTTTTACAAAAAGAACTACCAAAGACTCACGTGATACATACGCTGAGTCATCAACGTGATGGCGTTCACATTGCAGGGAATTCATTGGCTGATGAGGCCGCGAAGGCAGCTGTGCAAACGGCTTCCGTAGCTGCCATCACCCGGTCAAAAACAAAAATAGACAGCGAAATATTACAAGCTGTCAGCGCTTCAGAAAAGGATTCGATAGAAACACTCCCGAAAGGCTTTCCAGTAAAATATTCATACATAACTGATGCAAATAATGTTCCTTTTGCTCGAATCCCTGGAGTGGGGGATAGGGCAATTCCAAACATGGAACATAGGTTAGGACTAATAATAGCGGCACACGAAGGGCTTGCTTCTATACATGCTGGCGTCTCAGCCACAGTATCGTTATTAAAACAGAGATACTGGTGGCCACAAATGAGAAGACACACAAGGAACTATGTTCTAGAATGTGAAATATGTCAAAGAATGAAAGTATCAACGGTGAGACGTCCAGCACAGACGCCCCTTCTAATCTCGGATAAACCATTAGCCTGTGTTTACCTAGACCACTGTGGTCCCTTAAAAAGGGATGGTAACTATAAATATATCTTGGTTGCAGTGGAATCATGTACGAGATTCATATGGATGTTGCCCCAGCGAACGGCTGACGCCAGAACTGTTATAAAAGATTTGCGAGTCTTTATCGGCACATACGCAATTGGCATGCTGCATTCAGACCACGGTCCTGCTTTTAGCTCTCGGGCTTATAAGGAGGCCATGGTCAGCATGGGCGTGGCATTGCGGTACTCTTGTCCATTTCACCCTGAGGGGAACGGAATTGTTGAAAGAAAAAACCGTGACATAAAGCAATCTATAACGGCAAAGGTATTAGGTTCGGGAGCTGGGTGGGTCAAACATCTAATAAGTGTCCAACGTAGTCTAAATAACTTGCCAAGAAATTCTCTGAAGGGATTCAGTCCGTACGAATTATTATTTGGAACTAGGATGTTGATCTCTGACCTTGATAGTCAGACTTCAGTGGTAAAAGAAAAAAGCTTTGATATCAAAGACCGTTTGGCTATTTTGCAGGACTTAAACAAAACAAGAAAAGACCTGAGCAACATAAAGTTGAAACAACAGCCAACAACCACTGAAGAACCACCACCTGTCCCAGCAAGACCTGTCTGGATTCCAAAAGTCGGGGATCTAGTCAGAGAAAAGATCGCGGTAAAGAAGGAATTTGGGCCTTCTTACAGAAAAGCAGTTCCTGTCTTGTCTGTCAACGGGACAAGATCAGTTGTACTACCGCCACTTGCTGGTAAAAAGAAGAACCGAGTTGTATCCATCGACCTGGTAAAACCACAATCATGTGGCCGATAACGAATAGTAGGCCAAGTGGACTCCCAATAAGTAGCAGAACACCAAGGTTTGCTACCAGTACAGAGGTCCTAACTAAGAGGCTCATCACATTCGAAACGCCTACAGAAGAACAACAAGGACTATGCAACAATGCAATGGAACTTAGACCTCTGAAAACCCAAATAAAAACATTTAGCAGAGACACACCAATCTATAATGAAGTACCAAGTGAAAATGCAAGAAACAGTAATCCTGAAGCAATTGGAACAATTGACAGAACTGCATCTGGCTACTTCATAAACTTCGATGATTCCTCTGAAGGCTTCAGTGAATCAAAGACACAGCCATCATCAAAAACCTTTAAAGATAAAGCTAAAGAACTTTTGAAAAAAACTGAAAGAAACATATCTGATTTCTCCATGGATCGAATTTTGGGTGGGTTTTGGTGCATTTATCCTCATACTTCGGCTCATCATGATACTAACTTTGGGACGCTTCATTGAGGGAAAATATGCTAAAATGGACACAGCAAGTCAGAAAATCAACTTGATACTCAAACCACACACATCTTCACACGTCGAGAAAAGAGAACTTTCTTCAGCCAACTTCACAGCCAATCCTATACCGGGTGGGGTAGCATGGGACAACACAGACTACGAAATATATGGTCCGGTTGAAATCCTGAAATATCCACACCAAATTAAGATCTTATTGAGTGACTTTGTAAAACCGAGCTCATTTGCTGATGATTGGGACTTCGAAAGCATTAATAATATGATGTCTGACTTAGTAATGTCTGCTAAATTTACCAAACATGATTATTTGCAGGGTTCTACAAATTATGATAGTATGTACTGTTATAACCATTATGGTAACCATTTTCTACATAGATCTGCACAACCTAGAAATGTTTTAAATTATAATCAATGGGAACATTGTGCAACCCCTCCAAAAGGAAGCTCAAGAACCGTTTACGACAAATATTCATACTTTTCAGGTTTTAACATAAGTAATGCTGAAATATTTTAATTTCAAATTGTCAAATAAGACAGGGACAAAGACCATGATAACAAACACAAAATTGATATATTCGGACTCATTCTTTGAACAAATGAATACTTTTGGTTTTGATTATTGGGACAAAAATGTTGAATTGAAAAGTGTTTGGGGCACAAAAGAATGGCAAGTACAGGGTATAGAATCTTTGTTTAGAGCCTGCATGATCCCAGAACACATTATATTTTTAAATGACACTGTTCAACAAACCACCTGTCTTGGCCTAGCCAAAATTAAAGACTTAAATAAACCGTCTAGTCCAAAACCAACAATGAACAGCAATAGCTCTACAGAAGAAGAGATAGACGTAAATTATGTATTAAACCAAAACATAACACATCCAGATTGGAAACAGTGGTTGATCTGGCCCACAGATACTAATAACTGTCAAGACAGATTCCTGAACAAAACACAGGGGTTCAAAATGACCAGGCCAGACCCTAGATATCCTCAAAGACATCACCCAGGGATAATAACCACCTACAGTGTGGGCAAATTATGCCTTCAGTGGCTACAAACTTCCACACTGGCAGAAATTAAGCAACACCTAACTTTACTTACTGATGGTGCTGACTTGCGTGATTTCACTATGGGACCACGCAAACAGCGTCAAAAGCGTTTCATAGCAGCCTCTGTATATGCAGCATACAATGAGGCCTGGAAGGTTACTCAAATTGAAACAGCAGAGAGAATACGGGAAATTGACCGTATTAATTTGGAAAAATCACTTTCTGTAGTGGACAATGGGTTAATGACTCTGTCCTCCAGAATTTTTTCTCTGGACAGCATTGTGTCTTCAGCAATCGACATATTATCGCAAGACTTACTGTTGTTACAACACGGTCAGTCTCAATTGCGTTCTATTGTACAGCTTGGCTGGACGTTACAAAATCTGCGTTCAGGCTATGTGCCTTGGCGTTTAATCAACACAACGTCACTATTCTATATCTTTAACCTTACTGATAGACAAATCAGTATGGCCCAAAAGGGAGCTGATTATACAATCCTGAGCATTGAGAAACTTGAGAGATTACCAGTGACAATGTCAGAACGACCTGTCAGTGAATGGATAATAACATGGGATAATAAATATTCCAATATCAACCTTCAGGTTTCAATACTGCCAAAAATATATACAGGCTGGCATGTACGAAAAATTGGGAAAAGGGTACATAAAAACAACATGGAACCTGCCCTATTCACATGCATGTGTCAGTAATAAAGGACAGAAAGTGTTTCTTAGTGGCAATAATTGTGCAATGTCACTAAGCGGTACACTTCTGTGTAACGGAATTAGTTTGCATGGAGCCTGTGAAGGGAACTCAAATAACCTTTCATGTCACCAGCAAGGCGCACCTGCAACAGAGATAGAACCATTCTTTCAAAGACTCTATAATGGGAGTTACATTCTAATTGTAGACCGCAGATGCTGTAGTCTTACGCCCGGGACTCCTTATCTCGTAACTACGACTGCGAAGGTCAAGTGCTGTGGACACTCATTGTTCCCCAGCTCCTTTCCAGACAGGGAGGCAAGGGCATGGCCCAACTTGAAAATTACTTCTATTCGAATAGATACTTTAAGCAGAATGAAAACAGTGCTTCTTCAGACGCCTACACGGCTCACGTCATCAAAAGAAACGTATGATATACAAGTCGCAAGGACGACTGCAGAGATACATTCATTGTTATCAACTAATTCCCCCATACATTTCGCAGAAATCCTGAATGAAATCTTAAATATTTCAGATACCAGCGGTGTCTCAAAAGTATTTAAGACAGTATTTTCGATGGCATTAACACCATTCAAAGCCATACTGGGTATTTTTCCAGATTTCGTCCACTCGATTTTTGGCGGACTTCCCCTCATTTTAGAACTGATTGCAGGAATCCTATTCCTAGTCCTTATTTTTCGTTATGGCAAACCATGTCACAGACAAAACACCTGCGACAAGGGAAGAAACAATCCTAGCCATTGGATACCGGGACCGGATATCAAGAATCCTGGGACTATCCCGGCTTAGAGACCTGAACATGACTTGGTTTCTATCATTTCGACCTATGTGGTAACGTTGTGTTTTACCTGTATTAAGGTGCCTGCTATGCGGAGAAGAATGCGTGTTAGACACCTGTCTGACGCTACAATCGGATGCGCCAATGGATGCAGAAACATTGTTGAGCCCAATCAAGGTTCACGCTTTGTGCTGCCCTCAAAGGCTACCAATCCTGATGACGGCATTCGTGGAAGCTTCACCACTACGATTAAGGGGTAGTGAAGTTCAAGATGAAAGCAGCATCGATCAGGTACGACCTTCTGTCAGCAATCCAAATCAGAATGTCAATGGAGACAATCATGCGCATGAATGCATGGTTACACCTATTTCCGAGTTAGTGGAACTCTCCCAGGAAGCTGTTGACAACTTTTTCGAGAGTCTAAATGATATGATGTTCTCACCAGAACAGAAATAGAGACTTTTGAGCAAGCTCGCACACGGCGTTCCCTGAATTTGGCCTTCAACTTTAATAATAAAGTCACATGAACAATTTTCCCTCCAGTTCACGGACAGCAATTTTTTCAGCAGCCCCAAAATATTTTTTTGCATATTTTTCGGGACACTATCTTCTGCTTAAAGTAAGAACTATTCTTGGAGAACTAAGATTTCTAAACTTAGATAGCTTATAGACTTATAGCTTATAGACTTTAGCTGCCCGCTGGCATGTTCATGAATATTTTATTCTGTGATGAAATGGTCTCGAACCTTTTTTCTGTATTAAGAGCCATTTCATGTGTAAATTCTCATATACCGAATAGCAATAATGTATACAAATGCGTGATTACTTTAGCATTATTCTACAGCTTGAGTGCATACAATACATATGACTGCAATTTTTCCGTATATTTGTAAATTTCAAAATGCATTTATGTATTTTGGGGTGGTAAGGTATACACACTACTCTATAGTATGTTGTACTATGTTTTACTATGCATAGATTAGTAAATATGACCATAGTTAGCGTGGAGTGGGTGTGATGTATTCCTATAGGTTCTGAATCGATCCCCCTATTCCTGACCCTATTCTGGTTAACAGACCAACAAGTTAACTAGCAGTCAGCCCATGAGGCAGCAAACCCCCATGATGCAGATACCGTTATCTGACGAAGCCACACTACGGCACAGGAACGTGTTATCTGATTAGGTCATAACGCTTGCGATCTAATTAGACAAGCGATATTCCTCCAGCCCCTGATAAGGCATACGGAGTTCTCAAAACAAATCAAACCTATGACAACCTGGAAAAACCCTACGGCCATTGTTTTGATTTCATCGAGAACTTCAGCAAAAGAATGTGCTAACGACCTGGTCGTATGACATCCTTATTGACGTATCTATGTCCATCCTTTCGTCAATCTCGGCACCTTAAAGGTATAAATATTACCAATATTGCCCTATGCAAACACACGCGGTGGTGACGAGACGGAGCAGCCATACTTGCCGAAGCCCAGAGCAGAGCAGACCCCGCTGGCGCAGCCCCGCCTTCCTGACGCGCTGAGAACGAGACGCGCTGCTTTCTCCTGCCGAGAAATCCAGCACCGGCGTTTCCTGGTAGCCCTCGCAGGCAGCCTGGAATATCGAGAGCAGAGACGAGAGATACCATCCCTCATTCATCCTAACTTCCAGGTACAGAACTGAATAACCCCTCGCAGAGAATTCTTTAGTCAGTCACTTGGCAAAAACAAACTTAACTTAAACTGTAACTTTCTATTCCCGCCCACGTATTAGACTTAGGTCAGGTACACGGGGTAGGCGTATTTAGAAACACCAGTTGAGTACGTTTAGTCAAATGTATATGTGTATGTAATATATTTTATTCATTTTAAAACCTTCATATGGCTTAGAAACCATATCAATGTTTTTACAGTATTATTTTATACTTCTGCTTCTAATGTATGCACTTTACTTAACTATAAGTATTGCAATAATATCGATCCATTTCTCTTGTATGAGAAAAGAGACTGATCAATAAATAACACCTTTTATTGAACACGCCCGTCTCTTCCTTTTCTCTACATTCTGATGAGACTAAGAATGCACGTACTGACTGAGTAAAATAAATTGCCTTTTGTTCACACGACTCTCGAGATACACTCTTGATTAGGGGAGAGCAAAGTTGTCATGTTCTATGGTTGTCAGAAACTAAATCCCTTCTTGTCTAATCAGGGAAGTTAATTCCTTCCTGAACATTCGAGAAAGTTTCTAGTAAACTCTGAGCTAGCTGGCAAACCCAAAACTTTAAGTCTAATATCGACAGTAGTAGACCTAGTTAACGTCTGTCTAGGCCTATACTATTGAAGGTATTATTCCAATGCGCAGAGCCTATTGGGATAATAGGAACTACACTACAAAGAAGGACATCACAGGCAGTAACGGTGCAATATTCTCACACTCACAAGGAGATCACTGGCAGTACACACCACATGAACACACTCCATAACACATAGCAACAATTCATTGGCATTTACAATGCTATTAGCTCAAACTCAAATAAATCCGAGCCCGATTGCATTTCTAATGCTTGTTATTAGTAGAGACTGGGACTTTTTTTCCAACTTCATATTTTTACCTAGACGAGAGTGAGAAAAACAGAAAGAGAGAAAGGAGTAGGAAGAAAAAAATACAGAGAAATGGGACAGAGGGAGGAAAAAGGGATGAAAAAGAACCTACAATAACAAGATATAGAGACAAGAAAATGTAGGTGATGGAAGAAATTGGCAGAACGTAGGATGAACACTTGGCAACCTTGGTATTTGGCAACCCCAACATTGAGGGCCTGATTATGACATTGGCATTGTGGGAGCAGGCCGTCATGCCAGCACCCTGCTACCACACCACTAAAGTCGACCTCCACCCACCAGATTATGAGTTTCCTCATGCCCAGGCGGGACGTGTTTTGGTGGTCCCATGGTGGTGCAGTTCAAAGGATCATATGTGAGCCTTGGAACTGAGGCACTGAGGGAGTGCCAAAGCAAGTTCCTGAACGGCATGGACTCACGGCATGGACTGTGCAGTACACGCGGAACAGGAACTGGGGTGTGTGCACTCAGGGGTGTACACCATGTGCCACCCTGCATGTTTCCCCAGGCACTGAGGCAACAGAAAGTCCCTCTAGGGTCCCCTTAGTTTCTTCACCGCCATCCTTTTCATGGTGGTCCCATCGCCATGAAAAGGGTAGCAGAGAGAAAAGTTGTAATATGCTTGGTGGTGCTACAGCGGCACCGCCAGTGTGTTCTGATACTCAGACCACCATGCCAACGCTGAGGGATTATGGATCCCCTGTGGTTGTGGCGGTCCGACCACAAGAGGCAGAATATGCCAGATGGACTGCCGGTTTAGCAGTCGCCACACCGCCACCGCTGCGCCACACTGTGTTTGGCAGTCCACAGACTTCCAAACTTGGAATCAGGCCCTCAGTATTGCCACTAGGGGATTCTAAGAAAAACATAGGACTCCTGCATGTATATCTTTTAATAATTAAGCACTAGTCTCACCCTACAAGAAGGCATTTATTGGTGGAACCTCATTCACCATACCAACCCTAAATTTGTGGACTCCCCTCTGACAAAGATATGAAACATCCATGATCAACTCGAAATCAAGAAGGATGTAAAGAAACGGCTCCTTCCTAACAGATAAGGATCACACCAACAAAGAGATAGAAACATTCCCCATCACAATGAGGGGTTGCCCATCACAGACTTTAGATTTGTACCCATCCAAGAACCAGAGCAACCTCTCCAGAAGAAGGGTGGTATGATCACAAGTGCAACTATCTCTCAGTTCTCCACAAACTTCATACACTCATAGTTACTGTATTCCAGTGACACAATAAGATCAACCATTGTTCCACACAACATCAAATCCTTCCCACATAGGTCACACTTCCAACCCACACCCTTCCATCTAAATTCAACTATTTGTATAGTTTTGATCATCCATTATCTATCACTTCCTAGTTTTTGCACCACTACACAGTGATGTGCCGTGATAAGAGTATAACTCTGGGACCCATGATCCCCAAAAACTTTCCACATTGGCCTCAATACACACCCTTCCAAAAAAACACATTTGAGGAGTGTGGTAGTTTTTCACCAACTCGCTTGGGCACTTTGAAAGGGTATGTAAATATAACTTGAAAAATGTATCCACTTTCAGGATCAGAGAGTAACAGTAACCTAAGGTAGTGATCATCAAACTGCGATGCTGAAACACCCAGCCCCACCTCCCCCCCGCATACTGAACTGTATGTAGGATGGGGTGCAAAGCTCACAAAAGGGGTTCCTCAGACACTTGACAGGTTGAAGAATGGCTGAAAAGTATTAGAATATGTCATGTTCTGAGCAAAATTAGATTTTGACATAGTAAGTTGAATATTTATGAATTATTTAAAATCCCACAAAGTACTGTGGAGAAAATAAAACAATGAACATCAATAATAATAATAATAATAATAATAATAATAATAATAATAATAATCAAATTAATAACAAATGTTGGAAGATATCCTCAAGTTCCCCACCTTTCCGACACAAAGCACCTTCAAGGTTTCAATTTGCTTGATATCAATGCATTTAGTTTAATGTACATGACTTACATTGAGGGAATAAAGCAACAACATACCTTATTTTTGAGAGTTTCTTTCAAAATACTATCACTAAGCTATCTTCTTTTCAAAAGCACTTAGAAACAGACCAACCGAAGCACATAGCGCTGCAAACAAAGTGGATGTTTACACTTACAAGTTGTTTTCGGCAATAAAAGGTGAGTTCCTTTTATTCTGCCCCATTATTCGCATTTAATGAGCCTGTATGGGCATTCCTTTGTTTGTTTCTCTTTCTTTCTGTCTTTCTTGTTCTCTGCCATAAAAATTTTCTCCGGAATGTACCACTTGTTAGATTAAACACAAAAACAAAATCATAAAGGTTTCGCTGGATACATTTTTGTTACATGGGTACACTCCTGTCGTAGGTGGAAGGTACATTATGTAGTTGGACTAGTAGGGTTGAAATTGAGTATGTGGATGTTAGGTGTCAGGGATTGTAGTCTTTGGGGGAATGCAGTTTCTCCCTGATGGTGCACAGAGTAGTACTGTTCTTAATGTGCTGTGAGACATATTTTTGTATAACACTATGTTCTCCATTTCCTTCACTTCTTGGTGCCTTTTGGTTTTTGGAAGGACAGAATGCGATCTGCCCTTTTTGGTATTTAGCTCAGCCCACCCACATTTGGCTTTAGGTCTTACGACGCTCCACCTAACACGTCAGCTATAGCACTAACCCCTGCCATTGTTAGGTCCTAGTAGGTCTTTCTGCAGGCAGCAGACCATGTGTCCTTGCATATTACTTGTATGATACATAAGTGAAACTATACCTTAGTCTCCGTGTTGTTTGTGGCTTTTCATTGTCATGTCTGGGAAGTCTGTTTCAGAATCTTGGTATTTATGGAGTAAATCCCCTCTTTGACATGTAGTTGGAGGGAGAGCAATACATTTCAGCAGGAGAGATTTGCAGGGTGCAGCCTGGGGGATTTTATTGCACAGTTAGAAGAAGCTGATCCTCTCAGACATATTCGGAATAAATAGAGATGCATAAATGTACACCTCAGGTGATCTCCACAGTGGAGGATACTCCGCTAAGGCGTAAGATCGTCGCCCTACTGCTCGTTGAGCAGTGCAAAATAAAAATAAAATGATAATAACAAGAAGTTATTATCATTTTATTTTTCCCAGCAGGACTCCGACTCCAGACAGGTCGGGCGGGGTGAGGTTAGTCTCCCACACGTCAGAGAGAGCAGGAGTGGTCTACGCCCCCTCCCTAAATGCGCATGACGGCTTGGTCGAACCTCTGGGGCCGTCCAAACAGTCATGCGCACTTGGCATTTTCTCCACTTTGCTGTGTTGCACAGTCCGGTGGAGAACATGCCCAGTCTTCCAGTTACAACCTGAGCGGCCGAAACATGCTCAGACCAATCACAAAGCAGCAGGAGCAGTGTTGTGATTGGCTGGTAGAGTCTGGGAGACTGGATGCTTCCGGTGTTCTGCCAGGACTACGGGAGAAACGTGCAGCGGTGGTTGCAAAGAAGAAGGTAAGCTAATTTTTTATTTTTATATCATGCCTCCCACCCCGCATCCCGGACCACAGGCAGCCGTCACTGGATCTCCATGGAGTTGCCATGCTACTTTATGAGCCGTTATGGAGTGGTTCAGCTTTTTGTGTAATCTCTTAGTACTTTTGATCGTCCAGATCATGCCTTTCCTTATGATTCTGGATTTTATTGTTATTTTATAGGCAGGGCCAGTAGAATTATGTGGCAGGGGAGGATCAAATTATGTGGCACAATTGACTAAATTATGAAGAAAAAGCAAATGATGCGGCGCAATGCGTCACATTTTGTGATAGTATTGCTTCATTAGTTTAACATTTTTACACCTGTAACACTGTCTGGTAAAATATTTCACCATATTCATACCAATTTAACACCCAAACATAGCAATAAACAACTGAAACATGACAAGTCAACCTTTGAGAAGGGCCTTCAGCCACTGTGTTTTTAGTATATTTTGGTCCATTTGAGCTAGAATTTTTTTTGTTAAAATCTGCAGATTATGCAGCAGATTATGGATTATGCAACAAAAGTGACAAATCAATACTTATGCAGAAAACGCTGCAGCCGCAGAATCTCTTGGTTTAATTAGCCCTGCGTGTAAGTAGTTGTATTCTGTTTACTACCATTTGAATGGTCCTGTACCGCTTCCGTAATCTGGACACCCTTTACTGTTCTGGACACCATTTTGAAGGAAGGGAAGTCAAATTGGTCAATACTGTTTAGGGTTGAGTCATTTTGAATATTGTTGACCCAAGTCATGGTGGCTACTTATAAATAGATTTTTTATTTTTTACACAACAACATCGGTCCCCAACATTGAGGAATTTCAACACACGAATAAAATATAGACAGAGTCAATCTATATTTTTAGAAAGGCATGTCCAGCCGGACAGTGGTCTTTCAGAGATTTTACTCAGAATTTATGTATTCAGATCACATAAAGATACCTTCCAACAATCAACCCGTGTGAACCACAAGCCTGTGTCCAGTACTAACAGAGCAGGTACAAGGGGTTGATGTAGACAGCAAAGAAGGGCTTTGTAAGGCGAAAACACATTACTCTATCAACAGTACAATTGTCCAGAGTATTACATTCATGCACTTGACATTAAGTAGTAATCACAATTAGGTTCCAGTGCATTTTAAAGTCGACGGCGTTTCGGACCCCTACTAAATCTCAGGGACCATCATCAGGACAGTTACAATGAAAAGCCTTAGGGTGATTTAAGCCTCTAAATGCCGGGGCACCTCAAGGTATAGAGGCTTGCTCCTCCGGTAGCTTGATGGCACACGTTCACCCAGAATCGGGTGGCGGGAGCCGCGGAATAGAGTGAAGTCCGTCGGCTGCCAGGGTACCGGTTCAGTCGGTCTGGATAACCACTTCCTGGCCAGGAAGTGGTTATCCAGACCGACTGAACCGGTACCCTGGCAGCCGACGGACTTCACTCTATTCCGCTGGTCATGCCTTTCTAAAAATATAGATTGACTCTGTCTATATTTTATTCGTGTGTTGAAATTCCTCAATGTTGGGGACCGATGTTGTTGTGTAAAAAGTATGTTCCCCATGGTCCCTGCTGACTCATTTTGGGGTCCCTTGTTGTTGTTAAATTACTTATAAATAGAGTTACATCTGAGCAGCAACACTTCTGTTTTTTATAATGTTTAGTGACAGTTCCTGTAGATTTAAGGGAAGATCACTGTGTGGTCAAATGAATCAAATCGTGCAACAAACAACTGCGGTGTGTGTGTTTGCGTCCTGAGGATCCTTCTAAACTACGTTGAATTTCCCTTGTTCCTCCAAGGACTCGGTGCTTGTTTTGAGTGGTGTTGTCAGAGGGTTCCACAAAGCAACTATTGGCTATGTTGCTTAGTTGTGTTCATGAATTCTCTTTTGACCCAATGAGGGATGGTTTTGTGACAGAGCGTTGTAATATTCCGAACATTGCTCGCCTACTATTTGTCATTGCATTGTACTGTAGAATGTGTTTAGTAGTTAATATCCACCACTCAAATTACTTTCATATTTCACTATACTAATTCACCACTAATCCTTTATGGGTTCTGAAGTAGCGTACTACTCACCAAAAAAGCGCTTCAACACCCTATCAGAGGTAGCAAGCTCTATATAAATGCAAACCTTTTTTTCCTCTTCTATCCCTCCACTTTCTTTCTCAATCACAATAACTGACTAACATATCCACCACTCAAATTACTTTCATATTTCACTATACTAATTCAACACTAATCCTTGATGGGTTCCGAAGTAGCGTGCTACTCACAGAAAAAAAGTGCTGCAATACCACATCAAGGGTAGCAAACGCTATATAAATGCAAACCTTTTTCTCTCTTCTATACCTCCACTATCCTTCTCAATCCAAATAACTGACTGACATGTGCAACACTCAGATCACTTTCATATTTTACTATACTAATTTACCAGTAATCCTTTATGGGGTCCGGAATGGCTTGCTACTCGCCAAAAAAGCGCTTCGACCCCTAGTAAGGGGTAGTAAGCACTATATAAATGCAATTACATTACAATACAATAAAATATCGTTGAAGAGGGCACAAAGTTCTCCATATCACGTTTGTGTTTTATCAAAGCATGGTTGCAAGGGTCTGTGGTGCTGTTTTTCCTACATGGAGAAGTTGGGTGAGGTGCAGGAGGATCAGAGATGTGCTGTAAACTACACCTGCATGTGATTTTAATTAGGTGAGCATAGTTTTACTTGGAACTTAATTAGTGGGATACCCACAAAGTATGTAATGTGTTTTGCTACTTATCTTGACCCCAAAGCTTTCTATAATGTGACAATTCGTTAGGAACGAAATGACCTGCAGAACTTTGAAACAGTATGTTCACCAAGTAACCTACATAAACTGGATGGGCATACCTGGGCGCCAGCGTCTTGTAAGCCTTTGTACACAAGTACATGCCTCACATACGTTGGCCTTGTGACCAACCGTACACTGAATAGTTGCAAGGGGCAGCTACAAGAGACCATTGATACTCACAACAGTGAAAATTGAGCTGTTGTGATAAAAGCATCGCAAAAGTCAAGATTTTCACGTGGACACCGTGCCTCATACTACACACAAAAAATTGTCCAGTTCTCACCTGTGATATATGCCCGATGGAAGGAAACAATGCGCATCTTCCCCCAGCCCCACTCTGAACATGGTGTAAAGAAAAGGTACCTGAGCTTCGTATGATGTCCTGCGGAGAGGTGTGATAAAAATGCAGATGGGCATATGGGTGCCAACTTCATTGTTTATGTCTGGCCTTAGCAAAGGCGTTTTAATTTTACTGTTATCATAAGATTTGGCATTAACAAAGATCTTCTGATGTTACTAATATTAGATGTGTAATCTACTTACTTATAGGGACTTTCAGTCAGCCCTCTTCCTCTATTGATCTGTTATTGCGGGGAAACATCCTTTACAACTAAACTTTTACAACGCAGTGCTTTTACAACGAAAACCATTACAACGCATTGCGCTGGGGGACGCTCTAGGATAGGGAATAGATTTAATTTACTATCCAACACCTTCCCTAGTGTCGACGGGGACTGGAGTTGGAATAGTAAATTAAACTATTCACTATCCAGCCCCCCAAAGCGCTATGCGTTGTAAAGGTTTGTGTTGTAAAAACTGCGTTGTAACAGCATGCATGGTAAAAGCATGCGTTGTAACGTCATACATCCGTTATTGCGTCATTCACATTTTCTTCCACCTATTTCAGCAATCAGAATGGAACAGTAGGACAGCCTACTTCAGGCATTGGCTAACTTCACTGTGAGTAACAGCATTCCGCCCTTTCACATGGAGCACATCTACTCACAAGGTAGTTCCCAGAAGGTCCTACTATCTCAATGCGTTCTTTTTGAGGCTCAAAAATATTTTTGATTTTAGCTATTTTATTTTTTCATTTTTAGTGTGTTTAGACTGCTGAGGGTCTGACAGGTTCCCCGACAATAAAGATTTCGGGAAAAACATGAAACAAATACAAAACAGGCATTTACAAACCCAAAAGGCTGCCAGCCAACACCAGGCGTATTTCCTTTTCGAATGCTTGTTATACTAATCTGTATATTGCCTTTAAGTAGATAGGAAGAGACGTAGATTTAGGGGCAGATTTATGTTGCCTGACGCATCTCTGCAAATCAGCAGAGATAATAATAATAATAATTGATGTGCCAGGAAAGATACGGCAGGCAAGTTTATCCTTGCGCCACCCATGATGCGCCGCATTTAGAATGCGGCGCACCATGGCGCAGGAATAAAAAAGATGCGTGTCGCATCTAGGGAGTGAAGTTGGCGCAGTGCTGAAGTTGTGTTGCATGCGGCACGCAACTCCAGCACTTTTCCAACTTGCCCTATCTGTTAACGTGGTGCGTCAAGCCTTACGCATGCTTCAAGCAGGCGCAGGGTTTTGACGCATCAGCGTTAGTAAAGTGACTCAGTGAAATCTTGTAGATTTCACTGAGTCACTTTCCAGGGCGTTCCTGCGACGGAACGCCCCCCCCTTCGTGGAAACGCCCACATGAAACCTGACGCAGGTTTCATGTGGCGCAGGGCTTCCCAACGTGACGCATCTCTCAGATGTGTCACGTTGTAAATACCCCGCACCATGGTGCATCTTTTGCACCGCTGCTGCGTCACAAAAGTGACGCAACGGCGGCGTAAAAGAGGCGCAAGGGGCTTGTAAATCTGCCCCTTGGTATTCTTCAAAATTCAAGGTGATTGACAATTTTTATTTTTATTTGCATTCCAGGCTTAGCTCTCTGAACAGAGATTGGGCTTCAGTCAGTTTGAGACTTAAACTCTTGGTATTTGGAGGAAGACGTCCCACTACTGTTATTTTCCATGCCCATGGAAGTGCCTTCCCAGGGTATTCCTGGGGTTGGAGTGTCTGCGTCTTTGGAGTTTTTTTCCATGTACCGGTGTCTGGTGTCCTTGTGTAACATGCACACACCACTTTGCCCTTGTATCACACGGTTTGCTACCTCTCACATGTTTTTATCGTTGATACTTGCACAAGTGCCACCCTGCCTACATAACGCTTGTTCGTGTGCCTGAGTGTCTAGCACCTTTTGCAGTATTACACCTAAAATGATACTTTGTTCTCTCTTGTAACCGCACACTTGTCACTTTTTTCTTCCTGTGCACTTTTTACTACCTCATGTATTTTTGGCTGCTCACAACTTTCACTACCCCATGTATGCTGTTTGCTCACAACTGTCTCTATTACCTTTACTACCTCATGTATTTTTGGTTGCTCACAATTTTTACTACATGTATTCTGTTTGCTCACAATTGTCATTATTATCTTTACTACCTCATGTATTTTTGGTTGCTCACAATTTTTAATACCTCATGTATATTGTTTGATCACAAATGTCACTATTATTTTTGTAACGTAACGTATGCTTTTGTAAGATTTCTCATTATGTTCCATTTCTGTTCCTTTTGTGAAGCGCTCTGACACCTTCGGGTAAAGTCCGCGCTATATAAAACTGCATAAATAAATAAATTAAAAAACATGGTGGGGGTCAAACAAGCTTTATAAAGTGCTAACATGTAACCTTGGCCACTTCAAAGGGCTGGATATGTGTATTGGAAAAACAATGCACACCGCAGGCGGTGAGATTTTGCAGCCTTCAAGTGCAGCAACTCAATGGAAACCTAGGGGGTTAAAGTAACTTGCGCTTCAAAACTGTGATTTGTTTCAAAAGTTGAACAAAGCTTCTGCTTTCACAGCTCTGCAGCTTTAAGGAAAGTGTCTCCTCTTCGCCCTCCCTTGCACCCGGCCGCTGCCCCCTCCCCATTCTTCTGATTAAATTAACCCTCAGGAGCCCACAAAGGAATTCGCAGAAAGGGTATGCTAATGAGGCCCGGGACATTCCTTTCACCCTGAATGTATCAGACAGTGTGAGCACAACATTGTGAGTGAGTCAGGGGGGAGTGGCAGAGAGTACGAGTTCCCGACTGTGACAGACAATCTCAGCACAACAGTGAGTGGGTGTGTAAGGGAGCGGGGCTCGGAGAAGGCGGACTGCCCGGAGCGCAGTCTGGTCTCAGCCGCAGGGGCAGACAGTTCTGCTGCAGGAAGTTTCCAAACTTTTCGTCCAACTTTGCAACGCCGGAGCTAACGAGTGTCCTGAAAATTGACACGTAAAACAACTTTTAATTGTCATTTCGCGAGAGAGTGCTGTCGGATTTACTTTTTTTTCTCCATTTTGGTGTTCTGAGGGAGCCGGACAGCCTCCCTTGCCTGCGTCCTGACAGTTGTGGTGCGGGGACCCCTGACACCTTCGAAGTTGATGTTTGGAAAGCTGTTTATTTGGAAGCCAACATTTTGTGAGCTGTTTTCACTTGTGCTGGCTTTACTTTGGTGAGTGAACTCTTGAAGCCCTCGGCCGAGGGTTCGGCTGGCAGCACCTGAAGAAAACCCTCGCCATGGGGAAAGCGCTTGGAATATTCCTTTTCCTGTGCGCCCTGGGATCAGCATCTGCCGAGCATGGTGAGTAAATGGTCAATCAAAGTGCGTTCACTTTTCTGTAAAGACGTTACCACGCAAGCCGTACTGTTGGTACATGGAGCGTGCGTAAGTGTGAGTGGGCATGGGAGTTCTAAGTGCTTTAAATGGGCAGGTACTGCTCAGTACGGAGTACGGTACCTTTTTATTTTGAGAGGAAAAGTACCGGCACTTCTCAAGACAGACGTAATACTTTTAATAGAGAGTACCGGCACTTCTCAGAAACAAGCCGTACCCACACTTCTATTTTTCCATTTCAAGCACTGGGAGTACTGGCACTTCGAACCATCCGAAAGTCTAACCTCGCCTGGCACCGGTATGCCACTGGTGATGGCATTGTGCAAACTGTTGGAAGTGCAAGTGTCCCGTTTCGCCTCTCCACAGTATGAGACATTTAAGATGAAATGTGTGCCTTCTGCTCATAAAGTGACTTCTGCGGAGTAGCCTCCACCTTAATTTTGAAAACACACTTACATGTGCAGATGTCACAGTAAACGCCCCCTATCCCTCTTTTCGGGATCTTTGACTACCCCCACCGTCCCCTCCCTATCCATGCGTTGTGTATTGATGTATGGCATGTGGTGCGCTGGTACATTGGGCCGGTGTCTTAATGAGTGGATGAAATGCTTGGAGAACCTGGGGATCGCGTGTCTGAGTGCTGGTGGACTGGCTCCGCTTTTCATCCTAAGGAGACGTGAACCTTTTCATTCAATCGATGCTGTTGACAAGCCACTGACAACAATGTCGCCCAGGTTCACTGTGCGAGCAGCGCGCTGAGCAGTCACACTGATCGCAGCTCAAGTGATGTGTGTGAGGTGCACATGGCATAATATGGACAAATAGCTCAGCGAGTTAAAGTGCCTGCTGTGGAGAGCTGGGCACAACCTGTGAGCCATAGCGATTTTAGAGAGGCTAAACCCGATTCCTTTCTTCAAACGTTGATAAATTAAGTATCCCTGAGCAAGAATACACATTTTTTTGCCTAGAGCGCTACAAAGAGAATTGATGTCGTTGGTGAATGTTCATTATTCCGTTGTTGAAACTTCTGAACTTCTCACAAGTTCGGCCTGCTGTTCTGTTTCTTTTACAGCTTTTAACTGATGAACATATGATCTTTAAAGTAGTATATATTTTAAGCTGCTATGAGATTGAGATATACTATGATTGATTCATTTTGTTAAATATGCTTTTAGAATAGTCTCACAAGTCTGATCCGCTGTTCTGTCTTCACAACTTTTATCTGATGAAGATGTTATTTTAATGTAGTATGTTTTTTTAATCCTGTTATGAGATTGAGGTATACCAGGATTGATTAATTTAGTTATACATGGTTTGAGGATATTAGTTGTGTAATGTATATATGATATGTCAATGTGTTCACTTTTATGGTTCTAATTGTAACCGAATAAAGTTCTATGATGTACCTGGAAGTGCTACATAATACGTATGTGTGAATATAATGTGACTGGGACTCAGACAATGTGAGTGAGAGATTTGAAAAGCGCCAATTTTGACCTATGTCAGCATAAAGCACTATCCTTTGATGGTTACGGTGGGTAGCAAAGAAACACCTTGAAGTTATTCATCAGGGTTTGGTTGGTGTTTGATTGTCAACCTTAGAGAATGGACGGTGCGTATTGTCTTCGCACCTGAATTTGTTGGGAGCTGACACGGAAAGATGAAGAGACGTTTGCTCAGGTTCACTCGATTTGATGAAGCTGGGAAGCAGGTATTTTATCTCCGCTCTGCTTGTTACCCAGTTGGCACTCCGGTCAATAAACACATACGGCACATTCATTCCTCGCTTGGGATTAAATGGATCTTTACAGGAAAATAACAGCGCCTAAAACGTAGGTTAAGAAACATGGTAAGACGCTAGCACAAAGCAGGCGGGATGCCAAGCGCGCGGCTCATCTCCCTCCTTCATGGGGCTTGGAATGTTTACACAGCGCGGACCTCGCCCCTAGTGGCGGAGGGCTTGAGTAGAGCATGGGATTGGTACCGGCAGGGCTTAATTTGTAAATAAACAAGTGCCAGGGCTCTTGTCAGGAGACCACTGCAAGCTTGCACCACACATTGCCCCTGCCATGCTGTCAGGTGATACCTGACACTCCTACAAGAGTGACAATTCAGACTATTCCAAGCCCCCTAAGCTACAACAATGGCTTGGGCGGCAGGTAATTGTCATTTTAATTGTATACTGAATGAACAATTGGCTATTGGTGTGGGCACCTGAGACAGCGCCACCATGTGGTAGACTGCCAAGCGCTGGTGTTGATATTTAAGTGCCGGTGCTGAACTCCGAAAACCACCGGCTCAAATTAAGCACTGGGTACCAGGGACCAGGATACGGATTTAAATTGCTCGAGGGGTACATACATGATCTGTCAGTTTGACCCAACTGCCGTTGGCGAAGTAGCACCCTTCCTAGACGTTTTGCCATTAAATTTGGATGGAGAACAGTTATTCATATGAGTAAAATTATTTCCCATGTCTGTTCTGACCTATTGCCCTTCTACCCTTGGTGCATGCCTAGTTGTACCCTTGCTGAGCATATTTCCTGCTGGCCCATCCCATTTATATATGAACACAATCTGATCATTGTCTCTTATTTGGCACCAAGTATTGTGGCCCCTCTATAAAGGATCCTTAGGTTGGCATGTCATAAGAGGCTTCAACCCCCAAGCAGGCATCATTAAAGGATGGGTCGGCATTAGGGGTAGGCGTAACTCGCATAATTCTGTGTAGCGGGATATTGTAGAATTACCTAAGAATTCAGCGGAGCTACACAAGAAGAGAAACTCTTCATTTAGCTTTATTTCTTAGCACATAAATGCCCCCCCGTATCCAAAATGGATGTGAGGATGCAATTTTGCGCTACGAAATAGAGCTAAATGCTGTAGAATGCAATTAGTGAGTGCGAACAGGCGTGACCACTCGCTAAATGCTCTTTTGGAGTAAGATTTTTCCCCAACTTACTCCCGGCACTTAGAGTTATTTTCTTAGCTCAAAATGCAGCCTTGTCTTCAAAATGGGCGTGAGGGTGCATATTTGCACTAAGAAATAGCTCTAAATGCAGCAGAACCTGATTTGAGAGCACGAGCGGCTGCTCTCGCTGGCAAATGTGCTCTAGATTTCGGATTTTTTGCCCCAAATTACACGAGCAGGAGTAATCGAGTAATTCATTTTGTGTCAAAGAGTAATGCAGAATTACCGAAATGACTAAGATTACACCGCATAATTGAAATCCTGCCTAGGCCTAGCCATAATAACATCCTTAGCATAGGTAGTTGTTGCTGATGCACAGTTAGGTGCATAGTTTGCAAGTTCTCCAGGTCCATGCATCATTAGTTAGTCCAGTCGCATCTTTTTAATAGAATTCCGGAGATTGTAGTCTTTAGTTAACGAAGTGTAAAACCAGTACTACAAGTCCCAGAATTCTCATTAAAACCGGGACTGGCCTACGTAGAGACGTATGGGCCTGGGAAGCTTGACAGCTATATGGCTATGAGACGTATCAAACACGAGGATGGAGTGTGCACTCTCACATGCCGGCTAATAACTTGCAGGTGCGTTTCACTTTTTTTTTTAGCACTTGGCATTATGGGCCTTGTAGTCCGTGCATTTTTAGTCTCCTTTGTGAAGCAAGTTTCACAAGATTCCAGATACGCATGTTGCTCTTTTTGGAACTCAGCAGACGAATGGGGTAATAAAGCAAGGCTGGTCTGAAAGCACTCCAATGTTTCATAAAACTGCATGAGCATATGTGTGATAGCAGCCTTTCTGCTAGGATTCGGTTCTCCCCTGGTAGGTGTGTGAGCATGCCCCATTTCTGTGTTTGAGTGTAAGAACAACTGGGATTTTTAAGGTTGTCTGAAATTTCCCTTTCAAAGAAGTTTAAATAACCAAATTCTAGGGGTGTAGCTATCAGTAGTGCAGCAGGTACAATGGCACCGGGGTCCAGGGTGTGATGGGTTCTCTCCACCTCAGTTTAGGCTATTTCCAATGACTCAGTAGATGCACAGACAGCTCATTTACATTCCATGTGTTATGGCCCTTGGCATTCTTTTTTAAGGCACTTTCCAAACTTCCTTTTTTCAGGTTATAACAATACACGTTTAGTTTGGTAGCACTAGGAGCCCTCAGCTTATGGAAGCCTGGGAACCTTGACGGAAAAGCACGCAGACTGCAGATAGCGCTACAAGGCCATGCCAGTGTCAGATTGTAAGCTGTTTGCTTTCACACTCAGGCCTCCCAAGAGGTGCTTTATGCAAAAAAATATAAGTGTCAGGGGCCTCATCGGGAGGCCACTTCCGTTTGTGGCTCCCATTGCCGCTGTCATTTCTGCCAATTACAGTAACAAGCAAACTACTAAACTTCACACATGTACAAGTGTGACAATTCTCACTATTCCAGGTCCCCAAACGTATAAGAATGGCTTTGGCAGTAGGTATTAGTCATTTTTAATGTGTATTAAATTGGTAAGCACCTGTTGTTGTGCTGGTCTACAAATTTGACAAATAGCGCCACCATGTGGCAGACTGTCATAAGTGCCGATGTTGGCAATTAAGTGCTGGTGCTAAGTACCGGAAGCCACCATCTCAAATTAATCACTTGCTTTACTCCTGATGTGTGTGTTATTGTGGCAAGAGCGCATCACAATCATGTGTTTCCCTGGAAACGCGTCCAACCATCTCTCCAAGAAATGGTCTAACTGGTTCTCTAATAGAGACGGGGTCCTTTTGTTGATACTCTGATGCATGCACCTGCCTCATTTATTAATGCAGTGAGGGAATCTGGTTTTGGAGTCCCAGCTCATCCCCTGATCCTTGTGACCTTATGCAAGTTACATCAACCTGATTACGAGTGCCTCACGATATTCTGGCGCTGCGCAAACGGGTTGTTGGATTTGTACATTATGCATTTATACATTTGGTGGTAAAATCAGACTTTGGAATTTTCGGCCCGATAATTTTGTCAGGGTAAGCTAAAGTGTAGGCCTTTTATTCAATCAGGCATTTCCCCGGTAGGCTGGAGCAGTTGGGGCTAGTTTTGAAAGCGGCTGGTTTGAACATTTTTGCCACGGCTGATATTGGTTCTCCTGTCAGGCGTTGTTGGCGACTATAGGGCTGGTAGAAAGGTGCACCCTGTATGTCATAAACAACTCAGAAATGTTGCAAATGGAGGGAGTGGGATTCAGACGCTGTCAAAGTTTGGGTTATTTAATAGAAATGGGGCCAAGGTTAATGAAAAGAGGTGGAAGCTGTTTGACTTGGAGCCAGCATTGACCTTGTCACCCGCACTCTGATGAGAGTACAGCAGCGTCGGATTGGTAACCCGGGCATTCAGGCAATGCCCGAGGGGCCGGTGTCCGAGTGCTGCTGTGGGCCTCTTTTTTGAGCAGTCTGGGGGGCCATTTGGGCGCTGTCTCTATTGTTCGAAAATAGCCAGCGGCCCAGCAGGTGTCTGAGTGGCCTTTCTATAGGCAGGTGGGCGCTTATTACCTCCGTTTAGCAAGAGGTGTCACTCCCTTTGTCTCGCTGGCCGGCCCATTAATGTGTGCACATACTTAGTGGGGACAGGGGCCTGTGTAGAAGTGGCCTAACTTGTTTCACCACTGTAAACTAACGCCTGCATTTTTTTACCCCCTTCCTAAAGTTTTTTAGGTTTCGGCTACCGTCGCACTGCGTAAGCAGTGGGCGGAGCCGAAATCTTTTGTCTGTAGTATGGGCGCCTGAAGACGCCCCTGTCCTGCATTGGCTGGCCTCGTAAATGCTGGCCAGCCATTGGAGGAGAGGAGCGTCACTCAGTTCAGGGCCCGCCTTGACGCGATTCGGGGGCGTTTCTGGGTCTTTTTTTAAGTCCCGCCCTCCCCTCTTCCCATTGGCTGGAATTTTACCTTCCGGCCAATGGGAAGGGGAGAGCACGCCCCCGAATCCCTACAGGACGCTGTGCTTTCCGAGCAGCGTCTACCGAGGCCATGAGGTAAGCCTCTGCCCCCCTTTTGTGCCGTTGTTTCTTGTTTTTTGCCTTGTTATATTGAGCAGCTGACTGGGATGTGTAAGGCAAATAGTAGGTTGTATTTAAAAATAATTGCGCAGAAAGTCAGTTCTTAGAAAGATTCTGAAATACGTTGTTACAATTCTACTCTAACGGTTCTCTCGAATAACAGGGTAACAGCCAGGACCCAGGAAACGTATTTTTATCGTAAGGAAAGTCCGTCATCCCGATGACCATGTTTTGGGGGGAGCATTTATTGGTTAGAAGAGTTGTTCCGAATGTCCATTGGATATTGCTCTTCAGAAAAAATACGGGGGCTTGTGATTGGCTTAGTAAATGTCTGCTTCTTATTCATTGTCCATGGCTGGCTTTCAGAGGGGCGCCAGTGCCCCCTGCGAAGAGTTTGCGTTGCTGGTCGCCTCTATCTGTTGTGAGCAGGCGGACCTTTCTTTTCAAAGGATGGGTTTGGTTTTTGAGGTCAGTGAGTTGGCGCACGGGTCCGAGGGAGCTGGAAGATCCTGATGACCCTCGTGAAGCGAAGCTAGATCGGTGAGTAACCTTGTAACCAAAGCGTCCGTAGCCTGATTGGTCTCCGCCCAGCAGCAGCGCATGAGGCGCTGTTCGCCACCGAGATCCACCCGGACCATACATTTTTCGGACGCGCATCATCTCTTCCACTGTCTCACTCGGGGGAACGGGCCGACGCCCCGCCCTGTACCGGCTGATGCCCTGCGCATCTTGGCTTTGAGGTTAGACTTACCGTGCGGCTCCATCCTTAACTATTTGTCCGCTGCCACAGGAACGTCCCCCTGCCCGGGACTCCCACCAGCGCGGTGAGTGTGGACTACAATGCAGTCCAACGAGCTGCGCGTTGTGTCCGGGCTCCCTCATCCCTTCGTGGCAGGACTGGGCACGGATGGACGTGATTTACGCCCGCTTTAGGGTAGGTCTTGCTTCAGGGCCGGCTCTTTAAGTGCCCTGGAAACGAGAGGCCATTTAAGTCTACATCTTGGGGACCTCACGCTTTCCTAAAGTGCCGTCTCATGTTTTGTTCCTCTCGGACAGCAGTTGAAGACAAAGTATTGGGGGGACCTACATTTGTGACTTGGCTGTGAGATTATTTTTCAAATACCACAAATCGCAAAGGTAGTGCTTGTGGATAGGTGTGACTTTCTATTGTTAGTACGTCTGGTTTACTCTAGAATTACAAGAGAAAGTCCGGATTACAGTTTACTCTTGAACCTGGATGTGGAAGAATGGGCGGGGGAATGTAAGCCAGCATCATAGGCCCTGGAAGTGTCGGCACGGAGTGCTGCTGAACCCCAAAAGGAGAATGCTGGAGTTACGATGGTGAATGAGTAATAAAGAGGTTTTTACATTTTTTTAATCTTGTTAAATTTGCCGTTGGTGTAAATGGAAAGCTAAGTCTTCTGTCAAATTGCTGCGATTTTTTTTAACATGGACATTAGTGCTTCCTTTTCTCTAAAGTAAAGGTTTTTTTAAAGCAAGCTATTCAGGCCTGGCTCCAGGAATTTTTATTTGGGTGGGCTCGATTTGTCGCATATATGTCTAGGGAGGCCTGCTTCAGGGCCCTTCTTTATCTATTCTTAGTCTTACAAGGCCAAGTAAAACACTCTTTTCTAAATCTCTTTCTAAATATTATCTCTCTCAGAAAGTATTTTTCCATGTAATATTATTTTGAATGGAAGAGGAGGTTTCTGAGGTGGGAATATCAGGCAAGTGACACTTCACGGGCTCCCTCTGTGCGGTCCTTCAGGGAGAATCCCTCTTCATTACTACCTCCACCTGACCCTGGAGTCTGCAACACACTCCCTTACAGGCTTGATTGTCCACTACTCCTCTACAGTGCACCTTATCTCACAGCTGACCATATCGGGCTCCACTTTCATTTTTTCTGGTAAAAACATTAGTAAAATCACCTTCAAACTTAAAACATTGAATATAGCAGTAAATATAATTAGCACACACTTTAAAGTATGTTCCACAGTAGCCTTTAAGACACGTCTGCTAATTAAATAAACAAAAACAGAAAGGCCATGACGGGGCCGGCTTCAGCGCTGATGCAAAAGTCTTTTTTTGGCGCCGCACCAATAACCTCTTTCTCCGTAAATACCTTTACTACCACCATCCAACAGTGCCCCTCATCCTTCCATGGCCCCCCCATTGACCTCCTCTTAGAATTCCCTCACTGCCACATGCCACAAGTGCCCCTCATCTCCATATAGCCCCTCCCCTTATGACCTCCTACTCGGATTCCCTCACTGCCACCCTCCACCAGTGCCCCTCATGTCTCCCTAGCTCCCCCCTCCATCCCATGACCTCTTCCTCGGATTCCCTCACTGGCACCCTCTAACAGTGCCCCTCATCGCTCCATAGCCCCTCCCACTACCTCCTCCTGGGATTCCTTCACTGCCACCCTCCAACAGTGCCCCTCATCTTTACGTAGCCCCTCTCTCATATGCATTTTATTTGTTGTATAGTGCTACTCATATCAGTGTAGTGTGTGTCAGTACTTTACACCATGCACACATTATACAGAGACAATGAATCATACAAGTATGTAAATCAGTCTACAGGGAATGTCACATTAGCCAACGAGGATTACAAGGTGTAGGAATCACATGGCATCCATACTGGTGGGCTTTATATTTTAAAAGGGTTTGGTCTGGGGGAAACACAACCTTAGGATTTAAAGAGTATTCCATAGGGGTGAGCTTTACTGATAAAAATGTATATCTGCCCAAACATACTCATTTTAGCAACATTAGAATAATGAAAGACCGAGGAAGTTCTGACTATATCACAAAACAAAAAAAAGCGAGGTTCTTACTATACCATTCATGTTTGTATGCAGATCTTTGGTGACAGTTCATTGGTCACTGTCCTATGTTAGGATCTCTGTGACAAAGACAGTAACCCACTGAGCATCCACATACAATATAGTTCATATGCATTTCAAAACTACTAACATGCAAATGATTGCTCTCCTGCAGGATCATTATCCACCAGCATTATCTGGACATTTTGTATTGTCATATTGTTGTCCTGTATCAGCCATGATAATGATAAAAACTGTTTAAATGAAGCGCACACAAGGTATGTGTCCTGCTGGGCCTGTGCAGATTTTTTAATTTTTTTTTTAAAGAAAAACAAATAGTAACGCATTCTCTTACTTACTACTCCATTAGTCAAACTTTGTGTCAAAGCCTGATGTGATGAGCAGCTCAGGGGTCAGGAAAGGTGAATAGGAATAAACAAACTTTTTTTCTCCTGCGCTGCATAGAAAAAGAAATATCTACACAGCAGAACAGTAGGCAAAGGTTATTCATGTCAAAGAAAGGATTTGTCGCCTTTCCCCATGTGGAGATGAAGGGGTGAGAAAATAAGCAAAGCCTCGTTAACATGTAAATGGTCTTTTAAAGACCTGTGAAGGACTCAGGTGCGGCTGCGATAATCTCAACAAGCATTTACAATGCAACGGTTTCGCCTTTGGAAAAGTTAGAGCTATTGGCAATGTAAAGGACAATGCCATTTATTTATCTGTTTTCAAAACCAACACATAAATACAAATGTTGTCATTTACAATGCCAATAGCTCAAACTTTTCCAAAGGCGAAACCGTTGCATTGTAAATGCTTGTTTTAATAAGATTACGCCAAAGCAGTGATTTGAGGAGTGATTATGCAATGTGGGCCGATTTTTTTTTTTTGCGTGCCCGGGCCGATTTTCAATCCCAATCCAACCCTGGAGTACAGTCTTCTTTTTGTCCATTGCTGGGCAGTGCAGGTGCTTTATTTTTGCTGGGCACAGGCACTCACTTTTGGGAACAGGAACTTATTTTTTATCATCAGACTTTGACCCAGATTAAGAAAGAAAATAGGGACAGCAGAAAGAAGAGAATGATTGGGATACAGTGACTAACAGGGGCATAGCTACCGTTGGTGCCGCAGCCAGGACTTTAAATGGGCTGGTACTGTCCGGGAGGGAGTACCAGCACTTTTTTATTTTGAGAGGGAGAGTACCTTCACTTCTCAAGAAAAACGTAGTTTTTTTATTGGAGAGTACCGTCACCTCTGAGAAACAAGTAGGTACCCTAGTACAGAGTACCTGCACTTCTATTTTTCCATTTCAAGCACTGGCCACAGGTACCGTGGCACTGGGGCCCAGAGTCTTGTTGGGCCCTTTTAAACCTGATAAATGCTACGGGCCTCATTTATGAAAACGGTTTCATCGCCACGACAAAACAGCGATTCAACAGTTTTCACTGCGCCCTCCTTGCTACACGATGGATGCGCTGTATTTAATGTATGCCGCTCCATGTCGCCAGAAAAAACAGATACGTCAGGAATCCTGATGTATCTGTTGGCGCCATAGTCACGCATTGCTGGAGTTGTGTTGCAAACATGAGACAACTCCAGCAATGGATGGGTTAGGCCTGTGCCTCATGGCACTAGGCTACCCGTACGCTTGCCACGAGGCAGGCATGAGGTTATGACGCATTGCCGTCCTAAAAGTGCTGCAGTGAAATCTCAAGATATCACGGCAACACTTCTACAAGGCTTTCTTGTGGGGGAACGCCCACCCTGCATACTTTATACCTGACGCAGGTATAATGTTGTGCAGCGCTTTACAAGTTGACACACCTGCCTAGATGCGTCACATTGTAAGTATGGCTCAACGTGGCGCATTGTTTACACTGCCGCTGCATCACGAAAAGTGCCCCCAACCTGTCCTGTCTTTTACATGCTTGTGGTAGGAACATGAGGTGGAATCAAGATTAGGCAGCCAGGGAGGGCCAATGGCTGGTGCTGACACGTTCCCTGTACAGTGCATGGATAATACCCCACTCCTATCTGAACTGCAGGTGACTCTGCCGGGATGTGACGCTTCGGGGCCACGGACCAATCCAAGAGCAGCATTGGACTCTGCTGTTGCTCGGTGCCCGCCCTGGGACGTCGGCCCGACTCCCTGGAGACGGGATAATCTACGAGGAGTTATCTCGCAGCCCCTTCTATTGTGTGAATGATAAAATGTGATTCTCTCCTGGAATCTGTCCAGAATGTCAGGGCCGAAGGGCGCGCTGAACGAGTGACACGGTGAATGAATGCGTGAGTGAATGGATAAATGAACTAGTGAATGTATGCTCGCGGCGAGTAAATGGGTTGCTGCATATTCTGACGCATGCATGAATTAATCAAAGAAGGAACCGATAAATAAATAAGGGTGGACGAATAAGTGAATGAACTAAGGGTCTTGAAAACACAATCCTATGGAGTCTTCTGACACCGCACGATCATTTTCAGATTGCTCCATGTCTGAAAGGCCCAAAAAGGATAAATGTCTATTTGCTCACATCCCTCGGGCCGGTCACAATTTAAACAGTAGTTCTTTCACACTAAATAAGATTTTCTCGTAGCGGTAATGGCCAAGACAACGTGTATCAAGGCGCTGTAGTCATGGAAACAGTCCATCGAAGTACAAGAAATGTCGACACCTGCATTCCATGTTAAGTCCTAAATTCCTCGACTCCACACCTTAGCGCCACGAAGCATTCTGAGACGAGAAACTCAGAGCGAGCACTCACAGATGGTGTGATCCTGTACATACTGAAAGACGGTGTCTGCTGGCAGGCATGGATGGAAACTAGGCGCTACACGGTGCTACTTTTGTGAATATAATCATATCAAAGCGCTCTGAAGTAGTGACATCGCAGTATCTATGCGATACATAAAGCACTTATACAAAAAAAAATGATAGACTCCTGATAGTTAGGGGCAAAGGGAATGTATCTAGAAGTTTCCCTCTAGTTACCATAGCGACGCCTTGAGCTACGCTCTTTATCGTTCCCGTCATTTTGAAGGGGTTGGAGACATTAGGTTAATGAAAGCCCCCCTGACTCACTGTCATGACAAGCTGAAGTGAGGCGCGGTGCTGATGGACTGTTTCCAATCTGGGGCGCGCGCTTTCCCCTCCTAATGCGTCCCAGATGTGAGCACAGCCCAGGTGCCAAAAAGTGATCTCATAGCGGTGCCCTGGACAGAATGTGCAAACGGAATAAAGGTGCTCACCATTTATTCCAAAACAAGGGCCTTAGATGTACGGTACCAAAGCGATGCCCAAGAAGATAGTAAACAGAGACAAAGAATCATAAACCATAAGTCCTATTTGATATTTTAGGCTTCCCTGTTTCCTTGAGCTTGTGATACCACTACCATTAGAATCTTAAAAGTAAGATGGGACAGTGTTTTCCCCACTCTCGATGCTCGTTTTGTGCACGCCTGCGTCCACTTTGCATTGTTCCATCACCTGGTTCGCATAAGAAATCACATTGCATTAAACCCTGATAAAATGTAAATTATGTTTGCATAATTCGCATAATTTTGCATTATCCTTGATGGGAAATTCCCGTAATTACGCTATTAAGTTACTTTGCATAAATACTCTGGACCTGATTACGATTTTGGTGGTGTGGCAGCGGGCTGTTATGCCAGCGCCCAGCTGCCACACCGCCAAAGCCGTCCAACGACCGCCTGCCAGATTAGGAGTTTTCTTCTGGTCTGGCGGGCATTGCTTTGGCGGTCCCAGGTGAAGAGATTTAGAAAGGCACCGCAATGGGAACACCCAAGCACGTTCCTTCAAGGCATGGACTGTGCAGTCCATGCTGTGCAGGAAAAGGGGGTGCATATATAAAAGATGGCACACCATGTGTCCCCTGAATGCACCCCCAGGCCCTGAGGCCCCCTTAGTTTCCTAACAACCACACTTTTCATGGCGGGCTCTTCACCATGAAAACTGTGCTGGTGTGGAAACTCTCAAAATGCTTAGCTGTGCTGCAGCGGCACCACCAGAATATTGAAGGCCTCAGGCCAGTGGCATAGCTAGCCCTATGGGGTGGGGGGGAGGGGGTTGTGCTGGCAATGATTTTCTCTGTTTGTCACAGTGTTGCTGATTCTGCCCAGAGACGGCAGGTGTAGCGAGTGATAGCGGGGGGAGGCTGCCGCCCCCAATTGTCATGCCACCCAGGGTGGACCACCCCCCTCCCCCCAGGTACAACACTGCCTCAGACCGCAGCAAGACTGCCAGAGATGGCGGATCCCTGGTAGTAGAAGCGCCCCTATGGCGATCTGACCACCCAACTCCCAATAGGGCGGTTGGACTGCCGGTGCTTTGCTGTCCGCACCACCACCATGGCTACAGCGGTCCATCAGACCGCAGTAGTCATAATCATGCTTTTTGTGTTCACAGAAAAGTTATAGTGCAGGAACATAGAAACAATGTGAATAAACAGAATGCAATTGGCTGTCGCTTCTGGTACTTGTGTTTATTTGGCACTATTTCTTTATGCGATGGACTCGAAAACGCATTTTTATCTCAAATATAACGTGAAGTGTCATATTTGCATTTCAAGTAATTAGGCATAATTTGTGTAATTTTCTATAAAGTTCATGTGATTAGGTAAAAGCATATGATGTACACCCCTACATCTCATCATATTGGGATGGGGCATTGTGTCATTGTCTTATCCAGGCTTGCATTATTTATATGTCCCTGCCTCTGGAAGTGTGTGTGTTGTGGAGGCGAAAAAGAGGAATTCTTGAGTTGCATTGTCAGTATGTTTCACGACTTAGTGAAAGGGAACAGATATTTCTATAAATCTGCACTTAGCTCTACCTAGCCTTGTAGGGGAGTTCCTTTCGGTATTTGAGGGCGAGAGTGCACTGTAAGAAGAATGCAAATGAGATCTGGAACAAAGAGGCAGGTTTACTAAACTTGATGCTGTGCAGCAACCAAAGTAGCTCTGCTGCGTTGAGTCAAAGTGAGAGCGAGAAACAGCTCCCTATCTACATAGATGTGGCGCTATTTCCCTCTCCCCTGCGCTGGCATTCCATAGGCAGACTTATGCTATAAAAAGACCCTTGCATCATAGTGCCAGATTGTGTGCTGAATGTCCAGTATAGGTTTTTTACTTAAATAGTACCCTTCAAGTACAACATATTATGCTTAGACCATGTTTAAAACTTTTCCAAGTTTTCATGTGTGCTGTACATTGCAACACACATGCAAAGTTAGTAACGTTTGGAGAAGAGAAAACTTTTCTCCAAAGTTACGATTGTAAAAATGGAGGCATACATTTTGGGGTAAAGCCCTAGCTATCTATTTCATTAGGTAGAGCCATGCATTAAAATCTATCAGTGGTTGCATGGAAATGCCCATATACCCCCATGGTAAATCAACTTGATGCAAAATAGCACATAGCGCTACTTTGTGTTACTTTAGAGCTACTTGCCAGTGTGTGATACGATTGCCCACATGTGCAGAACTATTCTCAGTAGTGTTGACATCTCTACACAATTCTAAGGAACTTTAGCCCAATTGGGCAGTGTTGCACGTTGGGTTATTATGGGCATGGAGCTATGTTTTCATATTTTACTTTTCTGATGTATACTCTTGATAACCATGGGTACCAGCGGGGCACCATAAACCAAAGGACATG
Organism: Lissotriton helveticus; assembly: GCF_964261635.1. Taxonomy (NCBI): domain Eukaryota; kingdom Metazoa; phylum Chordata; class Amphibia; order Caudata; family Salamandridae; genus Lissotriton; species Lissotriton helveticus. The sequence goes on from NC_136070.1 coordinate 888,547,723, forward strand.
TATTTGGATGTGGTTTACTAGCTAGGATTTATGTTGGATCTTACATGTACACGCCTGGACCAGATATAATTCTTTTAGTTTCCTCTGTGCACACCAGCCCACTTGAGCAGAATTGTATAAGGAGTTCCGCACAATCCCCTTTCCTCCAGCAATGCCAGAAATATGTGCCTTCCAGAGGCTTGTACCCTTACCTATGGACGCCACATGCCCCATGTTTATATATATATCTGAGTGCTATGTGCAATGGATACATTGGTCCAATCTGTACATTACTTACCATAGATTGGTGGCATTTATGCAGCATGCTAATTAGGTCTCACCTAGCGTTGCAGCGTGCATGCGCTGCTTGCTCTGCGAGAGCTTCTTGGAATCAATATACTTTTAGAAGCTGTTTCGGCTCCGCCTGTAATTTCAATTGGTCTGTGTCATTTTGGTTCACTGGGTATTCTAAACAGTGTCTTATGATTGTAACTGAGGTTGTTTAGTCCCTCCTTGTTACCACCCTGTCCTCTTTTGGCCCGCCCACCCAGACTGGATCTTTTACTGGTGGCTTTACATGCTCTCCATTAAAAGACAGTAAGCACTCTTTTCTTTTCATTTTCAGCGCCAACTACTTTGGCTGCGCTTGTTTGTTTACAGCACTGCTTTCAGCGCCATCCGCTTTGTTTGCGCTTGTTTGTTTACGGTGCCGCTTTCAGCACCGTCCGCTTTGGCTGCGATTGTTCGTTTACGGTGCCGCTTTCAGAGCTGTTTGCTTTGGCTGAGCTTGTTTGTTTACGGCACCTTTTTCAGCGCTGTCCACTTTGGCTGCGTTTGTTAGAACTGCCGATGCTGTGAATAGGCAGGACTCGGCCTACTTAAAGCCCTGAGTGCATCCACGTAATCACAGGGGTGCTGTCTATCACAGAAGAGATTAAAGTCACCAGTGAGGCTGGTACTGGCCTTGCACATGTGACTTTTATGAAGCTCAGAAACAGGCTCAGGATTGGATGTAAAAATAACAAGCATTGGAAATGCAATAGGTCTCGCAGTAGTAAAGTTTGAGCTATAGGTGTTATTTATTTATTTTTGTATTTATGTGTTGTTTTTTCTAAATAGCTAAATTAATAGCTTTCTTCTTTACAAAGCCAATAGTTATAATTTTTGTAAATGTGACACCTCTAGCATTTGTAAAGCAACATGTTTTGTATTAACGGGACTTATATGTGACTTATATGTGTTGATATAAAAAAAATCAATGGCTTTAAAAAACAATTAATAATTAATACGTGGATTTTATTTTATATTGCCAATAGCGTAAAGTTTATTAAATGATGCTGTGGTTGCGCTGAGTGAGGGTGAGTGAGGGTGAGTGAGGGTGAGGGAGTGTGAGTGAGGGTGAGGGGTTGAGGGTGAGTGAGGGTGGGTGAGGGGTTGAGGGTGAGTGAGGGTGAGTGAGGGTGAGTGAGGGGGAGTGAGGGGGAGTGAGGGGGAGTGAGGGGGAGTGAGGGTGAGTCAGGGTGAGTCAGGGTGAGGGGTTGAGGGTGAGTGAGGGTCAGGGTGGGTGAGTGAGGGTGAGGGGTTGAGGGTGAGTGAGGGTGAGGGGTTGAGGGTGAGTGAGGGTGAGGGTGGGTGAGGGATTGAGGGTGAGGGGTTGAGGGTGAGGGTGAGTGAGGGTGAGGGGTTGAGGGTGAGTGAGGATGAGGTGTTGAGGGTGGATGAGGTGTTGAGGGTGGGTGAGGGTGAGTGAGGGTGAGGGTGAGGGGTTGAGGGTGAGTGAGGATGAGTGAGAGTGAGGGGTTGAGGGTGAGGGGTTGAGGGTGAGTGAGGGTGAGGGTGAGGGGTTGAGGGTGAGGGTGAGTGAGGGTGAGGGGTTGAGGGTGAGTGAGGGTGAGTGAGGGTGAGGGGTTCAGTACAACCATCTTGTTAGCTAACAAAGTACTCCTAATATGACGGATAATTACGTTGCATCAGGGAGCACTGTGTGTTGTTAGGAGGGCATTGCTGTGGGGAGGGGGGAGGAGAAATGCGACATGGCGGGGAGGGGGCGGAGCGGGGGAGAGGGTGTTAAGCAGCAGGGTACAGAAAAAGGTTTGCCAGGTGTTGCGATGTATTTAGTTGGTTGGCGAAGGGGGTGTTGTGGATTTTTCCTGCTTTTTTTAGCCGAGCTGCTGCAGATGTTGTGAAGACATTTGGCAATGTAAACAGCTGAGCTGAATGGCCGGGAATGAGTGGGCGGTCGAGGAGGCCGCTGCCGATTTGGTTAATGTTGGAGAAGGCTGAGAACAGCATGCTCGGGAACCAAAGGGCGGTGCAACCTGACGACTGGCCATGCCTGGGTCATGTGATACGACACCAGCAAAGCTGAATGGGGCGCGCTGGTCACATGACGCTGAAAGGGCTAGTTGACTGGCTATTGCATTTCTAATGTGTGGGAGGAGTGCGGGAACAGAGGGCGAGGGGAGGAGAGTAGGAGGAGGAGAGTAGGGGAGGCTAAACCATTGTTTTATATATTATATGTCCCGGTTCCTACTGGCAGAAGGGCTGCTCTAGTTATGTGTAGTTTGCTAACAATTGAGAAATGATTGCTTCATAATGGAACCCCATGGCCTCCAGAAATCTCTTCAGAAAGCATACATTTCAAAACACGGGCAAGAGGAACCAGCCGCATAGCAAGAAGCCTTTTTTTCCGATCTGTTCTCATTAGAGAAAGGGGGACATGGAAAAACCAAAAGGAAGAAACGTTATGAAAGTTTAAACCATCTGCTGAATTATATAACCGTTCTTGCTTTCCGCCCAGGACACAAGTGAAACAGTGAGAGCTCAGCCGCTCGATTCCTCAAGTCGAGCAAATCGCGCACATAAACAACACTCTTGGTGCCAAGTTCCTGCGGATTTCAAACAAGTGTTGCATTGAGTCACTTAGCAGACTGCCGTGCCAAAAGCCATGCACGTGCTACCAGTCTGCTTGGAGCCCATGAAAGGTGCGGGAGACATACCTTCTTCACCAGGAGCAAGCCGGGGCGCGAGGAGGGCGTCAACCTCAGAGATTTGGGGGTTACGAGGTAGACTTTGCAATCGGGATTATTGAACGCCTTTTTGTAAAGTGCGCAAACATTGCCAGGTTGATTTTATGTTCTAACGCCCCAAACCGGCTTGGTAAAAAAAAAAATGTCAAATAGGAAATACAAAACAATGGCTATCGAACAGACGGCGAGGGGAGGAGAGTAGGAGGAGGAGAGTAGGGGAGGCACGGCCTAGCGGCCGTGCAATCAAGAAGTGAGGGGGCGGGAGAGTAGGCAAGGCAGGCGGCTGGGGGGAGGGGGGAGGAGAAATGCGACGCGACATGGCAGGCAGGGGAGGGGGCGGAGCGGGGGTGTGGGAGGAGTGCGGGAACAGACAGAGTAGGAGGAGGAGAGTAGGGGAGGCACGGCCTAGCGGCCGTGCAATCAAGAAGTGAGGGGGCGGGAGAGTAGGCAAGGCAGGCGGCTGGGGGCATGTGCACGCGCTTTTAAGCTCAATGCGCATGCGCATTGAGCTTAAAAGTCACGGGCACTGCAAGGAATCGCCACGATTCCTTGCAAGTTGGATAAAGAGTGGATGAGCCCCCATAGTCTCGCTTGCTCGATGCGCATGCGCATCGACAGGCGAGACCTAAAAACCTGCAGAATTGGGATATGCACAATTGAAAAGCTTTCGGTTTACATGGCAAGAGATACTGAATGGAATCACGGTGCTTTTTCTGTTATTTGGAGATGGCGTTTATGGGAAATCCTTATTGTTGCGAGCGAAGTGAGAGAAGTTTTAGCACGGAGAGCGGAACACCCGTAATTTCGTACCAAACACAAGCTTTGTTACAGGGAAATCCATAAACTGTCCAACCCTCTTAGTTTTATTCCGTTCTCATTATAATACTTTAAAGCTACAATGTAAAAATAACTATCGTAATACAACAGTACATTACATACATCAAACAACTGCATTTTCAATCTATAATGTAAAGCTGTATTAAGACTTCTTGTAGTTGTCAAACAAAATTAAAAACAAGCATGCAATAGGTCTCGCATTTACGTGTGTTTAAGCTATTGGCATGGTAAATGACAAAGCCTTTTATGTATGTTTTAAAAAGGAAAACAAAAATAAAAGGCATTTTCATTTGCAATTTCAATAGCTCAAACTTGTGTAAATGCGAGACCTATTACATTGCAAATGCTTTTTCTAACTGTAGTCAATTCGGACTATGTGTCCCACAAGCCATTAGGGTAGATTACGGTATTATGGTTGAGTACCACCTTTGCATGTATTCTGATATGATGCATGCCACATTCACTTCCAATTTATTAATTATGTACCTTTATCAGTAGTTGTCGGCACCACTGTGCTATGCATATGGGTACAATGCAGCACCGTAACACTGAACCGCTGGCCTTTGCATATATCAAATAAATTTACATATGCATTTTTTTTTCATTAACTTTTTTGTTTGCATCATGCTCAATTTGTACATTACCTATTATAGATTGGAGGCACTTTGATAGCATGCTAATTCTTATAGTAGTCAATACGCACTATGTATCCCACAAGTCATAAGTGTTTAGGATGGTATCACCGTTAAGTACCACTTTTTCGAGTATTCCAATATCATGCTCGCCACGTTCACTTCTTCTTAATGTTTACTGTGTGCCTATATCAGTTGTTGTCGGTATCACTGCACGATGCACCTGGGTACGTTGCGGCGCTGTAACACTGAATCACTGGTTGTTGTATATGTTACAGAATTCTTACACATGGATTTTAAAACTTTTGCTGTATACATCAGTGTTGTCAATGTATAACTGGACAACCCTCACCAGGACAGTATTGACTTAATGTTGCCCAAGTTACAACCACTAGTATATGAGGATCCATTGGACTTGCTAAAATGGTGGCCAGTTTCTGCCTATGGGTTTCACTAGCACTACATTGTTGTCCTTTTTCTATGCTGTTGACCATGTGTATGTAATGGTCTTGTCAGTTCCTATCTCATACTGCGATTGAGGCTACAGCCGGAACGTGGTGGAGAGGACCTACCTGTCGTATTAAACCCGTATTTGAAAATCCAGGAATGTTCGAGTGATCCTTTACTGCAGGATATTGAACTTTGTTATTGAGGGCAACTGAAGCCCGACTCAGACAGATGCAACTCCAAGCCTCTGAATTCCGGCTTTTAGGCTCTAGCAATCAAAATAACATAGGGCCATGTCTAATGTAGAAAGTGATAAGCAGGCTTTGCCAGCTCTGGAACCATACAGGCACACGTATTTCCCTGCGACAGTGTAAAGGGTTGAAGGTGGTTCAGATGGGTTTGAAATCATTTAACCAAGGAATAACGGTGAGGGTTAAACCAGGTATGCACAAGGGTATATTCCGAAGAGTAATCAAGTTAAACAATCTTTAGTATCTCTTGTAGCACTCAACTTCTTGTGGTTCACCGTCCAAGCCACACTGTGTCAATTTGATTATCATCTTATGAACTTTGAAACATTGATTATTTGGTTTTGAACATTCTACATTGGATTGTATACATCTTTTTCTGTTGGACAACCTTGGATATTGGAATAAGCAGATAATAAAGAATTAATGGACTACAGCATTGGACTGAAAAAACCCTTTTTCTGATTTCTGGCACTCCTTCTTTTCTTATTTAAATTTATCGGTTTGAAATCAGGTCGACTAGTCTTAGCCCGACAGAACACTATTTATGATGAAGAGGAACAACGTACACATCTTCATTGGAAAGGGGATGAATGATGTGATAAGGGCTCCCACAAAGAGATGGTATGAGGTGAGTTGTGAAATAAGGAAGGCCAAAAAACGTATAATCTATGATTACTTTGTTCAGGTCCATGGCCTGGTTTTTGTGTCATTGAGATCCACAGTTCAGTTCAGAACACCTAGGCTGCATGATCCATGTAGTTCCTGGCAGCTCACTTCCTTGTGATGACAGACACAGTTCATTGGGCCTTGCTCTTTGTCTTCCTGATTATGCACCTGCCCCTCGCCACATGGGGAGGTTCAGACTCCACTAGGATAGATCTCAAGAGGTCTCAAGAGCAGAGCTTCTTCCAGAGTGTTAGCCTTGGTCTTAGCGTTGAGAGAAACCGAGGCACACAGACTTATACTCTTGGCAAACTTTCCTCTGGGCTATTTTGCATAAGGACATCACTATTTATCCTAGTTTGTAGGGTAGTGTCAGGAAGCCAGGGCCAGCCAATCAAAACCCAAAATAGCTTTGATTATTTAAATGGCAGTCAACTCCAATTGAGTGTATCTCAGCAGGAGTTCTTCCTCTGCTTTACCCAATCAGGAAACAGAGCAGGCATCAAATTGTCAGTTTCTGTATTTCATTTCAGGGAGAAAATAGACTTAGCATCTGGACCGATTCTTTCTGTTTCCAAGTGGCACGTTAACTTGTCAGGTCCTGGGTTTCAGGGAGAGCCAAGGCAGACAATCTGGACAATTTCCTCTTTTGTAGATGATGCACCAACTTGTCAGTTTTTGTATTTCCGGGAGAGACAAGGAAGATCCTCTGGACCAGTTCTCTCTGTTACTAGATGGACACGCATTACAACGTGGTGACTGGGCAGAAGCACAGGCACGTTTGCTGGAAAGAGCTCTTGGCCTGGCAGGAAACGCACATAAACTCCCCAGCCTATCAGCATATTTACCAGGTTCTCTGAGCCAGAGCCCCAGGGATCGCCAGCGTGCAAGTTCTCACGTCCACACATAGCAAAACGACCACCACAAGGAGGACCCCATTTTCTACAATATTCACCTTAGACTGTACATGGTCTACCAGCCACATATCATGCCACATGCACAAAATACAAACCAGTTACACTGGGTGCAAACAGACTCCAGTGGTGTAGGTCTGAAGAGAGGTTGTCTTGAAATGATGGTAGGGCTCCATGTGCTGAGCAGGTTAAGAGGCCTCTGACCTTAAAACCGGGCAACCATTACAACGCATTGCGCTGGGGGGCGCTCTAGGATAGGGAATAGATTTAATTTACTATACAATACCTTCCCTAGTGTCCACGGGGACTGGAGTTGGAATAGTAAATTAAACTATTCACTATCCAGCACCCCAAAGCGCTATGCGTTGTAATGGTATGCGTTGTAAAAACCGCGTTGTAACGGCATGCGTGGTAAAAGCATGCGTTGTAACGTCATACATCCCTTAAAACCAAATGCCACCAACAGGTTCCCCATAGTTTGCTTTGTAAAGGGCTCCCTGACCACCAGAGCCTGGTGCCCTGCTGAGGAAGGCCTTCAAAACATGAACACCTCCCTGTGGATTCCCATATGGACAAGTCCACTGGGGAACAAATCACAGGCCAGGCTGGAATATGATGAGCGGGAGCAAAGTAGCAAAGCTTTCTTCGCGAGGACCTGCGTCCCTACCCAACCCGTGAGCCATTTGTAAACCCTATCTGGTCCCATCCTGACTACAGCGACCGCCAGTGGGGCTTGAAGCCAGAGGCGAGCAGCTGGGCACTTGGAACAGCGACTCTGGAGTCTCAGAGAGGCCCACAAATAACATTATTAAAAGAGGCCAATTACCAGTTCCTACAGAGACAGGAGGCTCCAAACTTTCAGGAAACACGTCTGTCCAAACATGGATTTGTTGACATGTCTCCTCTCCCTTGGTACGTTCCGCCAGTGACGGCACAGCAGGGTGGGGTGTGCTCACTTCCTGGGGGACTCATGAGCAGAGACGTGGCCAAGCTGCTGCCGTCATGACCTCAGCAGTCAGGAATCGCTGTTCCAGGATCCGCCGGTCCTTGAGGAAAAACACACGATACAAGTTAGCAGGCCCCGACTCTGATAAGCGAGGGGATTCGTGGTAAGTCGCAGAAAGATGAAGTGTTCTCGAAACTCGTGCGCAACAGCAGGAAAAACAGCTCCTCATTGCTGAGCATTGCAAACGTGCAATATCTGGTTTTACTTCATTGAAACGCAATAAGCCTGAGTGGCTTCCACTTACTGCAGAAGTGAAACCAAAAACACCTTCAGTAAACATAACTGGCTTTTGTTAAACTAGTTCCTCCTAAATGGTGCTGGTAATATAGAACCTATTTGCATTTTTAAAATGAACTAAAATGTTTCCTGTTTAGATAATTCATCCACCCACTGAAGCTTTAAAAGTCTTTGTATTTGGGTAATTCCGTGGCTTTTCATACTGCTTTCTCATCTTTGCTGTTTCAAAAAGGCACCTGCGGTGCCATTATATTGTAATTGCATTTATATAACACTTACTACCCCTGACGAGGCGTTGAAGCAATTTTTCGGCGAGTAGCACGCTACTTAGGAACCCAAAAAGGATTAGTGGTGAATTAGTATAATGAAATATGAAATTAATTTGGGCAGCAGACATGTTAGTCTGTTATTTGGATTGAAAAGGGATAGTAGAGGGATAGAAGAGGGAAGGGTTTGGAATTTATATAGCGCTTGCTAACCCTGACGAGGCTGCTCTGGCTCTGGAAAAGATGTGTTGAGCAGAGCAAAACTTCACTGTAACAGAAATGCTTGGACTGCTAATAACGTAATCACTTCCACAGGAAGGGGATGTGGGACACTATGACTGCAATGGAGCACTGCATGTCATTTTGCTGTGGCAGCATCAATGCCTGGTGGGCCTGAATCCTGGGTAAACTGCCACATACCGAGGCCAGTCAGAGCTGGAGAATGTGGAGGCATGAAGCATCTTTCCAGATCACATGGGGCCCTGGCATATGTGGTTTGCAGCTAGCACATAGGGAAAGGCATCTGACACCCGCTTGCAATCCCTGTGGGCAGGGCCGGACTGGGAACCCAAACCGGCCCTGGCAAAGTGCTCGGCCAGCCACCCACCCCTGGGGGGGGGGGCTTGGGGTGCGACCGCGCTCTTGCCTGGGCCGGTTTTCGGCCAATTTTGTTACAGGGCCGCAAAAACGGCCCCCAGGGGCCCAAAACCGGCCCCCACCCTTGCGGTGCACCGGGGGATTGCCCGGTGCCCGCAACGGCCAGTCCGGGCCTGCCTGTGGGTAAACGTTGGTCATTTAATGCCAGCTACTTTCAATGCACTATGGCTCTGTCTGGCGAGGAAATTGTGTTTTGGGGAGCCCACTCGATTTACACAGCCCTGCCATCATTCTTTTCTCATTTAGTCTCTTCTCTCTTCCTCCCTTTTATCTTAAATTGCCTCTCTTTTACATATTCCTGTCACCCCCTCCTTGCTATAATTATCAAGATTAATTTGTGCAGGTTAAACCTGCCCACATTTATTTGGGATAAAATCCCGGGCAAATAGAGATCTGTTTTAACTTGGGTGGGGTAGGAATATAATTCCAAACATTATGCCTCATTTTCCAAGTAAAAACTCACAAACAAAGGGGTTTATCATGCCCAATAAATACATCACAGTGGGATGTTGGGATTTACCTGGTGCAGTAAATGCCTCATTCCCACCCACCCCCCTCTTGGAATTGGGGCCTTTGTCTCGCAGTGCACCTTAAATGCACTCCAAACCCCTTTTGCAGGTGCGCTCTTGATAAGGCACTCATTGCCCTGGTCTCCGGATACATGGGGCAGGAAATGGCCAAATTATGTGGCAATGTTGACTAAATTATGCTGCAAGTAAAGGCCTATTTTGCTGCATATTGCAACACTTTTGCGATTTATGTATTTATTTATTTGGTTATTTAAAGAGTTTTATATAGCGCTTGCTAGACCCGAAGGTATCAGAGCGCTTTACATGAGAATCAACAATGTAACAGAACAAGTTCAACAGATTACACAGTACATCAAAATATAAGTAATACAATTAGGAGGGGAGAGAAAGGACAGAGAGAAGTAGTGGAGGGGGCAGCGGAGGTGAGAAAGGGAGGATAAGGGAAGAGACAATAAGGAGAGACGAAAAGAAGACTGTCTAAAGACCGACTGGGTAGGTGACGACCAAGGAGAGAATCCACGGCCCATCTCCTCTTTAGCTAAACCAGGTAGCTCCATCGGGCGTCAGACAAAATAGTTCAGTCTCAATACATTGAGAGGGGAGAGAAGGAGAGACATAAAATAGAGGGAGGATGCGGGAGGAGAGGACAGGAGAGAAGAAAGGAAGTGGAACAATGTGGTTCAACAATATAACAGAAAAAGAGCAACAATTACACATTACATCAAACAATCAGCAATACACTGGGAGAGGAGAGAAAGGAGAGAGAAAAGAATGTGGCATTCGCAGACTACTATCACTTCAATTTTTTGTCATGTCTACACTTCGGGCATAGGTTTCACCTCATTAGTACCAGTTTAACATCCAAAAATAGCAATAAGAGACAGAAAGGTAAAGAGTCAACCTTTGTGAATTGGCCTTCCACTGCACTGCAATGTGTTGCTATGTTTTTAGTAACTTTTGATACATTTAAGCTAGGAACAATAAAAATAAAATCTGCAGGTAACACTGAACAAGACTGATTATGTAGCAATAGCAGGAAATCCATGATTATGCAAATAACGCCACTGCCGCAAAATCGCATAATTCCAGTGGCCCTGATCATAGTTTACTTCAGATTAGACAATGTAAAAGGGTGACACTGGTGTTTAAAACTGATGACTCCTGTCTAATGAAGTCTGGAGAACATTACTTATTTCACATGTACAGGTACAAATATAGCTAGCTTAGGGCCTAGGGATGCGCCAGGTACAAAATATGAATATTACAGTTTAAGGCACGAGGATAATTAAGTGATTTGGGGTCATTATGGCAGTTTAACTGATAAGAAATGTGCCTGTGATAATGTCTCCATTCAATCTTTATTTCACTTTATGGTATTTTGCACATTGTATGAACCTTTCAGGATATGTTATCTATAACCTCTTTTTAAACTCTACAATTTTAAACAACTTTTCAGACACTCACCCCCAGTCACATATCTGGGTTGAATCCATCATCGTTCTTTTGCTCACTTCGCCACCCCAGTTCACACCCAGCTATATGCAAATCAGTCTTGACCCCGCACCTCATGGGAACAGTCCAGCTCGACCTGCCAAGCCATGTCTTCCCTGAACCAGAAACATGCATCCTGGGACCGGTTTCGGGTTAAGACCACTCATCAGCCAGGCTACCTTGAATCCAGTGGCAAAGTGAGCAAGGGACCAACGTTTGGGCCTACCCTGCCAACTAAGGCAAAGAAAGCAAACACAAAGTTTTTAGAATCAGCAGTTTTCTTAAGACAGCTCTGTTTTACCGGAAAAGTCTTGATTTTAGTGAATGCATCTTTATATTGATGCTGATTGCCATGTATGTTTTTAGACTTTTTTATGTTTACCTTTCTTGATTGTCTTTGGCATTCGAATAAAGTGAATTTGAAATCGAATTTGAGGTGATTTGGCCTAAAATCTCACACATCTGAGTCTAAAGAAAGGGTGGAAAGACTATCAGCCAGATTCATCAAAGTAAAATCGGCTCGCAAAGGGCCAGATTCTGAGAATCTGGCCCTTTGCGAGCGCTATTTTTGCATTTGGGATTCATCATCCTAAATGCAAAAATCGCAAATCTAGAAATCGCTAAATTGCGATTAATTGCATGTAAGGAATCTTATTTTGCGATTCCTTAAATGCAATTCATGAACCATTTGAAAATTGCGAATTCGCAATCTGCGGACAAAACGGAAGTCCTCATCTTAGGATCATCCCCCTCGGCCTGGGATGACTCTTGGTGGCCACCAGCCCTGGGAACCACACCCCACACCAACGGATCACGCACGCAACCTGGGCTTCATCCTGGACTCCTCCCTCTCGATGACCAAACAAGCCAATGCCGTCTCATCATCCTGCTTCAACATCCTACGCATGCTCAAAAAAGTCTTCCGCTGGATCCCCACTGAAACAAGAAAGACGGTCACCCACGCACTGGTCACCAGCCGACTGGATTACGGAAACACCCTCTACGCCGGAACCACAGCCAAACTACAGAAAAAACTTCAACGCATTCAAAATCTAGCCCAATGAAATTATTTTAATTTTCAAGTGCTGGCTCTGAGCCTGTGGGGTGGCACTCCTCCGCCATTGCGGAAGAGCCACCCCTGGGTGCTGTGCAACACATAACAGGTGCAACTTGCAAAGTTAAACCACATCCTTCCCAGGCTAGTGTTGTAACCTATGGGAATCCCTTCTGACACAAGGATTTTCTGAGCATCGGGCAAAATGACATTTTGCCATTTCAGCGCTCCCTGCCACCCACTTCTCCAGCTAGAGGGGCAGTTTCAAGGCCTTTTCTTGAAATCTGCTGCCCACTCCCCGTGGAACCGAAAGCGGGCCACTCATATTACTTTAATATAGCATCTTCCTTCCAGGTTGGAAGAAGACTTGGATAAAGCTGCCTACATTGCACAATCGAGAGTGTATTAATTAGTGGCACGTATTCCTTATCATAGAAATAAAAGCAAATTAAAAAACAAGCACGAGTGTCCCCACACACAGCCAGTGGAAATGAGTTTCCTGCAGACACAGGCCGATGTTGAAACTGCGATTATTTATTACTTGGAGGCTAATTACAAATCACCCCGCCACTGGAATTCTGGGCTATATTTGGACGGCTTCCTCCGGTGTTTATCACCCGCTTATCGTCCCCTGGAGCTCTACCTATTCCTGGGGGCTCATTAAAAGGGTGCTTTATTGGCTGTGCTTGCCAGTGTCTGCATTTTACTGCATGTTGCCAGCGAGCCTCAGAATACTCAATGCACTAGACAGAAACTTTAAACCCCCAGAGCGTCGTCTCCATTTACGTGCCAGCCATTTCTTCATCTTGGAATAATTTACGTGCAGCGTTATCAGAACACCAGGAGCGTGACCCGTTTGTGTGCGCGACACAAGCTACTGCTTGGTGAGTGCTTAGAAGCCGAGTTGTTATATAGAACGTTGTGATGGGCTTGCTTGACTGTGCTTTGTTTGCAGTTAGTGATGTACTCGCTGAGCTGCATTCTATCGCTTTTTGATAACCTCTTGTATACCCTTATGAGAGAGAACGGATCGTGGAATTAAACAAGCCACAGAAAAAAAGCCAAACACCCGGCACGCAGTGCTGACTCTTTTCCCCCCAAAAAAACCTAGAGCTGCCCGCGCATGCGCCGTACATGCAGCTTGCGCATGCTCTGCGGCTCATGGCCAGTGGAGGCCCACGTGGACGCTGCAGGCAGCGCCTGTCTCCTTCCGGGGCTCCTGTGGTGAAGAGGGGGCCCCGGCGCTAGAAAAGAAATGTGGGAGCTGAAGTCCCGGGTCCCAGGAGGGGGCCCGGGTGAAGAGCAGCAGATGGCAGTGCGGGGCCCCCGTGACTGAGGAGAGAGTCCCGCTTCGTGCTGCCGGACTGAAACTGCACCGAAACAGCAGCCAGCCGCCATTCAGCTGGAATCCTGCCTCAGACCCGGTAAGTGGGGGATTCGCGTAATATATAGAAGCCGTCCCTAAATGGAGCTTAGTTGGAGGGGGGAGGAGCGCTTGTGTGTGCAACGGGTGTCTCTGTATGTGTGTGTGTGTGTGCGTGTCTGCGCTTGTGTGTGTGTCTGTGGCAGATGGTGCGAGCCCGGTTACGTAAGGGGGGGTGCCTGTATGTGTGTGCATGCGCGCGCGGGTGTGTGTGTGCCTGCGTGCGTGTGAGTGTGCCTGAAAGCGCTCTGAAATGAAGAAACGAAACTGAAAGCACGCTAACACAGCTCAAGAAACCTGCTGGAGGAAACAAAAAAAAAAGCGCGTGCACGCAGTCAAATCCAGCACAAGAGGAGCGCGTGGCACCCTCTTGTCCCTCATTCCCCCGAGACGGATCACTAAAGTTGTCGAGACTGGACGCATCCTTCGGATGCTAACTCCAGCTCGACCTAAAAACGGTTTCTAGTCACAGGCCAGGCTCATAGCCAGGAGACACAACAAGCCAGGCAGCTGTTTAATGCATGGATTCAGGATATGGCAATCAGGTACCTCTGCAATAGGACAGCATTTCAAAGAAGAACATTTTGGAATTATGGGATTGTTTTGTTAACAACAACATAGAGCCCTTTTTATGTCGAGCCTAGCAGACAGCATACACTGTCCGGTTGCAAAAGGTTTTGCAACCAGACAATTTCTGTGTGTTTTTCTGCATAATTATGGATGTGACACATTTAAAAAAGGTAATCCGTCGTCTGCTGCATAATTTGCAAGATTTACCCAAAAAAATGTTTATAGCTCAAGCAGACCAAAAGGTACCAAAACCGCTGCAACACGTGGAAGGCCCTTTGCAACAGTTGCCTAGTGTCGTGTTGGAGTGTTTAACTGTTACTAATGAGGTAGAAGCATTGCCCAGACATTGTTAGCATGAGGGGGAAAAAAGATAAAATAATTCAGTAATACTGCCACAAAACGTGCCGCACTACGACGCATAATTTGCCTTTTCACACTGCATAATTTAATGAACTCTGCCGCATAATGTGATCCTCCCCTGTCGCATAATTCAAGTGGCCGAGGCTGTGAGGCATGGGGATTTTCTGTCTACTCTGGTTTCCCACTCCGTAGACAGAGATTCATGAAAACAGGCTGTCTTTGTATTCTGAAGGGTGAGGGGGTGCATGGCAGTAGCAGAGATAGATCCCTGTGCAGAATGAAGGGCCCAGGTGCCAGCACTGTGGGGATTTAGTGCAAAGATGCCAGATTGGACACTACAGTGTGGGGCGCTTTGAAGATACGCCAGTGTGGGGCGCTTTGAAGATACGCCACCTGCTAAGATTACACAGTTCAAGAGCCGGATGCTGCGCATGAGCATCGCGGTTTGACCCCCACCTCCATATTGAGTTCCTGGGTGCAAAAAGTTCCTGGAAGTGGAAAAAAATAAAAGAATATCAAATTAAAAATAAGCTGCTTTGTTTTCTAAATGTTATGATAAAAGCATTTTAGTCGCACATTTTTCCATTAATATGCCTTCCAGCGCTAAAATGGGAATGGTTGCTCTCAAACGGGAGAGGGTCGTATTTAGTGGCATGTTTACTATTAATTGCGCGGGGGCTCACGCAGCGCTACACAAAGTTTCGCTTCGTCTGTGCTGGACATTTACAATGCGTAATATATGGATGCCACGTTTCGCTCGCTACGCAAACGCCCGTTGAAAACGTTAGTAAACAATTATAACCCTAAGTAGTACCTGCGTTCCTCTCCTCACAACTACTGAGGACAAGTAAAATGCCTAGTACGGATCTCTACTGGCGGTGGGGCTGGGCACGGTCAGTCAGTCATCTTTCGTCCACCCCCCCAGCCTTGCAGAGGCACTGTCTGGCTTCTGTTTGTTCCTCCCACGGTCAGGTCAATCGGCCCCGGCTCCCTAACTAGTCCGTAGGACGTAGGATTCACGCAGAGGCCAAGAGATTAGGGAATTAGGAAGTGGCTTTGAGGCGACCGTATATCAGACGGTTATCCGCGGGTGGAAGCCTGCCAAGGCCTCCGTTCCCATGCTCGGGAATGTCCCCTTCCCGTTTTCAGAGGATGCGCCACTTTAGAGCAGCCAGAGGGGGTCGGAAGGAGGAGTAGGCGAAGATGCTCAACAGCAATTCACGCTGATTGAACAAAGCTGTCTGGGGAGCAGCAATTTTGGATTTTGTGTGGGATAAAAAAAGCCCTCGGCTCTTACTTGAAAAAGCTTGGAAATGAAACACGAGCTGAGACGCTGTGGGATGCAATCTTCTAAACATTTATATTTGAACTAAATCTGGTGTAAACAGCTAAACTTAACCTACAATAATTTAATGGAATAGGTAGAAAATGTAAGAATGAAATAATTTTAGAATTGAAATGTGTAAAAGTAATTTCTTTCCTTAATTTTGATGAGATTATCTTCCAAAAATGGCTCTATGCATTTAAGCAGTCCCTACTTCGTATAATGATGACAGCTGAGGTTTTCCACCTTTGCGGAGAATTGGCGCGAAGCAGGACCGCACAATGCCCAATCAGAAAGAGCCTAACTTTGCGGCCACTATTTCATAGCAGAGGCCCCATTGGTTAGGAAGTGCATTGGCGTCTTATTGTGCTGTTCTGCAGTTACCGCACTCCACCCAGTCAGCATTTGGAACTATTTTATCTTTTTTAGTTCCATGAATAGAAATATATCTGTCCTCAGTGAAGTGAAAACAACATCCCTGCAGACACCATGGCGCGTGACTCACGAAAACAAATTGTGTTTTGCATGTGTGGGCGGGCACCTTGTCCTTGTCCCCGAACAGTATGTGAAGTCATCGAGTGTTCTTC
Organism: Lissotriton helveticus; assembly: GCF_964261635.1. NCBI lineage: Eukaryota > Metazoa > Chordata > Amphibia > Caudata > Salamandridae > Lissotriton > Lissotriton helveticus. Next base: position 888,563,980 of record NC_136070.1, read on the forward strand.
GAAGACATTTTTTAGACCTTTTGTTGAGGGTTCTGAAAGAACATATTTCGGCCTTGTATTCGGTTAGTAAATGTGATTTGCCACCCGCAACAGGGGTGAAAAATTACTGTGACTCTCAGGGGTATTATTATGAGCCCTTTTGCGTCACTCTTGCACCATGTGTGATGCAATTTAAAAATAAGATTTATGAAGGTATGCAAGTGCGCAAGGCTTCATAAATCTCAAGTAATACAATGCTGCGCAAATCGCTGCGTTGCATTACTCTGTGCCCAGGAGGCGTTTCCATGAGTGTTCCATGGGTGTTCCCAAGCAACAACCATGTATTTTGATGCATTCCGGGATTGATCAGAATTGGTAGACCTGGAAATTAGGGGAGAGGGGTTGGCCTAACAGCTAAGGCGCTCTACTTCGGACCTGGGGATCTGGGTTCGAGTCTCGGTAACGACGCCAAAAAACCCCTGTGATTCTGGGCAAATCACTTAATCTAATTTAAACATGAGAAGGAGTGACCACTAGTGGTACTGAATACCTGTATAATTATTACAGGCTTGTGGGTAGCATGCCTTACGACCCAAAGTGGGACAATCCTTTGTCCTTTGAAGACCCCTCACTCACCAACCTAGTTGGTGACATGCTTCATCATCGGGGTCCCACCCGGACAGCCGAATGCCGTCCAGGTGTGCTGCGACACCTGATTACAGTGGAGCGGGTTATTCGTTTTTATATGTGATAAGGATAGATAAGTGTGTTTAAAAAGTTGTCTCAACACTACCCACTCGACGATTTTATTCTGGAGTGGTTGGACAACCATTAAAATATATACAAAAGTATTTATATGGGGCACCTTTGCCTTATTAGGTAGGCTGTGGTGTCAAAGGAGACGTGTTAAAAAGGAAGGAGGTCTACATGTTTCAACCTACGTGTGATTATGGAGGTTTTCGTCAGGACCAGTGTGGATGTAGGCTGGGTGGTCTACACACGCTAAGGTGTATCCAGTCCTAGCCTACGGTACAAGTGAAATCACAAATAGGCGATTTCTGAAAAAGATGTTGCTCTCCGGTTGTTTTCGATTAAAAACCTGTGGAATGAAAAAGGGGGGGGAAGGGGGTTGTGGTAAGGCATGCTGGTAACGTACAAACATAAAAGTGTGCTCTGTGAACCAATACCCATATTCGGGCTCTACCAGTTGTAAATATGAGCAGATTTACATGCTATTTGTGAGGGAGCCGCACGCATTCACTGTCTTCAGGGTGTTAAGTATCATACTTAATTGTGAAGTATCGTCACAATATTGAGATACCAAGAGGCCGCTGTTCCAGTGAGTGTGAGGAAAAAATGAGTCTGACCCATGTGGGAATAGCTGTGTAAAAGGCTCCAACAGTGGAGCGTGCTGTGCTCAATTTAGTAATTAAAATAACGTGATGCGGCGCAAAAAAGAGATCTCCAAGTGCCGAATGTTGATCTCGTTAAAAACCACACACACACACATACAGGTAGCACAATCAGCATTCGCAATAAAGCATACTCAAACAATAATCTTCTTACTAGAAGCACGCTGATTTAGGGCTTCATGAGCTCACCGACCCTGCTCGTGCAGCCGCCATCTAAAATGAAGAGGGGCGAGGGGGTGAGAGGGCCGTAAGGGTTCCGTCGAACCATGATCTGACTGTTTAGGATCTGTCCGGACTTACTTGCGGCTTGGGAAGATAAGGACGGTTAGCCTAGCAGCAGTTCTGTCGGGAGCTCCGCGGGAGTGAGGTGCGGGCTCTGGCGTGCATTTAGAAAAAGACTTCCGTGTTTGCCGAGTGGCCGGGGCGGGGCGTGGTCACGTGGGGCCACGTTGCTAAGGGGAACCAGGCTAGAGACCAACGCTAGTTGTGCGCAGCCGCAGATGGGTGCGCTAAGACGGGATTATCATCAGAGGAAATTAAAATTAAAGAATGAAAACGCTCGTCAGCGTGATGTTGGGGGCATAGGTAGAGGGAAGGAGTTATAATCCGAAGGGGCTGTGTGACAGAACTGTTACTGAACGGATACTTAAAAAATTGGCGGATTCTTGGGGGAGATGAACAGTTACCTCATAAGTACAACAGTACACCCAGAGGTATGTGGCTGAAATTAATTGGTAAGCACTGAATTCCATGGGATATTGTCATTAAGCCCTGTGTTCTGGGTGGACAATCTGTATATCCAACGTTGCTCTATCTCAAAGAATCGTTGTGATAATTTCTCGCCTGGTGTCAGTTGTTCTATGACAGTCCATGTCATATCATTAGGCGTGTGATTCATAGAAAGGTAGTGCTCAGTCAGTTTGGTCATCGATTTTTTGCACCGGATAGTGCTTCTGTGTTCGCCAATTCTTTGTTTCACCTTCCTACTGGTCATCCCAATGTAGCGTAGGTTGCAAGGACAGGTAATAAGGTACACGACGTTTGTGCTGTTGCAATTAGTATGGGCCCTGATGGTCCATAGTTTCCCTGGTTCCAGGGAAAGGGTTTTCGTGTTCTCCGTCAGATGGCACACACTGCAGTTACCGCACTTAAAGTGTCCGATAACGTGGGGGAGACCCCACGCGTTTAGCACTGTTGGAGACGGTGTGCTCTGATTCTTTGATCTGGTATTGACGACCGCGTCCTTTATGTTCCTGGCCCGTTTGAAAGAAAAGAGGGGTTTATCCCATTTTAAATTGCCCGTATTCAGTATCTTCCAATGTTTCTGGATGGTTTTGGTCACATGATTGGATGCCGGGCTATAGGTAGTTACACAGGTCAGGGGGATTTGGTCATTGGTCTTTATGACATCCTCTAGAAGTGTTTCCCGATGCTGGTTCCTTGCTCTTTTCTGACTTTGGTTTAGAATCCTTTTTGGGTAGCCTCTGGACACTAATTTAGAGGTGAGGTATTTTGCTTGATCTCGATAATCATTCAGGTTGCTACAGTTCCTGCGTACTCTAAGGAATTGCCCATATGGCAAATTTTCTCTTAGTGGCCGCGATGAAAACTTTCGAACCTAAGCAGGTTGTTTTTTGCTGCAGGTTTGTAGTGGGTTTTGGTGCGTAGTCGTCCATTTTCTTTGGTGATGACCAGATCAAGGAAGACCATATTTGTATGGTCCTTTGTATAAGTGAATCTCAAGTTGTTGTCCCTGGAGTTGAGCCACTCAAAGAAGGATTCAAGAGTGGTTTCGGGTCCCTGCCAGATGACAAAAATGTCATCTATGTAACGTTTCCAAAACGTTATATTGGAACCGAATGGGTTGTCTGCATTAAGGATGAATTGTTGTTCGAAGTTATATACGTATAACCCGGCCACCGATGGGGCAAATGTACTGCCCATAGAGGTACCACCTGTTTGTAAATACAATTTTCCTTCATACTCGAAAAAGTTCTTTTTGATGGCTAGTCTGGCACACTCCAAAATGAAATTTATGGGTGTTCGGTGTGTCCAGTCTTCATTGTTGAGTACTCGCTCAAGCACTTTAAGGGTATCATCTTGGGGTATACTGGTGTAGAGGCTTTCTATGTCAAAGCTTACGAGTAGAGAGTTTTCATCTACATCAATTTGATCCAGAAGTTGGAGAAGATTCTTAGTGTCTAATTGAGAAATTACAACCACCTAAACCCTACATCAATCTCAATAAAAATGAAAAGAAAGCCTTGGAGGAACTTAAAAACTGTGACACAATTGTTATCAAACCAGCCGACAAAGGCGGTGGGGTAGTTATACAAGACAAAACCATGTACCAGAACGAATGTCTCTGCCTACTAGCAGACGAACGAAACTACCGCAGACTACCAAGCGACCCCACACAAGATCTGAAACAAGAGATAAAATTCTTTTGCTGAACATGATGTATCCATGAACTTCATCTCTAAACAAGAAGGGGATTTTCTGAGCATTAACGAAGGAAGAACTCCATATTTTTATACATTACAGAAAATGCATAAAAATAAGCACCCCCCCCTGGTAGACCGATAGTATCCGGTATAGGATCACTACTGGAACCTCTGTCCCGCTTTTGCGATGCTTTTCTGAAACCAATTGTACAAAAGACCACTACATACCTACGGGACACTAAGAATCTTCTCCAACTTCTGGATCAAATTGATGTAGATGAAAACTCTCTACTCGTAAGCTTTGACATAGAAAGCCTCTACACCAGTATACCCCAAGATGATACCCTTAAAGTGCTTGAGCGAGTACTCAACAATGAAGACTGGACACACCGAACACCCATAAATTTCATTTTGGAGTGTGCCAGACTAGCCATCAAAAATAACTTTTTCGAGTATGAAGGAAAATTGTATTTACAAACAGGTGGTACCTCTATGGGCAGTACATTTGCCCCATCGGTGGCCGGGTTATACGTATATAACTTCGAACAACAATTCATCCTTAATGCAGACAACCCATTCGGTTCCAATATAACGTTTTGGAAACGTTACATAGATGACATTTTTGTCATCTGGCAGGGACCCGAAACCACTCTTGAATCCTTCTTTGAGTGGCTCAACTCCAGGGACAACAACTTGAGATTCACTTATACAAAGGACCATACAAATATGGTCTTCCTTGATCTGGTCATCACCAAAGAAAATGGACGACTACGCACCAAAACCCACTACAAACCGCAGCAAAAAACAACCTGCTTAGGTTCGAAAGTTTTCATCCGCGGCCACTAAGAGAAAATTTGCCATATGGGCAATTCCTTAGAGTACGCAGGAACTGTAGCAACCTGAATGATTATCGAGATCAAGCAAAATACCTCACCTCTAAATTAGTGTCCAGAGGCTACCCAAAAAGGATTCTAAACCAAAGTCAGAAAAGAGCAAGGAACCAGCATCGGGAAACACTTCTAGAGGATGTCATAAAGACCAATGACCAAATCCCCCTGACCTGTGTAACTACCTATAGCCCGGCATCCAATCATGTGACCAAAACAATCCAGAAACATTGGAAGATACTGAATACGGGCAATTTAAAATGGGATAAACCCCTCTTTTCTTTCAAACGGGCCAGGAACATAAAGGACGCGGTCGTCAATACCAGACCAAAGAATCAGAGCACACCGTCTCCAACAGTGCTAAACGCGTGGGGTCTCCCCCACGTTATCGGACACTTTAAGTGCGGTAACTGCAGTGTGTGCCATCTGACGGAGAACACGAAAACCCTTTCCCTGGAACCAGGGAAACTATGGACCATCAGGGCCCATACTAATTGCAACAGCACAAACGTTGTGTACCTTATTACCTGTCCTTGCAACCTACGCTACATTGGCATGACCAGTAGGAAGGTGAAACAAAGAATTGGCGAACACAGAAGCACTATCCGGTGCAAAAAATCGATGACCAAACTGACTGAGCACTACCTTTCTATGAATCACACACCTAATGATATGACATGGACTGTCATAGAACAACTGACACCAGGCGAGAAATTATCACAACGACTCTTTGAGAAAGAGCAACGTTGGATATACAGATTGTCCACCCAGAACACAGGGCTTAATGACAATATCCCGTGGAATTCAGTGCTTACCAATTAATTTCAGCCACATACCTCTGGGTGTACTGTTGTACTTATGAGGTAACTGTTCATCTCCCCCAAGAATCCGCCAATTTTTTAAGTATCCGTTCAGTAACAGTTCTTTCACACAGCCCCTTCGGATTATAACTCCTTCCCTCTACCTATGCCCCCAACATCACGCTGACGAGCGTTTTCATTCTTTAATTTTAATTTCCTCTGATGATAATCCCGTCTTAGCGCACCCATCTGCGGCTGCGCACAACTAGCGTTGGTCTCTAGCCTGGTTCCCCTTAGCAACGTGGCCCCACGTGACCACGCCCCGCCCAGGCCACTCGGCAAACACGGAAGTCTTTTTCTAACTGCACGCCAGAGCCGGCACCTCACTCCCGCGGAGCTCCCGACAGAACTGCTGCTAGGCTAACCGTCCTGATCTTCCCAAGCCGCAAGTAAGTCCGGACAGATCCTAAACAGTCAGATCATGGTTCGACGGAACCCTTACGGCCCTCTCACCCCCTCGCCCCTCTTCATTTTAGATGGCGGCTGCACGAGCAGGGTCGGCGAGCTCATGAAGCCCTAAATCAGCGTGCTTCTAGTAAGAAGATTATTGTTTGAGTATGCTTTATTGCGAATGCTGATTGTGCTACCTGTATGTGTGTGTGTGTGGTTTTTAACGAGATCAACATTCGGCACTTGGAGATCTCTTTTTTGCGCCGCATCACGTTATTTTAATTACTAAATTGAGCACAGCACGCTCCACTGTTGGAGCCTTTTACACAGCTATTCCCACATGGGTCAGACTCATTTTTTCCTCACACTCACTGGAACAGCGGCCTCTTGGTATCTCAATATTGTGACGATACTTCACAATTAAGTATGATACTCAACACCCTGAAGACAGTGAATGCGTGCGGCTCCCTCACAAATAGCACGTAAATCTGCTCATATTTACAACTGGTAGAGCCCGAATATGGGTATTGGTTCACAGAGCACACTTTTATGTTTGTACGTTACCAGCATGCCTTACCACAACCCCCTTCCCCCCCTTTTTCTTTCCACAGGTTTTTAATCGAAAACAACCGGAGAGCAACACCTTTTTCAGAAATCGCCTATTTGTGATTTCACCTGTACCGTAGGCTAGGACTGGATACACCTTAGCGTGTGTAGACCACCCAGCCTACATCCACATTGGTCCTGACGAAAACCTCCATAATCACACGTAGGTTGAAACATGTAGACCTCCTTCCTTTTTAACACGTCTCCTTTGACACCACAGCCTACCTAATAAGGCAAAGGTGCCCCATATAAATACTTTTGTATATATTTTAATGGTTGTCCAACCACTCCAGAATAAAATCGTCGAGTGGGTAGTGTTGAGACAACTTTTTAAACACACTTATCTATCCTTATCACATATAAAAACGAATAACCCGCTCCACTGTAATCAGGTGTCGCAGCACACCTGGACGGCATTCGGCTGTCCGGGTGGGACCCCGATGATGAAGCATGTCACCAACTAGGTTGGTGAGTGAGGGGTCTTCAAAGGACAAAGGATTGTCCCACTTTGGGTCGTAAGGCATGCTACCCACAAGCCTGTAATAATTATACAGGTATTCAGTACCACTAGTGGTCACTCCTTCTCATTTTAAATTAGTATACCCTAGGGGACCAGGAGTTCCCACTTGACCTACTGGTCGAATTACCCTTACTCTCCCCTCTGTTTACATAAATCACTTAATCTCCCCGTGCCTAAAAATGAAAAGTGTGTCCTCATGTAACGTAACTGGTGCTATGTAAAGCGCTCTGATAACTGATTCGGTTCGGTTCTAGTTCGCGCTATATAAAACTGCAAAAAAAAAAAAAATGCGCCAAAAACCTCCACATCCCCAGGTGAGGCGTAACAAGGAGAAATATCTTAATATCCCCTAGTTTTTGTTCCTCTTTCTATGTGTGATGTATTCTGCAATACACACAGAAAGAGGAAAAAACCTCCGGGTATTGTTTCTTGTGCAGGAAGGTGCCCCTTCCTGCACAAAAACAATCCTCCTTACAGTGTAGGCACCCTTGCACCATGGTGCAAGGTTGCGGACATTGGTACTAAGCAGCCAAAAGATCACCAGTGCCGGGGAAAAATCAGTAATGCGCCATATTGACTTTAATATGGCACATTCCGGCCATTCGCTGAAAAGCAGTGCAGCAACAGTCAGCATACCCACATTTATTTAATTGGGCTCTTTAGGACTAATGCAATATTTTCATAATGGAAATACCACATGACTTTGTGGATATCAAAAGTTTTTTGCTCCAGGTAACTAACCCCAAGCCTATAAATGTGGTAAGATTGGCAAAATAGAATTTCATCAAATTATTCTTGATTTGCATATAGCCAGGTTCTGAGCTGGGATGGGGCAGTGAGATAAATAACGGTGATGGATCAAGCCCTGATCTTTGGACTGGGTAAGAGTGGTCTGCTTAATTCAGACACTCTGTTCATCACCACCCCCTTTTCTGTATCGTTTTTGGCCACTATAGGTGTGGCAGGGTATACTCAGACATGAGTCCCTTTCTCACTGCTCCATCAGGATTCAAGCAAGCCGGGCCGAAGAGGCTGAAATGCCAGAAACCGGTCCCCGGTAGCTTGTCTCCTTTCTGGTGAAGAATTGGCTTGGTAGTTTGGTCTGCCCTGTTCCCATGATGCACTGGGCCAGGGACAGACTGATTTGCATATAGCCAGGTTCTGAGCTGGGATGGGGCAGTGAGATAAATAACGGTGATGGATCAAGCCCTGATCTTTGGACTGGGTAAGAGTGGTCTGCTTAATTCAGACACTCTGTTCATCACCACCCCCTTTTCTGTATCCTATATTTATATTCAACACGTTATTCAAGCCTATAAATGTGGTAAGATTCGCAAAATAGAATTTAATCAAATTATTCTATATTTATATTCAACACCTTATTCCCTATTCAGTATGAAAAGTGCGGAATTTGTGGTAACACAGCATGGTCCGAGTGTGGTTCCACACTTGCCGTACAGATTTAGCACCCCACTCTAAATGAGTGAGTGGTAAAAAGTGACATTCTTCCTCTTGTGGGGTGGGGCATGGCCAGTGCTTGGAATTAGCTAGCTTTTTTTGTTATATCTTACCTTGAGTAACCAACAATGGAATCCGCAAGCAGCATTCCCTGTATATCCCAACAAGAAAAGGCTCTTTTATTCTTGCCTTCTTTCTCCTTTTGAAAAGTGCACTCTCCCTCCAGGTTGCCTGTGCAAAGGGAGGGGCTCACCTTTGAACCCTTCATTGTTTTGCTCTGGTTTCACCTGTTTGTCCAGACTCCATATAGATTGCAATGTTAAAGCTTTCTGCAAGATTAGGAAACACTACCTCTGTGGGAAAAAGCTTGGACGGCCCTAGGTTTGTGTGTGTACCGAGGGATGCCGGGAAGGGATTTATTACTTTTTAAAGCCGGTGTCAAGGCTGAAGAACTGGTTGAAAAGTCAAGAGTCGTGCTTGTGCATGGAAATATTTAGCTCTGGAACCACCGTATATTATTTTTTTCTCAATGGCTTTATTTAAGGTTTTTATACAATAAACGTCACATACTTCAAATATTGACAGGTTATTTTCTCTGTTTACCTTCGCATATAGAGTTGAATGTACAGCCAAACGCCTCACTCTCCCTGTCCCTAGCACAAGTAGCATCAAAGGCAGTCCACACCCACCCAAGGGCCATCTTTATCCGCCCGGGCAGCATAGGCCACCAGCTTTGTCCTCAAAAGATGGATTTTGCGGTCGTGCCTAGTCAAGAGGAGACTATGGAAAAGTTGGATGTGGAATAAAGTTCAAATGACCGTTTTAGCCCCAAACAAGAGACTTTGCAGAAATTTATGGAGGGAGTTGGTAATGGGGAGATGTGTTACCTCAAATCCAGCAAGTAGTTGTTCGTTGGTGGTGGTGGCGGGCCAAAGAGTGGAGATCTCTGTAACATACTCAGACAAATGTACTGCTACCACCCCTTTCAGGGTACTTGGTCTTAAAGCGGATTATTAACTTGCTTTGTATAGTGCTGGTTCTGTTCCCCTCCTCCCAGAACAGATTCAAATGTCTAAGACCTGTACAGACGAGGGAGGGAGGGGTAAGGTGTAATTTTTAAAATTATTTTCTACTGCATATGTCAAAGTTGCTGACTGTGTGACATCCACAGGCTGCAGTTTTTTAACCATACTGCAGTTCAATTCCGGAATATTCAGATCAAATGTAATATTATGACCTTAGGTGTAAGAACTAAGTCCTTCATCGGTCTCACCTGCGACAGCGCTTGCGTAAGACCTTGGCCACAGTCGGACTCTGTGTTTTGTATGAATCTAGGTCCTTGGGCCAGTGGGTTCCATTTTGAATGTAGTTGATTTAGCATAGCACATGATGGAGGGTGAGGATAGCTTCCCCAGACAGCATGAAAATATTTCCTGCATTCTTGTTCCTAGATGGGGGAGACCCAGTCACTGAAGTGAGAAGATTGAAACATTGCTACCATTAGAATTTCCATAAGTGCCTTGTTAGCAAAGTACTGCTGATTTGTGCTTCCTAAGTGCTGCCATTAAGTGGGTGGTAGGGATGAGAGCTGGGACAGCAGTGTCTTCTGTTCATGGAGAGGATGTTTTAGGCAGGGCCTGGTTTTATATCTGTTTATGTCTACTGCTTCAAAAGGAGGTGTTGGCAGCCAGGACCACAGTCCTTGCACTTCATGGTGCCCAGGTATTTTGCACACCTACTTGGAGCCAGACCCATCGCTACCCTCCATGAGTGACATCGCTTTGCAAAAAGGCTGTGTCAGGAGAACAGAGTGAAAAGGACATTTGAAAGGGATCTAACTTAAACCAGTTCTGAAACCTCAGACAGTGGATTCACATACCCTGCATGGAAAGTGTGAGACCCAAACCACCCCATTCCGTTCCAGTGGTGTTGCTAGGCCCCCGCTCAACCAGCTTAAGTGAGGGCTGAGGAGCTCGTACTGAGCCCTTGAAGCTCTTGACAGTCAGAATCGAGCAAATCTATCAGTGGTACCAGTTGCCAGGGCTCGAGTCGGGGTACCACCCGGGTGGACGGCGTCCACCCACTTATTTTACTGGGAGCTCGATAACTGGAGCAAATGGAGCCACACATTCACTCTTTGGCCTCTCTGAGGCGAGATCGGAGCACATTCAGAATGCTGCTCACGCGCTGGCTTCTCTGATGCAATCACATCTAAGGAGTGAGCGAGGGGAGGCAATGAGTCTGATGGTGCAAGCCTCCTTTTGTGACATCACTTCCTCTCATGACATCAGCGTCCCCCCACTTTTTTTTAGGACTTGTGCCCTGCCAGTGGCGTTGTAAGGCTCACTCTCCACCAGCTTAAGAGGAGGCTGGGAAGCTCCTACTGAGCCCTTGAAGCGTGTAACAGGCAGAATTGAGCCACTCTACCAGTGGTTGTCAGCCCAGTTAGGATACTAGCTCCCAGTGACCGGAGCACTGCTGCTTTACAGAAGCAGTAGTCCACAAGCAGAATGTCCTTCTCCAGAGGGCCTTTTACGACTGCTTTCGCGAGTGGGGAGTGCAGCAGGAGCTTGCTTTTGCTTGTGACATCACATGCCAATCGACTTTGGCCCTGGATGTGAGTGCCACTCTTTTATTCAATGATTATTTCCACTCTCGTTTGGAATAAAACAAAAACTAAAGTTATTGGCATTACTAGATTTACTGCTGCAAACCAAGCCTGTATCCCTTCACATATGAGGCGGAATTACATGCAATGGTTATTTTTTATTCCTCCTCGAACTTGCAGTTGAAGTTGATGGGAGAAGAGCTTTAAGACATGCCCAGCAGATTGTTGAACTGTGCTGTGCCAACCTGTTGCCTGAAAGTAATAGTTTTTTAATGTCTGTATTCCCCTTCATCAGCTTTCTGCCTTTAACGATGAATAATACAAGATACTTGTCTTCAAAGATTGTTATTACCAAGGGTATTTTGTTAGAGACAAATAATAATTTCATATTCACTGGTTGCTGCATTTCTAACTTGGAAAAGTGAAATACGAACACAGAAGTGATGAAAGCAGATTAGATGAGTGATCTGGATTAATTAGTTAGATGCACCATTTGGATGTTTTAAAGTTATAGGCAGTTCTATGTTATTTGAAGGAACCTACAAAAAAACTCGGTGGAAGGTCAGCCTCAGTGAGCAGACCCTGATTTTTTTGGAGCATTCCTCGCAAAATTCCTGGAAAACGTGAATCTTTTTGCTGATTTCTTCACTAATTATACTGTATAAAGCCCATCACACCAACTTACCTAGGAAAATGTGGACATGCACATTTTCCATGTTCACTCACTCAAGGTCATGACAAACGTGGTTCAAGGCGGGGGCGGGGGTAATTTATTTTTATGGCTATTCCGCTGTTCTGTTCCAGTCGTAAGTTCCTCTTGACCAAGGAATGAAGTGCTCCACAGAATACATGAAGAGCTGCTGTGTAATCAGGGCTGGTGACTGCTCGAAAGAATGTCTCCGAGAGGTGAAGGGACATTCTCTAAAGGCAATATTTTCTGCAGCAAGAGCTGATGATCTGCCGAAATTGACCAGAAACTTGCCTGTCTGAGGAAACAGGAAAGGAATGTGCCTCACCCTGCAGGACGACAATCTCAAGGTGCTCCTATTGTCAGAAGCTGCCAGAGGAGGCTGACGACCACCAGGGATTGATCCAGAAATGACCCATGCTATGAGGGGGTCCCTCGGTCTCTCTGAACAGTTTCTGATTAAGCTGTAAGAAGACTGTACCAAACATGTAATCCTGTGTCATCTGACTACCTGCTGTGGGCTTGAGAGACTAGTTCTGCCATCACTAATGATAAAAAGATTGGGTCGCTGCTGAAGGGGGAAGCACTAATCAGCCCAGAGAAGGCAACAGTCCCAAACGCATCATCTCACAAAGACTTGACCTGGAGGCAGCAACTGCAACAAAGCTGAGTGCTGGTCTACTGATGCCCCTTAGGGCTGCTGTTGCTGAAGCTGAGCAGAGATGCTTTCTAGAGGCAGTCCTGTGAAGATCATCTTGACCGGGGCACCCACTGCGGTCTCCTGTGAAACAAGAGTTCACACCATTAAGGCAAGAACACAGTCCTCATTTTCTGCACAGCCTAGACAACCACAGACAACCAAGAGGCAAAACATAGGCATGGGACTTAGCCGGAATTTAGGAACGAGAGGTTGAGGTCTATGGTCAAATCTGCCACGCCCCCTTGAGACTGCTTGCAAACAAATCACAAAAGAGCATTGAATTGAGTTTCTAATGTGTGTCAAAAAACCTTACAACTATCTGTACCTGATCCTAACCCTTAATTTTGCACCTAGTGTATTGGGAGCAGTAATGGAGGGGGCTGATCCTAGAAGGAGAGAGTACTGGGAAGGATTAGAGTGTGTAGTGCCTCACTGATAAAGTACAACTTACAACCATCCTGTATGACACATTAATCTCATTGTGTAGTATTTAGTTCTGCTGTGAGATGAAAGTACTTTTTTTCATAATCACAGGGCTGCACATTATATTGCTGTGTCTGTTTCTTTGGCTGTCGAGTTCTGAGATCTTGTCCCCCACACTACCTCCCTGAGAGGCTTTTGACTGCTCATACTTGCTATCCTGACAGTCATGCTGGAAGGGTTATTTATTGTGAACCAGTTTCATGAGCCATAGAAGGATGGACCCCAGGACACCTGTGCCAAACAACCTCAACTATCATGGATGGGACCCAAAAGCCCCTGTCTGCCCCACGCCCCCCAAACAGCTTCTGGCAAGCAGGTCAGATCCTTTTCATATTAAAATGATTGAACTTCAGTCATTTTTTTGTTATTTCATCCAATACCTTAAGAAGAAAAACATTTTAGCAAAAAGATAGTTCGTCTATCCAAAAATATTGTTACATATGCCCAGAAGATTTTAATGCCATAAATAGCTATACTCAAATAAAATATACAATAGTGTGTGACTAAAACGAGTTCCGCAAAACCTAATTGGAGTTGTTCGCTTAATTACCTTCGACTTATACTTCGAACCAAGCAAAGCACATCCCAATCCCTCCAGACAGCATATATCTATATTGCTAAAGACCTCCAGCTACACACACCAAACAACACTAACCCTTAGAGAACACATACTACTGACATCTGCACCAAAGCACCACCCTACTGTTGATTCAACGAAAACTTCAGACAACAGACTCCATCCAGTTTCTTCCAGAATCCTTTAAAAAAGGATGTGTAGGTGCCCAAACTCTCATAGCAATTTAAGACACTGCAAAACATAACATAATAAGTGAGATAACAAATCATGTACTTAAATAGTTTGTCTCCAATTGTTTTAGTTCTGAGATGGCTTCAGCTATTAATATATTATTCGACTCACCCACTTTATAAAATAAATAACAATAAAACTGACTGACCTCGTGTACACCATTCAAGTCTTTTTTCTTGAATGTTTCTTGCATCATAGTTATGTTTGCTTTATGAATGATGTCAGCTGTTGTGGCTCCCTGAAGTGTTAGTGAAGTTTGGTGATAGAGCAAAAACATGCTGCATTACTTGAATCTGCACACAGGCTTGTTTATCCGCAGTGTTTGATACTTATTATTAGAGATGTTCTGCACATTCTAGACAGGAGCGTCCTGGACACTTTACTTTAGCAACAACAAAGGAATGGTGTGGTGAGAAAGGAGGTGCCACTGGGCAGTTTTATGTAACCTAAACATTTTATTTATTATTTCTGGCTCATTTGAGTTTTAACCAAGTAGCTGGTCTTTAAAAATAAGATTTTAAGTTCCACTGGAAGAGGAAAGGGTGATGGAAGATGAGTAAGCTGGAGATGGGAGAGGAAATGATGGTCAGGAGAAGGATTGAGAGGGAAGGAGAATATAAATATGGAAAAAGATGTATGGACAGTTTGGAAGAAAAAGGAATGGGTGAATGAATCAATGAAGAAGGGAAGGATGGATACATGGAGAGAAGAAAGAAAAGATGGAGAGAAATAATGATGAAAAGATGGAGAGAAGAAATACTGTATTAATGGATATGAAAAAGAAAAATGGATGGTGGATGGATGAAAATAAGAACAGGAGGGGAAGTACTGATGGGTGATGGATAGATGATGAATGAATGGAAAATGCAGAAAAGTGCACAGAGAAAAGGCTGAATAGATATATGGCTAAATGACACAAAGGAGGATGGATGAGCAGATGAAGGATACATTAAGAACAAAAAGAAGAATTGATGATGGGTGGTAGATGAATGGATGGACAGATGGGTGGAGGGAAAAACAGAAAGAAGTATGGAGAGAAGGAAATATGGATTGATGGAAAGAAGGATGTTACAAAAACAGAAAGAAAAATAGAGACAAAGGAGAAAGAAAAGAACAAAGGAATGAAGAATGAATGAAAAGTGAAAAGGAACTGAATGAACAAAAGGAGGGAGATGTGTCCTAGTGGTTAAAACTGCCACCTTTGGAATTTTGGTACCTAGGTTTGATTCCCAGCTTAGGCACCTGGCATAGCGCCGGGAAACTCTGTTGAGTATCTGCGCACTTTACAAACCAGACTAGCATAACATAACATTGTGTGATTCTGGGGCCATCAGGGCCATCGTAGTGATGCTCCAATTTAAGAAAGAGTTGAAGAGACACCTCTTTAAAGAACACTGCATTACAATGCATTAATCAGTTACCTCACCTATTACTCAGTGACTTTTCGTATGTCTTGGACAATATACAGTACTCCTTTACTATTTGAGTAGGTTCACACTATAGAAATACCACCTACACACATGCATAATCTCACAATGAATACAAATGCAGAAATGTAAAGTAATTGTGTAACTCTCACTTGATGTAAACACCCTGGATCACCTCCTAATAACCCACGTAATGTGCTGCGCTCTGTTGCTCCCCAGCTATGTTCACGCTATATGGATATCAATACATACAATACATAGAAAAGAGGAAGATAGAAGGATGGAAAGAATGATTAAACTAAGGAAAGCAAACATGGAAAGAAAAAGGCTGATAGAAATCAAAAAGGAAAATAATTAAGCTAGGTAAATGGGAAATAAGAAAATGAAAGAAGACACTGAGGAAGAAAATGAAAATGATGGGCTGAAGTTAGATTGAAACAAGAAATATAGACAGAAATCAAAATCAATATAACAACATAAAAATGAAAGACTGATAGAAGCAAACAAAGAAGGGAACAAAAAAGAAAGAAAGACAAAAATAAGATAGAAAAGAAACAGTGTCTGTACATCTTTGCTAATCTCCACCTCTTGATGTCTGATAGTGTTTCTTTAATGTCTATTAGTTCTACAATTCTGTGTGACAGGCTCGTCACTGATATCTTTCAGTTTTGCCGGTCAATATGTTTAGGCTGCAGCCTATCAGACAGTGCAACTGTCTGGTTTGCAAATACATCTTGGGGGCATTCTGAAACCTTCAGTCATTTTCTTGTTATTTCCACCCATTGGTTACAATTGGCTTTGTGGTTTGTAACTCACTTTTGTTTTATTTCTATTCGTTGGCTTTATTTGCTTTAGGCTGCCCAGCATGTTTTTGTCCCTCCCATGGAGCATAGCTAGTTCACCATTACTCCTTGAATTCTTGCATGCGTGCTCCCTTTCTGTAAACAAGCCTTTACATTGTATTCTACCTTGTTGCATTTACTGTGCCTTCAAAGACAGAGGTCACATTTCAGGGTCTGTCTTCCAGGAAGCTGGGTGTTCACATTTTTTTCTCTGACTTCAAAGTGAGAGGTTTTAAGTGGAAATCCTGCTAGGCACCTATGTGAGAGGAAAATCTGTAGGATGCTATTTTTTTCTAGCACACAACAAAATGTAAATGACTAAATGGACGGTGCAAATATTTCTGACCATATCAAAATTAAGAAACACAAATGAAGCATATTTATTTCAATTCTGAAGTGTGAAGGAAACACTTATTTTAATATGATCAAAGCAAATGAATACACATGGTGATGCCATTTCCATACATCATCATTTGTGCGCTGTATAGTTTTATCAGTAAAACTGAGTGTGCAAATTTAATGGTCATTTAATTTGAAATCTTTTGTCTGTAATGGCAGTGCGCTACCACACCATGCATACTCCACTCTTGTAAACTCCAATTTACGACACCCCACTCCACAGTATGCCACTCGACTCAGTGTCTCTCCACTCCATTCTACAACACTCCATGCCACTGTAAGCCACTTCACTCTACAACACTCTGCACCACTCTTCGACACAGTACTCTACTGTACACCAAACTTACTCTATGCCACTCTATGCCACGCAACTCTACTCCACCCCAGTCCATTATACTTAACTCAGTGCCACGCAACTCTACCCTACTGCAATCTCCACCACTCTACTCCACTCTATACTACTCCATGCTACTCCACTCTATGCCCCTTCACTTTATGATACTCCACTCTACAACACATTTTTTAATAACATTTTTATTATTAGTAACATATATATTTCTTCAGGTATTGCCCAATAAGTATAAATAGTTAACAATATAGTTTGTGCAACTGTGGGCTAGGATATCTGCAACCTCCGTCCACATTAGATCTTAAACAACAATATTGGCAGGAAAAATTGTTCCCCAATGAGAGCCTCCCATTTCCCCTCCCATCCCCCTCTCCCAATGCGGTTTCTGTCGCCCCTTTTCCTTCCCCGCATCAGATCGGTTCACTGATTGAAGTAAAGAAGAGGCAAACTCCAAAATCTATCCACTGTCATCCTCTCCCTCCTAGTTTTCTATGCACTCTAAGGAATAAGTGGGGGTAACAGTCAGTGCAGGAGATGCCCTTCCCATCATCACCCAAAGGGATCCCACATCCAGGAAATCGAAGTGGCTCACCGGTTGGTCCCCTAGTCACTCTACAACACTTTACTCCAGTCCAATTTACTCCACTTCATGACACTCCACTCTAGTCCACTCTATGCCACAACACTTTAGTCCATTCGACACCACTCCACTCTATGCCACTCCACTCTATGCCACTCCACACTACGTTACTCCACTCCATGAAACCACTCCAAGACACTCCAATGCACGATACTCCACTGTGACGCACTACTGCACTCTGCGCCACTCTACGCCACTCCACTCCACTGTACAACACTATGTCATTTCACGATAGGCCAGTCCACTCTATGCCGTTCCATTCTATGACAGTACACTCTAGGCTGCACCACTACACGCTCCTCCACTCTGTGTCACTCTACTCTGCTCCACTCTACTCCATTCTACACCTGTCCACTCTACACTCCTCTTCTCTACCTCATGCTACTCTATGACATTCTATTCTACTCCATTTCACTCTCCACCACACCACTCGACTCCATTCTACGCGTGTCCACTCTACACTCCTCATCTCTACCTCACGCTACTCTATGGCACTTTATTCTACTCCATGTCACTCTACACCACACCACTCTATGCTACTTCTCTCCACTCTACTCCATTCAACACCTGTCCACTCTACACTCTTCCACTCCAGGCCCCTCCCCTCTATACCAGCCAATCCACAACACTCTACAACACTTTACTCCATTAAATGCTACTCCAAGCACTCAATGCCACTCTACTCTATGCCATTTCACTCTATGACACTCTACTCTACGACACTCTATTTCACTCTACTCCCCTCTACAACAGTCTACTCCAGTCTATGCCATTTCACTCTACACCACTACGATGTCTATGCCACTCTGTGCCACTTCACTCTAGACCACTCTACTCCACTCTATGACACTGCACTCTATGACACTCCACTGTATGATACTCCACTTATGATACTCCACTCCATTCCATTCTACTCCACTTCACGTCACTCCACTCTACGACACTATGCCACTTCACTCTGGACCACTCTACTCCACTCTACGCCACTCCACTCGATGTCACTCTATGAACCCCACTCTACATCCATCCACCCTATGAACCTCCACTTACTGACGCCACCACACCCCAATCTACAGCAGTCTACTCTATGACACTCTGCTCTGTGACACTCCACAACACTTTAGGTAGCTCCTCTGTATGACACTCCACTCTATGATACTCTACAACACTCTGTGCCACACTACTCTGCACCACTCCAATCTACTCCACTCTATGCCACTTTACTCCACTCTATACCACTCCACGGTATGCCATGCCAATCTGTGACACTTTACTCCACTTTATGCAACTCCACTTCACTCTTCTCCACTCTGCTCCACTCCACTCCATGCCACTCCACGACACTCCACTCTACTTCGCTCTACAACACTTTACTCCACTTTACAACACTTTACTCCACTCTATGCTATGTTACTCTATGCCCCTTCACTCTATGTCACTGCACTCTATGACACTTTACTCCTCTCTACACCACTCCATTTTATGCTACTCTGCTCCTCTATATGCCACTCTATTCCACTCTATGTCACCCTACGCCACTCCACAGCTATCCACTCCATTCCACACCAATCCACCCTATACCCCTTTAATCTATGCCCCTCCTCCATGCCCCTCCATCCACTCCATGCCCCTCCATTACACGTCACTCTACTCCACTCTATGCCATTGTACACCACTCCACCCTACAACACTCTACTCAATTCCATTCTATGACACTTTCCTCCAATGTACGCTGCTCCACTCCACTCCACTGTATTGTCCTCCACTCCACTATAACCCTCCACTCTACAACCCTCCACAACACTGTACGACACTCCACGCCAAACTACTCCACTCTATGCCACTCTATTCTAAGTGACTCTACTCTATTCCACTCTATGCCATCTCCACGTTTCTCCACTCTGTGCTACTCCACTCTATGACACTCTACTCCACTCTGTGACACTCTACTCTACGACACTTTACTCAACTTAATGCTAGCCACTCTGCACCTTCCACTCTACACTCCTCCACTCTACTCCATTGTATGCCACAACACATTATGCCCTTCTACCCTACTCTATGCCCCTCCTTCCTATGCCCCTTCACTCCACCCCACTCTACCCCTGTCCACTTCACTCCTCCCCACTCCACTCTGCTCTGCTCTGCTCTACTCCACTCTACTGTAATCCATGACACTCCTCTCTAATCCTTGACACTGCTCTCTACTCAACTCTACTCCGTTGTATAACACTCCACTCTATGACACTCTATGACAGTCCACGACACTCCACCCTACGCCACTCAACACCACTCTATGCCACTTAACACCACTCTACTCTACTCCACACTACTCTCCTCTAGGCCACATATTGTTAGCCATGCTGAATAGCAGCCTCGTTGTTGTACAACATGGCTAAAACACATTGGCAAAGTCAATAGCTCTTGAATAGGCAAGACCTAATGGCTTTGCCGATGCTTATTTGTTGTAGTGTCTTGATCTTCACTGTTTGTTGGTCTAGATGAGCTTTCATGGGAATTTGAACATATTGTCTCTTTACTCTGCTCGTTTTTAGGTCTGGGTTTTAACAGCAAGGATTTAATCTAATGCTATCAACTTTTTGGGCATATTCTTCTGCCACCACAGGAATGATAGCAGCAAATTCTTGAGATACTACTCTACAACTATAGCCATTTCTCTGCATTGCTGCTGCATCCCTCTTGTCTCTTTCTAATGTGTTAACGCTATATGAGTAACACATTAAACCTAGACCTACTGGCTTTGTCAATGCGTGTTTATCCATTCAAGTGAGCTAGGCTTCTTATATTGGTTCAATCCGCACGGGCTAAATTTGGACCTCATTGTAACAGGAGGGCGTTAATCCCCCTCAGCACTGCTCACCCAAAGGGAATATCAGATTCAGTTCCTAGAAGGATTGGTTCAGAAGGATCCGGACCCTGCCCTCACTCCTGTAAGGGTCACTCCCACATGACACAGAGGGTTGAAGAAATAGAGGTTCCCTAGATAATCACCTTTGGGTTAAACTTTGAAATATGTAGGAACAAGACCTAGCGCTGCGGAAGGTCGGCCATTTGATAAGGGTCATGCTGCACGCTCTCGTGAGCTATTAAACACACCCAAGGTGTCGTAAAAGGGCATGAAGCAAGCTCCTGTTCCTTGGCAAGGAACCTGTGTAAAGCATTAAGAAGCTGAGTAAATACCTCTATATGGGTCCCAGACATGTCTTGTGCAAGGGTCTGGCGGTGTGAGATGTTGCTCTTCGTTGACAGTACAAGTGCATGCTGGGTAGTCGGCTGCTTCCTCCCTACAGACTAATCTCTAGCCCTTGAGTTTACACGTCCTTTAAATACTATTGTAATTCACTGAAAAAATAAATCAATTTGTTGTTTCTTATCAATGTTGTGTTTCCTTCACAATTCTACTGTCTCTTCTCTTTTTCATCGGAGCAAAAGCTTATGCTGTCCCACCACATCCAAACATCCAAATTACCCTGAATGTGGTGGTGCCAAATATGAATTACTTTAAATTTCACCATGCTTCTCTTTTACTGTTTTCTACTATTTCGATCTCTTTGGAGTCAACTCCAAAATGCTGTTCAGACAAAATATCGGAATCAAAAATATCGTTAAGTAAAATATTGTGCCAAGAATATCAAGGACAAAAATATTGTGAAGGTAACTTTCTATAGGTAAGCAAATTTTTACTATATATAACTCCACATATATGTACCTTGACATTATATGGTAAACATCGCTTACAATGAAACTTTTACAACGCACTACCATTACAACACGGTCATTACAACGCAAACCATTACAACGCATTGCGCTGAGGGCGCTCTAGGAGAGGGAATAGGTTAATTTACTATCCAATAACCTTCCCTAGTGTCCACGGGGACTGGAGTTGGAATAGTAAATTAAACTATTCACTATCCAGCACCCAAAAGCGCTATGCGTTGTAATGGTATGCAATGTAAAAAACGCGTTGTAAAGGCAGGCGTTGTAATAGCCTGCGTTGTAACGTCATACATCCCATTATATATATCTTGAAGGTCCGTTGATGTGGAGTTTAGAACAGTAAAACTATACTTAGCGATTACCACTTACATTCCCGATATTTTGGACCTCGATATTTTTGACATGATATTCTGTCCACATTAATTGTTTTGGTTCTGTTATTCTGCCAGTGATCCCTCCAAAAGCCCTATGTGCATTGTTATTGCTTCTTCTAGTTCACATAACTGATCGCCCTTCAGTGCTCTACTGTTCAAAGAAGCAACCACTTTGAAATCATTATGTGCCAACTTAGCGAAAATAAATACAAGCTGGGGTGGTTGTTGTCTGTGGCGAATGCTACCAATCCAGCTTGGGGTGGGCACAGCTCAGGGAAAAAGTAATACAAAAAATACACACTTGCTGTTCACTGCCGGCTGCCACGATCTTCTGCTGCCGTGCTGCTCCTCTGATCTGGCACTACAATCCCCAGGTGCACAGGCTCCAAGACTCCCTACGCAATCCTAGTGCTTCTCTCATGGAATTACTCCCAGCATGAGAGAAAAGCTGGGATTGGTCAGGGTGGGCCAGTTTCACGCTCCAGCAGGGACTGGAAGACTGTGCCCGTGAGCACTGCTGATATCTCCAAGGTGCAGCATGAAGATATCAAAGTACGCATGTCGGTTTCACCGACCTAAGACGACCGGCCAAAACGACCTGCGCACTTTCAGTGCCTAAGACCACTCCTCCCCCTGCTGCTCATGCTGAGACATGGCTCCTCCCGCCCCATACTTGCCGACTGGTAGTGAAAAACAAAATGACAATAAAATAGTTTTATTGACATTTTATTTTTCTTCTGCATTTTACCAGTGGGGAGCCACCCCTTGTTCTTCCACTGTTCATGGGGCAGCAAGTAAAATTCTCTCCACCCGATCGTCCATCGGACGCTAGTGGCTGCAGGTTCAAAACACTGACGCAAAGCAAAAGTTAGCTGAAATAACACAAGCAACGCTCCAACCATCATACAACATGGTGGTATATTGCCCTGGTAACAAGTCTTTAGGGCTTTATTGTGAAAGTAGGGATGTCTCTGCACCTTACCACACATTTTGAACTAAACCGTTTTTGAAAACGACTTACATTACACTGCTTAAATTATGTTTTTGCAAAAACACTAGTTGCAGATTGAAGTGTTCATATGTACACTACTGATTCTTCTTTCATACATCTGAAACCACATAATCTCTTTCACATTAAGGGGCAGGACACCAAATATTTTTTTGGGGGGGAGAGGTGATGATGTGACCTTTATAAGGAACAAAATTCCCCTGTTGTACACTAAAAGAATGTTACAAGTTACCTCTAAACTCCATGACATTATACCAGAATTCAGCCTTGGTCCTCATTCCTTCTACACGTCAACAGAACTCCCGAGTGACTTGTAATATGTTTATAAAGAATGGTAGAGGGTACTTTATCTCATATACATGTTGTGGTAAAAGAGTCTTGTTTTAAGTCCATTGTGGACTTTGCATCAGGCCTGAGAGAGTACTCTCCGTTTCATGGCAATACATAACCA